>NC_073254.2:113205000-115705000 GCF_029289425.2 Pan paniscus
CCCACCACCACTCCTGGCTCATTTTTGTATTTTTAGTAGAGATGGGGTTTCACCATGTTGGCAAGGCTGGTCTCGAACTCTTGACCTCAGGTGATCCACCTACCTTGACCTCCCAAAATGCTGGGATTACAGGCGTGAGCCACCGCGGCCAGCTTGACAGGGACTATTCCATATATGGTGCCTAGATGGAAGAGTCAAGGTAATTAAATAACTAATGATAAGGAGAAAAATTAGGTAGGGAAGAGACCAGAAACTGATGGGATGCAATTTTAGGTAGGTTAGCTAAGGAAGATAATAGTAAGATGAGAAAGTTAAAGATGGCTGAAGTAAAGAATGGAGAATTTGGGGGTGAGAATTCCAGGCAGAGATTCCAACAAATACAAGGGCCATAGATCAGGAGGAGGGCTGATATGTTCAAGAACAAGGAAGCCCATGAGACTGGAGCAGAGGGAGATAGGGGAATATATTGGGAGATGTGATCAGCAAGGGAACTAGGAGCAAGTTCATAAAGGGTCTTATTAGGTCATTTAAAAACTTTGGTTTTTACTCTACATGAGATGGGAAGCCACTGGAGAATGCTGAGCAGAGGGGTTATGTGACTGAAGGTAGACTGTAAGGGAAGACTCTGGCTGTGTGGAAGACATACATTGAAAGAGGCTAAGCGTGGGAGTAGGAAGACCAGTTTAGAGGCTGTTACAATAATCCAGGCATAAGATAATGATACGTTAATTTCACGTGGTACTATAGCAGATGGTGAGAAAACATTGCATTTATTTTACAAATTCTATTCATGAATTCTATTCTATTTATTTATTCTATTTATTCATTTATTTATTCCTTATAAAATAAACCCAAAGGAGCTCATTCTCCCCTTTGACCATGAGAGAACACAGCAAAAAGCCAACATCTATGAACCAGAAACCAGGCTCTCACCAGACACTGAATCTACCAACACGTTGATCATAAACTTCTCAGTCTCCAGAACGTGAGAAAAATATTTCTATTGTTTATAAGCTGCCCAGATTATGGTATTTTATTATAGCAGTCCAAAGGGACTAAGACACCCATAGAGCCAACAGATTTTACTGATGGATTAGCTATAAGGAATGAAAAAAGTTAAGGATGACCATAAGGTTTTTTGTCTAAATAGCCAGGGGAAATGTAGTAGGCATCAACTAAAGTAGAGATTGTGGAAGAGCAGATATGGCGAATCTCAGTTCTGGACATGTTAAGTTTGAGATATTGAATACACATTTAAGTGGTGAATCTTATTCTGTGTTTCCTATGGCAAGGAAGAGTTTAAAAGTGAAACTAATTTAAAAGTAAGTATTCTGTAATTTTTCACAATTAATTATCTAGATTCAGTCATGTGTGGTGGCTCATGCCTGTTATCCCAGCTGCTCAGGAGACTGAGATGGGAGGATCCCTTGAGCCCAGGAGTTCAACTCTGCAGCCAGCTATGGTGGCATCACTGTCCTCCAGTCTGGGCAACAGAGTGAGACCC
This sequence comes from Pan paniscus, assembly GCF_029289425.2. Classification (NCBI taxonomy): domain Eukaryota; kingdom Metazoa; phylum Chordata; class Mammalia; order Primates; family Hominidae; genus Pan; species Pan paniscus. Next base: position 113,206,505 of record NC_073254.2, read on the forward strand.
TGACTGTTAAAAAACTTACTTAGATTCATAATGTGACTTGTTGGAAGATACACATCATTTCCATTCCAGAAAAGAAATCCATAAGACCCAATGTTGATTATTCATAGAACTTTATGGTTTTGAAGACATGATGTGGAATAATCAAATGGCTCCCTGCTATGGATATATTGAGTTAAGATAAATAAATTATCTTTCTCTGAACTTACACATTTTGGATCATGTAAATCTGCAGTTGCCAGTCACCATCACTCTGATTGCATTTCATTCTACCACAGAGGACTACGAGGGCAACTCGCAGCCGAAAGGAATGCTGAGAGGTGGAAGGCAGAGTTTGACGTCCTGTGCCAGCCTTAACTAAAACAAACTTCACCATAGGAGTTCACAGTTACTTGAGTCAATAAATTCCTTTTATTAAAAAAATAGACTATTTTGAACTGGACATCTCTCATATGAAACAATACAAATGAAAAATATTTTATAAAAAATCAAGTCTTTTAGAGATTAATTCATTTCTACATGTAAAAATGGAGGCATATCACATCAAAATGATAACATTTATTTTGCTGATTTTTTTTCCAGAATTTCTTTGAGGAACAACTAAGATTGTGCAGTATAAAAATATCCTCTCATTTTGAAACAAAAATTTATTAATGGTTTATTCTTACTTTTCTTAGAGCCATCCTTCAACTATCCATGTAAATGGAAGACAAAACTACTGAAGATAAAATTGATACCCCCAAGAAAATTCCAAATCTACACTGAAATCAACTACTTTCATTCCCTAAGTATTTTTTATAGAAATTCCAAGTTATGTGTGAGTAGTATTTCCATAATTTAACCAACTTCCTGTAGTCATCCTTCTTTTGTTGAAAAGACCTAATCTAAAATCGAAGTGACTATGGAGAGAAAACCCAAGTTCACTGACCATGTAAATTCTATAATTTGCCTTGCATAATTAGGAATTTATGATATTAACAATCAGGAGCCTAGAAAACATTCCAGGAGAAATTGAGTTAAAATTAAATCAGTAAGGCCAGGCACAGTGGCTCACACCTGTAATCCCAGCACTTTGGGAGGCCGTGGGAGGCGGATCATGAGGTCAGGAGATCGAGACCATCCTGGCTAACACGGTGAAACCCCATCTCTATTAAAAATACAAAAAATTAGCCAGTCGTGGTGGTGGATGCCTGTAGTCCCAGCTACTCGGGAGGGTGAGGCAGGAGAATGGCCTGAACCCGGGAGGCAGAGCTTGCAGTGAGCAGAGATGGCGCCACTGCACTCCAGCCTGGGTGACAGAGCAAGACTTCGTCTCAACAACAACAAAAAAAATTAAATCAGTAATATTATTGGCCAAACTCTGGATTTCTATTTTCAGTTTCCAGCGCTGCCTACTTTATAATTATGTATTACTTACTGTATCGGCCAGTGGATGACCTTACCTTTGGTTTTGCCATTGCTTTTAGTGGCAAAAACTGCAATTACTTTTGCACCAATTTAATAAATTCAACTGTTGAGTACAGACTTGAAATATTTTTTTTTTATTTATGTGTTGGGTGTCTTATAAATGTAACAGTGGCTTAATGGTCCAAAAAACATCAAACTTTGTTTCATGCTCTTCATAAACTACCAAAAGGCATGCCTTTATTTTTATCAGTGAATTCAGTATTCACTAAGCAATTAAAAAAAAAACTGTCAAATTTGTAAGAAGACATTTCCTTGAAAATATCATCTCATCTTTTTGCTGGGGCAAAAAGCTAATTTTTAGTTCTGAAAATAAACTTTTCTCAACCCCAAAAAGAACTGTGTCTAGATGAGAGTAAATTAAAAATAAAAACCTTTAGGTAATATCTGACGGAGAAAATATCAAGAGGTAGGTGGTTGCTTTCCAGAATTCTTCCTGGGATTCAGAATGAAGATCATCCATGGTGTCTCTGAAGATGCTTAACATAAGTACAGATAGCATCTGGAGGAAAAAAACACGAGATATCTTTACGTTAGCATTCCATGAGCTAGAGATAGCAGCATTTTCTTCTAACTTAGTTTATTTAATTCTTGGGTAGCTCTGTAAGTCTAAGGATTAAAATGCCAGAAAGAAAATGAGGGCCTTAAGATAGAGTTAGCTATAGTCTAAACAAGGAGAGAGGCCCTGTGCATTATCCTCATGTGAATGGAGATTCCTTGGATAATGACTATAGACTGGATAGGGAAAAAGGCTTTGCACACAGCCACCCATTATTCAGTCTTTATTAGAACCAAAATAAGTGGAGGCTTGCTTTTCAGGCCCACTCTGTGAGGACTGAAGAGAGGAATGTCACTGGATCCCAACAGTATTTGATGTCTTCATTTTCCAGGACTCTTCTGAGAGAGACCTGGCAGGCTAGAGCAGTTGACACAGAGAAAAGGCAAATCCTGAACCAAGTCACATTCCTAGTAATGAGCAGTAGAGCATTTCTATAATGATAAGGCACTTTTACTGCTATGGTTGAGTTAATAGAACTTTGATGACATCACAGTTTCTTTAATTAAAAAAATGAAAACATGGGAAGAGAAAAAAAGTCCCCAGCACAGCAGATAAGATATGTGACCAACAGGAACATACTGTATTAGGGCAAGAATGAATACGTTACTAAAACTTTTAACCCATCATCTCAAACTTCTATTCAACTGGCCCATCCCTAGAAGGGTAGAAAAAAAGAAATAAACAGATGAAAATTAAATATTACAAGTTTTCTGGGTTGGCTATTTGTCAGAATTAGTAGTTCCCTTGGTCGTAGGTTTTTGGTGTGCTTTATCCTTTATATGACTATTCATGGACATACAGTTTTTTTTTTTGGGGGTTTTAGAACTATGAACACATTGGAACTTAAAATATGTTCTAAATGTACTTCTAAGAGCCCCAAGATTGTGTCAAACAGCCATTTTACAGCTCTCTAGATTTCCACTAATCAGCAAAAGTTACTGGCCTTAGAAAAGCTAAGTTCATTGTCCTGTAAAATACTGTGGGTATTTATATCACAGCGTGATACATCTCAGAGAGAAAAGAAAGCGGGTAAGAGATTTTTAGATCTATTACACCATTTAACTCAAAGAATGTTTATATGACTCACTGCACAAAGTTTAAATACATGAGGCAATTTTGATTGTTAACTCCCTGAACTTGCTGGCAGAGCAAAGTGAGACCAAGACATTTCTAAACAGTGTGCTCTGGTATTGTTATCTACTATAAGGCACTTTCTGTCTTATCAGCTGCTGCAGTCATCTTCTTAGCTCCATAAAACCTGCTCACTAGCATGGTTCATTTTTGTTTGTTTGGAATTGAAGAACATTAAGTATTAGCTGGTTACTAGTTAGGTCTGTTTCTCAAAGTTAAATAAGAGGGAACTTTAGTGATAAAGTCTGTCCTCAAGAAAAAGTTTGCTTAACCCATTCAGTCTGTTTCCCAGATATATTTTTATTTAAAATATATTATAGCTATCTATTATAGAAATATGAACAGTAAAAACAAGAAAACGTTCCAATCTTAATTTTCCACATAACTACTCAATTATTTTAAAGTATTTCTTTATAGATGTTTAAATGAAAACTTGCACATGGTTCAAAATGAAGTTTTGCATTCCGTTACTTTCCTTTATTGTGTTGTTTTCTATGTTGCTTTATATCATATCAAATTGCTGCATTGTAAGGATATAAGAACATTTACTTAATTTTTACCCTTTTGTTGATTAAGTTGTACAGTATTCCTGTAAGCCTAGTTGTAAAGTTAATTCTACACTTGCTTCTTACATTTTTAGGTGTGTCTTTCTCATATTACAAAACCCCAGCGAGTTTCTCCTCAATTTGTTGAAAGAGAAGTCTAACTTACATATTAGCATTTGGAAAAATTGCTGCATTTATTTTTGGTTAGCTTTAAAAATATACACATGATAAAATTATTCCAAGATATATGTTAGTGTTGCAGTGCTACAATTGTGATTCAATTCTATCGTGGGACCCATACATATATCCAGACCCACCCAGTATATTCATTCTATCAGCATGAGTTCTATCAGGCAGGAAAGTTAATTCTGCTTTGGGGGATAGGGTAGAATTATGATAACCAAGATAACCAGGGTATTTTTCCCACGCTTTCTTAGGAGAAAGACTAAGCCATTCTAGGGAAAACTTGCAAATGTAAAGAATCTAAATCTAGATAGAATATACAATCCGCCTTTTAAGGGTGTAAGGACTAGTTAACATTTATCTTTTGGCCTCTTTCAACCATCTCCCTCCATGCTTTCCTCTTTTTTCCTCTTCACTAGCCACTTTCCATCTGCTGACTCCTTACCCTGGCTATTAATATTTTTAGGAAAATTGAGGGCTTGGCACAGGTGAGTTCCCACTCTCAATCATGATCCTACTACTGCCAGGCCTGGCTCAGGCTTTCTCTGCTTTGAGGCAGGTCTAAATTCAGCCAGTTGATGCTTTTGCTATTTTTTCAGAAGTGGCCAACTACTAGGGATATCAGGAGTAGGGCCAACATAGAGTTGGGGTGTTATTCCGGAGATGGATAGCAAAGACACCTCTTCATCTTATCAGTATCCAATCATGAGAACAGAGGTTTGAACCCAGACCTCATGAAACTAGTCTTAGATTTTAAACTGAGACCAAGACTGTGGCCTTGGAAGTGTTTTATTAATCAATTAAGAAAATTTTGATTTTAAAAGCTACTTATTCTTTAAAAATAATTTAAATAAAAAAAGATCAAACATAAATTTGTTATCTATGTAAGAATGCAAGAAATGCCCTACTATCTGCCAAACTGATAGTCTATCCAGCGCAGAATTCTGCCTCTGATATTGTTATCACATGAACACTAGATGTCTGTCAGCAGATGAACTTCAATAAGACCCACCCTCAAAACCTGTAAATTAAAAAACCAAAAATGGTTTTACATTTATAGCTTATAGAAAATAATAATCTTTTCACCTACTAGTAATCTCTTGACCTACTTTCCCCTTCAGTTATTGAACCAATTCTTTGCTCCTCTTTTCAGCAAAACTTCTCACTGGAGTTGACACTTACTTTCTTCAGTTTCTCTCCTCTCATTTTATCTTGTTTATTTTTTATTTTTATTTTTATTTTATTTTATTATTTTATTTTTAATTTAATTTAATTTTTTTTTTATTTTATTATTTTATTTTTTATTTAATTTTATTTCTTTTAGAGACAGGGTCTCACTCTGTCACCCAAGCTGGAGTGCAGTGACACAATCACTACAGCTCACTGCAGCCCACCGCAGCCTTGAACTCTCGAGCTCAAGCAAACCTCCCACCTCAGCCTCAGAAATAGCTGAGACTACAGGCACGTGCTACCACGTCCAGCTAATTTTTTTAATTTTTGTTTTTGAAATTTTTAGTAGAGATTGGATCTTGCTATATTGGTCAGCCTGGCATCAAGCAATCCTCCCAACCTCGGCCTCCCAAAGTGCTGGGATTATAGGCATGAGCCCCCATGCCTGGCCCTCTCTCATTTTATCTCATACACACTTTAGCCATCCTTTTAACCCCAGAACTCCCCTGAAACTGCTTTTGTCAAGGCCACTGATGACATCTAGATTAAAAAATCTCGTGCCACTTCTCAATCATTTTCTTAAAAGTTTAGCAGCTACATTTGGCCCAGTTTTTCACTCTTCTTCATGAAACATTTCTTCATTTGTTTTCCAGGACACAATATTTTCTTGTTTTTTTGTCCTACCTGACAATATTGCTGGTTCCTCTTCATCTCTCAGACTCCATCTGTAAGATCCCCTAGACTTTTTCACTGTACTCCCTCCCTCGGTCATCTCAGTCAGTCTCAAGGCTTTAATACCATCTATCCATTTATGACTCCTAGTTTCATACCTCCAGCCCAGTCTTCTTTTGTTTTTCAGGCTCAACTACTCCCTTGGAAGAATTATATATAATTCAAAATTAATATATCCAAAGCCAAACTCCTGTTATTCCCCCTCAAAACCTCCTCCTCTCACAATCTTCATTATTTAATAATTGACAACTTTATCTTTCAAGTGATTCAGTCAAAACCTTTGAAGTCATCCTTGATTACTCTGCTTATTCCATTCACTAAGTCCAAATTTGTCAATAAGCCATTCAGTTTTATCTTTAAAATTTATTCAGAAATACACCACTTCTCATTACCACTACCACTACTACCTGGTTTTAGCCATAACCATACCCTACCTTTCCTCTGGCAGGAATGGTCCAGATGAAATCACTCAGAAAAGAAAGATAATATGTCAGGTAATATTACACCTCTATTGAAAACCCACAATGGCTCTCCATCTTCCTCAGAGAAAGTCCAAATTCTTACAATGGTTTAAAAAATCATCTTCTACTTTATCTAGCTCATCCCACTCTTGCAAGACTTCATGCTGCTTCTAGAACTCTCTTGGTACAGAAATTTACACTTATTGCTCCCTAGCCTAAAATATTCTTCTAGAGAGCCACATGGCTCCCTCCTCCCTCTCTTCCAGGCTTTGTCACCTCTAGGGAAAGCTTTCTTTGATTACTATTTAAAATGTACACCTCCAAACATCATATCCCTTTCTGTTTCTACTTTATCTTTGACCGTATGCCATGGTATATATTTTACCTACTTGTATCCACCCAATTAAGCTCTATCAGTATAACGGCTCTCTTTCATTCATTACTGCATCCTTACAGCTCAGCACAGTACTAGGCACTTACCAGGCACTTGATAAATATTTGTTGACTGTGTATGTAAATAAATGAAAGATATAGACAAGAAGTTAGGAGTTTATCACAGTAGGCCAAGGTGAGAAATTATAGTGGCTTGAACCAGGGTGGTAGCAGTGGACATACTGATGCATTGCAGAGATAAAGAAAACACGAGTATTGGGATTCCTGTTATTTCTATTTTTCTCATCATACGAGTAACAAATCCACATTGTAGTTGAATGTATCAGTATTGAGAGTTCATTAATGTGAGGCTTCCCCCAAAGGACATGACCTACCTTCTACATGCCAATAAAGATCTGCTTCTCAACCTAGAGAACTGAGGACCAGACCTTAAACTGGGATTGCCATATAAAATACAAGACATCTAGATAAATATGAATTTCAGACAAACAAGGAATGAAATAAAAAGTGTGTTCCAAATATTGCCCAAGGCATAATTATACTAAGTTTACTAAGAGTATATATGTAAGTGTATGTAAATATGTGTGAATTTGTGTGTATCTGTTGTTTATTTCAAATTCAAACTGTGAGTGTGCTTTTTGTGTTTGTTATTTGGCTAAAGATGGTAACTCTAACCTGGATTACTGTAAATTCTCTGAACTAAAAAAACGTTACTTTGTGTCTTCCTTGGGAAATATATGTTAGCTTTCTGTTGGTAAGAATAAATCAAATGAGTCTGATTTGTCTCTTTAACTTCTACTTTACTTTTCATTGATAGGGGCTATGAAAGATCAAAGCCATATAATCAGAGCCAGAATTCAATTGTCTTTAAATTCAGTTGCTATACTTTTCTCATTGAATACTACTTTTCAGCCAATAACAATATCAGGATGGAAAAAATATCTGTAACTTAGTTAGTTAATGCTACTTTGCATGCATCTAGTAAATTTCAATTTGTTTTGTAATTCCTTTCTGCCATCTGATTAAATATCACGCAATGTGGTATATTCAACTAAGTGTTTGTCTAACAGAGTGGTCCCCCAGTACTCACTCAGCCTAGGGTCAACTTTTCAGCAGATGGTGGTCAGGTCTAAGCTCTGCCTTTCCCCCGACTCTCTTAAGTTGACGTGATGTACAACTCATGTATTACCTATGATTGTATAATACTGAATGGGGACAGCTGATGATGGACTCCTTCTCTATACCAGTGCATTCTCCCTGTTCCTTTAACTCCTACATTATAACAGAGCACAGGAATAGCTAGCAAGTGAAGAAAAGTTACAGAGGAAGGAAAAGAAGAGCAGTCTTGATACTAGCATAAACAAGAAGAAAAAGAAGACTTCAAAGCAGAGAGTGGCTGGTATAGAACCTTTCTTAATGTTTATAATATGTGTTACTCACTCTGATTTTAAACTTTCATGTCCCTTACTGAATTTAGCATTTAATTATATACCATCTTCTTTTTATTCCTTCTCTATTCAACAAGATTGACTTCTTGAAATCAGAATATCTATTCATTCATTCACTTCTACCTATCTCAAATATCTTCCATCAAAATACTTATTGATTTATTGATGAGGTACCTGGAAATAATGGAGGTAAAAATTTACTAAATGAACAAGGGGGGAGTGTGACTAGTGTTAGAGCACAGGAATTGGAGACTAGTGATGTATAGCTAATGACACAGTTGAGTCAGTGTCAACCCTGGACTATAATAAAAAGAATCAGATAACATAATTCCATGCACATAGTAAGTATTCAACAAATGTTTATTAATTAATATATTAATAAATTAAACTCAAACAACTGTTCACGCTTAATTAAGCCCATGCTCACTAATACCAACAATATCCATTTTAGAGTCATTCTAAAAGTGAAATCACTCCTTTTGCTTTTTCCAGTCTCTTGTTTTGGCCATATAAAAAAGCTTCATACAAAGCAGTTGGAAAACATGTGATCCCTGTTAAGCTTGGCAACAGCATTACATCAAAAGCCATTAGTAGCAATAAAAAATTTTTAATTGTTGTTATATATTGGCAGAAGCTGAAAGTTCATAAAAGTATGTGAAAATAATAATTAAAAATACTGTGAGACCAGAACCAGAACATAGAATTGTCTTAGTTGCATTTTGGAATATTCACCATAACTTAGCGTTTCCTAAAGAACACTGGGTCACAATTATCAGTTATCACCATGTGCCAGAGATACAGTTATGGATTCAAATTAAAATAGTAAGAGACATGGGATTAAATGGGAAATCTAGCAGTAACCACAGACATTTCATTGTATCTTTCATATTTGCTGAACATTAGGTCATTTCACCTTTTTTATTTTATTTATTTTATTTTTATTTTATTTTTTGAGACGGAGTTTCACTCTGGTTGCCCATGCTGGAGTGCAACAGCGCAATCTTGCCTCACTGCAACTTCTGCCTCATAAGTTCAAGCGATTCTCCTGCCTTAGCCTCCCAAGTAGCTGGGATTACAGGCATCCACCACCATGCCTGGCTACTTTTTTTGTATTTTTAGTAGAGATGGGGTTTCACCACGGTGGCCCAGCTGGTCTCGAACTCCTGACCTCAGGTGATCAATCCACCCACCCTGACCTCCCAAAGTGCTGGGATTACAGGCGTGAGCCACCATACCCAGCTTCATTTCACCTTTTTTAAAAGAAAAGCATTATAAATGTTTTGCAGCTGCATTTCTCTCAGCAAACAATGTGGCTAAGTTTTATAGAATTAGTGAAACAGAAGCTGTAACAATCTTCATCCACATTTGACCACTTACTATCTAGAAAATCTTCCTAATCACCATTGTTGTGTCCCTTACCTTATCATCATGCTCAGATTGAACCATCTCTATCTCATTGATGAATCTGCTTACGTATTCATTTTAAATTATTTGTGTAAATAGTACACATAGAGATATTCTTCATCTTCTACAATTTCATGCCAGAGGCTTTGGTAAGAATTTATTTTACGTTTGAAACATCCAATGTCCACCACTAGAAAGTGGCATTCCTTCTATTATGACACAAGATCACTATTTTCTCCAAGTTCTGTATGGCTTTTTGAGTATTTACTACCAGGCAACATTAAAAATGCATCTTTAATGTTATAGCAAAATGTGAAGCATTGTGAAGTGATTGCTTTCTCCATATTTCCTATTCCAAATAACATCTTAATTCTACATGAGCTGGGTGCGGGAAGTCTGACATCACACATTTTCAGACATTAGTCCTGCCTCTTTAGATTGTACACCACAGTTGTTTGTAATGGAATAACAACCACAACATTTATAAATCACTTTGCAGTTTACAATGCATGTTGACATATATGCCATTCACACGAAAACAGATTAGTAATGTTCAGCTGAGTTCAGGATTCTGAAGTAATCATTTATCACAAGTATAAAACGATTATGGAACAACTCAGATTTTAAAACAAGGAATAAATGGGGCGCATTGTGCATCTATGCACTAACTCACCTGATCTGGGCCAGATTTCCATATCTTTATAGGTGGTCCCTTGGCATACCTCATGGATATGTTCTTAATTGGATGTTCCCATCAGAATTACCTGTAAAGCATATACAAATACAGAATCTTGGGCTCAACACCAGCTCTCTAGAGTTATGTTCTGTGTGCAGATAAGAGAGGATTGATTTCCCAATTTGGTACATTTTTACAAAGGTTAATTTGTTGATTCTGAGGCACATATTTGATGGTGGAATTTTGCACTTGCAACGTTTTATTTTATGGAAACAAACACTTTTTATATTTAAAAAAATGTAAGCCTAAGGCAAACCAGTTGACATCTACTCTTTAGAAGTAGCTGATAAATAACAGGAAATAGACTGAATTCAACAGCATGGTGAAACTAGCCATGGGATAGAATGAACTTATTTGCTATTTTTATTAGTGATACCTGTTTCAGTGTTGATATTAAATACTTTTATAAAAGTACATAAGCCTCAATCAATCACATTTACTTGCTAATTTTGACTTTCTCAGTCCCTCCTTTCTTTGCATTCTAAGTATTTTTTTATTGAACCTGAAATATGAGAAGGAGAGAGAGAGAGAGACATTCAGAACTTTCCGATAAGAATTACCCTAAAAAACCTCTAATGTGTAGTCGTTTGGAGAAGTCTTATCCCATCCTTGAGTGACTTAATAAATGCTTTTTCCCTCTAAATATTGATATCATTCAAGGTGAATGAATGTGACCATGCTTATCTATTTCAAGCCCTATATATATTTAGTTTTACTGTAAACATTAGTAGATATTGTAACTGTATATGATGATACTCCTTGTTTTTCATTGGAATAGTAGAATTCACATACATACAAATAATGAACTGGCTGCTAAATCCAAAATATTTTTGATTTGCAAAACCCTTAGACAGGAAGGTCTTAAAAATTTATAAAACAATTATCTCATTGAGACAGCAATTCCTTTGGTTGCCCAGGCTGGAGTGCAGTGACGCAATCATGGCTCACTGCAGCCTCGACCTCCTAGGTTCAAGCAATCCTCCCACCTCAGCCTCCTGAGTAGCTGGGACCACAGGCATGCAACACCACACCAGGCTAATTTTTCTATTTTTTATAGAGACAAGGTTTCACCATGTTGTCCAGGCTGGTCTCAAACTCCTGAATTCAAGGGATTCTCCCTCCTTGGCATCCTAAAGTGCTGGGATTACAGGCGTGAGCCACCATGCCCAGCACAGAGTGGTGAACTTCATGGACAAGTTTACTTGCAGCATGGAACACTGATGCCATATTGGACAACTGAGGCCACAGGAAGCCACCTTCCACCTTGTACTCCAGGTCTTCCTCCAGATACACACACACCCCGCTCTCAGTAGAAGTATGTTACCACAGTATTTCAGATAAATTTACACATCAGCTTACAAATGTTTTCCACTTCCTAGTAAAATAATTATTTTATTTTTTCTCTTTTACTGACTGTCACCTCCTTCATCAATATGCAGTTATTTTCTGCTAGTTTTCCACATCACAGGGCTTAACCTCCCTCACCAAAATGACTGTCTCTGGCACTCAGATTTGTGCCTTGTTTTTCTTCTTCTTTAACTCTGCTTCAGGCACCTTTATCTATGTTCTCATAATCCCCCAGAGACTTCTTTCTTTCCTGCCAAGAGAAGGGATAATTCACAGCACAAATGTCTACTTCAGTTTTCTTCCTACCCTATCAGTACTAGGAGGATAGAGCTATTTCCAGCAAAGCTTGTTTCTTCATTTTTCTTTTCTTTCCTGAGGTGCAAAATAAAAGAGTAAGAAGAAAAGACAAGTGATGCTTCTTCCAGATGTGGGACAGAACCAAAACTGGTCTCAATATAACTGAGGTTCAATAGACACTCTCTTTTATAGATAAAATTGAGGTTATTTCTAAGCAACAGCCTCCAAATATTTTGATTAACTATTACAGAAACAAGGAACATTAGATCCCAAATGATCATAAGCATCATCTTTAAACTTCACATCTTATATGAAAACAAATTTTGACTTAGTGCCCCTAAAGCAACTAGTAACACAGTTTTCATTTTGCCAAATACAATATTATATTTATTCTTTTTTGTTTACCCAAAATAAAGTATTGGTTTATCAATCACTTTGCGTTACAGAATCCTAACAGTAATCATTGCCTAGTTTGCTAGTAGCTATCAGAAGATCAGTGGAAGAGACTAGTGAATCCAGAAACATATCTATGCACTGTACATACAGAGGTTTAATAACAGTCAAGATGGTAAGGATATTTCAGAAAGATAGTTTATTAATAATTGATGAATATAACAACTGGATAACTAATCCAAAATTATAGAGTTGCTTCCATACCTCTTACATCAAAATTAATTTTGACTCAATCACTGGAAATAAAAATGTAAAAGTAAATGAAAATATAAAAGTAGCAGAAGCAGCCATGGCAAGGTATTAAAAAGAAATCTCCTGACTAGGGATGGTCTTTCTATATGACACATATCCTGAAGCCATAAAGCAAAAAAGAATTGAAATTTTAATTATATTACATTCAGTAATAATAGCTATATTAAAGATTCAATAAAAGCAAGGTTAAAATCAAATCAAAAAATGGAGGTATAAATATTTGCAAGTCACATTACAGACAAAGGGGCTAATTTCCCCATATATTAAAAGACAATAAGAATAACAATGGTACAGTAAAAACCTGGAAAATACTAGAAATGGTTTACAGAAAAGTATTAAAAATAACTTCAATATATTTTCACATATGCAACTTTGCTCTTATTCAAAGAAATGAACATGCAAATTTTAAGACTATCCCATTTTCACTTCTCTGTTTGGCAAAGGTCTAAATGTTTGTTAACAAAATTGTGTTGATGGGTGATATGGTTTGGCTGTGTCCCCACCCAAATCTCATCTTGAATTGTAGCTCCCATAATTTCCACATATTGTTGGAGGGACCTTGTGGGAGATAACTGGATCAGAGGGACAGTTTCCCCTGTACTGTTCTCATGGTAGTGAGTAAGTCTCATGATAATTGATGGTTTTATAAACGGAAATCCCTTTCACTTGGTTCTCATTCTCTCTTTTCTGTTGCCCCGTAAGACGTGGATTTTGCCTTCCACCATGATTGTGAGGCCTCCCCAGCCACATGGAACTGTGAGACCGTTAAACCTCTTTTTCTTTATAAATTACCCAGTTTCAGGTATGTCTTTATCAGCAGCCATGAAAACTGACTAATACAGTGGGGTTGTGAAAAAAGAGGTACTCTAATTTATTTGGAGGGGGTGTAAAAATTTTTACAATAGCCGTGGATAAGTTGTCACGAATTAAACCCCAAGTAAAAGACCTCATACTTGAAAAGACCTTAGAGTCTTTATTACAGTACTCTACTTTCAGGAATTTATGCTAATATTACTCATTACACGTTAGTAAAATTTTATTCATTTAAGACTATTAATTGAAGCACTGTGTTGAACTGGCAAAAATTTGGAAAGTACCCTATATGTTCAGCAATATGGCTGATGAAGTACATTTGGATAGGTCCTTAAAATGGAATAATATGCAGATTAAGTGACAAAAATAGCAAGGCATTAAGCAGTGCTCATGCTGCATTTCATGTGTCTGTATGTAGCATGCTACCACCTGCATATAAGAATGTTTCTATCTGTGCATGCATTTGCTTGATATGCACAGAATATCTCTGGAAATATATAGTGTTTTGTTCATGGAAAGGGTCTGGATGGATGGCAGACAAGCATATGCTTTTTCTACCTTTTCAATTTCATCAACTTTTTAATTTAAGATGTACATTAAGTCAAATTACAAAACTGAAAATTTTCAGTAGCATAATCATATTTTTGTAAATATTTTACCTAATAAAGGTTTACCTAATAAAGGTTTTCATATTTGTAGCTCATTTAACATAAGAATTCTTAATATAGAGATAACATATAAAGTAATTTTTAAATTAATTTCAGTTAAGTTCTAGTAAGGGGTCTCTGGGACCATTACTTCCTCCGGAACTTAGGACCTTCCAGGCAAATGACATTTTCTAATGAAATTTTTATATGTGGTTTTCAAATCATCCCCCTAATAATTAAAACCTGTGTGCCTCAGATATAAAGTTGATTAGTGAAAACTCCTTATACTACTATTGCTTGTATTTAGACATGAATAATATATTTGTAATAATAGTGTAGGGTAAATATTTGGCTATGATTTCTTTTTGTTTAAGATTAGTGGGCTATATTTGCTTGAGAATTAGGCAGAAATAACTGGTCTGCCTATTTCTGCTTAGGCAGCCTGAATACTAAATACCTGGTAATTATAGTCTACCCCCTCTTTGTATGGACCCTGATTAAGAGTCAGATTCAACCCCACTGGCCTTATAAGAGAACTGGGCCATGACAGGCAGGGACATGTTGGTGAATTCTCTCTGGGTCAGAGAGGAACAACCAGACAAATACTCACTTGTGCTATTTCTGCATATTAAGGACCACTGATAGAATTTTTTCCTTGGTCTGGTAAGAAAAGATTCCACTTTCTGAGGACAATACACACCACCCCTTCCCAGCAGTCTGTGTAAATCCTAATCTTCTTGGAGTGAGAAAAATCATTAAATTCTACCATCTCTCTTTGTCCAGGAACCTCCACTTTTCCTCTCTACTGATCTTGGGAGGAACAGGAGATGACATGAAACTTAGCTTTTGTTTTTATTCATATACTGGGTCCATGAAACTGTATGAATAGTTGCTTCATATAAAGGGGAGAAAACCTATTTTGTTTTATATCTGAATCTGCAAAACTAGTTTCACTTGAAACTTAAATATACTTGCATCATTCTTTTCCTTTAGCCAAAAACGGAGGTACCTCAATGAGATCATGTTCAGAATAGGAGTTCAATTTTTGTTGAATTGAACAGTGTACTTGAGACCAGGCAGATGATGCTTATGTCATTATAATTTCTACCCAAACAGAAGACTGGCAGTATAAAACATAAAACCTCCTCTCTAGGATTTCAATCATTCTCTTTCATAAAGACAAAATAATCTCTCATTAAAGTGAAGCTCATTTACATTCATGTAGAGATAATATGCAACCCTCCCCTCCCCCTCAAAAAAGACTAGCTCTGTATGATTGCAGTAACATCTAATCAGTTACAATTTGTGTGGTTTCTTTTTTTCCCTTTTTTCCAGAAAGCTAACTACATTTACATGATCAGCATGATACATATCAAAATACTTGTTAATGTGAACTCAATTTGAATGATACCAGGGGTTTTACGTTTTCTGGAGCTGATTTACCAGGTAGAAGTGCTTGATTTTTTTCCCCCTTGCCAAGATTAAAAAAAAAAAATTGGAATTTAGGAGATAGTGATAAGTTTAATTAAAGTGGAACTTTAAAAAAGTATTTTAAAAGGGTTATTTTAAGATGCCTAAATTTCAGTAAGTCATACAAAATAATTATGGAAGCTAAAGGAATTTTCAAACTTTACAAATGTTCACTTGGTGTCTTCATTCTTCTTTTTTATGTCCTTAAGTCTGATTCCAGAATTTAAGTTCTTTTTGAAATTTGAAAGTAAATATTTGAATTTACTTGTTCTCCCACTTTAAGTTTTTTGAACTAACACTGAGAGAAATAAACTTAAAGCGTATTGAAGACACTGCATTTTTAAGGTCTCTTTATAACAGCAGCTTAGCCTCTGACCTACATGATTTATTGTAGATTCATTGTACTTGATGCAACTAATCAGAAATCATAGTCAGCATTAGCAATATAACTAAATGGCTTTTGCTTTTCTATATGTTAATCAACTCTTCTGGCTTAGGTCTCAGGCCCAAGATTCTATTCTCACTCCTGTAATCCTGCCCATTTACTCAGAAGTGCAGGCAATACTGACATCCAAGGCAATTCTTGATACACTGCATATATCAATTTCTGTCTTCTACTTTTAAAATTTTTCTTTATTCTTTCTTTCTTATTTCAACAGTATTCTGAATTAATTAATTAAAGTCTCATGGGCAGTATTTTTTATATACTGCGAACTTCAGGATAAAGATTCTGAAATACTTCCCTGCTTGAGAGGCTTTAACTTATTTTTTCATATGAATGTCCAATATGTTAAAAATATAGTGGTGGTAATAGTGATCATTCACAGCACCCATCAATGAAACAGGTTGCATTAGATGCATTGGATTTAATAGTCTAGTCTTTTTAGTCACCTTTAACATGGAGCAGGTCCATAGACCTCCTTGGTTCACCTGGCAAGATCTCTTTTTCATAAAAATCTTGAGACTCTCTGAGAGTTGTGCTTCTCTTTTGTACAAAAACATGTTTCAATTTACAACAAATTAATAAATATTTGTTACATGAATGAATAAATACAGAAACTTACATGGTTAATTTTACAGCAAATCAATAAATATTTGTTAAATAAATGAATAAAGACATAAATTTACATGGTTAATTTTATGAAGTTTTGCTAATTGGTCAGAAAAAAATTACTTTTCCACTGTCATATATGATGACAGCCATCTTCCACCTTTCATTTACCACTTAGCAAATTATTTCTTATGCTCTAAGATTTTATTCTGTGAACACAGCTTCTTGAAGTTTAAATTTATTCTTAATGAGAAAATCTCAGTTAACATAACAGAAAGACATTGCCTGAAGAAGCAGAGAAAAGATACTAATGTAAGTATCAAATAGATGTTATTGGCCCTATTGAAAAAGGTGAATATATAACCTATATTAATCTCATGCTTCCTAAGAATTGGACATTGGTATAACTTTTTAAAATTTATATAGTTTTCATAAATTATTTTTCAATTTAAGTGATATTACAAAGAAAGACATTGATGTTTTCCTGAACCTCCTATAAAGTATCTTTTGTTTGCTTATTTTTTAATTTATAAGAGAAAGCTAATTCCAATGTAAATGTTTTTAATAACATTCCAATTTTTAGCAACTTATTTTTTCAAGATAGGCTTATTGACATCAACATTCTTCATATTGTTTGAAGTTTGAAAGCTCACATGATGCTCCTTGAATCCTAAGTATTTCAAATTATATTTCTTAGGGATAAAGATATTATCCTACCTATAAAGCTATACTAATTTT
Source organism: Pan paniscus (assembly GCF_029289425.2). Classification (NCBI taxonomy): domain Eukaryota; kingdom Metazoa; phylum Chordata; class Mammalia; order Primates; family Hominidae; genus Pan; species Pan paniscus. The sequence continues at coordinate 113,223,796 of NC_073254.2, forward strand.
AACTTTCAAAATTAGAAAGTTAACATTCGTGCAATAGTATCATCTAATCTAGAGATGTTATTCAAATTTTTCCAATTTTCCCAATGTCTTTTATTTTAAAAATCCTGTCTGATTCAATATTATTCATTAGATTTACTTATTCAGCCTTTTACCCCCTTTTAATATGCAGCAGTTCCACAAATTTTCTTTGACTTTCTCGACCTTGACATATCTGAATAGTATAGAGCAGTTCTTTTATAAGTGTCTCTCAATTTGAGCATGTTTGATGTTTCATCACTGTCAGATTGTCATATGCCCATCTGGAGTAATACTTAAGTGATGTTGTATTTTTCTCAGTGCATTACATAAGGAGGCACATTACATCAGTTTGAGCCATTATTGGACATGTTAATTCTGATTAATCATTTGCCTGCCAAATTTCTCCACTATAAAGTTATTACTTTTCTCTTTGTAAGTAATACGTGTTTTGTAGAGAGATACTTTGAAATACATAAATCTCTTATTCCTTAACAAGCTTTCACTCACTAGTTTGTGTCTGTTAATAATTATTACTATAGTGAAAGTTAAATGGTGATTTCTTCAACTATCATTTCTTCTAAATTTATTAGTTGGCATTCTACTGTAAGGAAGAGGTTTTCTTTTCTTTTTCCCCCATTTTTTCATTCACTTATATCAGTATGGACTCATGGATTTTTATTTTCCTTAATGAGTTATAATCCATTATTATCACTGTTTTGAATTTCAATGTATCCCAGCTTTGGCCAGTGGAATCCCCTTCAAGCAGCCCCTAAGGCCTTTTGACATGTCTCTGTCATTTTTTGATTACATCCGTATATTAAGGCACAGGATATTCCAGATCCATATTGTACTTTCTTTTCTGAGCCAGCCTGGAATCAGCCATTTTTCCAAGAAGTCTTGGATCCTTTAATTTAGACACCAAGATATGGTTGGTTCATTGTTACTGGAGAGGCATTGATTTCAGGCTCTCTCAACAGAGGGAGCTAGCAATTCTATACTGGTTTCCCTGTCTTGCTCACTCTTGTTCTCACTCTTTTCCTCTCTCCCTCCCTTCCTCCCTCCCTCTCACTCATTCTCTATGTGTGCCTCTGAGAGTGTGTGTGCATGTGTTTGTGCAATATAGTTATATCTATTATTTCTACTTCATCTATCTATATATCTAATCCCTCCCTCCTTTCCTTCCTTCCTTCCTTCCTTTCCTTCCTTCCTTCTTTCTCTCTTCTCTTTCTTCCTTTCTTTCTTTTCTTTCTTTCTTTTCTTTCTTTCTTTTCTTTCTTTCTTTTTCTTTCTCTTTCTTTCTTCTTTTTCTCTCTTTGCCATGAGTACATGTCAGTACCATCAATTCTAACCCAATACCAGAGAATTTATTCTAGCCCTCCTTCTTTCCATATTTCTAAGAGTAAGAAACCTGACTCCCATTATCCTCAAAATATTTACTTGTTTGTTCAATTCACTGAAACTGCCAACCCTTCCCACTGCAAAATCAAACTTACTGACTAGAGTTCAATATTTGCTTACATTTCTCTCTGTTGGTAGCCTAAGAGTACATGTGCAAAATATGTTCTTCAGCATTACTTGAGTTAGTTTTGGCTCTTTTTCCACCCCTTCAATGTGGTTATATTATTGTTGACATAGTATTACTATTGTGGTGGTGATGGCTATTGCTTAATATGTAAAACATTAGTGTGGTTTCAGGAATTCTCATGCTAAAAGGGAATGCTCAGAGAATTATTTCTTGCACCCCTCACTTTCACTCATTCTTAGCCCCAATTCCTTTCATCCTGTTTTATTTTTACCCCGTATACTTTCTGCCATGTTTCAAAGCTTCCTTTTTTACATAATCAATCTTATGAATTTGTTTGATCATTCCAGTCTCTTTTTTAAAAAAAGTCCCCTCTCTCTTTCTCTAAATATATGATATATATATTTATGTGTCTGTGTGTGATATCTCCCCTCCTTTTTTACACGAAATTTGCTTCCTATAGGTACTTTTTTTAACACTTTATTTTTTTTAGAGCAGTTTAAGGTTCACAGCAGAATTGAGAGGAAGGTACAAAGATGTCCCATATGCTCCCTGCCCCCTGCCCCCCACATGCATACCTTTCCATTATCAATATTCCCCTCTGGAGTGGTACATTTGTTCAATTGATGAACCTACAATGATATGTCATAATCACCCAATGTCTATAGTTTACATTAGGTTTCACTCTTGGTGTTGTACATTCTATGGGTTTGGATAAATGTATAATGACATATATCTATTGTTATAAGATTATACAGAATATTTTCATTGCCCTAAAAATCCTCTGTGTTCCTCCTAGTCATGCCTTCTCTCTCTCAACCCCTGGCAGTTACTAACTTTTTACCGTCTCCATAGTTTTGGCTTTCCCATGTTATATAGGTGGAATCATGCAGCCCCTCTAAATTGACTTCGTTCACTTTTTAATACACATTTAAGATTCCTCCATGTCTTTTTATAGCTTGATAGCCCATTTTGTTTAGCACTGAATAAATCCATTATCTGGATTCACCACACACAGTATTTTGTATTTTGTTAAAAAATCTATTTACCTACTGAAGGACATCTTGGTTGCTTCTGACTTTTGGCAATTATGAGCAAAACTGCTATAAATCTTTGGCGTGCAGGTTTTTGTGTGAATGTAAGTTTTCAACTCTTTTGTGTAAATACCAAGGTGTGTGATTGCTGGATCATATAGTAAAAGTAATTTAGTTTTGTAAGAAATTGCCAAACTGTGTTCCAGGGTAGCTGTACCACTTTCCATTCCCACCGATGATAAAAGAGAGGTCATTACTCCACATGCTTGCCAGTATTTGGTGTATTTGGTGTTCTGGATATTCGCCACTCTAATAGGTGTATAATGATATCTCATTGTTGTTTTAATTTGCAATTTCCTAATGGCATTTAATGTGAAGCATGTTTTCATATGCTTATTTGTCATCTGCATATTTCCTTGGTGAGGTGTCTCTTAAGTCTTAATTTTTTAATTAGATTGTTTTCTTCTTGGTGCATTTAAAGAGTTCTTTGTATATTTTAGATAACAGTCCTTTATCGGATGTGTCTTTTGCAAATATTTTCTCCCAGTCTACGGATTGTCTTCTATTCTCTTGACATTATATTTTACATGGCAAAATATTTTATTTTAACGAGGTCCAGCATATCAATTTTTTTTCATGAATTGTACCTTTGGTGTTGTACCTAAAAAGTCATCACTATACTCAAGGTAATCAAGGCCTCTTTCTATGTTATTTTCTAAGAGTTTTATAGTTTTATATTTTACAGTTAGGTCTATGATTCATTTTGAATTTTTTTAATGAAGAGTATAAAGCCTATGTCTAGATTCCTACTTTTGCATGTAGTTGTACAGTTGTTCCAGCACTATTTGTTAAAAAAGATTACATTAGCTTCATTATAGTGCCTTTGCTCCTGTGTCAAATATCAGTTGACCACATGTGTGTGGGCCTATTTCAGGGCTTTCTATTCTGTTCCATTGATTGCCAATACCACACTGTCTTGATTATTTTAGCTTTATATAGTAAGTTTTCTAGTTGGGTATTGTCAGCCTTCCAACTTTGTTCTCTTTCAATACTGTGTTGGTTATTATGGGTCTTTTGCTTCTCCATATGAACGTTTGAATAAATTTATAGATATTCACAAAATAATTTGCTGGGATTTTGGTTGGCAATGTGTTGTATCTATATATCAAGGTGGGAAGTACTGACATCCTAACAATTTTGAGTCTTCCTATCCATGGACATGAAATATCTCTTCATTTATTTAAATCTTCTTTGATTTTATTCATAAATTAACATAAGAATATATGGTTCAACTGCAAAAAATACAAATACAAATAAAAAGATAAAACATACATACTTCTAAATAAATTTTGTCTTTTTTATCCTTCTAACAATGTATTTATTTATTGCTTATATGCATTTCCTTTAGTAAACTATCTTTAATCCCATTTGAAAGTGGCTCAGTAGAAATAGAATACATAAATAAAGAATATTTTTAATCAGCTTGTCACTATTCAGACTCTTTCTATCAATAACTCTATCAATAACTCTTTCTCTCAATAACTAGATGTTATTGTTCTGTTATATATCACTGAAAAAGATACAAACCTAAAACTTCATATTTTAAAGCAATAATATTATCTCTCACAGTTCTGTGGGTTTACTGGGCCCATCAGGATTGTTCTACTGTTCTTACTTGGGACGTTATGGGGTGGCATGCAGATGTTAGCTGGGGGTAAAGTCCTGTGGACTTTCATCTAGAATGCTTGGGTGATAAGGCCAATCTCTCTCTCAATATAGTCTCAGGGACTCTTTTCAAGTGGTCTTTTCTCAGGGTAGCCAGACTCCTTATATGGTAATTCAAGGCTCCCAAAATGTGAAAGTAAAAGCTGTCAGGCCTTCTTAGGGCATAGCCCAGAATGGAAAATGTTACTGTCTCCATTTTCAATTAGTTAACACCAGTCACCCGCCCAGTTTAGATTGAGGGAGAAGAGACAATACAAAGACATAAACACCAGGAGGCATAGTTTATTGTGGTCCATCTTTGTTGTGCTCTTCAACATCCCATTTACATTCAGAAGTACAAAACAAAGAGCAGATAATTTCTCTTTACTTCTGCTATTTTCACAAAACAAAGCAATCTTCAAATGATTTCCCACTTCTTAAATGTGTCCTGGTTAACTATATGCTTCCTTTCTCTGATTTCTTACTTCCTAGAGTTGTTTAGATTGCCAGGGCCAATGGCCAAACCATGAACATTTACTGGCCAATATTTGTTTTCTGCAAAATGTATTTTAAATACAGTGGATGAATCCCAAAATTATGCCTTATTTTTGACTTTCTTTTTCTTTTTACTATGAATAGAAATTGTGTGAGAGTCAAAAGCCTTGACAGCTGGGAATCTGCTTGTTTGTTATTGTATCACTTGCCTTGTACATAGTAAGTGATAAAACATACTTGCTGTATTGAAAATTGAACGGATTCTGCAGTGAAATCTTTATGTCCCATGTTTTCACTAGGTCCAGTGAGAAACTTGGCTTACACAAGATGCTGCTTTCTCAATAACTGCATTCCTCCTTCACTGTGGCACAAAAGCTATATTTATGTTGTGAGCTCCCCAGTCCTAGGCAACTTGGTGTAGAAAAACTGGAATGAGATCCTGCCTTCAGCTTGGAAGTCTATACCTGAAAAGTCTCAGCCTGAATATTTCCTTTTTGTTTTTAGCAATTACTATCAGAATTATTCTAATATGGAATACACTAGAACCTCCACCAACATATTCTCTTCTTGAGCCAACTTTGTTAAATTTAATTTCGTGATGATTAATTAAAGTAACAAAAAACTCCAAAAGAAAAATCAGTTTAGATTTTAGTTGACAATTTTTCTAAACCTTATTCTTTTTAATCAGTCTCAATATTACAAAATTATTTTTTGAACAGTTAGTTGTACGATTCATTTTCAATCTAAAATCCTGCCTGCAGATTAAGAAGGTAGGTGTGTGCTGTAGCTAGATTTCATCTGATGGCTAAATTTTCAATATGTGTGCTACTAAATCTTGATCTGTGCTCTGTGACTCCTTTAAACTCTATCAATGGGGTGCCTTCCAGAAACTGAACTAGTACTTTCTATGCTGAACTTATCTCAGTAGGACTTTTCTCTATTGAATATTTTACAGCAGCCTTTCATTCAATGTGTGGGCATTTGTGTATTTTAGCAATTAGGAACTTGTAATATTTAATAATATGAAAAATAATTTAAAGTGATATTAACTTGGATTATAAGCTATATATGAGGTTTTGTTGTTGTTGTTGTTGTTGTTTTTTAAGACCATCTTTTTTGTGTGAGTATAAGCAAGAGAAAGCAGTTATCTTCAACTAGGAGAAGGCACACTGCTCCATGGCTCATTTCTGTCCACACCAGCAGTCCTAGTAGTTAGCCTACCACAGGCCACATAAGCCTTCTCAGTCTTCTTTTATAGCCAAGTCAGCCACAAATAGGGCAGGAGCAAGAGTCAAAAATACACCTTGGGAAGTGAATACGTATGGCATATTTCATCATTTGGAATATATTCATTTATAACTTTGAAAATTCCTTTATGTAGCTGTGTAACTAATCAGTGAGAATTATTTTACATACTTTAACTAGGTTCCAAGTATTACAATGCCGAACCATTGGTACGAATTTTCAGATGACATATATCAATGTCTGAAAATTTGTAATTAAAAGGAAAACTCCAAAGGAAGTCATGAGAGCCTAGTTACATCAGACAGTCTACACACACACACACACACACCTTATGTAATTTATAATTTTTAGCTTTATTCATCTTGAACTTTATTCCTATCGACTTTGCTGAGGAGTTTCTTTTCTTTTTTTCTTTTTTTTTTCTCTTCCTTTCCAGGCTAATTTGATCTTCAAAGCCTCCCTGACAGCTTTATCCTGTTCTTTGACTCTGGCTAGGCCCCTGAACCCACTCAATTAATTACACGAGAGAGTAATTTTCCTTTTGTCAGCAAGATCTTGCTTCTTACCAACATTTCTCTAGCTAACTTTTCCCTTGGCTGAATTCTATTTCATTGTCTTAATAACTAAACAAAGAAGAATAAGAGAAAAAACAACACTCAAAGAAAAAATGAAAATTATTACTAATTAATATTTTCTATATTCTTAGAATGCTTTGGATTTACTGATCAAACTAATTTATGTTGCATTAGTTTACATTAAGTTATACCAAATGCATGCTAGTAATGGTGAAAATAAATATTTGCATAAGTAACTATAATTGAAAGAAAAACAAAGTGTCATACTCTTATAAGAACGTAGCCAATTTTTATATACTGCTTTTTATTTGTTAAGCACAGATCTATGGGTTTTACTTTTATTAAGTCATTTAACTCTCAAAACAGTCCCCTGAAGTAGTTTTACCATCCCCCTTTGCAGCTGAAGAAACTGAAGTGCACTTGGTTGAAGAAAACTTAAGTCACTTGGTTGAGATCATACAGGAAGAACCGAGAGCTGAACCTGTTTTAATAGTCCATAACCTTAACCTTTAGAGAAAGGTCACTACCAGCATATCTTGGAGATATTGCTGGTTCAGTTCCTAACCACCTCAATAAAGTTACTATCACAGTAATGCAAGCGATATTAATATTTTGGTTTCCCAATGCATACAAAAGTTATATTTACACTATCCTGTGGTCTACTGAGTATGCAATAACATTAGGTCTTTAAAAACAATTTACATACCTTAATTTTAAAAGACTGCTAAAAATGCTAATGAACATCTGAGACTTCAGCAAGTTGTAATCTTTTTGCCTGTGGAAAATCTTGCCTCAAGATTGATGGCTGCTAACTCATTAAGGTGGTGTTGTTAAAGGTTGAAGTGGCTGTGGCAATATCTTAAAGTAAGACTACAATGCAGTTTGCCATATCAATGGACTCTTCCGCTTATGAGAGATTTCTCTGTAGTAAGTGATGCTGTTGAATAGCATTTTACCTGCAGTAGAACTTCCTTCAAAATTGAAGTCAATCCTCTCAAATCCTGCCACTGCTTTATCAACTAAGTTTATGTAAGCAATATTCTAAATATTTTGTTTTCATTTCAGCAATGTGCACAGTATCTTCTTCACTAGAAGTAGATTCATCTCAACAAACCACTTGCTTTGTTCAGTCACATACAGCAACATCTCGCCCATTCATGTTTTATCATGAGATTGTAGCAATTCAGTCAAATCGTTGGGCTCCACTTCTAATTCTACCTTACCTGCTATTTCCACTGCTATTACCTGCAGTTATTTCCTCCAGTAACATCTTGAAGTACTCAAAGTCAATCATGAGAGATGAAATCAACTTTGTTCAAATTCCTGTTAATGTTGAAAATTTGACTTCCTCCCATTAATCACAAATGTTTTTAATGAGATCTAGAATGGTGGATTCTTTCCAAATGGTTTTCAATTTACATCACCCAGATCCATCAGAAGAATCACTATCTATGTAATCTTTAGCTCTTGGGAATGTATTTCTTAAATAATAAGACTTGAAAGGTGCAATTACTTCTTGATCCATGGACTGCAGAATGGATACTGTTTTAGTAGGCATGACAACAACTTCAATCTTCTTGTATATCGCCATCAGAGCTCTTGGGTGACCAAGTGCATTGCCAATGTGCAGTAATATTTAAAAAGTGATTTATCTTTTTTTTTCTGAGCAGTGGGTCTCAACGGTTGACTTAAAATATTCAGTAAACCATGCTGTAAGCAGATGTGGTGTTATACAGGCTTTGTGTTTGCATATATAGAGCAAACACAGAGTAGATTTAGCATAATTCTTAAGGCCTCTAGGATTCACCATTTTGGAATGGTAAATGAGCATTGTTTTCAACTTCAAGTCACCAGCTGCCTTAACATCTCATAAGAGAGTCAGCCTGTCCTTTGAAGCTAGGCATTGACTTCTCCTCTCTAACTATGAAAGCCTTAGATGGCATCTTCTTTCAATAGTAGACTGTTTTGTCTTCATCAGTGATATTAACTAGATCTTCTGGATAACTTGGTGCAGCTTCTGCATCAGCACATGGTGTTTCGAATTGCACTTTTATGTTATGGAGGTGGCTTCTTTCCTTAAACCTCATGAACCAACCTCTGTTAGCTTCAATCATTTATTCTGCAGCTTCCTCACCTCTCTCTGCCTTCAAAGAATTGAAGAACATTAGAGCCTTGCTCTGGATTAGGCTCTGCCATAAGAGAATGTTGTAACTGGCTTGATCTATGCGGACTACGTAAACTTTCTCTATATCAGCAATAAGGCTGTTTTGCTTTTTTATCATTCATGTGTTCTCTGAACTCACACTTTTAATTTCCTTCAAGAACTTTTTTTTGGCATTCACAACTTGGCTAACTCTTTGACACAAGAGACCTAGATTTCCACCTCCTATTTCAGTTTTCAACATGTTTTCCTCACTAAGCTTAATTATTTCTAGCTTTTGATTTAAAGGGAGATATGTGGGGCTCTTCCTTTCACTTAAACACTTACAGGTCATTTAGGGTTATTACTTGGCTGAATTTCAATATTGTTATGTCTCAGGGAATAAGGAGGCTTGAGTAGAGGGAAAGAAACAGGGTGGTTAGCCAGTGTAGCAGTCAGAACACACACATTTATTGATCAAGTTCATCATTTTATCTGGGTGCAGTTTGTGGCAAAACAATTACAATAGTATCATCAAAGATCACTGATCACAGATCACCATAGAAGATTTAATAGTAGTAAAAGTTTTGAAATGTTATAAGAATTACTAAAATTTGACATAGAGGCACAAAATGAGCACATGCTGTTGGAAAAAATGGCGCTGATAGACTTGCTCAATGCAGGGTTGCCACAAACCTTCAATTTGAAAAACATGCAGTATCTGTGAAGCAAATAAAATAAGATATGCCTGTATTGAGAAAGGTAGAGAACTAGCATTTGTTAAATGACACCAGCTATCCTGATAAATACTGTACATACATTGTCCCATTTACTCCTCCAAACAACTATATTATGGAGTACTAATATTCTTATTTTGCAGAGAAAAAAACAGATTCTTATACTCTCAGAAAATTTTACCAAATTTGACAACTATTAAGATGCATAATTATGTTAAAATGTGGGTCTATTGCACTCAAGAGTTCCATTTTATTACACCTTGTAATATTGATGGGTTTTAAAGTGAGTATTAAAATAATCTGTACTCAGTATTTAAAAAAATGGATGTGTGCATTGGGTGCAGGAACCCTAAATGAAAAGAGAATAATGTACTGGGGTACATAAGAGTAGAGAACATCATAAATAGCATACTTTGTGTGCTTTTTCTAGTAGGTAGAGGAGTTACTGAATGGTTCCAAGGAGAGAGTAACCTGAAGAGATACGAACATTTTAGAAAGACAACTTGGGCATCAATATATAAGACTGATGGGAAAAGTGTGGTTTGAGATGTGCTAAAGATGTAATATTTTCAAGATTTGAACGCTAATTTGATGTAGGATATAAGAGGAAAGAAATTGTTTAGTCTAAGGCTCAGTTTTTTAACTGGTATACTGAGTAAAAAATGAGGCTGTGGACCAACATAGACATTTCAGGTAGGGAAGCAAGTTTGATACAAAAGAAGATGAATTCAGTCGTGTAAATGTATTATTTTTGAGCACTTTTAGATCATCCAGTTGGAGATAGTCACAAATAGTTGGCTGTGTAGGTTTGGCTTTGAAGATTAAGATTTTGTAATTATCATCATAGAGGGGATAGTTGAAGTTATGGAATTGAATTAGTATCCTCAAGAAAAGAATGCAAAATAGATTCTCTAAGTTAAATGCAGCAAAGTCTCAGTAAAGTCAAAGAGATATAAGCCAGATATTAATAGGTTCAAAATTAACCAGACAATGAGAAAAATGGAGATAGAAAGATTAGACCTTGGATGGAAGGTCAGAAAAAGGGTCAGGATAAGGGTTGAAATTTTGTCATTGTTGTTGTTCTTTTTAATGGTGATGGTGATGGTTCTTACTTTGCTTACTGTTATCATTTAAAGTAAAAACAATATCAGATTATTTATAAGGTTGGAGAAAGGGGCAAATACAGAATGAGATGTCAAAAACTGGGAAGATAGGGATACCTCACAAATGAAAGAAAACTGATGGGAAACTAAGTCAAAATGCAGGTGGAGGTCTGAGTCTTGAATGGGAAATTAAAAATTTCTTCATCTGAGGCTGGAAGAGAAAAGAGGGAGGCAATAGATGAAGAATGATAGCTACGGAGGTAATAAATTGATACAGTTCAAATCACATATCTTTATTTTTCTTGGAACTATTGGAGGCAAATTTATATGCTGAAAGGTGCTAGAGTTGTTATATAATAAACTGATTATATAATAGAACATTAATTATATAAAACATAATTAGCAAGAGTCAAGGAAGTCACAACCCCATGGCATAGGTAATTTATCAAATGAAAGAGCAACCTCTGGTAATATGTACCTTCCAACTGAAGAAGGATTAGAGGGAGACCTCTTGAACTCAGAAGTATTTCAAATTTCCCACTGTCTGACAATTAGTTTTAATTTTGTAGTGCAGGGAGGGAGTTTGAGATAATGAAGACAGAAATTGAAAACTACTTTTGGTCAATAAAGTATTGAAAAACGGTATATAAATGATGTGAGTTACTTTCTCTTTTGGGGGATACTTCACATTTGAATTCTCAGTAATTAAAAAAATATATATATAGGGAGGGGGGAGGGATAGCATTAGGAGATATAACTAATGCTAAATGACGAGTTAACAGGTGCAGCACACCAGCATGGCACATGCATACATATGTAACTAACCTGCACATTGTGCACATGTACCCTAAAACTTAAAGTATAATAATAAATATATATTATATATATAGAGAGAGAGAGAGTGTGTGAGAGAGAGAGAGAGAGAGAGAGAGATAACCAAGTACAGATAAATAGGTTTCTCACTCTGGCATATCCATATTACATTTCTCTGGGATCTTTTTTTTTTTTTGAGATGCTCTAGTGTCTAGTATTAGAACCCTTAATCTAAGACTATTTATTATATTTTTTTCTGTAGAATGTATTCCAGAATATGCTACTCATTGGAAACAGTGATAGAAATTTGAAATTGCTCTGAGTTCATAATGAAGAATGACCAACATCTATTATTCATCAAATGAAATTCTCCACTAAACAAAATCCTGACCTTTGTGAAAGTGCTTCTTTGACTTTGTAACTAATGCAATAACCACATGACCTTTGGTGCTCAAAAACCCTTGAGTGGCTCTCTACAACTTCTGCAGATTCTTAAGAGTTGGGTACATGAAATAGCTATTTCTAGGTAAAGTCAACCAGGCCAGTGTGAAAATAAGGTTTGATAAATTATTTCTTCCAGTATTAGAGTTTAAATATGAATTTCTAGGATCTTCCTGATTTTCACCATTGTAGCAAATTTATATGCTTGTGTTAATTTGTGAGAATTTTAATCTGTACATTATCAATATGTAATTAAATTCTACTTGGTTGAATTAAATCTGTTAGATAATTTGGGACAGACATCAAATTTGAATGGCATTTTTACTAAGTTGATAGTTGTTTTACTGACATGGCTGGCATCGGATATAAACAAAATCTCCCTAGTGACTGTAAGATAATTTTTAATACATTGTACTTCATTTTGTGTCAAGCCAAATCTTATTTAACTAGCTATTGCATATCTAGTGACAACAGCAGGCACCATTTGAATTCAAAATCCAACATTGTCCCACACATGAAATACTTTATCCTTTACCTTTAACATAACTGTAGACTTTGGATCAAAACAAAATGTGCATATATGTAAAAATATTACAAATTTTTTTGTAATGACTTTTTTAAGTAACTGAATAAATCACATAGAGCCAAAAAGAACTCTTTTACTGGAATTATTTGGTGAGTATACACAAAATACGAAAATTTTATAAGAATTGAGACAAATTGGTTTTATATGCTTTCAGAGTAAATTTAGGAATAATACATGACTGACTCAAACTTGGTCATTGATGGCATACATCCTGAAGTTTAATTATTGTTATCATTTGGCTAGTCATAGAAGTTTTTTTATGGTTTAACATTAGAATATATGTGTGTTTATGTGTACCTATATATATGTATGTATGTATATGTATACTTTCTTTGTTCCCATCTGCTACAGATTTCATTACACTACTCTTACCAAATAAAGAATCATATCAGCATGTATTACTTTACGAGTAGAGTCTCAATTTCTTCAAGACATATACTGAGAAAGAAAGGCAACTTAACAACAGGTATGTTGTACTCATTGTTTAGGATCACTTTAAAGCAAATCATTTCCTTGTCAACTCTTCTTTCTAGCACCTAAGTCATATCTGCAAATAGCTTCCATGATAACCATTTGCTTACATGTCCACTTGAAGAAAAATGCAAAACATTTTCCAGTTGCTTATTGGGAGACCCCAAAGTAGAAAGCAGAAGTATTTCTTTATCAAACTAGCCTGACTCCTATCTTTCCCATTAAAAAGACTTTTTAGGAATCCTATTTTTGTCCCTAATCAAATACTCAAGAAGTGGCCCTTCAGACGTGTGCACGTACTTCCTTCCCTTGCTAAAACTTTCTCGCTAAAGCCATGAGTACACTGCTGACTTTTAGCTCAACAATCTTCTGCAAACTGCAACTCCCATTTGGTTGTTTTGGATTGATAGTAATCTCTCTGCACATGTATTCTAATATATACTGATGTGGTAGCCAGTGTTTCAAATGCCAGCGGAAATGCAATCTCTGCTAGAAGGAAGCACTTATGAACTGGCAAAGAATAAATGGCTGCCATCGGGAATAAGTGCTTGTCATATCAAAGCTTTGGCAAACATCTATGCTTAGAAGATTTAGTCTAATGAATTTCATCCACACCTACCAGATGTTATATCTAGAATTTTGCCAGGTGTTTGCACAAATATATATTGCCTGGAAAATCTTAGGAATAAATGACATTTAAGTTTGAAATTCATTAAAATTTTATTTTATTAAAAAGAACTGGCTTATTGAAATCTAAAAACATATTTATCTATGCTCACCATTGTATATTTTTGCCAAGTTGTCGCTGATATTTTAACACAGAACAGAATTCATTTGTTTTCTGATATTTTATACCAGAAATTCCTACTATGTCTATAGCAAATACAAAATGAAGAAAAAGCTGTGAATGATGGCACCCAGAAACTATCTCCTAAAGCATTATTTTTTTAATCCTAGGAGTTTCGAGTTACCTTTTTGATTGTCTTTTTAAACTTCTCTTTTTAGGAAAGGTCAGAAGTTGCTTAAATTAATATGGTCTTCCTCAATTAAAATGCTAAATTGGTTTCTTGGATGCAGTTTAACAGTATATCTGATAATTAGAAGAGGAAAGCGAAAGTAGACAGTCTTTTTAGGTGTTAACACCAGAGAAATTTTATCATCCAATAAAGAACAAAACCTGTCTAGAAAACACTTAAGCTGAATTACCTGTTGCCAACAGTTCAAAGAAATCAAAGCCGGATTAGTAGTAATGACAAAACAAACACGTTGCATTGTCTTAAGCATAAGTGAGGTGCAGAATATCTGTACTCAACTGAAGATCAAAGTATAATTTTCAATGAAAGTGCAGCATGCTTTCCAAAAAAGCATTAGAATCCTAAAAGGAGAAGGAGTTCAAGTTTCATTTTTTCATAATGTGATTCTCTAATAAAAGTGTCAGATTTAGGTGTTGAAATGTGTAATCTTAATATTACAGACTTTGCAACAGTAAAATATCCTTTTTAGCGTGTGTTCTGACTTGTTAGTATTTGAATAGAGACATTGTGAGAAGAAATATTTAAACTATCACTAGAATTATAGGGAAACAAATAAATGCCAGCAGACACTTTAGTTCCTTGAATTTTACCCCTTTTCAAAGTAGGTAGCTGGAGACCGGGCTATTTCTCAGAGAACACTCATCCTAAGAAAACCAAGACAGAAATGCCCTTAAGAAACTGCCTTTGGTCACCATCAAAAGGAGAATGCTCAGATCAAAAGGTGCTTACTTGATCTTAAGAAATTATCTTTTGGGACCTGTTTTCTACTCTATTATATCATGACATTCTTGCCTGTCAGTGAAAATATTATTTTCCAAATGTGCCATCTTCTCTTACCCCAAGTTGGTTTTTACTGTTTGAAATGAACTACTCCTTCTCCACATCTTTCTTTTGCTTCAAGCTTTTTTTCAGTATTATTATCTAATTCTGAAGACTTTCTTGACCTCAAGACACCTTCCCCACACTGGATGGTTAGATTCTCCTCCATCTTATATCCTACTTACTAAAGATTATTTCCATTATACGTTTGTTTATCACATTTTCCATTAGATTGTGAATTCTTGAGGGCAATAGCTATGCCTTTAGTTGCCAGAATTCTCAATTTTCTTTTTTAATATTGTATGTTTGGTAAATGTTTCCCGAACATCACAAGGTAAACCTTAACTGGCAGTTTTTTGTCCTGTCCCCCAAGTGAATTCATTTGTGCCTTATCGCCCCAGTTTGGCTATGAATCTCTTAGAGTATCTGGAAAGTAGCAGTTGGGTATATTGATCTACTCAATATGAATTCCTTTCAAGACTTCTGGTGACATGGAAAGGCCACAAACTAGGCAACATATAATCAGGTGATAATGGATATGATGAGAAACAATTAAAAGTGAGGCTTTGATTTTACATTGACTTGTTGCCCTAACGTATATGTTAATAGAGATGGAGGTAAAGACCGAAGGTCAGAAGGCAGTTTTATTTTTCCCCTTGTGAGAAAAACTGAGGTTAAAGTTATCCCAGTTTCACTTCAAAACTTCTCCCTTTAATACTCCATTTTGCCTAAAAGCCCAAGTGGGAAGAAAGAGAACTTGTGAAACAAAAACTGTTTCCCTAAATACAATACTATATTACTAAATACATGGCCAATGCGCAAATGTTTGCGACAATATTTTTTTCTAGTTCTTCCTCAAACTTTACGGCTACATCCACTAGGTTGTATTTCACCTCAGAAGTGTTGTTATTGTGTCCCACAATCACTGAATTGAAGAAAATTATAAAATATTTTATTTGTAAATTAATCTACTGTCATTTAAATTATTCTCAAGTTTAGAGTCACTAAAATGAAAACTATAACTATGGCAGATATTTTATATAATTTAGGAAGATTATCAGGTCTTCATAAAACTAAGAAGAAAATATCTTTTTCTGTGGTATGGTGTATTTGGAAAATACAGCACAAACTAGTTGAAGTCTTTGAAATAAATTAAATTTTATTACTTCTGCTTAATAGAACACTTATGGCCTCAGAAAGAACTAGAGTTTGAATTAACAGTCACTTGCTTTTAATGTAGTTGCTCTATCACTGCATATCTGTAGTGTACCTACAATGTGGTGCTCACTTTTATACAGCTGATAAGACAATGATGAACAAGAGAGATATCTTATTGTTATTATTGTAAATTATTAAATATGTGGCCAAATATTTGTGAAAAATATTTCCTCTTAGTTTTTACCTGCTGTACATTACCACTGTTACGATAGAGGTAATATTAGTGCTGCAATTGTCAGAAGAACAATAGTAGACAATGAGCTAATTGGGGGAGGGACATGAGACTGTATCTGAGACCAGGAACAGGACTAGAACAGGAGGAGATCATGCAGTGCCTTGGGGAACATGGCAAGCAGTTCTGATTATATTCAAAATACAGTGAGAAAGCTTTGAATTGAAGGGTTTTAAGAAGAGAAAAGATATAATTTTATTTGCACCTTAAAATGAATACTTAAGCTGCTATATACAACATGAGTGAAAGTGGAGGGAAACAATCAGGAGGTTATTGCAGACCAGGGAGGGGAAACCTGTGACTTAGGTGAGTGAAAATGTCAGTGAAGATGGATGGAGTGGATGGATTGAAGATTACTATTCTGCACATAAGTGATAGGAGCTGCTGACTAATGAGATGGGGGAGGATTAAGGAAGAACAAGAATCAAGCTTTCTGGCTTAGACAACTAAATGAATGCTGTTGCCATTTTCTGATAAGGAAAAGATTGAGGAGAAAAAATTGGGAGAAAATATCGAGAATTATTTACTGGACATGTTACATTTGAAGTGTCTATGAGAAATTCAAATGAAGATGCCAGTTAGGACTTGACCCCACATATTGTCACTCTTTTCTCTTGCAATCTATTCTTTAACATAAAAACAAGATGTTCCTGTGGAAAATTAAGTCAGATGTTCTCTAAACTATCCTCAAATTACACAGTGGCTTATGAAACCCTACCTGACCTGACCCACCATTTAATCTTGGACTTAAGCTCCTCTATTCTCTCTGCTGGAGCCAGCCATGCTGCGAGCCTCACTGTTGCTTGAATCCACAAGGTGTGTTCCTGCCTGAGGGCCTTTATTCTTGCTATCCCTTCAGTCAGGAACATTCTTTTCTTGTAGATATGCATCCCTCCATTCCCTGCCTCCTGAAAGTCTTGGCTCACATATTATTTCAGTGATTCCCGCAGCCACCCAGGGCTGTATTTCTGGGTGTGCAACTTGTAAAGTCAATATTTATTTTGCACAAGGCCTCACAAATTAGGGAGCCAGTTCTGTAAACTGGAGAATTGCAGCCCCAGTCCGTGCAATTCTCCTTACCCTGTATTGTTTTTCTCCACAGTACATATCAATGTCTAGCTCATTGTATTTTATTATTTGGTTATTATCCCCTCCATCAAAATTCCATAAAAATGTCTACCCAAAGCGGTTGAAAATTTATGTCCATAAAATTGCACACCAATGCTCATGGCAGCCTAATTCATAATTGCCAAAACATGAAATTAACCAAGACATTCTTCAGTAGATGAATGGATAAATAAGTAAATGACTTCCAACATTAGGAGTTAAGATAGAGGAGGAAGAGTTTGCAAAGTGGACGGTGATAGAGTAGTGAATGAAGAAAGAGAAAAATCAAGAGTATTTTGCAATGCAAACACAGTGAACAGTGTTTCAGAAGGAAGAGTGGTCAAATGCTGGGAAAATCACTGACGGTCAAAGTTAAATGAGACCAATGTGTTATTTGCTGTGGATCTTGAGAAGAGCAATCTACATTAGTGTAGTGGTGAGGTTGGAAGACTTATGGGAGTGAATGACAGCACAAGTAAGAGATAAGGAAGATTTAAAAAAATAAGAAAATCTCTAGGTTATTAATCTGTTTATCATCTACATGTCATGCATCTGTCTATTTGAGTAAAAGGCATAATTGTATTTGTGTAAAACTGACCCCACAAAATTTATTTTTATGTAGACCTATAAAACTCCAATTAATAGAGCATTTTTCCTAAACTATACTTCATTTTTTATTATTTTTGAATACTTTTGAGGGAAGATATGAAAAAGTATAAGCATTTTCTCTGTACTCAGTTTTCAACATAATTATGAAAATAAGATAAATATCAAGTTAAAAATAACTGAATTTAAAATATATTATTCATAATAAATTATTTGTAACCAGAAATAATTGCAGTTAAGATTTCAGAAGAGAAAAAGATTATTATAACCCTGGTGTTTAAGAAAAGCATTAGAATAAAGGTAGACTTAAAAGTGATCTGGAAGGATGAATAACATACATGTAGATGGAAAATAAAAAGGAAAACAATTCACATTATTAGGGGAATTAGAATGAAGAAAAATGGGAGATAAAAAAGTGAAAGATAGATTGAGGAAGGCAGATTTTTAACGAAGTTAGTTTGAAATAAAGATGAGAAATTGAGGATAAAATAGACTGGGAACTTATATGTGACTGTAGGAGCTATGTGGTGTAATAAAAATAGTCTTTGGAGTCTTAGAGATCTGTATTTTTATCTTGTTCCTTTTCCCTATAAACTAACTTCAGACTATGTAAAAACTCAGTTTCCTCAACATAAAATATGGCATTATATTATTTAACTAATAGGTCCGATATAAGGGTTAAATTTACTAAAGTAACCAATTTAATGTACCTGATACATAATTGGTCCTCAATACCTATTGGTTACTTCCTGCACACATCCAGCATTGTGTTATAAACACTTTAAGATATGCAGTTTATAGGTGGAGGGGCATTATTAAAGATTCTTAAGTAGGCAGACAACATGATCAAAAGTGGGGTATTTTGACAAGAATAATCTTCTGTAATTGTGCAGGAAAATCAGAAGTAAGACTGGTTAGGAATCTTATAGAAAGGTGGACATGGATTAATAGAGATTACTCTGAGCTAGTATCTTAGGTCTATTCCATAAGAAATGATAGCTTTATCTTTACATAAGTCTAAAATATTAGCCTCATAAATATTTACCTTTCTTAATATTAGCCTCATAAATATTTACCTTTCTTAATACTTAATAATTATTGAGAGGGCCAATTTTGTGTGTACACATTGATGAGTTTTCACCACGTTTACGGAACTATACACACACCACCCAGAGAAAAACAACATTATCAGCCATCCAGATGTCTTCCTCATATCCCTTCTCAAGTCTTAACCTTTCCTCCAAAAGGTAACAACTATTCAGTTATCAGTCATCATAATTGTTTTGCCTAGTTTGGAATTTTATTTAAGAAAAATCGCACAGCATTTACTTTTTTGTGCCTGGCTTCTTTTTCTTTCTATCTGTGAAATACGCCCATGTTGATGCATGCAGCAGTAGTTCATTCTCTCTCCTGTGTAATACTCTTTTGCGTAAGTATAGCACAATACATTTTGTAGCTGATAAATAGTTGTTTCCAATTTTTGGCCAGTATGAATAAAACTGCCATAAACATTCTTGGACATTTCATTTGTGCACAAATGTATGCACTTCTATACCCTGAAATTGAATTACTGAATCATAGAATAGGTGCCAAAGAATATCTACTAAATTAATTCAGATGGTACATAGATAAAGCTTCTAGAATATAACAAAGGAACATATTTTCATAACCTTGGAGGAGAGGAATATTCCTTAAACAACAAAATTAAAAAATACTAACTATAAATTATAGGAAAATGTTGAAAAATCGACCTTCACTTAACTTGAAAATTTTAGTTTATCTAAAGTCACCTTTAAAAGAATGAAAAGGCAAGACATAGTGGGAGAACATGCTTTGAATTCATTTATTCAACAAAAGACTCATATCTAGAATATCTAAAGAACTCATTAACACATCAATAAGAAAAAAACCCAGACAATTCAACTTCAAAAAAAAAAATAGGCCAAAGGAATAAAAATCAAACAGGCATCTCACACATCTCACACAATGGGCTATCCAAAAGGCTGGGAAACATATGAAAAGGCACTTAACTTTATTAGTCATCAGGGACATGCAAATTAAATCCATAATGAAATATGACAACAAATAAGCCAAAATATCTAGAATGAAAAAGATTGACAATATTACGTATAGGTAAGAATATAGAGCAACTTTGACTCAAATGCACTGCCGATAGGAGTGTAAATTGATACAACCATTTTCATTTTTTTTTTAATACTATGTGGGTCAAGTGAAATGTATCTGTGGGCTGAATCTAGCTTTGACCGCTGATTTGCAACCTCTGAAAACTCCTTTATGTAACAGATATGGACCCTGAGGCATAAAGAAGTTAATTGAAGCTTAATTCAAGGTCAAATAGCTAGAACCCATGTCTCCTGACTGCTCAATTGGTGTTTTTTCTGTCACACAGTGTGGCTTTCTCTAAATGACTAGACAGGAAATGAAGGGTAAAGTACAATGCTTTGAAATGTAACATATTTTACGTTGTGCAAGTAAAACCCATTTCATGCAATCTTAAGTGAATAAAAGGAATTTAAATCAAATTTATTTCAATTCTACCAAGGAAGTTTTAGGCTTAAAATAATAATAATAGTAAGCCTAGAACCACCTATTGGAGATTAGAATATAGACGGTTCAAACACAAAAGCCTTTCATAAAAAGATTTCTGGGTATTAGTCACCATTGTTTTCATACATTTGAAAGAACTTAATAACCTACTTTACTATTTTTTTTCTGGAGTACAAATGAACTGTTCCAAAAAGATCAATTAAATAATAGGACTGAGAGGCATCTTTTTATCACAGAGGTTTCTTGTGAATATACAGTATTAAAGTTAATTCCCTTGCTATTATTGAGGAAATAGTATGGTCCTGTTGGAGTTTTAAAATTTCTACTGATGTGAGAATCGAATTCCTTAGCAGATTAAACAATAGAATCTTTGGAAACACCAAAGTATTCTTTAAAAGATCATTTCCTTTCAATTGTTATATCTTTAACCAGAAAGAAAAGTGTTGTCTCACTGCAAGAAAGCTTTTAACTTCACATCTAGAAAGGTGGATTATTCTCTCTTACATAGGAATTTTATGTACAATAATTTGAATAATAAAATTATATTTTTAAATGCATAATATAAAATTGGTGTAGTTTCTAAGATGTAAAATTGGTATGTTTCTAACTACACCAATTTTACATCTATGCATTTAAAAGAAGTCTGAAACTTCTTCAGACTCTTTCTAGCTAAATGTCTCTCCCATTCATTGTGTTGATGCTTCATCTGCTTTTAATTAAAATAAATTATCTGAAGCTAGTAAACAAGAGAGACCACATAAAAGTCCTAAAGATGTTCAGAGAGCTTCTCTAAATTTCTCAGGTTATGATAAAACATTTCAATGATACTGACAATTTTCAGTTCATCAATGAAGTTCTACCAGCCACATAAACAATAAATAAAAATCATGCACTATTAGCTGTATTCATGATTTTGCAGAAAACAAATGACTATAAACTATTCTTAGACTATTTTTATTGTGGGATAATAAAAAAGCATATACTTCTTTACAAATGTTAGTTCACATATAAAATGATCTATTGTGTTTTCTCCAATTTGACAAAACTAAACATGTTAGTTGTATAAAAGGCAAGGAGCCAAAACATCAGAGAGCAAATAGGAGGAGAAAATGAATTTTCACGGCACATTGTGTAAAAGTTTGTGGAAGACTTTTATTCACTGCTATTAATCCTTCACTTTGATGGGAAATATATTCAATCATTATTCCCTTTTAAGAAAAAGCTCTTTTCCTTTTTAAAAAAAGCTCTTAGCTTTTTTTATAAAGTAATTGAAATACTTTTTTTAGATTTAAATATCTGCTTTAAAGTGCTTAAAACAACTAATACATTCATTTGAATCCCTCTGTTGCTAAAGAGTTAGAAGGAAGAAAAATTGGCCTGACAAGAGTTAAGTAATTTATTTTCCCAGAATATTTGACAAACAAACATGCAAGATAGGCACAAACATAGACTAGATCTTTAGTTTCTTGCCAGTATTTTTAACATGCTAATGTTTTAATAATATCATACATATGATTTCAGATAATGTCTGTCATTGCTCAACATACTAAATAGAGCATCACAATTTCACTGAGACATACCAATCTGTTTTTTTTTCCCTTCACTTTTTCCCACTACTCCTTCCATCCCAAAGAACTGCACAAGTGTACAGTCAGAAACAGATAGAGTCACATATTCAAGACAGGACTTAGCATGTTATCAACTCATTTTGTTATGATGCCATATCATCTTACAGTTATTTTTCGGTAAGTGGACAGATATGTGCTCTTTCATCAATGGTTTCCTAAGAGCTCATCCAGACCTACAAACTAGTTTTCAAGCAAGGCATAGTGGGAAAAACTAAGTAAACTGCAAATTGTGTTGTCATTCTTTTTGCTTTTGTTTTTAAACCATAAGAATCTGTTAAGTCCATGAAGTGTATCAATAATAATTAAAATACAAGGTTTCAACTGGGAGTGAGTTATTTAGAGGAAATATAACAAAGAATGAAGAAGAGAAAAATAAAGTTTACTTAGACATAAAACCTTCCCTAATATTTGGAGCTAACCCTTAGAGCTGGGGTTAAAGTGAAGCCAATTTATCATGGATTTTACTTGAAAAATTTTAGTTGAATTTATAGACTGTGAGTAAAAAAATCCTGAAATATACAGACTATGTTTTAAACTAGTAACCTGCGATCTTTTAAGCCTGTTTTAAAAGAAAAAAAATCGAAGGGATTCCAATATGGTCTTGTCATTCAACCCCTAGGAGGTTCTAAGGGAAACTCTATCTGATCCTCAGAAGAAATCTGGATTACTTCTGGCCTCCGGAAGTCCTACCAAGTTTCTAGAAGGAGGTGCAGGTGAGATTTCTTACAGCCAATCCTCTTCCACTGACTTATTCCTCATTCTGAGCTCTCTTTCATTTCAATTACTGTTGAGCATGTCCGTTCTTCTCTGGGTAATCGAGAGCAACCCAATTTTTTATTTATCCTTATATTCTCTACAGAACTGGCATCTGGTGAGACAGGGACACATTATGCTACATAGGCATTTTGGGTAATATAACTGGATGATACACTTTTCATTAATGTTTATTCTTGTATTTCTGCTGAAAATATTTCTGTTAAACTAGTTAAATCTTCTATATTTCCATTCAGCAGAACATATAATAATGCTAGATGATTGCTGTGTCAAAAAATATTTTGTTCTCTCACCTTATACTAATGACGGTAATAAATCTGACCCTCCCAGGATTTTCTTATTGCTTTTTCTGCAGGCCTTGAGTATGGCAGAAAACATGATGTAGTGAAAAATACCTGGGGTTAGTCTAGACCCTGTCCTGTTACGATCCAGCTCTGAGTCCTTAAGTCCATCTACTGACATCTCAGAAAATGTTTGCTCATAAAGGAAAAATATATTTCACATGGATGGATCTGTATTTCACAAGATAACATAACGTAGTTGAAAATGAGTAATAGGGCATAAAACTCTACAATATTATAATTGCAGCTCCACAGCTTTAGGAAAATTACTCCCTGCTCTGTATTCTCTTATCCATGAAATGTGAGCTGGTTGATCACGAAGGTACTTTTTAATGCCAGCTCTAAATTTGTACTTATTTATGCTTAAAATTTGATTGACAACTAAATTGAAGAAATGAAAATAAAGCAAATTGTTGGTCATCACGGGCTTCAGCATGATCGAGGTCCCTTGAATGAAAATGAAAGTTTAGACAGGTTGGGTGCCGTGGCTCAAGCCTGTAATCCCAGCACTTTGGGAGGCCAAGGCGGGCGGATCATGAGGTCAGGAGATCAAGACCATCCTGGCTAAAATGGTGAAACCCCGTCTCTACTAAAAATACAAAAAATTAGCCGGGCGTGGTGGCGGCAGGCTCCTGTAGTCCCAGTTACTCGGGAGGCTGAGGCAAGAGAATGGCGTGAACCCGGGAGGCTGAGCTTGCAGTGAGCCGAGATCACTCCACTGCACTCCAGCCTAGCAACAGAGCGAGACTCCGTCTCAAAAAAGAAAAAAAGAGAGACGTCGAGGCAGCTACTCTTATTACCTACTCACTTCTTCCCATTCTTTCAATACACAGTGCATTTACCTTGATCTCTTTAGCAAAATGTTTTTGTTTTTGACTACTCAAAAACAATGCTTTTCACACTGGCTGAAAAACTATGACTCCTTATATCAAATCCAAACTGTTTTCTTGTACTTCTCTTAGCCAACAGGTCTTCTAATATTTTCCTTCTCTAAATGTCTTCCCAGCTCTTTGGCCAGTTCTTTTCCATAAGCATTAAAATTAATATTTATTTATCCCACGAACCTTTTCTTATATTTCCCATATGCGTTAAAATTAACATTTATTTATCCCACGAACCTTTTCTTATATTTCCCCAAAACAATGAGGCAACATGTGCTATTATTGAAGAACCAACATTTCTACACTTAATGTTTTATTAGTCAAAAAGTCGATGTGTCATTTATTGATAGGTGGAAACTGATGACACAGGACACAGAAAGACAGAGAGAAAATGCCGTTAACCTTCATTCCTTCAAGAAAAAGTCAGGCCTGATCAGATAACCAAAGTATAAATCACTTGCTGTGGGAAAGAGGACAAAGTAGAAAAGGAAAAGGAGAGTAGAAAATGACATTTTTTAGAAGTCAGTTGGATTTAATAAATATGTGGGGTCAGAGTGTCTTAAGGTACATATTATTGCTGATCCACAAAACAAGAGTTTGGAAATCCTGGGGAGGATATAAGTACCTTTGGATTATTATAAGGTAGATGAAGTACTGAAATTTACAAAGGAAAGTTAGAACCCTAACTGACCAGTTCTGTTTTATAAATTAATGTATATCCCCCATAATTAAGTTTACTTAATAGGAAATTTATGCTCTTGCTGTAAAATCATTTGTAATAATTTCTTTCACAATATTTTCCTGCTTCTTGTAGCATCACACATTTTGTGGGAGAGGAAGCATCGACAGCCTGTTTGTACAAGTGTCCATTAAGGTGTTGGCACTGCAACTAACATACAAAGACTTACAAAGGATGACATTAGGAATAGAGATAGCTTCCTTCATGTGCAGCCTCAGACCCAAAGACAGTGAGCTCCCACTTCAGAATCTTGTACTTAAACTGTGCCAGGACATCGACTCAAAAATTACCACAGCAAGAATAGCCATAGCCACTTTTTCCTTCATCTGTGCCTCCTTTCTTGGTTTTCATCATCCAGCAGCCATCATAGAACAATCATACTAATATTGCCCATTTGGCCCTACAAAATTTTTCCTTTAAGAGAAAATCAAATGAACAAGCTTAGCTATAGGCTAAGAGGTTACCTGTGTGGCTGTTAGTCCAGGTCAGCATTCTCTTCCATGCAGCCAGCCAGATGGTCCTGTGGCACTTTTCCAATGACTCAATTATCAGAAGCTGCATAAGGTATACTTGAGAATTTGCATCTTTCTCCTTCCATCATGGCTTATTCTACATGGAGTGTTGCAGGGGTTTTAATTTGAAATTGTCTGGCATGATGTCTATTAAGCAAGTCATAGCTTTTTATTATTCATTAGGTACCATAACTATACAAAATTAGGCATCCATTTTTAATGAAAGAATGTTTTGAAAGTGTAATAATAGGCTTAGAAAATGTGTATGTTTTAAATTCTTTAAAAAAAATAATGTTTTACATTTTTCTCCATTTAAAATATCTCCATCATTCCCCAAGTTGTAGCATGTAAGTCAGGTGGGATGAAAGACCCTTGAAGTGATGGCAGCACAAAAGAAGTTTCTAGATAGCTGAAGGACACTTTGAATGGAATTAATCTGTGGGAAATAAAAAACCTCAACAACTTCATTCCTTCATTTATGTTTACTTTACGCATATGCAATACTCAGTGGAAACATCCATATTCATTACCCACCTACTTTATCAGAATGGTATCATTAACATTAAAGCTAAGTGTGCATTATATAAGCTTTAAGTCATGTGAGTATATTTCTTTAAACTTAAAACAGAGGTGTCTTGCACATGGGATATTATACTGAGAATCAACGGTTTTGCTGTGTAGTCTGAAAGGATTTTTCTGGATGTCACTTCACTGTCTCAGTTTCTTGTTCAGTAAAATTACAGATCTACATTTAAAATCAACCGTTAATATGAGGAAGTATCTCTTTTGGTAAGACACAAGATACAACTTTCTTCTTCCCACAGTGTAAACACAGCCCTACAAGTCATTCAATAAACAGTATGTAATTAGTAATTCCTTTTTTGAACTGAAGGGATAAATATAGTTCTCTTTTCTTACCATCATGATATGTTTTAAGAATAGGCAAACAAAAATAATCCCATAAAAAAGAAAAGAACAAAGTAGGTGAGGAGTATAAAATATTGTAATTTAAGTTAGTGGACCATAGCATTCTATAGGTTTAAAATATTCTGATTTAGGTTAGTGGGCGATAACATTCAACATTTGCATAAAATGCAAGGATTCAAATCATGATATTATGTTAAAACAGATCTTTTGATCAAAGATTTCAACTGTTAGATATAAAAATTTATAATTATATTTGTCTTTGAGACTTGAAGTCAGATTCCACATCTTTTAATTGGTGTTGGCGACTTTTTTTAAAGTTAGAGTTTTCTGTTTAAGAGTCTGTGTCCTCTAAAATCTGAGAAGCATGCACAATGGTAGATGCTATGCTAGATAATGGAAATCAATTGCCGTGGTCTGCTTTAAGAAGTGTAATGGTTACTGTATGGCCTTATCCCTATCCTCACCAGTAGTATGAGTCAAACACAGGATAACCAGACATGCTTCATTTCCACTCTTGTTTTCTTTCTCTTAATTAAATATCTTTGAAAAGAAAAATGCAGAAATTTCATTCCTGCTGCAATGAGTATCCTATTATTTCAAAATGGACAAATTGAGGAAGAAGAAAATTTCAAGGAAGAACAATAGGAACAATTTTTAAAAATTTAAAGAGTAATGAGGTAGAAGTTAACACAGATCGAAATTCCGCCAAAAGTTTATTTGTAACATGGTATTTAAATTAAACCTAAGCTCTCCTTACTATTTTTAGATAAACAGTTTCAGTAAAACCTAAAAGCCTATCCTCGTAATGGACACTGTAATCTTTAAACTTTACCACTTAACATAATTATAAAGGCATAACTCTAAAGTTCTCTATGATTGTCAAAGGATTCTCATTAGAAAAAGAAAAAAATCTGAATATTACAGAACCATATATTCACATAGACATTATTATATATAAAGCTAAGTATAGGGACTACTTAAATGTAAAAATGTAGAAATATACTCTTTTAAGGCTGTCTGTATAGACCCTTTTAATGTAGAAGCAATAATTTGAAAATAATTAATGCATTTTTATAAAGAAAATATTTTCAAATGTGACATTGCTAAGTATCTCATGATTTAAAATTAACAAAACATATTTCAAATCTTTATTTTGTAACATTCAAACATATCTCAAATTTAACATGTCTCCTCATTGCCAAACTATACATTCCAGCTTTTCAGTTAAAAGCCTGAATGAAAACAGACTGCAAGTAAACAGCCATTCAAACCAATTGATGTACTCAAAAGGATCTCTGGGAATCACATTGTATAAAATATTTACATTAGTCAGCTGTTCACAGAATCTTAATTGCAATTTCCCTTTTTAATTTTTAATTTTATAATTTTGTGGTTTGTTGAGAGAAATGTAAACTAAAGCAAATTGAGAATATACTTTTTGTTTCCTCTTTGCAATGTTCATTTGGCGTTTATTATCTTCTCTGCAAGTTCTGACTAGATAAGAATGTTGCTACCCTTTCATTTGGAATCCTTTCTACTTGTAGATAGTTCAAGCCTTAGAGTTATTTAGGCAATATTTTTATGCCCAGGAGGCCCTAAACATGGAGAAAATACAAGAAACAGAACTTATGGACCAAAATGAGAGTTAAAATTATTGAGGATTTTTTTTTTTTTTTTGAGACTGAATCTCACTCTGTCACCCAGGCTGCAGTGCAGTGGCATGATCTCGGCTCACTGCAACCTCTGCCTCCTGGGTTCAAGGGATTCTCCTGCCTCAGCCTCTCGAGTAGCTGGGACTACAGGCGCCTGCCACCACGCCCGGTAATTTTTGTATTTTTAGTAGAGACGGGGTTTCACCATGTTTGCCAGGATGGTCTCGATCTCTTGACCGCGTGATCCACCGGCATCGACCTCCCAAAGTGCTGGGAATACAGGCGTGAGCCACCGTGCCTGGCCTGAGGATTTTTTTAAAAGAATTTGAAAAAGCTAAGGGACTAGGCTGACCTACAATGTCTTAAAATTAGAAATATAAAATTTGATGTATTTCAGGGCTGAAGAAGAAATGCACTTCAATATGTGTTTGCTGGGTTACAGGTCACATAGATTATTGGAAATCTGTTGATTGCATGTATGAACACAAAAGTTAAAGTCCCAAAGAACTATATTTTCGTTATACATTACTGAATTTCACAAGAGTGCTTTATGCGCAATTATAGAGGACAAAAGACTTCTTCTACTTGAAAAGGTATCATAATGACTATATATCAATATGATAAAGAGACAAAACAGTCTGTTAATTGCTCAGAGAAAAGATAGAATGTGATATATAGAACTGCACTAACTAGCTAGCTTACTAACATCTTTCCAGTCTATAACTTTATCCTTCATTAGGCAGACTCCATAAACTTGTCTTTGCATTTCTACACAAGAAACTCTATTCTTATAAGCCGTAATCCTTTATTCTTTCTCTTCCTGGAAAGGGGATGAGTTGAGGGGAGAGAGTGAATGTACTTATATAGTGCTAACTAGCTTTTTTACTTTTGCTAAACACCGGTAGGTGTTTAGCATACATAAACAGGACACTATTATTAATGTATATTCTTTACTATTTGTCATTCTAATACCTCTATTGTCTAGATTAAATATAGAAAATACAAGTTAAATAAAGCTCATTACAGGTACTGTTTGTTGTTTATGATAAGAGACTTTAAAAATCTCCACTCCTTATTTTCCCAGAAGACAGTCAATGCTTTCAGAATCAAAGATGGAGTATAATAGCTATCAAATGATTAGGTTACCTTTCCCATTAGATGGCCAAGCCTTATTAATCTACATCAAACCATAGCTATCTATCTTCTCAATCACAAATGTCACATATTCTGGTTCTTTCTTTTTATACACAGCCCTTTTCTATAAAATAGCCAAAAAGTTACAGTAGAACATTCATACTTTGGTAATAAACAACTTACCCCTCAACCTAAACTTTCTGCCACTGAAATCCCTAATGAGATGATTCCACATAAATAAATCTTTCTGTCCTCTTCTCTTAAAATTGTATTCCACTAATCATGAAACTCTGTGGGGACTTTGTTGACAGAAAGATTTTTTAAATCATAAAAAGAAAGAAATGATTAAAGGAAGAATAGCTTTGAGTCTAAAGCATCAATTTTTTTTTCAAAAGTAAAATTATCCTCCAATTATCACCATTTGTTTAACACATTATAATTTATTGTAATGTAGCAAGGCTGTTAAATAGCCAAAAATCAAAGCTACATACCAGTTACATGCTATAGATTATTTGCTTACAATAAAAACATACAAGCAGCTTTTGGCTATATTGAGATGCAAGAAAATAATTTGTGTCATTGTTAAAAGTATTTCTCAGTTAAAATACTTACTATTATTGCCTGTAACCACACTGCTGATTTTGTTTCTATTATAAATGCACACTCAACATGTTTTCAATAAGCTAGCAATTGGGGTTGGCTGGGCACATGGCATCGTACATACCATTCTATCTCTGCAGCCAATCTCATATTTGAAATATTAATCTCTCATAAGAATGTCTTATTCCTGCTGTTGAGGTCTTCATTTTTTATTTATTCTTTTTAATAACTTCATGAATAGTTCCATTTGCCCTTTGCTTAGTATCTCCCTAACCTGATTTTCAACTTGCTTCTCTAATGCATTAATGGAATAACCATTTTTTTCCTATTCCCTGTGACAAACAATAAAAACTATAGGAAAAAAATGAAAAGTTAGGAGATAAAAATTTTGAGTGGTCTACAATGACTCATACATTATCAAATATGCATTCAAAAACATGCAAGTCTCCAGACAATACATGTATGTTTGAGGTACATATTTAGATGAAAGTTTTGCTTTAAGAATTTAAATATTAATGGAAAGGAAAAAAATTAATAACGCAGGTTTTCTTTCCTGGTACTTTTAGGCATGCATTCCTCTTGCCCTAGCATTGCTGAACTCTTGAACACAAGATTACATGCCCTTTCCTTATCACCTTCTCTGATCTCTGATGAAGTCATATATGGATCCATCCAAGATTAGTAACTATACGTCTGTTCTTTTAACAGTGAATCAGGTTTTCAATCATGGACCTACGCTGTATTTGAAATGATCAGTAAGGCTGAATGAAGCTAACTATGCAACTACAAAAAGTAAGAGTTTTCTTTTCTTTTTTTAAAAAAAGTTCTCTGTATTGCTGTTGACTACCATAATAAAGTATTGAGATGGTTTAAAAATGAATGAAATGAGAAAATAAAATCTGATTATCCACATGATCTCCTTTAACCTTTAAACTATCGAGATGGAAGATTCAGTCTTGTCAACATAACTGCCTTTTAAATGGAACATTCTAATAAGAGACTATGTTTTTAGAAATAGTCTAAATTTCCTTCAGCCTCCAGATATTAACTTCAGATATTTATAAGTTAAAAATTGCAAAATATCTTAAGAGACTTACAATGAAAAACATCAATGGGGTTGTTTGAAGAAATTTGGGTCCAGTAGATTTTAAAACAAAAATCGCTCTCAATCAGATTCCCACCCCCGCTCTAAATTAAATTCCCAGCAAAAGACAGGGAGGTTTTTTTTTTTAATTAGTTTTTTGTTGTTTTGTTTGTTTTATTTGGTACTTATTTTAACATGAGCTTAGATGAATTCGTCTATAAAGGATTCTTTCACTGAGCATAGTTTCATTGAATAAACATGTTAACTGACTTCAACCAAATATTTAACTTTATTTGGCTATGGATTCTACTTTTACTAAAATCTTTTTGCAAACAGGCAATACAAAATAATTTTTAATTAATTAATAGATAATGGATAAAAATTGTATGTGTATGTTTTGGAATATGTATATGTTTTGGCTAATATAACATAGTTTGATACCATTTTTCTTTTATATTATACTCTGTTTTCATACATTGTAATGATTTTTCTGCTATCTTTAACGTTAAGCAATTTTTTATATTTTTAATTTTTTTATTTCAATACATTTTGGGGGAACAGGTGGTGTTTGGTTACATGAATAAGTTTTTTAGTGGTAATTTCTGAAATTTTGGTGCACCCATTACCTGAGCAGTGTACACTGACCCAACGTCTAGTCTATTATCCCTTGCCACCCCCAACCCTTTCCCCTGAGTCCCCAGAGTCCAATGTATCATTCTTATGCCTTTGCATACTCATAGCTTATCTCCTACATAGGAGTGAGAGCATACAATGTTTTGTTTTCCATTCCTGAGTTACTTCACTTAGAACAAGAGTCTCTAATTCCATCCAGGTTGCTGCAAATGCCATTATTTTGTTCCTTTTTATGGCTTAGTAGTATTCCATAGTGTGTATATATACCCTTGTTAATTGATGGGCACCTGGGCTGGTTCTATATTTTTGCAATTGCAAATTTTGCTGCTATAAACATGCATGTGCAAGTATCTTTTTAGTATAATGACTTCATTTTCTCTGGGTAGATACCTAGTAGTTGGATTGCTGGATCAAATGGTAGATCTACTTTTAGTTGTTGAAGGAATTTCCATGCTTTTTTCCATACTAGTTGTACTAATTTACATTCTCACCAACAGTGTAAAAGTGTTCCCTTTTCACCACATCCATGCCAACATCTATTATTTTTTGACTTTTTGATTATGTCCATTCTTGCAAGAGTGAGGTGGTATCTCATTGTCGTTTTGATTTGCATTTCCCTGATAATTAGTGATGTTGAGCATTTTTTCATACGCTTATTGGCCATTTTTGTATCTTCTTTTGAAAATTGTCTATTCATGTCCTTAACCCACTCTTTGATTCAATTGTTTTTTTCTTGCTGAATTGTTTGAGTTATTTGTAGATCCTGAATATTAGTCATTTGTTGGATGTATAGATTGTGAAGATTTTCTTCCACTCTGTGTGTTGTCTGTTTACTCTGCTGATTGTTTCTTTTGCTATGCAGAAGATTTTTAGTTTAATTAAGTCCCATCTATTTATCTTTGTTTTTGTTGCACTTGCTTTTGGGTTCTTGGTCATGAAGTCTTTGCCTAAGCCAATGTCTAGAAGGGTTTTCCAATGTTATTTTCTAGAATCTTTATGATTTCAGGTCTTAGATTAAGTCTTTGATCTATTTTGAGTTGATTTTTGTATAGGGTGAGAGATGAGGATCCAGTTTCATTCTTCTACATGTGGCTTACCAGTTATCCCAGCACCATTTGTTTACTAGGGTGTCCTTTCCCACTTTATGTTTTTGTTTGCTTTGTTGAAAATCAGTTGGCTGTAAGTGTTTGGCTTTATCTGTGGGTTCTCTTTTCTGTTCCATGGGTCTATGTGCCTATTTTTACACCAGTACCATGCTGTTTTGGTGACCATGGCCTTATAGTATAGCTTGAAATCAGGTAATGTGATGCCTCCAGATTTGTTCTTTTTGCTAAGTCTTGCTTTGGTTATACAGACTCTTTTTTTGGTTCCATATGAATTTCAGGATCATTTTTTTTTCCAGTTCTGTGAAGAATGATGGTGGTACTTTGATGGGAATTGCATTGAATTTGCAGATTGCTTTCGGCAGTATGTTCATTTTCACAATATTGATTGTATCCATGAGCATGGGATGTGTTTCCATTTCTTCGTGTCGTCTATGATTTCTTTCAGCAGTGTTTTGTAGTTTTCCTTGTAGAGGTCTTTCACATCCTTAGTTAGGTATATTCCTAAGTATCTTATTTTTTTGCAGCTATTTTGAAAGGAGTTGAGTCTTGATTTGATTCTTGGTTTGGTTGCTGTTGGTGTGTAGCAGGGCTCCTGATTTATGTACATTAATTTTGTATCTTGAAACTGCGGAATTCATTTACCAGTTCCAGGAGCTTTTAGGATGAGTCTTTAGGGTTTTCTAGGTATACAGTCATATCATGAACAAACAGGGACACTTTGACTTCCTCTTTGCTGATTTGGATGCCTTTTATTTATTTCTCTAATCTGATTGCTCTGGCTAGGACTTCCAGTACTATGTTGAATAGAAGTGATGAAAGTGGGCATCCTCATCTTGTTCCAGTTCTCAGGGGAAATGCTTTCAACTTTTTCCTGTTCAGTACAATGTTGCCTGTGGGTTTGTCATAGATGGCTTTTATTACCTTAAGGTATGTCTCCTCTATGCCAACTTTGCTGAGGGCTTTAATCATAAAGAGATGCTGGATTTTGTTGAATGCTTTTTCTGCATCTATTGAGATGATCATGTGATTTTTATTTTTAATTCTGTTAATGTGGTGTATCAGATTTATTGACTTATGTATGTTAAACATTCCCTGAATTCTTGGTATGAAACCCACTTGATCATCGTGGATTATCTTTTTGATATGCTGTTGGATTTAGTTCACTAGTGTTTTGGTGAGGATTTTTACACCTACATTCATCAGGGATATTGGTTTGCAGTTTTTTTGTTATGTCCTTTCTTGGTTTTGATGTTAGGGTGATACTGGCTTCATAGAGTGAATTAGGGAAGATTCTCTCTTTCTCTATCTTTTGGAATAGTGTCAATAGGATTGGTCCCAATTCTTCTTTGAATGTCTGATAGAATTCAGCTGTGAATCTGTCTCGTCTTGGACTTTTTTTTGGTTGGTGGTTTTTAAAATTACCATTTCAATCTTGTTGCTTGTTATTGGTCTGTTCAGAGATTCTGTATCTTCCTGATTTAATCTAGGAGGCTTGTATATTTTTAGGAATTTATCCACCTCCTCTAGATTTTCTAGTTTATGCCCATAAAGGTGTTTATAGTAGCCTTGAATAATCTTTTCCATTTCTGTAGTATCAGTTATAATATCTCTTGTTTTGTTACTAGTTGAGCTTATTTGGATCTTTTCTCTTTTTTCTTGGTTAATCTTGTTAATGGTCTATCAATTTTATTTACCTTTTCAAAGAACCGACTTTTTGTTTCCTTTGCCTTTTGTATTTTTTTGTTTGTTTGTTTCAATTTCATTTAGTTCTGATCTGATCATCATTATTTCTTTTCTTCTGCTAGGTTTGGGCTTGGATTGTTTTTGTTTCTCCAGTACCATGAGGTGTGACCTTAGACTGATTATTTGTGCTCTTTCAGACTTTTTGATGTAGGCATTTAATGCTATGAACTTTCCTGTTAGCACTGCTTTTGATGTATCGCAAGGGTTTTGATAGGTTGTGTCTCTATTATCATTCAGTTCAAAGAATTTTTAAATTTCCATCTTGATTTCATTATTCACCCAATGATCATTCGGGAACAGGTTATTTAATTTTCATATATTTGCATGCTTTGAGGATTCTTTTTGGAGGTGATTTCCAATTTTATTCCACTGTGGTCTGAGAAAATACTTGATATAATTTCAATTTCCTTATAT
Source organism: Pan paniscus (assembly GCF_029289425.2). Classification (NCBI taxonomy): domain Eukaryota; kingdom Metazoa; phylum Chordata; class Mammalia; order Primates; family Hominidae; genus Pan; species Pan paniscus. The sequence goes on from NC_073254.2 coordinate 113,258,432, forward strand.
TTACTGAGACTTATATTTTGTGGCCTATCATTTGGTCTATCTTGAAGAATGTTCTATGTAGTGATGCATAGAATGTATATTCTGAAGCTGTTGGGTAGAATTTTCTGTAAATATCTGAGAAGTCCATTTGTTCATTGTTTCTTTGTTGACTTTCTGTCTCGATGACCTGCCTAGTGCTGTCAGTGGAGTATTGAAGTCCCCCCACTGTTTTTGTGTTGCCATCTATCTCATTTCTTAGGTCTAGTAGTAATTGTTTTATAAATTTGGAAGCGTCAGTGTTGGGTGCTATATATTCAGATTTGTGGTATTTTCCTTTTAGACTAGTTATTTTATCATTATATAATGTCCCTATTTGTCTTTTTTAACTGCTATTGTAGGTTTGTTTTGTGTAATATAAGAATAGCTACTACTGCTCGCTTTTGGTGTCCATTTGCATAAAGTGTCTTTCTCCACTCCTTCACCTTTAGTTTTTGTGAGTCCTTATGTACTAGGTGAGTCTCTTGAAGACAGGAGAGACTTGGTTGGTGAATTCTTATTCTGCCATTCTGTATCTTTTAAATAAAGCATTAGGTCATTTACATTCAATATCAGTATTGAGATATGAGGTACTATTCTATTCATCATGCTATTTGTTGTCTGAATACCTTGTGTTTTTTTTTTCTTTTCATTGTATTATTGTTATACAGGTCCTGTGAGATTTATCCTTTAAGGAGGTTCTATTTTGGCTTATTCTGAGCATTTAGAACTCCTTGTAGTGCTGGCTTGGTAGTGGTGAATTCTCTCAGCATTTGTTTGTCTGGAAAAGACTGTATCTTTCCTTTATTTATGAAGCTTAGTTTTGCTCAATACAAAATTCTTGGCTGATCATTGTTTTGTTTCAGGAGGCTAAAATTAGGATCCCAATCCCTCCTAGCTTGTAGGGTTTCTGCTGAGAAATCTGCTGTTAATCTGATAGGTTTCACTTTACAGGTTACCTGACGCTTTTGCCTCACAACTCTTAAGATTATTTCCTTTGTCTTGACTTTATTTTTTATTTTTATTCTTTAAAGTGAAAGCAAGTTTATTAAGAAGTAGAAGAATAAAAGAATGGCTACTCCATAGACAGAGCAGCCCCCAGGGCTGCTGGTTGCCCATCTTTATGGTTATTTCTTGATGATATGCTAAACAAAGGGTAGATTATTCATGTCTCCCGTTTTTAGACCATACAGGGTAACTTCCAGGTGTTGCCATGGCATTTGTAAACTGTCATGATGCTGGCGGGAGTATAGCAGTGAGGACAACCAGAGGTCACTCTCGTCACCAACTTGGTTTTGGTGGGTTTTAGCTGGCTTCTTTACTGCAACCTGTTTTATCAGCAAGGTTTTTATGACCTCAATCCTGTGCCATCCTCCTATCTCATCCTGTGACTTAGAATGCCTTAGCCAACTGGGAATGCAGCCCATTATGTTTCAGCCTTATTTTACCCAGTTCCTACTCAAGATGGAGTTGCTCTGGTTCACATGCCTCTGACACAAGCACTCCAAACTGGTTTCCATTTCAATTTTCTCTCATTATGTTTTGACTTTAGATAACCTGATGACTATGTGCCTAGGTGTTGATATTTTTGTGATGGATTTTCCAGGTATTCTTTGAGCTTCTTTTTTTTTTTTTTTTGGATGTGTAGATCTCTAGCAAGACTGAGGAAGTGTTCCTCAATTATTCCCTCAAATATGCTTTCCAAACTTTTAGATTTTTCTTGTTCCTCAGGAACACCAATTATTCTTAAGTTTGGATGTTTAACATGTAAGTAGTCCCAAACTTCTTGGAGGCTTTGTTCATATTTTTAAATTCTTTTTTCTTTGTTCTTGATGTATTCGGTAAATTCAAAAGCCTGTCTTCAAGCTCTGAAGTTCCTTCCTCTGCTTGTTTGATTTTATTGCTGAGACTTTCCAGTGCATTTTGCATTTCTGTAAGTGTGTCCTTGATTTCCAGAAGTTGCGTTTTTTTTAAATTTATGCTCTCTTTTTCACTGAATAATTTTCCTTTCATATCATGCATCATATTTTTGATTTCTTTAAGTTGGACTTCAGCTTTCTCTGGTGCCTCCTTGATTCGCTTAATAATCAACCTTCTGAATTCTTTTTCTTGCAGTTCAGAGGTTTTGTCTTGATTTGGATCCATTGCTGGTGAGCTGGTATGGTCATTTGGGGTGTTAAAGAAACTTGTTTTGTCATATTACCAGAATTGTTTTTCTGTTCCCTTCTCATTTGGATAGACTCTGTCATAGAGAGGATCTGGGATTCAAGCACTGCTGTTCAGGTCCTTTTGCCTCACGGGATGCTCTCTTGATGTAGTGTTCTCCCACTTCCCCCAGGAGTAGGGTTTCCTGAGAGCTGAACTGTAGTGATTGTTTTTGCTCTTCTGGGTCTAGCCACGCAGTGGAGCAACCAGGCTCTGGGCTGGTACTGGGGAATGTCTGCAAAGAGTCCTGTGATGTGATTCATCTTCACATCTTGCTACCATGGATACCAGCACCTGCTCCAGTGGAGGAGGCAGGGGAGTGAAGTGGACTCTGTGAGGGTTCATTGGTTGTGGTTTTGTGTTGGTTGGCCTCCAGCTTGGAGGTGGCTCTTTCAAGAGTGCATCAGTTGCAGTCTTATAGGGAGGAAGCAAACTTGCCCTAGGGACACCTGGTTAAGTATTCAGATTTCTCAGGTGGTAGGCAGGGACATAGAACTTCCAAGAGATTATGACCTTTGTCTTCGGCTACCAGGGCAGTTAGAGAAAAACCACCAGGTGGGGGCAGGAATGCATGTCTGAGCTCAGCCTCTACTTGGGCAGGGCCTGCTGTGGCTGCTGTAGGGGTGGGGATGTGGTTCCCAGCCCCATTAAGTTATATTTCCAGGTGCATTACGGCTGCCTCTGCTGAGTCATACAGATTGCCATGGGAGTGGGGGAAAACTGGCAATCACAGGCCCCACCCCACCCCCACACAGCCTGCAGTCCTAAAGGCCAGTCTCACCCTCACTGTGCTCCCTCAACAGCACCAAGTCTATTTCAAGGCAAATGGTGACCAGGGCTGAGAACTTGCCCCAGACAACGAGCCTCCCTGTTGAGAAAGCAAGCAGACTCACAGTTTTTCGGCATCTCAGGGAGCCTGCAGGGGTTATCCAGTTCCATCAAAGTGTCTGTGGATTCTCTTGGCTTTCCCAGTACATTCCTGAAGTAGTTCTTGGAGCAGAAGTTTACGATATGAGTCTCCACACACTACTCTGTCTGTCTGAGTAGGGGCTGCAAGTTAGTCCTGCCTCCTATTTGCCATATTAATCCATGTTAACCACAGTTTATCTCTAGTTTTAACCATATCTTTAGGCTAAGGACTTATATATCCAGCTACCTCCTGTATATCCCAACTTATCCATCATTATTCGTGTTTATAATAATTATTCTGTTATATTTTTTCAAATTCAACTTTTATTTTAGATGCAGGGGATACATGTGCGGGTTTGCTACATGGGTATATTGCACCCAGGTGGTGAGCATAGTACCCAATAGGTATTTTTTCAAACCCAACCCCCTTCTTCCCTCCCCGCTCTAGCAGGCCACCATGTCTATTGCTCCCATGTTTACATTCTTGATTGCTCAATGTTTAGCTCTCACTTATAAGTGAGAACATGATATATTTACTTTGCTATTCCTGCATTAATTTGCTTAGGATTATGGCCTCCAGCTCCATCCATGTTGCTGAGAAGAACATGACTTCATTCTTTGTGTGGCTGTGTAGTATTCCATGGCATATATGTACCACATTTTCTTTATCCAATCCACCAGTTATGGGCACCTAGGTTGATTCCATCTCTTTGCTGTTGTAAAGCAAAGCATGTGTCTTTTCGGTGTAGTGATCTATTTTGGGGGGATATATGCCCAGTAATAGGATTGCTGGGTCAAATGGTATCTCTGTCTTAAGTCCTTTGAGAAATCTCCAGAATGCTTTCCACAGTGGCCGAACTAATTAATATACCCACCAACAATGTATACGTGTTTCCTTTTTCCTGCAGCCTCATTGGCATCTGCTGTGTTTTTACCTTTTAATAAAAGACACTCTGACTGGTATGAGATCGTATCTCATGGTGGTTTTGATGTGCACGTCTCTAATAATTAGTGATGTTGAGCATTTTTTCATAAGTTTGCTGGCCACTTCTATGTCTGCTTTTGAGAAGTGTCTGTTCATGTCTCTTGCCCATTTTTTAATAAAGTTATTTGCTTTTTGCTTGTTGGTTTAAGCTCCTTATAAATTCTGGATATTAGGACTTTGTTGGTTGCATAGTTTGCAAATATTTTTCTCATTCTCTGGATTGTCTCTTTACTCTATTGATAGTTTCTTTTGCTGTGCAGAAGCTCTTTAGTTTAATTAGGTCCCATTTGTCAATTTTTATGTTGCAATTCCTTTTGGAAACTTCACCAAAAATTCTTTCCTAAGGCTGATGTTGAGAAAGATATTTCCTAGGTTTTCTTCTAGGATTGTTATAGTTTGAGGTCTAGCATTTAAATCTTTAATTAATCTTGAGTTAATTTTTGTATATGGTGGATAGTAAGTGTCAAGTTTCATTTTCTGCATATGGCTAGCCAGCTATCCCAGCATCATTTATTGAATAAGTCCTTCACCCATTGCTTGTTTTTGCCAACCTTATTGAGATCAGATGGTTGCAAGTGTGTGGCTTTATTTCTGAGTTCTGTGTTCTGTTCTATTTTTTTATGAATCTGTTTTTGTATTAGTACCATGCCGTTTGGTCAGTATAATTTTAAAGTACAGTTTGACGTCAGGTAGTGTGATGCCTCTGGCTTTGCTCTTTTTGGTTAGGATTGCTTTGTCTATTCAGGCTTTTTTGTTGTTCCATATAAATTGTAAAATAGTTTTTTTCTAATTCAGTGAAGAATGACATTGGTAGTTTGATAGGAATAGTGATGAAATTGCTCTGGGCAGTATGGCCATTTTAACAATATTGATTCTTCCAGTCCTGACCATGCAATGTTTTTCCATTTACTTGTGTTATTTCTCATTTCTTTCAGCAGTGTTTTGTAGTTCTCCTTGCAGAGATATGTCACCTCCTTGGTTAGCTGTATTCCTAGGTATTTCATTTTCTTTGTAGCTATTGTAAATTAAATTGTGTTCTTGATTTGACTCTCATCCTGGACATTATTGGTGTACAGAAACACTACTGATTTTTGTGCATTGATTTTGTATCCTGAAACCTTTAAATTATTTATTCATTCTCTAAGTCTTTTGGGGGAGTCTTTAGGATCTTCTAGGTATAGAACCATATCATCAGCAAAGAGAAATAGTATCACCTTTTCTTTTCTTGTTTGGATGCCTTTTATTTCTTTTTCTTGCCTTATTGCTCTGCTAGGATATCCTATCATTGTTATTTTATTCTGTTTAGTTACCTTATAAAACATGCTATTCCATGTCGCCATGACATCCCTTACCTGAAATGTTATTCTCAACTTTCTTCAATTGTTAAAGAACAAAAGTCTGAAGTCCCTAATTCTAACTCTGTCACTAATTTACTACACATCATTGGAAATTTTATTTATCCTGTTTTAGTCCAGTAGCCACATTTGTAAAGGGATTTTTTTTCCAAAAAAATAGATAAATAAACAGATATATACTTCATGGGAATTTTATTGGAATCAAATTAGATAGTACATAAAGCAAAATAATCAACATATACTAAACAGTCAGACAGTTTATTATTGTTAATATTATTGGCACAACTTAAGTATTATCTCCACCATGGATACTTTCATGAATTCTTAGGATTATTATACCACTACTTCTCTAAACTCCAATACAATCTTGTGCCAATTTCTTATATTACTTACTATGATATATTGAAATTTTCTCTTTTTTTATTATACTTTAAGTTCTAGGGTACATGGGCACAACGTGCAGGTTTGTTACATATGTATACATGTGCCATGTTGGTGTGCCGCACCCACCAAGTCGTCATTTACATTAGGTATATCTCCTAATGCTATCCTTCCACCCTCCCCCCACCCCACAACAGGCCCCAGTGTGAGATGTTCCCCTTCCTGTGTCCATGTGTTCTCATTGTTCAATTCTCACCTATGAGTGAGAACATGCAGTGTTTGGTTTTCTGTCCTTGTGATAGTTTGCTGAGAATGATGGTTTCCAGCCTCATCCATGTCCCTACAAAGGACATGAACTCATCATTTTTTATGGCTGCATAGTATTCCATGGTGTATATGTGCCGCATTTTCTTAATCCAGTCTATCGTTGTTGGACATTTGGGTTGGTTCCAAGTCTTTGCTAGTGTGAATAGTGCCACAATAAACATATGTGTGCATGTGTCTTTATAGCAGCATGATTTATAATCCTTTGGGTATATACCCAGTAATGGGATGGCTGGGTCAAATGGTATTTCTAGTTCTAGATCCCTGAGGAATCGCCACACTGACTTCCACAATGGTTGAACTAGTTTACAGTCCCACCAACAGTGTAAAAGTGTTCCTATTTCTCCACATCCTCTCCAGCACCTGTTGTTTCCTGACTTTTTAATGATTGCCATTCTAACTGGTGTGAGATGGTATCTCATTGTGGTTTTGATTTGCATTTCTCTGATGGCCAGTGCTGATGAGCATTTTTTCATGTTTCTTTTAGCTGCATAAATGTCTTCTTTGGACAAGTGTCTGTTCATATCCTTCACCCACTTCTTGATTGGGTTGTTTGTTTTTTTTCTTGCAAATTTGTCTGAGTTCTTTGTAGATTCTGGATATTAGCCCTTTGTCAGATGAGTAGATTGCAAAAATTTTCTCCCATTCTGTAGGTTGCCTGTTCATTCTGATGGTAGTTTCTTTTGCTGTGCAGAAGCTCTTTAGTTTAATTAGATCCCCTTTGTCAATTTTGGCTTTTGTTGCCATTGCTTTTGGTGTTTTAAACATGAAGTCCTTGCCCATGAAATTTTCTCTTTACATGCCACTGTACTATAAATTTCTCTGGAGCAGGGATTCTGTCTTAATCATCTATGCAGGTTTTTAGCATAATTCCTGGTTCAAAGTAAGCATTCAGTAAGTATTTGTTGAACGTAATTGCATAACTACAATGTGATCAGGAGATTCTGAGCAATCTTATTAATATATCAAAAGAAAAATAACAGATAAAAATGAGTAAATAACATTTATTTAAAATTTTACAACAGACACTGTGCTGGATACATACTAAAGGAATTACAGTAATCTTGTGCAGCAACTATTGTCATTTCCAATTTATATGTAACATAATTGAGATTTAAAGGGTTTATATATCCAGATCACATTTCCAGTAATAGTTATGAATCAGTCTTCATAATGAAGACTGAAAGTCCTCAACTTTCAGCTCCAAATTGAAATATCATATTATGAAAAATATTGAGTTATGTATTAAAGTAAAATTAGGATTATTTTTAAAATTTGAGGCAGGTTCTTAGTTTCTTGTTGCCCAGGCAGGAGTGCAATGGGGCACTCATAGCCCACTATAGCCTCGAAATCCTGAGCTCAAGTGATCTTCCCACCTCAGCCTCTGAAGTGGGCTGTGACTACAGGCACATTTACCATGCCCAGACTTGATCAGGTTTTTTTTTTTGAAGCTAAAGCCTGAGAATTGCCTTTGAAAGATCCATAAATATTCTGTGAATTCATGTACAATTGGTGTGTATGTGTAATTTTTTGGCAATAGCACCCATGGCTTTTATTAGAATCACAAAATAGTTCATGACCTGAAAAGGGTTTTTAGGTGAAGTTTTAAATGATACATTTTATTATTCAAAACATTTGATTAAACCAGTGTACTCTATTTTTTACTACTGTTTATTTAGCATTAGGTTGTATGTAAAACCAGTGACCAATGCTAAAATTATATGTGACATAATTTTGCATTTCTTAAGTGCAATAAAACTAATTAATTTGACACCAATTTTCAAAAGTGATATGCAGTCATAAATATTACTTGGTCTACTAAGCAATTAACAACTTTCAAAGCAAATGCCTACTCTAATAAAATAAGCCAATTAATTTTCAAGAATCACCTACTTACATAAAAGAGATGTGCTAATTATATATTATACTACTTATTAAGACATGTCCCAGAGAAATTTATTTGATGGTGCTTTTATAGTTAGTGGTTATTATATATTGGTAAGCAATATCATATTTCCAAAAATGTTTTAATGGAAGAGGTTGAAATAGCTGGCCTCAAAATTGACTTCCACTGTGGAAATACTTTTAAATTATTGATTCTTGTGGATAATTCAGACTTTAAAAACAAACAAGCAAAAAACTACACATACGTATATCACAAATGTGCTCCTAACTACACATAAGAAAAATAATATCATCTGCTTTTTCAATAAAATGAGCCCATATACACATTTATTTGGCCACCATCTAGCCCTTGTTGGGTCCTTTACATATGTCTTCCCTTTTTCATGTCTGAGAAATCAGCAACAACACTTTGTTCATTAATATCTCCTCCCTTTAAACCATCATTCTCAGCAGACTATCACAAGGACAAAAAACCAAACGCTGCATGTTCTCACTCATAGGTAGGAATTGAACAATGAGAACACTTGGACACAGGAAGGGGAACATCACACACTGGGGCCTGTTGTGGGGTGAGGGGAGCGGGAAGGGATAGCATTAGGAGATATACCTAATGTAAATGATGAGTTAATGGGTGCAGCACACAACATGGCTCATGTATACATATGTAACAAACCTGCACGTTGTGCCCATGTACCCTAGAACTTAAAGTATAATAAAAAATATATATTAAAAAAAAATCTCCTCCCTTTAAAAAAATATCCTGCCTGGATTGGCTACTGAGATAGGTTGTGTGGATTAGGGCTCTACCTACTTCTAAACTCTTTCTAACTTGTTTTCGGATGATAGATGCTAAGGAGTTTAAAAATTAGACTCTCATGTGGAGTAGGGGCTGGAAACTCTTCTGGTTCTCCCAAGAAAAGGAAGCTACACAGAAGACCTGGAAGCAGAAGGGATCCTGGGGAACTTTTGTAGCTCAAAGGGAATTGAATCTCTGGCAAATAAAGTGATGAAGTCATTCGGTTCTTCTGGAGTTTCTGTAGTGTAGTTTTTTGTTTGTTTGCTTCCACTTCATAGAATCATAGGTGTAATGTGGCAGGTAGTGAAAGTAGTGGTGTATTTTCAAAACAGTGCTACTTAATGTGCTCATCTCAGAAAAGAACAAGAGCTTGCACCCAAATGTAAATTAACACACTACATCTTTTTTAAAGTCTCGCTATGAAAATATTTTCAAGTAAACTAGATAGTGTGCCTAATGGCACAGGGGATTTGCCATCTGGTTCAAGCACTTTTCTCATTCCAGACAAGTATCAGTATGCAGATCAGCCGTTGGTCCACAAACCACACTTGAATTGGAACACTACGCCAGAATAATCCCATGGGGTAGTTGGGCATTTTCCTATTTGTGTTTTTCCTGTGTGGTTTTTCAGCTGTGTGGTGTCTAAACCTCATTCTTTGACTCTTTAGAAATTCTATAAACTATATAGTACCTCGATTAAAGCCCTCTTTTTTCTTGTGTTAGCTACAGTGAAGTCTGTTTTCTGCAACTAATATAGTCCTTACATAGGAATTTGTTTCTGATAATATTATATTGTGATCATGGAGACTGTCAGACCTTTAATCCATATTGTTATTTTAAATACAAACATCAGTCTGCATTTGCGTGCAATTTTAGGTTGCAACTTGTTTTTGAACAAATCTCATGCTTCTTCCTATGGTTACCTCAGCTTAATACTTCTTTTGTTCATGCAAATAATCTTTTGAAGAATACTGAGTTCTCAAATTTCCTCCATGAATCTGTACCTTTAGTTTATCCTGTGTGGCCAGACTATATACTTTTTTAAAAGCTTGGGAGTAGCAATTGTTTCATAATTATATTATACCTAAAATAACTATGCTTATGTAGCATATGTTAAGAATTGCATCCATATGATAGTATTCATATCTAAAGAATTCATAATATGTGTCTAAAAGAATAACAAGTTATATACCTTCAAAGTAAGCTAGGGAAACATAAAAGCCCACGTAAGGTCAGCCATTCCTAAGTTAGCTAACCAAAGACAAATTGGGATTTCCCTGAAGCCATATCCCATGGAAATTTACCAAACAGCTTTCTCTTTCCTACTGTGAACACTGAAAGCCTGTGACGCCCAGGGCTTTATCCAGCTTACACAATTTTAGATTCTGACTTTTTCAATCATATTAAATCTAAAATGTATCTGAAGTTTTTATCATTGGAAACATTCTCCCATGGAGATTTAATCTTTCTCTTTGATGAAACTCCATTGGGATTCATGAAGGTCTTACTTCTTACAAGTCTACCTTCTGGTTATTTTGTTAAGGACTTATGAGCAAATCAGATATTAAGAATCATTGGCCTACAGAACAAAGTTCAAAACTCTTTGGTTGTATAAAAAATAGAACTACAAAAACGTTAAGTAGGAAAGAAAACTAAAAGGACAATACTGAATGAAGAGGAGTCTAAATTCCATATAAGATGCTAAATATTCATACCCTTTCTATAAAAATCAAGCCAAAGAAGATTCCTCTACCCCTCATGGGTAATTATTAAGGATGTATAGGATTTAAAATATATTTTAATTACAAATAAAACAGTTTTGTTGAAAAAAACACATTATTTAGATTTGAATAAAACATCAAGTGACCATCCCTAGCCACTTCCTCTTCCACTACCCAAAGTATCTACTCCCAACAGGAAGGTATGTCTCCTAATCCTTTCCTACTTTGGAAATATAGGATACCAAATATTCCATGTACTCCTCTACATTTCTCAGCCTCTTTGTGGTTAAGTTCATTTGACTAATTGTGTCCATGAAATGTGAAAAGTGAAATGCATCCCTTCCAAGTGATGACAGTGCAAAGCAGCTGTATAATTCTTCAGTTGCTCTTTTTCTGTTGCTAGAACAACCAGTTGACCTTTGTTCAGGTAGCAGGGGAGAGGATTGAAGTGTTCATGATCACTGAGTCACTGGGGACGACAGCTGCCCACTGGAGTTGTCTAGATCCACAAAGAACTCACAAGAATGAGCCATAAATTCTTGCTGCCTTAAATCACTGAGACTTAAAAATTGTATATTACAAGAATAGCCCTCCCTATCCTGACTAAAATGCTCATGCATATAACATGCCTATAAAGACTGACCAATAAGAGTAAATAAAAATACTTTCTCTTTTGTTCCTCCAAAAGTGGGATGCTAATATGAATAATAACTTACATTTTTCATAAATAAGAGCATCTTTTGGTTTTCCCAGGAGAATTTAATATCTTTAATATTAGCAAAGTGTGTAATAAACAGCAAAGGTTCAGATCAAGTATTTAATAGTGGATACATATTTATAACTACCCTGTAAAATTTATTCAATCTTATGATGATTGGTTATAATATTGATAATCAAGGCTTGTTTTATAGTTTCTATAACCGATTATATTAAAATAAGCTTTGTAACTCACAGTATCATTCAAGCTTATCTGAAAGACTTGTTTTCCCCATTTAAGGTCTCCATTAACATGTAATTCTTTCTAGCACATTTTTTATGCAGAAAAAGTAGACATTTTCAAAACATTTTTTTTCTGTTCATGCCAGAGTGAGTTCTGCTCCCAGATCATCTAGTATATTCAGGCAGGGGGAAAAATGAGAAAGTGCCAAAAAAGAGAGTCCCATACACAAGAAGAAAACCCCAAATTTTAAAAATCTACTCACTACATCAAGATTAAGTACTCACTGATTCATATTTTAGGTAAATAATCACAAGAAGGACACCAACAACAATTTCTATTCCTAAATCTTAGGCCGTCAGTATGGTGAGAACCTAAAGACTGTGTTAGATGAAATGTGAATGGATCTTATCCAGTTTCGTGAGAATGCTTGATAGGTCTCTCTCCAGAAAACTGCTAGCTTTAAGGTTATTTGGGCTAGTCCAATAGCTTATTTGTTTTTCCACACAAGTGGTTCTTTTAAGGAAAAGTAAAGAGCAAAACTCACAGCCAAAGTCACCCGATCAACCAGTTTGGTTAAGTGGCAGCCTTTATACCTGCCATTCAAGTGACTTCAACAAACATCATTATAATTGCTAGTATGAACATGACCTTGAAAAAAAAGGCAGCTTGAGGATTATCTTGTATATTGTTTAATAAACTCTGTATTGTCAAGCCACCCTGACTTTAAAGCAGCAGGATGTTACAGTGTTGTTTTCATATCCTGTTTTAAAGATGATCAAACATTTCTCAGAGCCAACCCAGAGATTTCTCTTTCTTTGGCACATTACATCCCAAGAACAATTACTTCATTCCAGATGACTATATTTTATAGCTCTTATCTGTTCCACAAGTTTGGAATGGGTTACAGTTCTGCCAACACAAAACATTTTACTTTCTCTAGATTCATACAAAAGAAATTTTGGTCAGCTCTGCCAAATTTGTACACTTTCTAAAAACTTCCTAAATAGGAAAGTCTTATTAAAGGAGATAAAGGGAAAAAAAAGACACACAAAACCCAAAGTTTTAGTTTGGGGAAGAAAGACTGAGGGAGGATCTAAAGTGTAAACCAACCGTATTTATTTATAACAGAGTGATTCTTTCACTAAACTCACCTGAGGAAATTCACATGTTCCAGCAGGAACAGTCAATTGCGTGAACTGACAGCAGGCTTCAGTCTATTTCCCAATCAGGACTAAGACCCTTTTGTTAGAACAAAGGACATACTTTCTTCATTGCTTTATAAACACACCATGACTACAAAGTTCTACCAAGTACAATTTACAAAAGAGAACTATGAAGAATCACTTTGCATTGTACTTGACTTACTTTAATGTCTCTGGCATAGAATTTGTCATTTTTATAATGTGATTAGTCTCCAGTGTTACGTTTTAAGAAGGAGTAAGGGCCAGTTTCTTGAAGAAGTGAGGAAACCATCACTCTTCAAACTATGGCTTAGATTACAGTGCATTGGCATGAGCTGAGAGCTTGTTAGAAATGCAGAATCCCAGGCCTGAGACCAGACCTATTAAATCAGAATCTGCAATGTAACAAGAACATGAGGTGATTTACAAATGGTATTAGTTTGAGAAGCATGGGACTAAACAACTTCATGCTGATTTCTCCATAGCAGACCTCTTTGTGTTCATTGGATCAATAGCTTAGGTTCTCCTAGAAGACTGCTCCTAAGTACATTAATTAACTCAATCAAGACACAAGCACTCACTACATGCCAGACACTCTTCTAGGCTCTGCTCAAAACACACAAAAGTCTTTCCTACAGTAGACCAAAAAGCTTAAATGCTAGTGTCCTTTAGCAAATAAAGCACAAGATTTTGATAGAAAATTTTGATGCTTCATTGTTGTTAATTTTTTGGTGAAGCCCCATAATTTAAACAATTGGTGGAGATTTGCTTCCAATAATTACTTATTGATGGTCTATGTATTAGATTAAATCTTTGCTTTTTATCTGTTCAGAATGGGTAAAATTGTAGTATTACCTAAATAGCCATGAATATATCAGTATTTTACATAGAGTAATCTTTTTCCTTGTGTATCTGTTTCCAGGTTAATCCCTAGGGTAGAAGCATTAAAACATTTAATCAGTCACAGAGAACTAAATCAGAAAATAATTGCAAAATTATACTTCATAGAGGAAATGATTAATTCTAGGGGAAAACATGTAGTTATATAAATTGTGAGTTAAGTTATCTGTCACCTTTAAACATTGGTCTTACATTTCTAAAAGTAAAAGGTTTTACATAGGGTTTTACACAGTAAAACTTGTAAGAAAAAATAGAACAAATCAGTGATGCCAGTCATTTATTAACCTTAACTACATGGTACACAGAATTTATATGACATTGTTGATATTTCAGTTAGTATTTAAGTATTCAGTAATGAGCTAATTCATTCATAATTCCCAGTGTCTAACTTTAATAATAATAATAGTATATACTGGAAAACGGAGATAAATTGTTCTTCCTTTATACACACACACACACACACACAAATGTACACATACATACAGTATTCTGGGTCAGTATATTGGTGATTGTGTTGGTAATGAAGGGAAGAATTGGATGTTACTAAATTGTGACTCCTAGATAAATGTACTATATATGAATAAGAGTTTCTGGAAGAGCCTCTCTTCTCATATCTGCTAGAGATGCCCATGGATCTTTCTTTTATTCCTGCTATTGGATATTGAGGAATCCTACTTTGTTTCAGGAACTCTACACATTTTCAGTTTCAACAGACCTTGCGTGGGTAAGATTTTAAATAGATACATTGTCATATAATTTGTAAAGTACTCCTTTAGACTTGGTTACTAACAACATTTGCAAAATTTGGGGGTAGTGGCATGAAGAAGACCACGGTTGAATTTGGTGGTAGTATATTTGTGTATCAGGTTTGGTGATAAAAGTAAAGAAGTTCCACAAATTTAGGAAAACACTGTCCTCTGTAGCCATGGTAACAAATAGCTACTAAGCTTCTACAGATGATGTCAACTTCTGTACTTCTGAATGTTTACCAATTCCTGAACTCCATGCTTTCCCCAAATCCCATATAAGATCCATCCTCTATTCTTCTCAGAGAGACTGTGCCTGACCAGCATAGCTCTCACACAATAAGTGCAGTTTTGTGCTTTTTATTGAAGGTACTGTGTGATGATCTCAGCATCTTTTGACAGTAGATAGCATATCTGGGTAAGAAGAGAAAGGCATACTAACTGCTCAGTGCCTTCCTGCAACAGGATCCTGTAAAGCTCTCTAACTAAAAGATGGGCTTCTTCCCAAAGTGTGTGATCTCTGTGTCAAGCATTTCCTGGGACTTGTTAGAAGGGCAAATTACTGAGTCATTCCCAGACTTAGTGGACTTCTCTTTAACAATCTCTGCAGGTGATTCTCATACATGCTAAAGTTAAGTACTGATGAGAGGTATGGAGCCTACGTATTATTAAGCCAAAATTCAAATTGTTATCTTACCACCTCCTAAATATTTGACCTTGGATAATTTGCTGGACTATTCTGTGCTTCATCTGCCTGTACTATTTGAGGATAATATTGTACTTAACATCAAATGTAATTATAATGATTAAATGACATAATGATTTTTGTTTTTGTTTTTTTCTTTTTGTTTTTTTGTTTTTTGTTTTTTGTTTTTTTTATTATACTTTAAGTTTTAGGGTACATGTGCACATTGTGCAGGTTAGTTACATATGTATACATGTGCCATGCTGGTGCGCTGCACCCACTAACTCGTCATCTAGCATTAGGTATATCTCCCAATGCTATCCCTCCCCCCCTCCCCCACCACAGTCCCCAGAGTGTGATATTCCCCTTCCTGTGTCCATGTGATCTCATTGTTCAATTCCCACCTATGAGTGAGAATATGCGGTGTTTGGTTTTTTGTTCTTGCGATAGTTTACTGACATAATGATTTTTAAATACTTAACCTGGCATGTCTTAACAGCTGCATATTTGCCACTTATATTTATTATATTTATTCCTACTATTAGTTATTAAAACGATTTGTACATAACTTTATAAATTCAGATAACATATTCAAGTGTATGCAAATTATTTACAAGGAAAATAGATATCATTTTTTATAGCTACTTACTCTGATTGGTAATCAGCCGCAGTTTAATTTAGAAAATCATTTAAACAGCTGAAACTGTTTGCTAATAACAAAAAATAAAAATGAACAAAAAGTAAACTATCTTGACCTAAGATTACTAAGCCCTGGTAAGGTAGACCAAATTATCCATGGTGAAGAATCTGTTTTTATTTCTTTTTTTTTCCCCAGTCTGTCTTGAGCTGATGTAACTAAGGAGCTCAAGCTGCAAGTGATCCACAGAGAAGTTAAAACAGAAACTGGTATATAACCTGTTCAGTGAGACAAGTTCACTCATCTTGTGTTTGTATGTTAAATTATCCCACAAGTTTCTAAACTCTCACATTCAATTTTTGTAATAATTTCATCAGAAATTAGAAACAAAGAGTTCATAGATCACAATTTGAGTAGCAGTAAAATAGAAAATAAAGATAGCTGACCTCAGACACAAAGCTTTCTCCCTTTTCCATGTTGCCAGCTAATCCACACACACTTAGCTTTAATTCAAAATTATGTAAAAATGAATAAATATTTAAAATTATTAACAAAAATATTACACTACTCTTCACATAATGAGTATTTTAATGCCAAAATTTCCACTGAAATGAATTATTTACAGATTTCTGAACATAAATATGCCGCACCTACTATGAAGTATTAGGTTTAGGAAGTTGAGATACTTATTTCAGGACCCTTGAAAAAGGTGCAAATAAATTGCACAGTAGTAAATACAATAAATCCCGCAGGTAATGATACTTTTAATAAACTAGAGGCAGGTCCTCATAACCTTCATTTTCTAGCTATCTGTGACTTTGACAATTTATTGACTTTTGAAATATTCATTCTTTAAGAAGTTTTTTCTAATATGTCCATAAATGTATCTTCAAAATTTGAATATATGAGTGGTAAAATCAGTTTCAAATGAGAATGTATTCAACTTATCAAAAATATAAAATCGTGATTATAATTATTAATTGTAATTTAGTTGTAACCTATAGTAGCATTTATTTAATTGATATTAATTATTGACTAATTATAGTATCATGTTATATAATTAATATATTGTTATAATAAATAACTATGTTAAAAAGTATTAGCAGTTATAAAGTGGTAGACCAAATTCTGTATATCCGGTAAGGAAAGTAATTATGGGAAAAGTGAGCTTGCTTATCCATATTTGGCAAAGAATGACAATAGAAATGTAATTATTAGCCTCAGTATTCAGTGTAATTGCCACCCCAATATGAATGTTCATGAATCTTCAAACAGCTACTTAAGTTTTATGCCAACCACTGTAGGTACAATTCCTTGTTGTCAGTCTATTGCTAACTGACAATTCACCACCTTCCAAGATATTTAGCCAGTATCAACATCTATGAACTTAGATCTCTGCATTTATTCATTAAAAAAAATGAGCAACTATTTTCTTCTACTTCTCTATATGCTCCTTTCCTTTAAACTATTCCTGAACATAATATGCTGAGTATAAAGGAATCCAATTGAAAGACTGTTTTTTGTTTAGTTTGTTTTAAAAAAAATTTCTAAAGATAGAGGGTAACATTGTGCTGTCACAACACTACAATGTCACTCTGAAATATTTTGTTGTTAAATGTTCATGTGACTTATTTACCAACACATATTTAAGAGTTAAATCAATTATATCATTAAGTAATATGGTTTTCTATACACATTTGTAATTTTTTATGGTCACATTAATTCTTAAGATAGGGTGGATCATGATGACTTTTATTTTCCTGTAATTGAATAAATCTTGTTCTTTAGTTTCCATTTCTGCTGATTTTGAGAAATTTAATCTTGCTGACTTATGAACAGGGTTGCATCTGGGTTAACATACAGACTCTAGTCATTTCAAATGTTCTTGCTTTCAGATTCTTCTCTTTTCTTCCTCTTGCTTTGTCCACTGAAGTGATCTAACTTGCAAAGACTTTTCTCTTTTGCCAGGACTTTTCTTTTGCTCTGGCGTCAGGAGCTAATAGTCTTGTCTGAGAGCCACTCTCTGGTATTGCATGTAGATGTCTACTTCAATCAATCCGAAGAGGTTACTTGATACTGACAGCCCCAAATCTCAGCACTTAAAATAACAAAATATATTTCTTTTTCACGCTACATAACCAAAAAGGGTAGCTTTGCCCTATGTGTCTTGTCACTAGCTTTGTCCCTCTGTTGATGGAGGGTACATTATCTTGTGATGGTGACATTTAAGCAAGTTTCCACACTTGCCATGGCAGGGAAAAGAAATACAGATTCATACACCAGCAGTAAATACTTCCCACATGTGACACATATCACCAATGATCACACTAGCAATTTGTCATTGGTCAAAGAGCTGATCGCCACACCTAACTTCAAAGGAACAAGAAAGCACGATCTTTCCTAGTGGTCCAAAAGGGGTAGATAAACAAATATCAATGAATGATGGAAATTTCTGGCACAGGAATCCTGCTAGGACTCTCCCCGTGCCATTTGTTGTCCCAGTGCTCATTTTGCTGGGACTTATTCCCCAATCTCGCTGCTCTGTCACTCATTTACCATGTTGGGCTTGTCTGTGAAACATGCAGTAAGTGGACTACATGTGTGGGAGTCAGGCACCGGTTCTTTCTTCCCTAAGGCCACCCAGGTCCAGGTATCTCCGAGGTTCATATGAAATTTCAATGGACATTAATAGAATTTCAGTCCCTGGAGGAGAAGGATACAAAGTCCCTTGATAGTCACCAACCAGGGTCTATGCTCTATTTTATGACTCACATTCTTCTTCCCCTTGCTGGTTGAAATCACACCTCCTTTTGGATAGAAACCAATGCTCTGATATTACAGTCTTCTGCATCATATGATTTATAGTTCAAACTTCGTATTCTAAGTCTTCCAGGATTTAGAATTTCATATTTTACGTTAGTGTTTTAGAGGAAACCAACAACTAAAAGGAAAACAGAACCTTTACTTTTTAAACCACCTGATCATTAGGATAGAAAGAATGAGAGAACAGGAGGCATTGTGGCTCATGACTGTAATCCCAGCACTTTGGGAGCTGAGGTGGGCGGATCACTTGAGGTCAGAAGTTTGAGACCAGCCTGGCCAACATGGAGAAACCCCATCTCCACTAAAAATATAAAATTTAGCTGGGCATGGTGGCCCGCCCCTGTAATCCCAGCTACTTGGGAGGCTGAGGCAGGAGGCAGAGGTTGCAATGAGCAGAGATCATGCCACTGTACTTCAGCCTGGACAACAGAGTGAGACTCTATCTCAAAAAGAATGAGAGAAAATATTGCTTTCAGGACTATTGTCGTATATATAAATGGAAATCCATTTATGTGTCTGCATTATGCTTCAATATAATGCTTTACAAAATCCATTTGGATATTTAGCAATTTATTTTTCCAAGGTTCTGCTTGCTCTCCCTGGATGATAGTGCCTGTGGAAGACCTTCTGTGGGGAGAGAGACTACTCTGGACAATCTCTCAATATCTCAAAATTAAATAGATAGGTAAGGTATGTGGATAGATGATAGATAGATCTCTAAATAGAAATCAGAATGAAATTTAAATTTTGTATTCTTAAATACTCAAACAAAAGGATTTTATTTCCCCTGGTTTCTGCAGAACCTCCAGTTTGATGATTATCTCAGAGGCTACAAGAGTTTACAGAGTAATTAGAGGTTTACAGAATGTTCTCAGAAACTCAGGCCTAGGACATTTCAAAATCCACAGAAAGAAGTAAGAGACATTTCATTTTATTTTGTTTTATTTTGCTATTATGAGCTGAATTGTGTCGCCCAAACCCATATGTTGAAGTCCTAGCCCCAAATTCCTCACAATGTAACTGTATTTTTAAGACAGGGGCTTTAAAGGGGTAATTAAGGTAAAATGTGGTCATATGTGTGAGCCTAATTCAATATTACTGACTTCCTAAAAAAGAAAAGGGATTAGAATAGAGACATACACAGAGAAAAGACCATGTGAGAACACCAGAAAGAGATGGCCACCTCCAAACTAAAGAGAGAAGCCCCAGAAAAAAAATCAACCTTGTCAATGCCTTGATCTTGGAATTTTAGTCTCTAGAATTGTGAGAAAATTAATTTTGGTTGTTTAGGTCACCCAATCCGTGAAACTTTGTATGGCAGCTCTAACAGACTAATACATTTATTTTACCTATTTAGGAGCTAGAGATAAAAAGAAGAAGAAAGGAGAGTGTGGATTTATTTAATCATATGGAAAAGAAATAACACAAATGTGTAGAATGCATGAGTTTACACTAGTATGAATTTCTACATTGTCTTAACACTGATTTCCTCAGAGCCCCCCCCAAATCTTTGAACTTGTGATGCACTGGTTCATCCATTTGCATTTGAGGTCAGAAATCATTTTGGAATCACCATGAAACAAATCTACTGGATCATAACTTGGTGTTAAGATGTAACATATAACAGTTAAATAAATAATGCTATATACATTTTACATATTTATGCTATTTGGACTGAGTTGATGAAAGTTCTATACATTCCCAAATTAATGTAGTTTCCACTCTAATTACATTTCCTCGGTGATTTCAGTCCCATTCTCTTCTCTCATACAACTTATTCAAGACGTATTCTCTCCTTCTCCTACAGTCCTTTACTTTTCCCCACATATCCTTCCTAACCCTCAATAGGAAAAAACTCTAAGAATATATTTTCTTTTCTTTTTTTTTGTCCTCCATTCCCCTGTCCATAATGACATGATTAGAACATTTTCAACCTCTCTTTATCCCCCTCATGCCCACCTCCATCTCCTTGGTTTTGCTGGAATAATTGAGTGATTATTTGAATTGTTTTAAAATAAGTCCCTTAGATTGTGAAATTCCTCATATCCTCATCTATTAAACTTACATATATTAAATGTCATTACTCACCACTGTTCTCTCTTCTTTCACCTTGTCTCTCTTATGATTAATTTGTTTTTTTATGGCCTTTCCTCAAGTATTCTCCTTAGGTAGTATGGTTGCATAGCAAACCATTCCAGTTTGTGTATGTTACTCTTTCTATATATTTTGTCTTTTTTCAAAAGAGGCATCAACCGGATAATAAACAAGAAAATTACGGACTGAATATAGGAGTTTTTGCATGTTGTTTGTTTTCCTGAGTGTATTAAATGATCTATTGTCTATTAGCTTCCAGTGTCAAAAAATAAAGCCTATACCAGTGTGATTATTTTTCCTTTGTGAGTAACTTGTTGTTCCAAGCTATAAACATAAACCTTTTTCTTTATCCCTGGAGTTCACACATTTTATAAGGATTTACTTGGTTGCATATATCTTCTTATTAAATCAGCCTGAAACTTAGTCAGCCCTTTTAATTTCTGGACCCAAATCTTTTCTCAATTCATGAAAATTTATTTCTAGAAGTTGTTCAGTAATTACCTCTCTCCCATTTACTATTTTTTCCTCCTTTAAATCACCTTTTAGCTGTTCTTTTTCTTAGAGCTATTCTCACTGTTTCTTTTTTCTTCATGATTTCTCTTCCTCTTTCTTTTCTGTGCTTTTAAGTATTTCTTGCGCTTAATTCACTCAGTCATAAATTCTAATGTCAATAGTAACTGTTTTCCCTTCTAAAACATCTATTTAATGTTAGTTCCAAAACCAGGAATGTGGGGTGTATGTGTGTGTGTGTGTGTGTGTGTGTGTGTGTGTGTGTGTGATTTGAACATCTTTCAATATATTCTTTTTTCCTTTCTCCCTCCCTCTCTTCCTGCCTTATTTTAAAAAATTCAGTAGCTCATTTTTCCCTGGGCATGTATCCTGAATTGCAACCTGATCTTTTTCTTTCTCATTGCCATGGCCCCTTAAATGGGTAGTTATTTTCTTAAGCCGCACATGCAGCTGAGTTCTGGTGGCTGAAATTTATTAAGGACAGAGACTCTCTAGAGGATGAAAGTCAAAAGGGTTATCTCACTTCCTCTTCCTGTCTTGAATGGCAGGCTAACAGTCTCTTCTTGATATACCCAGAAAGGTCACTCTGTTTTCTATTTTTTCTGCAGTCTCCTAGTCTCAGAATCAGGGAAGACTCAGCGAATATCTAGTTCTATCCTGGTCTTCAGTGGATCAAGTTGACTAGGGTTACTTAAAATAAGTGATTACATACCTTCTTTTGTGAAATAGTTTATACATTCCCAAACACCAAGATCTTCCCAGGATTTGCCACTCATCTGCGCATTCCTCTTCTTTTTTTTTTTGATGGAGTCTCACTCTGTCGCCAGGCTGGAGTGCAGTGGTGCAATCTCAGCTCACTGCCACCTCTGTCTCCCAGGTTCAAGAGATTCTCCTGCCTCAGCCTCCCGAGTAGCTGGGACTACAGGCGTGCGCCACCGCACCCAGCTAGTCACTCTTTAATTAACTGACTAGCCCACATGGGAAGAACCTAAGAATCAGGGATTTCATCCACCCCCAGTCATAGACACTTTAGTAGCTACCAGCCTCAGAAGCAACAAATAGCTTGTAATTGAGAAATTGGGGATGGAGGATGTAGTCTTTAGGTTGCTCCTTTTATCTTGTTGTTGTTTAACTTTTTTTTCTTGTTTTTTTTTTTTTTTGGTCTTTCGTATGCTCATAGAAGACCCCTCCTTTTCCCAGGACAAATCATGCCTAATATAAATTAGTCAGGGTGATATCCATCCTCTTACCAGTGTCTGGCTGAGGTTTGCAAATGTGGCTCCAGTCCTGAGGCAGGAAATCTGTTTAGTGGCTTCTGGAAAACATTTTTTCAGGAGTAAGACTGAAAGATTAGAGATTTGTCTTAGAGTGGTAGAGGAAAATGTGCTCTTGATAGGAATAATAATCTATATCCCATTACTTTACATGTCTTTTTGGCAAAAGACATAAAACGTATGAACTCATTTTACATGTCTATTAATACTGGTGTTAGACTCTTATAGGATCTCACTTTAGAATAAGATCTAATGTGCAGACCATCAAATAGGCAGTAGACGAATAAATGAGTGAATGAGTGGGTGAGTGCTTTCCTATTGATCCCATGTAAATACCATGTTTAATTTCTATCAGTCTGAAAATATTGTTTGGCAGAATGTAAAAGGGAACCTTTTTTTAATAGTGCTTTTTCCTTTGGGATCTGTTTAGGCTTCCTCCATATTGACAATTGACTAAAAATCATTTGCAAACTTAAAACCAAAGTAAAACAGCAGGTTAAGTGCAATGGTGTTTCTTTTTCCTGTCTGTAGGTTTATTTAGTTATATTCCAGCCAGCACTTGCAGGCACAGCTAACAACGCTGCACAGCAGGAACCATGCACTTGCTGCCTGAATTATCACAGAGACAAGGGGAGGCAGCTCTGTTTTGCAATGCTTCCTCATTTGCTGTAAAGATCAAAAAGAAGCATGCAGCAATATCACACATTAAAGGCACAAAAAAATGAGTAATTACGAGCTTTTGGCTTTCTATTGTCTTTGAGAATATGCACCTAAGATACTGAATATATAAAATATGGTGACTCGGTTAGCTATTCTTCACTCAGTTCAGTAAGGGACAAGTGCTCATTACAACATCCCGTCTCCTCCAAAATGTACTAGGTATGCTGTACAAAGATTTTACTATGTGCTTCTTTCCAAACTATTACACAACCTTGTCAGGTTTGTTTGTTTGTTTGTTTTTACATGTTCTCTTTGCTCTCTATCTCAAGGAATTTCATCTTTTCAGTGCACTGCCACAAACTTTTGGAGCACAAAAGCATGTAGAACAAGCACATTCAACCTGATCTCAGGCAGGCCCTCACTACCAACACCACACTGTCCTCCTGACATCACCTTCCCTGGGCTCCCTCAAAAACAGGTCTAAATACCTGCTTACAAATCATCAACAACACAGGGCCCACTACAGAGCGATTTACACAACATGCAACAGTCTGTTTCTTATTTCATTAGAGGTAAATAGGAGTTAGTTTTACTTTCCCAGCCAATCTGTAGTCACTCAATCAGTTACCAATATTTCATATTTAGCTGTGTAGCCTGTGGTTCAACTTTAAGTTATAGTGAATTATAGGACTTGAACATTGGGCTGGGGATTTGCCTTAAGTAGAGACAAGAATAGGCAAAGCTCAGGTGTGTGTGAGCAGTTTAAAAACCTAGAAGATGTTTTAAACTGTGTGACTTCTCTTCTCCCTTGCACATCACTTACAAGAAAGGCATTTTGATTTAGGGGAAAAGACTTAGAAGTAGTAACTAGGAAAAGGAGATCCAATTCTATATTGGCCACTTGTGTGAGTATGTTTAAGTTACTTAAAGGTTCTGGGCCTCCCTTTCTTTCATTGTAGAGTGAGGGTATCAGATATCTAAAGTCCCTTTCAGCTACAACCTTCGATCAAAGTAGCTGCGTCTTTTTGTCTCCATTTCTCCCAGGTTGTGTCTTGAGTTTTGGTATCTTCTTTTGGTCCTTTCCTTTACTCAAGGTTGCTCTTTAACTTGGAATCTCCTGCACATAAATGTGAGAGAGATTGGGAAAGAGAAATAGAATCTCCAGAGAAACAGCCCTGTCTCCACACCAAACATTAATGTAAGATACAAAGAAATGTCTTTGCCTTTGTGATTTCCCTATTATAAAATAGGACAAAACACACACACACACACACACACGCACACACACACACAGACACACAAAGGCATTCAATTTTGCTCTAGATTATTCTAATATTTTTCACAGATTTAGAGAGACCAGCAATATTTATAAGAGGTTTGGACTTTTTCCTCTGAAAAAATCTAATAAAATACCCAAAGCCAATTTTATTTTTTCCCAGCAGCCTTTTATAAAACAGGGTCAGCACCTCACATGAGTACACATGCATAAACCAGGAAACAAACCACAAGTTTACACAGCTATCTGGTGATTTCCATGCTTTCCTGAGTTTTGTTTAACTCAAATCACAACATGCAGTCATTTGGCTTTGTTTGACTTTATAATTATTGCAAATCTAAGAACTGGGTGCAAACACTTATGACAAAAATCCTCATTTTCTATGGCTAATGTCAAAAGTTCTGTCCCCATTTCTCTGTCTAAATATACTTTTAAAGGTCTCTCTACCCAAATAGTTACATAGTTTCTGCATAACATAGACAACACTATCTTAAACTGCCAAAAGTATCTATGAAGAAATACTAAATAAGTATCCAATCCAAATTCTCTAATATTATCTCTAGTGCCTGTGGTAGTTGCTTTAAATTGTGCAGATGACCCAAAAAGTTATGTACACTGAACAGTTCGACAGTGACTTGTCAAACTGCCTGGCTATGGACTCACTTGGCCTATCAAAGAAATAAAATTTTATGCTTTTTATTGCTGTCTCTGTCAGATTCCTCTTACAAACACACATCATTCTTGAGCACAACCTCTCAGAGTGTCTTGTGCACACCACTTTTGAGCAGCTGTACCCTGATCTTCACCTATGATCTCTCTATCTTAATAAATCCCCAAATATACATTGATAGCCTAGGACTATGGACCCACAACTATTCTCAGTGCAACGAATATATTTAAAAAATAAGATGCATTCCCATGCTGTAGGAAATCAGAAACTATTTGGGAAGAAAAAATTCACATATATGAAACAATTAAAGAGTGATAGTTAAAATAATATATAGCCAATCCTCAATTATGTAGGTCAAACAGTAAATGTGTTGAGAATTAGGAAATGTGAGAGATCAATAAAGAGCTTTCAATAATCTTTTCATTGATCCTAAGGGATCCAAACTTGAGGTAGAGAAAAATTTCAATGTAGGTAGTTTTGTGTATTATTTAATGGTAAATAACTGTCTGACTTATTCATCTAGGTCATGTGAAATAGAATATTCAAATTCCATGCTTTTCCTTTACAGACCAGCTTCTCTTTTCTTTTCCTCTTCGCTTCTTCTCTTCCTCCCTTTCTCCTTCTCTTTCAGCTGACAGAAATTTGTCTAAGAATAGCTTAGTAATTTTGCTAGGTTGGATAATAACGGTAGCACATCCTTCCAGAAAAATAATTTTAAAACCTTAAATGCTTAACTTTTCTCATATTCAGATCACGTTTTACTTCATATACTTAAGGCTTTACTATTGCATAAAGAACAAGTTTCATAGCAAAAGCATTTTGAGGCATCTGTGCCATGAGGTCTATATGTGAAATGTTAACAAAGCAAGGCAGTTTGAAAAGCCACATCTCTGGGAAATAGAAGGGCAGAGGAAAAGGTATCAGAGAGGGGAAAATAAAACAGCTTTAGATAAAAGATGAAGAGAGAGAAGATGGTGATTGAGAGCAAAGCAAAGGTAGTACAAGAAAGCAATCGTTTACAAACAAATAAAAAACTAAGGATAACCTCCCAAATTGCACAACTTGGGATTGTGTAACTCCTTTAAGCTTAATTTATTTTGTTCTGTTTGTTTCCCATTCTTATAAAAAATAATCATCATTATCAGCAAGAAGGCAGATTATTCTGTTTTCATTTGTTTATTTCACATTTTGTTTGTGTTTTGTTTTGGTTTTATGCTGAATGAAGGGAATGATATCCACTAGGACTCTGGCATAGAGCAGTTGGTTAAGAGCTGTGATACATAAAATTACTAAAAGTGTTTTCAATGTTAGAGAATAATTGAATGGAGATGAATATACATATGCATACACTCCTTAATGCCTTAATGTCAGTTAATTTCAAACACTTGCATATCAGAGCCAAATAAAGTGGCAGATATTTTTATTTCTTTTTTTTATTATACTTTAAGTTTTAGGGTACATGTACACAACATACAGGTTAGTTATATATGTATACATGTGCCATGTTGGTGTGCTGCACCCATTAACTCATCATTTAACATGAGGTGTATCTCCTAATGCTCTCCCTCCCCACTCCCCCCACCCCACAACAGGCCCCTGTGTGTGATGTTCCGCTTCCTGTGTCCATGTGTTCTCATTGTTCAGTTCCCACCCATGAGTGAGAACATGCGGTGTTTGGTTTTTTATCCTTGCGATAGTTTGCTCAGAATGATGGTTTCCAGCTTCATCCATGTCCCTAAAAAGGACATGAACTCATCATTTTTTATGGCTGCATAGTATTCCATGGTGCATATGTGCCACATTTTCTTAATCCAGTCTATCGTTGTTGGACATTTGGGTTGGTTCCAAGTCTTTGCTAGTGTGAATAGTGCCACAATAAACATACATGTGCATGTGTCTTTATAGCAGCATGATTTATAATCCTTTGGGTATATACCCAGTAATTGGTCAAATGGTATTTCTAGTTCTAGATCCTTGAGGAATCGCCACACTGACTTCCACAATGGTTGAACTAGTTTACAGTCCCACCAACAGTGTAAAAGTGTTCCTATTTCTCCACATCCTCTCCAGCACCTGTTGTTTCCTGACTTTTTAATGATCACCATTCTAAGTGGTGTGAGATGGTATCTCATTGTGGTTTTGATTTGCATTTCTCTGATGGCCAGTGATGATGAGCATTTTTTCATGTGTCTTTTGGTTCCATAAATGTCTTCTTTTAAGAAGTGTCTGTTCATATCCTTTGCCCACTTTTTGATGGGTTGTTTGTTTTTTTCTCGTAAATTTGTTTGAGTTTATTGTAGATTCTGGATATTAGCCCTTTGTCAGATGAGTAGATTGCAAAAATTTTCTCCCATTCTAAAGTCAAATACTGACTTTCTGTTGACACCACAATACTTGTGCCATAAAATGATGAGTGCTTTTGCCCTTCCCTCTCTTTGAAAGTTTCATTCCAGGTATAGAGAAGCAAAAAATCTGAGAACTCTGCTTAATTATTTCTGTGTATTTACATTGAGTAATGAGTCATATTACCTTATGCCTGGAAACAGTAAAACCAGGTAAAATTTCATAGTGGGAGTCTATTAGCACCTGAGAAATTTGAAATGGATATTCAAAACATGCTGTTAAAGAAAATAATAAAAATAAAACAAAATAAAAAATAAAAGCAGTCTTGCTCTTTCAAAAGGAATGTGCCTACTGATAAATATAAAACAAACAATGAGGTATATCAGGTGGTCAGTGATTTAATATTTACCTTCACAATATCTGCTAATATATTAAATCTCACCTAAAATTCAGTTTTAAGTAGCTCTTGGAATGGCTTGTATCTAGTAATCAATATGTATTTTTAATTATGTTGCCTTAGAAGAAAAAGTTAAGAAGGTTTTCTAAATACATGTTTAAAATACAGAAACTAGTCTTTGAAGAGAAGAAGCTTTCACGTATGTCGGAAGAAGTCTTATGAGCATTTCATTTTCAAGTTAAAATACAGATACCTATCTTACATTTCTATAGAAGAATCAAGGAGCCATCTGGGAAGCCACCTACATAAATGCTTTACACTGAAATATACCAAGAAAAAAAAGAATTGCAGAAGTTATAATGTTAGATATTTTTCTTTTCCATCATTTCTGCCATCAGCATCTGCTTAGGGAGAAAGCCTTTAACTAGGATTAAAAATATCAAATGTTCTATTAGGTGACACTAAGTGTAATGGAATCTCAAGATTGAATTAATTTTGTAACTTCCTTTATCACTTTGAAGATTACTATCTCAATAACTGGCGTCAATAGTCAACACAAGAAGACTTGAATAATTGGTGATCAATCACGACAATTGGGTGACCTCATCCTTTCCAAGCCTTGGAAACGTAGAGATCTTATTGAGAAAAAATAAATTGGAAAACACAGCTAGGTATGACTTTAACTTGCCTGTTTAAAAGTACAGTCCAACCTTGCATTTCAAATTTTCATTATACTATGCTAATAAGCACATGAGAATTTTATGGGCTTGATAGTTACTCATTTAGGAATGTTTGATATCACCGAAAAGTAATACATCTAACTACTAGTCAAATAACCTCATAAAATTCTCAGAGATAAGATTTCATAAAACTTGGACAGCAATAAGGGATGAAAAAAATTATCTTAATGACTTTCCAAGACAGGCATCATATTTCCATGTGAAAGCTTCACATAGAAGATACTTTATATCAAAGAATCTAAATTAGGATGAGTGCATCTTGGAGCAGGAGCCCACCATTGAGGGGGACTTCAACAAATTCTCTTCTCAAGACCAGCCCTCTATGAAAATAAAAATATTTACACATCTATTTAGTCAGTGACAAACAGAGAGGAAACCATCTGGCCATTTGAATCAGTGTAAATTGCCCAACCACTCTTGTGAAAAGAGAAAGCTAGTCAAATTAAATGCTTATTTTGTTTTGGAGCTAAACAATTGTCCTAAACTGTAATCATAAAATCCACATTTGCAGTATCAAATAAACAAAAGCAAATCAGTGAAGAAAACTTGTTTTTGTGTAGTAATTGGCAGGAGGATTAGCATTTCAGTGGATCCGATTTCCTAAACCTCCTCATTCCTGATAACAGCTTCAGCGGTGAGGTAACACACCAAAAAGCATAAATTATCTAAAGCTGGAGATAAGCAGAGGCCATTTGGGGGTTCTGAATGCAATATAAATAGATGCAAAACAGTAGGAGAACCAGCCCATTCAAAATCTCCGAAGGATTAGCTATGTGAGCTCTAACTTCTTTGCTGTTGTTAGCTGTGATTTATCATCACACAGTAAGGAAGACTCAGCCTTATCTGTGATAATTCAATGGCTTAATGGCAGTACCTTTATCTGGAGGTCATAATTAAGCTTGTTTGATCAGGCTGAGAACAAGCACCTATGCTGTGCTTTAGCCCTAACTATTGCTTTTGGTGTCAGGGTTATAACATAACAAGAACATCATTGGAAATGGCATTAGTAATTTTGTTCAAGCAAGTTATTACTTATCTATAAAACAGAATCCCCTAGATGGTAGGAGAACAATATGTTCCAAATTTAGAAACTTATGTATAATATTGAGTTTACGAATACTAGGTAGCTCAGGTGCTTGGACCTTCAACCAATTTGAATATAAAACTGAAAATAAAGAAATACTGTAACATTATTTTCTGCTAATAAAAATGAATGATAGTAAAAGGAAAATAAACATTTATTTTACCCTACGATTGAAACATCTTAACTCATGCCAGTAATTCTTCAAAAGTAGTAAAAATTATAGGCACTGATTGAAATAGATATAATAAATCCTCCTTAATCTGGAATTACTGGATGGAAATATTACTTAATATTAGGGAATATCTACTATTAAATATTTTTAATGAATTACATTTCATTACTTTAAAATCTTAACATCATTTGAACTGGTTATGATATATTTCTATAAGGAGGTCAGGTATAAATGTATCAAAATTTGTTTGGATTTAGCAGTACCATTTGATAGTAAATAAGGAGTAATGTCACAACACACAGGAGAGATTCTTCTTCAAGTTTTAAAGATATCACCTACGGTTATTTTACACACAATGCTCCTTTCTTAAAAATGTGCACAGGTCAATTTTATCTAGGCTAACTATAATTAGCTACAAATTCTAAATTAAATTATTTTAAATTGATGATGTCTTTCAATATTTGATTTCACATTTTTGTCACTGCTGATTATTTTATGATATTAAATAAAAAACTTCTTTATAAAGTATTTTCACATAAAACTGATTTGTTTTGACAGATACCTGGTCCTAACTCCCTTTATATGTAATATGAACTTATAAAAAATTTCTCTCCTGCCAATGTTTAACAAGCTTCTATACACCCATACACCCATGGCAAAGTCAGATGCTCTGAGTTCAAATCACAGTTCTCTCACAGTATGTAATCTCGGGCAAATTATTTAATCGCTGTAAAGTTTCAATATCCTCTTCTGTAAAAGGAAGGTAATTGGAACATCTGATGGAAGTGTTCTGTGGCTTCAGTAAGAAAATTCAGGTGGGTATTTTGCACAATGCCTAGCACATCATAATTCACAATGAATGATAATTCTTAAATTAGTCCCCCTTCTCCTTCTCATATCCACCTAGCCAAGAACACGGGACTAATTTCTTTAAAAATGAGACAATAAGAACTTAGGAAAACTAGATGTTAAGACTGAGCACATAGATGAGATAGTCAAGACGATAGTCAAAAGTAACAAATCAACTTTACTATCTATTCTACTGCTTAGTAACCTATTTCAAGCGCTTGAGGAGTTTTCCTTTGATGGTCACAGATATCCTATTTTTCCTGTCAATACTTATTTTTATAACTTTCTAGAGTAAATTATGTATATGAAATTTATATGTGCAGGATATGTTAATATACATGCATACATGTGGATAGAATTTAGCCTACTTTTTTAAACTAAATTTTATAGGGAATTGTCCATGTTCTTAATACAAAAGTTATTATTTATTATATATAATAGTTATATACACACATATATGTATGTGTGTATGTATGTTGTAGATATAAATCAGAGAAGTTGTTGGAATGATGTTATATGATTATTTGCTTTGAAAACTCCATTTTTGCCAGACTCCAAGTAAGAGTTCCAGTGTATAGTATCAGAGGGTTTAGTTATCTTTGTTCTTAGTAAAAAACTTAAGTGTCATAAATGTATGCCTTTTTTATGTACACATTGTCAAACCTTGGGTACTGTACAAGACTGTGCTCCAGTGTTCCAAAGGTTCTAAAGAACCAAATAATCGCCTTCAGGAAGAGGCCTGATCTCTGAAGCAGGAGCCCAGTTGCCACTGACTGAATGCTTGTGTTTCCCCAAAATTTATATGTTGAAACCTAATCCCCCACGCAATTGTATTAGGAGATGGGCCTTGGGGAGACGAATAGGTCATGAGGGCTCCACTCTCATGAATGGGATTAATACCTACATAAAAGTGGCCCAAGGGAGCTTATTTGACCCTTCAGCTCTGTGAGGACACATGGAAGGCGTCATCCATGCAGCAGAGAGTCCTCTCCAGACACCCAATCTGGCAATTTGATCTTGGACTATTCAGGCTTTAGAACTGTGGGAAATAAATTTCTGCTTTTTATAAGCCACCCTATAGTTTTCTGTTATACCAACCCAAATGGACTGACAGCAGTGTCATCCACAAAGATAGAGAAAAATCCCCAATCTTTTCCAAGATCAGAAGTATTTTGTTAAGCATACTCTGATCAGTGTGATATTTCTATTTTCCATCTCCCTCCTTAATTATTGACCACGACAATCAATCATATAGAAACAAGAGTTGAGAATACACAGCCACCTTCTGGGTTATGCCTCTTTTTTTTGTCTGCCAAGACAGAGGCTGAGTCAGGAATTTTTGAAAACAAAAGGAAGCAGGAAAGAGGTGAAAGGGAGATTCAGCTTGGACTGTAATCAGTGTTTCAAGTATCACATTTATAAGTATAATTTTAAGGTCATCTGTTCTAACTGCTGGTCTAATAACCTGAATTTCGCTCTGCAAACCCTACCAAGTTACTATGCAACATGTTCTTGAACACTTCCAGTGATGTATAGCTTTCAATCAAGTAAAGAAAGTCTTTCTTTCTTTGGACACTATTGCTAAAAATTTTTCCAATTTTTTTCTGCAACTTCCACTTATTAGTAGTGGTGTTCCCATAGGATTCACAATTTAATATTCTATCTAACATCCCTTTGAAAATTTGAAATTATATAGCATATCACACATGATATTTCTCTGATCAAGCCTAAATCATAAGCACAGTTTTGAAAGTCCATACCAAGTAAATCAGAATGCTGGGGAGCCAGACATTAGGATAAGTTAAAGATCTGCAGGTGATTCCCATGTGCAGAAATGATTGAGAATCAGTGCCTAATAGTCTTGCCAACACAAAATAGCATCAGATTTTATTATTTTTGCTAATCTGATAGGTGAAAAATGATATTCCATTGGCTTTTTAAAATTAAGATGTCTAATTTAATATTAATTTTAAATTAATGTTAAATAATCTTAGATAAATTATTAAAAATTAGTTTTAATTTTTAAAAATTTTCATACGTTTATTGTCATTCTAATATTGTCTTCTGTGATTGCTTGTTCATTTAATTTCCCCATATTTTTGGCTTACTTTTAAAAAATTTATTGGAAATTCTACATTTTATTGATGTTGATTCTTTGTATTATTTATATTACTAACATTTTCTAGTTGTTAATTTAAAATTTTTGTTTTAAATGAACTGCTTTGTTTGTTATTGTAAAATAAATTCAGATTTTTTTTATTGCTTATGCTCTCATGGCTTGTTTTAAAAATCCTTCCCTATTTCTAAAGAAAATTCACTTCTTCATGGTGTTGTTGGCCAATTTATGAACATAATATGATTCTCCATTTATCCAGCTCTTATATTGTGTCCTTTAATAGAATGTTAAATTAGTTCTCAAACATTCATTGCACTTTGTCTGTTATATTATCTTTGGTTGTTGCTGGTATGGGGAGGTACTGCTGATTTGGGGCTACTTTTTTTCAATCCAACAATCTTACTGAAGTCTATTATTGGTTTTAAAAGCTTTTGTGTTTGTCCTTTGTGTTTTTTTAGATAAATTACCAAATGATCTGGAAATAATGACAATGTTGTCTTTTCTATCCATACAGCTTATTATATTACTGTTGCCAGGACTTTTATAATATATTGTACAATACAGGCAACACCAGTAATTCATGCCCTCTTCCAAACTTTAAAGATGATATTCCTAAAGTTCCTCGTACATTTGCTTTAGGTTTTTGGAAGACAACTTCTATCAAGTTAAGGAATTTCCTATCTATTCTTGGTTTGTGTGAGTTTTTATCCTAAATAAGTGTTGAAGCTTTTCAAATGACTTTTCTGTGTGTATGTGAAAAAGTATGTGATTTTTTTCCCCCATTAATGTGATGGAAAATACTGCGTGATATTCTTTTATTTAACTGTCCTTACACTTTCAAGGTAAAATTTACTCAATTACGATGAATTGCTTTGTTAGTACCCTGAACTTTTTGATCAGCTAATGTTAATTAAACATTTTATACCTATATTTATTTAAAATTTGCATATAATTTTGTTTTCCTAGTTTAAGGATTAAGGTAATACTTACATAGTTAAATGAATCGGACACTGCCTAATTTAATATATTGATTTAATTTGCAGAAGTATGTTTGGAAAGAGAAATAGAATTGGTTCCTTGACATTTTGATAGTATTTACCTGTAACACCCTCTAGGCCTAGAACTATTTGAAGAGAATGCCTTTTTATTACACTCAAATTTCTTTATTGGTTATCAATCTTTTCAAATTTCTTACTTTCTTTTGAACCAACTTGGGCGTTTCATTATTTGCCTCAAATTTACCCACATTTTCAAGTTTATTGATGTGTAATTGTACATAATATTCTTTATGGTTTTATATATCTCTTTTACCTAAGGTTATTTCTCCTTTTTATTTAATATTTGGTCTATTAAGTCTGTTTTATGAGGTGCTTAGCATATTAAATCTGCTTCATGGGACATTCCATGGAATTTTTAATGTCTTTTTCATGATATTGACCTTCTTTGTGAGGCTGATGATTCTTGATTATAGGCTAATGTTCTGCAACAGTGTTATCCTATCTTGGCCTTTGGCCAACACATAAATGGCACACTAAGGAACAGATTCACTTTTAGGATACTGGAATTCCTTTGCTTTGGCAACTGGTTCTCAGGAACCCTGCAGAAAAGAAACCAGCTTTCATATGGTTTCTCCGAAGCCTTTGAAGTGTCCAGCAGACACTTTACCTGCAATGAATAATATTAGCCTTGTCTGGCACGTCCTGAATTGCTACTTGTCAAATAACCCTAGCGTGGATCCACTGGCCACTAGACATGAGCAATTCCTTCTCCTCTCTTTCCTTTAATGGTGTCAGTGGTTAAAAGTGGAGGCTAGGATCCTTGTATGCAGCCAGGGAAAACTTGAGCACAGAATAGGACTTTACTTAGACCCTATCAAACCTGTTAGAAATCAATCAGAACCAAATTATCTGATACTGGCCAATGGATTCTGGACCAAAATGTCTAGCCTCAGTAACAATAGAGGCACCTTCTTACTTTTTTCTTTTTTCTTAATCAGTCTTCTGATAAGTGTTTAGGGCTTTTTTCTGGAAAATTCTTTTCTTTCTGATATGCTCATAAATCTTTTTTAACTGATAAACCATTCATTCACAATTGCTAAATTACAATTTATTTTATAAACCCATTCCTTAAGACTGTGCTGCTCAGGTCATATTCCATTAAGTAGGACAAATTTAGGTGTTTACCTTTGCTACAGCGTCCTAAAAATGCTTGCTAACTTTTTTTATTCTACTTTAAGTTCTGGGGTACATGTGCAGAACGTGCAGGTTTGTTACATAGGTATACACATGCCATGGTGGTTTGCTGCACCCATCAAGCCGTTATCTACATTAGGTATTTCTCCTAATGCTATCCCTCCTCCAGCCCCCCACCTTCCGAACAGAAAACCAAACACTGCTTGCTAACTTTTAAATATCTTTTCTTTATGGCAGAAGTTACACTTTCAGAATATAGTCTGTGCCAAATTGTATGTATATTTCCAAAACATCACCATTTTCATCATAGTATCAGCCTATGCCAAAAACTTAGCTCAGGAGAAAGCCTGAGCTTTCTTAGATGGTGTGTCCAGGAAACAGGGATAGTCATATTTCACAGAACTCTGACAGCATTAGCATGTAATATTTCAGAGTTTCGACATTTATAAAGAAATTCTGAGTCTGAACTTTGGGTCATTGGCTTCTATACCACTTCTTTTCTGGTTGCTCTTCAAGAAAAACAGAAAATTTAATGTTGTAGAAAAATTCTCACAGGTCTTTATTTTGTCATATACTTACCACACTTTATATGCCCAAGTGTTTTAAAGTATTTTTTTCACTTTCATGTTTATGTTTATATTCATTATATTATGTCCAAGTACATAGTTGCTTCTGAAAATTTACAGTCATCTCTGCATAGTGTTAGGGTGATAATTGGACATCATCAAGGACATGCAGCCTGGGAAGATCGTTAGAAAACCCCAAGCAGGTTTGACATGGTAGCTTCTCAGTCCACAGTCATAGGTGTGCACCAGAATTTATACTCCATGAGGCCAACAATTTTTGCCTGTTTTTGCTTTCACCTTTCTTTCTGCCACTTTAAACCTTGCCTATAACAGAGTAGACACTGAGCAAATATTTGCTAATAAATAAAGCATCACTTTATTTTCTCTATTTCAAATGACCTGTTCCAAAAGATACAGGTCTCTCTAGCAGGAGGAGATGAAATAACTTTATTTTCTCTAATCACTTTATTTTCTCTAATTCCACTTAAATGCTGATTTCAAATGAGATGGTTGAAAATTTAGCCTCAGTCATGCTTAGCACTTCTCTGCTTCTGCATTTTTATCAAAGGGCTGAGATCTATGCAGAGCCAAGTCATAAGTTGTTTTCTCTGAACTAATATTTTTTAAATGTTTAAAATATGCACATGGTCACAATGGAACTCAACTAAAGCTGAATACTTGTCAAGTTCAAGTCTGGAAGATCTCTCTCTCTCTCTCTCTCCTCTCTGAGAGCATGAGAAGAACTTTGGTGGAGCCTGGAATTAATGGGATATAAAAAAATGGAGAAGTCTTGTACCTATACCCAAAGAGTAGGACAAAGAGGCTCTCTCCAGGTAGATTGATATGGGGAGTAATTGTCTACACAATTACTGTAACAGGAATGTGCTTATCACACAGATGGTCACATATCTTTTTTTTCTATTTGACTATTTCTTTATAATAGGAAGAATAAAGAAATCTATGTGGTAGTTAACTGTTTCTTAAAGTTGAAACATACAATCTTGACCCAGTGAAAGTCAAAGAAGGTGATTTATGGCAGCCCTTTTTTTCTTAGCAAAATTTAGAAAGGAACAAGAACAAAGTGCTCTGGCGCCTCTGAAAGAATAAAACATCCACAATTTACAAAATAAGTGCTTCAAGTGACCTATGACCCAACTGACAGCCTCTTTAAAAGATGATATAACTTGCTAAGATAGACAGAAAAGTTACGACCTGTTCCGAAAGACACAGGTCTCTCTAGCAGGAGGAGATGACATTTTTGACACAGCAACAACAAAGGCATTGCCCTGAGAAAGGACCAGTTAGTTTCTCTGGAACATATCTAAATTCAAGTGAAATAATTGATTCACATCAGAACTTTTATTTTACATTCAGAAATGCTGATATTTCATGAGACAAAAATGAAAAAAAGGTAAAGGCAGGAATATATGGTGGAGGTATTGCTGGGGACACTGAACTTGAGGGCGGTTTCTCTAAAGATTTTCTTGAGAATATTTAAAAATGTTTTCACTGATGCTGATTCAGTTAATATGAGTAACAGGTAAATCCATTCTACATATTCCAGTTTGGTAGAATGTTCATATTCAATGAATAAAAGAATTGCCATTTGAAGAAGAAGTATTAGCAGGAGGAAGTGGAGAGGAAGGAAGAGAAGGGGAAGAAAGAAAGAAAAACGAAGAGGAATAGGAGGTGACAAAGGAGAATATCATGATTACAATCAAGATTAGGGCCTGAATTCCCTTTGTAAATATTAAAAGTAGAAGATGAGCTCTTACTCTATTTTGAGGATCAATCTAGGCAAATTAATTAAAATGATAATATAAAATAAAATTAATGAATCTTCCACTTTTATATTGTTGGTTTAGATCTTTTCTTGTGAAACAATAGTAGAAAAGAAATTACGATAATTATATTTGCTCATATTGTTTAAAGAAGACTAATTGCAAATGGCAAAATTGCTTCTTTGTATAGGCAAATTAGACTTTTGAAGAAAATTTTAATCATGAGAGTATTATTTCATTATTCTTTTCAAACAATGAATTCATAATTTGGATTTGAGTCCTTGATTATTCTCCTGGTAGTCTGGCTTAAAGGATTCTTCTCTTGATGAAAAATTCTGAAGATTGGTTATTCTTTTACATTAAATCCCTATAAGTAATATCAGTGCTTTATAAAAATTATTTTATACTAGAAATACGTGCATGCATTTTTCTATAAAACTTTTTGTTGTTGTTGTTGTTGTTTTTAAGATGGAGTCTCACTCTGTTGCCCAGGCTGGAGTGCAATGGTGCAATCTCGGCTCACTGCAACCCGTGCCTCCCAGACTCAAGCAATTCTTGTGCCTCAGCTTCGTGGGTTCCTGGGATTACAGGTGTCCACCACCACGCACAGCTAATTTTTTGTGTTTTTTGTAGAGACGGGATTTCGCCATGTTGGCCAGGCTAGTCTTGAACTCCTGACCTCAAGCAATCGGCTCGCCTCGGTCTCCCAAATTGCTGGGATTACAGGTGTGAGCCACCGCGCCAGGCCTCTATAAAAGATGTGATCCACAGGGAGGGGAACATCACACACCGAGTCCTGTCAGGGGGTGATGGGCTAGGGGAGGGATAGCATTAGGAGAAACACCTAATATAGATGACGGGTTGATGGGTGCAGCAAACCACCATGGCATGTGTATACCTGTGTAGCAAACCTGCACCTTCTGCACATGTATCCCTGAACTTAAAGTATAATAAAAATTTTTCAAAGATGTGATCAATATAGAAGAAATGAGAAGAAAATATAAATGTCCCATTCACTTCTACCATACTGATTCCTTCTTACATCATCAGAGGTAATCACTACAAAATAATTAAGTACCACCTTCTAGCCCCTCTTCCTTTACTTTATTGCCTGCATATATGCGCAAACACACACACACACAGAGGTACATATGTCTTGGCTTTTTGCTTTTTTACATTATTTGGAAATAAATTGTATTGTGGTGAGACTTTTCCATAGTTTTCTTGAGATCACTCCATATCAATATTTATAGGTTCACATTCTTACTGTTTATTGTTTTCTATAATTCATTGTATAGATGTACTAATATTTACATAACCACTCTCCTAAAGTCACAATTTTTTTCTGGCTTCAATGATGCAAAGAGCATTTTTTTAATACATATCTTTGGGAGCATATTATTTAGGTGTTAACATTCACAGAAAAGATAAACCAAAGATGTAGATTTTTTTGAAAACATGACTAAGTATATTTTCTGTTTTCACCTTATGAGAAAATGTAGGTATTTTAAAGTGAATTATTTATATATTTTGAACTCTCATTATGTCAAAAATATTATTATTAAAAGTCAATAAGTTATCTGTGTTTTAAAATTAGTATACATACTACATTTAAAATTTAAATAATTTCATGTAATATAATATGTAAAGAGTGCCCCTACATCATTTTAAAACTAATAGAACACCAGATATTATCAAAGTT
This sequence comes from Pan paniscus, assembly GCF_029289425.2. NCBI lineage: Eukaryota > Metazoa > Chordata > Mammalia > Primates > Hominidae > Pan > Pan paniscus. Next base: position 113,297,366 of record NC_073254.2, read on the forward strand.
CAAATTATAGTACAGGTTGAGTATCTCTAATTCTGAAATCCAAAATCCAAAACACTAAAAAATTATGAACTTTCTGAGTGCTGACATGACTCCACTAGTGGAAAATTTCATACCTGATCTCATATGACAAATGCACACAATTATTTAAAATGTTGCATAAAATTACCTTCAGGCTAATTGTATAAGTTGTATATGAAACATAATGTATTTTAAATTTAAATGTGTGTTCCATTCCTATGATATTTCATTATATGTATGCAAATATTTTAAAAATTGGAAAAAAATGTGAAATTTGAAACACGTTTGGTCCAAAGCATTTTGAATAAAGGATACTAAACCTGTATTCTTATATTTTGTTTTAGTAATAGTGATAGCTAAGCACATACTCAGGAACACGCTGAAAAGTAAATATTATGTTTTGAGCCAAGGAGTGGAGGATCAGAGTGATATTTATAAAGTTCCTATGATGTGACAAGCACAGAACTCTTAATCCTCATATAAACGGTGTGAGGTATATTTTTATCCTACTACATACCTGTGCCTGTGTTTCACTATTAAGTTTATTTTTATGTCAGGATAGATTAGGAGAAGATACATTTATATCAGCTAAAAAATTTTAAATTTCCTTCCAACTTGGTAATAATCCATTAAATCTAGATTCTTAGGGAGTGCTCATTCAGTCAGTCTTTTTATCTAGCCTCAAAGTAATATGGAAATACTGAGAAATGCCCTGGTGAAATCAAGGTGTACTTTGCACATAGAATTCTCCTGATTTTCTTGTATCATAACTCAATGTTAAAATGAAGCAAGACTGTTAATATGACTAGTCTATTTGGGCATTTGTTAAGTAATTCCTTTTTCTTCTTTTAAGGACTCAAATCTAATCTCTAATTTTACCCAGGGTTGTCACCCAGGATGCAGTTTCTGAATTCTGCTGCTGCCATTTTCTTTTGAATATTAAGAAGGAATTTGGCATCTCCAGTCATCTGGCAGTTTCCCATTCCCTATGATACTTCAAAGAGTAAAGATAATACTTTTACAATCACAATTACAAATAAAAGTACTTTGAGGGCAGGATCTTTATCTGTTTTACTCCCTGCTGTATGAGCAAACATTTACAACAGTGCTGGCACTTGGTAGGCACTCAATAAATATTTACTGAATCAATACTTGAATTGTTACACTAAACTGGGATTTAATTTGTTTCTGCCTAAAGATATGAATTTAAAATATTTAAGTGCTGTCTTATCTTCATGCATAACATTTTTTTCTCTCCTAGCCTGAATTTAAATTCATGCTTAACCTGTTTTACTATTTTAGTTTGAAGATTCTCTTTTATAGAAAAGACATGACACAGATGTTATTACAACATGAAATCATGTGAGGAAGCTTTTAGGAAGACAACTCTTCCTAAAAGAGTTTGCCTTCTCAGGTATTCTTCTAAGCAAAGCTTTCTCAGCCCCATATCTACACATGACTGGTTACTCTGAGCAGACTTTTATCTCTGCTTAGTTCAGTAGTAGGGATCAAGCCAGGGCCATTTATTTCAGACTGTCAAGAAGGTGTAAATTTAAACCTTCCCCTGCAGACTCTTGTCTAACCTTTAAACTGGAGGGCTGTGGTGGCCCTGAGCACAAATGTAGCTCTCCCAGATAGGGTGATCCTAGGGGAAAATATGCAATGGCTCTTCAAGGTCCCTCCCTTCTTGTCATGTCACACAGAGATATTTCCTGTCATTTCAGGTCTTCAGTCCTCTATAAATGCCTTTAGAACCATATAGAAGGATTGGAAGTCATACAACCCACAACGACCTTCAGATTTTTAAAGCCGGAAGATACCTTAATAATCAGGAAACCAGGACCAGACAGAAAATGCTATTTGTCTAATTATGAGGGTGATTAACTCTATTACTTTTCTAGGTAGAAGATTATGACAAATATAAAAGAAAAATTAAAATATACATGTTCACAACCTTTTCTGTCTCTCACAAACACATGAACACACATATACATACACACAGCACTTAATCACGTTTTAATTTTTACCCTTTCTGAAAGGCAGAACTTTTAAGTCTACACCTATGAGGTTGGTGGAGAGAAAATTTGAAAGAAGACTAGAAAATTTGAAAGAAGACTAGAAAATCTCTATTGATTTCCATTAGAAAGGCAGATACATCAAACCATATAGATAGAAGAAAGAAAAGAAAAGGTGGGGAGAAAAAGAGACCCTCCTTCTCAGCTGTGTCTGGGGATAGTTCCAGGGCAGAGTGAGTGCTAGGTGGCTGAAACCCAGCTGAGCTACAAGAAGCTAGACTTGGAGAGATACGTGAGTTGTGAATGGAATTCCTCTCTGGTACTTTTTATGTCTCTCTGTTAAATGTTCAAAATGGTTTTAAATTCTCTTTTAAACACTGGATAATTTTTAGGTTTATATATGTTTGTTTGTTATGTTTGTTTTCTTAATCTAAGACAGATAAAAGACACTTTTCCCAGACTAGTTAGAGGTGGGTGTTGTTTTCTAACATAAAGAGAAAAAGCCAAAATTTCCTTTCAAGCCAAAATGCAATAACAGAGGACAAACTTCTATACCTACTGAAACAAAACCGTTTTAAAAATAAGAAGAAATTTGAAAAAATGGACTTCAAGACACTGAATGTTAGGCAAGAAAGAATGATGATCCCTGAGAGATGGGAAATAAACAAGGTTAGCTCTATAATTGCCTTAGCTTTCGGCTTCAGAGAGTTTCCAGGTTGTGGTTCAGCAAGGGGGACACGAAGGGACCTCTCAGACTTTCTGATTTGGACAGACAAAGCTGAGAGTCTTGGGAGACCAAGGTGCTAGGGATTGTGGAAGAGAGTGCTGGACAAGAGAGTGCTGCATAGACAGAGAACCCTGGAGGCTGGTGCTTCTTGATTATGCAGCCTAGTATAGCACATCTAAAAATGAGAAAGCTACCCAACACCAGGGAAAGAAATACCCAAAAAGGATTAGAGAGAACAGTTCTAGGAGCTCATCCAAGGCTGGGAACAGTGCCTACTCCTATCAATCAAACTGGATATTCTTATAATTCATGAGGCATTGGCTGCAGTGGTCAGAAGCGTTTTGTTTCAGTAATAGGGGAAAATTAGACTAAATACAGATCTGGTCCCTCTCAAAAATCTTAAAACCAAGAACTGAAAAAAATAGACTATTCTCAGATAACTTAATTGGGTTCCAGAACAAAACTCAAAGATACTCATAGGAATACAAAAATATTCACAACCTTACCAAGAAAGTTCACAATGTTTGGCATTCAATCAGAAAATGTGAGGAATGCAAAGAAACAGGATTACAGGATGTATAATGAGAAAAAAAAATAATCAGTTGAAAACAACCCAGAATTGAAATAGATGTTAGAAACAGCAGACAATGACATTATAACAGCTATTACAACTGTAGTCCATATTTCTATTGTCTGTGTCTCTACTTAACATTTTGTAGTCCAAAAACTTAAGTTGCAACATGGACAATAAAAAAAGACTCATGAAAATTTTAGATGTGAAAACTCTAATACCTGAAATTAAAAATACATCAGATCAGATTAACAGCAGATTAAACATTGCAGAAAAAATGATTAGTGGTCTGAGGACACCATAATAGGACCTATCCAAAATGAAACAAAGACAAAACATAATTTTTAAAAAAATGAATGCAGCATCAGTAAGCTGTGGGCAGCACCAAACAGCCTAACACATGTGTACCTAAAAGAGGAAGATGGGGACAAGAAAATTTGAAGAGATAATGACTAACAATTTTCCAAATTTGATAGAAACTATTAACTGCCACAAAAATCCAAGCACAAGAAAGATAAAGAAAATTACACCAAGTCAACCATGATCAAATTGCTTAAAACCAGTGATAAAGAGAAAATCTTAAAAACAACCAGAGAAGAAAAGACATATCATAGACATAGTAACAAAGATGATTGAGACAATGCAGGTGAAAAGTAAAAGGAGTACCAGCTTTAAAGTAATGAAAGAAAAAGGCCTGTCCACCACCATTCAATATCCAGTGAAAATACATTTCAAAAATGAAGGAAAAATAAATTTTTTCTTTATACAAAAGCTGAAATAATTCATCACAAATAGAACTGCAGTCCAAGAAAAGTAAAGTCAGGCAAAAGAAAAATAACACCAGATGGAAATATCTTTCTTCAAAAGTAATAAAGAGCACCTGAAATTGTAACTATGAGAGAAAATATATAAGATTTGTTGTTTTAAATATCTTTAAAAGATAGTTCTTTAAACAAATATATTAATTGCCGAGACCAGCTTGGTCAGGGAGACCCTAACCCAGCAGCGCTAGAGGAATTAAAGACACACACAGAGAAATATAGAGGTGTGAAGTGGGAAATCAGGGGTCTCACAGCCTTTGGAGCTGAGAGCCCCGAACAGATATTTACCCATGTATTTATTAACAGCAAGCCAGTCATTAGCATTGTTTCTATAGATATTAGATTAACTAAAAGTATCCCTTATGGGAAATGAAGGGTTGGGCCGAATTAAAGATATACGTTGGGCTTGTTAACTGCAGCAGGAACATGCCCTTAAGGCATAAATCGCTAATGCTATTGTTTGTGGCTTAAGAATGCCTTTAAGCGGTTTTCCGCCCTGTGCGGGCCAGGTGTTCCTTGCCCTCATTCCCATAAAAGCGGAACCTTCCAGCTTGGGCGTTATGGCCATTATGAACATGTCACAGTGCTGCAGAGATTTTGTTTATGGCCAGTCTTGGGTCCAGTTTACGGCCAGATTTTGGGGGGCTTGCTCCCAACATGTCTCCCTTCTTTGATTTGCAAAGAGATAAAAGCAAGGGCAGCTTTGTCGCGGTGAGCTACTTCTCACAGGAGTCGGATCTGCATCTGCAGACTATACAAAGACAAACAACATAGATTATAAGCACAGTCATCATTGAAATCACAGGGCTTCCAAGTGTCTTTATCCATTTTAATGGGTTACTGTCTGCTAATTTGTCTGCAGCTCCTTTAAGCACTCCAGTTCCTGGCATTAAGGTCAGGTGTGCCTGGGATGCTTTAAATATTTGTTCTTTTAATTTTGCTGTATCCAAAAACAAGTTTGTAGTGTGTCCTTCTAGATGCTTTTTTATTCTTTCCCACATTTTGAGCATTTGATTGTTTCCACAAATCCTTGTTTAGCTCCTAGAACAGGCCATATCATTTGAGGTTGAGGTGCCACTATACCGCCATGGTTCCAGATAATAGGAACTTTTGCCGTACTTCCTATCATTTCTACCATCTGACTGTTTTGTTCAGATCATCTGAACATAGTGTGGCCGTGGCACGCAGACAGAGAGGTGCAATTTAAGCTAAACATCCCCTTAGGGGACCAATTAATAACGATCCCATAGGAATCGTTGTGCAGCACCTCTGCCTGTTCTGCAATGCAATCTTCCTAAACAAGTACGTTCATTTTTTCTAACTGGGTCCAATCCTGTTTACAAATAGGTTTTTGAGGGTGGTATGCCTCAATTATAGGAGCAGATTTATTATGGTAAATACTGAGATCAGAAAGCATGTGTAACTGTGTCATAGAGTGATTACATCCAGGCATTATTACCAGCCTTTATTGAAGGAACACGCACGGCAGTGGAGATAACCGCTATCATAGCTACCATTAAATTATTCATTGTGACTGGTTGTCCCGCTTTCCTCAGGTTTTCTTCCACCATCTGTGACAGCTTCTTGATCTGTCCCCAGGTGGGTGGCTGTGTTCGACGGGTGTTGCTCGTGACAGTTGGGGTCCTCCTCAGCGTCAGCCTCCACATGGCTGCAACCAGGGAGTCCTCGGGATCCTCACGGAGTCTCTTCCTCAGCATCTGGCTCATAATAAGGTTTCAGGTGTCTTGATGATATCCAAATTGGCTGTTGATTTTTGCCTGGAGAAATACAAGCATAACCTCTACCCCAAGTTATTATTTTACATGTTTCCCAACTTTTTGTTATTGGATCTTTTCATCAAATGATGCTAGATTCAATTGTGTATGGGCTGTCCTGTAATCCCTATTATTAATAATAACATAATGTGGGTATTATAATGTATTTAAAAGTGAAATATGATAATAGCACCAAGACTGGGAGGGGGTAATAAAGTATACTAATGTTAAGTTTTTTATAATAAATGTGAAATAGAAGTCGACAAGCTGATTCAAGAATTCATATGGAAATGCAAATGACCTTGAATATCCAAAACACATTTGTAAAGAACGAACAAAGTTGGAGTACTAACACTATCTAAGACAGTTATCAAGACAATGTATTGTCTTGGCATAGAGATAGACAAATAGATCAATAGAACTGAATGAATATTCAAGATACTGACTCATGTAGATGGACAATTGAGCTTTGACAAAGGTTCAAAGAAATTGAGTGGAGAAGATGGTCTTTTCAAAAAATGGTATTGAAGTAACTATATGTCTATATTAAACAATTGAGACATAACTTCTACCATATAAAAAGTTAACTCACAATGTATTACCAACCTAAATGTAAAGCCCAAACTATAAAACATCTAGAAGAACACCTAAGATAAAATCTTTGTGACCTTGAATTAAGCAACAATTTCTTAGCTATAACATCAGAAATAATAATACATAAAAGAAAAGCTTATAAATTGAACTTCATCAAAATTTAAAACTGCTCTTCAAAAGACACTGTTAAGAGAATGATAAGACTGGGGAAAATATTTGCAAAATATACAGCTGATAAAGGACTTTTATCTAGAATATATAAAGAACTTTTAAAACTCAACAAGAATAGTCCCCAATAAACAGGTACAAAGTTACAGTCAGGAAGAATAAGTTCTGGTGTTCTATTTCACAGCACAGTGACTATAGCAAATACATTTTATTTGTTAACAATGTGGTGTATATTTCAAGATAGCTAGAAGAGAAAATTTTCAAAGTTATCACCACAAAGAAATGATAAAATTTATAAGTAATGGATACAGAAATTACCCTGATTTTGTTGTTACACATTGTATACATGTATTGAACATCCCTTTGTACCCCATAAATATGTACAATTATGTATCAATTATAAATAAAAATCATATTTATTTATAAAAATAAAATTAACATTGCTTGAAGGTTTTAAAAGTTTTTAATAATTTCTTTAAAAACAGCTGTATTAAATAATACTTACATATAATAAATGGCACCTATTTAAAGTAAAAATTTGATGAGTTTGATATGTGACATATATCCACAAAACCATCACCACAATAAAAATAATAAACATCACTTTTATTTTTTACTTATAAAAATAAAAATTATTTTTTTATTTACAATGAAAACTATTTTTAAAAAGAATAGTCTCAATATATTAAATAGGCCAAGGTTTTGAACAAACACTTCTTCAAAAAAGATGTATGGATGGCAAATATGCATACAATAGACACTCAACCTCATTAGTCACCGGGGAAAACCAGAATAAGCTACTACTACTACATACATATTACAATGTCTAAAATTTGAAAGTCTGATGATGTAAGTGTTGATGAGAATGTGAAGGGCCTAGAACTAACACACTGCTGTTGGGAATGTGAAATGGTACAAGCACTCTGAAAGACAATTTGATACTTTCTTGAAAAGTTAAACATACTCTGACCATATGACCCATCTATTGCACTCTTGATATTTACCCAAAGGAAAGGAAGGCTTACATTCATACAAATAATTGTATTCAATTATACATAGTGCTTTATTTGTAATAGCAAAAACCTGGACAACTCAAATATCCTTAAACAAGAAAATGAATAAAAAATTGTGTTATATCCATCAATGAAATATTACATAATAATAAACAGAAATAAATTATTGATATATTCAATATTATGGATGAAAATCAAAATAGTTATGCTAAGTGATAGAAGCCAGACAAAAAGAAGTGCATCCTATATGCTTCCATTTTTATCAAATGCTAGAAAATGTGAATTTATCTATAGTGACAACAGATAAGTGATTGCCTGAAGATGGGAGGTTGCATGGGATTTTGAAGGGATTACAAAGATACATGAAAAAACTTTTTGGAGTGAAGCAATGTTCATTATTTTTATTGTAGTGACGGTTTTTTGGATATATGTCACATGTCAAAACGCATCAGATTTTTACTTTAGGTGCTATTTATTGTATGTAAATATTCTTTAATACAGCTGTTGATAAAGAAATTATTAAAAACTTTTAAAACCTTCAAGCAATGTTAAAAGAAGGAGGAGGAGGAGGAAAAGAAGAGGAAGAGAAAGGAGGCCTAGAAAAATAATACTCCTAACTCAGTAAGGCCAATAATAGAATTTCTAACACTATGCCTTCCAAATCCCAGGTGTCCTCCATTTATGCTAAACATACACTCTCTGATCTCATATTCCCATATTGGTAGTGGGTCCCACAAGCTCCTGAATCCTGTGTGAGGTTTCACTCCCAAGAATTACCATAGCCTGGTGTTTCACCAGACCATGGTAAAATTAGGCTTGCTTTTAGATGGTATGCACATCAGTCTAGCATAGCTATATATAAAATAGTCTTCCTTTTTCCTATGAATGGATGCCACGGTGGAAAAAAATTCCAATCAGTACATCTTACACATTCTGATTTCCTTTCGATAATATTAAACCATGCAGTTTTCAGAAGAAAATGGCCCAAAATAGTATTAGGTTATAGGAGTATCTAGTATAAAATAAATAAAACAGTTCATGCTATTTTGACATTGGAACAGCTATGAATAAATCCTGATCAACAGGATTAAAAGACAAAAGCTTAAAACAGATTTTCTTTCATTCTTTGGTTGCTATAAAATATTATCAAAATATTATCATTCAAACAGAGAGAAGTGTTAACTTATTTGTGGCCATTTCATAGTAACATCCTCTTTAAACCAAAATTGGATTTTTTTCTATGGTAAGTTTATGCCATTGTATAAAGGAAATTCTTAAAGTTACAAGTTGAGAAAAATTAAAAATCACGATGAAGTTACAATAATATATGTAGATATATGCTGAATACTATGCATTTCACAGATTACTTGGCAATCTTCTGATTGTTAAAGTTTTGTCAGAAGTAAATGCAGATGGCTAAATTGTATAAAAAAACTTTTGGATCTCTCTTTTCATACAGAAGCTTGTAAATATTGTTTTACATCTTAGGATCACACATTTTAGGTCAAGAACAAACTTGAACTCATCTCCTTTAATCTGATAATTCTTGTGCTCTTCTAGTATTTTATTATATTTTAGAGAAATTACAGAGGAGTAAGTTTTTGATGGAGCATTAAGCCTGCATTTAGAATCTAAATTTTTTCTTAAAAATAAGGTTCTCAGTATAATAAAGTGTCTCTTTTTATTAGAAGCTAATTTTGTGTTAATTGGAATAAGATATCAACCTTTTGGTAAGGCATTGAATAGCTTTGATGGGTGGTAGAATTCAGTTATGAGGCACTGTGGAGTGACGGTTTTGGCCAGAACATCAAAGAGAGAGTGGCAGACAGTACTTTTCAAAGATGCTCATGACTCTATCTCCTAAGTTAACTAGCCTTCTGCAATGACACGTTAGCATTCTCACATAAAAAAATAAAGGTGTCTATTTCTCCAGTTCACTGTCTACCAGAATGATGGACTCTATGACTTATTTGACTGATAGAATGCAGCAGATAATGCTGAGCCAGTTCTGAACATGGACCTCGGCGCTTCTGCTTCTTTCCTTTTGGAAGCTATGTGCCATGTAATAAGTGGTACTACCTGAGAACACCACGCTGTAAAAAGCCCAAGACATGCGGCAAGGCCTTGGAGGAAAAGAAACCACAAGGGAAAGGATGAGGAAAATTGAGACACCAGACATATGAGTGAAGAGCTCATCTTGGAAGTTCATCTTCTGGCCTAGATGCTCTGAATGACTACATATAAATCAGCGACAAATCTCCCAGTCAAATTCTTCCCAAGTTCCTGACCTTCAAAGCTGTGAGCAAAGTAAACTGGGTGTTAGAAGCCACTAATATTTCAAGTAATTTTTTTCCCAGAAATACATAACTAAAACAGAATTCATGTCTCAAAATGAGGTCCCACTGCAACAAAAAATTGAAACAAATTAGCATTGCTTTGAGACTGGAAGCCAGGCAGAAGATAGAAGAGCCTTGAGAAGACTATTTGTGAAGAATGAAGGACATCATTATCAGAACTGTAGAAGAGGTGCCCTCTTGTTATATAATGGAAGGAAGTTGGGCAACAGTTACCTACCTATGAGAACATGGAAAATAGAATATGCCAACCTATTATTTTTGCTAAGGAGATTTCTAGGCAGAATGATGAAAGTAACAACTTTTTTTTTTTAAGCAGCAAATGATAAAAGAGAGAGAAAGGAGTTTAAACTGGAATTATAGAAGGCCCAGGATTGTCTTTCTAGCCAGTGAAAATTTCTCGAAGCAAGAAATGGCCTCATGGTAAAGACAAAGTCAAGGGTGCAACTCTACAATCCTTTACTGGAGCTTAGAAAAATTTAAGAATATGTTCAAAGACCCTCTAAGAAATAAACAATGAAACATCCATGAATCTTGCGGATATAATTTCCCAATTTTTTAAATTTTTTTCTGAGTAGTCCTGAATGACCACATTTTTAACTTTTATGGATACATTACAGTTGTACATATTTATGCAGTACCTGTGATATTTTGATACAAGTATACAATGTTCAATGATCAAATCAGGGTAATTGGGATATTCATCACCTTAAACATTTATTATTTCTTTGTGTTACAATCTAACACAATCTAAGAACACTCTAAGCCCACTTTTCTAGTTCTTTTAAAATATACAAAAATATTTATCTATATATACAAATTATTGTTAACTATAGTTGCCCTATTTTGCCACCAAACACTAGATCTTATTTCTTCTAACTCTATTTGTGTACCAATTAACAAGCCCTTCTTTATTTCCCCCTCCCCACCACCCTTCCCAGTCTCTAGTAACCATCATTACACTCTCCATCTCCATGAGATGAAATTTTTAGCTTTCACATATGTGTGAGAACATATGATATTTGCTTTCTGTACCTGGCTGACTTCATTTGACATAATGTTCTCCAGTTTCATTATGTTGTTGCAAATGACAAGATTTCATTCTTACTTATGACTGAATAATATTCCATTGTGTATATGTCCCACTTTTTAAATTTGTTCATCTATTGATGTTCATATAGGTTGACTCCAGATCTTTGCTATTGTGAATAGTGCTGCAATAAACACAGGAATGTAGGTATCCCTTTAATATATCAATTCCTTTTCCTTTGGTTATATATCCAGTAATAGATTACTAGATCATATGGTAGTTCTATTTTTAGTTTGGTCTTTTTTTTTGAGAAATCTTCATACTGTTTTCCATAGTGGCAGTATTAATTTGTATTCCCACCAACAGTGTATAACAGTTACCATTTCTCTGCATCCTCACCAGCATCTATTACTTTTCTGTCTTTTTAATAACAGTCACATTCTAACTGGGATAAGATGATATCTCATTGTGGTTTTGATTTGCTTTCCCTGATGATTAGTGATGTCAAGCATTTTTTCATATAGGTGGTGGCAATTTATATATCTTCTTTTGAGAAATATCTATTCAGATCTTTTGCTCATTTCCTAACTGGATAATTTGTTTTTCCTGCTGTTGAGTTGTTTGAGTTCCTTGTGTGTTCTGGTTGTTAATCCCTTGTCAATTGAATAATTTGAAAATAATTTATTTCATTCTGTAGATTGCCTCTGCACTTTGTTAATTGTACCCTTTGCTGTGCAGATGATTTTAGCTTGACATAATCCCATTTGTCCATTTTTGCTTTGGCCTCTACCTTTGAGGTCTTACTCAAGGATTCTTTTCTCTGACCACTAATGTCCTGGAGAAATTTTCCAATGTTTACATCTAGTTGTTTCCTACTTGCAGGTCTTACATTTAAATCTTTACTCCATTTTGATTTGATTTTGGTGTATAAATAAATTTCTAGACACATATAGCCTATTAAGATTGAACCACGAAGACACATAAAACTTGACTAGATCAATAATAAGAAACAAGATAGCAGTAGTGAAAAGTCTTCCATCAAAGAAAAGCCCAGGATCTAATGGCTTAACTGCTGAATTCTGCCAAACATTTAAGGGAGAACTAATACCAGTGATACTCAAACTATTCCAAAAAAATTGAGAAGGGAACACTATTAAACTCATTCTGTATGGCCAGTATTACACTGATACCAAAACCAGACAAAGACACAATAGAAAAAGAAAACAGCAGGCCAATCTCTCTGATGAATATAGATGCAAAAAACCTCAACAAAATATTAGCAAACCATATTCAACAACACATTCAAAGATTATTCACTATGACCAAGTGGAATTCATCCTGTGGATGCAAGGATGGTTCAATATATGTAAATCAATAAATGTGATACATCACGTCAGCAGAATAAAGGACAAAAACCATATGATTATTTCAGTAGTTAAAAAAAGAATTTGACAAAATTCAACATTCCTTCATGATAAAAATTCTCAACAAACTGTATATAAAAGGAACATACCTTAACACAGTAATGGAATGGCCATATATAACAAACCCATGGATAGTATCATACTAAACAGGGAAAAACTGAAAGCCTTCCCTCTAAGATCTGGAACAAGGCAAATATACCCACTTTTACCATTTCTATTCAACATATTACTAGAAGTCCTAGCCAGAACAATTAGACAAAAGAAAGAAATACAATGCATCCAAATTGGAAAGAAAGAAAACAATTTATTTTTGCTTGCAGGTTATATGATCTTATATTTATAGAAACCTAAAGATGCCACCAAAAAACTATTAACTGATAAAGTCAGTAAAACTGCAGGATACAAATCCACATACAAAAAAATTAGTAGTATTTCTGTATGCCGATAGTGAACAATCTGAAAAAGAAACCAAGAATATAATCCCATTTACAATAGCTAATAATAAAACAAAACTCTTTGGTTAAGGAATAAACTTATCCAAAGAAGTGAAAGACCTCTACAATGAAAACTGTAAGACATTGATGAAAGAAATTGAAGAGAACTCACAAAAAAGGAAAGATATTTTGTTTGTGGATTAGAAGAATCAATATTATTAAAATGTCCATACTATCCAAAGCTATCTACAGATTTGATGAAATCCCTATCAAAATATCAATGACATTATTCACAGAAATAGAAAAAAACCCCTAAAATTTGTATGGAACCACAAACGACCCAGAATAGACAAATAAATCCTGAGCAAAAAGAACAAAGCTGGAGGCATCACATTACCTGACTTCAAATTATGCTACAAAGCTATAGTAACAAAAACAGCATGGTAGCTAGGTGTGGTGGCATGTGCCTATAGTCCTAGATACTTGAGAGGCTGAAGCAGGAGCTCAGGAGGTTGCGACCAGCCTCAGCAATATAGTGAGACCCATCTAGATATAAATAAATAAACCCAGCATGATACTGGCATAAAAACTGACACTGACCAATGGAGAAAAATAGAGAAGCCAGAAATAATTCCACACATTTATGGTCAACTCATTTTTGGCAAAGTCACCAAGAACACATCAGGGAAAGGATAGTATCTTCCTTCAATAAAGAGTGCTGGGTAAACTGGATATTCAAATGCAGACAAAGGACATGCTTTTTAGAACACTCTGCTAGACAAAAGGACTTTTAAAAATTCTAAGAGTGTTGTCCTGTAGCACCTTGACTGTCAGGGTAAAGAGGAACTTGTATCTAAGAGATCAGCAGATCCCACTCATGTTTATTAGAGTGAACACTAATGTGATTGATCAGAAGCATAAAGTTTGCAAGGAAATTTTACTCACTATCTTGGATTGAAAAAAGAAACAGTTGATGTTCTCACTTACAAGTGGGAGCTAAATGATGAGAACACATAGACACAGAGAAGGGAACATCACACACCCGGGCCTTTCAGAGGGTGGAAGGTAGGAGGAGGGACAGGATCAGGAAAAATAACTAATGGGTACCAGGCTTAATACCTGGGTGATGAAATAATCTGTACAACAAACCCCCATGACACAAGTATACCTATGTAACAAACCTGTACTTGTTTCTCTTTACTTAAAATAAAAGTTAAAGAGACAATTCAAGTAGGAAAAAAAAGAGTCTATAATAGGAAGTAGGCTGAGAAAGTCACAAACACAGACCAAAAGTCCAGAGAGCAGAAACTAAAACAGCATATCACTCCCATGGAACAGAATCAGGGCCTGATTAAAAACAAACAAACAAACAAAAAAAGACATCATATGCTTAGCTAGAATTCAGAAATGCTTTAGACTAGTGATGGCTACGTTATTCCCATTCCATACTCTCCAACTTTTTTCACTGAAGAGTTTATTGCATTTGTCCTATTCTTGCAGCCACATTGTGTGGTGGGTATGAGGAAACCAGCTAACTTGTCTCCTTAGTTCACAGCTTTCGCTGAAAGTAACTACACTTGAGAAACCTTTATCATACCAGGACCTGATTTAGATGATGAGCTCCTGGACTTTGAGCTAATATTGTACTGGAATGAGAACATGTGTGTCTTGAAATGGAGATGAGCGTATTTTGTATATGGGAGAGATATGAATTGTAATAGCCACAGGCCAACTGGTAGATAGTCTTGGTCCCTATACACATGCTGAGTCTCATATCAAGAGGTGGAGCCTAATGCCCTTCCCTGTGAATAGGGACTTTCCCGGTAACTTACTTGACTAACAAAGTATAGTGAAAATGACTTTTGGGATCTTGGAGGCTACATCATAAGACATTTTTTAGTTCTTTTGAGCCTGTTAGAATGCTTGCTCTGGGGACATATTGCCATGTTGTCTAAAGCCCAAAGACATATGCAAAGTTTACATGTATGTATTTCACTCAACAGTCCTAAAAAAGCTCTCAGCCAGCAGCCTGCCCACACTGCCAGCCTTATGAATGAGCCATCTTGGATATTCAACTCAGTTGAGCCTTCATATGACTCTAGCCTCAACCATCATCTGTCTGCAACATGATGGACTCTGAATAAGAACTGCTAAGTCAATCCATGAACCATGAGACAGAAAAATGAGTTGTTCTTTTAGGCCACTAAAGTTTAGGGTTGTTTGTGACACAACAGTGGGTAACCTATACAAAGTTTTGTATTTTGTCAGAAGAAAGGAATTATTGCTTCAGAGATGTGGCAGCTGAAACACGTTTACATCTCAGATTATCACTCTACATTCCTCCACTTCCTTTGCTAAATATTATTGACTAAGGAGCCATATTCTTTGCAGTATGGAAGATAACACTCTCTCCAATAGAAAAAAAAAGATAAATTGTGAATTATTCACATGACTTGTGGTCTGGGTTGTGCAAATGTTTGCATATTAAAAAAATAACAATGGTAATATATTTTAAGGTCATCTGTTTGATTTTTATTTTAAAGTGAAATATGTATGGAAAACACAGGGGAAAATATTTGCAGTATAAGTTGTTGGAAAGGCAAATATTTTAATGCATACATTTTAAAAGAAACACCTTCCATGATCTCCTTTTGAAATATGATAGATAAAACGTTTTAGCATCTGTCCCACTGGGTGTTTCTAGCATACGAAAACCCTCCCAAGATGACTGTAGTTCTTTAGGAGTGAATCCAAAACAGCCTGAGGTAAAACATTTACTTTTTGTTTTTGGGATTCTTAGCAATTAACTTGCTCCTAAAACTCTTGCTATCTTGGCACTGCTCACATACACCTTCTATTCCGTTATCTTTCCCTGTATTCGTTGCTATGCCCAACACTACTCTTCCTGCAGGCCACTGAACAGTGAGGAACCTGCTTTTTTGTATTCCTCACAGAAACTGGCCTAGTGATATGCTCAAAATAGCTGCTCAGATGGCTGCTGAACGACAACATATCTTCAAAGTACAGAGAATGGAAAGCCGCGCTGCATTTCATTTGTACCTGGGGCGAGGGTACTTTAGTTGTGCTATACCTGTCAGTCTCTGTTCCCAGAGAAGCATTTCACATTAGCAAGCATCATTACTTTCAAAGAAAATCCCCAGTGTTCATGACATAGTTCCACCTAAAGAACACAAGTGAAGGTTAGGGAAGGAAAGTGACAGGAAGATGGCTGTTTGAGGGCAAGATTGGTTTGGCCACTGAGCTTTAAAGTCACGCTTGTAATAAAAAGGCCTAGGAAGCAAAGATCCTGGAAGCAGAGATCAGAGTGTGAAGAAAGTGGCAGGAATGAGAAGTTAGGAAAAGCAAAGAGCCAGAAACTGGAGGATCAGCCAGAGCAAGAGGAGACATAAATAGTGACAGAGAGAACCAGTACAGGAAGCCAGTTAAGGTGGGAGGTTCAAAATCAATCATTCCACACTGTATGTATATCAACGTGGCTGTGTACCCTGTATTTATGTACAATTATAATTTGTCAAAAATTAAATTAAAATTTAAACTAAACCAAACAAACACAGAAAAAAACAAGCCAGAGTTGAGGAGCCTCACATGGATCTACCAGAAGTTCGTTCATGACAGGTTTTGAGGTAGCATGTCTTGGGGCTAACGCCAATCAGCCAACCAACAAAAATTAACAACAAGATACCTTTCCTTTCAGCTCTTCTATTCATATAAGCACATATTTATCAATCAGCTAAGATGGCCTCAGTGCTAGGGTGCTGGGGATACAGACCTATCTAGAAAGACCCAATTATTCCTTTTACAGAGCTTATATTCTAGAGCAGAAGTAATGAGTGCATATCACTGGCCACACAGAGGTTATACAGATTCTTCAGGGTAGCCAAAGAGAGTTCTTCTAGGGCAGTGACTTATTTCCCCCAGTGTCAGGGGGCCATGCAACCTCCCTTTGTTCAGTCTAGAGAAGATGGCCTAGGAGATTTTCTAATTATGGAATTGGAATCCTCATTCACTGTAGCAGGAGCAAACTAAGGAGCCAGTGGAAGCCAGATAAAGATCCCGGCTTCCTGAGCGCTCACACTGCACAATTTCAGAAAATCACAAACATCTTAGTACAGAAGGATCTGCAACACCCGGCAGGAAGCATCCAATGCACACTGATCTGGATTCAGATGGATGTTCTTATTAGGGTGTCAAAGAAGAATTTTTTCCAGGAATTTTTAAACATGGAGCAGGAACATAAACATGGCAATGCCAAGTAATTTTGCCAAGTATGAAGAGAACAGAGTTTGTCACCCTCTGTGAAAGGTGAACTAGGACTCTGCCTGATTCAGAAGCTCATTTTGTGGACCAAGTGTGTTCCCTAAGTCTCCTTTAAGCTAGTTACTCTGGTTTCAGAGCATTCAGACAATAGCATTGCCCTCAGCACATTACCATGCAGGCAGAGGCTGCTTCTAAACGCAGGAAGGAAGGAAGGAAGAAAGGGAGGGAGGGAGGGAGGGAGGGAGAGAGGGAGGGAGGGAGGAAGGAAGGAAGGAAGGAAGGAAGGAAGGAAGGAAGGAAGGAAGGAAGGAAGGAAGGAAGGACGGACGCAGGGAAAGGGGGAAGGGGGGAAGTGGGGAAGGGGGGAAAGGGGGAAAGGGGGAAGAGGGGAGGGAGGGAAGGGTGGAGGGAAGAGGTGGGCCAGCCTATGAGCCACCAGCATTGACTGGCGTTTCTCACACACTCAGTTTATAATGACAGCCTTGCCTTCTTCCTGTGCATCATTTGGTAGCTTCCTCTCATTGTCACCTGAATACAAATAAGAAAACTGTTCTCAATTTCACAGCAATAAAGAGACAGTTTTTGAAATATAAATAGGGTACAGAAAGGGTAGCTGCCCATGGTAAACAAAATGTAAAATATTGAGATAGAAAAAAATTTACTAAACAAAAATAAATGTGTACATTCTCATATCCTGTATATAAACAAGTGATACTCTTCTTTCTATTTTTTGTAACAATATTTTAACAAGCTATTAAAGTTCTCATTGTGAGAAATAATTAGAACATGTTTGAATATGAAATCTGGAATCAGACCTGGATTTGAATCTCAACTCTATCAAATGATAGCTGTGTGAATATGAGCAAGATATTTAATCTCCTTTTATGTCTCAGATTTACCATCTACAAAATGGAGGAAATAATATTACTATTCTTAAAGCAATTGATAATCATAATATACAAAAAGCCTCTGATACGTATTAAGCCCCTTCAATAAAAGGTAGTTAAGTTGCCATCTTAAGAGCCATTTGAGCCAGAACTAAAGGTAGTGCTACCAGAATTGCATGTATTTTGCCTGATATCAGCAGTTGGCAGATGCAGTGAGCAAAATCCATCACAGAATAGTGCCTTCGGAAGGCCTGCAGAAGCCAGGCACGGTGGCTCACAACTGCAATCCCAGCACTTTGGGAGGCCGAGGCAGGCGGATCACCTGAGGTCGGTAGTTTGAGACCAGCTTGACCAACATGGAGAAACCTTGTCTCTTCTAAAAATACAAAATTAGCCGGGCGTGGTGGCCCATGACTGTAATCCCAGCTACTCAGGAGGCTGAGGCAGAAGAATCGCTTGAACCCAGGAGGTGGAGGTTGCGGTGAGCCGAGATCGCGCCATTGCACTCCAACCTGGGCAACACGAGTGAAACTCCGGCTCAAAAAAAAAAAAAAAAAAAAAAAAGGCTGCAGACCTGCCTTTGCTCTTATGCATCTCCTCATTACATGTCACAGACTACTACCATTCCCCAAACAGACAATGGAGGAAATGTTGGCATTTCCAGTTCCATATGTGTGTGTCTTAATAAATAAGACAAAACATTGAAAAAAAAAATTCTGCTAATATTAACAGAGACTTGAACCGGCAACTTTACTGCACTAGTGCAGGACAACCATGTGTTGTGAAGAGTCTACAAGGAATTTGAGAAAAGGGCAGGAGGTAGGATGTTGCACCTTCAACTGCTCCATTTGCTTTTAGCAGTTTACAGTGTCTGCAGTTTACCTGTGGCCAATGACATGGATTTTTGACTTATACAATCTACTATTAACAAAATCAAGACTCACAAAGTAGATAGGAGACCTTAAATTTTTTTTTTTTACAAAAGAGTCTGGTTGTCGATAAAACTCTTAACACCAGCACCAGAGAGAACAACAAGAAGGGTGGAGGTGAGACCTCTAATGTGAGTCCCCTGGAAGGCCATCCAGTTTGACACCACAGGTGTTTCCTCTTCTGTGAGTGTGTCATGCATGGAGGTGCACCTCTCTGATCTTCCTTCAAGGAAGAGCTTGCTGTCAGGCTGCAAGAAGCACAGTTAGCTGACAGCCTGCGGGTATTAGTGCTGCATCATTTGCCTCTGCTGCACTCTGGCAGCCCCCAGCAAATGACTGATCATGGTGGGAGTCCAAGGGCCTGGCCATTTCTAACCAACGTGGGCCTCCTCTAAGGGCAATCTTTGCTCTGGAGCTCCCTGTTGAGTTGGTGGAGACATTTTCAGATCTGCAACTCAGCCTGAGGCACTTGCTGCCTAATCCTGCTTCTCCTCTCCTCTGTCCCTAGCTCTGCCTTCCCTTTACATCTGTCAGTGCTGCATTGCATTGAGGCCTAAAGATTTTTTTTTCTTTCCTGTCTTGCTTCCTTCTCCTTTCATTGTTTACAGGTGTTACCATCCAATAAAACTCTTGAACTCCTAACTCCATCCCAGCATCTGCTTCCCACACAGCCCAAACAGCATAGTTAGCCCCTGGAAAATGTTTAAGAGCTGAAACTTGGGTTTCCATAGAAACTGAATTTTTATGGAGTAACTTCCTTTTTCTTTTGTTTGTTTAGCTCTCTACTTTTGTTTCCTTGTAAATTTAATAATCAACATTCCACTTAAAATTTCCCTGCATATTTTCCACTCCTTAATAACACTTGTTGGACTTGTTTTCATATCATTGTTTAGAAAAAAATCCTGGCAGATTTAGTATTGAAAGTTATTTATATGCTGCATTTTTATAATTCATCCCTAACTTATCACCAAACTAATTTTTCAAAAGATAAATATTTTTAAAACTGATTTAATCCAATACTTATGGAATTTTCACTCTGTACCAGGTGCTGTACACTGTGATACCTGCAGTTAGCATGATAACTGAAGCTTCCTGAATTTGTGGTGCTTATATTCTGAGGGAGCCAGACAGGCAACAAACAAACCAACTGCCCGCCCGGGGTACTCCTTGTCAAACCTTCACAAGTCTTTGTCCCTCACTTTGCTCTGGTCTTTGCTCCAATGTCACCTTTCAGAGGTCTTCCGTGGATACTCCATCTCAAATAGCTCTTTCTCTTTATATTGCTGGATGTTTCTTCCTTGAACTTACTGCATTCAAGATGACATTTGTGTATTGCTTCATCTATATCCCCTAATAGAATATAAGCTTCATGAAGCCAGCAACTTTGAATCTCCAAGTCCTGAAGCAGCGTCTTTCACCTAGACAGAGCTCTTCCCAAGCATGTTAAGACATAAAAATAATAGCAATTTAGCTAGGCAAATGATTCTTAGAGCAAATATTAATAATATATAAGAAGCCTCTGATACATATTAGCTTCTGTAGCTGCTTCTATAATTGTAGCTACTCAGGAAACGGAGGCAAGATAATTGCTTGAGCCCAGGAGTTTAAGACCAACCTGGGCAACATAACAAGACCCTGTCTAAAAAGAAAAAAAAGAAGAGACAATTTGAGTAAAAGTTGTTCCGCCCAAAATTAATAAATAAATAGATTACTTGAAATATAAAACTGCATTCATTATTGATATGCTAAGCCTATTTTTAAGAGTATATTATATCTTGAGAAACTAGATAGTAGCAGTATGAAGCCATGACAAAGAGAAACTAATTATTTCATCTTCAGATCATTCCTTAAACTGCACACATTTGTATATGTTTCATATGTCCCACTTTATAAATAAATAAATGAACATATATTGTGGATGTGTGTTAAAAGATTTTTTTTTTAGTTTTTAAAAAAATAGATTCAGGGGTTCCATGTGCACATATATTACATGAATATATTGCATAATTGTGAGATTTGGTCTTCTAGTGTACTCAACACTCAAATAGTGAACATTATACCCAATAGGTAATTTTTCAATCATACCCCCCCTCCCATACTCTCCCAGTGTTGATTATTTTTGGAGTCCCAGTGTTGATTATTTCCATCACTATGTCCATCTGTACCCACTGTTTAGCTCTCACTTATAAGTGAAAACATGCACTATTAAATTTTCTGAGTTATTTCACTTAGGATAACGCCCCCCAGCTCCAATCATGTTGCTGTAAAAGACATGACTTCATTCTTTTTCATGGCTGCATGGTATTCCATGGTGTATATATACCACATGTTTTTTTTCAATCCAATCATCCACTGATAGGCACTTAGGTTAATCCCATGACTTTGCTATTGCGAACAGTACTGAAATAAACATGCAAGTGCAGATGTCTTTCTTACATGACGACTTCTGTTCATTTGGGAAGGTACACAGTAATGCGATTGCTGAGTCAAACAGTAATTATATTTTTAGTTTTTTGAGAAATCTCCATACTGTTTTCCATAGAGGTTGTACTTATTTACATTTTCAAAAACAGTGAAAAAGTGCTTCCCTTCAAGTCCTTCCCAACATCTGTTGTTTTTAGACTTTTTAATGATAGCTATTCTGACTGGTGTAAAATGGTATCTTATTGTGGTCTTAATTTGCATTTCTCTGATGATTGCTGATGTTGAGCATTTTTTTCTATGTGTGTTGATCATTTGTGTATCTTCTTTTGAGAAATGTCTGCTCACATCCTTTGTCCACTTTTTAATGGTATTATTTGTGCTTTTTCTTGTGCAGTTGTTTGAGTTTCTTGTAGACTCTGGATATTATTTCTTTGCCAGATGCACAGTTTGGAAATAGTTTTTTCTCCTTCTGTAGGTTGTTTGTTTACTCTGTTGATTATTTCTTTTGCTGTGCAGAACCTTTTAGTTTAATTAAGTCCCATTTGTCTATTTTTGTTTTTGTGCATTTGCTTTTAAGGTCTTATATACAAATTCTTTGCTGAGGCCAAAGTCCAGTTGAGTTTTTCCTAGGCTTTCCTAGACTTTTAAAATGACTTTTATAGTTTCAGGTCTTACATTTAAATTTTTAATTCATTTTGAGTTAGTTTTTGTATATGGTGAGAGATAGAGGCCCAACTTCATTCTTCTGCATATAGCTGTCCAATTTTCCCAGCACCGTTTATTGAACAGAGTGTCCTTTCCCCATTGTTTATTTTTGTTGACTGGGTCAAAGACCAGGTGGTTGTAGGTGTGTGGCTTTATTTCTGGGCTCTCTATCATGTTCATTAATCTTTGTGTCTATTTCTGTATCAGTGTCACGCTGTTTTGCTTGCTATACCCTTGTAGTATAATTTAAAGCCAAGTAATGTGATGCTTCCAGCTTTCTTCTTTTTTTTCTGGCTATTTGGGCTCAATTTTGGTTTCCTATGAATTTTAGGATTGTTTTTCTAATTCTGTGAAAAATGACATTGGTATTTGACAGGAATTGCACTGAATCTGTAGATTGTTTTTGGGCAGTATAAAATTTTAATTATAATGATTTTCCCAATTCATGAGCCTGGGATGTTTTTTCCATTTGTTTCTTTCATCAGGGTTATGTAGTTCTCCTTGTAGAGACCTTTATGTGTATTCATAGTTGTTTTTTTTTTTTTTGCAGCTATTGTAAATGTGACTGTGCTCTTGTCTTGGTTTTCAGCTTGAATGTTATTGGTGTATAGAAATGCTGATTTTAGTGCATTGATTTGTCTCCTGCAACTTTACTGAAGTCGTTGATCAATTCTAAAAGTCTTTTGCTGGAGTCTTCAGGATTTTCTAGGTATCATATTATGTCATCAGAAAACAGAGATAATTTGACTTCCTTTTTTCCAATATGGATGCTTTTTATTTATTTCTCTTGTCTAATTGCTCTGGCTAGGACTTACAGTTCTATGTTGAATAGGATTGGTAAGAGTGAGCATCCTTGTCTTGTTGTAGATCTTAGGAGGAATGCTTTCAACTTGTTTTCATTCATTATAATGTTGGCTATGGGTTTGTTATATGAGGCTATGTTTCTTCAGTGCCTGGTTTGTTGAGGGTTTTCATCAGGAAGGGATGCTGAATTATATCTAATGCTTATTCTGCATCTATTAAGATAATCATATGGTTTTTGTTTTTCATTTTGTTTGTGTGGTGAACCATATGTATTGATTTGCATATGTTGAACTATCCTTGCATCCCTGGAATAAAACCCACTCGATCTTGATGGTGATGTATTATCTTTTTGATGTGCTGTTGGATTTGGTTTGCCAGTATTTTGTTGAGGATTTTTGCATTTTGCTCATCGGGGATATTGACCTGTAGTTTTCTTCTTTTGTTTTGTCTTCAACTGATTTTGTGTAAGAGTGATACTGGTTTCATAGAATGAGTTAGGGAGGAATCCCTCTTCCTTGACTTTTTGGAATAGTTTTAGTAAGATTGGTATCAGCTGTTCTTTGTACATCTGGTAAAATTCAGCTGTAAATCCACCTTGTCCTGGGCTTTTTTGTTGTTGTTCGGAGGTTTTAAATTATTGATTCAATTTAATTACTGGGTATTGGTCTTTCCATAATCTATTTCTTCCTGCCTCAAACTTGGGAGGTTGTATGTTTCTAGGAATCTATTCATTTCTTTTAGGTGTTCTAGTTTGTACACATAGAGATGTTAATAGTAGTCATAGTAGTTTTAAATATAGATATTCAAAATCTGATATTTAAAAATCATTATGCTGTGGTAATAATATATATATTTAAATTATCTACGTATGCATCTAGAAATCTCAGAAATATATAATGAAGTTATCATATAGCTTGACATCACCAGATATTTATATTTTAAAATGTCTCTGTTAAAATTCTTGTAACCTATGTTATCATAAATTTTTCTCCTGTTGTAATTACTGTATGTGAAAAATTCAAAGCTTAAATGGAACAGTTTCGGGAAAAAAGTAAATATTCTTTCCCAAATTGCAGGGTTTGTTTTGTGTATGTTATTGAAATCCATCTGCTTGTACTAAAGTTAAAACCAAGTAGATTTCTAGGGACACATTGCTCAGAATAAATAGCCAACCTTTGTTTGTCTGTCTGGTGATACATTGGACTTGTGCTAACGAATGTGTGTTACCAAAAATGCTCAATAATGGCTCATTCTCAGCCATGACCCAACATCAGACATCTTGTAGATGCTATTGAAATACTAGCATTGCCAAATGAAACTGATACCCAGAAACAACAAAAAAGATTAGATTTTGTTCTACTTTATGAGACAAACCAGTCATGAAATCTGTAAAACAATACAGCTCCAGAACTGATGGAATCTGGCCAGGATTTAATAAAAAATATATATACATATGGTTAGAAATGTTCCAGCTAAATTATTTGCAAATTCCTGGGTGAAAAGCAATTTACTACAGACGTTGAGATGAGCCAAGTAAGCACTAATACCAAAGAAAAATAAACCAGCCAAGGAATGTTCTTCTTACCCACCAATATTCTTAGGACCCAGTCCAACGTATTGGCTGACATTTTGGCTCACAGATAAGAAGGTTATTTAATGGTGTGAATCAAAGAGTAGATTCTCATTCAAAAGGATAACATTATTAATAATTTTATTGCATGCCATACATCTCAATCATTGCAGGGGACAAAAAGACACAGATGTTTCATTAGGTGTTAGGAAGGAATTTATTAAATTAATTGCCATGTACATTTTACATTTAGTAAAATGTCGAATAGCAAGTAAATCTTTTCAAAAGAGTAAAATATAACTCTCAAGGACAAAACCTAACATCAGTACTCACTATCTCCAATTCGTCTCTTCCCATTCTTTTTTGAACCTACTCCAATAAATATTTCACCTCACTATTCTGCAAGAGCTGGTGCTGTCAAGGATCCATTGATTTATTCCCAATCCTCATCTTATTTGACTCATAAGTGACGTTCGACAGAGTTGATCCCTCCTTCCTATAGAAACACCCCCCTTTTTTCAATCTTCTAGAACAACACTCTCTTCTGACTTTCTTCCTACCCTCAGGAGCTGTCCCTCTTCGCTCTACAGTGGTGGCTCCCCTTCCTCTACCTGCACCCTGTAGTGTCCCTGGATTGTCTAGCCCATGTCTCTGTCTGCACTCATTCCTGATTATCTCATTCAGTTTCTGGGCTTTACTTGTCATCTATGTGCTGATACCTTCCAAACTTAAATTCTAGCCTCAGCCTCTTCCCTAAACTCCAGGTCCACTTATCAAACTATTTCTTGTCACCTTCATATGGATATCTACTAGCCTTGCAAAGTTGTATTCTCCTAATAGAAATTGATTTCTACCTAGCTCCAAACTGATGCCTCTTCCAGTTCAGTTTTCCCCTTCTGTTAATAGAGCCTTTCTTTTTTTCCAGTTGTTCAGTCCTGACCTCAAACACTGTTTACTGCTCTGCCTCTTTAACTCACAATCTGTTTCCAATCAGTATAAATTATGTTGTCTCTACCTTCAGCATATATCTATAATCTAATTCTTCTCATCAAATTCACTACTACAACCTACTTCAATCTACTTCATCTCCCTCCTAGATTATACTTGTTTCATTGCCCTTCAGTATAGGATGTAACAAGAGTGAGACCAATGTCAAAAGTCAGGTAAGCAGTACCCAGAAAAATGCATGCTTTGAGGTTGCTGAGAACAGAAAACACATACACTAGGCTGAAGTGGTGCAGTGTTTACTCACAGCAAGAGAAAAGAGCACGCACAACCCAGCCCCTTGCAATGAGTTGGCTCTGCATGGCTAGTGGATCCATTTCCAGCTGACATGGCAGTGTGGCTGAATGCACCCTACTTCATGCAGCAGAAAAAGGGCCCCAACCCTTGCCTTGCAGGGTGGAGAATACAGAAAAGTGGGGGCATGTGTGAGAGCCACTGGCTAACAAGTTCCAAGGAAGTTTTGCACGTGCACTCTACAGAGGGAACAGAGACATACTGGCTGTGCTGTGAGTTTGTTGCACATAATGCAATTTCTTTGCTTGCCAGCATGTTCTGCACAGAGCACAAGGTTGTTAAAAAACACACTGGAGGTGTCAGACTGTGCTTGGATCCTTTCCTCACAAAATTCTTGACTTGCTCATCTCCTTGATTCTCTTCTCCACAGAGCAGCTGAGTAGCCCTAAAACACAGTACATCGGACCACACTTCTCTGTTCAACCCTCCAGTGCCTCACTATCTCGCTCAAAATAAAAGCCACAGATGTTACAATGGTCCGGAAAGTTCTACTTACAGTTCACTCACAGTAGCCAGGTAGGTGGTTTGCCATGATTGCTCAGGCAGGGGCCACGTACCCATCCCTGTGGCTAGTTGCATGGAGTTTTTGAATTGGTAGACTAGCACAATCACAGTATGAACAGTGATCAGTTACCCAAAGGAGGGGCTGTGAGCAATGAGAAAACAAAAACTATTTGTCCACTATCACATATTTTATCAGGTGGGCAGGATGTAATGCCTATATCTATTTGACCTTTGGCAAAACCATATGAATAATAATGACCAACATAATATCAGATTCAGTTAGGCTTTGAGATGCTTGGTTCATGGGTTCTTAGTATGGTATTAAACTGAGTATATACCTTGTAATTTGATTACAGCAACATGGACGAAGCTGGAGGCCATTATCCTGAGTTAACTAATGCAGGAACAGAAAACTGGATGCCACATGTTCTCACTTGCAAGTGGGAGCTAAACACTGAGTACATGTGGACACAAAAGGAGAACAAGAGGCCTCAGGGGCCTCCCTGAGGGTGGAGGATGGGAGGAGGATAAGGGTTGAAAGACTTCCTATTGGCTACTATGCCCACTACCTAAGTGACAAAATCACACCCCAAAACCGAGAAACATGCAATTTACCTATGTAATAAATAAGCACATGTGCCCCCGAACCTAAAATAAAAGTTGAAAAATAAAAAACTAAACTAAACTATTTAAGTAATTATATACAAGTGGGCCATGCCTGGACCAATAAAATGAGTACTTCAAAAGCCAAAGATCATGAATAATCCAAATCTGTGTACCTAAGTTTCAAATAACAAAATTAAATCTAAAAGTGTAAATAAATAGGGCCTTATTCTTAGATGCCAACTTGAAGCACATGCACTGCTGGGGTGGCTACTTGTCTGAAAGTGAGAGTAGTTCAGCCAAGTGGATGAGGCAATTGAACAGTGGGTAGGCAACTGACAAATATTTAACATGGCAGGATATCACCAAGTGTTCCTCACTAGGGAAATTGGACCATTTGTGGACAAAAGGTGGAGCATGCTAAAACTGGGTTTCTCTTGCTATGGCTCTTGTCTTTCTCTGTCCCAGGCCTAGGTATACTCTGAGCCACCATGCCTACACTCACTGCCATCTCCCTGTGAAAGGCTGCTCAAGCGAAGACTCTACATAATGAGCCACATGTACACCTGTGCCTGTGAACTCAATGTCTTACCTTTTGAGCTTGAATCATACACATTATTTGCAGTTGTAGAGTGAATGTCCATACCATCTTAAATTAAGTCTAAGAATATTCACAAAAATATGGGACAGCAAATTTTTCAGATATGGGTTTTTTCCTATGACAGTAAAAATCATAAAAACACATGCACACACATGACTAGATTTACATTTTGATATATATGATTGACTAGAATGTATCGCA
Source organism: Pan paniscus (assembly GCF_029289425.2). NCBI lineage: Eukaryota > Metazoa > Chordata > Mammalia > Primates > Hominidae > Pan > Pan paniscus. The sequence continues at coordinate 113,325,115 of NC_073254.2, forward strand.
CTTCCGAAACTAGTATAGACATTAAGAGGAATCTGCAAAATGTTTAAAATTAGAAGATCCACTCTTCTGATTCTCTAATTTGTTTAGTATAAATTTGCTCTATGGTAATCTTTGCAATCAAGCCTTACAGCATTTTTTCTCATGTGATGATAATTTAATGGGAACATAAAATGGACACTGAACAAGAACAGAACTGTCATTACTCCTGCTACTCTTTGCTACTCGTACCACTGTAGAGAGGTCAAAACTGTTGGTAACCGAGAGACATTTAAACACCTATGAGTCTGCCAAACTCAATCCTAGTATCTGAAATTCACCAGAAATTAAACAATTCTTACTTACGTCTTTTCATTATTTGTGATACCATTGTTTATAATAAGGAATTTCACTAACTGCCTAGAAGTAGACAATTTAATGTCAAAGGCCAGATGCAAAAACCGTGATACTGAACCATAAGAATCAGAGTCCAAACCGGTACTCAGGAGCAAGACTAGAGTACTGGAATGCCTAATCAAGCAGAAGAACATAAAGACTATGGTCACGTGAACAAGGCTTTCTTAACTGTCTGACTCCTAGGAGGGTAGCATAGTTTACCACCCCATCCTGCTGGCTTGGCCAACACAGCATGTTAAGACCAGATCAGCGGAAGTGTCACACCTGCCTCATGAGATTAGGAAAACAAAAACAAAAACAAAAAAACACTCTTGCCTTGATGAGAAAGTGTTTTTGTTCCCCATATAAGGAAGACATGGTCTGAATTCAGGCATTGATAGTTGGTACAGATTAATATGAAAGTGGGGAAAAGGGACGTCATATTTTCATATCCTGTATGTGTGGAAAGATAAATTTGAACCTGCCGTGAGGAAACTGACCACAGCAAACTGAGCCCATAGCTGTTATGAGAGAATAACCCTCTTATATGTAAGTCTGCCCTTGGATTCCTCCTCTGGCTCTTTGCTGACAATTACTTGCTAAGTATAGCAGAAAGAGCTGTGTGACAGGAGAGTGCCTGAGATATCAAGCAACTATATAACCTTGCCCCAGCCTCATGACTGCTAAAGAGCTCTTGTTGAACTTGTCTGTTTGAAATGAAAAAAAAGCACTATGGAACCGATATGTATACCCAGAATTCACATCAAAGCTGACACATCAGATACACATTCAAACTACTATGCTGTAGTGTGATGATAATTATTCTGACTGTTGGTATCATTGTGTTCACACTATTACCCAGAAAAATTGCACCTTGAGATTGTTGTGTTGATTCAGATTTGAATCTATTCGTGTCTAGAGCATAAAGCGATACCAAAATAATTTCAAAATCCTTCCTCAGTAGAAGATATAATATCAAACACATCTCTAAAGCAAGATTGAACTAAGGCATAGTTTAGTTACCCTGGAAGAAAGAACTTAAGTTAAACTTGGGGTTCTTTCACTACCAAGTTTTTGTGGAAGTTATTTAATTTCTCAGTCTGCATTTCTGTTAATGTTAATAACAAGGACATTAGACACAAAACAATAGATTAGGTATCAGTTTCATTCTTCTAACAAGGTGTTGGAAAAGACTGAAGGTTCTCTATTAGGGTTTTTAGACTTTGTGAACATGATATGTTGATACTATTATTTGTGCAATACAAATGTAAAAATGTCAGTTATTAGAAATATTGTTGGAGGAAAAATTGGGGAAATATTTTGAAATCTTCACGTAGAAAAAATTGGAATGTTAGATATATTAGCAAACATAGAGATCATCTAATTTAGTGGTTCTCAAAGTGTAGTCCCTACAAGCAACATAGCATCACTTGGGAACCTGTTAGACATATAAATTCCTCCACCCAGCCTCAAACCCAGTGAAGCAGAAACTCTGGGTGTGGAGTCTAACAGTCTGTGCTTTAACAAGCCCTTCTGGTGATTGTGATGCCCACTAGAATTTGAAATCTATTGACCTAATTCAAGGTCTTCACTTGACAGATGAGGAAACTAGCCTCAGAGGTCACCACATTCCTGATGTGGGTACTGAGATAAGATTAAAAACAAAGTCTCTTTTGTTAGTGTTATTTATTCATTTTGCCCCTAAGCAATTCCTTAAATTATCCACAAAAGTCTTGAATTAAGTAATCAGTTTCTTTAAAGACTAGCAGTGGTTTTTTCATGTGTTTTTTGGCTGCATAAATGTCTTCTTTTGAGAAGTGTCTGTTCATATCCTTCGCCCACTTGTTGATGGGGTTGTTTGTTTTTTTCTTGTGAATTTGTTGGAGTTCATTGTAGATTCTGGATATTAGCCCTTTGTCAGATGAGTAGATTGCAACAATTTTCTCCCATTCTGTAGGTTGCCTGTTCACTCGGATGGTAGTTTCTTTTGCTGTGCAGAAGCTCTTTAGTTTAGTTAGATCCCATTTGTCAATTTTGTCTTTTGTTGCCATTGCTTTTGGTGTTTTAGACATGAAGTCCTTGCCCATGCCTATGTCCTGAATGGTAATGCCTAGGTTTTCTTCTAGGGTTTTTATGGTTTTAGGTCTAACACGTAAGTCTTTAATCCATCTTGAATTAATTTTTGTATAAGGTGTAAGGAAGGGATCCAGTATCAGCTTTCTACATATGGCTAGCCAGTTTTCCCAGCACCATTTATTAAATAGGGAATCCTTTCCCCATTTCTTGTTTTTGTCAGGTTTGTCAAAGATCAGATAGTTGTAGATATGTGGCATTATTTCTGAGGGCTCTGTTCTGTTCCATTGGTCTATATCTCTGTTTTGGTAGCAGCACCATGCTGTTTTGGTTACTGTAGCCTTGTAGTATAGTTTGAAGTCAGGTAGCGTGATGCCTCCAGCTTTGTTCTTTTGGCTTAGGATTGACTTGGCAATGTGGGCTCTTTTTTGGTTCCATATGAACTTTAAAGTAGTTTTTTCCAATTCTGTGAAGAAAGTCATTGGTAGCCTCATGGGGATGGCATTGAATCTATAAATTACCTTGGGCAGTATGGCCATTTTCACAATATTGATTCTTCCTACCCATCACTGGCCATCAGAGAAATGCAAATGAAAACCACAATGAGATACCATCTCACACCACTTAGAATGGCAATCATTAAAAAGTCAGGAAACAACAGGTGCTGGAGAGGATGTGGAGAAATAGGAACACTTACACTGTTGGTGGGACTGTAAACCAGTTCAACCATTGTGGAAGTCAGTGTGGAGATTCCTCAGGGATCTAGAACTAGAAATACCATTTGACCCAGCCATCCCATTACTGGGTATATTTCCAAAGGATTATAAATCATGCTGCTATAAAGACACATGCACACGTATGTTTATTGTGGCACTATTCACAATAGCAAAGACTTGGAACCAACCCAAATGTCCAACAATGATAGACTGGATTAAGAAAATGTGGCACATATACACCATGGAATACTATGCAGCCATAAAAAATGATGAGTTCATGTCCTTTGTAGGGACATGGATGAAGCTGGAAACCATCATTCTCAGCAAACTATTGCAAGGACAAAAAACCAAACACTGCATGTTCTCACTCATAGGTGGGAATTGAAAAACGAGAACACATGGACACAAGAAGGGGAACATCACACACTGGGGCCTGTTGTGGGTTGGGGAAAGGTGGGAGGGATAGCATTAGGAGATATACCTAATGTAAATGACGAGTTAGTGTGTGCAGCACACCAACATGGCAAATGTATACATATGTAACAAACCTGCACGTTGTGCACATGTACCCTAAAACTTAAAGTATAATAATAATAAAATTAAAAAAAAAAAGACTAGCAGTGAGAACTTAGAGGTGTGACAAGCCTGCAGGGTGGAAATAGAGAGGTGGAGCCACAGCTTCAGGACCACGTGTTTCTGACTGCGGGCTTGAATCATTATCAGATAACCTTACAGACCCAGGTATTACAGTGCAACTTTAGGACACTAATAAAATAAATTTTAGGTGTGTGTAATTCAGGACTGCAAAATTACTATAGTCTTTCCACTCTCCAACACTTTTTTAAGTTGCATGGAGTTTTCCTCATATTTTATGCCATTTATGCTCTTTTTTCTAAACAGCATAAAGTGTCATGGCTCCCAGCACCTGAAAACTAGATTTAGGAGATTTTTATAGCACATGTTGAGAAGATAGTTTTTTTAAATTGATTATTCACTGTTCCAAATTTTTAAGTATTGTCTATTAAATTTTACTGATGTATTTCTTTCAATATCTTAAAACTATTTTTTTAAAATTGGAGAACTGCATTATACTAATAACATCCCTTTATTTTTTTTTTGATTGGAAGCTATTTTAAAAAATTAAACTTGTCACTAGAAAAACCTGAAATAAAAATCATATTGAATACAAGTATTTCTTCATCCACACATTTTGTATTTTTAGCTCTTTAATGGATAATGTAAGACATTCACATTTTATGGTTCTGGGAAGCTTTATGAGAAGATTCTAGAAATATATACTTGTATTTCTCTCCTGCTCAGATGCGAGAACATTTAGAACCAGGAAGGCAGAAATAAGCAAACAATTTAGTTAATGTGGTATGCAGGTAAGAGTGTGGTGTTTCAGAGTCAAATATAGCCACTAAGGATGTGTGACCTTGTACTCAACTGCTCTAGAACTTGGCTTTCTCATCTGTGGACTGCGAATATCTGCCTCACAGAGTTATCATGATAAATAAAAAGAAGGTATATATTGAGTCTAGAAGTTAAACTCCTCTACAGATGGCTATGATATAATAATGTCATCAGTAAATATCCATCTAAGTTTAGCTATTACCTTTATATATTTCTTTATTTTCTTATCAAAAGACTTTATAACTCTTGTGTTTCTAATGTGTGGATTTGTTCATGTATGTTTGTATTTCCTGCACCCTTAACTATCCTAGCATCCTCTCTGGATTGGAGATAGTGGGATAGTTCTTATCCCTGTAATTCAGTTTATGTTCATCAATAGTTCTGATATAGGTTTCTTTTCTTTTCTTTCTTTCTCTCCACTATGCTTGGCTAACTTTTTAAATTTTTTCGTAGATACAGGGTCTTGCTGTGTTGCCCTGGCTTGTCTTGAACTTCTGGCCTCAAACAATTCTCCCACCTCAGCCTCCCAAAGTGCTGAGATTACAGGCATGAGCCACTATGATCGGCCCTAATACAGCTTTTCAATCTGTACCAAAAAGTAGTGTATTGTTTTTAAAGGGTAACTCTTCTTAGAATTTATAGACAGTTAGCTTATTAGATATTTCATCTAAAAATTATGCAATTTCTGTCTGCAATTATGAAATGACAATAATTTACAAAAGGAACTGCTGAGTTTTAGCATTGCCTTAACACATCAGAGCTCATATCACCTTGTCAATATAGTTACTAGAAAACCCTCAAGGCTGCTTGGGTTAATTATTTAAAGAATGTCCTTCAAAGGAAGCAGTTATGGGTTATGCCATTTGAGTTTGACGTGCTAAAGAGTCTGGCCCCTAATACTAGTGTGATTTTCAGATAATAAGAGGGTAAAGAGGGATATGAAGTTTATACTGCAAATGGGCAATAAATATTCTCCTTCTATTTAATGCATACACTCAGATTATTTTTAAGAAAGAAAGCTTCACTAATTCATATCCAGATAGTTAACTCCAATAGAGTATTCAGTCTGAAAAATGTTTATGGGTCTATTCTAAAAATATTTTGGATTTTGTTAGTTGTCATCCCAAATCATATAAAAAGTAAGACTGCATGTGGTGACACTTAGTATTTGGTTAACAATAAAATAAAATCAATATGCATTCATGTTCCTAAATATCTGGATAACAGATCTCATTGGCCAATAAAGAGTGGCCAATACAAGTTTTAAAACTTTTCTTCAAGTTATTTAAAAGTTACATACCCAGCCATGGTCTGGTGTTAGTTTCATTACAATATATTAAATATGGATTCTGGAAATGATCTACCTTGGTTTGAATCCTGGATGCCAGTTTATTCTTTGTGTAATCTGGGCAAATCATTTACCTTCTCTAATTCTATTTCCACATCTAGAAATTGAGTTAACAATAATCTTCACCTTATTTAGTTTTAGAGTACCTAATTGAAATAATTCATATACCAGATTTAGCATATTCCTGGCAAAATATTGTGATTCTGTTTATGTTTATCAATAACAGTATTATTACTAACACAAATTAACTCATTATTTTTACTATTGCATATTTAAATATATTTGAAAATAATGTTTAGTTATTACTAGTTAAACGAAGGAAATCAGATAAGATCTAGAGCACCTGATACGTTCAATAAATAAAGCCTACAATATTGATTATATATATCCAAGGAATAATTCTACCGTTTAAACATCTAACATTGTATATGTAAAGCATCTAACATTAAGATGTTAGAATGTTTGTTATAAAAAACCAATTTCAGTACTATGAAGTCTCTGGAAATAACTATTTTTTGTTTCACTTTTAGCCCATGTAAAATGTACCTAAACGTATTTATTTACCTCACTACTGTCCATAAAAATTGAACTTTATAACTTTTTAAAATATTTTGTCTTGTAAAGATGTTATAAAGTGCTATTATTGTATGTTAGAAAATCACCATTTATTTGTAAGTCTCGCTGAAGCTCTATAGTCAAAAATACTTTCCATGAAGAAGCAAAATCATGAGTACTATTAAGGAGTTAAATTGGTGTGCTCATATAGAATCACTTAGAATTCTGAAATAATACCATTTGGAAAAGTAAAAAAAGTCTTAGCCTTTCGTATTCTACATAGTATAAAGTGACCCACATGAATCTTTTACTAAGCCTAAGGATATATTCAGGTTACCCCAAAACAATTTTATGTCAATGATAAACATGTCTCTGTTGATGCAGAGGGATGATCTCAACTTCCCATTTCTTGACTAAGGAAGATTAACATAATCAAGATGAAGAGTCTTTCTCAAACATTTCCTCATTGTAGACATGTCTACAGTTTTATAAAAAATATGAGACAGAGGCAACTGTTTCATTTTTCCTGAGGTTAGGAGGAGTGGGAGTAGAAAAGAGATTTGCAAGCAATTATCATTTATAAAATTTTCTTTAAGTGAGAAAAGAGCTGGAAGAGTGTTATTTAGTTCTGTCCTAAAGCCTGTAAACCATAGTCCAAATCAATGGCTTCCAAACTTTGCTACACAATAAAATAACCTGAGTTTTAAAAAATCCTAATGTGCAGGTTGTACCACAGACCAGTTGTAACAAAATGCTCGTTGTGGTAGCAAGACATGCATATTTTTTGAAGACCCTTATTCGATTCTAACGTGCATCAAATTTGGGACTCATCAGTATAAGTGTTAGGTTGCAGATTTGAGCCCTAGACTCAGCTCTTTCTCTTCTTGTTTATAATATCAATTCACAAACTAAAGATTTTTATACTAAAGAAAACATTTAGGTGAAATCATTTGTGGTTGGCTGCTCTCAATGATATCTAGCTTTTGAAGAAGTAATAACAAAGGAAAGTTGGAAATAATAATAATAATTAAAAGGACACTAGTATTTGGCAAGATTTCAAACTTTGTAAACAACATGATCAGGGCTAATACAGAGGGTGTGGGGTGCTAGTATTTATAGGGTCGGCAAGATAATCAGAGTGAGTAGGCTTAGATTGCTCCTAAGAAAAGTAGGCTCTACATTGATAGTCATATAAAATATTTAACTTATACTTTATTAAGCAAGGGAAATATTGTTTTGAAACCTAAATCTGAAAGCTATTCTACTTAGAATTCTTTGAAGTAAAATTATTTCTTGTTTTAACTTCCAAGGTCTCTCAAGGTTTTTGACAAACGATTTCCAATCTGCTGATGGTGTGAGAAAGTGCTAGTTCTCATAGGAACTTTGACCAACTGTGCTTCTATTTATTTGTACAGACCGATAAGAAATTTGCAAGTGATTCTTCATAGTGCCATCAAAATTTTTTGAGGTAAAGATGGAAATTGTACCTCTCTCAAGATGATCTTAGGTTATTTAATACTAAGTTATTTGCTATGTCATTATTTTTGTTTATTTAAAGGCCAACTTTTCTTCCTTTTTTTCTTTAAGATCCCTGTAAGTAAATTAGTGGGGACTTTATCTGAGAAGTAGGTAAGACACTAAAAGTTTTAAAAAACAATTATTTCAAGCAAGCCTCACCTACTGCCCTCCAAGTGAAAGAAATAAATTAGAAAATACCCAGCAGTAAAGTCTTGAAAAATCAGTGAAAATACTTCTGAATATCGTGAAACTCATAATTGGAATTGGAATTTTACAGTATAGAAGTCATGAAAACACTTAGTTTCAAATTCCTCAATAAAACAGAGAAGTCCAGCTAACAGAAGTTGAAGGACAACTTTTAAGCTTTCACAATATTTCAAATGTGGATTTTGCCTGGTACATTAACTCGGCTAGGATTGTAAGTTCAGTGACTGACTGTTATCTATTTAATAACTAGAGTTTTACAGGCTCATATTTCAAAACATTCACATAAGGATGGGGGTATATATACTTTCTTGACTTGCTTTTTGTTACTTAAACTTTTTGCTTAGTTATTCAAATAGTTATCTTTTATATGCTGAACTATGCATGAAGGCAAGATACTATTTCCTACCAGTGACACAATATGGAATGCATATGAAGATAAAGTAGAGGAAGATTGTGCTTTTCTATAATTTTCAAGATTCTCTCTATAATTATTTAAAAAATAGGAAAGAAATGGGCTTTGTAAACCTGTGCAGTTTTAGACAGGCAGATTCTTGGTATACTTTCCTAAAAACTAGTTTCTCATAGGTCACGATAGTGAAAGGAAAAGGCATTTGGGCAAAAGAATAAATTAAGTTGTAAAAATAGTAACTAGGTATCTCTCTTTCTTTGGCTTATATCTCTTCATTATTAAATTACACCGAGTTTGAGACACAAACTATTGTCTCATTCACACTATCTGAGGTATTGAATTGCATTATGATTACAAATGCCAGGGCATCATATATGTTCACAAACACCCCATTTAATGAACTTTTTCCTGTAGATGTGTGTTGTGGGGGGTGTATTACATCAACTCTTAGCCCATTTTTTATTATTCTACTAATTTTACCCCTGCTTCAACAACTAAATGCCTTCTTATCTCTTTTTTCTTTTTATTTTTTTTTTACTTTTTTTTTCTACTTAGATTTGGTATATTTGTAATGTTAGCTAAGTTTTAGAATAACTTACTGTTAATTCTGAGTGATGCTAATTTTTAAAATTAAATCTTAAAAAATTTGACATTCAAATTATATTCTGGGTTTGGAGGCCATTGGTGGAGACAGAAGGCTTTGTTTCTCAGATATGTTGATAATAAAGGACAGTGGCTGCATCATACCCTGGCTGCTCCTTACTAATAAGGCAATTCGGGGTAGGTATAGACTGAAAAAAATTTCAGTTTCCTTGGACAGAAGAGACTAGCTGGGGTTTCCATGTACAGTGTGAAGATATAGTCACTACTACACTTGTCTTTGTTGTGAGGATTTCTGTCCTTGGAAACAGATCCTGGTAGACCAAGGAAAAGGCGTACTCTATACCTCTGTGTGTCCTGTCAATCCCTTCGTTTGGTCAAGGAGAGGAAAGTAAACATTTTGTTGTATTAGTAGAGAGTGTGCTATATCTATTTTTTTTCTTCTTAAAGCAGCAGTTTGAAGAGGTACTTTAGCCCAATTTGGCTGATGATGATACAGATTCAAAATGTTTGAGAGGTAGCCTCAAAGTCACATTTATTGAGTGGTCAAGTTTTCACTTAAGCAAAATGTGTCTTACTCTAATAAATGTGCAGTCATTGCAGGGGATTTAAGAAATCCATAGTTCACATCTGTGCACTAAGATAGTACATAAGCAGGCTTTCTTCCCTTTTCCTAGAATCTATGCTTTGCTCTGGAAATCTGCATATTCAGGTACATAGCCTTCTTCTTTCAAAAGTTCTCTAAAAGCTGTTTTCTGGGTTCCCTACATTTTCTCTCATTTATTCCTCCATAATCATAGGACTCTGAGGCCTAGTAAAATGCTTGACATTTAAGTTGCTCGCAGTGATTCTATTTGAATGCTTATAATGAAGCATATCTTTAGATAGGCTGCTGCCCTCTTAACTTACAAATACTGAGGAATCTTTAGTGACAGAGCTTAATGATTAAAATAATTATAGTCAGGCACTCTTCTAAGGCTTTACATATGTTAATTAGTTTATTTCTATCAGCATCTTATGAAATGGGTACTATTTACCATTCTCATTTTACAAAGGAGAAAACGAGGCAAAAATGTGATTAACTAGTCTAAGGTCACACCACCAGTAATTGGTGAACTGGGATTTGAAAGTAGAAACAAAAGAGTTTCACACCTTCTTTACAGACAAACATTACTAACCTTTCCCTCTAGACAAGCTCAAGTATTTGTGAATGTCTAGCTTGCTCAAACTGTCACCATCTGACTGAGAATAGAAGAGACTTCAGTGTCATATCTTGGAATCCCATGAAGGTAACAATTTTACACATCTACTTTTGAAGTTAAAACAAGGACTAACACATCTACAATTTTAGACATCTAATTTTGAAATTAAAACAAGGACTACCCTCACTTTTGCCAACAGATTTTCTGAAGTTAAATTGAGAAAAGATTCTGATAACTTGATAAATGAAGATAAGATGTTTAAGAACCAGAATTGCAAGCTCTTTAGGAACCAGCAAAATGCAAATCAAGACACAATATGCCATATATTATCAGAAATTTTATGGATCTACACATAATAGTAGTTACAACTTTATTGTCAAAGATGGAGGAACTACCAAGCAAGTCAAACAGTTTAATAACTCTGAAATGTATTTCTTTAATGTTAATAGTATTTATATGCTTATTTATTCAGTTGCAATAGTTTTGAAATGGTTAGTTTCAAAGCATTGATATTTATGCATATGCATACATTTTCCTATTTGTGTGAAATACATTAAAATTAAAAAATCTATTTTCTTTTAAATGCAGTGAGCCACCTGAAAATCCAGAGTAACAAGAAAATTCTCAAAAGTGTCAGTCACCTTACATGATTCAAATCATCTGAGACCTGGAGAGAAGGGTCAGAACAGACCTGCCATGGTTGAATCTGATGTGATTATTTACATCCAAGTTAGAAATCTCTAAAATTATACGGAGTCTAAAAACAATATTGACCAAACCTCAGGCACGTTGCTTCAACTCTAGTTGTTCTGCTCTAGTCCTGTGGCTGATATTTCAAGATGAGCAAACCATTGATAATAACTTACCTAACACGTCTGTGCAGTGCTAAACCAAACAAGCATAATGAGATATAAACAAGATTAAAATAGAGAAATCAAAATTTATCATACCCTGGAGCACTAGTAAATAAGCAAACATCATTTATTCATGCAGAAAATGCAGTTGTTAAATCCAGGCAGCTTACACAAGTACTGAGTAACACCCACTTCCTGTAACCTAGGGGCCACCACACAGAATTCATCATGGCCAAGAAACTCCAGGTAGGCTGTAAGGGTAGATAAATGGTATGAAGTTCGGAGGATAGAGAACATGACTCTAGTGTTTATGGGATTAAGAGACGTTGCAGATTACGTGTAAGATCTCTAGAAGCTATAGAAGCTACAAAGAACAACCTTGAACAAGGAGCCTGTGCTTGAGTGGAAGCCATCGAAGGAAAAGCAAAACAGTGGCTAGAGGGAAATTCTTGGACTACATAACATCCAAGTCATGAAGGTTGAGAAGCCACAAGTAAGTTAGAAAATACCATCCTAGATACTAAGAAAATATACCAAAATCATTACAAATAAGAAGCATCAATATCTTTTCTTACACACATATACTGGGATTTATCAGGCTAAACTGAAACATATAAGAAGGCATTTTGCGAAGACATCTTTTTTCCAAAGAGATAAAATCATCTTAACGTTATTTTTAATTTGCTTTATATTATTTTAAGTGCTGCTGTCTAATTTCATGCAGTTTTCTTAAATTCACTGGAGAAAAATAAGTCAAGACAGGTATCTCCAATCTGATGGATGAAGAAACTGAGTTTTATAGTTAAATTGTTTCCCGCAATGTCAAGGAATCAGTAAATGGTTGAGCCAGGACTAACACATCCACTGTTGAAGTCCTCTAATTTTGAAACCGTTTAACTTTCTTTTTCTGTCTTGATTGTATTTAGGCTAATTGTGGAGATTCTTCTTTCATATCAAATTTATATGAATTTATGCATGATGATAGTTATAACTAATAGTCAAAATTGAGATAGTATTAAGTAAGTGAAAGATTATATTTCAGTTGCACTTGAGATGTATTATATGTTTTAGCCTCAAAGGCAGCTACATAATTGTTTATTCAGTCAAAATCATTGATTATGTATCTACTATGTGTAAGGCAGTATTTATTCAGCCTATACACAGTGCTGAGTAAGCATATAAAACTGAAGATTCCTTATAATAACTCCATGGCCATAGCTCATGCAGAGAGACTCTCTGCAGTAATATAATGGAAAGTTAACTCTTTATATAAAACAAGCAAGTAGGAAACATGAAGATCTATTTACTCCTAAATGGTACTAAAATTATGTCAATAAATGCAATTACTAGGAACAGATTTTGGTTCTTATCATTAGCACATTGAATGTATAAAGACAGTAGATGCACACCTCTTTGGCCGTCTTTCCAAATACATGGCAGATAGGAGTGTCTGCTGCTGCTTTGGGAGCAGAGAATCAGGGTAGACTGAGAATTATAGCAGCACATGTTGAGTAGGAATTGTGTGCTTTTCCTCAAATTTAACCGTTTTTTTGTTCAGTAGCATGTTCCAAATATAAGAATTGTTTTAGTGGTAATTACATATTCTTGCATTAGGGGATAGGAATAGAAACCATCCTAGCCATTAATTCTGTGTTGGGCACTATGTTGAGCTCAGTATATACTAAAAAGAGTAAAGTACATTTGCTTATCTCCTTCGGATAACTCGTAATTACAAAGAAATATAAAAGAACTATGCTGCAGGAGACACCAGTAGTTCAGTCCAGCAGAAGCATTGGTAAGAGAGGAGAAGTGTTGAAGATCATGCATGGGCAGGGTTCCAATTGCTGATGCTATATTACATAATTGAGTGTGACTTTCTGATTTGTTAGTGGCCACCAAAGTCTTTTAAACTAGGCAATAGCGTGATCAGATATGTGTTAGAGAATTTACTCATGAAGTCATAAGTAAAAACGATTAGATAGAGGTAGAGAAACAGATTCAGAGGATGTGACATTAATCTAGGTGAGAGATGATGAAAACCTAATTTAGGTCAGTGGCTGTGGAATGGTGATAGATTCAAGGGACACTGAAGAGCCAAAATCAGCTGGATGTGGGGAACAATTGTTTATGGCCAGATTAATGAAGTTTGACCCTCTGTGTACTGATTTGAGAGATGTGATTAATGATGATTAAAAAACAAAACAAAACACAACACAACAAAAACTGAATAAAGGATAAGGAAGAGGTTTGGAACAAAAACATAATTTAAATTCTAAAATTCATTTGTGAGTTAGTTGTTCAGAATTCACAGCAATGAATTTATAAATGTTTGCTAAAGAGAGAAATGCAGACAAAAATACTACCCAAAGCAATAAGAGCTAACATGTATTTCCTCACTCAATATTGTTATAAATACTTTCTGAGATCAATTAACAAATTTAACAACTTTTTAAAAAAGTTTTATTTATTTTCTTTTTTTTTATTATACTTTAAGTTTTAGGGTACATGTGCACATTGTGCAGGTTAGTTACATATGTATACATGTGCCATGCTGGTGTGCTGCACCCACTAACTCGTCATCTAGCATTAGGTATATCTCCCGATGCTATCCGTCCCCCCCTCCCCCCACCCCACAACAGTCCCCAGAGTGTGATATTCCCCTTCCTGTGCCCATGTGATCTCATTGTTCAATTCCCACCTATGAGTGAGAATATGTGGTGTTTGGTTCTTTGTTCTTGCGATAGTTTACTGAGAATGATGATTTCCAGTTTCATCCATGTCCCTACAAAGGACATGAACTCATCATTTTTTATGGCTGCATAGTATTCCATGGTGTATATGTGCCACATTTTCTTAATCCAGTCTATCATTGTTGGACATTTGGGTTGGTTCCAAGTCTTTGCTATTGTGAATAATGCCACAATAAACATACGCGTGCATGTGTCTTTATAGCAGCATGATTTATAGTCCTTTGGGTATATACCCAGTAATGATGGCTGGGTCAAATGGTATTTCCAGTTCTAGATCCCTGAGGAATCGCCACACTGACTTCCACAATGGTTGAACTAGTTTACAGTCCCACCAACAGTGTAAAAGTGTTCCTATTTCTCCACATCCTCTCCAGCACCTGTTGTTTCCTGACTTTTTAATGATTGCCATTCTAACTGGTATGAGATGGTATCTCATTGTGCTTTTGATTTGCATTTCTCTGATGGCCAGTGCTGATGAGCATTTTTTCATGTGTTTTTTGGCTGCATAAATGTCTTCTTTTGAGAAGTGTCTGTTCATGTCCTTCGCCCACTTTTTGATGGGGTTGTTTGTTTTTTTCTTGTAAATTTGTTTGAGTTCATTGTAGATTCTGGATATTAGGCCTTTGTCAGATGAGTAGGTTGCAAAAATTTTCTCCCATTCTGTAGGTTGCCTGTTCACTCTGATGGTAGTTTCTTTTGCTGTGCAGAAGCTCTTTAGTTTAATGAGATCCCATTTGTCAATTTTGTCTTTTGTTGCCATTGCTTTTGGTGTTTTAGACATGAAGTCCTTGCCCATGCCTATGTCCTGAATGGTAATGCCTAGGTTTTCTTCTAGGGTTTTTATGGTTTTAGGTCTAACATTTAACTCTTTAATCCATCTCGAATTGATTTTTGTATAAGGTGTAAGGAAGGGATCCAGTTTCAGCTTTCTCCATATGGCTAGCCAGTTTTCCCAGCACCATTTATTAAATAGGGAATCATTTCCCCATTGCTTGTTTTTCTCAGGTTTGTCAAAGATCAGATAGTTGTAGATATGCGGCATTATTTCTGAGGGCTCTGTTCTGTTCCATTGATCTATATCTCTGTTTTGGTACCAGTACCATGCTGTTTTGGTTACTGTAGCCTTGTAGTAAAGTTTGAAGTCAGGTAGTGTGATGCCTCCAGCTTTGTTCTCTTGGCTTAGGATTGACTTGGCGATGCGGGCTCTTTTTTGGTTCCATATGAACTTTAAAGTAGTTTTTTTCAATTCTGTGAAGAAAGTCATTGGTAGCTTGATGGGGATGACATTGAATCTGTAAATTACCTTGGGCAGTATGGCCATTTTCACGATATTGATTCTTCCTACCCATGAGCAAGGAATGTTCTTCCATTTGTTTGTGTCCTCTTTGATTTCCTTGAGCAGTGGTTTGTAGTTCTTCTTGAAGGGGTCCTTCACATCCCTTGTAAGTTGGATTCCTAGGTATTTTATTCTCTTTGAAGCAATTGTGAATGGGAGTTCACTCATGATTTGGCTCTCTGTTTGTCTGTTGTTGGTGTATAAGAATGCTTGTGATTTTTGTACATTGATTTTGTATCCTGAGACTTTGCTGAAGTTGCTTATCAGCTTAAGGAGATTTTGGGCTGAGACAATGGGGTTTTCTAGATATACAATCATGTCATCTGCAAACAGGGACAATTTGACTTCCTCTTTTCCTAATTGAATACCCTTTATTTCCTTCTCCTGCCTAATTGCCCTGGCCAGAACTTCCAACACTATGTTGAATAGGAGTGGTGAGAGAGGGCATCCCTGTCTTGTGCCAGTTTTCAAAGGGAATGCTTCCAGTTTTTGCCCATTCAGTATGATATTGGCTGTGGGTTTGTCATAGATAGCTCTTATTATTTTGAAATACGTCCCATCAATACCTAATTTATTGAGAGTTTTTAGCATGAAGGGTTGTTGAATTTTGTCAAAGGCTTTTTCTGCATCTATTGAGATAATCATGTGGTTTGTGTCTTTGGCTCTGTTTATATGCTGGATTACATTTATTGATTTGTGTATATTGAACCAGCCTTGCATCCCAGGGATGAAGCCCATTTGATCATGGTGGATAAGCTTTTTGATGTGCTGCTGGATTCGGTTTGCCAGTATTTTATTGAGGATTTTTGCATCAATGTTCATCAAGGATATTGGTCTAAAATTCTCTTTTTTTGTTGTGTCTCTGCCTGGCTTTGGTATCAGAATGATGCTGGCCTCATAAAATGAGTTAGGGAGGATTCCCTCTTTTTCTATTGATTGGAATAGTTTCAGAAGGAATGGTACCAGTTCCTCCTTGTACCTCTGGTAGAATTCGGCTGTGAATCCATCTGGTCCTGGACTCTTTTTGGTTGGTAAGCTATTGATTATTGCCACAATTTCAGATCCTGTTATTGGTCTATTCAGAGATTCAACTTCTTCCTGGTTTAGTCTTGGGAGAGTGTATGTGTCCAGGAATTTATCCATTTCTTCTAGATTTTCTAGTTTATTTGCGTAGAGGTGTTTGTAGTATTCCCTGATGGCAGTTTGTATTTCTGTGGGATTGGTGGTGATATCCCCTTTATCATTTTTTATTGCGTCTATTTGATTCTTCTCTCTTTTTTTCTTTATTAGTCTTGCTAGCGGTCTATCAATTTTGTTGATCCTTTCAAAAAACCAGCTCCTGGATTCATTAATTTTTTGAAGGGTTTTTTGTGTCTCTATTTCCTTCAGTTCTGCTCTGATTTTAGTTATTTCTTGCCTTCTGCTAGCTTTTGAATGTGTTTGCTCTTGCTTTTCTAGTTCTTTTAATTGTGATGTTAGGGTGTCAATTTTGGATCTTTCCTGCTTTCTCTTGTGGGCATTTAGTGCTATAAATTTCCCTCTACACACTGCTTTGAATGTGTCCCAGAGATTCTGGTATGTTGTGTCTTTGTTCTCGTTGGTTTCAAAGAACATCTTTATTTCTGCCTTCATTTCATTATGTACCCAGTAGTCATTCAGGAGCAGGTTGTTCAGTTTCCATGTAGTTGAGCGGTTTTGAGTGAGATTCTTAATCCTGAGTTCCAGTTTGATTGCACTGTGGTCTGAGAGATAGTTTGTTATAATTTCTGTTCTTTTACATTTGCTGAGGAGAGCTTTACTTCCCAGTATGTGGTCAATTTTGGAATAGGTGTGGTGTGGTGCTGAAAAAAATGTATATTCTGTTGATTTGGGGTGGAGAGTTCTGTAGATGTCTGTTAGGTCCAATTGGTGCAGAGCTGAGTTCAATTCCTGGGTATCCTTGTTGAATTTCTGTCTCGTTGATCTGTCTAATGTTGACAGTGGGGTGTTAAAGTCTCCCATTATTAATGTGTGGGAGTGTAAGTCTCTTTGTAGGTCACTCAGGACTTGCTTTATGAATCTTGGTGCTCCTGTATTGGGTGCATATATATTTAGGATAGTTAGCTCTTCTTGTTGAATTGATCCCTTTACCATTATGTAATGGCCTTCTTTGTCTCTTTTGATCTTTGTTGGTTTAAAGTCTGTTTTATCAGAGACTAGGATTGCAACCCCTGCCTTTTTTTGTTTTCCATTGGCTTGGTAGATCTTCCTCCATCCTTTTATTTTTAGCCTATGTGTGTCTCTGCATGTGAGATGGGTTTCCTGAATGCAGCACACTGCTAGGTCTTGACTCTTTATCCAATTTGCCAATCTGTGTCTTTTAATTGGAGCATTTAGTCCATTTACATTTAAAGTTAATATTGTTATGTGTGAATTTGATCCTGTCATTATGATGTTAGCTGGTTATTTTGCTCGTTAGTTGATGCAGTTTCTTCCTAGTCTCGATGGTCTTTACATTTTGGCATGATTTTGCAGTGGCTGATACCGGTTGTTCCTTTCCATGTTTAGTGCTTCCTTCAGGAGCTCTTGTAAGGCAGGCCTGGTGGTGACAAAATCTCCCGTAGCTCAGAGTAATTTGATCGACTGAAGCCTTCTTCTCTCAGCTCGTCAAAGTCATTCTCCATCCAGCTTTGTTCCGTTGCTGGTGAGGAACTGCTTTCCTTTGGAGGAGGAGAGGCACTCTGCTTTTTAGAGTTTCCAGTTTTTCTGTTCTGTTTTTTCCCCATCTTTGTGGTTTTATCTACTTTTGGTCTTTGATGATGGTGATGTACAGATGGGTTTTTGGTGTGGATGTCCTTTCTGTTTGTTAGTTTTCCTTCTAACAGAGAGGACCCTCAGCTGCAGGTCTGTTGGAGTACCCTGCCGTGTGAGGTGTCAGTGTGCCCCTGCTGGGGGGTGCCTCCCAGTTAGGCTGCTCGGGGGTCAGGGGTCAGGGACCCACTTGAGAAGGCAGTCTGCCCGTTCTCAGATCTCCAGCTGCGTGCTGGGAGAACCACTGCTCTCTTCAAAGCTGTCAGACAGGGACATTTAAATCTGCAGAGGTTACTGCTGTCTTTTCGTTTGTCTGTGCTCTGCCCCCAGAGGTGGAGCCTACAGAGGCAGGCAGGCCTCCTTGAGCTGTGGTGGGCTCCGCCCAGTTGGAGCTTCCCGGCTGCTTTGTTTACCTAATCAAGCCTGGGCAATGGCGGGCGCCCCTCCCCCAGCCTCGCTGCCACCTTGCAGTCTGATCTCAGACTGCTGTGCTAGCAATCAGCGAGACTCTGTGGGCGTAGGACCCTCCGAGCCAGGTGCGGGATACAATCTCCTGGTGCACCGTTTTTTAAGCCCGTTGGAAAAGCGCTGTATTCGAGTGGGAGTGACCCGATTTTCCAGGTGCCGCCGTCACCCCTTTCTTTGACTCAGAAAGGGAACTCCCTGACCCCTTGCACTTCCCAAGTGAGGCAATGCCTCGCCCTGCTTCGGCTCGCGCACGGTGCGTGCACCCACTGACCTGCGCCCACTGTCTGGCACTCCCTAGTGAGATGAACCCAGTACCTCAGATGGAAATGCAGAAATCACCCATCTTCTGCATCGCTCACGCTGGGAGCTGTAGACTGGAGCTGTTCCTATTCAGCCATCTTGGCTCCTCCCTCAACAACTCTTAAAGTAAGTAGTATTTTTGCCCATTTTACAGACAAGAGAAAGGATATGGAGAAGTAAAATCATTTTCCCTGTGTTACAAATGTAGTAATAAGAATAAATCCTACACCGTCTGGCTTCAAACCTTCTTCAATCACCCCAACACCCGATGCTACCTTTTTCATGATATAAATGCTAAGTAGACTTACAGGCTGGCCAACAACATTCTGTTTTATTATATTTTTACTTAACTATAGAATTACTGATATCTTGAGTTTGGGAGATAGAATGATGGCTTTTTTTTCATTATGGAAGAAGAAAAAAATATTTGTCTTCATCTTGTCTGAATTTTAAAGTGGTCAAAATCACATTTCACATACCTTTGCATATTACTGTTTCTTCAAAAACTGTCTTACCATGTGTCTCCCTCATCAAATGAGATATTGGTAAATA
Source organism: Pan paniscus (assembly GCF_029289425.2). Taxonomy (NCBI): domain Eukaryota; kingdom Metazoa; phylum Chordata; class Mammalia; order Primates; family Hominidae; genus Pan; species Pan paniscus. The sequence goes on from NC_073254.2 coordinate 113,344,578, forward strand.
ATCCTTCATTGTTTCTCTCATCAAGTCCAATTTCCTCCACTTGATTTCAAATTATTTGATCTGGCCTATTTGCAGCCATTGATGCCGCCTATTCTTTTTCAAGATCTGGAAGGTGCTGCTATGTGGTACACCCTGATCTTGTTTACTAATCAGCTCATTCCACCCTCCTTTCTCTCACAGGTTCACACCTCTGCTCCTCCTCTCAGCCCCTCAGGGCGATCCTGCTTCCCCAGTCCATCACAGAAGCATCCATCCATGCTCTGAAATTAGTTTTCTCCCTCAACACCCGTTTTCCTACCACCTTTCCTGCACTTTGTGCATCCTTCAGAGCACCTGATTCTTGCTACCTTTTAAGAAGAAAACAATTTGAATTAATTTACACTTCAAGGATTCTAAAATATTTATACAGTGTCTACTGAGTGCCAGAAACTGCTAAGTCCCTAAGGACATAAAACAAAGATTTCCATTTGGCTTCTGCCCTCCAAGAGCACTTGATCTAGTTGGAGAGACACACACAAATAATCTGACAGAACAAGGTAGGATAATAGTAGCAGCAGCAGTGTAAGCAAAGCGCCAAAGAGAATTAATTCTGGGTTCCTAGCGTCAGTGAAGACTTTCAGGAAATAACTTTTGAGTTATATCTTGGAGATGGGAATTTCTCTCATTTAGAAATGTGGGAGGGAGGCCTGGCACGGTGGCTCATGCCTGTAATCCCTGCATTTTGGGAGGCAGAGGCAGGTGGGTCACCTGAGGTCAGGAGTTCGAGAGCAGCCTGGCCAACATGGTGAAACCTTGTCTCTACTAAAAATACAAACATTAGCTGGACGTGGTGGCACACGCCTGTAATCCCAGCTACTCAGAAGGCTGAGGTGAGAGAATTGCTTGAGCACAGGAGGCGGAGGTTGCAGTGAGCTGAGATCGCACCACTGTACTCCAGCCTGGGCGACAGAGTGAGATTCTTTCTAAGGAAACAAACAAACAAACAAACAAAACTGAAAGAAGGAAAAAGAAATGTGGGAGGGAATGTGAAGCTGGAGAGCAAAATAATGGGAGCATGGAAGTATAGCCTGTTTCCAATTTAGAATAGTTTCACTTATGATTTGTGGAGTTGACCATGGTGTGAAATTCAGTAGAGGTCATACTGTGCATTCAGTAGAGGCCATACTGTGTATTCAGTGGAGGCCATAACCTCATAGTTTAATCAAAACATTAGATTGTCAATCTAATTATAGAAGCCCACTACTTCTTGTTTACCTAAATTCTAAGGAGCTCCTCCACTTAGGATGAGACTACGTCCTGATAACCCCATACTAAGTGAAGAAACTAAGTTGGGGACCCTCTGCTGTGTTGCTGGCATCAAATACACTTTCCACTTAGAATATTTTCAACTTACAATAGGTTTATGGGGAGGTAACCCCTTCATAAGTCAAGGAGCGTATAATCTATTGATCTGATCCAGAAACAGTCAGTAGTTAATCTGTATTTCAGACACCATTGCCTTAACCTTCATTTCCACCATATCCTTTTTTTCTGGCCAAAATTGCTGATAGCTTTGTAGTGCCTCTCCTATTAAACTCAATTTCTCCTACTTGACTTTCAAGATTTGATGTAATTCATCTCTGCCTTTTCTATACAAATTTCTATACAATATTACTTAATCCTCTTCAAAATATGAAGGATTGTATTTAATGTTTGCGGGTCTTGTTTTGTAAGCAGAGCGGAAGATATTTAATTGCACCTTGTTCTGCTGGCTCCACAACTAACCTAACCGAACAGGGACTCCTTTATTATGAGAGAAGCCATCACAATAATAGCAGTAACTCAAGCATTAACCCACATTCATTTCTCAGGTAAAACTAAGCATGACTGTTTTCAGTGTCAGGTTCCTGTAGTTCCTGTTAAGTTGGGTCCTGGTGAACTCATATGGAGCTCAGTGTGTAACTGGTGAGGATCGAAGTGAAAATAAAGAATTACAATGCAGATCTCCAGCCCAGCAGATCCCTGAAAACACTCTTGCAAATGTTAGGAATGAAGAAAGGCATGGGTGTCTGTCATCTGGGAGGAATACATTGTAGTCTCATATTCTGTCTGTTTTTTAAATGTAAACAGTGCATATTTCTAGCAAATTGACAAAAGAATATCAAGTTAAACTCAGAAATTTCTGTTGTAATTTGCTGTGGAGTCTGTGCTATCAGTGTAATAAGCATCTGCAAATTCATGTTACATTTTAAAGGTGTTCTTACATTGTTTGCTTCATTTCTATGAAGTTTTAAAAATCCTATGATTTATTTCAACATGTTCTGCATATGCGGCTTAACATTTTCTATTCGTTTTCCTATTGTTTGTTGTCTAGTCATTCATTTTATTTAGTTTGTTATGTGAAATGGTGACACTAAAACCATGCTACTTAAAACAAATTTGCTCATTTTTTTCCTCTGAGCATCTTCAAGTAAGATCTATGATTAACCGCACATTGAAAAACATATTGTACCTTCTTTAGTTATATATAAAATCTACAAATATACCTAATTTGAATTTCAAGAGGGAGATAAAAATAATCTTCAGCAGTAGATAACTAGGACATTTAAACTAATGAAATACAAGGTGCAGGTTATATCCGATGGAGCTTTATTTGCCATTAATGGAGGTTTAGAATAGACAACACCTCACTTGTTATTGTTGCCAAATTATCAAATTTAGAAATTCCTACTACTGTTACCTATCTACAAAATAGTTGGCTAGTGCATCCCTACTTACTAAACTTTGTGCAATAGGTCCAATTAAATTGGATCAATTAATTACATTTATTTTAACCTCAAGGTCAATCAGAAGAGGTCTTTTATTGTTTTAATTACAGATTTAATTACATCCAATCATTGAACTTGAAAAAAAATCCACCCCCTTACAGCACTTAACTCTAATGAGGTTCGCAGAAGCATTCCTGTTGAAATATTTTATTCTCCTGCCCACATTCTTTAAGCTATGCTGAGATGCACTAGACAGAAGAGTAAGAACAGCTGGTAGGAGTGTGTGGGATACTGCAGGGACACCAACACAAGGCCAAGAGGATGCTGCTCCACAGCTTGAAAATTTGCCAGTCACCATGTTGTCTTTATCATTTTACTATCTGGAGTTACAGTTTTTGCATTTAGGATTTAGATAATCTCTTTGATTTGTGTGTTTCTTTCAGTAGCTTTCTTCAAAATTGACATTGACTTTTCATTGCAGCTAACAATATACAACGAAGGGTAAAAGTAGGAGATAAGTGCTTCAACGAAAACATTGTTACTGATGATTACCATAAATGTTTAAATATAATTTTTATTTAGTTGTGGAACTTGTGTATTTTAATAATGGCTTATGATAGTGTATTTTTGTACCAGCTATAAATCTAATATTTTGGAGATAATTTTATAATTTCCGGGATCTCCCTCAGTATTCCAGGATATATAATTATCACTGTATAAAATTAAGAAGAATGTTGGTTTATGTCTTGCATCTTTGAGCAGCATTTTGTTAATATGTGTATCAGAAATGGGCAGGGACAGGCCAGGATATCAAGATTATCTTTGAATTTCAGTTTGGTGTAGCATGAGCCTCAGCACTACAAGTATGATAGCTAGCAATAGCACCTCATCTGACATTTGCCTATTATTCTCATTTTTTGGGGGAATTTAAGAGGGTGATGTTTTAAAATAGGGAGTGCTTAGTATTCATCATTTCGGGTGCAAGTTAGAATGTCACTGAGTCACTTTCTATGTCAAACAACTCAATCATTCAACCAGATTTATCACTTTTTCCTTTTGTTTTGGATTTAACGTTTGCATGATCTAGTAACCTGAATGAAAAAAAAAAGTTCATTTATTATATCAAACGTTTAAAATATATGTGAACATCCAACGACAAAATATTTCCTCTCTCATGCAAATATTATTGTTAGTATCATGCAGTAGTTTCAGGAAGGAGCAAGAAAAATTATAACTGTTTGGCAGTATGGCTCTTTGAAGACATAATTTTGTTATTCTGTAATAATTAGAGTGGAATTAGGTTAGTGTGCAAGAGAACAAAAGGAAGTAATGGATATTCATTTTTCTTCGTATTCTGATTGGTCCACTCAACTATTTCAACAAAACTTTATCTCTTCTTGTAATATTGTATAGGAAAATAAAGAACGTGTAAGGGATATAAAGGAATCCACCAATGATTGGAGACAGGATTTTCTTTACATTGTCTAATAGACTTGTTTATTATTTTAAGCTGGTAAAAAGAGACTTATGATTCATGTTGAAGAAAGAGTTATTTGTGCTTGATACATTGAAGACACTGTTCAAAAGCAGTTTGTCCTTATAAAAGGATGACCCCTGTAGTATTTCTTAGGCAAGGAGGGACAAATTCAACCAACGAAAAGCACATCTCGCCCCGAGTTCCCCATGATTTCTCCACATACAGCAAAAAAATACACATCAGTAATTTATTTGAACATGCACATCAGTGAGTAGCGTAGTTCTAGGCTACTCAAGAAACAAAAGGGAGAATATCAGCATTACCTAAATAAAAAAGAGAGGTGAATCACACCATTTTAATTGTCTTAAAAACACGGATAAGAAGAGCAATTAAAATATAGTCCTAAACAGTACTAGCTAATGTAGATTACATAAGTATACAATATGATTCAACTAATAGTGCTCTGACAAGCATAAACCACCAGTTCTAGTAAACAAGGCCCAGATCAATTGCTGAGAAAATGTTAGATTCAAATGTAGAACAAGTTACTTTTATTTCAGTACTGAATGCAAAACACAGGTCAAGTGTGAGGACAGTGTTCTAAAAAAGGTGGCTCTATTAAAGCAAGGAGGCCATTTCCTTTTGCATTTTTATAATTTTGGAATTCTATTTTTGACGTTCACTTTCTCTACTTTTCCTCCCCTGAGCACTAATTTATTTAAAAAAAAAGATTTCAAGGTGCAAGTTGTACATTCTTATCGTTATACCATCTCATCTCTTTCTGGAAGAGAGTATTACAATCAGCATTACAATGTTAATTCTTTTTCTCTTAATATTTGTTTCACATACATGTATTTCAAAATCATAATGTTGATTAGGAAAAGAAACTTACAAACGAGATAGTGATGTAATCATACACTTCCTATTGTGCTGTGTGTCTTTCCCATCCCTTCTCCCCTTTCCCTGTAAAGAGCTGTAAAAAATTTAAGGCAGATGAGGTATATTGCTGAAGGAAAAAGTTATTTTTGAAAAAAACTCAAAAAAACTTTTATTCTGCCCTTCTACTCAAGAAAGACTACTCAACTATAAATCTAGTGCTAGAAAAAAGCAGGAAAGACACCGTTTGCATGTACCATACTATGTCTTCTATTTCTAGAATGGCTTTTGTTAATTTAATTTTAATAGAAAAAATAAGCACCTTAAGCTATGAACAAGAAAAGAACTTCATTATTAGTGAGTCTAGAATCCAAAAGGAATTAAGAACACTCACTCAAACTCTTTCACTCATTCTCACAAAGGCCAATGCTACTGATTAGAATTGTAAAGTGCTGGACTTAGTATAAACACTTGTATACACTGCAGACACTGAAAAATAACCCTCAAGCACATTGTGTTATAGTTCCAAAAATATATTTACAGTCTATTACAAAGATTACAAGTGGAAGTGTCTAGGTGACTGTATTATGCTAATTAAAATTATTTTTACAGATTACTTTTCCTTAGGGACAAAAAACATTTTAGTGAAATTAAAATGATTTTTCTAGTCAATCAAAAAATAAATTAAAATATCAAATAACACTGTACAGTGATTTAAAACCAAAAAAAAAAAGGGTGGGGAGGGGTTTGGGAAGCAATCCATTTGAGTTTTTCTATAGCCATCTTTGGTCCTAAATGTGGGAAAACACATTATGTAGCACTGAAAATACCTGTTCTTTTGTGATGCTCTGCAAGTAAAATAGAAAAATATAGTGCATTTTCAATGTATTCAGAGCCCACTACAGAGAAATGTGTGTACAAAACAAGACAGTATAAATAAAATTTACAAGTTTTACAAAGGAACATTTACAGATTTTGTTTCTGTTATTTGTTTGTTTGTGGATGCCCACATTATCAAACAAGACCAATTATGACCGATCCCTGGGATCGTTCTCTATTAAAATCATTATAAACAGCCCAATTCTCTTTGGAAGTACAACAGTTCAATTCTGGGGTAGTTCATGATTTTCATAAGTTTTGAAAGCATTACTCACAATATGTATACATTCCTGCAATATCTATAAAGACACATTTAATTATTGCTTATGAAATTCTAACACAGTAATCAAATAATATGGTTTAATAAATAAAGCTTTAAAAACAAGCCAGATCCTTCACCTCTTCCTTCTAGGGTAAGGAGTCCTTTCATTTAACAAGTTTCTTGCATCAGTGTTCACAAACAAAAGACTTTTTGTTTTGTTTTGTTTTGAACTGCGATGGTGATATTCTGTGCAGCAAATTTGTGTTTAAATGGTGAAAATTGTGAACTGCCCCTTTATCATGCTTCAGAGTTATAATATAAAACAATTATTTCCTTTCATGTTTGGACTGCATTCAACAGAAGAGGATATAAAATATATGTCAACTATTTTTCCTAAATTTCCTAATGTCACGAGAATGAAAAAATCTTGATGTGCTCAGATTAATTTTTAGATAACACTGGATAGTTCTGCTTTCAGAGACTTGCCTTCACCAACATTCTTCAGATGAAGTGCCTCATTTGTTTATATACTCATAAACCTAAACTTCGAGTTTATTAAATTCTTTCTAGTAAAATCACTCTATAAACAATCTGTTAAAAGTGCCTTATAGTATGTATGGATCATTATTGCTTTTTTCATTGAAAAGATAGTGTGTTGTCTGATCTTTACAAAAAAATTCTTTTTAAAAAATATCAGAGCTCTTGGCAACTTGCATTTTCTTGACTACCTGCCAATTAGCAAACAATATCAAAACAGCACTGATTAAACAGAATAAAATGGCACAAAAAGGATACCAATGTTCTGACAGAGATGTATCTTCAATCATGCTATTTCTTTTGAAATTTGAGATTCTTTCAAAGGTACCCAGTGTAGTAATGTTACAGATTTAACACTAAAAAGGTCCAAAGCTATAAACAGCTTTCTAAAACAAAGTCCTTATGAAGAATAAACACAAATGATTTTAAAAAGGAATAGTCTGAAATCACATATTTAAGGAAAATATTTCATTGATTTTAACAATAAGATCATGATTTTATTTGACAAATATATTCTTTCTTAAATTCTTTATGTACATTTTAAAAAGTCTATAAGACAAAAAGGAGGTTAGAGAGCTCAAGGTGTTTGGATGTTTTTCAGGTAGTACTTTGTTTATTGTCACTGCTATTTTCCTGGCCACCGATGGTGGATCCTAAATTCCCTTTTTATATATTCTGGTGGCACTTAGGAGTTCAAGTCTATAGGTGCTTCTTAAATCTTCTCTTCACTGTTGGAAGGACCCAGGACATCACTTGTCTTCTAGCAGCATTCTATGCATATACTGAAGGCCAGTACTGTTCTCTTGCAGTCTGTAATCTCCCTTAAAAGGGAGAAATGCATATCACACTTGAATGCCAGTTCCATGTAAATGTAGCATTTGTGCTCTCATAGTCTGAATGCTGCTCATGATTTTCTTTTGATGACCAACCAGTGTGATCCCTAAACTCATCACATCCCTGAAAAAGACAAATGCACTTTTTATTAGGTACCTTACAAAGAATAAATGTGGCACTAAACTGTCATCAACTGTTTAATTAAATATATTATCTTAGCCAAATAGATCTTATCTTAGTGTTCTTGGGTATTATGATCACACCCCTGCAGCAGATCAGAATTGTAAAACCTACATCAACATTCTCCTTTGTAAAAACCTAACTGCTCAGGTTCTCAATTTACTCTCAATTCACTTTTAAAGTGATTTGAAATTTTACATAAGAAATTATTAAAGTCTTAAAACTATTATTAACTTAAGGAAAGGTTAGGAAATGTTATTTGAAATGTTGTATTCTTGAACCTAATAGGGATTTAGAAATTTCTAACTGGAAAAAGCTTGATAAAGGATAATGAAAACAGTTTGTGGGATCTAGTAGAAAAATTGGAACTCATCAATGACCATGTAAGTTTTTATACTGGATTTAATTAACGTGTGGTAATTCTGAGCATATTATTGGTTATCTACTTATTTCAGTCAGTTCAATCATTTCATTATATGTTATAAAAACTATCTTTTAAAATGTACATCTATGTTTAATAGCTTAAATTTGAATTAAGAATTGGATCTGTGTTTTGCCTTTCCTAATAGCCAGATACAATGAGATGATGTCTTTACAAGCAGCTAAAATATTGCAAAACTATAGCACCGTAGTTTTTCATGGCAGTGACTGAGAAACATGGGTTTTCAGGGGTACAGATTGCTTTGGGGACCCAAGTGTAAAAATGCCCACATCGTGACTGGAAGAAAACTGAACAAAATAGCATGCACACACTTAAACCCATGTACGTGACATTTCCTGGCATATACCAGAAAATAATATTTGATTGCTAGTCTTCATCTCATTGGAAAAATGATGACAGTACAATATAGGATCCCACAAATGGAACCTTGATTGTTGTTTTCCATTTTCAAACACATTGACTGAGAGGAACTATGTCACCCATGAAAGTCATGCTGCAGCCAAGTCAACTGAGGTTCGGAGATTTTTAGATTGTCCAGGAACCCATAATTAGTGATGGAGCCAGACAGGAAAAGTGAGTTCTTTTAACTTCAAGTTCATAGAAATTTCAAAAGTTGTTTTATCAGGTCATTTTTTTCAGGTTAAAAAAAAAGGAATTGATCATACATCTTCCAAAAAGTAAGTTGAACTCTTACTTTTAAGCTATGGTTAACTGAATTAAGCTTCTTTTGATCTCTTCAGAAATAATCATATTGGACGTTCTAATGCATTTCAGCATTGAGTATAAAGTTTTGAGATTATTTAAGTTCAACACAAACATGGTGAAAGAAATCCTCCTTTGCAATGGAGAAAGTTTCCCCAGTGAATAGGAATCTAAATAATACAGAAGTTAACTACAGAGGAAGCCTCATTGGATGGTGTTTAGAACACCAGCTATGGAGCCATATTAGTTATTACTTACTAGTTAACTTGGCTTAGGGGAAATATTTAAATTTTCTGAACTTTAGCCTTGTTGGCAACAACATAGGTATGAAACTATAGACTTAATACAATTATTGTTGTGAAGGTTAAAAAGGTAATATGTTTAAAGGCTTATTTAGTATAATGCCTGGTACGCAGTAAGAACTTGTTAAAGAAGTATTTTTTTTCTTGATTTTGGGATTCAAATTCTTTTAATATAAAGAAGATAACCTAATGTATAAAGTGTAGATTGTACCTAATAAATCCTTAAATACAATTTTAAGAGTTTAAGCTTACTCAATAGTCATCCTGGCTACTGATTCAAGGGAATTGTAGCCAGCTGCCGTGAAGTTATCTTTATATCTTTCCATCTTAATAGCTTGTAGCCATTCTCCAACTGAACAAAAGGTAGTGAAATCAGGAGTGTTTTGATCCAGAAGAGGGCTTATTGGCCTAGATAAAAATGAAACAGAAAAGCGAATATTATCCTGAACTACCAAAGAAAGAATGTTTTGGCCCATATAAAATTAAGGTATAAAGAACAAAATTAGATGTTTTAATTGGTGTACATAATAAAAAATACATCGATATGCTAATAAAAACCTAAAGCATCCAGGAGGCCAGTAACTACAAACTCCTAAATTTACATTTTATTTAGATATGATGACCACCCGGTTTTGTCTTCCATATGTTTTTAAAAGTACAGCCAACAATATTTGGAATCAGTAAATAATTGTTCATTTGCTTTTCCAAAAGTAATTGGGAGTAAATGATGCACATATGGCTGTGTTCTAACCTGTTCAGGCCACAAGGGTGCTGTAGAGATATTGTGCATCTCCTTTGCTGATGGCATTCTTGTGAATGCCTGGGGAGTTAGAACACCTCCACAGGTGCCTAACTTACTACCAATGTAAACCAGAGCATCAATCTTACCTGGCGTCTGAGGCTGAATAACTATTAACATGCATTACAATCAAGCAAGCCAAATGCAAAGGATGAATGGACTCTTTTTAATGAGTACACCTCTTTAATCATGTATTGAACTTTTTTTTTCTTTTCTTTTTTTTTTTTTGGAGACGGAGTCTCGCTCTGTCGCCCAGGCTGGAGTGCAGTGGCGTGATCTCAGCTCACTGCCACCTCTGCCTACCGGGTTCAAGCAATTCTCCTGCCTCAGCCTCCCAAGTAGCTGGGATTACAGGCGCCCGCCACCACGCCCAGCTAATTTTTGTATTTTTAGTAGAGATGGCGTTTCACTGTGTTGGCCAGGCTGGTCTCGAACTCCTGACCTCGAGATCCACCCACCTCGGCCTCCCAAAGTGCTGGGATTACAAGCGTGAGCCACTGCACCTAGCCTGAATTTCTCTTATAAACTTTAACATCATTGAATCATTTATTAAATGACTTGAAGCAAAACAGTTAAATAGATACTATGCATATAACAAAAAACAAGGACAACAGTAATAAAAACCCATGTAATAATAATAATATTGGTCTGAAAATATGAACTGCTGCTATCTTATCACACAAATCCAGTTTATAAAGTTTTTTTATAAAAGCAGCTAGTGATACTTGTAAGTTTAAAAAATGCAATAACTAACAGATTCTTTTCAAACACTAATTAAGGTAAGCCTAACTGAAAAGAAAAAAATAAACTTCAGTAAATGCAATACATTTAATATGAGTTTATATGTCAACACAAAAGTCAATTTGCCATTGTGGTGGGGTGGAGGAGATAAATGGTTTATGTTACTATTTTAATTTCTCCCAGATTCCATTCCCTTAGGCATTTCTTACCTACTACAAGTTCCCAGGGGAGTTTTCAGACTATTTGGGTTTCGAATCATTTTGTCTAGAATTCCAACTATCTGTTCAAATTTTGGCCTTTCAGCACGCTCCTTTTGCCAACAATCCAACATTAGCTGGTGAAGGCCAGCTGGGCAGTCCATGGGTGCTGGTAAACGATAACCTTCTTCTATTGCTTTTATAACCTAATAGCCAAAAGGACATTACAAATATTACTGATTTAGGTTCAATTATAATAAACCAAATTTCCCGGTAGGCAAAATGATTTATCCAGAGACGAATGAAGCACAATGCTTCACAAAAGACTTACTTTTTTCCCAAAATTTCCATGAATATTAAGCATGTTATTAAGGAGTGCGTGAAGTGCAGGATATGATCACATTTCCTAGTTAATTCAGCAATAGGGAACAGCAATTAAGTTCATCCAGGGTACAATAGATGGAAATAGTTTTAACATCATCCCAGAGGCTTTCAAAAGGGAACATGTTATGGAAATATCTTACTTGTATATCTTTGTGAGTATACATATGTGCCCATACATTTAATAATTCTGCAAGTTGTAAAAGGAATTTGAGTTACCCAGAATGAGCCAAAATGATTCACTTTTAAACAGGGTAGCAAAATAATATGAATGTACTATGATAGAAAATATTACCAAGCACATGAGCCTTTTAAATAATATGAAGCTTATTGTTAGTGTTATAAGACAGTAGTTGTAAGACAGGAGCGAGGTTGTACTGGTTTATGAGTGGCGACTGCAACCCTTCCCTACTCCAAGTTCCCTTACCTTACACTGGCAGATTGAAATCAGCGTGGGGGAAGGGTTACAGCAGGAAATAGGGAAAGGGTACAAATCAGGGCTTTCCCAGTCAGAGAGCTGGTTTTTATTATTATTTTTTATCAGCATACGACTGCCTATTTATATCTAATAGCCTAAAAAACTGTTTATATGAAGCTTTGAATGTTAGTGAAAAATAGGCCCCTATAAACATTTGTATGTAGCAATCAGAAAAATTATCATTCAGACTTGGGTTTTTTATTTATATGAAAGGCAAAAATAGATCTTAAAAATCTGAAAATGATCCAAATCTGAGCAGCAAAGGGAAGAGAACAAGAAGACAAACAGCAGAAATAAGAAGGGATTGGAGAACACTAAAATAGCATTCGAAGGGGAAGAACAAATCCTTTGACACTGACTGATATAATGGTAGAAATGTAACAAAAAATGACCCTCTGAGGAAAAAAAAAATCTTTGAATTTTCAAAGAAAATAAGGCCAAAAGTAGGCAAACAAAAAGCTGGCTTTAAGAAATGTTGATGGTCTTAATATTTTTAGGGAAACACATCCTTAAGATGCATGCTGACATTCAAAAATAGCACCTTAAAATATAAAAGGTTGTAGGATAGGATGTAATGAGTACAGTACTTGGCATCAACAATATTTGAAAAAAAATTCTCTTGTATAAGGGGAAAAAAAGTCTACTTTTTTCTTTAAGAAAAATCTCTAACTCTAAAGTTTAAAAAGTAAATAGATGGACTTAGTTATAGTAATTTTTGAAAATTTATATGAGTATAAAATTTAAGACCAAACTCTCTCCTAATCACTAGGTTGTATTTCTATCAGTTTATTAAACTTTTCATCTGAATTGTCCATAGGTACCTCCCCTGTATATATTTAAAATTGAATTTATCACCTCTCTTCCCAATCCTTTACTATTTCAACTAATGGCACATCCAGTCCCAGTCAGAAAGCTGAAAACTGTCCCAGGTTCTTTCATTCTCCCTCTCTCTCTTTTTAAAAACAAACAAACAAACAAACAACAACAACAACAACAAAAAACGGAGTCTTGCTCTGTATCCAGGCTCTGTCATCCAGGAGTGCAGTGGCACGATCACAGCTCACTGCAGCCTTGAACTCCAGGGCCTCACATCCTGATCCTCCTGCCTCACATCCTCTTTATATACACAATTAGTCACCACTTTCTGATGATTTTCTACTTCCCAAATACAATATATGCTCAAATACTAGAAAAAGTGTTTTTCCATATCTATATCTACATTTATATATCTCTCTCTATATATACATCTCCCTGAAGTGATGGAGTGATTATCTCATAGTTAAGTCTTTACAAAGTTTCACACTGAGGTGTTTCTTTAAGTATTTTATTTTGAACAACAATTATGGAGAAAACACCTTGGCCTTAAGTGACCTTAATCAGTGTTGGTACTAAATGCAATGGAGGTCATATGACAGAACTTAAAAATTTCCTTTTATGATCCCATAATTACAAATGTTGCATATCACTGTAAACATTCCTCTAAAATATCCCTTTTAAAAGCTATACATCAAACAAATACATACAAATGGTAACTCTGCAAGGATCACAAATATATAAGTACAGGAGAAATTATATTTTTTAAAAAACATTTTAAATGCTAAGAATTTCAGTGGTTTTGCAAAACATTCCAGTAATAGCACTGTACTTGGATTCAAAAATGCTATGTTAAAAAATGTGAATAAAAGTAAAAGTAATTTACTTTTAGAAAGTTGGGTTAAATGATTTAAATAGCAGATCAAGCTGGGAATAAATAAACTAATAACTTCTGAAATTTTATGTATTCAAAATGACCACACAATAAGCAATTGGGGGTATTTTTTTCATTGGAAAATGAGCGGCTTTTTGTCTTTGAGGCTGCTTCTATTTAAACACATACAGTCTATTTCTGATTTGACATGACTGCATTCTAATGCTCATAACATTAATTCAGTCCTCATTATTTCCCACCACCTCCTAACCTATTTCCCTGCTTATAGCTTATCTTCAGGTGTCCTGAAAGGAACAATGTAAGTCGAGTGATCTTTCCTTTTTTCTTTCCCTCCAAATAATGTTTTAAAATGTAAATCTAAATCTTATCATGCCCTCTTGACATAATACTTTTCAATAGCACTTCAAGCTTTCAGAATAACACCTAAAATTATTGATTCTTTAGCTTTCAACACAATATATTCTTAAGTTTTTGTAGCACTGAACATAGGACCATTAAATGATTATTAGAAAAATGAGTTAATGAACCTCTGTAGTTGTCCTACTGCATTACAGAAATTTAATGATTCCTTTTGTTATTGTAGAGAAACAACACTGATCTCACTTCAAAGTGAAACTCCTAGCTATATTCAAAGATATAATGGTTTATACATTTTTAAAGGAATAACAACAAGATATAACATTTAAAATAAGAGATATTGGGACTTTAATAATCTCATTAATAGTCACATCCCTATGGACATGAACACTTAAGGTACTTGCTGGGAACTCTTCGACCTTATAGAGCAGTTTGGCATAATCCAAGATACACCCTTTGAAACAAAACCAGCCAATAGGAGCTAATTTAGGCAAAAACTGAACTTTGAGGTTCTGCAGTTTTCATTTATTAGCCTAGCAGTAAAACAATTTTCTTGTTAAATATGCAACTAATAATCATTGTTAATATTTATTAAGTGCTTATTATGTGATTGGCATGGTTTTAAACTTGAATTATCTTATTTGATTCTTACAAAAACCTTATTAGGTTTAAGTATCATTATTATACTGATTCTAGAGATAAAGAATGTGTGGCGCACAGGAAAAAAAAGAGAGGGCCAGTCAGTATCAGGTAGCTGTTAGTAGAAAAGACAGAATTTGACGTAGGCCACAGACCAGAGCCTGTGCTGTTAAGAATGGCATTATTTTTCCAATGAAAAAATAGGTACATTCTTCATATAGTTAGATATTCTTGGAAAAACAATGCACAGAGGTAAGATAGCTGGCCCTCCACTTCTTAGAGGATTATGTAATTGGTTCATTGAATTCATCTGAAACATATTCTTGTGAAACTACTAGAAACTCCTTGTATTTGCCTTAGTATTCTAATAAAATTCATTCATAACCAATTCTATATCTAAATAGTTCCCAGAGGAACCAGAAGTGATTTGGGTAAATGTAATTTTAAAAAAGATCTCTGGGACACAACAGGGACCACTTCTTTGGCAAATGCTGTAAAGCAATACTTAGAAATAAAAACAAAAGTTACTTACTGAGAAGTGTTTCCATATTATTACAGTATGACCATTGTAATTAAGAGAAAAAGGAACACAGTAAGACCCCATTAACGAGCCTGTAATAACTCAAAATGGCATATGACATGATTGGCTTCTGTCCTCTGCTCAATACTCATTTTCTATTTCATTAACCTCACAATAACATGACCTACATTTTATGCAATTAAATATGTTGGACTTCACTTATGAGATTTTGGCAAAGTTTTACATAAAACAACATCATAATTTTGCTTCTATATTAACATGAAAAAATATAAAGTCATAAATCAGTGATGACTTTTAAAAGGAAAATGAGGTCTCACAATTTAGCTGAGAATACATTTACTTACGAGTATGTTATATTTTCCAAGCCCTTAAATGACTTTTCTTATATGGCTTTAAGGAATTATCTTCATGTCTCATATCTTTAAAAAAGCTTAAATTTTTTAACATCCTAATATCTACCTACTAGGAAAATTAACAATTTACTGGCCTAGTTTTATATAAGAAAAAAATACTTTCTTACGTTATTTTTTAAAAAATACTTTTTTTCTTATGTTAACTATTAGGATACTTAATTTACTATATAGATTTTATTCTTTTTATGCTAGTAGTATTTTTTCTTATATTACAATACATTAAAATACTAATGTAAGAAAAATACTGCTAGAAGAAAAAAATAAAATCTATATAGTAAAAAACTTCAAAATTTCATAATTTGAGGGTAAAAATTTGATTTGGATGAATCAAGATATAAAATTCAATTAAAAGATGGCTGCTGTGAAAACCAAAAGGATATTTTCAATTTCCACAATATTTCTTATATTTGACTACATTTACATACATGAAGATTTTTCTTTGAAAAGTCATTAATGGAAAGAGCTAAATGTTTGCAGATTTTTTAGAAGAATGAAAGTTGGAAATTTATTTGGAAAGCTCAACCTCTTGGTTTTAATTGCAAGTAACTGAATCCGACTGTTTCCATTGTAGTTAAAACTTAAGAAAATAATAGACACATAAAAATACAAATGAGTGCCCATTCAAGGGTTAACTAATGGATAACCTATTTGAGTATGAATCTGGTCATGTATAGGTATATTAGTTTTCCCTAGGTTTTTCTTGTTCATTGCCTTGTCCAGAGTTACACAAACTGTTCGGATAGTCCAGAACTTTCTCACTCATTAGCTTCTACACCACCCTTTTGTGTCTCTTCAGGTTACAAAAACCTCACCTTATCCAGCATTCAGCCTGGAACTGTGTGGACTTGCTTAGAAATGTAACCATCACTGTACATCTTGTTTTCTTGTGTCTCGTAAAAAAATCTTTTAAAATCTGAGGCGTTTAAAATTTGAGGGCTTTCTAAAATCCCTGACAAATTCCTAGCAACTAAATTTTAATAATGTAGAGTTAATTGGTTCACTTGATAAACCCATCTAGGCTAATTAAAAGACAATGAATACATCTGAAAATCTGAGGAAGGCAACCTTCCCAGAAAAAAAAATAATATATTCACACATACACAGCAGTTTCCACATGTATCAGGGGTTCACAGGGGTTCATAGATCTAAGTCTCTCCATGAACTCCTACCACAGATTCCTAGAAAAAACCTTTTATCTAGAAAATTTTATCCCAGAATGGAAATCATTATCCTAAATTATCTAATTTTTCTCCATTTGCATATTGAAAATTAAACATATAATTGTTCAAATAGCACTCTACTGGCATAATTATAAAATAATGAATATTATCTAATAAGAGGAATATGAATATCAATTTCACTGTACAAACTGACCTATCTAGGTAATCTCTCACTGCTAAACAAACCTGTGTCCAAATTTATTAATTATTTTAGACCTTCTAAATAAAAAAATTAAAGAATGTGCCAAATATTTTAGGTTAAAACTAAACTGCATAATAGACATAATTATATCATTTGACTAATAAAATATTAATCCTTGGTATAGTAAGGCTATATTCATAATGTTCATTTTTAAGAAAAACTAAAACAATACTTAACACATTTTAAAATTTAAAATTGGAGATATTAATTTTTTTCTTCTTAACCATTTCCATTATTTGTTTTTGGAAGTTAAGTGAACTCTGAATTTGTCAGTCCTGTCAGTCCCTTTATGTTTGAATCCAATACAGAAGGAAGGTGTCAAAAGAAATGAAACTCCACGGAGTGTCTAGGGAATGTAAATATTTCTCTTTCTCTGCCCTAAGGATTTGTTTGTCCAAATTTTGACAGTCCATGAAATCTTTGACACTGAGACCTGTCAAATATTAACAACTTTGCCTCTGCCAAACAGACTCATCATTTAGACTTTTATCTTTGAAAAACAAAAACAAAACAAAAAGCAAATGAAAAAGTTTTATGTCATCATCCAATTCAAAATATCAATAGATATAACTGATTTATAACCTTCCTCTTTTCAGACTGTGGACTTCTCAGTTAGTGAAAAAATTTGTAGGGAAAGTATCAAAAATAACTTTGTCAACAACATATAAAACAGTCTAAATGTTAGTTGTCTAAAAATAACTACTGTAAGTTTAAAGACCCAATGTAGATTTTCCTTAAGCACTACTTATTTTTTTGACTCCACACTCCAAGAATTTGCATTAGTATCATTTCCAGACTCCTCTGAAAACTCCTTCTTCAATTTGTCCAAACCTACATCTTCATTTCTAATTACCACAAGTGTACTGCATCTCTGTTATAGAAAAGTGAGTCCATTTGATCGGTCTTCATACACCTCTAAACCTTAACTTCTCAACTTTCCAGTGTGCTTCCTTAGAGAATTGGCTCATCAGCTCTGAACCAAGGTATCCACCAGATTTTCAGTACAATCCTGGATATCTTCCTAGATTTCATACTGGCTCTACATTTATCTAATTTTCACTCATATTTCAATAGGTTGAACTATAAGTGCTCTTGGCCTACAAAATGGCCATTTTAACAAACTCAACCTAATAAAAGCAACTTTTTTTTTGCACTTTTGCTGTATTGTTTTATAAGTGGTCTCTTTGTGAGATGTATACGCTCACATGGACTACCATCAGTTTCTTTTCTCAACGGAAAACAGTATGTTTTATGTTTTAGCATGTCCTCATGGCAACAGGGTATGTACATTTAATAAATATACTTTTAAAAGGAATTTCCAAAGATATTCTTATTGTGATTACATTCTAAAATATCACTATGAAACATTTACTAATATTGATCATAAAATCTAGATTGTCCCATGAAACTAAAACTTAGTTAAACCAATCAACAGTAGATAATTTAAAGAATTTTCATTGAACACTAAAAGAAAAAGATAAGCTTCAAAGACAAAACAAAGCACAACCAAACTTCCTTCCCTCCTCTTCACAAATGATTCTTTTACTCATGTGATGCTCCCACTCCAGCTGTGCAAGTGTGGAAACATTATCTTTATTAAGGAGGAAATATCATTAGTAAGCTTCTATTTTGTGTCCATAGAATTTATATTATAAAAAGAGAAAGTGATTATTCAAAATGAAAGCCAAAATAATAAAATTAGTAGAACCACTAATTTATGGTAATTAGTGTGGTAGTAATTGTGGAAAACTGTACTTTTATAATTATTTAAAAGTGTTCTTAATGAGCCTTTACCTACATGTTCCAGTAATACTGGCTATTAATGTATTCAATCCTTTTTGTTTAAATGAATGTAACACCTACATCTTGATTTGACATGTCCCAATAAGGTCTTTCTCCGTAAGACATAACTTCCCACATGACTATTCCATAGCTCCATACATCACTGGCTGATGTGAATTTCCGGTACTGGATGGCTTCGGGTGCTGTCCACCTTACTGGAATTTTTCCACCCTGTTATAAAAAGAAATGAACATTTTAAATATGTATAATAACTGATATATTATTTATGGAAATACCATAAATACATATGTGCATTTTTGGTTGGTAGTTCAGCAGCATCAGGTCTACCCATCTTGAATCTCTATGCGTATTTAAAGTTATTTATCTGATTTTTAGAATACCATTACAAGTTTCATCATTTCAAGTTTACAAGGCAACTCAACTGATTGAGATTTGTGTGGTGTTAGGGCAAGAGTATATCGAACAAACAATGACAGGCCGGGCGCTGTGGCTCACATCTGTAATCCCAGCATTTTGGGAGGCCGAGGTGGGTGGATCACCTGAGGCCAGGAGTTCAAGATCAGCCTGGCAAACGTGGTGAAAACCCGTCTCTACTAAAAATACAAAAAAATTATCCATGCGTGGTGGTGGGCGCCTGTTATCCTAGCTACTCGGAAGGCTGAGGCAGGAGCATTGCTTGAACCCGGGAGGCAGAAGCTGCAGTGAGCCAAGATTGTGCCATTGCACTCCAGCCTGGACAACAAGAACAAAACTCCATCTCAACAACAACAACAACAACAACAACAGCCACAACAAAGACAAACTAGGCAAAGTTACTATGAAAATGAAACAAAATATGGATAATTTAAATAAATTCTCACATATTTTCTTTTTTTCTAATCTTACAAAAGTTATAAGGATTAGCATAGTTAATATTCTTTTAAATCTTTATTTAAAATGTGATTACAGCTTTCTACAAATATGAGTGCTAGTAGCTAGATGTTTTTGTATGTAACTATATTCTATGACTCTCCCAATATAGGGCAGTCATGTTATCAACACTTTCCTTCTTAGTCTATATATGTATTGTACAAACAATGATTCTTCCAGAAAAACAAAAAACAAAAAAAGCAACCTCAAAATGCTTAGCTCAATTTGCTTCATTTCTCCTGTTTAGTTTTACATTATTAGGTCCTGCTTTCGTGGTAGAAAAATCTTAAGAATATGAAGAAGTGCAGTAAATGACTTTTTCTTACAGTAGTTGTATAGACAGCTTCTGGATCATCCTCTATAACTCGGGACAGGCCAAAATCTGACACTTTACAAACGAGATTGCTGTTGACAAGAATATTGCGAGCTGCAAGGTCCCTGTGAACATATCCCATATCAGCCAAATATCTCATTCCAGCAGCAATTCCTCTCAGCATTCCTACTAACTGAATGACTGTAAATTGCCCATCATGTTTCTGCAGGAAGACAAAAATAAAAGCCCAGTTAACTGCATACTTTAAAAGGGACAAAAATCACCATGAAAAATATCTGCGTGCTAGTAATTTGCTATTGTATAATGGGAATTGTTAATTTTTTATATAATATGGATACCTGTGGAAAAAAAATAACATGCTCATTTAGCTGACAGCCAAATAAGATAATTTTGGTAATCATTTAGTTATGTATACTAATTTGATATTTTAAAATGAACTAATAACAGTTTGAGATTGCACAAGTCCAAAAGTATATGCTAATTTTTAAGTTTGGAAATAGAGTATCTAAAAAATTACCCCCAATAGCTAAGTGTTTTCCCCACATGCCAAAAAGTCTAAATAATATAAAAGTATATAAAGAAATTAATATACACATAATAAGGTTTATTTTCCTCTAAATGCTAAAAAAAAGCAAGGGGGGAAATATTTGAGTCAAAATGAAGAGAAACTAAAATGTAGAAAGTAATTGTAGTGGCCACTTTGTTTCCATTTCATTTTTTCTCAGTTTTGCTACTGATAGGAGCATTACTTGTAACAAGGAGTCTCTAGGACAGATGTACTAGCAAATGGGATTGAGAACTGTTTGCAACCAGACTGGCCACTTCCAACCCATTTTAACCAAAAAATTACTCCAGCTGAATATAAACATGCTGGATGAAGTATGCTAGTCTGAGTTGATTAATTTTCTAGTTGATACTTTTATCATGATGATGCAGCAATAAAAGTTTCTCTAAATCCTATGACTGTTTATACGCCTGAGTTAAATATGATTCTAGATCATATTAAATAACTTTGCATGTTCTCTTTTTCTTTAGATTATTTTTTCTTTGCCATTTGGAAAAATGTTCACATGTTAATATTCTTAGTTAAAAAGCCTCTGAGAGTAAAAATATCTATGTTTATATATTCTGGATTTATATGTCATTTACAAATAAACCACATACCATTAATTTGAAAAATAATGTTAATAATCATACATTTTATGCTTGGTGTTCACCTAACAATAGAATAGAAATGGTTCTACAGAGCAGAGTTGTGATCATAGTGTCAACACAGAATGATTATCTCACCTTTTAGTCTTTTCCATATTATCTCTATATTTCATTTAAAATTGTATATACTGTTTTATAACATGAATTCAAATTACAGGGCTTCGGGCATCCTCCATACCTCAGGTAATAATATTAATGGAAATAACTTCTTGACCACATTGTATCACTTCAATGCTCAAAATATTCTAGTTTAATCTAGTCTTGAACTCTGATTATTAATCTGATTTTCAAAGACAATCTTCTAACCTCTTACTATTTTACAAGGCTCTCATTTTACATCGCAAAAAAAGTTCATAAAATTATATTGGTAGCAAGCATAGTATATTTAGAATAAGTGGATCACTTTGGTACTTACCCTGAGAAATGCATCTAGGGCTCCATTTTCCATGAACTCTATTACTATCATGACTGGTTTCCCTAAAATTAAAAAAAAAAAGTTTCAGAAGTCGTAACCTGAGCTGCAGGGTTATCTCCTTTCTCATCCCCCAATAAAACACATGGTGCTCTTTTGAAAGAGTGAGTGTGAGAAGTATGAGCATTTCTTTTATTGTTGCTGCTAAGCTCAAAAAGTCATTATATGTCTGCTTGGAAGATGGTCATGATTCATAAAATTAAACCATATAAATAAAAGTCACTGTGTTCTTCTGACTCCTGCTTAGTGAGTAAAACTCAGAGAAAATTACACTTTATGTAAAATGTAAAGACTATATTGCATAATTATTACGTCTCTTGAAGAGAAATAAAAATATTTATCAGTCATTCCATCTATCAGAGTTATTCTTCAACTCTAATCTTGCATTCATTTTTTTCCTGCTTTCTTTTCCCTTGAGGTGATAACATAAAGCAAGAATTTTTTGATTAGTTACATACCAAGAAAACACATTCATTTAGACTGTGCAACATATTTCATAATTTGTTTTATTATGTACATAATAATACTAATTTCTGACACTCAGTCTTTTTGATAAAATAAAGATATAACCAATATCTACCTCTTGTAACAACCCCTTCCAAATGGACAACATTTGGGTGGTCAAACTGCCCCATGATGCTTGCTTCACACAAAAAGTCTCTCCTTTGTTTCTCTGTGTAACCAACTTTCAGGGTTTTTATGGCTACTGCAACATCTCTTTTCCCTGGAAGTTTCAAACGGCCACTGCAGACTTCACCAAATTCTCCTGAAGTAACAGAACAAGCAGGCATATTTTAGTTTCTAAATATTGTAATTTTCTTTTAAGAGTAAATGCGTTGAATTATTTTTCTTTAACTTTTAGTAAATTATTTGAAAGCATTTTAAAATATTTTCAAAAATACTTGGTAAAGCCCTGTAAGTTACATTGAATACATTCCCATATATAGGGGAGTCTATTTCCTAGACACAAAAAAGTTGTTTTTGAAAATAATGGCATAAATGAAATCAAAACTTGAAGATAGAGTTCAGAGCTCTTTCATAGAAGTTACGCTTTCCTAAACTGTCTGTTAAACGGCTACTATTTTTCAATTGAATTAACCAACACTCAGGGTCAACATTTAGATGTGAATTATGCTACTATATATTATATATTTAAAAATTTTTTTATATATATTATATTAGTATATTACCTAGACTACCTACTAAAGCATGAGGACACATCAGCAAATTCTAAACATTGCTATTCCTTTTAATTTTGAGAAGAAAATATTTATTAAATATTTAAAATCTGGAATTTATATGCACTATATCTACTGGATTTAAAGGAATTAGAATCAGAAATGTATAATTAGTATAAAAATACATACATATAGAAAATATTCCCTTTAAATAATTCATACACATTAATTTTCCACATGAATTTAAAGTACAATGGCTAATACCTACAAATACAAGAAAAAAGATAAAAATGAAAGTTTTGTAAGAAGACAGTAAATCAAGTAAAAGGAAATGTCCAGCAAAATTCTGGAAATTTCTGACCTTTTAAAAATACAAATTCATTTCTTAAATGACAGGCCAGAGCTATTATAAAGTAGCTTGTAGTAGAACAATATCTTAAAAATCCAACAGAAAACCAAAAATATATGGATTCTTTGTGCCACATGCTAGTTTTTCACATTTTTTTGTAAGATTTCATAAACAAGTACAGCCTCACTGCTTCCAACAGTTCAGGTAAATGCAAAAGTTCTATACTTGAGGGATAATTATTTGCCTGTCATTATGATGTATGACTTTCGATCTTGGCTAAATGGAACGGCTGAACGAGGAAGCTATAATAGCCTTACCTGCACCAATCACACGCTCAATTTTAATACAGGAGGCATCTAGCTCCTTGGCGAATTGATGGACAGCTCTATTTGGGTCCTCATAGGTTTCAGGGTCAATGTAGGTTTTGGTGCCTGGAAATTTAACTGTAATGATGTAAGAAAGCATGACTGTGATGAAGCAAAGCACTTATTGTGCAGTCAGCCCAGGAATTTCATTATGCAGAGTGCTCCTTGGAACAGTGAACTTGCTTCCACATCACCTGATTCACAGCAGTTTTAACAGACTACTTCAGTCTGCTGGCGTATAGGTATTATCTGCAAGCTTCTATAGGTAACATAGGATCCAGCTCATAGGTTACTAACTGAATTGCTTTTCCAGTAAATCAACAAAAGACATTCACCAAAATTTCTGACATGCCTATCAGACTGGAGGTTTAATTAAATTCACTGCTATCATGGCATAGTTCAAGCCATATTAAGGTTTGTAATGGACTTGGAAACACATTTGTAAATCTACCAGTCAGTCAATCAATCAAATTAATACACTGGGAAAAGAAGACATTTCATTTACAGGTAGCCTACTACACTGACAGCAATATTAAAAACATTTAGACATCTTACTTATTCTTTTGATTTATTTTTTTAAAGACCAACCACCGTTGATATATACATAAAATTAATACAAGATGTGAGGGACTTCTATCACAGAATCAAAGAGATATCTTCTAAAGACAGTTTCATCTTCACCTTCAAGGGCAATAGAGGCCAGATATACAAAGTGCAGAGTAAAGTTAGAAAATTTACAATATTCCTGGGATCTGTTAACCAAGTATGACAGCGATTTGAAAGAGGAATGGTTTATATGAACTTTCAATTATAAGGCTCTGGAAGATCTTAACTGCTGAGGAGGTAGCCAATATGCCTCACAAAAGGTAGTCAAAATGCAAACAACATAGAATAATCTTAAAAGTTAAAATCTTCTTAAAATGCACCCAGAAGCATGCAGGTAACAGATAATACTATGTCAACTTTAAATAAAATTCAATTACAATAATATATTCCAAATCTATTTGGTAAAAGACAAAGATAAGATAGATAGGCATATATTTGGTTATATTAATGCAATAAAAATTACACTATATCCTCAAAAAAACTTTATTGTTTTAACAAAGCCACTGAACAATCTTTTCATCAAATCTTACTATTTGGAGAACAATATATTTCTTTATATATTACACTGCAGCCTAACTGTGCTTATGTCATCACATTAAAATTATATTTTAAAAGTAAACACATAACAAAAAGAAGCAAAATGTATAAAGGAAAATGGGATTTAAAAATCTTGATTTATTCTGCTGTAGTTGATTGTTTATCCAAAATTGATTGTCTTAAACAATTATTGTTGCAGTTTATAAAACTGACAGATGCTCATTTGTTACTAAAGCTGAAGATGAAAAAAAAAACACGAGAAGAAAAGAGAGAGGGGATAGAAGGAGAAAAGAGAGAAGAAGGAGTATAGGGAAAAGGGGAAGAGAAAAAGAGAGAAGGGAAGAAAACAATAGGTTAACCTCCTAGATTGGCAGGCAGATGGAGAATGAGCCATCTTCTCCCTTTTTATTCTCTCTTCCTTTCATTTTTTTAAAATTTTGTTTTGATAAGGGAGCTAGATTGGAGGTAACCTTCTGCATCTCAAACGGTCTCTGATGGTTCTTTATTCAAGCTGTCATAAAACATTTTGACAGACCAGAGCTTTTTTGGCATAAAAACATGAAATACTGCCCAGCTTGGATTTGAAGACATTGTTAGAAGAAATGGTAGGAGGAAACAAAATGTAAATTGGAATTGCTTCACTAAATTCCTCCATTGTTTATATCTTTAAATGTAGCACTCGGGGCCATGGAAAGTTGAGGGTGCCTGATACAAATGACTGGACATTCTATTAAATTCAGTGCTCTAAAAGCTAGTTAAATGGTTGCTTTCAAGTTTCTGTAAAAATTCAATCTGGTGTTCTAGCACCTGGGAAAATTGTCCATGTACTAAATAGAGGAATAAAAACACAGCAACTTGTAAACAGCTGGTTACCACGGTATTATACTGTCTATATTAAGTAATCATAAAATCAAATAAAATACCTGGTTTTAATCAAATGACAAGAAAACATATCCGTGGAAAAAGGGTAACTCAAAATATTAAGAATTTACCAGGATGGGATATGTTAAGTGCACTTTTTTCATTATTCATTTAAAAATGAATGTTTTAAAATAAGGAAAATATTGACATTATTTCTGAATATTCTGGTTTATCCCAACTTGAGTATGAACTTTTGTATTTTAAAATATTATTTTGATTTCTCATGAAAGTTCAACATCTTAAAACCACCATTGCTAGTTTTCTCTAATGATGAAAACTTTATATACAGCAAGTTTATCTTGTCTATATTAGCAAGTAAGGCATGCAACTATATATTTTCTAATTACAAACTGGATGTGAAATGTGAAAAAAGTGAATGGCATAAAAATATTAAAACTGACTGATGACAATTAAGCATAAGGCTATACAACAAATTTTGGATAAGCCATGTTTCAACTGACCTCCTGCATTAACCTGCAAGTTAAAAGTAAATAAACTGGTGTATGTGATCATTTGGGGATATTTCAAATATGCTCAATAAATAAAAGAAAAGTGACATACTGATTATGGTAATATTAAATAATTGTGCCATTAAATTATTCACATATGGGCAGGACCAGGGATTTCAGGAACTACAGTCTTATATTACTCTTCTATATACATTCTACACTAGAAATAAAATTTAGGCATTCAAGTTTTGATCTGCTCCTTCCTGTCTGGGGAAGTGTTAAAAATATTCTCACATGTCATTAAATAGAAACAAAAAAAGGTAACCTCCACTTTTTTCTCTATTTCCTCTAGCTATAAACTACCTATGGTTCTCTCTTCACTGAGGCTTGTCACAGGAAAATTAATGCCAGATTAGCAAAAGGAAGTTCTGACATTGGGGGCATATCAAATAATCCCAAGTGGGGTATAGAAACACACATATTCAGTCATATTCAGGGGTATATTTAAGTTTTTTGAGGCTTACCCCATATACAGTTTGGGATACTTTTTTTAGGGGAAAGAATACATGATTATATACATAAATTTGCTACAGCACTCCCAGGGCCTAAAAAAGGCCTGTGAAAGTAAGAGGCCTTGAATATTAAACTTTATAATAAAGCCACTTCTGGGCATACATTTAACTTCAATTTGTAGTAAACTGTACTACCCCACATGCCCTTCCTACCATCAGAGGTTGAGATTCAAGAGAATTTCTTATTCAATTTGGATTTGTGTTATGTAAAACCACTTCTATTTTGAAAATTAAAGGTAACTGTTGGTTCAAAAATACAAACACATTGAGAAAATTTAGGAATGATAAGAGCATTTACAATTTGTGTATTTAAACCACACATTGTCATTTGAGTTTTATTTAAAAAAAAGTATCACAAAGAAAATCTAAAATGTATTAGAAATTCTTGATGGAGGCTTTGATATTGTCATAAGATAAAGTCTTATGACTTTAGGATAGGTATAGGACAGTATCTTCACAGATATTGACATAAGAATCTAATAATTAACACAACAAAAGATACAATTCTTACATCTTATGTCATGGGAAATTTATCTACACATGAGAACATTTGCCAAAGATTATGGGTACTACAAAATAATAATAAAATTGGTTTTTAATATTCTTAAGGATTAAAAATGGGGAAAACAGGTTAGGGTAAGAACATCATCAACTATCATAACTGAAGTAATTTGGTTGTTAGGTTTTGATTTTGCATACATAAAGTAATAACAGTTACTCTCAGTGCTCTCATTTTCACATGCCATCTTGTTTCATTGCAACAAGAATAAGATTAATGCAGATAGGCATCTATTTTATTTGGGTCCCTAAGCTTTCTTCTAAATATGATTTCTAAAATGAACTTTTAAGAATAAGCTAACTCAAATCTATAGGAAAACATCAGAAGTATGAATCTTATTATTATACTATTTATGTCCTATGAAATATCTATCAATGATAGGTAATTTATAGTAGCTGAAGAGAAAGAGGCTCCTTAATTTAGCCTTTTGTGGTAGCATCACTCATTGGATTAAAAAAGGGCCTATCTTTGTAACCTGGCATGACATTCCTTAGCTAGAGAAGGGGCACATGCAACCTTTAATGTATTATTATTAGGATGGTAAGAAACACTTGGGCAAAGTTTGCAAAACGAAACATTGTGATGTAAAAGCAGCTGAATATCCTGCAATTATATGACATTTCTGAACATATTTTATTTTTTCAAATTCACATCACATGATTTTAATTCTAAACATCTGATTCAAATGCTTTAAAGCAACATTTTGAGCTCATGGTATAATTTCAAGCATGATGCATGAGGACTTTGTTAATGCCAATGCTAATAACCAGATTTTTCTGTTAATAGGGGTACATCATAATAAAGAAAAGCCAAACACTTACAATGAAAGTAAAGCTCTTCATCGCCTTCTTGGTCAGCTTTGCTGTAACCACAGTGCCTGGAAGAAAGCAAATTTGTGACAATCTCAGTCATTTTACTTTATATATTTAATATTCAGTACAATGTACCTTAGTTACTCAACAACTTACTAGAGCTAAATTTACTGTTCATAGTTATGAATCCATTTAGTAATAATATAGCAATTCACATGATTAAAATTGCACAGAAAACAAACTTTTTGTGTGAGAAAATGTAAAAGGAACATGTTAAAAAATACATTTAGATTGAATACACAAAATTCAGTATGATTTGAATCCACAAGGTTCAATTTACAAAAATATTCATGAGTCACAAATATTCACAAGTGAATGTTTACTTATATTTCTTTCTGGAAAAGAAAAACTTTTTAAATGGTGTCCAAAAACATTTAATAGCTAAAAGACTAAATATTTCCCCAGGTATATTCTATATTTATTATGAAAACTTAACTCTGAAAATAAGCAAAAATATTCACCCAATAAAAACTGCAATACTCATTCTCTTTAAATGAAAGGCAGTGATGAAACTCATATTCCATTTTGATCTTGAAGGAATGACACATTATTGACCTTTAATGTTTTATATCAAAGAATGTTTGCATTTACTATTTAAAATTCTATTACACTAAGTAACAGGCTGACATAATTCTTAAAAAACAATACATTTTATGTTACAGATTAGAACAACTTTGTGTTCTACCTTCTCCCAATGATGAAGCCAAAGACCATGAACACCAAAATGATGGTCCCAGCCACAGCAACCACAGCAATGATAATAACAGGATTCTGTTCACTGGAGACAGCTGTAGCTGTAAACAGAGGAAATAGGCTCAGAAATACTTGACACCATGCAAGAACTTGAAAGGTTAAATAAAATTAGAGTTATCTTTTCTATTTAATTCTTTCTAATTTTAAATAACCGCATTATATTGTAACAAAGTAAATTTAAATAAATGTTTATTTCTGCCTTTTAAAGAACTGGTAAGGACAATACTTTCACATATTTTCCATTTATCAGCTACAAAAGAATGTATAAATGCCTTATTGAATGATTATATTCCTGCTTAGTTGTTGAAAGCTTAGTTATAAATCAAGAGATAGACACATCTGATCTGCAAGTGCTATTAAATCCCTATTGTTCCTCAGCAAGGTATTTGATTTTGATCCCTTTGTGTCTTGTGTTTTGGTATGTGAAATCAGAACCAAAATACATACCTCATGTATTTTTGAAGTACCTTAACACACATTAAATGCTTTATCTCTCATATCATCAATTAAAATGGAAAGCATCATGTAATCATAAACATCATGAATTGATAGTCCACTATAATTCAGGAAAAAGATGAGCCACATTATCTGTGTTAATTTTCATGAAGTATGAGTAAACACATTTCATTTTTAAGATTACAAAGTAGCTAGCCTATTTTAGAAAAAGCAAACTTTCTGCAAGTGCTTTAAAAAAACACTATCATTACCTAACTGCAAACCCTTCCTATACAATACTAAATAATTCTTCTATGCTCATTAAGGCAAACCTGGCTGAACCTTTCTGACAGTCTCTTTGGGAAGAAGTACATGTTTGCATGTCTTTTAAAACACCTTCTGATATAGAATTTTTGCACTTATCACTTCCATTTTTCCAAACTAGTGAAGTTTTATTTATATGATGATTCACAATTGTCATATTTTCCCAGAGTTTCATATTTTCATTAGCAATACAGACTTTATAAAATCATCAAAGACATATGAAACAATGAAAATGAATATTCCAATAAATGATCCAGTTGCAAATATCATAAAATACATAAGGTCAAACTAATATAATTTGCTATCTCTGAAACAATCAAGAGCTGCAATCTTTAATTTAAGGCAGGATGGAAAATACCATTCCTTCTTGTTGATGGCAAGGGACTAGATCTCTAGAGAAGTAATTCATATGAAGGCAAAACATATCTTGCCACAATAGGGAGTATAAAGTTTTTTTCAGATTGGCCTTTCTCTAGTTTGTCTGTCTCCTTTTGACAACTTATCTCTTAATTTTGTATACCTATGCTAACAAGAGATAGCTCCTGTGTTGAAAAACAGGAAAAATCGCTCTGGTCTAATAGATACTTTCTGAACAAAGAAGATTACACACATTCTCTAATTTATCACCTGCTGAATTGCTCCCTGAGGGAACTTAAAAAGGTTAAAAAAACAGAAGAAGAAAACAACTTTCAAATACTAATTTCTGAATTACAGCCTATTATCACACAACAGAGAAAAGATGACTTCAAGTCTTTTAAAAATTTGCTTATTTTTTGTTTTTAGTCTGTTTTTTTAATGTACATTTTAAGAAAGAAAAAGAATGGAATAGTTCCAGTCATGAGGAAGAAAAAATTATGTACATATGTTATGAAATTCTTTCCATTCAATCAATGTGTCCCATGGGCCTAATTCTCTGCTTGTCTTAGGCTCAGTTTTTCCCTTAGCTTCAGAAAGAGAACTCTAACGAGAAAAATGAACTCAGGTGAATGATGAATCAGAATTTGTGCATATTTATTTATACATTTTTGTATATTGTCAGGGTCATACTTTAATCTTTCCATAGTTGACATTATGGTTAATATTTTCATCTATTTCATGGGCAATACATATTAAAAATAATTTGCTAAGGCTATAAACAGAATATCATGGTTTAAAAACTCGAAAAAGTAGATAGGATACTGCACAGAAGGGGATTTTAGGATGTATGTGCAATGGAAGAGACTGTCAAATTTCTCTTTACAAACAGTGCTCAAGTGACTTCTTTTAGGCTGCATCTTACCTTCTGACCTGCTTTCTGGCACAGCAAGTCACTGCTCCCTGACATGGTGATATCACTGGACCACGCATTCCACCACTGCTTAATTGTGTGGCCAGAATCTGTGTACCTGTCCCTGTCTTTTACTGAACTTTTAATAAAGATCATGAACTGTGTGTCTCTGTGCCTCCTTAATTCTTAGCATAGTACCTTATGCTGACTCACTGGTTCACAAAGAGTAGTCTGGAAAACTCTGAGAGTCCTCAAGAACTTTTCATAGAGTCTGCAAGTTCAAAATCATTTTCATGTAATATGAAGATGTTATTTGACTTTTTTACTCTCACTTGCTTACGAATGCAGTTAAGATTTTCAGAAGGTATATGACATGATAATACCATGACTCTGATGGCTAATAAAATGTGTCTGTGTGTTCTTGTGTTTTTAAAGTTTCCATTTTAATTTCTAATTTGGTGAATATTAATTGATATAACCAATATAAAACATTTTTTGATATCCTCAACATTTTTTAATAGTAAAAGGGCTCCTGGGATGGAAAATTTTGAGAAAGGCTGTGTTTAATAACAGCTGACACTTAAGACTTTCCATGATAGGGGCTCTCCTTGACATTTTGTATATTTAACTTAAACCTCAGAATGTTTTGTGAATTGAGTACTACTATACTAGAAATTAGGGTACAGAGACCCAGCTCATCCAAACTCCTATAACCGGACATGGCAGAGCAGAGAGATTTGAAACCAGGCAGCTCTCTACTGGTACTGATTGATATTAATAATTCACTCTATGTTGATCAGTGTGAAGTATTCATTTATTGCTAATTTACTGAGTGCCTTCTGTGCCTGAAACCATAGTAGGCACTGGCAAGACAACAGTAAGAAAAAGACATATGGATTCTTCTTTCATCAACTTGACATTCCAGTAGGAGAGAATATATTGATAGTAAAAATCACTAAATTCTAATGCAAAAATCCATTCTTAACATACATTTCATGTGATCTTTCAGGTTCCACTACTTTAATCTCTGAGTCTTGGTTACTTCTTTTTTAAATAATAAAAATGATATCTATGAATCTCAGCACTCATTAAATGATAGTTTGGTTTAATATTCTCAATTTACAAAGTCAGGAAAAGGCATAAATTCATCTTGAAACTTTTGAAATCTAAAAGTGTTTTTAAATAACAAGGAATGGTTGGGTAAATGTGAGATAACTGACATTTTAAGTTTAAACTATTTATTAAAAGATAAAAAACATAATTTGAAGTATCTTATTATATCTGAATTTACAGGGTGATATTATGATATAGATCTGAGTTGAAAATTACTAGAGCACATTTTAACACTAACCACTCAAATGTTTAAATGTTGAAATCTTAACTTAAAATGCTTTAATGTTTTGGGGGACACTAAACTTTGATATGCTGATTCTTGATCTTATATAATCTATTTAAAAAGAATAATCATGAATAATGGTATTAAGTTTACCACATCAAATTATGTAGTAAATTTTTTAACTGATGCCTTTATGTTTACAACTCTATGTGAATGATTTATATGTCAAAATGATTTCAGCATATGTTTTTATTATTTGTGGCTATGAGAGTTACAGATTTATTTTAAAATGTAACAAAATATGTGGAAGAATAATACTGCTAGCAAACTTAACAAACATTAGTTAATGCAAAGGATATTTATCAATTTACTCCACCTTTTGAAGATCTATACAATTCTTCCTTTAAAGCCAAAATAATTCTTTAATCAAAATATTAATTTAATTTGTTTAAATATTTTTAACTGAGAAAAGTTATATAACATTTTCCAACTTAATTTTGATTAGAATTTTGGAGGAAGGCTGGATTGGCAAGGAGAAGAGATAACACCTGGGTAAACCATGTGCCTAAGCAGTAACATCAGGAGGAATCAAAACTCCAAAATATAGAAACACGTACTGAGACATCAGCTCTGTTGAGGAGCAACAGCAGTGGTATTCAGGGTGTTCTGAACTTGGAATCTGACAGCAAATGGGGACATCCATCCCAAGATATATCTGCTTACTTCTTATACACTATATATATATATGCATTTTTACTATAATCTTGTTGCATTGTAAAACATAAAATGATAAAGGGGCTTCAAAGATACTGGTTATATTCTATTTTTAAGATGAGTGGTTATAGGGATATTCATTTAATTATCTCCCTTATATTTCATATCTACTTTAAATAGATTCCTTAGTATGCATGAAATATTCCATAACAAAAATGAAAAATGTCAAAAATAAAAATAAAAACAAGTTCTAAGACCTTCCTGAACTCTAATTTTTGAAATCATTGCTAAAGGGCAAGTCACTTAAATTAATACAGGTTCTTAGATACCATCTTTCTCTTGTCCACCTCACTACACATTCTGGCTTCATTTGTGGGTTTCTGTGAAGTAGCTGCTTTGATGGACACACTTAGAATAAGATTGTTTTGAGGTCGACAAAAACATCTTGTGTCAATACACAAATTGAATCAGTCCTGCTTCTGTTTCTAATTTCACCTTTTTCAAAAAATAAATCCAGTATGCATTAAAGAAACTAATTTAAATCACAAGGTTCTAAAATTGCTAAACAAAACAGCAAATGTTAAATTATTATGAACTTTTACAAAGTACATTTATATGTACATATATATTTATTTGTATATGTAAAAATTATGATGATACAAATGATCACCTCAATATTGAAAAAAATATTAATATATGCTAGAGTTATTGAGAGTAGGAAACCAAACCAAAGGCATAATTACCTTCAAACATTTTACCTGTAGCTTCCTCTAGTGTAGCAACATCAAGTCTGGGACTGTAATTTCCATAACCAGCAGCAGTAAAAGCCCGAATCTGGAAAACATACACTGTTCCTGGTTTCAGATTATTAATGGAGGCTGAAGTAGACTTGGTTTTTACTGTTGAGTAGGTCCGTTCCCTTTGATCCTAGAAACAATATTTAGAGGAAATATTTAATTGTGATTGCAACCAGACAATTTGACAGCCAACTGTTTCAATTTAATTCAATTTGCTCCATTGTTTTTATAGAGGCTACATTGTACTTTATGGAATATTATAACGTTAAATCACTTCTAAGGTAATATAAAATGGAAATGTGAAACACATGCCTTTGTTATATATATTTAGGGCGAAATAATTTAGTTAAAACATTTATGGTGTTTTTAGCTTTCGCAGAGGTAATACGTGACAAGAACTATTTAGCCATAATATAATAAAATATCCTATTGGTCAAAGAGTGGGTACACCTGTACAATCTACAGTTTAGTAGAGGTCATCAAATCATAATGTAGTTCTCTTAAGTTTTTTCTGAAAGTTATTCAGCAAGAAAAAAAGCCAGATGCTAAAAATCCAGAAAGTTATTAAATCAAGAAATTCAGATAACACTACTACTATACTGACATACCAATTTTTTTTAAAACAACCCTGAATTTCTCACAGAATAAACCACTTCTGCAAAACAGTGTTTAATGAAATATTTTTAAAGTAAAATTATAAATATTAAAGTTTAAATATATATGATTTATGGTTTGAAAATATTTTAAGCCTGATTTATTTCATTTTGTTCATATTTCAGATATAAAAGCTAATGCAAATTTACTAAAATCAATTATATGTTTATTAACAATTTTTATCCTATCATTATCAAACATATTTTATGCGCATATATAATAAGATTAAGAAGGGAATAAATGTAAAAACTCAAGCATATAAAAACTCCATCAAAACAATATTTAAATAAATAAAAATTTAAATCTTCCTTGATATGATTCTCACAAGCTATTTCTGAATAAAAGTTGTAAAAATTATACTTCATAATATACAATATTAGAGAGTTCTTATTTGGTGTATAATAAATACATGTGTTCAACTTTATCTGGCAATGAAATTCTTCATTGAAATCTTAAAATGTCAATCAAGTTGTTTGATTTGCCTTCACAGTGAGATTTGCAAAAGTGTAAATAAATATATACTTAAGCTTGATTTACTCAAACTGATCTGTGATTGTCCTCATTATAATCATTTATAAAAATGATAGTTTGTATTACACGTATTTATCTCAAACGAAAGACCTAGGCATAACTCAGGTGACACAAACATCACGCATGCGTGCATATACATTACAATATAATACAATACAATACTATTATTGTCTTTTAGTTACCTAATATGCAAATTTAGTGAATGTAGATTTCTGTAAGGCCAAAAAATGATTTGAACAGATTTATTCTAGAGAAAACATTTGCAAAATATTTCAGATTTATATTGTAAGAAACTTTACTCTTACCACCTATGTGTTTCATTGCTTTTGAAATTGGATGCAATTTAAGCAGGGAATATAACTGTTAGCTCTCATGGGAAAACAGATATACCAAAACCAGCATTAAAAACAATGATCCCCTCTAAAACACATTTGTTGGGATGATAAAGGAAGCATATAAAATGCAACCTTAGCCATGAAGTCATGAATTCATAATGTAAGTAACAAGCAAAAATATTTTAAATTTAATCTGAACATTAAAACAAAATCATATTTTAAACTAATTTTTCTTTAAAAAAAAACAAAGGTATCTATTGCCAATGTACTATATACATTTCAATTTATTTAATCATGTCCATTCATCCCCAAAGTTTTCTCAAGCTTTAAGCTCCTATTTTCTAATTCTATTGTCTAAACAGTTAAAACGGTTATGTGTATTATAGCACTTCAGGTAACTCAGGTAAGCCAAAAATAGTAACACTTATTACTGTTACTGTTGGTAATAGCAATGGTTTCCACGTTTCAAACCTTGCACTGAGTCTTTCTGTGAGGTGGGGTTTTAAATTACGATCTGTGAACATGGTTCACATAAACATTTTCTCTCTCTTTCCAAATGAAACAGAAATAAATATACTCATATACTCAGATGTATCACTAGTTACTAAAATTTAGTCATTATAGGCGGATTAAAAAGGCAGCACTTGGGTTTTAGCCATAATATTTTTCCTGGAAGGAGAGGTATAAATAAGTCCCATACATGATTATTAAAACATATATAAAATAAATTTCAGGAGGAATTTAAAGGAGTGAAATAACATCATCTGATTTGTAAGTCTGAAGAACTACATATTTATTATACAAAATATTCTTATTATTTCAAATTACTAAATTATTTGAGGTCATTATCATCACTGAAACCACATAAATTAAACAAATCATTAAGGTCCAAAACAGACATACTAAAGAAAATATTTTTCAAAATGCATTGGGCTGTGTGGTTTCTGTGGTACTAAAATATCCTATATCTAATTACTACAATATCAGAAATTGAATAAATAAATAAATATATATGCTACAAATGGGATACTTTCATTTGTGTAACACAGACACTTAATACACAGAAATCACATTTATAATGATAAGCCAGAGATTCACAGAGATGGTTATTATAAATGGCTAAAATTAACTACGAAGTTTGAAGTAGCTCCAAATTGTTGGCATAATGACCAACTTTAGTCTACAATACAGTAGGATGACATGAGACACACAGCACATTGTACATTTCAGTTGCTCTTAGCACTTACTTTCTCGTAATACTTGATTTCATATTCTGTGATGACTCCATTGGGATGCTCTGGTTCCTGCCAGGAAAGCTCGACACTCCGCTGCAGTACTCTCTCCTTCATTACTCCGCTCACTTGCGAGGGAGCTGTTTGGACAAGATGTGTCAATAAACAATGAGAAAATTCACCGGATGCCTCAAATCAAATGTCACAACTGATCAGTCCCATGCTGTGCCAGTTTCATTAAGGTAAAAGAAAGCACCTTTTCATAGCTCACAATTCAGAAGCTAATGAATATTCAAACAGGACCTTATTACTGTTCATAAACCTTAATAGAAATTTAAATTAAAGTGCAAACAGCAGAAGATAGCATTGTTCAAGTTAGTGAAAAATGGAAATGATGGGGCTGAGAATGACAATTAAGCAAATGAATGCTAATTAAGGCTAGAAAATATGATTTCAGATTAATCTCCAGTGATAAACTGAGTCCAAATATTTATTTCACATGCAACAGCAATACACTTTTTAAAAGAAAAAATAATTTAATATGATGCAAGAAAAAGTGTATGAAATGGCTACTTTGATCTTCAATTAAAAGAATCATATTTTTTAAAATGTTTCCATGTTTCACTTGGTGTGTGTATACTCCCAAAGAATTCCAAACAACTTTGGAAAACATTTTTAGACTTTATTAGGTCAAGATGCAAGAAAATGCAAAGGCTGCCTGCTACTTAAATTATGTGCATGAACACACATACATACACATGGACTCTTGCATGTGTAATTTATACCTACGTAACCTAGGCTTCAAGCTTTGAAAGGAGCAATTCAAAGCTACAATCTTGCTTTCTCTTTCTATACAGATAATAATATGCTTAGAGTTCTTTCATTCTAATTAGTGACATATACTCTTTTTGGTAGCTAAGTCTGTGGAATGTAGCAAACTAATTTGCTCTGTCTAATTTGCTCAGTGATGATTAACTAGTTGTCTACTCTGTCTAAATGAGTAGCTGCACTGGCTTGGCTGAATTTCAGTGGGGTCATTATGTTTCATGTATCACGCTCTATCTCATTCTGTAAAATATTTTCAGGCTGTTAATTTAATTTTCAGATGTCTGAAACTGTTAATAATCCTGCTGACAGAAAAGCAATTATATGGGACCAAGCCGTTTAAGCAACCTTCCGATGTTTATCCCTTTGGCTTTATTTTGTTTCTTCTACTTAATATTTTCTTGTATCAATGTCTAAAAACCACATTTTTCACTTCTTTCTGGCTTGGCGATTTTGAAGGAAGGACATGGAAGATACATGACTCTCATTTCCTCCCAGATTACTAACAAAAGCGTAACGAGGGCAGTTTAAGTGGGACAACTTTCCCTTGAAGGAGATGTAGCTGAGGTACTCAAGGAACTGTGTTTACAGTCTAAATGCATTTCTGATATATTTTCAATGAAGCTAATTTCTAGTAAGAAATCTTATTTTTGTCACAACTTTTGAAACCTGAACATATACAGTAAACAATAACTTATCTCTAAAGTGACACATCTCTGTACCCAGAACCTGCTTAGCATAACTCAGTAGACTGCAACGTTCAAGAGGCTGCTTCCTTAGGCCATGGCCTTAGGAATCCAACTCCAACTAATTGTAACATGAGACTCTACTTGACAAATAATCTCTAGTAGCATAACTTCCCTAACAAAATCATTCCAAAAAATTTACATTTTAACTAGTAAAAACAATAGACTGCAGCACAGGTGAGAATACTGCAATGGTTAACACATTGAGTTACCCAGGAGTTGCTGGTCTCTGATCAGAGTTTACCATTTATGTGTGCCATTTGAAAATAAGTTAGCTAGAAATAGGTTAGAGAGCTCGTATGTGTAAATCTCTAGGTTTCTTTCAAATAACACCAATAGCCTACTGTGATTTTCAGTATAAGTCAAACACTAAGACATGTTGCTTGGTTTCTATCCCTAACTATCACTTTGCTTGGTATGATAAAAGAGGCAGGAGACTCTGAATTCTTCAGGTTATGGAAAAGATTTGGGTTATAAATCTACCCTATTTAGTTTCTGATACATTGAAACAAGATCTAAATATAAAATGAGATGATTTTTGCAAGTTATACACTAAAATTACATTCATTATTTCCATCCTGGAAAATAATTTTTACCAATAAAATTATAGCAATTGGGAACTGAAAAAGAAAAGCTGCTAAAAATACTTCAAATATATAATATGTTGAAACTCATATCACAGCGCTGACAGTGAAATATGCTGCAACGTATTTTCCCTTTTGCACAGGATCCATATCTGTAAGTGAATATACTCCTGAATTCTTCTATATTTCTTTCTTTTTTTCTTGTATCCCTTGCTGATACTATATCAAGTCACACATTTTAAGAGGGTCAGAAACGGAAGCACTAGCACATGGCCCTTGAGAATGGATAAACTGCATGATAGGAAAAATCTCTCTCTGTCTTATGTCCTTCAAATACAACATTTGGTACAGGAAACGTGATTATATTTTCCCTGAGCTTCAATATCTTAGGTATAAAGGATACACAACTCACAGGATATACAGCTTATAAACAAAAACATCTCTAGCCTAGTTATATTCTAACAAGGTAATTATTTTCAGATAAAGTTATATGTTAAAGTAAAATTAAAGTGGCATAAGGTATGTTAATCTTAAAACACAATGATTTCTATGGTCAATATATTTGATTTACTAAATTAAAGTTATTGTAACAATCTCATTAAAAATGTGCTCACTCTTACACCAAAATATTCAATTAACTACAATCTAAAGTTCATTTCTGAAAAGAAAATAACAGTATACAAATGAATTATACAAATGAAATATACAAGTGACAATATACAAATGAATATACAAATGAATTAAATGCTTCAAGAACCAATTTGGTGTTATAACATTTAAATTATAATTTTCATAATGATCAAAATGAAATTAGACATGTTGTAATTGGAATTATGTGAAGATAATAAATAGTAACCAACAATAATAAAGTTCCGAATTGAAAGATGTAGGAGAAAACAAATACTGTCTATAACAGAGCTTTTTGAACATAAATTTTTAGTAGGTTTTCTAACAAATAATTAACAGATTCATTTTCACTAGAGTTTCTAGAAGTATTCAAAAATAAAAATTAAATTCAACTGAAAAAACAGATGGAACTTCCTTTGCCCTTAAAGATCTTCAAGTCTTATCAGGGATATAAGATATAACAAATAAATAAAATACAAAACAGACTAAGCCATGAAGCAAATTATTAATCATATTTGGAATCTTCACAAATGACAATGACAGAAGATCTTAGGAAATTCAAAATTTGTTTCCAGAGTTCAAAGTGGTAAATCTCAACAGCATAAAAACAAAATTGATAAATTTGATGAAAGAGTAAAGCAAAAGTCTAATGACAGGCAGAAAAGTAAATTTGTGGAATGGGTTTGTTAGTATAAGGCTTTAAATTGAAATATAATCAGTAACAAGAATGGTGGGTTTATGTACAGACCTGAACCAATCAGCATTTTTACAGATTTTGAGCTTCAAGCACTCATATGTGATCTTTGATCTTAATCAATTTCCAACTAAAATTCAATTACAAAACACGTATTTAAATTACAGAATGGAATTTATTCATAAGGTCTATGTACTGCCTCCCTCTACCCCCTGCCAACAGGTTAAGCTTAACTATTTGTAAAGGAAAATTTCTTAGCATGAAGTAGGGAAAAAGACAATTTTAAAGCACAGCAAAGTAGGCAGAGTGACCCCACGAAGATGTCTATACCCTAATCTCTGAAACATGTAAATATGTAAATTCCATGGCCAAAAGGGTACTGTAAATATAATTAAGGTTACAGACCTTAAAATAAAGAGATTGTCCTGGATTCTTCCCAGTGGGCACTATCTAGTCATACCAGCCCTTAAGAGCAAACAGAGATGCTGTAGAAGTCAGAGAAATTTCAACTGTGGGAGGAACCAACTTGCCATTGTTGGAGGGGACCTCAGAGAAACATGCAAAGATACAGGGGCAGCTTTTAGGATCAGACTGGCCCTGATTGACCGGTACAGAAATCAATAATTCAGTCCTATCAGAGCAAAGAATTTGAATTCTTCCAACAACAGGAATGAGCTTGGAAGTGGATCTTCCCCAGAGTTTTCAAGTAAGAGCCAACACCAGCCGATAACTTGATTTCAGCCTGTGAGGCTGGTAGTTGAACCTTGCTGTGCCCAGACTTGTGACTCACAGAACTGTGAGATAATAAATGAGTGTTTTAAATTGTTCACTGTTTGTGGTAATCTGTTATGGCAGCAATAGAAAATGAATACATGTAGTAAAAAAAGCAGACCTACTGAAATTTTTATGAAATTATGAAAACAGGCTAGTGATTGCATACTTAAATAATGTGATATTAAATTGTATGTTGAAATAGCATGGAATCAAGGAATATTGACCTTGATTAAGACCCAAAACACAATGTTTCACAGAAAAGAACTTAACCAAGATAATGAATTTCACTTTGGATTTAAAAAGTCATTTATTTATACCATTCATTTTTTCTACATTTACATGTTTCTAACTGAATTTAAACAAAGAATGAGATGGAAAAATATACCTGTATTTTTCAACAATACAATGAGGTAAGATGGGTCAACAAGCATAAAATGATCTTTCAGCAAATATATCAAGTTTTTAAATCCACTGAAATTTGTTAGATATCCATTAGGTAAATAGAAAAAGGAAAAATAAAGATATCTCTGGAATACAGTCAAGGGAAAACCTTTTAATAGTAGAATGGTGCTCTTTCATGGAACGCTTTTCCTATTGTACGTTATCAGCAAGAAATTCATTTTTAGCAATCCTCGAAATAACAAATGCGTGTGTTACTATGAGCTTAGTATTTTAAAATATACAACTTTTAGCTTTCTCACTCTTCCCCACATGTGTTCATCTTTGTACTATAGGAAAAACACATAAAAATAC
This sequence comes from Pan paniscus, assembly GCF_029289425.2. Lineage (NCBI taxonomy): Eukaryota > Metazoa > Chordata > Mammalia > Primates > Hominidae > Pan > Pan paniscus. The sequence continues at coordinate 113,386,011 of NC_073254.2, forward strand.
ATACAAATTTGCTTAAATAATGAAATACTTGGCCATAATTATACATGCAGTGCAGTGTATCATGTAACATAGCAATTCTATTTCTAGAGTATGTAGATATACATAAAAAATGCTAAACACATAATTTCACAACATTTCAATTTCTTGGCTTTGGAAAAACAGAGTGGCTAATAATATTAAGAATGATACATATGCAATTTTAGCTAAAAAAATAAGTACAGGAACTAAGGGTAATTGAACCTGTAGTAATTATGAGCTATTCTTTTGTGATAGACGTCTGTCAAATTATCTTTGGCTGGAGAGAAGCATGATCTGTAGTTAAAACCAACATAAATTTTCATTCTATAATAAGTATTTGAAAAAATCGGTGGAAGAGAAATGATGTTCTTTCAAAATTAAATTATGTTATTTGCATTGCTATCTACTTAACATACCAATTAGGATAATGATTTTCAAAATGTAAAATATACAATATAGTAAGATATATAACAGAATGAATTTCTAAATAAATTCAAGAAACAGTTACTAAAAAGACAATTTGACTAAGAAATAAGGTTTGAAAGTTCTGGAAAAAAATATGATGTTGAGCTGAAAAAGTAGGAAAATAAAAGCATCCTGCATAGCGGCCCCAGTCAGGTATACATGTGAGTTAAATCAATATATCTTCAGTAGAGTAATAAAATACCTAATAAGAACTACAAAAGTCACCACTTCACAATTTGATCAACCAAGAACCATTCTGTTCTTTAAGGCAGCGATTGTAAAAATGATCTGACAACACATCTTTCTGAGAATAAAGTTTTCTTCTTTTATATCACCAGGTAATTGGCAACCAATTGTTTGGACATTTAATTAATTATTATAGGAGTTAGCACTTCTCAGAAAAATCTATAAGTAAAAGGCTTTAAGGGGCATCAGTTTGTGGAGAAGAGCTACTGTTGGTCATTGTTACTAAACACATACTAGGACTCCTCCTAATCTCTGCTAAAGTACTGACTAAAATGTCAACTGTTGAAAGGTTAATGTGTAAAGCCTCATAAATTTTTATTTTAATAGAATTTCTCTTAATGTGAAAAAGATAAAATTTTGAACACAGTAGGTATAAATTAGGCAAATTCCCCAAACTGGCTGTCCTATTCATACCAGTCTTACAAAAGAATAACTCAATAATGACCTAACATGACAATTCAGAATGGTTAAGGAGTTCCTGATAGTAAGACACACATTATCTATCTTTTCAATCAACAAGTAATACTATCTTTTTACTGGTTTAGTTCTATTCAACAAATATTTGTTTGGCATTTACTATATGCATGGCATTGTGGATTTTTATAGTTCCTTAGAATTTGCAACATTAGATAGACAGATTGATTTCTTCCCTTCTAAAACCCTATGAGGTAAATACTGCTTTTCTTGCTGTTTTGTGTGTGTGTGTGTGTGTGTGTGTGTGTGTGTGTGTGTGTGAAGAAGCTGAGCCTTAAAAATTAAGCAGCATCATCTCAGAAAGAGGCATATTTTTTATTTAATTCACATTTTAAAGCCCTAATTCCCAACTTTTTTTCAACTATACTGCAAAATTCTAGGCTCTGTCACTTCCTGAGAGCAGAAACTAGCAAGAGGAAAGCTAAGCAGTCCTTCACTCATTTAATATTTATTGAGAATCCGTGATGTGCCAGGACATTAGGTTTTGAGAATATAAGGATCAAAAGACCCATAGGGATCTGCTCAGTAGGCAGTAGCAGTCTCAGAAGCTGCAGATACTAGAAGAGATTAAGCTGAGCAGAGATTTTTTAAATGGAAAATGTGTGTATATGCGACAAAATTCAAAAATACTAAAGCGTGAAAATTGACACTCCCTCCCAACCTGTCCCCATGTAACTAAGGTACTTTTCCCTGAAGCAACCACTCTTAGCAATTTATTTGGTATCCTTCCAGAAATTGTCTAGGTAAACACAAATATGTGCATTTTTTACATGAATGATATTTTTTGATTTATGCTGTATTTTATAACATATCATTTAACACATATAGATCTGCATCACTCTTTTATCAGCTCTGTTGTATTCCATTATACATACGCGCCATGATTTATTTGACCAGACACTTACCAATAAGCATGGTCCTTTCCCACCTCTTTTTCTTACTAATTATGATCCAATGAAACTGCTGGCAAACTGGTATCTAATTAATTAATCCTATAAGGAGAGTAAAATATTTCAAAGTGGTCTAGTGCCCACAGGTGAAAAGAGGTAGGTAGGCAAAGTTACATGGACTGAATAGGCAAAATGTGGCAATTGTTAAAACTCCTTTAGAGGTTTTGCTTTAGAAAAGAAAATGAGCAATTTATTTGGTTATTATTATTTAAAATATTCTAGAGCAGTGCCACTCAAAGTGCAGGCTGGCTACTCAAAACACAGCTGCAAGTTGTTGGTGTGTGAGAGGAACTTGTGTCAGATGTACATCAACTACATCAGTAAGCACTTTTTTGTAGCTCAGCTGACGTTTTTTTCTTAGTAAGATTTCTTGATGAAAGAAGCATTTCTTTTTCTTTGCAGCTTCCTTGATCATTTTCTTTCTGGTGCTTGCTACTTATCTGTCATATGCTGGCATTTTGAGTAGCAGTGACTTTTAAAAGTATGCTAGCATTAGTCTTAAATACCCTTCACTGTAACACTAAAATGCCCAAAAGGTAAGATTACTATAACATTTTTACTGATTTCTGATGAAAACTCCTTTCATTCATACCTTCAACATATAATTTCTCATGACTGATTATAGTATAAAGAGTTGTGCAAATTGCAAAGATGATGATGTCTCAGTTACTACCTTCCAGGAGATTTAAATCCAGAAAACAAGTTAGAACATGAATGCTCACAAACAATCTAAATGCAAAACTAAATATCCTAACATAGATGAAATATAAATCAAGTGCCAACATATTCCTGGGAGACAGTAAAGAGCAAAACACACAGAATATTTTCCTGTTGTCAACCCCATTTGTAATTCAGCATTTGGTTGGTATATAGCCATGCACTTAAACAGCTTATCAAGACTGTTGGCATCATATCTATAATCTGCAAGTGATAACTTTATATCAATTAGATAATAACAAACTCAGTTTCAAGATTGGGCACACATTTTTCTGTCTAGTGGCCTCCACCAATAACCAACAACTCCTTGAATCATTCTTCCTCTGCTTCAACTAATACAGATTTCATTTTCTGTTGATAGTTGAGTGGCTACACAATGTGTCATTCAATTATGTTATACCTGTCTATCTCCTCAGCTATTCTGATGCTCCTTAAAGGTAGAAAACTTAGAGAAGCAGTAGAGTATAGGAACGAAGAGCATGGGCCAGAAAGCTAGTCCGTGGCTTATTTGCTGTGTGACCTTGAGCAGAAAATTGAAGCTCTCTGTGTCTCAGTTTTCTCAGCTTTAAAATAAGGATAATCAGAATACTTACATCATAAATAGAATTGTTATGGAAATTAAATATATAAATAAATGTTAAATATTTAAAATCATTCCTAGCACGTGGTAAGAATTCCAAAAAAAAAGGTATTATTATTCTATTTTGACTTTGTTTGTATTAAAATTACTGATACCTGGGACACCTTCCAGAATACTCCGATTCTAAGATCAGATTCAGGCCTTTGTATTTTTCAAAAACTCCATAGATAAAGCTGATAGACAGCTGAGTTTGAGAATAATTCCTTTAAATCTTTTGCAGGAACATAAATTGCTATTCTAAGGTGGGATACCAGCACTCTCCATAATAAATGCTGGCAATGTTAGATTTTTGAAATCACATTGATAATTTTTATAAAATAGCTATTTCAGTAAATAATCCATTTGTATAATTTATACTGTTTTATATGCATGAGCTAGCTAGAAAAGTACGTCATCAATGTTAAGTCACTTAGAAGGGATACATCATTGTAAGAAAATGAAATGACTACCAAAATGAGACGAAGACCAACAACACACACTCTTTTCAAAATGTTATAAAATATATTGAGAAAGAGAAATACACAGATGAAGTAACTTCTATTTTGATTGGTGAGGAAACTAATACTTTGAATGATTTGTTTTAAACTACTTTCATACTTTTACAGTCAGTAAACTGGCTCCATCTTTAATTTTCCATGAATTCATAGCCAAAGGGTACTTCACAAAGTCAACTATATAACTGTGGCTTTGCTTTAATGACAAAATAATCATAGAAATGATTTATCAGGAAGTATGGGACAGCTATGGCCCACAACCAGACTCCTTTAACAATAAACCTTTAAGTAGAATATGTGTATATATGTCTACACACACACACACACAAACACACACATACATTAGTTAATGACCTCCCTTGCAGGTCATCAGAGTAACATTTTCAGTTGTGCACATTTTCTTTGACCTCAGAACTTTTTTTTAAATAAAGAGAGAAATACATAGTATTCCAATCTCAAAAATATTATAATGCCAGTTGACAATTTTTGACATGATAACATAGTCTAAATGTCATACTATGGGTATCTTTAAATTTCCATAGCTATATTTAAATTCTTTACAATATGGATTTCTGTATTACACGGGTAAATTATATTTTAAATTTGATGTACAATAACTGTATTTCCTTACAACATGCACATCAGTATAATCCTTCATTTAGATAAGGTAAATTTATATATTATATATTTCATAAAATGTACAAATAATTTTATGTAATATATACAATTTTACATATATATGTCACTATGTGCTTAAGTAAGCTTATTAGTTCCTCTTCCAAAGTATGTGCACAATGTTTATAACATTGTCATGTACATAATAATACTCTGGAAATTCACAGATTTGGTTTACTTTTAAGAAACAGTAAATCATGTATTTAAACAATATATAATTTGTTTATTAAGAACAGGGTCCATGAGAAGGAAATTGAAGAAAAAGGGAATATGAGATTTGTCTTTAAGGCAGATATTACACATTCTGTTAATCATACACATTCATAATAAATCCTATTTAACCATTTAAATAAAACTTCCATTACGGAACACTGAGTGCTTAATAGGTGACTACACTGTTTATAATTTCCCAAATACTTTTCCATCACACCAGCATTTTTCATTATTGTGAACACAATGAATGGATTACAACCGAAGTTTTAAAAAATAAATTAGAATAAAAATTGAGTTCACTGCAGATAGTAATGAGAGGTGACAGCATGCTGGCAGCCCTCGCAGCCCTCGCTCGCTCTCGGCGCCTCCTCGGCCTTGGCGCCTACTCTGGCCACACTTGAGGAGCCCTTCGACCCGCGGCTGCACTGTGGGAGCCCCTTTTTGGGCTGGTCAAGGCTGGAGCCGGCTCCCTCAGCTTGTGGGGAGGTGTGGAGGGAGAGGGGCAGGCAGGAGCTGGGGCTGCACACAGCGCTTGCGGCCCAGCGCGAGTTCCTGGTGGGCGTGGGCTCGGCGGGCCCCTCACTCAGAGCCGCGGGACCCGCCAGCCCCAAGCAGTGAGGGGCTTAGCACCTGGGCCAGCAGCTGCTGTGGTCGATTTCTCCCCGGGCCTTAGCTGCCTCCCTGCAGGGCAGGGCTCAGGACCTGCACCCTGCCATGCCTGAGCCTCCCCCATCCCCCTCCCCATGGGTTCCTGCACGGCCAGAGCCTCCCCGAGGAGCGCTGCCCCCTTCTCCACCGTGCCTAGTCCCATCGACCACCCAAGGGCTGAGGAGTGCAAGCGCAGGGCGCGGGACTGGCAGGCAGCTCCACCTGCGGCCCCGGTGCGGGATCCATTGGGTGAAGCCAGCTGGGCTCCTGAGTCTAGTGGGGACTTGGAGAACCTTTATGTCTAGCTAAGGGATTGTGAATGCACCAATCAGCACTCTGTATCTAGCTCAAGGTTTGTAAATACACCAATCGGCACTCTGTGTCTCGCTCAGGGTTTGTAAATACACCAATTGACACTCTGTATCTAGCTAATCTAGTGGGGACATGGAGAACTTTTGTGTCTAGCTCAGGGATTGTAAACACACCAATCAGCACCCTGTCAAAACAGACCAATCAGCGCTCTGTAAAACAGACCAATCAGCAGGATGTGGGTGGGGCCAGATAAGAGAATAAAAGCAGGCTGCCGCAGCCAGCAGTGGCAATCCTCTCAGATTCCCTTCCACACTGTGGAAGCTTTGTTTTTTCACTCTTTGCGATAAATCTTGCTGCTGCTAACTCTTTTGGGTCCACATTGCCTTTATGAGCTGTAACAATCAATGCGAAGGTCTGCAGCTTCACTCCTGAAGCCAGCAAGACCACGAACCCACCAGAAGGAACGAACAACTCCAGAAGCGCCGCCTTAAGAGCTGTAACACTCACCGCGAAGGTCTGCAGCTTCACTCCCGAAGCCAGCGAGACCACGAGCCCACCAGAAGGAAGAAACTCCAAACACATCTGAACATCAGAAGGAACAATCTCCGGACACGCCACCTTTAAAAACTGTAACACTCACCACGAGGGTCCGCGGCTTCATTCTTGAAGTCAGTGAGACCAAGAACCCCCCAATTCCGGACACAGTAATATAGTTTCACAGAACCTTTGCTTCACATGTTTATGTGCATATGGATCAAGGAAAATAAAGATATATAATATGCATCTACTAATTACTATAAATACAATTTAAAGTTTTGGAAATCACTATATTACATAAAATATAATTGAAGGTATGCCTATTCTTAAAGTGATATTCATTTAAGCTGATAAAATACAAAACATAATTCATACAGCAAAAATGCTTGATAGTTCCATATTATACCATTAATTTACTCCATCACAAAGTTCTCAATAATGGTTGAAGAGAATGATCAATTTCATTATATTTTGGCTGCTATCAGTACCATATTTGTTTCTATTTTATTCTATCTTTTTATTTTATTTCTCTCCTTTTTTCCTTCTATATTTTTTGACTGTATGTTTTCCAGGCCTAAAACCCATATATATCAAACACAAATTAACTTTCTTAAACATGATTTAACAATGTTATTTTTGCAGAATTCTTCCTCGTTAGTGGCTTTGCTCATTTATTTACTTTTTTTCAAAATCATCACTCTGGTGTTCCTCAGAGTGATGATCTGTAAAGTGGATTATCCTACAAGGGGAAGAAGAAAAGAAACAGGAAAGAAAGGAGAAAGAAAAGAATAAGAAAGATGAGCAGGAGCAGGGGGAGAAGGAAGTGAAAAGGAAGGAAAATGAATATGGCTTGAGACTCATTACTACTACCTCATTTATAAAGATATATGCACACATATGTTTATTGTGGCACTGTCCACAATAGCAAAGTCATGGAACCAACCCAAATGCCCATCAACATCAATGATAGACTGGATAAAGAAAATGTGGTAAATATACACAATGGAATACTATGAAGCCATAAAAAAGGATAGGTTCATGTCCTTTGCAAGGACATGGATGACACTGGAAACCATCATTCTCAGAAAACTAACAAAAGAACAGAAAGCCAAACACCTCATGTTCTCACTCGTAAGTGGGAGTTGAACAATGAGAACACATGGACACAGGGAGGGGAACATCACACACCGGGGCCTGTTGGGGGGTGGGGGGCTAGGGGAGGGATAGCATTAGGAGAAATACCTAATGTAGATGACGGGTTGATGGGTACAGCAAACCACCATGGCATGTGTATACCTATGTAACAAATCTGCACATTCTGCACATGTATCCCAGAACTTAAAGTATAATTTTAAAAAAGTACACTTAAAAAACTTATCATTTCAATTGCTCCAGGTACTCTGAATACATTGTATCTCAAAAGTGCATAAACTTAAGAAATTCATATTGCTTAATAAGTTCTCAATATTAGTCAAGATTTATCACTTTATTGCAAGAATCTGTTACAAACTGAGCACTTAAGTTTAATATTTTCTGCTAAATACATTTTGATTAGCTTTGCAACTTCTATTTTAAAGTTGTTGTTTTACAAAGCAGCATTAATTTACTATATAATATTTTAGTACCAAGAGAAAATTAACGCAGCTAATTAATACCCAAGAATCACTGCACTGGGAAGATCTGGCTTATAATAGTTATACAGAGTGAGAGTTACCATTTTATGAATAAGTTTGGCTCCAAAAGTTAATTTGTAATTTCATTGTTTGTAATTTGGAGTTAACACAAAAGTAATATCATAAATAGCAGATTGCTAGGCCAGCCAACAAACATGTATTTGACCCAGAATGTTCTTAAACTATTGTAAATTTGCACAGATAAGAAATCGAAAACAATTCTGTTTTAATATTAGTAACTATGCAAAAGAGAAAAACCAAGACAAAGAATAAAATGTGTTTGCTATTTCTACTGATGCAGTTGCTTCAATTACAGGAATGAAGATCTCCCTGAATTCTCCCCATATTCTGATATCTCTTAGCCAAGGACACAAACTTTTGCTTGTTGTCTGCCTGTCTCCTTCTCTTGCCACATATGAAGTTCCGGCTTTATTCCTAAATAATCTCCAGCCAGCAAGAAATAACGAACTCAAAAACTAACTAGGATATAAATATAAAGTAGATGATGTACTGACTTTCATCTTTTTTCGGTTAGAGCTGGGGTCTGTGGCCCATGGGCCATATCTGGCTAGCCACTTGTTTTTGTAAATAAAGTTTCATTGGAACACAGCGGCACCCTTTTTTACATATTCCCTCTGGTGCTTCTGTGCCAAAATGTGAGTGCTGAGGAATTCTAACACAGAAAACATGGCCTGCAGGATGTGAAATATTTATTACCTGGCCTTTTTCAGAAAAAGTTTGCCTTTCTCTGAGTTACAGTCTGTGTGGCTTCAAGTAAGAAAACTCAAAAAACTAGTAATTTGATTGTTGTTGTTTTTCCTTACACACACACACACACACACCCTACACACACACCCCCACACAAATGTATTCTACAGATGGGCATCTATGTTTTATTCAGTTGTTCAAGGCTATACAGATGATTCTCATGGCCTTTCCCTCTTGGCTGCTGCTACCACACCTATGACATCTATATTGCGGCATGGAGAAGGAATAAGCAATGCGAATGCTCAGCACCTGAATTAGGAAAGCCAGTTTCCAGTAAGCTCTGGAAATCTTCTGTTTGCATCTTATTCCCTAGGCTGGGAAATGGATTTTTAAAATGTAATCTGGCTGTACTGCTGCACTAAAAAATATGGTAAATAAGAAGAAAGAAGATATTAGGGAGAAAAGTAGCAGTGTCTGTCACCCTCATCATCCCAATAGCAGAGGAGAGGGAGATCACACACTTAACTTGATTCTCCCTCCTCCCCAGTTAATTTCTTCTCTGAATATAGAACAGAAGAAACCAAAGGAATTGATTCAGATTTCCTAAGTGAAGGCACCAGATCATGGATAAAAATAATATTTTTAAACTGGGGCTTGGAAGACTATATATGATAGCATTAAACCTTCATTTGTCAGGTTTAAAAGGTAGCAGGTGAGAAAAATATTTTTTGCTTGTATCTGGGAGTTTTCAGGTGAAGCTTTTCCCTCCAGGACCAGACAGCTGTGGAGACCCTGAACAGGGCAAAGGTTGGGTCTGAAACAGTCACAATCGGTGATAAACATATTTCCAGTGAGAGAAGTCATTTACTAGATGGCATGTATAATATGTTAACTAGCATGAATATAGTACTTTTTAAAAGACTTTCAATAACATTTAATTTCTCTGTTTTATAATTGAGAAATATTTATTTGAAAAAGTCTCAAATTGATTCACAGTACTAACAAGGAATACGCCACCATGCATATTTTTGGCACTTAGTATATGCTAAATAAACGAATAATGGTGTGACACTACAAATTACCTTTACTCTTTTATATAAACCAGTGTCTTCCTATCTATTGGATTCTTCCTGAAAGATTTTGTGTAAACTCTCCCAAGAAAATAAAATTGTTTCTCAAGCCTATAACTCTTTCCACCTGCTGGGGAATCTCTTTTCTTCACTGTATAGCCAAATATGAAAAAAATTGTCCATATTCTTTTTCTCCATTTCTCAATTCCTTTCATGTTTCAACCTTCTTTAGTCTGGCTTCGGTCCACCTCATTCCATTAAATGAGTTATTGATAAGGTTACCCACACTGAAGTGCTTTTCTCAATCCCTACCTTTCTTGGACTCTCAGTAGCATTAATATTTTTAATCTCTCTGTCCTTTTCTCCTTGGCTTTTGTGGCACATTCTCTTCTAGTTTTTCTCCTGTCTGGCTGATTCTTTTTTTTTTAACTTTTATTTTTAGTTCAAGGGTACATGTGCAGGTTTGTTATATAGGTAAACTCGTGTCATGGGGGTTTGTTGTACAGATTATTTCATCACCAAGATATTAAGCCTAGTACCCATTAGTTATTTTTCCTGATCCTCTCCCTCCTTCCACCCTCCAACCTCCGAAATGCCCCAGTATGTGTTGTTCCCTCTGTGTGTCCATGTGTTCTCCTTATTTAGCTACCACTTTGTTTCCTTTGCAAACCCCTTCTCCTCAAGCAAGAGTCAAATTTCTTCAAGGCCATATGAAAAGATGTTCATCGTTATTAGTTATTAGGAAAATACAAATTAAACCTACAGTAAGATATCACTTGACACCCAACTAGAAAGACTATAATTTAAAAAAATCTAGATAATAACATGTGTTGGCAAGAATTTGAAAATAGAATTCTTTATACGTTGTTGGTAGAAATGCAAAGTGGTGCAGCCACTATGTGAAAGCAGTTTTTTTTAAAGAGTTAAATATAAAGTTACCCTATGACCTAGTAATTCCACTCTTAGTTATCTACCCGCAAGAAATGAAAACATAGGTCCACACAAATATTTAAATGTGAATGTTCACAGCAATATTATTCATATAGCCCAAAAGTGGAAACAACATAAAGGTTCATAAACTAGCAAACAAATAAGGTGGAATACATACAAAGAAATAGAAGTGCTCAATACAAATGGATGGATAGGCGGTACAGTACAACATAGAAGTACCTCAAAAAATTAGGCTAGGTGAAAGAAGCCAGACGTATCAGAACTACATTGTATGATCCTGCTTATATGAAATGTCTGGAAAAGACAATTTTAGACAGACACAAAGCAGTTTCGTGGTTGCCTAGGTCTAGGGGTGAGAATGGGAATACATGTAAATGGGCAGAAGGGATCTTATGGGGTTATGGAAATGTTCTAATACTGGATTGTGGTGATGCTTGCACAACTCAGTAAATTTATTAAAATCACTGAATTATACATTTGAACTGGGTGAATTTTATCATATGCAAATTATACTTAATAAAAACTGTTTAAAATACTTAATTTTGCATGACTTTTAGAATAAGAAACAAAATCATTACCATGACTTACTGTCTGAGCCCCATGTATTTTTCCAGCCTCACCATGCATAAATCTTCCCTCGTTTTGTGCACCTTATACTCTTTTCTGTTGCTTGGCTCTGCCCAGCTGCTTTTCACACCAAGTTGAGATATCATTCTGACTGTTCTTTTCTTAAAGTGACTTTCCTAACTTCTCTGAGTAAAATCCATCTCTTATGTGTTCTAGTGGAATTAGGAAATATCTTTTTATAACACTTTACAGCTGAAAATTGGCATGTGTTTGTATGATCATTTGATGACTATTTGTTTTCCCCACTAGACTGTAAGTACCATAAAGTGATGGGGAGGCCACATTTGGTTTTGCTAACCAATATGTTCCCATTATTTATCACAGCATGCAACTTTAGACATATATTAAATTCTGTTTAAATGAATGAATAACAACTATCAATTATCTAAAATTTCCCTCTTGGATAGGAAGCTTTTTCCCCCCCCATATAAGTTCTAGGTTATTTATTTGCTCAAATTAAAGTACTAAAATATCTTATAAAACTTTGTAAAATTGTACACACACCTCAAGATCACTTTATATTTTTAACTAGTGCTTGCAATGTATATTGCAATTCTCTAAGAGGGAAACATCATTAACTCTCAAATGACAGAGAAGCAAATTAGTGATACCATGTATAGTTAGAATAACAACTTGAAAGTCAGCAATAATTTTTTTGATAATTTTTAATATATCACTAAGAAATTTTGATAACAATGAATTACAACTATTAATTCATAGTTTATAAACTGATAGCTTTTAAAAGTATGTAGATCCTGGCTAACATGGTGAAATCCCATCTCTACTAAAAATACAAAAAAAAAAAATTAGCTGGGAGTGGTGGTGGGTACCTGTAGTCCCAGCTACTTGGGAGACTGAGGCAGGAGAATGGCGTGAACCTGGGAGGTGGGGCTTGCATTGGGCCAAGATCGCGCCACTGCACTGGAGCCTGGGTGACAGTGCAAGACTCCATCTCAAAAAAATAAAAAAATAAAAAAAAAGTATGTAGAATAATTTTGCTAAAAGTAATCTTAAGGTTTTCCTTATTTTAAACAAATATTCCAAATGCAACCAAGTTCTCTCATTACATTTTGTCTGCATGCCTAAACAGGAATTTGGAGATTAAGTAGGACATATAAAATCATTGGTTACATATAACACACTTACTAATAAAACAAAGCCCATCAAAATGATAGTGTCAATTCCCTGAATTTTCATTTAAATGGTCATCACAATGAAGGATTTTAGTTTATATATTCCCTTTGCCTTAAAACCATTTTGGATGGAAAAGCAAAATATGAACAAATTATTAAAGAACAATTTTTGTCTAAACTGATACACACTCTATTTTATACACAACATGCATCTTCTTAATATTTATTGTAATTTTCCATGTAATAAAATGCTTATAGTTCTTTATAGTATCTAAGCCAAGAGTTTCCTTTTAAACTTGTCATATATGTATATGTGCATAAATATACACATGTGTAATGATTTTTGTATAAAAAGTTCTTCATATTTATAGTCAAAAGCAATTTTGACTATATATAGTAATATAAAATATGACATATAAAATATGAACAAACATATTTTGGTAATTCTCTGACTAGTGAATTCCATAATATGATAACTACAGAAAAGTATTATGTAACAAATGACTTGTACCTTCTTGGAAATATTTCTCATTTAATATAATGCTGTCATGGAAACTGTATTGGCTCATATTCTCTAAAAATGAATTCTATATATAATAATTGTACAAGATTGATAAGGTTTCAGCTCTCCATTCGAATGATAGGTAATACATACAAAATGGCATTGGAAATTTCTTCAACTCTTAGCAATTTGCCAGGTCTAATTCAGAGAGACTGGAATTAGTCCCTAGAAGTCTGATAACTTTCAGTTATCTAAAATCTTCCTCTGGAATAGAAGTAATTTCTCCTTTCTTTCCTCTCTCTCTCCTTTAATTTTAGCTTTAGGTTAATTATTCAGTTTTAGATCTCTTTTGCTTAAACCATTAGATTATATACAAACTATAACCAAGGTTTGGCAGTAATGTTTGCTTGCTGAGATGTGAAGCAACACAGGGTATGAGTACCTTCCATTACAGGACTTCTCACTAAACATAACAGCGAGGCTCTTCCGAATGCCCAGTGTCCTAGCATTTTAAGATTTGTGGCCCAGCAAAAGTCACACAAATGACTCTTTAAAGGGAATTCTATCTAATAGTTAATATAAACTGGATTCTGCATTTCATCATCATCATCATAAAGCAAACAAAAAATACAGCTGCAAACAATGAATACAACATTGAAATAGATCCCAGTAGTTTATGTTGCAAATACTACTCTGTAGATGTTCACTTAATATTTGCAAATCACTGACCAAGAAATCCGAATTTTTCTTTAAAATGAGTAAATTTTATATTTTGATAGTAATAAAATTTGTTCAGTAGTGCATGTCTCTGAAAACCCCCTTATGGATACATCCCTGATTTCTGTCCTAAACTGTCTTGGATGGCAAGCAAAAGCAATTGTGTAACATATTTTGTTTATAAAGTACTACATATCAATGAGAAATAAAAGGAATACTCTCTACAGTTTGTACTTACTAAAATTTTATTTTGAATGCAATGTTCCTTATGCAATGTTTTAAAATAAGAACTTTTGAATTTAACAGAATTCTAAGGCTTTTACGGTTTTTGTTTTTTAGTCAAGGACCAAAGAGAATTATCAATAAGCATCTAATCACACAGGCAAATAAAATATTTGACAAAAGCTGCAAAATTGATTAATCTTCCATCACTAAACAACAAATAAAAAATACTTTTCTGGAACCAGATTACCAGGTTATGTGTACAAAAACAAGAGCTATTTGTCAGTTGCTTCCCAATGATTCATTTGCAAAACTGTACATTACTCCTCAGATAAGGTGCAAAAGAACTTTAGCCACACACACATCAAAATATTCAAGGTATGTAACATACATGGAATATAATTCCATTATGTCCCAAAGTTAGAAAAAATATTTTCAAATCAACATAAATTTTACTTCTCATATTTGGAATTAAACAATAACATATGATTGGGTACTGTCTCATAAGCATATATAGTTAACTACAGTAAACAGAAAGTGTATTACTGAAGACACTCCCCACACTCCTTCACAACATTTGAAGTCATGCAAGAAAAGGCACAATCCCAGCTCTGTCACTTATTAGTTAAGTCATTTTGTCCAAGTTGCTAAATGCTCTCCCTCCCCTTGCCCCCAACTTATTACTTTTATTTTTTAATACTTATTTTTATTTTGCATATCAATAGGGAACATGACTTGGTAAATGCAGTCATAAATACACAAGTATTCACATCTCTACTTTCAATGCTACCTAATATTTTAATTTTACCCTAGTATTTTAAATATCTCTGTCTAAACTGCTGATACCATTTAGAAAAACAATATTATTTATGGGAAACCTGATGATTTAGGAAGAGACAGGCAGAAATGCAGCATTCTTATTTGTATTGAAAAGTTGTGTTTTTTTTCGGGGGGGCGGTATTCAGTTAAGTTGCCACATGACAAAGCTGACCCAGATAAAAGGTTATGGAGTACTACTGTATTAGGCTATTAATATCTATTGCTTTAGATCAATATCCAAGAAATTCCCAACTGTTTTTACAAGCTCAGCATATGAAAGTAGGTATAAATAAATAAGTTAGTTTACACTAACAATAACCTACAGAGAAGTAACAACATCATCAGACAACTTTTCATTTTGTAGTGTAAATATAATATAATGCTTACAACTTCTATGAATACTAGAGAGAAAGGCAAACAACCCATTGAACTACAGGTGATAAGAGCGGAAGATAGTGATAGAGAGGTATTCAAGATAAATCTGCGCTCCTGCCAAGTGCTCCATTTCTAATTGTTTGCACTCATTTTGGAGAAGGTATAAACTCTTTAAATTCATGCTGATCTGTGGGCACAAAGAAGGTAAGAAAGATGTTATTCTTTTAAGTTAGAAGATGCTAGTAAATGATAGAGATGAGAAATAGTTTGAGGCCTTGTACAATTGAAAAGAAATGATAAATTCTTTTTTCTAATATTAAGTTAAAGATTTTTTAAAAATATTGACAAAATCATACACATTTAAGAATTAGATTATTAAAAATCAGGTAATACATAGAAAAGACTATGTAAACCCATATATATATATAATTTTTTGTTATTCATAATTTAGCTTGCAAAATATTCAATCTATCATTTAATCTTATTTAGGTATTTTTAAAATTTAAAACAATCAAATTTTAGTGATAATTTAAGAATTATGTTTCAGAATATTTAGGTATTTAGTATTAAGAATTATTAATGAATTCTGAAATATTTTCCTTTGGTTTTAAAGTATAAATATTTTGCAATATGAGATAAGCTTCATAAAGAGATGTGAAGTCATATAAGACATTTAGAAAAATTAGATATGAAGGTTTATCTGTCATGTTTTTATGGGTAGTGCTTGCTCCCAAGATCATCATTATGGAATCCTGTTTCTTTCTTTGACATTTGAAAGAAAATATCGCCATTCTCACGTCTTTTTAAAACCAATCTGTCGACACTGGTATCAAACAACTTTGAACTCATGTTGAGTTGTGTAACAAGTGACAATATCAACTCCCAAGACAACCAAAATGCTTGCTTCATGAATGCATTTTGACAGGTCAGATGCTAACTCGATACTTACAAATGTGCAGCAGCAATAAGTGAGCATCACAAACAGTAAAGAAAGCTTTCAATTTCCTTGGAAGACATGTTTATGTTCTCTGGAAAAATGTTATATGTTAATTATGGTTCCTTTGTCTTGTCTTTGTTATGATTCAGCCCTGGCATTGTATTTTTCAATAGTAAAATGTTTGCAACGTGCTTATGGATAAAAACTGGCCCGCAGGTACTGCTGTTTGTAAATGACTCCCAAAGGCAACAAGACATCATTTTTCCCAGGTGGGCTACTCATTTACTTTCTGTTTTCTTTCTCCCGCTATTCATCTATGCTGACAAGTGTCAATTATGGACAGGAGATTTATGGGACGGGAAAGATAAAGCCCAATTTACAAATCATTTCCCGTGCAAGCAGACAGGTGCAATGACAGAGCTGGCTTGCTGTAATTGAATTTCTTGCTGCTATCTACTCAGTCACAAGAAGATGTCAACCTCAAGGATGTTAGCTATGGAAAAAGTCTTAATACACTATGATTTTGAATGTGAAGATGACAACATAGCCTGGGTTTTAACTACGGACTCTGAATAGAATATACTAAAATAAATTCTTTTTCATGTAATAAGGATTCTTCTTGCCCTTAAATGGGCAGTGTATCAGGGATGATGTGACAAGGTAGTCTAAATTTAAATCCCATGACTATTACGGTTAAAATGTCTATTGTGATGTTTCAAAAAGTTGAATTTATATATAACTACTGATATACTAAACCTGAAGATGAATATTTACTGGAGAAATATATTTTTTGATGGGTAACTACCCTGATTTTTATTAAGGGGAATGTTCCTTAACACATTTAAGAAGAAAAAAATAGTCCATATGTCTAGTTTTTCTTTTTAACAAATAGAACAATGTCATAAATTGGTAGTTAAATGTTGCTTTATTTCAAAGAATATATAACATGTATAATCATATAAAGTTACAGTTGTATTAATTATAACATGCCAGCTCTCAAAATTAACTAATATATCTGTTTATTTTTACATGCTCAGCTTAAATCCAACTTTTTCAATGCATACATTAATAGATATAGATTCACATATGGCATTGATAAGTCACAATGTTGGAGGGTTATAGAAAGTAGAATAAAATCAGTACTTTTTCTTTGCTTGTATATATTTTACTGAATTTATCTGAAATATGTAATAGTTATATTAAAACCAGATTGGCTTGTTTAATGGTCTTCTCAAAGATTAAGATTGAAAAGTTTTGAATTGACTTTTTCTAAGAAAAATTTCCAAATCATACAGTGTGTTTACTTTTTGAAACTGAGGGGGGAAGGGAGGAAGATGAAAAGGGAGAGAGAGAAAGAGATAAAGAGAACGAGGAAAGGAGGAAGGGAGAGAGGAACAAAAGGAGGGAGAATGGGGAGAGAGAGAGAGATCAACCATTTTGAACTTTGTGTGAATGTGTACACTAGAATTTCAGTAGTGAGATAATTTTCAGTTTGATAAATATTGCTACATTACTTGTAATCAGATTTACATATCTGCAGTTCAACCAGCCATTTATGAAATTTTCCATTTTTTGTGTGTTTGGGATGACCTTTAATATGCTGCTATATTTTTAGTTAATATTTTACACTTCTTAATTATGTCTTAAGTAATTTTTCATTGCTCTCCATTTTGGTAGTTTCTGTAATTTTGTGTATTTAGCAGACATTCTTTTTCCTTCAGTTTCACACATTGTGATTAGATTGCTTGTCTCTGTCTTACGGTTTTGTGGTTTTCTTTTTAAATAAATATATAATAGATATTTCTTTATCTAATTATACTTAAATACATATGACAAATATATATGACGTTTTCTTCCACTGTGTGTCTTATATTTTTATTTTTATAGTCAATTTTATCAAGATTTTCTTTATAGACAGGGCTTTCTGGAATTCCTTCTCTAATCAAAGGTCATTAAGATAGTCTATATTTTCTTTGAAAGTGTTTATTTATTTTCCCTACATAATTGTCTTTACTCTATGGAACTGATTTTATTTATTATGTATACTACTATCCATTTTTGTCACCTCTGTTATATATATTTCCATTGTTTGAGATTTCTGTCCTATTTATGCCACTTATCTTTCTGCTGACAATGCATTTTCTGAATTTCATGGCTTTATAATACAACCCCATAACTTCGTCCTCAAATAATTTTAGCTATTCTTAGCCATTTTTGATCTTCCATTTAATTCAGCAGACATACACAAACATACCACTTCCTACTGGAAGTTATATCATACTCATATTTAATTAATAAATTAATTTAAGGCTTTATATATAATTAAAATATTAATACTTTCGAGCAATAAATATTTTATGCCTTTCTATATTTTGAGGTCTTCTTAATGCCATTTGAAAATGTTTTGTAGTTTTCTATATAAAACCTTATCTATTACATAGCCCCTTATAGATTTTCATCTGTTGGTTTTTACAACAGATGAAATGTTCCTCAGAGGAACATTTGTTTCACTTTGGTGGGAACACAGATCGCTGCAGCCATTATGGAAAACAATACGGAGGTTCCTAGAGAACTAAAAATCAGATATACCATATGACCCAGCAATCCCTCTTCCGGGACTATACCCAAAGGGAATGAAATTACCACCTTCTAAAAATATTTGTACTCCCTTATTATTGAAACATTATTTACAATAGTCAAGTCAAGGAAATAACCTAACTATCTGTTGGTGACTGGATAAACTATTCACAGCATGTATATATATATATATATATATATATATATATAACACACACACACACAGAGAATATTCTTCAGCATTAAACAAAACAAGGAGATACTGCCATTTGCCACCACATAGATGAACCTAGAGGACATTATGCTAGGAGAAATAAGCCAGGCACATAAAGAAAAATATTGCGTAATCTTGCTTACACGTGGAATCTAAGAAAAAGTCAAATAAACAGAGATAGAGAATAAAATAATGGTTACCAGGGATAAGAAGGGGGTGAGGAGAAAATGGCATGATGCAGGTCAGAGGCTAGAAAGCAGCAGACACTGATACATACTTACATACACTGCCATTAAGGATATGAAAAATACTAAACCTTAAACCAAGTAGTAATTACTTTTTAAATGAGAAATTATTTTGCCTATCACATTGGCAACTTCATAGAATTCTAATATACAACATGAGAATAGTTAACAAAATTATACTGTGTTTGGATTCCTGCTAAATGAGAAGATTTTACCTGGTTTTGTCACAAAACCAAACAAACAGGTCACTATATGAAATGATGGCTATGTTAATTTGCTTCACTATAGTAATCATTTTATTATCTAAATGTATCCCACAACATCATGTTGTATAACTTAAATATATAAAATAGAATTTACTTAAAAATAAAAATATAATCATGCGTTTTCATTGGTCACCATTCATTTCTCAACTGCATACTGCAGACTGAGAAAGGCACTCTATATAATTACCTAATTTAATCCTCAAAACTGTCTTCACAGAAGGCATTTTCATTATTTTACAGATAGGATACAGGTTAAAAGAATTTAAGTAACTTTCCCAAGATCACCAAACCTGTAACATTAAAGCTGACAACTACAGTGTAGACTCTACATGAACTAGGCATAGCTTATTTTTCTTTCTGAGGAAAATGAATTTACTTATCTGCAGGATATTGTGTTTGGATCTCAAGTAAAGCATATTTTTAAACCAAAGTTCTTTTGGTCAATATAGTCATAAAGACACCAAACCACATTTCATAAGAATAAGTTTTGGTTTTCTGTCTCTACTTAAAAACTCCTTTTCTTTGATGTCTCATTTATTCCTTTGTTTATAATTGGTTTAGTTCTACTATCCCTGAGGTGCCTGCAATTCTGTATAGCCGTTCTAAACCAAAGAAGAATTTTGAGAAATGGAAGGTTCTTTGTAAGTGCCAGTTGCCACTGGTTATTAAAATAAAAGCTTTCTCATACACAACCTTGTCAGCAATAGCACTTAGTGACCTACAGGGCAGCTATTTACTAAAAACAGGAACTCAGTAATTGAGGTCCATATATACTATATCTCCAAGTCTGCACCAAGACATACTACAAAGGCTTGAGCTAACTGCTTTCAAGCCACTGAAGTTTCTACTTCAGCATATATCTCTCTCGAAAATACCTGAGTTAGCCCTTATTTCCATTATAATATTTTATATGTAATTGCCCATTGATTAGAGACGGAATTATCCTTAGTTTGGGTAGAAACAAAAGTAGCCCTCAATGCAGCAAACTTTAGCTTTAAATAAGTATCATTTCAGAGATTCTTTCAAAGACATGTTTGGTATATAAATATCTGTGAAACAGGTATCTATGATAAGTAAAACATATAAGTGCCATATTAGCCACAAAATAAATGATAAAGAATTAAATAAGACCAGAAAGTCTAGAAACAGTCTTTAGTCTCTACCTGGCCTTGAAAAAAAAATATTAGTCTTTCAAAATAATGTGGGAAGGATGCCTTTAATAATAAAGGTATCAACGTTACTGAATAGATTAGTGGGAGCCGACAGTCAGAAATACCTTCACATTGTAAACAAACCATAATCTTGATAAAATAAATTTTAACATAAAATTTAAGCCATTTAACAAAAGATGAACACAGAAATAAATATTTTCCTAACTTTGTTATGGATAAGGCTTTCAAAGCATCATATCAGAGCCATAAACCATTAAACAAAAGATAGACTCATAAAAATGCAGAGTAGCATATATAAAATTAAATGGCAACAAATCATAAATGTTTATGCAAAAGAGTTCACAGCCATATTTGATGAATAGTAGAGCATCCTAATTTTTAAATCAGTAAAGAGGCCTAAAGAGACACTGATACATACTACATGCACTGCCAATAAGGATATGAAAAATACTAAGCCTTAAACCAAGTAGTAATCCCTTTTTAAATGAGAAATTATTTTCCCTATCACATTGGCAAAGATTGAAAACCAAAAGACAATGCTCAGTTTTGATAAGGGCTCTTGGTAGTTAAATATTTCTGGAGGTCAGTTTGGCTATCCACAATAAAATTCCAATACTTTCTAGCTAAACAAGACTATTTCTGAAAATTGACTATCAAAATAATCAAAGACAGGTATAGTGATTTCTAACTGTGTTTATTTGGATCTTCTCTCTTTTCTGCTTTATTAGTGGAATATCCAGCATTCATAAGGAACTTAAACAAATTTACAAGAGAAAAAAACATTAAAAAGTGGGCACAGGAAATGAACAGACGTTTTTCAAAAGACATACATATGGCCAACAAGCTTATGAAAAAAAGCTCAGCCGGGCGCGGTGGCTCAAGCCTGTAATCCCAGCACTTTGGGAGGCCGAGGCGGGCGGATCACGAGGTCAGGAGATCGAGACCATCCTGGCTAACACAGTGAAACCCCATCTCTACTAAAAATACAAAAAATTAGCCGGGCGTGGTGGCGGGCGCCTGTAGTCCCAGCTGCTCAGGAAGCTGAGGCAGGAGAATGGCGTGAACCCGGGAGGCGGAGCTTGCAGTGAGCCGAGATCGCGCCACTGCACTCTAGCCTGGGCGACAGAGCGAGACTCCGTCTCAATAAAAAAAAAAAAAGAAAAGAAAAGAAAAAAAAGAAGAAAGAAAAAAAGCTCAATATCACTGATCATTAGAGAAATGCAAATGAAAACTACAATGAGATACCATCTCATACCAGTCAGTTTAGCTATTATTTAAAAAGACAGAAAATAAAAGATGCTGGCAAGGTTGCAGAAAAAAGAGAACATTTATACACTGTTGGTAGGAGTATAAATTAGTTCAACCATTGTGGAAAGCAGTGTGGTGATTCCTCAAAGAGCTAAAAACAGAACTACCATTCGACCCAACAATCTCATTACTGGGTAGGTACCCAGAGGAATATAAATCTTTCTACCATAAAGACAAATGCCCACTGCAGCACTATTCACAATAGCAAAGATATGGAATCAACCTAAATGCCCATCAATGAAAGACTGGATAAAGAAAACGTGGTACATATACACCATGGAATACTATGCAGCCATAAAAAAGAATGAGATCACGTCTTTTGCAGGAACTTGGATGGAGCTGGAGGACATTATCCTTAGCAAAGTAGCAGAGGAACAGAAAAGTGAATACTACATGTTCTCACTTGTAAGTGGGAGCTAAAGGATGGGAACTCATGGACACAAATAGGGGAACAGAAGACTCTGGAGCCTACATGAAGATGGATGGTGGGAAGAGGAAGAGGAACAGAATAAATAACTACTGGGTAGTAGGCTTAGTATCTGGGTGATGAAATAATCTGTACAACAAACCCCTGTCACACACGAGTTTATCTACATAACAAACCTGCGCATGTACTCCTGAACTGAAAGATTTTTTTAAAAAAGATAGGTATAGTGATTTAAACACAGATTGTTTCTCACGTGAGAAGCACCAGTAACAACTGCTTAAATATACGTGATTAAAATAATAGTACTACAATCATAGAATAGGATTCAGTGATAGTTGAAATCATGCATTCAGATAATAGCTAGAAACATTTGTGGCAACATGCTGATGACTTTGTTGAATGAAAATGAGACAACATATTCAGTATGATCTAAATTTTATCAAAAATAATTAACAACTTATGTAAAAATACAGGCATAGTAAAGAGCCATATAGAACACACCTGGAGAAATGTAAGAAATACATGCAGTAAGATTTAAGACAATTTTTATTTTCTTACAATTTTTTGTAATTTTATGAATTTCTGGACATGTATAATTTTTTAAAAAGAATTATACATGAATACAATAATAAAGAGTCCTCAATGTTTAGTCAAATTTTGCTAACAATCTGTAATTTTTAAAGCTATAACCCAAATATCTATGAAAATTCTCCCAATTGACCTTCATATTTTAATAATGCATTCAATAAATATTTCAGATTTATTTAGATATGTTAGATAACATAAGGGGAATATTGTTTAATTTGTTTTTAAAAGTCTCTTAATTTGTTCTGTTGCATGAAACAAATATACAGTCATGCATTGCTTAACGATGGGAATACATTCTGAATAATGCATCATTCAGTTATTTCATCATTATGCAAACATCATTGAGTGTACTTACACAAACCGAGATAGTACAGCCTAGGCTATGAGGCCTACCACTTCTAGGCTACAAACCTGCATAGTATGTTACTGTACTGAATACTGTTGGCAATTGTAACACAAAGGTAAGTATTTGTGTATCTAAACATATGTAAACACAGAAAAGGCAGAGTAAACATATGGTATTATAATCTTATGGGCCAACTATTGTGTATGTCGTCTGTCCTTGACCAAAATGTCATTATGTAGCATATGACTGTATCTCTCATACAGGTGATGAAGTGACCCTCAGAATTTAAATGTCTGGCCACAGTAAATATATTATCTACTCTGCTCTAAAATGTATTTTCTTTTAAGTTTCTTTTTTTTAAAATTGATATCTCATATTTGTACATATTTTGAGGGTACATGTAATACTTTGATACAAGTACAAAATGTGTAATGATCAAATAAGAGTAATTGAGATAGATATCTATTACTTAAAATATTTTTGTGTTGGAAACATGACAGTTCTTCTCTTCTAGCTAATTTGAAATATACAAGAAATTTAAAATATATTTTCTGCTGTAAAAAACTGATCTTACAATTTGGGAAACGTAGACAACATTTGAAGGGTAAAATCTGTATAAATCCATTCAAAACAAAGTTGTTAAATACTTTATAAATGTTTATATAATAAATTTAATAGTGATTTTTTTACAGACAAATAGAAACCACTTCAAATCATATACTCTAGTAAAAATGTCAACATTATCACTAGCTCCCAATAATAGCAACTGTCTGTCATCTCCACATCACCAAAAATGATGACAGAGGAGCCAAAGTTCTATGTAATCCTGGAAAAACCCTTGCCTCTCCCTTGCTCCCTATACTTACAGCATAGTGAATGCGATCTTTCTCAAAGACAATCTAGAATAATCCCTCCATGTCTTTTGTCCTTGATATATCAGTTACAACTACCCAGTACTCCCAAGTCATTGCTTGACATCTGAATTATCATCTCCACACAAATCTGCACCCATAACAATATAACCACATGCCTTACTCTATCCTTAGTCATCAGCAAAATCTTCACCATCTTCTTCAACGTTCCCTATCCTCTCTTGTTCTAACATCCTCACAGAATCTTGCTTACTTCTGAGAGCACATAGCTTCTCTGGAAGCCCTCTTAAGTAGGGTTGGTTGTTCTTCCACCCTTACCGTCACTGGGCCGGAAAGTGGGTAATTCTCCTTGCTCTTCTCTTCTATAACCTTGAAAGTCTTAACTACTTCTTCACTTCCATATAAAATCCCATAGCTATAATGCTTATGTCAACTGATTATGTGACTTCTGTCCCTCCAAGCTGTTGCTATTCACAGACTCCAGGTCAGTCTTTCTCACTCCTTGAAGATTTTAGTCCCTAGCTCACTGACATTTTTACTGATACTACTCCTGTCATAATATTTATGAATATCAAATTCCAGGTAAATAATTCTTACTGAACTATGACTCCTGGGTTCTTTGACCTCTCGCTCTTCAGTGTTCATGTCTCCAAATACTTCAACCGTCCCCTCCCATGGCATAGCCTAGACCTCATCATTACTCTTTTTATACTTAACAATTTCCAGGGTGCCACTCTCTATTACTTCCTATCATTCTCACCTCACTCCCTCTGGTACCTGGACTGTTAGAATTCTTCAACTGCCTTGGCGCATATAATTCTCTGAGATGTAGACTGCTCTACCTTTTATCTCTACTTGTAAATTATATAAATCTGGATGCAAGAACAGCAACATATATTTGAAACAGAGATAATTTAATTTATGAAGTTGTTTATACAGATGTTAGAAGAGCTGACAAGCCTCAGGCAAGAGGAGATGTTTTTGCTATCCTTTCACTGGAGGGGGAAAAGGAGAAGGCAGAGTTACTGGACAGGAATAAATGAGGACAAACTGGAACTGCATGGAGGGACCTGGAGTCATGGAAGAGAAATAGTTGCCAATGGAAACCACAATTAAAGCACAGAAAAAAGGGAGAAATACTTGCCTTTTCGCCTTCTTATGCCTTCCAAGCTCTAGCCAGTTCTTAATAGGGGCCACATGCTGTCAAAAGTTAGCTGATAAGGTAGCCTGGGAAACACTACCTGCAGGGGTAAAGACCTGCCATACACATAGAGCAAGGGAATCAAGAAGAATGGATCAGGAATCACAAGGCCATGTACTGTGTAGGCACACAACAGTTGCCTCACACTGAGCACATGAAAAACCTAACTGCTGATGTTTGCCTGTGATCCTACTTTGCTCACAATTAGTGCTGTCTCAGTGGAAACTTCATCTTTACATTTGCTCAGACCAGAGAATGTGAAGTTATACTGAACACTCCTCTGTCTATTACACCAAATCCTGCTGGCTCAATATTCAAAATACAGCCAGTGTTAAGCACTTCTCACTACATTAAAAGACAGCACTGTACCCTCTCATAGCTTGCCAACCTATCTCCTTACTTCTGTGTTTGCCTGTTTCAGTCTCATTCCAGAAGAGTCTAAGAAGCTTACCTTCTTATAGGGGTGGGAAGGGGGTAGATAGAAAATAAGGCAAATAAATAAAATATATGCTCTGTTAATAGTAAGAAGTGCTAAAGAGAAAAAAAATCAAGCTGGATGTAGAGATGGGAATGTTTGTTGATGGCTGCATTTTTAGATCTAGCATACATATTACCTTAAGGAGTACATCTTACCATACATTCATTTCTAAGAAACAACATGGAAATAAATGAAGACAAAGGCATACACACAATCATATGGATCAGCATACTATCTGCTCTACGTTTTAAAATTAAATTAATTAAGCTTTTACTTGAGGTCTTAAATGTAATTTCATCAGTAGATAGGTGATTTATGATGCTATAAAATGATAGGTGAAGTTATATTTCTGAAGTATTGAAAAGGAAAGCAAGGCAATGCTCTTTATTCTGTGAATGTCCACAGGAACTCCACCTATTGTCTATAAGCCACCTTTCTCCATGAATTTTTCCCTGATTTTTCTTTGATTGAATTGTCAGGTATTATCTGTGGAAACCTTTCTTCTATTACCTGACTAGCACTTAATATGCTTCTCACATGCTGCAAGACATAAATGTCTGAGAAATGAATAGGAGAAAGGTGCTTTTGCATCTGTTGTTAAAGACAGCCTTCACTGCACTCAAACGAAGAGGACATTGGACATTTCTCTGACTAAATCACAGGATCTCCTAAAACAAATTGTAAAGGAATAGTAGGCATTCTAGAATGGATTGGCTGTTATGACTAATTACTATACTTGTAGTATAGTAATTATACTACAAGTATATACTTGTAGTATACACTGAGCAAATGTATACTTGCTCAGATTTTGAAAGACAATACAGATGCACTTGATGATTTGTGATTTATTCTCAGTTCTAGATTGAAGACAGGAAGGCAGCTTCTATTGGACTGTTTGTATTTACAAGGTAAACTAACGGAGTTGTGCAGAAAAGATTTCTGGAGCTGCCAATGCTGGCAGCAATGCTTATTTTATCTGTTCTGCTCCAGCCTCCCAAACCAAATCAATAATTCTCTACTGAGTGCCACTATACCACCTACTTTATTCTAGATGCTGTAGGGAATATAAAAAGATTGATTATATCTCATGTCCTTGACTAAAAGGAGCATATAATCAGGTTAGGAAAGTAAGAAGTCAGTCCAGGAAATTAGATAAAAATGATTGCCTTAATGAAGGCCATTGTTTTATAGGAGGAGAATTCTTTCAACCCAGAGTTAGATTATGTCACTCCTCTGCTGAAATTCTCCAGTGGCTTCTCACTTGCCTCAGTACAATAGCCCAACTCCTGAGAGTATTTACATGAATTCACTGCCTACTCTCTTTCTCTTGCTTTTTCAACATTGGTTTCCTTACCATTACCAGAACTCAAAAGACATGCCTCAGCCTCATGGCTCACAGACGGTGTTCTGTTTGGAAGATTCTTTCCTTAGATATGTACACGGTTTGCTTCCTTTCCTCTTCTATATTATGAAATATCACCCTCTTACTGTTACTTAAAATTGTCAATCAACCCCTGCCTCACCACCCCATTTCTACTTCCATTCCTGTTTATCACCTTCTAAAATATAATGTAGATTATTAATTTATTTTGTTGTCTGCCCCACCTCACTAGAATGTAAGCTTTATAAGCTTTTATATTAGCAATTTTTATGTGTTTTTTTTGTCCACAACTATTTCTATAGCTTCCCTATTACTTCCTGGTACAAAATATATGTATGTAGAATCAATGCACAACTGAAAGTGTTCATGGAAGGAAAGCATGAGTTAGACCTTATAGGATGGGGAAAGAATTGATTAA
Source organism: Pan paniscus (assembly GCF_029289425.2). NCBI lineage: Eukaryota > Metazoa > Chordata > Mammalia > Primates > Hominidae > Pan > Pan paniscus. The sequence continues at coordinate 113,413,627 of NC_073254.2, forward strand.
GCAGGGTGAACAGTAAAAGACCAAAATAAAAGTAAAAGATGGTATTAGTGAAAGGAGAAATTATGAAAGTAAAAGTCCAAAAAAAAAATGTAAGAGGCTGAAGCAGTTCTGCTATCCAGAATTCAGTGAATTAAAATTTCTTAATAATATTATGAATCCCTATAGGGGTTATAAATCATTTTTTAAAATAAATCATTCCTCCTACATTTCCTCTATAAACATTAAAAGCCACTCAGGCAATTCCAACCTAAAGAGCCTATGTGAGAAAGAAATATTTCCTGGTAACCAAAGAAGCAAAATACATACAATTAAAGTATGTATTTACCAAAAACTAGTGGTTCTGAGTGTGGCTTTCTTTTTCATTCTTCAATAAAATTTAATGTTTATTTAGACTTACTAGACATATTGAGGTTACTGTGAAAATAATACAGACTAAACTACCTAGTAAATGAAAACCATAAGTAATTAATTTATTTCATTACCTACGGGAATAGATTTTTTTGTTTGCTATTGTCAATACCTCTACTAGAGCCACCTTTGCAGACTTATCTGTCAGAAGAAAATAAAAAAAATTTAAGTTTCTTCTTTGTTGTCATATATCCTGCATGTTCACACAGATATAATAGTATTTAATATAGTCACTATTATTCTCATTAATATTCAGTACTTATCTAGAAATTCCTGGCTTTAAAATAAATCAGTCTATACAATGGATATCATAATAAAATATCGGAATATAATTTATTTTGGTCTAAAAAGCAGAAATACTTGTTAATATTTTTACATAAAAAAGGGCAGTGTGAAAATCACTATTTATCCAAGAATCATACTTACTTGAACTAAATTAGTCCAAACATGTCTCTAACTCTAGATGGATTTTTAAAAATATAATTTGACTGCAGAATTTTGTAAGCGGCCTACAATTTTTCTCTGCTTTTATAAAGTCTCCCGAAATCCCAGTTGAATGACTTTTTATTTTGCTGATATGCCAGAGAATGTATTGAGAAGTTTACATTTTATCTCACTTAATATGATAAGGGTACTATAATGTTAGCTTCTGTTGGGGTGAAAATATAAAAAAATGTCCTCAGGGAATTTGCCAAGAATCATGTTTGCACAAAGTACTAAAAGGTTTTAGGAATATATTTCTTAAATATCCAAATAGATTAATTAAAGCAAATAATTTCTTTTGAACTAGCCAATCCCACAAATGTGTGTGCATGGCACAGTATGATGGACTTAAAAATGACAAAACCAAAGGACTCAGAGTAAAACAAAGACCTAAATAAAGCTAGGTCATATTTCATGTAAACTATGTTATACTGAACTAAATATACATTTTAATGTAAAACAAATTCCAATGTTTAACAAAATGTTCAGTTTAAGTCAGTTGCTTTCACTTTTCCTGATTTCTAAACTAAATCCCATGTGCAGTTCAAATCAATATTTATCATGAAATATGTAAATAATACATCTCCTATATAAATAATCAAATTAACTTTCCAAAGCATTAGACAATCATCCCTCAGTTTTATTTTCACTATGCTACAATTTGAACCGAATTATGACCTATTGTAAGAATGCTTAGTTTTGGTCATCATGTGAAATAAATCAATTCCCTCTAGAAGGAGAAAAAAACTCTCTTTATGAAGATGGATCAAATAAATTCTATCTTTTAGTAGCAATTATAATTAATTTTAACAGAAAATATCATAGTGGATTGACACATTTAGAATTGCTCATATCTCCATTAAATCATAATATAATACTATTGCATAAAAGAAGAATAATTATAATATAATATTTGAATACAGGACTTAAACATAACTGCTAATAAAAATAAACTCAGTCTATAAATTATCAAACCCATCTAAACTGCATCTCTTTATAAAGAATATTTAAATAATGATACCAATTATTGCATCAACCAAATGTTAGATATTCTGTATTTTTTTAGAAAATCAACCAATGTGACAATATGTGGTACCAAAAAGAAAAAAAAATTCACCATGATAGCAAACATAAATACAAAATTCTAGTTAAAAGACACTGTCCACATCATTTAACAGAAATAATTGAAAGATAAGAAAGCTTTGAATGTATTTAGGTAAAAGTTGTTCTGAAACTGATAACAGATATTGAATAAGCCCTATGCAGTGATTTCTAGCTTACTCTGGGCTAAACCATTTCCACAATCCTTTAAAGAACAGGTATTGTGGAACATAAAAAGAAGGATGTAATCCCACTTTTTTCTTCCCAAAATACACAGTTTCTAAGGATTGAATCTATTCAATGAAAACTAAAAAATAATTTCTAAGTTTTACACTGTAAAGTATGCAATTTTGAGCCAAGTTTATTTGCGCTCCCCTTAGGCTGACTAATACAGATTAAATCTTATGACATTCAGATTAAGTAGTTAGTAGACAGCGGAAAAAATAAATATGGTAAAATATGTATGCACATATATTACATATTCATATAGATCAATCATTACGCTTATGTTTTAATTCCCTAATGAGTGGATAAACATGTACTGTCCTCTTCATTTTGAGGATAGTACTACTACTCATCCATACGTTGAGCTTGGGAGAAACCAGGAAGATTTAGTAATAATGAGAGTAACTTCTATGGTTACTCGAAAATAGTGAAAGTAGTAAACAATATCTACTTAGTTCTCAAATATCAAGACTTTTTCCTGATGAATATGGATTTGTGCACTTTTGTTCAGATGTCATCACTATCAGAATAAAGAGAGAATATGATCCTGAGTTGCTGTGCTCTTGGTGCAGGGTGTAGGCTGGGAGAAATGCTAGTGTGCAGAAAAAGCTAACAATACCAGAGTAACCATATCAGTCACCGAAAACTGGCACTGTCCAAACAGAAAGCATATTCTTTGTATCTCATGAGAAGCTGACCATTTTTAATCTTTTGAGGTTTAATCACTCTTGAGTGACATGCTTACATGATAATTCAAACTGTCTCAGGCTCTAACTGTCAGCATCCCCTCTTGCTCGGGATACTAGGATTTTTTCTCTGTGGTTTGATGACTGGAGTACACAGGCTTTTCAACACCTGCTCTGGCTACTGTAGAATAGATTACAATATACCAAAGGAAAATATATCTTATTATTTTTTGCTGTTGCAATTAGAAGCACTACTTTATTTATTTACTTTTTTTAGAGTTTGATCTAAAAGCCATTAGGAATGATATCTTTAAACATGTGGTGTGTATGTAGGACTGGGAAATGTTGGACCTAAATTTCTCTGCTGTAAAATTCACTTAATATGTTAGTATATCCCTTTCTGAGATGTACACAGAAAGGAAACAACATCTTACTTATGTGTTTATTTTCAAAGAAAAGATATATTTGAAATTTATTTGTTAAAAGATGTTTGAATTATTTATAAATAATTGTCAAACTAGTTGGGACTTTTAAAATCTACACATAGGTATTCAACTACATAGTTAAGAGTTAATAGCTAGTTAGGAATATACTAACACACTAAGTGAATCCACAGCAGAGAAATGTAGGTTCAACATTTCCCAGTCCTATATAAATACCACATTTTAAAGGCATCATTCCTAATGGCTTTTAGATTAGGGCTCTAACCTCTGCACATAGGTGTTAAGCTATATAGTTAAGATAGCTAGCTGACTACCCATGTGTAGATTTTAAAAGCCCCAACTAGTTTGACAATTACTTATAAATAATTCAAACTTTTTTTTTTTTTTTAAACTACAGAGTCTTGCTCTGTCGCCCAGGCTGGAGTGCAATGGTACGATCTCCACTCACTGCAACCTCCGCCTCCCGGGTTCAAGTGATTCTCCTTCCTCAGCCTCCTGAGTAGCTGGGATTACAGGCATGTGTCACCATGCCAAGCTATTTGTTTTGTATTTAGTAGAGACAGGGTTTCACCATGTTTGTGGGGCTGGTCTCAAACTCCTGACTTCAGGTGATCTGCCCGCCTTAGCCTCCCAAAGTGCTGGGATTACAGGCGTGAGCCACTGCGCCCAGCCTCAAACATCTTTTAACAAATACATTTCAGAGATGTCTTTTCTTTTAAAAGCAGCATATAAATAAGACTTTATTTCTGAAATTCTTCATGTTATGAAGGCTACTTTCAAAATGTTCTATACATATATTTTACCATATGAAATGCTGATATGAAGAAATTATTGTAGTCATCCAAGTTCTAAAATATTTTTGGGCACAATTTTTTTTTCAGCACTTATAATCATAATTAAAAAGCTCAACTTGATATAAAATAATGACATAAAGACATTTTCATTTTTAATTAAACATTGCAAAAAGTATCTGTTGCCCAGTAAGGCTAATTAAAATATCTTTATTACATATGCTATTGAAATAAATCTAATTTTTGAATTTCATAAACTGTGATCCTATATAATTCAAGATAATTATATAAGAAAATAAATTCATACCCATTCAAATATACCATTATAAAATATTTTATCATAAAACATTCTATACTTGAGATCAACATATGTGAAGAACAAAATGAATATTCACAGAGACTAGCAAGTAAAAGCATTAACATAACTTCTGATGTTAAAGGCCATGAGTAGTTGCACAATTAAATGAACAATATTGTTAAGTATTCTGTTAATGCTCTAATATCAGAAAATAACATTTTTTAATTTTGACTTTTTAAAATGGCAAATAAAGAAAGTGAGATCAGAAGCATGGAGAATTAATTTTTAAGAGGTGGATTTTAATCACTTTAGTCATTTTAGATTTGGTTCACAGTCCTTAATTTCTTGACAGTTTAATTGCTTTATCAGGCATCTAGCAAGTACATTTTAAAAGAATGAAGACTAAAAAGAGGTATGTTTTTGAACAGTCTTCAATAAAAATGAATTATTTAAATTAACTTAATTTTCATGGTGCTAAAAGGTTTTGGAATAAATTACTTGGCCTATGACATGAGTCAAGTTCATAGAAACTTTGGTTATGACTTCAATGGAGAAAGTTGTACGGCCACCCCCAACAAGTGATTTTTCAGTTATATTGTGATAAGCACTGAAAATTAAATAAAAATAAGCAATGGAAAAATCCCCCAATAGATGACATCAATGTTTTTACACAATGTTTCACTTTATAGTTTCACAAAACTTAAAAAACAAAACAAAGGCTGGGCGCGGTGGCTTACGCCTGTAATCCTAGCACTTTGGGGGGCCAAGTTGCGTGGATGATGAGGTCTGGAGTTCAAGACCAGCCTGGCCAAGATGATGAAATTGCGTCTCTATTAAAAATACAAAAGTTAGCCGGGCATGGTGGCGGGCGCCTGTAATCCCAGCTACTTGGGAGGCTAAGGCAGAAAATTGCTTGAACCCGGGGGATGGAGGTTGCAGTGAGCAGAGATCACACCACTGCATTCCAGCCTGTGACAGAGCGAGACTCCGTCTCAAAAAAAAAAAAAAAGTTACGTTTACATTAACATTATACTGTAGTCCATTAAGTGGCAACAGCATTATATCTAAAATCTTCATTAAAAAATACTTCATTACTAAAAACTGCTAATCCTCTGAACCTTCAGCGAGTCATAATATTTTTGCTGATGAGGGGGTTTGCCTTGATGTTGATGGCTACTGGATGATCAGGTAGCAGCTGAAGGTTGGGGTGGCTGTCATAATTTCCTAAAACAACAGTGATGTTTGCTGCATCAATTGACTCTTCCTTTTGTGAAACATGTCTCTGTAGCACGTGATGCTGTATTTTTGTTTTGTTTTGTTTTGTTTTTTGAGTGTCTTGTTACAGTGGTGTGATCACAGCTCACTGCAACCTTGACCTCCTGGGTTCAAGTGATCCTCCCACCTCAGTCTCCCAAGTGGTTGGGACTACAGGCATGTGCATCATGCCCAGCTTTTTTTTTTTTTTTTTTTTTTACAGAGATTGTAACATCTCACGATGTTACTCAGGTTGGTCTTGAACTCCTGGCTGACATGATCCAACAGCCTCAGGCTCCCAAAGTGCTGGGATTACAGGCGTGAGCCTGGCCTGTGATGCTGTTTGATAACAATTTACCCACAGCAGAAGTTCTTTCAAAATTAAAGTCAACCTTCTCAAACCTTGCCACTGCTTTATCAGCTAAGTTTATGTAAGTAATATTCTAAGTCCTTCTTTGTCATTTCAACAATATTCAAAGAATCTTCATGAAGACAATATTTCTTCTCAAGAAACCACTTTCTTTGCCCAACCATAAGAAGCAGCTCCTCATCCATTGCAGTTTTATCTTGAGATTGTGGCAATTCAGTCATATCTTCAGCATCTACTTCTAATTCTAGTTCTCTTGCAATTTTCACCACATCTGGAGTTACTTCTTCCACTGAAGTCTTGAACCCCTCACCATTATCCACAAGGGTTGGAATCAACTTCTTCTAACTCCTATTGATGTTGAAAATTTGACCTCCTCCCATGAATCATGAACGTCCTTAATGGCATACGGAATAGTGAATCCTTTCCAGAAAAGTTTTCGATTTACCTTGCCCAGATCTATCAAAGGAATCACTATCTATTGCAGCTATAGTCTTAGGAAATGTATTTCTTAAAAAAGACTTGAAAGGTGAAATTACTCTTTAATCTATGGGCTGCAGAATAAATATCATTTTAGCAGGCATGACAATAATATTAATCTCCTGTATCTCCATCGGAGCTCTTGGGTAACCAGGTGCATTGCCAATCAGCAGTAATATATTAAAAGGCATTTCCTCCCCTAAGCAGTAAGTCTCAACAGAGGGCTTAAAACATTCAGTAAGCCATGCTGTAAACATATGTGCTGTTATCAAGGCTTCATTGACACACTAATAGAACACAGACAGAGTAAATTTAACATAATTTAAGGGCCCTAAGATTTCTGGATGTTAAATGAGCAGTATCTCCAACTCCAATTCACCAGGTGCATTTAGCCCTTAAAAAGAGAGTCAGCCTCTCCTTTGAATCTCTGAATCCAGACATTGACTTCTCCTTTCCAGATACCAAGTTCTAGATGACATCATTTTCCAATATAAGGCTGTTTCATCTACACTGAAAATTTGTTCTTTAGAGTAGTCACCTTCATCAATTATCTTAGCTAGACCTTTTAGATAGCTAGCTGTAGTTTCTATATCAACACTTGCTTCATCTTGCACTTTCATGTTATGGAGATGGCTCCTTTTTTTTTTTAACTCTCACGAACCTACCCTTGCTAGCATCTAACTTGCCTTCTGAGATTCCTCATCTCTCTTAGCCCTCATTAACTTGAAGAGACCTATGCCTTTGCTCTTGATTAGGTTTTGGACTAAGAAAATGTTATGGCTGGTTTGATCTTAGACCACTAAAACTTTCTCCATATCAGCAATAAGGCTGTTTCACTCTCTTATCATTCGTGTATTCACTGAAGTAGCACTTTTCATTTCTTTCAAGAACTTTTCCTTTGAATTCACAACTTGGCTAATGGTATGGTGCAAGAGGTCTAGCTTTTGGCCTATCTCAGCTTTCCACATGCCTTCCTCACTGAGTTTAATTATTTCTAGCTTTTGATTTAAAGTGAGAGACCTGCAGCTCTTTCTTGCACTTGAACACTTAGAAGCACTTTAGAGTTATTAAATGGCTTAATTTTAATATTGTTCTGTCTCAAGGAATAGGAAAGCCCAAGGAGAGGGAGTGAGATAGGGAAATAGTTGGTGGAGCAGTTGGAACACACACAGCATTTATCAATTAAGTTTGCTATCTTATAGTCTTGTACAGGCATGGCTTATGGTGCTCCCAAACAATTACAGTAGTAACATCAAAAACTTCTGATCACAGATCACTATGAAAATTATAATAATAATGAAAAAAACGAAATAAATTGTGACACAGAGACACAACGTAAGCACATGCTGTTGGAAAACTGATGCTGATAGACTAGCTCAATGCAGGACTGCTACAGCCTTCAATTCGTAAAAAATGCGATATCTGCAAAACAGAATAAAACCAGGTATGTCTGTAGTGGTAGAGAGTTGGAGACTATCTAAATATCCTTCAGATGTTAATATTATAAAAACACTGGTGGTAATGTTTTAAAAGAGATTTCATTTCATGAGAAAATGATGCTATGTGGTATTGAGGAAAAAGTAGCATATAAGATGAAATATATACTATAGATGAAAAGTTGGGAAAATTTTAATAGCTGGTGATTATTTTCTTTCTTGTCTTTCTATTTTGCATATCTGGATTTCCCATTTTCTTCAGGAAACACTTACTGCTTTTATAGCCAGAAACAATATAAAAGAATCTCATTCATATAGCAAAATATCCTTATTTGGTATAAAAAAGATACAAACAAAATTAAATATGGATAACTACGCAGAATAAAATACATTCTATTTTTAAAACAATTACTAAATAAAAAATTAAGATTGTTAAATTAGACCCAAGGCATTTTTTCACGATTTCTGAATTAAAAAAATAAAAATAAGTAAGTATTAATCATTAAGCTTAAGTTTTCTTAAAAGATATGGAACAAGCAATATAAAGACTCAAGCAGAAGTTTCTTTAGCCTGTAATGAGGTGATGATTAAGAAATAGGACCAGACTAAGGAAGGTGGTCTTAGGCTAGGAAGGAGAAAAATCTGGGGCAACAGTACCATGGCCTAGTACTAACTGGTAGACAGATGTAAGATGGTAGCAAATTCATTAGGAATAATGAGTTTAGAGATGATGTTTCTCTTCTTTCTCCTCCTTTATCTTTTCTACTCCTGTGGTATATTTTATAATTTCACTCATTTCATCTTTCTTCTCATTTTCAATTCTTCTATGTCTTACAGTCCACAGTCTTTTCTCCTGTTTTTTTCTGTTTCATTAACTTCCTTATCCTTCTCTTCATTCATTTATTTCAATTGCCTTGTTTTTATAAGGTATTAGTTCTACTTAACAATAGCTGTCTCAAAATTACATTAGAAAATAAATGTCAAGAAGTTTCAGTTTGGCTAAACTGCTTTTTTTCTTCTAAGAACTGTTATATGGCAAAAATCCTATATAATACACCCATTACCACAGCTCTTATTATATTGTCTAACATTAATGATTTATGTATTATTTAACTAGCATAGTAATCATCCTTATTACTATTGTGATTACAACTGCAGAGATGAAGAATCTCAGGCTTGGATGAGTATTTAACAAAGTAGCATAAACATATTTAACTGCAAAAAAGCTGACCCTTTCACCGACAGGTCCAACCTCCATATCTGTTTTAACTTGCCTCACAATCCTTAAGTGAAGCATACATCTACTGACCATTTGCAGAGCTCTTAGTTCAACGAAGAGCAACAAGACCACCTTACAGACAGGACCTACAACGATGACCAAACATGAAAGCCATATTAGTAGGCGTTATTTAAAGAATACAACCAATTTTGTGGGAATATAAAAACATCAAATGTTTACTCAAGAAAACTGAACTTAGATTTAACTGATAATTATCTGGAATTGAACTACGAATTTTATTAGATATTATAGTTACTGAATAAATATTTTAATGATGCTTGCAAACTTTAAAAATGTTAAGTCACTATGATATTTATATATTAAAAACTTGAAAATTAACGTTAAGACTAACAATATAATTTTCTTAAATAAAATGCATTAAGTGACTAGTAAGTAAATATATATTATCAAAATCTGATAAACCAGAATATTAGATGCTTTCATTGGGTTTAAATCTCTGATTAAAATATGTATCACTTAGGTGTTCACACTTAACAAAAACTAGGGTAATTTCTTGTAAGCCATGTGTCAAAGATCTCAAAGATGCAAACTAAACCATAGAATAAAGAGCATAATTATAAGAATATGCAGCAGTTGTGTGGTCTGTCTTCGTCTTCAAAGTTCCCAAATCATGCAAATCTATGACAAATTTCAAAAGAAAATACTTAATATGTAACAATCTAAATGACAGAAACTTCATCCCCCTTCATATAACAGCTTGCTCTGATTTCAGCTGTTATCTCTGGTTATGGAAACCAATGGTCAAGTCTATTTTTTTGTATTTGAAAAATCTCTGTAACATTAGTGTTACTCTTGTAGATGAATAAGTGATTTGGCTTCTGCTGCATATTTTTCAAAGTGCTCATCACTGAATTCTAAAATCAACAGATTCACTCTCTGCTGATCTTTTCTTGTTCAACTTTTTACCTAAGAAGTACTGTGTTTTGTCTTATCAATTTCATGGCCTATGAAACTAATCTTCTCACAGTGTGTTATTTTACTTATGCTAAAAGTACTAATAATTCACTCTCAGTGTTTGATCCTCTCTTTAGGGATCCACAGTTTATGTTCTATTTTAAGAACCTAGTTGTAGGACTAGACCCCCTGGAATATGCACCCTAAACTATATAGATGGAAAAAAGTTGATTTCATTGTTCCTGTTGTAGAAACTAAAGTTCCTCTAAGTCAAAGAAATGGCTCAGCTAAGCTCCTATGTTTTTGAAAGTGATAAGAGGGTACAATGAGAACATATTATTGGAAAGAAAGCAAATGAAATAGCTGTGCTAACATAGGAAGGGCCTGCACTGCCATAGTTATAATAACAGTGAAGCTAACAGATCCTTAAAATGAGACTACTTTACTCCCTCAAACCACAACTGGTAAGGCAGGAAGGAGTGATTTCTAAAATTCCTCATATTTAACAATGCATATGTAGGAGATTATTTATGTTTAAGAATAATTGCAATAACACCCCCTTTCTAACTTCCTAACAATGTTTAAAATTGTATCATTTTAAGATTTTCATTTTGTTGAACTGAATATGTCAATTAGCTTATAACATCAGAATTTACTTGTAGAATCAACCTGAAAATATTTAGGAGTTTTCCCTGTGAGGTTACATATGTTTTCAGAGACTTTGAAAGCTACTGTTCTAACATTGCTTGTATTATATTACATACTACAATTATAGAATTTCTAGATAGTGTGTAACACTATTTCTGTGAAAAACATCTATACTTTTAAAGCAATATATACTCTTCTGAGTATCTACCTATCAGATACAAACTGCTTATCTGATATGCAATAAATTATTTACATATAAACTATCAATTGTGCAAAGAAATTACTTTCTATATTAACTAGTAAAAATGACTAAGTAAACTTAAAGCAAAATTGTTTACTATGTCTGATTATATTTCAGAAGGATTATATATTTTCAAGAATGTCCTATTGATATTGAGTTTCTGCATTATGTAAATGAATAGTATTCATTATTAGATTCTCTGAATACCTTCCCTATATGCTTGGCTTCTAACTATACAAGTGAGATAGCAATACAAACAAATATTGAAAACATTTAGAAGCCAGTTGGAAAATAATAATTAGCCTTGACAAGAGGAAAACTAAACTACAGTCCTAAGATGGAACATAGTAATTTCAGTTTGTACATTTAGTAAAACTACCTGCTGCGCTTACGAGGGTCATTTCTCCCTGGCTGCTCTTTCCTAAACATATAATAACATGCTCAACATTTTGGATTTTCTCTCTTCTCTCCTCATTCTTTCTTTCTTCTAGGATGCAAGCAAACTTACAGGCAGATGCTCTTGAGGGCTTTATTCTCTAGTGTGTAAGTGGTATGTTTGCCTAGGTAGATGTAAAATATTCTTGCAGAAATCCCACAACTTTCTGGCTTTGGAATTTACTACAGGGATTTTAAAGAAGATTTACTATTTTAATTATGTCTTAAATAAGCTAATGTGAAAATGAATTCGCATTTCCCATACATAACAGGTGGGAGCCAGTCCTAGGAATGCATGGTATAAAAGGCAGTAGAAGCTAGCTGAGAAAAAACAGTTCTTCAACAAGTAAAGGTACTAAATTGGGGGAACACACTTCTATAGGACCCAGTTTTTTGATGGCCTTGGTATTTTTACATGTGAATTATAGCCATGGTTAATTCTCAGACACATTTTTCAGGTCATTCAATTTTAACATTAGCAAAGGAATTAATTATCAATTTTCTTTTTAATGAGGCCTTGGCATATAAAGATTTAGTCTTAAGCTGCATTTAAACTTGCTCACAGAATTACACATAATCACAACAAGTTCAGATATTAACTGCTTGAGCAGAGCCCATTTTGCCTGAATTAAAACATAGATAAGTTGTATCGTCCCTCCATATCAAACCAACCCACCTCCAACCCCTTCAGCTGTTATAAAGGCAGAAATCCTTGGTTGTGTCTAGCACCTACAATATGTGAAGCTGGCTCCTGCTGCCATCACAGCTGGCTTATGAACCCCTTGGAGAGTCATTAACTAGAAAGAGATAAAGCAGCTTATCTAATGAGGTTACATATGAATTGGAACTCTTCATCCTCCTTCAGGTCAGCCATCCAGTAATCATAACTTTCATTCTCACCTCAATACCTTCTTCATAATCATTTACTGTATCTGGAAAGTCCCACCATTTCTTTTTGATAGAAATATTATACTGCATAAAGTTCAAACGACTAATCCAATTATGGCATTACCCTTCTAAAAAGAAAAAATGTACTTATAAGACATACTGTACTCCTATGTGTTAACATATCTCTCTTGCTAATTCAAGGATTTCTTGAATAAAATAGTGTATATGAAAACACTAACACAGAGCTTGGTATATAATATGGCTCTCAAAAAGTGTTAGTTTCCTTCTCTTGCTTTTATTTTGCCCACAAATTCTAGCACAGTTTTTAGTGCATGGCAGAATAAATTGGCCTGCATGTCTCCATAACTTGCCACTATGCTGCCGTCTGCTTGGTGAGAAAGTGAAAGATATGCACAGAAAGAAGCTACTTGGAACCAGGCATTCTGAAGCCAACACGTTCCCTAATTCATTGTATCTAAGTGCAGGTTGGCAGATAAGAACAATTTCTTGATGCAGTTTTCATGAGAAATGAGAAAAAGACAGGTAATGCAATAAATTATGCATTTTAACACAGGTAAATATATTTAATTTAAAAAATGACCTTAATCTTAAAATTATATTTTCTGCTTAGTTTTTAAAGACAACTGCTTTTAATAAACAGTAGACATAAAATTACTATGTCATTTTGTTTTTTGTTTGTTTGTTTTTGCTTTGTTGTCTATGGCATGACCATTTTGGCAATGATACCATAATGAGACTCATTATTAGAACTTCATGTAGTTTTTATGAAAAAATAACAAAGATTTAAAAGAAGGCAGCAATCATTTGTCAGCTTTTCCTTCTTAAAAATTGTTTTCTCAATTTTAAAGTTACCTCAAATTCTAGAATCAGGAAACTATTGCTGTGGCTGAAAGGAAAAGAAAAACAGTGGTGTTTTCTGAAAAATACAATGAATTTTTCTGGCATTTCAACCTCTGAACCATTGTTGTCACTTAAATTTAGATTTCAATTCTTAAATAAAAATGATATGCATTCAATAATTTATCTTCCTCCTAATGTCACAAACTAGAATTCAATTCAATTCTACTTAACAAATATTTATTAAGGGCCTCACATGTTCACATCACTCTTATAAGTGTTTAGGAAGTAATATCAAGGAAAAGAAATATCTCTATCCTAGTAAAACGTATATTTTCCCCAAAAAGATGGACAATAAATTTAACAACTAAGGAAACTTTACGGTGTGGAAGTTGCAAAATACTCTAGAAAGAGTAGGGTTAGGGGGTCAGAAATGTTAAGAAGTTACAAGTTGTTATATTAAGTAAGGTTGTTTGCACACTGTCATTGAGCATGCAGGGTTTGAACAATGATTTGATAGAGATGAGTTTGGTAGCCAAACAGATATCCAGGGGAAGATAATTTTAAGGGAGCGGGTACAGCTAGAACAAAGGCCCAAAGATAGGAACACTTCTGGTGTGTTTTAAGGATTAGTAAAGAGACTAGCATGCCTGGAATACATGAATGAGGGGGTTAGTGGTAGGAGCTGAGACCACAGAAGCTGAGGAGGTGGGATAGGCAGCACATCACATAAAGCCTGGCAGACTTCTACTCTTGCTCAGAGTGAGATGTGGACTCACAGCAGCTTTCTGAGCAGAGGAACAAAATGGTCTATGCTTTAAAAAGGATGTAACTGCTGTGATTGAGAACTGGATGTAGAGTCAAGTATAGAACAACGAAGACCTACTAGGAAGTTTTGCAGTAATCCAGACAGGAAATGCTGGGGGCTACATAGCCGTGGAAGTGAAGAAAGTGGTCATATTCCATATACATAAGTTTTACAAATATTTGGAAGGTAGATTCAATAAGATTTCCTGAAAGATTACATATATTCATAATCAAATATTATACCCTTTATTTAATAATTGATAACTGACAATTATAAATTCACATGAAAAATAATATCTATACAGCAATAAAAGTTGATTTTATATATTTTTTCAATTTCTGTGGTAAGCTGAAAAATATTCTATGCTGAGGCTCCCTCTTACTAGTACAGATTTACTAGATATTTAGGGATAAATTGGGTAAAATATTATAATAAGAAAGTATGATAGATAATTAAAGATGTGACTCAGTGGTGAAATGTCTAGCATATATTGTGTGCTAGTATTAATGGGCTGCTCATTGAAGGAGGAGAAATCACTGATCCATTTCATTGATTAGCTAACCTCCTTGTGAAACTGTAGAAATTGTATCTGATATTATATTTTCATGCCTGGTTTTATTTTACTCAGAAGTGCTTTAATAAATGTCATATTTTAATATTAAGAAGTTTCAGCATGTTGGAATATTCTGCAGATTTAACAAAAGCTTAGCAAAGCATTTTAATATATAAGTACATTTCGAATAAAGATTCAGTATATTAGTTTTTCATTCCAAAACAGAACTCTTTAAAATTAACATTATATTACAATGATAGGCAAAGTGATTAGAGACCAAATATGCTTTGCTATTTTAAAAGAATACAATCATTAGCAGAAAATGGTTTGTAGTGCAATTTTACTTCACTTGGGAGAAAAACAATTCCCTTTCATATTTACTAAATATACTTAAGAATGTAGCTAGAAAAAACAAGTTCTGTAGAAGTATAATGCTTAGTATTCTCTTTCATGGTTTTAAAAGATGCTATTAGACACAGGTCAGAGGTGCAATTAAAGCTAAGGGAAGTATATTTCATAATAAAGAAATTTATTGCAATTTTGATAACATGAAATTTCATAAGCATTCATGGGAAAATATAATTTGGAAAATTATATTTAAAGCTTACACAGCTTTGCTAGTATTTAATGCTTTAGAGACAAGATGGCCCAACACAATTAGCCAAGTCCTGAGGCAGCATTAAAATGCTGAAATATGGGATTGTAGGAGCTTACCAAGTCAGAAATTTTCAAAAATAATTTTGATTCATTGAAATATAATTTCACTTATAAAATGTTATACAGTTAACAAGATAGTTTGTGTATATTTTGTATCATGTAATAATTGCTAAATAAAATAGCAGTAAATTCAATCTACTTATCACCTGTTACGAGGAGGGCTTATAAAAAGATCTACAATATACAATTCATACCCTTGAGAAAATATATGAATCAGTATTTATATATGTCTCTTTTAAATCAGTATATCTCAATATGTGGCATATGCATTAAAATCATTAGAATTACCTGCATACTTATAAAAATGTACATAACTGGTCTCCACCAAGTTTGTCTACAGAATCAAAACTTCCTGAGTGTGGGTCTCAGTATTTGCATTGTAACAAGCACCTAATATCAACTTTGAGAAGATATTTTGAGAATAGAAGAATCAAATAGTAGGCAACAGTAATATATTATTTGTTGATTATGTATATATCAATCACAATAGGTGAGGCATTGATCCCAGGAGCATTCCCCAATAAAATTCCTGCATATGTATCTCTGTCTCAGAGTCTGTTTATCCTTGGAACTCAATCTCCAATGTCTGGATATGACTGAGCTCACTAATTAGTGCTCTTCTTATTTCTTCTCTCTATATTTGCTTTGTTAGACACAATTAAGGTGCTGTTTGTTTATTAAGTTTAATTACAAGACAAAAATTATAATATCTGAAATTTCACTGACAAATTTAGATTTCTGACTTGACTTCTGGAATTGACATTTCTGACCCCACTGGGCACTTACGCATCTTCAGCAAGAACAGGGAAGTGATTACTCCTTATAAAGGAGATATTCCCTCTCCAGCTCCCTGTGGTCCACACAACTCCACACTGCATCAACATTCATTGATCAGTTTTACAGGAATTTGTTAAACTAACTGGTCAGTTACTCAGGTAAATGTCCAAACTATCTCTTTTTGAGATTAATGTTGGCTTTTAGAAATGTTAGAAAATTAGAAAAAGCCATAAGGCATTTTGATTAAGAGCACAATTTGGGGTTTGATTACTGCCACTGTACGACCTTGGGTTATTCAAACTCTTTATACATTAATTTCTTCATATTTATAATGAGGACAATACTACTTATGTTATAGAGCACTGTGAAGATTCATTGAATTAATGAATTAATAATGAATGTAAAAAACAATACAAGGCTCAATATGTCATAAGCTAAGCACACAGGCTTTCACACTGTACAGATGCATACACGCACATATTTTATAAACACGCAAACATGTATGTATACACATATATACAGATGCATAAAATTTACACTGTATGTAATTTTTAAATTATATATCTGTAATGTATACTATATAATTTACACTGTAGGAAAGTGAGATAAAAGAAGTAAAGTTTAAGATGGAATTTGAAGAAAAAATATAGCATTAATTACTATTCTTTTTAAAATTTAGGAAGAAATATTCCAACAAAAACTTAGAGGGAAATTTTGTATCGCTTAAAATCTACTGCAAGCAATTCCTTTTTTTGTCTGTTTTATAAAATATAAAGCCCCCCAGCAAGGCCAAAAGATTTATTATTTCATAGAGGGGTGCTTTTCTGATAAATATACTGGAGTTTTGCAGAGGCATACTCTTCATTAATTAATTTCTAAGTCTGGATTTACCAAATCATGCTCCTAAGGAACATGCTCTTCCCAGCTTTAGTTTTTGGTAAGGGAATATTTTAAAGCAGTGCACGTAGCTCAGGTTATATCAATGACTGAATTAGAGAGGCATACTAGTGACTATTTAACTCTGATTATACCTTCAAAATTAGGACCCATTTTCATGAACTCATTGTATCATACAGGGATTAAATATTCTCTTTGGATTTAGTGATTCCAATAAATCCCTGAGGGAAGCCTTCCAAAAGTCACCTACAGATACTTTTACTCACTATGGTAAGCAGTTTTACAGATTCAGGGAGCATTCTGTCCCCCATCTGTGCTTTACGTGTGTGTGTGTTTTACTAGCACTATGAATGAATATGTCAATTATCACTTTTTGAGGGTCATATAGAATAGCAGTTAATCAAGTTGGGCATTTTCAGTGGACTTAATTTAAAAGTTTGAATGAAGATTTTATTAATATGGTATTCAAAGGGGAAACAAAAAAAAAGATGTGAAAACTTTTTGGTTTTGCCCAATTGCTTTCAATTAAAATAAACAACTTCAAATGCATGACATAGAATTTTTTGATTATACATATTTAAGCATTTTAACAAAATAATTTATTTCTACATATTCGTCTCTTTATGAAAGAAACAAATAAGCAGACTGTATTAATCAATTAAATGTAAAGACTCTAAAATTTAGGAGTAAACACATGATTCCTTGCTAAGCTGGCCTTTTATCCACCTCAGTGGGGACTTAAATACTGGAATCCAATGGGGTAAAACGTTTTCGAGTGTATTTAGGACTCTTGTCATTCTTCCACGAATTCTTTCCTTCTTTCTCTTAATATTCTACTCGATTACCATCCACCACTTCTTACAGCTTAGCTCAAGAAACCAAAATAATGATACCAAATATACAGAATATAAAGTTCTGGGAAATGTGCATGTTTATTGTACACGTACAAATATATACTATTCATTAGGTACTAAGTTTTAACACACAAAGTAGCATGTTTTTCCTGGCCTACTAGAATCAAGATTTTGGAAAGGCAGATGTTTGACAATTTTATTTACATTTTCTCAGATTTTATTTTTAAAATTAAAAATTCCATCTGGATTAAAATGTATTTCTACAAGGTTAGGAAATCAAAAATGAAAGGACTCTACCCTTAACTGATCATACTGGCTTTCATACAGTGCTGCTCTTTAGCATCTTTCAGTTTGATATCATTTTTGGATGTAGCTAAATGCCAGATACCCTGACAAACATATATTCTACCAGCTGGATCTCCATCTGCTCAACTAAACATTTTCACACCAAATCTGTATAAAAAGCTATGTTTTCAAAGAGAGTTATCTACAACTGAAATATTAAAATCTTAACTCCAGGAGACCCTCCATTACATATTTCACATGTATTAAATCATGAATACAAAACTACCTCCAAGTATTATCAGTGGTCTGCTTTCTGTTGCCAGAAGTTATCTTAAACCATCCATGAAGGGGCAGACAGACTCTTTTGAGAACAACAAATATTTTTGAGATTTTTCACCTAAGGCAGAAGTATTGCTACTGTCTTTTGATGTGTTTCCTTACAAAAATACTGCAAAATTACTGTTAATGGATAGACTGATTTTTTAAAAATCTGCATTAAGTTTGTCCTGGGATAACTTCCTTTACCAACATATGAGTATATTAACTAACATAAAATATGCCTCTAATTAAATCCTCATAATATTCATCAGAATCTTTTTAATTGAGCTCTGATTATACAAGAGTGGCAAAGAAAATCTCGGGTAATTTAAAAAAGTTTCTATCTGAAAATAAAATTGATCCTCATAAACATCAGTGCCATTAGATTTTCTAGCTTGGGGAAGTCATCTATAAACCTTTATTAGATTTTTGTAAACCCAAGGGCAGATGAAAGGCATGAAATACAATAAACTAGCAGGATTGGCCTTGAGGCAAAAATGGGATCACAGAACTCATACAACATGTAAGTGCACAATAGGGTAAATCTGGAAGAAGGAAACTAGACCCTCTCAACATATGTATCCTACCTCTTAAATAATATCAGTTGCCACACTCTAAAAAAAATATGCGTGTAAGTGTGCTACGGCAAGTAGGGGCATTCCATTCTTTGAGACTGCAGAAACATGATCAAGAAAAGAGGGAATCAAGGGTGCCTTCAACACGTATACAGAGAAAGACAAATATTCACTATTTATCACCAAGGCAAACAAACATAAAAGCATTGAGAACTTCATAATTTTTTACAAATCAAGGCCTTGGCCAGGAAGCTGAGTAAAATGTTTCTGTGTATTCATAGTAAGAATAGAAGCAAAAGAGGTTCATATTGTAGAGGGCAGAAGGGATATGTGCAAGCCTTTTATTGATAGATTTTTCACTCACTATTTTATTTTGTACCTATTAATAACAATCCTGAAAAAAGGCATTTTTTTTTTCCAGCGAACTACCTTTCTAAAACTGGGGTTATGTAGTATAAAAAATGAGAGTGTATGGGAGGAGAATGAGAGAGAGTGGGTGTACAGACAGAGACTGAGTGAAGATTCTACCAGGTGAAGAAATATTTAGAATTGCCAGGAATAATATATGCATATAGGGAAACACTTGTTACAAAATAAGCTATAGCTCAATTTTAACCCTAAATTCAAAGGACACAATCAATGGAATTCAGAAACAATTGGTCCTAAGCGTTTTCTATATTATAGAAACTTCAGCATTATCTCACTTATTCTTTTTTAATAAATAAAATTATTTAAGTGAGGAGTTCATCACCAAGTCCTTCTAAAAAGATATATGCCTCTTTATCAAAACAAAAGCCAGGCTTATTTAGCTACATAATATAGGCCAAACCAGTGATGCGTAAGTGACTTAAAATAAATATCTTCTATGATCAATTGTCTAAAATTTTCTGTAATTGTAAGCTTTGTTTAAAATAGTAAAATTTAATATCTATCATCCAACTATACTCCACTCCTTCCCACCTTCTACATTTTCTAATCTTACCAAAATATATCTACCTAGAGAATCAAGGTAAAAATAATAGATAAGATAAATGAAGGAAATTTTAAAAATTCCAACAAAACGAACCACCACTTTTCTTGGTATTGAAAACAGGTGTACATTTAACCAAGGTTAACTGCAGTAAAAAACTGTCACGAATCTACTGGTATACTTAATATTTTATATTTACTAGACACACTTTGAAGTTTCTAAATATATCTAAGTGGCTAAAAAGAAGGACTTCATATCTTGAAAATTTCAATAAAGAAAACTTGCTTAATTCAAACATTTGCCAAGAAAAATGGTTATCATCAAACACAGGATATTAAATAATTATCTGTTTGCTCTGCTGGCTCAAGATAGATGTAGTGCTGATGCCCACACTTGCTGAGAAAAAAATGACACAATATCCTCTCTTCGCCATCAATGAGATCTAACAAAGAGTCAAGAATAATAATTCTAGATTTATAAACTGCCTGCTGTGTTCACCAAACATTAGTTACATAGCAGATAATTCTATTCATAGTCTAATATTCATGTAATGAAAATCTCATAAGAACGTTGAAGAATTATGCCGTGGTAATAGTGGGAAGTAAAAAGGAAAGAGATTAAAATCCGTCTCTCCCTATAGTCTAAGTTCCATGAGAGGCTATGTTCATGTCACCACTGAATATCCAGCCCTCAGTAAATTACCTGGCATACAGTAAGCACTCAATAAGTATTCAACAAACAAGTAAAATCACAACCCTAATTTCAATAAAACACTGCACAACATTCAGTGTCATCTTAAACATATTAAAGAGTGATTTTAAATGAATGCTCTATTTATATAAAATATATGAAGATAGTTTCTTGTGTTAACTGTTAAATATCTAATGAATGGCATAACTAGAACTTACTTAGGAGAAAGGCTGACTATAAAGTGACCTAAAATTATCTCTATGTGAAGATTTCCAGTTTCACTGAAAATTATAAGTAGAAGCAAGTTTTAAAACTAAGAAATTATTTGTTCACTGAAACTGAAAGGTAAGGTCTCTCCTCTTCATTGTTTTTAGCAAGTGAGTTTCCTGCTAATACAAGAATAGATCCTGGGATCCCATCATAGCATATGACGTGTTTGGACTAAAATCTTTCAGAGAATCTATTCTGTGAACAGAGGAATCTTGTCTTTATTTCATACTAACACACATCCAGCGGTGAGCAGAATGACTCATGACAGGTGCTTAATATTTATTAAGCACATCAATGAATGGGCAGAAACAACAGAAAGACATATTGTAACTGAATATAAGAAAGAACTTTCTAAGATATAAAGCTGCAAATTTTTATTGTTGTATCTTCTTAGTTTTCTCCAACTTAGCCAAACCCATTCTTTCAACTGGTATCCATCTTACATGATTGTGAGTTACCTCATATTTCCCATCACTTTAAAATACATTTGTATGACGGTTAATCTGTGCTATCTAGAATTGGGCACAATATTCCCAGTTGGAAGTGGCATGTGCCGAGCAGAGCTGAGTATCAGCCACCTTTACTCTATAAATCAGTGCAGTCTAAGACACATGAAATGTTCTGATGGCCACTAGACTCATACCGAATTGATTATATCCAAAGTTCAGTTCTCACTCCTCACCTTGCAGAGCTATCAACATTTGGGACAGATCATTGCCTCCTCCTTGAAATAACTTTCTTTGCTTTCTGAGCATCAAATTGAATTTTTCTATTATCTCAATGGCCATTCATTCTCTGTCACTTTTCCTGATTGTTCTTCATCATCCAGTGCCCTGGCACTCACACCTCAACCCTGGTTTTTATTATATTTATACTCACTTCCTTTTATCTCATTTAGTTCAAGACTTTAAATTCCATGTCGATGCTGAAAACTCCAGATTTACATAATTAACCCCAATATCAGACATAAACTAGAGGCAACTGTAGCATCTTAAACATAGCATGACAGAAACTGAGTTCCTAAACTTCTTCAAACCTGTATCTCCCACAAATTTTTCTGTCTAGAGTTACTAGTTATTTCATCTTTTCAAAAGTTGCATAGGTTTAAAATACTCAAGGCTTCCCTTGGCCACTGTCTTTCTGTCATATTCCACATTCAGTGTGCTAATCTTGTTGACTCTATATTCAAAATGTATTCAGAATTCACTACTCCCTACCATTCCATTGCTACCACCCTAGTGAAAGCCACCTTCTAGATTATTGCAATAGCCTCCTAGACTGATCTCTTGCTCCTGAGAACCCCTCTTAGCTATTCTTAACACAGCAGCGAGATTGTTAATGAGATGGTTATGAAAGTATATTCATGTCATTCTTCCGTTTAAATCCCTCCAGTGGCTTTCAGTCTTCATCTAAAGCCAGTGGTTATAATGACGTGCAAGGTCTAACACAGTGTGTCCTTGCAACTCTGTTAACACCCAACTTCCATTTATTCTACTCTCCTCCTTTCTCTCTTCACACCAGATACACTTATCTCCCCCACTGAACATGCTAAACATGCTCTTTCCTTGGGACCTGCACAGGCTGTTCTCTCTGTCCAGAACACTATTCTTCCATTTGGCTTTGCTTTCATATCTCACTCAGGCCTTTATTCAAACGTCATCCCAATAAAGCCTTTCCTGGAAATTTTTAAAAACTGCAATCTCTTGACACTCCATTCATGGCTTTCCTATGTATTTTGTTTGAACAACATCATCTAGTTTTTTTATATTTTACACATTTAGTATATTTCTGTCTGTTCTACTTGCACCCCACTTCTACTAGAAACTTTTTAAAGACAGAGATTTCTTTTTTTGTCTATAGCTTTTCCCAGCATCTAGAGTAATGTATGAAACATGTGAAATGCTGAATAAATATCTTTGAATGATACAACAATATATGAGAGTTTTAAGGGAAAACATTTCACTGGTGACTCTTCAAATATTAGCCAGCTGGGAAATGTTTTGGCATGATGGAATCCACACTTTTCTAAAGTGCATCATAAGTCATACTTTAATCATCTTTCCTCACCCAAAATAGAGGTAATCTGGTCTTTCTTACCTGACTTTATTATCTTGGATACCAAGATTTCTCCTAGGACATTGGTTCCTGAGTCATGGCAATTTCAATGCATCAAAGGGGCACTATTCAATCTGGGTAATAATATATTCTCATTAGCGAATTCTCATAGAAGCCCTACATAATCAATGTGCTCCCTCTAAGCACATATCTTAAATAATAGGGAGAAAGAGGAATAGAAAATGGCATGTTCTCCTTAAAAGACTACATGGGCAAAATAATACTTTGATTATACAATAAAATAGACCAAATATGAAAAGTACTATTTTCTAATTTAAAGATAACATTATTAAGGAGGGAAGAGAAAAACAGCAAGTCAAGGTCCCATTCTGCAGAATGAATTAACCAAAACTGCATTATAAAAATCCATATTCATCTGTTAATATTAAAAATAACTTTAACAATAACATATACACACAAATAACTAACTCTTCAGGGAACTAAAGTGAATAAAGTGATGTAGGGTATTTTTTTCATTACCAATAACTTTTAACTTTTGTTTCCTTTAAGAATTTTATATTTTAGTGTCAGACTGAATGAAAATCCTTTCTTCAGATCTGCGTTGTAATAATATAAGTAATACACACCAAAGATAAATAACTGCAGATTATGACCTACAAGTTCTGAATGAGACACTGGCCACTAAACATATATCATACTTTTAAAATCAGAAGTAACTGAAATGTCTAATTGCTAATCGTTATTTATTTCAAACAGAAAGTTTAAAAGCTTTTGTTAATTAGTATATAAGCCAGATTATAAGCAATATTAATGTAAATATGAAAATACAATTATGATTTTTAGACATGCTAACTAGCAACAGCATATGGTCCAAGAACTGTTCCAAGAATTTTACTTCACACCTAATAAAGAACATGAGTGCTATGCCATGAACTGTGTATGAATCCTGACATCTTTGATTTTTCAAATACTTTTCCAACACAGCTATTCTTCGTATACTTTTTTTAAAAAAGGAGACATCTCTTAAAGAATACATTTTATCCATTATAGAGTATGACTGACTAAATAAACTTAGTAACTTCATTGATTTTCTCAAATAATCTCATTGTCTCAAATATTTTTAATTATGTTTTGTATAAATACTTTTGTTATACATATGTTCTACTTTATACAAGGAGACTGCGGCAGAACTGGAAAGTGAAAACAGGTCTCTTGCTTCACAGCCCATCTTCTTTCCATTACACTCATCAGCTGAAGTGAAATTAAAAAAAACAAAAACAACAAAGACTCATTCTTGGAGCAGAAGATACTGAACAAGAATACTAATTAATTAAGTTATTAGCAATGTAAACTCTCACCTAAAGTATAAGCAGGTTTATCCTTTTACACTAGTTAGAAGGAAAACTATATTTTGGAGGAATTGAGAAAAATGCCACAGTCAGTGGAATGAGAGAAGGAGATAACTAAGGAAGTTGAAATAATTCTTGTTATACAATGTTAAACATAGCAATTAAATTGTTTTCCAACAGTACACAAAATGGTAATCATAGGATGAAAGTGACTCCTTTTAATTGACACATAATAATTTTACATATTTATGAGGTATATAGTGATATTTTGATATAAGTATAGAATGTGTAATGATGAAATTAGATTGATTAGCATATCCATTACCTCAAACATTTGTTAATATCATTTCCTTGTGCTGGGAACATTCAGAATCCTCTCTTGTAGCTATTTGAAAATATAAAATAAATTATTGTTAACTATATCACACTACAGTGTTATAGAACACCATAGCTTATTTCTCTTACATAGCTATAAGTTTGTATATGTGAACCAACCTCTATTTTCCTCTCTCCCCTAACCTTCTCAGTAACCACTATTTTACTATCTGCTTCTATTAAAGATTTTAGCCCTTACATGTAAGTAAGAACATGTAGTAGTATTTGTATTTCTGTACCTCACTTATTTCACTTAACATAATGTCCTCCAGGCTCAACAATATTGCTACAAATGACCAGAGTTCTTTCTTTTTTATGGCTGAATAGTATATCATTATGTAGATATATACCACATTTAAAAAATCTATTGACCTGTTGATCGATACTTAGGTTGATTTCATATCTTCGCTATTGTGAATAGTGCTACAGTAAACATAGGGGTGCAGATAGCTCTTCAATATGCTGATTTCCTTTATGAAAGTTATTTATCCAAGCCAATCAACAGCATTTTCTCCAAGGGCAAAATATTTATTTTTCTCTTTTTTATGTTACCTTGGGTATCAGCTGAGAAGGCATCTCAAAAGGTGTAAAGCATTTATTAACTCCTTACTCTATAACTGATCTTAGGACTTTGATGTATGGAGAACATGCACACCTACCCACAATATTGAACATTTCTTAACTGGCTTTTCATTAGATGATCGGGCTGTTTAGGTTCACAGTCAAGAGTGGGCATATATGTCAAACATTTTGATAAACTAATGGCTATTTGGAGAAAAGTATTGCAGATGCCAAATTGTAAAATTAGCAACATGGAAATGCAGTAAATCTGTAAAAGTTTAGTTATAACTTTGGCTACAAAAGTATAAGTTACAATATTAAAAATGAAGGATATCACTGTATTTTAAGAAAAGAAGTAAACAGAGATGGCCTAAACAAGTCTCCCTAGTTTTACATTGCACATGCATAGTCACACCACTATAATAAAATCGTGTTTTTTAAGGTCTTCAATAACATCTTTCTTGCTAAACACAAAGGTCTTTTCTCAGTTTTCTTTACCTTTAATCCCTTTCCAAATTCTGCAACTCCTGAATACATGCCTTCCTGAAATATGCAGATTATATAGTTAGCAGAAAAATACAAAAAAAAATCCAGAGCTTTTAAAAATCAAACCTAGACATGAGTCTTGCTTTTTGATTTATAATTTATTTAGAAACAGACATTCTGTCTAGAATGCATACTAAATTTATTTCATGTACACACATAAACATTTTTTCAAAGAAATGATCATGGAGAGTTAAGGAAATTATCTGAATACCTAAGGACAAATTATTACTTTACATGAAATATACAAGCAATTGAGGCAATGTTGCTTTCTCACCCAATAACTTCCCCATGTAATTTGTATGTTTGTGGCAAATAGCAATTCAACCACATTATACCTTGTTTAGTTTATCAATTAATTATTTCTTCAAAGATACGTACTTTCTATTTTTCAGCTACTATTGTAAACCACTATGTCATTTTATCTTTTCATAGCATCCACAAGCAAAGACTGAATAGGCTTTCATTATATAATTCTGCTTTAAGGCAAATGTAGACAACATGCCACATTGCCTCACACAGTTCAGTTCAATAGAAATAATATATTAATCTATTTTCTCAACAAAATACATATTATACAACTGCTACACACCTGACATTGTTAGGTGCTTGACTTTTTTGTTGTTCACTGATATCACGGGAAACAGGTACTTGACTTTTGATAAGACTTTTAATAATAGCACTTGTTTAAAAATATTCTCACAGAATTGGTTTCAAAGTGTATTTACAGTGAAGCTCAATTGCTTGTCAGCGTCATGGCTAAGATTAAGTGTAGTACAGTGGAGCTCAGTGGACCCAGTGGAAGGTGACAAGGAGAACTGAATAAAGCAAGCAAAAAATAAACAAAAAAACTTGAGAAAAGTAATAATTTGATAAAAATGTTTATAAAATAAAATAAGTACAATAATGGTAACTATAACTCTTTTCACCCCAACTCAGGCAAATTATATTTCTAGTAAGTACTATAAATAATGAACAGTTATCTACAGAACATGAGCTTTGTATATTTGTAATCTTTTATCTGATACATACTTACATTACAAATTCTATCTCTCTCTTTGTTAAGTGGCTTATATATTTTTATATGCAATTTATAGGAACTCAATTATAATGTTAAATTTAATTTTTGTGCTATATGGTAATATATATGTGCATGACCAAAGTAAACAAGTTTATATAAACATTGTTTATTGTGCACATTGGATTAATACATCTCAAATTCTGAAGACAAAAGCAAGAGCTATTTCAGAAAATGCCTTAAAATTTCAATACAATTAAGTAAAAAATATGATTTAGAGTATTTTTGAATTTAAAATAAACTGATATGATCAATATCGTGATATGGCAGATTTAAAGCAATTAACTTGTGCAGAGTATTAATTTAAACATAAGATGCTGGCTCAAATTCATCAAAATAATAGAAACTAATTTCATATTTATTTTTATGTTAAATTTATATCATTTTAAACTTTTATTTTAGATTCAGGGGTACATATGCAGGTGTCTTATTGGTAAATTTTGGGTCATGGTTGTTTGGTGTACAGATTATTTCATTACCCAGGTAATAAGCGTAGTATCTGACAGGTATTTTTTCTGATCCTCTCCCTCCTCCGAAACTGCACCCTCAAGTAGCCCTGATATCTGTCATTCCCTTCTTTGTGTCTCTCTGTACTCAGTGTTCAGCTTCCACTTGTAAGTGAGAACATGTACCATTTGGTTTTCTTTTCCTGCATTAATTTGTTTAGGATTATGGCCTCCAGCTCCATCCATGATGCTTCAAAGAACATGATCTCATTCTTTTTTAAGGCTATGTAGTATTCCATGGCATTTATGCACCACATTTTCTCCATGCAGTCTCTAACACTGATAGTCATTTAGGTTGATTCCATGACTTTGCTACTGTAAATTGTGTTGTGACGAACATACGCATGCATGTCTCTTTATGGCAGAATAATTTATATTCCTTTCATTATATATCCAATAATGGAATTGTTGGATCAAATGATAGTTCTGTTTTAAGTTCTTTGTGAAATCACCCCACTGCTTTCCACAATGGCTGAACTAATTTACATTCCCACCAGCAGTGTATAAGTTTTTCTCCAAAACCTCACCAGCATCTGTTATTTTTTGAGTTTTTAATGATGTCATCCTGACTGTTGGGAGATCTCATTGCAATTCTGATTTGCATTTCTTTAATGATTAGTGATGTTGAGCTTTTTTTAATGTATTTGTTGGCCACCTGTATGTTCTCTTCAAAGCATCTCTTCATGTCCTTTGCCCACTTTGTAATAGGATTGTTTAATACTGCAAACTAGACAGGTGAAAGATCTGTACAATGAGAATTACTAAACACTGCTGAAATAAATGAGAGATGGCACAAGCAAATAGAAAAACATTCCATGCTAAATGATAGGAAAAAATCAATATTGTTAAAATGGCCATACTGCTCAAAGCAATTTACAGACTCAGTGTTATTCCTATCAAAATACCGATGAAATTGTTCACATAATTAGATAATACTATTTCAAAATTCATATGAACCAAAAAAGAGCTGACTTACTCAGGACAATTCTAGGCATCATGTTACCAGACTTCAAACTATATTACAATGCTATGATAACCAAAACAGCATGGTATTGGTACAAAACTAGACAGAATAGAGAGCCCAGAAATAAAGCTGCACACCTATAGTCATCTGATCCTTGACAAAGTCAACAAAAACAAACAGTGGGGAATGAACTATTTATTCAATAAATGGTGCTCAAATAAATGACTAGCAGAGGACTGAAGCTGGACCCCCTCCTTACACTGTATACAGAAATAAACTCAATATGGATTAAAGACTTAAATGTAAAACCTAAAACTATAAAACACTGGAAGATAACCTAAGAAATACCATTCCAGACATAGGCCCTGGCAAAGATTTCATGATGAAGATGCCAAAAGCAACCGCAACAAAAAAATTGACAAATGGGAGGTAATTAAACTAAAGAGCTTGTGCACAGCAAAAGAAACTATCAAGAGAGTAAACAGACAACCTACAGAAAGGGAGTAAATATTTGCAAATTTGGCATCCAACAAAAATCTAATAGCCAGAATCTATTAGGAACTTAAACTAATTTTGTATTTCTAAAGATAATTCTCTAACCAGCATATACAATACCTACAATCTAAAACACTTTCCAACTACTAGAGAACAAACAATGTATAATGTAGAAAAAAATATCTCCAAAGAAGCACATTAAGGTGTTAGCATTTCTGCTACTGTGCATAGAAAACTGTATCCCTGTGGATTTTCCATGCATTATAACTAGGCTATTCTGACTCAAATACACAAATATCAAGGTTAAACGAGTGATGCAAATCCATTTCATTCTCTGATAACCATGAACATATTTGCATGTTTCACCTTTAAACTTAATCCAAAACTAGTATAGATTGCGATGTGTAGCTCATATTTCAAAATTTTCCAGTATTAGTATGCATCACTTTTATTAGAATTGATTTTTTTCCCCAGAAATAGGACAACACAAGTGTGAAAATCAAGGACAGGAAGAAATAAATAACCTAGAGGGCAACAAGACAGGCCACAGACCCATATAACCTCAGGTGTTGTCTCACCCAGCAAGTGTATGGGCTTTATCACCTTCGGCAATTTGTTTAACTTCTCTCAGCATTTGGAGTAATAACATATTCCTCACAAAACTATCGCAAGTTTGATTCCTAGAGGGTCAATTAAGTGTTAACAGACAGAATGTATCCTTCAATATATTTTACGTCAATCCAGTCTTACTTTTTCTGCTTCCAAAAATGGGAGATATTCAAGAAATATTATAAAAATTATTCTACTTCTGTTTTTAGTTTTAGCACAAAATGAGACTTTTCATATAATGTAAAACATAATCATCAACATATGTGATACATTATCCGTCTAGGGTTGTAATGTATGTGTTTTGCCCTGACCAAACCTGGGACAGTAATTATATTTCAAATTTTACAGTTTCATTGGTATTTATATTATAATTCCAAAGGATTTGTTAAAGTTCTCAGTATCATTAAGGACATAAGGAAATACTTTTTAAAAAGTGAAATAATTATATTTTTAAAAAGCACCTGTGTTTTAGAAGGGAGACCACCAGCAAAGATGTAGAATAGTAGTGGGAAAATAGGAGCAAAAAGGAATAACCTGTTAGACCCATAACTTAACCAGTAATAATCATCCACAGTTTTCTTTTTTTTTTTTAATTTTTAATCCCATGCCTGTCTATCTACAACAATTAAAATACAGACATGGAAACTATACTCTTTGAATCCTTATTAGCTTCTTATTGTGGTATGAGTAACAATAAATTACATTATTTTCCTTTGTATTTTGTGAAAATTTAAATAGACAAATGGAAAATTTTCTATTTAGAAATAGAGATTATTAAAATTCAAATCACACATAGTGAAATTATCTAATTAATTTCTTGATATAATCCAGAAATAGCTGGATAGAGATCTGAACATGTATCCAGTATATGAGAGACATATAATGAATCTTTCTTGCTATAACCTACAAGAGAGGCACAAGTACTATCCTTGGTACCCAAAACATATTGGATAATGTTTCATTATAATTGATGTACCTTTAAAAGCCTATTTAAAGTAGTGTTTAAAAAATAGTTCATGTAGTATATTGAGCACTAAAACTTTCAAGCCTACTGCTACCCTACTACTAGAATAAAAGTATTTTAATACAAGAAAGAAAAATAATATATAATCATCACATAACTTCATATTTTAAGGTTGCCCAATAAAATATTTCTCATAACCTCTTCAATGAGTTTAGCATCAGAAAACGAGGCAAATGCAAGGTATACATGAAAGTTTCAGATTCTATTCATATCTCATATGTTACAAATTGCTTGGATTTCATGTGTATCTCACTTTGAAAGTGTAGTGGGCAGTCAAATGTACAACTGTTCAAAGCCTTTTACACTTTGTTGTTGTTGTTGTTTTGAGATGAAGTCTCGTTATGTTGCCCAGGCTGGAGTGCAGTGGCACGATCTTGGCTCACTGTAACCACTGCCTCCTGGGTTCAAGTGATTCTCCTGCCTCAGCCTCCCAAGTAGCTGGGACTACAGGCACGTGCCACCACGCTTAGCTAATTTTTTTTTTATTTTTAGTAGAGACGGGGTTTCACTGTGTTAGCCAGGATAGTCTTGATCTCCTGACCTTGTGATCTGCCCGCCTTGGCCTCCCAAAGTGCTGGGATTACAGTCATGAGCCACCCTGCCCAGCCCCTTTTACCCTTTTAAGAACAGAAGTGAATAGTTCATCCCCAATACCAGTTCCAATAGCAGCCACTGCTCAAGTAACCAAGAGTAACCTCTTGCTTTGAATGGCATCCTTCTTCCAACTTACCAATTTTACCATAAATTTGAAGGATCAGTGGAGTAATATAAATTGGATAGTTTACAAAGTATTATTTTTTGTAAAAAAAAAAAAAAAAGGAAAAACAAAGACGCTTTTATCAGCCAACCTATTCCTTTTGTTTGCCCTCTATAGGGGTGGCAGTTTGAAGTAGTTAGAAAAAAGACATAAAAAGGAAGTATCAATGAGTAATTAAAAGTGGCTGCTGGTTTTGTTTTTACTGTGTTTGGCTGAATGCACAGTCAGTACAGTGAGAATCTTCACAGAAAATACCTTAAAAAACAGAAGAGAGTATTGCTGCTGTGTTTTCAAATCTGCAATTCAAAGTTCCACTTTTCTCCCATGGGAGACTGACCCAGAACACTGAAGAAAGATCCACAAGGATAAGGTTGCTCAATAATGTCAAAGATTACCAGTGATCAAAAGCAAGGTTCCAGTGACCGCACACCATTTCCAAAAGGTCAGAATCACAAGTTCTTTTAGTAAGTGAATGTCTTTACACACTGATTGCACAAGGCTGCAACAAAAGTCTATTTTTATTCTCTGGAATCTATATTCCAGAAATGAGACCTAATTTTCTGTGGATAGTTTTTTGACCAATTCTACCCTTAGAAAAAAAGTACTTGTATAAACATAAAATCAGTTTGGGCATTGTGCTGTATTTTGTTTACAAGAATGTATAAGTGTCAAAGGAAAGAAAATCTATTTTCAAAGAGCCTCAAACAACTACTTTAAAAGAAACTCACTCAGATTTGTTGAAACGTATTCAGCAGATAATTGAGAGATTTCTCTCACAGAGAGCTGGCAGGAAAAGAAAATATTTCAATATTTTTCTATGTCAAACAGTAGAGTATCACAGACAAGCCTGTTGTTCTCACCACTGATCTCAAACCTGGAGCTCTCAAGTTAGATATACCTCAGAAAGAGAAGTAAGTATCACAGGATGGAAAAAGCAGCAGCGTCCTGGAAGCAAAGAAATGAATTCTCAGGAACAGCTTGCTCTTTGTTCACCGTTTATATGACTCTTGTGACACTGGAATAATGATTTCATATTGTAGCATGCTTTTTTCCTCTGCACATAGTTCCTTATCACCAAAACAAACAGGAAGGAAGAAATGGAGTGAGGATGGAGGGAGGTGAGGAAAAGAGGGAAGGAGACAAAGAAAGGGAGGGAGGGAAGAAGCAGCATTGGGAGGGAGGGAACAAAAGGGAGATAACTCATCAAACAGTACAAAAGTCTTGAACAGGAAGCCTAAGAATATCATCATGTTGCCCCCAAATCCCCACCAACAGCCTCTGGGAGTAGAAATGTAAAAGAAAAAACAATTTTCTGTGGTTAAGGAAAGTCTGGGACTGCTGTCATTCATATGCAATTCCATCCAAATTCAGAGTGCTTGAGGAAATCACATGCTTCTCTCTTCTCTCTCCTTTCTTGTGTTTTACATTCTTCAGCTTCCTAATTCTTGCTTTTTACATTTAATAGTTTGAAATAGTCTAAGCAGGGTGTATGTGTTAGTGTGTGTGTATTCAATAGCTTAAAACCAATCAAATGTATTAAATAAGAGAGTGACTTTCAGGTACCTTGGAAGCTCCTACAAAGTTACAGGGGGATATTCTGCTTGTGATTCCTATGTCACCTCTGAACCATTGAAATTCATCTCTCTTTCCAAATCGGTATTCCAATAAATCATGTTTCTTTTTTGCCCAGTTTGGCTATAAATAGGCTTAAATTTCAAAAATAGATGTTCACAAATGTTTAAAATTTCCTCAAAGTTCTCAATTATACCTGAATATTAAATAATAATCGAAACAATAAAATGGTTATTTTTCATTCTCTTATTTGTTTAATGGAGGTGAGATACAGAATATATCTTAAAAACTTAAAACAGCTACCGAGAGTTGATCTTTAGAATCTTTTCAATGTTCCTCCTATAAAATAATTGTCTTCCAAAGTTATACTATCTAACCTCAAAACACGATATAAATTGAGTGCAATGATGGAAGAGGTCCTGTAGTCTGATAGAGAAGAAAATCATATGTATTATATATTTTAATACATATTACATATCTCTATATATCTCTATATTATATATCTCTCCTTATAGCTATATCTATATGTACAGAGAGATAATCAAATTTTATGTTAAATTAAATATTAAATTTTATATAAATATATGCACACATATAATACCATAGGATACCAACATTTTATTAAATAACAATTTCTCAAAGTGTACAGGAATAAAATTTACATGAACACTGAGCATCATTTTTAAAAACATATAATACAAAAACTGGCAATAAAATAAGTTTTTAATTTATTGGGAGATAGTGTCTTCAGAATTCAAAGTTCATTTTTAGAAACTGATTATATCTAATACAACTCATTAATTGGTAAAATTTTGCCTAGAGATTGGTATTTAAAAGTGTCAACATTACTTCTTTAAAGAATAGTCAACGATTTATTATTCTTTTGTAGTCCCGGTTATTGAGAGGGTTACATATTGTGAGACTGAAGACAACATTAATCTTGTATAATAATCAGCATTATTTTGTTACTTTTTCCAAAACTGCACTTTGCCACAGTTAAATTTATAGCAAAGAATTCAATTCTACTACATCAACACCACTAACTCATAACTGCATGAGGTTTTTATTTTATAAAACATTTTTTCGTATATTGCTTCATGTAATACTGAGATTAACTAATAAGATAAAGAGATTGCATTACTTGCCCAAGGTCAAAAAACAACTTGATCAACCTGGGATTCAAACATTTTGATTCTAAATCCAGTGTCCAATTTCTCTGATATGTCTTTTATGTCTATTTTTCTCTAGATGCATTATTACATAGAAACTGATTTTATTTTGATATAAAAAAATAATCCACTGGGCTCGATATATTTATTGACTATGTAAACAGCCCAGGCAATACATATTTTTGGCATGTCAATACATTGAAAAAACATATGTCTAAAGAATATATAAAAGTAAAATAACTTTGGGGAATGTTTCTGGTTAACAAATCATTCCTAAATACTAAACTGGACCCTATTTATTTACAATACAATGTACAAATAATCTCTCCCTTTATCTATATAAGTTAGATCAATTATATTTGCCATATTCCAATTCAAAATGGTGTTACAGGGAACAATAACAATTACTGAGAAATATAAATTCTCATGATTCCTAGGTTCCAAAGGGAAATAAACATAGGGACAGATGTTAATAAGCCATAAACTCTTTGTTTAGCTATATATGCCTGATTATTACAGGAAGTATGTCAATACTATATAAACAAAACAATTTCTTTAAAAATGTAAAATATGAATTCATATATATTCAAACAGGATATATACATATCTGAGTGTGTATGTATATGTGTGTATATGTGTATGTGCATACATAAACTTTACTACAGAATTCACAATAGTAAATCATTCAGTAATGAATCTTCTTGACCAATTTAAATTCTGACTTAACCTACTGTGTGGTTTGTAAACAATTATCATGAATGTATCTAATGAAAACATTATTAAATTATCACATCTTCATTCTAGAAATATTATGGGTACAGGTTTAGAATACCCGATCTGAAAATTTAAAATCCAAAATGCTCCAAAGTTAAAGAATTTTGAGCACCGAAATGATGCTCAAAGGAAATGCTCATTCAATCATTTTGGATTTTGTACTTTTAGACTGGGAATAGTAAGTATAATACAAATATTCCAAAACTCCAAAAAAATTCAAAATCTGAAACACTTCTGGTCCCAAGCATTACAAATAAGGGATACTCAACCTGTAGTAAAATGTTTCTATATATAATTGCAAGTAAGCCACTTTTTAAAAATTGAAGATTTATTTCTAAATGACAAGGGAAACTAATACTTGGGTAAAAAGTTCCATGTGATTTTTACAAAGAAATGTTAAATGTTTTAGAAATCCATATCATATGTCTTCAATTATTTTTGTAAAAATCAAAAGGTCAAATTAAAGTTATACATTAAGAGAAAAAAAAACAAAGTTAGCTGTGTAAAGTTGGTTTTTATAGTGGAACACTTATAAATGCCATCACAATCTATGGCCTTGTGAAGATACAGGCAGTAGTCTGTGAGAGAACTCAGGGCAAGAGGCAGAGATTCATGGGCTCACCTGCATAGGAGTGACAGTGGAAACTGGAAAAGTACTCACCTTTTCTCCTAGTACCATCAGTCCAAATTTTCCAAAATTCTTGCTGTGTAAGCATTATAACCTATTTAGTCTATTAAAGATTGGACTGCCTTCTCTTCTGCAAATCAGACAATCTATAGCTTAAAATAATGGCAGATATTTAGGTCACTTTCAAACAGACAGCCAATCCATCTACTCTATATTTTAATTTGATTTTCAGAGAACCCCCAGGGTTTCTTGAAATATTCTCAGAGAAGCAAAATACTACATACACAGTAATCATAATTTCCAAATATACAAATCATAAAACATTTATGCATTTTTGCACAAGATCATAAAATAGGACTACAACAGAAGGCAAATTTTATATTTCAAACTTACTTTGAGTGTGTGTGTGTGTGTGTGTCAACTAAGTTGTTAGGATCACTGACCTTTGACATTAATCAGTTTCAGAAATTAAGGGATAGAAATTATGAAAATCAAAAGATAGGAAAATATAAAAAGTGAGGTATCTATTAATTCAGAATAAAGAAAGTTGTAGAAAACAGAGTATATAACTGAATTTAAAGTACGAGGCTAATTGTAAATGTTTCTAATTTTATCTAACCATCTTTAACCCCAATTCACTTCAGTTCATATAAACCTTAAATCCTGAACTAAACCAACATGCTGAAGTTTAGATGGTAGCTTTTGCAAACTTACACCAGCAAACTGATACAAATGTTAGCTACAGTTAATAATTCAGCACAGGTCCTCTACATACAAAATGACATGCAGATTGGTTATACCTAGAAGTGAAAGGTGACTCAATTTTAATATCATTTTCATGATTATAATAATCTATAGGTTTCTTTGATTATGGAAGTATATTTGTGATGCCAAATATAATTTAATTTATTCACAATATCTAAGAGAAAAAATTCATAGGCATACTTTCAAGATTTGGAAGGCCTCAGATCTCTTTCAGGGCCTGCCTGGTGAAAAAGGCCCAAGACCCATTCAAGCACACATAATTCTGAAGGTCTGTCTGCCAGCAATAAAGGCCGAAATTGGATACTTGGTGAGATTAATTACCTAGATAAGGCTTGATAATGCAAGTCAAATGGGAATGTAATTAAAGTGCACCTTCCATGAAAATTATTCATTGCTGATGGATCAGGTGACAGATAAATCAAAAGGCATTTTTTTAAAAGCCTACAGGTTAACTTGAAGCAAGTCTTTCCTCTTTTTAAAACTCTGTAATTGCAGGTGTGGAATTCACTCTTGCTGTCCTATCCTCATCATGATACCATAAGACAAAAAAGTAGATTGTAATGTAATCTATTAGAAATAGAAGCCAATAGAAAAACCATTAGGACCATAGTTACAAACAAAAGGTCACCTAGACTGGAACCAGTTGGCTGGCAGCTTTCAGAAGAGAGTATCACTCTATGCTCATACTATAATGGGGATTGCAACCATAAAAAATGACAAGTGATGAATTAATAAGTTGACTAGTCCCTAGGGTGCAATTCTTACAGATAAAGGCATGCTGGAGTAATCAAATAGAGTTATAAATTAGATAAATAGAATGGCACAAGAAGTATTTTACATTGTCATTATTAAATAAAGTCTTCCTGGATGTGCTGTTAATTCTTTATTGCCAGTACATTTATTTACAGTGTAAGAACAATAAAAAATACTGTTTTATAAGGATGGCAGGGTAATTTCAGTTACCTAGAAGGATACTAAATCTAATTTCTATATTGAGTTATCCTATATATGTTTATTATGCATCTAAGAGAAGAAAGATGAAACAAAATATCCAACTAAATGACAGTTACTAGAAAATATGGCTTTACATGTTATTCATTTGCCTACTCTAACTAATGAACACGTCTTTACTGATATGTGTAAAGAAAACACATATTGTCTGCAAGAACAAACTTCATGCTGAACAAGAAAATCGTGTCATCCAGCAGATGGCATATGGAATTCACAAAAAAATCAATTACTATTAGAAGAAATAATAATAACCTAAGCATAAAAGTTGAACACTTTTTGTTCTTTGGAAAACTTTGAATAATACTGATCTACAACAGTTATTACAAACCCTCAAATAGTCATTTGACTTTTCCAAAACTTTATACTTTTTAATTTAAACTTGAAAAACATCCAAAATTTGAACTCAAATTCCTTCAACAATCTATCTGTCCCAGGATCACATAAAAATACTTCAAATTAAAACATAATCAAATTTTTATAATCACTTACATGCAATTTAAATAATAACTGCAGATGTTTTAACCTAGTTCTAAGAAAGAAATATTTCTAAAATTGTGTTACATAAAAAAATTTACAAAGCAGCTCTTTTTACACAGTGAAAACTCCAGAAATAAAAAAATTCAAAGTCAAACACATGATGTAGATTTTAGATATGTAAATTGGATATACAGGGTTTGTGTTTGAAGTGCTATAAATTTAAGTGTATAAAAATATATCTGTCAGAGAATTATCTGTTTATAGTTCTTCATTCCTAAAGGTTATGAATTAAAATTGAAAACAGGCATAGCAAACACCCAGTGCATTTTATCAGGAGACATTGCTTTTTGCATTCCCTGCAGGTTCCAGTTAGTAACTTAATCCCAGCCAAACTATAAAGTAAACTGTTCATGATTTGTCAGATTAGCTGATGCTTGTCCAGAAAAATGGTCGAAAAAAGAGTCACCAGGACACTATAATTAAGATCCATTCATCCATTTCATCCTTGGATTGAAGAAAATAATGAAACATCAAAGTAGGCAGGCAGCAGTCTAAAGGAGGTCAGCTGTTGTATTTTCAAACATAACACCAGTGTTTAATGCAGCAAGTGTACCAGAAGTCACTTACAAATTATATTAATATCCGACGTTTGTTGAAATAAGATAATGGCTTTCTGTTCTTTGTTTATATAATTTTCAAAGATAAAGGAAATGTGTCTAAAAATAAAAGACTTATCAGTATTAACAAATACTGCACATAGCAAAAATAAAATTTCCATATTTTTAGGTGGTTATACTTT
Source organism: Pan paniscus (assembly GCF_029289425.2). NCBI lineage: Eukaryota > Metazoa > Chordata > Mammalia > Primates > Hominidae > Pan > Pan paniscus. The sequence goes on from NC_073254.2 coordinate 113,452,109, forward strand.
TTATATTGGCAAGTTCATGATATGGGACATATAATTTAAAATCTACTGGAGAAAGAAGAAGAGATACATGTCTATCTATCTATCATCTATCTAGCATAACACAGTCTCTGTATTAGATGTGTATAAACAGTCCTTTGATTTTATAGCATTTAATATTAATGATACTATCTTAGATGAGAGATAGTTATAAATGCATAGTTTATCTTTGTACAATTAACATCTTTCTTTTTATGACCTTTATTTCTGAGATTATCAGGTTCTCAACAATGAAATTTGTGTGAGGCTATATTTGGGTTCTTGGTGATGTCAGGGATGTGAGAAAATAGGATGAGATGTCAAAACAAGGAGAAAACAAGGTTATGATAATGTATTAGAAAAGAACAAAGGCAGTAATTTTTTCCAAACATAATTCAGACTCATTCTCTGTCTTAAAGTCTTTACCAGTCTGATAAATGTTGTATGAAATCAGCATAAAAAGTAATCTATTACAATTCAATTCAGCCATCATTGAGCTGAATACTCTACTACGTATGCCATAGTGTCAGGCTTTGCTTTTGACCATGGTAAACATCATTATGATAGTTTCTACCTCAAGTTATCAGTAAAAACTGTTTCTCATGGTTCCAAATTTTCAAATCCAGTAGACTTTCTTGTGTCTTCATTCTATTGACCTCCTGTGACACTTGATTCTATGATTAACTTAATGAGAAAATTTCCCTTCCTTTGGTAATTGTGACAGCCCCCTTATTCAACTGGCCTGGCCACCCCTCTTTGGTCTTTGTCATGTGCTTCTGAGATGCTTCCATCCTAACTATTTGTTTTCTCAAAACTTTTTTGTCACACTTTTAAATTATACCTCCACTCCTCTTCCCAGGAGAGGCCACTCATTAACTCACCATCTATAGGCAAAAGATTCCTAAAGCTGTAACATTTAAGCCCTACCACCATTTGAATGCCCATTCTCTTAGGAATATGTATGTACTCATAAAATGTATGAGGTTAAAGAACATATGTTTATTACTGTCTATACATGTCTATACACATAAATACATCAGTTCACAGTGGTATAGTCTGACATAACTAGAGTTAAGGGTGCTGAGTTTAAGAGTATTAGCAGTATTTGAATAATACAATAGTGATATGGCTTAACCAGTTTTGTTTTTACCATCATATACAATTTCCATTATGGATGCTATGCTCAGACAACGTTCTGCATCTTTCTATATGCTGAAGTTAATGACGAAATATTAAAAATTAAGACACTAATTATCTGATGTCAACACGCTATGGATAATTAAGAACTGCATGCTTTAAAGCTGTGCTAATTGTTTTTCACAAATCTTCCTCTGTAGTCCTTGTGTCTTAAACAAGGCAAGCAGCTACACGACTGTATGTACATCTCTGCCATGTATTTTGTCACAGAACATACATCATCTGTTCTGCCTTGTCCCTGACTAATTTTGTTAAGGCTGCAGCAATTATCTCTCCCTTTGTGATTGACCTATTTGTAAATTAAGTGCAGGGAATTTGGGTAATTTTTTCCCAGGGTTCTTAATTGATCCTTGTTCATTGCTTACACTAGTACAAAGGGAACCAAAGTCATAAAAACAATTAAAATTCAAACAAGTAACAATCATGCTTTAGCAGTTGTAACTGACAGATCTGAAAAACAAGATCTTGATAGTGTTCTCTCCTTTACCCTATTACTTGGATCAGTTGGTTAAAACTGTTAATGATTCTTGTGGATCAATGCCTTTTCCTTGTAGCTCTAATTTACTGCATTGGTAGATTAGTACAGATGTTTTTTTGGATGGCTCTGCATCATTCCACCAGATTGCTTGTCTGGATCAAATTTGCTTCAATTCATCACCAACGAAGCAAGGGATAAAATAATCAACATTTACTCCCTCTGAACACATGTAGTGAAAACAGAACAACAACTAAATGCTTGTCCAAATTTAAAGACAATCTCCTATCATTCACCTACATTTCATAGCTTTCAAGGCTATGTCCCTTAGCTGATCCAGGGCTGAAAATGGTGTATATGATTGACAGTGGCAGTGCATAGGAATTGGGATTGGGGGAAAACCTAAATATGTACTTAAAATTTATGGGCCCATGTTTTTACTACTGTCGTCATCATTATTACCAATTCATATTATGTGTCTTTGTCTTTACATGAATAATGTATGAAATTACTATCCATTGGCTTTTCATTCTCTGAAATGCAGCTTATTGATTTCTTGCTCTTAAATGAAATTTTTCTGAAACTGTGTCTGTCTCCACAATGCTACCGCTTCAATAACACTTAGAGAAATGGGCAGGATAGCTAGCTACATAAAAACTAATTCATGACTCATGGAACAAAACCTGTTTGTACCATAGAACCAAGCAAATCAGGTAACTGGTTTCAGTCAAGGAAGGATTAACCAAAAACACTTCTTTAGTCAATGTATATTGGAAACCTATTACAAATGTGTTAGTTTGTATTCTTGGCAGGGTATTACTAAAATATAACATATTTGTTATTTTTTATGATTTATAATTGTTTACTATCTCCAGAAAAAGAGACTGTATTCAATATATATTTACCTAAGTTTATGCCCTGAAAAACTTTGCATATTTTATTTAAGTTCCTCCTGTTAACTTGCTTTTTGTATTTTTCCCCTAAAAGTAAAGAGCATGTGGTCCAGTTAGTCACATTTTACTTAAAACAGATTTTCTATATATCACTTGAACAAACTTCTTTACTCTAAAGTGGCTATTTATTTGCAAATATTATTTTAGTAGATGAATATTCAGCTTACAAACTTCTTTACTCTAAAGTGGCTATTTATTTGCAAATATTATTTTAGTAGATGAATATTCAGCTTACTTACAATGTCTACTACATAAACTCGCAATTGCAAAATAAACGATCTTCTATTAAGGGCAATACATGTAATAAGAATTACTTTATATAATTCCATCATTATGGACTATTCCAGGATAATGATCCTAATGGGAAGTCATATTTTTTGAAGAGGATGCTTAAATTTAACAAATTACAAATTTGTATCTCCAAAATATAGAGCTATAAACACTTTTTCCTAAGAAAATCCTGAAATGGTACTGACTGCTTAATCTTGTAGAAATTATTAGGTTAAAATTGCCAAGAATTTGACAAACTTACCCAAGCTACAAAACTTGGGAACAAAATTTATTATAACTTTTATATTGGATGTTCTGTTACCATCAATGTATCACCTTCTAAAATTTATTAGATGATTAACTGGCTCTGTTAAAAAATAAAAACCTGTCTTGGACATTGAAAATAAAACATTACTATTGGTCATTTTCTGCTACTTACAAAGGTACTGCACTAAACAAGTTAAGGGTTTTTTGGAGGGGAAAAATCATAAAAATGCATAAAATTTCTACCACTGTCATTTCTTGTCCCATAAATAAAATTTTACATGCCTTAGCTGTCCTCATGCATATGGAAAATAAAGACTTTTCAGGATGGAATTAAATTATCTCAGGGATGAGTATTAGTCTGCATTTGTTGCTATAAGAAAATACCACAGACTGAGGGGCTTAAATTGAAATTTGTTTTCTCACAGTTCTGAGGGCTAGAAGTCCCAAGTCAAGGTCCAACAGATTTCAGTTTCTGCTGAAGCCTCTCTTTCTGGCTTGGGGATGGCCATCTTCTTGCTATGTGCTCACATGGCCTTTCTCAGTGTGTGTGGAGGAAAGTATACAGTTACATTGGGGGTTAGGGCTTCAGCATAGGAATTTTGAGGGGACACAATTCCATCACAGCAGTAGAATAACTGGGTTATTGCAAAAAATGAACTCTTGCTTCCCATGTATGTAAACATCATTATTTACAAAGTAGCAATTCAAAGATCAAAGAATTTAAGAAAAGATAAAGAAGCATTAAATTGGAAATATGAGAAGCAACTTAAAATACTCTATACAAGGATTTTTTCAAGAGTCTACTAAGAGCATGTCCATTAAACAGTATGCAGATCAACTTGTCACCGTAACCTCAACATAAGCCTATTTCATTACAAATATTAACCATATCAGAAAAGGATAGTTTTGACAACTCAGAAAGATACTGGGACTGGAGATCAGGGAGCTGAGGTGGCAAGATTAGGGTGTGGGGATGAGAACACAGGTTACTTAGAGGTATTTCCTTATGTATGTTTTAATTGAGAAGAGTCATGGCACAGTGATGTGCTGTAGCCTTAAAGCTGTCACCAAACCAAAAAAAATACAAAAATATTAAAACCTAAATATACCAAACTATAAAAAATATTAAAATAATGTATGAAAAGCTGATATTATTTTCCTAGGTACTAAAGAAAGCATCTCCAATCCTGATCTCTGTGCTTCTACATATTCAATGTTATATAAAAGATATAAATTAATTATATTTTCAACAAGCTTTCAAAATATGAAGCATTACGAAAGTTTTCAAAGTTAAGGTTTATTTGTACCTTTAATATTTTATAAGAAGGTTAAGCTTTTGTTTAAAATTCCTGCGTAAATACCACATTATGGCTGTAAACAGTTTAAGATTTTAAATATATTTACAGTTTTAGGACCAAATTGCAAAATGACTATACTTGAAATTATTAACTTATGTACTCATTGCATAATTTAAATAACATTATATCATTTGAATTAAATTAATGTCTTCTGTAACAACCTAGATAGTCTAAGAAATTTTCTTTGCATATTACAGTATACAAAGAATTTATGTACTCAGCCAACAAATATTTACTAACCATCTACCCTGGGCCCAATATGTTGATGGGGCTAGAGAGTATGATCAAAGGTACCGCCATTTTCTTATAACATGAAGCCTAAGAGGAAAGATAAACTTTTCACAACTAATATGTGAAGAATATTACAAATATATGATACACTTCGTATAAGACCATATCACAGAAACATGTAATTTTCTCTTAAACTTACATGATAAATTCGGAATGTGAAGATACTGTGCAAACATATGGGCCTTTACGTGTAAAGGAATCAACATGTTTTATACTAAGCACTACATAAATCCTGGTTATTAGTATTAATGTCAACATGGTAGTATGTTACCTAATTAAAATTTTATTAAAATAGTTATCTAAAATATCATCCTTTTTGTATGTTTTAATAACTTACAGCCACTAAATAAAAATGTAAATGTATCTATATATATATGTTTTCATATTTATGGTGTCACAAAAATACTTAAATAAATTTCACTAACAGTCTAAAGTTACTCCTTGTTTAAGCAAAGCATATGAATTACTAAAATGTCATGCCCTGCAGGGCATGAATTAGAATGACTAAATCCTGCACTTTCGGATACCTCAGGTTTATAAAATGTCTAAATGTAACAGAAATGCATATTTTGAACAGTTTACTGTTAAAGGAAATTTATTCGATTGATTCTCTGCTGCAGATGGCATAGGTGTACATATGAATGTATGTTTTAATAACAATAACACTATCTCTACAAAATGGTTCCTGTTTTTTGCATTTATATATTTTTAACCTAGTGATAAAACAATTATGCCTTGTTTCACCCTGTGGAGAATGCTGTGTTTAATATTACTTTATATAACCAATAAATGTTCTAAAATAAGAAAATATATTTTCTCAATATCATGTTCCTTTAAAATATAAATCAATCTTATATATTCCTAACAAGTATAAAAATACACAAATTTAAATGGAATTAATTTACTTATTAAAAGACATATAACTTGATGTGTGTGCATTAAATCATTGAAAAGAGACGATCTACGTTAATTTATGAGAAAACAATCACAGTTGAGTCACATTAATTCATGTGAGTGAAGCTACTTCTGACAAATAAAGAAAATGATTGTTGGTTTTGTCTTTTTTGGGGATAATTTTGCTTATGTATAATGTTATATCACATGACTCAGGTTATATTTCATCTGGTACATTATATAAACATTACAAATCAAAGTAAAGGGAATACTGACGCAAATCTTTATTTTGGCTGAGAAATTAGATCTGGGCATTGAAAAACACAGGAAAGTCAGTCAGTTTAAAATATGCAGGGCTATTTTTAAAGTTTCTTGAAGAAAGATAATAAAACAGTAATGAGAAGGCAAATGCTATATTTAGCAATGCTATCCCACAAAGATTACATTTGTTAATATTCTCAGGAAATAACACTTCTTAGTAGGTCTCCTTTTCACTTAACAGCTCTTATCACTGACCGTTAAACCAATCTGCAAATTCTCGTGTAATGGATTATGGAGCTACATTTTTAAAGATAGCACTCTATGATAAGATTGCATAAACGCTTAATAATTTTGAGGTAAGAAGTGTATTTGATTGCAATCATTTGGGTCATCACTATATAATTTACCGTGTGACCTTTGTAAAGTCATTCGAACCCTCAAAATTTTACTTTTAAAATGATATCAGTTCTTGTCTTAACAACTCCACAAATTTAGTTCAAATTTTAATATAATCTGAGTGAGTGTCATATAGATCATTCATCCATACACAACAAAATTGATGATGGGGATAAAATATAATTCTTTTTGAGAGACTCTAAAGAGACCTTTGAAGATAGTTGAGATGTCTCCACACCATAATGGCAGATTCTTTGAAGCCTTCTTATATTTTCAGAAACTGTATGTTTTGCACATTTTTTCCACAGTATCACTAGGCAGGAATTTTTTTTTTTTTAACAAACGACTATATGTAATACGTGAAATGTACTGCGGAAGATACACAAAAGTTTAAGTTAAACCAGGGTCAATCTGTTACTTTCCTGTTCAAAAACACTCAGGTTTCCCCGCTGTCTATCAGAAAAGATTCTTTTCCTAAAAATAAAAATTCCCCAGTAATCTTTCCCACAAATCTTTATTCATCCAGTTCATACCATTATTCCATAATCACACTCTGAATGCTGCCACTCTTATTCTTTTGCATAATTTAACCCTCTATAATGGATATTGTAATGGGCTGCCCACATTCTCCTTAGAAAAGGACTAAAGAAATTATTTGCCCAGCTGCCGAGATATTTGCCAGAAAACAGGCCTCAGTTCCCTGCCTAATTTAGAATTTCCTTTCTGAAAAGTAACACCTTGCTCATTCCTAGGAAAAACTGCAACCCATGTCTGGACAACATAGACGTATATAACTGTCACCTAGGGACAACCTGAGGGTTCATTACAGGTAGAGCACTCCCCATGGAGTTGGCTGATGATTCCAATGAGACCCCATCACAGCTCAGCCCTGCTCTGCTTGGTCCTGCTTGCTTCCCTTCTCTCTGATGGTGTTGATCCCAAACATTCTTCCTAATAAAACTCATGCACGCTAATCTCCATATAAGTATTTGCTTCCTGGGGAGCCCAACTTGAGAAACTATCCCTAACCTCTTTCAAGAGGTTTCAGTTTTCATCCTAATTCCTTCCGGATGCTTTCCAGAGCATTAAAATAGTTATCACTCTCATTAAAAACTGTAGTATATGTACAGTATCACTCACCTATTAATAGTGTACAGTGAATAGTGTAGCATAGTGATACGTTTGTACTCTATACTGAGATACTACTTTATTTATTTAGTTATAAATATATGTGGAGGTCTGAGAGGTCTTATGCCCCAAATCTCTCAGTTGCCTATGGGGAAAATATGAGGCCAAAAAAGTTAGGTGACTCAACTTTGACACTCTTTTCATGCACATTTTACATTTCAAAAAGTACCAGGAACATAGTAAGTGTTCAATAAATAGTAATATTTTAATTACTGCTCTTATAATTGTTTCAGGACAGTAACACACCTTTTTATTCTAATAAATGTACCTGGAATTAAGCTATTTGCTCAATTTTTACAATATGACGAGTCAAATAGTGTACCACTTGAGGAGAAAATTCTAGTATAAAGAGGTGAAGTAACTTGTCTAAAATCATGTAATTATGTCATCTAATATCAAATAATAAGTCTTTTCTATTAATGCCTTAATGGTTTCACTCTTGTATAATGATTTAATTTTTCTGGTTTTCCCATTGGCCTAATTCCACAACATTTTTTGTACAGCTAGTATGCAGAAAAGACTGTATTTGATGGTGGTGACACAGATAAACATGACACAGTTCCTGACTTGAAGGATAATTGCTAAGTCATCTATTTCCCTTTGAGGAGAGACCACATATTACAATTGCTTAAATAATCCCAGAGTGAATGAAGTATTAAAGAAAGAAACAGCATTTTTTGAGTGATCTGTTTTTATTAACGTTCATACTTCTGCATACTACTTCTGTGCTACCATACTTAGTCTCAGGAAGGAAGGTAGTGGCAATTACCATGTTCTGATTACAGAAAAGGGGTAGTATTCTTCAGGGCCTAGAATAGGATTTACTTTTATACTCTTACATCTAGCAAAATCACATCCATTCTGAAACTCTAGACTGACTAACATCTTTTATGGAAGGGCTTTCATTTGTTCTCTGAATGAATCATTCTTCAGAGTTTTGTACTTTGTTCCCAATGTTGTTCTACAACATTATAATAAAGTGTTCTATTGTTAGATACTTAAGAAGAGAACCATTCTTTACCTTCCTATCCTTAGCATCCCCCATAGTGCTTGACATGCACTAGGTACTTAGTGTAGTTGGACAAACTAATATTAAAAAGCAGCACTTAAATAGTGCTTAAGAATGGAAAACTATGGAATACTATGCAGCCACAAAAAAGAACAAGATCGTGTCCTTTGCAGTGACATGGATGAAGTGGGTGGGCATTATCCTTAGCAAACTAACACAGGAAGAGAAAACCAAATACCACATGTTCTTACTTATAAGTGGGAGCTAAATGATGAGAACACAGGGACACACAGAAGGGAACAACACACACTGGGGCCTACTGTGGGGTGGAGGGTGGCCAGAGGGAGAGGATTAGCAAAAATAACAAATGAGCAGTAGGCTTAATACCTGGGTGATGAAATAATCTATACAACTAATTCCCATGACACAAGTTTGCCTATGTAACAAACCTGCACATGTACCACTGAACTTAACATAAAAGGTTAAAAAAGGCATTTTTTAAAGAGAACTTTTAAATATAAGGAAGAATAAGGGTCATAATGTCATAAATTAAATACATATGTTTTCCCCCTACTTCTATATTTTAAAAAATATCTCCATTGTACGTAACTTGATCTTTCTGACTTCAGCCTTAATAGATCAATATAATTACTAACAAAACAACAAGAACAAAAATGTATGGTTCAGCCAGCTTGTGTATGGCATGTTCATGATAAGTAAATATTAAAAGTATATAAATATGAATATTAAAATATGCTTTTCAATACAAATCTATCTTAAAGCTAAGGTTTACATAAGAACCTCTATCATAAGATAATTGATAACTAGATAAGTCATATTTTTTACAGGCCAAACAAAATTAATTTCTCCCTCTTCCAATGTTATAATACGTTAACTGCCAATTCTGCACTCACATTATTTTCCCTCATGCTTCTGCAGATAAAGAAATTGGTCCATTTTGCCTTGACAGGTTCCCAAAGAGTTACATAAAAAGAGGACTAATTGGCATTCATTTTGCTATTCACTGCATTAGCATTTTTATGGCAATGTATGAGTTTAGTTTCCTCTAACATCATCTCACTTAACACGATAATACAGGAAGGTAGGTATTATTTTATCCCCATTTTTTTTTCATGAGGAGTTTAGTGATCGACCCAAAATGTATATACCTCATAGAGGTAGACTAGAAACTAGAACTCAGGGCCCTTGATACCAATGGCCCTATTCTTCCTGTGAGCAAAGGATATTCAATACACTTCTACTCACACAAATACTGGTAAAGGGTCTTGTGCTCCAAACTCAAAACTTAACAGAAAAGGAACTACAAAGTACACACACTACCTTTCAAGCACTGGCTGATTATTTGTTATCCTGACTCTCTAAGCTTTCCCAGAATCATGAAATTCTCTTAATAAACCCTTTTATGCTAGGCATCAGTGGATTGCTGAGGAGGAAGATAACCAACCAGAAATATAGACTTAAATTCACTGTTGAAGTGATTTCAGCATAAACTAGGTTGGAAATGATGCTATTTGTTTAATGGAGAATGATAATTTCAAGGGTTTTACAGGGTTCCTTGGATAGTTTTGAACTCGGACAAAGTTTCAAATCACCCCCCTTTAGGAAGAGCAAAAATATGGTAATGGAGGGAACTGAGTATACTCACACAAAATAACAATAGTCACTAACACATTCCAAATTTCCTCTGTTAGAAAAAGTTAACTGTAAATTCATGAGTTTTAGCATTTGAGATGTAGTCAGACTAGGCAATCATGAATTAGTATTTTAATACAAAACTGCAAACCTAGTTTTTTAACCTTTATTTATGTTTATGTTATTTAATAAATGTATAGGTATTCTTTTTATCATTTTTTCTTTTCATCGAGGTATAATTTAAATACCATAAAATGTACTCATTTTAATATACGATTAAGTATTTTTAGTATATTTACAGGATTGTTGTACAATCATCACAATATATTTATTGTACATTTAAATCAACCTCCCCCACAAATAAAGCAAAAAAAAAAAAAAAACCCTCCAGCCAACCTAGTTTGTTCTTAACCAGAAGGGAATCAACATCCAAAGCCATTTTACATAACAACTGCGAAATATTTGATTCCAGAAACTTACAGAAATTTGATAATATATTTAGCCTGTATAGTATTAACTTGAGAAATCAAACAATAGACATTTTAGGAACATGAAAAGACATCCCCAAAGTGGCCAATTTGGCAAACACTATTTCTGGTATCAGTTCAGCATCACCTGGTTATATTCAAAAATAAAAATGTCACTTCTTGATATTAGCAGGAATAAAAGAATGTCATTCTAACTTAGTAGAACCAAGTTTATATTAATGCTTCCAAAAGATAGCTCTTATGTCAAAATCATAAACCTAAAAACGTTTCAAATCCACTCACTGCAAAGTTATGACAACAAATTTATATATAAAACAACACAAGTGGAACTATCTTATGACAACAGCATTTTAAAATAAATAGGATAAATATTGCTAATAAAAGAGGTAAGTCCAAAGTAAAATAGGTAAGTCCAGGTAATTAGCTAAATCACTTATTTTTTGTCTAATTATTAAAGATTTACATTTCTATGTTTTACCTCCCGATATCTGCTCTTATAAATAGGAGATCTGATTCAAACAGCCTTTGAAATAAGCATCAGAATGAAACCTTTAGAATAAAAACCCACTAATTTGTTAAAAAATGGTAAGCCTGAGATCATATACATAGTTTTCATTATGTAGATATAATCTAAATAGGTAACAGTTGGTTAAAATTAGCACGGAAATGAAGAATAGATTAGTCTGTGTCCAGGAATTTGGGATAATACTGGTTGCTTTTAGACAGCCAGCCAAAGACCAAGAGGACCTTGTTATTAGCTTGTTACATTGTTCACACAACACACTACTCTAGTAAAGGCCCGATTTTAATATTGTTGATAACGTAGCACTTTGTTGCATTTACTACATAGCATCTATCTTCAGCAATAAGAATTTTTGAAAAGACTGAGAAAGCCCCTAATTTCTGAGATTTCCTTCAGCAGTAAGATTTTTCTGAAGGTTTAGAAAGTCTCCAATTCGTATTTTCCAAAACATACCTAACCACAACAAAGAATAACTTAAGGAGGGCATTTCAAGTGCCAGTAAGAAAATAAGTGTAAACTACCTTTAGGCTAAGCTACAAGTGCACTATTATCATGGTTATGCCATTTCTTCTGAAATCCTCATGAAATCTGCCATTTATTCGAATATAAAAATGCAAATTAATATGATCACAAATCTACTGATGAACTTAAAATTCCCTCATGCATATTAAAATGCAGACTCGTCATATATTACAAAGACCATAGTCTATGTAGTAAAAAATTGGGTAACATTATGTGAGACAATGAAGCCAACTCTTTCATTATTCCTAATTATCATGTAGTTTATGATCATGAGCATAACAAACAAAAAGGTAAAAGTGTGAATACATCCTTTATTTCATTTTGACCACTATTTTCACTCCCCTCCTCTAGATCTTTCAGTGGAGTTATTTGTTTTATAGCAGTCTTAAGGGTTTACAATTTTATCTCCTTTTTTTTTTTTTTTCCGGAGACAAGAGTCTTAGTCTGTCACTCATGCTGGAGTGCAGTGGCACGATCTCGGCTCACTGCAACTTCTGCCTCCCAGGTTCAAGTGATTCTCCTGCCTCAGCCTCTCAAGTAACTGGGACTACAGGTGTGCACCACCATGCCCGGCTAATTCTTGTATTTTTAGTAGAGATGGGGTTTCTTGTTGCCCAGGCTGGTCTCGAACTGCTGACCTTGTGATCTGCCCGCCTCAGCCTCCCAAAATGCTGGGATTACAGGTGTGAGCCACCGCGCCTGGCCAATTTTATCTCCTTTTATTTCTCCTGCCAGATCTCTGAAGATGTTAATGAGTACACTAATGGTGTAACAAGCAACAGGAAAAGTTAAAGCTGTAAATAATCAACAAGCTGGAAGAATCAAGCTCTGTGCAGAGAAACTAACTAAATGTTCAAGTAAGACACCTCATTTAGGTAGTCACATTATTTCATTCAGTGAAGATAAACACAAAACATACCTGCTTGACCAGTGGTGATACTGACAGCAGCAAAGAGCCTCTGGGATCGGCTTAAGTCAGAAACTCCATTTACAGCTTCAACTTCAAAAGTATAATTAGCGTGGGCTAGCAGGTCCATGACAGTGACATAGTTATCCTCTAATCCAGTCTGCTGGGGCATGTATCCAATGTTACTCCCACAGGGAACACATTCGCCCTGCTCCCAACTGCACCGCTTACACAATATTCTGTAGGTCACATCGTTTCTTCCCCCATTGTCTGCAGGAGGACTCCATTCCAAACTTACTGTGGTTTGGTTGATGTTGAAAATGAGGTTCTGTGGTGCAGATGGAGGCCCTTGGGAAACCAAGAATAAATAAGTAAATAAGCAAAAATAGAAAAAAAAAACATACAAACAAAAAGAACAAAAGGATCTGTGTGGGGCATTAAGCTAGTAGCTCAATTACCAAAGAGAAAACGAGTTGAAATGCTTTCTTTCACATAAACATTTCATTACCTTTACTAGAAAAGCTGTATAAAAGCCTCCTTGAATTCACTTGGCAAGAGGCTTTATTTATTTTCCTTTTAATACGTCAAAATGAAAACAGGATAACAACTGTCTTTGTACTTTTGCCACAGTCTTTAACTATTTTCCTTCCAAGCAATTAAAACAGTACAGTTAATGCACCTAAAAAAAACAGCTGTGCAGTAGTTTAAAAATAGTTCTCCTTTTAACCACATAACAGGGAATACATTTATTCATTTTAATATACTCAAGAATGATTTATAGCAATGTCTGGATTGGCTTTGGATTTGGATCTCTCAAACATTCATTAATTGAAGAACCAAGATGTGAGATTTGCTCTATTTAGTGAGATCTGCTCTGTTTAGTAATGGAATTTTAATTCAGAAACCATTACTTTTTAATAACATTTAATATCCATGCAAGACCCTAACAACTTATTTTTTCTTTTTGAGACGAGGTTTCATTCTTATTGTCCAAGCTGGAGTGTAGTGGCACAATCTCGGCTCACTGCAACCTCCGCCTCCCAGGTTCAAGTGATTCTCCTGCTTCAGTCTTCCGAGTAGCTGGGATTACAGGTGGGCGCCACCATTCCCAGCTAATTTTTGTATTTTTGGTAGAGACGGGGTTTCACCATGTTGGCCAGGCTAGTCTCGAACTCCTGACCTCAGGTGATTATGATCCACCCGCCTTGGCCTCCCAAAGTGCTGGGATTACAGGCATGAGCCACCCTGCCTGACCGACCCTAATAACTTTTAATTTTACTTATGATTCTTATGAGATACATGTGAAAAATATTAAAATGCATCTTAATTTTGCAGACGTGGAAAAACACCAAAGTTGATGTAAGATATATTTATATTACTAAACCTATCTGCTTATGAAGGAAAATTTTCTTATCTTAATATTTTAAAATAATTTTAATATTTAAGTATAATTAAGAATGTATCACAAATTCAATATCTATTTCATTGATGTCACAACAGTACAAATGAGTGGAAGGGATTGGAAAGTCCTTTACTTTCATAATACAACTCACTTGTGCATGCAACGTACGGTGGGTCAGATGGAGCCCTGTAATACCCATCTTCACATTCACATCTGGAGGAGCCTTCTTTATCAGAAAAACTGTGAGTTGGACAACGAGAGCACTGAAGATCTTGAGAGGAAGACTTGTAGAACCCACGGCCACAGGCTGGGTATGCAAAAGAAAGCAAAAATTGAGACATGAGAGCAAATCGATCTTTAAAGAAAAATTGTATTATTTAGCAAGGAATCAAATATTAAATTTGATGTATGTAAAACAAGCTCTTTATGATAAAATATTCATTTTAGGGTATTTCACTAGCCAAATGTTATGATAGTTCATCTTAAAACAAAATAATACAAACAAAATGATACAGCAAACTTGCACCTGCAGTTGGCACCAGGCCAAAGTCTGGAGCAGAAAACTGAATACAGGCATAATTTATTTAGCCAAAACCTTAGAACATTTAATTCCGATATATAATTCAAATTTAACTTGGATTTCAACATAATTAACTGTTTGTTGGTCTGCATTAGAACACTTCAAGTTATGTTTTCTTAATATAATATAGCTTTAAACTAACTTTTGACATGTTGATTTGGTTCATGTTGAAAAACATTAATGTAACTTTAATTACCAGACTAGAAATAAATAACTATGTAAAATTTTTCACCTGAAAATGATAGAAATATATTTTCCCAAATTTTCAGGAAACTCCAAGATAGAATTTCAACCAATTTAAGTTATAAGGCAGGCTGGTTTCCACTAAGTGAACTTCTTTGTTACTAAAAATAATGAAATCCTATGAATAGGAGATGGCTGCACCACCAGAAACAAGGGGAAAGCCATCAACGGCAAGTAGATTATGGCCCTGTTTGTCCTCTGCCGAGAGAGGGTTAGGGTGCAATCACACTAACACAGCAACTTTTCTCAGCAACAAACAGAGATGGACAGCGAGCATTTCTGCCACCTCCTAATGAAGTTGCTCTTATTCATTTAGATTCTGTAATTAAATCCAGTAACAGTGTACCATTTAATATCACTGGACATTTCATATATTTATATTTATTTTCAATGAAAATTTAGCAAGTTATTTTTACATTATTTCAATAATTTTTATTAATATTATATATTGAAGAAATTCAATCTATTCTTCATATTTATTAAATAAACATCTACTTAAATTTCAGTAACCTTCATATTTAGCTAAAAGAAAATCATATCTGTAAAGAAAAGTTAGTGAAAATTTAACATAAATAAAAATTTAGCATTTAATTTATTGGCTGAAAGTTCATTTAATATTCTCCACTTGGGTATTATGCAAAAAATTAACCACATTTTTCACTCTGCGGGGCATGGAAAGCAAGAACAATCCTAAAGTACTGAGATGTCATAGTTTCCAGAAAACAGTTGAGTCATCCCTTAACTTCTGTTCAAATGCTGAATTTTAACGCACAGTTTTGATATATTTGGGAGCTCAAAATAATTTAGGGGGCATCAAGAAAGTAGATTTACATTAACAAGATAGGTATTTTATATAATTTAAAGACTCAATTTAAAGGTATGTTATGTTGTGAATATAGATCCATCGATCAATAGATGATAGAGAGAGAGAGAGAGAGAGAGAGAGATAGAGATAGACAGATAGATTTATACATGGCTACAACCATCTCATTGTAAATTTATGACCCACTACTGCCCTCAGAAGCCAGTTGGCTATGTTGTCTTTAGTTGGCTTCTCAATTAATACAAGAGGAAAGCAGTTACAAAAACATTAAGCAAAGATGCATAATGCATCTTCACTTGTTTTCAATAGCAATTATTGCAAATATAAGGCATAGAGAGAACAATGATATTGATTACTAAACATTATAACAAAAATATACAACCTTAAAATGTTTCTAAATATATGATCTTGTCACATTAAAAAATATGGTTAACAGAAAGGATAAAGGGTTTAGCTTAGATTTCTCGGGATGGAAATTCTTCTTTTTTAAAATATTCATTGTATCTTGCTTTATGTATTATTTGTAATTCAAAGATCAGAGACAACATTCCATAAAACAGAGAAAGCAATGCTTTACTCACAACTCGCTGTCTGAGACATTAAGGCCTGGAGAAGTAAAACAAACAACCAAAGTAGACATACAGACAAATAAGAGGTGTGTGCTGACAAGTTTTTGATGACATTGTGTGTATGTTTACTGTTTTACAGGGCAAGGAGGTTATGGGGGGACAATGGCAACACGATTTAACATTTCCAAAATGATGTTTACTAGTGGAATTCCTCAGAATTCTCATTCTCCCATTGCAAATAAAAGCCTCTAAATAAAGGCTGATTCCCCTTTTTCCACAAATGAGGTGCATTTCTTGCTCAACTTACATGATTTCAAGAATCTATATGATACTAATGCAGAGAAATTTCAAACTCTTATCACTTAACTTTCAAATTACGTTGAATTCTGTTACCCTTTTAACAGATGGGAAAACAGATTTAAAGCAAAAGTAACCTGAGTTCTTCCAATAATTCTGGATAGGATATTTGTCTAGGATAAAACTGGATTTAAAACACAGGACTACTGACACTCAGCCTTATGCTATTCTACCATCATCATTTACTGTTAAAAGAGCCAAAGTTTGACACTTACGTAATGGGACTCAAGGGCTTTAGCTACCCTAAAACTTAATTTTCAATGGATCCTTATTATTTTTATTATACATTTTTACTAATTGAAAGCTATTACTTTAACTTAGAAAGCTATGAAATAATATCCCAACATACCTTAAGAAGAGATATTAAACGGATATTGTCAATTTCACTATGAATTTTGACACTGATGATACCTGCACAATTATGGAATATATGTATGACTATCATTAAATATATAAAGGCAATACCGGAAAAATGTGATCATAAAAGTCTTAACATTTTTTCTTTGAAGTAATATTCTGTCTCAGTTCAGTTAATATTGAAAATAATAAGTTGAAGCAAGCCAGTTTTCATTTGATCTCAAAGGAAACTACCAATTTAGAGTTATTGAAAGTAAGTACAAAAGCGCTGGAGCAATGGTGTTGAGAGTAAAGCCAAGAACATGCAAAAAAACCAAAAGCAGTACCTCTTATGATAACAGTGATCTACTGGGTGGAAAAAGCTTGGGAAAGCAGTAACAGATGCTCTTAACATTAGAAATTGTGATAAGATATCTACACGAAATACCTAGAGTTAAATACTCAATGAGATAAAGCAGGGTAAAGTGGCATATCTGAGAGATACATACATACAGGAAAGTTAGACGAGCTCACCAACTACTCCCAGAAAAGCTACATGGAAATCCAGGCAATTTCTCCTCTCTCTAAATGCAGCTGGTTTTCTGGAAACTACCAGTAAAAAGTCTTCAGAGGTAAATGCCTTCTGAAACCTTAGAGATAAATTCCCTTCATACATAATTATGTAGTATACAACAACATTCTAGGAATTGTGCAACAGCAGTTTTACAAATTTTTCCTCTGCTTTATTTCTCAATCTGTTCAATAGCACATGAACTCAAAGCAAACTTTAATTGATATAGCATGTGCCCTTTGATATAGTATGTACCCTATGGATAAAGTTAGTGACATTAAGAAATATAGCATTGTAACTTTGTGTCTTTTGATGTTTTTGCTTTTCTAACTGAACATTCATTATATTGATAAAAATTAGGGATATGTATAAAAATTGTTTTAAATATTTAATTACTTTTGTAAAAATAATATTTCACCTCTTATTTTAATAACAGTATTTTTCCATGATACCATGAAGGCCTAGGATTGATTCTTTTGACTGTTCTTTTAGTCCTTAGGGCCTTAATGAATAAAAAAAGCTCATTATCCTAGAGTTAAAACCTGTAATCTTGTCAGATTTCATATGTTAAGCAAGTTTTTGCTTAGTCTGTTCTTTAAATGCAAAACCACCAAAGAAAAAGGAAATCTAGGAGATACATGAAACTTCTATATACCAGAGTAATAGTATTATTTACTGCAATATATCTACTAAATGATATTACAACACATTAAGTCATAAGATCTGCTATATTACTGTTACGAAATAAATGTAGTTTATTGTATTTAATCTCAACTATTTAAATATTGTCCCACAAAGTTGATTTAAATAATATTTTTAATTTAAAATTTTTAACAAAGAACATGAAAGGCAATCAGGTTTCCCATTTATAAATTATTTAAGAATAAAAAAGCACCAAAATTCTGAAATCAAATATATTTAAATATACAAGAGAGTTGATACCAAAACCTTCTATGATGATTCTCCATTAAATTCTCCTAACAATCACATATTCCATAGTTGTCTTCAATAGATGTTTTGTTTAAGCAATGGGATGCCAGGCCACTGAGACTATACTTGCATTATGCAGTCAGTGGACCAATCAGGGTACTGGTATAACAACTGTAAATGAACAATCCTAAAGGCCACCCAAAAGCCATACATTCCCATGCCTCTTTAGCTTAACCAATTAAGTAGAAATGGAATGTATCTTCTTCCTGAATGAGGGCACAGATACCCATACTTGGTCCAGTTTTTTAGGTTTATGACCTATAAGTGCATGCTTGGGAGAAATCTTACCTGATTATATTTCTAAGGATCCCCCTTCCGACAATCTTGTTGCTAGAAAATCCACCTACTTCTAGAGTTCTTTTACAGCCAAAAAAAGATTTCCTGATCCTTAATGGACTGATTTTTTGGAACTCTTAAGCACCAACTTTTATCTCAGACATACTTCACACCATCCTGAACATTAAGGCACTGATAATCCATATCTTGCTTGGCTATCCTCCATGGCTGAACATTAGGAAGGCTTTGATAGGACACTAATGTCTTGACTCTATCCAAATAATTAAATCATTATTAGGGCCTAGACATTTCTATATTTTAAAAAATTTGTATAGGTGTTCAGAACCAACATCCTGGAGGTTCCAGGTATTTTCTTGGACTATCAAAGTCTCTAAAGAATACATGATAATAAAATATCTCCCCTATAACACTGAGGAGGTAAAATTAGATATTATCAATAATTTTTTAAAAGTGCAAAAATTAAAATCCATCAATAAGCCAATCAAAAATAGGCAAGGAATCTGAATTGATGTTTCTCCATGAAAGCTTTACAAATGAGTAATAAACACATAAAAAATGATGTGCCAAAGGCTACTGAGCACTTAAAAAGATGTTCAACATCATTAGCCATTAGGAAAATGCAGATCAAAACCACACATCTACTAGGATGGCTATAACCAAAAAGATAACAAGTGTTGGTGAAAATATGGAGGAATTAGAACTCTCCTACACTGCTTGTGGGAATGTAAAATGGTGCAGCCACTTTCAAAAAGACTACCAGTTCCTCAAAAGAATAAACATTGTTACTACATGACCCAAGTAGTATATTCTGCTCCTAGGTATATACTCAAGATAAATGAAAACATACATGCACACAAAAACCTGTACATTAATGTTCATAGTGGAATTATTTGTAATAGCCAAAAAGTGGAAACAACCTAATGTCCATAACTACTGAATGAATTAAAACAACGGAATATAATCCACCAATTAAAAGGAGTTAAATACAGACACATAAAACGACATGGATGAATCTTTAAAACATGCTACATAAGAGAATCCAATCATAAAAGACTACATATTGTATGATTCAATTTACATAAAATATCCTAAATAGGCAAATCTATAGATGTAGAAAATAGATTACCAGTTTTCAGGGGATGGGGTAGTAAGCAAAAATGGCATTTGACTGTTGATAGATATAAGGCTTATATTTGGGGTAATTACAATGTTCTAAAAATGATTTGCGGTGACAGTTGTACAACTCTGTGACTATAACAAAAATCCATATATTGTACACTTTAATGGGGGAATTGTATGATATGTGAATTATATCTTAATAAAGCTCTCATTATAAAATCCATCAGGGCCGGGCACGGTGGCTCATGCCTGTAATCCCAGCACTTTGGGAGACCAAGGCAGGTAGATCACCTGAGGTCAGGAGTTTGAGACCACCCTGGCCAACATGACGAAATCCTGTCTCTACTAAAAATACAAACATTAGCCAGGCGTGGTGGCAGGCACCTGTAACCCCAGCTACTGGGGAGGCTGAAGCAGGAGAATCACTTGAACCCGGGAGGTGAAGGCTGCAGTGAGCCGAGATGGTGCCACTGCACTCCATCCAGCGTGGGGCTTAGGCGACAGGAGCGAAACTCCGTCTCAAAAAAAAAAAAAAAAAAAAAAATTCATCAGTAATGTACCTTCAAATCTGAACACTTAAACAGGCAAACATTAAGAAAAA
Source organism: Pan paniscus (assembly GCF_029289425.2). Classification (NCBI taxonomy): domain Eukaryota; kingdom Metazoa; phylum Chordata; class Mammalia; order Primates; family Hominidae; genus Pan; species Pan paniscus. Next base: position 113,472,664 of record NC_073254.2, read on the forward strand.
ATAGTAAATTTTATTTGCTTATATTAGTTTATTTTTCTAACATATATACTCTATATGCATCAAATTTTATAAGTTGCATTTAGGTAAAAGAAATTGCCTATGTGCAACTACTGTGTACTCACAAAAATTAAAAACTAAAAAAAAGAAATTACCTATGGATTACTTTTAAGACTATTAGAAATCTATTATCAAGGTATTCTTTTAACCTGTATGTTAATTTAGTATGTATTTTTGGAGTTTCATAAATAATAGCTTATCTTTTATCTGAGGAGTAATAATTTTATCACTTAAAAAACAGTCTTACCAAAACCAAGCTTATATTTAGAGGAGATTTTTGATACATTTTATAGAAATATTTGTGATTGAATTTCTGAATAGATATTAAACATTTTTATTTTTCATCCACATTACTTTGCCAGATGAGGTCTGGTTTCCTTCTCCCATCTCTCCACTTCTCTCCCATGAGCTAAAGGAATACAACTTGACTCAGCTTCCTCAGGTCTTACTCCATTTCCAGACCTGTGATTTTAAGCACAATTGAACATTTTCTGAAGGAATTATGTACATCTGTGTGTAAAATATAAGGCTTTGCAGATGTTTCTGGCCACAGTTATGCAGCTGTAAAGAGTTTATTAATTATGAACTGTAAGTAGATTGTTCTGTAATTGAAACTTTCTGGGCTTTAACATTGTTGTAAAATCTACATACAAACGTAGTTAAGAATTCTAATGAATGCTGTTATTTTATTTATTGCAGATGAATATTTATCTTAATTCAGGCAAAGCCAGTCTGTTTCCATAGGAGCTTTCAAATATTTGTGTCATATTAATATCTATGTTTCTATAAGGCAAAGGGGAAAGCACAGCTTATAGAAATAGTACTCCCACTGCTCAAAGAACTGACCTCATCTGGGATGGACAGATCCAGAATCTGTGTTTTAATCCTATTGACTGTGCCTCAGTGGGAATAATTACAAAAGTCTGCCTAAAATACAGACCTCCTGTCACTAATATGCTATGATTTTTCACGTTGAGAATGAACAGCGGGCAGGGAGGATAAAAACAACATGATGTAATGAGTACATTATGGTTTGTGGAACACCATCCCTATCACCCTGGAACTAACATGCAAGAGTTTAGAAAAGATAGCATGCAGAATATAAAGTTTTTCATAACAGGTACTTAAGTGCTCGATGATAACCTGGGGATTTTTAAAACTAACAAGAAAAACTCATTTCAAGGCATTTTACGTGTGTGTTTGTTATTAATTTGTGTTATTTAATTATTTGATGTTTTATTAATAACATATAGTGGAAAAGAAAAACATGTAAAATAAGAAGCTTTAAAAAGTTTCGTTTCTAAAGTTTAGAATGTAAAATGAAATAAAACAAAGCATTATGTGAACACATCTTTACTTAAATTTTCAGCTTAGAATATGTTAAGAATCTGGTTGAGGTCTGGAGTTATGACTCTTTATTTCATCAAATGATCACTATAATTCTGATGTCATTATCCAAATGATAAAAAAGAAAAAAAAAGTCAAGTTAGAATATTCTAGGATTATTTTTGTCTTGTTATGTATTCTACTTTATAAATACGAGCCTATGTTGAAGAGGTAATATGATACAGTGAAAGAGATTCAGATTTTAATTCAAAGGATCTATGTTCAAATCCACTCCACCATTTACTAGCATACAATTGGGGCAAAGCCACTTCACATTAGGCTTCTACTTCCTTATTTCCTTGTTAACTCTAATGTGCTACAGACATAGTAGTTTTTATTTATATTTCTATCTGCAAAGGATTGTTTATAACAATAACACAGTAATGAAATGTCTAGCTGCTAAACTACCTTCCAATTGTTTTAATTGAAATGCTGTCTTTAAAAAATGCATGTTTCTACCATCATCAGCCTAACCGCCCCTACAAATATACCATATAGAAACATACAGTACACCCACTTAGTCTTTCAGAGATGCCTTAGCAAGCAACAGTGTTAAAAAGCAGGTTCTACAAGGGCTGTCCTGCATCCACACGGCACCCCTGATGGTGTCTGATTCTTGTCAGAGATCCCTCTGCCAACCGGTTTACCTCTAGCTTTCACCGTGCCATTGTTGCTGAACCTTGTCTGTGTTTCCGAAGATGTGCACATTCATTTTGGTTCATGCAGGTAAGTATCCAGAAATAGAATTTTTAAGTCATGTAAATTATTAAAAAGAATCAACTTGTGCAAAAAAGGAAAGATTCAAAATGAAATGCAAACCCTTCTGGATGTCACTCAATAATGTCCTCACAGGTTTACTCTGAGAGTTCACCCTATAGATTAAAAAAAATGAACTATGAAATCTCAGGATCTAGTAGCTGGACAGGAAAAGCAGTAAAATAAAGTACTTTTAGTTCTAATTCAAGTCCGTGACAAAACAGTATTATTCTGGGGTTCCCATGGACTAAAAATACTTAAATTAGAGGAAGTTAGCTTAATAAACTCAAACATTATATTATTTATTTGTAGGAACTTAAAAGTCTGGCTTAATTGTGACACAGCACTATTTTATTCTACTAAAAATCTTCTTTGAGGATATGTCTTTATGAACAAGAGGCAACAATTGGGAGAGTTCTTACCCCACAATTAGTGTTCGGAAGATTTCAGACAGGAGGCACAATTTTCAATAGCATTTATGCCACTGCCAAGTTTATTTTCAAATTGTTCTCATATTTACTAAAGTATCATAAATTTTGCATATCAGTTTTATTATACATTCTCATTATGAAAACCTACTGAGAAAGGTCAGAGAGTGTAGGCTCTATGTTAAAAAATATAAGTGATAATTCCCCTTTTAAGTAACATTACATTTGCTGTTACATAATTTTAACACATTTTTCAAAAGATAAAATTCATATTTTGAATGATAGACATTGTCAGTCTCACTATATAAGGTCTCACTTCAATGATCCTAAAGAGGTAGGATGGCTTGTTCTTTATATCAATTATAAGACTGTTAGAACACACACACACACAAAAATTATAAGACTGGCTGCTCTCCTAGTACGTATTCACTGTGTGGTCTTTACAAATTTGCTCAAGTTCTGAGTCCAGTTTTCCCATATATAAAATAGAGAAAATAATAATAAGACTATCTTATAAGATTGTTATGAATTACAGTGCATAGTTCACGTGAAGAACTTAGTATGCTGCCTGGCATAGACTAAGCACTCAATAATTAGTTAACTACTGTGACTATTTTACAATGTCAATTTCCAAGCAAAGTTTTGATCCCACTGTAGTTTCTACCCCAGACAACCTCTGAACCACTTTCCCTATTCCCAAATGTGTAAGCAAATAAGAAATACAAATTAGTTATTAACCAAATATAGCCCAGTATTCATTCCTCGACCAAACTATTATTATTTGCATACTGTGTATCTATTACTGTGTCAGGCAGGCAATGTACCAAAAAGGTATATCAGCTAAAAAGACAAATAATGAGGATCTCTAAACACTACATTATCCTTTTGACCACTGGCTTCAAATGGTATGGATAATCAGTTGATTATGAGCTTAAGCTAATTAAATTTCTGATATTTAATAGTAAATTACTTATATAAATTATAAATATTGTACCTTAACTTGTATCTTTTACAGCATGCCCAATTATCTCCTATTTCAGAGGTGACTATAAACTCTAAAGTCACCTTTCCTGCCAAAGCTGTAGCATTTCATCAATGTGAAATGAGAAAACTACTCAGCACAGGTAGACATGCAGGAAGTGTGCAGGGACACATTATTGGCCAATTTTATATATAAACTGGAGAGCTATCTGTGGCAGTTATTGGCTTGATTTTCAATGAGGCTAATGAAGGATCTGGCAATATCAGAATACTCTATAAGGTCAGGTTACTTCAAGTTCATAAAAATTGCAACTTTAGTCCAATTCGAAGGATTAAAATTGGACTATCTTGTGAGTGGCTTGTCAATAATTAATTTTTCTCCCATAATATATTTAAATCTATATATTTGTGGGGAAAGCCTTGAAAAATCCACAGCTAAAAAGAAGATAATTAATTTCATCTTAATTTCCTAAAATAAAGAGCTATACTTCTATGCAAAGCAGTCCAAGACATGGGCTTTTCACTATCAGTTTTCTGCGATAATTTTAAAAATGATTAAAGCAAAATTGTCAGTTAAAGCAATCGTTCTAGCTGTTTGGTGAAGACTCTGTTTCCTTATTTAGTCAGTTATAAAATGTGGATCAATACTAAGTCTTGTGAAGCAAATAACCCTAAAGCAGTTTAAGGCAGTTTGAACATGTGGGGAGGTAAATAATCATTTCTGTTATGTCAGTGGAAAATTTTCTGGAGATCATAAAGAAATCAGTTTACCCTGAAGCATGACATATTAAATGGATGCGTCAGGACAATGAGTGTATTCACTCAGTCCTTAATTCTTAGAAATAAAAGAAAATAACAAGCAGAATAAATGCTTAGAAAAATGTTGTTGAGCTCAATCCTTTCTTTTTAAAAAAAGGACCTGGCAAAGAAAAAGAAAGAAAAGAAAAGAAAAATAAAGGCCACACACACACACGCACACACTTGCAAGATACATAGAATTTTTAGAAATAAACTAGTAAGAATTCTGACTGTATTTTCATACTTTCTACTCCTTCATAAGAGAAAACCAGTTAATTAATTGCTGAGTTTTACCTCCACACCCAAGTAAATAATTTGCCACATCTCTTTGTATCCATTATCCTACTAACTTTGCATCCATAGAATTTTGCAAAAAGACAACGTAGCCAGTAGCAGAATATCATTTAATCGTCTGTTAAAACAAACTCTGCAGAAAAAGTAGCTACATATGTAAAGAATAACCCTGTACAGTTTCATTCTTTTTAAAAGAGTAACATCCATTCTTCATGAATCAGTTAAACGCTTTACCTCCTCCATCTTTTCTGAGCTCTTAAGGCTACTTAGGAGAACAGTTTCACTCAATACAACATACCACCACTATGTCATTCACACTGCCATAATTATTTCTTTATGCATGTGTCCTCTAACTCACTGTGAACCCCTCAAGTTCAGGGATTATAATATATGTATCCATGGATTCCCAGAGCCTAGCACAATGTCCAGCACATAGCAGGAGGTTAATCTATGTTTACTGAATGGACGAATGAAGGAATTTTATTCATCCTCCAGCATTATGCATCTGGTGACACCATCCCACTTACCAAAGGTTAATTCACTGACACCACTTAGTAAATTTTTCATAGTCATCAGAGCAATAGGACTGATGTGGCACATTCTTAGTAGGGGGGAGTGCAGCCTTGGCTACAGAAGTAAGGAGAGACACTTCACTGGCTTTCAGTCTTTAAGTCTCCCTGTTATGCTGCACAGGGAGACAACTGCACAGCCATGTTTAGATTAATACTTAAGATGATTTTAACATGATTCTGTAAGCATCCTTAACACAGTAATAAGAAAAAGTATACGAATGAAATTAAAAGCATTTTAGGAGCATATAATTGAATACCTTCTCTGAATACAGGGGAGAAAAGGTCCAAGAGAAGGAAAACAACTAAGCTGAGAATTATAAGTTATAACAAAACTATCATTTCAGGGTTGTTTCCAAGGCAAAAATTTAAAGAATAATAGTTTTTTCCTGCTCTGGATTATTTTAAAAAACTATCTTTCTTTAAATACATGACGTACCCAAACTCAAAAAAGTAATATTCTAGTTTTAGATTACTGAGAATCGCCATACAATAAGTACACAATACTTTCATTTCTGTTGGTAATTTAGAACTAGACAGGCCACTATTAAAATAAATTCTAATAATTAACATTTCTATTGGAAAACAGAAATATCACTGATTCTTATGAAAAATAATTTCAATTTATTTCTTACTGGCTCTCTTTTAAATATTTAAACAATTGTAGAGTAAGCAAAAACACTGATTTAAAAACAATGGGATATTACATCTTTTGTTTTCTTTTATTATGAGCATAAATACACATATATATTCACACACCCTTCTGTACATTTGGTTTCCTATTACATTTCATATGTCTCTAAGACATACTAATTCATTTGATCTATGACCTATGGAGGGGCACGACAAAACTAAAGGTGAAAGCTTATTTATATGTACATATACTACTTTACATTTTTCAAGTTATAAACTAGGCAAAACTGTAAAGTACCTTAATATTCAGAGTGAACTCAGAAAAAGCACAGTCGGCAAGGTGCGGTGGCTCACGCCTGTAATCCCAGCACTTTGGGAGGCCGAGGCAGGTGGATCACGAGGTCAGGAGATCGAGACCATCCTGGCTAACATGGTGAAACCCTGTCTCTACGAAAAATACAAAAAAAAAAAAAGAAAAAGAAAAAAAACTTAAGCAGGCGTGGTGGCGGGCGCCTGTAGTCCCAGCTACTTAGGAGGCTGAGGCAGGAGAATGGTGTGAACCCAGGAGGCGGAGCTTGCAGTGAGCCCAGATCGCGCCACTGCACTCCAGCCTGGGCGACAGAGTGAGACTTTGTCTCAAAAAGAAAAAAAAAAAGAAAAAGCACAGTCAGCTTTCTGTATCCACTGGTTCTGCAACCATGGATTAACCCAACCATGGATAATAAATATTTGGGGAAAAAAATAACAAAAAATAATGCAACAATACAAAAATACAAATTTTAAAAACAACACAATATAACAACTACATGCCTAGAATTTACACTGTATTAGATATTATAAGTAATCTAGAGATTATTTACAGTATAGAAAAGGACGTGTATAGCTTATATGCAAATACTATGTATGCCATTTTATATAAGGGACTTAAGCATCTGTGGATGCTGGTATCCAAGGGGATCCTGTAACCCACCCCCCTTGATACTGAGAGGCAACTGTAATGACAAGCGCTACAAAGTATTAGACTCAACACCTATGTGTGCATATATTTCAATCTGAAATAATTTAGAAATTTAGAAGTGAAGTACTGTTTTCTCATAGGAAATGATGATAAAGTAAACGTATACATTTCCAAATAAAAATGCATTGAAAGTTCTTACAAAGGAAATGAAAAACTAGAATATAATGATTGATTCTACCTCTATATTAATGGTGCTATAAACGAATATGTATAGAGAGCTGATGGCACATTACATCTTCCTAATTAATTAGTATACATCATCCCAAAACCTGACTAAAGATTTGAAAATGTCAATTTATACTAACCAGAACACCAGAAATAAGGAAGGGAAAAAATCAGTTCAAAGATTGCACCCAAATGAAGTGGTTAAGAACATACAGGATAAAAGCAGATGACAGATTGTGAAGACATACTGTCACAGATGGATACCAGGTGGAATGGATCAGACAATATTTTTAGAATCAATTTTTTTTCAACATTTAAGTTAAATTACCCTTTTGGGTAAATGTTCAAAAGACTGATAAGAAAACTAGTTTTACATGCATCTAAATAAACAGAATATCTAAAAGCTAAGGGGTGAATGATTTATCTTTATATTACTTAGGAATAATCAAGCATTGTATAAGAACTTACTAAATAAACATTTGTGAGTGGATGAACACCAATGATAAAGGAGGTATCTGATGCTTGAACATTTCCTTTATGCTTTCATTTCATTTCACCATAATGAGCATACTACCTATGGCACAGCAAAACAAAGGGTAATACTTGCCAAATATCAGCAATTACAGAAAGGGGAGTTACAACCTTATAAGAGTATGACTATTCCTTTTGCCATTTTTCAACATGATTATTTTGCAGTTTAAGTTAGCAGCTGTTTAAATAAGAGGCTAGAAAGTGAATCTTCTCATGCTACAGATGTTAAAAGATAATGTCTAGACATAGAATCAATAAGGTTTTAAGGTTTTTGATTTTCCCAGACTGAAATCCTACTCTTATCATATATTAGTGTTGAATGCTATAAAATATTTCACAAAGTTAGAATTTAGAGAAAACAATTTTTAGCAAGATAAGATGCATTGCTTTTTGATTGTTATTTCCATTACATCTTTGCTTTATAAATTTTCCTTCTAAGTTATGGCCTCAAATGGCATAGGTTGTCCAAACTTTTAAATAGTTTTCTGTTTGTTGATGAAATGTGTTGAGTGACTAACTCAAAAGCATTGTGCTTGCAGCTATAAAAGCCTAAGTGCTATTCAATATGGTTAAACATTCCACATTTCACATGAAAAATATAATAGTTAAGTTTATACATTGGCTTTGCCTTAATATCTATATCATGATTTCATTAATTTTTTAGTAAATTACTTCTTCCACTACCTTTTTAAACAAAATTATACTAAAAGGAGATGGAGAATTCTGAAAATGTAGTACTTCCTTCTGAATTATGGTATATACTCTTACAATTTAGGGTGCATATGTCTTCAACAATTGTCAAAATAGTTGTCTGGATTAAAATACATACATTTTCGATTCAAATATTTAATTGTGATACATGATATATAACAGAAGATATATTTGTATTTTGACATATAGTCAATAATTATAGTAATATATCTTTGGAATTAACAGCTAGAAACCACTAGTTCTCTTTATATTATATTTAGTTTTATCAAAATAATCACAAATTCTACTTTATTGCTTCAATATCAAAAGGGAAAAATTACAAAGTTAACAGAAATCTCCAAGAGCAATAATTCTTGACCTTTTCTTAAAATCTAAATGTTCTGTGTAAAGTAATTGTTCAATAACTTGGTCATGTGAAAAAAAGACTTGAGTCAAGAACAGAAGCCCTGACTTCTTAGAAATGGTGAATTCCATAAGGCAGGTCAGGGAAACTTGCGTGTAATTTAGTACTTTTACACTGCATTTCTTATATTCAATATCATTCGTGAAAATTGTATGGAATAGGTTCTCACTCTTGCCATTAACTTCTACACATGATTCTCTGGAATCTGATATTTCATGGTTTTGCCAATTGTTTACCATATAGGATTATCACACAGTATTATGTGAGACAGTTTAATTAGAGAGCTTAGATGATGGTATCAAGATTAGTAGTATTTTTAGCTCTCATGATTCACCAACATCTCCAGAGCTATTTCTGTAGAATGACAAAGGTTTATGCTCTATTTGTCACTCTTCTTTTTTTTTTTCTGGTGTATTCTCTTTCAAATAATCACAAGCTTAACATAAGTGTGCCATTTACTAATGGATTAGTATATTGTTAGATGTTTTACAAAAGGTAAAAAAAAAATTCACTTCAAAGCTCATTTGACATATACTAGTACATAAAGGAATAAAGGCTTTCACAATATACCTCATGTTTCATAAATACATCAATTAATTTTCAGAGAAATAAAGCATAACACTAAATAAATAAAAATGTATAACATGTCAGAAGAATTATTAAGAATATAACAGAATATTAAATTCCTAACCAAGAGAGAGCCTCAAAATAACATGAAGTCGCACTAAAGGTATCTAACCAGAGCTTTTAAAAAAATATTCAGGTCAAATCTAGAGATAGTTCTATGAAGGAGTACACTATGTAGTGCTAACTCCCTGAAGAGAGTCATTACAGGTATATTTGCTAACTTTCTAAAACACATCACCTCCTTAGTGAAGCCATATCTGACCTCTGGGTTAGGTAATTGAGTCCCTCGTCTGTCTTCCCATTCCTCTATTTTAGCACTACAGAAAAGAATAGAGATATGAATTTATATACATAGACAAATACTCTATGTTTCTATCTCTCTATCATCTGTCTCATGCTGAGTACATTATACCCTCACTAAAATCTTGCAAGATCATATTTTTCTAACTAAATGTAGAAGTGTCAAATATATTACCTTTATATTTCACAGTTTAATCATTTTAAGTCTTCCTTTTAAGTGTCATGCCTTACTAGCGAATCTTTGACACTGCCAAATATGTTGTGGTTTTATGTATATTTATAGTCATTGTAATTTTATTTGCCAAAATAGAAGAAACTTGTATCTGTGAATGCATATGGATGGTTAAGAAAATAATTAAACAACAGTGGAGACTAGTCGTTCAGACTGCTGGCTATGGAGCCAAACACCTTGAGTTCAACTCCTGAGTTCAAGTGCTAGAACCATCATTAGATCACCAATAGGAAACTGCCTTGGTTTCCTCATCTGTAATACAGGAATAATAGTGACACTTTCCTAATAGGATCACTATGAGGATTAAATTAAAGAACATGTAAGAGTGTTTGGCACATAGTAAGTAATTTACACATATCAGTTAATATTATCATCATAATTATTATAACATAGTAAAGAATATCATTTCAAAAAAGATAATATTGCTTCCTCCATAACATACAAAAATTTCTGAATAGTTTTTAACATTTTTGCAATCTGTTTAACTGCCTCATTGTATAAACCATGTAACTAAATGTCTGAAAGTTTCAACTTAGAAATTCCTTTAATAATTTCAACAAGTAAGGAAACAATGTATACTGGATCCTTGAAAATAATATCATTAAAAAATATTCATTTGAAAATAAGCCTCTTTTCCTTCTGTTATTGATCTCCATAAACTTATTTTGTTTAGCATGTTATTTTGTTAGAAGTACAACTCTACTCTCCACTCTACAATGGAAGAAAGTATGCCAAACTCATGTTCCAATATGTGTAACTTGAAATGTAAAACCAAACAACAAAAACAAGTTAACAAGACTGATAAAAACTCAGAGAGGCCAAGCATGGTGGCTTACACTTGTAATCCCAGCACTTTGGGAGGCCAAGGTGGGCAGATGGCTTGAGCTCAGGAGTTTGAGACAAGCCCAGGAAACATGGTGAAACTCTCTTTCTAAAAATAAAAATAAAAAAAAATAGTGAGATGGCATGTGCCTGTAGTTCCAGCTACTCGAGAGGCTGATGCAGGAGGATCACTTAGGCCTGGGACACAGAAGTTACAGTGAGCCAAGCAGAGAGACCTTGACTCAAAAAACAAACAAAAAAAACCTCCAAGATTTGGAAGCCTCAATTAAAAAAAAAAAAAACTCCTAATAGGCAGCTAGTATAGATAAAAAATTCACTAATCAAAAAAGTAATGAAAAAAGAAGAGAGTTCTGTGAAAATATAACTTACATTTGAAGTCAGTTCATGCTTTTTCTTTGCTACCCTAAACAGTGATGTAAGTCTCTATACACAATTTGCTGTTAATCTGCTTCCCACCTAACCTGAAGAATCTGACTTTTCTTCTAAAGACAACTAAGAAAAACAAAAGCTCCCATTTTCCTCATTCATGATCACAAAAGGAAAATATTTTAGAATTTCTTCCATTGTTATTTCTCCTATCCAGTGGGTCCACAGAAAATTCATTATAAAAGATTTATGCCATGTGGACATGGCAGAAGATAGTCAGAAGGAGGTGGGGGTTGGTCATCTCATCATTAATGAGTCTGAAAATAATCAAGAGAGGAAGAGAGAGGGCACAATGCTATACTGTCACCAGTAATTATCAGGGGACACATTTTTTTTTGTGGGGTTTCATTTTCTTTTTCTTTTTTTGAGACAGGATCTCACTCTGTCACCCAGGAGGAGTGCAGTGGTATGATCACTATTCACTGTAGCCTCAACGGCTGAGGCTCAAGTTCTCCCACCTCAGCCTCCTGAGTAGCTGGGACCACAGGCATGAGTCACCACACTGAGCTAATTTTTAACATTATTTTTAGAGACAAGGCCTTGCTATATTGCTCAGGCTGGTCTCAAATTCCTGGGGCCAGGCGACCCACCTGTCTTGGCCTCTCAAAGTGCTGGAATTACAGGCGTAAGTCACCACGCCTGGCTCATTTTCATAAACCAATTCAGCACTGAAAGTCTGCCACCAAATAACTGACATGAGTTCTTTGAGAACATAACTGACCATCATGATATATGAGAACAGAAGCAGAAGATGCTTCTTCCAACTACTGAAATACATGTAGCTGATTGTCTGGAAAATCGTGTCCTTCCCTTATAAAATAACATTTAATGTCTTCCATATCAATGTATTTGAACAAAAATAAAGTAGATTGTATGCATAAATGCATACCCGGTAACGGAAGCCCCACATTTGAGGAAATATAAGAGCTTTTTGACTCTTCAGCCCTGGGCTTCAAGTTAAAGATTTGGGCAGACTCAGGTGCTTTCTCCTTCCATCTCTGAGGAAGACCCTCAAAACATAAATTAATTGTCTTTCTTTTCTTAAGTTCTCATCACCTACTCTATTGCTCGGATGTCTATGTTTCCTGAGACAAGCAGCATTGCATCCCTAGCGTTCCGCATTCCTGGAAGTATCTGAAAGTAATCACCTTGATGCTTTACATTTTACATATAACCACCATGAGGAAATCAAAGATCCATAAAAAAATTTACATGATATTACAAGGCTCCAACACTTTACAAATTTTCTTATCTATGGAATATAATTTCTAACTCTCCAGTGCAATAGTTTTCAAATGAAGGTGATTCTGCCCTGTAGGAAACATTTGCCAATATCTGCAGAGACACTTTCCATGATCATAACTGGGTGTGGAGGAGGTCTGTTACTGGTATCTAGTAGGTAGACATCAAGCATGCTGCTAAACATCCTATATGCCTTCCATAACGAAGAATGATCCTGTACAAAATGTCAATAGTGCTACTGTTGAGAAATTCTGTTTTAATACAAACAGGTATCAGTTTTACTTCTAGGCTCCAGGTATGTCCTTGTAATAGAGCCCATCCTAACTGAACAAAATAAATAATGGTTATTGCTAGTTTTTTTTCAAAATATTTAAACAAAAAACCCATAATTTCATTAGAAAAGTTAGTTTCATCCTTTAAAATATTAGGTTTTCTTCAAAGTTCCCTAGATGATTTGCTTGGAAATTAACTTTGAAATAATTCTGTAAAATAAGAAAAAAGCTTTGAAAAACTAAAAAAAAAAATGTGCTACATAGATTTAAGTTGACAGAACTATTGTTATTTCCACCATCCCTTATCTTATATCAGTGTCCCAATTTCAAATTTCAAAAGGAAAATCAGAAGAAAATCTCCCTCCAAATTTGTCATTCTTTTAACAGCAGAAAACTTAAAAGTTTCTACTTTCTTCTACCTCTCATATCAATGTAATCAATTCCTGTTTGTTATTCTTTTGACCCTCTCATAACAGTAACTCTGTGTCAAATCGTTATCATACCTCACCTCATTTAGGATCCTACATTCCTGATTTGTTTCAGTCATTCGCTAATTCATTCAAGAAATACTCTGGGTACTTCTTATGTTCTTATTATGCTAAGAACTAGACCCCTTGTAGGAAGAAAAACAGACACAGTTCCTGCCCTCATAGACCTCTCAGTTTGTAGAAAGCCAATAATAAATTAAACCATTCTAATAAAGCATTAGGTATTATGAAAGGAGATCACTGTAGAAACATGGACAGTTGGTGTCTTTGGTATAATTGAAACCTGCAGAAAATGTAAGAGATATTCAAGAGACTGGAAAGAGACAATTCATAGGCAAATAACTAATAGAGAGGAAAAAGATCATGGCACATCTAAGGCAATGATCATGGTGCCTTGAGGCAATGTCAAAGTGGCTGAAGTCCCAAATACAAGTGGAAGAGAAGCAAAGGTCAGAGCTGAAAAAAGAGACAGGAAAAGAGGTAAGATGTTGTTTTTTCTAAGAGGAAAAGAAAGCTACTGAAGGGTTTTTAAAAGATAGTGTTATGATAAGACTTGCATTTGGAAAGATTACTCTAGCCATGATGGATTAGCAAGAGGCAGAAAACTAACGGGAGGGCTTCGGTGGTAATGCAAGATGACATGTAAGATGACGGCAGACTGAGGCAGTATGCATCAATTAGTTTAGCGGGAACTGGACATCGAGAAAATCTTTGAGAAGGGAAATCAAGAGATGTTTAACATATTCCCTAGTCTCTACTCTTATACTTTTCAGTTATCCAGAATACATCAAGCAGATTCCATTTTAAAACACTGGAACTTAAAATGCAATTTGATTTACAATTGCAAGTAGGGTCCTCAACCATCATACGAGATAGGCAAGACAAGTAAAGTTCCCACATTAGACAGATTACAAAAGTGGAGGCTCAGAGAGATTAAGTAACTTACTATATTTTGGAATATGACTAGGTAGTAAAAATAGGCTTAGAACCCAGTCATTCATTTCTGAATCCATTTCCGTTTCTAGTAAATTATGGTGCTTCAGGATTTAGAATTCTAGATTCTGGATTCTGCTTCTAAACTTCTGTCAAAGTCTTGTGTTATTTGGTGTGTACTGTACAATCTGGTACTTCATTACTGTCAAGTACAATTTTCTAATTATTTCATAAATGTATACATTTTATTCACTAGCCATTCCACATAGAAATGGAGATGAAAAACACAAACATATATTGAATATGGCTGAAATGAATAAAATTATAAACAAGTATTTATATTAACATAAGTAATACAAGAAAAAGAAATACATTAGCATTATTCAAGTAAAAATTATGTTACACATGGGATAGTTGGCGCTATGATCAGAACATAAATATGTAATGAACTATAAAAATCAAATTTGCTTTAATACAGACTTACTCTAATTGAAGGTTAATTCCGGTTGGTAGAAAGAAAAATTAAAAATTTGAATTGCCTCTTCCTCCAAAACATAATTTTTCTTTCCATTTAATTAAATTTGACAAATAATTCTATAAAATGCTTTACATTTTCAGCTCTAGATTTGGCTCCAAAAATTATAGTTGGTCATTTTGCTATTATGAAATATGAATATTTCAGTCACAGTTTAATAACTTAACTTTAGAGCATTATAATAACTTTTTTTAGGGAATGTAATTATCAGATACATGAAGATCAATTTAACTTGGGATACGATATGTAACAATAACTTTTTATATTTAAAAAGCTAAAATATGCAAGAATACACTTAGAAAAGTGATTGTTTTGGAAACATAAAATATGTGGAAATAGAATGCCAAAAGGTTTATATGGCCAGTGATTATACAATCAAACCAGGACCCTTTCAAGAGTGAAAAAAGAGCTATTAATAATAGCAGAATGAATGTCACCATAATCACTAAAATAACAATAAAGGGAAATAAAAGAGTTCTTGAAATTATAGTGATGAGTCCATTAGTAAAATTCATCCTAAATATAATAACTAAAGACATACACCTAGACATACAGCAGGCATACATCAAACAATAACCTAAACATACACCAAAGTTCTGAAATTTAGAGATTTTGTGAAATTTTTTTGCCATGCAGTTCCTCTACCAATGCTTTTAGGAGTTAGAATCAATATATTTCCCAGCATCAATCTGCTCAAAAACAAGTTTAAAACTGTGAAAAGATTTTGTTTCTTTGTTTGTTTTTAACATTCCTCCATACTAATTAAAGCACCCTGATTTAGTATGAAGAATCTGGGTTTCTTGCCTCAGTGACAAAACAGATTTCATTCTCCAGTAACATTTTAAAAAATCTATTATTAATCCATTTAACCCTTTCAATCTGTAGGAGCAGTACCCAATTATCTTAGAAAAGCAAAGAGTAAAGACCAAACACATCAAATCTAGTAATATCTCTCATAATTCCTGCGCTCCAGTTCTAAACTGCCACAAGACAAATATTTTGGGAGGGGGAAACGAAAATATAGTTACTGTTAAAGGCATGAACTGTTAAAGGCATGAAATGTGAACAATAACCACTTACAGTATATAATACAAAAGCAATATGTGACAATAAAAGCATTCCACCATGGTACCAGGCATTTTAATCCATTTTTATAAAGAACAAGAGGTATAAAGAGTTGAACAGAATTTTTTAAGATGTCCGGAGAAAGAAATATCCATTAGTAAGTGGCATTCTCACTGGGATTGCATTTCGTCAATATTCTCCATCAAAAAGATGAGAATATCAGTTTTTACACATTAGTTCAGGAAAGTGATAGTCTGAAATTAGAGCTGCTAAAAACAGGCAGGTACTGTGAAATTTAAGGAAATGCTGCAGCAAACAGCTAAGGGAATGAAAAAAGGATAAAATTCTCTTTATCCTTACAAAATTGGCACATTATTCCAAGTGAGGTAACAGGCAGAACCTCACAGTAGATTAAAGGGAATTTGAGGACAAATGTTTCATTCAATAGGCCTTTCTATATAGCAGATAACTTTCCACCCAGTAAAGAAGAGCCTTGTCTTTTATTAATTCCATTTGAAGGTTTGTGTTACTATTAAAAACCCTGTTTTTTCACTTATTCATGAATGTATTGGCAAGTACCTCTGCATCACTCATAAAATTCAACATGGCAAGTGGTCCTTAATTTTTCACCAAAACTATTAAAAGCTCTGCAGACGGTGACTGCCTTGTTTCCATTTGCTTTTCACTTGTTTCAGCTGCCATTAAGCAATGCCTCCTGAATATTTTCAGAGATATCTTCTATGAAAATAATAAAGTCCTCTTTAGATACAATACATAATTATTTTTTTCTGAATGTTATCAGTTATCGGGTATATTCATTTCAAAGAATTTACATTTGCCATTTTAAAATTTATCTATTTTTAGTGCTCCATGCACATCTGTCCTTGACAACACAATTACAAATTGAGAAACTTTAGTGCAATAAGTTTTCACCTGAAAGGAAAATAAGCAATAAAAGTTATTATTTTAAGTTACTGTATAATTAAGTGATACCTATCTCATTTTCATAAATCTAGGCTGAAGAAATTGTGGGGAACCCAAATATGATCTAATGCAATATCCCTCTAAAAGATCATATTGTGTTTTATTACATTATCTGAAACAAACTAAAGGTTTATATTTTAGAAAATCTTTTTCACTTAAAATATGGCCCTTAAAAACTAGGATTTTTTGAGTTATTCTATAGACCAAATAAGCTGCTACTTTTGGTATCATAATTAACACATGTATCTATTAATTATAACAAATGGATAATTAATAAACAGCAAATTAGTCACAAATTTAATTAACCACAAATTAAAAAGTTTACAAGCTTTATGTCAATGGTTGTTGGAACAAATAAACTGACAAGTTAGGAGAAAAAACAATTACATCCTGGAATTCTGTGACAAAGATTTTTTTCTTTTTATTTCTTTTTTTTTTTTTATACCTGTGATCCTCTCATCCCAATTCCTCTGCTCAGTCTTTTGGAGAGAGAAATTGATGGCATTTCCATCTGTCAACAAGCACAGCCATACTTAAGTCATCATCAGCAGTCAAATTTTTCATTTCCAGTCACAAATTCTGAAATTCCTCACTTTGATCTCAGCCTTGTATCTTGTTCCTCTTCCACTTTAACCCAGCTTTCTATGCCTAGATAATCATTTCGCCAAATGTGTTCACAAACATTGCTCCAAATACCACTAAGAATTACATAAAAATAATTTGATATAAGTCAACTGTACACATTATATCAATCCAATAAGTTTAGAAAACTTTGGATAGAAAAATTCCTTAAAACTAACCTCTCAAATGTTGTTATCTCACAGTATAAAGAAGGTGGAGTCCTTATTATGTAGACGAGTGGTCCCCAACACTTTTGGTACCAGGGACTGGTTTTGCGGAAGACAATTTTTCCACAAATGGGTGCCAGGGTGGGGGTTGGGTAGAAGGGATGTTTTCAGGATGAAACTGTTCCTCCTCAGATCATCAGGCATTAGTTAGAATCTCATTAAAAGTATGTAACCTAGGTCCCTCACATGCACAGTTCACAATAAGGTTCATACTCCTATGAGAATGTAATGCTGAGATGATCTGACAGGAAAAGGAGCGCAGGTGGTAATGCACCTGCCTGCCCCGCACATCCTGCTGTGGAGCCCAGTTCATAACAGGCCAGTGACCACTACTGTCTGCAGGTGGGGGTTAGGGACCCCTGCTATAGACAATATAAATAATTTAAGAATAAACTTTTATTCACTCTGCTAACAAGTTTGCTTTGTCATTTCTCTTCTTTCTTCATGAAATCTCTCTATTCTTATTCCAGCCATTTCCCCACCTTACCATTCAGTCCCCGGTTTATTGAACGAGGTTTTTTCCCTCACCACTGTTTAAGCGATACAATGAGATCCTACTTGCTCCGTGTGGGTGTCCGTGAAAAACTCTCCCACCAGGATTTAATCTAACTTGTCCTTCCAGCTTTTTCTACCACTACTCTTTTTAAAAATATCCATGAAAAAGTCCCAACATACCCAAGTCATTTTCAAAAGGTATCACTACCATCACACACAGCCACTATCCAGAGCCACATTCATTCTAAGAAAAACTACTTGACTTTCTGAATGACCAAGGAGATTTTAGGGAAAGTGAGTATTTGAAACTGCTTCCGTCTCTTTGTCCACTGAACCCAATCAACAAGTCTTTATCCTGTTTTAAGAGCCTGATGTTAAGAGAGCTTAATTTGATGGACCCATCATTTAAAAGAAAATCTCCATTCCCCACTCCCTTAAATATTCTAAATAATTCAAACATAAACTCTAATGCCACCCAATAATTAACACTTACCAAGCATTTATTTTGTTCCAAGGACATTACACTGTAGTGTGTGTGTGTATATATATACATATATACATATATATATACACATATACATATATATAAAATATACAATGACTTATATTGGAACTCGTGTGTGTGTGTGTGTGTGTGTACAATGACTTATATCGGAACTCATTTTGTGTGTGTGTGTGTGTGTGTGTGTGTGTGTGTGTGTGTGTGTGTATAATTTAATGTTAATAATAATCTTGGATGTCACTCAATGCATAGATTCTATCATGGTTCCTCAGTTTAACGTGAGGAAACTTCAAGTTATGTGAGATTAAGTAGCTCGCCCAAGGTCACAGCTGGTAAGTGGTAGAGTAAACGCTGGTCCCTGAACTCTTGCACTTCACCAACAAAATGTAATTCTAAGGGCTTGCACTTAGGATTACATCAAATTACACCACCAAAATGTAATATCTTAGGCAATAATTTATTTGTCATAAAAATGTAAAAATAAAATATTCTGGGACTTCTAAGGAGATATTAGTTTTGATCATAAAAATCAGAGAGGGCTTCCTGGATAATAGTTGAGGTTTTTCTTTTTCTTTTTTTATAGACAATGTCTTGTTGTCACCCAGTTTACTGCAGTAGTACCATCATAGCTAACTGTAGCCTCGAACTCCTGGGCTCAAGCCATCTGCCCACTTCAGCTTTCATAGTAGCTGAGGCTACAGGAGTGTCAGTGTGCCTGGTTAATTTTTTGTACAGACAAGGTCTTGCTTTGTTGCCCAGGCTGATCTCAAACTCCTAGCTTCAAGGGATCCTCCTGCCTCAGCCCCACAAAGTGCTGGTATTACAGATATGAGCAACCATGCATGGCCAACATGAGTTTTTGGAGGACATATAATATATAAACCTTTTATGAGGAGATGGAAGAAAATCAGTATCAGGAAAGTAAAATAAGCACATTCAAAAATATTAAAATTATTGACCAAGTTAGTTTGGCTGAAGTGAATTTGGCTTAAAAAGAATAGTTAAAAAATAAACTCAGAAACCTAATGTCATGTGTTACCCTTAATACATCTCATTGTTTTACTAAGCACTAGTTCTACCTCCATAACGTGTCCCTAACACATCCCCCTCCCTTCTCTCCCATTTTCAGCAAC
Organism: Pan paniscus; assembly: GCF_029289425.2. Lineage (NCBI taxonomy): Eukaryota > Metazoa > Chordata > Mammalia > Primates > Hominidae > Pan > Pan paniscus. The sequence continues at coordinate 113,492,319 of NC_073254.2, forward strand.
AGGATCTTAGCTCAGAGTCTTTGCCTAAAATTTTTCCAAAAGAAGTTGTTGCCTTCAGCCTCTCTCATATCTAGTTCAGTATTCAGTAATAACTTTAACTTCCCTTAAAGTTATTACTATAGCCAAAATTTAATCATTATGCCCTCCTTAAGAATTCTTGGCCATTGTTCCATAACTACAAAGAGTAGTACAAATTCTTTGGTACAACATAGAAAGCCCTCCGGAACTTAATGCAACTTTTCTACTTTCCTAGCTTTATCACTATAATCCTTCTCACTCAAGCCCTAGCCATCTGATCATCAAATAAGAGCTGCGATTTCATATGTCACCCACTTTTGTTCATCATGCTCACTGTGCCTAGAAGTGCCCTCACAGGATCGCACATTTGTCTATTAAACCTCAATGCACATATTATCTCCTGAAAGACCTTATTTGTTCCCTCCTTGAAATTTATTCCCTCACTTTAATTAGAATTAATTTCTGACTTATATTGTAACTCGTTATTGAACGATTTGTCTTCTTAAAATATTTCTTGTAATTTAGCATGAAAATCAGTGTTAATTTCTTAAAACAAACCTACTGAATGGCATGAAGGTAAAAAACTATATTACTATATTTTCAATAGAAGGAAGAAACCCAGAGATTTGGAATATGAAATAACAGACCATCAAAAACTGGTTGCACTACAAACACAAATATGTGTGTAATATAAAGTATATGGCAAAATTTAATATGCCATTGAAGAAGATTATAGCAATGTATGCACTTCCTTTTATTAGTTATGTAATTAATTTGGTTTCCTTTTGGGGATTAATACACTATTATATACCAATTTCTTCCTTACATAAAATGGCACATTTACTATTAGAACTCATGCTACCCATTTGCATGTTGTTCTATAAATGAAATTCATTCCCACAAAACAATGTAACTGATTGCAAATGTATAATGGTTTATTAGTAACAGCAATAGCTCAAGAACTAGTATTAATAGAAGAGAAAAAATATATGTGTATGCATATGAATATATAATAGAGATATTTACATATTATGTAATACAGTGTGTCTAAATAATCCACCTCTATGTCATCTAGCAGTCAGAAAGGAATAATAAAAATCAAACGCTTTCATACTTTTAACTCCCTCAAAACTTGTTTTCCTTCTACATTTATAGTAGTATATTAAATAAATTGGTCCAGATTGCATTTTTTAATTTATACTGGAATATTCTTGAAAATAAAAAACCCTATATTTATTAACTACAATGGTATCTCATATTTTTATTTAACAACAACCAAAAAAGTACTTGCACCCCACTTATTAATGAGACTGAAGAATGAGACAATGATGGGTAATTTTGTCTTGTTCTACTCCCATGAGGCTTTTTCTTTGTAAAATTATATATAAATATATTAGATATACATAGAGATGGTGATGTGTGGATGGATGGATAGGATAGATAGATAGATAGATAGACAGATAATTAGTCTATTTTCATACTGCTGTGAAGAAATACACAAGACTGAGAAATTTATAAAGGAAAGAGGTTTAATTGACTCACAGTTCTGCATAACTGGGAAGGTCTCAGGAAACATAATCATGGTGGAAGGGGACGCAAACACGTCCTTCTTCACATGGCAGTAGGAGAGAGAAGTGCAGAGTGGAGTAAAGGAAACTCCTTATAAAACCACCAAATCTCATAAGAACTCATTTACTATCATGAGAACAGCATGGGCAGCAGAGGGGACTGCTCCCAACATATAGGGATTACAATTCAAGATGAAATTTGGATGGGGACACAGAGTCAGGCCACATCATTCCACCCTGGGCACCTCCCAAATTTCATCCTTCTCAAATTTCACAACACATTTATGCCTTCCCAACAGTTCCCCAAAGACTTAACTCATTCCAGCTTTAACCCAAAATTCCAAGTCCAAAGTCTCATCTGAAACAAGGCAAGTCCCTTCTGACTATGAGCCTGTAAAATCAAATGCAAGTTAGTTACTTTTTAGATACAATGGGGGTACAGGCATTGGGTTAATAAACCCATTCCAAATGGAAGAAACTGGCCAAAATGAAGAAGCTACAAGCCCCATGCAGGTCCAAAATCCAATAGGGCAGTCATTAAGTCTTAAAGTTCCAAAATGATCTCTTTTGACTCTATGTCTCACATTCAGATCATGCTGATGCAAGAGGGGGGCTCCCCATTCTGGCTGCTTTCATGAGCTAGCAATGAGTGCCTGTGGCTTTTCCAGGTGCACGTGTAAGCTGTTCATGGATATTCCATTCTGGGGTGTGAATAATGGTGGCCCTCTTCTCCCAGCTCCACTAGGCAATGCCCCAGTGGGGAGTCTGTGTGGGAGCTCCAATCCACTTTTCCCTTCTGCACTACCCTAGCAGAGGTTCTCCATGAGGGCTCCACACCTGCAGCAAACTTCTGCCTGGACATCTAGGTGATTCCATGCATCATCTGAAATTTAGGAGGAGGTTCCCAAACCTCAATTCTTGATGTCTGTGCACCTGCAGGACCAACACCACATGGAAGTTGCCAAGGCTTGTGGCTTGCATCCTCCAAAGCTATGGTCTGAGCTGTACCTTGGCCCCTTTTAGCCACAGATGGAAGGGCTGGGATGCAGGGCACCAAGTCCCTAGGCTGCACACAGTAGGGGGTTCCTGGACCTGGCCCACAAAACTGTCCTTTCCTCCTAGGCCTCTGGACCTGTGATGACAAGGGATGCTGTGAAGGTCTCTGACATACCCTGGAGACATTTTCCCCATTATCTTGGCAACTAACATTTGGCTCCTTATTACTTATGCAAATTTCTGCAGCATATTTCTCCCCAGAAAATTTTTTTTCTTTTCTACCACATCACTAGGCTGCAAATTTTCCAAACTTGTATGCTCTGCTTCCTCTTGTATGCTTTGTTACTTAGAAATTTCTTCTGCCAGATACCCTAAATCATCTCTCCCAAGTTCAAAGTTCCACCAATCTCTAGGGCAGGAGCAAAATGCCAGCAGTCTCTTTGCTACAGCATAGCAAAAGTCACCTTTGCTCCAATTCCCAAGAATTTCCTCATCTCCATCTGAGACCACCTCAGCCTGAACTTCATTGTCATCATTATTGGCATTTTGGTCAAAGCCATTCAACAAGTCTCCAGGAAATTCCCAACTTTCCCACATCTTCCTGTCTTCTGAGCCCTCCAAATTGTTCAAACCTCTGCCTGTTACCTATTTCCTAAGTCACTTCCACATTTTAGGGTATCTTTATAGCAGCACCCCACTACCTGATACCAATTGACTGTTTTAGTCTGTTTTCACACTGCTATGAAGAAATAGCACAAACTGAGTAATTTATACAGGAAGGAGGGTTAATTCACTCACACTTACGCATAGCTGGGGAGGCCTCAGTAAACTTATGATCATGGAGGAAGGGGAAACAGACATATCCTTCTTCACATGGCAGCAGGAGAGAGAATTGCAGAGTGAAGAGGGGAAAACACCTTATAAAACCATTAGATCTCATGAGAACTCACTATCACAAGAACAGCATGGGGTAATCACCTCCATGATCTAATCAACTTGCATGAGGTCCCTCCCCCAATACCAGTGGATTACAATTCAAGATGAGATTTGGTGTAGGACATAAAGCCAGACCATCTTAGATAGATAGATAGATAGATAGATAGATAGATAGATAGATAGATAGATAGATAGATAGAATAGATAGATAGACACAGAGACATACACATGTACATATAGCAATTCATGATCCAGGAGGAAAACATAAAGAACATAGAGTAATCCAAATAGTCCACCAACAAAAGATGACCCACATGAACATTATCTTGTATATTCCTCCAGTCTTTTCCTAAAAACATGTATCACATTACTTTGTGCACTTCTTTCTTCCTTAGTCTAATATCATTAACATTTTTCCATGAAAGCAAATATAATTTAATGACATAATTTAAGAGTTTCAATGACATTTCACCATAAGGATATTCATAATAGTCTTAATCCCCTATTCTTGGACATTTAAGTTGACATCTTTTCAAAAGTCAAAAGGCATTTTCTCACCCTGGAAGAGAATCCCTATTATTATCAATATTACCATCATCAAAATCACTTGTTGGTACTTCACTACATTTTGGATAAGGACATATAATCTGTGCTTCCTGCTTTACAGAAGTTATCTAAATGACTTCATTTATATGTGTAATCATTGCTCTTCTATTTACTCATTAGGTGAGTTAGGCAGGGTGCTATGTGAAGGATATAAAGAAATGCTATTATTTTGTAGTAACCTATAATCTAATGGGGCACATTACAGTAAACTGGGTACATATTGAAAGCCTCTCTGACCAGCATGACTGTGGGCTTGTTCAGAAGGAAATGGGGAGAATAGTGAAGGGTGATAAGCTTAGAAGAACCTTCCGTAAAGAGATAACAATCCAGGCAGAAAATTACAATATATTATAATCACAGGGGGGAATAAAACATTTAGGATACTTATTCAGTGTCATTAGGTGATGCATAAAAAGATAAGCAAAGGTAAGTAAAAAAAGGATTTTGATTAAATATTAAGAAAGATCTTAGAAACTATGGGAGGAAATGATATATTTTAAAGAAAATCATAACATGATTGAATTTGCAATTTAAAAAATGACTCTGGAGAGTAAGTAGAAAAAATAATGAAGGGGAGCAAGATCAAATGCACACAAATAAATTAGGAGGCTACTGACACTCTGTAAGATAGATAAGACACAGACTTAAACCAAAATAGTGCAGTAGGATGTACAGAAATTGACAGAATAGATTTCGGAGATATTTGGAGAGACAATCAATAAGATTTCTGTATCATTTCCAGCCACATTTACCAAAATACAAACCCAGAAAGCAATTCTTAGAATAACAATTGTAGCTAACATTTATTGATATCTTACCATGAGTTAGACAGTGTGTTAAATGCTTTATAAGCATCATCTCATTTTTATGCATATTTATTGTCCATTTTCTATGTGCTAGTACTTTGTGTATATTACATCACTTGTTCCATACACAACCTCTTGAAATAGATACTGCTAATATTTCCCACTTTGAAAGTAGGAGACAAAGGTCTTGAGAGATTAAATAGCTTTCGCTTTCACACAGCTAATCACGTGGTGGGTTCTGGACTGGCACCTCTGTCTATCTCGTCTGGAAGAAATATTCTTGATAATTATTTACTTACTTTAATAGGGTTATGCTGTCAATCTAATTTGAAATATGTCTCAAAAAGTCTCCTGAAAATGGAATACTTATTTACGCATTACAAAAGATGCATAAAAGTAAAGTATCATTAAATTCTTGTCAGAGGAAAAATAAGCAAGTAAAAATAGAACAAATGTTGGAATAAATTAGCTATAATTTCAATCCTAAAAATTATGAACTGCCACAAAAGTAAATGAATATTTCATTTCACCCTTCTTCAACTAGAAATTAAAAAGATGAAAGTTTTCTTTAAAAAATGATATTGGAATCTGAGTCCACAGCACTATTCAACAATAACAACAAGAAGTTGGGACTAGAGAAAGAAAAATCTTTCTTACAGAATAAAACAATAAATATAGAAGGAATAAAATACACAAAATGAACACTTTGTACTATCTGTAACAAATGATTCCAGTTGACATCTTAATGATAAAGCAGTTTGTAAAAGATTGTCAGTGAATTGGAAAATTTCTGTGTCTCCAAGTATCACTGAAATTTGTAAATTTATAATACAGGGTTCTGGTTTAACAAAATCACTAAACTTTAGCATCAGAAATAAGGAGACAAAGCAGCATGCTGTCACTCAATGGAAAGTAAACCACATCAACTATATTGTATCCCTGCCCCCAAAATTCAACTTGAATCTAACATTTAAAGAAATAAGAAAATCTACAATGTGGAATATTCTAAAAGGTAACTGGTCTGGATTCTCAAAAAAAAAATCAGTACAGTAAGAAAAAAGGTGAATGAAAGTTTCAAATTAAAAGAAAAGAAAAAAATTATGTCAACAAAACAAATATGAAATACTTAACTGAATCATGAATTGAAAAAAATCAGCTATAAAAAAGGCAATTTGAAGTAGGTCAGAAACTGGCATATTAACTACATAGAAACTACACATTAAGATAAATTTTAAAATAAATATTACATTTCCTGGATTTTAAATATGGCATTGTGTTTATGTAAGAGAACATCTTCATTTTGAGAACATATGCTAGTGTCTTTAGGCATTGACTGTCATGATGCCTGTAACTTACTTTCAAATGGTTCAGCCAGGACAAAAAAAAAGTTTATACACACACAGGGCTGGGGGGAGTGGGGATATAAATGTAGAAAAATTTTAACAATTAGAGAGTCTGAAGACCATAAGGGTATTCATTATACTATTCTATTTTCCTGTTACTTTGGCATTTTTAAAGGAAATAAATAAAACAAAATTTAATTTCTCAAATGGAGTTGAAAATGCATTGCTGGATTGTTAACATTATTAGTTTTAAGTATTTTTGGCAACCTACAAACTCATGCAGGTTTATCTCTCTCTCCAAAATTTATTATAGTTAATCTGTAAACAAAAAGCACTCAAGAAATGTTGATTGAACTAAATTGAATTGGTTTTAATTCCAAACATTTTTCCCAACAGTCTTTTTAGTACTGAATTCTCGTTAATGCCAATATTTTGTTGTGTTTGATCTACTCTCCATGCAGCACTGCAGAATTCCTAATCCCCCAATATATTACATTCCCATCAGTTTAATCATTTTCCCTCATTAAAATGCATTAAATTTTGGTAATAATTTAAATTGTCAACAAGTATTTAAATCTAGTCTAATAATCCTTGTAGCCTTGTTATAAGTGTACTCTGAAAAGTACAATCCCTTCAGAATTTTCTAGCAGGTGCTACCTCTCCAGAGATTCATGGAGGTTCTGAAAGATGGAACTACACCTTGGAGCAAGAGAGGTCATTATAGGAATAAAAGTGGAAATGGAAACTTCTGTGGCATCTTTACTTGAGAAACTACTAATATGGTATCACCATCTAAGAAACAAACCAAAAGAGACAACTGGCAAGAGAGGAAAAGAAAACTGGAAAATACTTCCCAATATTCAAATTTTGAAACATAATTATATGGTATTGCCAAGAACAAATTGTTCTTGTATATGAACATAACCTCTTCTCATGTGGACGTTGATGCTTCCATGGAAAAGGACAGAGAAGGACCAAGGCAAGGAGCCTGAACATGGCAAAACTAAAAAACTATTCCTCCAGTCACAAAGAAAAGTTACAGTTAAGAAAAGGATTTACTACAGAACTTCTTGACCTGAGAAAATTATCTATATATTTATGAATATATCTATAGGTTTATGAACTCTCTCTATTATATTTATGAATACAAATGACAGACAGAAAGGTGGAAGGATGAGAGGGAGAAACAGAGGAAGGGGAAGCTGGTTAATTAGTTACCTAGCTAAAAGACACAGGCAACAGAAAAAAAATACTCCACTTTCTAACCTATTGCTTCCCAATTTACCTTCCAATTACCTAAAAATAGAATAAAAATTAAACTCTTCACGGTTTATGAGATTAAAAAAATAAAACTAAAAATATAAACTCTGAGTTGTAGTTGGTTTTTGACTCATTATAGTGTTAATTCTTTGGAGCATATCAGACAGCGTTAGACTCAATTTCCTTAAATAAAATGGCATAATCTAAATTTTTTTAATCATATGGCACAATCTAAATTTGTAAAAAATTATACAGTACATTCTCCTGCTCTACAGAATAACGCAATTTTTACACCCAATTCCTTTCATCTCAGGATTCTTTCACAACTGCTGAAGAAAGCCACAGCTATGCTGACAAAGCAGTGAAGAGTAAACTCCAATGTACACGTAACTCCAGAGATCTGCAGGCGTAGAAAGTGAAAATCACCCACTTTTCCTGACAGGAAACACAGGTCAAGCCTTTCCAGATATCCTTGACCCCTATAGCACAGTAAGAATCAGGAGCAAAATCAACCATGCCCTCAAAGGGATGGTTACCTTTTCAGTTGTCCTGACTGCTTTCGCCTGGCTGCCTCAATAGGAAAAGCTGGGAAATGTCAAACCAGGTATAGGAACTACTGATTTATTTTTCCCTCCAGATCGACACAAAAGAAAAAAACAGCAAATTCCATGGCTCTCAGTTACAGATGTCACTATTCACCTGATGATTCTCTAACTGATTATATGACAAAAATCTTATTAAATTTTTAAATACATTTTTAAACAGAAAAAAATAAAATGCATTTAAAAGTGCATACTATCCATTTACCTTATTTTTCTACAAGTAATTCCTTAAAGATACAAAATAACATTTTGCATTCTTTAACACAGCATAGCAAATTGCCACCAAAGAATAGGTTGATTTTAATGGCTTAAATGCAAAATAATTTATTTCATATTGAAAAATGTATGTATGTCAAACCTATCCGTTATATAATAAAACACCATTTATTATTTAAAAGCAATATGCATAATGTCTATTTTGATATATTTTTCAGACAAGGACTTTACAAAAACATAAAATATGAAATCAACAATCAATTTTCTTAAATATTTTTCAATATTTCTTTGAAAATGAATAGAAACAGAAATTCTTTATTGGGAATAACAATTACATAAACTTATTTATTAAATTAATTATAGTAATACCTTACTTTTCACAGGATCATGAAACTAATACTAGTTTAAGAAAAAAATCTCATTTCATTAAATAATCATATGTGGCTGTAATTGCAATCAACTTTGAATAAGGGTGCTTCAATTCTACAGTCTGACTGCATTTAAGGATTTCTGAAACTCTTTTTAAGACCTGTTTTAACAAATCCATGTCGAAGTGATGTGAATTGTTTAGGCATCTTTAATAACCCTCTATTGGCATCTTTTTCTCAAACCATAGCCCTCAGCTATGATAGCTTTCCAGAACCTAGAATCCTAGTGACTTTAGGAATTGTTTGGCTAATAAATATCTGAAATATAAATCAGTATCATATGTAAATACAGTACCTAAATAATCTTGAGTGATGTAGTTCAATCAATGATTGTTAAATTAGTATATGAAATATATTTAGTACCCTTTTAGTCTTAGAAGTTTCCATCCAAAAAAAACACCTCTCAGATTAAACTAAGAGGTCCAGTGAGATGATATCACTGGTTCAAATGATTCAGTAAAGAATAATTTTAGAAAGTTAACAGAAGACTTTATGATTCCAAATACACTGATTAACATATTTTTTAAAACCCTATATTGGGCTAGGACTGAACTAGACTGAAATCTCTAAGCTCCCAGGGCAAAGGGGTAGAAACTTACTTGACAGCAGCATGAAATGCCACTTTGCTTTCTAAACCTCAGTGTTACTAATCTAATATGACTTCTGCAGATCATAAAGTACAATTGGCCCTTTCAATTTAGATTCGAACACCTGGCTAAATCCATTAACCAGTGATTCCATGAAGCCAAATCCACTGCCTTTTAGCCAAATCATATTTTTCCCCTCTTTTATGGAAACTCTTTGAGTGAGGTTTCTGAAAAAAAAATCCATCACAAATTAATGTAAAAAATGCACAACAAATTGTATCTGTACTCCAGTCAGCTTTTTCATAAATTTTTACCAGTAGAGTTAAACTAGACTGTGTAGATCACTTATACAAATTATCTCCATAATAAGAGGCTCCTGTCATTTCTGAGTGTATGTGTTTGCATGTAATTGTGTCCATCGGATTTATCTTGACTTTTTAGACAAACTATTGCAATTCTAAAGATTTGAAAATTAGCTCAATTTAATCCACCACCACAATCACCATTACAACTACCAACAATAACAAAACTTCTTAAGTTATTCTTTGTTATCGTACTACTTCAAAAATAATGGCTTCATTGGCTGAATTTAGTAGCTGTATGTGCAGATATTGCATATCTTTTATAAACAAAGCTACAACTCAAATACGCGCCATATATATATATATCATAACTAAATCCTACTGAGGATAAACAAGTGATGAGAGAGAGAGAAAAGTCAGAACTCAGCGAAGTTACTATCAACACAGATAATTTCTCTGTGGTCTTTGAGCACCATTTTACTTAGAATGGTGCTTAGATTAACAAAAATGTGGGAGGAAAATAAGAAGAACTGACTAAACACATGTTTAGTGTCTGTATGATTAGGTTCAGGAACAATGCCAGGAGGAAACTATGTAAGATCTCATCTGATTTTAGTTACTTGTCAAAAAAGAACTAAGAAGAGAATATCTTACTGATGAGATGCTGTCTTTTTAAGTTTGGTAGAACAAAAAGCAAGTTCACTTCTTTAATAAGTACAAATAAACAAGACTGATGAGGTGAACAAAAATCAATCCACAGATTCCAAAAATTTTACAACTGTTTATTTTCAGTTCAAACATGATTGATGTCAATTAGATGCAGATCTGTCCTGGTGATTCTCAGGAAATCTACCGTGTCAGATAATCACCTTCCGTGAAACTCAGAAAATCCAATGCTATGCTTTAACCTATCTTTTCCCCAAATCCTTAAATTCCATACATTCTTTAAAATTATTTAATTTTTATCACAATTATTCATTTCTGCTAATATTAATATTTTACTTACAAAATACAGCAAATACTTAATATTTTTGATGTACAGCATTTTTCTTATTACTGGCATATTTTAAACTTTATTTTTTGTGAGAATTTTTTTTACAGTACTATGGAAAATCCTTCCAAACAAGAAATGTATAATATGCAATTTAAAATATAATCCTTAGTAAGCAAAACATGAAAATCTTGATTTAAAGACTAAGAAAGATTATTAGATTTTAACAGAATTACTAACTAAAAAGCAAAGGAGATTTTAGACAATGCTTTAAAAATGGTTTTAAAAAAAGCCTTTTTGACTTGATCTCTAACAAGACCAATACATGTTTTAATAATGTGAAAGATGTATATATTCCTTCATTATGTTTTGAGTGTGAACTAGTAATTCAGAATTGTCTTGGAAATTTACAGCTTTTATTAGTAGAAACTGAATCTTCTCTTTCTGTAACTAGGCACTGCATTTAGAGACAGAAGAAAGCCAAACGAGCTTGTTCTGCAGCACAGTCAAGCTCTGCATGTAAAATGTCATGACATGTAAACAAAAATAATACAAACTTAAATTTCTGTCAAAATGGTAAAACTGTGGTTATTGTGAAAGTCAACTAAAAATATAAAGTGGATAAGGATATATCTTTACTTATTTCACACACACACACACACACACACACACACAATCTGTCCGTCACTCACTTTTTGAAGTGTCAGATAACATTATTTCTCAAATGACACATAGGGCTTCATTTGCTATGCATAAGGTCAGTGAATATTAGCTTCATTTACACTTGGCTGAGAATCGGTTGGTGTCAACAGAAGAGGCTTAGTTCCTCCACTAAACAGGGTTAGAATCTGACAGAAAGCTGCCACTGAAGAAGATGGATGATCTTCCTTGCTGACCCTTCTCCTCTGAAAGTGTCATAGTTTGGGTCTCTTTCTATCTCTACAACAAAGACCCTCTCTGAGCTTCCCAGTGGCCTTCAGTTTTATTGGTGCTAACAGGTCCAGACGTTTTCATCGATTGGATTCTCTACCTTTTTAAATACAAGAGCATGCCCTTTTTGGCTAGCTAAACCTTGGCACAGATGTCTTTTTTTGTAATTGTGTCTCTGCTGTCTATTGGAAAGGATGCAATCAGACAGGCAAACATCATGTCAGCACAGAAAATGCTAAACTATTTATCTCAGTTTCCCAATGTCATTTTAATGAAAGTGACATGTCATTTATCTGTCGAAATTAACCTTGGATAATCTCACAGCATATTTCTAGGTGAAAAATCAAAATCTCATGCCATTTTGATGACTAATGTGTAAACAATAATTATACAGAACTATTCATTAGGTAGAAAAAATGTACTTTTCTAGTCATTTTATATAAACTGTTACTGACAACCATATTTTAAAATGTACATACCTGAAAAAAATTCTACATAATTTTCAGAAATATATTTTGCTTTTTACTAGTGGCTGAAGCTGTGATATAGATCCTATCCTGACTAAAAGCATATAAAAATATTTAATACCTAACAAAGATGCTATAACAATATAATAAATTACATGCTGCTTGAGATCCTGACTGTGAGCTCTTTTAATATGTTCGAGATTTGTTATTGATACTTGAATGTTAAAGAGATTACATAACCCCAAATTCCACTTTTCAAAAACGCATATGCTAAAATGATAAAATGTTTTTACAAATAGATTTACATTTTAGGAAAAATGACTATTATGAAACATGCAGTTGTAACTCAGCTCTAAAGTACTACAATATATAGCTATCAAAATTATTCCATACAAAATATAACAATATATTTGCACATCTGGAATTTCAGAGTTAGCCAATAAATGTATGCAACATAAATATAAATATGACAATCCCCAGTACAAATGGGGAAATTAAAAATAAATTCACTAAAAATGAAGAATTACTAATTCTAACCATGTTAACCCTTTTGTTAGACTGTAGAGAAAAATATATGATAATATATTATATGATTCTGAAATAGAATCTATTAATGAGCTTAATTAAAATATTCTGAATATTCTGAATATTATTTTTAGTGTTACTGTTTTCATTAAAATTGAGAACATTATCAAATTATAGTTGAAAATAACTATCAATGAAAATTTCTTCAGCCAAAAGCTTTGTTCTAGATGTATCATTAACCTCAATCATTAAAATAAGTATACTTACTAAGGTGGAGAAGCCCATTAAAAAAATACAATACCAACACTTGTAAGAACACAGTTTCCTTCTATTTTTTTAATGTCATATAGGATGTGCATCCATGATGCTCAATTTTTATTCTCTCAAGTAAATAGTTTTTCAAGAAAAGTTCCAATAATTTCAAATATGTATATGAAAAGTAATTATCAATTTTTACTTAGAATTTTCATTCTATAAAACAGAGTAAACAAAATCAAAATTCTTCCTCCAATATGGGAACCAGAAGCACCAGGAACCCAGTTTTTCTTTAAATCAAATCAATCATTACTCTTAATTGATAAATATGGTCCTAAAACTCTAAATTAATCTTAATTATATGAATTCTGAAGAATATGCAATGTTTTTTAAGAATAAAGAAAAATAGCAAGATTTATCACCCCCAAAGTTGGGTCCAGGATAGTGTTATGTGTTCAACTGACCTAAGCAGTCTACCTACGAATATTCTCATGAGTATGTCCATCAATCGATGTCAACATTCCATTGGATTCCAGTCTGACTGGCAAGCGACACTCAGTTATCTATTAACATTAATGAATAATAACTGTGCCCTTTAGGTTTATATGAATATAATGTACATTGTTTTCTGTGTAAATTACCCTATATTCAAAAGCAGATTTGGTTTTGTTATTTTCTTTCATATTATACATTACAAAGTGGTTTTTAAAAAAGGAAGAAAAAGAAAGTGGCTGCAATAAAAAAGTGTGCTTAAAGTGAACTCTGGTATGTATCAGTGTTTTGTTTTTCTAGTCAACTTTATCCCAGCTTGTAACATATAAGCTTAAATGAGTTGTATTCACAGGTTCCTGAATATGTATGTTCTTTTACAGATCTAACATATAGTTTTTGTCTCTGCAACAGAGTATATAATGACAGAAAATCCTTAAAAACTAAAGATCAGAACAAGTTGTGTCAGTATTTTAACCTTGTTCACTCTTACCTCTTCACCCTTAATCTATCTTCCTGGCAGCAAAAACTATTTCTATATATTATTTTTATATTCTTATTTGTTATTGGTCTCCATTTCTCTTTCTCAAATTGAAACACACCATAACAGAACTACTTCAGCTTTCAGAAAAAATAAAGATTAAGAACTTTAACTGATTAAGTACTCTTATAAACATCTTGGCTGAGTTCCTTTACAGTATTGATTGAGAGTGGTAATTCTGGAATTATACAAGTCACCGTCCAAATGTTACAAAAGAGACTATAACCTTCAGCATTGATCAAAGTGTGATTTATTTTCTTAGCTCTATAAAAGAGGCCAGAATTCAAATTATGAAAATGTGCCATACCGTATGATTTGTAATTTTTATTTTGAAATTACTATTTATCTTTCCATTAAAGGAATAGTGTAGAATTTTCTCAAAGATAAATGAACATTTAATGCCAGTGTCTAAAACACTATAAGAGAAGATGGAGAAGGAAAAAAAAAAGAAATCAGATGGAACAGGGATTGAAAAGAAGATACACTTTATTATAATGAAGGATGAGGCATATTAGAGGATGAATACATACACAGTGATGGCCTAGTAAATAATCTTGAAAATCAGCAAGAGAGCTGTTTGATTTTGTAGTAGTAATTGTCTCATTGGAAAAATTTACAAAGGAGGGAAATGATCCAATTGTTATGTTCAGCTCTGAAAAACACAGTTCTCCTGTATATAATGTTTGTGCAGAATAAACATTAGACACAGTAAAGAACATGTGCTAAATAGTGAACTTTAAAATTTCCTGTCAGGTTTATTTTGCAAACTAAAACACTGTCTCAACATAACTCTTGAGCCACGTGTTTTCCCAGTTCCAATTCACAGCCTGAATGTCTAAGCTTAACATGTGTTAATTTTAAAAGTCAGTTTTGAGAAACAGATATTGCAGAAGGGTGATTGCCCCTTTTCCCTTGCAAGGGCAGAGAGGTTAAAGTTTAAAGGTTTCTCAGAAGAGATCTGGTCAGAAATCACACGGTAAAACAGCAAAACTTCTGCTCCTGCGCAAATCTTCAGTTTCTGATCACGTAAGAGGTGCCCACTGTTCTCATTTTAAAACACATTTCCTAATCATTAATTGCTAAAATTTGTGTTCTTTTGTTCTAAAATACCACAGAAATTTAGAGGTATATAAAAAGTGAAGTTTACTTTCTCTTCCCTTCCCAGACATAAATAGCCTTCAAGTATTCCATATGATAAAGAAAACCTAAATATCTACTTGAAAATAAAGAAGTTTGTTTACACCTTTGTTGTTCTGTGAAGCAATATTTAAAGATGTTATTGAAGTAGCTTTATTTTATTATTTTTAAAATGTGAAATAATTCAATAATATTCTACAGGATTTTTTAGCCTCTTTTTAATTGTAAATTGAGATTTCCATAGAAAAGAAATCTTAACTATTCAGTACTCCCAAATTAAGGAATTAATGCATAGAAATTTGGAAATCTAAAAATGATTCAAGAAGATATTTTGTTTTCTTGCTCCACTATGTTGACTTATGTTTTCCCCTCTTGTTGGCTCTGTGTGTGTGTGTGTGTGTGTGTGTGTGTGCGCGTGCGCGTGCACATACATATGAGTGTATTTATATATGCATGCTTTTGGATATCTGTGGTTGTGTGTGTGTATATGTATTATGTGTGTGTACTGGCAAAGGAGAAAGGAAACTGGAAAGAGTAAGATGTGACTTACTTTTGAATCTGTCATTAATGAACTGTTAGAAGTATAAATGAGGACTTTAGTTGTCCCATATATTTAAAAATAAAAAGACTAAAAAAACCCTCTAATTTATCTCTGATGATCTTTAAGGCACACTCAGACTTGAAGAATTTGTAATATTAAGTGTCTTGAAAGAGATTATGCCCTAAAGGAGTACAAGAATGCCCAAAGAACTTTTGTGTTATAAAGAGTGTATCATATCTGAGTGGGTGAGGGGCATATCCTACCGCACATCTCTCTTCGAGGATAAAAGTACTTTATAGGAAAATGTCAACTAAAATAGGGACATTATATAATACAAGTCACTTATTTTACTGGGATAAATGTAGAAGATATTATGAAACATTTTAAAAATCCATTAGGTTTATTTAACCTATATATTAGGTTAATGTCATTAAGTAAGCTAATGCCATTTGGTATTATTTTCTATATGAGAACTAGTTTAGCAAATAATGATAGTAAACTACTATTAAAATAAACAGGGAACATATAAATCACTGGAAATATAGAATTGCACAGTGAATTACTAATCTTTCATTTATTTTTCTCAGAATAAGCTTTTATTTTATCAAGCAACTCCACATATACAAGTGTTTTTTAGATGTGTTCTATCCCTCCACACCTATCCATTCACCCCTAATCCCTCTCCTGGTCCAACTCTCTTTTAGAAAGAATGATTCCTGCCCTGCTTTTTTGTTTGTTTTGTTTAGAAACAAGGTCTAACTGTCACCCTGGCTGGGGTGCAGTGGTACCATTATCACTCACTGCTCACTGTGACCTCAACCTCCTGTGTTTGAGTAATCCTCCCAACTCAGCCTCCTGAGTAGCTAAGACTACAGACACACACCACTACACCTGAATAACTTTTCCAATTTTTGCAGAGCTGGGGTCTCACTACGTTGCTCAGGCTGGTCTCAAACGTCTGGCCTCAAGCAATCCTCCTACCTTAGCCTCCCAAACTGCTGGGATTACAGGCATCAGTCACTGCGCCTACCAAGAATGATTTCTTTAAAAAGCAGACTAGGTTATACTAATGTAATAGATTGTTGAATCATTCAACTTAAAAATGATAAATGTATGATATGTAGTTAATATTGTATCAGATTGATATTATGCTTTATTCATAAAAGCATCACAGTGATCTCTTCTCCAGATCTAGGTTTTCTATGTAAGGTTGTAATTCAGTGTTAATGGGTTCAGGGTAAGTCTGAGGCTACCATCACCACAGGCCAGGGGTTAAACTAGGTGTTAACTGGGTGACACATGAAACAAAATATTAAATACAGTATGTGTCCTTTCAAAGCCCCCTGATTTTCTAATACATTAGGAGCAAGAGATAACATAATCATCAGCAGTAAATAACTTAAATGACTAAATAACATGAAAAAATTCAAAATCCATAAAAAATATAACCATTAAAAACTTTCAAACTATTACATCCCAGAGTGCAATTTCCCTGGGTTTCTTTGTTCTTATGTCATTCATCGACACTAAACAAAGTAAATTAAATAATAAACCTTCCATAACTCTTAACAAAATCACAGAATATAAGAAAAATAATGTACATTTGTTTCAGCTGATGTATCACTTTGGCTTCCTGAGAAATGCTATCATTCGAGATTAATATTGTAACATATACCTACAGATTCTATAACTTTAGCCAAAGTGTGTAACACGGGTAGAAAACAAAAAATAACATCTATAACTCATTAATTTGAACTAAATTCTAAATTGAGTTGTTTTACTACCAGGTTAAAAAATAAAAACTTGTATGTGCATGTGACCTTCTACTTTTCACATATTAAACTTACATTAATATCCTAATGAAGACATGCATCCATAAAACTAAATTTGTGAGATATTTTGCAGGGGATGAGGTAATTTAAAGTTATTTAAATGTGAGAAAAATTGAAACAAAAAGATTTTCTGAAATCTTTCCTCTGGTATTCATGTATCATATTTGTATGGACATAGAGAAAAATATCAAATATATAGCTGTGTCAAAATTCTCCCATGAAAATATTATTTCTATAAAATAACTAATGATAGACAATATCATCATGAATATTTCATAGATTAGTGATTATCTTAGAGAAAATAGCTATGAATTACACAGAAAAATCAAATCAAATGCAAAATTTTAAGGCATAATTGATTTGTATTATAACTGCCTGCCAGAAACCGATGCCAATTTAAACTTCCACTAGAAATTTATAAAAGACTGACCATGTACTTCCCAATGCTAGGTTAATTAGAAACACTCTGAAGTCACACTAAACTAACAAACCACAGAAAACTAAATCAGACACATTAATTTCCTATTTCCTTCCGTATTTCCTTATGTTCTCCCCCCTTTCATCAGTTCTTTCTATCCTTCTTTATTCACTGAAATAAGTACCATGTTAGATGCATTGTGAGAACAAAGATGACTAAATATGGGTAAAAAGAAGTATAATTTCAAATAAAACCTACAATGTTCTAATTGGAAATTGTGACATGATTCTAATTTTAAGCATCAAAATGATATTTCTCCATGTTTTTAAGGAAGGTAAGAGCAATTATCTTTGCAAGGTACACAAGAAACTAATAACAATATTTGTACCTGGAAAAATATACTGTGGAACTGGGTCATAGGGATGACATTTGTTCTAGATCTGTGTATGTTACCTATCCAAAAATGTCTTAAAACAAGTATTTTGAGTTTCTGAATGTGAATAATTTAATGAAGGGCATAAAAAATTGTAAAGGTAATATGTGTAGGTATAACTCAAATAGGAGAAAAACGTTTTGACATAATATGGAATTTATGTAATTTCCCACTTACAGAGACAATAGGGTAATATTAGCTTAGGGATAATTATCATGTTTTGTTTCTTTCTGTTATTTTTTGTTTTGCAATCCAAACTAATATTTATAATATATAATTTGGAAGCAAAACAATATAATTTTATAACAAAAGTTGCTTTCCCATATAATATAAATATAAACACACTTCAAGGCCTTCTTAATATAGAAAATGTTAGCAGGCTCTTAGATCTCTGTTTCTTAAGACATAAATAATGCTAACACGGGTGAAATGCATTTTGTTTCCTCAGAGGAGAAAAAGGGAGAAATTGAAAAGACACATAAAGACAGTAAGAAAGCATGAGAATGTGACAATAAGTAACAATTATATTATCTTCACATGAATAAATTCTTCAACTCCAGAAGGCAGTCTTGTTTATGTTTGCTAATTATTAGCATTTTATCCTGTTATTTGCTATGAGGAAAATGGAATGTAGTTAAGGACTCCCATCCTCACAAAGTTTAAGACTACTCATACAGACTAGCCATATACAAGAAATTAAATTAATTGCATTGAAATTAATTTAAATTCATTGAATTAAATGAATTCAGAGAAAGAAAATATTTCCTTTGCCAGTGGGTAGTTTATGAGTAATTCTTTAAGAAATTTCATAAATATTTATTGGAAGGCTAAGGTGGTGTAAGAAACTGCTAGGTATCATGGCGGGTAGGTAAAAAAAAAATCACAAGGTTTAGCTGTTTAAAAAAATAGAATCTTTAAGAGGAAAAGACAAGGAATAAAATAAGATAGCATGCAATGATTCCCCTAGGGAAAGGGCAAAGTTTAAGTACTCAAAAAGAGAAGCCAGGCATAGTGGCAGATGCCTGTAGTCCCAGCTACTTGGGAGGTAGAGGCAGAGAGGATCACTTGAGCCCAGGAGTGCTGGGCTGTAGTGTGCTATGATCTACTATGGTTGCACCTGTGAATAGCCACTGCACTCCCACCTGGGCAACATGGCAACACTCATCTCTTAAAAAAAAAAAAGAAAGAAAAAGGAGAGATCAACTAACAGGGTATACATGGTATTTAAATTGATATTTTAAGGAAAGGCAGAATTTCTACAACTGGGAGACCATAAGAAAATATATGGTAACTACGTAGGAAAAAACAAGATAGATTAAGAACAAGGAGAATGGTACTGCCAGTAACCAACATCAGAATTTGAAAAAGAAGCTAGGGAGCCTCTTCAAGAATGCATATAATTAAAGTATAATAGAAAATTGTGAGATATATAATTGTTAATTTTTTTCCTTTTAGTTGAGGCCAAATGTTAAATAATGAGACATCGTAGAAATATCTATGGGCATGCTTAAGGCAGAGTGAGAGAACAGTATCAGGCAGAGGGAGCAGGGGCTTCAACTGTGATAAAAATGTGACTGAAAGTTAGAAAAGAAGATAAGGTGAAGATGAGGAAATTTACATGCAAGTTTAAAATACAGACAATTTTTCTAGGTAATTAGAAGCCTGAAGCTTTCTGAATAATGATACTATGTTGTGTTTTACAAAATACAATCTGATGGCCATCTAAAGAAAGAACTGGAATCAAAAAGAGAATGACAAAGCAAGTGAAATATTTAGGATGTTAGGAAAGGTAGAGACACATATTTCGAAATTATGATAAATGAAAGAAAATGTTCAGATTTGTATCACCTTTCAAGATGTTCTGAAAAAAGTTTATGTTCATAAAAGACTTTGCAATAGATAAAATGTTCCTCTATAAAGACATGATCCAGGGTATTGGTTAGGAATAAGGATTCTGAAGCCAGACTAGCTTGATTAAAAAGCAGTTCACCACTCTGTGATCATAAGTACTTAACCCAAAGTCACTATGCTTCAGTTTCCTTACATTGTTTTTATTCATGAATTTATATATATACAAACTTATATAAGATATATAAACATATATATGTATACATGTATACATATAATCATATATATATATATACACACACATGTTTAGAGAGAGGGAGAGAGAGAGAGAGACATATACTTCTCACGGTAAGAGTATTTTTTCTCTTTTAAACTGGGTAATAATAGTCTCATTCTATTAGACTAAATTAGTAACACCTCCCTTTAAGGTTAAATTACTTAATACATGCAAGTACTTAAAATAGGATTTGGTATCTATTAACAACTAAAAACGAACAAAATATATGAGCTGTATTTATTGAATGCCTTCTATTAATATCTTCTACCTTTTATATAATTTAAACTATATTTGCCACTTACTACTGCTATAGTACCTGAGCCCTGTGTTTATACATAAACAAACTTAATTTAAAAACCCATATTTTGGAGATACAATTCAAGTTGTCTTTATATAAGCTACCTGGTTACTTAGAACTTAAAATTATAGTGTACAAAAATAAAAGTTAATGTTCAAGATGTTTTGAATTATAGACAGAACAAAAGATCACCCACAATCCCACTACACGGATACATTCATTGTTAGACTACCATCTACTCTTTTTCCTATGTATATTTTGCATAATTCTAAATGTCATTTTATACAAATTTTTGTTTTTCATTCAAAATTATTAATAGAAATTCAAAATTCCTTTATAATATCATTGATATTCTATAGACTAAGTTCAATCAAGGTGATACACCTTAACTTTGGACATTTAGGTTATTATCAATAATTAAAATTGCATACACTGCTGGTGGAAAAAAAGGGTTATGTAAAATATTTTTTAATTGAAATGCCTTCTTAGATAAATTAACAGGTGTGAAATTACTTGCTTAAAGGATATTTAACTATTTGTGGCCTGTGAGATACATGTTCATTTGTTCATCACCATAAGGTTTCTTTACTTAGCAAATTCCTTGTTTTATTATTAATGATAAGCATTCATTGATTATTTGCTATGTCCCACATGCTATTTTTAGGATTTGTACATACATTACTTCATTCAATTCTGACAAGAACCCTATGAGGGAGGTACTATTTCTATTAGCCCCATTTTATACTTAAGGAAATTAAGGTTTAGAGAGATTGTCCTACTTTATGCACCTAGTAAGTTGTGAAACCAGCATTTTGAAACTGTGACTCCGGCATCTGAGCTACTAACCCACTGGTGTTTCTTACATTTCTGTATATATGTGTGTGTGTGTTTTTATATATATATATATATATATGATTATAAATACTATATAAAGACTCATTTGTTATGAAAATTTCATGGTACAAATTACATGCTACTCGTCTGTGAAAATAAAGGCAGTTTTCAAAAACTTTGATCAAGAAACAGAATTTAAATATTGTTGATGCTATAAAATTGAATGTATTGTTTCATTTGTTAAATTATACATATGTTCATAAATTATATATTATTAAAATAATGATAGACCTCAACATTAACAAACTATTAAAAAGCTGCTATTAGGAAAAGTTCTCATAAAAATTATAAGTGTATGATTACTTGAATTCCCCTTTACGTGAAATCATCTGAAAGAAAAATTTTACATATTTGCTTTCAGAAAATTTAAATTAAGCAATATAGTAATGCAAGTAAATCACATTTCTATATCCTGATATATGTGCATGTAAATCTTATGTCTTTGAATTTTTTACTTCCAAATGAGAAGAATTTTTTACAAGTAGGATTATCATCCAAATAAAAAAAAAAAATTTTCAAAGCAAAAAGAAGCAGTGTTAATTAAAAAAACAATTATCCCAGGCATATCGGGCATATGGTCACCCTACATAGAATAAAGTTTCATTAGTTTTTTAGTAACTAAAATCTACTGGGTAAAGTCCAGAACAAATTTTAGAGAAGTAGTGGAGTGAGGAAAAAAGACTTGAATTGGTAAACAGGATTTTTGAATTCTTATCCAATTTTGTTACTTATTAATATCTCTGAGCTTCAGCTTCTTCATATGTTGAAAGAGAGAGAAAAATAATAATATTTTCCACATCTTAGTGATGTGGTGAGGTTTAAATGAGAAAATGAATGTGACTGTTCAGTATAAACTGCAAACTGTCTATGCAAATCCAAGTTATAATATCCAGATCCACACTTTGACAAGCACTATTCTACTTTCTAAATCGAATAAAATTGCATAAAAGTTACAAAAATTGAAATATACTTCAGTAGATTTATTTTATTAGTCTTCCTGAAATATTTACATATGTAAAATATGACAGGATCTCTTAATTTTTAAAATAACTATACTTTTTATCTAAGAAAATGTATTGGCTAGTTTGCATCAAAGTTGTTACATAACTTGTAAATTTTAAAAAATGACAATAAAAGTATACTAAATGAAATTATAAATTCTTAAATCAATATAAAGAGATGTCCTCATAAAAATACTATGTTTAAGAATTGGACAGAAGTTCTCCACATATTAGACTTGAGAAGCATTTGGTTTTCAAAATTGAGCTATTTTTTCAGTCATGAAGAAAAGCTTTTACATCAACTCATCAAACCTAAAATCAGTTTTTTATAGTTATTCATATTTCATATTGTCTTCTAGCAAACATCACAATGGGCTGCTACTTCAAAATGTGCCCAGATAAACTTGCCTTTAAGTGGCTAACCACTCTCATTTGGCTAGGGACTCACTAGCATCCTCTCCCAAACACATTAGTTTTCCTCAATATGGGACTGGAATTTGTTTTCAAACTCTTAACAGGATCATTGAAAGGAAACAGGAAGAATACTGTAAAGGCAAGCCTGGAGTGATTCCAGAGGCAAGTACTCTTGCAGCAATGCATTGGAATTATGCCAAGGAGGGAAGTGTTTTTGCAAATGAACATAGTTCCATGGTTAAGTAGAAGGTATTTAATTCCTTTGTCAACATCACCAAGGCTAAAAATTAAGAAAGTTATGTCATAAGCAATTTACTTGACTTACAACAACGCACACATATTCTTTCGATTAAACCATAAGGCAGCATCTTGCCTCCTTTAACCATGTATTTTTATTTTTTAATTAAATGTTACTATAATATTAATACCTAATTTCAAGTATTCAAAAGCAGAATTAATGAAGATGACAGTGGAGTAATTTTATTTTATTTTTAAATACCTTGGTATAGTTTGCAGGTAACAATAATTTTGGTAGTAAAATGTTTCAATTCTTGCAATTAAATTTGATGAATGTAAGTAATTTTACAGTACCATGTTTAATGAGATGATTTTTCTCATTTGAAATAAATTGAGGTTTATTTTTCATGATAAATATATCTATTTACTGTGGTTTAAGACTGCTTTTCTTTTCTTACTAAATTCTATAATTAGAAGCATAAAACTCGAACAGCTCCTGTTCACATTTTCTTATGAATAAATGTGGAAATCGCATTTTCTTAACAAATAAATGAGTTAAATTACACAAAGTGAAACAACTGCCACAAAAACCCGTAATCTTCTTTAAAACCTTTAAAACACAGGGCCTTTAATGTTATTTCCTATCTTTTCTCAGATAAATTTAATTGTGTACTTTTATATGTATTTCTACTTCGTTATTTTTCCCATTTTAATTGTGTAAAAGTTTTAAGTTCCTTTTTCATATCAATCAAGTTCTGCATAATATTGAAACTGCTCCTTTCATAACTAAAGTGCAATAAGGTTCCCAAAATTTTTTGTAACAGTTATTGCTGAATCCACCATCACTTTCAAGTAACTGTTAACCTCCTGTCAATAGGAACGCTGCCTTTCATTGAATTGATTAGTTCACTGAGAATATTTCTCTACTTACCCAGTGGAATAGCATTTTGCCTACAAGCAGGGATAAATCTTCATCAGTTTCTTATTTCCACATATATGGAAACTGCAGGATTTTCTACTCAATTAGAAATACTGCCAGTGAGGGAAAGGGAAAGAAGACAATAGGAGACAGGTTTGACTCCTTCAGGGACATAAAAGGAGACTGCTAAACTGGCCTATGGGACCTGAACCTATATCATCTCCATTTGTTTTGCTCAGAGTTCACTTCACAATGTCACCTCTGGTGAAGATGATAATTGAGTGCAGAGCCATAGGTACTTTACATGCTTAGCAGCCATCCACATGAAGTATTTAACTCTTTGAATAGGACAGAAAAAGGTATTTGCTCAGTTACTCCATTTGAAAAGTATATCCAATACAAACACAATGTGAGCCACAAATGCAATTTTAAAATTTCTAGCCACACTAAAAAAGAGTAAAAGAAACAGCTGAAATTTTAACATTATCCTCTATCTAGCCCAGTATACCTAAAATATTATTATTTCCACATGTAATCAACATTTAAAAATTGTTAAGGACATATGTTACTTTTTTTTTTCTTGCAGTACAGCTTTGAAATCCAGTGTGTAACTTTTACTTACAGCACATCTCAATGTAGAATAGTCATTTTTCAAAACCTAAAGAGCCACACGTGACTGCTGGGTTCAGTACTGTATAGCACAGGTCTAAACTTTTTAAAAATTATTTAATTTTAAAAATATTCTACTAGAATGAGAATTTTATGGGGAAGTAATCCAATTTATATATGTATATGAGGCACCTAAACACTATGAGCCTTGAAACAGTATTTCCTAGGATTCTCCTTGCTTTGTGATTAAAACTAGGGCAATATCGTTGCCTAGGCTCTAAAGTCAGAATATCTCAAGTTTGAATTTAAGCTCAGACAAATATTACTAACGTAACTGCAAGCAAGCTATTTACTCTTGATATCCTCTATTTTTTTATTGTGTAAAACATAAATGATAATCATACCTACCTCATTAAATAAGCTTGCCTATGTAAAGGAAATGGAGGATGTCTGCACATACTAAGTTATCAAGAAAAATTAGTTATAATAGTTATTATTATCAGTAGTCCCCTTTAGCTCAACTAAGAATTCCAAGTATAAAACCTGTGCTTCTGGCTCTGGCGTAAAAATAAATATAGATATATGTGTTATTTTTAATGTATTATGTTTTATATATCATAAGTTAAAAAGAGACACTAGTAACATAACTTTATAATTTATTTTCATGAAACCTAGAAACAGAATATCTATCAATCTTGAAGGTCCATATGACATAGTTTTAAATATTTAGCCACATAATGCTAGGAAAGAGAAAAAAAACGGTTTTATAAAACAAAGAAAAAAGTTTACTAATTCATACATGATTGTTTCAAAACATGCAATTGGTGTACTATAATAATTAAAACTTTACTTTGGCCCACTTTCACAAAAATGTGGTCATTTTGGTACTTAGTCCAAAAAAAAAAAAAAAACACACCTTTCTCAGAAGTAACCACAGAGATTTTGTAAGTGAAATTTGAAAATTTTGTATTAAAGTTATAGTATTTATATAAGATAATTCTAAAAGTTTGTAAATGTATTCGTTTATGCCCTGCCTGTCACTAGAGCTCTTATTCACAGCCCTCTTAACCTCCTATTTACTGCTACTCAACGGCCCAGACAATATGGGTTTAAAAACAGGAGGAATGGCATCTCATTAAATCCTGTTAAATGTCACCTCAGTCTTGCCAGGCTACATGTCCAACTACCCAGACTCCTCTCTAAACTCCATAGCCCAATGTGCAACTATTGACTTCCATGTTAAGCATAGGACACATTAAATTTTAGTAACAAATTTCATTATCACCTATATTGATTACATACACTTAGTGCAGATGCTACTGTAGGGCAATCACTAAGTTCAACGGTGGCTTTGTTTAAGATCTACTGAATTGCGCTTCTGGTACAGAGCAGATTCACGTATTCAAATAACTATTAAAGTTTAAAATGTCTGATACTGAAATTTAAAAAGGCAAAGTAGAGTTTTAATAGGACACATTACTTACGTTCACAAGTGTCTCCTTTTTGCTGGTAGCCTGCTTTGCAGATACATTTTCCAATGGGCACTAACCATTCTCCTTCTGCACTGCAGTGCATCCTGGGGGCGTTTTCCGCTTCTTCCTCTGCACTGCTGACACATGTCCCTCGAACCTCGACTAAAGAGGAAAATTCTGAACCAGTCACTGTATCTGGAAAGATAGCTAAGTTCTCAATAATGGACCAGCACTTCTTGTAGTACACTTTGACAGAAACCAAAGCTATGCAAGCCCCTACATCCTGAAAGGCAAGATAGAATCCCTTTTTGGACAAAGGTCCAATCTCTCTCACCTCAGTGTTAAGCTTCATCTTTCTTTCACCAAGGTCACCTTGGGTAAAACTTTCATCTGCAGCAATGGTGTCTATTTTTACATAGAGGTTTTCTCTTATATTCCTGCCAGTGTCATAGTCTGTTTCATAATAGTACAAATTAAATGTTTCCTTGCAAGTTCCCAGTACTCCAGGAAGACTGTTACAATCCCTCAGGGTGAATTTCAATTCTACAAAAATCCTTTGTGCATTGCCTTTGGAAATCCAGTTAGTCCGCAGCCAGTTGTTTTGGTTGGGCTCCATGACTTGGCACACCTGGTATGTTCGTATCGGGGTATAGTTCTCATCCAAACCACTAATTTCTTCCCACTGTAAAATTTGAAAAAAGGTCATCAGTCATTCAGCAAAAAATAACATTTTGCTTTTGAAAGTGCAAGTACTTCACAAATACAGATCTTCAAAAAAGTTCGGTTGATTCCTATGCTGGCAAAACTATAAACCAGAGAATGTAAGATTCCAGGTTCTGCTTCATCCTGGTGGTGGAACATACTTACGCTGCTTGCTTTGTGTATACATACAATAAATATTTCATTTTGTTTAATATCTTTCTGTGAGTATATTAGTGTTTCTTTTTTACATGTTTGCTTATGTTTATGTTCTCCATTGAGATTATAATTTTTATAGACTAAAGCTCACAATTATTTAAATTACCAGTGAAAGTATATACATACGGATGCCTGGCAGAATTTTTGATAACTCAGTTGACATTTTAAGTGGCCATATCATACTTACGATTACAGAGTACTTAAAAACATGAAGAAGAAAATGCCCACGGTATTCTGAATAAACCATTCAACAACCTGTTGATATTTATAATTTGGAATATTTTACAATCGTTTCAAAATGAGATATAAGGAAGTAACATTTTACAGAGCTATTTATTTATTCCAGTGTTATATATAATATCGCATACAAAGCCACATAACTATAAATAAGTAGTTATAAGAGTATGATTCATTTTTATAAATAAATTGCTTTCAATAGACAATCAAATGTACATGGCAAATCTGCATGCT
The DNA here is from genome assembly GCF_029289425.2 of Pan paniscus. NCBI lineage: Eukaryota > Metazoa > Chordata > Mammalia > Primates > Hominidae > Pan > Pan paniscus. The sequence goes on from NC_073254.2 coordinate 113,519,904, forward strand.
GGATCATATTTAGTATAAACCTTCTGACAGGAAAAATATCAGATGTTTAAAAATGTCCATTTATATGTTGATATAATGTACATTACAAACAAATCTATATTAAATATTTTCTCAAAAAAGGAAAAAAAGTGCATTTGTCAGAATTTGCAACAATTTCAAACTATTAAACCATATATAATATTCTGTCGCTCATTAATCAATAAAATCATTTCACCTAGGAATCTTAAAAGCCTAAATGAATAGTTTTCTTCGTACAATTATTAAAAAATTTCCCACTTTGTATTTATGATGTCTTAATAATGAAATTGTCATGTTAATATTAATTTCCCCAATAAAAAATTCAAAGACAAAACATTTGTGTTCAAGTCCAAAGTTGCATAGCATGCAATATTTTAACTACTGTTTCAAGAAAAGATGAGAAAATAAAAATCATGTGGTAAATACTTTTATTTTAAATACTTGATTTGAGTATTGATTTATTTAAGTGTTCTGTACAATATTAATGTATACTTTTAAAACCAGTCCTTAGAAAATTAACAAGACTGACAAATTAGCAATATAATACAATTCAGAAATTACTTTGATGATGTTATATATTTGGTATGATTTTGTTATGCACAGCCTAATATCATCAAAGGTACTCAAATGTAGTAAAGAACCCATTTTAATGTTCAGCTTTTACTCAGTTCAACTTGCATTTGTGACTAGTTAACAGTGTGCCTAGCTTCCCTTTGTTTCAGTTAGCTGCCTACAATCTGAATGGCAATCAGCCAAACATAACCAAATTCATCCATTTGGATGGGTAGATTTCAGTCTCTTAATTAGATTGAAATTGCTAAAAGAAGTAAAACTAGTAATGATATCTACCAAAAAATCAAAAGCTCCAAAGATAAATGTGCTCCTTTTTAACAACTCTGCAGTTTGAAGAAACCAAAGCTAATTATTTTAAAAGAATATAGCCTAAGAATTCCTTTATCTAACTTCGAGAACAAATTTATTCATTTATTCTGTATAAGAAAAATCAATTTTACTACCCTTGAAACCCAATTAATTTTTATTTTTACTTAAAATTTTATTCCAGAGGGGAATGCTTCAGGAAAACTATGATGTAGACTACAAACATTGAGACTACATAAATTCATTTAACACAACTGTTGTTTTATTATCTCACTTTCTAAGACATTATGAACATTTCCACAAATGACGCCATTGGGAAAAATGTCTTCATTCAGACACTGCATTTTTATAGTATGTTTATAGAAATATTTTCTCAAAACTTATATCTCAAGAACTTTTTTTTAGTTAGGTATTTAGTCACATGCAAACTAACCTATTGCACAGATATAGAAAATATTGTCCATCATTGTTTTCTAATATTATGTGTTGATGTCTACAGACATGTAGGGTTAACTGTTAAGATACTTTGGACTGATAAAATGCCCATTTGAGTCCAAGATAACATTGACAGTCATAATTTGTCATTTTGTGTATTACATGGATGAAATACTACAATCATATATCAGTTTACTTCTCCTCAGAGATAAAACCATCCTCTATCTCTATTTGTTTTAATTGATGGATGGTAGAAAATGGGCTACATCTGTCATTGGCAAGAAAGGTGTTTCATTTTTTATCATGAATGGCTGTCTATAATGTATATTATTTTACTCACAGAAACCACTTATCTCAAGAAAGGTATTATATTCATACCTCCAACTCATGGAATTTTTATATTTAATCTGTAAAATGGTTGCCATTGATTTATAATTTATCATAACCAATACAGATAACCACAATATGAATGAAAGGAATCTTAAAAATTAAATTTAATGAAAACTCTAAATATCTTACACATATTTGTTTTGTTCATATTTTACATTCTTAAACTTTCAGTTCCTGACATGCTGATTTTATGATCTCAACAATCTCTTTCAAACTTTCATTCTTCTCTTTGCAAAATATGCTAGTTTTTGTATCATAACTTACACTCCACACGGTTTTTTTTAATAAGCCAAAGATAAACACAAATAGCAATAGGGTATCTTCTCCTTTCTCAAAGCCCTCTTACTTGATAAGGAATAAAGAATGTGCCCTCTCTCACAATTAAAAATAAGATCTGAAGACACGGATACTGAGCTACATTTACATATGAAAAATAATGGTTAGTATTTTTAAAGATTTACTAATATTTTGGTAGGTTATTACTGGACAATTTTCACTCATATCTATTGCAGATTTTTATTGTAATATGTGCAGGCTTTGCCATCATTTCTGATTAATAACAGCGGATAGCACATAATATAAATTTGGAGAATCTATATAATATTTTATAGTAAATTGTATACCAAAATGTTGAACATAGTACATTTTTAGTTATATTTTAAAGTACATTTTGAATGATGCTGAAACTTTTAAAAATAGGAAAACAGATTGATTACATACTGATTTAAAGAATTATATACCACTGACATGGTGATTATACTAGAAATATAAAGCAACTAAAGAGGTTTAAGTGAGTTTGTGAAAGGAATGTTCCCTGTAATTAGTTAGCATTTACAGCCTGGACCCTGAGGTATGATTCCACACAATAAGAACTCAAAAGACTATGGCTATGAGGTTTGTTTTTTTTTTTCCATTTCCCAAAGTTCTAAGTATACCCTCTCTAATCAGGGAACTCAATGTCTCATTATAAATGCAACATAATATTGGACGAGATATTTGGAATTAAACAGTTTATACATGAAGAGTGTGAATAATTACCCTGGAGGGAAGGGAAACGTTTTGTTTCTTATTTTAAAAAAGTGATATTTTATGATGAAAAAAACTTACCCCATTGGGTGGAGAGGAAATCCACTCCAACTCTGTTTGTTGTGCTTTAGAATCCAGCAGTAGTACTGAAAAAGAAAGTTGTATTTCCATATGTTACATGAAACACTTAAGCACACATGTAGACATTTTTAAGGTGAATCTTTTCATATAACTATCACTATATGACTTAAGATCTGTAGTTATTTAAGTAAATCAATGGTGAAATGAACACCCTCCTGATACATGTATATTCCACTTCCTTAAAGGAAAAAAGATATTAAGACACCAATATTATATTTGGTATGCTTTAATTACAATATTAAAATAAATCTTAAAATGCAATATTAGAATGAGGGTAGAAATTTTATATGTGATACATTAATTCCACAGTAATTATATATTACAGTTTTGTAAACCATTGAGCTGTTCAAATTTGTCAAATACAATAACATGAACATAATAAGGTATAATTCCTATATTACTCTTGATCCAGTCATTAATTTGTAACATTCTGCCAGCAGTATTTTCTATTGTCTTTTGAGAACTGGAGTTTATCTTTTAAAAAATCTTTCCACATACAGTGTCGTTTTTTAAGCTAAAATGAATACAGAAATGTTAAAAACTATGTTAAGCAATGTTAGCAGAAAACCAAATTGCCTATTATTTGCAAGATTTTTATTCAGGTTAGTCAAACATCAGTTTTTTCAGCATTTTTTTTAATTTCTAAATTTTCAAAGTGACAGATAATTCTCAAAATGGTATCAACTCTGACTTCTAATCACTTGTATTTCACTTTTATGCTATCAAAAAGCATAATGCGATTAATTTAAAATGTATATAAAGTGTTATAAATGCTCCTGATACTATCAATATGAGAATGCATTAGAATGTTATATATTAATACACATAATATTTCTATTTGATATATTTTATTTCTTTTTTGGACAATTACTCTTCTAAAGCACTCACTCTTTCGGTCAAACTGGTTTCAGAGTTACATAAGTTTTTGCACTTTAAAAATATTTATCTGACTCTACACCATTTTGACAAATGCATCAATTTGTCCAGAAATAATAGTGAATAAATTTTAAGTATGTCAATAGGCTTAACATCAGCCTCAGCAAAATGTTAAAATTTTTACTTAAAATACATGCTTATATGAACTTTTAATAATTATACAACTCAATCACTAGGGATAAAATATGTATTTGAAAGACAAAAATGTGTTATGATAAGAAAACAAAGGAACAACTGATTATCTGTTTAAAGGAACAGTTGATTATGTGTTTAATTCCTTCACACTAGTCAAAGTTACTCACTGTAAATGAAAATATAGAGACCCAGGATTTTTGTTTTGTTGTTGTTGTTGTTTCTTTGTTTAGTGTTTTACACTTAAGACTCTCAGGGAGACTGACAGGAAAAAAAAAAAACTTGATCAGAAACATTTGACTCCCTTTCAAATGAGAAACACACCCACAACACTTTCAAAATGCCAATTTGTATTTCAACTTGTAACATCGATAAATCGTTGGACTAGTGAATTTATATAAAAAGTAATTTTTAAAGTTTATTTTTATCCTCAACAACAGACATGAAGCACAAGGAAACAAGGTGGGTGGCCAGGTACTCTACTCTTTTTGAGATGCTTACTTTATTTTTATTTTATTTTTCTTGTGTGCTGAATATAGACAACAGGATTTTAAATGCAGGTGACCTTCTTGGGTCATTTCTGAGAGTGAAATAAACATTGCGAGATTACTGTTTATTGCCATTCTGCTACCCCTCAGCTCAGCCTGGGGGTGGAAGCAAGGGACCTAAGCAGACAGCAGTGATGGCCAAGTTAAGAGAGAAACAAACTAACAAATTAAAACAAAACAGAACCCGGCCCGAGAACGTTTAATCAGAAGCCGCTCTCAAGTGATCCGTGCGTCTCTCTTCTGCTCGGTCCGCTCTCTGGTTAAACCCTCAAGAGAGCGCGTTACCCTTCCCGCTCGGAGCAGAGTGCCGACCTCCCTTTGCGCCCGCGGAGGCGCAGTCCCTCGGCTCACCCGGACGCTGGGGGCCAGGCCTAGGACTCCAGGGCTCCGCGCCCCGGAGTCCTGTGGGCCAACAGGTGATGGGAGAGGGGCTAGACTGGGGGCGCGCCCTGACAGACCCAGGCAACGACCGCGCGGGCAAAGGCTGGCGTCCCGGGGCTGGGGCGGGGCCGTCGGAGGGGCGGGGCGGGGGCTGCCAGACGGGCGCGCCAGCCCCGCCAAGCATCCATTACGCCTCTGCCAGACCTGGGCACTCCAGGGAGCCGGTGGCGCCCTCGCTCGAGAAGGAGTCGGGAAGAGGAGAGTGGCTTTCGGGAAGAGGAGAGTGGCTTTCGGGAAGCATCTCCTCTGAGGAAGAGGCGGCGGCATTTACGGAGAGAAAAAGTAAGCAGCTGCACTTTGCCTCCAAGCGTCAGACTCTGACACGCGCTCCCTGTAGCGATGATAACTGACCTACCCGAGAGAACGTGCACAAGGAAAGTGAGGGAAGGGGGTTTCTTATCTTCCTCTAGCCACCCCCAAATGCCCCAGGAGGCCCGGCACCTGCTTCAAGCGGTTCCCAGAGCTAGCCCTTGGGTACTGCGGGCCGCCTCGGGGCTTGTGAACCCCTAGAACGCCAGCTCTTGGTCGCCGCTGCGCCCTAGAGGCGTCGCCGCCTAGAAGCCGGGCGCACTCGCCGCCCGCCAGCCACAGATCACCACCCTCCCTCCCACCACCCCCGCGCCTTTTATACATCACACTTCTGCATCTAAAGAATTCAGGCTCTTAGAATCAGAATCCTCTTCACGTAGCTTGCACCCAGAAGAGCAAAGAGAACTAGACATTCTGGCTGCAGGAACCTCTCCCCCTAGTGATGCAGTTATTTATAGCCCAAACTCCAGCCCGAGTCTGCGTGTGTTCGCGCGCGGGGTTTCGCCGCGGCGGTGCAAACTTTTCCTCTGGTCCGCTATTCCAGAGGAATCACAGTATGCCAGGGCTGAAGGTTTCTGATCGCTAACGTCAGGGGAGTAGAAATGTGGTTTTGGAGGGGATGAGCGTGCGTTTCTAGCAGATGTCCGTCCTTCTGCAAACGCGTAACCGCCAGCTTGGAGGCACGGGGTTCTCTGAATGGGTTCAGCATCTATACAGGTTGCAGATGTGGAAAGTGGGGTCAGAAGGTCAGGCTGAAAGTAGGACTAGAATGTGGCGCCGGGTTGGAGGGGGGCTTGAGCGAACTAAGAGGAGTGCACGATGAGAATAAAGAAAAGGTGCACTAAGTTTTCAGAAATAGATGAATCAAGGACCTATATGTAAGTCCCCTCAACACCCCGCCCGATAACCACCATGACCTAAATTTCATAACAGATTCCTCTCCCTCTACACATCAGGAATAAGCAATTATTTCTCTTCTGCTTTTAACAGATCAAAAAATGAAACTTAGATACACAGCCTGAAAGACCAGGGGGGCGACGGGATGAGGGGGGTTGGGGATGGGATTGTGACACTGCTCAAAAGCAAGAGACTTCCATTGACAGGGTTTATTTTTCCCCAGCTCCAACTACAGGCACCGAAAGGTATTTTACCTTCTGTCAAAGGTTCAAAGAAGGAAAACATAACCATATACAGGCGTACCTGTAACAGCTTGCCAAATAAAACCTGCCTTCTCCTACCAGAACCAACCCTCAGGGTTCAGGTCTTTGGCAAGGATTGGGCACTCGGATTCCTCAATTGCTGCACTATGGGGCAAATAATTGGGGACTTTGAGTCGCCCAGGCGGCATCTCCTTACAAATTGCACAGCTCCAGCCCGCCCCCTGCCTCCACGGCCCGGCCAAGCCCGCTGGGCTGCCGCTGCCCCCATGACCGCTGGGCCCGACGCGCAGCGCGCGCTGAATGGAGACATCCCCGGCCCTCGGGTCGCGCGCCGCACGCCGCGCTTCACCTCCGCGGCGTTATTGTTCCGTGCTGGCGGCCGAGCGCCAACCGCAGGACCGCGCCGCCGCCTCCGACGCAGTGAGCACTTCATTAGTAACCCGAGCTTTCCGAGCTCATCGAAGTCTCGGTCCCTCTGGGAAGGCTCCGGGCTCCCGCCACTCGCCGGCGGGCTGGCGGAGACGGTAGGGGCTGCATTTCCCAGTCTCCAACCCAACTCTGGCCGCAGCTCCCACAGAAGGCGAATAAGGAGAGAAGGAAGACCGAGCTAGAGAGAGATGTGACCCGCCTGAGGTACTAAGAAATAAGCTCGCCGGCAGTTCCTCCAACCCCACCCCACCCCCGTTGCTGCTCACGCCCTCCAGACTGCCCGCGCCAGAAATCCCGCACCCGTCGGATGGACGGCTCTGGGCACAGGGCTGTAGGCGGCTAGGAACAGCCCTGGCTCGCGCTCGCTGGTCCGCCAGGAGCGGCCTCAGCGGTGAGGGGGCGGGGAGCCGGCGGGGGAGGGTCGCCCGGCGCCGGAGGCGCGGCCGGCAGCGCCGCGGACGAGCTGGCTTGTGCAGGTAGACATCTAAATAAATAAGTCAGAACAAACTTTGCTTTCCCATCACCTTACCTTCCTTCGCAGCCTGCGCCTCCCCTGTGTGTGCAAAGCGGAGCAGCCAGATGTAGCATAAAATAATCCATGAAGGGTACCGAGTTTGAAAAACCATGGTGCATGAGCAGGTTTTATTTTAGGTTTCAGTTATCTTGAGTCGTGGATTTTTAAATGCTGTTTGTTCCGAAGTAGCTTTTGTTTTATTGTGCTCCTTGCATCGATTCCCCTTCTCGGTCCCCGATCGGCTGCTCCACGTTTAGCTTTTTTTAATTTCCCCCCCACTCCTGTTCGCTCGCACCGTGTTTGCTGCCTGCAAGTCTCCGACTGCAGACCGGCCGCTTGCTCCACACTCCAATAATATCAATTAGGGGGGGAGGGGGCGGGGCTCCGAGCCGAGAGCCTCCGCCACTCGGGCTGAGTGGCAGGCACAGCCGGCCTGCCAGGAGGCGATTCCCAGGGCCAAGGGGCGGGTCCCGGCGAAATGGCCGCCCCGGCCTCGGGGGCGGGGTCCGAGGCAGGAGCCAATCGGTGCCGAGCGGAGTCAGGTTGCTGGTCCAGGATTCCCTCCAGGTTCTGAGCTCGCGCTGGATGTTCAGAGGAGAACGAGGATGGCAGCCGAGGTGTGTGCTGCTTTGGACGCTCTGCTTTTAGCAACCGCAGCTTTCGCGTAGCAGAATAAATCTGAGAATAACGCTCCCAACTTACACTCTTTTCTATAGCTGTACTCCGCGCGATCTTTTAGAAACTAGAGGCGAAGCAAGCCTTCTCTCAGCTACCAAGCACGGAGCCCGGACAGTGAAATGAGCTGTGCCTTTAAGTAAAGTGTGTTTTACTTTTTTGTTGTTAGAACCTCCGCGGGCAGGGTAACTTTGTTTTTTGCCTTTTTGAAAAGTTTCTACTTCTCTTTTTCTGTTACTCCAAGAGCCGTCAGTTTTAGGTACCACCCACCACAATCCCTGAAAGAATAAAGTAACCAAGTGTATTATGTTTAAACAATGTTTCCAAGAGTTTGCAACAAGCTCTGGCAAAAGAAACAGAGGAAAAGGGAGTGGGAAAGGAAGTCTTTTGTTTTAAGCGCCCCTTCTCCTCCGCCCTGTCTTTTCACCATAGTTTGTTGAGCGAAGTGAGACATTAGGAGAGAACCTTCTGATGGTTGCGTATCGTTTTTTTACGCGTTTATCATTTTCTAAGGTTTTCCTTGGATTGCCTCCACTTTGATAGTTTTCCATTTCGCTGCGTAAATTACACTTAATTTTAAAGAATGCCACTACGTATTAAATTCATAAAACAAGACCTTTCTCTTCGCAAGTATTTACCATTTTCAGGAATTATTCAATGCTTATCTTTCAAAGAGAAACTAAGAATAAAAAAAGTCATAACCAATATCTCCAGTTGAATTCATTCAACCCGAACGGCAAGGAAGGCTGCGTAGAGAAATCTGTTTTCCATTAGGCAGTTTCGGACACTTTGTATTCAAGAGGTAGGTAATAAGAGGAAGAACTTTAAAATTTTAATTGCCAAATCTTCAATTTCAAAAGTCACACAGAGTAACTTGATCACATATTTAAGATGAATTTCTTTTTTTGTCCTATAATTTCTTCCTTTAAAAATATTTCTCAGTCATTTATGATTTCCTTTTATTTCCGATAGATCCAAAGTTTGATCTCACATAAGGCTCCAAACTTTTTCCAGCCTTTCTATCTGGAAATATAAAGTAAATTGAGTTGTTTCTGCTGTTTATAGTAGGGAGTTCTCTAAGATGACAACCCCCAGATATTTATTTGTATTTTATGTTAAATTGTCTCCTGTAGTTTTTATTTGCCTAATAAAATAACATGGAAGAGAGATATGAAATTTATTCTTTAAACCTCTTTGATTCTGTAGTTTCTGAAACATTTCTTAAATGTTACATATTCCTAGCCATTATGCCTATTTAATATTTTAGAAAGTGTATCAAAAAGCATCTTCAGTGTCCCTTAAAGGATGCATAGAAAATGTAAATACGTAATAGATTAACCTTAGAAAGAGACAAAAAAAAATATGGGGAGAACACACTTGTTATAGAGGAGATGAAGCTTTATTTACACAAATAGATGATTTAAGGATGAAACTTGTAAACTAAAGCATAAGAGTTAAAAACATAAATCCCTGCACTTAGTCTTTAGAACTCACAGAACTACAAACTTACAAATATTAAACCACTTCTAATAGTTAAAACGAATTCTCCAGGATTTCAACACTTTCCCCAGGGTCTCATCCCCACTTCTTACAATGACACCAAGGTGGCCTTTAAAGTTTAAAATATTCCTTTCATCTATTGAATGACTAATACTCAATGATGTGAATACAAATACTTTTCCATTAAAACCAGGAAACCAAAGAAGTAACATCCTTCACTCCTCTGATGAGTGTAGGTGGTATAGTGAGTCCTCTTTTTGTGTCCCTTCTCTCTGTCAGACACAGGGGCATGTGTAACTTTACTCTTATTTTTAGAGACAAGAAGCTTCACATTAAATGCACATGTGCCAGGCTGCTGACAGTTCTCCCTGCATAGCTGCACAGTGATACTCATTTTTAGGTTTTTCAAACTTCTCTTCTTTCTTTTGTAGTATCTAGATATATTGACAAAGAATTCGGAGCATTTAAATAAAAATAAATGACAGTCAAGAAGACAGTGTTCAGCATACAGTATATGATTAATATATAAATTTACACTCGACTGTATTTGACTAATGATAAAGCATATAGACCTATTTGTACATGAAGCCACTGACATAAAAATTATCAGTATACAAAACTTTCTCATTTTAAAATAACATAATGGTGAACTTCCTCACACCATTACAGTTTATTTTAGCTTCATTTTATGATTTAAGCATATTATCTCAATTATTTTTAATAATGCAATGTGTTTGTATATAAAGTGAATTCAAAAGGAACTTGTCTTCCTGAGCAATACCAAATAGTGTATGAGACCAACACTTGTGTGCCAAAGCAATAATTCTGAAAACTAGTTTTACATTTTTATGCATTCATTGTACAATTAAGTTGATAGCGTCGTCCACATATATTTAGTGAATTTTAAGTAAATGGAAACAGAGACTAAGACCTTAATATTTCAATTTTATATCCCCTCTGTTGCAACATCTATAATAAATGTATAGTGGAAAGATGAAAAACGCCTCTCTTCAGATACAAAGGAGATATACCCAATTTTAATGCACTTTGTATTATTTATTTGTATAATTACCAATAATCACATGACTGTACATGTAGGGAAATGTCCAAATTCAAGACACATTCTAAATGAGGGTACACCTGCTATTTTGTTTTAACTTGTTACAATACTAATATTTACCTCACTGTTTAACTCTGGGAAATATTCTCTGATTTTAAGAGAGAAATAGGAGTAAATTGTAATGACTTCAGGGAATAAGTTCTATGAATTTTCAAATGAAAGAAAAGGTTATACTGTGTGTGTCTAGTATTCAGGCCATTCGAGGGCAAAGGAACAATTGGAGATTTCAGTATGTTACAAATCCAAGACTGTCAAACTAAATAGTTAACAACAACAATGAAATCAAAGGGCTGTTTCTGAACCCACTACTTTTGTACTTATCATCAAAATGCATTCACAGCTGGCAAATGTGAAAATGCAAGTTCATCACAGAAAAAGGGTAATTTAAACTGAATTAGAAAAGGTACTGTGCAGAAGAAATTGATTATAAGCAGAAAAGAAGCATTATGTCTCAGTTAACAGATATTACAGAAAATTGGATTCTGTGATTTCAGTCAAAATATAAACAATCTTTCCACTGTGTAGGAAAATCATTTACATATTTACATTAACATGATTTATGTAGTGTATGTAAAATATTTATTTGCAGTCTAATGTAAAAAATGTGCATAACCTAAACTCATTAAAAACGTATTAATTCATGAATTTTTCTAAGCTCAGATTTAGTTGAAAGTATAGGAAGTCAGAGGTCAGAAATCAAATCATAAGTCAAGAATTTATTTTGTGCTTTTGTAAAATTTCACACACTTTTGTGAGGTCAGATAAATAACTAAAGTTCAGAAGATTACAATTATAATTCTTTAAGTACAATTTCCAAGTTAATTTCAGACAGTTTAACAAATAAAAATATAATTTATATCTAAATTATGAGTCCACTTGAATATTATTGCTGAGGTACCACTGAAATTTTCTAATCACTTAAAATATTAAAAAGTGTTCAGTCAAATTACTCTTTTTTTAAGTAATATTAAAATAACAAAATGTAGCTAGGAAAATGTAGCACTTTATACCTGAAATCAAGTAACACATGTTCGGTGCTCTTAGTGGATTTTTTTTTTTTCAAACTTGATTTTGCATGGGGAGGCTCTTTTCTTCCATTACTTCCAGTTCATTTTGCCATAAATCACCAGGATTGATAGGATGAACTGGCTTAAATTATTCAAATTACTTCTACATGCTTCCATGGTTTCTCATGTTGTAATTTTTAAGCTCTTCACCCAGAGGATTTTTAGGTATCAAGATCTGTGATAATTCAGCGACCACCAGGGGGCAACAGGACCTCTGGGTGTCCTGGACAATCAAGTCCACCCTGTACAAGGTAAAGATGAGTTAATTGTGAAATTGTATGTGTGTGTATTTGTGCATGTATATATACATATATTATGAATATATAATATTTGTCTCATTGATTACTTTTAAGTTTCTTTTTCTCTCGGTACCTATGCCAGCCTACAAAATGCCTTCATAAAAATTTGTGAGATGTCCTATGACCTATTTTAGTCCATAGAGGCCAAGTTAAATGAATAGGCTCAAAGGCACATTAGAAGGTGAATTATACTATGGAAAAGCTTGCTCCAGTTTTTGTTTTTGTTTTTTTAACTAACCCGAAGAATTTTGAGTTTCCAGAGTGACCTCAGATACTCTCTTCCTTAGTCTGTTCCCACTTATCTTAGTCTTTTACCCAAAGAACAGGGCCAGGCTGGGACGGAGCATGCTCTGGGACTTAACAGTCCAGAGTTTTTAAGGATCCTCTGAAGTTCCCAGAGAACTTTCTAGGCTGAGGAGTATTTTAGACACCACACCTCATCCTAATCTTCTGCCATGGTTAATACTAAAAATGAAATTCTGTCAAAACTTGCCTGACTAATCTCAAAAAGGTCTAAGAAGAGGTCTAAAAAATAATGAGTTTCTATGTATCGTAATAATTTGGAATTTCTGTTTTAGAGAAAGAAATGCGGGAGTAGTGCCCCCTAGTTGTGAAATTGTAAAGCTGTGGACATTCTCTCCATGGAGGAAGGGTAAAATTCTATACATACCAGAGGTGATGTCTTATAATACCTCTAGACTTGGCATGCAGTTGTTCTCTTTGAAGAAAAGACAAATTTATATAAGAGACAAGGACTTTCCTGGGAGGAGAGGATCCCAAACTTATCCCATTTGAGTTTTAACAGTATTAGAAGCTCTGAAAGATAAGAATGGTTCTGACTGAGAAAGAAATGAGCCCAAGTATCACAAAGAAGTGCTTACTGTGAGGGAAATAGAATTGAGCTTAAAATTTACTGGGTGAAGACATTTGCTGATACTCAAAGGCCTTGGAACCCAGCGACCTAGCTATGGTATTTATGCTGATTACGCAAGTATGAACTAAAAGAGCTCTACCATTTTAGCTCAAAGGTGAAGTGACATTATAGCATGGAGGGATCTATATAACAAGGTATCATTGTAGTAATACTAAGTACAGCCAATTTTTAAAAGATATGTGATATGACAGTGATGTAACTAAAGTCAGTAGTGCACTGAACATTATAATCATCTGGACAAAATATGATCCCTTTCGACTGAGTGTATGCCTAGAGATTCTCAGGAGGAATTAAGGAGAGCAGAAGCCCTCAAAAGAGAGATGCTAGATTTGACCATTTCGACAAGCAAACTTAAAAAAGATAAGTGACTGTATTTCTTCTTGATAATGTGGATCAAACTGATTAAAGATTCACAATCTGTCGTAAGATTCCAGAGAGAGAATGGTGACCAAAACCTCTATCAAAAGTAGGCTTTTCATGTATTTATTAAATACAAAAAGGCACTAGGGACATACGCAGATGAATAAATCATAACCCAATACACAAAAGACCTAACACCCATCATGATGCCTTTGTGACTCATGTTTCTTTTTGAAAACAGGGAGAATATCATATACTTAGAGAAATAGGTAACCATTCAGTTTTTCTGTGTTGATTTCAACAGTGATGATATCTTTATAATTGCACTATTGACCATAAACTGCAAGAAAATTCAATGCACAGTAAGGATTTTTATCATCTGACTTGTCTAAAGTTGTTTTCTTTTCCCCTCCCTGCACTCATATCAGATAGAAAATTTCATAAAAATTTTACATCATCTCAGATTCTATGAGCTTATTATTATCATTGTTTGGTTTCATAGGCGCATTGCTGTAGATAAGCTACAGAATTAACCTGCCACATTCTCTATTTGATTTTAGATTGATGAAATGACTGAGGTCAATCTCAGTTTAATTAAGTATTTTAATATCTGATAGTCACTCTTTCAGCAGGCTTTTAACAAGCAGGCTTTGGTGGCAAAGTCTGTGAAACTTAAAAACATGAAAATTCTGGCAGAAAGTTCCTTCATTTAAAGATAGATGATAACCATAAAAGACAAAACCTACTTTATCTACCTCACAAGTACAGAGAAAAGAGAAATTATCCTGCATTTCAATAAGAAGTACAAGATCTCTTATGAGAGTTCTTTAAGATCTCAACTTGAAATTAATTTTTCTATACTATCATATCTTTGTCTTTATTTTAACAAATTATAATATATTTGCATATACCTTTGATTTAAACTTTTGAGGGAAAAATTACTTTCTAAGTTTTAATAAAGAAATGCAGTACAATAATTACATGCATATTCTTAGGTACTTTTGAGAAAGTCCAGTGGATCATCACGTTTTAGATAAATGGTAGTTGTGTCCATTTTAGAGAATTGGCAGCTCTGGCCCAATCGGTTATACTTGGTCAGAAGGCTATAAAACAGGGAGGGGAATAATACTGAATGAAAAGGAAAGGAAAGTAGTAACACATTAGAGTCCATGTTAGAGTTCTACCTAGTCAAATATCTTAAAATATGATGAATATTTAAAAACAAATGCCCTATACTTAGCCATTTTAATTTTTAATCAAGGTTAAGACTTAAATAGATAAATTTTTTGATCAGAGAATGAAAGTATGAATTTTATAAAAATTGTACTGCTAGAGCTATATTATAAATATATCTTTAAAGTTATAGTTAAAACTTGACTAAGATAGTGTATTCTGTGTACCATTGTACGAAATGTGTAATTTTGCAGTTTTATGCTTTATAGATTAATCTGAAATGTATTCTCTAGTAATACTTGTAATTCAAAATGTAAAATTTTCTAGGCTTACCATTATAAGGCATTTATCTCAATGCTAAAGTAAATAGTTAAAATGTATTTCTCTAATGGTGTCTGATTCATCATAAACATAGATCCAGAAATATTTACCTATTCAAATACACATATCTATCATTTCCAAGGTCTATGTGATGCATAGATTTTGCATATTTCTCTACACCCAGTAGAAGCCATCTTAGTCTCTATCCAAACTAAGCCTAGCCTTAGAAAGACAACGTTCAAAGATCACGAATTAAATATTCAGAGGACCATTGTTTCATTTTTGAATTAAAGTCTATGTCTGTTTTTCTAAAATTGGTATTCAAATCTCTTAAGAACTACAGTGTGTATTCCATAGGTTAACTTTTTGCTTCCCCATCCCTCTAATGGGATCCTTGTCCAGAACCTGGCCTTATGCCTTAGGCCTTGTTAGTTACTGATACATTGTCTTGATGTGGACAACTGCCATCTGCCTGGATGTGAACTGCTCGTCAATGCCTGACTTTTCCTGCCACCTTTTAGACAACTACTACTATGTTTTTCTGAATCTGTCTGATGTCAACCATTTGCAGATAGTACCAGTCTTCCTGTCAAAATATTTATTGGACAATATACAACCTGCCTTTCTAGGCTACTTCCATCACCTACAGATCCAAGCATTTCCCTTAGCAAACCTAGGTACATCTTATTGCGGCCCTGACCCCTTTCATTTTATCCCATTCTGCAACATTTAGCCTGAAATATGTTTTCTGCTGCATAATGAGACACTGAAGAATTCATTCAGATTTTGGGACATCATGTTGTAGTTACCATATTGTATTTGAAAAATGACTGGTTTTATAGTTAGTTGTTCTTTTCTTTTTCCATTCTTTGCTTCTTCCCTCTTTTATTCTTTATTTCCCTTCACTCATCACACTTTAGAAATACATTCTGCTCTCCAGGTTTTGTCTAGGTACTGGCATGCAAAAATGACTAGGAAATGTCCTCCATTGTGGTCCTCAAGAAATACTTATTTTAGTATATGGCAGAAATACACAATTAACAGATACTGCCTTTTAATTGAGATAGGTAGATATCTGATAGATATATTCAGAGCAATAAATCAGACTGGAGAGCATCCTGTTAGGGACTGGCATTGTAGATTGACCTTGAGTTGCCAATAATAGGTGGTCCGCCAAGGGGAATAGGGGAAAGGAAATTTCAGGGAGCAAGATAATATGTAAAGGGCGCAGTGGGGAGTATAAAAGTTACACTTTATTGATGAAACAGACACTACCCTAGGCATTTTAAGCTGAATAAATTTAATTTGGAAAATTAGCTGCTCACAAAATTTTTGAACATTATTGTACTAGTTGTACATAACTGCATAACAAATTAGCCCAAAACTCAGAGGCTTAACAAAACGAATATTTATTATCTCATAGTTTTTGTGTGTCAGGAATCCAATCAACTTAGCTGAGTCCTCTGTCTCAGGGTCTTCCACAAAGTCACAATTGAGATGTCAGTCTGCACCGTGATAATCTCAAAGCTGAAGGGGAGGATTTGTTTCCTAAAACACAAGTGACTGTTGTTAGGTGTCAGAAGACCCACTTCCAAGATCACTCAGCATGACAGTGGCAACCTCATTTTTCATTGTCTGCAAACCGAATGTCAGTTCCTTGCCACACAGACCTCTTCATAGGGTTACTCACAACATACACTTTGTTTACATCCAGAGCCAGGACCACAAGGAAAAAAGAGTCAGCAAGGCACAAGAAAGATAAACGTCACCATCTTTTTGTAAGTTAATCTCGGAAGTGATACCTATACTTTTCTGCCCATTGCAAGGCAGTCACTAGGTCCCGTCCACACTCAAGAGGAGAATGATACACAAGGACTTGAGTACTGGGATTCAGGATCATTGGGGTCATCTTAGGGGCTGTCACCCATGAGTCTGAAGAAACAGGCTTTAGACTGGTCCTCCAGGAATGATCACCAGATCCGTGCAGAACTCTTCAACACTGACACTTCTGCACTTAAAACCACCTGTGGAATGGGTTTCGGAATGCATCTCTGGAGCAGCGATTCTGGAATCAGGAAGCTGAAAACAAGAACCCTTACTCCCCCAGCTATCATTGCTGCCACTGTTCTCACCAAGCAAGAAGCTGAAGAAAAGTCAGTGGAAGACTGCTGCCAAAAACACAAGACATTTCCATGGTCTTTCCTGCCAGAATATAAAGCCAAAAGAAAGGTGGTAGCTGTGGCTTAACTTTCAACTTCCAAGTCTTACATGATTTCAAGACTTTGAACAACAAAGTCCATTAATATTTCTCAATGATAAGAGGCACCATTATCATTTAGAATTAAAAAAAAAATTATTGAAGAGTAATGCATACAAGGAAAACGTACTTATTATTAAGTATACAGTTTGATTGATTTTTATAAAGTGAATACACTTGCATAACCAGTAGTGGAATTTTGAAACAGAGCATTAAGAACTTCCAGAAATCCCCCTTCTTGTCAAGTCTCAGTCTCTACTTCCAATAAAATGTTTTTCCATTTTGTGTAGTTTATGTGACCTGAATCTGTCATTATGTAATTTGTGTCTGGTGTAGTCGCTTAACCAATTGAGAGATTTGTCCATGTTATTGAGCATAGTGTATGTAGTTGTGGTTTCTCTATTTTCATGGTTGTACAGAATTCCATTGCAAGAATAAACCAAATTGATTTATTTATCCTACTGTTCATATACATTTAATAATTCCTTGCTCTTGAAAATTATAAATGATATGTTCTAGAATTCTAATTTGATGACCATATGCTAAGACTGAATGTTTGTGCCTTCCAATAATTCAGTGTTGAAGCCTAAGTCCCAACATAATAGTATTTGCAAGTGGGATCTTTGCAGGTAATTAGGTCATGAGCATGGAATCCTGATGGATGGATTTAGTGCTCTTATGAGAAGAGACAGGAGAGACAATCTCTGCCATGCGAGGATACAGCTAGAAGATGGCCATCTGCAAACCAGGAAATGAGCCCTCACCATAATCCAACCATGACAGCACCTTGCTTTCAGACTTCCTACCCCCTAGAACTGTGAGAAATTAATCTCTGTTGTTCACATCAATGAATCTATGGTGTTTTTCCTATAGAAGCCCAAAGCAATACACCATATATGTGCATTTTATTGGATGTATTCTTAGGAGTTGAAATACTGGTTCACAGAGTTGCATATGTATGTATTATGTATATGTTCATTGGCCATTTGGATATCATCATTTGGGAAGAATCTGTTCAAAATTTTTGCCTTTATTATTTGAGTCATCTGTTTTTTTTCTCATAAACTGTTAAGAGTTCTTTATATCTAGATATGCACCATTTGTCAGATATACGTATCTTGCCACACTTTGTGATTTGTCTTTTCACTATGTTAATGGTATCTTTTGATAAATATTAATTTTACTGTAATCCAATTTATTACTGTTTTCTTCTGTGATTAGTAATTATGGTGTACTGCTCAAGACATCTTTGCCTAATCCAAGCGAAAAAGGTATTTTCTTAGGTTTTCCTCAAAATCTTTATCATTTGTTCCTTCATATTTGGATCTGTAACCCATGTAAAATTAATTTTTGTATGTGGTGTGAGGTAGAGGTCAAGATTCTTTTTTTTTCCATAGATATATCCAATGAACCCAGCATAATTTCTTGGAAAGACTCACTCTTTTGCATTGCACTACAGTGGTGCTTTGGTCATAAATCCAGCAGATGACAGTATGTTTGCAAGATCCTACTAAGTTTTTGAGGAAATTCTATTGCCAAAGAAACCATGGTAGTCAGGAATCTGGAATATTTTTCTACTTGCTTTTGTATAAGAGGGAAAATATGACATTTAAAACCCTATGCCATCAAATGTGTTTATAAAGATTCTTATCACATTGATAAAACTTCAAAACATTTACTCTCTGCTAGGGTTTCAATGTCCCCTCCAAAATTCATGTTGAAATTTAATTGCCATTATGGTGTATTAAGAGGTAAGACTGGCCGGGCATGGTTGCTCATGCCTGTAATCCCTGCACTTTGGGAGGCCGAGGAGGGCAGATCACCTGAGGTTAGGAGTTCGAGACCACCCTGGCCAACACGGTAAAACCTTGTCTCTACTAAAAACATAAAAATTAGCTGGGCATGGTGGCAGGCACCTGTAATTCCAGCTCCCTGGGAAGCTGAGGCAGGAGAATCACTTGAACCTGGGAAGCAGAGATTGCAGTGAGCTGAGATTGTGCCATTGCATGCCAGCCTGGGCAACAAGAGTGAAACTCCATCTCAAAAAAAAAAAAAAGAGGTGGTACCTTTAAGAGGTGATGACCTCGTGAATGGATTAATGCCATTATTGTGGGACTAGGTTAGTTATCTTGGGATTAGGCTCCTGATAAAAGGATGAGTTCTGCCTGATTTCTTCTTTCTGTCTCACGTATTTGCTTGCCCTTCTGCCTTCTGCCTTCTGCCATGGCATGATGCAGTATGAAGGCCCTTGCGAGATGCCAGTGCCATCCTCTTGGACTTCCAAACATCCAGAACCATGAGCCAAATAAACTTCTATTATTAATATATTACCCAGTCTCTGGGATTCTGTTATGGCATCAGAAAATGGACTAAGACACTATATATTTGTAAGTTAGAATTTTAGGTACAAAACACAGCATTTAAATTTAAAATACATTACTTGTCTCTTAGATTTTGGATTAGCATGTGAACTGGGGCCTCTGACTATAACAGTGCCTGTCCAGCTAGAGTAATCCTAGAAAACTATATATCATAATATGTTACTCTGGCCCTGGAAACTCTCCAGTGATTCCCATCTCATTAACAGCTCACACAGTCTCACCAAACTGTTACCCTCTCTCCGGCTCCCTCTCGTTTTCTCACCTTTTCTCATCACACTGGCTTCCAGCTCTTCTAAGAGGTCAGGCATGCTTCTGCCTCAGGATATTTGAATTCCCTCTGCCAGAAGTGTAATTCCTCTCCACATTTGCATGGAACATTCTTTCACTTCCCTCAGATCCACTCAATTGTCTCTTCTCACAAAGATCTTTTTTTAGGCTTCTCTATCCCCATTATTGTTTTCCACAGATCTTACCATCACTCAATATATCATATATTAACTTATAACATTTAATATATCTCTAAACTAGAATTTAGAACTCATGAGGATAGGGAGTTTTAAAATTCTCCTTGGTGCCTAGAGCAGTGCTTAAATATATACTAGGTACTTAGTTGTTGAATAAATTAATGAATAGTTTTCAATTAGCTTGACCATGTGTTTTATAATTAGATTTTTAAGGTTATTTCTAGAGAAACATTCTACAAGGACATTTCCTGCAGTTTAGATTATCTGGAGGCAAGATTTTTTGGCAGTGCCATTAGTAATAACAATTCAAATCTTTGAAGAGTATTAGAATAGTTAATATATAAAATTCAAAAGAGGAAAAATATATCAGAGGATGTATATTCATTTTTAAAGAGAGCTATAAATATTAAAACACAACAGATAATTATTAGGGAAATTGGCAGAATTAAGCAGGATAAGTTCTCATTATATATGCTAAGTAAATAAAAAAAAAATCTCTAGCAGCGTCAAGATGGGCAGCTCACCCTAGCCCTAGCATTCCTACTTGGCAATGAACTGTGATAATAAAGGTGTATAACTAAGGACGTAAATAACAAATTTTGTGAAACCCAATTGACGTAAAGTGAATTATACAAAAGCCTTGGAATAGGGGTTTGTTAGAAATACCTTGAAATTCTATGCAAATCTTGTGCAAATATGCGTTTTTCTGGGGGAGGATTTCCCATATCCAATTGCTGAAAGATTCCACGTTCCCCATAATTAAGAACTACATTGGATCAGTGATTCTGAAACCTGGTAGCACATTAAAATCATCTAGGAAGTGTTTTAAAATTATCAAGGCCAGTGATATTATCATTATCAACAATTTTATATATTTAATAGGAGGTGAGTGTAGATACTAGTACATTTTTAAGCTCCTTGGGTAATTCTACTCTATACTCAGAGCTGGGAATAATTGCTGTAGAGCAGGGCTGTTCAATAAACATATAATGTGAGCTATATATGTGATTTTAAATTTTAAAGTAGCCACATTAAAAATAAATGCAGGTGAAATACATTTTAGTGATATGTTTTATTTAATCTAATATATCAAACATATTATACTTTTAACATGTACCGCTAGCCATATTTCATGTGCTCAATAGCAGCATCTGGCTAATTGCTACTCTATTGGACAGTGCTATGGTTTGAATGTTCCCTCCAAAATTCATATTGAAACTTAATACCTAATGTGACAATATTAAGAGGTCAGACCCTTAAGAAGTGATGGGATCATTAGGGCTCTGCCCTATGAATGGATTTATCAATTAATAGGTTAATAGATTAATGAGTTATCATGGGAAGGGAACTGGTTTCTTTATGAGAAAAGGAAAGCTGAGCTAGCACATTAGCATCCTCAACCCTCTTGCCATCTGATGCCATGTGCCATCTTGGAATGCCACAGAAATTCCCTACCAACAAGAAGGCTGTCACCAGATACAACCCCTCAACCTTGGACTTCACAGCCTCCGTAACTGTAAGAAATAAATTCATTTTCTTTATAAATTATCGAATTTCAAGTATTCTAAGCAACAGAAAATAGACTAAACCAGACATATACTTTTCATGTTTAGATTAATGTAGCCACTCCATGATCAAGATACAGAATTGTTTCATCACCTCAAAATTCTCACATGCTACCCCTTTATTGTCACACCCACATCCTCTCCCCAAACTTCGGAATGTCTGGCAACTGCTAATATCTTTTCCATGTCTCTCATTTTGTTACGTGAAGAATGTTTTACAAATCATGTAGTAAGTGATTTGAGATTGGCTGTTTTCAGTCAGCATAGTAATTCCTGAGGTTCATCCAAGTTGTTGAGTGTATCAATAGTTCATTCTTTTTATTTATAAGTAGTATTGCATTGTCTGATTTTCTGAGTATACTACAGTTTATTTGCCCATTCATTCATTGAAGAATGTTTGGATTGTTTCCAAGTTTGGGCTATTACAAATAAAGTTGCTATGAATGTTCATGTACAGGTTTTTGAGTGATCACATTTTAATTTATCTGGAATACTGCCCAGTAGTACAATTTCTGGTTCATATGTAAGCACAAGTTCAATTTTGCAAAATGCTGAGACTTCTATACTGTTTTTCAAAGGAGCTGCTCCATTTTATATTGCATCTAGAATATATAAAGAACTTTCAAAACTCAACAGTAAAAAAACTCCAAAAATCTC
Source organism: Pan paniscus (assembly GCF_029289425.2). Taxonomy (NCBI): domain Eukaryota; kingdom Metazoa; phylum Chordata; class Mammalia; order Primates; family Hominidae; genus Pan; species Pan paniscus. The sequence continues at coordinate 113,542,035 of NC_073254.2, forward strand.
ATTGGATAATGGTGAAAGATGTGAAGAGACATTTCACCAAAGAGGATGTACAGATGGCAAGTAATCACATGAGAAAATATTCATCATCATTATCTATTAGCAAAATGTAAATTAAAACCACAATGATAAATCATTACACACCTAAATGATGGCTAAAATTTAAAAATTGTGATAACATCAAATCCTGGCAATGATAGAGAGAAGCTAGATAACTCTAACTCGTAAATTGCTGAACAGAAAGCCAAAGTCTGTAGCTTTTCATCCTCTTCACAAGATCTTTCACAGGAAAAAAATTTTTAGTTTTGGGGAGGCCTAATTTATCAAGTGTTTTTGTTTTGTGGATTGTATTCTTGTTGCTAAGTCTAAAAACTCCTTGCTTACCCTATGTACTAAAGACTTTCTCCTATTTTTTCTTTTTTTTTTTTTTTACTAAAAGTTTGGTATTAGCACTTTTTACATTTAAGTCTGTGATTTATTTATTTTGGGTTTATTTTTCTTATAGTCATGAGGGTTAGGTACAGTTTCTTTTTTTTTTTTCTTTTTGGAATACTCCAATTTCTCCAGCACCATTTCCCACCAAAGTCTGAAGTCACTGCAAATTTTGTGAGACTAATGTTTCCCCATGCATTTACCTCCCAATTCTGGTGCATTCCACAAGTAATGGACAAGTATGTTTCCAGTGCTTCAGGGTTCAAATTTACTAACCCATCTTGGGTTTGGCTAATTCAAGTAGTCTGGATTGAAGTTCAGATAAATAAACACATTTCCTCACCTTCTTCTCCACTTCTCCTTCCCTCTTTTCCTCTTCCTCTTCATTTTCCTTTCAGTCTTCTCTTCTTTGTTCTTTGTTGAGCAAGATTCAGTTGTAGATACTGAGGATGTATCAATGAACAACTCACACTTGGCTTCCTGGAGTTTAGATTCTGCATGAGGGAGACAAATCATGTGAGCAAATAAAAATAATATGGGATCTGAGAATAAGTGTTTGAGGACTAGTAAATGTTGGCAATATGATACAATTGATTAGAAAACTAATTTAAATCAAGGTGTAGGCAAAGTCCTTTTTAAGGACGCGATATGCATGTCAAATCTTGAATAATGAGATGGAAGGAGATGATTGTATATTTTGAAAATCCTGTCGTCTCAGCCCAAAATCTCTTTAAGCTGATAAGCAAGTTGAGCAAAGTCTCAGGAATCAAAATCAATGTGCAAAAATCAGAAGCATTCTTATACACCAATAACAGACAAACAGAGAGGCAAATGATGAGTGAACTCCCATTCACAACTGCTACTAAGAGAATAAAATACCTAGGAATATAACTTGCAAGGGATGTAAAGGACATCTTCAAGGAGAACTACAAACAACTGCTCAAGGAAATAAAAGAGGATACAAACAAATGGAAAAACGTACCATGCTCATGGATGTGAAGAATCAATATTGTGAAAATGGCCACACTGCCCAAAGTAATTTATAGATTCAGTGCTATCCCCATCAAGCTACCAGTAACTTTCTTCACAGAATTGGAAAAATAACTACTTTAAACTTCATATGTAACCAAAAAAGAGCCTGCATAGACAAGACAATCCTGGGCAAGAAGAACAAAGCTGGAGGCATCACGCTACCTGACTTCAAACTATACTACAAGGCCACAGTAACCAAAACAGCATGATACTGGTACCAAAACAGATATATAGACCAATGAAATAGAACAGAGGCCTCAGAAATAACATAACACACCTACAACCATCTGATCTTTCACAAACCTGACACAAACGAGTAATGGGGAAAAGATTCCTTATTTAGTAAATGTTGTTGGGAAATCTGACTAGCCATATGCAGAAAACTGAAACTGGACCCCTTCCTCCACCTTATACAAAAATCAACTCAAGGTGGATCAAAGACTTAAACATAAGACCTAGGATCATAAAAATCCTAAAGGAAAACCTGGGATATACCATTCAGGACATAGGCATAGGCAAAGACTTCATGTCTAAAACACCAAAAGCAATGGCAACAAAACCCAAAATTGATAAATGGGATCTAATTAAACCAAAGAGCTTCTGCACATCAAAAGAAACTATCATCAGAGTGAACAGGCAACCTACAGAATGGGAGAAAAATTTTGCAATCCATCCATCTGAGAAAGGGCTAATATCCGGAATCTACGAAGAACTTAAATAAATTTGCAAGAAAAAAACAACCCCATCAAAAAGTGGGCAAATCATATGAACAGACACTTCTCAAAAGAAGACATTTATGCAGGCAACAGACATATGAAAAAATGCTTATCATTGCTGGTCATTAGAGAAATGCAAATCAAAACCAAAATGAGATACCATCCCATACCAGTAAGAATGGCGATCATTAAAAAGTCAGGAAACAACAGATGCTGGAGAGGATGTGGAGAAATAGGAACACTTTTACACTGTTGATGGGAGTGTAAATTTGTTCAACCATTGTGGAAAACAGTGTGGCGATTCCTCAAGGATCTAGCACTAGAAATACCATTTTACTCAGCAATCCCTTTACTGGGTATATATTATAAATCATTCTACTATAAAGACACATGCACACATATATTTATTGCAGCGCTATTCACAGTAGCAAAGACTTGGAACCAACCCAAATATCCATCAATAATAGACTGGATAAAGAAAATGTGGCACATATACGCCATGGAATAGTATGCAGCAATAAAAAGGATGAGTTCATGTCCTTTGCGGGGACATGGATCAAGCTGCAAACCATCATTCTCAGCAAATTATCACAAGAACAGAAAACAAAACACAGCATGTTCTCACTCATAAGTGGGTGTTGAACAATGAGAACATATGGACATAGGGAAGGGAAAAGCACACACTGGGGCTTTTCGGGGGGTGGGGGGCTAGGGGAGGGATAACATTAAGAGAAATATCTAATTTATATGATGGGTTGATGGGTGCAGCAAACCACCATGGCAGGTGTATACCAATGTAACAAACATGCACATTCTGCATATGCACCCCAGAACTTATAGCATAATGATTAAAAATATATATAATGGATTTAATGTTTGTAAAATATACAATTTTTTGGGATATACATTAATATTTAAACCTATTAAAGTTAATATTAAATATTAACTTTATTATTTAAAACAAAAAAGAGGACAAAATATAACCCACTACAACAGAAGCAAGTACAAAAGTGAACACATATTATTATTTTAAATTGCATAAAGCCCAATTCCTAGGTCCTAGCTAAGCCCTTCTTGAGGTGAAGGATGGCCAAATACTGCTGACAAACTCCCTTTGTATCTTCCATGACAAGGTTGAAGTTCCTTGCAACGAGAACATCTTAAAAGGAAATGCGCAAGGCTGTAGTTCCTAATAGGGTTCCCTGTCAGAGCTTGATGGACCAAGATCCTTTTAGTTTATTACAGAAACATGTAATAAACTTGGTAGAAGTCATGTACATTTGTGTGTGTGTGTGCGCGTGTGTGCATGTGTGGATATATATATATCCACATATATATGTATGTATATATATGAGAGAGATATATATATATATCCACATATATATGTATGTATATATATGAGAGAGAGAGAGAGATATAAATCCACATATATATGTATGTTGAGCAGAGAAACACATTCCATGTATTTATAATGGTTAAACTTTTCTTTATACCCAAAGAGCTACTCATAAACAATTTCTCTGTACATATTGCTGATCCCACAGTTTATGAGTCATTTTTAATACCTTATCTCAACTCAGTTGGGCAGGAAAATAAAGTTGCAAATGTTGTAAATACATCTTGTCTTTCAAAGACAAAGAGACTTTTACTTGTGGGAAAAGAAATGATTAAATCAACTCATGATCTGCCATATATACTTCATGAGAAATCCAGAAAAACTAGTACTGTTTTAATGTCATGTCCCCAGCAGGTTTTATGGGTTTTGGTGTAAATATTTCGGTAGTGTGCTTGATGTTTTCTCAAATAAAAAGAAGTTTTCATATAACAGTTCTCTTTTTGTCTCTTCCTCAGGTATATCTTTTTCTGGTTGTATCATTACATAACCGCAAATACTTCATTACATTTCTTGGGCACTGGCTCTATTCTCTGTGTTGGCATGACACAAAAGTTGATAATTAATTTTCCAATTTCAATGTAATGATTCACTTTCATCAATTTTCCTTAAAAGTTTTCAATAACTATAGCTTCAATATCTCAGGCCTGCCTAAGTTCTAAGATCATAATATTAGAAAAATTGTATGAATGGAAAGAATCATTGGTGCCTGTTTGCTAATTGAATGTGATTTTTGTATTAAGTCAAGATTTTAGTTTTAGGCATGTATCTTGGAAACAAATACTATTCAGGGAGCACTATTAAACGTCAATTACAGTCTTACCCTGGGGTGTATTTTTTATGATATATAATGACGCAGGCATGCATATCTATAGTTAAACCCCAGTCCATATTCTTATTTGCTTTATGATTTAGGGTAGGTAACTTCTAGTTGTTGAGTATTGGTTTCCTCATCTGTAACAGAGATGAAAATAGGTGTCTCCCAGAGATGCAATATGAAATTATGTGTATAACTCACTTAACACAGTGCATTGCAGATAGTAGTCTTTAAACAAATTTTACAAAAGTTATCATTCAGCAAAAGGTCTAACAAGCAGCCTTCTGTCAAATTATTATTAATAATAAATATTGCTTATTACTATGGACTACTTACTAGCCTAATTGATTTGTAGAACAATTTGATGAGTAGGCCCAAGTTCTACCTCAATTCCAACAATTCCTACTGAGTGCCTCATTCTCTCTTACCTCTTGCTTGGAACCAGTTACAGATATTTGCCATTCTGTAACTCTCAGTGTTTCTGTGGTAGGACTGAGGAGCCTCAGTCTCTGAATGCTTCCATGGAATGGACACTGGGTTGATCTGTGCCATTCTGCCTAAATCTCCTGAGATATTGGTACTACAAATTTATCTAAATTGTGTCAGTGCCTTCAAGTGGGAAAATGTCCTATGTTCCAATTTTTGGCATAGGCCTAATAAATGCTTTCCTTTTTCCTCCCAGTTCAGATTTCTAATGGTTTTCCCTCAGTCTCAATCTTCTACTGTCATGTTTCTTAAGCCACACTTCTGTTTTAGAAGGATTTACAATGTATTATTTTATTTTCTTGTAAGTGTATTTACAAATAATATAAAAAGTAACATGAATTCACTATAACTAAATAATGCAACAATATATAAAGAAAAATTGATAATTATTTCCCACTACCTTCTTCATTACTTCTCATTTCCCAGTTTGATCCCATATAAACATGTTAACATTTTGGTGTGTATCTAACCACAGCCTTATCCATCCTCTTACAATATGGTCATTTCCCTAGGTTTACAAAATTGCTTAAAACAATCATAAGGTCTGAATCTGTAACTTGTTTTCTCACGTAATGCATCAACAGGATCTGTTCATTTCCATAAATATGAACCATTCTAAAAACTGTCTCTAAAATTTAAACACTGAATGAATTCAAAATTAACTTTGCATATGGTGAGCTCCATCTTTATTTCATTCATTCAATTTCATTCATTCTCTCATTCTTCTTGCTTTTCCCTGACCCAACTGTTTCCTCATATCTTCTCTTCTCTGTACTACTCCTGATGCTTTCCACTGTTTTCCTGCCAATATTGGTGGTACATGGTGAGTAAGTTTCTCAACCTCTATGAGAGTTTTCCCACCTTGGCACCTTAAGGGATAGTCCCCAGACTGTATCTCTCCTGAAACTGAATGTTTTCAGCACCACATACCTCACCATTGAGAGATGGAGTCAGTGTCCTCCTTCCTTCCAACTGTATCTTTCAGAACACGAATCTTCTATACACACATACAAACACACACACACACACCCCACACCATTTTTTCTTTTTCTTGGGTTTATAACTGCCTATATAGCTACCTAGTGTTGTGAGTCATTATATATACTGATATACTTTTGAATTCTCTGTTCTGTGTCACTGATTTTTCACTTCCCATGACCATACTATATTTTATTACAAAAGTTTTATAGTAAGAAGTTTGGTATTTAGGAAAACTAGTATTTTTTAATATTATTTTTTTCTACTCATTATACTCTTCCTTAATTTTGCTAGCTCTTCATGGGCTATTATTCAATATAAACATTGAAATATTTAACCTTAAAAATTGTGTGGGAAGTCTGATTGGACTTGCAGTAAGTTAATAAAAATAATATGAAATATTCTTACCAAGAGAAAAAAATCTATTCCTCTAATTGTTCAGGTCTTGTTTTTTTGTTGTTTGTTTGTTTTTGTTTTTTAATAATATAATTTCTCTCACACAGGTGCTATTTTTGAAAACTTATTCCTTGCATTTTATAATTTTTAAATTGTAATTGGAACATTTATTTTTCAGTCCTATTAACTTGTTATTGGGAATTATCAGTGAAACTTTTCATGTTTATTAGGTATCCACCCAATTTAACTAAATTTTATTTTTAATTCTTGGATTTTTCTGGGTATATATTCATATATTATATAAATAGAGTTTTTTATTCTTCCAGTATTAAAAAAATTAATTGTTATGTATAATTGCATTAACTAAACTTTCCAAAATAATTTTCAATCACAATAGTTGGTACAGGTATTCTTGTTCTTGACTTGTGAAATGATTTTAACATTTCACCATTCACTATAATGATAAGTTTTTGATAAATATCTGTTATCAAAATTCATCAAAGTGAAATTGTTCTCTTCTAGTTCTATTATTTTAGAATTTTTATAAATATTACTTATTCATAAATATATATTCTTTATTGCTTATAAGCCACCCAGTTTATGGTATTTTTGTTATAGGAGCCTAACTGACCGAGACTATAATTATATGAGTTTGTTACTTAAGTAGATGAACTGATCTTGATCAGCCTTTCTGGAATGAGCCCTATTTGACCATGGTTTATTATGTTTTTTTTCTGTTTCTTTGATTGCTTGTTTGGAGGTGAAATTCACATGACATAGAGCTGGCCATTTTAAGTGAATAATTTAGTGACATTTAGTATATTCACAATGTTGCTTAACCATCACCTTTATCAAATTTCAAAATATTCTCATCACCCCAAGTGAAACCTATGAAGTAATTACTACCCATTTTCACTCTCCCCTCCTCCTACTGGCTGACAACCACCAATCTGCTTTCTGTGTCTATGGATTTTACCTATTCTGGTTATTACACATAAGTGAAATTATGCAATATGTGGTGATTGTGACTGGCTTCTTTCACCTTGCATATTGTTTTCAAGGTTCATCCAAGTCGTAGCATGTATAAATATTCAATTCATTCTTTTTTATGGATAAGTAAAATCATATTGTATACCAAACTTATTTATCCATTCATATATTGATGAACATTTGAGTTGTTTTCACCTTTTAGCTATTATGAACAGTGCTGCTATGAACATGCATATATGTTTATTTATTTGAGTACCTGTTTCCATTTCTCTTTGGCATATATTGAATGGATTTGGATTTGTTTGGTTGCATGATATTCTATATTTAACTTTTTGAGGAATTGCCAAACTATTTTCCATAGTGCCTGATCCATTTTACTTTCCCGTAAGCAATGTATAAGAGTTTCAATTCCTCCACATCTTTGCCAACATGTTGTTTTTTAATTGTCATCCTAGAGAGTGTGAAGTGATAGCTCATTGTGAGTTTGATTTGCATTTCCCTAATGACTACTGATATTGACTATCTTTTCATGTGCTTGTTGGCCATTTGCATATCTTCTTTGGAGACATGTGTATTAAAGTCCTTTGCTCATTTTTTGGAGATTGGGTGTTTGCCTTTTTTGTTGTTGACGTGTAGGAGTTTTTTTTTTCTTCTTCTTAGTATTAATCCCTTATCAGATATATAGTTTGAAAATATTTCTTCTGTTCTATAAGTTTTCTTTTCACTTGCTTGATAATATCCTTTGATGCAAAACAGTTTTTAACTTTTAGGAAGTCCAACTTAGATCTATTTTTTATTTGGTTGCACATGTTTTGATGTCATATCTAATGATTAACTGCTAAATTTAAGGTCATAAAGATACACCACTATGTCTTCTTCTAAGAATTTTCTGGTTTTAGCTTTTATAGAAATAGATCATTGATCTATTTTGAGCCATTTTGTACGTGGTGTAACATAGAGGTCCAGATTTATTTTTTTGCATATGAATATCCAGTTATCCTAGCACTATTCTTTTGCATGTGGATGTCCTAGACTATTCTTTCTCCAGTAAATAGTCTTGGCATTCTTACTGAAAATTAATTGACCATAGATGTATGGGTTATTTTTGAACTTTCAATTCTATTCTATTAGTCTAGATGTCTATCCTCATGAGAGTGCTACACTCTTTTGATTACTGTAGATTTCCAGTAGGTTTTGAAATCGAGAAGTATTGGTCCTCCAACTTTGTCTTTGTTTTCAGTACTGTTTTAGTCATTCAGGGCTTCAATTTGTAATTGTAATTCCAAATGAATTAGAAATAAGCTTTTCAATGTCTGCAAAAAGAAGAAAAAAGAAAAAAAAGGCCATTGGAATTTTGATAGAGATTGCATAGAAGGTCTAGATCTCTTTGGATAATATTGCCTCTTAGCAATATTATTTTTCCGTCTATGAAAACAAGTTGTCTTTTCATTTATGTAGGTATTTAATTCCTTTTAGCAAAATTTTGTGTTTTAGTGAAGCCTTTCACCTACTTGATTAAATCTATTCATAGATAGTTTATTCTTTTGGATGCTGTTATACATCAAATTGATTTTAAAAACCTTTCAAACTACCATTGCTGGTATATAGAAATAAAACTGAATTTTGTATGTTAATCTTGTATCCTGCAATTTTGCTGAGTTTATTTATTAGGTCTAGTTGTTGTTTTTTGTTTGTTTTATTTTGATTTGGTTTGTGTGTGTATGTTTGTGTGTGTGTATACTTTGGAATTTTCTATATATAGATTTATGTTATTTTTAAATAAAGATTTTTTTTCCCAATTTTGATGCCTTTTATTTCTTTATTTCTCCTTCCTTCCTTCCTTCCTTCCTTCCTTCCTTCCTTCCTTTCTTTCTTTTCTTTCTTTCTTTCTTTTCTTCTTTGCCTAATTGCTTTGGCTAAAACTGCCAGCACACTGTTGAACAGCAATAGTAAAAGCGGGCATCCTTGTATTTCACCTTCATTCCTCTGTTTTTCCCCATGGTTATGATGTTACTTAGGGTTTTTTCATAAAAGTTCTTTATTACTTGAGGATGTTCTCTTCTCTTTCAAATTTCTCAGTGTTCGTATCAAGAAATGGTATCTGATTTTGCCAAGCACTTTCTCTATATCGACTGAGATGGTGAGGATTTTTTTTTTCTTTTTTGTTTTATTAGTGTGGTGTATTATATTTATTTATTTTTTGTGTTGATCCACCTTTGAATTCCTGATATAAATCCTACTTGATAATGGCATGCAATTCAATTCCATTAGTCTAGATATCTATCCTCATGAGAGTGCTACACTCTTTTGATTACTATAGATTTCTAGTAGGTTTTGAAATCGAGAAGTGTTGGTCCTCCAACTTTGTCTTTGTTTTCAATACTGTTCTAGTCATTCAGGGCTCCAATTTGGAAACGTAATTCCAAATTGCTGCTGATTTCTGTTTGCTAATATTTTGTTGAGGATTTTTACATCAATATTTATCAGGGATATTCATCTGTAGTTTTCCTTTCTTGTAGTGTCTTTGTCTGGCTTTACTATCAGGATAATGCTGGTAACATAAAATGAGTTAGGAAGAGTTTCCTCTCCTTTTAGTTTTTGGACAAGTCTGAGGACTTGTGTTAATCTTGTTTAAAATATTTGGTAGGATTCACCAGTAAAGCAGTAGACCTTGGCTTTTCTCTGTTGGGAGGTTTTTGATTACTAATTTAATCTCTATTTATTATACATGTGTTCAGATTTTTTTATTTCTCCTTAAGTAGTCAGTTTTGGTAGTTTGTGTGTTTCTTGGAATTTTTTCCATTTCATCTAGGTTATCTAATTAGTTGGTGTACAGTTTTTCATGGTATTCTCTTATAATTGTTTTTTATTTCTGTAAAGTTAGTAATAATTTGCTGTTCTCAGTTCTGATTTTAGTTATTTGTGTCTTCATTTTTCCTTAGCCAGTCTAGCTAAGATTTTTCCATTTTGTGTATCTTTACAAGTAATTATTTTTTTGTTCCTTGATTCTCTTTACTGTTTTCTTAGCTCTATTTTATTTATCTCTGCTCTAATCTTTACTATTTCCTTCTTTCTGCTAACTTTGAGTTTAGCTGCATATTCTTTTTCTGGTTTCTTAAAGTGTAATATTAAGATATGATTTGAAATCTTTCTTCTAATTGCCTTTGTGCTGTTTTCTTTGACTCACTGGTTGCTTAAGTGTATTTTATATTGTTTGATTTCAGCATATTTGTGAATTTTCTAGTTTTCCCTCGGTGAATTGATTTCTAGCTTCATTCTCTTATGGTTGGAGAAGATATTTTGATATCTTTTAAAACCCGAGATTCGTTTTTTGGCTTACAATATGGTCTATCCTAGGGAATGCTCCATGTGCACTTGAGAAGAATGTATATTCTGTTGTTGTTGGGTGGAGTGTTCTATACATATTTGTTAGATTTAGTTGGTTTAAAGTGCAATTCAAATAATCTATTTCCTTATTGATTTTCTGGCCAGATCTTCTATCCATTGTTGACAGTGAGGTATTGATGTCTCCAAATATTATTACAGAACTGTTTGTATCTCCCTTCAAGTTTGTCAATGTTTGCTTCATGTATTTTGGGTTCTCTCTTTTTGGTGAATATATGTTTATAAATGTTACAGTTTATTGATTAAATGTCTTTTTAAACTGTGTATATATATATATATATATATTCTTATTTATCATTGTAACAATTTTGGGCTTAAAGTCTATTTTGTCTATTATTAGTAGAGAAACCCCAAATTTCTACAGGTAGCTATTTACGAGGACTATTTCTTTTTTCATTTGCTTACTCTCAATCCATTGTGGTCCTCAAGGCAGAACACAGGAGCAGGATCCCCCCACCTCTTCTTCTTCTTTCCTTTCTCCAAAGACAGAGGATAAATACAAGAATAACATTATCAAACACTTTCATTGTGCTATGTGACAGATGTTGTTCTAAGCACATTTTTTTTCTTAAAAATTCTAGGCATTAGGTACAATGATTATCTCCACTATTTTATTTAAATTTAGGTATCTACAGTTATAAGTGAAATTGGCTCACAGTGTTCATTCTTGGTTATGACACATTCAAAAATTATATTGAAACGTGTTCATGTTTTGAATAGTTTAAATAACATTGGCATTATTATTTCTGCTATGTTTATGTAGAATTCAGCCTCTCTAGAATTAAACTGGATTTTCTATGTGTTTTTGTATTTACTCAGTGACCTCTTTTGATGCTTCTGACACATTTTCTTCTTAAATTCCTGCTAGTTTCTGCCAGCTCTCTCAGAATGGATCAATAACTCCCAACTTTCTGTGGGCCATTGCCACCAGTCAGTGTGCTCCCATGTCATTATAAATTCATTCTGAAACTCTAAGGCTCACACTACAAATGCTTTAGAAATTTTCCTTTTACTGTTTCAGAAATTTCTCCTTTCCTGATAACTATAATTCCTATACTTCTCTTTCTGTTAATAATTCCTCTACTGTAATCTTTAGAGAAATGACTGAAAGCTTTTATATGATAGCTCTAGAATTCCTCAGACCAACTGCAACTTGCCTATAATTTTTAAATAGTTGCTTCTTCCTCTCACCTACCTTATTTCATCCCTCTCAATTCTCTGACTGAATGCTGCAATATACTCCATTTATCTCAGCTTCTAACTTGTTGCTACCAGGGATGGATTTCATAATGTAAGCAAAGAAGCTTTGGTGTTGATCACAGGAGCCAAACTGTGAGGATTCTATTCTCAGCCTCCCTTTCCAGCTCAGTGACTGTGTACAAGTCGCTTATCTACTCTGTGGCTCAGTTTTCTTACGCACAAAGTGGAGATAATCATTGTACCTAACTCATGTAATTATTAAGAGACAAATGTGCTTAGAACAACATCTATCACATAGCACAGTGTAAGTGTTTGATAATGTTGTTCTTGTATTTACTCTCCATCTTTGGAAGGGGGGAAGAAGGAGCAGAGAGAGAGAGAAAGAAAGACAGAGAGAACCTCCTCCTGTGTTCTGCCTCGGGGCCCATATTGTCAACTGTATTAGTCCATTTTCACACTGCTGATTGGGAAATTTACAAAAGAAAGAGTTTTATTTGGACTTATAGTTCCACGTGGCTGGGGAAGCCTTACAATCATGGCAGAAAGCAAGGAGTAGCAAGTCACGTCTTACATTGATGGCCGCAGGCAAAGAGAATGAGAGCAAAGTGAAATGGGTTTCCCCTTATCAAACCATCAGATCTCGTGTGACTGATTCATTACCACGAGAACAGTATGGGGGAATCCATCTCCATGATTAATTTATCTGCCACTGGGTCCCTCCCACAACCTGTGGGAATTATGGGAGTTACAATTCATAAGATCTGGGTGGGGACACAGAGCCAAACCATATCATCAACCAACCAGTTGAGCTTGCTTCTTATCTTATACCTCAAAATACCGCATTTTAAGGAAAAGTGATAGGTTCTACTCACTGAGTCCCTTCAACTGATACCTAGTCAATCTCTGGATATACATTTTATAAATATCTTCTTAAAATTAAGCATTAAATCACAACTAAAAATACATAGATCTCACTATCAATTTTCTTAGTACATGTTGTAGTGACAATGTAGAAATGGTATGGTCAGAAACATTTAATATATGCACCACTGAATGATTTCCTCTTCCATTTAAACCTTTCATCTGCTAAATTATGTTTTAAAGTGAAATATAAACATTTTCAGAAAAAAAGAGCTTCCTAGGTCTGAAAGTGACCAGAAATCTTGATGAAAGATGAAAGAAAGGAAAAAAGGGAGTGAAATATAAAACTGTATGATATACCTGAATGTGGGTTTGCTTTATCTCTCATATTTATTTTCCCATTTATTCACAACTGTGGCCTGCTGCATGTGGCTGTGCTTAGGATAATTTGACCTACTCTTACTGCCTACTCTACTGGTCATTACTACGCTTCACTTATCTATTCAAATATTTATTAAATACCCTTCCCTCTTTCATATTTTGATTGGTCCAGCAGAATTCTGATACAATGAAAAGTGCTCCACACGAGGAAATGCTGATTAACTTTAATTTTGTTCTTATGCTGACTCTAATGGTTCCGTAGCCCTCTAAGATATTCAAATTCCTCAAGAAGCTAAACCTACTATTTGTGGTGAGTTCAGGTACCACAACTTGGTAAACAGTTAAAGAGCAGTATGAATTCCATCTTCAGCTTGATATTCTATTGGCAATAGATTGTGTGAGCCTCCAAAGAAGTGGCTCATTTTTACCACTCTTCTGTACTTTTAGGTTGGCAACTACTATTTCAGCCACTACAGGGATTAAAATACAAGACAGTCAATGAGTCTTTACTACATGACTAAATAACTCTTATATGAAGCACAACATAAGGATGATAAGTCCAAATGTCATGGACATCCCGGAAGGTGAGGCTACAAACAGGGCTAGTACGGTAGGACCCAGTGCACCATAGTCTTCCAGGAAACGTGAAAAAGGTTTTTTTTGTGAAAAAATTTGGACAAGAGTAGAAGTACCCTACTTTTTTTTTTTAAAGCACAATTTCAGAATGAATATATGTCTTTTTTTTTTAATTTCCAAGAATTCAGAACAATTTTGGCATTAGGAATCATTATATATATAATTTCTCTGTCTTAAAAAGCTTTTAACGTCCTCTTTGTAAGTTTTCATGGAGAAAAAAATACCAAGTTACTTCCTGATCATGCATAAGTAGTTGTTCCTTTGCGAACTTGCCTCTTTTTACATGAGGAAAAAACTTTATGTTCCATCGGGCTAGACTAGAGCTAGAAGAAGAGAGGATATTTCCAACTACATGTGGGTGCAGGCAGGAGGCAGTGTCATCCTTCAGGTGTTTGAAACATTCTATAATTTACCCTCTCTTATCAGGAGAGAGTATTTTTCTTGCTTGTCTCATTTCCATTCTGGGCAGAAAGTTAGTGTAAAATTTTATTTTGCTTCCAATTCTTACCCTTGGAAAATTCTCACTTCCAGCTCACTCTACCTACTGTTTCTTAAAAGAATGAATACCTTTCTTTCCGAATTCACATGTTAAAGTACAGTTAAAGCAGAATACGTATAGGTTTTAAGCACATTTTGCACATTTAAAAAATCTTAAGTATTTCTTCCTTCTAATTATAGTGTTTTAAAGCAGCATTTCTTTTCTAATTTAGTAATATATATCTAAATTTTTGCCCCCCCAATTTTTCATCCCCCCCAGATTGGTGGTTATTGAAGAAATATTTATTATAATATATGCTACCAGGTAAAAATTCGTATTTGAGCAACTGTATGGCTCTGAAATTCAAAAGACACTAGATTTTTTTAAGTTGATAATATGAGTCTTAAATGTTACTTTTCAGTGTTCATATGACTGATAATTTTCCTTTATTGTCATATTTTGGTGATATTTGTCATAATATGCATGCATTTTGCCTTTTTCCTTTGATTTAGCTGAAACTTTCAAATAGGATTCTATATAGTTAATTCCAGTTTTGAAAAAAACAGCTACTGATCCAGCAACGTTTTATTGAGCTGGAACAAGAAGCTCTTCTGAACATAAATAATTCAATTAGTTGAAATCAAAGTTATACTACATTCAGTGTTAGGTAAAACTAATATATAACAATAAGGATAGGATCAATGTAAACTTGCAAATAGTAGAAGAGATGAGCTTTATATCAACTATTTAATGCAGCCCTGAAAGGCAAATCCCAGCCCATTATCAGACATGAAGAGAAATAAATGAAGGAAAACTGAATGATTAAATGCTTTCATCTGGAAATTTGATTTCAATAATCAGAAACCCTACAATTCTCCTAATTCATCATGGTCTTTGTTTATTACTAATAAATTAATGTGCTGATGGAAAGAATTCATTACCCTTTTTATACACTTCACTAGTTGCAGGTCATTTATTAATCTGTGTTATCTGGTGAGACTAAAACAGCTGTAATTACATTGTTAAACATTGATTAATAAGCAACTCTCATAACTAATGAAAGAAACATGTAAAATGTGTATTCTTTCAAGTATTTAGCTTAAAGTTTTACTCTCCTGTTGGGAATAAGAAATTTCAGAATGCCATTAATATTCTTTCTGAGCAAACTTGATTTGCTTTTGCAGCTGCTTCCAGTCACACCTATGAAACCCGATTACCAAAAAGAATTCAATTACACTAAAGAAACTCATCTTGTTCATGAAACAATATTAATTCTCTAAAGTTAACATCCAAAATTGAAGTGTATTTTTATGATTTTTACTTATTTTTCTTTAATTTAATGTTAAAAGGCTGCGCAATCAAAGCTGTGTTTTTATTTCCTCTATTTTGATTATACAGTCTAATACACATCCATTTGTGGTTTGGAATTTAAATATTTTACCGATTGGCAGTACGTCAACAGCCAGAAGCATATTAAAAATTTCTGTAGTTACTGTTTATTAGGTTTCCAGTATAATCAGTTTGATTTAAGTGTTACCAGAACATTATGACATGTCAGATATTTTGATTATCATTAACAGTAAATAAGCAGACTACCCCTGACACATGAGCAAATTATGCAATTTCCTTTCCATCAATACCATAGAAAATAAAATGGTAATGTTAAGAAATGGTTTTCTTGTAGATGTTTTAAGCATAACCCAATCAAATTCATGACTTCTTAATAAAGTGCCTCTTGTGCTGTCAAAAATTCATCTTGAAATTTGAGGTGCCATATAGTTTCTTGTACGTTTGTCGCTGAACAGACTCCTGCCACTAATTTTCTCACATTCATATATGAGTGTCAAGTTCTGTAAAGAGGTAGCTGTCATTTTTAGGCAGGATGGTGGTATCGCAGGAACTGAGGGTAGATGTTACATGTTCAGTTCCCAAGTTTTTCACTAAATAGCCACGACTGGAGACAGTTGCCTAAACTATCTTTTTACGAGAACAAAAGGAGGTAATTTTTTCCAAAAGTGGCTAGCATAGTGCTGTTAGCTTAGAGTAGACACAGGTAACATGTTATTTTCCTGCCTTCCCTTGCATCAAGATTTGTAATCAGAGTAGTCAATCGTTTTAGATTTTTAGACTGCCAGGATGGTCTTCCTATTCCCCAAATATCTCCATTAACAGCTGGCTTCTGACTTTTGAAAGTCTATTGGTTATTGTATTAAGCTTCTATCAGTTATTCCCATTTAAGTTAATTCATTAAAATATTCCCCAAGATTAGGATTGAAATTATAAAATTCTTTTTTATTAAAAAATTATTTTTTAAAATAAAAAACTAACGAGAAGGGAAGAGGAAGAGTCAGGTCAAAGGGAGGATTACGTAAGGGGACTGAGTGGCTGGATAAAGAGGACAGGACAAACTGGGATAGATCCAGGTGACAGAAGCAAAGAAAGAACTTCACTTGCTCTTTGGGAGAACCTGGTGTCATCCAGCTTGCAACTCAAAGCTGCAACTAGGGACCATATGTGTTACGATGCTCTTAGGTACAAATAACAGAAGCCAACAAGCGCATTTATTGGGAGGATTTTTGGAACATATGTAATTGCAGAGAAGCTGGAAGGCTAGTTTAGAGGAATGAATTGAGCTGAACACTTCCTAGTAGTAAAAATACAGGAAGCACTACAAGTGTTTTTAGCAGGGATAACCTGGCAGGCTACTGCTACTGCTGCTGCTGCTAAGGAAATGAGAAAAGCTTCCTCTGTCTAGAATAAATCCTAACTCTAGTTACTTTTGCTTATATCTTCCAAGTTTAGTGTTTTGGGAGGGGCGTATCTCACTCAGTGCTCTTAGGCCCAGACACTTACCTTACTAGTCAAAGGGCAGGAAGAAGGAAAGTCTATTTTTCTGGCTTCCAGTAGCCTTCAATCACTGGCAGGAGTTCTTTCCCCCATATCCCCACAGAGACAATAAACAATGGGGAGTTTCTTCAAAATAAGAAGAGGTTGAATGCTGTAAAAACAAGGAAACCAACAAACTACTATGCCATAGCACCTGCCTTATGTCCAAGACTCCAAACAGCAAGAGAGTAAGAATGAGACATGATTACTATCGGGGTAGAGGATGTATCTCATTGTTCCTTGAAGAGGATATATCTCATTGTTCCTAGAAGATATATCTCATTGTTCCTTGAAGTCTCCCAGCAAGGGCCTGGGAGACTTGCTGAAAGAGAGATGTCTTTCTGTTCTTTTTCTACTTTGCTCTGTGCTAGGGGAGGCTAACTTCTACGGGCATATCAACTGGTCTCCCTTAACTTCTGGTTGGCCTCAGAATATGGGAAACAAAGCCTAAAAATTAGAGATCAGAAAGACAATGGGTTTGAGTTACTTATTCTCCTAGCTCAGTTAGTGCCTGGCTTTAGGTTGGCTGTTATTATTGTCTCTTGAAGGCCACAGATCCTGCCCTGCTCCTTTTCTACAGTGACATGTTTACCTGCGTTCTCTAAATAATTCCTCTCCTTATATACTCAGGGTTGGGGCTGAACCGTCTTTCCACTATCACGAGCCATTGGATGTTTTACCATTCTTTTATGTTTTCCTTTAACTATGTTGAAGCCTTTGTTCAACAGTCCCTTCTGTAAACTCTCTTCAATCACATACTCCTTTTGAGTTTGTATTTGGTTTCATGTACCAAGCCGACTGATACAGGTGGGGTGCAGAACACATCATTAGCTGTAAATGGACTTACTGCTGTTCCACAAATGATTTTTTTTAAATATTGAGTTAGATAATAAGTTTATATAAACCTTAGGCATAATACATGCTTTCACTAATATTTCTCTAACTTTTCTGATAGTCTCCTAAATAAGGAGAAATCAGAGTCAGGTCCAAAAATTACCACAGCCTTAAGTTGGTTTATTTCAAGTCCTCATCTATCCTCATATTCAAGCAACATTCTAAAACAAAGTCCAAGTCATGTTTCTCTTCACCAATCAATTTTCTCATTTGATATGTGCATTCTAAAGATAAAATTTATTTAAAGTCAAGTAAGAATTTATAATTTAGGACACTGATTTCTGATGTTCTACAAACCTTTACATGTAAAACATTTTCAGAATCATTTTTAGAATGTTACGTGAATTAAACTTTTCAAAAACAAACAAAAAAATCACTACAATTTTTTTTATATCATTTGTAGCTCTTTTCTCATTTTCCATTCTTCTTACTGTACTTCCTGCAACCTGACCCCTATTGAAACAACATGATCTCCAAAATTCCAAATTTCTTTGAACCGAACCTTTTGACTGCATGAGATTTTTCATATCTTTATTGGAAATCTCTCGTCCTTTGGCTTTCATGACAGCATAATCTCAGTTTTCTTACTTGTTTGACAATCCTTACAATCCTTTGCTGAAACTCTCTTCCAAATTCTGTAATACTTTTCAGGGCAAACATTCTTCTTTCCTCCCTCTCCCCTCCCATTTCTTCTCCTTGTCTCTTCTTAATTCTTTTTCTTTCTCAGTTGTACTCCGCTTCTCTCCTCTTCAGTTGTGCTTTCATTAACTATAAAAGCTTTGACTGAAAATATAAAGATCAACAGGTGCTCACAGGTAATATAAATGAGCAAAGAAGATGGAGGTAAGCATTTGTGTGTCTTTAATGAGCAGGGGAGTAAAGGAGGTTGCTAATCTTTTATAAAGGGGCAGCCCTCACTTAGCAAGTGGAATATTTGTCATGTGGTGCTTTGGCTCAGGGTTCTTTGAACTTCCAGTATTTTGAGAAGAGTTGTAATTAGTCTCTAAATGTTTCAGTGTTTGTTCAGAAAACTATTTTAACATGGTACAAGTTAAACAGAACACTCGTATAGACCAAATTTGGTTTAAAGGTGGCTACTTTTTTGTTTTAAATTTTATTTTAAATTTTTGTGGGTACAAAATAAGTGTGTATATTTATGGGCTACATGAGATGTTTTGACACAGATATGCAATGCATAATAATCACATAAGGGTAAATGGGGGCATATATCATAAAAGTGACTAATTTTTGAACCTTCATCTAAACTTCAGTTTTATAATTCTAGACCTGATTTTATATAATTTCTCTGAAAAACTCTACTTACATGTATGACCTACTTGTAAAACTCACACAATATGTCCCCAAACTGTAATCATCACCTTCATTTCCAACCCTTCCTCTTGATTTTCAACAATATTATCACCATTGAGAAACATTTTCCAAGATAGAAATCTTGAAATCATCCTTGTATTCTTATTTTTCCTTTCCCAAAGTTTTCAGACCCTAGATGCTGCATTTCTTGAATCAGTTATCTTTTCTTCCTTATCACTGTCCCTATTATGACTCTAATATTTGGGTGGCCTCCCTAACATCAAAGTATTTCCTTCTGGTAAATTTACTTTTGTACATATGTATATATACATTTATACCTCTGTTAACTCTCCTCTGCCTCGTGGGACTTTTGAAATCTGCCTTTAAAGCTTGCTGGGAAAGGCATACTTTCTTGGATTATGTAAAAAAGTTTTAGATGCCCCAAAATAACTATGGCTGAGCATACTCTAGTATCCACTTTACTCATTTGTAAATGGGTCAAAACATCTCTTTCATATTATTACAAACAAAATAATAAAATGTAAAATTATCATTAATTTTCACAATAAAGTACAATAACATTTATTTATTTATTTATTTGGTTTGCAGTAGATTACTACTTCATATGTTACTGACGGACTTATGATGGTACCAACTCACTCTCTGCTTTCTGTATTATTTTGGCAAAAAGTTTGAAAATTATTGTCTTAAAGACAAAATTCAAGCTACTTTTTTGTATTCAAAAAGTCTTTGCAATTTGTTCCTAATTCATCTTTTGCATCTCATCTGAATCTTTCACTTTCACTCTGTCCATATCATTCTTAGCTTTTTGTGGTTTCCCAAACATACCAGACCCTCTCACTTCTTGATTTTGCACATGTTCTCCACTTTATCTACGGTAATTCTTCTAGTCTCAGGTCAAAAGTTAGCTTTTTGTGAAGGCTTCCCAGTTCTGAGGTCTTTAACCACTTTTCACTTACATTGTATTCTAATTACTTGCTAAATTTGTCTCTTTCATTACACTATGAATTTCTGGAGAGCAGAGACCTCCTTTTTAATCCCTATTGTCTAGCGGAGTGCATGTTAATGATTGAAAAAAAAATGAATGATGAAACTAGCTATTGAATATATTAATTTTTTAAAAGTATGTGTGTGTGAACAAAACCCCAGAAAATATCTCTTCTAACTTTCATTTAGTGATAAGATTTGTGTTAAGCAAGATTGTGAACTTTGTCAATAATGATCATGGAAATTAGAAATAATTTAGCCATCTACTTGTTGGTTGTAATTAGTAATACTGCACAATAAATTTTATGAATTAAACACGTTGCACATTAGTTTAGGAGAAACATTTTTAACTATATATTTTGGGTTTGGGTTCCAGATCCTCTGCTCTTCCTTCTCTACCCTGCTGTTTGTTTGAGGAAATGTTACAACTTAAACTGCCGCAATAGGGCTTTTGTTTCTGGCCAGTGGGGAGCGCCGTGGACGAACAGTGGGCAGAAAGAGAATGAACTTGGTATTTATTCTATTGGCCCTCTCCCGGTAATGGTCCAGTAAGTGTCCCCTCTCTTCTCCCTTAGGTCAGGGGGCAGCAGCTCTACAGTTACTACCAAGCCAGAGTTGCTGCACTGTACTTTGTGGTTCCCTTACACCCCCATCTCTGTAAATAGCCTCATATTCGAGTAGTTTGCTGAATGATCCAGATTTGAGTGTATCCTATTTGATCCATTTCTTGTTGGGAACTTGACTCATATAATTTTCTTCTATTTCCATGATTTCTTCTTCAAAATTTTAAATGAGTAAGAATGGCTTTTTCTTCCTTTCTTTCTTTTTTAACTACTTTACAGTGATAATTTTTGTTCACCCTTAGGAAAGTATGTGTTCAAGACTAACTTTGAAAAAAAATGGATAAAATGAACAATGGCATGCTTTTGTAAAATGTATTTTTATTCCAGGCCATAGTTCAAAATATTTAGGTTGATGTTGAATAGCACTTATATTTTAAGAAAATTTCCTATATTCAAGAACATAAATCAAGTTAAAATACATTAAAATATTTCTCAGATAAATAAGGTTACAAAAAGCTTTCATGAAAGTTTTGTGCCTAAAACAATTAAAACCTAATTTTAAACTCTCTGTGGATAACATTTAATATCAACAGGAAGAAAGTTATTAACAATTTAGATAATTTAAAAGTATTTTACATATAATTTAGAAAGTAAAAATTAAAGATATATCTAATAATGATAAAATTATAAAATATTAATTAATCTTTAAGACTATGAAATAGGGAATTATTTTAGCATTCTTATGGATTCCTTTTTCTATTTTCTTTTTTTTGAGACAGCTTGTCACCCAGGCTGGAGTGCAGTGGCATGATCTTGGCTCACTGCAACCTCTGCCTCTCCGGTTCAAACTATTCTCCTGCCTCAGGGTTTACAAGCGCATACTACCACACCCAATTAATTATTGTATTTTGAGTTGAGATGGGGATTCACCATGTTGGCCAGTCTTGTCTCGAACTTCTGGCCTCAAGTGATCCTCCCACCTTGGCCTCCCAATGAGCTGGGATTACAGGCCTGAGTTACCACACCCAGCCACTCCCATGAATTCTTAATGTGATATGTTTAAATTCCAGAGCACATTGTTCTAGTTTTTGTTCCAAAGTATTAAAATACAAATATATTGAAGCTTTGCTGAAACACTGCACTCAAGGTTCATGCTGTGGGACTCCCCATAGGTGAAATAATTTTAAGACCCTATTGGTATTTTCCTGAATAATCCTCCAGATGATGCCCAAATGTAGTTGCTTCTCTTATGCTTTACAGTGAAGAACACTGCAGTGAAGTTTACACACACAACCCATTAAAATTAAATCCATCAAGTTTAAAGGTAACTTTAAGGTGCATTTTAATACGAAAAAATTAAAATGATAATATACTTTTAACTTCTCTCTTTTATATGAATATTTTCCTACACTTAGTCCTATTCCTTTCATTTTTCACGTCACATATGTTCCACAAATTTTACTCACGCACTTTTAACCTTCCCAAATGATTGACCACATTTCACTATCTCAAGGTTAGTGACTCTGGCTTGTCATTTTTCTGTTAAGTATGGCCTGTAAGTGAAAGTGATTGAATCTTCCAGGATTCCAGGGTGGGTTTTGTTTTTCCTTTGTGACAGTTTCATATACTAAAGAAGTTTTGACAGCACTGGTGCTCCTATTTTTGGGGAACACTTTGAGTTTGCCAAGAATAACACAAGTCTTTGAAAATACTAACCCATGATCCGACATTCTGATGAATGTCTGCAAGAAGAAATGTAGGTGACTATAAATCATTTTGGACAGTCTTGGTGATGATATGAACTAACAGAAAACCTGAAGACAACCAACACACTGTATCAGTCACAAGCAGAGAATCTCAAGGGCTGCTGGCCCTAAATTCTAACCACCTCCTACACCCAATGCTGAACCTTTTCTACTAAACAATGTCTATTCTGCCTTTTCTCACAGCACCTACCTCAGTTCTTTACTCTTCTGTTCTAAACTCTGCTAGTGAACCTGATACCCATCCAATACACCTTGGCAGTTCCGCATGTCTAAGACCATCCTGCTTAGGAAAGATCTACTGAACAACTTACACAAATCTGATGACATTTAGCCTTAACTACTCTTCTAGCCAGAGGCTCTGGAATGTGGACCTCACAGTCAAACTTACTCTTATCTCTACGGGATCCAGTTCCCCCACAAGGGCTAATTAATAATTCAATTCATTTTAGCCTGTCTCCTTTTCTGCTCCTTTCTAGTTGTACAAAAGTGTTGCTTCTAAACATTCACCTACTAATTGGGCCCTTATTTTCCACCTACAAACCTGTTTCTCAATAGAGACCTTTTTTTTTTCTTCCTAAATTTCCTGAGCCATCAACCAGATTATAGCTGTGCCCTGCTTTCCTGCTGGGATCTAACACCTGCTCTTGCAAAACCCTCTTTGACTTTTGTCTGAATCCAAATTGAGTTTGTCACATTCTTTGTACATTGTTCATGGCTCATACAACCTCCTACACCCTTTCCCCTTTCAACTGCACTTTGTAGTTAGTCTCACAATAAACCTAACTATCTCACCCTAAACATAATCTCTATACCTGTTCTTCCCTGGTGGGTTTGGATTAAGGTACAAATGGCTTCAACTTTTCCTCTCTTTTGTCTGCTTGATCAGAACTTCACTTCTCACACTCCAGTCCCATGTATGATATAAGCCAATACCCTATGTTTCCTTCCTTTTCAGTCAACTCCACAGCACATTCCGCCTTATTCTAAGCTTCCTGAGCTCTCTATTTCTGCTGCCAGCCTGCTCATCATTGCAAAACAAACAAAAAACAAAAGTCACAAGACTGTTAAGATAATCAACTTCAGATTAATTGCTACTCTTCAGATAGACTTTGATGGTAATTTCTGTATCACTTAGAGACTGTTTCACACTTTTTTATTCCTTTCTAGCTTTAAAGAACACTTCCGTTCCCATCCACACCCCCTTAACTTTTCTCTCCCTAGCCTACAACCACTTGCCTTTATTCTCAGCAAATATGAAACATACCTCTTATTTTTGCTAACAGAACCATGGACATCCAATCCAAAGGGAACACCCTGAAATGCCTTTATCTTTTCCTAATATTTCTCAAAATTAGCTCTTTTTCATATTTTTTGTGAAAAAATATGAAGCGTCTGTCACCATTCCCAAGCACAACTTATTTATAATTCTCCAATTTTCCTTTTGTTACATCTGTATCCCTAGAACTACTATGGAAATTCTTCTTCCCCTTACCACTAAGAGGGACTTTAATTTTCGCTCATTCTCCTTTTAACTTTTTACATCTCAGCTGCTTAAACTTTTTTTCTTTATTTAATATAACCTGTAAACACAAAACATATATAACTACCTAAAAAATACAATAAGTATATATATATGACCTTCCAGTTCAAGAAATAGATGATTACTGGCCAGGCGTGTGGCCAACACCTGTAATCCCAGCACTTTGGAAGGTTGAGACGGGCGGATCACGAGGTCAGGAGATCGAGACCATCCTGGCTAATATGGTGAAACCCTGTCTCTGCTAAAAATACAAAAAATTAGCTGGGCATGGTGGCAAGCGCCTGTAGTCCCAGCTACTCGGGAAGCTGAGGCAGAAGAATGGTGTGAACCCGGGAGGCAGAGCTTGCAGTGAGCCAAGATCGTGCCACTGCACTTCAGCCTGGGCAAGAGTGAGACTCCATCTCAAAAAAAAAAAAAAAAAAAAAAAAAAGAAATGAAATAGATGATTACCAATATAATTAAATGGGCTTCTGCCAATTGCCTCCGTTCCTTCTGTCCTAGAGTAAACTGCTATCCTAAGTTTTGTGATAATAATTTCCTTTCTTTTCTTTATAGTTTTACTGTGTGTGTGTGTGTGTGTGTATGTGTGAGTGTGGGTGTGTGAATGTGTGTGTATCTTTAATTAATCAATTGTTTATATTAATGCAATACTTGCCACAATCTTTTTTTCACCCCAGCAGACACCTCTTTGCTATGGTTTTAGAGCCCTTGTGCTTACTGCCATAGCACTTATCACATTTACTTACTGCCAAACCCTTAGAAAATGAGCTATTTGTACATTTTATTTCTTTATTCTCAGAACTTAATCAGTGCCCAGAACATAGTAGGCATTCCATAAATATTAGTTAAATGAATTAGTAAAAGAAGAAATTGGGGGCACAACCTCCTTACAGGTTCAGAGTTCCTGTATTTTTATATTAACACATTTAAGTTGATGAATACATTTTGAGCAGGAAGATTTTCAATCACAGAGATTGAAACAAAAAGCATGTTCTAGTTAAGTTTCTCTAAAATAATCCCAGTTCTGTCACTAATTGACTGCCACCTTGGGCCATTTACTTAACCTCTTGGTCCTCTGTTACCTAATCTATAAAATGAGGTTGGACTAAATGATCTCCAAGGTCTTTTTCCAACTGTGAAATTCTGTGATTGTCATCAATGATTGTATAAATAAAAAATTCAATTAACAAGAACATCTTAATCCCTAAGCATTATCATTAAGTTGAGATTTTACTTTTTCAAAGAGCAATTATTTTATATACACAGTAGGGTAAGAAAGTGTTCATATCTTCCTTTCTAGCTACAATTCATCAGCAAATTCCTTTTTACATAATGTGAACAATGTTTCTCCTTGTCTAGTATGGGAACTTCTCTTCCTTTGAAGGTGTATCGTTGAGAGGTCTCTTCTTTACTTAATCAATTGATTCATTACCTAGTTCAGAATACATGTCATTTGTCTTACCCTAGTCTAATGAAACCTGCTAGGCTTTCCTCAAAAATCAAATGAGACACTCTAGTCTTCATGACCAGCCTGGGAGAATTCGTGAGACCTTGGACTACAGGCCTCAGGACCTCAGCCTTTATGTGCTCCTGGACCATTCCAAACCCATTTTCTACAGCTAACCTATGTTATTTCTTCCTTCTCTGTTCTTTGCTCCACCTCCTCCCTATTGTTACTGCCTTCTCTCCTATGCCTATATTCCACGGGAAATTTTTGGGTAACCTATGCTGTCTAACTGACCCACTTAGAACTTCCCTCTGTAAACTGTTCCAGTGAGGGCAACTTTTCACATTACTGCTACAAGGTAGGAATCTGCACACATATATAATATAATTGCAGAATAAAGAAAATCACTTAAACATGAAAAGTCATATACATGGTCATTCTAAAATATTTAACAGCTTTATTGTGGTATAAATGATATAAGGTAATCTTTACGTATGTCAAATGTAGTTTGCTTAATTTTGACATAAGTATATACTTGTGAACCCATAAACAGAATCCTGATAGTGAATATATTTTTCATTCCCTAAACTGATCTCATCACCTTTTATAATTCTTATTTTCTACCCTTCCCCACACTCTTCTCAAGTTCCCCCCAAACCCCACAGTTCCATCTACTTTTTAAACACTATAGATTTTATTACATTTTCTAGAATTGTTTATCATTTGAATAGTTGAATACTCATGGCTTATTAATAATTAAATATCTATCCTCTTTTTCTCAGCATAATTATTTTCAGAGTTATCCATGTCATTGCATGTATTAGTAAATAGTTTTTCTAGTTTGTTGTCTAGTATGTTCCATATTGTATGGATTTATCACAATTTATTTGTCTATTCATCTGTTGATGGACGTTTGGGTTATTTCCAGTTTTTGGCTATTATAAGTAAAGGTGCTATGAATATTTCTGTTCAAGTCTTTGTATAGATATATACTTCTGCTTCTTTTAGATAAATACTAAGGATGGTATGGCTAGAAAATATGATAATTATTTTTTTAAATGCCAAATTATTTTCCCAAGTTGTTGTGCTATTTTGCCAGCAGCAGTATATGAGAGTTCCAGGTTCTCCACATGCTGCTAACACTCAGTTTAGTCAGTCACTTTATTATAGCCATTCTAAAAGATGTGTCATGGTACCTCACTATGTGGTTGTCATTTAGAATATATAAATAAAAGTAAAACTTCAGTAGTAAAAAGACAAGTAACTCAATAAAAGTGGTAAAATGTTTAAATGGACACTTCACAAAGCAGTATATACTAAAAGAAAATATGCATATAAAATGATGCTCAGCATCATTAGTCATTAGGAAAGTGCAAAGTATTATAGATATTTTGATTTACAAAAGAATCAATTAACATGAACTGCTGAATTGTACATAGTTCATATCATATATGTAACGTGGGTGTGCTTTTTTTTTCCTAATGCAGTGTGAAACAATTTAATGCATAAATATTTATGTTTTAGATTATGTCCCTGTTATGGATGACCAAGAATAAAATATATATATTAATACATATTTTCAAATTACTTCCCAGAAACATACAATTTCCGTCAATGAATGAGACTTCCTCTTTTCACAAACTTTTAAAAAGTATTAACTTCTAAAAATCTTTCTAAATCTGTTTGTTGAAATTTTGATTTAATTTTAATGAAAATATCTTTTATTACTCTGGATAATCAGCTTTTTGGTATATTTATTATATGAAATTCCTTTTTTATGAATTGTCTCTCATATTCTTTACTTATTCACCTATTGTATCAGTTTTTTCCTTGATGGCTTGTGTGAACTCTATGCAATAGTTATTAAATCTTTTTCCATTGCAAGCAGTTCTCCACTCTTTTAATAGTGTTTGTGATACTCTTGATATTTAGCTTTAACTTTTTATGTTCCCAGCATATAAACTGTATCCTTCATAATTTATCACAATTACTTTAAACTTAGAAAGTTTTTATTATACATTTTTAGCTTTTTATGGCTTGATCTGTTATATTTAAAAACTTAATTAATCTATAATGAATTTTGGCGTATGGTATAAAGGATCTTAATTCATGTTTTTCTATTAGTGACCATTTCTTCAAGAACATTGGTTGATTAATTTCTTATTCCCTCATTGTTTTCCACATTTTTTATTACATATTTCTTTTTATGAACTAGTTTCCATTTGGGGGCTATTCATTTTATCTACTCAATTTATCTATTTTGTGGAAATTCTGCACTGAATTATAATACATTTTATAAATATTTTAATCTCTCAGACACATCTTCTGTTATTACTCTAAAATTACTAAGAATTGTTTTATCTCTGGTTGTCTGTTCACAAACTTGATAATTATTTTTGTTCAAATTAAGTTAAGATCTCCTTAAAGTTTTAATTAAAATTGTGTTACAAATTTAAAGTAGTTTGAAAAGAATTTTGCATTGTGTTTTGTAGTCTTATACAGAAATATTGCATAACTTTTAATTTATTTAAATATTTCTTCATTGCTTTCAGGAAATCTGCAGTTTATTTTATTTACATCCCATATATTTCTTATTCATTTTCTTACTAAGTGCCTCATATTTGAATATTAGTATGTATGTATGTGTGTATATAGTATCAGCATGTATGTATGTGTGAGTGTGTGTATGTATGTATGTATTTAATTATACAGTCAACCTTCTGCATGGAACAGTTTTGCATCCAAAGATTTAACCAACTGAGGATAGAAAATATTTGGAAAAAATGGATGGCTATGTCTGTACTGAACATGTACAGACACTATTTTCTTGTCATTATTCCCTAAATCATATAGTATAACAACTATTTACATGGTCTTATATTGTATTAGGCATTATAAGTAATCTAGAGATTATTTAAAGCATACAGGAGAAGATGTGTAGGCAATGTACAAATACTACACCATTTTATATAAAGAAGTTGAGCATCCATGGATTTTGATATCTGAAGAAGGTTCTGGAACCAATCCGCCATGGCTACCCAGGGACCACTATACTTCCAATTATTTAAGACTGGTATTCTGAAAAGCTATGCAATTTTGTATGTTTATTTTGTTTTCAGCCACCTTATCGAATTTTCTTATTAACTTTATTAGTGTTTCTTTTGATCAATTTGAATATTCTAGCTGTAAAAACATGTTATCCAGAAAAATAATTTTTGTTTATATTGCCATATTTAGACTTTTACTTCTTAAGTTCTATTTTTGATTAATTGGTTAAAACTTCCAAAGGCATTTCAAATTATAACAGTTTTATCAGAAATTCTTGTGTTTTTTCCCTAATTTTATTAGTTTCATATTTAGTATGAACTTAGTCAAATTTTAGATCCCCCTTTTACATTTTTTATTAATATTAATATTTTTAAGCCAGTATTAAGGGTTTACTCAAAATAACCTAAAATATCAGGATTCTTCCTCATTTGATCAGACAGTGATACTCTAAATATAATGTGAAGGTAACAAAAAGAAATATAGTATTTAAAAATGTCAATTATGTTCCTTTAAATTACTATTACTTTCATAAATTGATTTGTTATTTCTAATCACATCTATAATATAGCCAGTTAAATACTTAATGGATACATTAAATTAACAAAAATTTTATTTTCTCTTTGTATGCAGAGTTATGAGCATCTACTGTCCTACAACTCTTAAAACAGGTGCTTGGAAATGATAAGAATCGTGGTCTTTACCTTTAAGAATGTCACTTTGGCAAGTCACTTCACCTCTCTGCATAACTCATTGAATACTACATATGTCTTTAATTAAAGTGTATGTAGGATGCTAAGGTGGCAGTCAATATCTTTGTGAATTTGAGCAAGGTACATTATTTCTTAGTTTTCATACCTCATTTATTTATAAAGGAGTCAAGATAGGTTACCTCTATGTGTTACATCAGTCTCACACTGCTAATAAAGACCTACTCAAGACTGGGTAATTTAGAAAGGAAAGAGGTTTAATGGACTTGCAGTTCCACATAGCTAGGGAGGCCTCACAATCATGGCAAAGGTAAAGGAGAAGCAAAGGCACATCTTACACGGTGGTGGGCAAGAGAGCATGTGCAGGGGAACTCCCCTTTATAGAACCATCAGATCTTGTGAGATTTATTCACTATCATGAAAACAGCATGGGAAAGACCCACCCCCATGATTCAATTACCTCCCACCAGGTCCCTCCCACAACACATGGGAATTATGGGAGCTACAATTCAAGATGAGATTTGGATGGGGACACAGCCAAACCATATCATTCTACAATCTTTTTCACTAAAACATCTGTACCATTATAAAAATCTTTGTAAAAATAAAGCATATATATGTGAGAATATATATAATAAAAAATTATGAGTCAATACACTATGGTAGACACATCAGTGATTTTGGCTCAGACTATACTATATCAAAATTCTAGCATTACCTCTTACTATATGTATGACAGTATATTAATTGTTTAAACTCTATGAGTCGAAGTTTTATTAATGTAAAACAGGAAATATTATTTGATAACTGTTATGGATGTGATGAGGACTAGATAACAGAAAGTATTGAAAGTATTGTACTCTGTGGGTACCAGGTGGGGCTGTATCTGTTAAAAGTCCCAATAAGAAACAGATGGCACTTGAAAATAGCTTACTTCTAGGATGATTTATTTACAGAGGTACTAATTATCAAGGTGTAGGTGTCTAGTTACCACAATGGATATTTCAGTAATCTAGGCCTTTGTAGCAGCCAAATTATTATCACACCTAGGCCCAGGATAGTAAGGAAGGAAGCAGTTTGGGAGCTTGGAAGGATGCAGTCGTATATAATCCTGGCCTTGAGAGATAAAATGATCATTAGTGGAGGGAAATAATCAGCCTAAGACAAACAGAAATAAAACTCATTCAGAATGGTATAGGGTGGGTTTACTGACTAATTAATCTCATCACATCTGGGCTTCAGAATTTTTGCTCTAATAGGACCTGTGTTGTCCAGGTATCTTCATAAAAATGTACTCAGAGAAGGTTCATTGCAGTACAATTTAATGAAGATAGCAGATTTATTTGTCCAGAGTAATTGGGTCTATAAATTAAAGAAAGATTATATATAATTTACAGTATAGTCAAATAAGTATAATATTGGTTCTGATATCACTTTCCAAATTCTCCTCACAGAAGACTTGTGATATTCATATAGCAATGTGATATAGTCCAATTTGGATTCTGATCTTTCTGTCTCAAGTTTGTTTTGCCCAATTCTGTCTGAGCAAGCTTTATGCCTTGTAATACAAGGCTCTCAGTCTTTTCCTGTGTGTGTGTATTTTTTTTTCTTCTCCTTCAATGAGGAATCTTTAAATACTGAATCTTTATCAAATGATGTCTATAGAAAGCTGTGCTTCACTTCAATATGTTCTGGAAACTGCTGTCTGGGAGTGGATTCCAGCTGCTCTTTGCCCTTTGATTCTGAGAGATGTGTGTCTAATGGCAGCTGCTTTCTCTTCGTAGAATTAGCATTCTCTTTTTCACTTTGATGATACACGAGAAGTTTTCATCCCCTTGTGTTTAAAATAGTTACTTCCTTCTTGGAGTCATAACTGGATCTGCTGTTGCAGGGAAACATGGATGCCATGATGCTTCTGTGGGCAGCCATAGCTCAAGGCACTGTTCTTTAATTACTTCCTGTGCTACCTGTCAGGAAATTAACAGAGGTGGATGATACAATGAAAAGAGTGCTGGGATAAAAATTTAAACCCTGGGCTATACAGTAGGTTTGTTCATTCTCTAGCCGTGCAATTTGGAAAAAATTATAATATGCAACTTTTTGATCCCCAGTTTTCTTTTTCCCTCATTTGAAGGAATGAAATAGTACAATGTTCTGCTTAACTCAGATGATTGTTATGAGGCACAAATGAGATAATATATGTGATGGGATTTTCATACTATAAAGTGGAAGGGATTACTACTATGTGGGAAAAAATGCGTATTCTTGAGCCTTTGGAAACAGCACAGTACGTTATGTAAATTAGTATTGAACTTGTGTTCATATTTTCCACTAGCCAAATGAAAACGACATTTATTTCTCATGGAAATCACAAGGGATATTAAACAATCTTGCTTTAGCATATTCAATATAATTCTAAGAATTAACAAGCAATATTAAGAGTAATCATATAAACACGACTGCACAAATCAAATCATAATCATGTTCATTTTACACGGATACATTTTCTAAGAGTACAGTGTATCTTTGCTATTCATAACATACTTGAACAGATTTTAAGCCTCTTTCTATTCTTTCTTGAGCTGTCAAATTTCAAAAATTATTATATTGACTTTAAGGGAATTGTGTAACCTTCATTAAAGGCAATGACTATTATTAATACATTAATTCTGGAGTTAGTCTATACTGTTCAAATGAATCAGCCTACTGCATGTTTGTTTGGATCTTTAAAAGTTTACGTGAGTTACCAGGCACTGTGGTTCACACCTGTAATCCCAGCACTTTGGGAGGCTGAGGGGGGCGGATCACGAGGTCAGGAGATTGAGATCATCCTGGCTAACATGGTGAAACCCCGTCTCTACTAAAAATATAAAAAAATTAGCCGGGCGTGGTGGCGGAAGCCTGTAGTCCCAGCTACTCCGAAGGCTGAGGCAGGAGAATGGCGTGAACCCGGGAGGCGGAGCTTGCAGTGAGCCGACATCGCGCCACTGCACTCCAGCCTGGGCGACGGAGCGAGACTCCAACTCAAAAAAAAAAAAAAAGTTAACGTACTTTCAGATGGTAATAAGTTCTATAATAATAACACTGGCATATAGGATCAGAAGTGGCTGGAGTAGAAAGGAAGAGAGATCTGCCATAAGTGAGATGGCCAATAAAGGTCTGTTTCAGAAGGTGACGTTTGACTTGAGGCCTGAATTATTACAAAAAGCCAGGCTTTTGAATAATTAGGGCAAGGAATTTGTAGGATTTAAGAGAAATATGAAAAGTTCTATCTGAGAAAATGAGCTTGGCAAAGTCTGTTTGGTTGAAGTGTAGTAGTGAATGGTTAAGCAGACCGACTGAATCAAGCAGTAGATTGTAGGCTTATACAACCAGATTAGATATTTATTGTTGTTGTTATCCGCTACTTTGAAGTACTTAATGGTATTCCTTGAGTGCTTTCCAATAGTTTCTTGCAATGAGAAACCATTGGAAAGATTTAATCCAAGGAGTAACATGACTTGATTTACATTTTTGAAAATTTGCCCTGACTAGCAAGTAGAAAATGAGTCATGTGAAATCCAGTGATGGAAACTGGGTAACAGGTTAGGAGGCTATTCTAGTATTTCAGGTGAGAGAAGATGGTAATGATCAAGACGGCCAGTGTTCATGGAAATGGTCTGATTTGAGAAGTATATGAGAAGTATATAACCCCTAGATTAAGCAGATGGATTTGATGTGGGATATTATTAAAGAGATGAATTAATTTTGCCTTTTACATTTTGGGGTGATCATCAAGGTAATATCAAGTGTGAATGAGGACATCTAAAAGCAGAAGACGTTTTAGGGGTGGGGTAGATCTGAGGCTGCTGTTGAGTCAAGATTTCTGTTTTGAACTTGGTAATTTTGAAATGCCCACTGGGAACCCAAATAGAGATGCTAAGAGTTTGGTTATATTTTTCTAGAATATGGGTGATTTATCCTAGTGGAGAGACTATTAAGTTGGGTCAGTTAATCATTAGAAAGATAATTAACATCTTAAACAATTATCAAATATCTACTAAAATCCCTAGGTATAGTAATTTTAAAAATGCTTAAACTGTGAAGAGCTCTTTATTTCTCAAAATTTTAAAGTGAGAGAAGACTATCTCTTATATTATTACATGGAAGAGAAAATCAATATTTGAAATACCTCCCAAATGACTTGAAGTCCATAAATAAATTTGTATTTATTCTTATTTTCTAGTGATATATCTTATTTTCAATTCCTTTTAGTAAATGAAATTACTTTTGTGTTTTGCCTGCTGCTGCACAGAGGGAGCCTTTAAAGTCAGAGTACTTTATTACCATGTTTTAAAGAAGGATTCATTCAAAAAGCGAGAGGACAGATACATTTAAAATTATTTTTCTGCACTAAACCGTTAACAGATTTAAACCTGGTCAGTCTGTTTCTAAAAAAAAAAAATAAGTTTTATATTGTCAGCATACGCAGCATATAAACTTAATATTAAACTTGTTGCAATTTTAAAAGTTGAAAAAACATTATATCCATTTTGTTCTTGTGAGTTTTATGTAATGAACTTGTAAGTTTACATCTTATTGTGGAAAGACAACATATTACAGGTAAATCAGACTTAATATGATTTAACATGCATATTAACACATTCTTAGTATGATATATTTCACTTTCCTCCTACATTCTTTATGTTTGTGAGAAAAAACAAAACAAAACAAAACAGGAGTTTGTTTGGCATTGAAGAGCAAAATGGCTAATTGGCATGCACAATGAAAGTTTTCATAGATTTTCTCCTTAGTGGGTTTTTTCTTTTGAGTCTTTCATTGTTGATAAAATGCCATTAATCTTTTGTTTAGGATCTCTTACCTTAAAGCAGGCTTAAAGAAAACCCTTTCATTTCTCTCTATATATATGTATAGTAAATATATATAATTTTTTGCAGTAGATTCACTTCCCCTGTAAATATGCTTGATGAAAGAGTTCCTGGCAATCCTTAAAAGAACAGGCTGTGGGGATCCTCATTAATCTTCTAATAGTTTCTGCTGTCGTCCCTCTCTAAAGTTCCTTGCCTTGTAAAGTATTTGTGGTAAAGCAAGAGCACTTTTGCTTTCCACCAAGCAATGTCATTCAGCCAGATCCCAACAAAAGCCGCAGCTTCCTTTCAAATAGTTTCAGCCTCAGCTGTATTGTTGGCTGGGATTCTGAGCCGTGAAAGGGAGATGCTATTTGTTTAACTGTGTTTCACAATACAAACAAGCTGAGAAAATACAACTCTTCTGGTTTTCTTTTGTGTCTCTTGATAGTAATATGGTTTTACTCTTAGTGACTGCAAAGTTACTTTGGAAACAGATGTTAGACTTTTTTTGATTTTAAGTTTGTAAGCATTTTGTTAGATACTGTACCTTGATAACATAGCTATGTTTAGAGTTATAAAGAGAATATCTTACTGGTTTCATTAACAATAACATGTCAACAGTCTGTAAAATGAGTTCCATATTAAGCCATAAATGTGAGTTGCTGTAAAATAAAATGTAATAAAGTATTTAAAGAGAAAATAATTTCTGTTGAGATTTTAAAGTTTTTCCTGTTTACATTGTTAGTCAATAAATATCTTTAATTCAAAGGTTAAGTTTATAGGATAATCCTCCTTGAGAAGGGAAGGCATATCTAAGTGTTAACAAAAAGTTGATCTCAAAACCTGAGAGGAAGTGTGCTATGCAGATCTTTACTGACAATGCTCTAAGACCACTAGAAGAAATGACAATATATAAAAAATAAAATAATAGGACTCATGTAGAAATATGTATCAGTTTCTTTATATAGTCTCTATACGCTTGGGAAAGCTGCAGATGATAATTCTTTCTAGTATTATTTAATTAGAAAGAAGAGCAACTTGAAACAGATTATCATTTTCTCAACTAAAAAAAAGTCTATTCATTTGAGCAAAACTGCCACCTAAGAACCGTGGTACTGCAGAAAGGATGATTTATATATTTAGATGTATTCCTTCATAAAATTTTGCATTTCTATTTTTTTAAATTTGTGATTCAAGGGCCCAGTATAGAAGCATTTATAGGGCAACCATCCTATAAAAAAGAAAGGGGTAAAATGTATATACATTTATATAAAACAACCAGCTAATACATATTAGTATCAATTATTTCTAAGAGAGAACAAAGACATTAGAACTTATAGGCAAATTTCATTCCAATAATTGATACTTGGTTTTAAGACTCTTGTAGTACACACTCAGTTGTGGTTCTCAAAGTGTGGTCTTGCAACTAGCAATATCAGCATCACCTGGGAACTTGGAGCTGCAAATTCATCAGCCTTATTTGAGGCCTACTGAATCAGAAACTCTGGGAGTAGGTTCCCCAGTAAGGATTATTAACAACCATCCAGGATTTCTGATATACACTAACATTTGAGAACCACTGCTTTATGCACTATACAATGTTAACAAGAACTAATTATAAGCCTAAGTCAGTGCAATCTTCCTAAATTTTAAATCCATAGGAGGTGCAAGCCAATCCTTGGTTACATGATAAAATAAAGGTAAAGGTCTCTTGTTTCATTATCAATCTTGTATTTCTCAAGCAAGTATGACATTTTGTAAGCTACTTGAAGAAAATATTTACTGTTCAAACACAAAATGTTATTTTTAAATCTCTCTAAAAGGATATGTGACTCAGGAACACAGATATTCACTCTTTCAGGATCACTGTAGCAGTGTCTATGTGGAATTTCAGTGCAGAATCAGATCTGGATTATTGTTTTTGCATATATGTCTAGCTACTCCCCAGTCTTACCAAGCAAAGTAAAATGTTCATAGCCAAGCAAAGTGCTTATAGCAAGATATTACTACTATAAAGATGCATCAGCCTCCCCAAACCTCCACACTGTTTATTATTCTAGTAAAATAACTATGATAGAAGAAGCAGAATATCAAATTTTAAAGACAATTTTATGGTGATTTTTTGGTCGGAATACAGTGGGAGTGCATTGAGTCAGTGGTATACTTGGAGAAGATTTTCATAAGCCCATCTATATTTCTAGATGGCAGAGTATACTGTAATCTAGTAATAAATATGTTAGAATATCAACCAATTTATTTTACTCTGTAGATGTACCTTTAAACATGTCCTATTCTATTCACGATTAAATGTTAGTATTAATCGCCATCTAACAGAGTATGTTATTTATGAACTTTAGGAACTCAGGCAAAATACTTAATTTCTTTGTGTTTTTGTTTTCTCTTATATGAATTGGGAATAAATTTATACCTCAAAATTTATTTTCTAAAGTTGGGGATATCTTGATCAAAAAATGGCATTGAAAAATATACAGTATTTAAAATAGTGCTTGGCACATAACAACTACTCACTTAATATTAGCTATTGCTATTACAGGTTGAGTATCCTTTATCCTAAATGCTTGGGACCAGAAGAGTTTTGGATTTTGAATTTTTTTCAGATTTGGGAACATTTGTATACAAAATAAAATATTTTGGAGATGGGACCCAAGCCTAAACACAAAATACATTTATTCTTCATATAAACCTTATAAACATAGCCTGAAGGTAATTTTATACATTTTAAATAATTTTGTGTACCTGTTACATGAGGTAGGGTGTGAAAATTTTTATTTGTGGCATCCTGTTGCTGTTCATAAGGCTTCAGATTTTGTAGCATTCTGAATTTAAAATTTTCAGATTAGGGATACTCAACCTGTATTATTTTCATCTTACCAGCTCATAATTTTTGGAATAGGGAACTTTAGAAAGTATCCTATTGTGATTGATATTGAGTGATGTAAAAGCACTTTTTAAACATTAGGGAATAGGCTTTTATCAAAAAAGAATTTGATATTAAAAATCATTTATAGATTATAAATTTTTTATTGGCATTTGCATCCCCGGATATAAATTTACTTTGTTTTCTACCTAACGTTACCTCATACATAATGAAACAGAGCTAGGAATAGCAATAGTTAAAGGAATACTGCACCAAATAGTCATTTCTCAAGAGATGCAATTCACACACCTACTGTACATTTTTGGAATGTGCTTTAGGTCACTCTTTGAAAGTAGTATAATAAAGTGCACATCAGGAATGGGAATGAGTCCATTCTCACCATCTGTTCCTAATATTTTTTAGCTGAAGACTCTGTATTATTAAACCACTGTGTAAAATGTTAAAATGCCATTAGAAACCTGAGTTAAATCCAGACGAGTTCAGAGAACTTGAGGTTACTTGAAAAGATATTGATAGCTGCATTACAATGATGGATAAAATAAAGCTGGCCCTTATTCTCAGGTAACCGTGAACTTCATTTTTCAAACCGCACACAAGTTCAAAGTTCTTCCAAATATATTGTTAGCCAAATTGCATATATATTTTATTTTTATATAAGAATTTAAAGTTTTGTACCTGCTTACTTTAGCCTAATTTTAGCAAATAAGAATTTTAATATATCATCTATCCCCCAAATTATAAAATTTTAATAGTTCATTCAATCTCATGAGATAATTTAGGTGACTCTTTCAAGACCTCACAATTTCAGACTATTTTCTCAACAAATGTAAGAGAGTTGACTTACTTTCCCCAGGGAGTGTAGAATACAGTGTCTATATTACTTTTTTGTGGCATTCTTGGAAACTCCAAGAACCTCCTAAAAAAACTGTCTGTGTAAGATTGGTTCCTAGGCACACACAGGTTTCAATGGGATTTGAAAAGATGCAAAAGTCTGCTTGTCTCCAAAATATATCCATCTTTACTCCTGCCAATGTACTAGAAATTCGCCAATCAATCACTGTTCTATATTGGGATTAAATATGACTAAGATGCATATGTACTCTGGCTTAGGTACAGTCAAAATTTATTCAGCCTTTATACTGAGACAGGAACTTTATAGTAAGCATGTCCACATGAATGTAAATCCTTCACTATATATAGGGACTTCACTATCTTAGCCTCAATCAAGTGAGTCAATTGGGCATTCAGCTATGTGGAGGAGTTGCTTCTCATTTTCTTAAGAGATAAATGCCCAGTTAATTAATCATAAGATGTTCCTGGAAACATTTTACTGTCTGATTGGGTGGCAACAGTAGGTCTTAAAAAACCTTCCCTGGGAGCCTAAGCGAATTACTTGATTCCATCCTTTTATGAGCACACGTCACATTGGTTCCTAAAGAATGTGAATGTCTTGGCTCTTTTTGACTAGGGTTATGCTTCTTTCCTGTTTTAGTTCAATTCATTTCACATGAACTAAACCCTGAATACCTGTCCACTCATAAACTCTCTCAATTTTACAATGTATCTCCTGGAATGGCAGGAAGGTCTCTGTCTCTGCTTTGCACTGATGTTCCTGCACTGCTACCATATTCTTGTCAGGGAAGAATAATTTGTTCATACACCTTCTCCTCTTCAGTCTTAGGTGCTTGGCTTGGAAGTGGCCTAATTATCTATGCTCTTTTTCAGCAATGTCCTTCATGTGCTGTGACCTGTATTCTGTACCATCTTGCTTTCCTACTTTTTCTGATTACACTTGCACCCTGCCTCAATACCTCCTTTTGCCCTATCACCACATTGCGGCCAATATACTTTTGACCCCCAAGCTGAAATCAAACACGGAACATGTATACTCCTATACCAATGAATGTGGGGGTCTTCCCTTTTCTGCTGGTAGAGTGTTTTTGTATTTTTTTCATTTTTCTCCATTTATCTGCAATCTCTTGTCTCAGTACAGGGTTGTCTTCTCCCTATCTCATCCCATACACATCACACTATTCACCCAGTTTTTTATTCTGCCTTAGTATGCGTCTAGGGTAAGGATAATAAAAATTAAAGTAATGGCAGTAATAAAGACTAACATTATTGAGTTCTTAACATGTGCAATGAATTGTTTATAGTGTTTTGCATTTATTATCATGTTTAATTTTCACAACAACCCTATGAAATTGATAACATAATTACCCTTATCATGAGGAAACTGAATCACAATTTGTTTGGCAAGATGAATGTTTCTCTGGGCAAGAGCAATGAAATAGAAGAAGAAGAAATGATTCTAAAGCTGATTTTTCAGTAACCTTCTGCTACTACTTCTACAGCTGTTATGTTCCCAACTTTACCTCCCTTCACTGACCCCTAGCCCTAGCAGTGAAGAAATGCTCAAATATTCTTAGAATGATTTTCTTCTCAAAAGTGAATGGAATTTATTTCTATTATTTGTATACCCAAATCCATTAGCCTTTATGGAGGAGTATTTTTTAAAATTTTTCACAGAGTATGGTAAAGAGGTTATTCTTTTTTTTCCTTCATTAATAGTAATAGCATTGTAATAAAACATTCAAAATGTTGTATATTTGCTTGAGGAATACAGTGAAGGGAGAATATAGGAAATTATTTTCTATCCCGTTGTGAATCAGAGGGTATAGAAGCTTTGACTGCGAAAATAGTTACAGAAAATAGTGCTTGCCAGGTAAATACCTGGAATTCTTCAAAAATACAGAAAGGGCCGGGCATGATGGCTCACACCTCTAATCCTAGCACTTTGGGAGGCCGAGGCGGGCGGATCACGAGGTCAGGAGATCGAGACCATCCTGGCTTACACAGTGAAACCTCCGCCTCTACTAAAAATACAAAAAATTAGCCGGGCGTGGTGGCGGGCTCCTGTAGTCCCAGCTACTTGGGAAGCTGAGGAAGGAGAATGGCGAGAACCCGGGAGGCGGAGCTTGCAGTGAGTCGAGATGGCGCCACTGCACTCCAGCCTGGGTGACAAGGCGAGACTCTGTCTCAAAAAATGAAATAAATAAGTAAATAAATAATAAAATGAAACAAAGATATATATAGAGAGAGATCATGAAAAGACATTTAAGTTTGACAACTATTCCCAAGGAAGCACACTAACGAGAGATGTGACCACTGTGTCGGTCCCTCAGTACCCAAACCTGCTTGAAACAAATTGTGAGAACTGGGGCTAGTGACTCAGTCTGCTGTGGCTGAAAAGCTGTTTGGGGAGACTTTTATTCGAAATTTTTTTCACTTTATTTCTGCACATTTTTCCCCACAGACAAAAAATTACACCAGTTTATCAGTTCCCATGGTATCTCTATGGCTTACTAGAGTACATAACTATTTTCCAGGCAGGGGTAGCTAGCATTTATTAAGCTCTCACTCTATATGCCCTGTACAAGCCTTTGCTTGCTCTTAATGTATCAGTAGCTCTTCATTTTTTTTTGTCAGCATAGTTGTGAACACTAGAACTTTTGACAGCACACTTGAAATGATTAAAAGACTCCAAAGAACACTAAACAGGTTAGCAACAATTACAATGTAATCATTACCACAGTATAACAATGTCTCACAATGTCTATAAAAGGATTTACTGTTCTCTAGCCCAGGCTTCCGTTGGACTTGGACTGTGTACTGCCCATCTAAACAAGTACTGCTATATACTCACCAGGGAGAGCTCTCACACGTCACACTTAACCTGAGCTTGTTCCCTGTCACCCGCTGAACACTAAACTCTAATTAACTATTCCAAAGAGCATCTTGTACCCAGCTCTGTGCCATAATGAAGGACTCTCTCAGCTCAGTGTTCACTCAATAGACACTGTTTAACATTGTGTATACTCCGTCTTAGTAAAAATTACATTGGATACATTGATCAAAACGTACCAGTGCATTAGAGCCTCAAAGTACATTTTGTACCAATGGTAGACACAGAGGCTGTACAAATTTGGAAGGGTAGAGAAGGAGTCATTGAAAACAACAGAAGCTGTGGCCTTGGATCTGGGCCATAATGAAAGAGTAGGATTTTACCAAGTGAGGGAAAGGAGGAAAGACATCCTACTAAAAGAAGCAGCTTTGACAAAGGGCCAGAGGAGATAATATACATGCATTATTTGGAATTCCTGAGTGGATTGTTGTTGGATGGACCTGTGAGGGTAAGAAGAAATGAGACTGAAAGGGTAGGTAACAGATAGATCATAAATACTGACAATATAATTTGTTGAAACTGGAACACTTTGAGAGTCAAGGGGTACACTGTAAATAATTACACTGAAGCAGTATGTTTAAATTGGTACTTTCCTGAACAAAATAGGATATACAGTCACCCTAGCCATAAAGGGCCCTGAATGCTATGCTGAGGAACTAAATGAGATACATAGTCATAGTCACATTTTAAAGGAAGGTTACTGTGGCAATAGAGTGGAAAATGGATCAGCAAAGAATTGGGAACAACAGACTTCTTAAAAGCAATTCAGACAATTCAATAAAATAGGTGAGTACTCAGGACTTTTCATTTTTCTCACCCCATGTCTTTGAAGTACCATATCATTTACCAAGCCTTCCTTCATCTCCTTGCTTGAATCTTTGCAGGGGCCTCCACTTAGAACCCTCTTCTTCGCTCAAGTTCTGAACCAGCAAAACAAACAAACAAACAAGAACATAAATAAGCAAACGAGAGCCCAAATATCACCTTTACCACTGATAAATGGTATGTTGAAGATTATGACATATGTGCTTCTTAACATCATATCCCAAACCATAGGCATCTCTGGGCTGGAGCAAGATCTCTCTATACCTTGTGGCAAAACCTTATCTTGGGAGAGCAGGCCCATTTATCAAAAGGGAAGAAGGGAAATGTTGAGCTCAAATTTTCCAATGGAAAAAGGTCTTCGATGGAACCAACCTAAATGCCCATCAATAATAGACTAGATAAAGAAAACCTTGTACATATACACCATGGAATGCTATGCAGCCATAAAAAAAATGAGATCATGTCCTTTGCAGCGACATGGACGGAGCTGAAGGCTATTATCCTTAGCAAATTAACATAGGAACAGAAAACCAAATACTGCATGTCCTCACCTATAACTGTGAGCTAAATGATGAGAGCACATGAACACAGAGAGAGGAACAACACACATTGGAACTTATCAGAGGGTGGAGGGTGGGAGGAGTGAAAGGATCAGGAAAAATAAATAATGGGTACTAGGCTTAATACCTGGATGATGAAATAATCTGTGCAACAAACCTCCATGATGCAAATTTACCTATGTAACAAACTTGCACATATACTGCTGAAGTTAAAAGAGAAAAAAAAAAAAGGTCTTCCATTTTCCTTGAATGGTTGTGGTAAAGGGGCAGAGAGGATAGGGTGTTCCACTAATTTATTTACTGTTACATGGAAGGAAATATTGGGAGTAGAGAAAAACTGTTACCTCTCAATACCTTTATGCTTGAAAAGTTCTTTCTGAACTCTTTTATGATATACTGTCAATTACATTACTAGACATTGTGATATACATATATATATGTATGTGTGTGTGTATATATATACACACATATATAAAACCTGATATATGTATTTCACACCTGGTTCTATAGTGATTTCTACTATATTTTATATACTTGTTTATATGTTAATATGTTATCTTACCCCAAATAAAGTAGAAGTTCTCTTACTCAGACTCTACTGAACGTAACAGACCCTCAGAGTCCCTCTGCAAATGACACTAAATGCTGCCCAAGTCATAGCACAGATTCATGACAGGTAGTCTAGTGTACCAGTGCACTTCTGTTCCCACTGAAGATTCATATGCTTAATAAGAGCCAGTTGAATTTTTTATTAAACCTGCTTATAACCATTGTAATTATAAAATATAATTCCATAATACAAAGATAATGAAATATAAATGTGAAAAGAGTTGGGTCTATGAAAACTAAGTTAAATACTTTGAAAAGACTCAATAGCTAATCACCAAAAATTTCCATAGTTTTATGTACAAATGATAATAACAAATTTAAAAAGAAGAAAATTTAGAAAGATTTTGCACTCAGATATTTAGAAAAGTGTTTTAAGTTTTCACTCTGCTTCAAAAAAAGGGTAGAATTTACAAATAATATATTGTCCAATCAGTAGAGCTGAATTTTTTTAAAATTTCTTACATCAAAAGGTGGGTGAATAAATGTTCATTTATATATTTTAAGTCAAAATAAAATATGTAATCTATGTATTATCATCATTTAGAATCCTTATCAGCAGTTGAGTAACAGTAGATTTGAAAAACCAGAAGGAATCGTAGAAAATGTAAGTGTGAGTAAAGAATCTTCTTAAGTTAAATATGGATATAGACATACCTGAGCATTGTTATAATATGAAAAATGCTATTATATTCTATAACTTCCTTTAAAAATACTTCCTTAAGATTTTAGTTTCTTAAAATTGTTCTTTGATAACTCATTTAAAGGAGAAGCAAGGAACTACTTAAGATGATGTGATCATAGTTAGAAGAAGAGTAAAAAATAAAGGTGCAGGTTTTTTATATATGAAGAGCATATGCATGTGTATATGTTGTGTGCATGTACATGTAAAAACACACATATTATAAATAAGTGTTGAAATTAAATAAGCCAGAGGACCAAAATAATTGTATTTGAGTGGATTTCTTCCACTCAAACGGAAGTAGATTCCAGTGATTTTTTCTTTCTTCTATTTGGCACATTTTTTTTGGTATTGGTTTATATTACTTTTATATTTTAAAAATTATGTAAACATTTTTTATTATCTTTGCTAGAAAAAAATGCCAACTTAGGCTATTTCCTCACATAAGAGCAGAGCGTTCTGGCAAACTTTATAGCTTGAGCCTGTCAGAATAACTTTTGACATTAAGGACTAAGATTAACCAGTGTTCCTGCTTGTGATCCATTATGTCCCTCTGCTCATTATAGATATTACACTATGTTCCATGTTTGTGGAGCACTCCTAGATGGTATTT
This sequence comes from Pan paniscus, assembly GCF_029289425.2. Classification (NCBI taxonomy): domain Eukaryota; kingdom Metazoa; phylum Chordata; class Mammalia; order Primates; family Hominidae; genus Pan; species Pan paniscus. The sequence continues at coordinate 113,586,183 of NC_073254.2, forward strand.
CTGTTCTGGTTCTGTCACTAACCAACCCTGTGGCCACATAGTTTATAGAGTTCCCATTGTTCATTTATAGAATTATGGAAGTAGGCTAGATTATCTAAGACCTAGTCCAATGTCAACATTATGTAACTATATTATTTGACAATGCTTACTATGGATTTCAACTAGTATCAGCATGTTTCTCTAGAATATTCATCATAGATAATTGTTAATCTTCAATTTTAACATCTGGTGAGAGTAAAATTGGAATTTACTCATAATATTTATTGTGTGTTTAAATTCTCCTAAGATTATTAATGAAAAACTTTGTAATAGAAAAAAAGTTCCTTCTTACTTTGGGCTTCTGAAATATGAGGACACATATTTTACATTGTGATAGTCCTTTCTGTTGACTGGAGCTATAAAAATTCACTGAGTTTTTCTACCTCATAATAATGATAAGATATTAAAAACTGTTAAGGTATATTTTCTTCCCCGCAACTCTTCCCTTATCTGGGAAATTGTTTTTTAGATTCTACCACTCTTCTCTGCGTACTTACTGGCTAAGTTTTCATTGTCTGTTGTAAACTATATCACACAGAATGGAGTAAAAATTCAGAAATATTTATTTCTTGTCAGAGTGCAGTTGACTCTTAGAGTGAATACTTATATTAGACATCAACTTGGGGTTTTTCAGCCTCTAGGGCTATGGCTGTATTTCTAGTTTTATTAGATGTTTCAATCAGATCTTTCCTTCTGGAATCTGAAACTTCACAGAATGTTATGAGTCACTGCATCTGAATCACTCTCATAGCAAAAACCTAGAGAAAGATTCCCAAATTTCTGTATTTGAATCGTGAGACCTTCTCAGTTCAGAACTCCTTTTGATTCTGGATACTACGCATACGTTCTTCCTTTAAATTCTCCTACTCCTTTCTTCTCTTGAGTGAGGTTTGAGCCTTATGGTTTATGCTTTATATAGAACCACAAAAAGGAAGACTGAGCAGGAAAATATCAGAGAAGTAAGAGGGGAAAGGTATAAATGTTATATCATGAAAGAAGTTGAGAGAAAATTTTTAGTAGAAAAGAAATGGTCAACAATGGAAATATTGTCAAGGAGAATGTGAAAAACCAGGGAAGGTGTGCTGAGTTTGGCAATTAGATCATTGTTGAACCGTGAAAATGAAGTTTCAAGGAACAAAGGTATACTGTACCAATTTAAAGAGCGAATTGAATAAAGAGGAAATAAAGACATTTAAGATATCTGATGTAAAATAAATACCATTTTAGTTCAATGTGTTAACAAGTCAAGGTATAGCTATTCTACTCACTAAGTTGCAGATAAATGGCCAGGCTTAAGAAAATTGAAGAGGAAACATGTTATGAGATATTCAATAAATAAAGACTTTAATAGCTCAAAGATCATGGAATTTATAACTCAACAATAAACCTTTGCTGGAAAAGAATAAGTGAATAAGAAGTAAGGGATGATGGAACTTATCAGTTATTTTGAGTTGATGAAGGAGGCAGAAATGGAAGCTACTATCATGAGTCTGTTAGTACCTTCATTAGAACTCAGATCTTGCTGCATAATTTGGGTGGCCAAATGCAAAACAAAAAATGAGGGGCCCAAGATTCAAAAAATAAGACAGTTATAAATATATCATATCATGTTCAGGGAAACATTATTTAGAACATAAGGCTAAAAACTGAACAATGATTAAACACCTTATATTCACAAATTTATGTTTTGTTTGTATGTTTATGATAATCGTTTCATCTTAATACCCTTTTTGTGATAGTATATATTTATGATAATGACTTTATCTTAATATTCTTTTCATCATAGTATATATTTCAGGTATAATATCATGGTTTAATATTTTTATTTGCAAATCTGTGTAGTTCAGGACAATGGCAGTTGCCTAGGTTTACATCTCCCAACATTTTATCAAAAACCAAAATGGAACAATAGAATAAAAACAAAAGACATAGATGGGCAAATTGGATAAAGAGTCAAGACCCATCAGTGTGCTGTATCTCGCATGCAAAGACACACATAGGCTCAAAATAAAGGGATGGAGGAATATTTACCAAACAAATGGAAAACAAAACAAAACAAAAAGCAGGGGTTGCAATCCTAGTCTCTAATAAAACAGACTTTAAGCATACAAAGATCAAAAGAGACAAAGAAAGGCATTACATAATGGTAAAGGGATCAATGTAACAAGAAGAGCTAACTATCCTAAATATATATGCACCCAATACAAGAGCACCCAGATTCATAAAGCAAGTTCTTAGAGACATACAAAGAGATTTAGAACTCCCACACAATAATAGTGGGAGACTTTAACACCCCACTGTCAATATTAGACAGATCAAGGAGACAGAAATTAACAAGGATATCCAGGACTTGAACTCGGCTGTGAACCAAGAGGACCTAATAGACATCTACAGAACTCTTGACCCCAAATCAACAGAATATACATTCTTCTCAGCACCACATTGCACTGATTCTAAAATTGACCACATAATCGAATGTAAAACACTCCTCAGCAAATACAGTAGAACGGAAATCATAACAAACAGTCTCTCAGACCACAGTGCAATCAAATTGGAACTCAGGTTTAAGAAACTCACTCAAAACCACACAATTACATGGAAACTGAACAACCTGCTTCTGAATGACTTCTGGGTAAATATCAAAATGAAGTCAGAAATAAAGATGCTCTTTGAAACCAATGAGAACAAAGACACAACGTACCGGAATCTTTAAGACACATTTACAGCAGTGTGTAGAGGGAAATTCATAGCACTAAATGCCCACAAGAGAAAGCAGGAAAGATCTAAAATCAACATCCTAACACCACAATTAAAAGAACTAGAGAAGCAAGAGCAAACAAATTCAAAGCTAGCAGAAGACAAGAAATAACTAAGATCAGAACAGAACTGAAGGAGAGAGAGACACGAAAATTCCTTCAAAAAATCAATGAATCCAGAAGCTGGTTTTTTGAAAAGATCAACAAAATAGATAGACTACTAACCAAAATAATAAAGAAGAAAAGAGAAGAATCAAATAGATGCAATGAAAAATGATAAAGGGGCTATCACCACAGATCCCACAGGAATACAAACCATCATCAGAGAATACTATAAACACCTCTACAAAAATAACCTAGAAAATCCAGAAGAAATGGATACATTCCTGAATATATACATATTCCCAAGACTAAACCAGGAAGAAGTCGAATCCTGAATAAACCAATAACAAGTTCTGAAATTGAGGCAGCAATTAATAGTCTACCAATCAAAAAAAGTCCAGGACCAGACAGATTCACAGATGAATTCTGCCAGAGGTACAAAGAAGAGCTGGTACCATTCCTTCTGAAACTATTCCAAACAATAGAAATAGAGGGAATCCTCCCAAACTCATTTTATGAGGCCAGCATCATCCTGATACCAAAGTCTGGCAGAGACACAACAAGAGAAAAATGTCAGGCCAATATCCCTGATGAACACAATGCGAAAATCCTCAATAAAATACTGGCAAACTGAATCCAGCAGTACATCAAAAAGCTTATCCACCACAATCAAGTTGGCTTTATTCCTGGGATGCAAGGCTGGTTCAACATATGCAAATCAATAATGTAATCCATCACATAAACAGAAACAATGACAAAAACTACATGATTATCTCAATAGATGCAGAAAAGGCCTTTGACAAAATTCAATAGTGCTTCATGCTAAAAACTCTCAATAAAGTAGGCATTGATGGAACACATCTCAAAATAATAAGAGCTATTTACGACAAACCCACAGCCAATATCATACTGAATGGGCAAAAACTGGAAGAATTCCGTTTGAAAAACAGCACAAGACAAGGTTGCCCTCTCTCACCACTCCCATTCAACATAGTATTGCAAGTTCTGGCCAGAGCAATCAGGCAAGAGAAAGAAATAAAGGGTATTGAAGTAGGAAAAGAGGAAGTCAAATTGTCTCTGTTTGCAGATGACATGATTGTATATTTAGAAAACTCCATTGTCTTAGCCCAAAATCTCCTTAAGCTGATAAGCAAATTGAGCAAAGTCTTAGGATACAAAATCAATGTGCAAAAATCACAAACATTTTTATACACCAATAACAGACAGCCAAATCATGAGTAAAATCCCATTCACAATTGCTACTAAGAGAAAAAAATACCTAGAAATACAACTTGCAAGGGATCTGAAGGACTTCTTCAAGGAGAACTACAAACCACTGCTCAAGGAAATAAGAGAGGACATAAACAAATGGAAAAACATTCCATGCTCATGGATAGGAAGAATCAATGTCGTCAAAATGTTCATACTGCCCAAAGTAATTTATAGATTTAATGCTATCCCGATCAAGTTACCATTGACTTTCTTCACAGAATTGGAAAAAACTACTTTAAATTTCATATGGAACCAAAAAAGAGGCCACATAGCCAAGACAATCCTAAGCAGAAAAAACAAAGTAGGAGGCATCACACTACATGACTTCAAACTATACTACAAGGCTACAGTAACCAAAACAGCATGGTACTGGTACCAAAACAGATATATAGACCAGTGGAACAGAACAGAGACCTCAGAAATAATGCCACACTTCTACAACCATCTGATCTTTGACAAACCTGACAAAAACAAGCAATGGGGAAAGGATTCCCTATTTAATAAATGGTGTTGGGAAAACTGGCTACCTATAGGCAGACAGCTGAAACTGGATCCCTTCCTTACACTTTATACAAAAATTAACTCAAGATGGATTAAAAACTTAAATATGAGACATAAAAGCCATAAAAACCCTAAAAGAAAATTTAGACAATACCATTCAGGACATTGGCATGGGCAAAGACTTCATGACTAAAACACCAAAAGCAATGGCAACAAAAGCCAAAATCGACAAATGGGATCTGATTAAAGAGCTTCTGCACAGCAAAAGAAACTGTCGTTAGAGTGAACAGGCAACCTTAAGAATGGGAGAAAAATTTTGCAATCTATCCATCTGACAAAGGGCGAATATCCAGAATCTACAAAGACCTTAAATAGATTTACAAGAAAGAAACAAACAACCCCATCAAAAAGTGGATATAAACATACGTTTCTCAAAAGAAGACTTTTATGCAGCCAACAAACATATGATAAAAAGCTCAACATCACTGGTCATTAGAGGAATGCAAATCAAAACCAAAATGACATACCATCTCATGCAAGTTAGAATGGTTGTCATTAAAAAGTCAAGAAACAATAGATGCTGGAGAGGATGTGGAGAAATAGGAACACTTTTACACTGTTGGTGGGAGTGTAAATTAGTTCAACCACTGTGGAAGACAATGTGGCAGTTCCTCAAGGATCCAGAACTAGAAATACCATTTGACCCAGCAATCCCATTACCGGGTATATACCCAAAGTATTATGAATAATTCTACTATAAAGACACATGTACATGTATGTTTATTGCAGCATTGTTCACAATAGAAAAGACTTGGAAGCAACCCAAATGCCCATAAATGATGGTGGATAAAGAAAATGTGGCACATATACACCATGGAATACTATGCAGCCATAAAAAAGGATGAGTTCATATCCTTTGCAGTTACATGGATGACTCTGGAAACCATCATTCTCAGCAAACTAATGCAAGAACAGAAAACCAAACACCACGTGTTCTCACTCATAAGTGGGAGTTGAACAATGAGAACACATGGACACAGGGAGGTCTGTCAGGGGTTCGGGGGTTATGGGAAGGATAGCATTAGGAGAAATACCTAATGTAGATGACGGGTTGATGGGTGCCGCAAACCACCATGTCGCATGTATACCTATGTAACAGACATGCATGTTCTGCACATGTACTCCAGAACTTAAAGTTTAATAATTAAAAAAAACACAAAACAAACCCCTTAGTATAACTTAAAGACAGAGGTTGCTAAATGTTAAAGTAAATGTAAGAAAAAAAGGCAAACCATCTAATCCCAGCAAGTGATTACTCCAGGAGTTGCCCTGATGCACATCTTTGTGTGAGTAAGGGTAGGTAGAGAAAAACTGTGAGGAAGAGAGAAGAGAGAAATACCAATAACCTGAGGTTGAGATAAAACTATTACCAGAATATGTAATTTCACTCTTACTGTGAAATTATTATAAAATAAACTTTTGACGGATAAGAGTGTGGACTACAAGAATGTAACTTAAAATTGTACATTATTTGAAGTGGCAGCTTTTGAAAGGCTTAGCTTCTGGGTCAGAAAAAGGTAAAAAGGAAGGAAGAAGAAATTTTTGGAAATTCTGTGCTGAAGAGGGAAAATACACAAAAGAGAAAATTCAAGGCCATACAAAGTATTAGAAAAAATACCAGAGGCACACTACTCAACCTTTTGTCCTAACGTAGAGTAAAGCCCATTGAAGAATCTAGACTTTGAAACACTGAGAGAAGCTTTCATTGAATTCAGAATTTTATTATTCATTCCAAACCACAGAAATAAAAACATAAAATTTCAATAAGTGTATACAGAGATATTGTAAAGAATAATAGATTTAAAACACTGAAAGTCACCCCTTTACTTTCTCACTCTTTGTAAAAATACACAGAAGGAAACAACATTTGAAAGTAAAATATAATCAGACAAGCATTGGAGTTATCAAGAAGCAGTTTGAATCAGAAATTTAAAAACTAAGACCAGAAATGGACAAATAATAGGATGAAAGAAAAATACAATTGGTTGTACTCAGGAAAGGAATAGAAGAAAGAGACAAAATTATCTTTGAGATAACGAATAAAATATTAGATGCAAAATAAAATGAAAATTTAATAGAGGAACTGAAGAAAGGGATAATAACCAGTAAGATAAAAAATGGGATAAGAACAGAAGTAAAAAGAATAAGAACAATGACATTTATGTAATTGATGTCCCTGAAAGGGTTAACAATGAAATGTAACTAGTATTTAAACTATAATCTAAGACAAAAACTTTCCAGGTAAAGTAAGAGTTGAGTGTATATATTAAAGGGTCCCGTTAGGTGCCTGGAAAAATTAACACAGAATGGTCAAATTTAAGAAATGTCACAGTAAAATGATTAGACTTCAAAGATAAAGAAAATATCCTCAAGATCTCCGGGTAAAAAGATCATATAAATTATAAGTCAATAGAATTTGACAAGCATCAGACTTTTTAAAAACAACATAAGCAAGACAAAAATTGAGCAGATTTTCAAACAACTCAGTGAAAAAAAGTTAATTAAGGATTATATCCAGCCAAACTGTCCTTCAATTATCAAAGCTATATAAAAACAGTTTTGAACGTACAATAACTTAGGGATTTTGTACCCATAATCTTTTCTTGAAGAATATACTGCAGGATAATCTTCACTCAGCTGATGTATCGCTGGCAATGCTTTAGCAAAAAGACTGACGGTAAATATTTTAATATATGTAATTCTAGATCTAAAACAAAAGTAGAATGAGTGGACTACTAATGCACATTGATGGATGTTGTGAAAAACTCAAAATTAATGCTCTATAAAAGGAAAAATAAGAAAAGAAAGTAGATTAAGGTAAATTAAGAGGTTAAGGAAAGTGCATGTATAAAGGTCTAACTAAAAAAGAGAATCACTAGAATAAAAATACAAATCTTCTTACAAACAAACATAAGGTTTTTAAAAAGCAAAAGCACACATTTTAATAAAAACACTGCAAATAAGATAAAATGTACATAATTATTAAATATTACGGAGTTGAAACCAGCTGTCTCAGCCATGTCAATAAATGTGAATGGGCTTATCTATTAAAAGAAAGTATTTTTATTTTGGATCCCAAAATCATAATTCAGCTATAGGATGTATAGAAGACACACATCTAAAACAGGGGATTTAGAAATTATAAAAGTATAGGACTGCACCAAACGGTATCAGTCACGTGCAAATTATAGAATAAACTCCGGATGGAAGATACAAAAGTATAAAAATAAAACCATACAAGTAGTAGAAATAAATAAGTACTAGAAGAAAACTAGAATTCATTGAATGAGTTTCTCTTTAACTTGATGGAGGGAAAGTCTTTCTAATCATGAATCAAAATCCATAGGTGATTTTTAAAAGGTTGATACATTTAACTACAGAAAAATGAGGAAAGAAAAAAGTATGGTGAAAACACTATAAACAAAGTCAAAAGACAATTGACAAACTGTACGAAAATATTTGCAGAATATATCATAGACAACAGGAAAATAGCCCTAATATATAAAGAACTCTTAAAAATTAGAGTCATAGTTCAGTGCATTTACCCAAAAGCTTTGGAGTCAGTATGTCTGAGAGATTTCTGCACTCTGGTATTCATTGCAGCACTCTTCACAATAGCCAGGTTATGAGAGCAACCTGTGTCCGTCCAGGGACAAATGGATAAAGAAAATCTGGGTCGGGCGCGGTGGCTCACGCCTGTAATCCCAGCACTTTGGGAGGCCGTGGCGGGCGGATCACGAGGTCAGGAGATCAAGACCATCCTGGCTAACACGATGAAATCCCCGTCTCTACTAAAAATACAAAAATTAGCCGGGCGTGGTGGCGGGCGCCTGTAGTTCCAGCTACTCGGGAGGCTGAGGCAGGAGAATGGCATGAACCTGGGAGGCGGAGCTTGCTGTGAGCAGAGATCGCGCCACTGCACTCCAGCCTGGGTGACAGAGAAAGACTCCGTCTCAAAAAAAAAACAAAAAAAACAAAAAAAGAAAATCTGGTACATATACACAGTGAAATACAACTCAGCTTTATAAAGGGAAGAAATTCCATCATTTGTGACAATATGGGTAGAACTGGAAAACATTATGCTAAGTAAAATAAACCATAGAAAAACAAATACCACATATTTTTACTTGTATGTGGAATCTAAAACAGTCGAACTAATAAAAGCAAAGAGTAGAATGGTATTTATCAGAGGCTAGTGGGTGGGGGAAATGGGGAGATAATAGTCACAGAATATAAATTCTGTAAGATAGGTGGAAGAAGTTTGATTTTTTTTGAGATCCATAACACAGCATGCTGAATATAGCTAATAACTGAGTATTATATGATTTAATATTGCAAAGAGAATAAAGTTTTAGTGTTCTCATCACAAAAATGTTAAACATTTGAACTGATTAATATAATTTATTTAATTTAACCATTCAACATTGTGTTAAAAAGTTATAGCACTTCTCTGTATCCCATAAACATACACAAATATAAATTGTCCATATACAATAAAAATTAACAAAATGAATTGAGGATTAAAGGGCCAAAACATGATGGAAATATTGGGAAAATATGTGAAAGATACTTAACAAACAAGAAAGAATAATGGCATTTAAGCATATGAAAAGTGTTTAATCTAACTCACAGAGAAATATAAATTAAAAGAACACCAATAGAACCGATCAGATTTGGCAAAAATTTGTAAGTATGACAATATATTCTTTTGGTGAGGCTGTTGAGGAACAGGTAATCTTTTTACCAGTGTGAATGTTATCTGTTACAATCCTTTTGGCTTAAAAACAAGAAAAATTATTCCCTCACAACTCCAGAGGCCAGAATTCAAAAAAATCAAAAGTATTAACAGAACCATACTCCCTCTGCAGGTTCTAGGGAAGAATCAGTTCTTGGTCTCTTCCAGCTTCTCGACGCTATTGACATATGTGATTTGTGGCCACGTCACTCGTCTCTGTCTCTGTGATCACATTGACTTTTTTTCTCTGTCTTTTATGTCAATCTGAAGTCTCCCTCTGCCCTTTTGTTAAAAGGGTCCTTATCTTTTAGACCTAGGTGGTCTAGAAAACACCTAGATGATTCGTGATAGTCTTTTCCATCTCAAGATATTTAACTTAATTATATTTGCAAAAACTCTTTTCTCAAACAAAGCAACATTCACAGGTTCTGAAGATGAATACATGGACATATCTTCTTTGAGGCTACCGTTCAACCTATTACAGTGAACAATCTGACTACTAGGAAATCATCTTGAAAATAGCCTTCCGACAATATAAAAATACACATTGACAATATTATTCATTACCGCATTGTTTATTGCAAAATATCAGAAAAACCTAAATGCTCATACATGGGAGGATGATTTAATAAATAAATAAATAAAGTGATACACTTACATAATAGAATATTATGCAGCTATAAAAAATAAGAAGTGTCTCTTTGAACTGACATAGATTGATTTCCAGGATATATTGTTATGTAAAAGAAACAAAGTGAAAACATTATCTATAGTTTTCTACCCTTTATTGCAGAAAGTAGCGGCACATGGAAATATACATGTATATTCTCATTTTCTTAAACAGAAGTTAAGGAAGGATAAAGCAGAAACTAATGAGATTGGCTACTTAGAGGGTAGGAATGAGATGAAAAGAATGGGGGTGATGGTAGGTGGCATGAGTAGGGAGTATTAGTTGTATGATTATAACTGTTTGTATAGTTTTTACTTGTAGAACCATGTTGCTGTTTAACATATCCTCACAATGTTAACATCCTCCCAAATTATTTATTTTAAAGAAATAATTTAAAAAATTAAAAGAAACCAGGATTTGAGTGGGAGAGCCTAAAATATAACACAAAGAATATAAATGAGCTTAACAGTATTGCAAATGAATAACATAAGCACTCTGGAATCAGCCATTTCTCCAGAAGCACGCATTTCATTTGTTGGACTGTAGCATTAATAAATGAAGATTGAGGCACTGAGGATGCTCATTGTTACTTGGGTCTCATTACCTCCTGGCCTTTTCAGTAGACAGAGCTAAGAAATACACGTACACATTTACACCAGTATACTAACATCTACATTTATTTCTATAGATAGGATGTAGACAAATCTTATTCTCTTTCTTGGATTAATATTAATTATCCATGGATTTCATGGTTCTTCTAATGCAGTTGCATTAGACTTATAGTTCTTAAAGTGTCGTTTTTCTCATATTTTATGAAATATTTCACATAGCTTTAGCTTTAAATTATTCTCTCACTCTCAGATCGCATTATTTCCTGAACACTGTGGAATTCAGAATTGTTTTTCCGCAGGAAAACTCACCCAATTACCACTTAGGATTAAGAAAGCCTAATTTTAGTGTTTGGAATTTTTGGCTCTAAGAAAAAAAAAAATAGGAAGAAAAGAACTATTTTAAAAAGTGCTTTTTTTTTTTTTTGAAAAAGCCCCATACCTGGAGTGAGTTTACTTAATTTAAAATATTAACTCCAAAATCCAATACCTATGTGACCTGGAACAACTTACCTAACCTGACTGTGCCTCAGTTTCCTCACAAAATGAAATGATAGCATGATCTATTACTTAGAGTCGTTTTAGAAAATACTAAATGATTGGAGATAAGTCACTTAGAATAGTCCCTGGCACATAGCGCAGAATAACTGTGAGCTAAAATTTTTTTCTATTGTACAAACTGAGTTTTTGACCCAAGATGATCTCCAAATGATGAATTGATCCCTACATTAATAAGATTTTTTTTCTGAAAGTTTTAACTAGTTTTCTAAAGTAGAATGAGAATTAACTTTAACAGAATATCTTCCCTTGAAAAGCTACCTTGGCATAGTTTAACAGATCTTATATTTAAAACTGAAATGGCTTATATTTATTTAGATCTTAACACGGGGAAATAGTTTTTTTCATAAATTACCTGACTTCAGTTCAAACTTCACACTTTGTTCCACCCTAAAAATACAATCCCTAGCCTATAGGAGTGCTAATTACCTGAAAGAGTTCTGTGCATTCAAATTCCAAGTTACAGTTAATTAACTTAATTAATTTTTCATAATAATTTGATCCCTTAGGCCCCATTTTGGTTGCATTTTTGTAGTGTTCCAAGCTAACCAATGAAGCACACACAAAAAATATTTCAGTTGTGACTTATGTCCTTGTATAACATGAGAAAACCAAACAAAATTAATCACTAATGGATAAGTTACATGAAAAGTGAAAGAAAAGTGGGGAGAAGTGGACTGGCTGATGTTGGAGATAGTAAAGAAGAGAAGGCACCCAGGAAAGGAGGAAAAGATTAAAGAAATAAAAAAAAATAATAAGAAAAAAAGGAAGGGATTAGAAAATGTTTGTTTGCGAATTTTAAGAAAACTAGATGAGAGTAGAGAGGAATAATTCTTAGATCATGGGGGTAAAAACAATGAGAAGAGCATGGGGTGTTAAGTGTCAGTTCATATGGAGGGGGAGAGAAGAGGAAATGCCCCTTTATACATATCTGGAAATGCTAGATTTAAAAAGTTGGATATCTGAACTAAAAACAACAAAAAATTAATCCACATTTACTTGGAATCAAGCACAAAACCAGTCCAAAAGTAGTAGATTGAGGCTGACACCAAGGTGGCTAAGGAAATAGAATTCTGGGGGGTCATATCCGGTCTGGAGAAGTGGGTTCTGAAGTTTGTAAAGACACACAAGGATGAATGGCATAGCCTCAGGGCTTTAGGAGGCAAGAGCCTGAATAAAACTCAGCACTCCTCACTGCATCCTTTCTTCTAAAAAGCAGTAAGGGTATTTCTTGTGTCTCTATCTTTGAAGAGGAAATGTCACTGAAGAGAAATGGAAATCTCAAGTTTATCTTAAATGTGAGTATAAAATGATAAAGTACACACACTGCATGGTTTTAGAACAACATGCCAAGAATTCAACATAAAAATTTTGCCAGGGTTATTAAACTTCTTAAAATTTCCCTGAAAAACAAAAAAACAAAACAACCAAAGACATGTCTGAAGTGGCATTTCCACAACTCTAGGGCTTTCTAAATAATAAATAAATATAGATAGATAGTAGGCGGATATGCTGTAGATAAATAAAATTTCACTAATCAAAAATTGCTAATGCATGGGAAGTAAACCAACATGAGAATCAGCAGACATGATGAAGAGAATGACCAAAGTAGAAATCATACTATTTGAAATAAGAATATTAAAAAATGATGTAAGAGATAGAAGCAATTAAACCACTAAAAAATGGCAAATTGAAGGGGTCTGAATTTAGAGAGCCAGAAAATCTTGGGATTGACTGAATTTACCAGTAAGTAGTTGAATAACTGGTGTTTCAGTTTTCTCGTGGAACTATTGGTTTATCTATCTCATGGTGTTGGTGTTAAGATTAAATGACAAAATATACGTAAAGTACCTAGAAAATTAGAAGTCCTCAATGTGGATTAGTGTTTGTCCTACTTCCCATTTATAAAAGATTAACTTAGAAATTGAAATTTGGTCAAGAGAGATTCTCTCCTTTTTATTTGCTATTCTAAGTACCAAGATATATTTATGCACATTACATTTTGAAACATTGGTTGCCTAATTAGTAGAACTGCAAAAATATAGTATGGAATATGCTGCCTATCAAGATATGCAGCTCACTAACAACAGTCACATACTAGTTTTCTGTTCATTTATATATGTGATATCTTCTTCAGTGAGGTGTATAATATAGTCCATATGCTTCCTCAAACATGGCATTCTTTAGGAGAGAAGGCACAAAGATAATACAATTTATTTTTCTCATAGCTTAGAATTATTTTTGTCATGTTTGAAATATATTCTTTTGATGTATTGATTAACATTTCATGATATTTACAGGTAATTTTAGGAAAATTTATACATCTATACCATCCCATCTTTTAATCCAGAAATCTGACATGTCCCTCTACTTTTACTTAACTTTTAAAATAGTTTTTCTTCCTTAGTAAAATTTTGTGGTACTCTTTATATAAACATTTCTTTCATTTTGTTTTCTTTACTTTTTTTTTTTTTTTTTTGAGACAAGGTCTCCCTCTGTCTCCCAGGTTGGAGTGCAGTGGCGCAATCCTGGGCTCACACAATCCTCCTGCCTCAGCCTCTTGAGTAGCTAGGTCCATGGGCACGTGCCACAATGGCCAGCTAAATTTTTGATTTTTTTTTAAGAGATAGGGTCTCATTGTACTGCCCAGGCTGGTCTCAAACTTCTGGGTCCAAGCAATGTTCCTACCTTAGTATCCCAAAGTGCTGGGATTACAGGTGTGAGCCACTTGATGTGGCCACAAGTATTTCTTAAACAGTCATCCCTTGATAACTATGGTAGGTTAGTTCCAAAACTCCCATGGATATCAAAATCCATGGACACTCAAGGCCCTTATATAAAATGGAGTAGTGTTTTCATATAACCTAAGCACATCATCCCAATATACTTTAAATCAGTTCTAGATTACTTATAATATCTAATATAATGTAAATGTTGTGTGAATAATTATTATACTGTACTGTTTGAATAATAATGACAAGATATAAACATATGTACATATGCAGTATGATGCAATTTTTCTTTTATCTTTTTTGAATAGCTTCCATCTGTAGTTGGTTGAATCCATGGATATGGAACCCACAGATACAGAGGGCCAACTATACAATTTATTTTTATATATTTTAGACCTTGGTTGCTATAGTGACTGACATCTTAGACACCATTAGTATCAGGGAAAGCTTTTGATTTCCTCATATTTATATTTTACAGCCATAATATAAAGTGTTCTTTTTAAAGTGATTTTAAGTTGAATATTTTCTGCATTTTTAAGGTAGATAACGGGATGTTCTGGAATTCTTTCCTTACAAATTATTTCTACTGTTATGCATATAATTGACAAGAACTTCCAAAATAATGTGGTATGATAAGTGGCTATCATAGGCCTTATGTCCTTTACATGTTGAATAAATATTCTAGATTTAATTTTCTAAGGATGACACTTTCTTGGGTGTCTTTTCATCATTTTTCTAGGAGACAGTTTGTTCATATTTCCTTTAATGTATTGAAGTATTTTAAAATTAATCTATGTGAAACCACCCTTTCCTTCCGGTATACACATTAGTTGGATATGAAGTATCATTCTTTTAATAAATTTTTGAAAGGCATGACCTTGCATTTTGGATTACCTTAAAAGCATGATTGTACTATTGTTTACATGCATGTGTTGTGTGTTACTTTGTTAGATCTGAGTTTTAAAGCTAAATTTACTACGCTGAGAATAATATGTTTGACAATTTGAAGTAACACAGCTATAAAACTGCTATAAACTCTGTGAAGGCAAGAGCATTTTCTGTGATAAATGAAACTCAGAGGCTTACAGGGATATGCATAGATTAGATAAAAGCCACCACATATACATAACAAAAATGTCACACATATGCATGACACAACATGGGTCACATATACATGGGTCATATCTAGATGGGTGGCCTTTATCTAATCCATGTGTATCCTCCTTCTCCATGATTGCGTCTTCATAGACTGGTTGAGTGTTTTCATGCCATGATACCTGACTATCGCCAGAATGAGTGCTGTAAGAAATCAAGAAATCAAGATGGAAGCTACAATGTCTTTTATGACTCAGAAGTCACACACTATCCTTTCTACAATATCAAGTCCTAGTGTCACCTTCTCAGTGAGATCTTTCTTGACTACTCAGTCAAAAATTATAACCTCATCACCATGTTTGTTCCTTTTCCTTTATCTTTATATATAGTTTTCATTGCACTTATCAGCTTCTAACGTAGCAGATGTTTAATTGTTCATTTTGTTTATGGCAGTCTGTCTTCAGTAGAATATAAAAGAGAGCTCCTTGAAAAAAGGGACTTTGTTTTATTCATTGCTGTAACCCCAGTGTCTAGGAGGCTGCTGGCTAATAGTGGCAGTCAAATTGGTGTTGATCATTAGTTCCTGCTCTTTCATTCTGTTGATCTCTGCTTCATTTAGGCTTTAAATTTATTGCTTATATTGTTTTTCTCTTTGTAATCCCTTTGGGATCAAATTTTCCCTTTGATTGTCTGTTTTATAGTTCCACTATTACCTTGACTCCTATAAAGAAACATTGATCTTGTACTAATTTTTTTAGGGTTTTGTAAGAACACCTAATATTTTTGACTGCTCATCTGAGTTACTCTTTTTTGAACTTTCAAATAATTTCAGTTATTTTTCCAAGATTATTCTTTTCTAATGTGAAATGGGACCTTTCAGAGGATTCAAGACTGAGTCTTTCAAGCTCAAATGAAGGGAGAAGGATAAGGTTCTCATATTTTGTAGTTTCACTTGTCAGTTCAGAGTTTCATTACCAGAAGTTTGTAGAGATAGCACCACTGCTATACAGGCTTTACAACCCGAAGCTTCCTTCTGCATCAAAGATCACCTTTTTGTGTTTATTATCACAGGCATTATTTAGCAGGGGTAGTTCCAAGGATACACTGTGAAAAAGTGCTATGGGATCTAGGCACTTAAGGCAAACAATAATAGGGTCCTCACAGGACTCTGGAAGGATCACACATTGCTGTCTTAGTGTTAAAGTAATGAATTTGGCCTTCAACCCATTGATACTAGTGAATTCTTTTAGAATCTCTTCCCTTATTTTCTGGGCAAGGTGCTCCTTTGCATGCAGACAAGCAATGATCTGTGCAAATCATTGTTAAGTAGGACTCCTCCTTATGTAGAAAATTGTCTTGAAGTTTCTGTATGTTACTGTTATTCTTCCATGTTTTCTAATATGAACACAGAATAATCTCTAGTTGGATATTTAGATATTCATTTTAATATGATTGTGAGATAAAAGTTAGATGTGTTTCTTCCATTCATCATTTAATCAAGAAATCAGTATTACATATTTAGCATTAGATACTGAGGATATATCTGAGCATCTTATTCAAAGAAAGGTCCCTTTTAATTTTTGGTCACAGCCACTTATATAGTTTTTTCTTAGAGAACTTAAACAATTTTAAAGTTTTAATTGTTTACTTATCTTTTTCCATTTTCTCTTTTATGTGGAGTGTTCTATATGGTTAAGAAGGCTGCCTGTTTCATTTGTCTTTGTATCTTCACTGCATAGGCTAGTGCATGGAAGTCAATAGGATTTAAATATATATATGAATAATGGTAAATTTTAGATAGAATGCCAGGCTTATGATATGAATAAGGCAGACTGTCTATTTAATCTATGCCAGATCAGGCCTCAGACCTTCACAATCCTCAGCTTTAATGCACTCATTTTGTGGTATTCACTTTTTAAATTAGTAGAAAGAAATATGAAAATACAAGCAAATGTATCTAACGCCAACTTCTTGGGAACAGCTAAAGGAGTAAGTGCTATTTAAACTGGCAAAATAATAATATTGTATATATATTTATATATACCATTATAAAATATAACAATAAAACTGATTATACATTTTCCATGCTTATTAAACACATAGCAAGAAAATTGGCTTTTAATTCCATGGAAAAATAAAAACTGAAATACAACAAATAAAAATTTCACAGTAAGATCATTAATGGCAGGAAAAATGGTCAAAGGGCATGACAGAATATTCTTTATTTTCAATATCGTCTGAAAAAAAAAAAGAAGTATCAGTTTGATATTTCCAGTTATCCAGTCTATCCAGTTATGGATAGAGACTTTGTAAAGGTAAATCATCTTTTAAAATTTGTTTCATATGTACAAATAAACTAGAGTAAAATATTTAAGACACATTTTTGACATGAGCTAAGTGTAGGCCTGGAATAATTTGCTAAATGTCGCAAGAGAGAGAAAAAAATTAGACTAAATAGCTGCCTTTAAGCTTAACTATAGTATTTTCTTGTATCTGTGTTTAAAAAGTCACCCCTGCTAGCTAACAGAAAACATTAAATCAAAAGGATTTAGCATTGTGGTTAATGTCTTGTTCTTTATGATCTGCACAGGCCTAGATATTGCAGCACATATTTTACATATGTAATTCTGCTTTGGGACTACTCTAAAACCATCGTACAATATGCTGAATTAATAATGCTTATAAGTGTAATATATATAGGGAGAGTTTGAACAACTCTTGATGAAAGGTGATATATATTTATGATGTGCCAGATGTTTGCCTTTAAAAGTAATTTTTATTAACCCACACTATTGAGATTTGTATTGAAGTGGTCTCTTTGTGGTAGTATATTGTTTAAAATATGTTCTGTGAGATTTAGGCACAATGGGGTGAATAAAAGAATAAGTACCTGTCTAAATTTTATGTATTTTTAAAAATTGAACCATGGGGGTACATTTTTAATGCAGGTGCAATGTATTAGACAGAAAACAGTAAAAAGGGTTATACATTTCATATGCAACTGCAGGTGTTAAAATGTACATATTATTATTATTTTAAATATTTTCTTTTTATTATGGAAGTAATCATGATATCATATGCTTATATAACATGTTTCTTGCTAGGTATTCAAAACACATTACAGTCATTCATTATTTCACATTTCATAACTTTCCTGGAGGGAAGCAAGGACAAGCATTATCGCCCCATTTTACAGACAAGGCAACTTGTTAACAAATGGCTGCTCTCTAAATGTCAGAGATTTTTTTTTTTCTGGCCTTGCACCTCATGTGTCCACTGGGCTGATTCCATTGCTGCTGAGCACCAGGGTCACCAATCCTTTGATTACTGCCCTGGTTATTGTGACTAGCACACATTTCTTTCCAAACCCAAGGCACAGTAAGCATTGCAAATATTAATGACAGTTTACTGAACATTTCACGAAGCAGAAGGTGTATATTACAAAGTGACTACATTCAACAACTGCCCAGGTGCAGACCAGTCACAGATCCCCCTTACTGGCTTGCTTCCTGTCCTACTGCTGACTCGTTTCCTTGTGGCCAGGGCGATTAATCTCTTGCTATATTGCAAAGCCTGATGTATATCTATTCTAGGCTCCAGGAAGAGTAGAACACATTTTCTTCCCTTAATCTAAAATCCATTTCCATAGGTCCCAGAATTGTCTTCCTAAGATGGAAATTTCCATTTCTTTTAAAAGAAGCATCCTTCTCATCTACACAAGTGTGTTCCATCTTATGGAACCAAATTTACATAACAGTCAAATCCACTATGTCTGCCTTATTTGGCCTTGGATAACACTATGTATTTGACAGAAACAGCCTGGCCAGATAGGCTTACACCTAATTTTATTTCTCCTCAATAAAGAGTTAGCATATACTGATGTTCAGTCTTGTTCAAGTTTTCTTGTTTTTGTGATATATGATCCTAAGATGCATAGTAACAAACAATTCATCAGAAGCTAAAGTTTCAAGGCCCATCCACACACTGGGGCATGTTTGAATCTCACGTATTTATTCACACAATTACTAATTCATTAAACATTTATTTAAAAGTTTGTCTGAGTGTGATGGTTACTGAGCCACACAACAAAAACAAATTAGACAGGATGCCTGCCTGCCTTCAGTCATCTTGTAGTTTAGATAAAGTAAGCAACAAACAATTGTCAAACATTTTTCTTTTTTAAAAAAGCATTTCAGTTTTCATCCATGAATTTGTTCTCCACTGGATACCATCTGGAGGGACTTTAAATCAGGTGCTCCATCAAGGAAAGGATAACACTAATTCCCTTGATCTCTCTTCCACAGCAGAATTACAAAGCAGATAAGGTGGGTTGTGGGTTACTCTTACAAACCATCTTATCTCTGAAAAAGCTGAAACCATACTTTTAGAAGTCTCTTTACCCATGCAATAATTCAATGCATAATTCATAGCACCACTTGTTCCAACTTATCCAGTGAAGTAGTGACAAGAGAATGGGCAGCTGTTTTATCTGTAACTTTTTCTAAAGCAAGAAAAAGAGTTTTCTTTATATTGGTCTCATCGGTAAACTTAGAATGAACAGTGATAAAAGATTATGTGAAAATAAAGACCGAATTTCTTTTATAGAATTTCTTAGGGACATACTTGATTGGAAAAGAGTTTTCAAATGGCACCATAACTCCTCTTAAACAATTAAAAATTTGCTTTTGCGCATATTGATCACAAATATATTTATTTTCTAATTTGGAATGTTGGGTAGTTCTATAGTTTATTATGACAAAATGAATCACAAATAGGGAAAATATTGAAGAATGAACATTCTTGAGTATATAAAATAATCACAGCTTAAAATAAAATATCAAGGACAATTTCTTTTTAAATTTTATCATGTAAATCATTTATTTTTTCTTATCTTTGCAAGTCATAAGAATAGTTTTGATTTCTTATATAAATTCATGGATTCATGAAATCTTAATAGTTGGAAGGTACCTTAGAAGTCTCTTCCTTCTAACTCCCTCTCAACACAGAAATAAATCTCTTGATCCCCATCATGTATAAATGATTTGTTTGAACGCTTTAAAATGAAAAACTCATATTTTGAGGCAGTTTATTTCAATATGGGACAACCTTGATGGCTCTCAGGATTTCTTCATTGTGCCTTAATTCTTGTCCTTTTAGTCTTCCACACAGTGACTTGTTCTGCCTTACCTTTTTAAATATTTGAAGAGAGAAATAATATGCCCTCCACTACCCCTTCTGTTTCCCAGGATAAAACCCTCTCTTTATGTCCAGAGAAGGAGATACTATTTCAATCAGGGAGAACAACATGAACAAACATGCAAAGCAAGCACCTTATGAATTCAGCTAGCAACATGGGCTAGAAAATGAAATTTGTGAGAAGCAGTAAGAGAAAGTAAAAAATAAATTGAAAATGAAGATTGGGGTCTGATTGTGGATAACTGTAGGCAAGGGGATCTTTGATGATTATTTTTAAGCAAGAATAGTGATATGATCAGAGATTTGTTTCAGGAAGATTGATCAGACATGACTAATCACGTAGAGCATTAATTCCCAGTTGTACATAAATTTTCTTGTCAGTTCTTCCCTCCGTATGTCAAATTTTTGCATTGTAGCCCTTATGTAATTCCCTCTCTAAGAATGTGGGCTGAACCTAGAAACTTGCTTGTAACTAATAGACTATGGCAAAAGTACTGGAATGTCAGTTCCATGATTAGGTTACAAAAGATTATGACTTTCCTTTTAATAGCAGACTTTCTCTATTACGTTCTCAATCTCCCAGATTACACGTAAATTACAGCCTGTAAGAGGACCTAAAATAGAGGATCCAGTTAAACCATGCCTGGACTCCTGACCTAAGTATTTAGACAATAAGTGTGCATTGTTTTAAGCTGCTAAGTTTTGTAAATTGTTACACAGCAATAGGTAACTAATACAGGGCTGCATGTGTGATATTTTGCAAATATGTGCTAACTCAATTAGCAGTGATAAATCTCCTGGTAAGCCGAAGGAGTTTCACCTGATGCATAGGTTGTGAGAATTATATAGGAAATAGATATATAAACATTGTAAACAAGAGTATTGTGATACCCATAAATAACAGGGGAATTACAAATATTTAGATGATGGATTTGATTTTTTTGGTTCTAGTTCGTGTTAATTCATATGGTTCATTCATGTTTAACAGTAAAACATAGAACTGTGTCCTCTGGACTGAGGTATTATTGACAGTAAAAGGGAATACTACTGTGTCCCTAAAGAGAACACTATAGATTTTTGTGAGAGAGTTTTATAAATGCAAAGCAGGTAGCATGTGCAAGGCTAAAATATTCAAGTGGTCTTTTAAGCTGGCAGAAGACCAGCAAAATGAAGGCTTTAATTGGGACCTCAAAAAATTAAAATAGAGGTTATCTCCTATATTTTGATGTGTCCTTGTTACCACTTTTTGAAAGTGAAAAATTTATTACAAATACTTGAACTTACAGAGGAGATCTTTGACATTGTAGCCAAAAGCATAAAAACTGAAACAACAACACATACAAAATGAAATGCTGCCAAACCAAATCAGACTACTTTATTTTATTCTACCTTGTCCAAAATATTATTCCATTTTATTGTGAAAAGAATTTATTAATTTTTTTATGATTTTGCATTTTAAAAATATTGACTAGGTAATGTGATCAGGTTTCCTTATTGGGAAGACGAGCTGAGGAAAAAGATATAAGAATGACTCTGGGGCACTGGAGACTTAACAACGCATTAAGAATTATGGGGCCAAAATCCTGGAGAGATAGAAACCCAAAAAGTAAACAAACCCAATATTTAGGCATACTTCTCTCCTAAGTTTAGGTGCATCTGTAGATTCCTTTAGTGATAAGTTGATCAGAATGTTGGGTACATTTGCAATGCCAAGGAACAGAAATTCAAGTCTATGCTAGGCAAAGGCCCCTAGCAAACCCCTATCCTTTGAATTAGGACCTCCAAACGGCTACACAGTAAGAGAAAAGCCAATCCAGAAATAAGAAATAACCGACCTGACTTTTACAGAGATAGAAGCCCAGCTTTGAACCATCTCAATCCAGGTAACTGGATTAAGATGATCACCAAATGCTGGTGCCTCTGGCTGCTGGCCTACATCAAATATAAATCCTCATTTTCACCTCTCGATAAGACAGAGCCTTTCAAGGCAGACCAAAACAACTAGAAAAACTGGACAAATTATAAAATCACTTATTTAAAGGCATAAGAGAACCCCAGAAGCTACAAGGACTAAATAAAGTAAAATTCCAGCAAGAGAAAAAATTTTCAGAGATGAGCTAAGGATATGCAGCCATCCCTGAAGCCATTTGTTGGTCCTAGGATTGAGACGAAAGCTGAGACAACTAAGTAAACCCATACATAGGCAAACTGCTAGGGGACAGAGGGAAAAGCAGAGATTTTTTGGGGGAGGGGGGTCACATGGGACTGGATTGACGTAATTAGAGGTTTCAGGGAGCTCAGGCACACAGCTGGTCTTGTCTTCAGTGTGTTCCCTGAACTCCAAAGCTGTACAGAGCTGGAGGCCAAAACACAAGACTAAAAATTAAAATGTCTAAAAATCACAGGAATGTCCTATAGTCTTGCATTGGAAGACTAAGTGTTGCAAATATGTCACTTTTCTAGCAACCGATTTAAAAAGGCAATGCAATCTTAACCAGAATCCTGAAGAGTATTGTTTAAGAGAAATTGATAAGCTGATTGAAGAATAAATATGGGAATGCAAAGGACTAAATGTTGAAAAGAAATTACAAAATTGGAAAACCTAAATTATTAGTTATCAAAACTCAAGCTCTATTACAAAGCTTTATTTGAAATATAATTGATATACAGTAAACCACACATTTAAAATATACAATTTGATGCATTTGCACATATGCATACACTCATAAAATGTCATAATAATTAAGGTAATAGACATGTCTATCACCTCCAGAAATTTCTTGTATCTCTGTTTGTGTGTGTGTGTTTATGTGTGTGTGTGATAAGAACACTCAACATGGGATTTACTCTCAACAAATTTTTAAGTTCATAAAACAGTATTGTTGACTATAGATACTATGCCTTGAAGCAGATCTCTAGAATGAATTCATCTTGTCATACTAATGAAGACAGGGGTATTGGCATCAGGACAGAAATATAGGCCATTGAAACCAAATTAAAATTCCAGAAACATACCTCGTGTATATAGTTGCCTGATTTATGACACATTTAATACCATAATGCTGTATGGCAAAGGTTGTCTTTTCAATAGATTATTTTGTGTAAGCTATATATCCATATTGTAAAAATGAAATCTGACCTGGTAGATGATAGATCTAAATATGAAAAGTAGAACAATAAAGTTTATAAAGATAATATAGGGGCATATCATCTTGACTGTTGAAAAGGGAAACACTTGTAATATTAGTCACAAAACTTCTAAGCCCCCAAAATAGGCAGGAATCAAATTAAAATAAAAACTACTCTATTATCAGAAGATACCATGTGAGGAACATACAAGAAGCCTCCCAAAATGGGTGAAATAGTTCTAGATACATAACTAAAACAGGGTCTATACCCAGAATTTATAAAAGACTACAACAAATCAATTACAACTATTCAGATTAATTGGAAACGCTCTGCAGTGAAGTCAAAGGACACTCAACCACATTACTCATCAGGGAGATATAATTTATATCCACACCGAGATATCCCTACTTCTATGACAGAAGGGCTAAAATTAAAACAAGAAATAGCAAAATTTGGTGAGGATATGGGACAATGAGAACCTCAATACACTGATGTTGGGAGTGTAAATTGGTACAACCACTTCAGAAAATGGTTTGTCATACTTAACAATGTTAAAGATATTGTGTTTTTTGGTACAGAAATTCTGTTGAAGGCTTATGCTAATTGGAAATACGTAAACAGAGACGAAAGATATGCATAAGAATTTTCACAACCCATAAGAGCCCCAAGCTGAAACTATGCAGTAATGCAAATGAATCTTACCAATATAATGTAGAGCAAAAGAAACCAGACACAAAATAATACGAACTGTATTGTTGGATTCATAGAGAGCTCAAAAGCAGAGAAAACACTACTTAGAAGTAGCAACAGTAGTTATCTTTTAAGGAGGTAGGAGAACAGAGGGGAAATGATCAGGAGAGGACATAAAGGAGCTTTTTGAGTGATGGCCTATTTGTTATCTATTGATGCATCACACATTATTCCAGAAATTAGTAGCTGAAAATAACAAATACTTATTAATCAGTTCCTATGGGTCAAGAATCAGGCACAGTTAATCTGGGCACCTGTAGCTCAAGGTCTTTTATGAGGTTGAAATTAGCGTATTTGGATGGCAGTCATCTCAAGTCTCAGTGGAGCTAAAATATCTTCTTCCAAACTCACTGATGCGGTTTTGGCAGGTCTCTAAATAATACACTTCTAAGTTCCCGTGTGAGTGTATCTTTCCAAGGCTGCCTCCTGACATTGCAACTGCCTTCCCCAGCCTGAATGACTTAAGAGAGAACAAGAGAGACCACCATGAGGGAAGTCACTGTCTTTTTATTACCTAATCACACAAGGGTCATCCCATTACTTCTGCTTCATTCCATTTTTTAGAACAAGTTATTAAACTCAGAGTATGACTAACAAGGGATAGGTGTTATTGAGGTCTATCTTGGAGGTTTCCTACTATAGATGACAGTGTCCAAGATTTTAACCTTGGTGGAGATGCCATAAATGATTGCTTTATGTTATTCACCGGGCTTCATATTTGTCTTGTGAACTTTTCTTTATATATTTTACGATGAAATATTTTTATTGTCAAAACATTTTATTTTAAAAAATTATTTTTATGTTTTATTTTTTAAGAGACAGGATCTTGCTCTGTCACCCAGGCTGGAGTGTGGTACTGTAATCATAGCTTTCTGTAATCTCAGAAACTCCTGGCTTCAAGCAATTCTCCTACCTCATCCTTCCAAGCAGCTAGGACTATAAGTATGTATGTACCACAATGCCTTGCTAATTTTTAAATTTTTTTTGTAGATACAGTGTGTTGCTATGTTTCCTATTCTGGTCTGGAACTCCTGGTCCCAAATGATCCTCCCACCACTGCCTCCCAAAGTTTTGGGATTACAAGGGTGAGCTGCCATGACTGGCCTAAATTGTTTTAAATTGAAAATATACAGTCACAGAAATTTCTTCAAGTTTTAAGTGTTCATAGAATGGAATCAAGATAGAATACAATTGCAAAGAACTTCTTCTTACCCATTCCCTTAGATCTATGGACTGCTTTAAAACTACCTAGGAATTTTAACTTAGGGTCCCACTTACAAACAACGAAACCCACCAACATTCAAAATTGAAATACATAAATTAAGTTGAGCTGATCTTTCCCTTGGGAAGCAATTTTTCTCAAGACCCTTATTTAAACATTTCTTACTTAGTATGCTTTTTAGTTGCTTATGAGCAAATTATACCTAAGAGAAAGTCTCAAATTTCAAGTTTTCCACAAATGCCACTCTTAATATGAGCCTAATAACTTTCCTAATAACATACCATAAGTACAGTTTTTTAAATTTCAAGCCAAAGGTATTTTCTTTCTATATTTCATAGAAATTCTCACTAGTGATTTGAATAGGAATAACTACTTTTTCTGACGTATAAATAGTGGTAAAGAAAACATTTTTGTTAGTACTTTTATTTGAATATCATGCTTTTAATTGAAATATAACCAATGCACATGGTGTTAATAGAAAAATCAATCGTTGTTTGTACTAGTCATCCGATAGCAATACACGTAGATAAATAGATTATTTCATGGATAAGAGAGGAGCAACTTACATCTAAGTGTACTTCTCACTCATTTCTTGACAAACTTGACAAATGGCACAGACCAGCCAGTCACTTTGCCCTTCATGATGGAGAAGCGCACAGATGTGAACATGGATACGAAACACCTCTGTCCCTTTCTCTCAAGTGGACAATTCCAGAGGGAG
This sequence comes from Pan paniscus, assembly GCF_029289425.2. Lineage (NCBI taxonomy): Eukaryota > Metazoa > Chordata > Mammalia > Primates > Hominidae > Pan > Pan paniscus. Next base: position 113,612,329 of record NC_073254.2, read on the forward strand.
CTTGAGAACAGGTTAAAAAGAACTGAGAAAAATATAATGTTTCTTTTTTTATACAAGTGTTTAGTATAACTCAAAAGCATAAAATAGACTGATAAAAATAGATACAAATAATGTACATCAAAGTCGATTTTTGAAAGCATATATTGTATCATAAAATCAAAATCCTCAGATTGTAAGCAGAATTTTACCATAATAACAATAAAAAAGACAGCAGTGTCAGTTATTGAGCTATTCCTTTTATTAATGCCAAACCCATTCTTCTTTCTACACTGTGATGCTGGGGTGGAGACCTTTTTGTTGTCTACTCCCTAATTGGCTTCATCAGTTGGTGGCACAGGAAGGATCTCAGAAAGCTGGAGAGGGAGAAAATGTTTGCTGTGTCCTTTTTGCTTGTTGGTTTGATAGTATGGCCCCAGCAAGGACCCTGCACCCTGGCAGTGACAGCTGATTCCAGTGCTCACTTTCTGTGTTCTCTTTCCCAGAACACTCAGGGATGTCTCTGCTTCAGAGATTTGAGTTTCAGCTTTGTAGGGCGCTCCACTTACCTCCTCTCATCATTTACCAAGCCCCAGACATGCACTGTCTCTGTGTTACCTCAGTTACTTTTAACTTTTCCAGTTCTCTAGTATATGATTAATTAATTCCTTATATGGACTTTTCTGTGTTGAAATACCAGATATGATTTCTCTATTTCCTGTTGGACCTTCTTTGATATAATAAACTATAATTAATTATATGATTATTACAAAAATGTGTTATGGACATGTTCAAATCTATATTGTGATTTGCTAAAGAGGGAGATCTTTTTCTTCTGCCTGTTTAATGAAAATGATTTCATTGGTTTAAGAAGAAAAATACTTCCATTTAGATTTGTAGAAGTGTACATAAGAGCAGTTTGTACTCTAGTTATGCATGTAACTGCTTGGAAAAACATCCCAAGCGGTCATGCTATTAGATAATAGAAATAAAATTTAACTAAAATTTGTAATATGCATCATTTTAAGAAGGCACGTTGTCAACCATGCATAATAAATTATAAATAATCTATTTGTAATCTGAATAAAATGAGAGAAATTACTTTCTTAATAATTATTGGAAAAATAAAAAGCATACTAATTTGTTTCTAGTGATGATCAAACAATTAATAAAATTTATGCAGAAATTCCATCAATACTTAAAAGTTGACCAACCTAAATACTACCTTGGGTTGGACATTATTTTTGAAAGGTACTAATTAAAAGTTTGTTTCTATTGCATAAATATGCATCTTTAATAAAATAAATAGTTTTACATAGTTGCAATGACCACTATGTTGTTTATATAAATATTTAGGATGAGAAGGTGAGTACTTGTGAAAAATGTTTGTCATAGAATTCCAGAGATAGTAGTGAGTACACACCTAATTTTTAAAATACTACTTCCTTGTCCATATAATTTCAATCTCTATATTTATGTTTTTTTGTGATTTATTTGTTTTGAGAAAGGGTACAATAGCAATTTTGAAATTAAAAAAATTGAAAAATATATGTCAAGGAATTGGGGCATAGAACTCTAAATTTTAATAGATTATTAGTCATCTTGCTAATATTAGGATACTTGAAACATTCTAATTTTTTCAATTATATAAAGCTGCTTAATTGCAAACATAGTGAAATGCAAAACTGACCATTTTAATATATGTGTAACAATTATGAAATACAGGAAGATATGACAGCATTAAATCACTCAATAAATTATTTGAGAAAATGGTGCAATAATTATTTGTGTAGCATATGGAATGAATTTTTCTGTTCCTGAAAATTCTAAATCTGTTGGACTTTTCCTATTATTAGAAAGAGTACTCTCGAGTGAAAGCTGCTGCTTTGATTACTCACTCTACTGCAGCTGCTCTCTAAATTGTGTAGTAATTTGTAATTGCCAAATTCATTATTCTTTTTTGGTTCTCATCTTGGAGGAGAATTGGTAATGATTTCAAAACTATAAAGTCAGTGTTTTTGCTATCTATTGGACCATGCAAAAATTTAAATATCTATGTGTACATAATGAAATTCTTGCCAGAATGCCCAATTCCATGGCTGGAGTAAGGAATATGTAATGCTTGGTATCTGGGTTTGCTATTGACACTGACACTAAAGAATTCTTACATTAAATATCTGGTAAAGAAGTAGGAGTTCATGGGTATCTGAATTAGGATAAACCACCAGATAGGCTGTGATTTTAAGAGTGTCATCAACCAACCAAAATTTCCTCATAACATACCAAAAATCACCTATGGACAAATTGAATAGGTATGTTAGAAACTAGCATTAGGCCTTCATAAGAAAACCAGTCTTCCTACGACTTTCAAGAGAAAACATGATGGCTGTGGTGATGTAATATCAATGACTAGATGAGCAAATGTTATTCTTTTAATTCAAGCAATCTGCATGTACACATTAACCACAATCATCCTCTGGAAATCTGACCACCAATTATTTTTGTTTTATCTAAACAACCAACTAATTTTGTTCTAGGACTACCAAAAGATGTGATAGAGGAAAGAATGAGTTGGAAAGAACAGTGGTTTATTTTCTCTTAGACTAACAAAGGCAATTTTTCTATAAATAATGCTGAAGATTTGGCCCAAGATAAGTGACTATTTCCATTCCCTCATCCTCAAGAAAAATGATAGAAAACTATAGATGAAGTAATGGTTCCTTGAAAGAAAAAGAAGGGGTTAATTCTATGCTTGTGTTGAGATGTGCTTTTGTGTATATCCAACACATGAGTACAACTGTCAGGAAGGCTCCTCGAATTCATGCTTTCCTGCCATGAAATACACATTGAGCCAATGGTTTCACTATAGTCATTAATACATATCCAGTGTTTTTTGGGCCACCAATGTACCTAGGAAAAGGTAAAGGCTTGAAGCCATAAAATAGGGTTCACATTGTTTTCATTAACCTCTTCATATTTGCAGATTAAAGAGATTTATTCTTATTGTAGTTGTTATTTCTACCTTATGGTAAAAAAGCTGTCTTTTCAATCTCAAAATGTGAATTCTATAGCATATTATGGCTGTAGATTGTTTTCTCTTTTTGCAAATGAACTCCCTATGTGGGTAAATTAGATTGAAGCCCACAGTTGCACTGGTAGTTATAATAGGTCTACAAAGATGTTGAAAATTGATAGGAAACTGAATATTCTCTTACAATGACAGTCTATGAATGGTAGAAGTCCTGATTTAGACCTGGAAAGATAATCTGCAATGAATGTGCTGCTCTGCCTTTCCTCCCTTATGAAATTTTGAAGGCACAGGTTGAAAACTACTGACTTATTGCCTCATGAATTCATTTGAGGTGGCATATATTGAAATTGAAAGCACTATTACATGGGTAGCCCATTGTACGTGGTGATAAGGGAGCTATTACTTAACTCTGCTGAACACCTGTCAAGAATTGCTCTTGAAATCAGCCCTGCACACATTTGAGCTCTACAACAAGGAAAGCAAACTTATTCTTTATAAGTTTCTTTATAACAAGAGATACCAACTCATAGTCCAGAAACCTGTGCCTTTCCTTTTCCATGTCCCTGTGAGAGGTCAGGGCCATACAAAAATTAAAAACTGGAAATTAGGGACTATAAAATAGAAATAGTTAATTTTTCTTTTTTGAAAAATTATTGCTAGAATTACTCAAAGTTGATAGTTGTATCAGTCAGGCTATATTAAGCAATTCTGTGTTGACAAATGACCCCCAAAACTTTAGAGGCTTTAAAGAACAATGGTTTATTTTTTGCCCATGTTGTGTGTCCATTATAGGTCTGCTATAGCTCTTCCCTATATTTTCCTCTCCTCTCCCCCTTGGAACCTAGTGTAACAGAGAAGCTCATTTTAAGAATAAATAGACCTCTCTATTACCTAAAGCAGGCATCTGGTACCAGATTTATTTCCCAAAAATTTATAACTAGAATTTCTTTACATCTCCGGAATGTGTGCATGTTGAAACTCATTGTGCCATTGTGCAACCCTTGCTGACATCTGGGCACCAAAATGTAATCATTTATCATGACCTACGTGGCTACTATGGTCCAAATTACCTGTAAGCTCCTACTTTAAAATCCACACATACCTCTAAGGAAAAATCCACTGTGGAGCGCTCAGTCCTCTCTTGTGGAGGTGCCCTGCTGCACTCTCTTGCATCATTGTTTCTTTTTAACTTTTAAGTTGAGTGGTACTTGTGCAGGATATGCAGTTTTGTAACATAGGTAAAGGTGTGTCATGGGGGTTTGTTGTATACATTATTTCATCACCCAGGTCTTAAGCCGAGTATCCTTTTAGCTATTTTTCTTCATCCTCCCTCCTCCCACACCCTCCATATTCTGATATCCCCGAGTGTGTGTTGTTCCCTTCCATGTGTCCTGTGTTTTCATCATTTAGCTCCCACTTATAAGTGAGAACCTGTAGTATTTGGTTTTCTGTTCCCATGTTAGTTTGCTGAGGATAATGGCCTCCAGCTCTATCCATGTTCCTGCAAAGGACATGCTCTTTTTCTTTTTTTATGGCTACATAGTATTCCATGGTGTATATGTACCACATTTTCTTTATCCACTCTATCACTGATGGGCATTTGGGTTGATTCCATGTCTTTGCTATTGTGAATAGTGCTGCAATGAACATACACATGCATGTGTCTTTATACTAGAAAGATTTATATTCCTTTGGGTATATACCGAGTAATGAGATTGCTGGGTCAAATGGTATTTCTGTTTTCCATTCTTTGAGGAATTGCCACACTGTCTTCCACAGTGACTGAATTAATTTACACTCCCACTAATGGTATATAAGCATTCCTTTTTCTCCACAACCTCACCATCATCTGTTATTTTTTGACTTTTTATTTTTATTTATATTTATTTATTTATTTATTGAGACGGAGTCTCGCTCTGTCGCCCATGTTGGAGTGCGGTGGCGTGATCTCGGCTCACTGCAAGCTCCGCCTCCCGGGTTCTCTCCATTCTCCTGCCTCAGCCTCCTGAGTAGCTGGGACTACAGGCGTCCACCACCACACCCGGCTAATTTTTTGTATTTTTAGTAGAGAGAGGGTTTCACCATGTTAGCCAGCATGGTCTGGATCTCCTGACCTTGTGATCCTCCTGCCTCAGCCTCCCAAAGTGCTGGAATTACAGGCGTAAGCCACCGCGGCCGGCCTTTGACTTTTTAATAATAACCATTCTGACTTTCGTGAGATGGTATCTCATTGTGGTTTTGATTTGCATTTCTCTAACGATTACTGATGTTGAGCTTTTTAAAAAATATGCCTGTTGGCCGCATGCATATCTCTTTTTTGAGAAGTGCCTGTGCATGTCCTTTGGCCATTACTTTATGGGGATGTTTGTTTTTTTCTTGTAAATTTGTTTAAGTTCCTTATAGATGTTGGATATTGGACCTTCGTCAGATGCATAGTTTGCAAAAATTATCTTCCACTCTGTAAGTTGTCTGTTTCTTTCTATCTAATACAACTTTCCTTTTCAATCCTATACTGTTGCCAGTAAATTCTTCTTACCACCCCACTACCTGCGAGCTGACCACTTTCTGATGCTGGGGCTCTGACAGCTTGCTTGGCAGGCAATAGAACTATCCTTGAGCATAGGCATTGGTGCATACACAGAGAAGTTTACAACAATTTTCTTTTATCTAATGAAGAAAGAGATACCTCCCCACATGCACACTAAATACCATAAAAGGTCTCAAAGTTATTTTTCTTGTTTGTTGGCTTGCTTTTAATCATGCTTTTATTAATGCTTTTGATGATGCTATAATTTATTCCAGCCACTTTTATTATGGATATGGATGATAACCTACCCTGTTTTTGACAACTCTTATAAAAGTTAAGTGGATACGGATAAGTTATGCCTAGTGTTGTCATTAAGGTTATCATATCTTGATGGGACCTCACCGTCTGATTTTCTAAAATTCTGAGACAGTATGACATAATAATTATGGTTTTGAATCAAAGTTAATTTTTACTCCAAACTTTCTCACTAAGTGTATGATATTCATTAAGTTATGTAACTTATCTGTCTGTTTCTTTATCAGTACAATATAGATCTTGATAGTACTTATCCCACAGTACAAGTGCTTAACAAATTATTACTATTTTAAAACTTATTTTCTTTTTAAATTGACAAACTATAATTGTATATATGTATAGGGTACAATGTGAATGATTTCATTAAGTTAATAGATCATCTCATTTATCATTTTTGTGGTGAGATTATTTGAACTTTACTCTCAGCAATTTTAAAATGTACAATACATTATCATTGACTATAGTCAGTATGCTGTGCAATAAATTTCAATAACTTATTCCTCCTATCTAACTAAAACTTTGTACCTTTGTATATCACTGCATGCCACTCTCTAGCATCTGGTATTCTCAAATTTTATGAGTTTGACTCTTTTTAGATTCCACATATAGGTGAGGTTCCACATATAGGTGAGGTTCCACATACGTGGAATACCAATACCACAGACGTGGTATTTGTCTTTCTGTGCCTAACTTATTTCACATAATATAATGACTTCTTTGTCACTCATATTGTTGTAAGTGACAGGATTTTTTTTCTTTTTTTAAGGTGGAATAGTATTTCTTTGTGTATATATACCATATTTTCTTTATCTCTTCATCTACTGAGGGACACTTAGGTTGATTCCATATCTTGGCTATTGTGAATAATGATGCAATAAAAATGGAAGTGCAGCTGTTATCTTCAGTGTACTGATTTCAAACCCTTTAGATCCGTATCTAGACATGAAATTTCTAGATCTTATGGTAGCTTTATTTTCAGTTTTTTGAGGAACCGCCATATAGTTTTCAGCTGTGGCTGTACTGATTTATATTCCTACCAACAGTGCAGAAGTGTTTCCTTTTTTCCCCATCCTCACCAACATTTCTTATCTTTAGTTGTCTTTTTTGATAATAGCCATTCTAACAAGTGTTAAGTGATATCTCATTGTAGTCTTAATTTGCATTTTCTTAGTGATTAGTGATGTTGAACAATTTTTCATCTACCTGTTGGCCTTTTGTTTGTCTTTTGAGTAATGTCTATTTTCTGCCTGTTTTAATGAGTTTTTAAAACTTATTTGTTACTGAGTTATTTGTTATTTACATGTTTTAGATATTAACCCCTTACCAGATATGATTTGAAAATATTTTCTCCCAATTCATAGGCTGTCTCTTTACTCTGTTAATTATTCCCTTTGCTGTGCTGTAGCCTTTTAGTAAGAAGACGTGAAACTGTAAAAACTATTAGAAGAAAACACAGGAGAAAAGCTCCATGACATTGGGCTGGGAAATGATTTTTTTTTCTTTAGATACAATCCCAGAAAACATGGACAGAAAAAGCAAAAGTGGACAAATAAGATTGCATCAAATTATTATTACCATTATTATCATCATTATGACCTCCAAAATCATCTTGTGTATCAATAGGCTTACTGAACTTTTCTGTGTATGTTTATTTTTTATGTGTCAGCTTTTATTTACTTGTGTGTTTTGGGCTAACATCAACAGTGACATAAGAAAATTTTTTCTTTTTGGGAGGTCCTTATTTTATTACAAAAGGTGGATTCATGAAATATGATAAAATTAGGAAAATTCACGTGGTAGGCTAATTAAATGAATGTGTCGTGGTATACTTAAGGAGAATAATGGTAAGTAATATTAATTAGTAATAGTGTTGTAAAGGAATATGTCTGACATGGAGGGTGAATTATATAATAAAAGGAGGGACATATATGTGTTGAGACTCACTACCAGTAAATAGCCTTAATAAAAGTGACAAGAAAGGAAAAAAAAAAGCAGTCATTAGACTATAACTGGATATTATTTTAAGGAAAATCAAGGACCAAAATGTTTGCTCTCAAATGATCTAAAATATATACACTTGCTTGAATTATTATGAGTACTTGACAATCACTCCACCCATTATAAAGTTCTTATTATGAATAAAATGTCACATGTAGTATAGGAATCTGAATTAGATATGTATTCATATGAATAATAGGTAGCTGAGTAACTCATTATCACTTAATTCCAGGAAATATGTTTTAGCAGAAACACTTTCTGCTGCTCTGTTCTATACCAGTGGCATTTTGATGTGAGAGTTGCTGTTATTTTGGTGATCTTACAAATGCTATACTAGTCATTTTACTGAAGACTTATGCACTAGAGATTCTACAGTAAAGAATCATCTTAGGCACACTTGCAACTGATGCTTCAGGGAAATTTTTGAAGGAGTTCACCTCCAATGAGTGGTCTTCCACAATTTCACTTTGATTATATTGCCTAAGAGCTATGGGAAAGAAATTTTTTTAAAAAAATATTTAAGTACATCTTCACATGAAGCATTAAATAAATTGCTAGTGAAAAGCAAGGGCAGAGAGTACAAATAGACTTGGAGTAATCAGAGATAAGATACATTTTTCAAGAATAATAATCACTTAGAATATGATACAGAATAGTTTGATAAAAATAGCAAACATAGCTTCAGACTGAAGAGAAAGCTTCACAGGTCTAATATGTAGTAAAACTATGGAAATTCTTTCACAGCTTTCTCCACAAAGTATATAACACTGATTTATAATGGATTGCAAGTGATAACAGCAGTTACTACATACATAAGCTGACCAAATTTTAGCTCTTGTCTAAAAGACAATTAATGCAAGTTTTTGACACGTTACTTTATATGCCCGAACTTGAGAATAGAGTTTGCTCTTTTACGATGTTTGCTTATAATAGTCTGTCAAAATAGTAAGAGTGTCCTGTTGATTTCCTCTTTACTGTAAATTCTGTTTTTTAGAAGTAGATAATACTTTGGCACAATCAGCCAAAAAATATGTAACAATCATGGTCATATATGCTTCTATGTTACAGTCTTCAACTATATAAACTAGCAAATGCTAGGACAATGGAAAGAATTAGGTAAAGTAACAATTCTAGTTGGAGATTTAAACACATCTTTCCTGAAACAACAGATATAGCAGAGCAAAAACAAGCAAAGATATAGAATATTTAGAAAATACAATTAATATCCTTGATTTAATTTTAGACTGAAGTTTGGCTTTAGCCTTGTTATAGTTCCATGTATTCTTGGTAAAGTCAGATATTCAATGCCTAGAACTGACTTGCATGTAATCAATATATAACTATACGAGTAATATGAATAAGGCATAGTTCAGATTTATTGTTAATTTCTGAGTATTCTCATTGAAATATAGTTAAGCGTTTCAGATGCAGCTTGGAGTGAAAAATCTCTTTATGTGCTTATATCTTGAAATTCTATTAGTCCATTTAATTAATATGTATGTCTATTATTATATTATATACTATATAATATATTTTATATTATATACTATATAATATATTTTATATTATATACTATATAATATATTTTATATTATATACTATATAATATATTTTATATTATATACTATATAATATATTTTATATTATATACTATATAATATATTTTATATTATATAGTATATAATATATTTTATATTATATACTATATAATATATTATATATTATTTATAATAATAATATGTATATAATAATAGACTTACATATTAGGACATATATATATAGGAGCAAAATGCTGTATTAACACTTGACACTTGAAAGTTGTTTATGATACATACAAAAGGAACTACTAAAATGTTTCAAATATTTTGATACAAAACAGATTAGTAGAGATTATATAAATCATACTTCTACTAGTTTATTAATAATATTAATAAAAATTATTTAATAACTATTTAATTCATCAATATCAGTGGTAAAAGTGTCTCAAAAAAGATCTATTTAAAAATTTCTCATTTTGTGAGACTGAATTAAAAGCAGAATTTTCCAATTCAAATTTTATGAGGAAGACAATTTTTAAAAGTCTTGGAATATAAATGCTTATGACAGATCATTTTTAGTTCAGACACAGTCGGATTACAGGGGATACACAGAAAGAAAAAGAATGAGGTACCCTAAACATACCTTTCTCTCACTAGTCAGTTCAACAGATTTTATAAGAAAGCTTTAAAAAGATAATTTATTAAATCTCACACTCTCTACTACTCTTGACTCCAGTGACTTTGCTGTGGCTTTCAATTCTTTGATCCTATTAACTTTTCACTCTCTCATTCCATATATACATATATACCCTTACTTTTATAACACAGATGAAATTCTAATTCTATGATGTCTCAATATAATAACTCCCATATTTATACACTTGACTCCCTTGATCCTCTCTTGCTTTCTTCTACTTGCTTGGGGAAACAAAAACCACATAGTTGATTGAATTTAGAGATTCACATAGCTGAGCCAGCTAAATATGACTAGATAAAAACATCCAACCCCATAAACATTTTAAATTCATGACTATAAACTTGTAGGAGTCCTTTAATACTCCTGAACAATCATGTAATATGTTCCTGGTCTATTCACTAAACCACTTACCTAGGTAAATATTTCACACCTCCTCTCTTTAATTTCAAACCTCTGCTCTTACATTATCTTTATTAGCTAATGATTTTGCTTCCTACTTGATTGAGGAAACTGAAACAATCACAAGAAATCTCCAGACTCTGTGTCTACGCACCTTCCAGCATCTACACCCACATACTCTAGCATTCCATCTGTTTCCAGAGATAAGCTATTCATATTCCTCCCAAAGCCAATTTACACATCATCTCTTGCCCACTGAAGACATCACTCCAGTAATTCCACCTTGTCTCCTTTGTTTCATCACTATTTATTCTCTACTGGATCAGTACTTTATATCTAAAAATGTATTGCTATTTCTTCTTTCTTAAAAATGAAAAGTATTTTATTTATTGCTCAGCTTATCTTTAAAGCAAGAACATTTTACTTACTACAAAGCTAATAATGTATTTTTCTGTTAGCAGCATTCTTCTATGTTTAGTTGCTCTAATTATTCAATACTTATTTTTTTGTTATCTTCTTAAATTAGAATTTTGTGTCCACATTGGGTGTGGTAGCCCATGCCTATAATCCCAACACTTTGGGAGGCCTAGGTGGGAGGAATACTTGAGACCAGGAGTACAGTTAAAGACTAGCATGGGCAACATATCAAAACACTGTCTCTTAAAAAAATAAAACATTAGCTGGGCATGGTAGCACATATCTATAGTTATAGCTACTTGGGAGGCTGAGAAAGGAGGATTGCTTGAGCCTAGGAGTTTGAGGTTACAGTAAACTATGATTGTGCCACTGTACTCCAGCCTGGGTGACAGAGCAATAACTTGTCTCAAAAAAAAATTGTTTCCAATGTTCCACTGAATGAACTTGTCAAAGTTATCAGTGAACTTTTCGAAGACTATTTCTCACTTGCAGGATTTGGCCAATTGATTATTTCTTCCTCCTTGACAATCTTTCTCCATTGGCTATCAGGACACCTTACTCTACTGGATTTAATGGTGTTCCTGCAAAATTCATATCCGTCTGGAACCTGTGAATGTGTATTTATTTGGAAAGTCTTTGCAGATGTGATAAAATTATGACGTCATACTGAATTAGGGCAGTGATACAGTTTGGCTCTGTGTCCCCACCCAAATCTCAACTTGAATTGTAATTCCCATAATTCCCACGTGTCAAGGGAGGGAGCTGTGGGAAGTGATTGCATGGGGGCAGTTTCCCCATGCCTTTCTATGATAGGGAGTTCTCAGGAGAGCTGATGGTTTTAAAAGTGTTTGGAAGTTCCCCCTTTGCAGCACTCTCTCTCCTGCCACTTTGTGAAGGAGGTGCCGGCTTCCTCTTCTGCCAGGATTTTAAGTTTCCCGAGGCCTCTCCAGCCATGTGGAACTGTGAGTCAGTTAAACATCCTTTGTTTATAAATTATCCCATCTTGGGTAGTATCTTTAGCAATGTGAAAATGCTAAATAGAGGCAGGCATCAAATTCAATATAAGAAAAGGGAAATTTGGTTACAGATATATGAACAGAGAGAAGACAATGTGAAAGCACAAACATACAGGGGAGAAGGCCATGTGGAGATAGTCATAGATTGAACTGAGACATCTACTAGCCAAGAAACACCAACGATTGCCAGCAGTCACAAAAAATTAGATAAGGGAAGGAAGGATTCTTTCCTAAAGCATTTGGTGCGAGCAGGACCTACTGACACCTGAACTTCCAACTTCTAACCTACAGAACTCTGAGAGAGAAAAACAATTCTGTTGTTTTAAGGAACCCAGTTTACAGCACTTTTAAATAGCAGCAGTAAGAAATGAATACATGTACTCTTAGTTTTACTTCGTCCTCACTGGTCACTCTTTCTCAGCCATCTTTATAGGTTCCTGCTTTTCTCTGTCCTCTTAACATTAAATTGTCCTTAGTCTCAGTCTTTGATTTTTGTTTCCTATATTTATTGTGTAGAGGATAGTGTCAGTGCTTTGCTGAGATTCTCTTATCTCCCTTTTTTACTATATTAATCTGTTGAGACATAACGAAGGTGGGAAGCTTCAATATGCTTTCACTTTCAACAGCTAGCACCTGGAGCTCTTTTTTTGGTGCCAGGGTGGTGGGGTCAGAATTGCTCTTGCATTTTTGGAGCCTACTTTGTCTTCACTATCTATTAAAGGGCTCTGAGAAGAGTATTGACACTAACATACTTATATTTTAAATAATCGCTATGGCTTCTCTATTGAGAATAAAAGTTAAAGATGCAGGAATAGATTTTTAGATATCTTTTAGTAGTCCATTGCAGTAACACCACTCTCTCTCTACACACACACGTGCACACACACAGACATACACACACACACATACACACACAAACACGTACACGAGTTTCACCTCATATACTACAATAAAAAGTGGGGAAGAATATTCTTTTGCCTAATTTATTTTCCTGAGTAATACTTGGAGTCCCTAATGATTTCCTGGGTGTCCCACAAATCAATTTTGGTGGTGGTTTCACCTCTATTTTCTATACTTGCTTTGAAATGAGCCTGTGCTAGTATTCTAAAAGGAACTCTTTCTGTTCTGTAAGTGATTTCTCCAGTTTTTTGTTGTTTTCTCCTCATTGTTTCTGCTTCAAGTATGTTCAGCACCTACCTTCCTCACTCCATTAATTTTTCCAAACATAGGACACCATGGTTGAGACCATATCTCACTATTGTGAAAAGTGCTGCAGGAAACACGAGGATGAAGATGTATCTTCAACATGATGATTTTTTAAGATAAATTCCTAGTGGTGGGATTGCTAGATGATATGGTAGTTCGGTTTGAAGTTTTTTGAGGAACCTCCATACTATTTCTACAGTGGCTGTAGTCATTTAAATCTACACCAACAGTGTATAGGGAGGGCTCTCTTGTCTCCACATCTTTACCAGCAGTTGTTATTTTTTTGTTTTTTGATAATAGCATCCTAACTGAGGTGAGGTGTTACCTCTTTGTGGTTTTGATTTCCATTTCCCTGATGATTAATGTTGAGCAACAGCTAAAGGATGATATTGAACGTTCCCAACACAAAGAAAAGATAAATGTTTGATATGATAGATATGCTAATTACCGTAGTCTGATTGCTATACATTATATTTCTTAAAACATCGCTATGTAGCCCATGATTACATATAATTATTACTTGTCAATTTTAAACAAATACAAAAAAGAAAATAACAATATTAAACTCACTATGAACCTTAATTCCAATGCTTTAGACAGCATTGGTAAAATTTCTTTCCAAATTTTTATAAAAATTAAATATATCTTTAATAAATACTGCCCTTGATGATCAAGGAAATATATAGCTTTTACTCGTGCTGTTTCTTAAATATATGTGCATTGCTCCAGAAAATTATTATTTCTCTTTGGAAAGCAAGTGAGACTTTTTTTCAAGTATTTGCATAGATTAATAAGATTCCACAGAGTGGTGAGGACTAGAAAAAAGAAGTGAACAGGCTTGAAACAAAATCATCTAAGCTGGACTATTGTTTCCATTTATGCATCTACAAGTAATTATGAATATATTCTTTTTGTCTTGTCAATACAAATGGTAGGTTACTACCCATACTGTCATGTATCCTGCTTGCTTTATTCAACTCTGGTTCGTAGATATCTTTTCATTTTGGGCCATGGAGAGCTTCATTCATTCCTGTTATTTGACTGCATGATGCTCCATATATATATATATATTTATACACTGCAATTTATTTAACATGTTTCCTATGAACTGACACATGATATTTTAATTATCTGCCATTTCTTGTGCTTCTCTTGAAGTCAACATTTTACTATTATAGCCTAGCCTTAGCTACAATAATAGCCGGTGTAAAAAATGAAACCTTTTAATTTTATATTATAATGACTTTACTATGGAAAAAAGTTTTTTTCATATCCCTATTGTAAATTTTTACTTATTCAATATTTCTCCTCTTTCCCATCTTTCTTAGTCCATCTGGTCTGCTATAACAAAACACCATAGACTAGGTGCCTTAGAAGGCGTGGAAATTTATTTCTTACAGTTCTGTAGCCTGAGAAGTCTAAGATCAAGGTGATGGCAGATTTGGTGTCTAGTGAGGGCCTGTTTCCTGGTTCATAGATGGTGCCTTTTTGCTGTTTCGTCACGGGGTGGAAGAGGCAAACAAGCTCCCTTGAGGCTCTTTTATAAGGGCACTAATCTCATTTATGAGAATTTCACCTTCATGGCCTAATTACCTCCGAATTGTCCCACTTCTTTACACCGTTATATTGGGGATTAGGTTTCAACACAGGAATTTTGGGAGTGGGTCACTAACATTCAGACCATAGCACCATTTTTTTTTTTGATTGATATGTTACTGTTTTTTTTTCTTTTCACTGTTGAAAGCTCTCTCTTTTTTTTTTTTTGAGATGAAGTCTCACTCTTGTCCCCCAGGCTGGAGTGCAATGGTGCCATCTTGGCTCACTGCAACCTCCGCCTCCTGGGTTCAAGCGATTCTCCTGCCTCAGCCTTGCGAGTAGCTGAGATTACAGGTGCCTGCCACCACGCCTGGCTAATTTTTGTATTTTTAGTAGAGATGGGGTTTCACCATGTTGGCCAGGCTGGTGGTCTCGAACTCCTGACCTCAGGTGATCCACCCGCCTCGGCCTCCCAAAGTGCTGGGATTACAGGTGTTAACCACTGTCCCTGGCCTGTTGAAAGCTCTTGAAAAGAAAAATTAAGGAGATGATCTTATTTCTCTTGCAACAATTTTTTTTTCAGTTTGCATTTGCCTTTTAATTTTGCTTTTGTTTTTGACTTGAATATTTAGGCTATTTCACATTCTTGTTTTACTAGTTTCCTTTAATTCCCATAACCACAAACTCCTTCCCCTCTCTGCATAGGCATCAAACATTTAAATGTTTGATGTGTAACTTTCTACTTGACTGCATTGCAAAGTGTGTAATATTTAATGTGTATATAAACAATATTGTCATATGCTTCTTACCTTAAGAAATGCCATACTGCTAGTAAGATCCATTCTCTGTTGATATGTATGCATTTTGCATTTAGTCAGTTGCTGCTAAATGTTGCATTATATTTCATGGTGTGAATTTGCCATATTTTACCTGACCACTTTCCCAGTGATGGGCACAAAGGTTGTTTCTGCCTTCTTAACACCACACACTCGGAGAACCATCTTCATATATAACTCTATGAACCAGAGAAGATTTGGGATACATATCCACAAGTGGATTTGCTGTTTCTTTGGATATGTGTGTATAAAATTTGACTAAACATGACTTGAATTCTTTCGAATGGTTGTCTTGCTTGACATACTCACCAGCAGGATATGAAGCTTCCTATGTCATTACATCCCTGCCAACACTTAGCATTAGAAAACCTTTTAATTTTTTTCCACTGCAGTTTTAATTTGAATTTTTCCGATTACTAAAAATCTTGAGTGTCTCATCAATTACTAATTAAGATGAACCATATAAAATTGTTGATATCCAAACATTTTTTGGTTCACAAAAAATGGCAATAACATATTGTTCCAATTAATGGATTTTTGTGTTTCCTCTACTATAAATAACGTGTTTTATTCCCTTGCTCATTTTTTTCTATCAAGTTGCTATTTTGTTATGGAGTTTTGCAGAAATTTCTCATATTGTAAATGCTATTACTTGTGAGTTACAGACAGTACAAATACCTTCTCTGTTCTGTCAATTACCTTGCCTGTGGTATCCTTCCTTGATCAAAAATCTTTGATTGGGCACAGTAGCAGAAGTACCATTAGGCCCTTATTTAGCATTTACTGTGTGCTAGCCATTGCTTTAAACATTTTTCATATATTAAATCATTTAATACCTATTGCAAATATGAGGAAATTGAGTCACAGAGAAGTTAAAGGATTGTCCAAGTTCACTCAGCTAGCAGGTAATGGATCTCTTAACCATTAATCCATAAATTTCTTATCTTATGGTTTGTGTTTTTGAAGTTTTAAAAAATGATACTTTACCTGTACCTACTCCATAGTTTCACCTAGATTTCACCTTTATATGGGGATTAGATGAGGATTCTAATTTATTTTCTATCTATTTGATAATCTACCTTTCCCTTTTGATTTTGGTGCCATTTTATTTTTTTGTTAAATTATTTTATATATGGACCCACTTCTATTACACTGGTGTATTTGTCCATTGCTAGGTTAATACTACATTATTTTTATGACTGTTATCTGGAGGTATGTCTTGACATATAATAGAGCAATTCTCTTATCTTCGTTTTTGCTTTTCCTTGTCTCCTTTCGCTTTTCCTTTTCAAGTCTGAGGCTTGGAAAATTACTGTGACCCATCTTTGTTCCCACACAGAAAAAACACTTTTGAAAAATACAAAATGTATGATCAAATCCTATAAAAATTGTAATAAAATATAAACATTAATCATGTAATATCCCAATACTATAGAAAAATGCCATTAAATTTTTCCTATACAGAATATACACAAGCTACATAAATTTTTCAGAATAACTTAAAAGGCATTAAATAAATATCAAAACCTGGAAATAATATTATAAATCAGAACAGCTGAAGAATAAGATAACAAAAATAAAAAGAAAAGTGTCAGAATTTAGGTATAAGAATCAAAAAGTAGAAGGAAAATATTTTAAAAATTAGCCTAATTGAGAAGAAAAATAAAAGTTCATAGATATCACATAAAGCACAGTAAAATAAGTGATATAAAATGAATACAAATAATTAGAACTAAAGGTAAAAGGTTATCAGAAAAATTACAGATCTAGAAGACAGGCAAAGGATATATATGATATATTTATTTGTAAACTTAGAAAATAACCAAGTCATAGGTTAGAATGCATATTTTTAACCTGCAATATCAATACCAAATTTTCACCAATAATTGTGATTACAAATGGAAAAGCTCCCTGGGAATTTGAACATGAATGACGAATTCTGAGATATACCCTTTTAAAATGATTAAACATTAAATATTTAAAAAGCGTCTGTTGGGTATTCAGGAAAATGACTAATGAAGACAAGCCATTAGTTAAAAAAAAAAAAATTCAGCATAGAAAGAAAGAAAATCAAATTAGCACCAGACTTCTCAGCTGTGCTATTTTATGCAAAAAGATCTTAGAGCAACATTATTTAGATACTTAGAAAATGTGAGCCAGGTATTTTAAATTTCATCACACTTTTATTAAATCATAAGCAAACATTTATGGACATGGAAAAACTTTGAGAATATTATGTTCATGTGTCCCTCCCAATAAACCAAATAGAAAATGAGATTCACCTATATTAGAAATAATTGAAGAAGCTTTGTCATGAGTTTTGTTGGTGGGTATATAATATGTTTAACTTTATTCCTAGGATTAAATAAAGAGTAATAGGGTAACATAAATATACAATAATGGAGAATTAATGTCATTAACAAGTGTAAGAGAATGGAAAGAATACATGGAAAGTAAAAAAAGCTCGCAGATGAACTCAAAGGTATAAACTGGAACTAAGAAGTAAAGTTTAAATTTGATACTAGGGTAGAAGTAGAAGTACTTATCGTGTTTCAGAAGTATCAAAAATGAGAGGGAACTGAAGATTGCCAAATAAGAAATTAATATAAATATATCCAATAAAAAACAGTACAGACTTTCTTAAAAATCAGAAGAAGTACACATGGTGAAATACTTTAGAAAGATGCATGCACGTGTGTGTGTGTGTGTGTGTGTGTGTGTAAGAGTATGGCAGAACTACCACTAGCTTACCCCACTAAAGAAACCAGGTTCATAGAGAAATGACTGATTCCAGTTTTAACATAAGAAATGTACAAAATGGGCCTGAAACATTTTTTGTGTGTCAGAAAGTAAGCTATTAAAAAACTAATACGGGGCGGGGCGCAGTGGTTCACGCTTGTAATTCCAGCACTTTGGGAGGCCAAGGCAGGTGGATCACCTGAGGTCAAGAGTTCAAGACCAGCTTGAACAACATGGCAAAACCCCATATCTACCAAAAATACAAAAATTAGCTGGGCATGGTGGCACACATCTGTAATCCCAGCTACTTGGGAGGCTGAGGCGGGAGAATCAATTGAACCTGGTAGGCAGAGTTTGCAGTGAGCTGAGATCACACCACTGCACTTCAGCCTGGGTGATAGAGTAAGACTCCATCTCCAAAACAAAAACAAAAAACAAACAAACTAACAAAAACTAATATGGCCAAGGCACAACAACGAAGAAAACAACTAGAAAGTACTATTAGTTTCCCAAGTTGAGATAATTATACATTAAAATATAGCTACGGTTGAATAAAACATATTCAGCATATAAAAACAAATTGGATGAATGTACAGAATAATTTTGGGATAAAGGTAATAAAGATTGCTATGCTTTATTGCTCCTGTTTATAATGGGACTGCTTTCAGTGTTTCACCATTAAATATTTTTTGTTTTTAATCTGCTACTAAGATTTTATTCAAACAGGAATGGTTTTGGAAATTTAATGAAAGGATTTATTAGTTAATTAATATGCATATAATATTTTGTTTAATTTGAGCAAGAAATAAAATGTATTCTAATAAATTTATCAAATTAAGTCATTTACTTACTCTTGGAATAAATGATGCTCACTACTTATCCTTGAGAGTATGAAACATCTCACCTATAAAAATATATACAGTAGTCTGAAAGCCTTTTTGGTATCTTTTTCTAGATTTTATTCTGTTAATATTATTTCTTCTTATATATTTTATTCTTTAAATGTTTGTGTGTTTTTAAAATCATAGTGACATTACATTTGGTGAAAATAGTAACAATTTTTAGTTTTTTTAAATTTTCTTTTATATATTTGCTTTCCCGAAATCCCTAGCCTGTCTTACAAATATAATAGATATTTAACAAATAATTTCTAATTGATTGATTTTATAATTATCAATTTTAAAATGTTTCCTGGAATAATTTTGTCTTTTGATAGCTCAAATATAGATGAATATTTTCCATTTATTATAATATACTCTCATAGTCATCTCAGCAACAAATGCATCTCTTTCTTTGGTACTTCTCAGGGTACCATTAATATGAATGTATTCACAATTATGTTTACTCACCTCAATCTATTACTTTCTGACATTGTCTTTTGATCTCTTCAACCTTGGTAACTATTATCACATTAAGCAACCTTTTACAATTATTAGTATTTAGCAAAGAATAACCCAAGGAGCAATTAAATGTGTTGGCCCTCTTGTAGTCTGTAATTTTCCCTTTTCCTATTAAGTAGTGGACTTACACTCTGCAGTGACATTCTTTTGATTCTCAGGCACTTACAGTAAGTGTTTCCTTATTTCTTTTTATAACCTCTGCTAATCGGGTTTCATTCTGTGACTCTGTCTCATGACTTTGCCCTAACACAGACCAAGTAATTACTACTCTTACATTTTTACCTTGTAACTACATTTTCCCTGACTTTTTAATGTAATTTCAATAGTGCCCTATGCTCAAGTTAGGGCACTGTAGGTTTCTGAAGGTGATTTTCTGAGATGAGACATATAATCAAAGTCCTAACTCCTTCTGTTCATAGCACTTATTGGAATACATTGTACACTAATCTTTCTGCACTTAAAAACATCGGAAATTTGAAACATTTATTTTAAACAACAAATGGATATTATTATGAATATTTGGCTTAATTTTCCAGGAGTGAACTTCTACTAAAAAATCAGATTTTAATCTAAGAATAAATGGGCACAAAAAAGCCTAAATAATTCAATTATAATTAACAAGTTTTTTGGTTGTTTTTATATATATCTAATTGATTTTGTAGAAAAAAAGAGGAAAGAAGAAAGAAAAAGAAAGAAAGAAAAAAGATCAATAAATAAAGAAAACCTCAGTATAAAATAAAATATTTTTCATTATCAATTATGGTATATGTTTCATACAATTCTAGGTGTAGTAAATTGTTCAAGTTTACTGAAAAATGTGTGCATGAAGAACTGTGGTAATGAAATTGAAGGTCGAACAGTTCATATACTACAAGGGAACAATCTGGTCCCAAACCTTATTATTCAGCATGGCCAGCCACATATATGGCCAACTGGCTTTGGCAGTGGGATAGGAACTTCATGAAAAAATCTATTGTTTACTCCCAAATTAGCTGCTCCTGCAACTCAAAGATTACTATCTCTTTGTGTACCTTAGTTACCTTAGGTTTCCAGAGCTTACAGGGATGATCTCTTGGGTGGTAAACATCTCCTAGGTCATTTTGGTTCATGAAGGAACACACACACACACACACACACACAGATTAGAATTCAATTTTAGATCCACTAAAACTCTATTTGTTATTATTGTAAATTAGTGTTATTATTGTAAACTTTTCTTTAATTTCCAGATTCTCTGAAAATTCCATTTGAAACACTGAAAAAACACCATCTATTTTCTTTTGGAAAATGGTAAGTGGAATTGATCACCCAGCCTAAAATAGATTGTGCAGAGGTATATATTTGCTTTAATTTATGGCAATGTGTATATTTCAGCTTAATGAAGATTTTACTCTTGGGAACAGTTAGAGAATGGATTGCAGTGCTTTGATGCAGAGGAGCAAAGGGGATCATGTTTTGTTCTGATTGATTTCCCTGTTTAATCTCAGACAGTCTCAGGATGTTGTGAAGCCATAGTTTAATATTCTATAAAAATGAAATATATTTTATGGAAACTAAAACAAGAAAACTTACTTTCATTGGATTATGGAACGTTTGGTGTATTAAACATTTGCTGAGCAACGCAAAGGGAAACCAATTCAATTGTCCGGCCAAAACTTTGTCTCACCAGGCATCTTTTCATATTATGAATTTTTATCATTTTTTGAGAATTTAAAAGAATCGTGACTGACAACTTAAAACCTAAATATGCTGCCGAGGCAGCACCAGGGCAGCAATGGTGCAGAAGAGAGGGAAAGAGATTGAGTGACTGTCAATGATCATAATTGTGTGCATAGCAGCAATAGCTCTGTACACAGTACAGTCTAAATGAAATGTCTCTCTCCCTGGGTCTTATAGTCTGACGTGATCATACTGACAACCAAAAAAGGGCTGCCTTATTTTCTTTTTCTTTGAAAAATGAGTTTCTCTTTATTTTCCTTTGTCAATCACTTGTTAGTGGAATCTAACTAAAGAAAATTCACGAAAAATATCTGAACAATTGGCATCCAAATTAAAGCTAAGTAAACTTTGACTTTTGATATTAGCTTTACTGTCTTTTTCCTACACAAAATTAATGTAGTCCATCTGAGAAAATTTAAACGAGCACAATATAAAATTTAAAATTATGTATAATAACCACACTATCCAGAGATAACCTCTGTTGAATTTTTATTTATATCTTTCTATTTATCAATCATACAACTAAATTTAATAATTTTAGGCACAGTTGGGACTGTAGTCTGTTTATTTGGTTAAATTGTCATTTGTTAATTCAATATAGCTCTGTAAATTTCCTGTTGTTTAAAAGATTCTTCTCTATGATCACATTCATTTTTTTGGCAACTAAATTTTAGGGATGTGCCAGAGTTTATTTGTAAATCAAACTTCTAAAAGAAAACCACTTTACTTATCACAGTCCAAAATAACAATGTTTGAAATTGTAAACATTTGTGTGATTAAGTAGAGAGATAACTTACTCATTTCTTTTTTTGTCATATTTGCTCAAATCACTTAGACTTCCTGTTTTTTGTATTCCATAAAATTACACTTTACTGTGTGGTTTCATAGACCTCATTTCAAAAGGAATCAGATATATGTTCTTTTTTCATCCACAGGTCACTCTCTACAATAGCCTTTTACAATTTTTTTTCCTGTTAATTTTATCAGAGTATCATTTGAGATAAAAATTATAATAAATATATTTAGAAATAATATGCTTTAATATTTAATGACTGATGGTAGCTAAAGAAAAGTTCTTAGTGTTGTGGTGTTCCTATTACTTATTAAAGTGATACATTATTTTTGTGGAAAGACTGCTTGGTATTGTGAAAGCATTCATTTTACATCAATATAGAGGAAACTTCAAATCATCCCACTGTGTGTGTGGTGTGATCTTGGACAAATTACTTAACTTCATTAAGACTATTTCCTTATCTAAAATAAATAAGTCTATTTTATAGGTTTTTAAAGGGAAATAGATAAGCTTATTTTGCATGATTTTAGCATGATTTTTAGGAAGCTTACTGAAACTTTTTTTTGTATATCTATATATAAATTTTCCCAAGTATATGGTGGGAACTGTTAAAGAAAGATTAAAATGGAAACCACGATTTACATATAGCCCAAGGCTAGCCACTCATATCCATGTAGCCAAAACTTAAGTTGTCCTGATTTTCCCCAAACTTTTGCTCTAATGGTAAATAAAAGACACCATGTAAGCCTTACATCCTTGTTGGCATGATTCAATGAAATCTTAAAAAATCATCTATAGACAAAATTAGCTTAAACAGCTCTGTTATTCTTATGAAGAATGTTAACGTACAATAGCCAATAATGAATAAGGTCAAAATACATCCTCTTCTATGCTTTATCAGCTGTGCTGTAACTGCTGTAAGTGAGACTTCTTTCCACTCTTGGTTTGTGATCTCTGGGTTTGTGAACTGTTTTTTTGAATGCACAATTAGTTTATATATTTTTTTCTAACTTGATGTGATTTTATTTTTGACAGTACTCAATGAATTACAGATACTAACATAATTAGTATTAGTATCTATAATACTTCAGATACTAACATAATTAGTATCCATTTTTGTTAATTCTGTTCATGATAAGTATGTTTCAGTAGCTCAGTTTCTTTCTTACCTTTCTCTTTTTTCTTTCTCTTATTCTTTCTCTGTTCCGTTTTATTTCCCAATAACTATAGGAGTAGGTCATAAGTCTTTAACACAAAGCTACTCAAAATCCCTATAGAAGTGATCCAAGCATTATTCAGATTTTCCATTTCCATACAGGACATTCTTTTTTTTTTTTTTTCCTGAAGCCTATACCTGGTTACTAACCTAATAACATTTATCACAGCCTTATTTCCAAGCTCCTGGATTACTACCCTTAAATGTGAATTGTGCAAATAGTTATATTTCTTTATTTGATGTATTTTCTTTGTAGTTAATGAGCATGTAACACACTCAAGTGGCATTTTTTAAGTGATGTTATAAAAATGTAACATTCTGCCACTTACCCAAAAAGATATTTTATGTAACTGATAAGCACTTTTTTTTCTTTTGGTTTGACAAGTATACCAAATATTTCACTTTAAATATTTTCTCTTGGCTAAACGTCTGTCAAATGTGCCTAAATAACTGTACCTAAAGATTCTTATTTACAGAAATAGGCAGACTTTTTTCCAGGTTGCTAGAGGAGAGCAGAAAGAGGAAGCCAACGAGGGTAAAACATTGCGTTTAACATGGAAAATGTAGAAGTGCATTAAAGAGAGGGAGTGGGAAAGCTATGTGAAATAAAGCTCTGCCAGAGTGGAAGAGTAGAAAGGTCACTCAGCTTGAAACTGGAAAACCTGGGTTCAATTCCCATAACTGCTACTTACTCATGGTATTATAGAAGTCACTTAACCTTGCTTAGCCTTTGTGGTATTGTAAAAGTCACTTAACCTTTTAACCTTAGTTTCCTCATTTATAGATTAAAGATAAATAATATCTATTTTGGATAACTGTTATGAGAATTAACTAAGGTAAAGTACATTTAAGTCATTTGCTTACTGGCACTACTTTTTTTAAAAAAATAAGCATTTCTTTTTTAAATAGTGAAAGCAACCAGATGCCTTGGAAACAGACATAGCATTAAGATGTGCACAGAAATCAAATGTAAGATATAATTTAAAATTAGGTCTTCATAGATAATCTATCTTAAAGGCAACATGGTGCTCCAATTAGCTTTATAATGGAGGTAGAGGCATGAAGAAGAAAAAGAGACTATTTAATGGGGATATTAGACAGTTTTCCTCATGTCATATTTTTAAATCCTTAGAACAACTTGAAAGTAGGTTTTACTATCCCCATTTCACAGAGGATTAAATAGATGCAAAATAGGTTTTCTAAATAACTTGTTCAATATCACACATCAAGTGGAGAGAGGAGGCTGAGAATCAATCAAACCCAGACCATCATGCCCAAAACACATTCTTCCTGTCATATTACCCCTCCTATACAACTAGAAAAAGCCACGCAGATGTATAATGGAAAATTTTAAATTATTTTATTGAATCTTCTATTACCTAAAAAGATAAATAGGGGGTGAAACCTTCTTATTTGTTACAATATAACCTTATAACCTCTATTTGGTTCAATTCCTAGGAGGATAGGTTCTCCTTAACACAGAAATTCAAATACTAACACTTTTGATATGCTGTTTTCATGAAAATATGTGGGAACCAATAACAAGTATACCGTAGATGTTTCAAAAACAGTATTCATATTTTCTAATAAAGAGGATACTCTCTCAAGAAAATTACCAATATGGCAAATATTTAAAGATGATGATAAAATAAAATCATCCCTTGTGATATGACCAAATCACCTAAAATATCTGTTTACCAAATGGTAGCCCATATCTTCATGCTTATTTGCAATCAGACTCTTGAAAAACAGTACAATGAGGAACCCAGGAAAGATGAATATACAGACAAACGGGAAAGACAAGATCATATACTAGATTGAATATGAAAACTTGCATCAATATCTCCATAAGAGTATGACCTCACTTGACTTCTCCCAGTTCAGATGATATAGGATTCCTTTAACTTAAAGTAACTGAAACTTTAAAAAAATATATAAGAAAAGCTAAGTCACAGTCTGGGTTCAACTTATAAGCATAAAACTTTCTATTTGTCTTAAGTTATTGAAGCCAAGAATTCTAAAGGAATCGCTGAACTAAATGGGTAGACCACTGCTGCATTATAATTTCTCCAGCTGCTGGAGGCTTAACTATGTGGTGCCATGTCTGAGAATGTGAAATGGACATATGATATGAAAGCATTATGATGTGTGATGACTTTGAATGTGCTGTGTGATAAAGCTTAGCAGACTCCTCTTTCCATTTGGCTTTTCAGATTTGCACACATTGTCAGGAAAGATTGCCAAAAAGCTTTCTTCCTTATTCTCTATTTTTAATGTATTTCTGCTAAGAGGTGAATCTTTATATGCTCTACTCTAATGCAAAGATCATGATTTTAGTACCTTTCCTGGGATTTGCAGGAAACATATGGAGAGCAGATTATTCAGGTTGTAAAAATTACCACTTCAGATTTGGTTCACTTGACTTGTCATCCTTCCTGTCATCCAGTATTCTCTTTTCACCTACCATGTAAACATCACTTGGCACAAGGTTTCTTTTTTTAAGTTGATGAGATTTCATGGACTCTTCGTGTGTAGGTGTGCACAAACATGCTGAAAAATGTGCATGTTTGTTTTGACATGAAAGAAAAAGAATAATTTGTCCTTTATCCTTTATTTAGTAGATAAATGTAAAATTAACCTTCGTTTACTTTTAACTGAATCCCAAGTATATTCAAAATGGAAAGACTGAATGGAGAATTAAGCAGAGACAAAACTGACATGATCACTGACACTGATGAGCATGAATCTACCAGCCAAGAAAACATAGATGAATGAAGACATTAAGTATAAGGTAGAAAGGAAATGTCAAAAGGAAAACACAAATTTTCTGGAAAATTAAAGGATGGAAAGAAGTTCTAGCTTGGGAACCTAGAATATTTACTTGAAGAGGAAAGCATTAAATAAAGTATAAAGTATAAGGATGCATCCAAGGCAATCTGGAGTCTGAGAAGTATAAAATGGTGATCTTGGTATAAAAAAATTGTAATTACACACATAGAGGCAGGAAAGCACTGAAAAGTTTTATTCAGTTGCAATTGTAAAGTATGGATATATGAAGCTTAGCTGTAGGGAGAGGGGTTGGAAAGCTTATTTAGAGTATGTTGCTTCAAATCATTTGCTTAGGAGATAATTTATTTATTAGTCAATGGAAATCACCAAGATTTCAGCAAAAATAAATGAGGAGTATGATTTAGGAAAGGTATTTTTGTAATAATTTAAAATATAGATCTGAGATAGTGAAGTTAGGTTGCAAAGACCAATTAATAGGCTACGCCAATTAATCCAGAAAAAAACAATAAAAGCAGAAATTTGTGCGGTTGTGGAAGAATATAAAACAGAATTACAACAAAAGTATTGCAGGGAAAATCTGCACAACAAAATATGCTGAATGCAAATACAGTTGGAAAGGGATAGAATTTTTTTTAAATGACACATGCTTAAAACTTGGAGGGATAGAGGATCTGGATAGCTAATAGGCAGCCAGTAGTTTAGATCAAATCAGTTTACCTTATAGATTATATTCCCTCTTTAGGATAAGGCAGGAATTGGTAAATGTATTTTTTAATAAAAGAAACATCATTATTTTACTGAGAGGAAGGAACAAGTAGAGACACAGAGAGAGAATTTGAAATACAATATATAGAAAGAAGATTGATAACATAAGGGGATCTGGATTCTCTAGATGATGACTGTGCAAATCACAAAAGGTTGGTTAGCTTTGGAAAAGAGGAGGAATATTTTTCTCAGTCAGTAGAGAAAGCAGGGCAAAAATATACAGATGTTTTCAGATGATGTTTTCACATGGGATAGAATAAATTTGAGGGACATAGAGTTAAATAGTCAACATCAGAATAAAGTCCAGGGTGAGATGATTTTCTAATTGTGAGGCAGCTCTGATTGTGGCTGGAAACAGAAGAGTGCAGGTAGAATGTAGAAGACTCATTGGGGAGTGTGCAAGACTCTGCAGCATCACACATGAGAGCTAACAGCTGCATACCCTTCATGGAGAAGTTCACACCAGCTGTGGGAAATTGGTCTCACTCAATCTGTCTATATCAACAATTTCACTACAGCTCAGCTAGAATTTGAATGCCGACTACACTAAATAAGTTGTAACAGGTTCAAAAAATTTGTGTTTCCCCATTCTCTAGGAGTGATTTTTCTTTCATTTTAATCTTTAATTAAAAAAAAATTGTTTAGATACACAAGTTCCTTCAAATTCCCTTTCAGGAATAGGTAATATAAACATATATACTTCTGTCAGTTTAATTAAGATTTTTAATCCTATACTCTTTTGATCAAGTGTTCTCAATCCAAAAATTTTCCTGTCCAATTTAGAGACAATCAGCAACATTACTTATCCTGAGTTTTCTTGAAGAGTATATAGATGTAAAGCTGATTTGCCATTTGTGGGTTTTTTTTGTAAATAATAACATATACCTTTATTTATACAGTGCTTTCAGTTTACAGAGGGTTATCACATATATCTGATTACAGTCTCACAACAACAATAAAGGTATTGCTTTATTCCTACTTCACTTTCGGCAAAACTGGGTTTTAGAGAGGCTAGGTAACTTCCTCAGGGACCAAGTTGACTTCATCTGGTAAGTGGATCAACTTAAACACTAATCTTTGAACTCCCTCTTCTGTGTTATGTCCATTCAATTAAGTTGAGGTTTGGGAATCTATATGTAATTATCAGTCATTATTAGACTTTATTTTACTTTTGATTTGCTTAGCAGATTATTAAGCTATTATTTGGTGCAATTTGCTGGTTTATGTCAGAATTCAACTACTTAAATGAAAGGAATATCATTATGCTCTTAAGGAAATGGTATTTTATTTAGGAAATAATAATACCTGTATAGTCAATATTGTCAGTGAAGTGTACTTCTATGCTACAGATTCTTTATTTCCCATTATGTATTTATTCTCTCTAAATTATTCATTTCCTGTATCAAAAGACCATGCTATGCTTAGATGGAAGAGAAGGCTGGTCTCAGAGACATTAGATGACAAAATTATTTTCTTTATTCAACAAAAATCATTAAACAAGTTATTCGACCCTATATAGGAGAAAATATAGCAAATATCTATTAACATGATTCTGTTAAATTGAAAACATTTATAAATAAAAATCATTTCTTACATTTGACTTAATATATGTTATTTGACCCCGAAATATACTTTCCGTCTGTCTTTATGTATCAGTGCTAAAACCATACAGTGGCAAAAAAGAGACAATTATCTAGCACACGAAAAAATTCAGCGAAGTTGTACATTTGGTACACAAGATATTTGCTTTTAGATTTCTTTAAAGTAAGAATTATGAAGTTTTAAAAATTCACTTAGAAACAGTTACTTTTCTTTTCCCATATTCCCATGAAGCCCTATTGGTGCTTTTTATTATTTTGGGAATAAAGCAGGAATAAATAAGTCACTACCTTCCAGAAAATTGATGTTAACCACTTAGTAGCCACTGAAGTAAGCATTTAACTTCAGTAAAATTTCATTATAGTGTGTTCAATTTTTCTCATTCACTATTGCTTAACTTTCAGGACACTTAGTTTAGAGTAATGAAGACAAAAAAGTACATCCAAAATGATATTGATTGCTTAATGTTCCCAAATTTGAAGGGAAAGGCACATTCTCTCTTGAGCCAAAAATTGATTCGCTTTTCATGGATTCTACTTTGAGTGCACTAGAGAAGAGGGAAATTTGCACGTCCTATACATTGCATAAACCCAACCTTCTTAGTACATTTTGCTTTGAATCTATGAAGTTTATTTTAACAATACCCAGGTCACACACAAGGTATGATTTAGAAATAAATTAACTTTAATTCCTAAGGTTTATGTAATCTTTTATATCTTATGACATCCAGATCTTGTTTTATGTTCCTTTAGCATTATTCAAGATGTTCTACAGCAATTGATCCTGACCAAAAAATATTTATAGTAAATGGCCTTAAGCCAATAATATGCCTTTTGCTTAATAAAATTGCTTTCTGAATAGTTTAAAAGGTGCTTGTATTTAATGGCAAATATAACACCGGCTGCTCTTTTCTGTGCCAAGTTGCTGTCTAGTTCAAGGTGTTAAATAGCATAATGAGTTTGGTCTCCTCTAATACAGAAAATAAAGACCCAGGAGAACTTCCACTGAGAGGGAGTTTTAGAATGTGAGATGACAGGTCGTTGTGAATATGACTTTTCCAAAAGAGGAGAGTTTCTAACTTTTCAAGGCCATGTTCATTCTCCTAATTCATTAGGTGGTTGAAAAGCTCTGTCAGGCAGAATTGTCAATAGGCTAAGATGTATTTCAAACACGACATCCAAAGACGTTAATCTTTCTCTTCGGATTCTGCCTGTGTGAACAGTGCTTTACTCAGAGAGATTTAGTAAAATAGCTCTTTTACTCTCACAAAATCAATTCTGTGTAAAAGGTATGAATGAAATCTTTCAGAAATTCTAAATTGTAGTTTAGTTTGTATGAAATAGGTATCTTTTAGTCATTGTGAATTCCTTTTATTATTTCTTAAGGGGAGGTGGTGATTATATGGAATCTGACTTAAGACTCAAAAATAATTTCCATGGACTTACATGCATAGCAATATTAAAATAAAAATTATCTTTAGTTTTGGTTTTGAAAGTTAATTATTAACTCTGTTAAGGGAATTACTAGTCTAGAGCAAATCTCATAGACAGAAAAAAAGCTATTTACTATTTTAAAATAATTCTTATACCTTTTAGATATGCATTAACCTGTTGGAATTTACTTTTGTATATACATAATAACTAAGCTTACTAATATTATTTTTTTTTAATTTTTTAAAATTTTACTTTCATTTCCAGGATACATGTGCAGAATGTGCAGGTTTGTTACATAGGTATACAAGTGCCATGGTGGTTTGCTGCACCTATCAAACCATCATCTGGGTTTTAAGCCCCGCATGCATTAGGTATTTTTCCTAATGCTCTCCCTCCCTTTGCTCCCCATCACCTGGCAGGCTCCAGTGTGTGATGTTCCCCTTCTTGTGCCCATGTGTTCTCATTGTTCAATTCCCACTTATAAGTGAGACCATGTGGTGTTTGATTTTCTGTTCATGTGTTAGTTTGCTGAGAATGATGGCTTCCAGCTTCATCCATGTCCCTGCAACAACTTAAAAGGGAAGTGAAGGACCTCTTCAAGGATAACTACAAATCACTGCTCAAGGAAATAAGAGAGGACACAAACAAATGGAAAAATATTCCATGCTCATGGATAGGAAGAATCAATGTCATGAAAATGGTCGTACTGCCCAAAGTAATTCATAGATTCAATGCTATTTATATCAAGCTACCATTGACTTTCTTCACAGAATTAGAAAAAACTACTTTACATTTCATATGGAACCAAAAAAAGAGCCCATATAGCCAAGCAAAAAGAACTAAGCTACCTGATTTCACACTATACTACAAGGCTACAGTAATCAAAACAACATGGTACTGGTACCAAAACAAATATATAGACCAATGGAACAGAACAGAGACCTCAGAAATAACACCACACATCTACAACCATCTGATCTTCGACAAACTTTACAAAAACAAGCAATGGGGAAAGGATTCCCCACTTAATAAATGATGCTGGAAAAACTGGCTAGCCATATGCAGAAAACTAAAACTGGACCCTTTCTTTAAATCTTATACAAAAATTAATTCAAGATGTTTTAAAGTTTACTAATTTTCTACATGAAAAGTGAACTTAGGATCAAGAAGTGAGACTTATTGCAGGAAATTTCTAAAAATAAATCTGGCAAACCATAAGAATGACGTGTAAAGACTTTTATTGCTGTGTACATCAGACTACATTGTAGAAGACATTGACAACATTTAAAAATAGTTGTTTCTGAAGATAATTTAGAAGATCCAATATTATTTCTAAAACTAATTGATAATAAAATATATTTGGCTAAAGCTGAGTTATACAAAGCTAAGCAAGTTTTTAACTTTTGCTGCACGAATTTTCAGAGCCTTTTAAAAAACTTTTAAAATTTTTAATTAATTTATTTTAAATTATACTTTGAGTTCTGGGATACAAGTGCAGAAAGTGTCGGTTTGTTACGTAGGTATGCATGTGCCGTGGTGGTTTGCTGCACCTATCAACCTTTCGTCTAGGTTTTAAGCCCTTCATGCATTAGCTATTTGTCCTAATACTCTCCCTTCCCTTAGCTCCCACCTTCTGACTGGCCTCAGTGTGTGTTGTTCACTTCCCTGTGCCCATGTGTTCTCATTGTTCAACTCCCAGTTATGAGTGAGAACATACAGTGTTTTGTTTTCTTTTTCTGTGTTAGTTTGCTGAGTATGATGTCTTCCAGCTTCATCCATGTCCCTGCAAAGGACATGACCTCATTCATTTTTATGGCTGCATAGTATTCCATGGTGTGTATGTACCACATTTCTTTATCCAGTCTATCATTGATGGGCATTTGGATTGGTTCCATGTCTTTGCTATTGTAAATAGTGTTGCAATAAACATATGTGTGCAGGTGTCTTTACAGTAGAATGATTTATTTTCCTTTGGATATATACCCAGTAATGAGATTGCTGGGTCAAATGTTATTTCTGGTTCTAGAGGAATAGCCACACTTTCTTCCACAATGGTTGAACTAATTTACATTCCCACCAACAGGGTAAAGGCATTCCTATTTCTCCACAGCCTCACCAGCATCTATTGTTTCTTGACGATCTAATAATTGCCATTCTGACTGCTGCGAGGTGGTGTCTCATTGTGGTTTTGATTTGCATTTCCTTTTTTAAAACTTTTACGTTCAGGGGTACATTTGGATGTTTGTTACATAGGTAAATTTGTGTCATGGAGGTTTATTGTACAGATTATTTCATCACCCAGGTAGTGAGCCTAGTACTCATTAATTATTTTTCCTGATCCTCTCCCTCTTCCCACCTTCCACCCTCTGAAAGGTCCCAGTGTGTGTTATTCCCCTTTATGTGTCCATATGTTCTCATCATTTAGCTTCCACTTATAAGTGAAAACATGCAGTGTTTGGTTTCTGTTTCTGCATTAGTTTGCTAAGGATAATGGCCTCCCATTCCATCCATGTCCCTGCAAAGAACATCATGTTGACCTTTTTATAAAACTCATTGTGATTATCCAAAACAATGTCTGTAAACTTAAAATGCATTTCTTAGATTGTTTTATCAAAGAAGGCTTAATTTGCAGAGCATGTCGTGAAATATTCTGTTGAAAGCATAGACCTAATTTATAATTTCCTCACCGAAGAAACCACTGTTTCCTTTTGCCTAGAGAGTACATTTCAAACTCTAGCACTTCTTAAATTTTCTGTTGAAATTGGCCTCAATCTATTTTAATTTTTCACTTACAGGCATCCCATTCTATCTTTCTTTCCACTAGAAGAAAACAAATGATTTTTATTTTCTGAAAAATTCAGGCACTTACACCTCTTGTTTATTAAGTAATCAACTTTTGTATTTTTAGTGAAGAAATGGTTGTATGTGGGAAACAGTATAATATTTCCCTGGTGGTACATGGTCTGAGACTACCATCTCAATGATTAGCTAAGGCTCTTTTTTTGAGGTTTGCATCTTTGTGACAATAAATGATATTATAGCAAAATTCAAGTCTTTATGTGTGAGTATAACAGATATATTCTACTGATTTAATTAAAATACACTGAAATTGAATTTAAAAACCTTGTATCTTTCCTTCGCTTGATGAATTCCACAGAATAAGTACCAGAACAAAATTACTAGGATCTTCATGTCAAATTTTCATGAAAATAAAATAAATGTATTAATTTTTAAATGTGTAAATATATATTAAGTGTCTCTGAAGAAATTCTGTATCTATAATTAAGCATAAAGAAGTAAATGCAAGTTTCTAAATAACCAATAGCTTTGTTTATTAAACCTCTACTAATTTGTGATCATTTTTTCAGAAACTATTTCATTATATTTATGAATAAAGAGTTTAGCATATAAATGATTAAATAAATCTATCTAGTTACTTACCAGTAAGTCTTATACAGTTCTTGAAAATACATTGCAGTTTAATTTAAGTTATACAATTTGAGCTAAGTTCAAAGTTATTAAACGTTTACACTTGTCTCTATGAAAAGAAAATAACTTTAAAAACTAGTTTTAGTTAACTTTATTATCTATTGTAAATGTCTACTGTCTAATTATAATGTTAAAGGATTTCTCATTTCTTCTTGTTAGTTACCAATTTAGATTCCCTTTCTTTTAAAAAATTGATATATTCATGTTTTTCTTATATATTTATAACACTTATGTTTTGAACCCTGAAATATCCTGTATGTTGCAAATATTTTCCTAGTATGTCTCTTACTTTTTAACTTTATTTATAGGGCTATGATAAGATGGAAGTTTACATTTTTAACCTGAGCTGTAATTGATTTATGCCTATTCCTCCCAAACTTCAGGATCACTTTTCTGCCATTTCTGTTTTTATTTATTTATGTGTTCACGTCTAGATGTCTAATTTACCAATAATAAATCTCATCAATTGAATCCTTGATAAATGAAGAATTTTATTATTTGCATCCTCTTCCACTTCCATCTCTTACTCCAATTAGTTTTGTAATACAGTCTTTATTTTCTCTGTTGCTTATTATTTGATCTTTAAAACCTCTCCTTAAACTTATGGATAGTAAATACTTGATTCCCTCATACTGTAATTAGTAAATAAACAAGAACTCTGTCATCTCATTATCCTTCTTCACTTAGTTCCATATTTTGCATATTATTAAATATTTCTTGCTTTATCTAGAAGTTGGTTCTAAAATTGAAATTATTCTTTGATTAAGAACATATTTTTATGTGATTAGGATTACACAGTACAATTCGTTACAGAACCATATATTTTTCTACAAACACACTTCCTCCTCTTTGCTTTAAATGTTACAACCCTGGCGCACGCAAAGGATTCTTCATTGTTAAAGCCTGACAGGTGCCTAAAATTATACTTTTTGCTTTCTTTTGCATTTGCATCAGGCTTTTCTTGAATCATATGTTTCTCTTGGAGTTGCTAATTGCCTTTCTTTTGTTTTTCTGGGAAAAATTAAACTGTTTTCTTCTCTACAACTATAATAATATTCATGTTTATAACTATCCGATTCTATTTTATTTTACAATACCTACTTCATTCTATTTTTTTCTTCTTGAAACCCAAAGCCTGTCTGCTTTTTCTTGGACTGGCTTCCCTAAAATTAATCTCTGGCTTTCAATTACAGTTTTTTAAATTAATTACAATTAATTTAAATTAATTACAATTTTTTAAACTTTTTTTCTGAAGTTTCTGATTACCTGTTTCTCCTCTCCAGTATTTTGTGCCATTTTTACACCTTGTTTCTCCTAATGTATCTATCATAGTAACTATCTTGTGGGACTTCTTCCTCTCAAAGTCTGATCTTTTGGCATACACTGGTGATCTAAAGGATTCAATCAACTTAATCTTGGATCTTGTAACTGCCTCATGTTTGTTGTATTCCTTTGTTTGTTTGTATATATCCTCAGTACCTTCGGAAGAAAGGTGCCAGAATGGAATAGCCTTTTCATAAATAAAATGCCTTTGTTCTGCCTTCGCATGACAATGTTTGAATAAATACTTCATTTCTAAAAGTGTATTTTCTCAGCACACAATGTTTTAAATTTTGATGTACTTAGATAAACTTAGTTCCTTTATAATTCCTTCCTCTGCTCTCACATTTAGTAAATACTTCATTTCCCCCAAACAGATAAAAAAAAAGTCACCTCAATTTTCCATTATTTCATTTTCAGATATAATTTCTTACCCCAAAATGCGGTACATAGTGTAAGATTAGAACCAAAGCCTTATGACTGATTGGGGTATCTGAAAGAGACAAGGAGAATGGGACCAAATTGGAAAACATACTTCAGGATATCACCTAGGAAAACTTTCCAACCTAGCAAGACAGGCTAACATTCAAATTTGGGAAATCCAGAGAACCTCAGTAAAATACTCTCAGAGAAGATCAACCCCAAGACAAATAATCTTCAGATCTCCAAGGTTGAAATGAAGGAAAAAAAGTTAAGGGGAGCCAGAGAGTAAGGCCAGGACACCTACAAAGGGAAGCCCATCAGAATAACAGCAGACCTGTCAACAGAAACTGTACAAGCCCGAAGAGATTGGGGGCCAATACTCAGTATTCTTAGAGAAAAGAATTTCCAAGCCAGAATCTCATATCTGGCCAAACTAAGCTTCATAAGTGAAGGAGAAAGAAAAGCCTTTTCAGACAATAAAACCTGAGGGAATTAGTCACCACCAGGCCTGTCTTGCAAAAGCTCCTGAAGGAAGCACAAGAAATGGAAAGGAAAAACAGTTACCAGCCACTACAAAAACACACTGAACTACACTAACAATGACACTGTGAAGCAACTACATCAACATGTCTGCAAAATAACTAGCTAACATCGTGATGACAGGATCAAATTCACACATAATAATATCAACTTTAAATGTAAATGGGCTAAATGCCCCAATTAAAAGACACAGAATGGAAAGCCGAATAAAGGGTCAAGACCTATTGGTGTGCTGTATTTAAGAGATCCATCTGTTGTGCAAAAACACATATAGGCTCAAAATAAAGAGATGGAGGAAAATCTACCAAGCAAATAGAAAGCAGAAAAAATCAGGGGTTGCAATCCTAGTTTCTGACAAAACAGACTTTAAACTAACAAACATCAAAAAAGACAAAGAAGATCATTACCTAATAGTAAAGAGTTCAATTCAAAAAGAAAAGCTAACAATAAAAGACAACTTCATACAAATATCCCTGATGAACATTGATGTAAAAATCCTCAATAAAATCCTAGCAAACCAAATCTATCAGCACATCAAAAACCTTGTCCACCACAATCAAGTAGGCTTCATCTCCAGGATTCAAGGCTGGTTCAAGATACACAAATCAATAGATATAATTCATCACATAAACAGAAATAAAGACAAAAACCACATTATTATCTCAATAGACACAGCATAAACCTTCAGTGTAATTCAACATCCCTTCATGTTAAAAACTCTCAATAAACTAAGTATTGATGGAACATACCTCAATAATAAGAGGCATTTATGATAAATCCACAGCCAATATCATACTGAATGGGCAAAAGCTGGAAGCATTCCCCTTGAAAACTGGCAAAAGACAATGATGCCCTCTCTCACCACTTCTATTCAACATGGTATTGGAAGCTCTGGTAAAGACAATTAGGCAACAGAAAGAAATAAAGAGTATTCAGATAAGAAGAGAGGAAGTCAAACTCTCTCTGTTGTCAGATGGCATGATCCTACATCTAGAAAACCCCATCATCTCAGCCCAAAAGCTTCTTTAGCTGGTAAGCAACTTCAATAAAGTCTCAGGATACAAAATCAGTGTGCAAAAATCAAAAGCATTCCTATACACCAACAACAGAGAAGCAGAGTGCCAAATCATGAATGAACTCCCAGTCACAATTGTTACAAAGACAATAAAATACCCAGGAATACAGCTAACAAGGGAAGTGAAAAGTCTCTTCAAGGATTACTACAAACCACTGCTCAAGGAAATTAGAGAGGAGAAAAACAAATGGAAAAGCATTCCACGTTTATGGATAGGAAGAATCAATATCATGAAAATGGCCATATTGCCCAAAGTAATATATAGATTCAATGGTATTCTCATCAAACTACCATTGACATTTTTCACAGAATTAGAAAAAAAACTACTTTAAAATTAATATGGAATCAGAAAAGAGCCCATATAGTCAAGACAATCCTAAGCAAAAAGAACAAAGCTGGAGGCATCACACTACCCAACTTCAAACTATAGTTCAAAGCTACAGTAACCAAAACAGCATGGTCCTGGTTCAAAAACAGACATGTAGACCAATGGAACAATGTAGAGAACTCAGAAGTAAGACTGCACATCTACAACCATCTTATCTTTGACAAACGTGACAAAAACAAGTAATTATGAAAAAATTCCCTGTTCAATAAATGGTGCTGGGAGAACTGGCTGGCCATATGCAGAAAATTAAAACAGGACCCCTTCTTTATAACTTATACAAAAATGAACTCAGGAAGGATTAAAGACTTAAACATAAAACCCAAAACTATAAAAACCCCACAAGACAATCTAGGCAATAACACTCAGGACATAGGCATGGGCAAAGATTTCAGGACAAAAACTTCAAAAACAATTGCAACATAAGCAAAAATTGACAAATGGAATCTAATTAAACTAAAGGGCTTCTGCACAGCAAAATAAAGTATCAGCAGAGTTGAACAGGCAACCTACAAAATGGGAGACAATTTTTGCAATCTATTCATCTGACAAAGGTCTAACATCCGGAATCTACAGGGAACTTAAACAAATTTTCAAGAAAAAAACAACCCCGTCAAAAAGTGGGCAAAACAGATGAATAGACACTTTTGAAAGAAGACATTTATGTGGCCAACAAACATATGAATAAAAAGGTCAATATCACTGATCATTAGAGAAATGCAAATCAAAACCACAATGAGATACCATCTTATGCTAATCAGAATGGTGATTATTAAAAAATCCAAGAAACAACAGATGCTGGCAAGGCTGTGGAGAAGTAGGAACACCTTTACACTGTTGGTGGGAATGCAAATTAGTTCAACCATTGTGGAAAGCAATGTGGCAATTCCTCAAAGAC
Organism: Pan paniscus; assembly: GCF_029289425.2. Lineage (NCBI taxonomy): Eukaryota > Metazoa > Chordata > Mammalia > Primates > Hominidae > Pan > Pan paniscus. The sequence goes on from NC_073254.2 coordinate 113,650,405, forward strand.
CTAGAACCAGAAACACCACTCGGCCTAGCAGTCCCATTAATGAGTTTATACACAAAAGAATATAAATCATTCTATTATAAAAATACATGCACACATATGTTCATTGGAGCACTGCTCACAATAGCAAAGCCATGTAATCAACCCAAATGCCCATCAATGATAGACTGGATAAAGAAAATGTGGTACATATACACCATGGAATACTATGCAGCCATAAAAAGAAACAATATCATGTCCTTTGCAGGCACATGGATGGAACTGGAGGCCATTATCCTCAGCAAACTAATACAGGAACAAAAAACCAAACACCACTTTTTCTCACTTACAAATGGGAGCTGAACAATGAGAACGCATGGACACAGGTAGGGGAGCAATACACACTGGGCATGTCGGTGAGGGGTGCAGGGAGGGAGAGCATCAGGAAAAGTAGCTAATGCTTGCTAGGCTTAATACCTAGGTGATGGGTTGATAGGTGCAGCAAAACACCATGACATATGCTTACCTGTGTAACAAACCTGCATATCCTGCACATGTATCCCAGAACTTAAAATAAAATGAAAGATATGATCAAAGCTGATTTTTCCTCTAAGGAATACATATTTCTCTATACCATTTGTTGAATAATAAATCCCGTTTCCCATTTATCTGTGATGTATCCTTTAATATATTCTAAATATAATTATCTATATCTAAATAGTAACAATATCAATCTTGTTGACCTCTATGTTGATTCTTATGCCAGTACCACATTCTATAAATTATCAAAACTTTGTACTATAACTTAATATCTTGAAGACAAACCTTTCATTATCCATTTTATTACTAGTCTTTTTTTTTATAATTAAGGATATTTATGTTTGTCATTATATATAATTCAATACATAAAGGAAGAAAATGAAGATCAAGGCATTACTGAATATGCATGAAATGTTAATACTTTGTGTATAGTTTTGATTTTTTGTATGTACAGAGGCACATTGGAAAATGAACACATTAATCTCTCTGTGTGTCATACCTGCATAGAATCTCCTCTAAAGATACACCGATATTTTGATAAATGATTCAATACTGATGGACATTTCAATTGTATCTCATTTGTTCTATTGAAAAATAGCAGGGGTATGGATTGCTTTACACATGTGGCTGTCCACTTGTTACATTATTTAACTGAGAGAAATCTCACAAGTAGAATTTCAACATATGCTCATTTCATAATTGTGATATATTTTAAGATGTCTACTTATGAATGTATGCAAAAACATTAACAATTTATTTTAAAACTTGATTTTCCCATCATTATGATTATTATTATATCATTATTATTGGAATTTTAAAAGCTGCTCCTGATGGGCAAAATGTTATCTTTATTATAATTTGTGCCTATTTGATGATTATAATTAATGATTATGATTAATTTATTATCAATCATTTATTTTTTAATTACATGTTTACATTATTTTACTATTTTCCATCAGAAAGTAATTTTTCATAATGACTTATAGAAGCAGCTTATAGTAGACTGTCAAGCATTGCACACTTGCTTCAATTTGTCATTTGTTAAACATGCTGTCATATTTTTATCACAAGTAGTGTTTATTCTTTAAAATTAATTTGTGGAATTTCTCTTTCTGGCTTTTGATCAGAATTAGAAGCAATTTTGAGACTCATAAGATTAGTTTTATTTCCATTTTCATTTTTCCTCTAGAACTTTTAATAATGTCATTTTCATGTTTTATTTAGAAATGAATATGGAATTTATTCAGGTATAAGGAGTACAGGAGTGATTTCACTATTTTTCACAAATGGCTAGTCATCTGTCCTAATGCCGTATTTCCTCTGCTGATTTGAAATATTCTATTTATCATGTTATTTTAAAATTTGGTCTGCTTCTGGACTCAATTCTGTCTCAGCAATTTCCAGTTCTATTTTTCTTCTAGCTTGAACTTTTAAAAATACATTAGGTTCTTAAAATATTATATCATTACCAATTGGCATGTTTTGTCCCCATTATTAATGTTGAAATTTGGAGATTTAAGCTTAAGTCCTCTGTCCCAGAAGGCATGGTTATTTTGCTTTCTTTTTCTGTTGCTTGTGTTCGCATGTAAAAATTCTTGGACTCTTTTGGGTGTCCTCGACCTTGTGCATGTTCACAGAGTTTGGGGCCTTCATATTTTTTTTAGGCCGGACTATACATTCTAGCCCAGCTTTCACAAAGCTTGTGTGGGCTTTATAGAGTATTAGTCCACCTGATAACTTTTTCCATCGATTCTGCTTAATATTTCCAGAGTGCATAGCTACACCTGGAACTTCAAACAAGAGAACCAAACTGAGCTAAATTAGAGTTCAACCCTTTCTGCTGGCTCTCCTGGTCAATATCAGAGGTTCCCAGACCACGTTACCACCCATAATCTATTGGCATGTTACACAGGGCTATAAGTAGCACGGCAAACCTCACTTCTGCTTACACATTACTCAGTTACCTTTGTCATTATCAGCTATTTTACTAAATGTTCAAGTACGAATATTTGCTTAATTTTATAAAATGTTTGTAAAATATCTACCCCGATAATCACGTGTTTTAACATGTGTATGGAAGTAATAAAATTTATGGATTTCCTAATGTTGAACCAACCTTCCTATATTATAGAATGTTATAATCAGTTTATGATCTAGAATCTCTTTAATACACTGTGGTATTTAAGTTATGGTCATATGAAATATATATAATTATTATACTTAAAATGAAGCACTGTATTAATATTTAAATTATAGGATTTTATATCTGTATTCCTAAGTGAGATATAACAACATTTACAAATATCTATTGAGTGCCTGCTGTGTGGTAAGCAGTGTTCAAAACATTGAGGTTTCAGCTGTGCCTTCATGGAGCTAACCCTCCAGTGGTCAGAAACACACAATAAACATGTTTAAAAAGTGAAAGTAAAATCAATTCACATCGTCATATGACAAATAAAATAAAATTGATTGAATTGGTTAGAGAGTGCCTGAGGCAGCATAACCTTAGAGTGTTTAAGGAAGGACTCTGAGGACTTGCAATTTGAGTTAAAACCTGAGTGATGAGAAGGATTCGGCTTTAAGACATCCTAAGAAAGAATGTTTTGGTAGAAGGTGTAAAACACAAGTTGCCAAAATATAGGTTTTAGCTTTCTATGTAATTATTTAGCTTTGCTAATTCTAACATCATTGTTATAAGGGGGAATTTTATAATTTTCTGTTTTCTGGGATATGTTTCAGTGCAATACATATTATTTACTTGCTGAAGTTGTGATAGCATTTACCAGAAGCATCATAAGAATCTGGCTGCATTTGGTTTGATGTTTGTTTGATAGTTTTTCTATTTCATAGTTGTTGGTTACTACTGGTTAACTCCCAGGTTTTCTACCTCTTTGGTAATCCATTAAGTAGTTGTTTAAAACAAATATGCATTTTCATTATTTTAGATTTTTTTTCATCGTGTATGGGGTATTTTCTCATGACTTTTTATGTACTGTCAGTGATTACTAACTCTTTTTAATTACTCTGGCCAAGTAATTATTTTTATTTTCTCTGAAAGCATTTCCAAGGTTTTCTCTTTTTGCCATTATTTTCTGCTTGTCATGTTTTTGGAAAATATCAGATCATGTATTATTAGCTCTTTTTTCTTTTGCTTCTTAATTTGTGTTTCTTTTCTTTTGTACTTTAAGTTCTAGGGTACATATGGACAACATGCAAGTTTGTTACTTATATATACATGTGCCATATTGGTGTGCTGCACCCATTAACTCGTCATTTACATTGGTTATATCTCCTAATGCTTTCCCTCCCCCATCTCCCCACCCAACAACAGGCCCTGGTGTGTGATGTTCCCCTTCCTGTGTCCAGGTGTTCTCATTGTTCAATTCCCACCTATGAGTGAGAACATTCAGTGTTTGTTTTTTTTGTCCTTGCGATAGTTTGATGACAATGATGGTTTCCAGCTTCATCCATGTCCCTACAAAGGACATGAACTCATCCTTTTTTATGGCTATATAGTATTCCCTGGTGTATATGTGCCACATTTTCTTAATCCAGTCTATCATTGATGGACATTTGGGTAGGTTCCAAATCTCCACTATTGTGAATAGTGCCGCAATAAATATACGTGTGCATGTGTCTTTATAGCAGCATGATTTATAATCCTTTGGGTATATACCCAGTAATGGGATGGCTGGGTCAAATGGTATTTCTAGTTCTAGATCCTTGAGGAATTGCCACAATGTCTTCCACAATGGTTGAACTAGTTTACAGTCCCACCAACAGTGTAAAAGTGTTCCTATTTCTCCACATCCTCTCTAGCACCTGTTGTTTCCTGACTTTTTAATTATTGCCATTCTAAGTGGGGTGAGATGGTACCTCATTGTGGTTTTGATTTGCATTTCTCTGATGGCCAGTGATTACAAGCATTTTTTCGTGTGTTTTTTGGCTGCATAAATGTCTTCTTTTGAGAAGTGTCTGTTTATATGCTTCACCCACTTTTTGATGGGGTTGTTTGTTTTTTTCTTGTAAATTTGTTTGAGTTCTTTGTAGATTCTGGATATCAGCCCTTTGTCAGATGAGTAGATTGCACAAATTTTCTCCCATTCTGTAGGTTGCCTGTTCACTCTGATGGTAGTTTCTTTTGCTGTGCAGAAGCTCTTTAGTTTATTTATATCTCATTTGTCAATTTTGGCTTTTGTTACCATTGCTTTTTGTGTTTTAGTCATGAAGTCCTTGCCCGTGCCTATTTCCTGAATGGTATTGCCTAGTTTTTCTTCTAGGGTTTTTATGGTTTTAGGTCTAAAATTTAAGTATTTAATCCATCCATCTCGAATTAATTTTTGTATAAGGTGTAAGTAAGGGATCCAGTTTCAGCTTTCTACATATAGCTAGCCAGTTCTCCCAGCACCATTTGTTAAATAGGGAATCCTTTCCCCATTTCTTGTTTTTGTCAGGTTTGTCAAAGATCAGATGGTTGATGTGTGGTATTATTTTGAGGGCTCTGCTCTGTTCCATTGGTCTATATCTCTGTTTTGGTAGCAGTACCATGCTGTTTTGGTTACTGTAGCCTTGTAGTATAGTTTGAAGTCAGGTAGCATGATGCCTTCAGCTTTTTTCTTTTGGCTTAGGATTGTCTTGGCAGCGTGGGCTCTTTTTTGGTTCCATATGAACTTTAAAGTAGTTTTTCCAATTCCGTGAAGAAAGTCATTGGTAGCTTGTTGGGGATGGCATTGAATCTATAAATTACCTTGGGCAGTATGGCCATTTTCATGATATTGATTCTTCCTATCCATGAGCATGGAATGTTCTTCCATTTGCTTGCGTCCTCTTTTATTTTGTTGAGCAGTACTTCTCCCTGAAGAGGTCCTTCACATCCCTTGTAAGTGGGATTCCTAGGTATTTAATTCTCTTTGAAGCAATTGTGAATGGGAGTTCCCTCATGATTTGGCTCTCTGTTTGTCTGTTATTGGTGTATAAGAATGTGACCACATAGTTGGAAGTAAAGCAGTCTTCAGCAAATGTAAAAGAACAGAAATTATAACAAACTGTCTCTCAGACCGCAGTGTAATCCAACTAGAACTCAGGATTAAGAAACTCACTCAAAACCGCTCAACTGCATGGAAACTGAACAACCTGCTCCTGAATGACTACTGGGTACATAACGAAATGGAGGCAGAAATAAAGATGTTCTTTGAAACCAATGAGAACAAAGACACAACATACCTGAATCTCTGGGACACATTTAAAGCAGTGTGTAGAGGCAAATTTATAGCACTAAATGCCCACAAGAGAAAGCAGGAAAGATCTAAAATTGACACCCTAACATCACAATTAAAAGAACTAGAGAAGCAAGAGCAAACACATTAAAAAGCTAGCAGAAGGCAATAAATAACTAAGATCAGAGAAGAACTGAAGGAGATAGAGACACAAAAAACCCTTCAAAAAATCAATGAATCCAGGAGCTGGTTTTCTGAAAAGATCAACAAAATTGATAGACTGCTAGCAAGACTAATAAAGAAGAAAAGAGAGAAGAATCAAATAGACACAATAAAAAATGATAAAGGAGATATCAACCCCGATCCTACAGAAATACAAACTGCCATCAGAGAATACTATAAACACCTCTACGCAAATGAACCAGAAAATCTAGAAGAAATGGATAAATTCCTGGGCACATACACTCTCCCAAGACTAAACCAGGAGGAAGTTGAATCTCTGAATAGACCAATAACAGGCTCTGAAATTGAGGCAATAATTAATAGCTTACCAACCAAAGAAAGTCCATGACCAGATGGATTCATAGCCGAATTCTACCAGAGGTACAAGGAGGAGCTGGTACCATTCCTTCTGAAATTATTCCAATCAATAGAAAAAGAGGGAATCCTCCCTAATTCATTTTATGAGGCCAACATCATCCTGATACCAAAGTCTGGCAGAGACGCAACAAAAAAAGAGAATTTTAGACCAATATCCCTGATGAACATTGATGCAAAAGTCCTCAATAAAATACTGGCAAACCGAATCCAGCCCCACATCAAAAAGCTTATCCACCATGATCAAGTGGGCTTCATCCCTGGGATGCAAGGGTGGTTCAACATATGCAAATCAGTAAATGTAATGCAGCATATAAACAGAGCCAAAGACAAAAACCACATGATTATCTCAATAGATGCAGAAAAGGCCATTGACAAAATTCAGCAACGCTTCATGCTAAAAACTCTCAATAAATTAGGTATTGATGGGATGTATCTCAAAATAATAAGAGCTATTTATGACAAACCCATAGCCAATATCATACTGAATGGGCAAAAACTGGAAGCATACCCTTTGACAACTGGCACAAGACAGGGATGCCCTCTGTCACCGCTCCTATTCAACATAGTGTTGGAAGTTCTGGCCAGGGCAATCAGGCAGGAGAAAGAAATAAAGGATATTCAATTAGGAAAAGAGGAAGTCAAATCGTCCCTGTTTGCAGATGACATGATTGTATATCTAGAAAACCCCATCATCTCAGCCCAAAATCTCCTTAAGCTGATAAGCAACTTCAGTAAAGTCTCAGGATACAAAATCAATGTGCAAAAAACATAAGCATTCTTATACACCAATTTGTGTTTATTATCTTCTCGTACTTCTTTTTTAACATCTGAGATCGACAATTAATAAGTTGCCTTCCTCATCAAAAAAATCTCTTTGACAGCATCTCATGAGTTTTGATATGTAATATACTGCAGTAATGAAAAGTTTTGTCTTCCCCTTGATGCAATGTTATTTAATAAGATGATTAAGTATTTTTAAGTATACATGGTTCTTCTTTTTGCATAAGTTAAAGCTACTCTTTAACTTTTTTTTTGTTTCTAGTTTGTCCTTGTAGTTTGTTGAAATTTCTCCCAAGTACTGGTAATAAGTGGATATTTTAAGGTACATTTTCAAAGTTTATGTTAATTTATGTACTTTATAGCCTAATATAATTATGGCTATAATATAATTATGGCTATATATATTACGGCTATAACATATAATATGGCACTAATATAATTATGGCTGTAAATAAAAGTAGTGTATTTGTTCATCCATTCATTCAACAGATATTTACTGAGCCCCTGCCTTGCTTTACTTATTGTCCCTAGAAATGGGGATAAAGCTACAAATAAATGAAAGAAAAGGTGTTGACTTTATGTTGAAATATAAATACAATGTATAATGCAGAAGAAATGAAAAGAAGTACAGATAACTAGAGAGATAAGAAATCATCATAGCAGTATTCCACAAAGATGGTCACTTATCAAGTTGATGCATTTATTTTCAGTTTTTCTTAATTCATGCTAAAAATACAGATTTAGAGAAGAGATTTCACTACCCTTTAAAACATAACTAGCCAAAATTTAAAGACAAGCACATTACATTTTAAGAGTCCTAAGGTGGGTCAAATAAGAAATCGAAGCTCTTTGAGCCAATGTTTTCAACCTTTTTGAAAACTGGAAATAAGCCAGGCTTTCTTCGTTGCATGCTTTCCATTAGCTGTTACTTAGCAGAAAACATTTCAGATGCCTCTCTTTGCATTGCTGTCTTGATTTTCTTTTTTTCAATTTCAGCAGAGTGGCTCATAAATAAACATGTTCACGGCTCAGGTTGGGAGTGACAGTTTATTCCTACTATTTTGATGGATTGTACAAGATATCTACAGTTCTGTTCTCTAACTAAACATCCATACATGGACTGTAAAATTAATCATACCATGGCAGGATGCCTAAGAATTTGGAACAGCTTCTTTCTTGGTGACTCTAAGTATCAAAGTGAAAGTTTCATTTTAGTAATGATAATTAATGAAATCTATTATTTGATGATTTATCCTCCAAATAGTGTATAGACTGCCTTTCTGTGAACCCCAGCTTCACTCATAAACCATGCCACATGCGCTTAGCTGTCTATAGGTTATATTTGATTACAAAGTGAGTGTCTTCCTTTGGTCATTGAATCATTATTGATGCTTTTCATGGAAGCTTGTTGTGATATTTTTCACATATTTGCTGATGGCCTTGAAGTCTGTATACATAGGCAGTGCTGCATCATTAAAGATTGGCACCCAAGTGTGGTAATGCCCTTCTGTGAACCCCAGCTGCTCTGTACCTTGAGAATAAACCTCACCCTAATTACAGGGGAAATGGGAGGTAAAGCGAAGACTGCATGTATATCACTTACCCCAAATACAAGGAGATGTCACACTTGTTCCAATGTTTACTCTCTCTTTTCACCCTTCTTCCAGCTGAGCACTTTCAACTCACTGGGAAGAGGCTGGTTCTTGAGATCTGAAGGTCATGAATTCTGTTGCACTGGCAGGCTTCAAGGATGTGGTTAGCAGATGACTATGTTGCCTGTATTCTTTGTATATATGGTCACAGATCATTAAACATCACTTCCATTAACATCTGCTTCTGTCTTTCAGCAATAATGTATGTGAGCCCGTGGAATCTCTTAAGGAAAGGCATATTTGTACACAGAAGGAATTATTGGTTGTATGTTATGATCACAAGAAAGATGTGATCTAAAAATATGACTAAATGAGTAATTAAAAATAGTAGAACTCTCTTTCTTGAAAACCTGCTAATGCTGCCTTTATAGTATCTGTTTCATTTCTTTCATGTCCTATTGCACACCCTTCACTGACAGACCTGAACTATTGCATAACCTTTAAACTAATCTCCACATTTCCAATGTGGTCTAATGTGTATGTGTCATGTTGCTTTCATTTTAACAATCTGTTCTCATCAAACAAAATCTACCAGTGTCCCCCTTATTGGCATAAAGCATTCAAATTCCTTAATCTGATCCAATGTTCTTTATAATATGAGCCAACCTTGCCTTTTAATTATTGTTTTTTACTGGTATGCTACATATACTCTCTTCTTTTTCCAAGTAAGTCATACCATGTGAGAGAGTGTTGCATAGGGGATGGAATTTAACAGGCTTGTGGTTTTAATGCTAATCTTACCTTTTCCAGTGAATTTTTAAAAATGATTAAACTGTGAATGTCTTCTTCACTGGGGACAACCACCAGGTTTGCTATATAATGAACCACTGAAGGTAAAGTTCTATCATGGAGCTTGATACAACTGTAGATGCTCTATAAATGAAGCCAGTGGTAATAGTAATAGCAGGGGCGAACTCTCCTAGCTAGTAGTTTCCAAACATTTTCTTTACTCAAGTCCAGTCCTTCAATTATTACATCATTTCTTCTTCCTTTATGAGTTTCTTCATAATTATTACTAAGATACTGAGATGTTTGCCATTCCTAATTCTACAACTTAATTGTCTATGTCATTAATTTGTGTTTTAAACTCCCTTGTTTTTAGACTGCATATAAAAATGTGAAGCTGCTAGAGGGAAACTCCCTTATATCTGTTGTCAGTTTTCTGCAGCAATGGCCACTTCATAATTTAACAGGGTATTTAATGTCAACTTGTTGGTTAATTTATCTACTGATATATCACTGAATAAATGCCATATACCTAAGGAATATGACTTTGTAACAGTACTAAATGGAACTTAATATTTTTATGTAAATTTTTACTAATATCCTGACGTCAACTTTATTTTTAACAGTAGTAAATGAAATGTACTAATTGGTGACAGCAACTTTAAAATATCCAAGATTTTACTTCTTTCAATTTTAGCTAAATCTGTTCTACCCTACAGATGCATATTGAACTGAATGACACCACCAGATTATCCAGTCAATTTTGTGTCAGGAACATGCTAATCCTCACATAGTTCTGATCATGTTTTATTATTACCCCCATTTTGCAGATAATAACAACATTGGAAATCAAAGGCAATATGGAAAGTACTCAAATGTGGATAGCTACTGTGAAAGATTAGAATACTATTCAGCAAATATTCACTTACCTCCCTGCTTCCCTCTTGGGATGCAGTACATTCTATGCTGCATTTGAATTTGACCACATAATTTTGGCCACAGAAAAATAAGTGGATATTATGTGAGCAAGGCCTGAAAATGGTTTTAAATGTATTATATCGTTTAGGTTGCTTTTGCCTTTCTGCTACTTACCATGATAATAATATATCTTTGGTGGCCACTTATCCATGGAGGATAGACCTAACCCTGTCCTGCAGTGAGGAGTTGAGGCCAGCCTGACCACAGCTTGAAGCAGAGCTGCCCAGACAATCACAGCCTATAGAGCCAAACTGCCTTGACCTGTAGACCCACGAACTAAACAAATAAATGTTTGTTGTTATTGGTTTGGGATGGTTTGTTAGGCAGCATTAGCATGGCAACAGCTGAATAATCTACTAATAATTGAATGGGCTAAGATTTGAACTCAAATCTGTAAACATCTGTGTACTTTCCACCACACCACACTTCATTAGCCAAAATGCACAAAGAAGGACTACATTTGGATAGTTATTCACAAACCACAGCTCATATGATTCTATATTGATCAAAATAACAGTCTGCTTTCTTTACATTGCTATGAGAACATACTTCTATGAAAAGCACTCTGATTATCAAAATGAACATCATTAGAAATGCTTTCTTAATGTCTGCAAATCCATTTTCAGCATACTGTTTGTATAGTTAGGACATCCAAACTGCAAAACCGTTGCTTGAAAATGTCTGCTCTCCCATACATACACTACTCTAGACAAATCCTGCTTGAGGTGAATTCATTATCACAAGACAGTCCTAAATCAAATATAAATTTTAGGAACTGATTATGTATTCACTAATGATAAACAGTAATTTTTCAGAGTTAGAGGGTAAGCTACTTACTTTAGAAAGTCACATCAAACTGGAGAGTGGATGATTAACAAAATGTTAATTGCCAAATGTGATAGGTAATTGAAAATGTGATAATTGACATATAATTTTGGCTATTAGCACATCATTCACTGCTTCTAATATTTGTATGTCCTTCTTATGGGAATATTCAGTGCCTAGAATAGATCAGTAACACAATTGAACTGGCTAAAATCTGAATTATTTGATTAACCTATGCTAACTAGTTTCTAGTTGGCAATCAACTTGACCAACATCTCAGTATGTTTGTTGTTACTTTACAAATTTATTTTGGCATCTCAACAACTTAAATCACAGAAGGCTTATAAAAAATGTTGGGTTTTTATTTGACAACTGAAGTGTCACCTATTGAAAATTCTTGTGAGTCATGATGTCTCCCTCTTTAAGTGTTAATATTGATAGTGATTGTAGGAGATGGCTGCAGAGATGGCTGTCAATTATTCAGCCCTTGCTCCTACATACATGTTGTACCTCCCATCACTGAGGTGGAATCTATTTCCCCTCTTCTCGCATCTGTGTTGAGTTTTTGACATATTTTGACCAAGAGAATGTGGCGGAAATAACATTGTGCTAGTTCCAGGTCTAGAGCTTAAGAAACCAGGTTGCCTCAGTTTTTGCTTTCTTGGCATCACGCTTCCCTGTAGAGGTTTAGTAAGACTTCTGAATAATGGAAGACCACTTGTCGGAGAGAGTCTCAGCCACTCCCGAAGCTCTTCCAACTACTCTATCTGAAGTGCCAGACTTGTAAGTGAAGACATCTCAAATCCTCTAGTCCTAGTTAAGCCATCCAGGACAATAGCATGCAGAGCAGAGAAAAGCTGTTCCCCCAAAGCCCTACCCAAATTGCAAAAATATGAAAAATAATAAATGCTGGTTGTTGTTTTAAGCCACTAAGTTTTGGGGTGGTTTTCATGCAACAAAAGATAACTGACAGTGATATAAGATATAATACAAGAAAGAGCCTTCACAATGTATTTTAATATTTCCCATATATGACGTCAGTTCTAATAAAAGCATTTCACTAATATCTCTTTTTCCAGTTTAATTAAAGTCATTAAAAAGTCATGGTGTATTGCATTATTTTCCAATTGTTATTGTTTGTGTATTTGATAGCTCAACTATCTTTCAATCATAATTATTTGTAAATGTATACATACACATTTAGCAGAAAAATTGAAGACCTTATAGTATAAAATACAGATTATAAATAATTCAAATTATTTTCATAAATTTTACTTTTTTGCAATAATATATATCAAAAATAAGTCATTTTATGAAGTTTTCAATGACAGAGCATAATTACCCACACTTTGGAAAATATTTACGTTAACATAATATTTTTATATTCTTTGAATACATTACTTTATACCCAAATCTTCCACAATGTGGAATAATTAACTATTCTTTTATAATGACTGTGTTTAAAAGTGAATTATAATTAAGCACAATTCATTAGCAAGCAGCAACAGAAAGAATCACGTTTTAAACTTGGCTTTAAACTTACAATAGCCTTTTTCTTCACAGTGTGGACATATATATAATTGAGAAAGCATTTATAAAAAACTCTGTACAGATAATTATGGCAATAGTAATCTTAGAATATTAATTTTAAATTCATGTTCTTCAGTCTACTGTGTTCAATGAAAGAAATGAAACTTGCCCGCAAGACTATGGATATGTTGCTATATGTACCAATTCAACTGAAAATCATTTTACCAATATTTTCAGGATTAAATAAGTCCCTATTAAGTATAAATGTTAATGACAAAAAAGGCAGTAGATCAATATTAAAGCTAATTTAGTCAATGTTTGGATATTACTTTGGATCAAAACTCAGCATCGCTCATATAAAGACAATACAGGTGGATTAGAAACTTATACTATGGTATAACCCTCCTGATTTGACATGTATGTTGAATACAAATTATGGTGTTGGAATTCTTGACTCAGATTGCCTAGATGAACATTGAATATTTGGAACCTTGAGAGGCATAAGAGCACTAAAGGAAATGATCAACCTTAGGTTCAGAATTTGAAATATCTGACTTTGACTCTAACGGAGACAAGCTCAAAGATTAAACAGCTTTAAATGTTTCAGTATCTCAAATGATATGCCCTTTTTTAATAGTCATGAGAGAAGGAAACGGCCGGGGGACTGCACCCTCACACTGAATGATGAGAAGTGGAACCGTAATATATTTACCATTGTTATTTCAGGGACTAAAATATTCAGAATAGTTTAAGAATACTGGACTGCCTTCAAGCAATCTGAGTCAGTGTCACACTTTGTATAGAGTGGAGTTTGAGAATTTAATTACCTAAACAGCTGGCTCCAGAATTCTGACTTAAGGAAGAGAACTGCCTTTGTTTGGGGAAAATACCTCTTTAAGCCTCTTGGAGGTGGATGGTGAGACCCTGAAGGTATAGTTCTGCAGAAGCCATGCTGGAAAAGGTGATTTAATATTGCCTTTTACTGGATATGAACAGAAACGTTGGGGGTATGTGAGAGAGTGAAGAGAAGGAAGGATTACTGGGCAGCCTATTAGGGCGATAAAACCTAAACCAAAGAAATGGTTGTAAGGCGTTTAGAACAGGTTATTTTAAATGTGGTGTTTTAAGTTGTGGGTGTTGTTATGCACTCCTATCTCCTTAACCTTTGATAATCCATTGTACATAAAATATACTGAATTCCTTATCAGTGTTTGCATTTAAAAACAGGCTAAGACAATCAAGACACTTAGCCTATCCCTAAACTTAAGTAAGAGAACAGCTAAAATTCCAAAAGATCTTTATAAATCCATAAAAAATTGTTAAGACATTTCATTCTCTATAATCCATAGAAAATAGAAACAATTTCATTAATATCCAAAGGAATGAGTTTTACCTGACATCGAATTAAACATGTCACATAATATTTTAATGTACCTGTTGGTAAACTAAAGTGATAGCCTTCAATCTGTTTGTGCTAGGAGGAGCCATTGTAAAATTAAGTAAATTGCAGTTTCTTTGTAAACTCAATGAAAAGACACCGAGATTGCCATTTCTAGAGAATCTAGCAGTTTATGATTGACATAAACTGGTCAATCAAATCTTAAGTGGGTAAGTCTTGAAGCGATACTTTTTCTATTCATAAAGAGCTGACAATTTTTGACATATAACTTTTTTTAGGTGGGGAGGACTCTTTCAAGTAAATAGAAAAGAATTTCAGAGTACTGGTCTCTCTGGGAACATTGATGAAAAATAAAACAAAACACCACCAACAAAATCCTCAAAGATTTTTGTTGTTGTTGTTCAAAGAATACATTTTTTTCAGAAACAAAGATAATCATTCAAACCACACATAATTAAAATAAATCATAGAAAAAGCCACAGTTTGAGGGAAGAAGAGAATCTTTGATCCAACGGCCTTGGGAACATAGACTGAGTGGAAATGTTAGCAGAGAGTAGTAAGTCACTTTGTATTGAAGTTGGACAGGTGGTATAAGAGAGAAAAAACAGAGACAGAACAGACAGCAATAAGAGAGAAGCAACAAGGGCCCTGTCAGGTCTGAGTAGATCACTGCATGCAGTCTGTCCCATACAGAAAATAAAAGTGTTAAAATACAAGAGAAGGGAGAAAAACAGAGAAGCAGTGTATATATATATATATATATATATATATATATATGTGTGTGTGTGTGTGTGTATGTGTGTGTGTGTGTGTACACACACACACAGCAGAAAGGACTAATTAGAATAAGAGTAATAACTGAAGGATTGTGCAATAGACATAATTAAGTCAACAAATGGCAGTGTAGGTAGTGGTTAAAAGGACAGAGTATAGAATTAGTATATTTGGGTTCAAATTCTGATATCCCTCTTGGCAGTGTTAACTTAGGCAAGTTACTTTAGTACCCTGTGCCTCAGTTTCCTCATCTGTAAGATGGAACTTTAAATAACATTCCTTCTTCATTAATTCATAAGGACAAAATGAGTTAATCCACATAAAGCATTTAGAATGGTGTTAAGCATACAGTGAGCCCTTAATATTAGCTACTAATGTCTAATAATGATAACAATGGAACATAATAATTACTTGCATTAGTAAACTCGCTACAGTATAAAGTAACTTGAAAAGATACAGCACAATATAAGGGCTAGTTGAACAAAGAGGTTCGCTAGGACAACTTAAGGTGTATAAGAAATTACCTCAAGAGCAAAGGGTGAAAAAGAAGGCTGATTCCTGAAGCCGAATTTCCTCCTCCAGTCTTTAGCAAGGAGCCGTATCCAGGTAGCCTCAACTCAACTTAAGTTTGTGTATTTTATATAGAGATGTCTGAATTAGTTGTATAACTAAGAAAATGGCTTAGTAAACTGGCCTGTATCCTTTAGCCGTACTGTGCTCACTGAACAAGTCTCAATTCTGGTTTTGTTTGCATAGTATTTCAACTTTAAAATCCTATGCAGGAAATGCTATAGAAATGATGCCTGAATCAGCCTGAATTTCCCTCACCTGGAACATGGGTAGAACTTTCAGGGCTAAAGAGTCATGCTGACCATGTAGATATTAATGAGCACCCTGATGCCTCAGTAGTACCAAAGGGAATTGACACTTCCTTCCAGACCTACTTACAATTTGCATAGGAAAGGTGTAGTCTACATTCACTATTTACTGATGGGCTTTCTCTGTGAATAAAATTTTCAAAATTATGATCAGTCTGTGATACTAAATGCGAGATATGACAAATTATGTTTGCACAGTATAATTGGAATGTTTGAATGAGAGAAATCATAAACAATATATGGTTGTCTCACTTTGTGTAATGGGAAACAATATGGGTAAAGGGAGACTAGATAGATTTTCTAAGATTCTACACAGCCAAGAGGTAAAACCAAGGCAAGAACTAAGATAGCTTTATTCCTATTCCTGCCCACATTTGACAAACTTCCCTTGCTCACAGGGTACTATCTCTACCTACAGAATGACAGTAGTTTTCAGAAGCCAGGATAAAATTGACAATACAAAGTCATCAAAAGGAGGAGGCACAAGACAATGGCTACTTAAGTTATATGAATTCTGTCATGCTTATAATAGAAATGCACAAACATGGAAATGCATTCATAAGCAGTATTCACCTGAATTGTATAGATTGTTTCCCTGACTCTGTGTGAGTGTGTGTGTGTGTATTGAGTGCTCATTCTATTATTTTACTTTAGTTCAAGTAAAGCAAGCTTCAGATTAAATGTCCTTTGGTATCTCTTTATTTAGTAAGCATTACATTGTACACTTCATGAGTGGTAGCATTTCATTTATATTACATCAGTGGTAACAACCAAAAAAAAAGCACCCTTTTCTATTCCAGTCTTATTTTTTTCATCCGTATGCTGAATATGTATGTTTGAATATATATTTATATCCATTTATATATACATTTATATATTTATAGATATATATCATTTCTATAGAATTTCCTACATAGGAATTTATATATATGATTTATGTAAAGTCATATATATATAAATACATAAATATATTTAAATATATAAATATATTTAAATATATAAATATATATAAAGACATATAAAGTCATTATATAGATGGGTTTTATATATATATAAAAGTCATTATTAAATACCTATAAATATATATATAAAATATATATAAATATATTTAAAATACCTATATATATAACCCATCTATATAATGACTTTATCTGTATATCCTTCTGTATATTGTTATTTGTGTGTATTTGTATGTGTGTGTCTTGTGTCTGTATCTTGTTTTTTTTGTGTGTGTGTGTGTGTTGCTCAATCTTGCTGTCTGTCTGTGTATATTAGAGTTTCATGCATCTGTGCAACAAATATATTCTAGGGAAAATACTCTAATAGGTCTGTGGCTCCATGGACTAGTACTAGGCAAAATGATAACATCATATACCAAGCACACTAACAGAAACCTGGGGATTGGGGGAGAGAATGCTTGAGAAAATTGAGGAAGAGGTCAAGGGAAAAGGAGAAATCTGCAATTTGGGAGTGAAATGGAATCCTGAGATTAAAAAACAAGTGTGAGGTTTCCATGGTAGAATCGCTGAAGAATATTTAAGAAAGAAGAATGTATTTTTTTAACTTTTATTTTAAGTTCAGGAGTAGATGTGCAGGTCTGTTACACAGGCAAACTTGTGTCATGAGGGTTTGTTGTACAGATTATTTCATCACCCAGGTATTAAGCCCGGTGCTTATTAGTTACTTTTTCTGATTCTCTCCCTCCTCCCACCCTCCATTCTCCCATAGGCTTCAGTGTGTGTTGTTCCCCTCTATGTGTCCATGTGTTCTCATCATTTAGCTCTCATGCATAAGTGAGAGCATGTGGTATTTAGTTTTCTGTTCCTGTGTTAGTTTGCTAAGGATAATGGCCTCCAGCTCCATCTATGTTCCTGTAAATAGACATGATCTCTTTCTTAGAAAAAAGAATTTCTTGTAGTTTACTTAAGAATCTTCCCAGGCTGTGAGGCTCCAAAAATGACCTCCACCATCGCCTCAAATTTACACACAAAGTTTTCCATACATACATCTTTAAATTGGTGATGCTTTAGAGAATAAAATGAACCAGGTTGTACCTGGAGGTGCAGATAATGTAGAAAATCAATGCCATGGACAGGAGGGGGATGGGAGTAGAGAAGCAACTGGCAGATGTGTGGTTGTGAAGTGGAGATGAGACACAACCATTTTGCTCAAATATATTAGACAAAGATGACCCTGGAAAGGGGATGGTGGACTTGGACTGACACTTGGGTTACGTAACAAGTGGCCATTAAGTGTCCCTGCGGAGCCAAATGCTAAAACTAAAATTATGTATATTATCTGTTATTCCACTTTATTATGCAAGTGTAGACACAGGTTGCCAAGAAATGTAATTATTCTCTCACTACTTTTCTACTAGATGTAACTTCATGAGAACTCCATAGTGAGAGAAGTTAGTTTATATTTCATATTTCATATAATAATAATGTAGTTCCTGTGTAACTATACCACTAAAAATAGTACCATATCTCTGTAATTGCTAGAACAGTTGACAGTCTTTGTGCATTAAACAAGAATGTGTCTCATTCCATAAATCATTTATAACTGCTGCAGTGATCCAATAGTTTATACTCTTAAGCAAATAAAAATGAACATCTGTCTATTCCCCGGACAACTGCATTCCATAACTGACCCTCAGCTTTTCTAAAATTTAATTTTTTGGTTAAAACCAGGAAAATAAAAGTTTATTTTGGTAGCTTTTACTATTTGTCTAGTGTTCCTTTAGATCTTTATTTCCAAACAAAGTGTTAGAAAACTCTAGTGAGTAATGTGACTCTCCTAAAATATACTGCGTAAAGACTTGATCTTTTATTCTATTACACGAGTTAATGTATTATCCTTGACAAAACTGGATTCAGTAAGTTATAAGATTTACCTTAGGATCACATTCTGGAGTAAAAAAAAAATTACTGTAATATTTGACATCACTCTAATCTTTGACCATTGTGATTATTTAAAGCTTAACTTGGCCTCAATGGGGTTCCTGTGAAAGAAGGTACTAAAGAGGGAGAAAGACAAATCAGTGTTGGGGTGACTTTCTTCCTTCTATGACTATGTAGCCAGAGAGACAGGAGGTGGTAAATTTATACCTTTATGACGTCAATAGTGCAGCATACTAATTTTTACCTTTAAATATTGCTTCAAAAATAATTTCTCTCTACTATAAGTCATTTAATTATTTTAATATAACATTGTTTAAAACCATACAAAGTTACAGAAGTACCTATAATGCAAAATTTTACTTAAACTGATTTTTTCTCCTCTGAGCTGAGTGAAGAGACTCAGCACACCCCATTACCATTTAACCAGCCCTATTCTAATACTACTTTCCCACAAGTTGAAGAAACCTACTGATATGATTCAGCTGTGTCCCCACCCAACTCTCATCTTGAATTGCAGTTTCCATAATTCCCATGTGTCACGGGAGGAGCGCAGTGGGAGGTAATTGAATCATAGGGGTGGTTACCGCCATGCTGCTTGTGTGATAGTGAGTGAGTTCTCAGGAGATCTGATGGTTTATAAGGGGCTTTTCCCTCTCTTCACTCTGCAAATCTCCTTGCTGCTGCCATGTAAAGAAGGACATGTTTGCTCTCCCTTCCGCCATGATTGCATGTTTCTTGAGTCTTCCCCAGTCATGCTGAACTGTGTGTGAATTAAACCTCTTTTCTTTTTAAATTACAGTCTTTGGTATGTCTTTATTAGCAGCATGCGAATGAACTGATACACCTACACAATTTGGTGCAGATTTAGCATTCCTAATCCAAAATAGGAAATGTTCCAAATGTGAAATTTTTTGCATGTCAACATGAAATAGTTACACCTTTGCTTTCTGTTGGTTCAATGTGCAGAAACCTTGTTTCATGAATGAAATTATTAAAAATATTACATAAAATTACCTTCTAGGTTCCATGCTCAAAATAATATATACATATAATATTATTATTTGTGTGTGTATATATATATATTCACATATATGTAAATATTTCAATATCATAAAAAATCTACAATCTGAAACACTTCTGTTCCTAAGCATGTCAAAAAAGTAATACTCAACCTGTAGTAAAATTGTACTAATATCAACATTTTGTCTGGTACATTATAAACATTGAATAAATATTTATAGTAGATATACATAGTTTTTGCTGAACCAGCTTTGCAACTTTTATTACCCAGTTTTTCTTTAGGATTAATTTCTTGTTCATACTCAGTACATGTCATTTGAGTGAAACTGTAGGATAGACATATTACCCAGGCCTGGCCCTTCACATATTCTTTATATGCCCTTTCCTTAGTTAAAATATGTATGTAATTTAAGCAGTGATGATAATAAAGACAATTCTAGGATGTCAGTTGGAATTTTTGAAATTAAAAAAAACTTGCTGTCTAATAAAAATATTGGTTGGATATATGAATCTAGAAATATCGGGACTCTCTATTTCAACAGTATTTGTTTGAGAAAGTATTCAAAACAGAAAAAAAAATCCCACAGAACAGAGAGAAGGAACAAGAGAGAGAGGATAAAAGTTGCTGAATTCCTATATTCTGCCATACCTAAAGGAAAACGCACCTCTGTATTTTTCAGGCATTCAATTTGTTTTACTTTTATTTATAGGTAAGGATTATGGTTACTTGCAAATAAAATAATTCTGATTAATACATTTTAAACTTTTTTTGTATTTCTCACAAAGTGAAGAGTATAGTCAATTCATGAAACAAAAATGTGCCAAATAGAGTACGTCATATTTCTCAAATTAGATGGGAGAGCTGCAGATAAATTTTATTGGACTGATTAAGTAAAATGCATTAGAAAATGTTGGCAGCAGATTAAAACAGAAGAAATTACTTATGTTTTTCTTACACATATTTTCTCTTAAGTGGGAGGTTATAATAAGCAGCTTTTAAGATGGCCTCCAGTGATTTCATGCCCTGGTATTTATGCCTTTGAGGAATCCCTCCCTTTGAGTGTGAGCTGGATTAATGACTCATTTCTAATAAATACAAACCTACAGAACTGGTGTGATGTCACTTCTGAGATTAGGTTTTAGGAAGATATTGGCTTCCCCTTGAAGGAGTGCTGTTGCTTTGTCTCGGATTGCTTGCATGTCATGAAGCAGTCCCCTGGTTAGGTTCATGTGAGTGAAATTGGAATCAGATCATTCCCCAGCTAGGCCTTCATGTGAACATGCAGCTCTGGATTACAGGTTGAATGCAAACTCATGAAAGAGCTTGAGGCACGGCACTCAGATAAGCCACACCAGTATCCTTGAACATGTGAGGTAACAAATGGATGTTGTTTTAAGTGCTAAGTTTTGGAGTAGTTTGTTACACAGAAATAGATAACTAATACACAGAAGTAGAGTTAGGATCAGCGCTTATAAAATGGAATCAGAGGTTCTATTCTAAAACTGTAGCCACCTTCTGCCACCAATTATCAAAAATAAATCAGAAAAGAGTAATTTAGCTTACTTCAGTTTCATCTGTATTTACCAGCAGCTACTATCACCAGGCAGGCCTTGAATAAAGTTATAACTTTTAATCAAACTCAACGTACTGTTTCAGGCTTTTCCCATTATATCATTGGTCTGTCACATTGTCATTCTATGTGGTGTTTTGGAGCTTGAACAGCTGAACTCACTATGATATCACCTGCAATTATTACCTTTAAAACACCAACAGGTTCTCCAAAGTAATTTCAAAGAAACCTCACTTCTGTAAATATAAGTAAATAAAATGAAGACTGAAGAATTTGAAGGCTATCTAGATAAAAAGTTGCTAAAAGCTCTCCTACAGAACTTTAATGTTCAACTACGGTCACTTACATATGTTCACTTCTAGAGTTAAGGATTCAATAAAGGTTTTGTGAATTTTCTTAAAGTCCAGGTGTATTAGGCTTCTAAACTTCGATTATATGCCTGAGAAGCTAAATTTTGATTATATACCTTGAGAATTTAGAGCCCTAAGATCTAACCTTGCTAAAATAAACTATCTTGGGAACAAGTAAGCAAGCAGTAGCAGTAAAAATAAAATCATGTTTCCTTTTTGGCATTATTGAAATAACTCTTTCTTTAGTGGACTTTTTCCTAAATTGGTGAATTTAAATTATTTAGTATCATTCTTAATATGGTGAAATTGATAATTTTATATCACATTTTCTACTTATTTTTCTTTCCTTTAAATCTCAAATCACAGGGTTGCCATTTTGAGAGAGTAATCTACTTGTACATTCCTGTATATTTGAAATGGAGAGCTGAAATGTTTTGAGAATTTCCCAAAATATTCCACCTTGCCAGATAACCACTTTGTTAGCTGCTCGGGATTAGTGTTAATATGGAAAGTTCAAATAGGAACCAATGAGAGAATTAAAGGCAGACCATTATAATTGTTATGACATCTTTTGAATTTTCTGATGAAAGCTGAGTGATGTCAATCCATATGCCAGTTTTTCTTCTTTCACGTATGCCACACCGACAGAATTATTTCACTGTTTATTAGCAATATGCAACAATATGCAAATTAGAGTACAGAGAAAAGAGAAATAGAGGCGAGAGAGAGAGAGAGAGAGAGAGAGAAATTTACAGATCTGTATTCCTATACCTATCTTTTACATGGCATATTTTCTGGTAAAATGTGTCCAGCAGCTACCTGGCTCTTCTATACATCATTAGTGAGAAAAGTAATCCTTTTCTCAAAGGAAAGAAAAATTGGGAGGGATTGAATTGAAATCTGAAAAGAGGAATAAAATGTCTTAATCTGATACTTCCCTCTTGTTGAGAAAAGCAGAAATTACCTTTCCATTAGAGTTTGATGGAATAATACATAATATCCCAATGCATAAATTTTCCACCTAATGGTGTCTTTTGTTCTAGAGGGCTATTCATTTGCTCGTTTAATGATGCTTCTCAAACTTGAATGTGCATACAGATTACATGCAGATCTTGTGAAATGTGGATTTGATTCAGTTGGTTTCGGGTGGAGTTTGAGATTCTGCATTTCTAATAAATTCCCAGGTGAAATCAGTCCATGGACTATATTTTAGTAGCAAGAGTTTAGAATATCTGACATTTTGTAAGACTCTCTTTGCTACTGTGGAATACATGCAGACACTGTTCTCAAGGAGCCTACACTATATTCGAAGAGAAAAGTCAACCCATGTGTAAAAATAGCTCATGCATTAATAAAATTAATAGCAATTAGTACATTGAGGAGGTGTAGACAGGGCTGGCTTCATGAGCATATGACATGTGCAGTCTCACAGGGCCGTGTGGTTAGAAGGGCCTACATTTGGTTTAATGCTCTGCTGTTGTTGTCTGGAAATTGATTTTTCTTAATTATACTTTAAGTTCTGGGATACATGTGCAGAATGTGCAGGTTTGTTACAGAGGTATACACGTGCCATGGTGGTTTGCTGCACACATCAACCTGTCATCTACATTAGGTATTTCTCCTAATGCTATCCCTCCCCTTGCCCCCCCACCCCACAACAGGCCTGGGTGTGTGATGTTCCCTTGCCTGTGTCCATGTGTTCTCCTTGTTCAACTCCCACTTATGAGAACATGCAGTGTTTGATTTTTTGTTCCTGTGTTAGTTTGCTGGGAATGATGGTTTCCAGCTTCATCCATGTCCCTGCAAAAGACATGAACTCATCCCTTTTATGGCTGCATAGTATTCCATGGTGTATATGTGCCACATTTTCTTTATCCAGCCTATCACTGATGGGCATTTTGGTTGGTTCCAAGTCTTTGCTATTATGAGTAGTGCTGCAATAAACATGTGTGCATGTGTCTTTGTAGCAGAATAATTTATACTCCTTGGGGTATATACCCAGTATGGGATTGCTGGGTCAAATGGTATTTCTGGTTCTAGATCCTTGAGGAATCGCCACACTGTCTTCCACAATGGTTGAACTAATTTACACTCCCACCGCCAGTGTAAAAGCCTTCCTATTTCTCCACATCGTCTCCAGCATCTGTTGTTTCTTGAATTTTTAATGATCGCCATTCTACCTGGTGTGAGATGGAAATTCTTACTACATTTTGAACAAGGGGCATTTCATTTTCATTTTGTCCTGGAACCCACAAATTACGTAACTGTTCCTGGGTACCAATAAGGTTGTATGAAACATTAAAGAGTGAAGTCAGCCAGGCGCGGTGGCTCACGCCTGTAATCCCAGCACTTTGGGAGGCCAAGGTGGGCGGACCACGAGGTCAGGAGATCGAGACCATCCTGGCTAACACAGTGAAACCCCGTCTCTACTGAAAATACAAAAAAAATTAGCCTTGCATGGTGGCGGGCACCTGTAGTGCCAGCTACTGGGGAGGCTGAGACGGGAGAATGGCGTGAACCCAGGAGGCGGAGCTTGCAGGGAGCCAAGATCGCGCCACTGCACTCCAGCCTGGGCGACAGAGCGAGACTTCATCTCAAAAAAAAAAAAAAAAAAAAAAAAAAAAAAGAGTGAAGTCACCTTTCACTGAAAGAAATAATACATAGTTTCCAAATGAAGAAGCATTTGAACCGTGCCTTGAAGAATGGGCAAAATTTGAACGGAGATACGTGTAGTTAAGTAACGTGGGGAAAGCAATGTGAGCAGAGAGATTGTTATGATCAAAGAAATCACGACTAAAATAATCACATGTGGGAGGAATGGTACAGAGTTTATTCTAACTGGAACATCAAGTGCTGAGCACGTAAGTGTTGAATACATTTTTGATGACTGATGTTCTGCTGAATGCGTTTCCCAGAGATTAACATACTGTCTGTATTGCTAACCTAGAAGAAAGAATGATACCCCCGCAACTGTAGCAAGTACTGTGACCTGTGCTTTTAGAGGTTCAGAAGTGGAGATGCATGAGAGTAAAGATGCAAATAAGGTTCGTTAACAGATATGTCTACCAGTCCTAAAAAATCGTAGGCTCTTTAACTTGTTACCTAATCTACTGAAGTGATTGGGAATAGGGTGATGATTTTCATTTCACTAAAACATTGTGGTTTAGTTTCCATCCATCTAGAATAATTTTGTTTTATGGTTTGAACATTTTAAGGAACCTCATCAAAACAAACAAAACAACATGTTGCCTTTGGACAGAATTAGAAACTAAGGTTAAACCTTTACTACAATATGTAATTTTAAAAACAGACCTATGGCTATGATCCATATAGGAATGACCATTCATATTACATGTGGAGGAACTCATGCATTAGAGTACGAGAGGATCAAAATAATCACACTTTTTGCAAATTTTTCTCCTTATTAGAAGTGAATAACAAACGTAAGTTTTTATTTGTCTCTTTTTGTACAAATGAGGCTAGAGCTTTGAAATAAATTTACTTGGGGAAGGCACACAACTTGCTAAGGCTTGTCTTTCTGCTTTAAAATTAGTGTGTGGTGTCCAAACCGACAGCTGGGGAAGTTTGCATCCCTGGGCTGCAGTGCTGCTTGGCCCCACTGCTCTTTAGGCCTCTCTGAACTTTTCCTGTGATCTCATTCTCAGTGTCTTTCTCCTCCATCCCTACAGGGACAGATTAACTGGACAGGAAAAGAGAATGCCCTGGGCATAGTCACCCAGCTGTTTCCCACTTGAGTTATTGAACCTACGGGCGACAGTGTTTATTATGTCGCCACCACAATACTATCTCCAGGGCCAGCTCTGTGCCAAGGCTCCCCTTGAAACCAAGAACAGACGAGACAGGCATAACTCATGGTGGCTCTCCCAGTGATGAAATATGCCCCTGGTCCCTATATCCCCTCTGCTGCTACCCTATAGGTACTTCTGCCTGGAATGATTAGGCATTGCAGGAATATTTCATAAAAATCTTATGTAAACAAGACCGTGTGCTTTGCTTATGAGGTATTAATAC
Organism: Pan paniscus; assembly: GCF_029289425.2. Lineage (NCBI taxonomy): Eukaryota > Metazoa > Chordata > Mammalia > Primates > Hominidae > Pan > Pan paniscus. The sequence goes on from NC_073254.2 coordinate 113,676,152, forward strand.
AGTCTTTTTTTCCTTCCATTTCTTCCATTTACAATTGCCATAATCACAATTATTTTTCCTATCCCTAAAATGACATATGAAAATGAGACCTTGAAAGGAAATCAAGTGCATCAAAAGCTTTTAAGAAAGCTGAAATGTTTAACCTTACAGTTTCTTCTTTCTTATTGAGGAAAATAAAACAAAACAAAATCCTAGATGAAATGAAGCAAACTTCTTTTTTAAATTTCAGAAACAAGAGTCAGTCCAAAAATTATGTCCCAAATTGATATTTACAATTGAACATGAAGTACTCTTGAATTATAATAAAGGTGAAAAAAGACATATTTAAAATGTTTATTTTTTTAATCTTGAATCTTCAATACAAAAGCAAATACTGTTTTTGTCTTCTATTGGTTAGTGCATTATCTATCCTGTCAACCAGACTTTGCTTATAAAGTATAAATGCAGATATAGGGTAAGTTTCAGAATAAACTACAAACTTGGTCATGTGGGTAAGCTTTTTCCTATATGATCTATATTGGGGATCTTCATTGCTTCCGTTGAGATACTTTCTAAATATTATTTTCTTCTGTGTCACAGAGATTAAGTGAAATTTCCCAGTTAAGGAAACAGGTTAGCTTCGTGGTGCTGAGTCTCTTTGGCTTTTAAAATGAAATAAAACAGACCCACTTTGCAATGCTGTTGTTTGGATTGTCTTTGGTATGTTCTAAGGTACCTGGGATAGTCATTCTTCAGAAAGCACATTCCTTGCTGTGGAGATATTTGCCTGCACAGAGGACAGACTAACATCATTGTACTGGCAAGCCTCTACAGCCAGGCTGAAGTGTGAAGTGTTGTAACTAATTGGGATGTTTCAGACAGAAAACCTATTAGCTAAGTATTTAAAGGAATTGTGGGAGAGGGATTTCTTAGGTTATGCAATAATTACTTTCAATTTCATTTTGGCTATGAAAATGCACCAGTGGATACCAGACTTGTGTCACTTTGGCCTGAGTGAGCCAGCCAGCACTGTTGCCATAGTGAAAGATGTAGGAAATGTGTGCCCAACTAGTGTATGAGGATAGAGATTTTTATTTATGCTTAAATCTCTGTGCACATGTAGGTACTTTTTTCCTCTTACAATTAAACCTTTTTTATTTCAGGGACCGTAACCAAAAGAAATGTGTCTAAACGAAATAATTGCTAGGCTTGAAATAAAAATTTTAGCAAGATAATAAAAATGTTAGTGAGACAAAGCATGACATCATAAAAGGTAGCATTCCTAGTGGCTAATTTTTTTTATTTCAATAGTAACCTCATACTTTCTAAGAATACATATAAAGGTATACAGAGATTAGAACATTTTGATGGTATAAGATACTACACATGAAGGAATGACCAGATTCATTTCTGAAAATCTGAGATTCCCACTCATAAAAAATAGAGTGGAGGGACTAAAAAGAAAATTAACCTAGAAATAAAAAAATACTCAATATTCTGTTAATAAGCCACTCAAAAAATACCGCGTGTTATGTAATTCTACTTGTATAAAATGTCCAGAATAGATAAATCTATGAAGACCGAAAGTATATCAGGGTTGATTAGGCCTGGGGAGAAGGTGGGGGAAGAAGCTGAAGGGCAATGGCTAGAGGGTACAGGCTTTCTCCTGGTGGTGATAAAAATTGTTAAAAATTTCTTGTGATGATATTTGCAAATTGTTTAAAATTTCTTGGCTGATATTTGCACATATCTGTGCATGTAATAAAAATCATTAAACTATACATTTTACATGGGTAGATTATATGTATGTGGACTATTTCACCATAAAGATGATTCATAAAAAAAACTCTTGTACACTTTCTATTTAATCATCTACCATACATCTTATCTAAAGCAAAAATATTCCCATAATTCTAAATGTTTAAATAGCCAATATGTCTGGGTATTTACCCAATTCTCCACTCCCAGGTGGGGCTGGCAAAAGTAGGTAGGGGGAAATGGGAGTGGCTCTTTCTCTGCAGGGCTCTGATTTTAGCCCAAACAGTTTTATGGACATCAAAGAGCACACCAAAACAACCAGAATGGAACAGCTGCAGACCTCCTTTGATCTCTGCCCAATGACCTCTTCATCACATTTAGTGTCCTTTTTAGTCTGGAATTATTTTTTGAATTTCTATTCCTTCTAGGAATTCCTTCTAGAAAGCTATTGCCTATAGACTAATGCTGGTTACCAAGATGTTTTCCACAAGCTGGAAACCTGTATTAATAAACATCTTCCTTGTGGAGAGTGTATGTTCTTTATATCTATTTGGTATTGAGATATCTGGGTTATAAGTCTCTTTTTGACATAGCAACATTCCAATCTGTTATAATTGGGCTGCAATTAGAAAGATAATCTTGATAATTCAGAGCTTGTCATCTATGGGCTCTCTAGGTCTTTTGTTTCTTCAGTATTTAATCATTCCACTGATGTTGTTCCCTTTATAACATAAATTAGTTAGAGGAAAGTAATTCTCAAATCAGACTGTTAGCTACTAGTTCTAATTAAGAGATTGGTTGGAAAAAGCAGCCAAAATTAATAATTTAGATATTTTGATTTTTCATGTCCCCATATACTATAGAAAAATAATCATAATCATGGTTAGGATGTTTATACAATTGTGGACCTTCTGTTCAGGCATTTTTTCTGGGATTTATTACTTCAAAAGTGTTTGTATGATTGACTTGATAGACGTTTTACTCAAACCCATTACATTACATTTAACCCACCAAAAAATATATTAAGTACTGACTACAGAACAGACACTGAGCTAGGGTTCTTGTGTGAAACTTAAAGGGAGAATAAACAAACACACAGTAACAGGTAATCTTCCAGTGAAGCAGATTTATCTGCAACAACAACAACAACAACAACAACAACAACAACAACAACAACAACATCAGATACAGAGAGGACATGTGCTATGCAATAAATAATTTAACAAATAGAAGATAAATGTATCCAAATTTATACATAGAGTTCTGGTTTAACGGAAATGGTAAAATGTGAGCAATGCAGTACTTTGCTGCAAAAATACATTATCCTGATAGTATGTTGGAGACCTGAATAAATGTGTACATCTACTTATTCCCAAGCACATCTACATAAAATGAAGCAGTATGTGTGGATTTCTTGTGTTGTAATGTCAAATTATTTACCATGTCATTGCTTTGGAGAACATGTTATAGAAAAAACTGAATGTCCTCATATCCATTAACGTTTTGGTTCATTTGTTTTTTGTTGCCATAAGCATTTATGGTAATATAGATAATCAGCAAGAGAAATGTGTATTACACATTAACCAATGAAATCAAACAGTAAATACACTTAGTTCCCAATAATATAATGTCTTGTCCTAAAAGAGAATTAAAATGTGAATCATGTTGATCATTTTCCCTCCAGCAAATAACAGGTAGGCTTATAAAAATGCCCATTATGGTGGTCAAGAAACTGGCATGTTACTATGTGAAGTCACTGTTCATTCTCCACTTATTCCTGGAAGCCTAGCAAAGTGAAGACTATCTATTACGTTCCAATGACTCACCTCTTCTCCTCTATAACATGCGGCACCCTTGCGATTCCTGGTCAAAGTTTGTTTTCGCTGCTAAATTGAAAACTCCATGAGCACAGGGCTTTCTTCACTACTGCATAGCAACAGTAAGGAATTAAATATTTCCTCAGTAAATGAACTAAGAAGAACCATGGTAGGGGATACAGAAAATTTAAAAGTATGACAAAATTACTTTAGTTTATATGTTTATTTAAGCAGTTGATGTAAATCTTCTCTTTTTGCCATAAATGTTCTTTGCAGACTCCTACTGAATATTATCCCACATTGCACAGTCTCACTGTGTTTACATGTCTGTTTCTTCCAGATCTTGCTCAAGCATCTGAAGAAAGAGTGCTTTGGAGAAGTGCAGCATTTAGAAGGGCATTTTCAGGGCTGGGATCTGGTAAATAGATTTGTGTTTGAATTTCTAGCACTTTGCACAATCATTGAATATGTAGTAAATACCAGTAAATACTTATTGACTTCATGAATGAATCAATGAATCTTTAAAATTCCAGACATTTTTGTCCTTTTGTGTCTACTAATTTTTTTATCTTACAATGAGCATGTTTCCAAAACAATTTGACATTGTGAGAATCATAAGGATTTTTGCCAAAGCAATTAACAATTGCAATTCAAATTTTGTGTATGAATAGAAAATAATCACATTAAGTTCTTATTCAATATATAGATTTGTTCAAGAATAAACTAGTAACATAAAATTGAATTTATTTCCTAGATTAACATTCTAGGCTTAAATTTTATGGCATCAGCAATATAATCATTTACTAATTGATGCAATGTAATATTAAATACATTCACTTTCTCATAATACATTGTTTTGCCCCAAAAGGCAATTAAAATGTGGATTATACCACATAATTTGCGGAATCTTACTACACAATATTTTTCATTTTGCTTTGCTCTTTCCAGATACTCTGTCTTTCCAGTTAATATCTCATCAATAAAGACCTTGATCAATCATTGATAATATTTAGCAAATTTCCTTCAAAATGTAATTACTTTAGCACTTGCAAAGGGGATATGGAATGTTGCAGACTAGGTGAGATAGAGATTTCAGGACACCCACACAAAATGGGTGTCAGTAGGGCAGAGGAGTATTATAGAGAACCTCTGTGTACCCATGTCCATGTATGAAATAACTTGCCTCCTGGCTGGCTTAAGGGAGGTTGTTAGATTAGACAACAGCCACAAGAAAGACACTATCTCTTTCTATATCAACAATTCTCCTCCTCTTGCTAAACACTCTCAAAATCCTGAATAGTCATATGAATTACTAAATATTAAATTGGAAGCCAAAAGCAAATAAAATGAATATAATTATGTGACCTTATTTTTGGGAGAAGGCAATGCAGAGCACTTTTGGATATGTAATTTTCCTGACCCATGGAAGTTTCCTAGAGAACAAAGGCCAAAAGGGTGAGATGAAATAATCCAGACAGATGAAAATCTGGTGAGTGGGAGCCCTGGCACTCAGCCTGAGCTGGGATCAGGCAATCGCAGAACTTCACGTCAAACTATTCACTTTGCTTAGTCTCTATCCAGACATAGAAGCAATAAAACCAGAGAAGGACAGTATAAACAACAAATAATTGTAATGAAGAAATGTTAACAATGAAAACAGAAATAAGAGAAACAGATAAAGTAAAATAATTTTTAAAAGTTAAAAGAATGTATATTTTTAAGCTCATTTGCTCTTGCTTATTACAAAATTCTACTCTATGGGTAGAATTTAAATACATGGTATGTAGACAGGTTCCATTTATTCTCATTTTTAGGCTTCACATTGTAAATTTAGTACTAAAATCACTAACTTTGGGTATGTTGAGAGCAGTGGTTCATTGAGCATACTTAAATGTTCGAGACACCAAACTTTCCTAAAGACATACTTAGTGGACAAAGAATCATTTATTGGGGGCAGGAAGCATTACAACAATTTGCTTTAAAAGGTAAACATGACTGTGAAAATGTAGTTCTCGGTCTTGAAAAAGATTTGTCTATTTAATATACTGAATTCAATATCTATATACAACTTTACAAAATTGTTTTGCAAATTTTGACTCTGATTCTTAATTGTCATTAAAGACTAATTCTCGTAGTAGTAGTTTACACTTTGTTTTGAGTAGACGGGTCTTTCAACTATCTTGAATATTTTAAATTAAAGTTAAAATATTTTCAAAGTGCATGTGCTGCTCCAGGGCTTTAGGCCAATATCCATCAATTGCTTTGCTCTTTCGGTTGAGTGCGAGTCTCATCCATGACAGCTTTCTGTAAATTAGAGATAAAGCCTTATTCTGCCTAACATTTTTCCACGCAGCTTGATGACTTCTGCATCTTTTTTATTTCCAGGGTCAAAAAAGAAGAGAATTTGTGTTAGATTTACTCCTTTCTCTTATCAATAATTGGTCTTATGTTTACATAGCATTTTTTTCTTATTAGGAGTCAGATTAAAGTCACAGATTGTACTCAGATGCATACTGCTTTCCATTAAAAAGAACGTGTGTCTTTTTATAAGACAAATGCTTTTTAAAGCCGCTTTTAAACATAACAAGATTTAGAAGCTGAGATATACATTGATTTTACCATATGGCCTTTGTCCTAGCTTTGTGAAGCTATCAAAATATCTTATCAAACTCTATATCATGCATTAGCATATACCACTTACTCTTCGTGAGAAAAATACCCTGGAGTAATTTAAGGTTACAATTATATTTGTAATTCAAATTATTGCCACTGTAACAGGACTTTCTAATATAATTTCTGTTCCTTAGATTTCAGCTTTTATTTTCCTTTATCCTAGTTATTAAGTATAAAAATATAATTCTCACACTAATCATTTAAAATATAACAGAAAAGTTTTATTCTGTAATGTACTGATGAATTTCTATTTCATTTTATATATAACATATTTCTATGGTTTTTTTTCATATTAATTGTATTTACCTCTTATATTAAGGAAATAGAAGTTTCCACCTGCTGTTATTAGCTTCTGCTATTTTGTCAAGGTAGATTAACAAAAATAAGTCTTTTGTTCAGGATGAACTTTGACATTTTGGACTAAGTGAATGATTGCTAGATCCCAAAGCTGAACCAGGTACTGCTAAGAACACAGGAAGAATACAATTCCTACTTCTCATGACCTCTGGACTCTGAAGTATATATCCTTTAGTTCCTCAGGCTCTGTTGTAGGATTTATATGTGCACATATTGCTTCCCCACTCAGCATCATCCATGAATTATGTACAAACCTCCCATAATCCCCGTTTCTAGTTACTGGAGTAGGCGATGCAGGCCCTAAGGGACTCTACAGAGAATGCTCAGAGTCCTCCCAAGCACCTTGATGCCAACTACTTCTAGCTATGATGCCATTTCCTTTATGTGCAGTTTCTCATGTGTTTCTCATCTGTTTTGAGGGTTGTATGTACTAGAAGTATTTTAAAGTGCAATTTCACCAGACATTGTACTAAATGCTTTTCTAAAGTGCATGTATTCCATCTACCATATCCTTTCATCTTCTATTCTTGTCTATAATAAAATGTAGACCCTCCCTGCTGCCAGATGCTTCTTCTAGATCCCTCTCATTAGGCAAAAAGAAGTATGCAGTTCTCCACAGCTGCGGCAGTATCCCCACCCCAGCCCCCATTCTACTTTCCAAACTCTCATATTTACACCATCTCCCTGTGAGGAGAAGCCCACTAATATATTCCCTGTCTCAGCTGCACACAACTTCCTGGAACAGCTCCCAATAAAAAGCCTAAAGCTTCCTCCCTACAGTCACACAAGTTTAAGTCTTTTCCCACCACAGGCAGACCAGGTCACATATCTTATACTCTAAAGAAGCATTCTTCCTTTCTGCAATTCATAGTTAACAATATGGTGATTCTGGCTAAAAGAAATATGATGACTACCCTCATCCTATAAGAAGCCCACAATTCCTTATAAAAATATCACCCACTATTTCTTCAAATGGAATGTTATAAAAAACTTAAAATTGCAAGTATGGGGGATGGGGGAGATACAAATCTTGGGGAGTTTGTATAAAATAATGCATGAAAAGGGGAATATTATCTGGAATGCCAGTCACATAAGCAAAGAGAAGAAAATTGATTTAAAGGAATAACATGAACACTGAGTCCAGAAAAAATGCTGTATTTACAAAATTCTAAATATCTTTGTGAAGAACAAATCTTCTGTTAGTAATGTACATGTTTTTAAATAGCTGAGTATTTGATATTTGCTGGATATTTGATATTGGGTGGGTATATGTGAACAGATACATTTATAGTTATCCCTAGACTTTTTAGGTGTTTACCAAAAATAAACATAATAAAATCAGGTTTTAAAACGGGAGATGAGAAATACTAGCCAAATTCAATACTACCACATCTCAGTACAGATTCCTTTTATCCCTTGAGGATCTGTGAAATCTGACACTGCTCTGTAGGCAAGCTAAAGCAGTGTCCAGAATACCATCCAACATTAGAGGACACACAGATTTAGTTTCAACAACCTTGACAGATGTGCACATCTCTATTATAGAACTAGGACACATATATAAGTAGATGCCCTTGCCCTCGGTTACTTCTGTTTTATAAATGCAAATACCAATTTAATTAAATCATAGACTCGAATGGGCTTTCCAGAGTACAGAAATGAGCCTCCACTGAAAGTATCTTGATTTGAAAACATTCAGAGGAAAACACATCTATTTAGTTTAAGAAGTATTTAGAAGGTCATGTTGTCAGAGAAATCAGTGACCTGCTGCAAGTCTTTTTCTAATTTTAAGCTGTGATGGATTATCCATGCACAAGCAGTGTGCACTTATAAACCAAAGCACAGATAGGTTTGATATGATACAGTGGTTTTAAACTGTGCTTTAATTTGCAGCTATTTGAACTACTTCCATTTTTTACAGATATTGAAAATTGGAAATGAGTCAAGCAGTAGCATGTTCCAACATATTGCTCCAAGAAGCAGCACATCAATTCACCATGTACAGTGAGAGTCTAAAAATTAATAACTAAGTAAAAGATACTTAGCTTTAAAAAATCACATAATAGGAGACTAGAACAGGCTTTTATTAAAATCTGGCTGTTGCAGGGAAAAGTGCTAAACAGATGGAGTACGGAAGTCCTGGCAGTGACAATTGCTAACTCTGCAACATTGGTCAAATCCATATCTTCTTTAAGCCTCAATTGCCACTTTTATTAGATGGGGAAAAAAACCAGCCACTTGTATGCATGACTAATGTGAGAATCAAATGAGATAACGTATTTAAAAAATTGAAAGCTCTGCAATGTTTAGTTTTATTATTTTTCTGACCATTACCATTGGCCACAGTAATCTAGTTTTATTAAAATAATTATTTGTATACTACTTTTCATGTCTATTTTTCAAAGATTTATTTTGCTCCGTTCATTTATTCACTTACCATCAAGCACTGAATTTGCCATGTATTTGTCACCTGTGATTTCGTTCCTCGTTGATCTAATATCTGGTAAAAGAGATTGACATAAATAAGTGTAAAAAATATTATAAATAAAATAAAGTCATATATAGTAGATGTGTTTGTGGCATGAGAGAATAATCAACTAACTCTTTCTGAAGGAGTGAAGAATTACTTCATATAGAGTGTGATAGTTAATATTGTGTCAATTGGGATGCGCCATGGGGTTCCGAGGTAGTTGGTCAAACATTATTCTGGGTGTTTCTGTGAGGGTGTTTTCATATTAGATTAACCTTTAAATCAGTGGGCATGAGTAAAGCAGATTGCTCTGCATGTTGTGGGTGAGCCCCATCCAGTCAGTTGAAGGCCTTAATAGAATAAAAAGACTGACTTCCCAGGATTAAGAGAGAATCCTTCAGCTGACTGTCTTTGGATTTCATCATCTGTAACACTGACTCTTCCTACTTAATGGCTTTCAAACTGGAATATTGGCTCTCCTTCAGTCTCCCATACCACCAGGCTACCCTGCAGATTTTGAATTCATAGCCTCTATAATCACATGAGCCAATTCTCATTAAATCTCTCTTCCCTCTGTCTGTCTCCTATTGGTTCTGTTTCTCTGGAGAACACTGACTATTACAGATAATGTTCCACTTGTGCTAAATATTAAATATAGGTGAGAATTCGAGATGTGGATGATGAAGTAAAGGACCTCATAAGTAGAGAAAGCAGAATGTGAGGAATTATATTTGGGCTGTACAGAAACTAAAAAATCAGCCTAGGTTATCAAGATTGGAGGTTCCTATGGAGTGCAGAGGCAAGAGCTGAGTTTGGGTGTGAGATCATGAAAGTGACTTGTATGCCACCAAAAAGCATTTGGATTTTAACCTATAGGAAATGAAAAGCCATTTGAAGGATTTAAACAAAGAAATAAGATGATTAAATTTGCATTTTAAAGGATTACTATAGCTGTAGTGTCATATGGATTAGAGAGGGTCAAGGCTGCTGGCAGAGAGATTATTGAACTAGCATAAGCCAGGATAATGAGGTCCTGCACTAATTCAGTAGTGGTGGAAATGGAAACGAGATGGATATAAAAGATATAAAAGAGATAGAATCAACAAAATTCAATAAGTCATTTGGCATGGGGATAAAGGGGCTAGATAAGTTAAGCAGGATGCCTAGTATTCACTGTTGGGGAATTGGATGAAGCTGATATTGTAATACAGATAAAGGCAGTTTGTGAAAAATGAGAATTGGTTATAATTTGAGCATGTTATATATGTGACACATGTGGTAGCACCAGAAAAAGGTGCCTAACAGGAAATCACATATATGAATCAAGAGAAAGAAAGACAGGGCTAGAATTGTAAAGGTAGAGATTTGGGACACTAGATATAAAACTTATGGATGTTGATAAGATCATTCAGGAAAACTGTGAAAAGTAAAAAAGGAAGGTGACTGAGAAAGTAGGCTAAGTCTCATGAAAAATGAATCCCCAGTTTACTGGTTAAGGACATTTATGGAGTTAGGATCAGGGTAAATGGCCCTTTATAAGATGGGCCTTGGAAAATAACAGACATTTAAATTCAAACACAAGTTATGATTTGTGTTTAAATTAAGTATCTGTTATGTAAATATGCAGTTGGATCTTACTTTGCACGTCATCGCCTATCTTTTAACCTTATTTAAATTATCTCTACAAAGTCAGTGTTTTAGTGAGATGCAAACACTTTAGAAATCTTGGACAATGATAATCGGCATTGATTTAAAATTGATGCTCTTAAGTCTACCTGATATTTTAAGAAAGAATTATAGAAGGCAACCTATAGTTACGCTTTTTCTCAGAGTGTGTTTTCTCATCTGGAAAATAAAACAACTTCTAAAACAAATCAGTGTTAAATAGATTGATCTTTAAGGTCATTTCTTGCAATAATGGTCCATGGCCCTGTGGTTAATGTCTTCCTAATGTTATGTTCTTAAGTAAGTGGCTCCTCGGTGCTGAATTACTTTATATTTTCTCATTTTTTTGTTTCAGTAGCTTTACAGGTGCAGGTAGTTTTTGGTTACACGAATGAATTGTATAGTGGTGAAGTCTGGGATTTTAGTGTACCTGTCACCTGAATAGTATACATTGTACTCAATAGGCAGTTTTTCATTCTTTACTCCACTTCCACCCTCCCCGCTTCTGAGTGCTCAATGCTCTTTGTATCACTCTGTGTGCCTTTGTGTACCCATAGCTTAGATCCCACTTATAAATTAGAGCATATAGTATTTGGCTTTCTGTTACTGAATTATTTCACTTAGAATAATGGCCTCCAGTTCCATCCGAGTTGCTGCTAAAGACATTATATCGTTATTTTTTTATGGATGAGTAGTATTTCATTATATATATTATATATATATATACACACACACACACACACACAAACAAACACACACACACATATACACTACATTTTCTTTATCTACTCAATGGCTGATGGGCACTTAGTTGATTCCATATCTTTGCAATTGTGAATTATGCTGCAATAAACATATGTATACAGGTTTTGTAAATATAGTGACTTATTTTCCTTTGGGTGGTTATTCAGTAGTGGGATTGCTGGGTTGAATGGTAGATCTACTTTTAGTTCTTTAAGAAATCTTCATATTGTTTTCCATAGAGGCTGTATTAATTTACATTACTCCCAGCAATGTATAAGCATTCCCTCTTCACCACATCTGTGCCCATACTAATTGCTTTTGGACTTTTTAGTAATGGCTGTTGTTTCTAGGGTAAGATGGTATCTCATTCTGGTTTTAATTAGTGATTCATTATTTTATTGTATGGGAGGAACAATTTGGACATTTTAGGCAGAATCAATAACTTTCTGGTTTTAAAAACAAAGATCTTACAACATCCTATATTCATCCTCATTGGTGACCAAGAAGATCTTCCTGACACAGCTTATAGAACTATAAGGCAAGATTTGACAAACTATGACCCACTGCTCAAATCTGACTCATGGCTTGAATTGACATGTCACAGGAGCTATGAATAATTTTGACATTTTTGAAAGGTGAAAGTAGTCTAATAGATGGAGGGAGAAGAAGAGAAGAAGAGGGAAAAGAAGTGGGAGGAGAAGCAGCAGTGGCAGAGGCCATATGTGGCCAATAAAGCTAAAACTAAATTCTATCTATCTATCATCAGCCTGCCTATAGAGAAAATAATTGCTGACCTCTGCACAGAGTATATTCATAAACAATGTCCAACTATGAGAACGATTGCATTAACATAACCATCAAAAAGCAAACAAAAATCCACCACTGCCAAAAAGGTCCCTATTTTTAAAATTTGAGATAAATTACTAGCCATTTGTATCTGTTTGCATGTGCCCAAAATGTCTTCTTTATTTGTACACACAGTCTTTTGGAGAGCCCTGTTTTTCATCTCCAGCAGAAGGCAAAAATATTCCAGATATACTTAATCAGTTACCTCTAGTTGGTGCAAGTAATAAATGCCCCTGTTAGTTACAGGTCTATCACTGGCTTGTGAAACAGTCCTAACTCCTAGCTTTGCTCTCCGCTATAAAAACACAATGCTGATTTGTTATTAACCAAATAACTAGTACAAAATTCTAGGACAACCAACATATCAACCAAATCTTAGAAAAGAAACACGCTTGATACTTTTAATAGTTTCTGAAAATTTAAAGAAAAATCAATTGCTATTCTTATGGATAGGAAGACAAAGCTTCTTTGAAATGGTAGCCTGTGGGTTTTGTTTTGTTTGGTTTTTAACAGCTGTTTGTTTTTTCTTTTAATAGTTCCCCACCAACTTGCACATAACTCTGCTTTTCTTCATTTACTCCTTGGAAAAATTCCTCACCCAAACCTCTCACCTGCTCCCTTTGTTTCCTCCCTCCTGAGAAACGGGTGGGAATACCAGCAACTGCAATAAAATGCACAGACACATATGCACACACACACCCCCACACCCACCACATGCACATTCCTCCTGCTCCGGTTCCTCTGTTTGCTTCCCAGCTGATCCAAGATATCTATTTATTGGTTTGTTTTCTTCTCTATCATAAAGACTGTGTATTCTACTCTTCTGAGCACTAAGTATTTCTATGAAAGATTTAAAAAAATATATTTCTTAGATTTTCAAACAGAATAAGGTGTTTATTCTTATTGAGAAAACACATTTAAGGATTTGTAAAAGAACAAAGCATACGGAAATGTCACTCTAGCAAATGGTCATATTCATTCAAAGAAAAACAACACACCAATGTCCAAAGACATGAGATGTCTCACTGAATTGAGCAAACCACAATTAAAAATCTAGCATTGCTGGATTCCAAAACAATCATATTTGGATCCATAAAATGAAGTATTTTCCTATTTCCCTGATTTCTAATTATTTAAAATTTAAGGAAAATCAGATTAGCAGTACTCTTATGCATACTCATAATTTTTCTATTAAAGTTTACCTTATCATTTAAAGATAGCCAGGACCTAGGGAGACATACTCATGCTACAATACAGAGTACACAGAGAATATGAGGAAGGGATAATTTTATTTTTCTTAGCCTAATAGGCTACTAACCCAATTTGTTGATACAATTTTGTAAGGTATACACAGGCCACTTGAACAAAGAAAATGAAATTAATCACTAAAACATCAGTCAGGAGAAATGACCTTGAGTCAATGTTCCTTTTGAAAAAAAAAATTTCAAACTTCTGGAGAATCATAAGAAGCTCCGGGGTGTAGGCACTGTTGTGCTTTTCTGAACCCCCAGTGAAGCCTGTGAATGTTACTCAATTCCACTATGGTGAGGTGGATTGTTTTACTGTTTCTACAGCTGCCAGGGTATTAAATTCTGACTGCATCCAATGCTGTGATCATCATTCTGTGTCTAACCACACACCAGTCAAGTGTTGGATCTAGTGCTGGCAAAGGACCTTTCCTTCCTGGAGGCTGTTGGGCTCCGATAAGTACAAGTTTTCTTGTTCTCCAATTATCTGTCTGTCAGCCATGAGAGCTCCTCACCCACCACTGCTAACCTTCGTGGCTTGTTGTATAGATTCTGTATGATTTCCAATTAGGAACAATGTTTTAGAAGGGATATTAATCCTGCCATTTTAAAAGTCAAATCTTTGCTTAACAGAAAGGAGCGACACTTTCTTCTCTCTTTCTCTCTCTCTCTTTTTTTTTTTTAGAGACAGAGTCTGGCTCTGTCACCCAGGCTGGAGTGCAGTGGCATGATCTCAGCTCACTGGAACCTCCGCCTCCTGGGTTTGAGCAATTCTCTGCCTCAGCCTCCCTCTTTTTTCTTTTAAGTGGGCGGTGGCAGGCACCACTACCTTCAAACTTTAAATAGGTATTAACCAATAGAAGACAGAGAAAATGAAGATAAACGGCTTGCACCTGTTCTTTACCACGCACTTCTCTTCACCATAATTTCAGCTATTGCCACTTGAGAATACCAGATTTTACCATTTACTTTGCATTGCCATGGAAAGGCAAACATATAGCAATGATTTACAAGAAATAATACCATAGATAATACCATATATATTTTTAAATGCCATTCATTTATTATTCAATCATTTTATATTTTTAAAAACTTGCCAAAATGTGTGCTAAATCATTATGGAAGTTTCTGTGTAGTGTTGCTAAGGAGGTGCCACTTATGTGTATATAAAATTGCTTATTAGTTTTTTAACATTTTATAAAATATTTTGAAAGAAACTGATTTTCTATTGTGTGTAAATTAACCTCATTCAAAATACTAATAATAATATTCCAAAAATAAAACATACACATAATCTTTATATAAATGTATATACACATTTTACAGACTATCCCATTTTTCACAAAAATGTATCTTCACTAATTCTTATTTTCCAAGAACAGTGGGAATTTGATGTGACTTCTTGTAAGTTATACAAATGTTTTATATGTTTCCTCAGTAATAACTATTTGTGTAGATTTTGAAAGTACAAATAAGAAAAATATTTATGAGGAATGCATTTTGAAACAGGAAATACACAAGAATGAAGAGAACAATCACTCGTGAATGTCCACCTATCATCATTCCTTTACAGTTCCAAAATCTTCCTAAGGAATAAAACCTGCCAGGTAAAACTTTCAACTTCCAATAATAAGTCGCAAATACAGAAAGATGAACTCTATAAAAATAATTTAAAATAATATCAGAGTTAACATAAAACTGTTTTAAATATAAATTATGCCAAATTTTCTAGCAAAAAAATAATTAGTATAACACTTGGAAATAAGACCAAGATTCACATTGCCATTAGATTTTATATTGCAATTAGTGGCATGTAATTTCTGTAAATTGATGCCATGATGCTGTTTATGGTAATTTCCCTTATTTTTCACAAAATTTAAATCTGTAACACAAATTTAAATAGACTGGTTCTTTCTTAAAAAATGAAGTAAGGGCCAGGCGAGGTGGCTCACTCCTGTAATCCCAGCACTTTGAGAGGCCGAAGTGGGCGGATCATGATGTCAGGAGTTCGAGACCAGCCTGGCCAACATGGTGAAACCCATCTCTACTAAAATTACAAAAATTAGCCAGGCATGGAGGCAGGCACCTGTAATCCCAGCTACTCGGGAGGCTGAGGCAGGAGAATTGCTAGAACCTGGGAGGCAGAGGTTACAGTGAGCCGAGATTGCGCCACTGGACTCCAGCCTGGGCGACAGAGCGAGACTCTGTCTCAGAAAAATAAAGAAAGAATAAAATACAATAAATGAAGTAAGTAAACATATGGTGATGCTTGCTGAAAAGCACGTGAATGATTCTTGATGTCAGTAGTAGCCAGAATCCATAACTCTGTAGATTGTAGCTTTACTCACATTTATATATAATTAAAACTTTCTCTTGTTTTCAAGTATATGTTTAAAGAACAAAGAGAGGATTATCAATAAATTATACACAATTGAATTTCAAATGTCTGATAAAAGATAGCACCTGGCCATTTGGATTTTCCTTATAGGCAATTAGAAATAACAACAATAAACCTATTAACATTTTTCAGTACTTATGGTACGCCAGGCAATGTGTTAAGAGCATTATGCAAATTGCCTGTTTTAATTCACACAACAGTATAGGAGCAATATTAGTATCAATTGTATTTTACATAAAAATAAAATTAGGGCTTAGAGAAGTAAAGAAATTTCCCTAAGGACATATAGCTATTCTGTGATGGTCTTTCTCATACTAACATCCATTCTTCTAACCATAACTTAAATAAAGTTGGAAATAAATAGGCGTACAGAACAATGTTTACAATCAAACTGAAAAAAAAAAGCAAAAAAAGAATGTTTTCAACATTTTTCCTAGAATTAAAATTTTAGCATTACTGCTGAATTTTCCTTTAATTTCAGATATTTTCCTCACCTAATTTAACTTGGCTTTCATAGGCATAGGCTATACATGTAAACTATGCTAAAGTTTTACCAATGAGAACTTTTGAGAAATATTATTAAATTCATTATGCATATAGCTAAAATGCATTTATGTTTTAAATACTACCCGTAGAGAAAATCACTGTAGAGCAGGAGAATAGAGTGTGGAAAACCAAGTCCTAATATTAAGAGGCTGCCTGATGTGTCTCAGAGCCTCAGCTACCACCCTGTATCCCAGGTGCTAGGGTTTAAATGTGTTTGTTCTCTCAAAAACTCATGTTGAAACTTAGTCCCCAGTGCAACAGGATTTGGAGGTGGCACCAGTTGGATGTGTTTAGGTCATCAGGGCTCCACTCTCATGGACAGAGTAATGTTACTATAAAAAGAGCTTGTGTAAGTGGGTTTGTTCTCTTCTGCTATGTGAGGAATGATCCTTACCTCCAGATGTTGCAGTGTTCAAGGCACTACCTTGGAAACAGAGATTTGTCCCTTAGCAGACAAGAAACCTACTGATGCTTTCATCTTGGTCATTCAAATCTCTAGAGCTGTGAGAAATAAATTTATGTTCTTTATAATTTATCCAGTCTCAAATATTCTGTTACAGCAGCACAAAATAGACTAAGACACTAGGCTAACTTCATTCTCACATTTTTAGGCTTTGCCTTTTGCCTGGATTCTTCTAACAGAGCATCTATGACAAATCCTTTCATTTACTTTTTTTTTTTTTTTTACATATGTGTATCTCCCTATACAATCTAAATTCCCACAGTAAATAGGCACAAAATTAGTGTCTTCTGTATTTCTCCCTGACAACCTGGTGCTTATCAAAGAGAAGTCATTCATATATTTTGTAAATGACTGACTGAATAAATGATAATTGGAATATTAGTAGTGGATTCTTTATTTGAAAGACTTTTGAAAGAAATAAGTTTGTAAGCCCCTTCTGTAACCATGAGCCTAATATTACAAGTCAGTTGAGAAAACAGAGTATGTGTGCGTGTTTACAGACTTGAAGCCTAAAATTGAGGATTTATCTGCTCTTTAAATAAAATAAGCATAAATGTATAAAAATAATGTACTCACCACTCAGCTCAAGAAATAAAGCATTTCTTTTATATTTGGAAACCGTTTCCCCCTGCTCCTGTACAGAACTAACCTTTAATTTTAAATTATAGGTTTACCTTTTCCATAAATTTCTTTACATTTTTATTACATCTTAATATAGCTCTAAAAATTATAATATTGTTTTCTGTATTAAAAAACTTTGGAAAAATAAGGCCAGACTATGAATTATGCCTTTTAACCATTTTATGAGCCTCATTGATACTTTATGTGTAGCCATAATTAATGAGATCAAATTAAAATGATCAAAATAACCCAGCATAGAATTAGTACTTGAGCAATTGAAAGAGGCCAAATGAAGAGATAATCAGAAGGAGTTAGGGTTCTTCAGCTATATTTGCACCTGGTTCTTGTATAGATGGTGGTTATGGACTAGCAAACAGAAAGAAGAGTCAACTCCACGAAGCATGAGGGGCAAAGTGGGGAGCCATTGTGATTTCAGTGACTTGAAAACTGGGAAATGGAGGGTAATTTTTTCTGTGACTTATAACTTATTGACCCCGTACTGAAAATGAAGCACATTGCATGGTAATGAAGAATTAGTTGTGAGCCTTTGAGGTAAGTGAGAAGAGTTTAAGTATTGGAGAAGATAGAGAATTGTGTCATGGAGATCAGTCATTAAGAGTGTTCATTAAGTTAGGTATCAACCATGGAAACCATTGCTACGGTAGTAGCTGAATCAAGATAGGGAGGGATAAAACCAAGAGATAATTGTAGAGAAAAATAAAGCATATTGATTAATCTCCCTTACAAGAAGGGTGAAAAAAAATATTAGTGTTAACACCCACATTAATGTTCCAAACCTGAAAATGAAGGTTTCTCCTTTTAAACCATAAATTATGTAAACTGAGGAAACTATCCCAATTAATAGAAAACCTTATTTCTTGATGACGAAGGATATAAATAATTGGGAATTAAAGGAAGCTCAAAGACGGAACTGTTTCATCTTATATCTTAACTCTCTTTGGACTCTGTGAGGGCTTTGTGGATGTGTAGGAAGAGAAGAACAAAAGTAAACAAAAAGGAGGAAAAAACCCCAGAGTGCAGCAAGCTCTCTGGGATAGATTAATTTATTCAACGGCAAAACAAAAGTATGAGATAAATGAGCTACCATCTCTACCCCATCAACACTGGTTCAAAAATCTAGCTAATCTACAACTTGCATTTCTTTAAAGAATTTAATTTGTCTGTGGCCAACTTAGTCTGAATGCTTCAAGCATGACATTCTTAAGGTCAAAGTCTTGGATTTGAAGCTTCTACAGAATAATTAACTTTGCTCTAATCTGTGGTCACAGCTCATATCCCAAACCCTGACAAATTGTCTTTGTTCCTAAGAGGAGACCAGATGAAAGAAGAGGACTGTGAGAACAACAACCCAAAAGCACACTCAATGGACAGAGATCAATAATGCCATATTTATTTATAAAAGATGCAATTTAGACACAAAACTTTTATTATGTATTTTTAAATAAAAATACGAAAATTGATATAAACTATGTTGTCACATTGGATACTTCTAAATTAGTGAACTGAAAAAATAAACTGAAAGATAAAAAATTAGAATAATCTAAAAATATTATTTACCATAATCATATATGATTAGAACAATGACAGTTAAATAATATAATTGATAGTTACACAAAATAAACCACAGGTTATATATTTGCTTTTTTTCAGAAGGTTAGTATAATGTTTGATATTGAAAGTTAAAGGATTTTACCTCAATTTTGTTGTAGTTCACTTATTTTTGCTTTATTTATATTCATAAAGTTATTAGTGTTGCTTAAAGAGACTGGAAAATCTATTATTCATTCCAGAGTAAACTGGGATTATTTAAAGATTATTTTCATGCTTGAAAGTCAGATAAAATGAGTTTTAAAACTATATTTCCATTTAGAAATAAGTATTTGTGTGTGTGTGTATGTAAGTCTTTGCCCTCATAGAATGCTTTTTTGCTCTCTAGTAGTATTTTGGTACTTTTCTCTGATAAATCTTCAATTTTAGAATATTTTGTACATTGTTCTTCATTCTAACCAATTATTTTGTAATTTTAAAAAAATCAGGCATTTTTCTATTTAATCTGGTTGCTTTAAAAATGAAGTGGAAAGGCTAATGTGTGGCACATTTTTGTATTTTCTTTTTTGTAACCAACTTGTTTATGCATATCATGTTTATCGTGCAATTTACCTATAAAACTATTCTCTGGGTTTCATAATAAAATATTTATATACTGAATATATTCTTCTTCCACATAATCTTACCTCTTTATCCTGGCATCTCTTAGATTGTGTATCTATCAGATTTAAAATAAAAATGTTTCTTTTTCAAAATAAAACAAATTGCTATTATGAAACAACTTTTATTCATCTACCTTTTCTCAAGTCTAGAGAGTAAGTGAAAAATGAAGATACCCTTCACCATGCTTGTGAACTCATTATCTTGTGAACATCATTGTAAACTAAGCTGATGAAAAGTTAACCCTAACTGTGGAGAAGATCTGGCTAAGATGCAAGAAGCATGGCAGATTCAGAGATCTAGGCCTGGACAAATTAATGTAGAGGTCACCAAATGTATCCCCAGGTGACTGAATAAAGAAAATGTGACATATGACATATATATATGTACCATGGAATTCTACACAGCCATGAAGAGAAAGAAATGTCTTTCGCAGCAACACAGATTTAGCTGGAGGTGATTATTCTAAGTGAAATAACTTAGAAACAGAAAATCAAATACCATGTGTTCTCACTTTTAAGCGGGAGCTAAACAATGGGTATATATGGACATTCTGAGGCAAACAGTAGACAATAGGGACTCCAAAAGGGGGAAGGGTGGAACAGGAGTGAGGGTTGAAAAATTACCTACTGAGTACAATGTTCACTATCCATATGATGGGTACAGTAGAAGCCTGAATCCCACCACTACACAATATATGCTTTTAACGAACCTGTACATATACCCTCAGAATTGGCTAATTTAAAAAAAAATTAAAAATATATTTCCATGGATTTTAAAAGATGCATGTTATTCCTTAAACAGGTTTAGCTTCTATAAAATTGCAAAGGTAATAGAGAATTCCTGTATAACTAATTTCCAATTTCCCCTACTATTACTTCTATTAGTATGGCACATCAGTTACAATTAATGAACCAATACTGATAGATTATTATTAACTGAAGTCTATACTTTATTCATATTTTCTCAGCCTTTAGCTAAGGTCCTTCCCATCCCCCACTGGGATCCAATCCACAATACTGCATTACATTTAATTATCATGTATGCTTAGGTGTCTCTAGACTATGACAGTTTCTTAGATTTTTTCCTTATTTCTGTTACCTCAATAGTTGTGAGAAGTACTTGTTAAATATATTATAGAATGTTCCACAACTGAGGTTTGTCTGATGTTTTTGTCATGTTTTGACTGGAGCTATGTGCATTTGGGAGAAAAATCACAGAGATAAAGTGTCACTTTGGTTATATCACATCAAGAATACATCCTGTCAATATGACTTATTTCAGTTGCTGTTGACCTTCATTACTTGACTAAGGTAATGTATTAGTTTGCTAGGGTTGCCATAACAAAGTACAACTTACTGGATGGCTTAAACAACAGAAATGCATTGTCTCTCCCTTATGGAGCCTTGGAGTCTGACATCAGGGGGTATGTAGGTTATTGTCTTTCAACTATGGGGGCCAGAAGTCCAAGACCAATGTCTCAGCAGGTTTAGTTCCTTTTAAGGGCTGTGAAGGAGAATTTCTTTCATGGCCCCTCTCTCAGCATCTAATGGTTTGCTGGTAATCTTTGGCATTCCTTGGGTTGCAGATGCATTACCTTGATCTCTGCTTTTATCTTCACATATGATAGAGAAAGAAGAGCTTGGAAGTGAACACATTAGATATTAATAATATTTATATCTTCAGTTAGAAACAACAACAACAATAGTATATTACAAGAGGATTTCACAAATTCTCAATACCACACAGTCCCACCTTTCTTCTTGTTGCTGTATGAACAGTTTAGGCTCCTATTTAAAGCAAAGTAATCACTTCTCTCTCCTATTCAATGATTTAATTCTGGAAAGTTTTTTCATTCTCTCCTGCATCACAAGCTTTTCCCTTAGCATTGTCATTCCTTGCCACCATCCTAGCCTAAGTCATAATCATCTCTCTCCTGGAAGACTACAATAAGCTTCTAACTGGTTTTCCTACTTCCACCTTTGTCTTCTCATATTCTAGTCTGAAGAAAGCAGTAAGATCCTTAAAAAATAGCCATCAGAACATGTCTACTCAAAATCCTCTAGTAGCTCCCCATTTTGCATAGAGTAAATGCCATAGGCCTAAAAGTCCTTGCATAATTGACTCCCCTTTTGGCTCTCTGACCACAACCTTCTTATATGTATTAGTCCATTTTCATGCTGCTGATAAACACATAACCAAGACTAGGAAATTTACAAAAGAAAGAGGTTTAATTGGACATACAGTTCCACATGGCTGGGGAAGTCTCACAATCACGTCAGATGGCAAGGAGGAGCAAGTGACATCTTATGTGGATGGCCGCAGGCAAAAAATGAGAGAACTTGTGCAGGGAAACTCCCCTTTTGAAAACCATCAGATCTCGTGAGACTTACTCACTATCACAAGAACAGCATGGGAAAGACCTGCCCCCATGATTCAATTACGTCCCACCAGGCTCCTCCCACAACATGTGGGAATTCAAGATGAGATTTGGATGGGAACACAACCAAACCATATCACTATTCTTTTCTGCACTGTCACCCAGGCTGGAGTGCAATGGCATGATCTCTGCTCACTGCAACTCCGCCTCCCGGGTTCAAGTGATTCTCCTGCCTCAGCCTCCTGAGTAGGTGGGACTACAGGCACCAGCCACCACACCCAGCTAATTTTTGTATTTTTAGTACAGACAGGGTTTCATTATGTTGGTCAAGCTGGTCTTGAACTCCTGACCTTGTGATCCGCCTGCCTTGGCCTCCCAAAGTGCTGGGATTACAGGAGTGAGCCACCACGCCCAGCCTACTACTCTTTTCCTCTCTCAGCCTTCCCTATCCAGCAGCCTCCTTTCTATTCCCTGACCACACCAAGAACATTGGTGTTTCCAGACCTTTACACTTGCTATTGTGCACAATTCAGTATGTTAGCTCCATCAGGTCTTTGCTCAAATGCAACTTTCTCAGTTAGATGCATTCTGTCCACATTGCTTAAAGGTAAAACCACCTGCTTCTGAAGTAGTTTCCATTCCACTTATTTTTCCTTATATTCATAACATTTTTCACTTTTTAACAGGCAATATACTCATTATTTTTATGTGAATTTTCAGTCTCTTTTTATTTAAATATGAGCTCCATAAGACAAAGAATTCAGTGTGTTAAGTTTATTTATATACATGATGAACTAGACAAGTGTAATGCACTTAGCAAAGTTTCAACAAATTTTTTAAATAAATTACTTTATATAATAATGATAATAGCTAACACCTTGAATATTTTTCATGTGCTAAATACTCTTTTAGGTTCTTTATACACATGAACATGTGTTTAATACTGAAAACTACCCTATAATATAGGTACTATTATATTCTCATTTTATAAACTGAGTAACAGGCAAAATTTCCAAAGCTAATAAATGGAGGGACCAAGATTACTGGTTACTTTCTTATTTATCTTATTTATGATCAGCAAATTTTACATTGAGTATGTATTTATTTTATTATACAAAATAATTAAAATGTTACTCCACTACTCCTCTAAAGTTGCCTCACTTAATAATTCCTTACAAAATATATTAGTTTAAAATCTGTAATTCTTTTTCTTATATTGATCATTTAAATGTTTATTTTTATATATATTTTATTACTATAATGAGCTGCTGTAGTTATAACTACATTAAATATGTGTGTGTGTGTCACTCACAAAATTTAATATATCTGCAGTGCTCATTTACTGAATGTCTTTAATAAATATTAGGTGATAAATATTTGGGTTTATCCAACTTAGATAAGAATGTATATGTGTGTGCATTTTAAAGATAATTATCTGTTTTTTTGGCAGGAAGGGTAAGTAATATTTATTAATACATTGGCTTTTGTTTTTTAAAATTTAACTGTAGCAAGCTGAAGGCCTTTAGCAAGCTAAAATATCTCTAAGCAACCCCTTAAAACTTGTCAACAAAATAATACTGGGTAATTATTTTGTTCTATTTTTAAAGACATCATATAGAGGTTAAGCAATTTTCTTGAAAGCAGAACATTTACATACTGTATTTTTAATTAAGCATTTTTAATTACCTGTGAAATTCACCCCTAAAATTTTTATGAATGTATATATGGTTCAAAAGCTATCAACCTGAAGATTCAAAGGCAAAGGACCAACTAGTTTTTCATTTTAAAAAAATACCATAAACCTTTACAATGTCAGGCTACAAAATGGCCTAGTGATATGTAACTATCATCATTATTTAGATGAATTGAATAATGGAAGTTAATTATGAATCAGCACAGTGTAAGGAAAAGCAAAATTTTGATTAGTCTTCAGAAATCAAAATTCTATAGCAAATTAATCTCTGACAATCCATCTCACCAAACTAAATAGAAGTTAAATGTTATTTTATTCATTATATGGGCACCATATTTGTTCATTTTGTGTTGCTATAACAGACTGTAACAGATTAGATACTTTATAATGAACAGAAATTTATTGATTCATGGTTCTGGAGGCCGCAAACTCCAAGATCAAGGTGCTCACATCTGGAAAGGGCCTTTTTGCTGCATCATCCCATGGCAATTAGGCAAAAAGAGGGCGAGAGAGAGAGAGAGAGAAGGAGAGAATAAAAGGAAGCTGAATTCCTCCATTATGGCAAACCCACTTCCTTGACAACAGAATTAACCTATTCACTCTGCTCTTATGGCTCGCTCACCTCTCATTAAGCCCTGTCTCCTGACACCATAGCTTTGAGGATTAAGTTTCCAACATATGCATTTTTGTGAGACACTTACAAACCATAACAAGCACTTATTAAGGGAGACAGATCTGTCATAGTATTAATCTATGCTTCTCTGGCGTGTGTGTGTGTGTGTGTGTGTGTGTGTGTGTGTGTGTGTGTGTGTTTATGTTGTCATGAAATAAGGCTCCTATATCAGTCGTAGTTTTTATAAAACAATAAAAACTAAAATGATTTAGTAATTGACAAACTGACATAATTTTTTCCTTGTTAGCATGATTACTAAACATGAGACAGAAATTTATGAAGATAAAGAAGTTAGCAAAAGACTGGGGTGATGTAGCTTTTAACGTACTATGGTGCACAGATACAGAAGAACTTTCTTAAATAGTCCTACTTCTCTAGTACACTCACTCTGGGCATTATTTCTCCACTGAATTTGCATGCACCTTCTGTGGTAGATAGAATGACTACCATCATTACTTTCTTTCTCTGTATGTACATTCTGCTTCTCATTTGCTTCAGGGTTAGCCTTAGTGAGTTGTTTACACAACAGAATGCAGTGGATGTAATATTCTTGATATTCAAAGACTAGGTCAACAGAAGTCTTTAGCCTTCCACCTAGGCCCTTGAATGCTTATTTTGGGGATGTTTCTGCTTAGAAACCAGCTTTCATGTTGTGAGAAGTCAAAGCCATGTAGAGAGACCATGTGTCACTGCTCTGGTAAACAACAAGGATGAGCTCCTAGGCAATAGCATAAACTGACAGGAATATTAATGAGCCATCTTACATATCTAGTGCATTGGAGCCTTCAGACCACTCCAGCCCCAGTTTCCAATTTATTGTAACTTCATGAGAAATCCAAAGTGACAATAAACCAGCCAAGACCAGTCAATCTGCAAAACTGTGAGGAATCACAGTAAATTGTTATTTTAAATCACTAATCTGGGATTTTCCCCCATAGCGATACATAATTATAACAAATATTAGTGCCAGAAGTGGAATGCTACTGCTTTGTTTTTAATGTGCCCTCCAAAACTCACAGTGAAATTTAATTGTCATTGTGATGGTATTAAGAGGTAGAACCAGTATGAGGTGATTAGACCATAAGGGCCCTATCCTTATGAGTGAATGTATGTTTTATCCAGAGATTGGTTTTGTTATCAGGAAAGTGGGGTTGTTGCAAAAGGAAGTTCAGTCTCTTTCTGTCTTGTTCTTACCCATGCTCTCTTGTCCTTCCACCTTCTGCTATAGACGCTGTGGCAATGAGGCCTTTGCCAGGCCTTTGCTATTTTGATATTGAATTTTCTAGCCTGAAGAATTGTGGGAAGCAAATTTCTTTACTTTATAAATTACCCAGTCTGTGATACTTTGTTATAGCAACACAAACAGACTAAGACACATGACAGCACAGTCTTCAAACATGTGTCTATGACTTTCAGCCTAAAGATAAGCACAAACTGGAGGGACCTCAAAAAGATTACAGTGGACTTGAAGGACATTGAGAAAAATTTATTATAGAGTGAAGTTACCCATTTTATATAGTATCAAAATATTTGACAACTCTATTACCTGGGATTAAGTAGAAAACATAAAATATACATAATGAGTTGATGGATTTGTTTAAGGAGATTTCCAGAACCATACAAGTAACAGTTTTTGAAAGCCTTGTGTGATCAGATACAGATAAAGAGAGACAGTCTAAAAAATGAATTGTTCCATTTCTAGACAAATTTAGAGAGGAATAGAACAAAACTTGGATATATTGGGTCAAAAACTAAACTGTTTCTCATTCTCAAAGGCTCAACAAGACAAAAGCTTTTAAAATAAGGAAAAAACCCAGGGTGAAGACTAAATACAAGGTGTTTGCAACAAAATGAGGCCTCAAGGTAGTAATGTTCAGCTTGAGGGTATAGTTTTAAGACCCTTTATTAAGACCTCAGAAACATTTATGACAGTCCTATGTGCACCGTATCAGCTAGACAAATAGACTTCTAAAAATATTAAAGGTACACGTTCCCGAAATTTTCAGCTGGTAAGTCTAATAATCTTGTCTCTTTTAGATTCACTTTCTAGCCAGGAAGATTTCTAAAACCTCAAGGGCACAGTACCATAGCACCATGACTCTCAACCCTAGCCAGAAAAGAATCCTGTCTCAAATAAATTATTGGGTATTTCTTTAGTAAACTAAGTGGAAACCCAATAATATTTATAGGAAATTCCTCCCATTTTAGAAGTATAGAATTAATAAAAAGGTTATCACTTTGGAGTAAAAAAAGACAGAGACCATTTAAAATGAAAACTTTCATAGCCCCAATCTTCTATGAACAGAAAGAAAAATGAGACTACTTAGCTGCAAACACAGGTAATATCTTGTGGATGACTCAGGTTTCCTGGCCAATACTCAAGAGAATGGAGTCAAGATCCATGGAGAGTCATTCCTAGGGAGTAGGATTTAACCTAACTAGACAAGTGATGATGTATGTTATGCTGGATTTCAGAATTGTTATGGACTAATGATGGCTATGTGCCAACCTGTCCTTTCCCCACTCTTGAAGGGGGTGTGTCTATTGCAATTATATTGTATTTGTATCAGCATTTAATATTGAGCTCATGATGGGGACTGATAAATTATCCTCTAGTTAACAGATTTTCAGATTGAGAGGAGTCACACCTGATGACTTGGATCCAATTTGTTGAGATTCTGGATTTAGAACCAGTGTTGTAATGGGATGAGTTTCAAGCTCTTTCTTAGAGAATTAATGGATGTTGCATGTGGAAGAAACATGAATTATGGTTCCCATAGCACAGTCTGTGGAAGATAGTCTCGAAGATGCTTACCCTTGCTATATATGCCTACTGCTTCTCACATCCGGAGCTCAAATTCCATATTATCCTAAATCTGGACTAGTTTTAGTGACTTATTTGACTAATAGAATATGGTGAACGTAACATTCTGGGGACAAGTTAGAAATGCCTTGCAACACTCACTTGGGTCTCTTGAAAAGCTGACTCTTGGGATGCATCCTTTTAGAAACTACCCACCACACTATGAGAAGCACAACCGCAAAGTGTAGCCACTCTATTGAACAACACATCTTTGCTTTAGTCAAGAGCCATAATCAAATAGCCATGAAAATGAACTATCTTGGATATTGAGCCCTTATATGAATCTAGCCCCAGCCTCTGTCTGACTGCAATTTCATGAAATACCATAAACCAGGACTTTCCAGGTGATCCTGTCTACAAGCAGAACTATGAAATGTTCTAAAATAGTAATGTTTTAAAACAGCAAATGTTGGGATGGTTTGTTTGCAACATCAGATAACTAAAACACCATCGCGGTAACAATTTTATAAACTACCTTGATACAATAACTTAACAATCAGGACTGATAATTGAAGCTACCTGTGTCAACATGACTTAGCTATTTGCTCCTGGAAATTCATGTACAGGAGATTAGACTGTACATCATTAAATAACTTATCTATTTGCTTTAGGAAATCCCTCCAAACAAATAGTTTCTCGTATAGGCAAAAAAAAGGCTCTTGTATCAGGACAAGAGCAAGTGATCACCTGTACTAATATCTCAATTATTAAATAACTCTTTACTTATCAAAAGTCATTTAAAAGCACTTGCCTTGACATGTCCAGCAATTCTAAACTATTATGTCATCCATTTTGTCCATCCAATCAATTCCCACCAATAATAACTTTATCCAAGACAGCAAAACCTTATACATATTGTGCCCTGATCTTCCCCTCTGAGACACTACTAAGAGTTTGTCAATATATCTATGTATTAAGATGGTGTTTTCCCTTACTGTAGTGGTTCTAATAAAATTAGTTTTGCTTGATCAATGGGTTTTCTAGTGACTTGGAAAATCAGCAATCAAGAATTATAACTGTAAATTTACAGTTGACAACTGTGTTTCAGGATGTTACACTGACACCATTTCTGTCTTAATTTCACTGGGGACTTCAAATGCTTATAAAATAAAATAGCTGAAAACTATCCTTTCATACTGAATTTGAGGCTAAAAATCCACAAATCTGATTTTGTAGCTTAAGTTTTATTTATCTCCAGTTTATTAAGAAGAGAATTTAGAAAAGCCCTAAAGGAGAATTCCCTTAGAGAAAGCTTTTGAGTACCGTAGTTTCCCTTTCCCAGTACTCACATCTATACTTTTATATTAATCCTTTTCTCAATAAATAATACACATTTTTACAGGAAAAAATAGCGGATTATTTCTTACATTCTGATATAGCTTCCAGGATATTAAAAATGAAACTATAAACATCAATGAGCTTATTATCTTTATCCTCATCCAT
The DNA here is from genome assembly GCF_029289425.2 of Pan paniscus. Taxonomy (NCBI): domain Eukaryota; kingdom Metazoa; phylum Chordata; class Mammalia; order Primates; family Hominidae; genus Pan; species Pan paniscus. The sequence continues at coordinate 113,705,017 of NC_073254.2, forward strand.
GTATCCTAAACCTGCTATTTCAGAAAGAAAAAAAATCCTACAAAATGTGTTGCTCCCATGCTAATAATAAGAATCCAAATATTCTACAAAATTATAACCTTTTTGAATCCATAAGAGCCTTAAATTCACAAGGAAACCAAGTGACCTGAATTCCAAGAAGGAATAAAAACCTACAAGAAGATATAAGTTCATAAATTGTTTCACCAGTGGCAGAAAAAAGAAGAAAGACATTCCACCTACCATGTAAATTGTAAGACAACATCAGAAAACCATATAACAAACAAAACACAAGGCAGATATATCAGTCCAGAATATTAAGGGGCTCCAGACACAAAAAATGTTTCCATTCTCTCTCAAGCTTTTCCCCGTGGTTTCTATCAGGTGCTCATGAGCAAAATTGGGACGAGGATAATAAACCAGGGAGAGCTTATCCATGAAGAGGGAATGCAGGAAGTGATTGATGACTTTTAAAATACTGCACACGTCTGTGGATTCTACTTTCATATGAGACAAAGGCCTAAGCTTCTTTGGGAGGGGCAGTGAACATGCTTATCCATAGAGTAAGTAGAGTGACAAGTGGTAGCACAGGGAATAGATGTAAAGTCCTCCTCTCTTTCCAGGACTCTTTCTTCTGGTAAAATAATAACTTTAGATATCTTGGATAATGACAAATGTTTACAGATAACAGGTTAATTTGGTCTGCCATGAAGAGGTAGAGTATCAATGCTGGAAAACTTCTACTCCAAGGTCCAGATGCATATGGCTTCCCTAAGACTGAAGTGAGGCCAGAATAACAGAACATTTCTAACCACAAAGTTGGCACATGTTAACAAGCAATAGCAATCAACCACTGGGGAGGGACAAGAATGTGGAGCTATATTTTTCTGTTGTGTAGGTATGCATGCATGGTGAAAGCTGAAGATAGAGCACAAACACTGAAAAAATTTGTATGGCATCCCAATTCTACCCTATCCCAAATAAGGCAATGAAAGTTGATTAGTAGAGGAATTGAGCCTATAATTTACTGACAGTAACTTTAGAAACAAAACTAAATTTCAGCTCAATTTCTAACTAGATTGATTCAACACTCCACACTGATGACCTATATAAGAAAGAGGAATGTTCATATTCAGGTTAAATATTATTTACTTCAGTCTTTATTAAACTATAAACAATGTTTGGCATTTAATGAAACTTATATACAGAAACATATGAAAACATGAGCTATTGCCAAGTGATAAGTAATTAACAGGACCAGATTCAGATATGACTCAGATGTCAGACTCCAAGGTGACTACAATGTCAGGACTTTAAAAAACTATGATTAACATATTAAAGGATGTAGTGGAAAAGATTGACAATATGTATGAATAAATGAGACATTTTAGTAGGGATATGGCAAATATAAGAGGAAGCCTAGCCTAATGGAAATGCTAGAAAAAACAAGCAAGCAAACAGACAAAATTACTACCTTAGAGATAAAAACAAAAACAAAAACACCTCTTTAAATATGTCCATCACAGTTACACAGACTTGACATAGCTGAGAAAAGATTCAGTGAACTTTCAGATATTTCAATAGAAGTAACCAAACTGAAGTGTGAACAAAAAAATATGGGGTAAAAGAATCAAAATAGAATATCTAAAAGCTGTGGAATAACACAGAATAGCCCAATATGTATAGTTTGATACGGCACAAAGAGAAGAAATAGAGAATGAGGCAGGTAAAATATGTGAAGCGATAATGACTGAGTTCTCCAAACATAATAAAAGATCCAAGAAGCTCAGGGAAATCTATTTATAATAAATAGAACAACAATAACCACCAGCACTACAACAAAAAGAAATATCTTGGTATATTAGAGTCAAACTGCTGAAAAGTAAAGGGAAAGGGAAACATTTGAAGGAGCCAGAGAAAAATAACACACAATGAACAGAAAAATGTAAAGAATTACAGAATACTTCCTATGAGAAACTATGCAAGCCAGATGACTCTGGAATGATATTTTAGTAGTATGAAAAGCAATAAACCCACAACCCAAAATTCTATATCCAGTGAAGAAACCTTTCAACAACACAAGCAAGTTAAATATTTTTTCAGACCAACGAAAATGAGAATTTTTTTAATAGCAGACCTGTGCTATAAAGAATGTTCTTCACACTGAAGAAATATGGTATCAGAAGATTTATCTATACAAAGAAATGAAAAACTGAAGGAACAGTTATAATAAAGGTACATATATGTACCATTATGTATCACTTTTCACCGTTACAAGTCCTTTTGTCTTTACCTCTTTCTTCTCCTTCTGGAATATCAAATTACATGAAGGAAAGAGGAGCTCCTACATAAATTATTCTTATTTTCTCCTCATTTCTACATAATAATTACCAATTCTAAAGCTGTCCTAAGTAGTCTTTTATTTGTCTTTTTGGAAGAGAATAGCGCCAGATGGAGCAATCAGCCACATTTGATACAGGTGATGACCAGTTTGATAATACATCCTAAAGAGGCTTTCTTTTTTCCTCATTACAATTTCCCACTTTATCATTTATTCAGACTAACTAAGATTTTACTTCATAAAAAAGTAGCAATATATTATTTACTCATCCCTGATTTCTGTGGAACTTGTAATAGACACTGGGCAACTGTAGGATTATTAAATAAACTGCACTGCCTAGTGGTATACAGTTGTACACAGAGGTAGGCTTCCTCTACATTTTTCCCATCATTTTGCTAGCTTTTCTCTTGACTGAAATGTGCTTATGCAGTCTAACATAGTTTAGATGTTGTCCCACCCAAATTTCATGTTGAAATTTCCAGTGTTGGAGCAGGGGCCTGGTGGGAGGTGTTTGGGTCATGGGGGCGGATCCCTCATAGCATGATGCTCTCCTTGTAACAGTGAGTGAGTTCTGGAGAGATGTGGTTGTTTAAAAGTGGGTTGCACCTCCCACTCCCAACTCTCTCTCTTGCTCCTGCTCTTGCCATGGGATGTGCCTGCTCACACTTCACCTTCTGCCATAAATAAAAACTTCCTGTGGCTTCCCCAGAAGCTGAGTAGATGCCAGCACCATGCTTGTACAGCCTGCAGAACTGTGAGCCAAGTAAACATCTTTTCTTTATATATTACCCAGTCTCAGGTATTCCTTTATAGCACTGCAATAATGGCCTAACACAGAGTCTATACTAATGATGAAATATAAGCTCAGAAAGAAAGAATGTATCATAGTGGTAATGATAAATTACCATTCAAATGCTACCCTGCAGAAGTTACTTCATATGACATCTACAAGAACCATGTTGCATATCAGAAGTAAAATTATTATTGGTAAAGAGAATAAGACTACTATGACCCATTTAGATAAATAACGATTCCTTCCTGGGCATTAAATAAGTGATCATTTCCTGTGAAACTTATGAAGGATGTGGGTGAAACCTAAACAAAATCATTTGCTTAGGAAGGAGAAATGTGTCTTCTTAGATTTAAATCAGCAATTACGTTTTCTTCCTTCTTGGTCCAAGAGTTAGTGTAAGCTCCCTTTTGAAGGTTGACAGATAATTCAGCATATAGAAAGCAAGCAGAAATTTTTAAATTTGGAGAGCTAGGCTGAATATATAACACAAAAAAACCATCTATCTACTAAGTAAACAGTCCAATTCATTGGAATTTTGCAGTGTGTACTAGGAAGAAGCAAAGCTTCTTTGGCAGTAACAACTTGTCTTAAAGTGATCACTAAGCAAATATGGAAGCAAAGATTGATGATGCCATGTGTCTTAAATGAGGAATTTTATCAAACTGGGATAGACTATAATGGAAAATAAATAATATAGAAAGCAAATAATAGAATAAGATAAGCAGAATACAACAATAGGAATTCAGACCAAATCAAAACAACTTTCTGCCACTTGTACCTCATCCTTAGAAGTAGAAGAAAGTTAAATGCTGCTGAGTAGAGTTATGCCCTGGCTAGTGCTATATCCAATATATTCTTATTCATTAGTAGGTTCAGGCATTTTCTCTCTGTCTCTCTCCTTTCTTTTTCTCATTTGTTCTATCCACCCTTCAACCTCCACCTTCTCTCTGTCTCTGTCTGTCTCTTTTGGACTCTCTCTCTCCTTCTCTGTCTCTCTCTCTCTCTCTCTCTCACACACACACACACACACACACACACACACAAGTTTATGAAATCTAGAGTATTTACCTGGCAGATATTTGGACTGAGTGAAAATTATAATTTTATTAAAATGATAATATCCTTACAAAATATTTCACTGACAAAACATATTCTAAGTGTTAACACGTTACAATGGCACAGTTCTTTTTTACAACCACCACTGCTACAATTGCCTAGTGTGCTATATTTGCCCTTGTGGTATATACACATTGCTAAGTACCATAAGCATGCCATCAAAAATGACTTATGGCCTATTTTTTCCTCTGTCAAGGTTTATTTTTTTCTCTTCCATTGGTCAATATTTCTCTCTAATTTCCATTAAATTTTTATTCATGTGTATTGTTCACTTATCTTTCTTACTTCAGTTGTTTTTAAATTTGACAGACTAAAAAGCCGTTATAATCTTGAAGTTAATAACTCAGAAAAGGGCATGACTTTAGAATTTGTACTTTTATTATAGTGATATCTTATGCTTTAATGCAGCTAAATATACAAGCAACTTAGTTCTAAATGGAAATAAGTTTTAAAATGGTAGTATAACCAGGGTTTGAAATTTCTCCAGTACAAAATGACAAAAAAGTAATTAACTTAATATCTTCATTCCTCAAAAATCTTTTATGTAATGCCTTGCTGTTATTTATTTTCTTCACAGAATTGTATACTTTAAATAGTTAATCATAAAATTTCTATAGATTTTAAACAAGTGTTCTCTTCCAATTGTCTAAACCATTGAGATTAAGGCTACATTATGCCATTCAGATGAATCATTTAAAACAGAAATTTATACTAACAACCTCAGGATGATGAATATTACATGTAATAATAGTTGCCTATTCATATTTGCTACTTGCCTTTCTTAACAATAATCTTATTCCATACAATCAATAATTAGCACGTTTGTCCCACAGACACACTGTATATCTAGGTTACAGTTTGATACATGAGGCTGTTGTGCCTCAGTGTTTAAAGAATGAATGAATGGATTAATAAATGACATAGGTATAAGTTGGTATGTCTATAATCCATTGAATGTTGTATACTGTATCTATAGTAAAAGCTTTGCTATGTTAAAAAAAAAAAAAGTATTTCTTCCCCCTGATGCCAAGGGCAACTTGATTAGTTTTATATAACTACATATTTTTTTTTCATTTCATCCACTTTCATTTGATATTGGGTGTTATGAGATAAGGTCTAAAATTAAGGTCTTAAATTAATAGGATCTCTCTGACCTAGATCCATATTGTTTCTCTGCGATTTTTTGAAATTTTCACCTATTCACATCATATTTTCCTAGTGTTTCACCTCTTTCACTTAAGCTGTGATGGTTAGTTTGCTTAAACTGATGCAAATCATTATAGGTCAACATGGACATGAAATGATGGGCAGGATAGACCGAGTCTGGACAAACCGACTCAACATGTGTCCTAACTCACCCCCAAATTGTTCCTTAGTTTTTCCTTTCATATCATTATACTTTGTTTCTTGAAAAGGATGGAACTCTAAATAATGAGGGATCTACACACATTATTAGGAAAAACAGTTTGTTTAGTAGAATTTTATAGGAATGCCCTGCTGCTCGATGGAGAATTCTTTGATTTCAAAATTTTCTGGTGGAACCACCGATTATGAAATAATTGCTAATAAATATTTTTTATCATAGTAAATATTCTCATCTGTGATAAAAATACTTTAAAATGCCTTCCTCTATAGTGAGAAATTTTAGCTGAAAATAATTTATGGTAAAATTATATATAATTAATATTCACTTCAGATGTAATTTCATAATTTATATGTTTTCAATTTTCAAAATGTTATAGGTAGAAGTAAGTTTATGTGTTTTTAATAAGCTCTCATCTTGGAGAAGCTGTAATACATTTATCAAGTTTGTATCAATATTGTATTGCATTAGCAATCTGTCTCAGGATTATACTAGTCCCCGCCTTATCCATGGTTTCAGTTTCTGTGGTTTTGGTTATCCTCAGTCAACCAAGGTTCAAAAACAGGTGAGTATGGTACAGTAAGATATTTTAAGAGAGAGATCATATTCATATAATTTTTATTTCACTATATTGTTATAAGTATTGTTATGTGTTCTACTTTATTATTAGTTATTGTTAATCTCTTACTATACCTAATTTATAAATTAAACTTTATCATAGGTATGTATGTATAGACAAAAACACAGTGTATGTAGTATTCAGTACTATTCGCACTTTCAAGCATCCACTGGGAATGTTGGAATGTATTCCCTGAAGATGAGGGGAGGGTACTGTATTTATGTGTGTACAGGTTTATATATGGGTAAAACATACTGACACATAATTTGTACACAACTAGAAATTTTTATTGTTAAGCTTACCTAAGCTAAGAATTTTTTAAAAGTCCTCATAATTCAGTAAGTTCAAATACATCTGGTGGCAAAGGAAGAAAATTGGCAATCAGTGAATTACGAGGAAGAGACTCTATATTCCAGCGCACTGAGCCAAGGCATTATTTTATTATTTCCTTAAATGTAAGGGCTGAATAACTTATTTCATTAAAAATGATGGTGCAGTAAGGTTAGAATCTCTATTTGCATATTACTTCTGCATCTATGAATTAACATTTGATGTACTCTCTTTAGTCAATTTGTGCATATGCACAGACAGATTTTCATTAGATCTACAGCAAGCTGCTGCCTGAGATCCTCAAGGCAGTCAAAGGACAGATCCTTCTCAAATTGTTTAGAAGAAATTTTCATGTTTAATAAAATGGCAGTTGAACCTTCCTGGATTTAAAAATTAAAGATGAAAGAAGAGAAAATATAACAAAAGAAAAGGAAAAAAATTACACAGTCAAGTTCTTCTGTGGTGAGTTTACTGAAGCAATTAAATATTACTCCATTGTGGAACATACAAAGCTTAGAAAACCACTAAAACTGAATCGACTTTAAATATAAAACACTCCTCAGGAAGCAGCGGTGACTTATTTCAATGACTTGTTTGAAAGCAAACAAAAAGCAATATGAAGGGAATATTAACACTGCAAAGAGTAAATACTTTTAAAACATTGTTTCTGTGGAAAATCAGTGATTTCCATATCTGTAGAAAATCAGTGATTTCCATAGGCTACAAGTCTAGCTGTTACTTGAAGTGCTTGGTTGTTACTTAAGGAAAGTTACTTTTCCTGGTCTTGGAACCCCATGCAGAAACTGGGCAAAGTGCTCTGGGTTATTTCTCACCATTTGCAGCTAGGGTGATTATTAACACACTGATTTCTTTCTTACCTAATAGGCTTCTTCAAACACATTTCTTATTGGGTATATGCCTACTTAGCTGCTTTAAGCACTGAGTAGAAAAGATTAAAGTAACTAGGGTTCTAGATTTTAAAATATATCTATAGTTTCTACTGCTAAGAGTCCCAGCTTTTCTCTACAGTTGCCTTTAAAAACAAAAACACACTTTGTCTTATTTTTTTCCAACACGGAGAGTGAGGTCAGATTTAAGAATTCCCATTTGAGCAGAGACGTCTCACAAATTCAGTAGTTTTTAACTTTTCCAACAGTGTACTAAAAATTTACTGAACAAACTAGTAACTTAGTTTTCTAACAGTTTATTGAACAGCTAGTTTGCAGAATGAAGATACTGCCTTGAAGGGCAACTAAAATGCTTTCAGTTTGCAGTTGAATTCATTATTAAAACATATACACACTCAAAACCTCCATTCAATGTAGAAGAGAGTAGGGAAAAGTCAAGACTCTTCAAATGATCATGCTTGCTCTGTAAAAATGGGAGTGGGCAACCAGCACAAAATAGCTTTGGAAGTAGCTAAATGATGGTCCTTTCTCTGAACTGATATTCATCTAGCAATGTTAAGTTAGCTTGCAAATTTAGAAAAGACCAGAATATAACCCAATTTTAAAAAATTAATATAATGAAATTTGGCATATATTGTATACATACATACATTGTGTGTGGATGTGGTGATGATTAGGTTAATACGTTTTTATATTTTACATAAAGAATTTTATTACTGAAATTAACCAGTAATCACAAACTTCTTGAAACTGCAACTGGACCTATTTTTTTTTAACTTTTTCAACTAAGAGTTCTCCTTAATGTAATTAGATATTGTAGCTGTTTGGGTTTGTTGAAACATGTTTCTTATCTTTTTTAAAAATCTTTTTTTTTCTGAAACAAAAGGATTATACAGGCTTTGGAGAGGATCTGGAAAAAACAGAACAGATCTAAAGTCCTTTTATCTTCATCTCAGCAAATCTCTAGCCTGGACAGGACTGAGAAGTACTGCAGCTTTTTGTGCTTGTAAAGAAGTCCTAGTGAACTAATCTGCCAAGCATGGCATAAAAAGGCAGGAGCACAACCTGGTTCTCACTTCGCCCTCACACTGTTGGATGCCGTTGAAAGAAATTAATCTGAGCAGATTTAGGACTGAGGGCTTTACGTCCATATGGATTGGCAGTTGGTGAGACCTCGCTATTAACGGTGCACAATTAATAAATAATATGTCTCTGTTTGCTTCGGTAGCTCTTGAAGCAATAAAAAGCTTATAAAAAGATTGCTTAGACAAAAACACCACATATGGGCAAGGTCTTGATGCATGCTGGATGTCTTCCATTCAGGAATCCCATTAGCATTTTGCATGGTACATTGCCCCCAAAACACCAATTTGTTATTCATTTTACCAAGATGGACCAAATGAGTTAAGTGCAGTTATTAATAACTCTTTACATAAATAAATAAGGAAATGAGCAAATACATAAATAGTATTAAAATTATAAATAACAATGTTATCCTAGAATGGCATAATGTAACTGTTACAGCATGCAGGCAGAGATTGGGATGTAAGCAGCTACCATTTACAGGGTGAAACTGCTGCTTCACAGGGCACCTTTGTTCTCTTGCATGATAAATGACTCTAAGACACCACTTCAATTCTGATTTCAGAAGCAAATTAAATTTCAAAATTAAAACAAATTAAATTTAAACGTTGCTTTTATATCACCTATCTGTAGCAGGCCTTATCAAGAAAATCTGCGGGCTCTGTGATCCTAAGAGATTTTTGACCTGATTTAAATCCTGGGACTAAAAAAGATGAAGATACCAACTAATGAAGGCTTCTACTAAAATATGTCATCTAGCAGAATGATAAATTATGTCTGAGGACTATTCTGTATTTGCAAAATTATATAAACTCCAATACATAAGTAAATACATTTCAATTATGTTTATTTTGTATTGGTGGCATATAAGTATATGCAACACAATTTAAAGAAGAATAGCCTGATCACTTCATACGAACAGTAACTTTGGAAATGAATTTAAACGAAAACAAAATGGAAATGAAAGCATTAGTATCCTATGTCTTCAAAGATTGACTCAAATATCAGGGACATAAGTTGACATCATAGAATATGGTATTACGAAGACATCTTTACTTTTTTCTTTTCATTTTCCTGTAATTCTTCCAGGTAAGAGAGATTATTACCTGTGAGTACATGCCTGAGTTTTCTTTTTCTTTTAATCTTTTTTTTTTTTTTAAAGGAAGCTCTTACACTTTTACACGTAACGCTTTTCAAGAAAGCCTATCTGGCATTGCTGTTACATGAGTGACACTTGCAAATATTGAGCATAATTCAGCTTTCTTTGAAATTGATCACAGCTTTTTCTATAAGAAATTCAGTTTAATGGATAGGTTGTAGTGAGTCTGCAGATAAATCAGTTAGGTTATTTTTGATATACAAAATAAAGTTCCCACATTCTCTTACACTCTTTACTGTATTACTCTATAATATATGCAGTTAAAGTTAGCATACATTTAAAAGTATTACATTTTATTTCCTTTCAAAGAAGTAGAATAATTTTCTTATTTCAGTTGAATTATTAAATTTATTCATTGCTAAAAATCTGGGCGAATGAACAAACACAATCATTAAATGAGAGAAGTAAAATAATGCTACAATTTTTTTTTTTCTGGAATAACACTTCCTGGGCTTTCAGTAAGCAACTGTTGAAATAGTTGTGACATTCTCTTAGAAATTACATGGTTGTGTGCAAACAAGACTTCAACTAGGACTTTTGAAATCAGATGTATAGGGGTAACTTTTTTCCAACTGGGTCACATTCAGGATTGGGAAAAATTACATATTATATTGTAATCAAATTTAATGTAACCATGGTAAGATGTGGCAGCCTAGCAATCCTGTCAGTCATTGATTTACTGCTTAACTGTTGGAAAACATTTTGGAACAATTCCTCCTCCCCCCAGAACTGTCATAAGCTCTTTTTTATTGTCAAGATGTCAGAACAGTCCATCAGGTAGCTTCTCACCTTAGAAGTGATTTATGATGAAAACTCAGCTAGAGATTAGTTTAGTTTTATCATCTTAAAAACTACATGAAAAAAAATTCTGTAAAATTATGTGTTTTTTTCTGGTCTGTACAATATAATCCACAACAGAGCAGTTAGTTCATAAAAAGAACATACATTATGAGAATGTTCTAAATCTTCACATTCTGTTTATATTTTATTGCTCTTACTTAGGTTAACATATGGTATATTCTTACAAAGGCTGATTGTTCACATATTTAATTTCTATGCCCATAAAGCAATATATTTTTAATACAATCCAACCAGCAGGAAATGATCAGACTCTACTAAATATTTTAATATTAGCCTGAAGTTGTGAAGTGAAATATAAAAGGGAAAGTGGTTTTAGAGCCTGTGACATTTCACACTATTCCATCAGCAATAAAGATATATAAATCAACCTTCTGGAATGCCATTTGGGAATTTCAAAATACTAATACCTATACTATGAAATAATTATGAAATAAGATATGTAAAGTCAACAATGAAACTAACACAGGAATATATTTCTTTTTGTTACTGACCCCTTTTCCATTATTAATGAAAAAATTTTAATTTGAAGGGATGATATATTTGTTGCACAAACAGGAATTCTGGTTGTTTGTACATTGGAATCCTGTATTGTTCTTATACCTGATAAAATAGCTGGTCAATTTATTTCATCCTAAGTTTTAGGCATACTTAAATAATCACATCAAAATTATTACTATTTTTACAATCCACTTTCTTCTCCTATTTATAAATTATTGGACTTTTATATTGTTGCTTTGAAGCACACTTACTTTGTTGATCATCCCAATTATACATTAAAGGAATGGTTCAGTTGATGCAATCTTTGTGTGATAGGCAGAAAACAGCCAAATAGAAAATCTCAAAAAGAGGAACGCTAATAATTTTTAACTCAACTTCTGAAGTCAGGCTACATTTGAGAGACAAAAAACAAACATAAGGACATTTCAATTTTTTTAATAATAAAGGATGATTATCGAAGGAGACTCTTCAAATACTCCTTTTCTCCTATATGGTTTGAAAATGCATTACTATATATTTTGTAGATAATCACAGAATTTATTTTGCAAATTATATTCACACTGGAGAAGAGTGCCATCTCCAAAAGTTACTGCATGAAATTGGTTTGTAGCCTATAAAATAGAAACAGAAAAATGATAGCATTTAAAATAAAGAGACCAAACAGTATTTGAGAAAATATTTGACACAACATTTGTTTCAAGGCATTGAAGTCTAATTTTTGAGCAATGTTAGAGAGAGCAAGTGGTTCAGTTTAGGGTAATAATATGTATGGCATGCACAAGGAGTTCAGAGCTACAGAACCTGGGGGAAGGCAGAACAGGGGAATCTGGATGAGAATCTGGAAAGAGGAATATCTGACGATTGCCACTCTGCTGTTAAAAAAACGTTCAGTGTCTTCTTAATTTCCTAAATATGACATGCTTGACTTTCTATATTCTGCTCTTTAACTGCCTCTCTAACCTACCACCAGTTCCCCAATACAACCTACATTCACACCTTAACTAACTACTTACAGATCCCTGAGTGTTAGATGCCTCTGTAGCTTTGCACATGCTCTGCTCTGTATTTGAAATGCCCCTTATCTCCATCCCATAAGGAGAGCTCCTACTCATCGTTTAAGCACTAGTTAGCATGTCACTAATTTTCATAAATCTTATCTAAGCCACTTTAGATATTTATACCACTATTATGTGTTATAGTTTAGTATCTTTATTATGTATATATGTATATATATAATATTTAAATAATATTTTCCTGTCAATTAAGTTTTAAACTTCCTGAGAGAAGGGCAATTAACTTATTTTTCCCATATCTCTGTAACCAGTGTATATAATTCATTTATTGCTCTTGTCTGCCTTGTAGCTTAACTATATCAAATGGTTTCAACATTAGTCATTTTATTATTTGATTGTCATTTCATATTTTATACATTTATTACATATACCTGCAGCCCTGACTTGGTCCCTGAGCATTCACCCTGGGTCTCTAACTGCCAGTTGGATCTTTAACCATTACCTAATTTTCAATGATCTGACAACATATTCACTCTCTTTTCTGAAATATACTTCATATCTCACATTTTTTATTTCAATCATTGGCATAATAATTCCCCCAAGATCCTAGCTTAAGAACTTGGAGCCATACCTGACTTCATTCCCAATGAATGAAGACATTCATTTATAGACATTAAATCACCATGTCCTTTCTCTATTTACTTCTATGTCTTCCTTTTCTTTTTCACTTGCTCTACCTTGGTCCAGATCCTACTACAGTAGCAGAAAGCAACATTCCTAATAAACTGCTTTGACGCATCTTTTCCTTAAACATTTTAAAGGACTATGGCTGCTGAAACGATATCCCATTTTCAGCTTACAATTTAGCATCCTGTACACTTTGATTACTTCCTATCTCTTTAAAGATATCCTCACTGTGTTCTCCTAACAATTTTCTTTCATTGCTGCCTAATTTTATTTATAGTTCCGAACATTATCTTTTGTTGCCCAAAATGTCCTCCCCTTTTTCATCTTTCCTTGGGCATAATTTTGTCCTGATGATTTAACTTAAGCTCCACTTACTCCACAACACTCTGATACCCATCCTATCCCATCCCTTCTCAGCTGCTTTCCCACCTAGTGTCCATGTTACTTGCTGGGAACTTAGCAAATGTAGCTCTCTGCTTAAATTTATGGTTTTCAAGTGAAAATCCTGTCTCCTTAACTGGGTTGCAGATGTGAAAGCAGGGCTTTTTTACAAATTTAAATTGTTCAGCCTTATATATTGTATTTATATTCATGATTATGATGATTTATTGAAAGCTTTTGTTCAGGATTATGATTTCCATTTATTACACTGGATATACTATTTTATACTACAGCTCCCATAAAGGCAGTGTATACTAAATGGAGCACTGATTGTAGTTTACTGATTATAGGTTGCTTGTTAACACTGCTCGTTACTTACTACTGTTCTTTATTTTGTATTCCTGGACTCTGATGTAGCACTTGTCCTAATTGTTTCTTACCTAGATTATCAGGATAGCTTCTCTATCTTCAGCTTTCTCTTCTTCAACTTTTTTTTTTTTTTTTTTGAGACGGAGTCTCTCTCGCTCTGTCGCCCAGGCTGGAGTGCAGTGGCGTGATCTCGGCTCACTGCAACCTCCGTCTCCCAGGTTCAAGCGATTCTTCTGCCTTAGGCTCCTGAGTAGCTGTGACTACAGTGTGCACCACCACGCCTAACTAATTTTTGTATTTTTAGTAGAGACGGGGTTTTACCATATTAGCCAGGCTGGTCTGGAACTCCTGACCTCATGATCCGCCTGCCTTAGCCTCCCAAAGTGCTGAGATTACAGGCGTGAGTCACTGTGCCTGACTCTTCAAAGGTTTTATTGAATACTATTAACTACAGCCTGTGTGACATTTTAATATTACTATCAACATTTTTTGTTCTAAAATTTTAAGTTTGGTAAGTTTATATTATGTGCATCCTCAAAAATCTTCAGTGACTCCTAATTGTCTATAAAGACTACTTTTATCTGCTCTGGTATACCTTGCCCTGTTTGTGACATTTCCCTTTATACATTCATACATTTGCAGTAGTCAAGTCCAAGCATGTAATGTGCTGACCTCCCTACGTCAGATGCACCCTTATAATTTTATGTCTTTACTAATGAGATTCCTTTATCTTGGAATTCCATACTCCTGTGAAATACTAGTAAAGTTCCTATGCTTCACCCAAAAATCACTTTATTGAAAAAAATGTTTTCCTCTTCTTTGTTACAAGAGCATTTTGTTTGTACTTCTATTATGGCAATATCTTAGTCACCTTGTGTCATAGTCGTGTTATGAATGAATATTACTTTTTCTGTGCTAAATTGTAAGGCTTTTGAGGTTGGTTATTGTGCAAAATATGTCTCTGATTCCCATCAATGCTTAGCTCCATCACTGCAGTCTAATCGTCATGCAATAATTATTTCTTAGAAATTTATTTCTTAAAAAATATTTATTTTATACTATTTTTAAGAGATAATTTATTATGCATACTTTAATATAGAGTTCCTAATTTCAGTTCTTACACTGACTATCTCAGCCTCATATTTATATGTGGAAAATAGGATAATAACATCTGGTATTTGTAATTGAAGTATGTTTCCAATAAGTGGCTCATTCACTTCTTTCTGAACACTCTCACATCACCTTCTCACTAATGACTGTTGTTTGCTTGTTTTTGTAAAGCAATACATCTTGGTAGTGTTTAGTTGACATTCTTGCTTCTCTAGCTGGCAGTTTGAGGAGAGTCAGCTTGTAAGAACTTTTTAAAGTTGGTTCTTTGGGGATAGGAGACTTTATATGTAATTCCATGAAACTTTAGGAGAAGCAAAGGCTATTTCTAAGAACAATCAATCTCTTCAAGTTTTAATGGGATTCTATAAGAGTCAGAACATTTTCCGTGCTTATTAAGGGTAATTTCATTAGTTTTATAGAGTACCAGTGAAAAAGATAGCTTTCTTCATGTGCCTTAGTTGAGTTATTTAAGAACACTGTAGTTCATCCCATTGTGGTGAGATATGCCATCAAATTCAGTCCTACTTTCTGTACTGGGTCTAATCAATAAACTGTTTCAAGCAAAAAGAAATAAATTGAAATTAGCTGATGTAGCAGGATGGTTATTTACACAAATAATTTCTACATTTTGAAATTCAATTTGGAAACACACTAGGCATTATGATATCTGTCTCTTAAAAAATTTCATAACCACCAATATATAGTCCAGTGTACTCAACATAATGTCCTTCTGGAACAGAGTTTGCAAACAAATTCAGGGTTCTATGGAAATATTGTGTTAGTAGAAGACATACTTATGGAAAAGGTTCTGGGTAAACTTTACATGAACATAGTCTTTTTGTGTTGGAGCATCAAAGTTCATGGGCCCAGTCCTAATAATGTTTTCCTTACACAATCTGAGTTAGGATTCTTTGTTGAATTGAATTGAAATTTAAATTTCTTGTTGAATTTTTTGACTTAGAAGATCCTAAACATTGTGGGTATTTCTTCATTATCAGAATTTCAGGTTTCTACACAAGTTTATACCTAGTAAATTATGGTTTTAAATCTGCTATATCAAATAATTGCTTCTAAATTGAAATACCTGACTAGTACTCAAGGCTTACAAATCACTGCTTCATGCATAGGTTAATATTAGACATGAAATGCAATCTCAAGTAAACCAATGACCAAAAAGAACTTCAGAACAAAAGAAAATGACAGTGAAAGAAAAGAATAAAACAGATAAACAGAGAAAACATGAGGTTTTCTTTTATTGCCATGAGTAAGATTTTAAATCTGAGTCTACTAATGATTATTAACTTGCCACAGTTCCATGAAGGTCATTAATTTTCTAATATCCTTCCTCTATTTTCTGACTGGGGGAGAATTCCTTTATGTAGTGCTTTAGATGAAATGAGGATTGGGAATTTGGAAATTCTTGTCACAGTAGGGGCAGAATTTTAAAAAAACAATAGTATCACACACACACAATAAAAAACACTTTCAAGATAGAGAAAGTGATTAAGATGGAGGAGTGGATCATTAATGCTCCAAGATGCAGAGAAGACAGTAAAGATCAACAATCAAACTTGTCATTGGATTTAACATCAAGCAAGTCACTACTGAGCATGAGTAAGGAGTTTTAGTCAAGTAAGAAAGATTAAGGGGGTAACAGCCTGTATGAAATTTGGAGGTTTGGAAATGAAGGTTTTGAAAATAGAAAATTTGTGTAGGTTATGCTTTCAGCAGTGCTGATTAGTAAAAGAAAAAAATAGATGCAAAAGAGGGCTACAAAATCGTGGAGGAAAAGGTTTTATTTCGATTTATTATTATGAGAAACACGAGCAAAGTTAAATTCGGGGGGTGGGGGAGAAAGAGAGAGAGATAGAAGAGACATGAGAAAGAGAATTATGCAAGGTAATGATTCCTAAGTGCCAGAATCCAAAGCAGTAAAATTATGAGTTTGGTCATGCACCAAAGTGGGGCGGTAGGGGGAAGAGGGACTTCTTTCCCCCAGAGGAAGGTTGTAGGTGAGACGCAAGATGAAGTAAGAGACACATTGATAAGTTTTAGGATAAAATCAGCTGGGCAATAATATTTATTAAACAGATATTGGCATTAGCTAAAGATGAAAAGGAGAAGAAAAAAGAGGGAAGACATTGGAAGAAGGGAGAAAAGGAAGGTAAACACTATAACCAAAGATTTGCTAAATTTTAGACAGATTCTTAGAGATGATAAGCATCAAACAACTCTGTAGAGCATGACTTAAGCATAAACAGAGCGCTGAAATTTTGCTATCATTCCACCCCAAAATGATATTTTGTGTGATATTTATTGTCAAATGCTTGAAAAGGATATGCTGGGTCCAAGATAAAAAGTATTTCACCTGTGCCCCTCAAGTAGTTCCCTGATTCTCTGTTTTTTTCATATACGTAATTTCTGCACTCCTGGTTGAGATATTCTACTTTTTGATGGTGATTTCATTCTCAAAACTTTTACGTGCATAATTGAATTAACATGCTTAAAGTTAAGGAAAGCCTTTAAAACTGACTGCTTCCAAGGCAGTGAAAGAATCAGCTTAACTCTCTGGCTTTCAACTTTCTCTTTACTTTTGGCCTTGGGGAAATCCCCTTGATTTCTCAGGACCAAAGCTGTATATTTAAAATGATATTTGTTATATATTACCCAGAATGTCTTAGTGTTTTGAAGTAGGATGATATTAATGATGTCTTATCTTCCATATTATTAGAATTAAAAATCTTGGTCTCCTGCTTCTCATTCTAGGATTATTTTTTTCTTTACTTGTATTCTGTGCATTGTCCTAACTCCAAATTGTTCCTAAATTTAAATTTTAACATGTAGACATGCCAGTGAGAAATTGTGGAAGGGGAAGGAGGAGGTGCTAGCTGAACTTTTGAATCTGAAGATTAATGTCTACCTCTGTTGCTTTTTGTAATGGGCTCAATTTCCTTACACTGTGCTTTGCAGCTATGTGAGACATCTGTGGGATGTCCAGCTCCATTTCTGTTTGGACCATGTGGGACCTCTGTATCCTCAGTTCTTCCTGGTCTTGGACCCCAATCTTATCAGACACTTATATGCCTCCTTCTGAGATAGTAATGCTCTACCTTACTTGGTGAGGTAGGGTGAAATCCCTTTTCAAGGAAATAATATTTTCTTCTTCAACTCTGAACTGAAACTCAGGATTCTATTTTGGCAGTACCATGACATTTTTTTGTATAATGCCACATACGCCCCTATTTCCCATCCTCCATTCTGTCTCAGTTTCCTTATCTGTAAAATATTCTGTATTTTCATAGTACCTAAAAGTGAATTTAACCAGTGACACAATCATAAATTATTTGGGTTATACTAACACCACATTGAGCTTTTTAAAGAAATGTTATAAATCCCATGTTAGTTTTTGTTAAATTGAAAATATTAATGCTAAAATATATTTGTTCTTAGTTTAATATTTATTGAAGTCATATCATCATAACTTAAAAATTTACTTCCCCTAACACATCTTATGCACACACTTACATAAGCACACATTGTTGACATTTTTCTGGAATTTTCTATAACGTAACAAGAACTCCTATTTTAAGATGGCGGAAAAAATGTTTTAATCCAAATTGGCACGGTAGGCTGAATAAAAATGTCCCCCCAAAGATGTCCATGTGCTAATCTCTAGAACCTGTGAACACAGAGGTTCCTCAACTTACAATGGATAAACCTGTCATAACTTGAAAATATCATCAGTCAAAAATGCATTTAATACACTTAAGGAACATCATGGTTTAGCTCAGCCTTCCTTAAAAGTGCTGAAAACACTTACATTAGTCTACAGTTGGGCAAAATCATCTGGCCACACAGTACACTGTAGAGTATTAGTTGTTTGCCATTGTAATTTATGGCTGATGAATAGCTACAGTTCAATGCTACAGCCCAGCATTGTGTGATAGTATTGTACTGCATATCTCTGGCCCTAGAAAAGACCAAAATTCAAAATTCAAAGTACAGTTTCTACTCAATGGTATAACTTCCACACTATTGTAAAGTCAAAAAATCATAAGTAGAATCATCATAAATTGAGGATGATAAGTGTGTATATGTTACCTTATATGGTAACAGTGGCTTTGAAGCCCTGACTAAATTAAGAATCTGGGGATGGAGGGACTATCCTGATTGTTCTGGTTGGCCCCATATAATCATAAGGGGCTTTAGGAGTGGGAGGCAGTAGAATTACAGTCAGGGAGGAGAAGGCAATGTGATGATGATGGAAGCGGAGGTTGGAGTGATGTGGTCACAAGCCAGAGTGATGACAGCCTGCAGGTGCTGGGAGAAGCAAGGAACAGAGTCTCCCCTGGAGCCTCCAGGAGGAATCAGCATACTCACACCTTGATTTTAGTCCGCTGAGCTTCATTTCAGACTTCTGTCCTACCTCCAGAACAGTAAGAGAATAAATTGGTGTTGCTTTAAGCTACTAAGTTTGTGATAATTTGTTAGACCAACCAACAGACACTAAAACAATTGGCAACTTAAATACTCATAAGAACAGATATTTCTTTGCCTCCAAGAATAAGAAACAGTAAAAATAGATATTGTAATAGTAGTGGCAGAAGCTTTCACTAACTGAGATTCCATTGTTTATAAGACATTATTCTGGATGACTTTAATTTTTTTTAATTCTCATAATAGCACTTCAAGGAGTATATTACCATTCTTGTTTTATAGAAACAAAAACATAGAAAGTAATTTCATCACAGGACAAGTGGTAGAGCCAGGATTTGAACACAGTACTGTGTGTCATCAGTTTAAAAACTGGTACATTACGGTCGGGCGCGGTGGCTCACGCCTGTAATCCCAGCACTTTGGGAGGCAGAGGTGGGTGGATCACAAGGTCAAGAGAGATCGAGACCATCCTGGCCAACATGGTGAAACCCCATCTCTACTAAAAATACAAAAATTAGCTGCATGTGGTGGCACGTGCCTGTAATCCCAGCTACTCGGGAGGCTGAGGCAGGAGAATCACTTGAACCCAGGAGGTGGAGGTTGCAGTGGGTCAGACCACGCCAGTGCACTCCAGCCTGGGTGACAGAGCGACACTCTGTCTTAAAAAAAACAAAAAACAAAAAACAAAAAACAAAACCCTGGTATATTATATAAGAAAAACACAAATTAAGAGAATAATTTAAACATGTTTGAAAGAAATGTTGAAAACCTGTGATAGGCAGTGTTATGGGTTGAATTGTGTTTTTCAAGACAGTTATGTTGAGCTCCCTGAGGACAAATGAGGACATTAGATGGTCTCTCAATCAATGTGATTGGTGTCCTTATAAAAGGAGAAATTGTAGAGAGAGACTTTCATACAGGGTGAATGCTACGTAAAGATGAAGGCAGAGATGAGGATGATTATTGTACAAGCCAAATAATGCTAAAGATTTCCAGCAAACCACCAGAAACTATAAGAGAGGTATGAAGCAGATTCTCCCCCACAGACCTTAAAGAACTATAACTGAGGACACCTTCATCTTGGATATCTAGCTTCCAAAATGGTGAGACAGTAAATTTCTGTTGAATAAACCACCCAGTGTATGGTACTTCATTACAGCAGTTCTAGCAGACCAATAAATACAATGATAGTGATAATTATGAGAATAATAACAAAAGACATTGTGGATGTTTTTAAAAATTAGTATTCCACTCATTGTAGTTGTAAAATAAAAAATGTAGTTTCTACAAAATTTTTTATTCTGTTTATTATAATAGTCTAGCACATTGTAATAATCACTTTAAGGAGACCTTTGAATAAAATTTTATCTCATTTTTCAATTTAATTAAACATCTACAAACATTAAAAATGGCATTTATATAGAAAACATATTTGATTTCCTTTTAAAATATTTTTCTTGTTTGATTTAAACAAAATCTTGAGTATTTAAATAACTTTCAGTAGATTAAACTTATAGATATATTGAATCCTAAAGGCTTTTAATGTTCCAATCCTATAGATAAATGATAACATTTAAACTTTAATATAAGCCTAAATCCAGTACTGAGTTAGACATTTTAATTTATTCTTATGGGTTAAATTCCTTTAAAACTTTAAGGAACATAAAATACCGAACAAGCACTAATTCCTTAACCAAATACATAAAAGTAATGGGGTAGATTCTCTCAAATGTTCTTGTGTGCTTAATTCTAAGTGTAGGTTGGAAGATACAAGGGAACAGGAACAGTTTATCATCCCACACAATTCTGGGGTTACTTTCTCAATTTGCTGAGGTTACTCATATCTGTGTGCAAATGGGAATTCTAAGCCTTATTAATGGCCTGTAACATGCATTAAAGAAGAAAATAATTTTGTGCTCCATCTGCCTAAGACTTGAGTCAAATCCTTACTTTTCAAGCCAAAATGAATTCTGCACCTCTACCCATGTGGTAAACCAATTGATGATTTTTATTTCTTTGGCTCTTAAAAGCCAATATTGATATGATGTTAACACTGTGCTGAGCACAGGTGAAAGTACTCAAGATTACTAACTCATTTAATCTGTGGATTGTGACTCTAACTCCCAGTGGGGGCTCACAGGTTACCAGCATTAGTGAATAAGGCATATCCAATTTGCATAACTAAAAGATGCTGTAACGAGATGAGTGGGGTGGTAGAGCTGACATTTGTTCAATAATAAGATCTAGGATCAACACATTAGATTAAGTTTCTTTGAATACAACCAATCCTAGTAAAGAGTGAAATGGAATACCCCAGAGCAACAGATCACAGTCAGGGAATAGCAGGCACCACTGATGAGGCCCAGCACAGGACAGATACACAGTAGGTCTCGGAAGAGGGTAGGTGTTGATAATGAGGAGATAACTAATGGGCCATCACATGCCATCACATCCCATCTAAAGGTTAAGGTACTCTATGGCCTTTAACACCTACTCTAAAGCATCAGAGTGTGCAGTGTTTGTTGGTTAGAAAGTTTATTCTGGATAGATTAAATAACTTCATAATGAAAAATTTTATGGTAAATATTTTAAATATAAATATAAAAGATTTTAAACTTTATCTCTTATATAATTTCCTCTCAAAGATACATTAGTGAACTGGACATAATGTGGTTCAGTGTAGCTTTCTGATCTCATATATTTGATAAAGTTTTACATATATCCTATAATAGAATTATTACAAAAACCCTATGAGTTACAAAATAAGGAATTATGTCTTACAGAAGTTAGTGAGAAGGCTAGTTAGTAAGGAGCAGAGGTATTCAAACACAAACCTGTTGGAATCCCAGGCGAGGCGACAGCCCTTGAATGCTCCCTTATTCTCACTGCCTAGTGATTTTAATGAGCTTTAAGAGCCTTGCATTTTGTCTAGGAATAAGATGTCTTTTAGACCACTATACCCTGAAATTATTTAAAAAAAAAAAGTGTTTGAAAACTTTGTAAAAACCTATTCCCCCCTCCCACAGAAAGTGAAAAAAAAAGGGGGGGGGGATTTGTAGTGAATAGGAACTAAAAATAGGACAGCAAATAAAAAATATAAAGATACATCCTCAGTTTGCCAGTATCTTATTGAGGATTTTCACATCGATGTTCATCAGGAATATTGGCCTGAAATAACTCAAGATGGATTAAAGACTTAAACATAAGACCTAAAACCAAAAAAAACCTAGAAGAAAACCTAGGCAGTACTATTCAGGACACAGGCATGAGCAAGGACTTCATGTCTAAAACACCAAAAGCAATGGCAACAAAAGCCAAAATTGACAAATGGGATCTCATTAAACTAAACAGCTTCTGCACAGCAAAAGACACTACCATCAGAGTGAACAGGCAACCTACAGAATGGGAGAAAATTTTTGCAATCTATCCATCTGACAAAGGGCTAATCTCCAAAATCTGCAAGGAACTTAAACACATTTACAAGAAAAAACCAACCCCATGGAAAAGTGAGCAAAGGATATGAACAGGCACGTCTCAAAAGAAGACATTTACACAGCCAACAAACATATTGAAAAAAGCTCATCATCACTGGGTCATTAGAGAAATGCAAATCAAAACCACAATGAGATACCATCTCATGCCAGTTAGAATGGTGATCACTAAAAAGTCAGGAAACAACAGATGCTGGAGAGGATGTGGAGAAATGGGAACGGTTTTATACTGTTGATGGGAGTGTAAATTATTTCAACCATTGTGGAAGACAGTGTGGCGATTCCTCAAGGACCTAGAACTAGAAATACCATTTGACTGAGAAATTCCATTACTGGGTATATACCCAAATGATTATAAATCATTCTACTATAAAGACACATGCACATATATGTTTATTGCGGCACTGTTCACAATATCAAAGACTTGGAACCAATCCAAATGCCCATCAGTGATAGACTGCATAAAGAAAATGTGGCACATACACACCATGGAATACTATGCAGCCATAAAAAAATGAATTTATGTCTTTGCAGGGACATGGATGAAGCTGGGGACCATCATTTTCAGCAAACTAACACAGGAACAGAAAACCAAACACAGCATGTTCTCACTTATAAGTGGGAGTTGAACAATAAGAACACATGGACACAGGGAGGGGAACATCACTCACCAGGACCTGTCGGGAGTTGGGGGACTAGAGGAGGGATAGCATTAGGAGAAATATCTAATGTAGATAACAGGTTGATGGGTGCAGCAAGACACAATGGCACGTGTTTACCTATGTAATAAACCTGCACGTTCTGCACATGTATCCTAGACCTTAAAGTACAATAATAATAATAATAAAAAGATATATCCTCGCTGCATTTCCTATATTTTCTTTGGATTGGGAAGGAGGTTCATTTTCAGTTGGAAAATAGGAAAGGGAGGTGTTAAAAGTTTGGCATTTCAAGTGATCAAACTTGAATAATGGCAACTTTTCTAGTCATGGCCTCATAATGGCTGCAAATCTTGGTGCAAATCTTCCCATTATTGCAATGATTTAATACATACAGTATCCCAGCAACTTACTTTTTAATAAGATGACAATTTATTGCTGAAAGTTTTTTTAAAAGCTATTTTTACTTCTTTTTTTCCCTCTTGTTAACTGTGGAAATACTCCTGTCAGTATATTCCATCCTGGCCTTGTTATGGAAGTGGTACATGCCGCTGTGGTTTGTAGCTTTTCCTTTGTTAAGGCCAGAAAAAATTTTCTGGGTAACTAATTTATAACATTCCTTTTTCTAAGAGTTTGTGTTCATTTTTAAAGCAGTAAGCTTTATTTTTTTCTGTCAGACAATCTACAAATTATAAACATAGCACAAACATTCTTGAACATAATGAATCCAAACATTTTGCAAACAAAAACCAAAACTTCAGTTTATATTTTTCCAAAACAGTCATCTCTACATTTATTGTTTTTAGCTTGTTTAATTTAAAGCATGGTCAGAGTCAATATTTAATATAATTCAAAGCTACCCAGACTTAATTTTCCCTACCTAGACAGACTCTGATCTTGTTCCAATCCTACCTTGAAACAGGATCAGCATTTTGGTGGGTTTTAACTCCACAAGATATTAGACTTCTCACTGAAGACTTCATGGGGAATGAAGACATTAAACAAAGTCTCTCTGGGTCATGTCTCCATTGCCCCTGAAGATTCCCTCTGACTTCAGTCAGATACTTTGCCTCCCCTTTCTCAGATATAACACCCAAACAACACACCAAATGACTTTTTGCAGTAAACAGTTTTAAAGGATTGGTATAATATTGCTTTTGAAATTATTTTGCTGGAAGTGACTTATAATAAAATTACATTTGGCTCTGATTGTACTGCATTAATCATAACTTATGGATTCTTGCAAAGTGAGAAAATATAACCTAAAATTGTTCTCATGCATCATGACATTTTTTATGAATTCAAATTTTAACAATTAATGAAGTTGACATAGGTTATGCATTTGTAGGCATTTAATTAAAATTTAATTAAATATTTATTAATTTTCACTTTGCAGTTTTCTTTTCGTGTTTTGGAGCTGATGATTTTTTCAGGCCTGACATATTTTTAGAAGGCCCTGTAGGGCTGCAGATCCTTGGCATTCTGCCTTTGAGTGCTATGGATAAAACGACCACACCACTGGAAAAATTTGCCCGATATTCTTATCTTTTTAGCCTTAACTCTCAACTAGCACGACACACTCAGAAAATCTAAAGCCTTGCAATTAGCAGCCCCTATCTCTCTTGAAAGATGTGTTTGTTATTGCTGTTGTTCTTGTGTATCCCTTAACATGTTATGGAAATATAAATCTGTTAAAACCAAATCCTTCACTTGAGAGAATTCTACCCTGTAGAAATACTGTTTCTTTTCATGTTAAGTTCCTAATCCCTAACCAGCGAACATTTGCTGCCCTCAGCCAATCTACATTGGCTGCTTTGATGTAGGTGGAACACTGTGAAAGAGACCCCTTCTGGCACAGGAGGAAATGTACCAGCAGTTTGGCCATCACAACCTGCTGTCTCTACAGCTAAAACACAGCCAGAATTTGACTGGCCTTCACCACCTCCCTTGCTGGCACCTTGTCCAAGCCCCAGTGGTTTCTGGCTGTGTCATTTCAGTGGATCTTAACTGGTCTCCTGCTCAGAGCTTGCTCTTTTTCAGTCATTTTTTAACACAGCAGCCAGAATGGTGGTCAAACTAATGTCAGGTCATATCACTTCCTTGCCCTCAGCCTCCAACTTTTCTGTCTCACTCTACATACAAGCCAAAGTCTCCCAGAGGTCTCCCAAGATCTAGGTCCTCTTTGCTTTCTGACCTCTTCTCCTGCTCTTGTCCATCTGGTTCATTCCCCAGCAGCTGTGCTGACCTCTGTGCTGTTTCTGGAACATAAAACTGCTCTTCTGGGCCTTCACACTTGATCTTCCCTATGCTTGGCACCCTATTCTTGCAGTTGTTGCCACAGTTTTTGCCTTCACATGTTCTTAGACCCAGTCTCAGTTTGATCTGCTCTTCACCACTTATCACCACTCAAATCTACCATGTTCCTAACTCATTGATCTTGTTTGTTGTCTCTCTCTCCTGATTAGAATGTAGGTTCAATAAAGGCAAGGATTTTTATTTTATTTTTTTCTTCTTTGTCTGTATTGCATAGTGCCAAACCCTTAGTGCTTAGACCAGTGCTTGGCTCACTTATGTAATATATTAATATCTATTCAATGAAAGCATGCATAATAGTATGTTTCTGTTTTATTTTTGTGTAGAGACAGAGTCTTCCTGTGTTGTCCAGGCTAGTCTTGAACTCCTGGGCTCAAGTGACTCTCCCACCTCAGCCTCCCAAAATGCTGGGATTACAGGCATGAGCCAGCATGCCTGGCCATGTTCCTTCTTTAAAAATTCAGTAAGAACATTCACATGATATTTACTAGCATTATCTAGCCCTCCACCAACTAAAGACTCAAAGGCTTTTCTCCCAATCCAACCCCCATTTCCTTGAAGGGTGCTCAAACTCATCTGTGAGGTCCTGTTTGGGAGAATTTTCCTCCTGATTTCTACCTGGAGGATATTCATGTTCCCTGTTCCTTGCAGGCACTTTGCCCTGGAAGCAGCCAGGCTATATCTGATCCCGTCTATGTCAGTCAGCTCTGTAGTGATTCATATAATAGAAACAGAATTCACAAAGGATGGAGACTGGGAGATGGGCTTTGTTTCTAGCTGGATCTTCTCCATATGTTTGACAAGCTGTATAAGGGATGTGTGTTTGCTTCTCCTCACTCCAGAGTCTCTGTCTTCAGAAACTTCAGAAAGCAAGAGGATTTACTGAGATGCTTTTCTCAAAAGCAAATTGCCACAAGGGCTTCTTCTTTAACACAGGTGTGAAAAACCAGAATTTTTTTTTCATCTCATAAAGACTTAATTCATTTTTGTTTAATCCTAAATCTGTTCTTTGCTTTGGGACATCTGAGAGTGGTACCAGTACGTAACACTGATCCCTTGCAATCAAACTCACTACACCAAAAGTGCATTTTAGGACAAGATTGGAGTCTGTTATGAGGTTCATGGGAAAATGTTGGGAGACCATCTGCTTATCCTGCCCTACCCTGGACCCTTGCCTGTGGAGGACTGAACTTCAAGAGTGGGCATCTGATACAGTTTGGATGTTTGTCTAATCCAAATCTCCTGTTGAAATGTAATCCCCAATGTTGGAGGGGCCTTGATGGGAGATGATTAGATCATGGAGGCAGATCCCACAAGAATAGTTTAGCACTATCCCCTTGATGATAAGTGATTTTTTTCTCTGAGTTCATGTGAGATCTGGTTGTTTAAGTGTGTAGCACCTTCTCTGCCTCTCTCTTGCTCCCACTGTCACCAAATGAAGTGTCTGCTCTGGTTTTGCTTTCTGCCGTGATTGTAAGTTCCCTAAGGCCTTCACCAGAAGCAGGTGCTGGCACCACAGTTCTTGCACTGTGCAGAACTGTGAGATTATTTATCCTCTTTTCTTTATAAATTAGCCAGTCTCAGGTATTTCTTTAAGGCAACACAAGAATGTCCTAACATAGAATCACTTCCTGCTTCCCGAGTCTGCAGCACCATATCCAATCTGGTAGATCTTATTCCTTGTAGAAGGCACTTGATACCAATTTTCCTTTACCTGTTTTTTCAGAGCAATGAGATCCCAGGCAGTCCTTGCTGGTATTTTTCCAGCAGTGTATCCATACTTCACAGAGATCTCTCATCCAGTGATTTACACCTCTCAGGCCACCTGTTTCTTCAAAGAGCTCTCATGAACACTTTACACCAGTAGGGGCCCTGTAATATCCTGCAAATCTCTCTTGTCTCAGAGCCATCTTTTCTCTCCTCATGGAATATCTATTGCTCTTTTATAGGGTAGACTATCCATGTGGCTCCTTTTGGACACAACTCAAATATTTCTTCTGGTCCCTAGTACTTCAGCACCAACACATGCTCCATATTTTCACACTCTACAATACACATGAAAGAATTATGACCACGCTCAGTTCATGTGACTGGTTAGGGTATACACAATCTGATTCTCTCAAGGTTTCTTTTAGACAGTAAAAAAATGTCACAAATGCTATGAGACAGTTGTCATGCTGTTAATGTCCACTAAATAAATTAGGAAAAAAGTGGGTGTATCCATGTTAAATATTTAATATTGGTCTACGGAATTAGTGATTCAAGTAATGGCAAATGTATTGGAGTCCAAAAAACTATGACACACTCAAAGAAGAATAATTTGAGACAAGTTCATTGACAAAAACACAATTTACTTCACAAGTGTGAGAGTATGGGAACCACAGAGTACTGTGGAGCAAGATAGAGATAGTAACTGCCAAGCTATTACTATCCCTCAGCCTGAAACAGGGAGAACAGTTTCAGGAACCTGGAAAATGAGTACGAGTTGGCGCCTTGCCAGGTGCAGTGACTTCTGGGCAAATGTCCTAAGGGAGCCATGGAAACAAATACTCTGAATCCAATTTTCTTTCCTTTAGACCTCCTGCTAGGGTTTCCATTGGCTCAACCCAATTGGAAGTCTTAAGGCAGTAAAACCCTTTTGTTCAGTCCCTTTAGATTGGTACCCCCGGGGGTAGAAAGCAGCATAGAGAAGAATGGGGAATGGATTTGGAAGGGGGAGCACAATAAGCTTGTCTATATCTATAATTCTATGGTAATTCTTCATGCCACAGACATTTATGGCTCTCAGTGGTTCAGCAAGACTATACCTTAGAAGACAGATCTTATACCTCCACTTTTTACCATCTAATGAGATTTCAAAAATAAGTGCTAGTTATTAAAGTTTAGTTATTAAGACATAAGGATAATTTAAGAAGAGAAAATAGAAAACTCTATACTGAACATTTTTATAACAAAGAATTAAAAAGATAGTAAATTCAGCAGATAATTTCAGAGGCTGAAATTTTAAAATACATTGAAACCTTTGAAGATTGATTTAGAAGCCTATATGTGTGAAGATTTTTTTTTCTATTTGAATTTTCATTCAGGTTTTCAGAGGTTGGTGTATTGCCTACAGGGAATAAACTGCAATTCACAAGGCAGAAGGCTGGACTCCAGAACTCTGCAGCTTTGAGTTATATTATCAGATATCTAGATTTTGGATTTGTCAAAAAGAAATTTGTGGTGGTTCTTGCTGAATTACACGGTTCTCTTTGCATGTTGATATGGAGTACATAGATAACAGAAATAGATTCTCAAATGTATGCATATCTTTCATATGAAAAATATGTTTTAGACAAGTTAAGCTTATTTTAAAAACAGGAGATTTTTTTCAGAACAATTTAGTAAAAATGTAAAAGAATCACAACCCAGTTAGCATAATGACAGTTTTAACAAAAACTTAATAACATTAAGGGGTTGGTGAAAATTATAAAATGGGCACTTGGGAAACCATTTTTAAAGGTCATTTCTAATTATATTTTAATGAGTGCAGATATATGTATATATAGTGTATGTGTGCATGTGTGTTAGATTAGTTCAGATGAAAGCCAGCTACAAGAAAAAGCTGTTTTTTAAGATGCATTTTTAATTTGTCTGTGTGCAAATAAACAGATCTCTTTGTTTAATTTTGTAGCATTTCTATTTCACATTTTGATGAAAAGACTCAATCTTTGACTTTCCCATTAACTGAAGTGCTTTTGTATTAACCTACTTGGGAAAAAAAAAAAGAAGAAAAGAACAATAGACTTCATATTCCAGAAAAGCTGTTTAAGCCAAACTTCAGAGTGACACTTTGGGCTTGTAGGGTAGGCAATTTTATAACAATGTTGCCATTCTGATGTATCTGAAATTTGTAAATGAATAGTAGCACTTCTCATTTAACCTTGGGTGTAAATTTTCCAAGCTATTGCTAAAGTGGGCCTATCTCAGCCATGTTCTTTTTGAGCCAAATCTGAAATTGTCTTTGGTATTTTCTACCTATGTCCTATTTTAATGGATTCTTGTCAAAACATACTATTTTTTTTTGGAGAATTGAGTTGATATAGCAAAGAATGACACATTTTAATGCTTCCTAATTTCACAGCTGCTTTTGATGTTAAAATTTAACTTTGGATATTTAGAATCTAAACCAGTTATAGCAATACATTTATAATTGTTATGATTTAACAATGAATTGTTAAGTCTACATTTTGGTTCTTTTATGTGAAGAAAAAATATTAACAGATTTGGTTTAGAGCTTGGGGAATATTTTAATTCATTCAAGCTGCTCTATCAAACTACCATATACTGGGTGGCTTATAAGCATTAGAAATATATTTCTCACAGCTCTGGAGGCTGGAAGTCTGAAGTCTGGGAGCCAACATGGTCAGGTTCTGGGGAGGACCCTTTTCTAGGTCACAGACTGCTGTGTCCTGTATCCTCATATGCAGTACTGCTGTACTGCTGTATCTCCTGTATCCTCATATGGTGGAAAGAGGGTGAGAAAGATCTCAGCATCCCTTTGATAAGGGCACTATTCCCATAAATGAAGGCTCTGTCTTCATGACCTAATTATCTCCCAAAGGCTAAACCTCTGAATAGCATCACATTGGCTGTTAGTATTTCAACATATGATTTTTCTGGGGGAAATAAACATTTAGTTGACTGCAAGGAGCATTTTTAAAAAGCATTAAGGGAAACACTGATACAGTCAAGTAAAAATTCTCTATAAAATAAAAGACATGATTAAATTAAAGATAAGCATCAGGTTAAGAGAATGTATTTTCAGTGTATACAGTATACTAAGATTGGCTGTCCAGAATATAGAATATAGAAACTATATTCTCCTAGGAATAAAAATGAAAAATATCAACAGTTACAAAACAAGCCATGGGTATATGCAACTTTTTTAGAAGGAAGTTAATTTTTAAGTGCGTATAAAATGTTAGATTTCAATGAACGTTTTAAAAATGCAATTTTAAACTAAGATAGTGATTTTCAACTATTAAATTGGTAAAAAATAAATATCGGATAATAGGCAAGTGCCAGTAAAATTGTGGAAAGGCAGTTTCCTTACATACTCCAGGTAGGAGTGCAAATGCTGTAGATTTAGACAGAATCTAATAAAATTACGAATGCTTAAGGTAGGCAGAATTCTAAGATGGCCCCTGTGATCTTCACTCTCTGATGCTGTGTTCTCTATAATCCCCTCCTTTTGAGTGTGAATGGTACCTGTGACTTTTGTAAAACCGATGGAATATGGTCATGATGATAGAATGTCATTCTTATGATTAGGCTATGATATACAGTCATTCCTTGATTTGCAAAGTTTTCTTATGCAAAAATTTCAGTTACCATAGTTTAGGTAAATAATACCAGTCCCCAACTACATGATCCAAATTCAGTTACCGCAGTATCTTAACTGTAATTGAAAATATACAAACTTTGCTACCTTTTCAGACTATATATCACTATGTAAATAACAGATGCATATATGATCAGTGACGAATCATGTCACTTCTGTCAAAGTCTGTTGGTAAGTGTTCATTACATTACATAATCCAGTCATTTCATGCAGAGACAGAAAAGCCTATAGTTGTGTTGTCTCCTTGTCCTGTGATAAGCAACATACCATTTTACAGGAATGGACAATTGATAGAGGGATTTGACTAACAAAGATGAAAGTACAGCAAATAAATGACAAGTGAAAATACCGGGAGTGAAATTGGATTAGATTAGATTTGAATATCGAGATGACAAGGCAACCATAGGACAAGACCAATATTTGCATGAAGCTACTTTTTTTTTCAATGATATTGAAAAAGTAAAATGAATATTAAAAAACAAGGCAAAGTTATTTCAATGTCATCTGTTAAAATTGTATAAGGAATCGAGCATTTATTTCACCTTTGGGTTGAATATTACGACAGAAATAATCCCAATCAGTTTGTCTAGTATTCAAGACAAAGTTTTGAAGTTTGAAATCATTGAAAAAAAAAGCTAATTACTGAGGCTGAAGAAGTAAATTTATTGCCAATAAAGCTGGTTTAATTGTTTCAGAAGTTGCATAAATTGATTAATTTTAGTCTATCTGGTGAAGCAGCTGGAGCCAATAAGGATGCAGCTGTGAAATTTGCACCCATATCCCAAGGATTGATTAAGGTTGATGTAATGATTGTGAAACATTTAATGCTGATGAGAGGAGTCGGTTTTGGAAGGAAATCTCATTAAAACTTCCATGAAAAAAAACACAGAGTTTCTAAGTGGCCATGAAGGAGAAAATATAGACATGCACCCTGAAGAACTTAGTGAAGACAAATGTATTGATATAAATGAGAAAAGCGGTTGTAATTTAAAAAAGGAGGGGGGAGGAAGGTTCAGAGGAAGTAATAGTGGGAAAACACTTCACATTAAAGGAACTCTTGGAGACATCTAGTATTTAACTTGGAAAGCATAAAACATTAGAAGTTGACTTAAACTTTAAAAGGACTATACAAAGTCATTGACTTGGTATACCAAAACTGTACCAAGGTATAGACAATATGCTATTTCACTTGAATGTGATGAAAAGAGGAAGACAAGCACTATTCAATCTACTCTTGGTAAGTTATATTTTTAAACAAAGAAATAAAGCACTTCAATTCCTAATGTTTCCAGAGTTTGAAATTACAATTTTAAATGTATTTCATTTATTTATTTTTTTTATTTTTCAATGTAGAGTAAGAATTTTTAAAGTTTTGACAAAAAAAATTTAAAGTTCACAGAACAATCATAAGGAAATTATAATTTTTCATCAATTGTTAAGATGCTTCACCTAGTTTCAGTTTGCATAATAATTTTTGAATTCCCACTATACCCTTCAGATAGAGACTGCATGTGTATATAAAACTTAGTCTTACTTGCATGTACACCTGAGGACACTCATGCTGGTTTTGAAGAATCGAGCTGCTAAGTTATGGACTGCCAATGGAGAAGGCCACATGAAAGGGAACTGTGAGACTCAACTCTACTGCAAGGAACTGAATTCTGCCAACAACTAAGTTAGCATGAAAGTAAACCCAAGCTCCAAATGAGACCACAACCCCAACAGACACCTTGGCTGCAGCCTGTCACACCCCAAATTGAACAGCCAGGTTACCTATGGCTGTAAAGTTGACCCATGGACATGGTGAGATAATAAATATGTATTGTTTTATGCTAGATTTATCTTAGCATGTTGTTTTAAGCTAGATATCTTAAATGCATGTTTATTGAACTAGATTTATCTTTATCCAAATGAATAGATTAAAAAACAGGGTGATGAATAAAATCAAATACCAAATGAAACATGTTATTTATGTAAATACAAAGAAAAGTCTCAAAATGCTATGTACTGGCTATGAGCGTATATGCATATATAAAGGTTAAAAAAATGAACTAGAAGGATTACACTGCATTCCAAATAATGGTTGTTTCTTGGGGATTGGAATGGGGTGTGGGAATCGAACCTGTAGTATAGAACAGTAGGGATTTAAACTTGAACTGGAATTTATTTTTCTTTAAGAAAAAGGAGTACAAAATGTAAATAACTGTAAGTTTAAAATGTCAGGTTCACAATGTTTATTATTTGTAATTTTGTAGATTTTTAATTGCTTAAAAAAGAATGACTATAAATTCTAATACCTGGCATGCACTGAGACCCTAATTTCTACCTGGTCATGAAAGGAGATGCTGAGGAGTCAGGAAGGAAAATATTCAAAACGTTTCATTGAGGGTGGAAGAAATTAACTGTTGAGTTCTAGAGAATAAGAACAAGATTGAATAGATTTTCCCTTTCTGCTCTTAAATGGTTGCTGTCTGATTTTCAGGAGAAACTTTCTTTCTTCTAATGATGTGCACTTACTCATAGACAGAAGCCAGATTCAGCTGGCTTCCCTAGGGAGGAAGCTCAAAAGCGCTTCAGTGTATCTCACCAGGTAAGTTGCTGATGATCTATTTCAGAATCACCCGGAGTGCTTGTTAATGATACAGATGCTTATGCCCACAGTGCATTCCCTGAGTCAGAATTTTGGGGGATTGTGGCCAGGAATTTTCATTTTTGTAAGCTCTCTGGGTAATTCTAATGCATTCTCATTTTTAAAGCAATTGTTACCATTTCAATAGTAAAATAGAGCTCATAAAATAACAAAGTATTTGCAGATGTTAATAAGCACATATATATACATATATAAATATATATATGTATATACCATATATACTTATATATAATATAATGTATATATATACCATATATGTATATATATGGTATATATATACACACTATATATACATTTATATATAAGGTATATATATACACACCATAGATATTATCTACACATAATTAATATAAATATAAATATGGTATATAAATATAAATATATTATTTACACATCAATTACACATATTATGTATACACACACACACACACACAAATGACATTTTATTTAAAATAAATCATTAAGGGAGATGAATGTGTGGCAATTATGGTGCCATCATGAAAAATGTCTAATTTTCCTTTTGTTTGATAGCTTCCATTCCCATTCTTGTGAAAGGCATGAGAGTAAGGTTCAGAATGAATGAAAAACTCCCCCCTCCCCTGCTCTTTCAATCCTTCTTTGTACTTTTAATTTTAAAAAGCATAAAAATAAATAGAGAAGTTGGAAGAAACTCTATGAACTTTCTTATTCTCTTCACCCATATTCACCACTTCTTAGCTTTTTAACATTAACTGTGTGCATGTGTGTATACATGTTTTGCACTGAACAATTTTATAGTGAATTGAAGACATTATGAACACTTATTCCTAAATATTACAGTATGTGTATTTCCTAAAATATGACATTATTTTATATACAGTGCAATTATAAAATAAAGAACTTTAATATTGATTAAAGTACTATTATTTATTATACCATTCATATTCAAATGTTGCCAGTTGCCCTCAATAAAGTCTTCCACAAGTTTTATTTTCTAATATAGTCTTCATGTCTCTTTACTCTCATTTCCTCACCTTTTGACATTCATGATATTGGTATTTCTTAAGAATACTAACCAGTGATTTCATTGAATTTAATCTTATTTTTTTATTATTGTTGCCTCATGATTAAATACAAGTGATCATTTTGTTAGGAATACTGTCATTTTTATGTCATTTTCAGTACATCGCATTAGGAGACACACGATGTCAGTTTATCCTATGATTCGGTAATGTTAACTCTGGTAATTTGGTAAAATATTGTTTGCCAGACTTCTCCACTGAAAAGTTTCTATTTTCCTTGTAATTAACCAATTAGTTGTGACATGTTGAGATTGTAAGTATTATATTTCCCATTAAATATGTTTAGTTTTAGTATCCATTAAGTTTTTTCTGTAATCAGTTATTTCTATGATTGCAAAAGAGATTTTGTAACTATAATTTCTTTTACATGGTATTATCCTTGTCATATATTCATTTAGTATCAGCATAGGCAAGTAGGCTTTTTATTTTATTTATTTATTTATTTATTTTTAGGTTATTTGTTCTTTTTTTTTTTCTTTTTTTTTATTATACTTTAAGTTTTAGGGTACATGTGCACATTGTGCAGGTTAGTTACATATGTATACATGTGCCATGCTGGTGCGCTGCACCCACTAAATCGTCATCTAGCATTAGGTATATCTCCCAATGCTATCCCTCCCCCCTCCCCCCCACCCCACAACAGTCCCCAGAGTGTGATATTCCCCTTCCTGTGTCCATGTGATCTCATTGTTCAATTCCCACCTGTGAGTGAGAATATGCAGTGTTTGGTTTTTTGTTCTTGTGATAGTTTACTAAGAATGATGATTTCCAATTTCATCCATGTCCCTACAAAGGACATGAACTCATCATTTTTTATGGCTGCATAGTATTCCATGGTGTATATGTGCCACATTTTCTTAATCCAGTCTATCATTGTTGGACATTTGGGTTGGTTCCAAGTCTTTGCTATTGTGAATAATGCCGCAATAAATATACGTGTGCATGTGTCTTTATAGCAGCATGATTTATAGTCCTTTGGGTATATACCCAGTAATGGGATGGCTGGGTCAAATGGTATTTCTAGTTCCAGATCCCTGAGGAATCGCCACACTGACTTCCACAATGGTTGAACTAGTTTACAGTCCCACCAACAGTGTAAAAGTGTTCCTATTTCTCCACATCCTCTCTAGCACCTGTTGTTTCCTGACTTTTTAATGATTGCCATTCTAACTGGTGTGAGATGGTATCTCATTGTGGTTTTGATTTGCATTTCTCTGATGGCCAGTGATGATGAGCATTTTTTCATGTGTTTTTTGGCTGCATAAATGTCTTCTTTTGAGAAGTGTCTGTTCATATCCTTTGCCCACTTTTTGATGGGGTTGTTTGTTTTTTTCTTGTAAATTTGTTTGAGTTCATTGTAGATTCTGGATATTAGCCCTTTGTCAGATGAGTAGGTTGTGAAAATTTTCTCCCATTTTGTAGGTTGCCTGTTCACTCTGATGGTAGTTTCTTTTACTGTGCAGAAGCTCTTTAGTTTAATTAGATCCCATTTGTCAATTTTGTCTTTTGTTGCCATTGCTTTTGGTGTTTTGGACATGAAGTCCTTGCCCATGCCTATGTCCTGAATGGTAACGCCTAGGTTTTCTTCTAGGGTTTTTATGGTTTTAGGTCTAACGTTTAAGTCTTTAATCCATCTTGAATTGATTTTTGTATAAGGTGTAAGGAAGGGATCCAGTTTCAGCTTTCTACATATGGCTAGCCAGTTATCCGAGCATCATTTATTAAATAGGGAATCCTTTCCCCATTGCTTGTTTTTCTCAGGTTTGTCAAAGATCAGATAGTTGTAGATATGTGACATTATTTCTGAGGGCTCTGTTCTGTTCCATTGATCTATATCTCTGTTTTGGTACCAGTACCATGCTGTTTTGGTTACTGTGGCCTTGTAGTATAGTTTGAAGTCAGGTAGTGTGATGCCTCCAGCTTTGTTCTTTTGGCTTAGGATTGCCTTGGCGATGCAGGCTCTTTTTTGGTTCCATATGAACTTTAAAGTAGTTTTTTCCAATTCTGTGAAGAAAGTCATTGGTAGCTTGATGGGGATGGCATTGAATCTGTAAATTACCTTGGGCAGTATGGCCATTTTCACGATATTGATTCTTCCTACCCATAAGCATGGAATGTTCTTCCATTTGTTTGTATCCTCTTTTATTTCCTTGAGCAGTGGTTTGTCGTTCTCCTTGAAGAGGTCCTTCACATCCCTTGTAAGTTGGATTCCTAGGTATTTTATTCTCTTTGAAGCAATTGTGAATGGGAGTTCACTCATGATTTGGCTCTCTGTTTGTCTGTTGGTGGTGTATAAGAATGCTTGTGATTTTTGTACATTGATTTTGTATCCTGAGACTTTGCTGAAGTTGCTTATCAGCTTAAGGAGATTTTGGGCTGAGACAATTGGGGTTTTCTAGATATACAATCATGTCATCTGCAAACAGGGACAATTTGACTTCCTCTTTTCCTAATTGAATACCCTTTATTTCCTTCTCCTGCCTAATTGCCCTGGCCAGAACTTCCAACACTATGTTGAATAGGAGTGGTGAGAGAGGGCATCCCTGTCTTGTGACAGTTTTCAAAGGGAATGCTTCCAGTTTTTGCCCATTCAGTATGATATTGGCTGTGGGTTTGTCATAGATAGCTCTTATTATTTTGAAATACGTCCCATCAATACCTGATTTATTGAGAGTTTTTAGCATGAAGTGTTGTTGAATTTTGTCAAAGGCTTTTTCTGCATCTATTGAGATAATCATGTGGTTTTTGTCTTTGGCTCTGTTTATATGCTGGATTACATTTATTGATTTGCGTATATTGAACCAGCCTTGCATCCCAGGGATGAAGCCCACTTGATCATGGTGGATAAGCTTTTTGATGTGCTGCTGGATTCGGTTTGCCAGTATTTTATTGAGGATTTTTGCATCAATGTTCATCAAGGATATTCGTCTAAAATTCTCTTTTTTGGTTGTGTCTCTTCCTGGCTTTGGTATCAGAATGATGCTGGCCTCATAAAATGAGTTAGGGAGGATTCCCTCTTTTTCTATTGATTGGAATAGTTTCAGAAGGAATGGTACCAGTTCCTCCTTGTACCTCTGGTAGTATTCGGCTGTGAATCCATCTGGTCCTGGACTCTTTTTGGTTGGTAAACTATTGATTATTGCCACAATTTCAGCTCCTGTTATTGGTCTATTCAGAGATTCAACTTCTTCCTGGTTTAGTCTTGGGAGAGTGTATGTGTCCAGGAATTTATCCATTTCTTCTAGATTTTCTAGTTTATTTGCGTAGAGGTGTTTGTAGTATTCTCTGATGGTAGTTTGTATTTCTGTGGGATCGGTGGTGATATCCCCTTTATCATTTTTTATTGTGTCTATTTGATTCTTCTCTCTTTTTTTCTTTATTAGTCTTGCTAGTGATCTATCAATTTTGTTGATCCTTTCAAAAAAACCAGCTCCTGGATTCATTAATTTTTTGAAGGGTTTTTTGTGTCTCTATTTCCTTCAGTTCTGCTCTGATTTTAGTTATTTCTTGCCTTCTGCTAGCTTTTGAATGTGTTTGCTCTTGCTTTTCTAGTTCTTTTAATTGTGATGTTAGGGTGTCAATTTTGGATCTTTCCTGCTTTCTCTTGTGGGCATTTAGTGCTATAAATTTCCCTCTACACACTGCTTTGAATGCGTCCCAGAGATTCTGGTATGTTGTGTCTTTGTTCTCATTGGTTTCAAAGAACATCTTTATTTCTGCCTTCATTTCGTTATGTACCCAGTAGTCATTCAGGAGCAGGTTGTTCAGTTTCCATGTAGTTGAGCGGTTTTGAGTGAGATTCTTAAACCTGAGTTCTAGTTTGATTGCACTGTGGTCTGAGAGATAGTTTGTTATAATCTCTGTTCTTTTACATTTGCTGAGGAGAGCTTTACTTCCAAGTATGTGCTCAATTTTGGAATAGGTGTGGTGTGGTGCTGAAAAAAATGTATATTCTGTTGATTTGGGGTGCAGAGTTCTGTAGATGTCTATTAGGTCTGCTTGGTGCAGAGCTGAGTTCAATTCCTGGGTATCCTTGTTGACTTTCTGTCTCGTTGATCTGTCTAATGTTGACAGTGGGGTGTTAAAGTCTCCCATTATTATTGTGTGGGAGTCTACGTCTCTTTGTAGGTCACTCAGGACTTGCTTTATGAATCTGGGTGCTCCTGTATTGGGTGCATATATATTTAGGATAGTTAGCTCTTCTTGTTGAATTGATCCCTTTACCATTATTTAATGGCCTTCTTTGTCTCTTTTGATCTTTGTTGGTTTAAAGTCTGTTTTATCAGAGACTAGGATGGCAACCCCTGCCTTTTTTTGTTTTCCATTTGCTTGGTAGATCTTCCTCCATCCTTTTATTTTGAGCCTATGTGTGTCTCTGCACGTGAGATGGGTTTCCTGAATACAGCACACTGATGGGTCTTGACTCTTTATCCAATTTGCCAATCTGTGTCTTTTAATTGGAGCATTTAGTCCATTTACATTTAAAGTTAATACTGTTATGTGTGAATTTGATCCTGTCATTATGATGTTAGCTGGTTATTTTGCTCGTTAGTTGATGCAGTTTCTTCCTAGTCTCGATAGTCTTTACATTTTGGCATGATTTTGCAGCAGCTGGTACCGGTTGTTCCGTTCCATATTTAGCGCTTCCTTCAGGAGCTCTTTTAGGGCAGGCCTGGTGGTGACAAAATCTCTCAGCATTTGTTTGTCTGTAAAGTATTTTATTTCTCCTTCACTTATGAAGCTTAGTTTAGCTGGATATGAAATTCCGGGTTGAAAATTCTTTTCTTTAAGAATGTTGAATATTGGCCCCCACTCTCTTCTGGCTTGTAGGGTTTCTGCCGAGAGATCCACTGTTAGTCTGATGGGCTTCCCTTTGAGGGTAACCCGACCTTTCTCTCTGGCTGCCCTTAACATTTTTTCCTTCATTTCAACTTTGGTGAATCTGACAATTATGTGTCTTGGAGTTGCTCTTCTCGAGGAGTATCTTTGTGGCGTTCTCTGTATTTCCTGAATCTGAATGTTGGCCTGCCTTGCTAGATTGGGGAAGTTCTCCTGGATAATATCCTGCAGAGTGTTTTCCAACTTGGTTCCATTCTCCCCATCACTTTCAGGTACACCAATCAGACGTAGATTTGGTCTTTTCACATAGTCCCATGTTTCTTGGAGGCTTTGCTCATTTCTTTTTATTCTTTTTTCTCTAAACTTCCCTTCTCGCTTCATTTCATTCATTTCATCTTCCATTGCTGATACCCTTTCTTCCAGTTGATCGCATCGGCTCCTGAGTCTTCTGCATTCTTCACGTAGTTCTCGAGCCTTGGTTTTCAGCTCCATCAGCTCCTTTAAGCACTTCTCTGTATTGGTTGTTCTAGTTATACATTCTTCTAATTTTTTTTCAAAGTTTTCAACTTCTTTGCCTTTGGTTTGAATGTCCTCCCGTAGCTCAGAGTAATTTGATCGTCTGAAGCCTTCTTCTCTCAGCTCGTCAAAGTCATTCTCCATCCAGCTTTGTTCCGTTGCTGGTGAGGAACTGCGTTCCTTTGGAAGAGGAGAGGCGCTCTGCGTTTTAGAGTTTCCAGTTTTTCTGTTCTGTTTTTTCCCCATTTTTGTGGTTTTATCTACTTTTGGTCTTTGATGGTGGTGATGTACAGATGGGTTTTTGGTGTGGATGTCCTTTCTGTTTGTCAGTTTTCCTTCTAACAGACAGGACCCTCAGCTGCAGGTCTGTTGGAATACCCTGCCGTGTGAGGTGTCAGTGTGCCCCTGCTGGGGGGTGCCTCCCAGTTAGGCTGCTTGGGGGTCAGGGGTCAGGGACCCACTTGAGGAGGCAGTCTGCCCGTTCTCAGATCTCCAGCTGCGTGCTGGGAGAACCACTGCTCTCTTCAAAGCTGTCAGACAGGGACATTTAAGTCTGCAGAGGTTACTGCTGTCTTTTTGTTTGTCTGTGCCCTGCCCCCAGAGGTGGAGGCTACAGAGGCAGGCAGGCCTCCTTGAGCTGTGGTGGGCTCCACCCAGTTGGAGCTTCCGGGCTGCTTTGTTTACCTAATCAAGCCTGGGCAATGGCGGGCACCCCTCCCCCAGCCTCGCTGCCGCCCTGCAGCTGGATCTCAGACTGCTGTGCTAGCAATCAGCGAGATTCCCTGGGCGTAGGACCCTCCGAGCCAGGTGTGGGATACAATCTCGTGGTGCGCCGTTCCCTAAGCCGGTCGGAAAAGCGCAATGTTTGGGTGGGAGTGACCCGATTTTCCAGTTGCGTCCGTCACCCCTCCCTTTGACTCGGAAAGGGAACTCCCCGACCCCTTGCGCTTCCCAAGTGAGGCAATGCCTCGCCCCGCTTCGGCTCGCGCACGGTGCGCGCACCCACCGACCTGCGCCCACCGTCTGGCACTCCCCAGTGAGATGAAACCGGCACCTCAGATGGAAATGCAGAAATCACCCGTCCTCTGCGTCGCTCACGCAGGGAGCTGCAGACCGGAGCCGTTCCCATTCGGCCATCTTGGCTCCTCCTCCCAGGTTATTTCGGCTTTTTATTTTTAATATGAAATTAATTACCATATTTATTTTGATGCTTACATTGATCAAGATTTAGCCATTAGAACCCTCTTTATATTTTTGACATAATCCATTCCCTAATACTAAAGAGGGAATTGAAGATAATGCAATTGAGTGAATGAGTCAGTCCTTTATATTATTCAAGCCATAATCCAATTCATAAGTGAATAAACAGCAACTGTCTTTGTATTGCAAATTGTGTCTCTACGGAGACTTTTAGACGTACCTCTAAAAGTTACTCAAAGACCACCCAACCTTCTCATCAACCACAGGACCTTCCCTATTTGGCCTCTATAATTGTGCAGTTATTATTAAAAGTTTAGACAATGGAAACTGAACTGCTTTGCTCTTAAGAAAAAGAAGAAAAAGAATTTTGAAGAGAGCTATACTGTCAAAAAGTTAGCTTAATAAAAGCTAACATTGAGACTACATATTTATAAACTTCCTTGTTCTTTCTTTGATCCTATTCTTCTCATAGGAACTTCTTGGTCTACTGAACCCCTTTTCTCAAATCCCTACTAACTGAACTTCACTGGCCTTTTGGGAAAGTTAAGATCTCCCCCAAATCATTCCTCTAAGACCTGCTCATCCATATACTTCTGCCCTTCCTTCCTTTTGCTACCTTTGATCTTGCAACTAGCTCTCTCGAAATGCTCCCCCTCAAGCTACTACTTTCTCCATTTGATGCAATAAGAGGAAAAATCAGAGTTCTGGCGACAATATAAAAACACCTAAAGGAGACTTCTAGCACTCTTGAAATCCTTAGAGAAACAAAAAAGCTGCACCACTGTTTCCTTTATGTTGTTCTTGTCTTCCTCACAAAGTCACAAGAGTTGCTGTTGGGATCCCCACAAGTTTGAAACTCTGCTTTCTTTTTGCACTGAGCTCCCTGGTCACTTTGACTTTCGGGGATATCAAGGGTTATTTTATACTGTGAGACAACACCTGACATTTGGGTATATGGTTACTGATGAGATACTAGCAACAGCTGCAACTTTAACGGTAACTGGCAATAATTACAGTAAATGGTTATTTGTAGGGGGCAAACTCCAACTTTTATCCTCTTTGCCTCTTTGCATGCTTAGGTAGACACACACACAAAACAAAACAAAACAAAAGCAAATCTCAAGTGTCTGACATTCAGCCAGCCAGTTATTTTGCACAGGCTTCTGAATATTCTTTTAGGCTCGTTTGTATACTTTCTTGTAAAATTCTGTAGTAAATTCTCTTGATTTTATTGTGCCTTAGCAAC
Source organism: Pan paniscus (assembly GCF_029289425.2). NCBI lineage: Eukaryota > Metazoa > Chordata > Mammalia > Primates > Hominidae > Pan > Pan paniscus. The sequence continues at coordinate 113,747,440 of NC_073254.2, forward strand.
TGCTGTAGATCTCACTCTGTGTCTTACCTAGCTTACAGACTCCAAACTCCTCTTGAAAGAATTTGCAATCTTTCTCTGTGCCTTCAAGATATAAATTTCCTACCCATCTCTAGAACTCAGTAGATGGCTTTAGCCATATGAGAGATTAACTTATTTCATTTACAGTGGCACAGTTTAGATCCAACTGTTTAAACTAGTTAGTTTTTGTACCTGTCTCATGGCTAATGTTTTTGAAAAGCTGAAAGATCTCTGTTTGTTTCTGTTTGTATTTTTGTATGTGCATGTGTACATGTGTGTTTGGCATGTTGTGTCTACATGGATGTTTGTTTCTTTCATGTGTTTGTATATTGTCCACATGGTACCAAATTCACTTAAGAATAAATGAACATTCATAAATTAAATAACTACAAATACTTTTCAAGGTCATGTGACTTTGGTAATCCTTGGTAAATAAGAATAACATTGATTAAATTAAAACAGGCATGTCTGTCAACATTAAATCTAATGCAGATACAGAGCTTTTATCTATAGAAGATGTTTAAGATCAAACTTATAAAAGCATGAATTTGACCTAAGAAGAAATGAATTAAATATATTAAGTGGGAGTACTTACACATAATTTTTAAATAACAATTATTATTTATAATATGTTTAATTTAAAATTTTCTTAGATTTCTTTGACAACTATACCTTTAGAAATTTGTTAAGTTAACTTACATATATTTATAAAATTTCTAGACAATTTCCAAATAAAATAAAATATCGAAACATCAGTTACAGACCGTGAGGTTTATGTTTTTCACTTTCAGTTTCATATTGCAAACAAACATATTTGAATTTATTATGTTTGAATATTATTCAAACATAATATATTTGAATCTTTCCTGTTCTACATTTAAAAAATTGAATTTTTTAAAATTATAAAATGTGTATTCATAAAATGTGATTATATGACACAATTAAAAACTGCTTACTTCATAGGATTTCACTAAAAATTAAGGCTACTAAGAGTTAAAATTCTAGTGAATATACATAATTATAATTACTAAAAATAAGGGAAACAATTCTGCATACCAAGTATACAAGAAAAGCAAGATGTGTTTTTGGTGAGGAAACATAAAAAAGGAATAGAAGATATGTATTTTTATTGAGACAAAATAACTTTGTCTAGTCTAAAGTGTATTCAAAGATTGTTTCAGAATAAATAAATGGAGAAAGAAATGTTATAGATAAAAATAAATGGATATAAAAAGTTAGAAAGAGGAAGCAGTGCAAAAAAGAATCTTATCTGGTTAAACTGATTAAAGCTACATGAATTTATTATAAGTTTTAAAAAGTGAACCTTAATAGAAAAAGTACATTGATATAAAACAGGATTTTCTCTTCTCCTTTACACAGATTTTAATGTAGTATTAATAAAAGATATAAAAATATTTTGTTATGTTTTGTGTGAGTATTTTTAAAAAGAAGAGAGATTCTATATGCCTCATGATGTTATTAGTGATATTGATTAAATGAATACTATTTTGTAATAACCTGTGACCCTATTTTTGATAAAGGATTTTGAACCTTTATTTTTTTACAAATTTTGCAAAATCAGAATTAAGTTTTTTTCTTTTTTTTTTTTTTTTCACCTTGAGCTAAATTTTAGACATTCCAGAAGGGCCCCAGGAAATACAAAAGAGACATATTAAACTACTTGACTTATTTAGTATCTTAAAATTATATAATAATATTGTCAAATAAGAAATTATATTTAACTGAGTTATATTTGTATGAATACATTATTAATGTGTTCCAAAATTATATGAGATTCCTAGAAATCTGGTATGTCTTGACGTAATACTATCATTTATAATCTTTGGTTATTACAGTTGACCCTTGAACAACATAGAAATTAGGTGTGCCAACCCCTTGCCCAGTCAATATTTCACATAAAACTTTTGACTCCTCAAAAAATAACTACTAATAGCCTACTGTATAACATAAACAGTCAATTAATTCATATTCTGTATATTGCATTTTGACAATAAAATTAGCTAGAAAAAAGGAAATTTTAAGAATATCATAAAAAAGAGAAAACAGATTTTCTATTCATTAAATGAAGTGGATAATCATAAACATCTTCATCCTCACTGTCTTTATATTGAGTAGGCTGAGGAAAAGGAGGAAGAAGAGGGGTTGGTTTTGCTGTCTCAGGGGTGGGGCCGAGGCAGAAAATGCAGAAGTGGTAGAAGCAAAAGCAAGAGAGGCAGGAACACTTAGTATAACATTATGGAAATACATCATAAATTCTGTCTGACTTTCAAAATTTTCAATTGGCCTAAAAAGGTTTCTATATGGTACCAACTTTTATTCTACCATTTGCTTTAGTTTCCATGCCCATATCATAGAAGGGTCCATGGAATAAAAGAAGTCAAAAGCAGTCTTCAATCTAACACACTGCCAGACTGTCTAATGTACATTTCTTTTCTGGCACTGCTTCTTCTATGTCTTCTTCTTTATCATCTAGCATTGGTTTGACAGCACTCATTTTCATTCAATCTTCTATTAATTCCTCTGGCACGGTGTCTATTAGCTCTTGAATTTCTCCAAGATTTATATCTTAACGCCCATCACCCCTCACTTTTTTTTGGCCACAATTTTATTTTTTAATTTATTTTTTATCCACTTTTTTATTTCCTTAATTGGCACTGTCACAAATTATATTATGTCATGCACAACATCTGCACTCAGTTTTCTCCAGAAGGAATTTACTGTTTCAGGCATAATGGATTTCTTGACATTTTCTGTAGCAATGATGGCATCTTCAAAGGTGTAATCCTTCTGGACTTCATGATGTTCTCTCTATCAGATCTCTCTTCCATAGTATTGACAATCCTCTTCATGCAGTACCCTGCGTAATGAGCCTTAATGGTCCTTGTGACCCATGATCTAGAGGCTGAGTTAGACATGTTATGTTGGGTGCAAATATACCACCTTGACACCTTCAGTATTAAACTCCTGGGGTTCCCAGTAGCCCAGGGGCATTGCCCAATATTAAATAAACTTTAAAAGGAAGTCCCTTACTGGCTAAGTATTTCCTGACTTCAGGGCCAAACATTAACAGAACCAATCCAGAAAATAAAATTAAATGTTCTTGCTGTCCTGGCCTTTATGTTGTACAATGAAAAGAGGGACAGCTGATCATTTCCTTCAACGTTCAGTAGTTAGCAGCTTTATAGATAAGGACAGTCCTGATCATATACCCAATTGCATATACACAAAACAGTAGAATTAGCCTGTCCCTTCTTGCATTATATCCTAGTGCTTGTTTCTCTTCCTTAATAAGAAATGTCCTTTTGGCTTTTTTTTTCCTCTTCAGAATATGGCACTTTCATCTGCATTAAACATCTGTTAAGGCAGATATTCTTTCTCCTCAACAACTTTCTTAATAATTTCTGGAACATGTCTGCTGCCTCCTGGTCAGCAGAAGCTGCTTCTTGTGTTAATTTGATATTTCTAAAATTATCAAACCATCCTTTGATAATTTGGCATTAAATTATGTAGCTTTAGATTATTTACCTTCTGTTTGGTTAGGTTGTCATATAATGACTTATTTTAGAGTTTATAAGTATGACTTACTTAGAGGAATCCCGCATCAACATAAAAGCTATGTTTTCAGTATGACATAAAAAGGTATTTCACAAAATAGTCAAAGTTTTTGCATCTGCTGGCATAGCTGCGCCTACAATTTCATGAATTTCTTTTTTTTACAATGATCTCTATGCTGGATTTATTTATCTGGAATTGGCAGGACACCACAGCTACAGACTTCCAACTATTATATACATCAAGCAATTTAAGCTTTTTCTTATTATGTCATGACTGTGTTTCTTGGGAACACTTCCTGCATTACTACTGGCACTTTGTTTCAGTCCCATGGTGTTACTTAGGTTTATGTTATTGCACTAAGCAGGATGAAAAATATATAATACCCAGTAGAGATAACTTTTTACTTTGATGCACAATTTACTATCAGGATGTACTACTCATCCAAAGATGATTAGCATTACATAGCATTTTAAGCAGATACTCACAACATAAGCTCACTACAATAGCAATAGGAGGTGGTTAAGAAATGCTTACAGTAGTACAGTATGTGCTACAATTAATTTTATGCAGTTACGATTTACTACTTCATCTTTATGTTTCTTTACATTTTTCTCTACTGCAAATAGTGCCATGTACAGTCTGTGCCTGTGTACATAAGCATTGATAAATTTTAATATTTTATAATTAATTTATATATATTTTATAGTATCTAGATATATTTTCTACATTCATTACTTACATACTTTTTCTTTTTTTTTGAAATTTCTAGGCTACACAGTTTGTCTCCAAGTTTTTTTGAAATGGTTGCAAATTTCCAAAAATTTTTCAATATATTTATGGAAAAAATCTGTATATAAGTGAATCCTTGCAGTTGAAACCTCTCTTGTTCAAGGGGCAACTACATATTAAATTGTTTTATGCCATAGAAATAATAATAAACTCTCATCAGATTTTTAATCATGGTCATTTTATGTCTTGCTGTACATAGCACAGTACTTTTTTTAATGCTTTTTATGACAGCTCTTTGCAAGCAATTATAATCTTATAATATTGTATCTCAATGAGATATATGAAAAGAATGAGAATAACTGCGACAAGTATAGGTTTCTGATAACTTCGAGAATTTCTAGAACTCTGTTAAAAGAAAAAAAAAAACCTGGATTCATAAATTTGCTAATCCAACATCAAGGAGAACAAAAATTAATTATTTGGAAATAAACTGATGAGGCACTATTATTATTATACTTTTTGCTTGAAATATTGTTAATTCTTTTTGTTTGCTAGATTAAAGGAATTTTTTATGTTTGTTTTTAAGCTATCTATAGCTTACAGAAATTTGGTAAAGTATACTTTTTTTGAGCAGCATTGAAGCATTCACCTTTTCTCCCTTCCTGATCCCTCTGTAATTCAGAAAATATTCATGAGTATTGTTAACTTTCTGACAATATACTTACCCACATAAATTCAACAAAAATTTGTTCTAACAGGAGATAGCTGGAAACACAGCTTATATTACCAAAACTTTCACTAGAATGTCAATTCTTCAGATATGAACAGACAACTTTAAAAAACTGAGGTTGGATTTATGAAACCAGTAAAAGCCCCTTGAAGAAGCTGAGCTGGTACCTTGAATACAAGTTTCCTGGCCTTGTGGAGATTCAAGAATGTGACTTTCTGACCTGCCTTGGGACCTCAAAATATTTTGTGAGCCTAAAAGAGAGAAGAATTCAGCTAGCTTCTACAAGTAAAGTTTGATGGTAAGACCTTGGCTTGGTTTCCTAGCCTAAAGAGGTTATTTAAAATGTCTATTCTGAGGTCCCTTACTTAAAGTTCCAACAAAGGAAACTTAAAAAGAGCCTATTACAAGTAGTTAGATAGGCATGAGTGGGGCAAGAGAGGGCTCTCCCCCAACCCACTAGGAATGTCGGATGATGGTCCAGCAATTATCGCATTGTCTCTCTGAAAGTGATAAATTGGCAGCTGGTGCCAGGGAAAGGCCATTTTCTGATGGTCCACACCTATTGCACTAAGTGTTAATTGAATGCAAGCACTAGGGAGAAGCAACTTCCCAGGCATGTGCATTAAAAGACAAAATGGCAGAGTATGACCTTCTGGGGGGCACTCTTCTGGAAAAGGGAAGAAAGCCTCAGATGGGCATGCATACAACTTCCTAAACACACTGCACATGCTCACTTTCCAAGGGTAAGGAGGGTACTGCACATACAGGCAGCCCATCCTAAGGGGAGAATCATGGGAAAGTGGCCAGCCAGCCTGAAGTCCTAGAATCAAAGGTAAACATTGCACTTGACCTCAGTTCCCACTTGGCTCTCTTCCAAGTGTACTTCCTGTTTTAAAGCTTTTTTTTTTTTTTTTTTTTTTTTTTTGAGGCAGCATTTTGCTTTGGCATCCAGGTTGGAGTGCAATGGCACGATCTCAGCTCACTCAGCTCAACCTCCGCCTCCCAGGTTCAAGCGATTCTCCTACCTCAGCCTCCCGGGTGAGTGGGATTACAGGCGTCAGCCACCATGCCCAGCTAATTTTTGTATTTTTAGTAGAGATGGGGTTTCACCACTTTGGCCAGGCTGGTCTTGAACTCCTGACCGCAGAGGATCTGCCTGCCTCGGCCTCCCAAAATTCACCGGGCCGGACTAAAGCCTTTTAAATAAACGTACACTCCTGCTCTGACACTTGCCTTGGTCTCTTTTACTGCCTTATGCTCCTCAGTCAGATTCTTTCTTCTGAGAAGGCAAGAATTGAGGTTGCTGCAGACCCATACAGATTTGGCACCAATAACTTAAATATCTTTGACTGGTAACAAGCCTATATGAACAATCACTATACTTGCTGCAATTTATGCAAAAAAACAAACAAACAAAGAAAACAGGCCAAGTTAATGAGATTAAGCTTACTTTGCAATTCATTGTACTTATTGTGATTATCTGATAAAAATGAGGGGTCAGGGGATGGAAAAAAATATGTTTCAGAGGAAAGCCATAGTGTACCTGTTATTAGAGGCTAGCCCTGCCCATTGTTTTCACATTTTTATTATTTACCTACAATCTGAACAGAATCCTGAATTTTTAGTTTCTCCCAATATCTGACAATGAGTCTCCAAACTAACATTTTAAATCTTTCTCCCGTCCTCTGACTTGGAATCACTAAAAGTTAAAACTCTGCTTTCCTGAAGCTCCACAAGCTAAAAATGGCTGCCTTGATAAATAAGTGTCAGAGATATCATCTTACGTTTAAACTGCAATCCAGGAAAATCTGTTAGATTGCCTTTACATCTTTCTGTTTCAACTTCAAACACAAATCTTGGAATCTTCTCAATTGACTGCCCTCTAAACTCTAGAGAATCTACCTTACAGGCTGCTCCAAACATTAACCTTTGTTTTATTCTATTTCCATTGAAATGTCTCTTATTAAATACTTCTTTGCCAGTACCATACAGAGGCTAAAATGAGACACAACTGCTTAACTGGACTGACCTTTTCCCAGGAATGAGAGACTGGTTTATGAGATCTTTTGCTGCTCAGCTACCAACTTGATTATTCTCTCTCCATAGCCTTCAACTCAACTTTTAGTGTGTAAAACTTCTAGGGAAGTTTCAGACAGGGGAATGTTAGGCCCAATCGAGCAAGACCTCAAAGTATGATGCTCTGGCATGATGAGTACCTTGAATTAAAAGAAATTGGATGGCCTTAGAAGCTGCCTCTAAGAAACTTTTTTTCTGTGCTTCCTGCAAGCGGAGTCTTTTTACTGCATTCTGGTTTAAATGTAAAATGTCATCTTTATAAAAATTTCCAAGGCCAATTAAAAGGCTTTATTGTAAATTATCAAAAAACGAAATAAGATAGGAAACCCACTCAATTCCTTGGGTTACACTTTACATTCCATAAAAAAAATTATAAAAACAATAATATTTACATATTGAATTAGACATGTAGAATTTTCATTTCAGAGTGAAAAGTAGTGAGAACTTGTTCTTTTCTGAAAGAGCATGAACATGATATACATGTTGTATTTTTAATTTATTTTTTAAATTAGGAAACAGGTAAATTTTTACTTATAGCAATATAACTTGGAAAAAAGATGGAACACACATGCTGAGGAGTCAATGCAATGTAACAATAAACTACAAATGATGATGCTGGTGATGGCGATAATGATGATGATGATAGCTGAAATTTATACCTTACATAGGATTTACCATGTACCATGAACAATTTTAATTAGGTTGTGTATGTGTGTGTATATATAGATGCAGAACTACTTTGTGAGGTTAGTGCCATTTTTTTTCTTTTTTTAAAAAAAATTATACTTTAAATTCTGGGGTACATGTCAGAAAGTACAGTTTTTCTACATAGGTATATACACATGGCAGGGTGGTTTGCTGCACCCATCAACCTGTCACCTACATGAAGTATTTCTCCTAAAGCTCTCCCTCCCCTTGCTCCCCACTGCCCAGCCCGACAGGCCCTGGTGTGTGATGTTCCCCTCCCTGTGTCCATGTGCTCTCATTGTTCAACTACCACGTATGAGTGAGAACATGTGGTGTTTGTTTTTCTGTTCTTGTGTCAGTTTGCTCAGGATGATGGTTTCCAGCTTCATCCATGTCCCTGCAAAGGGCATGAACTCATCCTTTTTATGACTGCATAGTATTCCATGGTGTATATGTGTCACATTTTCTTTACCCAGTCTATCACTGATGGGCATTTGGGTTGGTTAGAACTAGAAATACCATTATAGAACTAGAAATACCATTTGACCCAGCAATCCCATTACTGGGTGTATAACTCAAGGATTATAAATCATTCTACTATAAAGACACACGCACACCTATGTTTATTGCAGCACTATTCACAATAGGTTAGTACCATTTTTAACCTCATTTTACAGGTGGGGAAAATAAGGCAAACAATGTTTCAGTACCTTGCCCAAGGGCACACCATTAACGAGTACCAACTGTGTTAAAGATCTAGAGGTTTATCTATATGGAGAATTAGAAACAGCTGGAGTAGCCCAAACTGCTTCAGAATTGGTCTTGCACATTGGAGTATGTAAGCACGTATGAAACATGTCTTTAAGGAACTGATTATTTTTCATGTAAAAATAGAATTAGAAAAGAGTGGGACAAAGATCAACATGTGAAAAAAATGGAGAAACAATGTTTTTTACATGTAATGTAAAAATCTTTGTTCCATAGCTGGGGTCACTCTTTTTATTTGAAAAATTTTAAGGTGCAATTGATATAACATGGATTTGGAAGCAGATGGATTTGGATTTGAAGTTCATCTCTATAGTCTTTTATATTTTTCCACCTTGATAACAAAGGATTAGTTACTATCTTGTCTAAAATTTTGGTTACTCATTAACTGGCTGTTCATATTTCATTGTGAGATGTGAAAGGATTTTCTGTGAAACTTATGCAAAAGCCACTTAGCACATATGGTTAGTTCAAGAAGGTTATTTTACTACAGTTTTTCTCCTTGAATCACTGACTTCTATCCCACATACATTTCCTAAATGTTAATCTCCCAGCCTTCCACCTCTTTCTTCTCACCCTTAGCAAATCACCTTGCCTCCTACCCACGAAGAAGTATCTATCAGGTGTAAACTTTATCAGTTTTACTTGATCTAGTTGGAAAGACTCATTAAACTAATAAAGATGCAAATGGATCTTTAATTATAATTATATACTCTTAATATAAAATTCTGAGGATGTGTAACCTGATACTATTTTGAAGATACAACATACCATCTGGATAAGTGATTTTTAAACTGTAGCCCATAGACTAATCAAAATGAACTAAAGTGTCTATTAAAATGAAGACTCCTCTTCCACTCGATAACTTCTGAATTAGTGATTCTAGGATGGGACTCAGTAGTATATATGCTCAGCAAGCTTCCCAGGTGTTTCTCATCAATTGCAATTTGAGAGTCACAACATTTTAAGGCCAAAATTATGTATTATTCACTCACCAGGAGACTAATATAATGCCTGCTGCATAGATAACGCCCAATAATCTTTGAATGGAAAGCCTCGTGGAACAAGTGGAAGCCTTACCCATTTCTGGAAAAAAAGATATTTTTATTAAAGTACACTCACCTCTGCATGTGTCTGACAGTAGCAGAGCAGACCAGCTTTGCAGTGAGACTCCCTGCTCCAACGCACGGGGCTCTATTTGATCTGCAATGTGCTTCTTTCACAGGCACACTTCCCTCAGGGCTTTTGCACTTGCTTCTCTATCTTCCTGGAAGGTTCTTCCTTTAGATACTCACAGGCTTGCTCTATAACCACCTTTAATTTTTTTTGTTCAGGTGGCACTTCCTAATTAAGGTAACATTCTTGCCCAGAGTTCCTGATCCTCCTTCCCTTCTTCTTTTTTTTTCCATGCAAAGCGTTTATTATTTTATAATACAAAAATAATTTGCTAATTTATTTTGTTTATTCTGTCTCCTCAAACTGGATGATAAGCCCCATGAAAGTAGGGCTTTAGTAAGATTTGCTCATTGCTGTTAGTTCAAATGTCTAGAAATATACCCGACATATAAGTGCTCAATAAACATTTGTTGACTGTAACTTAATATGAAATTTTAATCTTTCAATTTATGTGCTTGGTATCCTATAGAATCCATCAGAATATATATATATATATATATATACACACACACACACACACACACACATATATTTATGTATATATATATAAAGTGTAATTTCTGTCTTAAAATTTGAATCATTAGGTGATAGAAAACAGTACTCCTTTAACATCATCAGATAAAATTTACATGCAAATCAAAGAGTATTTTTGATACCGTGGTCCACAAAAACAGCAATGGGGAAACATGAACACAAATAGAATAGTGTAAACAAAAACATTGGTACTGAATTGTAATTGAGACAGGAAAGTTGACAATTTCTTTTGTTTTTGGCTGCCATGGAAGAGTCTATTATCTAAATATTATAGGTTTTCAAAAATAAAATCAGAAGAATAACATTGAACACAGTCTTTCCAAAGCTCCTACGAAATATAAGAAATATTCCTTAAGTGTTTTAGTGATAGAAGGATGCTTGTGTTTCCTGATATGGTGAATTTCAATTCAAATAATTTATAAAGAGCTAAAATATATGTAACTTTCAAAGAATTAGGGTTACATTAAACAATATCTATTGCTATATTTCTGTCCATTTTGCTCTTGTATTTTCCACTGTTTCTACTGCTCACATTATAGGGCAAACTGCTTTCATCTTTATTCAAGACAAGCTTTACAAATTATCCAAACTTAATGTAATAATTTAAAAATTGTTACAGAATATTTCTTTTTTGTCTTTCTGATTATGTGACCTTTGATCTATCATTCTTGAAGGACCAGTCTGCTTCAGGATCTAGGCAGTGTGCTGTGTAGATTAGGATTTGTTGCTGAATGAAGACAGTGAGAAATATAGAAAATACATTTCACTTCCAGTCTTCATAAGTGAGATTTTGCAGCAAGCAATTGTGTGGTAGTGAATTTTACTGAGATAAAATAATCTCTATTACTTTATTTCCACCTTTATATTTACAAAGGGGAAGGGCTTAGGACTTATTTTACAGTTTCTTGTTGCTGAAAAAAGTTATCTTTCCATTTTGGCAACAGGTGCTGCTTACTGGTGGTGGGAGAACTTGAGAAAGGGAGAGTAACCTGAAAATCTGCCTCTTTCTAATTTGGGGAATAGGGAATAAAGTATAAGGAGGGGAAAAGGAACAGAGCCAGACAAAGGAGAGAAGTCTGGACATCCAGACTTAGGGAGACTCTTGGGAAGGTATGATTGTGTTTTGAAATGTGAGAACAGGAGATGTGGTAGTGGCCCAGGGTAGAATGACATGGTTTGGCTGTGTCTCCACACAAATCCTATCTTGGATTCTAGTTCCCATAATCCCCATGTATCCTAGGAGGGACCCAGTGGGAGGTAATTGAATTAAGGGGGCAGTTACTTCCATGCTGTTCTCCTGGTAGTGAGTGAGTTCTCACAAGATCTGATGGTTTTATAAAGGGATCCCCACACACACACTTTGCTCTGTACTTCTCCTTCCTGCCATCATGTGAAGAAGGATGTGTTTGCTTCCCCTTCCACCATGATTGTAAATTTCCTGTGGCCTCCTCAGCCATGCTGAACTGTAAGTCAATTAAACCTCATTCCTTTATAAATTACTTAATCTCCAGTATGTGATTATTAGCATTATGAGAATAGACTAATACAGTGGTCATATGAAAATCCTATTTTCAATGAATTTTTATCAAAGTTTTCATTTTATAATTGCTCTTACCTCATTACCATTTGTGCACTCTCTCCTTATCTTCCTAGCATATACTGTTCTGTCATTATGTAGTTATTTATGTATATATCTGTTTCATGTCTGTAAGCTCCATATATCTGGGGACTCTACCCATTTCGTTTATTCACCACTACCTACTCAGGGCCTGGTCAATGCCTGGCACATAGTAAACATTTCGTATTTTTAAAGAATTAAAGAAAATTTTTTTAAAAACTGAAAAGTATTTGCAAAGCAGCTTTGATGCCTGCTCTATTGTATCTCTTTAATTATAATGTCAACATTTTGTAGTTTTTTTTAAAAAATTTTCTTTAGTATCTAAATTAGTGCTATCTGGTCTTGTCTTTGCCTGGGTGACTTTAACCTCTTATATATTGTCTTATGTGAACTTGATTTAAAGTTTGCATAAAGTATTTTATGGAATGGGAGAGAAAAAAAGATAAAAAGTTATGAACTACAACTAAGTGATCCATGGGAGCTTAGAAAACTTACTTAATTCTCTGAATCTGAGAGTCATTGGTTGTATAAAAGGGTTACTTATAACTAGCTTCTAGAATTGTTAATATTTGTAATGCACTTCAGACTGACTCTTCACAAAAAAGGTGCTAAACTAATGGCAGCTATTTAAAATCCTATGATTTTCAGCTCACAGCGAGTACACAAATAGATAATGTATGATGTACACTGCAGCCTTGGAGTCTTTATTTGGGCTGCATAAATACAAAGCACTAGGATAGAATTTTCTTTTAACTCTTTGTTTTCTGAAGATTCAAATGATAAGCAATGTTACTTTCTTTTTTGGGGGGGGGGCAGGAAGGAGCACTGGGGGAACAGGGTCTTACTCTGTTGCGCAGGCTGGAGTGCAATGGCAGGACCTAGGCTCACCGCAACCTCTGCCTGCCTGGCTCAGGTGATCCTCCGACCTCAGCCCTCAAAGTAGCTGGGGCTACAGGTATGGATCACCACATCGGGATAGTTTTTTGTATTTTTAGTAGAGATGGGGTTTTGCCACGTTGTCCAGGCTGGTCTTGAATTCCTGGGCAAAGGTGATCTGTCCAGCTTGGCCTCCCAAAGTGCTGGGATTACTGGCGTGAGCCACCTTGCCCAGCCAGAAGTGTTGTTTTCATTTCTTCTCAAACCCACAGAATAACAAATAAAATGCAGAGGTATAAATGGCTATCTTTTGGCATGTCTATTTGAAATGGTAAAGCACTTATTATTGAACATGGGTCAAACATGTTGTTCAGCAAATGATATACGTTCAATATGCATTTGTTAGCCTGTTATCTGTCAGCTTTTTATTTTAACACTTATTTCTCACATTTTAGCGTTTTCAGTTTACTCCTGTCCCCTCTTATATGCTTTAATATCGTTTGTCCTCAGTCCCTCTTATATGCTCCCCATCCCTTTTATATGCTTTAATATTGTTTGTACTCAATATTTTTTCCATTTAAAAACTTTGATAACTTCTGATGCAACTGTTTTAGGATCATCCTTGTTTTTTTCCAGTGTAAAGTAAAGCTAGTTCAATGTTTTCTCACTCAAATTATGCCAAAGAAACTGTCATAATGATTCTGTACACAAATACATATTAAGCAAACCATTTCATATTTGAATAACTTAACAGATAGTTGACTAATTAGTAGTAACTGAATATTAATCGGCCACCAACTGGGAATTTGCATAGTGTCATCAATATGGCCTGGCCAGTCACCCCAGATGAGGGTAATCATTCTTCATGTAAGTATAGGAATGTGATAACATTGCTGACATTGGCGCTTTGGAATTTAAAACTACAGTCAGAACATTAATCAAATACTGTACCAATAGAAAATTCATATTTATAAGAAGGAAATATTAGAACCATTTTTAGTGTATATATTGCAACTTTAAAATCTTCACGTCTACTTCCCACTATGTCAAGAGGACCCCTATGTAAAGATTTGTACACTTACTCTTTTACAGCTTTTTTCACTTCGACATTAGAAACTGTTTGATTGCTAACAAACACGCAGACTCTTTAGGGAGAAGAGTTGTTAAATGTGAATTATATTAAAGAACCTGTTTTAAGAATGTTCTATGTGAATATTAGTGATATTGCAGAAGGAGAGAGAGTCACTCCTGTAAAGAGTGTCACTTGGCAAGTGTAAAGAGTAGAAAGTAATCACCAACTAGAGAATCACTGGGTGTCCTTATTGGACATGTTAAAAATATTTATAGGAAATCTTCACTTTTTAAAAAATGTATTCTCTTCAAATCTGGATAAGAGGTTCATGACATCTCACTTTTGCATTTGTTTAAATTATCTATTCTGTTACAATCCAGATTACTTTTCGTAGAATTACACCAACTTTTACAAATAAAAAACACATTTATATAAATTTTTGTGTGAAATTTGATAAAACATCAAGATAAGCAACTGAACTTTTGGTTTTATATACTTTCTTAACCATTGTAAAGTGAAGCTACAAAATAAGACCCTAGTAGGGAAAATGCATGGATATTTGTTGATCTTATGTAAATAGAAGACAGGACGACTACATTGGGATGCTAGTTGTATGAGTTTTTCACAAATGATAACAGTGGTTGTCTTTCCCAAAAGTAAACACTGAGGAGTGTTTTACCACCAACCGATTGAAAGTTGAATTTATGAAAGTATAGATTTCCCCATGAAATCCAAAAACGTTTCAAAGTAGAGGCTCTTTGGAATTCTGTTTCAAACTGAACACTATTTCCCTCAATTCACCTTTATGTTAAAGCAATTGAAATCACGTTGTAAAGTTCTAGGATTATTTTTCATCCTAGAAGTATTTTTGAATTGTGAGCGGATGGGAGTGAGCTTATGCACACAGGAGACCCTTTGGGGAAGATTGAGTTGCTGATAAGTTCCTGAAGGTCCCTATTATGGAGACCTTGCTGGGCCTTATAGAGCTGCCCTAGAATTTCAGAATGTGAATTTTAAGGTCTAAAGTCCATTAATAGTGGACATAAACATGGGCTAGTTAGGCACCTAAGACCATTTTGACATATTGATTTTGTCAGTGTAACCTGATTATCAGGCATTTTCAAGGTAGTGTGTATGAAGCACCTCTCTAACAGTACCAGTTATCAGAGCTGAGTGGAACAAATATGCAATCAAACATTATTTATTTAGCTCGAATATATGAATTAGTTCCTGCTGTTTTAACAAGTATCTAACTGGCATTTGCTAGGATTAAATGATGATCTCCAAGTGAGAAATATAGTATGTTGGTAATCATTAGCATTTTATTGACCATTTTGGAATCACTGAATAAAACTAAAATCAAACAAATGGTTGTTTGAATAGTAAATAAGACTAAGAAAAAAATAAAAGATCATTCCCCTCTGGCACTGTTAAATCTTTTCAAATGATTAATGAGGAAGTATTAATGAAGTCAAAAAATAACCTACCTATCAGATTTAGAATAGACCCCCAAAGGGCACAGAACACAAACTCAATTATTGAAATTCTTAGAGACTTCAAAATCTTTTATATTTGGAAAACAATATCCCTAAAATTAGCAGAATTGAAATTGCAATATTTATTATCGCTAATGAAAGTTGATTTAAATTTGTTTATATAGCTAATGTTGCAAGATTTTGCATAAATATTTGAGTCAGCGTTTTCCCAAGGTGTTCAAAGATCCTTTTAATATCTTCTCTAGTAATGTTTTCCCTTGTTTTGGATAGCATGAGGACGTATAATGGTGTTTCCAGCACTTTTATATTTTCTTAAAGTCAGGAAACTTAAAAGCTTTGAATCTGTGAGGTGAAGTATGGACTATAGCAATAATGTTTTGTGAGATTACAGTGAAGCAGGTTAAAGAAAGCGAGTAGGAAAGAAAGAAAATAAAGAAAGCTGGAAAGGGAGAAGGTCAGGAATTACTAATAAGTACTTCTGTTTACTAGGAACATCATATGTGTTCACTCCTTTACTCCTTACACTTAGCAATGATAAAAATCAGTGCTGTAATTTTAACAACAAAACAAATGAAACACAGACAACTTAAGTAGCCACAAGACAACTGGCAATTCTAACAGAGGAAGGAGGACTTAAACTCCAGACTCACTTAAGCTGCAGCACATACTTTTTCACTACATCCTGGATGGTCAGTACATCCCAAAATGCTAATCAATATTTAGCAGCCACCTAGACACTGCATTATGAGGGATGTTTAAGCCCAACTTAGGTTTATTGACAGATTACTGGGATTAGTTGGAGATATTTATTGTGTATGACATAATGGAGTGAGGTGGGATGTGTTTCTACCCTATCATGGAAACCTCACAGCATACAGTCCTCTTGAAAGCCTCCCTGGCCATAGTCCTGAACACCTTACAGTTCATATCAAGCCATTTTATGTCCCTCTGTGTTTTCTACCTTTGAGAAGTCATAGAAAGCTCAGAAGACCACTGATGGGACCAATGCTGTTACCCTTTTCCTTTAGGCAAAGAAACATACCCTCAGCCCCTACTACGGTATCTATCAAAAAGAAGACTGTGTTTATACCTCCTTAGCTTGGCATTGAATGGCTGCTACCAGGTGAACTCCATGCATTTCTGTTTACAACTTCTCAACATAAATCTTCCAATTTACCAACCTGATATATCTATTAATATATTCCATAGGTACAGTAATGAATTTCTACGTCAAAGACTGATACTTGACTAGCAGTATCAACATCTGTTCTTCTCTTCCTTTTTAGTAACAAAACCCTGATTTTATTTGGGATGGACATGCGCTTCACTGAAAGACCACATTTTCAGCTTCTTTTGTAGCCAGTTGCAACCATATGATTATATTAAGTATAAGAGTGTCTTAGTCCATTTTGTGTTGTTACAAAGGAATACCTGAAAGTGAGTAATATATTTTTAAAAAGGGAGATTTATTTGGGTGATAATTCTGAGGTCTGAAAAAGTTCAAGATTGGGTGTCTGATGAGGTCTTCACACTGCTTCCACTCATGGCAGAAAGCAAACGAGAGCTGGAGTTTGCAGAGATCACCTGGTGAGAAATGAAGCAAGAAAGAGAGAGAGAGAGTGGGGAGATACCAAACTCTTTTTAACTACTGATTTTAATAGAAACCAATACAGTGGTGACTCACTCACTACCAGGAGAATGGCACCAAGCCACTCATGATGGATCCACTCCTGTAACCCAAACACCTTCCACTAGGTCCCATCTCCAACACTGAGGATCAATTCATTTTTTTGTTTTTTTGTGTGTTTAAAAACTGTTATTAATTAATTTATTTATTCTTTTTCAACTTTATTTTAGGTCCAGGGATTGCACGTACAGGTTTCTTACGTGGGTAAATTGCATGTCAGTGGGGTTTAGTGTACAAATGACTTCTTCACCCAGGTAGTGAGTACAGTACCCAATAAGTAGTTTTTTGACCCTCAACCTTCTCCCACCCCCTACCTTCAAGTAGGCCCCAGTGTCTTTTGTTCCGCTCTTTGTTTCCATGCATACTTAGTATTTAACTTCCACTTACCAGGGAGAAGATGCTGTATTTTGTTTTCTATTCCTGCATTAATATGCTTAGTATAATGCTCCCCAGCTGCAGCCATGCTGCTTCAAAGGACATAATTTTTCTCTTTTTATGACTGCATAGTATTCCATGTTGTATGCATGCCACATTTTCTTTATCCATTCCAACACTGATGGGCATCTAGATTGATTCTATTTCTATGGTATTGTGAATAGTGCTGAGATGAACACATGCATGCATGTGCCTTTTTGTAGAATGATTTTAATTCCTTTGGGTATATTGCAGCAATGGGATTGCTGGGTCAAATGGTAGTTGTATTTTAAGTTCTTTGAGAAATCTTCAAACTGCTTTCCATAGTGGCTGAACTAATTTACTTTCATTAACAACAGTGTATAATTGATCCCTCTTCTCTGCAATGTTGCCAACATTTGTTATATTTTGACTTTTTAATAATATCTATTCTGACTGCTATGTGATGTTATCTCATTGTGGTTTTGATTTGCATTTATCTAATGATTAGTGATGTTGAGCATTTTTTTTCATATGTCCATTGGCTGAATGTATGTCTTCTTTGAGAAGTGTCTGTTCATGTATTTTACCTATTTTTTAAGTGGGTTGTTTGTGTTTTGCTTGTTGATTTAAGTCCCTTATATTTTCTGGATATTAGACCTTTGTCAGATACATAGCTTGCAAATACTTTTTCCCATTTTGTGCCTTTTTTTCCCTGTTGATAGTTTCCTTTGCTTTGAGGAAGCTCTTTAGCTTAAGTAGGTCCCACTTATCAATTTTTGTTTTTGTTACAAATGTTTTTGGAGATTTTATCATGAAATATTTGCCAAGGCCTATGTCTAGAATGGAATTTCCTAGTTTTCTCCTAGGATTTTTAAAATTTTAAGTCTTACATTTAAGTCTTTAATCCATCTTGAATTAATTTTTGTACAGGGTGAAAGGAATGGGGTCCAGTTTTAGTCTTCTGCATATGGCTAGCCAGTTAGGGGATCAAATTTTAACATGGAGTTTCAAGGGACAAATATCCAAACTATACTAAAGGGTTATTTGAGATTTCTGTAAAATATTTTTTTAAAAGAAGGAATGCTTCCACTATTTCTCTCCTTTTTCTTTCCCACTAGCTAATGTGTGGATATTACAGATATAACTGATGTAGCTTTCTTGAACCACAAGGTAAACTCAAGAGTGGAAGTTGCTGCTGAAATTAGGCACAGATTGTTTTATATTTACTTCTCTAGATCCATTCTTTGCCCACTTAAAAAACCCTGTTCCCTGCTCTAGAAAGCTGACCTCTATTTATAGCATCACTCAAGTTCCTTTGTTTTCTTACGACTAGATGGATTTGACCAATGAGAACAAGATAATGGAGGTGAGAGGAGAGCAAGGTCACAGTATTTATTTCTCCTCTTTCTTGCCAGATTGTAGACCTGAAGAAAGGAGGGAATAAAGTTTTTATTTAACTTGAAGAAAAAGAGAGCTGGTAGTGAAGACTGCCTGAGATAAACTTTGGTGTTTTGTAGAACATATAGAACCCATGGTGACTGGGAAGGCAGGGAACAAGGGGAGTGGATCTTCAGCTTTACTCTCTTCCATTGTATTATCTATTGTTAGTGGTTTCTGATTGTTGGACTAACCAGAAATTAGAGGGCATCACGAGCCATTGGTATAGAGTATGTGTCTGAGCACAAATGGAGAGCTATGAAAAGTAAAGACGGAGGGGCACAGAGAATAAATATGCAAACACGTGCTTCTTTAAAAGCTCATCAGTTACCCTTTTAAGTTTGTCATTTGTTTCTTTCAAGGACTCTAGTCGATACAGTAATGACTGTCAGAAGTAGGCTTTCTAAATATGATGTTGGAATTTGAATGGACACATATTCCCAGCTCAGGAAGTGGGCAGAGAAGTCAGCCATCTCATGTAGTCATAAGGTAAACAGGAATAAAGCCTGATTGTGAAAGCTTTAGATTCACAGATCCAAAATGCGCAATCCAACTAGGTCTCATGCTAAGGCAGGAGTGGCAATTGGGAAGAACCAAGACCCTAAGGTGTGCTTTGGGGTCAATTAGGCAGACACCGATGGGGCACAGAATTAGAACTCTCAAGTCTTCCTGAACATACTTTTTTGGTGGAAGTATCCCCTCCTACCATCCTACCTGCCCATTTCTGCCTAAGAGAACTAATCTCTTATATTAAACAAAACTAAACAAAGCAAAACAAAACAACTCTTCATGATGTCACCTAGTACAGATACTTCATAAAGATATGTGGATTCTCTTGAGTACCTACTCTCAACATTCTTCACAGACTCCATCCCTAAAATGAGAATTAGATCTAAGCATAGCACAGACAGTCAAATCAGGGCCTCTTCCAGGTGGAGATCACTTCTACACCAGGACAATTTTCAGCATGTAGAAAATACTTTTTCCCAAAGCTTTAAGAGCTGCATTGCTGAGGGGAATATCAGAAATCATTAAAAAAAAAAAAACAAAAACAAAGGCTACAGTGGTTGTTGTCTATAATCTAGAGAGGACAGTCAGCTCTGCTACCATGGAATTAGGTTCCCCAGTGGATTATGGTATCCCACAGTAGCAGGGGTCAGGTGGTGGCCCATAACCTTTGGACACAATTACCATAATTAGCCACAGAGGTCTATAGCTGTGGCTAATTATTCCCAAGGCTCCTGAGAGTGAAATAGATGGGCAGCCTCCTAATGCATTATTTAACTTATAAAAGCAGAACATTTTCAGGTCTATTGAGCAAAAATAAGACTTGAAGTACTGCAGTGGGGTTCATGGCCTCTTATTCAATTCTAAAACATAAACTATCTCACAGACCCAGAATGATTTGATTGACAGGGAGACCAGTCCTCTTTGAGGAAAGACCCTAGAAAAGAGCCTAAATTCTGTACTGTGAATCTTTCTTCATGTTCTCTCCAGAGGCTATAATCCCTTAATAATGTGACTGAGAAAAAGCAAAAAACCAGACCGTATGTGGTTATTAGATACCAGATCTGAATGAAACAATGTGATCCAGGGGTTCAATTAAGGACTAATGGATATCAAGTGTGAGATGGAATCTTGGCAAAGTCAATCTTGTACTAAATTGATTAGAATTATTTTTTCCTATTTCCCTAGTTCTGGAATATTTTGAGTAAATATGTATATTTGGTAAATGCAGAGTCCTCTCATTAGTTCTCTGTCCTATGGAGTGAGGGCTATTATTGCAGAAATGTTCTATATATTTTTCTCTCATGGCATCCTTCCCCAAGATACTAAATCAAAAGCAACACTACATAACTGGTGGGAATTGCAGAGATTAGTGCCACCATCAAGGATTTAAGAGATAATGGAGTGGATATTTTTTATCTATTTGTAAAACCAGCATTATCTATTTTATCCTTATTTAACTTTTTGTTTGAATTCTGAAAAAAAATTAGAATAATCTTAGAGAATGACTCTGGATTATAACAATATTACTCAAATAATACAACAATTGTATTTGTTGTTCTGGATATGATGAGCAAATAAACAGATGTGTTAGCTTCTCGTATGCTATTACCTTAGAAATTACTGTCTTTAACTTCCAACCAGTTAACACAATCAGAAATAGTGTGCCTTCATGTATCAGGAGCAGCAGCACTACTTACCATCTTATATCAGGTCTTTGTTAACTCTTTTGCTCTCTGTTCTAACCTAGTATGGAGAAAACTTCTTTCTTTGTTTTTGGAATTCTATAGACTATTTCCTGATCCATTACATTATACTAATTGCAACAGGTATGAAGGAAGTAGGAAGCACCATAGTTGATTTATTAAGATAAATATGGGTCTGAAAATTCCATGGAGTTTCTAAGTACCCTTCAAAAAGAAATAGGCATAATGACTGACCTCTTTAGATTTTAGAGCTAACCTGTAAAATATTTGAGCATTTAAATACGTATATTTACCATTTGCAACGATTAATGTTAGGTGTCAACTTAACTGGATTGAGGGATGCCTAGATGGCTGGTAAAGTATTGTTTCTGGGTAAGTTTGTGAGGGTGTTGCCAGAGGAGACTGACATTGAGTTGGTGGGATGTGAGAGGAAGATTCTCCCATCATGTGGGTGGGGGCCATCCAATTGGCTGCTGCCAGCCTGGCTAGAACAAAGCAGGAGGAAGAAGGTAGGATAACTTTACTTATTGAATCTTCTGGCTCTCTTTCTCCTTCACATGCTGGACACTTTCTTCTGCTGTTTCTGCTCTTGGACATCAGACTCCAGGTTCTTCAGCCTTTGGACTCTGGGACTTGCACTAGCAACTTCCCAAGTTTCTTGGTCCTTCGGGAGCAGACTGAAGGCTGCACTGTCAGCTTCTCTGGTTTTGAGGCTTTCAGACTTGGAATGAGCCACTTCTGGCTTCTCTCTTCCCCAGCTTGCAGACAGCCTATCGTAGGACTTTGTCTTGTAATCTTGGGAGCCAGTACACCATAATAAACTCTTTTTTGTATATACGTGTATCCTATTGGTTTTGTCCCTCTGGAGAACCCTAATACAGATTTTGGTACCAGGACTGGTTATTAGGAAAGAAATTTAAGAATGAATTTTCTTAGTTGATTTTGGGGTTTCTGGAGTTGGCTTTCTAATCTGATTAGACCTAAACATGCTAAAGACTCTTCTTCTAATAGCCCAGAGAGCACTGAGTCTTTGGCATGCATTGTTTACAGAGTTGTGCAAAATAAAGATATTTGATACTCCTGATTCAGTGCTCCTGAGAGGCAAGTTTAGTGACTCTATACATAATACCTTTGAACATTTGCAGAGAACCAAGGAGTATAATGAAGTCGGTTGTTTGCTCCTAAATTCACTGGACAGAGTGATGAAAGAAAAGGATGAGTTCAGAGACTATATCTTCTGGCTCTAGAAGAACATACTTTGCCTCAAAGCTTCTAAGAGTGTCCGGGGTGAGAGTCTTCTCTTCTATAGACAAAGGGCTGAAATTGCTGAAAATAAGATGCAAGATCTTATCATGTGAGTGGCGGAGGTACAACAACAAAAAAGTGTCAGCTCAACCTTACCAGGTGTCTATTGTTAAAGTGAAGTCATTGATTGGGTAACAACCGGACCCTGTAACTTGGCATGAGGATGTGTGAGAGGACCCTAATGAAGCTGAGGACACTGAACTTCTAAATAGTGATGAGACTTTTTTGCCAGAGGAAACAGCCTCCCCATGCTCAGTGGTGGCAACATCCCCTCCCCCACCCACACTGCCATCAGCCTTTCCACCTTTGTCTGAGGAGATTAACCCTGCACTGCTTGAGACCACAGTGATGGCCTCACCTGAGGCAGTTGCCAGTCAAGACAATGCAGATTATCTTCAGGACCCACCCCCACCATGCCTCTTTGTTTCTAGACCTATAACTAGACTCAAGACCCAGTAGGACCCTAGAGGTAATGTTCAGGGTGTTACCTATGAGGAGGTGCACTACACTCCAATAGAACTGCTTGAGTTTTCTAATTTATATAAGCAGAAATCTGGAGAACAGATATGGCAATGGATGTTAAGGGTTTGGGATAATGGTGATAGGATCATAAAGTTGGATCAGGCTGAATTTATTGATATCGACTCACTAAACAGAGATTCTGAATTAAATGTTGCAGCTCAGGGATTTACAAAGATTCTACTAGTTTATTTACTTGGTTAACTAAAACATAGAGCGAAAGATGGTCCACTGTAAGCAAGCTAGAGACACCTGATCTCCCTTGGTTTAATGTAGATGAAGTGATCCAAAGACTTAGGGAGATTGAAATGCTAGAGTAGGCTTGTCACTGAATACCTACTCACCTCAACTGGGAGAGTCCAGAAGACATAACCTTCACCAATACCTGTGACATAGATTTGTGAGGCAAGTACCAGCATCCTTGAAGAGTTCTGTGATAGTTCTTTTTCATATGCCAGATCTTACAGTGAAAACGGCAGCCACTCAATTGGAAAACTTAAATGCAATGGGAATAATTGGCTCCCAGGTGGAACAACTAAATGGCAGCACTCAGTCATCAAAGGCAAGGTGGGCATAGTTACCATAATTAACAGCAGAGGCAAAGTGGCAATCAGAATAGTCTGACTTGTATAGAGTTCTGGCAGTGGCTAATTAATCCTGGTGTTCCTAGAAGTGAAATTAATAGGAAGCCTACTGCATTCTTACTTGATTTGTATAAGCAGAAAACTTCCAGGTCGAGTGGACAAAGTAAAATTTGAGTTATAAAAATAGAGAATCAAGGTCCCTCAATCAATTTCCAAACTTGAGCCAGTTTATGGGCCTGGTACCCCTTGAATGAAGGGAAAGCCAGGTTCCCTTGAGGGAGAACCCCACTACACTCCTGAAAATCTATACTGTTAATCTTTCTCCCATCCTTCCCCAAAGAGACCTCTGGCTTTTTACCAGGGTAACTGTGCATTAGGGAAAGGGGAATGATCAGACCTTTTGAGGACTCCTGGGCACTTACTCTGATATGAAATTGATTTCCAGGGACTTAAAATGTAATTGTGGCCCTCCAATTAGAGTAGGGGCTTTTGAAGGTAAGGTAGTTAACAGAGTTTTAGCTCAAGTCTGACTCACAGTGGGTCCAGTGGGTTCCCGGACACATTCTGTGGTTATTTCCCCAGTGCCAGAGTGCATAACTGGGATAGACATACTTGGCAGCTGGCAGAATCCCCACATTGGTTCCCTGACCTGTGGGGTGAGAGCTATTATGGTGGGAAAGGCCAACTAGACGCCATTAGAGCTGCCTGTACCAAATAAAATAGTAAATAAAACCAATATTACATCTCTGGAGGGGTTTCAGAGATCAGTGTCATGATCAAGGACTTGAAAGAGGCAGGGGTGGTGATCCCCAACACATCCCCATTCAACTCTTCTATTTGGCCTGTGCAGAAGACAGATGGATCTTAGATAATAATAGTGGATTATTGTAAGCTTAACCAAGTGATGACTCCAGTTGCAGCTGCTGTATCAGATGTGGTTTCATTGCTTGAGCAAATGAAGACATCTCCTGGTAACTTGTATGTAGCTATTGATTTGATAAATGCCTTTTTCTCCATTCCTGTCCATAATGCCCACCAGAAATAACTTGTCTTCAGCTGGCAAGTTCAGCAATATACCTTAACTGTCCTACCTCAGGGGTATATCAGTTCTCTGGCTTTGTGTCATAATCTTGTTTGCAGAGATCTTGATTGCTTTTCCATTCCACAAGATATTATACTGGTCCATTGCATTGATGACATTATGCTGATTGGACCCAGGGAGCAAGAAGTAGCAACCACTTTAGACTTATTAGTGAGATGTTTGTCATGTCAGGAGATGGGAAATAAATATGACTAAAACTCAGGATCCTTCTATCTCAGTGAAATATTGAAGAGTTTATTGATGTGGGGCCTGTTGAGATATTCATTTGAAAGTAAAGGATAAGTTACTGCGTTTGGCTCTTCCTACAATCAAGAAAGTTGCACAATGCCTAGTGCGCCTATTCGGATTTTAGAGGCAACACATTCCTCATTCAGTTGTGTTACTCTGACTCATTTATTAAGTGATCCAAAAGGTTTCTAGTCTTGAGTGGGTTCCAGAACAGGAAAAAGTTCTGCAACAGGTCCAGCCTGCTATGCAAGCTGGTCTGCCACTTGGGCCAGATGACCCAGCAGATCCAATGGTGTTTGAGGTATCCATGACAGAGAGGTATGATGATTGGAGCCTTTGGCAGGTCCCCACAGATGAATGACAGTTGGAGCAAGGCCCTACTATCTTCTGCAAATATCTATTCTCTTGAGAGACAGCTTTTAACCTGTTACTGGGCCTTGGTAAAAACTGAACCTTTGACTATGGGTCGCCAAGTGTATTAGTTAATTCTCACATTGCTGTAGAGAAATATATATAATACTTGAGACTGGGTAATTTATAAAGAAAGGATATTTAATTGGTTTACAGTTCTGCAGGCTGTACAGAAAGGATAGCTGCATCTGCTTCTGGGAGGCCTCAGTGAAGGGGTAGCAGGTATGTCACATGGCGAGAGGGGGAAAGAGAGAGAGAGAGAGACATCCACTTTTAAATGACCAGATCTCTGAAGAATTCTCTCGCTCTTGCAAGTACAGCACCAAGAGGATAGTGCTAAACCACTCATTAGAACCTGCCCCCATGATCCAATCACATCCCACTAGGCCCCACTTCCAGGACTGAGGATTACAATTCAACATGAGATTTGGATGGGAACATAGATTCAAACCGTATCACCAAGTTACCACATGACCTAAACTGACTATCATGAATTGATTGCTTTCTGACTCATCTACCCATAAGGGTGGGCATATGCTGCAGCATTTCATCATCAAATGGATGTGGTACATATGGGATTGGGCTCTAGCAGATTCTGATGGCAGAAGTAAGTTACATGAGGAAGTAGCCCAAATGCCCATGGTCCCCACTTCTACCACCCTACCTTGTCTCTCTCAGCCTGCATGTATGACCTCATGGAGAGTTTCCTATGATCAGTTGACAGAGGAAGAAAAGACTAGGATCTGATACAATGGTTCTGCATAATATGCATGCACCACCTGAAAGTGAACAGTTGTAGCACTACAGTCCCTTTCTGGGAGATTCCTGAAAAACAGTGGCAAAGGGGAATC
Organism: Pan paniscus; assembly: GCF_029289425.2. NCBI lineage: Eukaryota > Metazoa > Chordata > Mammalia > Primates > Hominidae > Pan > Pan paniscus. Next base: position 113,773,526 of record NC_073254.2, read on the forward strand.
TTCCTAGTGGGCAGAACATCAAACAGTATATCTGGTTGTGCACTTTGCTTGAAAGGAGAAATGGCCAAGTGTGCAATTATATACTGATTCATGGGCTGTAGTCAATGGTTTGGGTAGATGGCCAGGATCTTGGAAGGAGCATGATTGGAAAATTGGTGACAAAGAAATCTGGGGAAGAGGTATGTGGATGGGCCTCTCTGAGTAGTCAAAAACTGTGAAGATGTTTGTGTTCCATGTGAATACTCACCAAAGGACGGCCTCAGCAGAGTAGAATTTCAATGATCAAGTGGATAGAATGACCTGTTCTGTGAATACCACTCAGCGTCTTTCTCCAGCCATCCCTGTTATCACCCAATGGGCTCATAAACAAAGCAGACATGGTGGTAGGGATGAAGGCTGAGCATAAGCTCAGCAACATGGACTGCCACTCACCAAAGCTGACATGGCTATGGCTACTACTGTGTGTCCAACCTGCCAGCAGCAGAGATCAACACTGAGCCCTCGATATGGCACCATTCCTTCAGGTGATTAGCCAGCTACATGGTGGTAGGTTGATTACATTGAACCTCCTCCATGATGGAAGGAGCAGTAGTTTGTCCTTAGTGGAATAGACACTTACTCCAGATATGGATTTCCTTTTCCTGCATGCAGTGCTTCTGCCAAGACTACCATCTGTGGAATCACAAAATGCCTTATCTACTCTCATGATATTTCACACAGCATTGTCTCTGACCAGGGAACTGACTTCACAGGCAAAGAAGTGTGGCAGTGGGCTCATGCTTATGGCATTTACTGGTCTTACCATGTTCCCTATTATCCTGAAGCAGCTGGCTTGATAGAAGAGTGGAATGGCTTTTTGAAGTCACAATTACAATGCCGGCTAAGGCAAAGTTCTCCAGAAGGCTGTGTATGCTCTGAATTGCATCCAATATATGGTACTGTATCTCCCATAGCCAGTATTTATGAGTCCAAGGATAAAGGGGTAGAAGTGGCAGTGGCACCACTCGCCATAACCCCTAGTGACCTGCTAGAAAGTTTGTGTTTCCTGTTCCCATGATATTATGTTCTGCTAGCCTAGAGGTCTTAGTTCCAGAGGGAGGAATGTTGCACCAGGAGACACAACAACGATTCCATTGAACTGGAAGTTGAGACAACTGCTACCTGGCCACTTTGGGCTCCACCTGCCTCTAAGTCAAGAGGCTAAGAAAGGAGTTACAGTGCTGGTTTGGGTGACTGACCTGGACTACCAAGATGAAATCAGACTACTACTCCACAATAGAGGTAAGGAAGAGTATGTTTGGAATACAGGAGATTCCTTAGGGCATCTCAGTATTACCCTGCCCTGTAGTTAAGGTCAGTGGAAGCTACATCAACCCAATCCAGGCAAGACTACACATAGTCAAGGCTCTTCAGAAATGAAGGTTTGTGTCATGCCACCAGGCGAAAAAAACCACAACCAGCTGAGGTGCTTGCTGAAAGCAAGGGGAATACTGAATGGATAGTGGAAAAAGATAGTTACCAACACCAGCTACAACCATGTGACCAGTTACAGAAACAAAGAGTTTAATTGTCATGAGCATTTTTTCCTTATTTGGTTAAGAATATGTTGGTGGATATGCACACCAGTACTAAGAAAATATCTTCATTTTATTTCCATTTTTATTACTTTATCATATAACATAAGATTTACTGACTTCATGTCTATCAGTATTTAAATGCTGTTAATTTTATGTAATAGCATTTAGGTTAAAGGATTAGTGCACTTTTGGTTGGTTGTACGAAGGATAGTTATGTTAGACATAATTATGACTTTATTATTGTCCTTATTTGGAGATTAAGTATAATTTAAGAAGATGTGTATGGATGCCGAGTTGACAAGGAGTGAACTTGTGATGGTTAATACTAGGTGTCAGCTTGATTGCATTGAGGGATGCCTAGATGGCTGGTAATAAATTGTTTCTGAGTGTGTTTGTGAGGATGTGGCCAGAGACAACTGACATTAAGTTGTTGGATTGGGAGAGGAGACCCTCCCTCAATGTAGGTGGGTGCCATCCATTTGGCTGTCAGTGCAGTTAGAACAAAGCAAGAGGAAGGTGTGGAAAACTTTGCTTGCTAAATCTTCTGGCTCTTTTTATTCTTTTCATGCTGGACACTTGCTTCAGCTCCTCCTGCCCTTGGACATCAGACTCCAGGTTCTTCAGCCTTTAAACTCTGGGACTTGCAACAGCAGCTTCCCAGAGACTCTTGGTCCTCTGGCTGCAGACTGAAGCTGCACTGTCAGCTTCCCTGGTTTTGAGGCTTTCAGACTTGGACTGAGGTACTACTGGCTTCTCTCTTCCCCAGCTTGCAGGGGACTCTATCACAGGACTTTGTCTTGTAATCTTGTGAGCCAATTCACCCTAATAAACTCCTTTTTTATATACATGTATCCTAATGGTTCTGTCCCTCAGGAGAACTGTGAGTAATATATTTTTTATATTTAAGGTTGCAGTTTTGAGTGAGGCCCAGAGCAAGTGAAGGCTACACAGCAGGCCTAGACTGCATTACAATTTTTTCTGGCATATGGATCTTAGGATGCAGCAGACCCAATGGTCCTGAATGGAACCGTGACAGATGCCTCCTCAGATCTCTGGCAAGTCCCAACAGGAGAATACCAGCACATTCCTCTTGAAATTCAGATTAAATGCATGCTCCTTTCTGCCATTTGAAAAGCTGCTCCTGGTGTATAACTGAGTCCTGGTAAATTCTAAATGCCTAAATATGGGAGACTAAGTGATTTTGGGTCCCAAGCTGACCAAACATGGAAAAAAGACAAAACACATACTGAGGGATAAAAGGAGGCAACTGATTATTTTATGTTTATTCTTCTAATTTAGTATTTTACTCTTTTCTATCCTGTTCTGTTCCTTGAGATGCTGAAAGTATCCCCTGGACTCTCTTGGCCTGTAGCTTCTAGTTATATTTGACCAATGACAGGAAATGAAATGGAGGAGGAGAGTATGAGAATATTTATTAATTCCCTATATTTTCTCTCTGCTGAAACGAAGTTTAGCAGTGGTGATGGTACTCTTTCAAAGGCACAGTTGCTCTTCATATGGCCGCAGCGCTAATTTCATGTAACAGCATCTCCTTCTCACCCCTTCAGACTTAAAGCTATTGTTGACTTCCCCCGTTTCTATTCCTTGGAATCTTCATCATTCTCTTCTGTTGCTCTTAGCCATCCTTATACCTCTATAAATAGTTCCTTTATTCGATTCTCAACCATTACTACTTTTGGTATGCAGACAGTTCCCCTATTGCCTAGAATAAATGACAGAGCAGAAAGAAGACCATATCAGGTCACATATGTACTTTTTAGTAAGAGATAAATAAAATCTATCTCTTTTAAAGACACTGTCACTTTGGGGTTTTCTATTATAAGCAGTCAAACGTTATCCTCAATGCTATAACACCTCACTTTGATAATTCCACCTTTCATTTGTTTGGAAAGTGCTTTTCATCATGTCTTTTTTGTTGGCATTGTCCTAGCACCCATTATGTCCCTTAGACACCTCTGCATCCTCTGAATGTCAATAGACTTGGTGCCTTTACCCCTCATTTTGAGTTAGAATCTCTAACTGTACCATTATCTTCCATCCATGTACCATCCTCTGCTCCTCATCTAAAATTTAGCAAACATGTCCTGAACTCAGTAGTTATCAATATATGCTCTTGATAAGAATGGTACTTTCCCCATTTATTTAGGAAGAATCAAACTTCACAGCCTTCTAAGTAGAGAAGACTGCAGTGGTTTAAATATTTTCATTCTGAATTCTTGCCATAAGTGTATTTTATGAGAAGAATATTTTTCTCCGACTCTGCTTGGAAAGTCAGAAGCAAGCAACATGGAAGAATACCGCTTTGGAAGCAAAGTGGAAGAATATCATTGGCAGATGCTTTAGTAGAGAGCAACTGAGGGATATGGCAAAGTCCTAGTCCCTGCTTCATCTTCCTCTATGGTCATGTCGTGGGCCAAACTTTAGAGCCTATCGCTCTCAAAGACCTACCTGGAAGGTGTAATCTGCCTGTCAACATCTGCTCACTTGACTCAAATGAAATGTCCTCTTATTTAGTCCCAACTATCCCTCCAATAGCTTCAGATAACAGTTATCAGCCTTTCACTGAGTGGTGATTTTGTATATGTGTGTGTGTGTGTCTGACTGGCACATATCTTATGAGATTAGAAGCACTAGAAGGGTCAAAACTTATCTTGGGTATTTTTGTCTCCTTAACAACTAGAACATGCCTGGCTCATAGCAGAAAGTCAAAGAAATAAATCCAAACAAATAATATATATTTGTTGAATATATTCAGGACCTCATTCAAAATCCTTCAATTCTTCATCACCTTCAAACCTGTCATAGTGTTTACTCCCTCTGTGATTCCATAGTAATTTATATATGATTCTCTCACAGCATTTTCATGTAATTTCATAATTATATATGTATTTCCCAGTCGCCTATGTAATTATCAAGCACAGTAACTATACAGCTGAATGTTTAAACCTCCAGCTTTGAATCACAACTCGGCTGCTACATAGCTACCTCATCTTAGTTAAGTTGCTTAACTTTTCTAAGATTGTTTCCTTGTTAATAAAATATATATAATTTATTTTTACACAAAGAAAAGATTTATTATGTACCTAACATCTAACAGGTGCAGCTATGGGCAATAGAGTTAAGAGAAAAAGAAAAAGTAAAAAAGAAAAAGAAAGTATGGAGATGGGGAAGAAAGAAAAGGTGGACAAAGTGCTTGTCCTCATGGATTGTGCATTACAAATATGAATTTATTTATATTTTTCTATGTCCAATTCTATATCTCCAAGCAAACAATATGATTTCATATATTTATAAGTAGTCTGAAGAAAATAAAGCAAGATGAGGGCATAGAACTTGACAGAGATGGCAGAAAGTCCTGGTGTTTATTAGAGAAGCTGATTTAAGGATTGAAGTCCCCCAAATCATTAGGATTGTGCAAAAAATTCAAAAAATTTTCTTCTTCTTGATACATGGTAGGATTGCACTTGCTATCTTCTTTGTATCTGGGTATGGCCTTCTCAGCCCATGAAAGTTGGAGAAAAGGGAGTTACGTGCAGAAGCTTTAACAACCAACTCAAGATTTGCCCCATCTTCTTCACCTGCAGAAATTATTTGGAAGCATTTATTGAGAAGCTCTGGTCTTTATGTTAACCCAAACTGGACAGCACACAATTTGAAGATTGTTTTAGTACTGCGTAAGCTATCCTATCTTTACTGATACAAGCCTTATCACAGTGCCTGACCCCCAGAGACTGCTTGATAAATTCTTATTATCATTTTACTGACATTATTATTATTATTATTGATTTTATTATAGTAACGTACGTATTACCTATGTAGAAACATAGTAGAGGATAAATATCCTTCTCTTGAATGAGTTTTAAGGCAGGAAAGTGCAAGTCTTTTGATCCCATCTTTAAATCAAATTACCTGTCAGAGGCAGCAGAGTGGCAACACTTAGATCCAAAGAGGAATCCCTAGTGGGAAAAATTAAACGTATGCTTTCATTGGTATATATTAATTGATTGGCACTGTAAAACTGGATACAAATATTTTTAAGCTATTTGGCTTGGAGACCTAATAAATCTAATTATTAATGCAGAAAACTTTTAAAAATCAAGTATATAAGTAAAAAATGATAACTCTTTGAAATACTATTAGGAATAGTAAAAATTGTCACAAAATATCAATATAAACTAAGAAATATTATTTTTAGGCACAGCTTAAATTATAGAAGAGATAATTAAGTAACTTAACTGGACAGAAATATCAGTTTTAACTGAAATGTAGCACAGTTTCATTTAAACCTTTGCAGGGGAATCATAGGAAAAAATATAACACAACTTTCTCTGGTGGCAGAAATTGCTAACAGCATCACAGTAAATCTTGTGTGAAACATGTAAAAACAGATCTGGAGGGGTAGGGAAATGCAAAACACGTCAGAAGCAATTTTTCAGTGAATAAAATTAAATCAAAGGAGAAAGTAAATTTATTGGAACGTAAATATAAATGATAAAATGAGAACTACATTTTATAAAATAAGAACATGTTTCTTCAATAAGTATTTCAGTGGTATCTACAAAATCAAGTTCATAATTTTAAATTCTGTAAGTGGAATTCTAAATATCCTATTTCTGGTGCATACTAAAAACTAGTGAATTTGGAATATTATTTATTTTCTAGAGCTCACTATTTGCCACAACAATAGCCTCAGGGAAAGCTTAATTGAATTTGCATTATATGTTAGTAACAAATATAGTACAATCACAGTAGTAGCCTTGATAAGCTTGGCTTGAAATTGTGTGCTTTAATAGGCTTGATTTGAGAACATACACGTAATACTTTTTCTATGCCATAAAAATAACCAATGCAAATTCCGTGCTCCTAGAGCTGAAAAAGAAGACATTATTCAATTGACTAGGACACAGAGTTACTATCCTTTTCTTGTTTGACATACTAACTTAAACAGAACAGATTTGTCAAATGTGTTCCAGTAAGAAAGAAAAACTACCTTTTGCTTCACTTTGAGATTTATTTCTTTATTCAGAGCTCATTGTACTGATTGTGTGCTATCAGCAGAAGTCTTAACCCAGAAGCCAAGTTTCCAACAAGCAGTTTCTAGATACCACATGGTTTGGTTTGTGTTGGTACTAAAATAAAGCACATGGAAGTGGTATCATGTAGTATTTGCCATTCTGTGTCTGGACTATTTCACTTACTTACCATAATGTCCTCCAGTTTCATCCACATTGTTGCAAATGGCAGAATTTTTTAAATAGTTGAATAATATTTCATCATATGTATTCATTAATCCATTGATGGACATTTAGGTGGTTTCCCTGTATTGGCTATTGTGAATAATCCTATTATGATCAGGGGTGTACAAATACCTCTTCAAGATCCCGATTTTGATTTCATGTTTCAAGAGAGGAATTACTGGAGTATATGGTAGATCTACTTTAATTTTTTTTGAGGAACCTCTATGCTGTTTTCCACAGTCATTGTACCATGTTCCCTCCTCTGGGAAAACTGAGAGGTATTAGTCAAAGGGTACAAGGCTTCAGTTGTGCAATATGAATAAGCCCCAGAGCTCTGCTCTACTGCATAGTGCCCGTGTTTAATAATACTTTGCTTTATACTTGAAATTTTGCTAAAAGTGTAGATCTCATGTTAAGGAATCTTATCACAAAATAATAATAACAATAATAAAGAGGAGAGAGAGAAACTTTTGAGGTGATGAATATATTTATGATATAGATTGTTGTGATAGTTTCACAGATTTATATTTATTGCCAGATTTATCAAGCTGTGTATATTAAATATATACATCTTTTTGTGTGTCAATCATATATCTCAATAAAGTGGTATAAAAAATTAAAATAAAATAAAACACAAGCTCATACACAAACTAGCATATCAATAAAAATAACCTAATTCTTAATTTTGCGTTAACAAACTTATTTTAATTATCCATATATCCATTTCACTTGATAAACAGCTTTTAGATTCCAAAAGTTAAATATAATATTTTAAAGTAATAAATCATAAAAATTAACAATTTTTCATGTGGAGCTATGGATATATATCATATATTAAATCATGTGTGGTATGGGTATGTATATATGACTTAGATTTTATGATTTATATATTATATTGGAAATAATAGGAACAAAATTTGAACTAATTTAAATAGGATAAACATTGTTTTCTTTTGTTCTGAAGTGAAAATATAGATCAGACCCTTTTCTTCAGTTCACTGTGGTTGCCTCAAATGGCTTAAAGCTACTGAGTTAACAAAGTTAGACTCTCCTCAATTTTTTAATGTATTAAAATAAAAGTCTCTTCCACTAAAACATTCACTAGAATTATCAAATCTTCACCAGCGAACTTTAGTCATTAGATAGATGGATGGGTTTTTACTCCTCCTATCATTTTTAATTGTCATGGAATTACATGTATCCTCCCTAAACCAGTACAATGTATGCTTTTCTTGGTTCAGTTGAAAGGGATGCATCCAAGGAAAGATAAGTTATTCCTTTATCACCAAAACATTTATTAAATGTCTGTATTTTTAGGGGGCAGTGCTGAGTGTTATAAATGGGAATTAATTAGGCTAAATTCCTGCCTGTATCTCTATTACAACAGAAGATAGACAACAACGATGCAGGAATTTTAAGGCCATTCATTCAACATGCGGGATGCGTTCAACATGGGGATGCAAACAAATAAGTTTTTACCATGAACATTTGCATCCTTGAGCACAGTATATTAGTGTACTGGGTGAAAAGGGTGATGCACACCATGTGATTAATTGCCACCCACCAAACATCGTAAGAAAGATCGCTGCCAAAATCCTATGACTCGACAGAGTGCTGTCCAAATGAAAGCATGATAAGAAGGGGTAGGCACAGTGTTTTTTTTTTTTAATCATCTATATCCAATCTCAGAAATTACTAACAGAAAGGGATTTCCAGCTTGCATCTGCTTTACACATTTTAAAAATCCTTTATCTGCTGTAGGGAAAAATGTTAAACAGGGAATAAAGTAGTTATTGACAAACATCACAGAGAAGCACACGAGAGTAGTGGATACTTCTTATACTCATAGAGATTTAAGCACATGCTTAGAGAATTATACACATTTTATATATTACATGTACTCAGCACACCAACACATTATTTACTTTACCTATACTCCCCATCTCTACATGGGAAGATCTTATTAATCTTACCACATCTCTATCTCAAACTCATTCCCTCTTCATCTTTTTCAGGACAATCAAATTAACATAAGTTGTGAATCATTTTGGTCTGGATAATTACAATAACCTCCTAGCCATTTTTTTTTAATTTCCCGTTATTGTATTTCATACAGTATTGCTTCTGAGCAAGAAACTCACTTCAAAACAAAAGAAGTGCAAGAATGGGCTCATGCTCATGGATTTCACTGATTTTACCATGTTCCCCACCAATCTGAAGCAGCTGGCTTGATAGAATGGTGGAATGTTCTTTTGAAGACTGAATTACAGCACCAGCTAGGTAATAATACCTTTCAGGGCTGGAGCAAGATTCTCCAGAAGGCTCTGAATCAGTGTCATTATGTGGTACTCTTTCTCTGATAGCCAGGATATATAGGTCTAGGAGTCAAGGAGTGGAAATGGGAGTGGCATCACTCACAATTACCTTTGGTGACCCACTAGCAAAATTTTTGGTTCCTGTTTCTGCAGCTTTAATTTCTGTCAGCCTAGAGGTCTTAGTTCCACAGAAACAAATGCTTCTACCAGGAGACACAACAATGATTTCATTGTGTTGGATGTTAAGACTGCCACCTGGCCATTTTGGGTTCCTCATGCCTTTGAGTCAACAGGCAAGAAGAAAGTTGTGGTGTTGGCTGGGGTTATTAATCCTGATGACGAAGGGGAAATTGAACTAATCCTCCTCAATAAAGGTAAGGAAGAGTATGTCTGAAATCCAGAAGATTCCTTAGTGTGTCTCCTAGTATTAACATACCCTATAATTAAAGTCAACGGAAAACTATGACAATCCAATTCTGGCAGAACTACAAATGGCCCAGACCTTTCAGGAATGAAGGGTTAAGTCACCCTATCAGGTAAAGAACCATCAACAGGTAAAGAACCAAAGTATATATATTTTTCTCCTTGTGGGGTAGAAAAAAAGACACCCCTTTGAACATGATTTTCTTTGAACATTCGTTAAGTATCAGTATATTACAAGTCAAAAAATTCCTTAGCCTTTATTTATTTCATTTGGCATCTAACCTCATTGTGACATAAATTATGGTTTGACAGAAGATCCAACCAAGTTATTGTACATTTTAGATAGGTATTTTAGGATAATGGTTCATAAAATAATCATTGGTTTCAACTACTCTGAGCTGAGCATTTAAAAATTCTTGGTAGAAAAGTTGTAAGCGATCATATCCATTCTGCACCTTAGGGGAAGTAATCACAAATTATATTTTGACAATGTCTATGTTAGTCAGTATTTTTATTTTCCTGCTATTCAGAAGACTGAATATTCATAGAAATAAATATTTGTGATTATTAGAACCAAATGCAAAATGAACCGATGTTGTTTCTACATTTTTATGTTGAAAATAAACCAGATTTAATTTTCACCCTACATGAGGTAGGAAAGAATACACAAATCAATTTTTAGTTCTGGAATGAGACAAAGAGATTCTGGCATTTGTTAGGACTGTCTAAAAGGGAAAAAAAACCTAGATATTTGCTTTAATGGGATAATACTGTGTTTTCATATGTACCACAAAGCTATTTCTATAGCTTTCAGTGGGGGCATATTGTTTTAATTGCTTCTATAGTGACTGCTATGGTTTTGTCTTGGTTCATTCACATTAAGTTGCCAAATCCCTATTTGTGTACATGCACTTGCACTTATAAATATATGCCTGGGATCTGTTAGTGACCTTCCACTGACCAACTCTGCACAAATATCTCTTATCTGAACATTTAGAGCAAAGTTTGGTAAACAGGGCAAAATTCTGGAGGGAAGACATAAATCAAAACTAAAGTAATAAGTTCAAAGACTTGAACTCTTGCTATATATTGTTTTTCAATCTTGGGAGTCATTGAAATGATTACAGAGACCCAAACTATTTGAAGTGCATGTCTAAAATCTAACCAGGATGCAACCACATTTGAGTAAAAGGCTATTAAAATGATGAAATCATTACATTGTATCCAAGGATAAAAGACATTGTAAATATTTAGTCTTTCACAGTCACAAACCACTTAAATGAATGAATATAGTCTATTCAATGGTTTATGGTTCCAATAGCCGCCAGGAAATGTCAAATTCACATGCTGTCCCAGAACACAAGATTTAGCTTTTGGATTTTTAATTTAGCTAAAAGATGTGTAAAAGCACACAATCATTCAGATCTCTATTGGCTCCACATCTGTGTAAAATTATATACAAACAATGTTTAAGCTAGCATTGGCAATCACATTGGCTAACTAACGAATGTAATTAATTGTATTTTTTAAATTTTAATTTTAATTAAATTTTTTTTTTTTAGGGAGAAACAGAAATAACGAAGGATGAAAATTTGGAGAGGCACTGTTTTTAGTAATAGTCTTACATATGAGGTAAGGCTTAAAGTTGCCAAAATGGAATCTGGAAATAAAAATCCATCAGCCTTATGTCTAAAGTAAATCATAATTGTTCTGAAAATGATTAACGCTGGGTGACAGCCAATGCTCCTTTGATAAAATAGTACTTAGTCTGATTCTACAATTGAGTAGACAGGAAATGGCTCACCTTTTGGTAATGAATTAACTCTTTCATACAGGGCTATAGTAATTCCAAAACATAGGTTACAAGAATGGCTCAGATGCCAGGAAATTAAACAGAGTTTCCCAGGATAGCAGACAATTGTTTGTTTGTTTTTTCTATTTCAGTCTCACATTCCTCTAAGTTTTGCTTTTTCTTCTTATGAGCATATTTGGCAAACCGTGTACCTATTGTTCAAGGAGCTTCCTACAATTTCTTTGCTGATTTGACTGCATCAGAGTAGAAGTTAGTAAACAACAACATGACAGCACTATTCAGTGACTTTTTACTTTGCAAATTACACAAAATATTTTTAATAACTTTGTAATAAGGTGGGATCCAGGCAGATCAAATTCTCATAATTTGTCAAAGGTAGCCATTAAAATTGTAATAGTTTATTGGAATTTCTTGATACCTGGAGTGCAAAAAACTATTAAGCTGAGTCTCTGTCATCATATAGTGTATTTAAATGCTTCTTTTAGACAATTCTTTGCATTCCACACCACACTTCCTATATGCAATATTGCCAAGCTCAGGCTCTTTCTTCCCATGGGCATAACTTAAATGCATCTAGAAAATGATTTAAACTGTAGAGTGCATATCAGTTTAAACTGGAGAGAAGAATAAAGCCTTGGAGACAGCACAGTATGTGGTTGTAGTAGTCCAAGGTAAAAATGACCTAAGTGTCAACGAGGGATTTGAATGCTAGACTAGTGTGGTTATTAATGGACAAATACTCTTTCCTCAACGAAGGAACTGCTTCTATTCCTTGTGGTTATGGGAATAGGAAATGGAAAGAGACAACACTTTACTGGCAGACACATTACTGACCCTGCAGAGGCAGCAAGAAAAATGAGCAGAGAAAGCTTCAGAGAAGAGAGTCCTGACAAGCAGAATAATTGCTGCAAGAAGTACAGGATTCCTTGGACATGGTGGTGACTGGGTTGGATAACCACCTATCAGAGTAGAATGGATCAACCAAAGGGTTGAATCAAATCATCCTAGACTGTCGAAATCACTGGGAAAGAAGCAAAGGCATCCTGATTCCTGTCATTTCTGAGTCATGGGTATTTGAGGGAGCCAACCTCTCACTTCACTTCGGATACACATTGACAGCGATTTGCTAGCCATAAATCTGGCATGGTCTTGAATTCAAATATTCATTCTGTAATCAGAAAATGTCTTGATGTTTTGCTTTCATAAGTATGGCTATGAAAATAATCTATTAATAAAATGCAGTTTTTAGACCAGTATAACTCTTCAAGACAGTGCCTAAAATAAGTAAAATGGTTAGGAGGTTTTTAAATTACAGATTTTAGCAAATATATTTAAGTTAGAAAAAACAAATATTAAACGTATGTTTTTAGATTTAATATTTAGCTTATTTCTCATCTCAACTTTGCTTACTTATAACAGTAACCAAATTTTATGAAAAAAACATATTTGGAACTAGGTTCAATACAATTTAATGCATAAAAGACATGAAGGAGAAATAAATAGTGGAAGAACATAAATAAAAATAATTAAATAAGAAAGCAAGCCATGCTATTGCAGGCTAAACAATACCTAGAAATGGTCCCCCCTTAAAAAAGGATACTTTGTTTTTCCTCCTCTCTCTTTCATTATGATATAGGGAATCAAGAGCATAGTTTACTCTGGAAACAAAGACAAAATTAAAGGAGTCAGACAGAGGGAAAACCAGTACCCACCTCTGCTACTTTGAACTTGAGAGATAAGTGGAAAGTTTCTGAAAAAAGATGACTTTTATAGAACTGTGTTTTTGAGATGCTTAAAATTCTTTCACTAGTGATGCATTCTTCCACTTGTGATATATTATTAAATTCTAGAACAGAAATTTATCAAGGCTTTTTGGGTCTTCAAGAAACAATTTATATAAATGAAACTGCCCCTGGAAGGATCATAACATAATCAGCAGACACTTGGCCAGTTTTCTTTATAATAATGTTAGAAAATCTTTGCTTGCTGGTAAGAAAAAATAAGATAGTCTTCTAAGAAGCTGTGACTAAAGGAAATTAGGTACCTGAATTGGGAAGAAATGAAAATAGAAAGGTATCGGAGATGGGCTTTCCCTGGATCTATGCCTTTTCTGCAGTTTGCTTCACTCTACGTACAAAGGGGTCCAGCTCTAGCTGTTCTTCCCTAATGATATTATTGGCAGTCAGCTGAATGTCTGCACAGAGAATGTCACAGTCACGGCAGGATTTTTTCTGTATTGAAAAAGCAGAAACCAACTTCTTGGCACTCCATCAGAAGAGATGTGATTTCCTAACTAAAGCAGAATGCTCAATCAGAACAGTTTTTGGAACTTTTCCCTCTGCCATGGAACCTGGTGAATGGTTTGTGTTTTTCCAAAATTACTTGAAATTTAGCTGCTAGGAGGCTGTGCCGACCGTTCCAATTTTTCTTTCAATCTTGCATTTTATTGGATGCTTCCCTCAAGTCTTCCAGCGTAATTCAGTCATTAGTCAGAGCTGGAAGATTTATTATTTATTTTGACAGTCACCAGCCTATTTTGTCAAACCATACACATTACTGCTCCATTTGACAGGTGTTACTCTTAAAATCCTTCAGTTTATTTTCCCCCTTTGTGTGAGGCTTCTATGTCTACTGTCTTGTTTACTTTCCCAAAGGAAGCACAATATGTTTTCTGGTTGATAAAAGCTTGGTTTTGTTGCTACTTTTCAGTGACAGATTAAGCAGCCATTGGTCAAAAACTTTTTTCTTGATTTAATCTAAATTTTGGTGACGTGGTTACACTAGGAACCATTAGGAAATAAAATAAAACAAAAGAAAAAATAGTGAATTCAGTGTAAGTAGAGGCAGAAAAACATTGCCATTTTACCTGCAATGTACGTATTGCAGGGTATATCAAATTTAGAATTTCTTTACTCTAAAAGAGCTCTAAGGTTAATGTATATTACAAACTGTCATATAAGAAAATACAGGGAGCTATGATGACATAGAAGAGAGCACTACCCAGATTAGAAAAGTCAGGTAGGTCTTCCTGGAGAAGATGACAGCTAAATTTATTTGTAAAGATAAATAGTAATGCAGAGAAAAGGAGATGACAGGATGGGCATTCTATGTGGATGCCAATATAGGAAGGATGGTGAATTTGATTTGAATATATTGCTTATAACATATCATGAAAACATTTGTAGATATATATATATGTATTTTTTTTCTGATGTTTGTGACTCATCTCTGTTACCCATTTAGTTATCTAACTTCCTTTTCTGCTTGAATGTTATCTCTTCAGGAAGCCTTCTCTGACCACCCAATGTAAATACTTCTCTACCACTTCCTTGGTAGCTCTCCATCTTTAAGCCTTGCTTCATGTTTTTCTTTTCTTTCCTTTTTTTTTTTTTTTTTTTTGTTTGTTTGTTTGTTTTGAGATGGACTCTTGCTCTGTCACCAGGCTGGAGTGGTGCAGTGGCACGATCTCGGCTCACTGTGACCTCCACTTCCCAGGGTCAAGCAATTCTCCTGCCTCAGCCTCCCGAGTAGCTGGGATTACAGGCGTGTGCCACCATGCCCAGCTAATTTTTCTATTTTTAGTAGAGATGGGGTTTCACCATGTTGGTCAGGCTGGTCTCGATCTCGTGACCTCGTGATCCACCTGCTCGGCCTCTCAAAGTGCTGGGATTACAGGCATGAGCCACCATGCCTGGCCCTTTTCTTTCTTTTCTTTTCTTTTCTTTTCTTTATTTCCTTTTGAGACAGAGTCTTGCTCTGTGGCCAGGCTGGTGTGCAGTGGCATGATCTTGGCTCACTTTAACCTCCTACGTCTCCCAGGTTCGAGCGATTTTCCTGCCTCAGCCTCCCAAGTAGCTGGGACTACAGGCACATGCCACCACGCCCAGCTAATTTTTGTAGTTTTAGTAGAGACGTGGTTTCACCACATTGGCCAGGATGGTCTTGATCTCTTGATCTCGTGATCCACCGCCTTGGCCTCCCAAGTGCTGGGATTACAAGCGTGAGCCACCGCCCCCAGCCTGCTTTATGTTTCTTATGGGAATGTTTCATTGTCTGTCAGGAAGGAAAACAAATATTTAATAAATTAATTGTTGTTAGTCCCCTTCTGTTTCTTAGCTATACTGTGCAACACACTACTTTAATACTCAGTGGCTTAAAATGCAACCAGCTTATTAGTCATGATTCTGTTTTCCAAGAATGAGAACAAGGCTTGTCAGGGATGGCTCATCTGTGCTCTGTGATCTTGGCTGCATTCACTCATTCAGGTGATAGTTGGGGTAGAGGATCAAAGGTGACCTTACTCACATGTCAGGAACCATGGTGCTGGGCTGCTGCTGGGGTCCTTTTATTCACATGGCCACTTTCTCCAAGTGGATAGCCTAGACTTCTTTTCTAGAAGCCTTAGGATAGCAAAAGAATGAAATAATCAGTGGCTATGTCTCTTAAAGTCTAGGCCCTGAACAAGCACAATTTCACTTCCACCACATGGTTAAATCAAATCTAAAGTCAATACAGATTGAAGGAGAAGATAAATAAATTCCATTTTTTTTTTTTTAACATGAGGAGTAGCATGTACCTACAGGCAAGGGAGGGATTGTTACAGCCATTTTTGCTAGCTATTCCCCATACTCTCTAGAATTCAAACTGCTCAAGGACATAATCTAGTTGTTTGGAATCAAGAATATAGTTGCTCATTTATTGACTTTTCATCGTGTCCACATTGAAGGACAATTAAGTACCATATTCACATCTCCAGTCCTGATTTTTTTTTTTACTGTGACAGGTTCTTGCTCTGTCTCTCAGGCTGGAGTGCAGTGGCACAATCCTGACTCACTGCAACTTCAACCTCCTGGGCTCAAGCCATCCTTCACCACAACCTCCCAAGAAGCTGGGAAGCTGAGAGGCAATACAGGTGTGTGCCACCATACTTGGCTAATTTAAATTCTTTTTCTTTTTTTCTTTTCTTTTTCTTTTTAGAGAGACAGGGTCTCACTGTGTTGCCTAGGCTGGTCTCAAATTCTTGGGTTCAAGTGATTCTCCCACCTTGGTCTCTCAAAGTACTGGAACTACAGGCATGAGCCACCGTGGTTGGCCCTCAATATATTTTTAAACTAGAATTTTAAAAAATGGTCTCTGTTTATTGGACGTTTATATTTATATGCCCTAGCATTGCTTCAGAAACAATAATATAACAATAAATTCATCTTTCCTCCCATTTTATTTTTTTCTCCCAATTTTTCTATCTGTAAATGTTATTCTTTCAGACTTTTATCATCACCAAGGATTTAAAATGTTAAGTTACTTTTCTCTCTCTCTCTGTTTCTCTCTGTCTCTTGTTTTTGCAATCAGATGGACCCAAAATCATATTTGAAAATCGGTTCTACTATGTACTGACAATGTGGAATTGAGCAAATCACTTAACCTTTCTGATCCTGTTTATTCTTCATTTAAAATTGATATGATATCCTCATCTCAGGGTTGTTCCGGAAATTAGTTAAAAGAAAACTTTGTAGACAGCCTGAATAAGATATTAAGCCTCACTAAATGTAAATTTCCAACTTTAGGAAGTTTTTTTCTAGTGATTATGTTATCCATGTGCTATTATTAACATTTTATGTATATACTATGTTTTTACAACAAAAGAGTAAACTCCTTGAAGACAATGACTCCAGAATTCTTAGGGTAGGGTCCTACATACTTAGAATTTGGAGCATGATAAACTCTGTCAAATGAGTCACGCTAACATCAATTAAAAAGCATGAACACCATTTTGTGGGGGAGAGTAAACATAAACTCACTGTTTTGTTGAAAATTAGGCAATGTATATTGTCATTTTTATCGTTGTTAGTTTGCATTCTACATTATGCTGTGTTCTCTATAAAGCAAACTCTGTTTTAAAAGAAAAGTCCGTAAGAAAATAAGAGGCCTGGTGTAAGGGGAAATACTGATTTTGACAGTCAGAGGAGAGTTTTTAAGACCTACTACCAGATGTTGGAGTGATTTTGGTAATCACATCCCTTTTAGTTTTGCATGAAGATCTTTATACCTCCTTTTTAAAAGTTCAATAATATCGCAGCAATACATTTTTTAAGCAAATGTATTTTAGAGACCAAATGTTTTTTTCTCTCTGAAATATGATTATTTCAATTACTAGTAGCAACAATTAATCACTGACTGATTCATCAGCCTGCAGCTGGGATTATAGAGCTGACTTCCTTTTTTTATTCCTGTTCTACTCTGCTCAGCAGGGATTGAGTGATAGCAAACTAATAACCTTTCCCTACCCTTAGTACTTTTTCTTAATACTATCAAAGAAGAAAATTTTAAATATTTTCCCAAAGTTCATTTTTACCCCACACAACTCATTTTTGTTAAGCTTTACTAAGATATACTTGACAAATATTTTATATATGTATATAACAATGTAATGTTTTGATATACATATACATTATCAAATAATTTCCATAATCAAGCTAATTAACATATCCATCTACTTATGATTTAGTGAATTTTAAGTATACATTACTATTAACCTTAGTCATCATGCTGTACATTAGGATCCAGAAATCATTTATCTTATCATTGCAATTGTATACTTTTTGTAACTGTATATCCCCATTATCCCCATTTCCCCCACCTCAATCACCATTTTGCAATTATATATCCCCAATATATTCCCATTTCCCCCACCTGAATCCCTGGTACCCAACCTTCTACTCTGTTTTTATAAGTTCAACTTTTTTAGATTCCACATATAAGTGAAATCATGCAGTATTTGTTCTTCTGTGTCTAATGTATTTCACTTAGCATAATGTCTTCCAGGTTCATCCATCTCGTTGCAAATGACAGAATTTCTGTCTCTTTTAATGTTGAGTAATATTTCATTGTATGTATATATTTTGTACATATACACACACACACTAAAATGTCTTCATTCATTAATTGATGGACACTTAGGTCATTATCATATCTTGGCTATTGTAAACAATGCTGCAAGAAACATGAGCATGCAGAGATCTCTTTCAGATAGTGATTTTATTTCCTTTGAGTATATGCACAGAATTGCTGGGTCATGTGGTATTTCTACTTTTATTTTTTTGAAAAACCTCCATACTGTTTTGCATAATGTTTTTACTAGTGTATATTCCTCTCAATAATATATGAGTTTCCTTTTCTCCACATTCTCACTATACTTATCTTTTGACTTTTCAGTAATAGCCATTGGCAGTGGAGCAAGATGGTGGAACAGAAGCTTACAACCTTTATCTCCCTGTAGGAACACAAAATTCTAACAACTATCTAAACAGTACAGTCACAAGAACTAAAAATCAGGTAGGCCATCACAGTACTTTGTTTTAACTTGACATTGCTGAAAGAGAGGCATTGAAGAGGGTAGGAGAGACAGTCTTAAATTGCCAACATCATGCCTTCCCCATCTCCTTGCATGGTCCTGTGGGGCAAAAAGAGTCTGTCTCCTTTAGTGAGAAAGAGGGCAGTGATTGGGGGACTTTACATTGAACTTCACACTGCCCTGTCACAGCAGAGAGAAAAGACATGCTGGGCTTAGCCAGTTCCCAGGTATGAAAGGAGCCCTAGACTGGCCCTAGACAGAGGGGAATTCCCCATTCTAGTGGTTGAAACATGAGTGTATTGGCAAGCCTTGCGAATGGAGGCCAAAGTTCTCTGGTGTCCTAGGTAAACCAGAAAGGCAGTGTAGGAAACAAGGACTGCAATTCCTAGGCAACTCCTAGTTCTGGGTTGGGCTCAGAGCCAGAGGACTAGGGTGGCACATGATCTAGTAAAACAACAGCTGGGGCAGCCAAAGGAATACTTGTGACACCCTTTCCTCAAATCCAGGCAGCACAACTGACAGCAATGAAAGTGACTCTTTCCTTCTGCTTGAGGAGAGGACAGTAAAGAGTAGAGAGGACTTTGCCTTGCATCTTGCATACCAGCTCAGCCACAATAGAATAGGGCACTGGGCAGAGTTGTGAGGTCCCCATTCCAGACTCTAGATCCCAGACAACATTTCTAGACACACCCCAAACCAAAAGGGAATCTGCTGCCTTGAAGAGTAGGACCCAGTCCTGGCAGGATTCATCACTTACTGATTAAAGACCCCTTTAATCAGTAGGTCCTGAACAACCAGCAGGGATACCCAGGTAGTACACAATGGGCCTTGGGCTGTGAGACATGTTGGCTTCAGGTGGGACACACCACATTCCTAGCTGTTGTGGCTACAGTGAAAGACTCCTTCTGTTTGATAAAAGCAGAGGGAAAAGTCAAGGGGTCTTGTCTTGCACCTTAGCCACAGTGGGATAGAGCAACAAGCAGGCTCTTGGGGCCCCTAAGTCCAGGCTTAGACTCTCAGTCAGGTTTGTGAACCTTCCCTGGGCCAGAAGGCTAAGTCCCAGGCCTGGTAGCATTCACCACAAGCTGACTGAAGAGCCCTTAGGACTTTAAGTGGGCATCGGCAGTGACCTGGCAGAATCGCCTATGGGCCAGTGTTGGCAGTGGCCACAGAGAAAGGCTCCTCTGCCTATGGAAAGGGGAGGGAAGAGCAGGACAGACTTTGTGTTGTGGTTTGAGTGTCAGCTTAGCTGCAGTAGAATAGAACATTAGGTAAATTTCTAAGATTTTTGACTTCAAACCCTGGCTCCCAGACAGAATCTCTGGACCCACCTGGGACCTGGGGAAACTCACTGCCCAGAAAGGAAGGACAGAAATGAGGCTGGCTTCACCACTTGCCAATTGTAGAGCCCTAGATTCCTGACTGAACATAGGTGGTAGTCAGGTAGAGTTTACAGTGGGCCTTCAGTGAGATTGAGTGCTGTGTTGGCTTTGGGTCTGACCCAGTCTAGTCTCAGCGGTGGTGAACACAGAGGTGCTTGCATCACCACAACCCAGTTTCAGGTGGCTCACCACACACACACACAGACTTTGTTTGGGAGAAAGTAAGTTAAGAGAACAAGAGTCTCTGCCTGGTAATCCAGAGAATTCTTCTAAATCTTATCCGAAAACTATCAAGGAAGTACCTCTACTAGTCTGCAGGAACCACAGCATTGTTGGACTTGGGGACCAAATCCTTTCAAATACTTGGAAAATCTTCCCAAGAAGGACAAGCACAAACAAGCCTAGTTTGCAAAAACTACAATAAATATCTAACTCTTTAATGGCCAGACACCAACAAACATCTGCAAGCAACAAGACCATCCAAGAGAATATGACCACAACAAATGAACAAATTAAGGTACCAGGGTCAATTCTGGAGAAACAGGATTTTTCTGAACTCCTGGAGGTCACATTCAGACAGAGGATTTAAAATAGCTGTTTTAAGGAAAATCAAAGAAGTTCAAGATAACACAGAGAAGGAATTCACAATTCTATTAGATAAATTTAACAAATACATTGAAATAATTAAAAAGAAGTAAAAATTCTGGAGTTGAAAAATGCAGTTGACATATTGAAGAATGTCAGTTGTCAGAGCCTCTCAATAGCAGGAGAAAGAATTAATGAGCTTAAAGACAGGCTATTTAAGACACAATCAGAATAGACAAAAGAAAAAAGAACAAAAAGCAATGAAGAAGGCCTATGACATCTAGAAAATAGCCTCAAAAGGGCAAATCTAAAACTTGTTGGCCTTAAAGAGGAGGTGGAGAAAGTGATAGAGGTAGAAAGTTTATTCAAAAGAATAATATCTTTTTAAAGAAAGTCTGTTATGTCTGTAGTCTGAAACTCTAGATAATTGCATTCTTAAAAAACACACATTCATAACAATTGTACAATGTAACTTTCTATTTCATTCTAAAGCTTAAAAGCCAGAAGACGTATTTCTCAAATTTTCAAATGACATTCCAAAATTACATAGTATTAGCATATTTTGTCTCATTTGACAATAAAAGAGCAACAAAAGTAAAAAAAAGAAAACACTATATCATCAGAAAACTTCCCAAACCTAGAGAAAGGTATCAACATTCAAATACAAGAAGGTTATAGAACACCAACCAGATTTTAACCAAAGAAGACTACCTCAAGGCATTTAAAAATCAAACTCCTGAAGGTCAAGCATGAAGAAAGGGTCTTAAAAGCAGCAACGAAAAAGAAACAAATAACATACAATGGAGCTCCAATACATCTGGCATCAGACTTTTCAGTAGAAACTTTACAGACCAGAAGATAGTGGCATGACATATTTAGTGTACTGAGTTAAAACAAACAAATAAACAGAAACTTTTACCCTAGAATAGCATATCTGGGGAAATATCCTTTAAACATGAAGGAGAAATAAAGACCTTCCCAGACAAACCAAACCTGAGGGATTTCATCAACACAAGACCTGTCCTACAAGAAAAGCTACAGGGAATTATTCAATCTGAAAGAAAATAATGTTAATGAGCAAGATAAAATCATCTGAAGATATAAAATTTGCTGGAGTTTCATCAACACAAGACCTATCCTACAAGAAAAGCTACAGGGAATTATTCAATCTGAAAGAAAATAATGTTAATGAGCAAGATGAAATCATCTGAAGATATAAAATAGTCAAAGGATCATTAGTGGCTACTATGAGCACCTATATGCCAAAAAATTGGAAAATTTAGAGGAAATTGAACCATGAAGAAATCCACAACCTGAAGACTAATAATAAATAATGATATTGAAGCCATAATAAAAAGTCTCCCAGTAAAGAAAAAGGACCTGATGGCTTCACTGCTGCATTCTACCAAACATGTAAAGAGGAACTAATGCTGACTCTACTCAAACTATTCCAATAAATAGAGGAGGAAGGAAGACTTCTAAACTCATTCTATGAGACCAGTATTACCTTGACACCAAAACCGGACAAAGACACATCATAAAAAGAAAACCACAGGTCAATATCTCAGATGAATATTGATGCAAAAATTCCAAACGAAATACTAATAAACAACATTAAACAATACATTAAAAAAAATTATGCTCAACTAGGATTTATCCCAGAGACGCAAGAACAGTTCAACATATGCAAATCAATCAGTGTGATACTTCATATCAACAAAATGAAGAAGAAAAACCACATGATCATTTCAATCGATGCCGAAAAGCATTTAATTTAACATTTCTTCATTATAAAAACACTCAAAAACTGGTTATAGAAGGAGCTCACCTCAATATAATAAAAATCGTATGTGACAAACCCACAGCTAGTATCATACTGAATGGTGAAAAACTGAAAGCCTTTCCTTTAAGATCTGGGACATGACAAAAATGCTCACTTTCACCACTGTTATTTGACATAGTACTAGAAATCCTAGCTAGAGGAATCTGACAAGGGAAGGAAATAAATGGCATCCAAATTGGAAAGGAAGAAGTTGAATTATCCTTGTTTGCAGGTGATATAATCTTATATTTGGAAAAACCTAAAGACTGCAGCAAAAAACTATTCAAACTGATAAACTAATTCAGTAAGGTTGTAGGATCAAAATCAACATACAAAATCCCGTAACATTTCTATATGCCAAGAGTGAATTGTCTGAAAAAGAAATAAGGAAGTAAGCCCATTTACAAGAGCCACAAATAAAATTAAATACCTCATAATTAACTTGACCAAAGTGAAAGATTTCTACAATGAAAACTATAAAACACTGATAAAACGAATTGAAGAGGACCTCCAAAATGGAAAGATATTCCAGGTTCATGAATTGGAAGAAGCAATATTGTTATAAATTTCATACCACCTAAAGCAAAGTACATATTCAAGGCAATCCCTATCAAAATATCAATGACATTATTCACAGAAATAGAAAAACAATCCTAAATTTTATATGAAACCCCCAAAGACCCAGAATAATGAAAGCTATCCTGTGCAAAAAAAAAAAAAAAAAAAATCATAACTGGAAGAATCACATTACCTGACTTCAAATTGTACTGCAGAGCTACAGTAATGAAAACAGCATGGCTCTTGCATAAAAACAGACAGAGACCAATGAAACAAAATAGAGAACTCATAAACAAATCCACACACCTACAGTGCACTCATTTTGACAAAGGTTCAAGAATATGTACTGGGGAAAAGACAGTGTCTTCAATGAATGCTATGAGGAAAGCTGTATATGCATATGCAGAAGAATGAAGTAGATCCTTATCTCTCACCATATACAATAATCAAATCAAAATGGATTAAACACTTAAATGTAAGATATCAAACTATGAAACTGCTACAAGAAAACCTTGGGGAAACTCTTCAGGACCTTGGTCTGGGCAAAAATTTCTTCAGTAATACCCCATAAGCACAGGAAACCAAAGCAAAAATGGACAAATAGGATTACATCAAGTTAAAAAGCTACTCCACAGCAAAGGAAACAGTCAAAAAAGTGAAGAGATAATCCACAGAAAGGGAGAAAATTTTTGCAAACTATGCATCTGACAAGGGATTAATAACCAGAATGTATAAGGAGCTCAGATAGCTCTATGGGAAAAAATCTAATAATCCAGTGGAAAAAGAAAACTGGCAAAATATTTGAATAGACAGTTCTCGAAAGAAGATATACGAATGGCAAGTAGGCATATGAAAAGGTGCTTAACATCATTGACCGTCAGTGAAATGCAAATCAAAACTACAATGAGATAGCATCTCACACCAGTTAAATGGCTTATATCCAGAAGACAGGCAATAACAAATGCTGAAGAGGATGTGGAGAAAAGGGAACCATCCTACATTGTTGGTTAGAATGTAAATTAGAACAACCACTACAGAGAACAGTTTTTGAGGTTCCTCAAAAAACTAAAAATAGAGCTACCATAAGATCTAGCCATCTCACTACTGGGTATAGACACAAAGGAGAGGAAATCATTATATCAAAGAGATAATCTGCACTCTTAGGTTTGTTGCAGCACTGTTCACAACAGCCAAAACTTAGAAGGAAGCTAAGTGTCCCTCAGCGGATGAATGAATAAAGAAAATGTAGTACTTATGCACAGTGGAGTACTATCCAGTCATAAAAAAGAATGAGATCATGTCACTGACAATAACATGGATGGAACTGGAGTTCATTACATTCATTAAGTGAATTAAGCCAGGTACAGATCCCACCTGTTTGTGGGATCTAAAATTGAAAACAATTGAACTCATGGATATAGAGAACAGAAATATGGCTACCAGAAGCTGAAAAGGGTGATGGAGTGGTGGTGGGGATATGGGAATGGTTCATGGGTACAAAAAATAGTTAAAGAATAAATAGGACCTAGTTTTTGATAGCACAACAAGGCAATTATAATTTAATTATGCATTTTAAAATAAGTTGAAGAGTATACTTAGGTTGTAACACAAAGGATAAATGCTTGAGGTAATAGATGCCCAATTTGCCACCATGTGATTATTACTCATTGCATTTCTATACCAAAATATCTCATGTACCCTATAAATATATGCACCATTAGAGTGAGGGCTCTCAATTAAATATTCCATAGATTTGTAAACTATCTACAAATGTCAAAGAACAATTTTTGTCATGAGGAATTTTCTATATCTTATATCAGTTTCTCTAAGATATTAAAATAAATGTCCTTAGTGGGAACCAGAATCTTTCTTAAGGACAGTACTGAATTATTTACTATATAATCACATTAATTTACTCACTTAATAATTTTAAAGTCCAGCATCAATTGGAAATGATAGCTATAAGATCTTTAGACTAAATTTTTTTCACTCTTTACAAAGTAACTGAAATCATAATTAGTAGACATTAGTAATATTATACTTGTCAAGAACTTAGAAGGGTCTGAGATTTTACCCTATGCACGTGACAACTTAGCTTGCCACAGTTTTATGTGTGGTGGCAAAAGACATGAGATTTCTGGGCCAGAAACAACAGACCTTATTACTAATAGCAATAGCAGTAGTCAGAATATCAGCATTTATTTTTGTGCTCCACAGGATAAAGCTAAGTGAGCTGAGTGCCTGCATACACACAGTGGCAGGGGAGGAAGTCTGAACTTAGGGAAATCAAATCTTTAATTATGGGCAGTAATCTGCCAGATCTTTGCCCTCCCCAAAAAACACTATCTTTGTCATACTGAACAACAAACAAAACCTGTCTTTTACTTTGTAGGGGGAGATTATCATTACCTTCCATGTCTTTTGGTGTACAAACTCCCTTGAAATGATAGTCCAGAACAATGGCTATTATTACCTCTGTTCTCTAGATGTGCTGACACCTGAGAGACACATACAGAATTGTTTTTTGGCAATATTGTCTTCTTTACTCAATGCTATCTTGAGTTTCAGCAAATTTTTCTATGAGTACACCAGTCTGACAGCCACACTAATTAATGTGACTGATAGAGGTTAGAACTAAATGTGTTCATTTTTTTCTCATATAGTATTTAATTAAGGTTACTATCATTAGGAATCTGAGCAGCATTATGAGGCAATCTGTAGTATTAACATCAACTGTGCTCCTCAGGGTCCCAGACTCAACCAGCTGACCAAATCTCATAAACCGTTTGATCTACTTTAGAAATCCAGGTGTCACTCTCCTTAACTTTCCATATTGACCTTCCCACTTGGCCCAAGGCACTAATCCAGGTACAACAGGATGTGTTAGAGAAAAAGAAAACTCTACTTTGGCCTGCAAAGAGAAAATCTAGGGCAAAAATTATCAATAGCAGGCATGCTCACTGAGTTAAGACTAAACCAAATATACCCCAGGACAAAGGTGGTGCCTTTGATCACTTTAACTAATATCAAAGACAAATTTTATATTACCTTTTTAAATTAGGTGATTCCTATTGCAGGAAAACCTGCCTACAGGGTGGGTATAAATAGCAAGTCAGCTTTCCTGGGAAGCACCCCTAAGTAACCAAGTATAGCTCATTTTGTAGAGAGAGGGCAGTCATTTAAGGGCTATGTGATCTACTGGGGTGTTTCTTTAAACGCTTGAAGGTATGCTGTGGCCACTTTTAAGGTGACAATCACCGTTTTGGGAGGAGAGACAAAGGGAATGCTTGGCTTTTACAAAAGAAATACAGTCCCAAGAGTACATGTGGCACCCCTAAAAATAAAATACTGTTTACAGTTATTCAGACCATCAAAGTGGGATCTACATCATCTAGGAGACAGGTTGACATTGCTCTAATATCGCCTCCTGGCCAGCTGGCACTGCTTGGTTTCTCAATTCGGTTTGAATAACTGGATATCTTTAATGTTTTTGAAGGTAAGATCGTAGGCAGTTGGTCTACTCAGTTCTGTATTTTCTCACTATCATCCAGATGGCTTTCTCTCTTCACAAAATGACTAAGCTATTGCAGTGGGAATGGGGTGAAGCAGATAACTAGAATTATTGATAGAAATTTTGCTGGAAAGTATTGGGACTAGGGCCATCACTTGTTCTTTTGATAGATTTTTTGGTAAGGATAAAAGAAATGGCAATTAATTTGTCATCAGGGCTGCCTAGTGGAAGATTACCAAGAGGCATTACAGACACAGAAATCAATTAAATTTAAGTGTGTGTTACAGTTTAGGAGAGCCACTAAAGGTAATTTTTCTTGGGGAAGGCTCCAGGGGTAGTCAGAAAGAAAAAAATAATAATTATTAATGTCACTACCTCATCCCTGGCTTCTGGGGTCTAAGATTTTCCTGCTCTAGGAAAATGCCAAAGTTGTTACTGTTTCCCTGCCACCATAAAAGATCTGTGTCCTTTTTTAATCTTCATAAAGAATCTAGGTAGTTGAATAAGAATTAAGTTTGAATCCCTTAGGCCTCCTTTTGCCCAGGGAGCCACACAGAGTGCATACAAATCAGTCCAGCTTGGGATTGCTATTGGGAGAAAGTAACAAGTATCATGCCCAGTAACAATCAGAGCAGAATCTCAAACTTTCAAAATATGATTACGTGACCTCTTATATTTTTCATACTGATCATTATGGAGGAAGTAACTGAAAAGGAATGATGTTTCTAGGTAGAGCTATACTCAGTAGCCAAACTGCTTTATTAAACTGTGTGGATAAGGAAGAGTTGAGGAAGGTATGGTCATAAATCTTTTTGAGTTGATTTTTGAGAAGGTTATTCCAATGTTCTCCAATACCAGAGTCCTGTGAATGTTAGGGAATGTAGGAGGTCCATTGTATAACTTGAATATTAGCCCATTGTTGTATACGTTTTTGACAAAAAAAGTGCTAGCATCAGTCTAAATTGTCAAGACATCTGAAAATATGACATAGACCAGTTACAAGAGCCACTGTTGTGTGTGGACTTGGCTGATCAGGCATGGAATGAGCATTATAATCTGAAAAAAAAAAATCACCAGCTACGAGGCCCTGCTGATACCCTTGAGAGAAGACAACATTCTGGTCTAGTTAATGTGCCATAGCAGGGGAGTGGAATGCCCAGTGTGATGTGGTCTCTCCTATCATGAAACAAACACATTAACTTCTGGCAAGATTTATATGCCTGGTATACAGTGATAGGCTGTGCATCATAAACTTAGGGTCTTTTACTTTGCTTGATCTATAATAATGAATGTGTTGCCATGTCTTGTATGAGAATGGATCTAGACAGCAATGGTGGAAATCTGAGCAATGCAGGCTCAATTAGCAGACAGACTTCACCTGGTTTCATCAGGGAACAAATCCTCATTATGCATAGCTCTATGAGTGACCCAGATCGTTCAATCAGCAGGGTGATTTGTTACCACAGTTTGTGGTCCTAAAGAGAGGCTTCTCAAGTCTGTCAGTCTACAGTTTACCAGGTAGGAGAATAAGTAGTTTAGACAATTAGCAAAAGCTCAAGAGACAGCAAACATAAAATAAGGTTCATCAAAAGGAATATTATCCTACTGAATTGAAGAACAATGTCCATGTTCAGTCTGAATAGTTGGTATTGCAAACAGCTGTAGCAGTCCAGTGGACACCATCAGGTTCCTGCTGAGATGAGCCTTCAGTGAATCAGGCCCAGGCATTTAGGGCAAACTCTGTGAAGCAAGGACCCCATTATGACAGCACTTTGCTTCAGTTGGCAGAGTGAAGGATAAAGACTTCCTCAAAGAGATAGTAACCTCTTTTGAAAATGAAAGGCAAAGATGCCACTGGGTCCAAACCAATAGCATTCTTGAATGTATTACTTTCATCTGACAAATGAGGCTTGTCGAACCCTTCCTTCATGGATCAGGTATTTAGTTTTGACTAGTGTCTCATGCCAAGCTAAGTGCTGTTTTTCAAAAGGAGTGTACTTGGCACCTGTGACACCAAGCCAATGACTCCAAAACCCCAGGGACTCCTGTGGTTATAGGGGTGCTTCACTTTTCCAAACACTCCAATCATCAAAATCATTAGCCACAGAGAATTATAGTTCAAAGAGATCAGTTGTGTAGAAGACATGCAAAGCTCACTGGGCAATTTTAAACATATACTTTTTGTCTGGGCCCCACTCGATGGATGCTTATCTGTGGACTAGTTAGTACCATTTTCCAAGTAGAATGCTACCTGAGGCATGTACTATCTCTAGTATCCAAAGAGTTCAATAAATTGCTGTATCTCTTTTTGGAGATGATGTGGGAAAGACACAGTAGGTTTTATTTTTTTTTCTTGACAGCCAGTAGGATTGACAGCGTTAGTATGCACTCATATAGGGCCAAAATATTAATACTTCTTGGCTAGCAGGCCCCTAAATTTTATTGAAGTATTAAACCTCAGTAGCCATCCTTGTTAGTAGAAATGTAATAATACAACAATCAGGTCCATGGACACTGAGAATTCTGACTTGCTAACCAGCAGGATATCATCTAGTTAGTGAAAACTTCAGACATCAGAAGATGGATAAGAATGTGTAGTATCCACATATAAACCATTAATATCATTATACAGTGAATTCGACAGTGAAAACCACAACTGTACATTAAATTTGCCCAAACGGTGGTGTCCACAAGGCCATATTAGCTGCTCTTCCCCACTGTATACCCAGACCAAATATCTCATTAACTGAATCAGAGCATCTTTATACACACTGAACCCCAATAAGATGCTGAGTTGGGCACATTTCCCCAACAGAGCCATGTAAGTTTGAGTTCCTGCCTTCCCCCAAATTACATAGCATACCGAGACAGATGCATATGGCCTCTGGTCCTTCTTTTGGACAGGAATGCGTATAACTTATCCCCAAATCATATTTATTCATAAAGAGGCTGAGGATGTGGTTGTGGAAAAGGAAGAATCAGAGGGCATGACATATTTATCTTCAATTTTGAGCAGAGTGGTGACTGCATGTAACTCAACCAAATGAACTTCCAATGTTTTTAGCTCACTCAATGCCCTATATTAGCAGTAACATCATCCTCACTGACACCATCTATTTTAGCTTTGTGGACCCCTTGATTCAAAAGCCATTACCACATTGTTTTCTGTTTGGGGCTGTGGAATTTATTTCCTTTGGCTTATTTAGATTTGATGTACACAGTGGTGTCTTTATTTTTCTTTAGAGTCCACCTTACTCTAGAACATTTGCAGTACCATTACCAAAATAACATCTCTTAAGATCTTAAGAAATAACATTTCTTAAGATCAAGATTGTGTAGTTTCAACATAAGGCCTAGGATAATTTTCCAAGATGGCCTGGCTTCCTGCAAGAATTTATCTAGATTTATTTGAGTGTTTTTCCCATAAATTAGTGGATCACTTTCATTAGCACTGTAAAGTCTAACCAGTGTAGTAAGAGCCCAAATACTAGCTAATGCCTCACCTGTTGTTTTCCCAAGCAGTCTGTCTTCGTTTTGGAAGTCTTCCTGAGAGAGCCAAAGTTCCCACATAGAAGTCAGGACACACAACAACGATAGCAACAACAACAAAACCCTGAAAGGGTCTAGGGTTGACAGTCTAGACTGCAGGAGAGACTAAGCCATAAAACACTCATCGGTTGCTGTTCCTCCTTAATAAGCATTATATGCCCCACTCTTTCATTTCCCAAGTGAACTAGCCAAAATGTTAATGGTTTGCCTGATTTCTGCACATAGTGGTAATAAATTTCCCTGAATTCTTCCCCAGTGCATCTCTGTTGTCTGAAAGGTGACAGAACTTTCTACTGTGAAACCCCAGGACAAATCTCAGTACTAGTTATTACAAAGCAGTAGAACTGAGGATGATCACCACATAGGGGCATTCTCTTCACCCACTTATATAAAAAGTAGTAGGGTAGTTGTCTTTGTACCTACTTCCCAGTGCTTTTTCTGAAACCATCTATTCAACTCATTTTAATTAAAAGGCATCGAAGTGAAGGACACTGTTATCCAGGTGACCATATATGAACTTCCCTATATTCCTATTTATTGGCCCAGAGACTAATCCTTCCTAATCTTTCTTTTTGCCAACAGAGAACATGCCTATGTCAGCATCCCATTTTCACCACGAAATTCCCAGGAAAACCGAAGTGTGTTAATCTTTCTCAACTAACAAGTTATGCTGTCCCTCTTTCATGGATACTCAGAGAAAAGAAAAAATAATAATAAAGCCTTAGATAAGAAACAAAGGGCTTTATTATTTACAGAGGTAGTAATAGCCAGTATATCAGTATTTATACTGGTTCTTCAAGCTCCAGTTTCCATAGGGCAGCACAAAAAGGTTGAGGTGGCATCTTTACATGCAATTAAGTTACCCTACAGGAGAGGAAGCATGAGTTAGGGAAACCAAATCTTCTATAGTGGGCAGAAAGCATATCTGATCTTTCCACAAAGAGAAACATGTTTTTACTATACTGACCAGTAAGAAAAATAGAACAAACAAAGAAAAAAACAGAAAGAACAGATCTTTGCTTCAGATGAAAACACTATCTCTACCTACTTAGGCTGTTTACTATACTAACATTTTTGAAATAATAATCCGGAGCAAAGCTGGACAGTGCCTCTGCTTATAAGACATGAAGAAATGTAAGAGACTCATGGAGAATTGTCTCTCCACAACATTACCCTGTCAAAACATATTTATATTAAGAGCATTCTCTCTCTGTCTTTCTCCCATCTCTGCATTTCCATGTCTCTCTCTCTCTCTCTCTCTGTCTCTTATACACACACAAACACACACACATGCACATACACACACACACACACAGAGAGAGAGAGAGAGCAAAAACTGAAGTATTTTGGGAGTGTCTTACAGCTTTAAAAGTATTCCCCCAAATTTTACAATGAAATATCAAGATGTTCATTTGGTGGGACCCTTAGAGTTTTAAAAATAGTTAATAGAAAAAAATCCTACTTTTTCAGTGATCATTAATAGTAAATGGAATGAATTCTAATCATATTAATATAATAGATAAGAATTATGACTGTAGAGAATAAATGGGAGACTGATATGCGGCAATTTTAAAAGAAAGAATTAGGAGCATTATGTGTAGCTAAGCAGATAGCTGGCTTAGGAAATAGGCTGCAATGAGAAAGTTTGAAGAATATTTGAAAAGAAGAAAACAATTTGAGTTAAATTTATAAATGAAAATAAATCCAGTCAGTTAAGGTGATGGAGGAGGAGTGAGGGTGAAGCAGTCCCGCTTCACTGAGCAAGATAATAGTCTGCTCAGAGCATTCTGGACCCAGGAATTTTAGAGACTAAAGATTTAAGGTGGCTATAAAAGAATGAATTGTAGTAGTTGACATAGGAAGGATGAATAAGGATATCAGTTGAAGCCTACTCAATGTAAGAAAAATCTGGCAATGTTTCAGAGATGATGATAGTCAAAACTATATATGGAAGGAGAAAAATTCTCTTAGAATTTTTCAGTATGGAAGCCATTTAACTCACATGGAAGTGAAGGTCTTTGAGACAGCCAGCTATTTCACAGGACACAAAGATCTGCTCTAGTGGGAGGTAACAGATATAGCCCTCCCAGCTTCTGTTTGAAGATATATACAGCACAAGTTTAGAAAATCCCCATTATTATATTATTTTTATCTTACCATAAATATTCATAGCATCATACCATAGAGGAAAATTGTGCCAAAGGAGAGAGAGAATTCTAGCACCAATGAGCTTATGGAACAATGTAATATGCAGAAAGAACAGAAGGAGAAATGTAATATACTGACTTTTAATTTTTATTTCAGACTGATGCTCATGGCTATCTAAAGCCATCCTCATTAGTAGAGGAGCAAAATAAATTATATCAGTACAGAAGGGAGGCACACCACAAAACTAAACCCCATTTTTGACAGGCTTATTTACTGCATAAATATGATGAAAATGTAAGTATTACCACTTACAATTATGCTTTGCAGTCAGGTTTTGTTCTCTGTTTTTAAAAATGCATGCATGTATTGTGGAAGAGATGGTGGATAAGACCAGTTTATTCACTCAAGAAAAAAAAAATCTTTGTATGCTGTCACACAGGGTGTACACATAGGGTGGGCACTAGCTTTTGATATTCCCACCTGGATCTGGTTTGAAATTGAGAAAGAAAAGGGCCAAATGCAGAATTGAATACATCAAGACTTAATCTTTCCTAAAACACATTTTGCATTACAAGCATAACCCCATAAAGAAATACATTTCATTTGGGCTTGATTTTCTCAAGAGCCACCTACTGCAATTGTGTGAAATCTTGTTGTCTGTGCAGTCTATCTTGGAGCACAATCGACACTAATTTGGATCTGTATTATAAAAGCTAAGCACATCTGGAAGCTGGGCTTGTGAAAAGGCATACCTTGCATTGTCATGTGCATAGTAAAGTGGAATTTCTGTTTCGAGTTGCAACTTTGGAATCAAGTTTGTTTTCAGGAGTTTTGTGTAGACATGAGTAGACATGAGTAGACATGAGCATACAGCAGAATCCACTGACTGAATTCTAGGAGTGTGAGTACAGTTCGATTTTATTTGCGACATCTGTAGGGAAACTACTGATGACAGTTGCATTGTCAAATAAATAGTAATATAATGGCTAATATTTATTCAGTTTTTTTCTACAATGGTACTATTATCAATCATCTCTATTACATAGATGAAGAAATGTAGGTTTAGAAGCTTATGTGACCTTCCTGGACTCACAAGCCTGTTAAATGATATTATCAGGATTTATACCAAGTTCTCTCTGACCCTAAAGTCCAAGTTCTTCATCAAGATCTAAGCATGACCTTGAGAAACACATTCTACAATTCTGCGAAGAAATAAATCTAAAATTGATTAGAAAAAGAGATGAGGCATGAGATTCAGTTAATTCAATTTGTTAGAGCATATTAATAAAAAATGTTTTCTGTTATGCTCTCCCACATTGGAAAGTCATTTTTATCCATAAGCCTGAGTCATAGTATGCAAACCAAACCCAGAAAGCTGACCTGCAAATATTATGCAAGATGCTGCCTTCAAGTGGGACCTAGTAACATAGTTTGTGGTTCAGCATGAAATATCACCTTTGTCAAAATCTCACACACACTTCAGTATTATAATCCCAATGGTGACAATATCCCAACTTTATAGCTTTGTGTCTCAACAATAGCTTGTTTAAAGAAATAATAATTTTGGATATTAAAGAGATACTTTAAAGTTTTAGTGTTAAATATGAAGTCTATGTTTAGGGATATCATTGAGTACAGAGCAGTCAGGAGTTAGAATACTTGGAATTCAATACATGTTGATCAGAAATAACAGTTTTTTAATATTGCAAAAGCAGTTTACTCAAAAAAATGTTTAAACGATTTGTATGACAAACGCAGGTAAAAGCTGAACAATTACATTATTTGTTTTCCAATATTTCAATTAAATTCATTTGAAAATAAAATGGGCTTTGATTAAAATTTTGATGGAACAAATTAATCACTACTTTATTGGTTGAGAAGATGCACTCATATTCATTATTCATTCAACCTGTCTTAATTTGGACTGAACTGCACCCTGACCTTGTTCTAGGTGTTAAGTACATAATGATAAGCAGAAGACAGACATTCCATTAGGGAGTTTACAGTCCAGAGGGAGCCAGACAGAAGAATCACTGTATCTTGACAAGTAAGAAACTTCATATGTCCCATGGTGACAACTTGAAAGCTTATAACATAGTAGGGCAAATGAGATAGGATGCAGACAGAGAGGTGGGTAATGATGTATCATACATAGTTTATAAAGAAAATAAAAAGCCTTTATTCTTTAAATTGAGAGCAAAAGAAAGTCAGTGCATGTCATTAACCAGAGATTGATGTAGTCCAATTTATGTTAAATTTTGTTTCTCTCTTGTTGCCATGTGGAGAATGAAATGTAGGAGGGATGGGTAAGAACGGAGATCGGAACTAGGACATTGCAATGTCCAAATAGAGAGCATCAGTAGTAATATGGTAGATGATTGTGGCTCAAATAGGGTTGGTTTTAGTGCAAATGAAGATAGTGAAATATGAGAGGTTAAAAAGTCATAACACAGAGATCAGTCGTGAGGGGAAGAAGGGTAAACTGAAATGAGTATGAGTTATGTGGCAAGGAGAAATTGCTAAGGACAGCATTTAAGTTCCTAGATTGTGCAACTGGGTGTGCAGTGGTACCATTTATTGAGATTTTTAAAAAATCTGAAAAAGGACAAAGCTTAAGGAAAGGAAACTATAAGTTTGGTTTTTAAATTGCATTTGAATTGGTTTTTGCATTGTTTGATTGAATCTATAAAGTGCAGTGGACCCGCTGTTGAGACATTTAAGTGAAGATATTGACTAAGCTGTTGCATACATTGATGTAGATCTCTAAAATCAGTTCTGGAATACTGACTAACATGGATGAATCTCTTATAAAAAATAAAGTAAAAATTAACTTGGTGCTATGTGGAATCCTATTATATCCAGGAAATTCATCCTAGAAAAGTTAAAAAAAATGCTTGTTAATACTTATCACTTGGTTTAAAACTCATTATAGAAAGGAGAGGAAAATATGAATATGTTGGGGAAAATTAACAAAAAAGAAGCCTCTTAATATAAAAGTGAAAAACATTTTAGAGCCAATGCCATGCACACAGAAGTATAGTACACTCAAAGAAATGTTTTTTTTCCTTATTTTTTTTGAGTTGCGTAGGCTTGAGTATATACTGATATAACATGCCTCATTTGGATATGTATTTTTATCACACCTATAAATATTAACTATATATAGTGCATATGCAGATGAAATGCTAATAAATTTATAAAAGTATAACATGCTACTAAAGATAACCATTTTGCAAACACCACATAGTCCCAAATTATTCTCTGAAGATTTCCCATTTTTTTAAAAAAAGTAGAAACAGAACCAATAAGACAGTAGTGAATATTTTAGTGACACAGAATGCCCAGTAAAACAGAATTTGTATTTTAAAGATTTGTACTTGGGCTTTTATAGTGTTTTCAGAATTAATGTCCCAAACTAATAAACTCAGATAGCTACAGATAACCCCAAACTAACCACCTGCCTCCACTTATCCATTTTCTTTTTTTCTTATAATACAAACATAATAAGGTGTCAGATAAAACTTGCAAGTTAATGCAAGTAGATGACATATGATCTGTTAAGCTTGGAAAAAAGGAGAAAAATAAAACTGCTAAAGAACTAAGGCCTCATTTGAAGAAGGCAAAAAAGGAGAAAGACCACTGATAAAAGCAAAGTAAGGCACCTGGAGGACATGTTTGATAAAAAGTAAAATAAAGTGGAAGTGAATAAGAGTTCAAAAGATTGTCACGGATATCATAACTAGGAAAGGAGGAAAAAGGAGAGCCACAATAATAGTAAGTACCCCTCCCTGCAGTAAAAGAAACACCATGTCTTTGGAAAAGCTCAACTAGAGATATAGTCTAGTGAACTTACTGGACTATAAAAATAAAGTTCTTCAGACATTCAAGCAAAAAGATCAGTTCCCTTACTCTATTAGTCAGCAAATATTTATTGACTGCTTACTCTGTTTTAGGCATTTTGCCAGTTGTGGAAAGAATGGTGAACAGGACGGATAACAGACCATGTTCTCATGGCGCTTATGCAGGAAAAAAAATATCAGATTGGCTCCCAAGCCTCTTATTAGTCATTATTAATGCCTGGAACCTGTGGATCAATGCCTGAAATGACTTTGGGAAAGAAAATGAAGAAAATGTGCCTGAAGAGGTCTATACCCAGCCAAACTGCCCTTCTATATAAGGAAAACAAATAATTTTGAACATGCAAGTATTGTTTCTACTAACAATACTGTTAGTAGACAATATTGTTTCTACTAACAATACTGTTAGTAGACAATATTGTTTCTACTAACAATACTGTTAGTAGACAATATTGTTTCTACTAACAATACTGTTAGTAGACAATATTGTTTCTACTAACAATACTGTTAGTAGACAATATTGTTTCTACTAACAATACTGTTAGTAGACAATATTGTTTCTACTAACAATACTGTTAGTAGACAATATTGTTTCTACTAACAATACTGTTAGTAGACAATATTGTTTCTACTAACAATACTGTTAGTAGACAATATTGTTTCTACTAACCATTGTTGAAGAAACCATTAGTGGATGTAGCCCATCCAAATAAGAAACGAATAGAGAAACTAAGGCAAAGGGGCTGGCAGGTTAGCATTGAAACCAATTACAAACGACTGGGAATAAAACAAATATGGTGATTATTTTAGAAAAGAGAACATAGAATATTTAAACGCTCAATGAGGAAATAATACAGCTGTTCAAATCTAGTAAAATATACTGTAAAACTGAATAAAATTGATTTTAAAAATATAATTCACTATGTTAGAGCTTAGAGTGGTTACAAAATTTTACTGACCATTGGTAATAAAATGAATTCATGAAATTGTAATGCACTACCTTCTAAAATAGCACTAGGCCCAATTGAGTCTGTGGATGAATCCTATGACACCTTTAATACATGGATAACCTAAAGTTATCTAATATATTCCAGAGCATAGAAGAAAATGGAATACTTTCATATTATGCTGAAAGCATCATAACACTGATACGCAAATCTAACAGAAAACAATAAAAGATAATTACAGATCAGTCTCGTGTATGGTTACTGATGCAAATGCCTGAATAAATTTTAGTACATTACTAATGTGGATTCATACCATAGAGGCAAGGATGAGTTTGCATTAAGGGATCAACTGTGCTTAATACTTGGTTTGGACTTTTTTCCCCATTTTATTTCACTTTCCTTCTATTTGGAGAATTTGGAAAGCAAACAACACACTCCCAAGATCCCTTGTAATTAACATTCTGGATGTGAATTTGATTTATGCTAATATAGAAGGAAAAAACAAGGAAAGTCAATGTCATCTGATTGGAGCAGTGTTGATAGAAAAACAGCCTCTGGTAGGAGTGAGTGTTGGCAGGAGCTCTTCCACTGTTGGGTCATTAGTTTCATGGGTGTGGTAGCTGCAGTGTCCTGACTTTGGATCACAGAGGCAGTTATGTGACTTAGACACCAAAACACCTGCTAGCTCCTTGACTCTCCCTTTCCCTATCCCAGCCAGGCATATCTGATTACTTATATTTGCCTTCATTTCACTCCTCCTCTCTTGGTACAGTGGTGTAGAAGCCTCTTCTCCTAACTGAGGTTAAATCTACAACTTTACTTCTGCATGCCTCTCCCATTCCTTCCCACCTGTGTGGGTTACTCTTCTGATTGTGTCTACCATGATTTTGAATCTACCAAATTTTCCTACCAAGATTTAAACATATTCGAACAACTCTTAGCTTTAACATATTGTCATCTACTACTTCTTACAACCTCCAAAAACTTGTTGTTTAGGTCAAGCTAAGCTTATTAGACAGTAAGTACTCACTTACAGCAAGAAAGAACACTACCTTGACAGAATCTTCACAGTGTCTGAATGAGGATAGGTAAGGTATGTATTTATAGAGTTCTAGGGCCTAGGCTGAATGTTTTTGCAGTGGATTTCAAAAGTAGAAAACTGGGTTGGAATTGGGCAAAGTTTATGACTGGATTGGTGAGCAAAGCAAGTCAAACATTAAAGCAAGTTTTGGGCAAGGTATTCGTCTTAATAGGTAAATTATTTTAGATGATCCAGAGTCATATCTCACAGGAAGAAGTGGCTAAGTTCCTAGTCATCAATACTGTTTTACTTAGATACAGTCTGGTCTTGGTATTGTTTTACACAAGGGTAGAAAATTCTGTTTCATTTTTAAAACAAAGAAAGAAGCAAACAAAAGCTCTCAAACTCAAGTTCCTTTTATTTAGCACACTCTTTCTCTTCCTCCTTAAAATTAAAGTTTTTGGAATTGCTATCTATTTTCTTTTTCTCCCCAGATACTACAATCTATTAATCTGCTTCTACTTTGGTAAGGTCACTAATAATAATTAACAAGTATATAATTTTCAGTTAATTTTCTTATTTGATCTCTCACCTTTTAGGCACTGCCAAACCCTTGTTGGAAACCTCACCCATCTCTTGGCTTGCAGGATGTCATCCTCTTCTCCTGTCTGCCTGCCCCTTCTCAGTTTCCTTTACAGAGTTCCTTTTCTCTGCTGTGCACTACATGCAGGGCTCTGCCTGATAAATCAAATTATATCTATTGAGGTCTTCTATTTAAAAGAATTAATTGGTAAGTTTCAACTTTCTCCCCAACCATCACTCAACATATTTAGTTTATGAACCCAGTTTATTACAGTTAGTTATTATTGTTTACATTATGGTTTTATTTTTAGAATTAAAAATGTATAACTAGTATATATTTACAATTATTTAGACTTAGTTATCTGATTACCATCCTTTTTAATGCTCAAAACAGTATTATTAAACTCTTAAATCATTTTGATTTTTCTTCTGGTCATCTAAGCTATACTTTTGAATTCACATGGGAGAGCAAAGAGGGAGAAATATGGAGATAGTATACATTCAGAGTTTTGCATTTCCAAAAGGTATTTTTCTCTCTTTTTTTCACATTAGAAAAACAAGGTGGTTGTAGGATTTCTAATTCCAAGAATGCTCTACAAACATTAGGTGTAATTTTTTCTTCTACTAATTAATGCTCTAGAGAATAGAAATTCAATTTTTATTCCTTTCTGATAATAACTTTCTTGAAAAATTATTCCTCATCTTTCAACATTAGGTTTTGTTTAGGCCTTGAAACTCAAAGATTTCATCAAAAGATAACTAGGTTTACTCCCTTTCATTCTCTCCCATCTTTATTTCCTTCCTTCCTTCTTTCCTTCCTTCCTTCTTTCTTTCCTTCCTTCTCCCTTCCTTCTTTCTCACTTTCTTTTTTCTTTTTCTTACTTACCTTCTTCCTTCCTTCCTTCCCTCCCTCCCTCTTTCCTTCCCTCCTGCTTCCTCCCTCTGCCTTGCCTTTGCCCTGCCCCTTCCCTTCTCTTCTCTTCCCTTCCCTTCCCTTCCCTTCCCTTCCCTTCCCTTCCCTTCTCTACTTTTTACTCTCTCTCCTTCTGTCTTTCTTTCTGTTTT
The DNA here is from genome assembly GCF_029289425.2 of Pan paniscus. Classification (NCBI taxonomy): domain Eukaryota; kingdom Metazoa; phylum Chordata; class Mammalia; order Primates; family Hominidae; genus Pan; species Pan paniscus. The sequence goes on from NC_073254.2 coordinate 113,813,290, forward strand.
ATGCTTTTCTTTTCTGATACTGAAGGGACATTTTGAATAATCAGAATCAGTCTTCAATTGAAGAAAGTTTTAGATTTGTCTGGAAAACATTTTTTTTTTGTAAAATGATATGCTGTGTTGGAAGTCTCAATACTGTAATGATGTCATTACAAATTAACAAATTTATTTATTTGCATCTGCTCTCAAGCAATATTCCTAGAGGATATGTGTGTGTGCGTGTGTCTGTGTGTTTGTTTCAAAAATTGTCAAACTAATTCACATTCCCACCAACAGTGTATAAGTGTTCCATTTTCTCAGCAGCCTCACCACCATATGTTATTTTTTGACTTTTTAATAAAAGCCATTCTGACTGGTGTGAGATGGTATCTCATTGTGGTTTTGATTTGCATTTCTCTGATGATTAGTGGTGATTAGCATTTTTTCATTGGCAGTTTGATGATTTCTCAAAGAATTGAGAGTTGAATTACCATTTGATCCAGCAATCTTGTTACCAGGTGCATACCCAAAGGCAAGTAAATCATTCTACCAAAAAGACACATGCACCCATATGTTTGTCACTATTTACAATAGAAAAGGCATGGAATCAACCCAGGTGCCCACCAATGGCAGACTGGAATATTTTTAAAAATGTGATACATATACACTATGGAATACTATGCAGCCATTAAAAATGATGAAATCATGTTCTTTGCAGCAACATGGATGCAGCTGGAAACCATTATCCTAAGTGAACAAACAGAAACAGAAAAGCAAATACCACATGTTCTCACTTATAAATGGTCATAAGAATGGTAACAGTAGACACTGAGGAATACAAGGGTTAGGAGGGGATTAAGGGTGGAAATAAACTAACTTTTGGGTACTATGCTCACTACCTGGGTGACGAAATCATTTGTACTCCAAACCTCAGCATCACACAATATATGTTTGTAATAAATCTGCACATGTACTCCCTGATTCTAAAATAAAAGTTAAAAGTAAAGAATAAATTGTCAGACTGATTTTATGCTTTCTTCATTGGCTTATTTGTTACTATTTTTTAAATTGACTTTTATTTCTTATCTTTTATTAGAACAGTTTATATTATGGATATTAATCATTCGCTGATATTTTTCTTGTTACTCTGCAGGCCACTTTGCTTTTAACATTTTAAATGATGTCTACCAGCATAAGATCTTAAATATTTTTGTAGACAAGTTTATCATTGTTTTCTATTTTTTTCTTCCTACAGAAGATATTGCTTATATAAAGTTTCTATAAGTACTCTTCTGTAGTTTCCCCCAGACGTTTATGTATGTATTTATATTTAATGTTTTAATCAATCTGCATAACTTGTTTGTATGTGCATGTGTGTGTATATACTGGATGAGGTAAGTCTCTAACATGATTTTTGTCTTTGACTCCATTTTATACAAAATCAGTCTTTCTCTCAATGTTTACAAAAATAATGCTTACTGCTAGCAAAATTTATATATATATGCATAGATTTATTTCACACTCTCCGATACGGTTTGGCTGTGTCCCCACCCAAATCTCATCTTAAATATCCATGTGTTGTGGGAAGGACCTGGTGGGAGGTAACTGAATCATGGAGGCAAGTCTTTTCAGTGCTGTTCTTGTGATAATGAATAAGTTGCATGAGATCTGATGGTTTTAAAAACCGGAGTTTTCCTGCACAAACTCTCTTCTCTTGTCTGCTGCCACATGAGATGTGCCTTTCACCTTCGCCATGATTATGAGGTCTCCCCAGCCATGTGGAACTGTAAATCCACTAAATCTCTTACTTTGTAAATTACCCATTCTTGGGTATGTCTTTATAAGCTGCGTGAAAATTGACTGATACAGTAAATTGATGCCAGTAGAGTGGGGTACTGCTGAAAATATAACCAAAAATGTGGAAATGACTTTGGAACAGTGTAACAGGCAGAGGATGGAATAGTTTGGAGGGCGCAGAAGAAGACAGGAAAATGTGGGAAGGTTTGGAACTTCCTGGAGACTTGTTGAATGACTTTTCCCAAAATGCTGGTAGCAATATGGACAACAAAGTCCAAGATGAGGTAGTCTCAGATGGAAATGAAGAACTTGTTGGGAACTGGAGCAAAGGTGACTCTTGTTATGTTTTAGCAAAGAGACTGGAGGCATTTTGCCCCTGCCATACAGATCTGTGGAACTTTGAAATTGAGAGAGATAATTTAGGGTATCTGGCAGAAGAAATTTCTAAGCAGCAAAGCATTCAAGATGTGACATGGGTGCTGTTATAGGCATTCAGTTTTACAAGGGAAGCAGTGCATAAAAGTTCAGAAAATTTGCGGCCTGGCAATGTAATAGAAAACAAAATCTCACTTTCTAAGGATAAATTCAAGTTGGCTGCAGAAATTTACATAAGTAACGAGGAAATGAATATTAATCCCAAAGAGAAAGGGGAAATTGTCTCCAGGGCATGTCAGGAGGCCTGGAGGCCTAGGAAGAAAAAGTGGTTTCATGGGCCAGGCTTAGGGTCCTTTGCTGTATGTAGCCTAGGGACTTGGTACCCTGCAACCCAGTGGTTCCAGCTGTGACCGAAAGGGGCCAATGTAGAGCTCAGGCCATGGCTTCACAGGGTGCAAGCCTTAAGCCTTAGCAGTTTCCACGTGATATTGAGCCTGGGAGTGCACAGAAGTCAAGAATTGAGGTTTGAGAACCTCTGCCTAGATTGCAGTGGATGTATGGAAATACCTGGATGTCCAGGCAGATGTTTGCTGCAGAGATGGGGCCCTCATGGAGAACCTCTGCTAGGGCAGTGCAGAAGGGAAATGTGGGGTTGGAGCCCCCACACAGAGTCCCTACTGGGGCACCACCTAGTGGAGCTGTGAGAAGAGGGTCACCAACCTCCAGACCCTAGAATGGTAGATCCACTGACAACCTGCACCATGTGCCTAAAAAAGCTGCAGACTCTCAATGCCAGCCTGGTAAAGCAGAAAGCAGCCAGGAGGGAGGCTGTACTCTGCAATGCAACAGCGGCAGGGCTGCCCAAGACCATGAGAACCCACCTCTTGCATCAGCATGACCTGGATGTGAGACATGGAGTCAAAGGAGATCATTTTGGAGCTTTAAGATTTAACTGCCCTGCTGGATTGCAGATTTGCATGGGGCCTGTAGCCCCTTTCATTTTGGCCAGTTTCTTCCATTGGAAATGCTGTGTTTACCCAATGCCTGTATCCCCATTGGATTTAGGAAATAACTAACTTGCTTTTGATTTTACATGATCATAGGCAGAAGGGAGTTGCCTTGTCTTGGAAGATACTTTGGACTGAGAACTTTTGAGTTAATGCTGAAATGAGTTAAGACTTCAGGGAATGTTAAAAAGACATGAATGGTTTTGAAATGTGGGGACATGAGATATGGGAGGGGCTTGAGTGGAATGATATGATTTGGCTCATCCCCACTCAAATCTCATCTTAAATTTCCTTGTGTTGTAGGACAGACCCAGTGGGAGGTAATTGAATCATGGGGCAGGTCTTTCAAGTGCTGTTTTCATGATAGTGAGTAAGTCTCACAAGATCTGGTAGTTTTAAAAATGGGAATTTCCCTGAACAAGCTCTCTCTCTTCTCTTTTCTGCTGCCATGTGAGATGTGCCTTTCACTTTCCACCATGATTTTGATGTCTCCCCAGCCACATGGAACTGTAAGTCAATTAAACCTCTTTCTTTGTAAATTTCCCAGTCTTGGGTATGTCTTTATCACCAGTGTGAAAATGGACTAATACACTCTTTATTCTGTTTTACTGACCTATCTGTCTATTACTGTGTGTATGCTACAATGTTTTACTTGTCTGGCTTTTTATTATGATGTCATATTTTCCAGACCACTAATTCTCAATCCTATGTCAGTTCATATCACTAGGGAATTTTTGGAAGGTGTGAAGTGTTTTACACCTTGTCACACCTGACTGAGGGTATATCATTAGCTTTAATAAGTGAGGACCAGAGATGTTAAAATATTACAATAAATGAAAAAGTCCAACCCAACAAATAATTACCTTTACCAAAATTTCAATAATACTTCTCGGCCAGAAGTGGTGGCTCATGCCTGTAATCCCAGCACTTTGGGAGTCTGAGGCAGGCAGATCACCTGAGGTCAGGAGTTTGAGACCAGCCTGGCCAACAGAGTGAAACCCCCTCTCTACTAAAAATACAAAAAAATTAGCCAGGTGTGGTGGTGGGTGCCTGTAATCGCAGCTACTCAGGAGGCTGAGGCAGGAGAATTGTTCGCACCCAGGAGGCTGAGATTGCAGTGAGCCAAGATTGTACCATTACAGTCCAGTCTGGGTGACAGAGCAAGAGTCCATCTCAAAAACAAAAATATTAATAATAATACTTTTATGTAAGAAATTGGTTTCAAGGAAAAAATAAGCAAGAAATCAATCAAACAAAACTAGTTTAGAATCAGTTTATCAAGTACAATTTAAAAATTTGAATTTGATTAAGAATTATTTAAATGTATTAGCTGATTTGGAGGAGAATGAACAATTACAGAGAATTAAGAATTAAGATTGATGCTTATCATCCATGAAAAAGCATTCTTAATTTGTTTTATATTTATAGGAAAGTTGTATTTTTCCTCCATTCAGATTTTACACATTCTTATCAGATTAATCTAGGGGAAATTTAGAGATTTTGCTATCACTGTAAAGGATTTTTTAAAATATTTCACTACATTTTTATTATGTATATCCATTAGATTTTCCAGTCATGAAAGCTTGTGCATGTGACTAGTAAAGACATATATTTTTGTTGTTGTTGTTGAAATTGTACTCAATTCTTTTTCTTCTCACTTGGGAATTTATTTCTTCTTAAATAAATTTTATTGTGTATATTTAAGATATGTGGCATGTTGTTATAAGATATAGTAAAACAGTTATTATAGTGGAACAAATTAACATATCCATCATCTCACATAGTTACACATTGTCCTCCCCCACCCCTTGGCAAGAACAGCTATAATTTACTAATTTAGCAAAACTCCTGAATACAATACACTGTTATTAGCTATAGTCCTCATGGTGTACATCCAATCTTTCTACTCCTTTATCCCACGTATTTGCTACTTTATATCCTTTCATCTACTTCCCTTATTTTCTCTCTTCACCCTGATAACAATTGCTGTACTCTCTCTGTATATATTTGACCTTTATTTTTAGGTTGCATGCAACCTGAAGTGCCAGCATGTAATATTTTATTTCTGTGTCTGGCATGTGATTTATTTTACTTGGCATAATGTCCTCTAGGTTCATCTATACTTTAATAAATGGCAGTGTCTCTTCCTTTTTTAAGGCTGAATAATATTCCATTGCATTTTTACTACTATTTCTTTATCTATTAGTCCATTGATGGACACCTAGGTTGTTTCTATAGCTCGGCTATTGTGAATAATGCTACAGTGCACATGAGAGTGCAGGTATGTTTATGAGGTGTTGATTTTATTTCCCTTGGGTATATACACAGGGGAGGGATTGTTGTATTACATAGCAGTTCTTTTAGTAGGTTCTTTAGGAAGTGCCATACTGTTTTCCATAATGACTGCATCAATCTACATTCCCACCAACAGCATACTCGGGTTCCCTTTCCTCTACACTCTCTCCAACACCCCTTATTTCTGTTTTCTTTTCTTTTATTTATTTATTTATTTATTTTGAGATGGAGTCTCACTCTGTTGCCAGGATGGAGTGCAGTGGTGCGATCTCGGCTCACTGTAAGCTCCGCCTCCCAGGTTCAAGTAATTCTCCTGCCTCAGCCTCCCAAGTAGCTGGGGCTATGGCACACACCACCACATCCAGCTAATTTTTGTATTTTTAGTAGAGACGGGGTTTCACAATGTTGGCCAGGATGGTCTCAATCTCTTGACCTTGTGATCCGCCTGCCTCGGCTTACCAATTCTTTTTAATAACAGCTAATTTAACAGGTGTAAAGTCATATCTCATAGTGGTTTTAATTTGAATTTCCCTGATGATTAGTGATATTGAGCATCTTTTCATATTACCTCTTGGCCATTTTTGTGACATCTTTGGAGAAATTTTTATACAAGTCTTTTGCCTATTTTTAAATCAGGCTATATGTTTTCTTGCTATTGAGTTGCATGAATTCTTTTATAACTCTTGGATATTAACCCCTTATCTAATATTTTTCCAAATTATAGGTTGCCTTTTTATTTTCTTGACTGTTTATTTTGCTGTGCAGGAGCTTTTTAGTTTGATGTAGTCCAGTTTATTTATTTTTGCTTTGGATGCCTGAGCTTTTGATGTGATATCCAATAAATTATTGCAAGGCAAATGTCAAAGAACTCTTCATCTATGTTTTCTTCTAGGATTTTTATGGTTTCAGGTCTTACATTTATATTTTTTATACATTTTTTTTTTTTTTTGAGACAGTCTGGCTCTGTTGCCCAAACTGGAGTGCAATGGCTCAAGCTCTGCTCACTGCAAGCTCTGCCTCCCGGGTTCACACCATTCTCCTGCCTCAGCCTCCCGAGTAGCTGGGACTACAGGCGCCTGCCACCACGCCCGGCTAATTTTTTGTATTTTTAGTGGAGATGGGGTTTCACCGTGTTAGTCAGGATGGTCTCGATTTCCTGACCTCGTGATCCGCACACCTCGGCCTCCCGAAGTGCTGGGATTTCAGGTGTGAGCCACCGTGCCCGGCCACCTTTTATATATTTTTTAGTTGATTTATGTGTATGGTGTAAGATAAAGGTCTAATTCCATGCTTTTGCAAATGAAGACACGGTTTTCTTAAAATAATTTATGGAAGGATTAACCTTTCACCATTATGTCTTTTTGGTGCCCTAGTCACAAATTAATTGACCATGTATGTTTCAATTTATTTTTGGGCTCTATATTTTGTTCCCCTCATCTATGTGTCTGCTTTTATGTTGGAACCATGCTATTTTGATTACTATAGCATTGTAATATGATTTTAAATCAAGAAATGTGATGCTTCCAACTTTGTTTCCCCACTCCTCTGCCTCAGGATTACTTTGGCAATTTAGGGGTTTTTGGGGGGTCCAATTTTAGCATTAGTTTTTCTATTTCTGTGAAGAATGCCATTGGGATATTAATAGGAACTGCATTAAATCTATATATTGCTTTAGGTAGTATGGACTTTTTAACAACATTAATTCTTTTAATCCATGACCATGGAATATATTTTATTTATTGGCTTTTTCTTTAATTTCTGATATTGTTTGGCTGTGTCCCCACCCAAATCTCATCTTAAATTGTAGATCCCATAATCCCCACGTGTTGTGGGAGGGACCCAGTGGGCAGCGGCAGGTAGTTTAATTATGGGGACAGTTACCCACATGCTGTTCTCATGATAGTGAGTGAGTTCTCACAAGATCTGATGGTTTTATAAGGGGCATTTCCCCCTTTTTGCTCAGCACTTCTCCTTGCTGCCACCATGTGAAGAAGGATGTGCTTGCTTTACCTTCTGCCATGATTATAAGTTTCCTGAGGCCCCCCTCAGCCATGCTTAACTGTGAGTCAATTAAACCTCTTTCCTTTATAAATTACCATGTCTCAGGTATGTCTTTATTAGCAGCATGAGAATGGACTAATACAATTTCTTTCATCAATGTTCTATAGTTTTCAGTGGACAATCTTTCACCTCTTGGTTAAATTGATTCCTAAGTATTTTATTTTATTATTTAATATTATCATAAATGGGATTCTTTTCTTGATTTTTTTTTTTTGGGTAGGCAATTCTCTGTGTATAAAAATGCCATGGGTTTTTTATATTGATTTTATATTCTGCAATTTTACTGAACTCATTAATTAAAGCTAACAGTTTTTCAATGGAATCTTTGGCATTTTCTACATATAGGATTATGTATTCTGCAAATAGAGACAATTTTACGTCTTCTTTTCTGGTTTGGATACTTTTTATTTATTTTTATTTGTCTAATTGTTCTTGACAGCACTACCAGTACTATGTTGAAAAGAAGGAGCTAGAGTGTGCATATTTGCCTTGTGCCAGATCTTAAAGAAAAAGTCTCAGTTTCTCCTCATTAGCTATGATGTTAGCTATGGGTTTTTCATAAATGGCCTTTATTATGTTAAGGAACTTTCCTTGTATACCTAAATTCTTAGAAGTTTTTTATCAAGAAATGATGTTGAAATTTGTTGAATGCTTTTGCTGAATCAATTGTTATGATCAGGTAGTTTTTGCCTTTTATTCTATTAATATGATGTAACACATTTGTTGATTTGCATTTGGTAAACCAGTTTTGCATACCAGGAATAAATTCCACTTTATCATGATGCATAATTTATTTTATGTGCTGTTGAATTTGATTTGCTAATATTTTTTGAGGAATTTTGCATTAATATGCATAAGAGATATTGGTCTGTAGTTTTATTTTCTTGTGGTATCTTTGGCTCACATATGATAGTCATGCTGGCCTTGTAAAATGTGCTAAGAAGTATTCTACTGTTTGGAAGAGTTTTAAAACTATTGGTATTAATTCTTCTTTGAAAGCTTTGTAGAATTCAAATGTAAAGCCATCTGGTCCTGGGCATTTTGTGGGGGAAAGGTGGGGAGGCTTTTAATTACAGCTTTAATTTATTCTTTTGTTATTGGTCTCTTCAGGCTTTATATTTCTTTTTGATTCAATCCTGTTAGGTTGTAATTTTCTAGGAATTTATCTATTTTTTGAGGCTATCAAACTTATTGGCATATAATTTTTCTAATAGTCCAACATCCTTTTTGTTTCTGAGGAGTCTGTTGTAATACATCCAATTTTACTTCTGATTTTACATACTTGAATCTTCTCTCATTGTTTCTTAGGTAATTTAGCTAAGATTTTGTTAAATTTTGTGTGTTTTTAAAAAATAACCATTAGTTTTATAGCTATTTTTGTATAGGTTTTCTATTATTTATTTATTTATTTTCTATTCTTTACTATTTTATTCCTTTTGCTAACTTTTGATTTAGTTTGTTCTTTTTTTCCTAGATCCTTGAGGCATAATGTTAGGCCATTCATTTGAGAAACATTTTTTTTCACTTTTTTCTTCATTTCTGAAGGACAGATACAATGGGTATAGTATTCTTGGTTGACAGTTTTTGTTCTGTTTTGTTTTCTCACACTTTGAATAAAACATCTCATTGTCTCCTGGCCTGTAAGGTTTCTGCTGAGAAATATGCTGATAGTCTACATGATTTTCTGCTATGTCACTTGACACTTTTCTCTTGCCACTTGTAAAATTCTCTTTGTCTTTGACTTTTGATAGTTTAATAATAATGTGCCTCAGAGAGGACCTTTTTGGGTTGAATCTGTTTGAGAATATTTGAGCTCCATGGATCTGGATGTTTATATTTCTTCCAAGACTTGGGTTTTTTTCAGCAATTATTTCACTAAATAAGCTTATTGACCTTATCTTCATCTCTCTTCTTTCTAGAACTCCGATGCTGTGAATATTTAATTTACTTAATTGTGTCCCAGGAGTCTCATATGCTATTTTTATTATTTTTTATTATTCTTTCTTTTTATCCTGTCACTTGGTAATTTCAAAAGACCTATCTTTAAGTTCACAGGTACTTTCTTCTGCTAGATCTAGTCTATTGATGAGGCTCTTGATTATATTTTACATTACATTCATTGAATTCTTCAGCTTCAAGATTTGTGTTTGGTTCTCTTTTATGATATTTATCTCTTTGTTAAATTTCTCATTTAAAGCATGAACTGTTTTTTTCTGATTTTTTTAAATTACCTTTATGTATTCTCTTTTATCTTGTTGAGTTTTCTTAGGATTATTATTTTGAGTTTTTTGGGGGGAATTTGTAAATTTTCTTTACTTTAAGAAAGCTACTGGAGAATTATTGTGTTCCTTTGAGGGTGTATACTTCTTTGCTTTTTCATGTGGTTTGTGCCCCTGTGTTGATGTCTGCACATCCAGTAGAAAAATCACCTCTCCAAATTTTAGATTGGCTTTCATAGAAAAAGATTTTTACCTTCAGATGGACCTTAGAGTACCAGAGGGAAAGGGTATGTTGACTGTTTCTGAGTGGATGCGATAGTATAGCATCTATGCCATACCATCATCTCCTTCATTTACACTCAAAATCAGAGATGACTCTGGATGCCTCAGAGGCCTAGGCTGTAGGAGTCTATGGAAATGGCTATGGAAGTGTAGGTTGTTAAGACCCTTGGTGGCAAGGGCTTTTGGGATTCTTCTCTCCTCATTTTTCCTTACAATAGACAGTCTTGGTTCCTTCTTGGGGTCCAAGGGGGATATCTCTTCAATATACAAAGGGGATCCCTCTTCATGTTGAATATGATACAGCCCACAATCAGCTTCAGAAGTTATGGGTTCTAGACTGCAAGTGCTCAGAGTGGTTGTGGTGCTGAGGTCCTGGTCTCAGGGTCCAGAGAACCTATTGTGCCACCTGGGTCTCAGGGCATATGTTCAGTTTCTGAGTCAGTGTGGGATGTGGATTGCCTACAAAGCTAGGGTCTGTGACTCTGAGAACCCCCAGCAGCTCAGGCCCTGGGGGACAAGTTTTAGCTGTAATTCTGTCCCTGAAGGGCAGGGTATAGAAATGCCCTGGCTCCAGGGAAAAGAGGATTCTCTGAAGATTTGAGCACACGCAGCAGAGTACAACTGGAATTTGAGAATGAGATCCAAGAGGGCACTATGTCTACTCAGTCACCAGAAGATGCAGCATCACATAGTGGTGACTCTGGATCTAAGATGGTGGTATACAGCAGTGTTTTCAGGTTCAGTGGCAGCAATAAACCCAGAATGGCAGAGCAAGCTATCACTTGAGCCCTGGGGGACAGGGGACAGCTCAGTGATGATTCCATTCCCTGGGTAGGAGGTTGTGTCAACAGCTCAGACTCTAGGGTGTTATTCTAGTTCCAGAGCAGCAGGGTACTACAGTTGTTTGGCCTATATGGGAGTGTGTCTCAGCTCGGTCAATCCTCTGTTTCCCTGGGATGTGGGGTACCATGTCAGTTCAGTTCTGGGATGCACAGATGCTTGACTTGGCCAAAGCACCAATTCCCCATGAGTCAGGGCTCCATTTCAGCTCAAGCACAGGAAAGGTGTGACTGCTCTGGGCAGCTAAAGTACTATTTCTCTGTGAGGTAGCACACTGCTTCAGCTTAGCCCCTGAGGGGCATGGCACAGGAGTAGCTGAGAAAAGCTGATGGAATGGCTTCATGGCAACTTGTCCCCATATGTTAGCATGTAGTATAAGCTTGGCCCAACGGTGATGAGCCATGAGGTGAGAGTGGTTCAGAGGTGACAAAGCCTAACTGATGGAAGGGTATCTTGATTATTTGTCCCCAAGCAATATTTATGGTTCCAAGATGGTGTAGTATGATAGTGGTTTGGGCCATGTTGGGAGGTATGAGTGGGATGGACACAGTGTCGATGCCTTCTCTGGGTCAGGGGGTGGGGTGCAGCTGTGTGCATCCCAGGCAGCTCCCTCAGCTGGGCTTAGTGCTTGTGAGGATTGCAGTAGTCCCTACTGTGAGGACTGTAGGTATTCAAGGTGGTGATGGGGGATGATGGGGAATTTGCTTACCTTTTCCCTATAGGAATAATTTCCCCTTGGTTCTAAGTGGATTCCAACTAGGTGATGGAGTGACAGAGGCAAGATGTTTCCTTCTGTTCTCTATGTGGCTATCCTGGGCTTCTTTGATCTACAAGGTTTCTGTTACTTCTTTTGTGTACTCCAGTGCTCTCCTTCCATTATTTTCATTAGAAAATATTATTGTTTCTGCTGTCTTTGTAGGGGAGATGAGTGCTGGGGGCTTCTAGTTGGCCATCTTGCTCTCAATCATTTTTTTGGAAGTGTTTTACTGGGCTTACTTTTAAAAATTTGTGTTTTATGAATTCCTTTGTTTTCTTTTGAGATAGATAATCATGTTTTCTGCAAGAGTGATATTTTCCTATCATTCTCACATATCCTATATGTATTAGTTTGTATAATCAAATTAACTAGAAGCAGTAGCCACAGTGGCATCCTTGCCTTATTTCTCATTTTAATGGAATCTCCATTAATGTTTTATCAGCACATATATTGTGTTTTGGTTCTTATTAGATATGCTTAGCTAAATTTTCTTTCTATTCTCAGGATATTAAGTACTTTTTATAAAGAAACTTTAATCTGAAGACAAGTGTTTCAGCTTTGAGGAAAACACTTTTGCAATGATTATTGCTTAATTTGTTTAGGATAAGATAAAAAGTGGGAGATACTTAATTGACCAAGTTGTTACAGTGACAGTTTAAAAAGTGCTTACAGTAAGAGTTGCACAAATGCTCCTTCTCTTTGTACTCATACATTTTTAATTATGTTTTCCTCAAACTTGAAGTGACTCTAATGTTGCTATTACTTCAATAGTACCACAAATAGTTAACTAACACCTATAAAGTGTATACTATGTGCTGGGCAGTATTCCATGTGATATATATATATATATATATATATATATATATATATATATATACCAATTTTTCCTCAAGGTGTATCATTTGGTAGAGATATTATTGTCTTTATTGTAGAAACATTGAACCAGTTATAGTAAAGAAAAAGTGATATTTTCAAAGCCATCCAGCTGATTATTGGCCATAATGCAAAGTATCGGGTGATGATGGCACATTACCCAAATGCCTCTCACAACCCCTCCCCATTTAAATCTCAAATAATGATTTCCTCTGTTATATTTCTGTATATCACCAAGAGATGAACTTCTGTTTCTCTCCTGTTTGTTTTGCATTCTTTCTCATGCATAATAATGATCTGTGTTTGGATTTGTGTCTTTTGGATCCACCATTTATTATTTTCTGCTGTATGTAGCAGTGGTAGTATCCAGCAACAGATCTTGTTGATGGCACTGGTAGTACCTCTGGGGAATCCAAACAAGAGTATTTCTTCATCATACTCTTGGCCGTGGTTCCCTCTACAAAGCTTCTGTTGTTTTCTGCCCATTTTCTTAGCAGGTACCCCATCATGCCAGCTAATTCTGTGAGCTACCCAACATTCTTTCAACAAATTTATATTATCCTTTTATTAGCTAGAACTGCTTTTTCTGCTCACATCCAAAATTTCTAACTGAGAGAGAAATTGGTACCTGGGAATGGGGTGCATCAGATACTTTCAAGGAAATGTGGAAACTAGTAATTGTTCATCTGGCATAGCTGGGGCAGAAACCAGTCAAAATCTTGCTTAAATGCCAAGACAGGTATTCAGTAATAGTGAAAAAGCTAATCAAATTGTTGTCTGTAGTCACCTGGCATCAAGTGCTCATTGCAGTGATGGCTTTGGGAATTGAGTTGCCCCCACCACAGAATAGTGGGGTGTACGTGAGGAATTTATGGACTTAGAGAAGGGGCAGCTGTTTTGAACATCAATGGACAGCTTAAAGAAACAGAATGACAAGTTAAAATCCTTGAATTCTAGGCTCATAGCACAGACTGAAATCCATGGAGTTTCTAGGATCAAGATAAAAGAATCTCTTATCTTTTGTTGCTGCAGGGACTGAGCTGGCAAAAAACAAAATGTGGTATTAGAGATAGTAAAATTAGACTATCAGTTGAATTCAGAGCTTTTCCTCGTCTCTTATGTAAAAATTAGAGAATTGGTAGGGAAAGATATTTTGGCACCTCGAACACTAACTCCCATTGATAGTCCATTGACACTGAAGAATACACTATGAAAATTCCTTGTACCTCTTCTTAAAGACACCCATCGTGACTTACCAAGGTAAGGATGCCCTGGGAAAATGGAACTGCTAAGATCTTTTGGAGATGCTTAGACACAAGCATTAAACACATTAATCTATTTTGCCAATTGGGAGGATTTTCTCTCTAAAACCTACTGGATGACTTGTGGAGCTCATGGGCAAACTAATGCCACAAGAAGTCCAGTTTTCTCTTGTGCTTTTATAATAGTTTCAAATTGCCTTAAATATCAACTTACCAGAATTTACGGCAAATGGCTGCCAGTTTGCCTAGAAACTAGATAAGGGATCTCAAAGGAACTGACCTGGGGGACTAATGACAGATTTTTTTTTTTTTTTTTTTGGTGGGAGTGGGGCATTGGGGAAGAGAATCATGGAAGAATTTTTTAAAATGGGCTCAGAACATAAAGAATATTCATGCTACATATTAATGCAAAGGACATTTCTAGCCAAACAGCTCATACATTTAGATGGACAAGATAACCTAATCTCCCAATGTAGGTCATCCTCCTTCTATAGCAACTTTAGAATTTAATGAACAAAGTGGCCATGATTGAAAAGATAGTGGCTACTCACAAACACAACAACACAGGTTTCCCCTTAGCAGTGTACCAAGATATTTTACCAAAAGTAGTAAATACAAACCTACAATACTATAAGATAACTGTTTGGACAAGTGTTTGTTTGAAGTCAGTTGATGATTGTTTTACTGCTTTTGTCGTGAAGGATTCATGTAGTGCCTCAAGTCAGCATCGTTATACCTTACACAACTGAATGCTTAATTCAATGTCATTATATTTCTCATAATTTCTTCCAAGCAAGGAACTCAATTTCCTATGAACAAAGCAGGAAAATGGGGTAATGCCCTTAGGTTACTTTAGTCTTATATACTTTATTGAAGAATAAGTTAGGTATCATGTCATAGGATACTACCTATGATTTGAAACATTTGAAACATATATATTGCTATTTATTTCACAGTCAGTACACAATAGAATTGAAATTAGTACATCTTCCAATTAAACCTAATTAGTTATTCACAATATCTTTATTCCTATCTCTGAAATAATGGGAATACTGGTTTAGAAACTAGTAATATTCAAGGGAGAAATGTTACACCAGGGTATTCAGTAATGGTTGCATGGGAGTAAACATTGCCAGCTGGCCAATTCAGAATCTCATGACCTGAGTCAGCAAACAATCAGGTGGGTTAGTGTGTTGTATAGGGTAATTGATATTGAAAGTCAAGAGGAAAGATAATTGATGATACATAATACATCAGGAAGGGTGGGTCCCCAGTTGGTCCCATGGGGAATTTTTATGTGACCATATTTATTTGTAAAAGACTGAGCTGTACATATAAAACTGGCAAGAGTTCAGAACCCCTAAGAATGAAAGATTTACATAAATCTACTTTTCCTTTCTTTCAGTCACTACTATGGCAAGATCAAGACTGGATCTAGGAGATCTCGGTTCAATATGGAGATTATCCAGAGATTCTACTGTTGAAGCCAGATGCTATAACTGAAGAGGGTTAAAACTGTCTCCTTTTGGGACACCGGTAAACTGGATTTTTGCTATGAGAGGAAGTTTCATAGTACAAGACAGGAAGTTTTTTTGATTAGAATGGGCAAAAGATTTTATATGAATTCTAGGTTGCCAAAGAGATAATTGCTAGTGGGAATGTTGTGAACCTATCATGCACATGTTTACCTTATTTGGGATTAAAATCCATACTATGGGCTGGGCGTGGTGGCTCACGCCTGTAATTCCAGTACTTTGGGAGGCCGAGGCGGATGGATCATGAGGTCAGGAGTTTGAGAAGATCCTGACTAACATGGTGAAACCCTGTCTCTACTAAAAATACAAAAATTAGCCGGGCATGGTAGCATGCATCTGTAGTCCCAGCTACTCCATTCCACTCCAGTCTGGGTGACAGAGCAAGACTCTGTCAAAAAAAAAAAAAAAAAAAAATCCTTAGTATGTAAATCTTGGAGGAAGCCAGAATTTAAGGTCAGACTGAAAAGGTCATATATTCTTCTTTCTTTCCCCTGGCACCTAGAGCAGGGCAACTGACTAGGTTCAACCTACTGGATGGCCTACTTTGAATTTTCAGGAAGTAATACAAAATTTAAAAAGGTCTGTGAAAAATTATTGACCATCGCTGTGTTCACGGCAGCTGTGCCCAGTGACAGTAGGTCTGGTTCAGTGGTATTCAGGAACAACAGAGTGAGTGGTTCTTGTGTTCCAACCAGGAAATTCCTCCAGTGGAAATTACCTGTATTTTCTGATGTTTGACCTTCCTGTTTTCCCAAATATGGTTATCAAGCTTTTGAGTTAATTCTAATATCTACTCAGTAGGCTCCTGTCTATTGAATCTTCTCAGGATTCAAATCCAACTTCAACATTACCTCCAATCAAATGCTCTCCCTGGACCCTACATTGCTAATTGAAATGCCATTCTGAAAGCTTCATATTATAGCTCCTGTCATGGCACTTCTCATATTTTGTTATAATTGTTTTCTTTGTCATATTAACTTCCCAAGTAGAAAGTCGAAAGGACTAAAACTTTCCTGTGGTTAAGAAAATCTAGCCTCATATAAGGTTTGATAAAGTAGGAATCCTGCAACTGTGTTTCTAATCAATGAGTATAGTTGACCTCTGGTTGTTACCTTACATAGTTACTAAGTTATTGCCTCTCAGCTCACGCTGTTTCTTCTACACTCTGCGCTGTGAAGCTGGACTGGAAATCTGCAAGCTTCATGTCTGCTTTGCCAGCTGCCTTCCTCTTAGCCTTGGCTAGTAGAAAGCACTAGAGGGAGCTGTAAGGATGGAAGAGGGAAAAGAGACTTGCTCCATTTTGTTTGTTTGGTGCTGGCTTCCCATTTGCTTCCTGTCATTGAGCATCACCTTAGCCTCATCTCACCTCTTCCTGCTGGTAGCAGCAGTTTGTCTCTGTAGAATGTTTAATTGACTTTGCAGTTCTTCAACATTTGCAGAATCACTCTCAATGTGCTCCTGCAAAAACAGCAGCCCCTGATGCTGTCAATCAGCATTCCTCTTCAGAGGCCTGGGTCCTAGTCCCATAAGATATTTCCCTCAAGCAAAGAGACACAGGCATGGGTGAAGCAGCACACTTTATCTGAGGTCTGAGTTTCAGCTCTGCACAGATCTTCCTCCAAGACTGTGTTTGCATACCCGGTCATAGTAGGGTAGCTGCAGCCTATAGAAACTCCTTCCATAACAATGCAATTCTTTTTCTTTTTGCCATTTTAAGTCTTTAGTACCTAATTAACAATTGTTTATATAAAACCATTTCTGTTAAAATAACTGACTTGATTTTGTCTTCTGAATGGACCCTAACTGATAACACAATCATTCTAGAGTAGTATATGCAAAAGCATGCTTGATGGTACCCTGAACTGTTCTGGCCCATTTAAACCACAAGTAGCCAGAAAAGTGCATCCTTCTACATGTGATATATTGACTCAGAGAACTAGAACAATCCAGGTGCTTAGGCCAATTTGAATTGTATTTTCAGTATTCAAAATCAAAAGATGTAATGAGGATGTTCATGTTTTACTCTATTTTTGTATTGTTTATTTACAAAATTAATCATGTCAGGGTATTGCATATAACAGATTATGTCCTCAAATTGGATAATTTGAGATGAAATTAATAAAATGATGACCTACAAACCTGGAACAGGGTATAGAGAAATCAAAAGAGATTTCTGTACCCCAGGGCCAGTTATAGTGGAGAGAACTGTTATCACCCTTATATCTGAAAGGACTAAAACCCGTAGAGCGATTTGTGTAGCAAGCATCACCCGTCAAGAGCTGTGACCTTTGGCAGAGTTATACAATCAACCTGCAGAAAAGAAGCGAGGAAAATAAATTTTCCTACCTACCTCTGATCTCCTGCCAGGAATATCCATTAGCCAAACTCAACTAGAAACTGCAGGGCAAGGGAAACACTTGATGCAGTTCATAGAGATCATTGTCCTGTGGGTCTACCAGGGAGCAGTGGAGGGCAGAAGATCTGATGGAGTGAATGGAATACAGCTTCAAAAAATGGGTTAATTATAAGCATAATTGAGATATTTTTAATAATGGAACATTTTCAGGAAGAAATCTTTTTGAATAAATGAGGAATATATTCTGAGGGCAGGGAGAGAATGGGATGGGAAGAGAGGAGAACGTTTACAAAGCATTTCTGGAAGCATAGAAGTTAAATATCAAAGAAAAACACTCTGTCATCAGAAAACATGAGAGGAATTGGAAATATAAGTGTTCTAAATAACTTTTTTACTTTTAACAATAAATACAGACTTTTAACACACTTTCATCTTGATTCTGGGAAGCATTTTAGTGCTCAGTAGCATTAAGAAACACTGAAACAGATTGACAAATACCTCCAAACATATATAACATGTGTATGTATGTATGCTTTAACATTTCAAAATATAATGTGCTAAGTTTCAAAGCATTTATAATTAATTAAGCTGTTTTCACAGCCCTTTAGAAGAATATTTTTCCAGGATAGCTGACTGCATAATGCTTTGCATGATTTATTTATAGACTACTAATGAAGACATATCTAATCATCATAATTAATTGGTATTTTTGTGCTTTGGGGCCTAATCACAAAATCTTTTACATGCTGGCTCAAAGTAAACCTGGCTATGGGGCAAACATTTAGGACAAAACCTGCTTGTTGTTTTTAATATACAGCTCCATTTTATTGATTTGTTTATTCAACATTTCTGACTCTGATTATACAATGCCAGTATAAGTAGCCCATTTTGGTCAATTTAACTTTTTAAAATACTTTCTTAAACAAACAAAAAGAAACCAGAGGAATCATATTTGGCATAGTAGATAAAAACTTCAGTTTTTACATTATTTATTGTGTTGTGTTACTATCAGATAGTGATACTGTTTATAAGAATTTTGATTACCTTGAAGTGAAAGCAGAATTATTCTCTTCTAATTTACTTGTTAATTTTCCTTTTTCTTTTACTCATATGAAAAGTAATTTGAACTCACTGTTACGAGACAAATTAAGATTTTGTTCTGTGTATTTTTTATAGCTATTGAGAGTTCCTGAGGAAAACTCTGAGAACACCCACTTTCATGTTTAGATAATGAAATAGTGAGAAATTACACCAAGAGCAAAGGTGAATATCAAATATCTCTTTTATTTTGAAGAGAGGCCAGTTTAGTATGTGGCTTTTATGCTTTTATTTGTAGCAAGCACTAAAATTACGCTGGTGTTTACCCTTTGTCCACAAACAGAAACATATAGAAGCCTGCCCGGGAAGAGCATGGTAGAACTTATATTCTCTTTGGTCAGCTTCCCAGAGGAAGAAGAAGGCCAGAGTGAAGCCGGGTATGTCCAGCTATTCTTTCTCAAATTTATAAATTTCTTAAATCACTCCACCTACCATGGACAGAATGAGCTAAGAGAGAGGGGACTAGAATTTTACTAATTAATCTCCTCTCAAAGAAGAGTTTCAGATTAAAGATTTCCATCTATTAAAAAGAAAGAAGGAAAAACAATTATTTTGTAGTTTCCAATGGCTATATTCAGTTTAAATGATCCTTTGAATATTTTAGCATTAAAATATTCTAAACATTTTATCTGATATGTTGAATCCTATCATGAATCCCAAATATCACATCAGTGTTTGCTTCAGGTAAACCAGCCTGTGACAGGTGCCCATTGTTTTATGAATATGAGCATGTTCCTCTTAAAAAGAGATAATAATTCAAACAGATTATAAGACAATGATTGAATATTAATAATGATAGTGAGAAATTAGAATATAACATAATGTATTTAGTTTTTAGTTGAAACTTATCCATAGTTCTAAACCTTCCTTTGCTTTTTAACTAAAACACCATTTATTTGATCTCCTGCAAAGGGTAGTGAGTTTTCTGGATGGTGACTTCTACTGAAGTTTCTGGAATTGGAATAACTTTCCTAACTAAATTAGTATATTAACTGATTTTATTTTTTGTGATTCTTCTGTATCTATGAATTTCATTTAAACTGACTACCTAGTGACCCAACGTAATATACTTGCTTCTGCAAACATTCTGATTAAATCAGTCATTATTAAGCCCTTCTGAGAAGCCACGAAGAAGACAAGAAAAAGTGAATATTCCATCAATAAAAGGGAATCAAAGTGAGAGACAGATAAACATCATTAGCATTAATTAGTCTAATAAAATTGTTTAAAAATTTAAGCAAGAGAAAAATATGGGGCCCAAAAAGGTTATATTTCTAAGTTAATGAATTTATGACGATGAGAATTGTATAACTGTTTATATTAGCTTGGGCTTCTATTAAAAAAATCACAGACTGGTAACTTTAGAGCAGACATTTATTTCTCAAATTTGGAAACTGGAAAGTCTAAATTCAAGGTGCCACTCAATACAATTTCTGGTAGAAGTCTTCTTTCTGGCTTGTAGACAGCCATCTTCATCCTGTGTCATAATATGTTGGAGAGAAAGCAATTTTTGCTCTTCTTCTTCTTATAACAACAATAATTCCATCATGAGGGCCCCACCCTCATAACCACATGTAGCCCTGATTAGCTCTCATTGTCTCCATCTCCAAATACCATCACATTGTGCATTAGGACTTCAACATATGAGTCAAGTCTTGGGGGGACCCAATTCAGTCCATAGCACTAGTCGCAAAAAAAAAATATATTTGAGATGAGAGCAGAAAACTTGGCTTTTCAGATTATGGAGAAATACTTGGATTCCAGCAGGTATCACCTTAGGAATGCTGAACTTAAGATAAAGAGACAGGGGGCTGAGTTCCATTGTGGGGCTGAATGCCTAAAAGGCTTGAGATGGCTTAAAAAATGTCTGTAACTTTACCTTCCTCAGGATTAAGATGGGGCTACCGAAAGATCTTTCATAGGGTTGTGTGTATTTCTAAATGAGATAAGATATATACTCTATGTGTCGAAACAATAATAGAAAATTAAAGGTAAGATATCACAACGTAATTTCTTCATTTCAGATACTGACACTATATATATATATATATATATATATATATATATATATACCCGCACACTACATTTTAAAGGAATTATGAGAAAGATGGAGTATTTGAGAAATGAGCAATTTTGAGAAAAGAAGAGCTAGTCTATATGAAAGATGTTTAGGGAACTATATTTTAAGCCTTCCACCACTGACTGTCTTATGAAACTTTCCACACTCCTTATTGGATATTGTTCTTCCTGAGGAAGTTTGCTTTCCCTCTTTAAAATAGAGCCTGTGAAATTTTAAACTGTACTTTTGCATCCAATTGCTTGAACCATTTAAGTAGAGTTGACTGATTTCAGAAGCAGTGCTGTTAAAAATGGTGGGTAATTTGTTAAAAAAGGAAAACAAAACAGGGAGAAAAAACACAGGGTGAGACTGGGAAGAGAAATACCGGATATTGAGACCCCTGTGATGGCTTTAAAACGTTGGGTTAATTATTCCTTCCCGGAAGTTAATGATGAGAGCTACTGGCTCAAACGTGTGAGTGAGTGAGGACAAGGAACACAAATAAACCTAACAGTAATTTATCTTACAAGTGTGAGAAAATGCTGTCTCCTTAGAATGTGTGTATTTCTTATTAAGGATTGGTAAGTAAGCTTTAGAAACTGACTGTGCCCAATTAGCATTAGAAATTGGTAGTGTGGGTCAGGTGGGGTGACTCACACCTGTAATCCCAGCACTTTGGTTGGCTGAGGCGGGAGGATTACCTGTGTTTAGGAGTTTGAGACCAGCCTGTCCAACATGGTGAAACCCCGTCTCTACTAAAAACTACAAAAATTAGCTGGGCGTGGTGGTGGGTCCCTGTAATCTCAGCTACCTGGGAGACGGAGGCAGGAGAGTCGCTGGAACCTGGGAGGCGGAGGTTTCAGTGAGCCGAGATCACACCATTGCACTCCAGCATGGGTGACAGAGTGAAACTCCGTCTTAAAAAAACAAAAAGAAAAGGAAATTGATAGTGTGGGCTGGTTATGGTGGCTCAGGCCTGTAATCCTAGCACTTTGGGAGGCTGAAGAAGGCCAATCACATGAAGTCAGGAGTTCGAGAGCAGCCTGGCCAACATGCTGAAATTCCGTCTCTACTAAAAATACAAAAAAAAAAAAAAAAAAAATTAGCTGGGCGTGGTTGCACATACCTGTAATCCCAACTACTTGGTAGGCTGAGGTAGGAGAATCACTTGAACCCAGGAGTCAGAGGTTGCAGTGAGTGGAGATCATGCCATTGCACTCCAGCCTGTGTGATGAGAGTGAAACTTCGTCTGAAAAAAAAAAAAAAAAAGAAGAAAGAAATTGATAGTGTGCTGCAGCACATTCTTGATTAATACTAAAAGTGTATATTTTCTAAATAAATACTTCCCTTAATTTTTATTAAATATAAGCACAAATTTTCTCCATTTCCACACTGTTTAGTTTACTGTGTTAAACATTTGCCCACCATTTTTTTAAAGGATGTAGAATATACAAAAAACTCTTCATAGCTTGAAATGTGCATAGGAGATAGACGAGTTTAGGTACTGCAGGACGAAAAGACTTGATGTGTTTTATGCCATGCTTATTTATTCCAACTATAAAAACAGAAATGATCCACGAAGTAGTTTGATGGATAATGAGTGAGGTTGTAAAAGTTATTGTGACTAATGGTATTTACCCTGTTTGGTTAATTGAAAATCAAGGTGAAATTACCCTCTAGATAGATCCTATATTTTATAACGTTTGTAAAATCATAAAATGGTTATGTCATCCTCAATTCTCAAAAAAATTATATTGTTTTTGAGACTGTCAGAACATGTTTTCCAACAGTATTACACAAACAGGTAAACAATCTGATATGATGACCTAATCGTTTTTATGTTTGGCCATTACAAGTGTTGGCAGTTCCCTGGCTTCTGTTTGGAAGTAGTGTGTCAGTTGCATCTTATAATATGTTTGCCTTTGGTGAGGCATCAGAAAACATGTCACATATTGGAGATTTATGTACTATAAAATGTCTCAGGAGCTTAACTTCACCATTAGGGTTACTCTTGTGTAAACTTTGATAAAAGTAATATCTTTGCTCCCTCCCAAGATAAATGAAAGAATTTAAGCCCACTTCGAGAATTCTAAACTTTTGTGGTCAGTCTTCTTTTGTCCTCCAAGTTTGTAATTAATAAGGTTTAAACAAAGCTTCAATCTGGTGGATAGTCTGAGCTTTTGACTTAATCGATCAGTTTGAAAATTATTAGCTAATTCCTTTACTTCTACCCCAACCCAGGATTTAGCTGTCTATCTGAGTAATGTATTTGCCTGGTTTTATGTATTAGCATACTCTCAGTTGAAAAAGCAAATCCGAATATTCACATTGATAGAGCACTTGCACAATAAAAGGGGCCATAAAAGTATTTATCATGCTTCTGAGATGTATTAGTCAATAAAATGGGTTATTCATTGAAATTTAATAGGGTGCAATCTCAGATGGAGTGCAAGCTCCGATTGAAAAATTGAGACATTTTCTTGCTGGAAGGAAGGATACATGCACGTCTAGCACTATGCAAGTTGTAAGGATGCTGGGAAGCAGGCAACTGGATGGAATCCTGAATCACATCTCACACAGCTGCTGCTGCTTCACTTTCTCTAAGAGCAGGGCTATGCTGATTAAGCCATAAGCATTTGCAAAGATTTTTTTATTTTCTTTTATTATTTTCTGGCCATCTGTAAATCAAAGAAGAACAGGAATAGGTGGCTTTCTTCCTTCAGCAACAGATCACCAATCCTCTTCTCTCACATAAAATTTTGCCCTGATCAAACTATTTTCTATTCCTTAATCAAATTCTGCAGTTTCTTTGTTTCTTCTACCTAAAGTGATTTTTATCAAATATTCATTTATCAAAAGGCATCAATAACCATTTTTTCATTTAAACCTTTACTTATCACTTTAACTTGTTCTTATATATTTATAAATTCTTAGAATGCTCTGCCTATATTAATGAAATTTTTCAATGTAACCTTGGTAACTTATTGTAGTCATTTAAAAGATACATCTCTAAATTCTTTGATACTCCTCATTGCAAAATACAGAGCTTAATTCATCTCCTTTTGAGTGAGGACTAGACTTGTTATTCTTTTCTATTGAATAGCATATGGCAGAAGTAATAAGATTTCACTTGCAAGATTAGGTTATAAAAATCTGAGGTTTCCTTCCAGAATTTTATTTCTTTCTTGCTCTTCTCACTCTCTTTTTCTTCCTCTCTTCCCTGAATTACTCACTCTGGGGAAGCCAATATTGTGGCTGCTCAGGCAACCTTTGGAGAGGCCCACATCGTGAGGAACTGAAACCCACCAATATCAGTTATCTTGGAAATGAATGATATTCATATTCACTTCTCCCCATTGAACCTTGAGATAATAACTATAGCTCCAGCCAGTATGTGGCTGAAACTTTGTGAGTGATCCCAAGACAGAACTACCCAACTAAGACACCTAGATTCCTGACCCTCAGACACTGTGAGATAATAAATGTTTATTGTTTTATGCTATTGAGTTTGCGGTAATTGGCTTTGCAGCAATAGACAGCTAATACACTTGTATATCTTTACTTTCTCTTTTACTAGATTGTGAACTTTATGAAGAAAAGGATACATACTATTGATGTTCTATTTTCAGTCTAGATAATACATGCCTGCAGATGTGAAAAATATAATCTCAAAAGGTTAAGCCAACAAAAGTTTATTTGTACTAATATAAAGTCTAATATGGGTAAGGAGATGTAATAAAAATAAACAAATACATATATAATTTTTGATGGTAATTAATTGTCTGAAAAATATAAAACATCTGTAGTAACTTAACAGAGTTACTGAGAAAGGGAAGATAGAAGGTACATTTGGACAGAGTGGTGAAAAAGTCCCCACTACTAGAAGTTTATATTGGAGCTGAAACCTGAACATGACCAACTGGCTCTACAAATATTAGGGGAAGAGCATTCTGGACTGAAGAGCAAATGCCCCAGGTAAGGACTTTTCCTAGCTTGCTGACAGGAAACAAAGTCAGCTGGTGGGCAGGAACCTGTTAAGGCAGTATTTTGTAGGTAATAATGAAGAAGTTGGAATTTATCAAAAAGTTTCATTGGAACTTGCATTTGCTGTAAGTCAATACTCCAGAGAAGACCATGGTCAGCTGTGAGTTATTATCATCTGACACAACAGCTGGGCAATGAGTGCCCCAGCTGGAAAAGGACATCAGAGTGGATCACCAAGAGCGTCTATGACAATCACATTGGCCACTGAATGAGAATTAATGTGGTGGTGGTGGTGTGATCGGGCAAGTGAAGAGTAGGACAACCAATTAGTAGACTGCTGTAATACCACAAAAAAGGGGAAATCATTGATTAAACTGGCATTAGATGTAGAAAAGAGGAGTTGATTGATAAAAAAAAGATTTAGGATGTATTTTGGAAGAAGAGTCATGAGATGAGATATTTGGATTGATATCTCCTCCCAGAATACATCCTAAATCTCTTTTCTTTCAACTCTTTTCTACATCCAGCCCCAGTTTAATGGAAAGTGGATAATAAAACATTATCCCCTTCACCATCTTTTTTTTTTTTTTTTTTTTTTTTTTTTTGGTTTGGTCTGTATTACTGGATAGTGCTCTTTACAGAAAAAAAATTTAGGGAGATACAAAAAATACCATATCTTCTCAATATCTCTCAAGATAATTCCGTGTTTAGAAAGACACTTCAGTTTTGTATATCACTTGAAGAGAACAGGGTAGAAAGGGTTTCAAGGGGAGGAAGGAAAAGTGGAGAAGGGAGCTAGAGGTCAGCAAGGGAAGGAGTAATTAAAAAGACAATAAGGTAAAGAACAATACAAAAGGAAAGGAAAACGAAATAAAATATGTAAGGCATTAAAGGAAAAAAG
Organism: Pan paniscus; assembly: GCF_029289425.2. NCBI lineage: Eukaryota > Metazoa > Chordata > Mammalia > Primates > Hominidae > Pan > Pan paniscus. The sequence continues at coordinate 113,838,967 of NC_073254.2, forward strand.
AAAACAAAGTCCAAGGGTAATCAGTGTAAAGTGGTTAAAAAAGAAAAGTGAAAATGAAAGCAATGAAAGGAATAGAATTACATGTCTCTGAGACCCTTCAGGGATCTGTAAGGTCCCATTCCATGTCTGTGTGAGATCAGAATTTCTTCGTATAGTTCAACCAAATAACATATTGCAACAGACCGAATGTAGAAGCAGGTATGAAAATCTAGCTATTTTCTAATAAGTGAGGCAATGCAGAGATTTACAAAAATGAAAAATGATGCTACTCTTGTCATTAATATTCTAAACATAGTTATTTTAATAAAACACATTATATTGATTTTAACATGTAATGAGTTTATGTTATGTATAAGAATATTTTAAAACTGAATTCAATATATTTTCTAATAAGCAATATATATATTTATATATCTCCTACAGAAATAAAAGCTCTTTGGGATCTAGTTTTTAAGGGAAAAAGTGGTTCTACGACCAAAACATTTGAGGATTATTGCTGTGAAAGTTACCGAGGTTTTGTGGCAAATGTTAATTAATATACTCTTCTACCAAGCTGCTCTTCCTCTGGAAAAACAATGTGTTATCACCTGGTTATTTAGTAATCATAACTCAGAGATTTTACTCTGAAAAGAATAGCCAAAATTGCCAGACAAGATGTAAAATAAGTATATGTCATTTAATGACAGGAATATGCTCTGAGAAATGTGTCATTATATGATTTAGTCATTGCAGAACATCACAGCATATACTTACACAAAGTAGATGGTACAACCTAGTACACACCCAGCCTATATGGTGTAGCCTATTGTTCCAAGGCTATAAAACTGTACAGCATGTTACTGTACTGAATTTTATGGCCAATTTAACTCAATGGTAAGAAATTGTGTACAATTATGTGCAATTATGTACAGACATTAAAAAAGTTACAGTAAAAATACAGTATTAAAGTCTTTTAACATATTACACTTGTGTAGGGTACTTACGATGAGTAAAGAAAGCTTGCAGTCCTAGAAGTTACTCTAGTGAGTCATTGAGTGAGTGAGTGGTAAGTGAATGTGAAGGTCCAGGACATTAATGTACACTTTGTAGACTTTATAAATATTGCAAACTTTGGCTACACTAAATTTATAAAGACATTTCTTTCTTCAATTATATATTAATCTTAATGTACTGTAACTTCCTTTCTTTATAAACTTCATAAAATTTTAACTTTTTGACTCTTGTAATAACACTTAGTTTAAAACCAAAGCACATTGCACAGCTGTACTAAAATATTTTCTTTCTTTCTATCCAAAAGAAGGTAGAAGAATTTGGAAGAACCCTTGGAAGTAGATGCTGTGATAATTAAATGTAAATATCAATATTAGGTATAACAAATTATTTTTAAAAATCAACAAAAACGCCTTCCGTTCTGTGTTTAAAAACAGTTACTATAAATCTGAAGAAAAATCTTTTCCCATATATCAGGTACTGTAATAAATTTTGGCAAAAAAAAATTTTGATGAATGTAAAAGGGAATATTAGTCATGTAGTCATTGTCACCATGATCCCTGATAAGTGAAGACATGCAAACCATAAATGCACACATACAGAGACACCAGAATGTCATTAATTTGGATTTGCAAAAGCAGGCACCTTCTTATTCTATTGTACTAATGAAAGGGTTAGCTTCTATCTAGTGCAGATGTGTGCTGTGAGTGCACAATTAACTTCTACTGAGATCCATATTCATGGATTGTTTCCCATTTTAAATACTGTTTGTCAGATGATGCTTTTTGTATACAATTTTAAGCCATGAGAACTGATTCTTTTGGAGGGAAAGGGTAAAAATCATTTAGAAATTAGATTTAGATTTTATTTTTACAAAAATTTCTTAGACATTTTAACATTTTAACATATTCAGATAATTTTGATTTACAACTTTTAAGCTTTGGACAAAAAAACTCATTAAAGTGGCAAATAAATTATAGGAAGCAAATTCAATTAGACAAATTCAAATAACATAAAGAGTTACTCAATGTAAGGTCAGATACACAAATATTTATGACAATATTTAATAAAAATTTAGTAGGTATAGATCTTTTAATCTAAGGATAATTTATAGTAAATAATATCTTATTACAATAAAATGTTTTTAAATATGTTAAATTTCTTCTGGATATCTTCTCTTCTCTTTTAGTATGCATAGCTTATTCTTTTTTCCCTCTTTAATTTCAGATCTCATTCTATTTAAATCATCCTAAATTTTCAGTTAGTGAAAAATTGCATTGCAAAGGTTTTACTGAATTGCTGGGGGATATTAGTCCACTTTAACTTTGAAATTAAATTATAAACTGTTTTGTTACATAATAAAGACAGCTTACAGAATTTGGACAGTGATTAAAGTAATTTTAAAGTATGTATTCAGTAATCATCTCATTAATTTCCAACTCTGAAATACCACTGTCCTCTCTCTCTCTCTCTCTCTCCCCCCACCACCCAGGCGCGCACACACACACGTGCATGCCAAATATGGAAATGTGAAGATAGAGGTTCAGTTAGGTTAGATAACTTTGCTAAAATCACACAACTAATCTTACTTTGAACTCTGCTTTACAGTGAACAAATTAAATTTCTTATTGCTTTGAGAAATTGAGCTGAGTGCAGTGGCTCAAACCTGTAATCCCAGCACTTTAGGAGGCCGAGGCAGGTGGATCATGAGGTCAGGAGTTCGAGACCAGCCTGGCCAACATGGTGAAATCCCATCTCTACTAAAAATACAAAAATTAGCCGGGCATGATGGTGCACGCCTGTAATCCCAGCTACTCGGGAGGCTGAGGCAGAAGAATTGCTTGAACCCAAGAGGCAGAGGTTGCAGTGAATCGAGATCAAGCAACTGCAAGCCAGCTTGGGCTGTCGACAGAGTAAGACTCTGTCTCAAAAAAAAAAAAAAAAAAAAAAAGAGAAATTGAATGAGAAAATAATAATTTTAGAGAGACTGTAAGACTTAGTTATAGCAGCTATGTGTTCCAAAAAAATAAAAAATAAAAAAAAAATTCCCTGAACCCCTCTGAATTCTAGCTTTCTCACTGCAAAGCAGGTTAATATTATTTACTTTACAAATATGTGAGGATTATATTCCAAAAGCTCCTTCTTACCCAGGTGTATTTTTCCCTGTGCTTTTCACAAGGATTAGGGCATATAATGAAAAGTCAGGAGGGGAAAGACACTCATTTGACATGCACTAGTGTGAAGCGAACTACTAATTATAGATCTGGCTGCAGAAACTCAATTGGATAGTAAAAACAAATGTTGTCTCTCCCAGTAGTGATCAATTAGGGCTTTGTGACAAAGGGATACCATACTTCTAGAATCTAGATAGACAACTATATTTGTTTTCTATTGCTGTATAGCAAATTTTCATAAATTTAGTAACTTACTACTCATGTATTACCTCAGGATTTTTTTTTCCCCCTGAAGTTTGACCACACCTTAACTGGTTCCTCTGTTCTGTGTCTCACAAGGCTGACATCAAGGTGTCAGCTGCGAGACTGCAATCTTATCTGAAGTTAAAAATCCCCTTTCAGCTCCTTGGTTGTTGCTACAATTCATTTCCTTGTAGTAGCAGGATAGAAGCTCTTGATTTCTAGAACTCATCCACTATTCCCTGCCACATGACCCTCTCCACATGGCAATTTGATATTCAAAGGCCAAGGAAAGCAAATCTACTACTGCTTCTTCTCTTTTACCTCTAGATCCTTTTTTAAAAGGCTCATGTCATTATGTCAGACCCACCTAGGATAATCTTTCTTTTGATTAACACAAATACAACTCAATAGAAATCTTAATTATATTTGCAAAATCCATTCATCTTTGCATTATAAAGTAACCTAATCTCGGCTGGGCGCGGTGGGTCATGCCTGTAATCCCAGCACTTTGGGAGGCCAAGACGGGCGGATCGCGAGGTCAGGAGGTCGAGACCATCCTGGCTAACACGGTGAAACCCCGTCTCTACTAAAAACACAAAAAAATTAGCTGGGCGTGATGGCAGGCACCTGTAGTCCCAGCTACTCGGGAGGCTGAGGCAGGAGAATGGCGTGAACCCGGGAGGCGGAGCTTGCAGTGAGCCGAAATCGCGCCACTGCACTCCAGCCTGGGCGACAGAGCGAGACTCTGTCTCAAAAAAAAAGTAACCTAATCTCAGGAGTAATCTCATCATATCCATAGATCTTATCTGCAATTTAAGGGGAGAGGTTAAAAATTGGGGTCATGTTACAATTTCATCATTGTAGGCATTGGAGTTGTCTTCTCATTATCCATTTCACTTCTCTTACATATCAGTCATGCAGTTTGGCTATAATACCTTGTCTCCTGGAGTGAGTCCTGATTAGAAAAAGCAAGTGACTTTCAAATGTTTTTAACTTGGCAACCCACAATGATAAATACATGCAAAAATACATGTTGCATTACAATCTAATGCAGATACACACACATCTATATAACTGAAAAACACTTAGCTTTACTATGTGCAATTCACTCTATTCTGTTCTATTCTATTCTGGTCTACTTTAGTCTACTCCATTCCATTCCATAAGTAAACAAATGCTAGTTACACTTCAACAAATTGTTATAAAAAACCCATCAGTGCGTCACCCTAGAAGCTGAAAAACACTGGAGTAAGCCATTCATTGTGAGTGTATTATCTGGCCAGTGACTATTTTAAGAAAGCTGAGCATTTTATCCCCCAAACAAAGGCGGAATAAAAATTCAGAGGTAATGAGTCCTCCAGTGGGAAATTACTCGGTAAATTTGAGCAGATAAAAGCAAATACCTCAACCAGAATCTAGAATAAATGAGAATGCATGTAAAAACATATGCAAATATAATGGAAGACATTTTATAAATTATTATTTTGTCATCCCACCATGGCTGCCCTGGATTTTTAGTAAACCTTAGCAGAGTTGATGGTGTCCCTACTCATTCTATATACTCATCTCAAGTGAGTAAAGCAAGATTGTGTCTGAAGCCTTGTCTAGCTTCATTTATTTTATGCTGCCATGCTTAGGAATATAATGGGAGACTTAGAAGCCAAGTCGGTGTCAGAATTGTATGTGCACAGCGGCAGTACCCGTTGTCTGAAATTCTGATTCAGAGGATCAGGTTTGTGTGCCAGGTGAAGATTAATTGTACAAATGTCAATCTTCTTGGGGGTTCATTAAATTATGATACTTAATTAACATCAATGTCAGTGAAAAAAAAATACCCAAAGCTTCCCTAAAAGCTGTTCATATTCAAATATATGTTGATTGATGGAAGCCTATTGTTTCCCAGTGCCTAGTAATATTCTTCACTGCATATATTACCTGGAGACTTCCCCAAACACTGAGATATTTGGAACTCTAATGAAAAAATAGCTTCTATTGTCAGATGGAAAGTGTAATTTTATGAGCAGACCTAGTGCCTCTCTTTATCCATCCATTGAGTGTGTATCTACAACTTGATTGATTTCGACATATTCTTTACCAGCCAGTTATTGATTACAGAATCCCATGAATAAAAATAAGAACCTATTTGTTGGTTGGAATATCGTAACATGTTAGCAAGACATGGTTTCAATTTATGAAGTATAATATTGACTTCATTTCTAGGTAATATAAAATAATAATAAAATGCAATTATGTGATTTATTTATTTAAATAGTCTCATCCAGTATAATTTAGAGTAACTTTGTAAAGTACTTAGCAAGGGATTACTAAATAGTGAAAACGATTAGGTCAGGTATAGTGTTAGATGTTACAGAAATCATGCTGCTGTCAAGTAAGGATGTTAATGGAAACATGAATCTAGTCTCATCTTTCTTGAGACTTATTATTGGTTACATAAAAGGCATTAGTTCTATGATATTTGTAAATAAAGGAATGACTGTAAATTATTTTGCAGGATAGGAAGAAACATGAAGCGATGAAACATACTGAACAATTCCATGTTTATGGTGAATATCCATGATTATTTCAATGTATATTTGTGTGACTTGAGGTGGGTAGGCTTTAGGAATTATGATCCTGTAGCAGAATAGGTAGGTAGCAGGGTAAAGACGAAGACAAGCTAAACAAAAATCAAATGTATTCATTAGGAATCACAAAATATACAGCATGTTTTCATTTAGCATAAAAATACATTGTTTATCAAGACTTCAGCATACAGCAAAAATGAATTATTGCTTTTCTTCTAACCGTAAATGACTTAAAAGTCATCAAGAATAATGCACTAGAGAATAGGCCTAGAAATAGAAAACAGAAATAGAGAAAATCATAAGCAAGAGATCCTACAAACCAGCAATCTAAGTCCTAATGAGAAAGAAAAACTATAAGAATAGATTGAAATAAAAGCTACAGTTGTAATATGTTAACCTCCAAACAAAATGTAATTAAGTGTAGATGCAAGAACCGGTTCCATAAATAGCTATTCATAATCATATACAATTGCCATGCCATTATTTTCTATTAGAAAAATATGAGAATAAAATACAATATTAAATGTCTGATAGAATTGAGTTCCTAATTAAGTCTTCAACTGAATTAAGTCAGCATCTTCCTTTCACTTTTTCTTTATGTCTTGTGTATAGGCTGTTAAAGATGCTTGGCATAATTATGATCAAAATAGATGTATTTTTGCCTGTTCTGAACAACAAGAAGTTTGGCAGGAAATCAAGAACCTAAACCACAGCCAAATTACTGAATCCTTGAATTGTTTAAGGATTCAAGCAAGAAAAACCTATGGCCTAAACTGGAAAAAAAAAAAAAAGTGCATTTGTGACCTCTTCTCTCTCCAGCACTTAGTTTAAAACAACAAATTCCTGCGACATAAAAAATAATCTATTTACTGGCATAATTTTAAGCAGTTTAGCCTGCTGAATATGTATTGTAGGATTCTTATTAACATTCTTTATGTTCCTAAATTTTAAATAAATTATTAAATCCTTCACCATTTGTAAAGGGTGACTCTTTCCCTCCAAACTGGTCACATTTCATTGGATCATCACACTTTGGCCTTCCTTAATAAGCATGAAATCTCTATACTGCAGTTTCTAAAAAGTCTCAGTTTCATGACTGAGGGAACACATAATGGGATATGAAGCCTTTTGCCTCTAAGTTTTACATGTAAATTCAGTGTCTATTGTCAGTGACCAAGTATTATGATATCTCATGAGGATTCTAGAACTGACACAAAATATTTAGTTGCCTCAATTTAATTTTTAGGAAGATGTTATTTTTATTACTTTAAATTAAAACCATAATTGATTGAAAGCTTCAACTGGGTCTACAGTTAAATGAGTCAAGGAATAAGTTTTGTTCAGAGTCTTTATTGTTTACGGAAATTCTAGCTCATTTGGGAAGCTTATGCTCCCTTCAACAGTTTCTAAGAATTGTAGGAAAAATAAAAATATATCAGAACTGAAAGTTTTCAAATGAGATATTACAATTATAAAAACGTTAGAAATTGTTTAAGCTATACACTTTTGAAGAAAGTTATGATTTGCCTGTACTTGGGACTTCTGGTTCTGGCCATAATGAAGTAGCTGATATTCTTATGATAGGAGCCTTATCATCCTATCAACAACTATAAATATTAAAATTTTACATGAAGTAACTTTTTCAAGCATTAGCAAAAACAGAGGGTAATATTACTTCAGAGAAGGTGAAAACATGCTTATGAGATATTGTCCTGTGTTAAATATTCAAAAGCCCAGCATCTAAAAATATTTTTCTTAATTTAGATTTTTTTTTAATTTTTAAGTTCAGGGGCACGTGTGCAGGTTTGTTGCATAGGTGAACTTGTGTCATGGCAATTTGTTTTACAGAATTTTTCATCATTCAGGTATTAGCTGGAAGCCATTATCATTAACAAATTAACACAAGAACAGAAAACCAAATACTGCATGTTTTCGCTTATAAGCAGGAGCTTAATGACAACATCTATATATTTTAGTTTAGAAACATTCTCAAATCATTCCAGAAATGTAAACTCACTTTTGATAACTACATTTATAAAATTTTTATTGTTTAATGACAACTTTAATTATTGAATTGCAAATACAATTATATTTTTCCTCAGTAGAGAAATATTAAGAGCAAAATGAAAAATAATTATACAAAAATAAGGGAAGTAGGACTTTGCAATGTTTAGAGGCAAAATTTTTCTCAGCTTTTTTTTTTTTTTTTTTTTTTAGCTTGGTAAACCAACTTCTCATCTGATAGTATTACTTCTCATTGCCTCAGCAAAACTATTTTTGAATCTACAAAGCCTTTGCCACCATCCTATTCAGGGAAATCTATCACAGTTTTGCAAATCACTCAAATTTTGCAGAAAATTATAATGCTGAAAATGATCACACAAGGCTTCATTTTAGCTTCAGCCTAGTTCTGTTCTTGGATATCAGAATATATTGCAGGTGCTTAATCCTAAAATGACTCTACACAATTTACTTCTTTCTATCAATGAAATGGTAGTTTCCTTTTAAAAATAATCAATCTCATATCAATCATATGATTATATTTTATATACTCTTTACTGTTATATGAAAACATTCATTTAATTATTTAAAAAGTTGATATATATGATACTAATATAATATTTTAATAGTAAAATATTACATTATGAGGATACACTAATTCTAACTCTATCTGCCTTAAAATTAACAATATTATCACAATTTGCTAGAAGGTAATGTAAGTAAGCAGTTTGAAAGTAAGGAAAAATTTATTGAATGAAGTTAGAAATTGATCCATAAAAGATAAATGATTGACTTGGAAAATAAGGCACATTTTGTGCAGGTAACAGCTAATATTATTGTCCATGGCTTTACATATAATTCTGGAATTGTCATAGAAAGAAAGTCACTTTTTGGCCACTAACTACTTGCTTCTATCAAAACTTGAAGCTTATTTTAAAGATATCATTTATCATGTACTTTTAAATTGCTTTTCAGCAATGTATATTTTAAAATATTCTAAAAAATAGTTCTTCAAATACAAGTCTAAAATAGTCCAAAAACTTTATAAAACTGCATACAAATGAGGAAATGGTCCTAGTAGGGCACTGAAGTAAAATTAACAATTAGAAGTTAACATGTGAGGTACTAAAAGTTACTGAAAATAGATTTGTGTTGTGTGGATTATTTGACTCCTAAAATATTAATGTCATGATTACCATAAAAGTTCTAGACAAACTGCACGTAAAATTTATAAATCACCAACTAATTAATTTTTGCTATAATTATACATATTCTTATATAGATTCCCACTTATCTACCACAAACAGATTTCTGTTTTTATAATCCAGAGAGAAAACTTTGCTAAAATTCTCATATGAGATAGGCATAAAGTAAAGCAAATGTAGGAAAGCTTTGGTTCTTCCTTCTTTTCACTTTGGCTGACATGAAAAACTTAATGCTGAGAGAGTTCTACTCTTCTGAAAACAGTAAAAAGCAAAAAATTTCTTGTTATTTTCCAATGACTCCTGCTGCTAAGTTGGTATCACTAGAAACAGACCTATTTTGATGCTCATGCCTGTAGTGATTCTTGCATATTTAGTTCTTAATTATTTGGATTAACTGTAAGAGGTCAAATGCATTTGAGCTATAGTTTTTCACAATTGCATAGTTTCCAAAATATTCTCCTCTGCTCATAAGATATATTCTCAATGGTCAAATCTTTTGCAGGAAAAAAATTCTGGTAATGAACTTACTTCACACCAAAGAGCCAAGGTAAGCCTTGAAAATAAGTTCTTGGATCATCTGGGAAAATAGGAAATGTCTAATATTTTAAAGGATAATATCAGTATAGTGTTAAACAAACCTAGTACTCATTTATCCTAGTTGTGAGCCTTTGTGCTAGTTTTGTCATAGCCCCAATTATTAGATTTATCAACTTTTAAATGAATTTTTTTTATTTTTCAAGGTATTAATTACTTCCAAGAAACAAACAAACAACATGCAAAGAAAAAAAAAAGAAACTATGGTCATGGTGGAATATTAACATTTTTATTATTAAATATTTATTCTTAAAATATTTAATATATTAAAATATATGTCATAATAACCAAAGATGAATCAAGCAATAGGTCTCAGGGTATCCTGAAACAAAGACTTAGAAAGACATCAATCAAAAATGAACCAAGGATATTCTCTGTGATACCTAGGGATACATGGTCTCACATCTTCACTTCTCTTTTAAATTGTCTTTTTATTTGTTCTCTCTGCAGATTGTTTTTCTGTGCTCACTTGCATGAGGCAGATTTTTATCAAACAAATTCTGATATTAGTAACATAGTACATTTAATAATCTGCAAAATAATCTTACACTTACTTATTAGGTTACTGTTCATACTTATGTTGATAATACAATTTGAAATAATTGTATAAATATAGGATAAAGCAAACAAGTAATTATATTAATATTGTTAGGAATTAAAGTTTAAATGTAATTGAAAAGAGATACAAATATAAGTTCAAGAAAATTAACTAACAACTTGTAATAACTAATTTAATTTGGATACTTTCATATGAACTCATAATATTTATAAAATATGTCAAAGAGTAACTACACTCCCATGTTAATTATGAAATTGTTTACCAACAGCCAAGATATGGAATTAACATTAGTGTCCATCAATCAATGAATGTAAAAAGAAAGTATGGTATACATTTCTATATGTATACACATGAACACAAAAATGGCACATTATTTAGCCTTAAAAAAGAAAATCCTGCAATTTGCAACAGCATGGATAAACATGAGGAACATTATGCTAAGTGAAATAAGCTAGGATAGTAATGTATGGCTTCACTTATATATGGAATCTAAAAACTTTGAACTCATAGAAACAGAGAGTGTCATGGTGGTTACCAGGGATTGGGAGAAGGTGGAAGATTGAGATGAAAGATATTGGTCAAAGGATACAAGATTTTAGTTAGACAGGAGAATCAATATCATTCAAAAGGCTGTATTGCCCAAAGGAATTTATAGATTCAATGTTATTTCTATTACGCTACCACTGACATTCTTCCCAGAACTAGAAAAAACTATTTTAAAATTCATATGGGACAAAAAAAGATCCTGAAGAACCAAAGCAATCCTATGTAAAATGAATAATGCTGGAGGCATCACACTACTCAACTTCAAACTATACTACAGAACTGCAGTAACCAAAACAACATAGTACTGGTACAAAAACAGACACATAGACCAATGAAACAGAACAGAGAACCCAGAAATAAGACCACACACCTACAACTATCTGATCTTCAACAAACCTGACAAGAACAAACAATGGGGAAAGAATTCCCTATTCAATAATTGGTGCTGGAATAACCGGCTAGTCATATGCAGAAGATTGAAACTGGATCTCTTCCTTACACCATATACAAAAATTAACTCAAGATGGATTGAAGACTTAAATGTAAAACCACAAACTATGAAAACTCTGAAAAGCAATACCTTTAAGGACATAGGCGCAGGCAAAAGATTCATGAGGAAAATGCCAAAAGCAATTTCAACAAAAGCAAAAATTGACAAATGTGATGTAATTAAACTAAAGAGCTTCTGCAAAACAAAAGAAAGTATCAACCTAGCAAACAGACAGCCTATAAAATGGGAGAAAATTTTTGCAAACTATGCATCTGACAAAGGTCTGACATTCAGCATCTACAAGGAACTCAAATTTACAAGAAAAAAAAAAACCAAAATGTGGACAAAGGACATGAACAGACATTTTCCAAAGAATGTACACATATAGCCAACTCTTATGAAAAAATGCTCAGTATCACTGATGATTAGAGAAAGGCAAACCAGAGCCACAATTGGATACCATTTCACAACAGTCAGAATGGCTACCATTAAGAAGTAAAAAGAAAAAATAAACAGATGCTGGCGAGGTTGTGGAGGAAAATAAAAACACTTATACAATGTTGGTGGGAGTGTAAATTAGTTCAACCATTGTGGAAGACAGTGTGGTGATTTCCCAAAGACCTAAAGGCAGAAATACTATTTGACTCAACAATTCTATTACTGGGTATATATCTAAAGGAATATAAAGGAATATAAATAATTCTATTATACTATAAAGACACATGCACAATTATGTTCATTGCAGCAATATTCACAAAAGCAAATAAATGGAATCAACATAAATGCCCATCAAGGATAGACTGAATAAAGAAAATATGGTACATACACACCAAGGAACACTATGCAACCCTAAAAAAGAATGAGATCATGTCTTTTGCAGGGACATGGATTGAGCTGGATTCTGTTATCCCTAGCAAACAAACATAGGAACAGAAAACCAAATACTGCATGTCTTCACTTACAAGTGGTAGCTAAATGATGAGAACACATGGACACATAGAAGGGAACAACACACACTGAGGCCTATTAGAGGGTGGAGGGTGGGAGGAGTGAGAAGATCAGGAAAAATCACTAATTGTTAGTAGGCTTAATACCTGGGTGATAAAATAATCTCTAAAACTCACCTCCATGACAAGTTTACCTATGTAACAAAACTGCACATGTACCCCTGAACTTAAAAGTCAAAAAAAAAAAAAAAAAAGAATCAAGTGAATAAAAGAAGGACAGAATGGAGGGAGAGAGAGAGAAGGAAAGGATGAAGAAATAAAAAGTCACAAGCGCTTCAGGAACCTCAGGTGGAAGGACTGCTTGAGTTCAGGCGTTCAATGCTGCAGTGAGCTGTGATCTGCACTCTATCCTGTGCAATAGAGTGAGACCCTGCCCCTCAAAGAATAAGAAAAAGAAAGCCATGATTTTCTACAAAAAAAAAAAAGAGGCAAGAATAATAAAACCAAATTAATATAACAAGTATTCTATCTTCAAAAGTAGTTACAACACCAATTTCTTACGCTAAAAATTGATAATTAAATGGAAACCAGACATTTACTTTGTGTAATGAGGAGATACAGTGAATCCCAAGTGGTGAGGAAAATATTTTTACAGAACAACATAAGGTAATAACTTTTTAAAAAAATTAACATTTTTCAACTGTTAATGAAATGATTGACTCAGGCAAAAATTATCATTCACCTAAAATTAAAAGGGAATTATTTTGGAGAGGAGGATTCATGTGATCATAAAATGTCACTTCCAGATTATTTGCAATTTGAAAAACATTTTTAAAAAATAATGGAGAACATTTGGTGGTCACTGCCTTAATGAAGTATTCAAATTTATCATCACTAACAGTGGGGAAAGTTAACAATATCTGCTTTCTGCAGAATTCAATAAAAAGTATATTTCCTAAGAAGTATAGTGTGTTCCGCTACAATACACATCTTTATGAGGCTAATTAGCTTATACTGATTGGGAAAATTGGAAAATAATACCAGTAAAACATAAATGGTGTGCTGATTCAGATATTATTGTTCCTAGCAGGAGTAGCATCATTACCTCAACCAATATTGCCAGAGAAAATCTTGACACAGAGAAGGTAAGCTCAGTGCTTAATGTGAAAATTTATCTGCACGTACAGAACCAGTCCATAATACAGGTAGGTGTATTCAGAGGAGGGCTGGGGGATACAAATGGTACACCATCAAAATTTGCTGTGATCTTTTGAGAAGTGTCTGTTCATGTCTTTTGCCCACTTTTTAGTGAGGTTATTGGTTTTTTGCTTGTTGAATTGTTTAAGTTTCTAAACATATAAAAAAATGGTCAGCATCACTAATCATCAGAGAAATGCAAATAAAAGCCAAAGTGAGATAACATCTCACACCACTGAGAATGATTATTATTAAAAAGTCAAAAAACAACAGGTGTGCTGGTGAGGCTACAGAGGAAAGGGAATGCTTATATACTGTTAATGGGAATGTAATTTAGTTTAGCACCTGTGGAAATCAGTTTGGAGATTTCTCAAAGAACATAAAAGAGAAATACCATTCTACCCAGCAATTCTATTACTGGTTATATATACAAAAGAAAATAAATTCTTATCAAAAGGACACATGTACTTGTGTGTTTATCACAGCACTGTTCACCATGGTGAAGACATGGAATCAACCAAGGTGATTATCAAAAGGGAAGAGGAATGGATTAAAAAATATATGGTAGATATAGACCATGGAATCCTATGCTGCCGTAAAAGAGAACAAAATCATGTCCTTTGAGGCAACAGCATGGATGCAGCTGGAAGCCGTTATCCTAAGTGAATTAACAGAGGAACAGTAAACCAAACACCACATGGTCTTACTTAAAAGTGGGAGCTAAACATTGGGTACTCATGGACATAAAGATGCATCAATAGATTACGAGGACTAACAGGATTAAAAAACGGATGCGTACTATCTTCACCATGTGGGATACAGGATCATTTTTACCCCAAACCTCAACATCATGCAATATACACATGTAACAAGCCTGTACATGTACCTCCTGAATATATTAAAAAATTGACTTTTTTTTTAAGAATTTACTGCAATCTTGGAAAAATTCTTCTTCAAAGTCTTCTAAAAGCATTTTAACTTTTTATTTACATTTGGAAATTCAAGCCATCTAAAATGAAATGTAACATATGGTCTGACATAGGTGCCAACATTATTTTTATATACATATCCAGTTTAGGCGGCATTATTTATTTAGAAGATGAAGCTTCCTCTATGGCCCTACAGTTTCTCCTTTGTCATAGATTAGGTTTCTCCATTTTTGTGGGTTTGTTTGTAAACCCTGTATTCTGTTCCACTGGTGTATTTATCAATCCTTGTTTCAATCCACACTGTTTATAGCAAAGTGTTATAAGATGATTTTTAGCTATTAGTATAAAATTGCTGATTTGTAATTATTCGAGACTGACTTTATTATTTCCTGCTTTGCATTTCTACATATCTTTTAGAATCAGCTTGTCATTTCCCATCCCTTTCAAAAAACACTACCATTTTTATTGGGATTATGTTGAATCTATATATAACAGAGAATTGTCTTCTAATTCATAAATATAGTATATCCCAATTTATTTTATCTGTTCTAATATCTCTTAACAATGGTTTATTTTCTACTTGAAGTTTCCACTTAGCCTTCATTAGATCCATGCCATTATAAATGATATCATTAAAAACAAACAAAAAATTTACTTTCTAATTGTTTGTTGCTAGTATATGTAACTACAATTTATTTTTATACTAGCTTCATGTCCAGTTCAGTGATCATCTCAATTAACTAATTCCAATAACTTGAGGTATATTTTTTTGAATTTTCTATGAAAAAAATCATGTCCGCACATAAGTTGATTTTTATTTCTGCAATATAATTATTTGGCTTATTGCACTGGCTAGGCTTTGCCAGATAGTTATTAATGGGTCATAGGAGATATCCTTATCTCATTACAGAAGTCATACATCTTTCATTATTTCACCATTAAATCTGATAATTCTTTTCTTTTTAAAATAAATGCCTTGTTTCAGACTAAGAAAATTCTATTTTATTTCTAGTTTTCTGTTATTTAATATTACAAATGGGACTTGAGATGATTATTATAATTCTTTTTTTCATTAATTTAGAAAATTGTATTAATTGATCTAAAAATTTTAAGCCACCCCTGAAGTCCTGAAATAAATTCATTTTTTAAATTTATACATTGTGTTTTTATTAATTGATAATTTTTCTTGATAATATTTTGTTTATCATTGTACTTAATCATGAAATATATTATATTTTTAGGATGTTGGTATCAAGGTTATGCTGGACTCAATAAAAAGAATGTGGCATATTCTCAGTTTATAAAAGTGGCTATTTAGGACTGGTATAATTTATTATTTGTTTAAAGGTTTGCATACGGAGTTTCTTCTGGATATGGAGTTTTATCCAGATAATTATTTTAATTAGATTCAATTCTAATAGGTTTCTAAATTCAGTTCTAATTAGGTTTTTTATTTCTTCTATCAGTTTTGAAAATCTGTGTTTTTCTAAGAGTTTTATTTATTTTTTTCTATTTATTGGCATAAATTTGTTTATAATATTCTGATTTTTTTGATTATGTATTCCCACAATCACCCTGTGAAATAAACTACCTTAAGATTTACTGGCTTAAAACAATATATACTGCTTTGTGTGGATGGATTTGATTTTTTTGTTTTGTTTTGTTTTGTGGTCTAGTGAGCTACATAAATTCATTAATTTTAGTTTAAATGTAGATTTGTTTGGGATTTTCTGTGTGAAGACATCATGTTATGTGCAAATAGTGAGAATTTTGGTTCTGCCTTTTCACTATTACATGTTTACTTATTTGTTTATTTAATTTGTTTTTATTGGAATTGCACTTTCTGCTTGGCAACATGGCACAGTTCTTGTAGTCTGAGCTGGGCTTGGAGGGATCACTTACACAGCAGCAGTCAATTGTGTTAAGCTGAGCAGCTCTGCTTTTCTTGGCTGGGCCCTCTTACATGTCTGGAGCCTCAGCTATGCCTTTATGGCTCAAATGATTTTGCTTCACATGGTTTCTCATCCATTTGGACCAACTTGAGCTTGTTCGTAAGGAGAAAGTAGGGGCCTAACAGAAAGAGGAAGAGAGATTAGAAGCATGGAAGGCCTTTTGAGACCTTTGCTTAGAACTCACACATCAACATTTTACACCACATTTTGTCGGTCAAGAAAACTACAAGACCTACTTCAAAGGATGTGGAAGTAGAATCAACCTCTCTATAGGAGGACCTGCAAAGTCACATTGTGAAAGAAAAGACAGAGGGAAAAAGCACAGAAGCCATTTTTGCAGTCAATCTACCATACTCATTTTCTTTTCACCAATTTTATTGATGTAATGTTTTTATCCTTTTCATTGTTACTATTAACATTTGGGCCCTTTTAATACCTATTTTTAGTCCAGTTTTATGGGATTGTTAATGTTATTAATTTTTTTAAAAAAGAAAAATTGGACTTGTAAATTATATTTTCTCATTTGTTGGTTTTCTAGTTCATGAAATTCTGCTCTTTTTAAAATAATATTTGGTATTTCCTTTTTCAATTTTTTAATCTTTTTTGTTTTTATTATTTCCATTTTCAATTTGGGGGAACATTAATTAGCTGTTTTAACTTTTTACAGAAATTTTTAAGTAATTGATTAAATGTACTTTTTTGCAATATATACATTTCAAAATATTTTCTACTTTCCAATGTTTTCTACCTTGACAAATAAGCTACTTATGTGAGTCTCTTTTTCTACCATAGTTATGAATTTTATTATTTGTTTTTCTTAGTTCTATCAGTTTCATGCTAAATTGTTAGGTTTGAAAAATTTTGAGTAAGAACTGGATATTAGAGGATTTTAGGAAATTACTGCTAATTTTATTAAGTATGCAAATGACATTTATATAGGCAAATATCTTATTCTTAGAAAATGCATGATGAAGGATTTAGAGAAAAAGAAATCAGACATCTGAAACCTATGAGCAATGTAGAAAACAAGTTTTGCTAAAACAATTGAGTACATAGCATGTATATAATATAGTTAAAATTTAACAATTACTGAATCTAGACATCAGGTGTACAGGTATTATAGTATAATTCCTATAATACTCCTGTATGTTTAAAGTTATCATAATAGAAAATGTTGGGAAAAATTTAGAAATGATGTGAACCTCCTTCTGTATTTGTTTTTTAGAGACCTCAGCATGTTGACTATAGGTAGTAAAGGCTTCTTACTGCAAGATGGGTGTGTTTCTTTTTGTGTGTTAATACTGCCAATCCAGCAATTAAGTTAATTATTTTCTCAAAATCTTGCCTAGTATTTTGATAAGTAATTATCTATCTCACATATCTCTGTATTACTAATCCATTTGGACTATCCTATGGAAGAAAGTATTTGGTTTCCCCAATGTTACCACCTTAGTGGACATGTAATGTCAAGTGACTACAGATGAAAACTTCTTATTTCCCAATTTAAGACATAAGGCCAACTTGACCCAAAAGTAGTTCTACATTCTCTAGGTTTTCTCTGAGAATGTACCGCAATTCCAACACAAGTAATAAATACTAATATTTGGGTCTTGTTTAATTTCAATGACCATAAGCCTGCTCAATGTTGCCCAAGTAAAGTGAGATTTATTATGCAAATATTAATAGAATAAAAGCCGATTATGGCATCAGAAAGAAAAAAAAGTGGACTATCATATTTTGATAATGGATTGGTTTTAGCTTTTTTCTCTGTCTTAAGTGTCTTCTTATCTTTTGAGAATCTTTGTCTCCAGTTTGTCAGAAGAGACTGTCTGATTGATTCAGTCGATTAATGGATTGGTCATCATTGGAAGAGTGGTCTTCCTCATCCATTCAGATATACTTATGTGAGAGAGAGGACATATATTATGTATTCAAATAGGAAAACCATAGTGGTTTTCAATTTTAAACTGGAAAAGCAAAATAATTATGTCTGTATTATATGAATTTAGCTATTGTTTTATAATACATGAGAGGAGAATTTTTATCTTATCTTGTTTGTGTCATGATCAGCTGTCTGGAATAGGAGGCTTCCCTGTATACATTAGTTCATTGGTATTATAAGAAATGCCTCAGAACTTCATCAAGATGTAGCAAAGTGTTTAGATAAAATAGAACTACAGCAATAATAGAATTGTAATTACAGCAATCATAGAATCTTCTCTGTTATCTGATCCATGAGTTTGCCACAGGAATTTCCTTGAAGTTATGCAAAAGATGAGAGAAAAGATTTGCATTCACATCTATCATTCTACAATAACATGAGTCATGAGAACTTGCTTTATCTTAAGGGAGGTTTGAATGGATGCACTCTGGCTGGACCCACCTATCTCATGGAGGCAATTTATTCAATTTAGTAAACATATATTATCTATTATAACCTAAAAATGTTATGTTTTGTGGTAGGATTAATTTAAAAATCAATATCCTCATAGAACTTAAAGTTTTATGATTATAAAATACACATTAATTTGTGAACAATGGTGTTAATATGTGAAAAATTGTTAATATTGGTGATATAAAATGTAAAAGGGTAGTTCTTAGCATGAATTATTAAGTAACTTTTCCAGGCATGGTAAATAATGGACTTGACAAATGGGTAAGTTTTGGATAAATAGAGAGGAAGAGGGAGGCACAAAAAGAATGGAGGAATGCCATAGTGAAGTGCAATGAATTGAAGATAGGGTACTATGAGACTATAGGCTAAAACTGTATTATTTTACAATAACTTTTTGGAGAAAAGTAAATTAAACATATCCTCTCCACCATAACTTTATTGAGAATGCTGTTGTGCTTTGTGGACTCAGAATTGAAAAATTATGCTGAAAAATTCTGATGAATCTGAAAGAGATGTTTTATTTCTTTGCTAGTCTAACTGAAAACTTAATGACTCAGTCAAGCTGTATGTGTCATTTTGTGATTTAATATTATTTATTTTCTCAAATACAATCCAAACACTGAAACAAGCACAAAGACATACCATGGATTATGTTCACTGCTTCTTGGCAAAAGTACAGTGAATGGTTTTACTTAATTATATGTTCATTGTTTTTCAAATGTTATAATTAAAATCTAATAAAAACCCTATTAAATAATGTGTTTTCATTAAAAATATCACCTTTTATAGGGCTCTTTTTATTTAAAGCGTTAAGAGAACTTTTGACTATTTTTCCTAGGAAACTTGATAACCCTGAAAATTCCTTTTCATAGAAGATCATAAGTTCATGTTAAGCAGTAAAATGTATAATTTATAGTGAAAGCCTATGCATTGTAAAATAATTCTTATATTTACCTCCTACTCGTGCTCTAGAATTGGCAGATATTTTTATCACTATTCTTCACATTTGTATCTATCAAATGGGGATGGTGATATCATTCTTATGGAGTGTAGTGAAGATTGAATGAGATACTTGCATAGATTTAAATGTGTGAACCAGTGTAAGCAGTTAACACATAGAAACTGCTGTAATAATCCAAATCAAAATCTAATAACAAAGTGGATGCCTAGGGTACAATTTTAACACTATTAATGTTATGACAAAGATATAACACAGTATTATTACATTATAATCCTGCCACATTCCTGCTCTGCTCTTTAGACATTATTTTACATCTATCCTTTTTCCCTATAAATAATCATCTAGTTCTGTGTTCTTTTTTGAAATCTCTTTTTTCTCTAGTGAAATTATTACTCATCAAAAAGTTTTCATTCAATACTTAAAATGTGAGCATATAAATACAAGTTTTAAGTGGTTCAAAGTACATATACATTTTCTGTTGGAATTTGAAGATGTGACTTGACTTCTAAGTTGACCTTTAAGGATTCTGAACAAATTGAGATAAGATAGGTTCAGCAATGGTCCAAATGTTAGCTTTTTTATGGATTAAAGAATAAGTCACTACTGTATTATGGGGAGGGGTTAAAGCCTGAAAGAGCTGCAGGAATGAGAGGAAATTTTTACTTGTACTCTCTTGGAACAGCAGAGATTATAGTGAGAGATTTCTTTATCATAGATGCAGAAAACAGAAAGGGCATATTCTCCTATACCATGATGCCTGCTTATAGTTGGGAGATAAGATATATATCCCAGTTTCTTAGTGATCAGGAGACCATTTATACCAAAGGGGATGCTAAATATACTTCTGAGGCTTAAACATGCATGATTCTTCTTACGTGACTGTCATAATTTACTCTGACCTGTCTCATTTCAGTTTTAGTAATTTCAGCAAAATTTAAATCTATATACTATTTTAATCTATTTCTACTTCTGAAACTCTAAGAGACTATTGTTTTGAGTGAATCTGTATTTTCTTCTTTTGTTCCAAGGCCAGGCAACCCTTTCTTTGAGAAGTGTCTAAGGAGTCCCATTATAGTAAGACCCATTTTGAGTGTCCTTAGACATTACGACTAGTCCTTAAATTAGAATAATTACATGATCAGTTGAAGTAAGCTGTTCTTTCTCTTTAAATACATAGATGCTTCCTGAGGATTTAACATAGAAATATTATTAATAAATCCATATTATTTGAAACCTGTGTGAACACAACACAATGAACATTTCAAAAAAATAAATTCCTCTTCTCCTCAACTTTCTGGTTAATTAGATTTAACTATTTTTTTTTCTTTTGTTGATACACTTTAAATTTTGTTTTAATATCAATAATATATCATTCATTTAAAGGTTATTCTTTAAACACTGGAGGTAAAGATTCTAGTAACATAATATGCTTAATTTACTAATGGTGATTGTATCTCAGAAAATGAATTCAGCTACATGTTATGGAAAATCTGACTCAGACTGCTCCAACAACAGAGAATTTGTTGGCTCGTCAATGGAAGTTGAAAGATAGAGTACATTTCAGGGACAGTTTATAGTTTATTTCAGTGTCCTGGTCTATGTGGGCTTGTTTGTGTGTGTGTGTGTGTGTGTGTGTGTGTGTGTGTAATCTTAATTGTGCATGTTGGTTTAAACTTCAGGCAGCATTCCTCAAGGTGGCTCCAGTTTTCACATTTTGCACACTACAGCATGCAGAGGAAGAGAGAATGCTTTGTCTTAACATTCCAAGAAAACTCTGAGATTCCTCATGATTGGAAGGTTTACAACATATGTCTGCCTCTATGCTGCTCATGAGTGTAGAATATACTGATTAACTTAAGTCAAATATTGCCTATCTTAGGAAATGGGGGTATGGGCAGCTATATGCAAGGCTTGGCTGTGTGCTAAAACTTAGATACCTTAAATAAGCTGAAATTTTTATTATTAAATGGGAAAGGGGTGCAAAAGTGATCAACCTGCTCACCACAACCAATCTTCTTTTGAAACATAATCTTTTGTCCAGTGTCTTTTCTTTATGATAAAAAGCAGCTTTATTCCACATTGCGCAAAGAACAAGAGCTGCTATGTCAGTGTGGATAATGTTTTGCTTTACAAATCTTACAAGTACATATTTAATTAATATCATGATCCTTCACATTCAACTTAAACTCTTGGGCTAATTATCTCAAGAGTGATCCATTAGATGATTGGGGACAACATTTAAGGTATCAAGATCTATTTATAATTTGTCCAAACATCACAGTGGTGGTGTTTTTAATTTCAATTAGAATGTGGTATCTCATGCTTTCTAAAATTGTGTTTTAAAAGTAATATTTTATAACTATATTTCAAATATTCTTATGTTTCCATTCCTGGAAAAGGCATTATAGGTTGAAATGGTGGATCTGAGTTCTGATATCCCCTTGGAAACAATATTATAACAGGAAGTTATGTTCCACAACAAGGGCCTGATGAATTTTTTTGTTTTATTTTATAAATGGCTAGAAATAAACTATCTTATCAACTCTTAAATAACATATAAACATATAAGAGCAATAGTATGACATTTTTCAGTGTGTTTATTGAATTGGACAATATAGTATCCACATACATAAAATTTTATAAATTCTGATACAGAATTCTATAATTTTTTTTAAGAAATGAGATAAAGGAAACATTAATTGGGAACAGAATTTAAATGAATCATTTGGAGCAATTTTTTCAGGAAATTTCAAGATATTTTAGGACTCTCAGGGATAGCTGCTGGACTTTGAGTATTTGTTTCTTTAGTTGTTTGTTTGTTTATTTATTTGGAAGCTGGTTTATGGATGCTTATTTTTACAGCTTCTACTGATAATTGAGATATCCTCCATAGCAAGCAAAAGCTTAGGTTCCTCTGTGTTTGACATTGTATCCTCTTCTTCAACAGTGACTTTGTAGCATAACTGTGTTATACATACCACGTTTCAGAAAAGTCATACAAAGTGCAGTGTTGTAACTGACAATATTTTGATTTTTTTTATTTTACCCAGGTTTTTTAAAGCATATTTGGAAGCAAGAGGTTGTAGAGTTTGAAGGGAATTTTGAGATCTTCCTGTCCAATCGTACATTCATTGTGAATTGCTTCCCCCACAGAATAAACAGTTTTGTTCAGGTGTTAGAAATCCAGCTCAGCCTAACTGAAGTCAAAAACAGGGTTTTAATTCCCTCACAGAACTAAAGAAGTCAGAAATGGAACTGACTTGAGGCAAAAGTTGATGCCAAGAGGACTCTTTTCATTCTGATTCTTTGGGGTGTTTTTCTCTCTTTTTTTTTCTTTTTCTTTTTTCTTTTCTTTTTTTTTTTTTTTTTTTTTTGAGAAGGAGTCTCGCTCTGTCGCCCAGGCTGGAGTGCGGTGGCACGATCTCGGCTCATTGCAACCTCCACCTCCTGGGTTCACGCCATTCTCCTGCCTCAGCCTCCCGAGTAGCTGGGACTACAGGCGCCCGCCACTACGCCCGGCTAATTTTTTCGTATATTTTTTTAGTAGACACGGGGTTTCACCGTGTTAGCCAGGATGATCTCGATCTCCTGATCTCGTGATCCGCCCGCCTTGGCCTCCCAAAGTGTTGGGATTACAGGCGTGAGCCACCGCGCCCGGCCTTTTTTTTTACTCTCATTCTTTTCTCCTCTCACTATGCTTCCTCCCTGTGATAGTGAACCAGACTACTACCAGCTTTAAAGTTTAATCAGATTAGCTATAGATTCCAGGAAAAGAGAGTCTTTCTCATATATGGTTGCGTATTACAGTAGATAATAAAGTCCAATTAGTCAGACATGGGCCATGAGTCCACACACTGGTGTATGAATCTTCACCTCTAAAATGTGATTCAAACCCACACCATGTGCGCAATCCTAGAGAAGTGGAGAGCTATAGACTCCTCTCATCAGATCTATATGGAGTTTGGGAGAAGTGTTTCACAACATTGGGGTGCCCATAATCAGAAAAAGGGTGAAGAGATGGTGGACAATTAGAAAGATTAGGAGTCCATAATAGTTTGTGAAAATGTCGCTTCATACCTGTGGTAGGCTGAATAATGGTCCTTCAAGGATGTCCACATCTTAATCCACGGAATTTATGAATTTTATCTAAAATGGCGAAGAGGATTTGGGAGAATATCCCCCATCATCAGAGTAGTCCCTAAATGCAATCACATGTATCCTTTTTGAGGGAGGCAGAAAGAAAGAGAGAAATTTGACACGTTATGAAAGAGGGAGAGCCATTGTGACCATAGAGGCAGAGATTGGAGGGATACGACCAGTAGAACCCCCGCGAATGCAAGAAGTTGATTCTCCTTTAGAGTCTCAGGAGGGATCACAGTCCTGCCAACACCTTGATTTTGGTCCTACGATACTGATTTTGGGTTTCTGGCCTTCACAACTGTAAGAGAATAAATTTCCTTTGTTTTAAGCCACCACATTTGTGATAACTTGTTACAGCAGCCACTGGAAACTAGAACAATACCTAGTGAATTGATATTTTCCTCATTCTAATTGTTACTCACAGATTAATCCTATCTGGATGTCTCAACAACCAAAAATACGTTAAACTGTTTTCCTTTCCTATTGCTCCTTGTGGAAGTTTTTCAAAATAACTCTCAAGATTTTCTTGTTAAGGCGACATGTATTCAGTTTTGCATGGTTGCCGGTCCTTCAGGGTAATTCCACGGTACCATCCTGCCTCACATCCTTTCAGGAAGGAAGTATGAATTACAGAAAATACCATGGATATTTTCATCAAGATAAGTAGGTTTAACACTGGCTTCAGCAATTCTAGTTGTTTCATTTTCTACATATTGACTTATTTGATTTATACATATACACACATTAATTACACACTCATATAGGAAATCTGGAATACAGTAGATACTAAAATACTGTTAGGTACCTATCTCAATTAATCATTATCTTACTCTTCAAGTACATGTCGAGGTACTTCTTTTGTCAATGGTCAACATCTCTCTTAAAATATTACACTCAAATCAGTGTACAATAGCTAGGCATAATAAACTATATGTGGAATAATCAGCAAACAATTCAGTGGAGTTCATACTTTCCTTTGTCTGAAATATACACACACAGGGACACACAAACACATACATGTACACCAAATTTTTATTACAAAATATTTCAAATAACCATGAAACAATTAAATGGATAGCAATATACCCCCAACTATCACCAAAAAGATGTTTACATTTTGTTATTTTTGATTCATGCAAAGATGTGAAATGTGACAGGTATACTAAAGTTCACTTTCACCTTCCCTACCCATTTCCTAAATCCCTACAAAGGAACACTCACCTGAAATTGGTGAATGTCAATCTGCTATATGCTTTGGTCGCTTGGTAGATATACATGCATCCATAAACATTGTTCTATTGTATGGTTTAAACATACAAAAAAAGTATTATATACATACTGCTTTGTAATTTCCTTTTTATTTTATTTATTTATTTTTTTGAGATGGAGTCTTACTCTGTCACCCAGGCTGGAGTGCAGTGGCGGGATCTCGGCTCACTGCAACCTCCCCCTCCTGGGTTCAAGCAATTCTCCTACCTCAGCCTCCCAAGTAGCTGGGACTACAGGCAAGTGCCACCACACCCAGCTAATTTTTTTATTTTTAATAAAGACAGGGTTTCACCATATTGGCCAGGCTGGTCTCAAACTCCTGACCTCGTGATTCAGCTGCCACAGCCTCCCAAAGTGCTGGGATTACAGGTGTGAGCCACCATGCTTGGCCTGTAATTTCCTTTTTACAACTCAAGAATATTTTTAAGGTTTATCCACACTTCATAAAATAGAATTAGTTTGTTCATTTTAATTATTCTTTACTATTCACCTATGTTGAATGCATGTACTTAAGCCACTTATTTATCTATTGCTCTGCAGAGGAATAATTAGGTTGCTTCCTTCTCTTTTCTATTACACATAGTCATGCAATTAACATGCTTAACTCTATTCCCTTGTGAACTCATGGATGTAAATTACTAAATAATAAAGTTCATGCAAGTTTACAACTTTATTAGATATTGTCATATTGCTTTCAAAATTTATTGTGTCTCATTGCTCTACCTCCAGGAAAGCATAAAAGATTCTATTTCCCCACAGCTTTGTCAACACTTAGTGTTTTCAAACTTATTAACGATTTCAAACTTATTAATCCTCACATGGTTTTAAGGGTACCTTGAAATTTAAATTTGCACTTTCTAATTAATAACGAAGTTGAAGATATTTTCAGTTTGATTTTCCTATTTTATAAATTGTCTTTTCCTAACTTTGTTCATTTTTTTTTAATTGAGGAAGGGTGTTTTTCCCTTTTCATTTAATAGATTTATAGGACTTTCATAGTCTCTCAATTTTGTATTTTTGTTAATTTTATGTGTTACAAACACTTTCCCTAGGCTTTCTCTTTTTTTCATTTGGTTGATCAATTTTGTTTGATTGCTCATTGATATAAAATCTTAAGTGTAAATGTCATTTAATTATATAGATATCTTCCAAAGTATATTATAATAATTTTAACACTTACATTTTAAATCCATTTGGAATTTAATACATTTGGTGTTTTAGAATTCAATTTTAATTTTTTCTATAGATTGCCAATATTCTATTATTTCTCAGGGGTTTAAAATGCCATCTCTCATAAGTATAAAGTAATGTACCACATGCACCAGTCAATCATGGGCTTCTTAGACAAGATAGTAGAATAAGATTATACCATATCTTTACTGTACATTTTCTGTATTTAGATATGTTTAGATACACATATACTTTCAATTCTGTTACAATTGCCTACAGAATTCAGTACATTACCATGTTATAGAGTTTTGAAGCCTAGAAGCAAAACAGTCATATAGCCTTGGTGTTTAGTAGGCTACACCATCTAGGTTTGCATAAGTACACTCAATGATGTTTGCACAATGACAATATTGCCTAATGATACACTTCTCAGAATCTATCCTGTCATTAAGTAACACATGACTCTGTAATCGTTCTTAGATTTATTACATTGCCTCCTTTCTATAGGATTCTTAAAAGTGGTCTAGTTTTGTAGTAAATTTTTGATATTTTGTTGGGAAAATATCCAAATTTGGCTGGGTGTTCTTGGCCCTTAGTATTTACATACACATTTTAGCATAGTTTTTCAAGTTCATAAAATATCCTGATGAGATTTTGATTGAAATTGTATTTAATTTCTTATTTTACTTGGGGAGAATGCAATCTTTATGATTTCAAATTTTCTAATTTATCAATAAGTTATAATATGTCCATTTATTTGCCTTCTTTTATGTCCTTTAATAAAGTTTTATACTTTTTTTCATAAAGAACATGTACTCTGGGTACATGTAATCTTGGGTTAATTTCCATAAATCTTATGACTTGGGATTGTATTGAGAATGGTATTTTTATTACTTCAATTTCCTAATGGTTTTATTGTGGTAAAGTGTGCTATTGATTTCAGAAATTTTTCTTAGATTCTTCAAACCGAATATATCTCTTATTATTTCTAATAGATTATCTAGAAACTGTAAATAATGCTATTTTATTTTCCACATGAAGATTT
Organism: Pan paniscus; assembly: GCF_029289425.2. Classification (NCBI taxonomy): domain Eukaryota; kingdom Metazoa; phylum Chordata; class Mammalia; order Primates; family Hominidae; genus Pan; species Pan paniscus. The sequence continues at coordinate 113,866,359 of NC_073254.2, forward strand.
TTATTATTCTCTTATACTTACTAGAATTTCCAGTGTCACATAAATAGATACAAGGATCATGAACTTTCTTGTATTGCTTCTGATTTTAAAAATAATGTTTCCAGAAATCCAGCAGTAAGTATATTCTCTATGTTTTATTGTTAGTTACACATTACCAAGTTAAACAAGTTTATTCTAGGAGTTTTCTATGAGTTTTAATTATAAACGAATGTTGTGTTACTTTTTTTTTCTCCACTCAGTCACATTATCCTATAGTTCTCTCCTTTAGTATATTAATATGGTGAATAATGTTAGTGGATTATCTAAAATTCAATACCTGAATTCAGAAGATACATTTAGAAATCGAGAAACGTGCCTTAAATTTTGCAAATGCATAGGGATCAGTAACATGTTTTCTTTACTGTAATAATTTTGCATATTATTGCATCATGGACAGCTGGGCTGGCCCACTATTCATTTTATGGGGAATCTCTTGATTTTAGCACTGAAAGTTCTACAACCAGGAAATCCCTCCCTGAAACTCAAAAACACCCATTTTTTCAGCAATAGGTATGGAAAGTTGGGAGAAAGGTACAGGAGTTCTAAGACAGACAAAAAATAGGGGCTGAAAGCAGCATTGTTTTACCGTTAAATGGATGCAGCATGGACCATCTGCTTTCTATAGTCCCTATTGCTATTTTTTTCCCTGGCCACCTATGTTGGCAATCATGCTTTGCAGTTTCTAATAATGGATCATCCAGTGTTGTATCACCTGACTGAAGCAAGTTAACTGTATAACTTAAGTGTGTTTTATTTGTGAGCATGCATAATTTGTCCTTGATTTTGGTGATGGATTAACTATCATGATTTGTATCAAGATAATACTAGTTTAGTTGTTAACATTGTGAATATTGTGACTAGGTTTTCTAACAATTCCCATAATGGAAACGAGAACAAATATAATATCAACATCAAAATGACCTAGCCTTCAATGGAAAAGAAGCTTAAATGACTGTACAATTTAATGGCAGATGGAAGAATATCTAAAAGAGGATTCAGAAGGTAAATAACCAAAACAGAGCTTACTATAAAATATACAGAAAATAATCTGGGTTTGAGGAGGTGAAGAAAGCATATGTGAAGACTGAATCTCACAAGCCAACACCAGGAAGTAATTTTAAATCAATCAAAATGTTTTTCATCTCACCAAAAGACACAGATAGTCTATTGAAAATAGTGGCTGCCGCATTAGCGTGGACATACCACATACACAATGCATAATATCACATCTATCCCTTGACTGCTCTATGAAAATGAGTAAAGTTACATTTCCTGATACAGAGGTTGCAACTAAAATGTGTGACATCAGCCTCTTATAGTGTAGAGCTGATTCTGTCAGATTTTATTAATATTAATGATCATGCCTTCTTACAGTATATCAAGTGATATGTCAGATCATTAGAACAAAAACAACAGGGTACTCTTAAGTAGTTCAGTTTGTAAAATCAAATACAGAGCTTAATTTCTACAAAAAAATTAATAAAACCACAGAAACCAGAAAAGAATAGATTGCTGATATTTTGTTTAAATACAAACTAGGCCATGCTCATCTACCTGCATATTCAGCAAAAATTACAAATACAAGTTTTGGCAAATTCCATTCCTCCATAAATTTCAACCACAGAAAATGAACACCTCTTACTTAGCTAAATATCCTGCATGCTTTCTATGCAAAATTACAAAAAGAGGTGTAATTTGCTTATCTGTGATATTGAGGCTTTCATAATGAATGTATTTTGTCATTTTTCATTTCTTCAAAATGTGCATAACCACACAATAAAATTTTCAGTTCATAGAAGTAAAAGTAGAAAATGTCCTAAACATGTGGCCTACATGTTGCCCACCATAGAAACAATTTTAAAATCTCCTGTAAAAGCATATTTTCAAAGTATGAGAAAAATAGTGTCCATTTCTAATTTGGAAATACATTGACAACGAAAACAAAAGAAAATGATTAGAGTAAAACAGAAGTTCATGTTCTGTTCCCCCCAAATTCTATGATGGTCTTTTGCAGAAGCCATGAGCAGTCTAAAAAAAGATGAACTAACTGCATCTGAAGTATTTGCTGTTGTTATGTGTAGATTGTGATAAAAATACATATTGGGAAAACATGACCTTTTAAAATAGAAATAAGACTGCTTTAGAGCCCCAAAATATATGACTAGAAAATGGTAAAGGTAAAGATAAGCAGGACTTTTCTCAATTTTTTTTTCACTAAAACTGTTACTTAACTGGCTTTTACTTTAAACTTCACAAGTTCTAATTACCTCCCTGCTTTAAATCCACTTTTCCTGAAAAAAAAAAAAAAAAGAAGTTTAAATTCTGATGACATTCAATGTGAGTTTTAAAATTATGGGTATTTTAGAGATGGTTATCCTATATGATGAATTTATAGATGCAAAGGACTTGATTGCAAAAGCTGGCCTACCAAAACAGGCCTGTAGATACAGAGTATATGGATGTTTTTGAGAATAATTCCCATAAGTTTTAAAATTTGCTGTTGCAGGAAGGTAAAATGCTAAGTATTTCATGCTCAAATGCTTTTGCATAGAGGCTGCTTAGCTTGATGTTATCAATCAGACTGACACAAGAAATCAGCATAATGGGGACTTGTTAAAAACAGAGCTGGAAATCACAATGAATCTTAGGATTGATTGTATTTAGTTTTACCTCTAAATAAAAATAAAGAATGATGTCCTAAATGCTGAAGGCAGTTAAGGCAAATACAGTGGCTCCCTCTTATTTGTGATTTTGCTTGGCTGTCTGTGATTTTAGTTATCACAGTCAATTGTGATCTAAAAGTGTGAGTACAGTACAATAAGATGTTTTGAGAGACAGAGACTGCATGCACATAACTTTTATGACATTATATTGTTACAATTGTTTTATTTTATTTTGTTATTGTTCTTAATCTCCTAGCTGTGCCTAATTTATACATTAAATTGCATCATTCTATATCATGTATAGAAAAAAACAGTACAGTCTTCCCTTGATATCTGTGTGGGATGTTTCAGGACCTCCAACTGATACCAAATTTCTCAATGCTCAAGTCCCTCAATTGGCACTGTGGTACCTCAGATATGAAAAGTCAGCCCTGCATGTCTGTGGGTTTTGCTTTCTGTGAATACTGTATTTTTGATCCATGGTTGTTTGAATCCACAAATGTAGAACGTGCACATATGAATGGCTGACTATAGAGAGAGTTTGATACCATTCACAGTTTTGGGCATCCACTGGAAGTCTTAGAACTTAACTCTCGTGGGTAAGGGGAGACTACTATATTATTGGAAAAGGTAACAGAAAGGATAAAATTTCTTACCTTATCATGGATTAGAAGACAGTATGACATTATTTATTATTAAATATGGCTAATTTTTCCTTAGTCCTACTTATGCTTTCCTTTTAAAAAGTTTACATTTATGAATCTTAAAGAAATAATAATAAATCATATAACATTTATCATCCAATTAGAAGTAAAAAAAGGGCTGTTCCAGAAAATGGAAACAAGATTTCAGATAAATACCAATTTGTCATATTTTGTGTTAAAGTGATAACATGTATGTGTGTAATTAGTATACAGCATTTACTATAATTATTTGCTGTTATAATTATTATTATTGTTTGGCATGGCTATGTCTTAGTTTACTTTCTAAAGTATTGCCTATAGTAGGTACAGTCCCTACATGCTATTTGGTATTTACTGTATTATAGTTTAATATATGGTTAACTTTAATAAATGCTTGCTTGAATGCAATGTATATTCACTAATCATAAAGGTGAAAGAGTTATATATACATGCCAATATGTAGGGACTAAACTTGTTATTTGTTTTGTTTAAATCATTTATATTCTGATTTTTGTTTTGCTTGATGAATTAGTTTCTGAAAGAGTGGTATTATAATCTCCCGTACTAATTTAAGATATGTCCAGTTTTCTCACAATACAGACAAATTTTGAATGATATGTTTTGAGGCTCTCTTTGAAGCTCATACTTGTTCTGAATTATAGTATCTTGTCAAATTGTTCCTTTAATCAGGTGTACAGTATTGACTTTATCTATAATAATGGTCCTGTCTTAAATTCAAAACTGTCTGCTTAATATCATTATGTTAACTCCTCTCTTGAGTATTTGCCTACTTCATTTTATATCTTTTCATATAAAATCTTTCCCTGTCATTTTGTTTTATGCGTAATTCTAGTGTACATCATATTACAGATTTCTATTTTTTAGTTCATTTTGAGAGTTTTTGTCAACTGATGACATTGGCTTGTGTCTACTTATTGTTATTACTGATGTATTTGGATTTATTTCTGCTGTCATATTTTGTAGATAATAAATATGCAATGTTTTTGTTTCCTTTCTTACTTTTTAAAAATTAATAAACATTATTTTTCAGAAAGTTTTAGGTTCAAAGTAAAATTGAGCAAATTACAGAGAATTTCCATGTACCGTCCCTCGGTCCCCAGTTTGTGGATTGTCTTCTCTTTCTCTTGACATTGTCTTTAGCAGAATGGAAGTTTTCTATCTGAATGAAGTCTTATTTACCAATTATTTCTTTCATGGATTGTATTTTTGGTATTGTAGCTAAAAAAGTCATCACCAAACCCAAGATCATCTAGATTTTCTACTGTGTTATCTTCCTACAGTTTTATTTTGTATTGTATTTTTTTTAGTTTTGTGGGTTGCATTTAGTTCTATAATGCATTTTCAGTTAATGTTTGTGAATGGTGTAAAAGTTTGTTTCTAGGTCCATGTTTTTTTAATGTAAATGTCTGGTTGACCAGGTCTTGTCTTTGGCCCTTTGTCAAAGACCAGTTGACTAGAATCACATGGTCTATTACCGGGCTCTCTATTTTGTTCCACTGATTTATTCATCTATATTTTCAACAACACTGTCTTGATTACTATAGCTTTATACTAGATCTTGAAGTGCAGTAGTGTTAGTCCTCTGACTTTGCTCTTTTTCTTCACTATTGATTTGGCTAATCCGGACCTTTTACCCTTCATAGAAACTTCAGAATAAGTTTGTCCACAAAATAACTTGCTGGGATTTTGATTGGTATTGCAATAAATCTATTACTCAAGTTGGAAGAACTAACATCTTGACAATATTGAGTCTTCTTGTACATGAACATGGAATATCTCACCACTTACTTAGGTCTTCTTTGATATTGTTAATTAGAGTTTTGTCATTTTCCTCATGTAAACATTTAATATATTTTATCAGATTTATACGTAAGTGTTTTATTTGGAGGATTGATGTAAATAGTATTTTTTTAATTTCAAATCCTGCCAGCTCATTGCTTGTATATAAGAAAGTTGTTGACTTTTGTGTATTACTGTCTTTGATATTTTTCACCTCTTTATCACTCTGTGTTTCACCTTGGTAAATTTTCCAGGTTTTTAAAGGTTTACCATTTTCATACTGAATTGTTCCTTAAATGGTGTTTATCCCATCTAATGAGTTTCTCAGGAAACATGAAAATATTGCTCTTTTACAAATGGTCTTATACTTTCTAAATGTCTTTTTTATAGAGATTTTATTAAAACTATTTTATTAACTATTTTAAGCATATTTATTTATTTTGTATTGTTTTTTATTTTTTTGTACTGCATTGAGTTCTTGGGGCTGAGTTTGCCATATTTGTTGAGTCTGTTGATTCAGGGGCTAAGTAGATTGTTCTCTTTTACATTTTGTAAATTTTGTCATTATATTTTAACTGAACTTTATTTCTTGGTATATGTGTGTGTTGGTATCCCTATAGTATTGGTTGTGGAAATTATCTCCTGAGTGCCTTTTCTATGCTTCTGCCAAATATCCCAGATTTATCACTAGAGGGTACACATTTTTATCGTTAATTTTTTATTGGAGTTATGCAGACCTCATGGATAATTCTGAACCTAAATCTATTCAAGATAAAGTTTTTGGATTTTGATTTCTCAGAAGAGACATATTTTTGTTTTACCCAGGGACAAGGCAAAAGAAAATAATATTATTATCTTTTATTTGAGCCAATTGTTGTGTATATTTTCCTACTTTCCTACAAATGTTTATTTACTTATTTATTTATTTTGAGCACTGACTATTTAGGAGCTAATAAACACCCAGACATTAGCTCCCATATGAACAATAAACAGAGTCCCTATGTTTTGGACACCAAATTTTTCTGAAACCATGGACAGTTTAGAAATTGTATTTCATTTTTTCCTACATTTTTCTCTTCAATTCCCTTCCATTTTTAGCAACTCACACTTGCATTCAAAATTATTTTAATTAATTATTTTCTTTCAAGGATTTCTAGTTATTCAAGCAGATGGATTTTACATTTTGTCCATCTGCTATTTTGATGGAAAGAGATATAATACTCAAAATTAGTGGACATCCTAACTAGAGGAAGAACCAAGATGATCACATAAAACAATGCTCCCAAACATCTATTATAGCCCACCTACCTATAAGGTAATAATAAATCTATAGCTTACTGACGTGGACCATATAAGCTTCTTTTTACTTTGTGGCAACCAGCTTAGGCATCTGGCCACCCAATCTCCACTCAGCTATGAGGGAGGCTGGTATCATAACTCTGCACTCCTCTAACCTATTTGTAAGCACATTGTGTTCCTCAGCACACAGGTTAGGAAACCCTGATCAATAAAATTAATGTCTTATTGTCTTCATTTTTTATAATTTTAACAGTATAATATCTTAGCATACTTGTTAAAACTAAAAATTTTATACCTATATACATTTATACACACTAGAAGCATAGTGTAGCAAAAATTATATTTTCCCGCATTCTCTACTATGAATATTTTCTTAAAAATACCAATTTATTTTATAACATTTTGAAAGAAAAACAAGACATACAAAATTAACAATAATCCTAATTCCAAAAGACAAAAATTACTTGTAACTTCAGTTTCTGACATGCATATCTGGTACAGAGTATGTGCTCAATAATATTTATTTACTTGAATGAGTTCAAAATTTTTGTAGAATTTTAAACAACATTTTACTTTGTATATTTAATTACATATAATTACTGTCTTTGTACATGTAAGTACAGTTTTATGTCCAGCTGTATTTTCTTTTTCACCCAACATTCTAATGTGATTATATCAAGATACATTTGTATGCACGTGACAGAACAGGAAATCAAACTGGTTGAGGGGGGAAAAAGTTAGTTGTTAGAAAGATAAAAGCTTATATCAAACAACTGAAGGAAATTTTAACCTTCGGTCTCTGAAAAGATGAATGCTCTTACTTAGTTTTAAGAACTACCAGACACTCAAACCGTCGCTGGAATCTCTCTGACATGTTTTTGATTCCTCTTTGTATATCTAGCTCAGGCTGAACATCCTATCTTATAGCTTTTATCGGCAAAAAGAACTATTTATGATTTCTCTGATCCCACATTTAAAAAAATAAGTCAGAACAGAATTATGATAGATCATTTCCCAGAACAAAGTAGACATAATTCTATAAGAAAAGGATAGTATTTGAAAGGAACAGCAATATATGTGTTATCGAGTGTAACTTTAATTGCCAATTTAAGCTTTTTATTTTTATTATTATTATTTTTTTTTACATAATGGGCATTGTAGTGGATGCCCCAGAATTTGCTTACCTATTCTGTTTCCAAGTAGTACATTGTTCTTATATTCAATGTTGTAATAGAGTTTTTTTGGTTGTTTGTCATTATCTTGTACAATTCCCTTAGAACATATTTTCAAAATTAATTTCTGGGAAATACACAGAGAATATACAATAAATAATGTATTTGAGTTTATGTACATCTTAGCCTTGATTATTATATTTTAAATTTTCACTTGAGTGTTGATATTGACTTTCTCTCCCTCTTTCCCTATCTCTCTTTGTTTATGTTTTTTAGGAGAATGTTTTATCCAGTGTTTCATATCATTGGCACAACGAACATCAGTAAAGATGGAAATTGGTTTACTATGAATTGTAAAGAAATACTTTTATATACTGAAACTCGTATTTATATTTAGCTTTGTGATACCAGATGGAAGTCTTGCTCAATGACATATATTGAAAACAAATGAAATAAGTTATATTACATTGACCATATGAAATTTATTATTGTTATAACTTAAATGTGGTTAACATCAGCAATTCTATGTGGCTAAACCTAGTATATCAGTTAGGAACTTTTTTAAACCTGAAAATAGAAGAATAACTGGACAATAGTAACATAAAACAAATATAAGCAAATGTTTTTCTTACATAACAAGAAGTCTGGAAGTGGTTGCAGATGTTGGTTTTAGCAGAACAATGTCTGCAGAGATACAAGTTCCTTCTATTCCTTTTACTCACTGTCTTATGTATTTCATTTGTATGCTTGTTCGCCTCACATTCACCAAATTGCTGTTATGACTGTAGACAACATATTTGTATAATGGGAGAAGATAGGGTCAGAAGAAGACCATGGTACCAGCTCTGTCTATTCCTTTCTACCAGGAAAGAAAATATCTTTTTCTCAAAATTCCCAGTATACCACTGTTGACAACTCATTGAATAAAACAGTGTTGTGGTCACATTTGTCTGCAAAGAAAGCAGGTATAATAAGTATTTAGCTGGGCACATTGTAGTCCTGAGCTTTAGTAATTCTCTTGGTAAAGTATATAAAAGAGAAATAGGGATTGGGAATGTAATTCACAGGGTCTTCCACAGGGTATTTTCTTACTAAATTCAGTACTATGTAAAGACAGAACAATTTCAAAATCTCTACATTATAAGAAGTATTAAAAAGGACTTTAAACATCGTAAGCATGATCTTTGGTCTTAATAAGCATATTAATAAAATAAGTATAAGCATAAGTTTAAATATTAATAAGCATAGGCTTTATTATCTTAAACGTTGTGTATGACAGAAGAGAAGTTTATGCAATTGTTTCCAGAGTTGGTACACTTAATGGTACCAACTTTTTTTTCCTTATTGAAACTCTGTTATGACTACTTTAAAGAGAATCCTGCATAGCGGGCATCTAGAATCCGCTAATAGCTGGGTGACCACTGTGGTTCATACCTGACCAAACATCCCTGAAGAAATTATGGAGCTGACTCACCAGAAGTCAATTTGCATTAGGAACTTTGAAGCCTCCTGAGAAATGAATACTATCCTCAGGGTAGAAATATTCAGATATGAGAAGCTTGGCCTTAAAACAAAGCCTTTGTATTGGGATGGAGTGGTGAATCAGATTCTAGCACTGTTCTGAAACATGGATTTGTTCCTCCATCCAACATGACTCCTTTCCACAATTAGAGTCATTCATGTCGGATCTTGGGGTAGAGAGGGCAGGGCATGATTTATACATGAGAAATGATTTGTAAACAGTTTGCAGTCATACTCACTAAATTCAGTTATTGGAAACCAAGTAGCTTTGTTAGTAGAATGTAGCATAAAAATGAGAGACAAACATTCTTCTCCACTCAGCAGCACAATATTTATGAAGAAACATATTGCTTCTAATGTAGCAGGCAGTGGCAGTGACTGGTGCACATATAGATCCACAAGGTAAGCTGCTGTTCCTGGCGTGAGTAGATACGCATCAGTCTAGGCAAGAATGCCAAGTGTAAGAGGAAGGCTCAGAAACCACAGCTGTACCCAACACAAGTGACACTGGTCAAAAGCAGAGCCCAGCATGAGAAACTGTGAGAATCAGCAGAGATGGGACTTCTAAGTGGTCATGGTGCCCTCCAGGAGATTGAGCTACAGTTAAAAAGTAAGAAGTAGAGAATGCAGTGTGATAGCTGATTAGTAAACTTATCATATTTGTTTGTGTGTGGGTAGTATGCTCTCGAGAAATTCTTATGAGCACTTTTTCAGTAGTTATGACTTATCTTTAGTACCTGTGGGCAAGAGTCATTGGAATATACGTTACACCTACAAATGAATATTTATCTCTGAGATGAGCTGGTCACAGTTTAATAAAAGTAGGAAAGAATAACAGCAAATATTTGGCCTTGCGTATATGTCTGTGGATCTATTGCAAGGTCTTGAACATTTCCCATTCTTGGTCCTGGAGCCCTTTTTGCTCTCAGATGGATTCTCAAACAAGAAATGAAAAAGGTAAGGGAGCTAAAAGCATTTTAGAGTATTTAAAAAAATACCCATTATCATTCTAGAACAGGAGTCAGCAAACTTTGTTTGTAAAGGTCAATGTAGGAAATACTTTGGCTTTGTGGGCCATGTGGTGTCTGCTGCAACTACTCAACTCTGCCATTATAGCACAAAAACAGCCATAGTCAATACCTAAACAAAAGCGTGTGGCTGTGTTCCAATAAAACCTTATGAATATTGAAATTTATATATCATGTAATTCTCACATGCCACAAATATTCTTATTTTGATTTCTTTCAACCATTTTAAAATATGAAAACCATTCTGAAGCTCTTTAGTTATACAGAAACAAATGGCAGGACATAGGCTCTAGCCTGTAGGCTCTAGTTTGCTGACCCTTGTTCTAGGAGCATAAATTAACTCATTTGATATCTGTAAGAACATAACAGAGTGGAATAGTTACAATTCCTATTATGTATATAAAGTATATATTATATATATACTGTTTATATATAATATATGTATATATGTATGTATTATATATTATACATACATATATACATATATATTATATATATACTGTTTATTCATATATAATATACATATTACACGTATTATTATATGTACATTATACATATTATTATATGTATTACTATTATATATTATATGTATTATTATATGTATTACATATATTTAATATAATATGTATATGTATTATATATTATATGTATTAAAACTATATATGTATTATTATATGTATATACAATATACATATTATATATGCATATATAATATATAAATAAGCTATATAAAAATATATATTTATATATTATATATAAATATATTATATATAAATATAAATAAAATATAAATAAAAATATATATAAATAAATAATTATATATATAAACTATATATATAAATTAAAAAATTGTATATATATTATATATATATATAAATAAACTGAGGCCAAGAAAGATTTGCTGTCTGACTTAAGGACACACAGTAAGTGGTAAAACCAGTATTCATACCAAGGTAAGTCTGATAAATTTAATATTCTTTTGATATATGGAAATTTCTATTAAGTGGCAGCGGTTTTCTAGAGGGCTGTGCTGAGATGGACAGCAAGGTCTTGCTATGGCTCAGCAGCAAGAAGTATAGCGATGAATTTGCAATATCTTCTGTGAGTAGGAGAGGTAAGGGTGGCAGCAGCTGCTGTAAATAATTATTTCTCCATCTCTAACAGGTGAAAACAGAACTAATGATGTTTTCTGATTTTGAGAATTCCAGAATGATTAGGGTTTCATCTGCACTACTAACAACTTCAGCTCCAAAGAGGACTTTCACAAATGAGCTGGTTTGTGTTGAGATTTCCAAGTGCCTGCATTTTGATCATTTTATCACACAATAGTGGCTCATGCTGTCCCCACTATGACTTCTGTGTCCCCACACCTCTTCTCTGGCTGCCGCTGCCATTTTGGTCTGCTTACAGGTGTGAGATTTGATAATATTCTACTGCTTCTGAAACTATATTTCTATCTTGTACATAGTTTAGTCCCAGGCTAACTTTTTTTTTTTTTAATTATACTTTAAGTTTTAGGGTACATGTGCACATTGTGCAGGTTAGATACATATGTATACATGTGCCATGCTGGTGCACTGCACCCACTAACTCGTCATCTAGCATTAGGTATATCTCCCAATGCTATCCCTTCCCCCTCCCCCTACCCCACCACAAGGGGAATATCACACTCCAGGCTAACTTTTAAAGGCTGGCTGGAGACAATCTTCCAGGATGCTGCAGACTATTTACCTAGAAAGTCCTCACTCTTTAATGGTTCCATTCAATGCTGATGTCAAGAAATTCTGTGTCACATCAAGACTGTCAAGACTGAAAGTAAGGGGCAGCGTGGAGGAAAGTGTTGAAGGAAGGGCTTCTCAACTTTCTTTTTTGTCAAACTCATCCCTATTCTTCTTTTTCTAGGCTTATGTAATTTTTGAATTGGCTTTTTTGTTGTTGCTCAATATAATTGTTAATCTTTGGTTTATAACAACTGGTAGGAGTCCTCATGTGTGCTGGGCTTTAGCTTTTAAAATTCATGTGATCATATAGGGCCCACTGAATAATCCAGAATAATCTTACTACCTTGTGGTCAACAGATCTTTCATCTTAACAACATCTGCAAAGTTCCATTTGCCATGTCACTTAACATGTTAATAGGTATAACACAGGGGTCAAAGGCCATTGGGGACAAAGTTCTCCCACCACACAAGTGTTTATACAATATGACAATAACACAGATTAATATGTAGCATAGTAAATTCTCAACATATGTGCAGAATAATCTTGCCTTGAACATGTACATCTGGTCAGTAGGAGAAGTAGAAAAGCCTCTTTAGACCTTGCTTAGACAGTGTCTGACTTTAAGTTACATGATTTAATCTCTCAGTGCCTCTGTATTTTTATCTTGAAGCAAGAATGATACATTTTATCATACCTAACTCACTGGACTGATGTAAACATTACAGGAAGTAAATGAATAGTAAACTTACTATCTCAAGAATTTAGTATCCGTCTTTTATTTTTCATCACTGAGAACAGATCTTAATTAGAATCACAAATCTTCATTATAAAGAGGAAAGAAAAAAGTAAATGTCTAGAATAGTATATATTTAAAATTATTTAACTCTAATGAACTTTCAAAATCTTATGGAAAAACCCATATGGTGTGTGTAAGTGCAAATACATGGAAAAATTCGGATGAGGAATCTATTTCTTTTCATGTTTTATTATGCCAAGAGATAATGTAGTGCCTCATTCTGAAATCTCATCTATCATACTGTGTTCTGTAAAGTGACAGAACATGATATGACATATTGATGAGCCCCAATGTGACACAAGGCATGGTTTGTGGTCTGCGTGTAGGTATAGATAATTAGAAAAACCCTGGAAAAGAGCAGTTTTGGAAGGATTTAATGAAGAATTATTACAATAGATAAATAAGAGGTAAGACTGAGCATACCTTTTTAAATAAAATAAAACATACAGGATATCAGATGCTATCATCCTGACCCCCAAATTTTATAATTATGTTTGGCATTTAACCTTTACATATGATTAAGATAGCAAACCTTATACCCGCAGCATTCCCTTGTAAGAGGAGAATATGGTGATAGGAGGTAATTGAATTTTGTTCTGACCTGGTTTGGCCTCTGTGCGGAAGCAATTTGTGAATTATTTAGGAAAAAAGGAAAAGTATATTGCCTCAAGAGAGAATGCTGGGTGCAAAGAAGAATTTAGTTCAGTTGTGCTGTCTCTTAGAATACATCTGCTTTCCTAGCTTGAAATGAAAAACGAAATGGAAATTTCCATTCATCCTTATGCATTAACAAGATCCCTTCCTTTCACTGCCATGCTTCATATGTCCCAAACTAGACCAATGGTGGATCTAAAACTTTGCAAATCATGCTGGAACCTTTGTTATTAGGATGGCAATCTATGACTGAACCAATAAAGGGAAGTAACTCCACTGTAAATAAATTTGGCATGAACATTTGGGCTTCACAAACCAAGACTAAGGTACATTAAGAACAACATTAAGTGCAGTTGTTAATCTTAGCAGTTCTATTGAGTTATATCTCCTTATATTTATACAATTTTAAAAAGGAACTATGGATTATTGGCATTAGAATAGTGATGAAATGAGAAAAATAATTGCTTTTTTCATTCTTGCCCCTTTCTTTGGTTTTTAAAGTCCTATTTTATGTTGCGATTACATAACTTACTGTCTGTGAAAATTTTTAAAATGCCAATATTATCATTGTGCTTTAATACAAGTCACAAATATATTTAAAGAACACCATTCTCCAAAGATTATAAATATTTTACTTTTTATTGCCATCAATGGTATTGGCATGTATGTGACAGCCAAAGGATCGGAATGAAAATGATTTAATAAAGAAATTCAAAACTAATGTAAAAAATGAAATTGCAACTGGGCTGTCACGGCCTTAGAGAGTTGAGGGGTCGGTATGAAACATTTTGTTTTATTTCTAAAGCTTTGATTGGCCTGCCAACATGCATTTGTGCTGTCACTCTGAGGGCCCTTCTAGTAGCACTGAAGTGGCAGGCAGCTCTTGATTGATGAGTGTTTGCATCCATTTTATTATTTGTTTTATATTTCTTCCCTGACATGTTTAACTGAAAAAAATTCACACAAGAACCTTTGCAATTATGTGAGTCAACCCACATCAGAATTCCATTTTGGTGTATTTAGGAAATTGCAGCAAAAACAAACATACATACAAACACCACAGGTTACTTGGAGATAAGAAGATGATGTCAGTTCTGTAACATTATTAATATATTCCTGTTCAAGTAAGAGGCAACAAAAAATCACATGCCAACAATTTTTTAAAAAGTTATAAGTTAGGCTAAAACTTTCTGAAATGGTTTCAAACATAAAACGATGTCTTTAGTAGTGAGCCATTTTACTATTTCCCCACTGCAATTTTCACATGCAAAGGGGAAAAGACCCCAAGACTGAGACTTTAAATTTCAGCATTTGATTGCATAAATATTGGTAAGCAGTGTTTAAAGGCTAAAGTGGCCCTGTAATCAAAGACTCAGCATTCTCATTTCATGAAGTAATACAGGCTTGTACAGTGTTAATGTCATAAGTCTGAGATTGGCTCAATATACAGATTTGAGCATACATATTGGCATTAACTTGGTCCTTTAATTTGTGCCACCTGGCTGAATAAAAGGCATGAAAAATATATTCACCCTTTGATTTTTTTCTATCCCACAACAATGGAGCCAGTTTTTTTTTTTTTTTTTAATCTGTTAGGGCTCTGTGTTTCACTTAAAAGAAAAGCAACTCAAACTGACTTAAAAGATACATGACAAAAAAGTGGGTTTTATTTTTCTGCATTTGGCTGATTGCTTTCGGCTTTTATAACTGGAAGATCCAGGGATAGGGTGGAAATCAAGATTGACTTGCCTTAACTGCTCACGGAGTCATCACTCTGCAGGCCTTGTGCAGGGTCAGCTTATCGTCAGACTGACTTCTCTCATAGTGGTAAAATGACAGTATAGATTTAGACTTTATATTCAACCACCCCACTGTCAAGAATTACTCACAAGATGTCTTCTTTCTCAGAATCCATTAAAAAATGTAAATGTCCTATTTGGGTCAGATATTCTTTCTTGAACCAATATAAAAGGGAGGTTGACAATGACCAAATTCCAAATACAAATCAAAATCAATTTAAGAAAATTTTAAGACCCGTGAGTCAAGAATTAGTACTTGAGGCCGGGCGTGGTGGCTCACGCCTGTAATCCCAGCACTTTGGGAGGCCGAGGCGGGTGGAACTCAAGGGGAGATTGAGACCATCCTGGCTAACACGGTGAAACCCCGTCTCTACTAAAAACATAAAAAATTAGCCGGGCGTGGTGGCGGGCGCCTGTAGTCCCAGCTACTCGGGTGGCTGAGGCAGGAGAAAACCCGGGAGGCGGAGCTTGCAGTGAGCCGAGATCGCGCCACTGCACTCCAGCCTGGGCGACAGAGCGAGACTCCGTCTCAAAAAAAAAAAACCAAAAAAAAAAAAAACAAAAAAGAGAATTAGTACTTGATTATGTTGGTGAAGAAATCTTTGTGTGAGCTGAATTAATCTTTAAAGGCTTCCAGGAGCAAATTTTGTTTTTAAGATATATTTAAATTACGGGCAAAAAGAGTGTGATGAACAGGAAGGGGCAAATTGGAGTAATGCCCCCTACGTCAATTTTTGTACTTACATTTGAGATATATTTAAAAATAGATACCCCACTGAGCACTTATTTAAAGCCCTATGCTAAGCTCTTTATATATATTATTCATATCACACAAAGACCTTTTCTAGAATTAGATACTATTATCCCTATTTAGCAGATGAGAAAACTGGGTTTCAGAGAGGTTCAGTAACTTTTCCAAGATCATTGTTAGAAAGTGACGAAAAGTAATTTGAATTTATAACTTCTAATTTGATAGTTCATGATCATAACCATTACATTATTATTATGCTCACATTTTTTGGTTTATAGGTCAATCTCTTATTTTGTGATCTTTAATATGTTTATTATTTATAGATCAATCTCTTTATTTTTGTGAAATCCCTAAGGGCAGAAAAAGCAGGGAATCTTTACTGCTCAATTCACTAACCTCTCTGTAGTATCTAAAATAGTGTCTGGCTTATAGTAAATGCTTAATTAATATTTAAAAATTGTTGAATAAAGGATATATCTTTTGGGCTAGAAAATGACATTATCGATTACCTTAGGCCAATTCTGGAACTGGTTGCTACACAAAAGGGGAGAGATAAAAAAATATATAACAACAATGTCCACTACAATTCTTGGAAGAAAATTCCAAATTTGGAGTCTGGCACCACATTTTATTAACTACCTAACTAAAGTGTGGTTTTCTGTACCTCTGTTTTCTTTTATAAAATTATGGAAATGTATAGTGCACATCTCACTCTCTTATTGTGAATACTGTGAAGATTAAAAAAGGTAATATATGTCAGTTATCATGCAATATGCCCAGCATAAGAACTCACTGAATATTAAATACTATAATTCTTATTGTTACTAACTGTCTTTTCCACTTCATTATCATTCTTATTAGCATCATCTCCATGAGATCAAAGTGTCCCAATTATATCCTGAGGAGGCTGTTGTTTGATCTATTTTTTAACTGTAAGATGGTCCTTAATAACATCAATAATATGTATTAATTGGTAAGTATGGCCAAGAAGACTATTTGGGCTGATTTGTCCTAAATCAGTTACTTTCCAGGGACTTTCCTCATCAAAAGTCATGTAAAATTCAATCTAATGAGAGGTTTGCCAAAGAATTTACAGGATGCCTTTGGTATTCAAACAGAATATTCTTGAATCTGTTATAGCAAAACCAGGGAACTGAAACAAATTACTTAATTTTTCAGTTTCTGGAAATTTAGAACTTAGGAATTCTCTGAAATACATTTTGATTTTGAAGATTTAATAAAATTGTATTCCTTTGTAAGACTGAGCTTACATTCATCTCTATCTTAGAAATTGTTCTTAAACACTTTTCAACCACCGAAATGTTAATACTTATACCTTACATTTGTGACCACTTATATAGAATCTGATAGTATTAGTTGTTTCATGTGAATGAGTCTTATTTTTCTAAAAATTTTTTCCAAAAGTTTTTAACCGTTATATATTCCTATAGTGACAGCATCTTCCACACTTAAAAACTTATAATACGGTTAATTAATGTTCATACACTTACAGAGTACTTGGGAATGCTTTTTAAATATCTACCTCTGACATAGTTAGGGCAAGTAATTTTATTTAACAAGGGAGAAAATTTAAATTTCAGAGCATTAAGTCATTTATTCAAAGTCATTTATCTAGTAAGTGACAGACCCCAAATTTCAACTCAAGTAGGTCTTTATATGTCAAATCTGGTCCTTGGGAGTATTTTTGTTCTAACAAACATTGCTTCTTCAAGTGCATATTCTTTCACTAGACTGGGAATATATGAAAGCCAGTACTTTCGTGACTTCTTTGTACACTCAGGTGGTTCAGTGTTTTTCTCGCAAGAAACCAAGTGAATATTAAAAATATTCCTAATTGACAAGGAAGTACAGGAGCTGACTTGCTAGGATCACAGAACCAACAACGAGAGTGCGTCTGCATGTCAAGACTCTGACCTACTGTGTGGGACTCTTTTCATTACTCCATCCTCATCCTCCACCAGCCATAGCCACCGAAGAACACTCACTTATTTAAGCAAACTCTGTTTCTAGAATTGAAGATGATAATTATTTATTGCTTTTTTCAGAGTTTTTATTTTTTAACATTTATTACAACAAATTAGAATATAAGATGATGTGTCACGCCACCTTCCCCCAGAACTGATTCTGCTTATTTGACGGTTTGGATAGAGGGCGGCTTTCCCTATTACATGCTTTCTCATATTGCATCTTTAGACAAAGGTGACCATCCCATAGAGATAGCGATGCAGATCTTGCTAGAGCTTCTAAACAACTAAATAACCAACTCATGATCAAACATTCATCCATCCCTTTATAAGTTCATTTATTTAATAAATATTTATTCACCTTATTGAATTAGTGGGAAGATAATGATGAATAAGCTATAGTATAGTGGATGCAGTAGAGAAGGAACTTTATAAATCCACAGAAATATATACTTGATCTTTGGGGTGAACTATTGGGTATCATAAAAGCACTTAGTGTGCACCAGTCTGTGTTCTAAATAGTTCACATTTAGGAACTCAATTAATATTCACTTATATCTGAGAGAGAACTATTATTTACCCCAACCTACAGATAATATAATGGACACCCAAATGAATTAAGTAACTTTCTCAAGGTGGATATAGAGTAACTAAATTAAGGCTTGAAATTCCGCTATCTGACTAAATTCCTCCATGCAACCAAAGTACCTTGTGTGTGCTATTTTGTCATTCTCAAGATTCTACAATATACGTGGTCATTTGTGTGCATGTTTCATTTTTTTTTTGCTAGATTCTTTAACCTCTGAGAGATAAATCATATTTCATGTATTTGGGCCTTACCCATGGTATCTAGCATCATGTTTTGGAAATAGTTGCTTTACAAACAAATTAAAATAATTGTTCTTTATAAACTCGTAACTAAATAAAAAGTAGCAATAATATTAAACATAAGGAATGAGACAAGCACAATGGGCAAAGATAGCAAAATGTAGGCTCTTGTAGTAATGAAGGAAGATCTCAACACTCAAAGAATAATCCTGCTCTATTGTTAAATCAAATAGGATGTCTAATTAGCTAAGCAAGGATTTTTCTTTCTTTTTTCCTCCCCCAGAAACCCATTCAATTTTTAAAATATTCAAAATTCCTAAATGAAACAATTTTAATCATCTATCTGTAAGTTGGTAGCACTATAGGAAATTGACAGCCTGGCATCAGAGTTAAACACCCTTTTAATTCTTTTTGCTTCTAATTTGTATCATTAGTGCATCTTAGTCTGTCAAAGTAATCAAAGCCATCAGTGTGGGAGAAAAGGTGACTTGTGCGTACGAGTATCATGTATTTATTAATATGATTATTTTAGTCATTTAGTTGAAAAGAACTTATTTGTAATGACTACAGTCACTGACCATGTTTATATTAGCATACTTCCACTATGGTGAAGGTCCTGTCTACGAGTAAGAAAGCTATAGCTAGCATCAAGAAATGTTAAAACAGCTCTGTATTCATGCAGTATGAGGACACACATGTGTGTCCTCTGTGTAAGGAAAAGCAGGGTAGTAAAGTCAAATCAAAATATTTGGGATTATATTTCTTCTTTGGCTATTCTCCAATTAGAATAATATGAGACTTTGTGGGCACATTACCTAGAATGAAATATGAACTTTCACCCTGAGCATACACACGTGGCACACCTTAACTGTTCACATGAAATGTTTGTCTCCTCTTCAATCTACTACTTTCCAAGGGCTACCATGTGGGGCTAGGGAGAAAGCATACTCTATAGCACAAGGTGAAGATACAAATATCTATCTGCCTTACCTTCCTCTGCTTCTCGTGGTATGTGTGCAATTTTATGCCACCACTGTAAATCTTCTGATACTCCTCACTATGTTTGGTCATTAGAATATTTTTTTGGAGACGGAGTTTCGCCCTATTGCCAGTGCTGGAGTGCAGTGGTACGATCTCGGCTCACCACAACCTCCGCCTCCCGAGTTCCAGCAATTCTACCTCAGCCTCCCAAGTAGCTGGGATTACAGGCATGTGCCACCAAGCCTGGCCAAGTTTTTGTATTTTTAGTAGAGACGGGGTTTCTCCATGTTGATCAGGCTGGTCTCGAACTCCCGACCTCAGGTGATCCACCTGCCTCAGACTCCAAGAGTGTTGGGATTACAGGTGTGAGCCACCTCGCCCAGCGGTCATTAGCAGTTTAAAGAAACTAACATTTACTTGTTGAGTTTCTAGCATGGACTCTTTTTCCCTTTTTCTCTTGACCACTCTCTGGCTCCCAGAAGAAGAAAAATATACATATGCAAGTATATATGTATGAAATTATATACATATATATATAAAAAATGTGAAAATATATAGTCATATTCATGGAAGAGAAACATACACTTACACATTTAGAATTCCCTTAGAGGAAGAGCACAATTTAATAGAATGCAGTGTTTTATTTTTAGTTTTGAGAAAGTATTCATTAAGGGTAAAACAGGAAAGACGATCAAAGCACATGAAAGAGAAACTGTATTCTTTGTACTTTCCTTGTTGTCTTGACTGAAATTTAGTCCTCTTCACCTCTTGCCCCACTGGATTCGCTAACCTCCAATTTTCTTCTCCCTATTGTGCTAAACTCAAAAATGTGCCTAGAAACCAAAGAATAAGGTTGCTTGTGACTTGTGTATGTTTGGAATAGGGAATTACCATATTTAAGTTTCTCAGAGATTTTAGAATTATCTCCCCCACCCCAAAGAAAGGGAATTTTTTTTCTTGTTTCTCCCCCCACCCACTCCACCCTTCACTGTCAATTTAGAAGCTGCCTGAAACAGGCACTGTAAAAACACTGGGTGGCAGTCCCTCTCTCTTCCAGCCACCGATACCAGAATGGACTGTTATCAGGAGCGCTCCAGCTATGAAGCACACATTCTTTCCCTGCATTTGCTGGCTGCGCTGAAACTGTAAACTCCACAGGAGATCAGGCAGTTCAGTGGAGACAGGGCAGTGCGGAACAGCAGAAATAACAAGTTTTCCTAAAAGCACGTGTCACCAAACAAAACCATGAGATTTCCTAGGTCAGCTAAAGCACGAAAACTGGAAGTGAAAAATGCCCTGTTCAGTGATCCAGTCAATGGGATTAAATCATAAAACTCCCAACAGTTGTTTTCAGCAGTCTCACCCGTGATTTTATGAGTACAAAGGCCTATGTCGGGAGCCCATATTTTTTCCCTTCTTCCACGTCTAGTTCTGCGCACTGTTGTCATTTACGTGTTTCCTGTAATCAAAGCATCTGTAAGCTTTAGCATGTAGAGTGTCTTGCCATATTCTGTTTCTTTTCTTTTTCTCTCCAAGCATCCCAGCCCTCCCGGCATCCCCCCATTCAAGGCATGAGTCTGTGTTATGGAGCTCCAAAATACACACAGTACAGCTTGCCCACTGAGAATCAGCAGTGTCCCAGAACATGGCTCATGAGTCAGCTCCTTTCAAAACTCCTGAGCACTGCTGGATAGAAAATACAGATTTTTTTATTCAATTAATTTTAATGATTAAAAATATGACAATGCAGACATTTAGAAAGTATTTAAACGGGCAGTTTGTGGCATTATAAATATTGTAAGCAAAACAAACAAACAAACAGACAAACCCAACAATTCCCATATGGTACCTTTGATAGAAGATATTTAATTAAAATAGCTAAGGCCATTTACAGATCCTGAGTTTTCATAACAAAGAAGAGGGAGTTTGAGCTGAGGGTCATAAATGATTGTATCTAAATGATAGTTATCTATATCTATGTTTTGTTTATTTTTAACCGTTGATGCTATGACACCAATAGTCTAAGACTACAAATAAATACATAAATAAATAAATTCAAAAAAGCAAAGGCCAGTTTTCTTAGCCAAGGGAATTCACCACAGACAGATTCATGTTTCTTAAAATTATTTTTTCTTTATAATCAATAGCCCATAAAAATTAACAGAAACAAGATTTCCTCAGTGTTGTTACTGCAAAATTAAATAAAACAACTAAATTAATGATTTAAGATCCAGGCTCCAAAATCATGGATAACAATCAGAAAGAACCTATGAGAATTAATTTCCAAATAGCAAGATTTAAGCAAGGATTTTTTTTACTAACAAATGTCTTCTTTGTGCTAGATTTTGTTGAGGTTCTTGGAGTTTCAGCAGTGAACAAAATAAATGAAGCTTTGCTCATGGGGACACACCCCACACATAAAACACCTGTCTCTAATTCCAGATTAGATGATGAGATGACCGTTTTGTATACATCATTTATATCCTCAATTAGCTAGTAAGTTATCCTATTCATTGAAGGTGCTCAAAATTTTGCTTTAAAAATGAATTAATTACTGATGTCTTTGACAAAGAGAGTCAGTATACCTGAGTGTAAAGTGATCAGCCAAAAATATTTTTAAATGCATACTTAATTATAAATAAAATACATTAAAATCTATATTGGGACATTAATTATAATATATAACATTTAGATAGGACATCTCTACAGGCATTAATTACTTTGCTTATTTTTCTGCCTACAATTTAAATTAAAGATTTGTAATAATATACACAGAAACACTAATATTGTACTTTTACCAGAAATTTAATATTGAATTTTTTATATATAAAATGGAAAATCTTGCCCATGTGACTCATACATCGTGCCTGTGACTTTAATGCCTTTAACAAGACAGCCTAATGGCCCATTATTGTTTTTAACAGGCCACCTTAAAATAACCTTTCAGCAAATTTTCTGACATATTTTATCTTAGCCTCCATTTATTTCATTTACATTGACCCTAGTCTCTTTAAAATTGCTGGTTTTTGAGAAACATTGGAGTAAGCACAGCATTTCTGCAAAGACTTTCGGATTCTTCCAGTAATGTCACATTGATGCTGCTTAGTTTTATGGCTAGCAATCTACTCTTCTTTTGGAATCTGTCAGGATCAGGAAAATGCACATTAATCATTTACTATAGGAGCATGTACTGCTCCAAATGTCCCCCATTTCAAGATGGCAATTGGGCACTTGTCAGGAATTACCCACAGCCACACAAGTGGGGAATTGGCTGTGTAGTGTTAACCGTGGACAGCACCTTCTCCTGTAGATAATGTTCTTAGAGACCTAAGGATGGACCTCCATAAGTTGTCATAGGAATACAGGGCTGCCATATAAATGTTCTTTGCCATTGACATACTATAGGGACTGTTTAACTTCCAGATTGAGTCTCAGCCATGGGACAGCTCCAAAGGAGCAATATAGCTTTCAAAGAGTCTTTGGGGGTGGGAGTAACACCATCTCTAAAAGACTTTTTCAGATTAGAGTTAGGTCTAGTAGTTGAGAAATCCAGGAAGATTATGATTCCAAACTAGACAAGTGGTGGTGTGGGAATTTGGGAAGACATTTAGTTGGTTTCTCCCTCAAAGATGTAAAAACACCTTTTTGACTGTTTGACATTATGTGAAGATATGTGGTCCCAGGAAGTCATTAAACAGAAGCCTTCTGGAATAATTTTTACTAACTGAGTATCTTTACATTGCTATTACCTTACAGGCTGCAATATCTTCTCTAAGATTCTGGCCTACATTCAACCATTTAATTCATCTTCCTTCTTTTGCAGGCAACTCTTCCTCATTGCTCTAGGAAATGCAAAACCCAGTGTCAGCTATTTAGAAGGCAAATATTATTTTCCTGTAATATATGAAAACTGACTCATTCTTTCTTAGCAAACAAGACAGCCAAACTACCCAGGAAAAATATGCATGATGTTTCTGACTTAATCCTAGATCATTTTGTTGCTGAAAATATATGATTTTTTATTCTTTAAATTTTGACCCATGTTATCCCTTAGATGACTAGGTTATTTATAGCTTAACTGCTATCCACACATCTAGATATGCTTCAGATTGAAGGAGAGAGAAAAAAGAGACTTAACACATCTATTTATTTCATTCTATCTAGTCACATTTCATCCATATCAATTTCATTCTCTTCAGCAGCAAGAGTTTAAAACTGGAATGTAAAGGCTTAATATGTAGTAAAAGATAAATTACAATATGAGGTAGTAATAAGTATCAAATTAAAATATTAAAATCATGAAGGGTTTTGTCATTTGAATTCAGTATTTTAAAATATGCACATGGGTAAAATCTGAAAGGTAAGATTAAAAAATAGTCATTAAAAATAGTGGAAAGTGGAGTCTTTAAAAATTCTTTTAAATAATTATTTCATCACATTTTCAATTAAAAGGATCAAAAGAGTAGTTTAAATGTTATATCCAATGTGTATGTGCAATGCCAACATACAGCAGGTGTTCATAAATTTTGTTGAATAAGTGGATATGTGAATGGCTGAATAAATAAATAGATAAATGGAGGAAATGGAGATAGCTCAGGAAAAGTTGCTGTCGGCTGGATTGCATGCAGAAACAAATCTAGAACTTGAATGCAATAAACCTGAAGAAAAGATACAAAAGGGAGGGTGTTATATGAATATTTAGCACGTGGAGATAAGGATAAAGATGACAGCTTCAGCAACTTAGGTTAGGAAAATAGGAAAGCGTTTGTTAAGTATGTAAATGATGTTCTGAAAGTGATATTCAGGGAAAATTAATTTGGCATAGTAAGAATCTAAACTGGTAGAAACTTTCTATAAAATAATTTGATAAAACATATTAAAACCTCTTTACCTGGCAATCCAAATTTAGAAATGTTTCCTAAGGAGGTAATTGAACATATATACAAGTATATGATTAAAGATATTCAATTGAATATTTTTAAGGAAAAAAAAAAAGAAAATGGAAGAAACCAAATAGATATAAAGAAACTAAAGGTTGAATAAAATATGATTCATCCATAAAATGTGTGATTAATTTATTGAGGTGGAAATAGTGCTCATAGTTTTTCATATAGTTGGTGGAGAAAGAACTACTTATAGGGAGGATTTATTAAATTATTTATATTAAAATATATAGATTTCTGTTTTTTCACCTTTTTTCACAATAGTGCAATATGACATTTTTATGGCATTCAATGATTTCCTTACTTTGATGTGAAACTACATTTCTAAGCACCTATCTATCATTCGTCTATCTATCTATCTATCTATCTATCTATCTATCTATCTATCTATCTATCATCTGCCTATCTACAGGCTCCAGTTAGGAAGCATCCATTTCTCCCTAAATACAAATTTCTCTTTATTATTTCAGCAGTGCTGCTCAGTTTCCTCCAGTATGATTAGCTATCTTAAGTATTCACCTTGTATTTATTTGAAAAGGTTCTGTTGAAGTCATCCTTGACCTTTTAGGCCAGACATATATTTCTTCTCAAACTTCTAAGGCATTTGACCATAAGAGAATCCTGATCATCAGTAAGACATGAATTTGAATCTCAATCCCATAACTGAATTATACTTTCTGAATCTTAAGCCCGTCATCTTTAAAATGGGACTATTAGATACTACTTCACAGAGTTGTATAGATAATGTGTGTAGAGCACTCAGAGTAGTACCTACATTTGATTAAGGGCTCTATACTTGTGAGTTCTTCCTCCAGGCACTCTGTTGATATGGTGGTTCTCTAATTGCACTGAATAGATTTTAATGATGAATAATCTAAATCATTTTATTCCTTGTAGTGTGAGGCAGTGCCATGTATCCAGCAGTCATTCAGTAAAGATTTGTTGACACTGTGAATATAAATTCATCATAAGGGAATTTTGAAACAACTTTTAAATATCCTGCTGGGAGACATAGATAAAATGGGACATTTCCCAGAATACACATGGCTTACTCTTTCTAGATGTCTTCATCCCTCTAAAATAACAACAACAAAAATGGCTGTTAATGCTATGGGCAACACAGAACAGGACTCTTGGTAAAGTGCACTTTAGTGATTTTTCAGTTGGTCACCTACTCATCTAGTTAATGGTGTGAACCACGGAAAAAGCAGGAACGAAGCTCACAAAATGTGACAGAAGTCTAAAAAAGTTATGTGCTTTACCACGATTGTGAAAGTAGCTTATGTTTTACAAAATGTGATTTCTTAGTTAGCTAAAAGATGCCTTCTTGGCCAAAGGGAGGTGTGGTTGGGGAGATGACTGTGGGGGATTTTTTTCATATGTTTTTCATATGTTTTTTCATATGTTTTTCATATGCTCAGGAGTATCCTCTATGGCTAGCAAGTAGGCAAGCAGTAGAACAAGCAAACAAACAAAACTCCCTGAGAGAAGGGAAGTAGAATGTTTCTAGCAAATTTCCTATTAATTATACACCTAGGGACATTTCAGACCAAAGCAGACAACTCTGACCTTGTACATTTATTTTTAAAAATTGACAGTTAATAGTATAACAGTGCAATACTGCAGTCACCAAGGTAAACAAAACAAAACAAAACAAAACTGTTACTCTTTTTAGCCACTTATTTGGCTAAAATGGACCGAATAACAGCTTCAGAGGATAAAACAGGCGCTGTGGTATAACGAGTGTGTTAAACAACAACAACAACAAAACAAACAAACAAACAAAAACTGTGTTCAAATCATTTGAGAAACTAACTACAAACTAAATTAGAAAACAACTGCAAGGCCTGGCTTCTGCATTTAAACGATGACAGCTATTGGGCCCTCAGATAAGGAACTAAAAATGAACATTGCAGTATCATTAGTAATTGTAGCATCACATTTCACAAAACAAGGTAAAAAAAAATAGGAACTTTTAAATCTCATTGCCCTGAAGTCTCCACTGCAAAGGCATTTGTTTTGCATCATATCCTCATCAAAAAATAAGAAAGAAAAATCAATAGAACTGTCACTGAGTCATCGACACTTCTTAACTGTGTTCCCTTCCAACAGATGCAGCACCTGCTGTTGTTTCTGATTCTGCACTCTTGCTTGCCTCAGGAGTGATGGTATTTACTAGTAACTGTAGGAATCCGAGCAGGATCTGACTCAGTGTCACAGAGGCCAATATATCATGCACCCCGTCGGTAAGGAGAAACTGCCAAATAAATGTTCTTAATTCACAATGGACAGATTATGAAACTGAAACACAAGCACTAGCACAGAAGCTGTGTAGGAGGAAAAGGGAGAAAGGAATGAGAAACAGAAAGAGAAAGAAAATGGCAGATGTAAATTTTATTCGTTTTTACGGTTCATGGTGCTGGGTTTTGAAAAACCAGTAACAATCTGAATACGGTAGCCATATTTTTACCAGTGTTTAAGGTCCATGTTTCACTTGGAGGTGAAGGGAGTCTACTTTGAATTCTGGAATAAGAATGCTGTCACTATTTCAATCTTTTATTCTTTTCCTCTTTCTTCCCTCCTTCTTTCTTTTTTCCTTCCTTTCTTCCATCCCCTCTCTCCTTCCCTTTCTCCCTTCCTTCCTTTTCCAAATTATATAATCCCTAAAACAATTTTTGTCTAAATCTTTTAATGTTTTCCCCATTATGTACCGCTGTGTGTGTGTGTGTGTGTATGTGTGCGTGTGCAGGTTCACCATTAAGACAACATCATTTTCAAAACTGTGTCTGTCCATTTTAAATCCTGCCCCTGAGGTTTTTTTTCTTTTTTTTAACAGAAATTTACTTTTTTACTGTTTACCTATTAAATCATTTAAGATTTTAAAACTGACAGGACATACCTACTTACGATAGTTTTTCACATCTTAATACTTGAGAATTTTTTGTTCTTATTTGTAATTAGGAAAAAAATTAAAATGTGACTATATCACATTTCCTTGGAATAATTAAAATAACTTTTGGAAAGTGAAAGTGGAAATAGAACAAACATAACCTTCTTGACAATGAGGGAAAATAATAGTTCACTCTTATTTTACTAAAACAAATTCTTCTTACAACATAAGTCTTGTAAAATAACAGCAAAATCTGAATACACAGTGCAAAGACTGGCAAGAATTGTTTTGTGTTTCTTGAATCTGGATTGCATAAATATAAATTATGAACTGATTTGATACATAAAATAGAAAGTTATCTTGCTTTAAAGAAATCATTTAAACCATTGCTATTTTCAAAGAATCTTCCAGTCTACATTATATTATGACTGTGAAAATAACTTTACATAAAAATAACTTTACAAAAAAATTGGCCTTTAACAAGAGAAAAATATTCAGCAATTCTAAGTGCAAAGCTATTAACTGACTGATATCTGATCCCTGACACAGGATGTCATTCTTAACCCAGTGCCTGGCTGCTCAGCATCCTGTGGGAACCGCAGGCTTCTGAAGATTCCTCTTTACAAATAACAATCAGTGCAGATAGAGGAGACACAAGGAGAGCCAGTTAAATCTTTCACATCATTACCAGCCTCATTGTTTTGCAAATCAGGAGCATAAAGTAGAACACGTGCATGAATCCTCTTACAGGTTTCTGAATGCTAGGGATTTCAAATATGTGAATCCTGGTGATTAACAGTAAATGAATAAGCCGCATGACAAATCATTACCTTTACCAGCTAAGTGGCTAGTTTAAATTAAAGATTACAGGTTATAGTTTGAATTCACCAAGATTTGTCCATCTAAAATGATAAGCCTTTCCTCTATTCATATGTCAGTCCATCATTATTGTGAAGTCTGCCATAGATGATCACTAACTCACTTGAATAGCTCAAAACAGCATTTTTAAAAGTATCCTATTTATAGTAGAGATATGTAGAATAATCCAAAACACTGTCTTCTTTAACATGCTAACCCTCTCTTGGTAAGAAATTCTTCTCAGGATACTTTAATTTCTGCCACAAAGCCGAGTGCCATAACAATAGGATTAAAAGTGATTTAGCTGTATTTTAATGGGCTGCATTTTTTCCCTTTGTAATTTGCTTTTACAAAAGTAATTATTCATTTTCTTCAGTAGGTGACTAAGTTGACCATATTTCACTTTTAGGTATTTAATATTCATTTTCTTGTAATGATTTTTCAGTACTATTTTCCACAAATGTCAAAATCCTGAGTTGTTTATTTGAATCCTGAGTTATTGCTCTTATAATGAGAAACTCTAATTATAGAGTGCAGTGAACTAGGCAACAGAGAGCTTGCATGCCAAATATTATTACTAATATCAAGGCATATGAACAACACTAGTCACTACTTTAAAATACATTGCCTACTTCTCGATGTTTGGATAGGGACTGTTGCTTTACTTTTGAGGCATTTGTAGCAAGCTCTAAAGTAAAAAATTCCTCATCCTTATTTCTACTCTGTTCAAACTGATCATTTATCTCAGTTTATGCAAAAAACTCACCTGTAGCTCATTACCCCGTATTTGCTGAACCCTATACTTTCTCACTCAACTAAAACAGGAGCATAGAAAGCAGAGCTGGCACTGACCCTCACCCTCAATTATTCGTGTGGGCAGTTCAATGCCACTCTATTCCTAAACATATTTGTTTAGTATGCATATCCAAGCAATATTAGCTAAAGGGAGTACACAAAGAAGGACACCATTTTTTTCCTCCCACTCCCCATCTGTCGTGGAAAACACACAGGTTTTCCTCCACAGGTTGAAAAGAACCTTATGTCCTTGGAGGACAGACTCACAGTGCATTGCAACAACAGTGTGAACCTTCTTCCCACTCCTCAACCCACAGTCCTGTTTTGAAGGCTGCATTCTGAGATTAGGCTTCACCATGATGCTGTTGGAACATAAGCTACCATGTTAAACAAGCATGGCATGAGGCTGACTAATCCTGGTGAACTGCGTGGTTAAATAGCTGCTCCTTAGAAGCAGTAGTGATTACAAGCCTTGTCCAGCACTACGAATCAGAATGTCTTCCCTCTTCTTTTGAAGGTAGGTGGTGCAAAAGCTACTCCTTACTGGGGCATAGACTAATTTTATTAAATTAATTCATTTAACATATTCAATGTTTTTACTAAATATTTACTGATTTTTAATAATAAAAATTAAATGCAATTTCTATAATAATTGTTAACTTATTGCTTCATCCATGGACTCAATGATCAGAAAATACACATGATGGATAAAAATGACCTAAATGATGTAGAAATAACTAAGGAAGAACATTGAGGAAAGAGCTGATTCAGTAAGAAAGATGAATTAAAATTTAGGCATACACTTGCTCACATTCTCTCTCTTTCTTTCTTTCTTTCTTCCTTCCTTCCTTCATTTTTTTTTAATTTTTATTTTTTATTTTGAAACAGAGTCTCGCTCTGTTGCCAGGTTGGAGTGCGGTGGCGCAATATCGGCTCACTGCAACCTCTGCCTCCGGGATTCAAGCATTTCTCCTGCCTCAGCCTCCTGAGGCAGCTGGGACTACAGGTGTGTGCCACCAGGCCCAGCTAATTTTTGTATTTTTAGTAGAGATGGAGTTTCACCATGTTGGCCAGGATGGTCTCCATCTCCTGACCTCGTGATCCGCCTGCCTCGGTCTCCTAACACATTCTTTTTCTCTCCCTCTCTCTCTCTCTTTCCTCCTCCTGAACAGCACAAGTGATTTAAACATAGTGTGACATGTAAGACAAATCAGATGGGGTCTTCTGATTACAAAGCCAAACCCAAAGTCTTGGATTCTATTCTTGGCTTATTCACAAGAAATTTGTAGAATCTTTCCTTAATTATTTTAAGCCATTTACCCATATTAAAATGGACTCAATGTTCATTTAACAGTTACTCTTTTACTTATAAAAATTATAATGACCAATTCCATGGTAAGTTCAAGAAAACAGGATGGACATAGTCCTTATGGATCTTACTATCTTTGTATGAATGCATACTTAGCATTAATCAAGAATATACCAAATGGGCCAAGCGCGGTGGCTCACTCCTGTAATCCCAGCACTTTGGGAGGCCGAGGTGAGTGGATCACCTGAGGTTGGGAGTTCGAGATCAGCCTGACTAACATGGAGAAACCTCATCTCTACTAAAAATACAAAATTAGCCAGGCGTGGTGGTGCGTGCCTGTAATCCCAGCTACTCGGGGGGCTGAGGAAGGAGAATCGCTTGAACCCGGGAGGCAGATGTTGCGGTGAGCCGAGATCATGCCATTACACTCCAGCCTGGGCAACAGGAGCGAAACTCCATCTCAAAAAAAAAAAAAAAAAAAAAAATATATATATATATCAAATGATAATACTTGAAATAAAATATAGGCTCATAACTTCCAATAACTAATAATGTGTACTTGATGTAGTTATTAATAATTCTGCTTCAAAACTTAATTAATAAATTTTTAGGTAGTCAATTAAGTGACAAGATTCTACATATAACATTATCTACAATTAAATTTTTTATTATGAAACTTGAAATTAATCTCTGGTTATAAGGACACCATTAACAAGCATGAGCACATGACTCCCTACTGATTTCACTGGAGAGAAAGACTTGAACATGAGCTCATTGTTGATTCAGTTGCACATAATATCAGCTTATTTATGTACTCAGGGGAATAAAACACATTTCACTTTTCTCTGCCCTACACTAGTAGTGAAATTTTAAGTTCCGAAGAGAGAATTTGAATAATTATTTTATTCTTTCAAAGTGACTTCTATCTGAAAAACTTACACTTTATAAAAACGATGTGTTTCTAGTAAAGCTTTTAAAATCTTATCTTTTTGTAACTAACTATTCATAAATAGCTCTTTATAACTAATATATCATAGCTCTTTGGTACCTCCATGCTTTCTTTGTGGATAAAAACAGTGCTAACTGGTTGGCACTCCTCTTTTGCCAGTCTGAAATCTAAACGGAATTCTCTCCTTATAGCTGTCTGTTAAGAAGATGTGAGTCTTCACCTCAAAGGGCTCTTGAAACACTGCTAATTACAAGGGGATAATGAGAAATCACCAATGGAGACCACCTCAATTAAACAAAAATCAGTTTATATTGATACAGCAATTAATTATATATGACAGAATAATTGAAGAAGTTTTCCTTGTGTATTCATAGAGAACCTAAACTTATATGAAATTAAGTATTAGTTGTGGAGCATTTAATGAAGATTAAAATGAATTTCAGCTGTAGACTTTATACAAAATTTAAAAAATAAATTAAGTGGTAAGAAAATAATGCAAGTTTTCTGTGATGAGTATTCTTTTATTCAGAGTTGGAGTGGGGACAATTTATATCTCAATTTCATTAGTCTTTTTTAAAAAACAATGTTAATGAAGTATATGGACCAATGCTCACTAACACTTTGGACACATAGAAACCCCAGTGGTTTGTTTGAGTTTGCACAATATAAATTTATGCATCCCAAAGAACTTGTAATACTAATGGCATTTTTCAGGTATTGTTTGTAAAGGATATGAATAATAATAATCCATCTGCTATAGTCCCTTTTCAGCAGAGGAATCATACAAATTAATGTTGGCCTGGATATAATCCATTTAGGATGATTCATGAGAGTCATAAAAATGACCTGTCTCTCTTTTTTTTAATTCCCAAGCAAGTGTTTTTCCATTAATTATTTTTCTACTTCTTTTTGTAAGGTCCACTTTGAGGTTCTTTAATTCTGTCAAATGTTTTATGACTATTTTGAAAAAATATCTAACATCCACAAGACCACCACCATCAACAACGAGAAACTTCATAAAAATCTAAGCTTATGCTCTGGTATTTAAAGGAGAAAAATATTAAGAGTATCTGATGATGAATCAAGTATAACAATGTAAGAAAAATGAAAACTAACATGTACTGAATGCTTACCAACTAGTTTGAAAACATTATTTTCTTTGATTTTAACAGTGTCTCTTTTGGGGCAGATATGTGAATCAACTTCATTTCACAACTGAAGAAACAGAATCCTAGAGAGAATAGATAACCATCCTGTGGCCCCACATTTAAGATGTGACGAAGCCAGTACTCAAATCCTGGTCTGTTTTCAATCATACCTACCCTCTTAATCACTAGGCAAAATCTTTTTTGTGCATAGGCTAGTGGAATGCAAACCTAGATGATGAAGTGGTATAGAATAACATTAATTTATTAATCATGAAAGTCATCTATGGACAATATTTTTAATATCATTACAATTATACACCAGCTACAATTTATATTAGTTCTCATGCATAAGCTGAGTGTTTTCCCTCCACATTTTAAGGGGAGAATATTAAACAACTATTTAATTATATACTTGTATTTTCTGGTACATGGCAAATTAGAACACTAAATAACAGCTTTGAAGTATAACAAAAATTTATACATTGACATTCATGAGTGAGAACTATATCAGATCTTAGAAAAATTAGAATATATGTAGTTCTGGACAATATTCCCATTAATAGACACTGTAGACCTCTCTTCATTTTCTCTTCTGTTATACACATTTTCCATGCTGTTCCGTTGTTCCTTCATTTTCAAGTTGATCTATCACCTCTTTGGCTCTATTACTGACTTCTGTATTTAACTTATTCACTACTAGTGTTATCACAGTGTAAGTACTAGAAGTAAAGAGAGAAAGACTAGAGTACATGTAATTTTTGGTGCCAAAATATAGAACCTATTGCTTCATAATACTTCAGTGAATTTCTTTTAGGCAATAAAAGAACCTTCTTACTTTTCCTTATGAGATAAAATTATAGCATTGCAAATAAAGCAAACACTATGGGTTTAGACCTATTGGGGTTTAAATGTTAGTTCAGTCATTTACTAGGTATGAACATTTGAACAAGCAATTCTTATGTTCTCAGTTTATTTCTAAATTTGTACTGGCAATACTTAATACTGATTTATGGATTAATTTATTGTTTTATTTATTTATTTGAGACTGAGTTTTGCTCTTGTCACCTAGGCTGGAGTGCAATGGGCATTGTCGGCTCACTGCAACCTCTGCCTTCCAGGTTCAAGCGATTCTCCTGTCTCAGCCTCCCAAGTAGCTGGAATTACAGGCCTGCACCACCATGACCGGCTAATTCTTGTATTTTTAGAAGAGACAGTGTTTCATCATGTTGGCCAGGGTGGTCTCGAACTCCTGACCTCAAGTGATCCACCCACCTTGGCCTCCAAAAGTGCTGGAATTACAGGTGTGAGCTACTGTGCCCAGCTACCTGTATTTATTTTTTAATGAGTTGGACATGATTTATATATTTAATTCCACTTCAAAAATGTATTGGTGGCATACCATGAATCAAATACCATTCTTGGGCTATACTATAAACAGCAGAGATAGTTTTTTTTTACAGCTAATGATATTTACATTTTCAAGAGGAGAGACAGAAAATGAACAATTGATATTAATAAACAAATAATTTTGTTAGAAAGTGATTTGGAAATGAAAAAGTAGAGCAAGGTAAGGGACTTAGGAGTTCTGGGTATGTGACTTGTGAAATTTTAATATGCAATGTTGTGTAGTATTAGTGGGTGACAGAATTGAATAAGTTAAGAAGATGGCTATGTGGATCTCCTTGAGAAAATGTTACAGCCAGTGCAAAGATCCAACAGAGGGAATACATTGTATTAGAAGAAGAAGAAGCAGTGTGGCATGGAGAGAGTGAGCGATAACTTACAGAGCGGTTCAGGTTACACAGGACCTTGAGTGCGAAGAAACATTGAATAAATGCAGCTGTTACTGTGTTTAGATAAGAAATGCTAGGCTTACCAACAGAAAAGAAATATTATTCTGTAATTTAAAAAAAAAACCCACATAGCATTGCAAATGTTTATTTAATTCATACTGTGAGTCAAGCATTGACCTGGTCACTATAAAAACATTCTCTCATTTATTCCCCATGAAAGCCTTATGTGAAAAATGCCATTTCTATGTCCACTATACAGATGAGAAAACTGAAGCTCTAGTAGGCTAAGTAACTTGTCCAGGGTCACACTCTTATTATGTGACAGAGGTATTATGAATAACCTTAATATGATTTCTTTTTGTTAAATGCATACAAAGCCTTGCTATGCAAAACATACTTGTGACATCCTTGTGGTTTCCAAGTTAGTTTCTTACTTCCATTTACTTCTCAGATAGGCTCCTTTCAGCTCTCTATCATTATAGTCTTTCTATAAAAAGCATTCAGTATACTGGCCACAGAAAATAAATTACTTTTTCACCATCTCTCTTTTATTCCTCTCATTCACTAGGGATTACATTTAATTGTCTTCTAGCTATAATTAGCTTATTGAGTGGAGACTTTATTCTAAATGTGATCAAACAGCAACTTTGTAATTTTTCTTTCTAAATCGTATATTTTAGGGATCCTTCTTTTTTGTTAATTGTTAGTGTTTTATTACTCTCAAGGTATTCCTACTTGCATTCGCATTGATTTCTGCAGTCATCATATTTTGGACATTTTTTTCTTTGAATGACTTTTCTGTGTTAAAAGGAATTATCATCAGTCTTTGGTCTAAATTCTTACTTAATAATATGTCTATATAAAGTCAGATTTTAATTTTGGCATTGTTAATAAGTGAAATAAAGGTACAATTACTTTGTGTGTAAATGATATAACTATTACATGTTCTCTCTTTTCAAAAATTATCTATTCCCTACTGTCAGTGTGATATTTTCAAAATTCACCATAAAGGAAACATAAGTGCTCTTATATCTTCTAAATCTAGAATGATATATGTTGATTAAAATATGTTATTCTAAGGTTAATGTATTTTAAACCAGAAGACCTCCTTGTTTTACATTTCCATGTGATTTTCAGCATCATGGTTTAATATTTATATCCTCCCTAGTTTTATTCCTTTGTTTTTTAGTTTATATGCTCATAACAAAAAAAAATTGGTAACTTACTATGAGAGGATTCCAAATTCAAGAAAGTGTAAAAAAGCAAAATATAAAATAATATATTTAACAGAGGTATACAAGTTTGCTTTTTGAGAGCATTTTGATAGACAATTGTATTCTCCACTCTTCATCTGCTTCTCTTAACATGAGATGAACAAACTGAAGTTTTTACTTTTTTTTTTTTTTTTTTTTTGAGACGGAGTCTCGCTCTGTCGCCCAGGCTGGAGTGCAGTGGCGCGATCTCGGCTCACTGCAAGCTCCGCCTCCCGGGTTCACGCCATTCTCCTGCCTCAGCCTCCCGAGTAGCTGGGACTACAGGCGCCCGCTACCACGCCCGGCTAATTTTTTGTATTTTTAGTAGAGACGGGGTTTCACCGTGTTAGCCAGGATGGTCTCGATCTCCTGACCTCGTGATCCACCCGTAGGCGGGATTACAGGCGTGAGCCACCGCGCCCGGCCAGTTTTTACTTTTTAAAGCAAGGCCAGTATGATTTATCAGTATACTAAAGGCTATATCCAGTGCAGCTGATTCAGGATCTACAGTTTTCAGTACAGAAGTTTGTCATACTTCCTCCTTGAAGTCAGTGTACAAGACTTAAAAGAATAAATAAGATTAGCCGTAAACTCCTCATCTCCACTCAATGATTCATGAGCCCATTGGTTATGTCCAGTACTGTGGTATCAACCTTAAACTATTAAAATCATTGACTAATAAAACTTTCAAGATTTAAGAAAATTAGAAGTTTACATGATCCAATACTATTATTTGACAGATTAATGACTTACAATCCTTATAAAAGAAGAAACATGACAAATGCGTTTGTTACCTGAAACTTAAAACAGTTTAAAAATTGATGTTGCATGAACATATCAACCAGAGAAATTCATTGAATATTTAGCATGTGTAAGGTGCTGAAGTATTCAGTTAGACTATAGCAAATACTCACAATTTAAAGAAAAAAAGTATTTTCAGTGAAAATATTTAAGATCATTTATGATTCTTAGTAACAGAGTGCACAAAAATTTATCCACCCTTGTGAGTTTGCTACATATAACATTGGGATATATTAAAGCTAGTGGCAGTGGGAGGTGAAAAAGCCATGCATTATTGAGATGAATCAGTGCAAATTGAAGATCTAAAAAAGTAACTTAAATGTTCAATCAAATACTTTACCCAAAGGACAAAAATATCTATCATGTTAAAAATGAGAAAGAAAAAAAGTGACATGTTGGATCAGGAACAAAAAAAAAAAAAAAATATGAAAAAATTTAACTATTTTTTTGTCACTCTAGCCCTTTACTTCTAATGGAGCACGGAGGATAAAACTTGTAGTATGAAAAAAATTAAGACAACTGTAGTATGAAAAAATAAAAATAAATAAGCAGCGATAGGGTAACACCAGGTGATATTTTTTGCTAATTTTCTTTTCAGGTAAATATTGGCCTGTTCCAACATACACTCTTATATTCTATCACAATGTTATCCTATGATTTTTCTAGCATCTTGCATTAAATAAAGAAATGCTTATGAGGGGTGTTTGTTATCTCATGTGTCATTTAAGTCTTAATCTATTTTAGAAAGAAATCATTATGAATGTCTAGTAAATAGCTCTTTTAATTTTGAAAAATGAGCCACCTACATTAATATAGAATATAACTAGCATATTTGTTCATTCTCACACTGCAATAAATAAATACCTGAAACTGGGTAATTTACAAAGAAAAGAGGTTTAATTGGTCCATGGTTCCACAGGCTGTACAGGAAGCATAGCTGTGGAAGCCTCAGGAAATTTTCAGTCATGGCAGAAGGTGAAAGGGAAGCAAGCATGCCTTATATGGCTGGAGGAAGAGGAAGAGAAGCAAAGGGAGACGTGCAACACACTTTTAAACAACCAGATCTCGTGAGAACTCACTCACTATCATGAGAACAGCAAGGGGAGTATCTGCCCCCATCATCCAATCACCTCCCACCAAGCCCCTCCTCTGATTATGGGGGTTGCAATTCAACATGAGATTTGGGAAGAGACACAAATCCAAGCCACATCAACTAGTACACCTGAATTATTTTTTATAGCTAAAATGAAAAGTCTTATTTTTTTTGTGTGTGTAATATTAAGATACACTTCACCAAATATCTATGATTTTAAAAAGATCAGTCTTGTTTTACTTTGTTTTGTTTGCTTTGTTTCATACTTTTAAGTGTCAGAAATTTCGCCTATAAATCTCATTTAATTTTACTTCTAAAATTTATAATTTTTCATGTATCACCTCTGTTTTACAGATAAGGAAACTGCTGCTCATAGATTAACTGATTTACCCAATATTACTATATTTATATGTATATTTAAAGAAATTTGAGCTCTAGAGACTATACTATTTCCACTATTTGAACTGCCTAATTATAGAGGCACAAAGCCAGCTAGGAATTTCTTATACTATATCTCAAAAAGAAGAAACCCTTATAATAAATTTACACGATAGATACAAATTCTATAAAATTGACTACTTTATTTTAAATAAATATTTATTTGTGAAAGCTACAACGCAAGAAGTTTGATAGAATGAAGGGGAAATAAACCCCACCCCACCAACAAAAAATAAGATAGTTCTATTTCTTCTCACCCCATATTCAAGACTCAACTTGAAATGGGCTAAACATAAGACCTGAAACTGTAAAACTACTAGAAGGAAACATAGGGGGAAGCCTCATAATATTGGTCTGGACAATGATTACTTAGATATGATCCCAAAAGCACTGGCAACAAAAGCGAATATAGACAAATTGGATTGCATTCAAACTAAAAAGCTTCTGCACAATAAAGGAAACAACAGAGTGAAGAGACAACACATAGATTAGAGATAAATATTTTCAAATTATGCATGAGATATCACCTCCCATCAAGTAGAATGGTTATCATCAAAAAGACAAGAGACAAGTGTTGGAGAGGATATAGAGAAAAATAAACTCTTATACACTGTTGGCAGGAATGCAGATTAGTACAGCCAGTTTGAAAAACAGTATTGAGCTTCCTCCAAAAACTTGTTCCACTTCTGGGTACATATCCAAAGGAATGGGAATCAGTATGTTGAAGAGATATCTGCACTTTCATGTTCATGGAAACATTATTCACAACAGCCAAGATGTGAAAAATACCTAAGTACCTATCAATGGATAAATAGACAAAGAAAATGTAAAAATACACAGCTGAATACTATTTAGCCTTTAAAATAAGGAAATTTGTCATTTATTATAACATGAATGAATCTAGGGAACATTATGCTAAGTGAAATAAGCCAGGCTCAGAAAAACAAGTATTATATGATAACACTTGCATGTTGGATCTAAAAAAGTCTGGCTCATAGAAGTAGAGAGTAGAATGGTGGGTACCAGGGACTAGAGGTGTGAAGGATGAACAGGGACAAAGGAGATATTGGTCAAGGGTATGAAATTTTAGTTAGACAGAACGAGTAAGTTCTAATGATTTACTGCACAGCATGGTGACTATAGCTAATAATAATGTGTTGTATATTTCAAAAAGGCTTAGAGAGTAGATTTTAAGTGTTCTTACCACAAAAATGTTTATTAGTATGATTTAATCATCCCTACAATGTATACATGTATCACAACATCACATTGTACCCCATAAATCCATACAATCCATACAATTATTTGTCAATTAAAAATAAAATAAATATTTAGCAAAAAATTTAAAATGTGTTGTCTGTTTATAGTGATTTCAATTTCATTTTAAAGTAAGATCTTCAAGAGACATACTTAACCTTTTGCATTTCCTAAAACAATGTCTTGGAAAGAAATGGACTTATATTCTTAATTCTTTGACCCAAAGAGATTACAGGCTCCATTAAGAGTCTCTGGCCTTACAGAAGCAGAAATGCAATCAATGTAGGTTATTGGTCATTTTCCCAGAAGATTGAAAGGGTAGTTTGGAGTTGGGAAGCACAATTAAACTGCTAAAATAAAACTTTCTCCTCTGTTATATACAGTGTGTGTCTGGCATAAAAGCAAAATTGATAAAATAGATACTTTGCATGTGTTAGGAATCAGTACATTTTATCTTTTATTTGACGCTTAAATGACTTCTCTTTTGCATAATGTTGTGCTGTTTTTTTCTTGTTCCTTTTCCAATTTGAAAACATATTTATTTGTACATACTATATTTCATAATATATGAAAACTAAATCACTTTTATATTTTAAATTCCAAATTGTTTTTATTTTTTAATCATTGAGTTACATGCAACAATTAACACATGTGGAACATTTGGTATATTCTAGATACTCAATTGTGAAACAGAATGACAATCCTTGACCCTATAAAAATTGTGTTTAGTGTTGGATACAGACAAATACATGTTTGAGGACAACATAAGATATGTGTTATGAATGGAAATTTATGGGTTCTATGCTGAGAACTAGAAAGATCAACTAATCAAGACTTGGCACATTCAGGATTTTTTCTTTTTCAAAGGAAGCAGTATCAAAGGTGAGGTCTGACATGGGGTACAAAAACAGCCAAACAATGAGGAAAGGAGAAAGAACACACTGGGCAGAGAGACTAGAGGAGACAAATAACTTTATGACCAATAAGAGATGGGGAGTAATAGAAGGAAGTGGGTCAAACACTGGGAGGAAAGAATTGTTATTCAATGTAAAAAAAGAGGAGAAAATAGTACATATTTGTGATAGATATATTTAGTTTTGAACATCCTGAGTTTTTGGTGAATATATGATAAATAAGAATGGATTTATACCCACACATTTATATTTTATTGCTTCTAAGAATCACATTTTTGCACATTTTAATATTTTCAAAACCCAAATGCATAGCACAAGCAAAATGTATAAGAACTATAATTGCCAGTGGGTTTTCTTTTTTGCTTGTATGTAAATTATTGGTGAATTTTACAATAGATAATATCTCAGAATAAATGAAATATGATAAACCATGGATTTCAGCCTCATCTTAAAATATTTAACTTGAACCTGAATCATTTATAGCAAACTTCTAACCATTAGATAGCATTTGCTTCATTTCTAGTGAACTTCAAACTCTCTTTACTCTGAAACCAATTCCAAATCCAGTTGGCACAGTATATTCTAAGTCATGATTAGAATCCCCAAAAAGTTATGCTCTGATCTTTCTGTATAAAGGAGGGTGATTTAGAGCCATATTATCATTTTATAATTCTCTATATCTAATTCCCCACCATGTATATTGGAAAAAAAAGAAATGTTATTACCTGACAAATTATCCAAGTTCTTTGCCATGCATAGACCATATCTTACACGCAGAGCCAGGACAAAAATCAGTGTCTTCCTAACTGCCTCCTGCTCCAACTGGCAGTCTTTGAAGCCTGTATGCCCACCACTTAAGTCAAGACTGCTGGGATTCAGAGCAAATGTCCTCCAGATTTCCTTTCCATCATATCTTTTCAATTTATTTTTTAAAAGAACTACACAATAACGCTGAATAATTTTTTAAATGACCTTCTCATCTAGAAACTCTGTGAGACCTCATGCTAATAAGGAGCTTAGGGGTGATAAACTCACATAAAATATATTTCAGACTTAGTCTCTCTTGAGATTCCAGGGAATGTGCTTAGTTGAAGATTAAAGTCTTGGCTGGAATGTTATGCTTGAATTTTTGTGAGTCTTCCTGTGGTAATCAGAATGAGTAATGTTTTTCAATGAACAGAAAGTTATTTAATAACTGAGACAAGTTACTTGCAATTTTAACTTATTGTTTAATAAGCATGACTCGTGTGTGTGTGTGTGCCCATGTGTGTGTTACTGTAGGAATACAAATAATGAAAAGACATAAGATACATTTTCTTTCATCAAGTCGTGGACACATTTATAAACA
This sequence comes from Pan paniscus, assembly GCF_029289425.2. NCBI lineage: Eukaryota > Metazoa > Chordata > Mammalia > Primates > Hominidae > Pan > Pan paniscus. The sequence continues at coordinate 113,907,869 of NC_073254.2, forward strand.
TCTCATTCCAATAGTACCAGAGGAAGGCAGAAAAACAAGCAATATGCTTTGGGAGTACAACGGCATAAAATATTTAATCTGATGATGAGAATGCCTTAAAGAAGAAGTGCAGTTGTGATATTCTTGGTAGGTGGGTGATGGAGGGAGAACATTGCTGGATAAGGAATTAGGTGCAAACGCCTGGAAACATATGAAGTGTCCAGGTAATTACACAGTCCTCAGCGACCAGGGAACAAGATTGGGGAGGCTGACATGCAAATGTGGCTACAAAGGTAGTTTATGTAATTGGGGCCAGGCCATTGGATGGGCTAAGTTGTTCATTTATTATTTTGAGGGGAATGGAAAAACTAAGGGTTCTGATGAGTGGAGAGTCATCACTAGACCCATGCAAAGCTTGACCTAAGGTCCAGAGACAATGAAGAAACTAAGTTCTGGAGAAAAATCTACTTAGCGCTAGCCTTGCTTAGTCTACTATCCTATTGTTTGAGAAAAAACACATTAGACATCATTCAACTACTACTATGTGTGTGTGTATATACATATATTCTAAATGAACAAAAAATGTTTCAAGTATCTAATACTTAGCTATACCAACAGCAAATATATTCAAGTTAGAGTCACAAAGATATCTTTATAGCAGAAGAATGTTCCAAAATGCTACCTAGAGATCTCATTATATATGTGGGGCATGATATACTGAACTGGTAATGGGAAGACTGAATTTACACCTGGTTTCTTTCCTCCATCTTGTGAGAGTCAGGATATGAAGGTTATCTATCTATCTATCTATCTATCTATCTATCTATCTATCTATCCATCCATCCATCTATCTAAAATTCTATATATGTATTTGTGTACATATATACACACAAATATATGTATACACACACACATATATATACATATATATATCTACATATAAGTGCACTTATTTGAGGGATAAGAGCTTACCTGAGGACAAATATATATATAAGTGTACACAATACAAAGTGTACTTATATACATTTGTCCTCAGGTACATATAAGGGTACTTATCTGAAGGATAATATATATAAGTGTACTTATCTTAGCGATAACAGCTTACCTGAGTGTAATAACTATTCAATCCTATATCTGAGAGAAAAAAAATCATTCATAGTGTGAGTTTAAGGTGAGGGATGGAAGAGATGAGAAGGAGAAATGTGGTTTTACTTGTTTTACTACTTGTTCTAACAATCCTTGTATTACCCTCAATTCTTAATTTAAAACATCTATTTGTCCCATTAAATCAAATTATGAAAAAAAAAAAAACATAATCCAGAAGAGGATTAACTTTTGGTAATATAACACCATTAAGTATGATATAAAACTGATTTTGTCTTGTTATAAAATAAATATAAGTTCATGTTAGCTCTGACTACCGTAACAAAATACCACAGTCTAGATGGCTTAAACAATGCAAATTTATTGTCTCACAGTTCTGGAGGCTGAAAGTCTGAAATCAAGGTACCAGCATAGTGAGGGTTTGGTGAGTGCTCTCTTCCTGGCTTGAAGGCATCCACCTTCCTACTGTGTGCTCACAAGGCCTTTCCTTGGTATGTGCATGGGTAGAAAAAAAGAGAGCTCTTCTTCTTCCTTTTCTTAGAAGGCCACTGGTCTTTTCAAATTTAGGGCTCCTATGTTACGACTTAATGTAACCATAAATATGTCTTAAAAACCCTATCTCCAAATGCAGCCACACTGGGAGTTGGGGCTTGTACTTATGAATTTGAGGGAGACACAATTTACAGTTCAGTCTGTAGCATTCTCCTTTTGGTCCCCTAAAATTCATATCCTTCTCACATGCAAAATACATCCATTCTGTTCCAACAGTTCCAGGAGTCTTAACTCATTCCTGCACTAATTCTCATTATGTTCATTTTTGTCTAGTCAGGAATTTTAATTGGACAGCTTTCCATTTACACTTACTGTAATTATTAATTTGCTTTATCTTTTTTTATCACTTGTTCTGCTGTCTCTCAATTATTGTCATCTTTTGAGTTAATAATATAATTTATAGTATTTCATTTTAATACCTTTTCAGAGTTCTTACCGTAGTGCTTTGTGTTAAGTGTTTAATAACTATTCTTAGGATTTACATATACAATCTTGTACTATTATTTACTAGAATTAATATTTTATCTTTTTATATAAGATGGATACGTCTTGAAATACTATAAGTTACTCCCACTTTTGATGCTACTGTTTTTTTCTTTTGTTTGTTTGTTTTTTGTTTTGTTTTGTTTTGTTTTTTTTGAGACGGAGTCTCGCTCTGTCGCCCAGGCTGGAGTGCAGTGGCGCGATCTCGGCTCACTGCAAGCTCCGCCTCCCGGGTTCACGCCATTCTCCTGCCTCAGCCTCCCGAGTAGCTGGGACTACAGGCGCCCGCCACCATGCCCGGCTAATTTTTTGTATTTTTAGTAGAGACGGGTTTTCACCGTGTTAGCCAGAATGGTCTCGATCTCCTGACCTCGTGATCTGCCCGCCTCTGCCTCCCAAAGTGCTGGGATTACAGGCGTGATCCACCGCGCCTGGCAATGCTACTGTTTTCATATATTTTACGTCAACACTTTTTAAAGCACAAATACAATGTTATGAAGTTGATCAAGAGTTAGCTCTTTTTGACAAATTGAAGAAAAAGGTTAATTATTTATGCTTACATACATATTTGTCATTTCTTATTTTCTTCATTCTTGTCTAGATCAGTATTTGTCATTTCTTATTTTCTTCATTCTTGTCTAGATCAGAGTTTCTATGTAGCATTATTTTCCTTCAACCTAAAAAACTTACTTTTGTTTGTAGTACAATTCTGTCAGCAACAATTGCTCCCACTTGTTATTTGAGAATGATTTTATTTCACCTGTATTCTTGACTTAAATATTTACTGGATATAGAAATCATAATTGAAATGATTTTCCCCCAGCACTGTAGTGATTTCATTACCTTGTCTGTCAGACTCTATTATTTCTTATGAAATATCCACTATTACTTGTATCATTGTTTCTTTGTAGGTAATATATCTTTTCCCTTTAGCTGCTTTCAAAGATTTCTCTTTATCTTTGATTTTCAATAAAACTTCTGTGTAGTTTTCTTTGTGTTTATCTTTGCATGGATTGCTGAGGTTTCTGGCTTTGTAAATTGATATTTTAATTTAATTTGTGAAATTTTTGGCTACTATATTTTCAAAAATGTTAATGTTGCAGTTTATTTCTTCTCTTCTTTGAGAACGTTAAATCTATTTTAGAACTCTTTATATTTCCTATAGCTTACTGGTGTCCTGTTCAATGTTTTAACTCTTTATAAACAAACAAACAAACAAACAAACAAAAATGCTTCCGGTTTTTCAAATTAGTCATTAAATTCAACCATGACTTTTTTCTCCTTAATTTCAGATATGGCACATGTCAGTACTAGAATTTCCACAATTTATACTTATTTTTCCACTGAGAATTTTCATCAGTTTATTTGTCTTTTCCTTTAAGTCCTTAATATTATTCATAATGGCTAATTTACTTTTCATTTTTTGCAAAATCCCATATCTGGCTTTCCTGGAATACATCTGTTGACTTTTTCTCTTGTCAATGGGTCACTTTTTCTTGTTTCTTATCACAGTATATATTTTTAAAACAGCCTCAAAATTACAGAGATGTTTCAAATTCAGCGCTAATACATTATTCACCTGAATCTTTTGAGAGCAAGTTGCTGACATGTTTCCTCATGTCAGCATGAGGAAACCACTAAAGAGTTTAGTGGATATTCTCTATCAACAATGACATTATCCTGTATAATCATAATACAAACATAAAACTCAGGAAATTAACCTGACTGTTACAATATAGCAATACTAGCACCCAAGATGGAGACCCCATTTAAGTTATGTCAACTGTTTCAACATACCTCTAGCAAAAAGATTTTGTTTGGACTAGTGCATTGCATTTAGTTGTCATACTTCTCTAGATTCTACAATTTAGAACAGTCCTCCAAAAGGTTTATAATCTGGACACTTTTGAATCCAGTTTCTTTGTAGAATATCCTCCAGTTGAATTTATCTGATATTTTCTCAGATTAAATTCAAGTTGTGCATCATTGAAGGAATAGCAATGCAGTGATACTGTGCTCTCTTTGCATCCTTCTGGGTGTCACACGATTTTAATTTATGTGGATTAATGGTTTTCTTATTTCATTCAATGAAATAAGTCTGTTACTGTCATTATTTATTTGAATGCTCAGACTGTAAGATTTGAAGGCCACTTCAAGCTGACTTCTGTTCCTTGTGACATAGTTCTATCAATCTTTGAGCAATTCTTTATTTTCTAACTCATCTTACACATTCCATGTCCCAGCCCTGGAATTATCCATTTACCCAATGATTTATATATTTTTAAACTGAAGATTTGTGTTTAGTAAAAAATATCTGCTATAGTGTCCCTGTGTCAGGCTCTCAGACATAAATATCTGTTATATATATATGTGTGTATATACATGTGTGTGTGTAATACATACGTGTGTGTGTGTGTGTACAGTTAACCTGTGAACAACATAGGATTGAACTGTAAGGGTCCACTTATATGGAGATATTTTTCAATAAAAGCTCAGTGTACCTGCCTTTCCTGCCTCCCCTTCCACCTTTCTCTTCCTTTTCTGCCAACACTGAGACAGCAAGAACAAGCTCTTCTCTTTTTTCTCCTTCTTCAGTCCACTCAAAATGAAGGCAAAGAGAATGACAAGCTTTTTTTTTTTTGCTTACCATATGCTTATGCAATTTATTATTATTCTCTCTTTTGACAGTGGCTATATAATATCTAACATTCTGCTAAGGTACAATTATTTCTCAGATACTTTTGTTTGAATTCAGACATCGTACTTGAAAGCAAGAAAACCGGCTTTCAAAAGTAAAACAAACGATCCATATACTTAGTTATCAAGGAAAGGAAACAACCTATTTAACTATTGTTAAACAGTAATCTGCTAGTCATGTCTTATTTATTTTTATTATTTTTATTATACTTTAAGTTCTAGGGTACATGTGCACAACGTGCAGGTTTGTTACATATGTATACATGTGCCATGTTGGTGTGCTGCACCCATTAACTTGTCATTTACATTAGGTATTTCTCCTAATGTTATCCCTCCTCCCTCCCCCCACCCCAGGACAGGTCCCGGTTTGTGATGTTCCCCACCCTGTGTCCAAGTGTTCTCATTGTTCAATTCCCACCTATGAGTGAGAGCATGCAGTGTTTGGTTTTCTTTCCTTGCGATAGTTTGCTCAGAATGACGGTTTCCAGCTTCATCTATGTCCCCTACAAAGGACATGAACTCATCCTTTTTTATGGCTGCATAGTATTCCATAGTGTATATGTGCCACATTTTCTTAATCCAGTCTATCATTGATGGACATTTGGGTTGGTTCCAAGTCTTTGCTATTGTGAATAGTGCTGCAATAAACATACGTGTGCATGTGTCTTTATAGCAGCATGATTTATAATCCTTTGGGTATATACGCAGTAATTGGATGGCTGGGTCAAATGGTATTTCTAGTTCTAGATCCTTGAGGAATCGCCACACTGTCTTCCACAATGGTTGAACTAGTTTACAGTCCCACCAACAGTGTAAAAGTGTTCCTATTTCTCCACATCCTCTCCAGCACCAGTTGTTTCCTGACTTTTTAATGATTGCCATTCTAACTGGTGTGAGAGGGTATCTCATTGTGGTTTTGATTTGCATTTCTCTGATGGCCAGTAATGATGAGCATTTTTTCATGTGTGTGTTGGCTGCATAAATGTCTTCTTTTGAGAAGTGTTTGTTCATATCCTTTGCCCACTTTTTCATGGGGTAGTTTGATTTTTTCTTGTAAATTTGTTTAAGTTCTTTGTAGATTCTGGATATTAGCCCTTTGTCAGATGGGTAAAATTGCAAAAATTTTCTTCCACTCTGTAGGTTACCTGTTCACTCTGATGGTAGTTTCTTTTGCTGTGCAGAAGTTCTTTAGTTTAAGTAGATCCCATTTGTCTATTTTGGCTTTTGTTACCGTTGCTTTTGTTTTTTTAGTCATGAAGTCCTTGCCCATGCCTATGTCCTGAATGGTATTGCCTAGGTTTTCTTCTAGGGTTTTTATGGTTTTACGTCTAACATTTAAGTCTTTAATCCATCTTGAATTAATTTTTGTGTAAGGCGTAAGGAAGGGATCCAGTTTCAGCTTTCTACATATGGCTAGCCAGTCTTCCCAGCACCATTTATTAAATAGGGAATCCTTTCCCCATGACAAGCTTAATGTTGATCCATTTCTACTTAATGAATAGTAAAGATACATCCACTTCCTTAAGACTTTTAATAACATTTTCTTTTTCTTAGCTTCCTTTATTGTAAGATGCGATATATAATACACATAACATACAAAATATGTGTTAAATGACTATTTCTGTTATTGGTAAGGTTTCCAGTCAACAATAAGCTATTAGTAGTTAGATTTTTGGAGAGTCAAAAGTTATATGCAAATTTTTGATGGAACAGTGGTTTGTGCCCCAACTCCTGCATTGTTCAAGGATCGACATGAAATATATGTAGTGTATGTACAAACACGTACTTGTGCTTCTATATTTATAAATGTATGTATACATATGTACAACATGTATGTACAAATTATAAATTAATACCAATACCTCTAATCCTAATTCAACTTCTCAATATTTATTCCAGTTTTCTCTCTTTTTCTATTTGTAATATAATTATTTGGCAGTGATATACCTGGCTGTTATTATTTTACTATATTTAATTTGTTTGTTCAACCTCTAAGAAAGTAACCAAGTTCTTGTTACTGCCACAGTCCCACCTCACTTTTATCAATATGAATGTTCTCCATGACCTACTTAGGATCTAACACTGTACCACCATATCTATCCATTGGGTGGCCTCTTTTCCTTGATACAGTCCTAGTTTCTTGTATCTACATCCAATGTAGTGAAATGGGTTGTGTACCCCTCTAAAATCAGTAAGTTGAGGCCCTGGCCCCCATTGTGACTATGTATGTTGTTAAGATCTTTCAGGAGGAATGTAGGGTTACATGAGGTTATAAAGGTAGGGTCTTAATCCATTAGGACTGATGTCCTTGTAAGAACAGAGAGGGGCATAAGAGTCATTTGTGCACAAAGAGTAAGCGATGTGAAAATGCAGAGAGAACGTGGCCACCTGCAAGCTGAGGAGAGAGGTCTCAGGGAGAAACCAGCTGAAACCTTATTTTGTTTTGTTTCTGACCCCTGAGGTGGACTGGTTTCAACCTTGGTGTTGGACTTTGAGCTTCCCGAACTGTGAGAAACAAAAGTTGTGTTGCTTAACCTGTTCTATGGTATTTTGTTATGACAGGTTTAGAAGACTAATACAGTTCCCTCCTCACCCTGCTTAGATTCCAAAACCCATGCTCACTGACCACATCGTGATGAAGTCCTTCTCAATCTCTCAATTCTGATTTCAACACTTGCCAACAGGCTAGTCCACCCTATATTCTCCCTCCATACCCTGCCAGGCTGCACCCTCATCTGGAAGCCTTATTTATACCATTTGCATCCCAACCCTCCATAGCAAATATCTTCTTCTGGAGAAGTCTTCTTCATCAGAGCAGGTTACCTGTCCACAGTTTATAATTCTCATACTCTCATTGTTTACCTCCATGGGTGGATGTTGTTCTTATCCCATTTGGATTAGTATAAAGTACACCAGGTTGCCTTTTTGTAAGAACCTCAGATCATCTTTCCACATGATCCTCCTCATCATATCTGGGCTTAAAAACTTGCATCAGCCTTTCCCTACCACATGGAAGCCTTGCTTATGCTAAACTCTGACACTTCACTCCAGGAAGCTTTCCTACATTGACTTATTCCTCATCCTTACCAGCCTCCTATATTTGCTCTATATAACTGTGAATCTTCCTTCCCTACTTTCCCAAATGTGGATGTTTTGTTTACTTGGCTTCACCTAATACGTTTTTGACTAATTTTTTATGAAGGGAAAAGAAGAGAAAGAAGCAGAAGGAAATAAAAAAAGAGGAAAATATAAATTGGCAATATTTTACTTCATACTAGATACTGTCAACATTACGCTATGAAAACTCTGGGTTTGGTTTTCTTCCTCTGAAGAGCATTGGTTTTGTTGTACCAGACACTTAGTACTGGCTGACCACACTAAACTTGTAGGTTTGGGTTGATGCTTTTTATAGGGAAGTGTCTTTAAGTTTTGCTTTCACTCCTCATTTTAAATTTTCAGTCTCCACATATAGTTTTACTCCTAAAGCAAGACAATTATGGGGTTTTACTTGGAAGGTACAAGATGTTTGTAAAATTCTTCTATATGTGTGGGACTCAATTTCCAAACTCTGTATTCTTTGTGGTAGACACAAGCTGAAAATATCTGCTCAACTTTTCAAATTTCCAGCTATCAACTGGACATTTGAAGCGTTCCCCATGTGTAGTCAACCCTTTGTGACTCAAGAATTTAATGGCAATTTATACACAGACTTTTGTTGTCTCCTTTTTGGCCTGTTTCTTTGTATAATTTTCCTATTCAATTTTCATCTCCTTTGATGGTCTCATACTACAAACTTTAAACATTTCTACCCATTGTAACAAGCTATCTCCATAAATTTTTAAATTCCAGCCAACATGCGCAGTGTCATATGGTGAGATCTCTCAGAAGAAAATTTATGTGGCTATCAGTAAATTCCATTCCATTCCTTCAAGGGTCATGTTTCTCTAGTTTCCATCTGCATCTTATTGCTATCCAGTACCTTCAAGTAGGTATGCTTGTGTGTGTATGTTTGAAGTTGTGTTCTTAGTTTGTATTTTTTTAATAGAAAGGTACTTAATTTAATGCAAATTACTTCATTATTATCAGAATTGAGAATATCTCTCATATTCAATTATAATATTGCTTAGGCATATTTTGATTAGTTGCTTTTACTTTTTTTCTCATAAATTGTTACAAAATAATTTTGAAGAAATAATTCAAAAATTAATATTGCAAACAGAAGCACAAATGCAATATCTACATATTTTGATTAAAAAATTGAATCAAAAATTATCATACATATATTATAGAAAATTCCTTGTTGGGGTAATAATTGTGACTTGCATATATTTTGTCAGGTTATTTGATTGAAATAATTAGAAACATTATATTAATCATAAGCTTATGGATAAAATATGATGTTGCAAAAAATAGTTTGTAAAAGGACTAATATTTGATTGTTCAAATTTTATATACCAGGCAAAAAGTTTCACACCTATGTATTTGGTAAAAGTTCAATTCATTTATATGAAAATTCAGTTCAAAGATTCAATTCAATGCAAAGATAATTAATAAACGAAACAAAGCATTAAACACAACTGAGGGTTAGTAATGTTGATGAATTTTTCTATTTCAAACAGCTGGCAAAACAACATTTAAAACTCAATATTATCAAATATAACTACCTATCTTTTTATCTCCACAAACATATACATATACCTATACACATATACAGATATGTATGTATATCTACATACACACACATATTTCTGTAATTTGTTTCTTCCCTTGACAATTTATTATACATCTATCTTAATACAGATTTTTGTACATTTTTAGTGTCTATTATTTATTAGTAGAATTACTCTCTTATTTTTTATTATATATATCTTTTTAACTGAACATTTTAATTATAATTTTTATTATCGTTCAAGTAAACATTCTAATATATACTTAAGCACTTGTACTAGTTTTTATATTATATATTATTAGAAGAATGGTTAGATCAATAATTTTTGTAATTTGCATTTTTATTAATACTGCCAAATAGATCTCAAGTCATTCTAAAATTTATTTCCTTTTACATTTCAAAGACTAAATAATTAAAAGTGTATAATTCCTTGGATTTAGTTTAATTTTACAAAATGGTTGGATAAAAAATATTATCACGTTATTGTTTTAAAATATGTTTTCCTGATATGCATTTTAACCTCCCCGTGACATTTATATTCTATTTATTTTTTCTTCATATTACCTGTTCATATACTTTACAGATTTCTCTACTAGACTTTTTTATAGATATATGATTCTTTTTGTATTATAGGTGATTTAAGCTGTCGGTTACATTTGTCTTAAAAACTTTTTCAGTCCATTGCTTATTTTGAAATACATCCATGGGTAATTCATGTCATGCAGACAGTTTCCAAACTACTGAATCAAACCTGTTATATTACCTTTTTGGTTTCTGAATTTTTAATGCCATAGAAAGGCCTTTCCCATTTTAAAATTATGCATATAAAAGATCAATGTGTCTCCCTAAATGTAATATAAATATTACTAAGCTGATCATTATCTTTTAGTTTCAAGAATTTAATCAACCTAAAATTTCTTTTGTATATGTGTGCAGTAAGAAAGTTAATATATCTCCCCCAGATGATTTACCATTTGACTCAATAAAATTAATGTGTTATGTGCCCTTTTACAACCATGTTTTTCCATTAAATTGCTAGTCTCTTTAAAAACCTAGTATCTCACAATTATAATTACTAATTTTTTATATTCTTACCTAGAATAAATGAAACTTCTTGACTCTATTCTGATAAGGACATATCTTTGTCATGACACAGTTTTAATGTAAACATTTGGTCAACTTTTAAATTTATTTCTATGTTCTTAACACCTATTTGAGAATATATTATTTTAAATGATCTGTTTACAGTTTTGTGGGCATATCTCATTTTATTGCATTTTCTTTATTGTGCTTCACAAATATTATACTTTTTAGAAGTTAATGGTTTGTGAGAAACCTGCGCTGAGCAAGCCTATTGTCATTTTTCTAATAACATGTGCTTATTTCATGTCTCTGTCATGTTTTGGTAATTTTCATACTATTTCAAACCTTTCTATTGTTATTATATCTGTTATGATGATCTGTGATCAGTGATCTTTGATGATACTATTGTAATTGTTTTGGGGCACCAGGTGAACCACACCTGTGTGAGATGGCAAACTTAGTAGATGTTGTGTGTGTTCTGACTACTCTACCAACCAGTGGTTTCCCCATTTCTCTCCCTCTTCTTGGGCCTCCTTATTCCCTGAGGCACAACAACACTTAAATTAGGCCAATTAATAATCCTACAGCGGTTTCTAGGTGTTCAAGTGAAAAGAGGAGTTGTACATCTCTCAGTGCAAATCAAAAGCTGGAAATAATTAAGCTTAGTGAGGAAGGCAGGTCTAATGTTGAGATAGGCTGAAAGCTCAACCTCATGTACCGAACAGCCAAATTGTGAATGAAAAAGAAAATTTTTGAAGAAAATTCAAAGTGCTACTTCAGTGAATACATGAATGATAAGAAAGCAAAACATCCTTATTGCTGATATGGAGAAAGTTTTAGTGGTCTGGATAGAAGATCAAACCAACCACAACATTCCCTCAAGCCAAAGCCTAATTGTGAACAGGGACATAACTTTGTTCAATTCTGTGAAGGCTGGAAGAGGTGAGAAAGCTGCAGAGAAAAGTTGGAAGCCAGCAGAAGTTGGTTCATGAGGTTTAAGAAGCCAATTCTATAGTATAAAGATGCAAGGTGAAGCAATGCATATTGATGTAGAAGTTGCAGCAAATTATTCAGAAGCTCTAGCTAAGATACTTGATGAAGGTAGTTGCACTAAACAATGGATTTTTAATGTAGACAAAACAGCTTTCAATTAGAAGATGCCATCTAGGATTTTTATAGTTAGAAAGGAGAAATCAATGGTTGACTTCAAAGCTTCAAAACACAGACTGACTTCTTGTTACAGGCTAATGTAGCTGATTAGTTGAAGTAGAAGCCAATTCTCATTTACCATTCTGAAACTCCTAGGGCCCTTAAGAATTATGTTAAATTGACTCTGCACTCTATAAATGGAACAACAAATCCTGGATGACAGGACGTCTGTTTACAGCATGGTTTATTGACTATTTTAAGCCCACAGTTAAGACCTACTGCTCAGGAAAAAAAAAAAAAAAAAAATTCTTTCAAATACGACTGCTTATTGACAATGCACTTGGGCACCCATGAGCACTGATGGAGATGTACAAGATTAATGTTGTATTTATGCCTGCTATCACAACAACCATGTCGCAGCCCATAAATTAAGGAATAATTTCAACTAAGTCTTATTATTTAAGAAATACGTTTTGTAAAGCACCGTAGAGTGTCATTCCTCTGATGAATCTGAGTAAAGTACATTTAAAATTTTTTGGAAAGGATTCACTGCCCTAAAAGCCATAAAAAACATTTGTGATTCATGAGAAGGGGTCACAATATCAACATTAACAGGAGTTTGAAAGAAGTTGATTCCAACCCTCATAGGTGGCTTTGAACAGTTCAAAACTTCAGCAGAGGAAGTATCTGCAGATTTGATGAATATAGCAAGAGTAATGGAATTAGTGCACATGTACCCTGAAACTTAAAGTATAATGAAAAAAAAAAAGAAGTAGAGCCTGAAGATGTGACTGAATTGCTGCAATCTCATGATGAAACTTTAATAAATGAGGAGTTGCTTCTTGTTGATGAACAAAGAAAGTAGTTTCTTGAAATGGAATCTACTCTTGTTGCAGATACTGTAAACATTGTTGCAATGACAACAAAAGATTTAGAATATTCCATAAGCTTTCTTCATAAAGCAGGCATAGGTTTGAGAGGACTGACTCCCATTTTGAAAGTTCTACTGTGGGTAAAATACTACCAAACAGCATCCCATGCTACACAGAAATATTTCAGAAAGGAAAAGTAAATTGATGCATCAAACATCACTGTTGTCTTATTTTTAAGAAATTGCCAAAGACACTCCAAACTTCAGCAGCCACCAACATAAGTTAACAGCCATTAACTTGGAAGGAAGGACCCCACCAGGAAATGTTACGACTCACTAAAGGCAAAAATAATCATTAGCATTTTTATCAATAAAGTATTTTTTAAATTTAGATATTTACTTTTAAAAGACATAAACATATGGGACACTTAGTTGCCTTTAGTGTAAACATAACTTTTATATGCATTGGAAAACCAAAAAATTTATGTGACTTGGTTTATTGTGAAATTCACTTTATTACAGTAGTCTGGAACCAAATATGCAATAACTCCAAGGTATGCCTGTATGTTTGCCTATACATTCATGAATGTATTTATACATTGTCTTATATGGAATGACAATCAAGGCAAATTCAAGGATTGTAAAAAACAGAAAACAAAATTATAAATGAAATATATTCATACAAATTACATTTGAGAAATAAAAATTATTTCATAATTGAGGCTGAAATTAATATACAATTTCTATCTACATGCTAAACTGAGACCACAGATTTGGCTTTAAGTTTCTGGGCAGCCAATAATAAAATGAGAATTTAACCAATAACCTAATTAACATAATTAAATTTTATTTATGCTGCCAGTTACCATTTACGCTGCTCAGACAGAAGGCTTTCTATATACAATAAATGAAATTCAGCCTAGAGGCTGAAAAGCTAACAAATTGGCCTCTGTAAACTCAGTGAGAGTAAGGACTGTATTTCACATATCTTTGATTCTAAAATTGTAGGCTCAAGTCCAGTGGGGCTACAATATATTATTGAAGATAACTATTTAATATATTAATAACTCAATTAATTTTGTTAATGTAACCATTATTATCAATAAAATAATAAACATTGTCAGTATTGAGCTTTCAGTTTTCCAGGTATCTTGAGAAAAAATATAAATGTATATAAAAATATAATCTGTATTCAGATATTCTTTACTCAGGAAAATAATAAGACTACATATGGGCTAACTAATATCATTATTTTCTTAGGTAATAAAATAATCAAAAATAGTCCTATGACACAGATTATAGAATTAGAATATTGGCACATTAAAACTATTTTTATAAACAGACTTTATACTCTGAAGAAGGTAGATGAAAGGACGGACATGCCAAGTAAATGGAAGTTACAGCAAGGCACAAGTCAAATTTCTAAGGATAAAAATGTAATATACGAAATTAAACATACTTTGAGTGAAATAAATTGGAGATTACATGTTTCAGAAGAAAGATTAGAGAATGTGAATACATAACAAAGCACACAAGTAAACTTTAAAAAAATATACCAAAGATAGAATTGGTTATCTTTTAGTAAAGTACAGGAAGGAGAGAAATAAGGCTATAGACAAAATATTTGAAAACTACTAGCCAGAATTTTTCTAATTTTATGAACTATGTTGAACCCATGCCCAAGAATTTTAAGAAATTACACACACACACACACACACACACACACACACAATGAAGAAAATCACACTGGGCACATAATAATCAAGCTGCTGAAAAACCAGTGCTAAACATAAAATCTTAAAAGCAGCTGGGGTGAGCATGGGTGAAATAGGAAACAATTACTTATTAATGCATGAAAACAAAAATATGTATGACAGCTGACTAATCATCAAAAATCATGCTTTACAGATGACAATGGAGTCAAGTCTTTAAATTATTGAAAAAAGAAATCAACAACTTAGAATTCCATATCCAGAAAAATATCTTTCAAAAATATGAGTAAAAGAAAGCTTTTTACAGACAATCAAAAGCTAAAAGAATTTACTGTCAGCATATAAGCACAAAAGTATCGAAGGAGGTTATTCAGGTAGAATCATAAAAATAACATTTGGAAATCTGGATCTGTGCAAATGTAGAGCACCTCAAATGCCAATGAAAAAAATTTTAAATGCTTTTTTTATTATATTAAATCTTTTAAAAATATAATTGACAAGCCTGGCATGGTGGTTCATGCCTGTACTCCCAGTAATTTGGGAGGCTGAGTTAGGAGGATTGCGTGAGGCTAGGAGTTCGAGACCATCGTGGATAACACAGTGAGTCTCCATTTCTCCAAAATAAATAAATAAATTTAGCCAGTCACAGTGACACATGCCTATAGTCCTAGCACCTTGGGAGGCTGAGGCTGGAGAATTGCTTAAGCCCACAAGTTGGAGGTTGCAGTGAGTTATGATTGTATCACTGCATTCTGCATTCCAGACTGGGCAACAGAGCAAGACCCTGTCTTAAAAGGAAAAAAAAAAGGAAAAAAAAAGATCATTGACAATTTAAAGCAAGCAACCAACTGAGAGAAAATATTTACTATATATATATTTTTTTTTTGACTAGCAGCTGAATACAAATTATATAGATATTATTTAAAACTCCATAATAAAACAATAATAAAACATAATAAAACAATAAACACACAATAAAATATAATCAAATAAAGCATAACAAAACAATAAACCCAGGAAAAAAAAACAAAAATTTTTAACAGATAGTTTTCAAAATGAGATATTAGAAAGATCAAATTCATCACAAAAGATGTTCAATGCCAGTCATCAGAGAAGATGCAATTTAATATAAGACAGAAAAGTCTCTGGAGGCCATTATCTTAAGTGAAACAACTCAGACACAGAATGACAAATACCACATGTTCTCACTTATAAGTGGGAAATAAATAATGTGCACACACGGAGGTAGAGTGTGGAATGACAGAAAATAGGGACTCAGAAGGGTGGGGGTAGGAGGGGGTGGATGAAGAGAAATTAATTACTGGGTACAATGTACATTATTCCAGTGATGGATACACTAAAAGCCCTGACTTCACCACTCTCAATATATCTATGTAACAAAATTACGATTATACTCCATTAAATTTATACAAGTAATTTTTTAAAGAGGAAAGTCTGTATATACAGAATTACTAAAATAAATGACTGGCAAAACCCAGATTCTGTCAAGATTGTGGAGCAACTGGAACTCTTGTACATTGCTGGTGGGATTGTAAAAATATACAAACATTTTGGAAAGCAGTTTTGCACTTTCTTATAAAGCTAAACATATACTTACCATGAGACCCAGCCACTCCAATTTAGACATTTTAAAAAATAAAAACATTTGGCCATACAACCATTTGAACATGAATGTTCACAGCAGCTTTACTTGAAAGAACTCCAAACTGGAAACAACATATATATAACTGTTGAATGGATAAACAAATTAACAGTATGATCATAAGTGAAATAGTGCTCAGAAATAAAAAGAAATGAACTATTGATGATATGCAATAACATGGATGCACCTCAACAACATTATCTTGAGTGAAGGACCTCATACACAAGAGAGTTCAAAATGTATGAATCCATTTATTTGAAAATCTATTAAAGATGAATAGCATCATTATGATAAATGAAGTTTAGCGTTATGATGAGTGTAGGTGGAATGGACTGGGCAGGTATTAAGGAAACACTTTGGAGATGGGATGATGGTAATCTTCTATATGTTGATTGTAGTAATGGTTATCCAAAAGGTTATCCAAATGTATAAACATATCAAACTCATGAGCACATTGTATTGCAGTTTGGACATATTTATAGGATTCCTAAAATAAGCTGACCAAGAAAAAGTACTTTTCTGATATACCACAGAAATGTAGTGAGTTGCCTGAAGTGTGAATAACCTATCTTGAATAATCAGAATTCAAAAAAGAAGAATTAAAAGTCAAAGTTTCAGTGCTTAATCAGAAAAATGAAGACATTTTTAAAGTTATGAGAGAAAATATATTTTTAATATATGGAAATTTTATATCAGTGGTTCTCAGCTATGCTGATAGAAAAAAATCAGTAATACCTAATCACATTGTTAACATTTTGACACTTTGAGACCAAAGAACACTTTAGGTATTAAACATTTATTCTGAGACAATAACATTTTTATTGGAAGAGATTGTAGGCAAAACTATGAAACAGAACTCATGTTTAAATAGCTTGAAAATTTGGCAGAAACTTTTTTTCTCTTTGTCAATATTCTATGGCATTCTCATATCAATCAGAGTATCTTTAGAGAAAAGAACATACCAGATTATTCTACTTATGTTAGCAGAATAATTCCTGTATAATTGTATCAATACCTCTTTCCAAAAATCACTAGCTCTGACATTCTTCTGTAATTTAAAAACTGAAACTCAAAATTAAGAGCAATGTCATAAATATCTAATCCATGAAATTCTCTTATTTTTGTTTTAAAGTGAAGCCATATGAATTAGTTGGTAAAGAGTAGGAAAAGTCAAAGTGTTCATGTAGCTTTAGATGAAATGAAGAATTAGCAAGGAGTAAAGAAAAAATAAACATTGTGCAAACAAATGGACTGTGTTACCTGGATATCAGTAGAATATACAAATTTTGGCATCTATTTTTTATAGATCTCAAAGTCATTTTGATGTCTTTATATCCATCCTGGCTGATTTCTTCACTGTCTTCCCCATAGAATATTCTTCATTTCCTATATTTGAAAAATAATTGTTATTTTAGCTGACTTCCTGGCTTGCACTGTTTTGCTCATCTGATCTTTCTGTACCTTACATTTATTTCAAAGCCACTCTTCACTGGGGTTCTCCTGTGATTTGTCTTTTTCTGAAATCTTTTGAAATTAAACTGTACCTCCCAGCACACTTAATTGCCATTTCATTGTTTCATAAGTGCAAACAATTTCACATAAACTTAAACTTTGCTTATTCTAAGATACAAGCCACACATTCTCCATTCATCTTCTCAAAGTGATCTAATTTAGACATAACATATATTTGGTTATAGCTAGTTATTGATAAATTGCTATTATCAAAATGCCAAAATGTGAAATAATTTCAAAACTAAATAATGAATATCTACTGCTTAAGAAAGGCAGATCTTTTTGTGTGTATGTGGTGTTTCCAGTTATCTAGAAAAGATAATCCTATCTTCATAGAAAATAAATAAATTCCTTCCTGGGGAAGAATATATCTGAGATGAATTTTGGGAGGCTACAATAATTTGTTAAAAGAAGAAGCTTTAGTTTATTTTAACGTGTAATATTGCTCTGTAACTTTATTTTTTACATATTATGAAATCACTGAGTTTGTGATGCTATAAAAGTATGTATTTTGTACTTTCTATTTTTCTACATCACATTTTAATGAATATATTACTAAATTTATATAATAATTTAGTATCCTTGTTCTATAATTTGAAATGCTATCTTTAAAAACACTTATTTCACTCTTCATTCCATGTATTCATGCTGTATCTGTTAGTACTATTCTTGACATTGGGAATATGGTAGTAAATAACATAAAGATCTCTACATTCATTGATTAGCACTGCATGAAATCTTTGTATATGTCAGGAATTATGACTTTTACATCTGTTTTCCTGTGTTGTAATTTTACTTAATAACTGTTTTTATTGGGCAAGATACTTCACATAGCTAAATCTTAGTTTTCTCATATATAAAGTTGAAATAATAACAAACAATTCATATGGTTGCTGTGAAGATTTCAGGGACTAATGACCATAGAACACTTAGTATGGAGTAATTACTAAAAAACAGAGTGAAAAGACTTGCTGGGTGCAAAGGAGCTTTCAGCATTGGCCACAATTGTACTTATACCACCCCACAAATTTTGGCTTTTGTGTTGATAGTGGTCACCATCCTACACTATATTACTTCCCTGTCACTGGATTTTCAATGGAATCTCCCTGGTCTATCATTTAAATCCAGTCCTTGATGCCTTAGAGTCTTAACAAATCTGTATAATTTTTTTTTTAAAGGAAAGATTTCTTTTACACAGTGTCACTTTACCCTATATTAAATAACTAAAGATCTCTCTCAACTTGTGTAATAGTATTTTGTATTTAAAGTAATTTTCTGACACAATCTCTGATAAGAAGTATGTAGCCACTTCACTAGCTAAAATAAATTACTAAATAAACTGATTAAGAAACACACGTTTATATTATTTTGTTAGCAATAACATTGCTGAAAGCAAACAATCTACTACAATTTTAATGTTATCTCCATTTGCTGGTTCTGTATAATTACCTGCATAACCTTTATTCGTTCTGTTTAAATACTTCAATTCTATGATTTATGGGAAAATATTATACACTATAATGAAGAATTTACCTGAATGTCTCTTTTCTCTCTCTTCCTCCTCATAGCCATCATTCATGTGTGTAAATATATATATATATACACACACACGCCAGTCCTCACAATAACAGTATTGCTTCAATTATTTACTCTAAATTGCCTATTTTAACCCTTCCTTTAGGTGCACTTTAATTTCAAAACACAGTACTTAAGCTTTATGTCTCTTTTCTTTCCTTTATTCTTATTTTTGGAGCAGAAGTTTAAGTGCAGTTTAGTTTCCATTCTGTATGATAGAAATGCTAAAAGGCGTTTTGGGTCTAAATAACTATTTCATTTTCCCTACATTTATTATTACGGGCTCCCTTAAACTCAGCAATTTTAAAGCTATTTTTAGAGGCAAGCCACTCTAGATGGCAGCGGACTGATAGTTGACACTGAAACAATGAACTATGTCCTATTCTTCTTTGAGACCCTTCCAATTTTTTTTTTTTTTTTTTTTTTTTGCTAGCAAATAGCCAATTGTGAAGGATCTACTTTTCTCAGTTTTTAGTTCCAAAGTCCCATCAATCATACCAGTCCTGAGGGGAAAAAGCATCGTGTGTACACTAACATTTTCAAGCCCAAAGCTGTGTTGTTGCTCTCTCTAGCAGTACCATCTGCTCTGAGCCAACTTGAAAGCCAAGGGACTCCAGTAAACCTGCACGTCAAAAACTTCCCACTATGCAAGGAAATCATCGTAAAGGATCTGTGTGAAATGTGAGCCACATACTTCAAAAAGAAGGCAGCAATGTTTGGAATAACACCATAGAATTCAAACAGAGAGCCTATTACGAAATTCACAAAGAAACAGCTAGACCAGGAGGTGGCACAATCTAAAGAAAACTGCAAAAATTAAAGGAGTATAAAAAAGAAAAGAAAAGCTGATCAGAATGTTGTCATTAAATAAACGTAAGCATACTTTAGTGATCCTGCTTTTAAAAGGGCTTTCTACATTTTTGAAAATAGATAAAAATATTTTTTCAACAAAAGTTGTCTCATATTACATAGAATCATACTTTCAAGTTATCTTAAGTAATAATCAATACTTAAATCTTTTTGAAAGCATATGATTGAATTAACTTAAAAAATTATCAATGCAGCCAAAGATTAAAATGAATGTTTCAAAAGTTCTAAAATTATGATGGTAGTATTGTGGACATAGAAGTTTAAATAAAATAATAAAACTTAGGTTTTTATGCAGTTGTTTAGAACTATAAAATGTTTTTATTTTAATGATTTAAGCTGAGTCAAGTTCTTTATGTTGAAATATATTTTACTGTAGAAACAATAAGATAATAGAACTTATATTCCTCATCAGAACTTAATATACAACAAACTATATAAAATAAATATGTATGTCATATTTAATTGTGATATACCTTTTTCAAACTGAAATTTAGCATGATAATACAAGGCCAGAAACATACTTTTTATTTCCCTTTAAGTATTTCATTTTATCTTCATTTACGAGACATTATCTTGTATAGAATGTGCTGCTTGGGGAAAAAAAATGTAAGAAGTAGAGATTTTGATAAAGCAGAGAAGAATAAGAAATCTTCAACAGAATAGCAATGTGGAAATTATGAACTTAGAAGTATCCAAGGAAAGGAAAATTCAAAAGCAGGAAAATCTCCTAAAGCCTAAGAATGAGGGGAAGTTTCGTGATATTCACTGAAACTGACTGGCGATGTGGAGTTTTTTTGTTTTGGTTTTTGCTTTCTGCTATGAGTGTTAAACACTTAATCAGTTACCATTTTGCTGTGGAAAAAAAAATTATTCCAAATTTTAGTAGCTTAAGACAACATTTATGATTATCTCTCAGTTCCTTGTGATAAGACTGGCAAGGTGATTGTTACTGAGTACTTCATGCAGGTGTAGTTCAAAAGGAAGATGGGACTGAAGATGTCTGAAGAATTGACTGGTTGTTAAAAATTGCTCGCTGTATGGCTGCTTATTGCTGTAGCCGTTGAGGCTAAGCATTGTACCTGTGTATGATCTCCCTACATAGCTAGAACTCTCAATACATGGCATTTAGGTCCTCAGAGGAAGTGACCTAAAAGTAAGTTTCCAAGAGATTCATGATGTACAACTATTCTTATGATCTAGCTTGAAAAGTCTCTTTTTCCACTTGTTAATGTTTAATCAGGTCTTTAAGGTCGGCTAAATTTAAGAGGAGGGAGATAAGATCACATCTTTGGTCTCATCTTTAATTGGTGGCATATCATACTGGGAGGGAAGGAGTTGATAGTGGCCATCATTAGACACTATCCACCTCAAATATAGTAAGTGTTAACCATTATAAATCTATGACTAAATATTCTAACAACTTTTGTTATTATAATTTAAATTTACATTTTTGTAATTATATTTAAGTATTCAGTGCTTGCTTTTTACTAGGAATTGTACTTAGTGCTTTGTAAGTATATCTAATGTAATTTTTAGCCATATGAAGTAGTTATTAGTTCTTGTAAAATGTAGGAAAGTTAATATTTTTTTTCAAGGTCACAGAACTGGTAAATGAAGTATTGCCTAAGGAGCTAAAATGTTTTCTCTTATTGTGACACTGTTGCTGCATCTCTGACTTTATTGCTGACTTTTCTAGTTATTCACACTCCACAATGAGTGTTTTTCAATATTCTGTAGTTTATTTTCTTTAAATTGGGCAATTTTCTTTACTTATATGGCTCAGGTGATCACCTCTACAAATTGACTTTTAACCTCTGCAGTCCAATTCCTCATCTTTTTCTTTAGATTCAGTGCAGCATTTCCTAGTCCTTGTTGCACATTACCACTTGCATCTTCTTTAATGAGAAATAAAACACATCTGAGCATTATTTAACTTATTTTCCTATATATATTATTTCAAAAATCTCCAGTCTCTCAAGAAGTCAGAGCCTTCTATGATTATTTTCTTTCAGTCAATTTAAGTACCTTGTTCTGGTATCCCTTCGTTCATAATATCAATTTGATTTATACTTCTGCTTCTGATTCCACATCAGTTCCTCCATCCACCATATAGATATAGTCACCTAATGTATTTTCCCCAATTGCTCTTTTGATTATGTCAAGACTCTAAAACAATTATTGAAGTTATATTTTATATGAAACAAATGTTAACATTCTTAATTCAACAGAAAAGTTTCTCTTAAATTTGTTTTGCTGCTCTGCTCCAAATTGCTTGCCAATGTGTATCTTCATTAGCATTTACACCCCCATGACATTTGAATATCTATATCTGAAATTAATCAAAGGGTTCTGTATCTTTCTGGAATCAGGGATTTATTCAATCAACCTCTATGCAAATTTGAAAAAAAATAGCCATTCCATTTTTTTTAAACACTATATTCTTGAGCCTTAGTCAATTTTTATCCTAATTATTTATTTCTTCTTAGCCTTATTTATTGTTTTTCCATCTCCAATGTTCCTGTCTTAAATTTCAGGTAAGGTTTAGGCACTCATCATTCTTGGTTGTATATTTCCAGATCAAAACTCTTACTTGACCCTAGGCTTAAATGCCTACAGGTAATTACAACTATTCTATAGACAAAATGAAATGAATGATCAGATGTCCCCAACAAATCAGCTTTCCTCTGATATTTTCCCTTTTTAATCAGCTCTGATATTTCTCATTTTATATGTCCCATTTCTAATTCACTGGCAACTTTTAAAAAAACTTTTCCATCAATATATATCATTAACCTAACCACTTCTAACCATTTTCATTATCAAAATCCCAATCCAAATGTTATCCTCTCTCTTCAGGGCATATGATAACCTTCTCATTGGTCTCTCTGCAGTCCACCTTCCACAGAGCGAGAGTGAGCTCTGTAAAACATAAATCAGATCACATCACTCCCCGGCTAAAATCATACTTACGGCTACCAATTATACATGTAACAAAATGTATCTCCTGAATGTGGTTCATAAAACCTTACATGATCTTGTCCCTCCCTGCCTATTCTACACAATCTAGTCTCTATACATTCTCTATCCTTGAATCAGACTGGGCTTCTCCTACATTTCAAACATGTAAAATTTAATCTTGTCTCAGTGTCTTTGCATTAGGAAGCTATTCTTACATATTATTTTAAAGTAATAATTTTAATATGGTGTGATGTAGAAATTAAGTTTGAATGTTTTTTTTCATAATGATGCCTAGTTGTTCCATTAACACTTGTTGAAAGCACTGTACTTTTCTCATTGAATATCCTAGTGCCATCATCCAAAATACATTGTATGTATGTGGGTCCATTCTGGATTCTGTTCTCTTTCATTACTCAGTGTGCAATTTTTTACCCAATACTACACTGTCTTGATTTCTGTAGTTTTATGGTAAGAGTTGAAATCAGATAGAATGTCTTCTAATTTTGCCTTTCTGCTTTAAGATTCTTTTGCTCCTATAGGTCCTTTGTTTTATCATGTAAATTGTGGCTTCACTAAATATTACTGTAAAAAACCCTCCTTGAACTTGATTAGGAAGGCATTAAATCTAAAGACCGATTTGGAAGAATGGACTTCTTGTTAACATTGAATCTTCCAAATAATGAACATGGTCTCTCCACCTATTTAGGTTATTTTAAATTTCTTTCTGCTTTA
The DNA here is from genome assembly GCF_029289425.2 of Pan paniscus. Classification (NCBI taxonomy): domain Eukaryota; kingdom Metazoa; phylum Chordata; class Mammalia; order Primates; family Hominidae; genus Pan; species Pan paniscus. The sequence continues at coordinate 113,931,478 of NC_073254.2, forward strand.
AAGATTTCGATGTATATACTTTTTAATATATTATGTTCCTAAGTATTTCATAAATTTTAATGCTATTGCAAAGAGTTCATTTTTATTACCTATGTTTTTCTTTAGTAAAAGTAAAATGCAATTGTTTTAAAATACAGATATTTTCTAATGAAACATTGATAAATTGACTTATTAGTTCTAGTGATTTTTATTTTTGTAAATATTTAGTATTATTTAAATTGTGTATGTTTGTATGTAGTTGTTAATTTATGTTTCTATAATAACCAGCAATTTAATAGGCTCTTTTTCCATTATTTTCCAACTTAAACTGCATCTCCTTTGGTTGCCTACATTGATGGCACCCGTCTACACTACGGAGTGCGGTTTTGCTTCAGAAATTATATAGAGATGAATATGTGAATAAGTAGATTTTTACACAGTCTGTTGTAAAATTTCTGACTTTTGTTTCTTCCTGATGCCATATTGCCTAGCTGGAAATTCCACTGCAGTGGTGAATAGAAGTTGTAAAAGTATACCTTCTTGACTTCTTTCTGGTCTCAAGAAAAACATGTTCATTGTCTCACTATTAAGTGTTTGTAAGTTAGCTGTAGATGATTTTAATAGACAACCATCATCGAATTTGAGAAGTTCCCTTCTGACTTTGCTAAGAATTTTTATTGTAAATTCTTGTTGAAGTTTGTCAAATTCCTTTTCTGCACCTATTGAGATGATCCTGTGGATTTTCTTCTTTATTCTCCTAATATTGTTGGATGATTTTCAAAGGTTGAAATAACCTTATATCTCAGGGATAAATCACACTCTCTAGTGATCTACTATCATTTCTACATATAATAGATGCATTTATATTTGCTTATATTTAATTGAGGATTTTTCTTTTATGTCACAAACAATATTGGACAGTAATTTTTCTTTCTGATAATATCTGTGTCAGGTTATTTTATCAGGTTATGCTGGCTTCATAAAGCAAGCTGGGAAGATTTCTTTCACCTTTATTGACAGTATTTTCTTTAAGCATCTGATATAATTTATCATTTAATGCTTCTGGTTTTGGAATATTCTTTTTGAAATGGTTTTAAATTATAAATTTATTTTAATGCACATAAGGACTATTGACATTTTCTATTTTCTCTTCATTAATTTTGGTAAGTTGTAATTTCAAGATATTTGTCTGCTTTATCTAAATTGGAGAATTTTTTACATAAAGAATTTCCTAATAGTAATGGTCTTAATTTTTGTGATCCCTCAAAATTCATATGTTGAAATTCTAGCTCCCAATGTAATGGTACTAGGAGAGAGGGCCTTTGCCAAGTGATTAGGTCATGAAGGTGGCCCTGTCATGAATGGGATTAGTGCCCTTTTAAGGGAGGCCAAAAAGAACTTGATTGCCTCTTCTACCATGTGAGGACAGAACAAAAAGACAGCCATCCATGAACTACAAAGTGGGTCATTTCCAGTCACTAATCTGCCAGCACTTTGATCTTGGACTGTCCAACTTCTCAGAACAGGAGAAACAAATTTATGTTCTTTAACAAGAAGCTAGTCTTTGTTATTTTGTTATAAAAGGAATGGACTTAGCTTTATGGACTGAGACACTAATGTTTCCTGTTTCCCTTTTTGTAAGAGTGGAATCCGTAATGATGGCCATTTTATTATTCCTGATATTGTTAATTTGTATTTTATCTTTTAAAAAAATAGTCTATTAGGAGTTTCCAATTTCATTACTCTTTTTGAAGAATCAATTTTTGACTATTAATTTTCCTATTTATTTTCTCTTTAATTTTTATTCTAACATATTTTTTATTGTCTTTACTTTGGGGTTTAATTTGCTCTTTACTTTCTAGGGTTACTAAGGTAGACATTTAGAACATTAGTTTTAGATCTTTATTCCTTGTATATGAAGCTTTTATATTCTCTGTAAAGATTAATTGGGCTATATTTCATATATTTTATATTTTGTCTTTTCATTATCATTCTGGTGACCTATTTTCTAATTGGCTTTGTGTTTTCTCCATTTAGTTATGAGTTATTTAGAAGTGAGTTGCTTAATTTTGAAATATTTGAGAATTTTCTAAATGCATTGTTTTGTTTTTATATATTTCTAATCATTTTACTTGTAGTTAGAAAACATATTCTAAATAATTTCAAACCTTTGAAACTTATGAAGATTTATTTTATGGCCTAGTATATGGTCTATCTTGATAAATGTTCCATGAACACTGAAATAATATATGTTTTGAAGTTGCTAAATAAAATTTTCTATAAATATCTATTTGCATATTCATTGGAAACAGTATTAAATTATACTGTATATTTAGTAAGATAAATAATGATCCCCCAAAGATTTCCATGTCCTAATCCCCAGAACCTGTGAATATGTTAATTTATGTGGCAAATGGATTTTGCAGGTGTGATTAAGTTAAGGCTCTTGATTATTCTGGATTATCCAGGTAGGCAAATGTAATTAGAAGGGTTCACAAGAAGGAGGTAGGAAACTAAGAGAAGGAGGTGTTACAATAAATATGTAATGACAGTTGGAGTGATGTGGCTGTGAGCCCAGAAATGCTGACAACCTCTAGAACCTAGAAAAGGCAATGAATGAATTCTCTGTGGGTTCCTCCAAAAGGACTGCAGCTCTTCTCACACTTTGATTTTGTCTTACATAAGGCTTACTTTGGACTTCTGACTTTCAGAGTTGACATGTAATAGATCTGTGATTTTTAAACCACTAAGTTTGTGATAATTTGTTACAGCAACAATAGAAAACTAATGTATTTCCTAATTCATATTTTGTCCACTTGTTATATCATTACTGAGAGAAGAATATTTAAATCTCTAATTCTGCCAGTGGTTTTTTATTTCTCATTTAGTTATGTCAATCACTGCTTTATACATTTTTTATAACTTTGTAATTAATTGCATGTACATTTTAAGGATTAACCCTTTTATCATTTTGAAATGACACCTCTCCACTCCTTCCAGTTTGACAATCTCAGTTTTTTAATTAGTATGTTTTTGTTCATTTTAATGTAATTTCTGATGGTCTAGGTTTAAATCTAGCATCTTAACCTCATTTAGGAAATGAGAAATTTTTAATATTCCACTCTGTCTCTTCTACTGGCTTTTTATCTGTAACTCTCGATGGTGGTCATATTGTTAAAGGGATTAAAATGTGCATTTACAATTATCACATTCCATCTTGAATTAATACGACCCATTTCACATTTAAGAAACTTAAAACCATATAATTCTACTTGCATACTCTCTGTTATTATTTTCTTTGTTTTATTCAAAATACTTATAAACTCACAGTATCCTATGATAATTTTTGCTTTACAGGGCTTATGGAAATTTAAATAACTGAATAATATAAAAGCTAATATGTATTTATATTTTCAAATGCTTTTTTTTATTCTTACTTCTTTACTATTGATTCAAATCTCCATTGATATAATTTCCTTCTTCCTGAAAAACTTTGTGTTAGCATTTGCAAAATCCAGCATGCAGTTTCTATAGATTATGGTGACATAATTATCTCAAATTTCAGTAATTTGGTGTTGCCTTCATCTTGCCTTAATTTTTAAAATATATTTTTGGTGGCTAAAGAATATTAAGTTGAAAGCATTTTCTTTTACCCTCCAATTATATCATTTCTTTTGTCTTCCCAGCTCCTTGTTTCTACACACATTCTCCTGTGTGTAATGTATTTTTTATCTGGATATTTAAAGACACTTTTCTTTATTCTTGTTTTAGGACTATTATGACTATACTCTACCTAGATATGGTTTTCTTGATTTATCCTGCATAGTGTTTGCTGAACTTCCTAAATGAAGGTGCTAATGTTTTTAATCAAATTTGAAATTGTTCAAACAATATTTCTTCAAGTATTTTCCATATAATATCCTTTCTGATTTGTCCATCTGAAATTCTAATTTTTCTTATCTTTGTTTTAATCTGATGCTTTTTCAAATTCATTCTTCTATCTTATTTTTAATATGCTTTCAGGTATAATATATAGGTGCTTTAATATAGTTTCCAAATAATTCCTTCATCAGATTATATTAATGAAACATCTGAGTACTTTTTAGGTCCGTTCCTAGTCATTAAATTTTCTTTTGCATGTCTAGCTCAGTTTAAAAAAATATCTATTGGACATTGTGGATGATATTACTCCTTAATTTTAAGGTATTTATTGTTGATAAAAATTCTGCTGTCAGTCAATTATCAATGTAAACCTGAACTCCCACATGGCATCAGGGACTTTTTTGAACACTGTGCTAACAGATTTGACCAAACTTTACTCTGGTTTCCACCTGTTCTAGGTCATTCTCCTAAAGGTGACTCTAGTCCTGTGCTCAATAAAATGCAATGCTGCCAAACTGCAAATTGTCAATTGTCCTTACCCACTTTGTCAAAACATTTTTAACAATTGTCCATTTGACCCCTTCTTGTAATTCCTGATATCTCCAGATCCCCCAGTCCATTTTATTCTTCCTTTTTTACTTTCCCATTGTCTCTTTTGTTTCTTCTTTTTTTTTCTCTTGAAAAACTTCAAGTGCGGGTGTAAATTAGTTCAGCCATTTTAGATAGCAGTTAGGAGATTTCTCAAACAACTAAAAGAACTATCATTTAACCCAGCAATCCCACTACTGGCCGTATATCCAAAGGAAAATAAATAAAAGAAACATGCCTTTGTATGTTTATCACTGCACTATTTTACAATAGTAAAGCCATGGAATCAACCTAGGTGCTCATCAAAGATGAATTGGATAAAGAAAATGAGGAACATACACATGATGTAATCACAAAGCCATAAAAAATAATGAAATCATGTCATTTTCAGCAATATGGATGCAACTGGAGGCCATTATCCTAAGTGAATTAATGCAAAAAATGGAAAAATAAATGCTGCATGTTCTCACTTATAATTGGAAGCTAAACATTGGGTATGCATGGACACAAAGAGGGAAACAATAGACACTGGGGACTACAAAATAGGAGAGGAGGGAAGAGAGGAGGGGTTGAAAAACTACCTATTGGTACTACCTAAAGATTAAATAAAAGTTGACAAAAAAATCTTCAGCCATCTTTGTCTTAGTTGAATTTAAGCTGTTTATACTGGAGTCAGTCTCCCAAACTTAAATAAACTGAATAAAATCTGTCTTGCTGCCTTTAACAAGTCTCTGATGTTTTCTTTGATGTCACATATCCCATAAGCAATGTATCTCTATTCACTGCAAGCATTTAATATTACTTTTATATTTGATGTTCTGTAATTGTAATACTAAGTGCCTAGCTCTTAAAAATTATTAATATTATTTTTGGGGTAATTGTGAGAGTTTGTTCATGATTGGCTCTCTTCTTGACTGTTTCTCGTGTATAGGAACGCTAGTGAATTTTGCACACGTTTGTATCCTGAGACTTTGCTGAAGTTGCTTATTAGCTTAGGAAGCTTTTAGGCTGAAAGGATGGAGTTTTCTAGATATAAGACATGCCGTTTGCAATCACAAATACTTTGACTTCCTCTCTTCCTAGCTGAATGACTTTCTTTCTTTCTCTTACCTATTGCCTTGGCCACAATTTCCAATACTATGATGAATAGAAGTGGTGAGACAGGGCACCCTTTTCTTTTGCTGGTTTTCAAGGAGAATGCTTCCAGCTTTTGCCCATTTAATATGACATTGGCTGTACGTCTGTCATATATAGCTCTCATTATTTTGAAGTATGTTCCTTCAATATCTAGTTTATTGAGAGTTTTTAACATGAAGGGATGTTGAATTTTATCAATACCCTTTTCTGCATCTATTGAGGTAACTATTTTTTTTTTTTGTCTTTAGTTCTGTTTATGTGATGAATCACATTTATTGATTACATATGTTGAACCAACCTTGGATCCCAGAGGTGAAGTCTACTTGTTTGTGGTGGATAAGCTTTGAGATGTGCCACTAGATGCAATTTGCCAGTGTTTTGTTGAGGAATTTTTCACTGATGTTCATCAAGGATATTGGCCTGAAGTTTTCTTTTGTGTGTGTGTGTGTCTGCCAGGTTTTGGTATCAGGATACTTGCCTTATACAATGAGTTAGGGAGGAGTCTCTTCTTTTCAATTTTTTGAAATACGTTGAGAAGGGAAGGTACCAGCTCTTCTTTGTACATCTGGTAAAATTAAACTGTGAATCTGTCTAGATCTGGACCTTTTTAGTTAGTAGGTGATATGGTTTTGCTGTATCCCCACCCAGATCTTATCTTGAATTGTAATTCTCATAATCCCTACATTTCCTGGGAAGGACCCAGTGGGAGGTAATTGAATCATGGGTACAGTTACCTCCATGCTGTTCTCATGATACTGAGTGAGTTCTCACAAGATCTGAAGATTTTATAAAGGGCTTTCCCCATCTTCTGTCTACAATTCTCCTTGCTGCCACCATGTGAAGAAGGACATATTTGCTTCCCCTTATGCCATGATTGTAAGTTTTCTGAGGCCTCCCGAGCCATGCTGAACTTTGAGTCAATTAATCCTCTTTTTTAAATATAAATTATCCAGCAACATGGCTCTTTATTTCACCTGGGTGCAGGCGGGCTGAGTCCGAAAAGAGACTCAGCGAAGGAAGATAGGGGTGGGGCCGTTTTATAGGATTTGGGTAGGTAAAGGAAAATTACAGTCAAAGGGGGTTTGTTCTCTGGCGGGCAGGAGTGGGGGTTGCAAGGTGCTCAGTGGGGGTGCTTTTTGAGCCAGGATGAGCTAGGAAAAGGACTTTCACAAGGTAATGTCATCACTTAAGGCAAGGACCGGCCATTTACACTTCTTTTGTGGTGGAATGTCTTCAGTTAAGGTAGGGCAGGGCATATTCACTTATTTTGTGATTCTTCAGTTACTTCAGGCCATCTGGGCGTATACTTGGTGCAAGTCACAGGGGATGCGATGGCTTGGCTTGGGCTCAGAGGCCTGACATTCCTGCCTTCTTATATTAATACGAAAAATAAAACAAAATAGTGTTGAAGTGTTGGGGCGGCGAAAATTTTTGTGGGGTGGTATGGAGAGAGAATGGGCGATGTTTCTCAGGGCTGCTTCAAGCGGGATTAGGGGCGGCGTGGGAACCTAGAGTGGGAGAGATTAAGCTGAAGGAAGATCTTGTGGTAAGGGGTGATATTGTGGGGTTGTTAGAAGAAACATTTGTCGTATAGAATGATTGGTGATGGCCTGGATATGGTTTTGGCTAAGAATTGGGATGACTCTGGATATCTGATTAGAGAGTACCTAAGGAGATTCAGCATAGTCCTGCCAGCAAAGATTACTTATTTACTTCAAGAGTTAAGAGTGGCAGTTTGGGGATAGCACCAGGAGATATCAGCTGCGATGGCTTGGAAAAACAGTGTAAACTGGCAGTGTAAACAAGAGCAGGGCATGTATGAGTAGTTGAGAACGGTGAACAGGAGTATGACTAGACAGAAGATAGTAAGGATGACAAGTTTTTTGGGGCACAGTCTAAGTTGGTCTGGTGTCTGGAATGAGACTGGGGCCTAATAAAAAGGAGCGTCTATACAGGAGCTTAAATGGGCTGTACCCTGTAGCATTCTAAGGACAGGCCTGAATTCTGAGAAGGGAAAGTGGTAAAAGTATTGTCCAGTCCTTTTTAAGTTGGTGGCTGAGCTTGGTGAGGTGTGTTTTTAAAAGACCTTTAGTCCATTTGACTTTTCTTGAAGACAGAGGACCTTAAGGGATATAAAGATTTCACTGAATACTAAGAGCCTGAAAAACTGCTTGGCTGATTTGACTAATAAAGGCTCATCTGTTATCAGGCTGTATTGAGGTGGGAAGGCTAAACTGAGGAATTATGTCTAACACAACGGAAGAAATGACTGCGGTGGCCTTCTCAGACCCTGTAGGAAAGGCCTGTACCTATCCAGTGAAAGTGTCTACCTAGACTAAGAGGCATTTTAGTTATCTGACTCAGGGCATGTTGAGTAAAGCTAATTTGCCAGTCCTGGGTGGGGCAAATCCTCGAGCTTGATGTGTAGGGAAGGGAGGGAGCCTGAATAATCCCTGAGGAGTAGTAGAATAGCAGATGGAACACTGAGAAGTTATTTCCTTGAGGATAGATTTCCACGATGGAAAGGAAATGAGAGGTTCTAAGAGGCTGGCTAGTGGCTTGTACTATAGCATAACCTGACTTTGCTGGTGTGTGGCTATTAGGCCTGGTGGAACCACCATCAATAAATCAAGCGTGATCAGGGCGAGGAACAGGAAAGAAGGAAATTTGGGGAAGTGGAGTGAATGTCAGATGGATCAGAGAGATACAGTCATGGGGGTCAGGTGTGGTATCAGGAATAATGTGGGAGGCCAGATTGAAGTCTGGGCCAGGAACAACAGTAATTGTGGGAGACTCAACAAACAGTGAGTATAGCTGAAGGAGCCAGGAAGCAGAAAGTATATACGTCAGGTATGAGGAAGAAAATAGATTTTGGAAGTTATGAGAACTGTAGAGAGTGAGTTGAGAACAGTTTGTGATTTTGAGGGCCTCTAAAAGTATTAAAGCAGCGGCAGCCGCTGCACGCAGACATGAGGGCTAGGCTAAAACAGTAAGGTCAAGTTGTTTGGACAGAAAGGCTACAGGGTGTGGTCCTGGCTCTTGTGTAAGAATTCTGACCGCGCTAACCATGCCTAGGATGGAAAGGAGTTGTTTTGTAGAAGGTGCTGGGGTTTGAGAGATCAGTCAGACACGATTGGCAGGGAGAGCACGTGTGTTTTTATGAGAATTATGCCGAGATAGGTAACAGATGAGGAAGAAATTTGGGCTTGATTGAAGTAATGGGGGCTGTCTGTGAAGCTTTGCGGCAGTACAGCCTAGGTAATTTGCTGAGCTTGATGGGTGTCAGGGTCAGTCCAAGTGAAAGCGAAGAGAGGCCGGGATTAAGGGTGCAAAGGAATAGTAAAGGAAGCATGTTTGAGATCTAGAACAGAATAATGGGTTGTAGAGGCAGGTATTGAGGATAGGAGAGTATATGGGTTTGGCACCACGGGGTGGATAGGCAAAATGATTTGGTTGATAAGGCACAGATCCTGAACTAACTTGTAAGGCTTGTCTGGTTTTAGGACAGGTAAAATGGGGGAATTGTAGGGAGAGTTTATAGGCTTTAAATGGCCATGCTGTAGCAGGCGAGTGATAACAGGCTTTAATCTTTTTAAAGCGTGCTGCAGGATGGGATATTGGCATTGAGTGGGGTAAGGGTGATTAGGTTTTAATGAGATGGTAAGGGGTGCATGATCGGTCACCAAGGAGGGAGTAGAGGTATCTTTTACTTGTGGGTTAAGGTCGGGGGGATACAAGAGGAGGACGCAAAGGAGGCTTTGGATTGGGAAGAAGGGCTGCAATAAGATATAGCTGTAGTCCAGGAATAAGCAGATAATTTAGTTAAGGTGTCTCAGCCTAATAAGGGAACTGGGCCGGTGGGGATAACTAAAAAGGAGTGCTTAAAAGAGTATTGTCTAAGTTGGCACCAGAGTTGGGGAGTTTTAAGAGGTTTAGAAGCCTGGCCATCAATACCCACAACAGTTATGGAGGCAAGGGAAACAGGCCCTTGAAAAGGTAATGTGGAGTGGGTAGCCTCCGTATTCATTAAGAAGGGGAGGGGTTTACCTTCCACTGTGAGAGTTACCTGAAGCTCGGCATCAGTGATGGTCTAGGGGGCTTCAGAAGCGATCGGGCAGTGTCAGTCTTCAGCCGCTAAGCTGAGAAGATCTGGGAAGGAGTCAGTCAGAGAGCCTTGGGTCAGAGTTCCAGGGGCTCTGGGAGTGGCTGCCAGGTGAGTTGAACAGTCCGATTTTCAGTGGGGTCCCACACAGATGGGACGCGGCTTAGGAGGAATCCCAGGCTGCGGGCATTCCTTGGCCCAGTGGCCAGATTTCCGGCACGTGTAGCAAGCTCCTGCAGGAGGAGGTTCTGGAGCAATGCCTGGCTGCTGCGGTTCAGGTGTTTGGAAGTTCTTGTGTGCTGGAGATGTGGCTGGGGGGTTTGTCTCACAGTGGAGGCAAGGAATTGCAAATGTTTTCTATTGTTGTACACCTTGAAGGCGAGGTTAATTAAATCCTATTGTGGGGTTTGAGGGCCGGAATTTAATTTTTGGAGTTTTATTTAATGTCGGGACAGATTGGGTAATAAAATGTGTTTTGAGAATAAGACGGCCTTTTGACCTTTTAGGGTCTAGGGCTGTAAAGTGTCTCAGGGTTTCTGCCAAACAAGTCATGAACTGGGCTGGATTTTTATATTTGATGAAAAAGAGCCTAAACGCTATCTGATTTGGGATAAAGAAAAAGGAGCATTAACCTTGACTATGCCTTTAGCTCCAGCCACCTTTTTAAGAGTAAATTGCTGGGCAGGTGGGGGAGGGCTAGTCATGGAACGATACTGTAAGCCAGGCCAGGTGTGAGGAGGGGAGGTGATAAAAAGATTATAGGGTGGAGGAGCAGAGGCTGAGGAAGAATTGGGACCCAGTTCAGCCTGGCGAGGATCAGCCTGGGGAGGAAGGGAGAGGTCAGATGGGTCTGTAGAAAAGGAAGATTAGAAAGACTCAGCGACGCTTGGGGTTGGTACTGAGGGGACAGGCAGGAGGGAAAGAAGGAAGATTTGGGACGAGTTGCACTGGGCACAGAGACTAGGAAGGGACTGATGTGTAAAAGAATGCCTGGACGTCAGGCACCTCAGACCGTTTGCCTATTTTACGACAAGAATTATTTAGATCTTGCAGGATGGAAAAATTCAAAGTGCCATTTTCTGGCTATTTGGAACTACTGTCGAGTTTGTATTGGGATCAAGTGGCATTGCAGAAGAAAATAAGGCATTTAGGTTTTAGGTCAGGTGTGAGTTAAGAGATTTTAAGTTTTTGAGGACACAGGCCAAGGGAGTAGAAGGAGGAATGGAAGGTGGAAGTTTCCCATAGTGAAGGAAGCAAGCCTAGAGAAAAGAGAGAGTAGATAAATGGAGGGAAGGGGTTCGGGGGTTCTTACCTTCCAGAAAAGGGGTTGGGGTGCAGAGATAAGAGGTCGGGGCATGGAAATAAGGGATGGGGCGCAGAAATAAGAGGTCGGGGCATGGAAATAAGGGATTGGGGCACAGAGATACGAGGTTGGGGCACGGAAATAAGGGATTGGGGCGCAGAGATACGAGCTGGGGGTACTTGCCCCTCCTCTAGAAAAGCGGGACTTGCTGCTAGGAGTGAAGGAGAAGGGATTGAGGGGTACTTGCTCCTCCCCCAGAAAAGCGGGACTTGCAGCTAAGAGTGAAGGAGAAGGGGTGGAGGGGTACTTGCCCCTTCCCCAGAAAAGCGGGACTTGCCACTAAGGGTGAAGGACCAAGGCAGGCGTCCCTGCGTGGTCTGACAGCTTTGAAACGTGGGTGAATAATCAGAGGCTTCCCTGCAATGATTAAACACCAAGGGAAGGCTGCCTTCCCAGTCCATGACCGGCGCCGGAGTTTTGGGTCCACGGATAAAATGTGTCTCCGTTGTCTCTCCCAGAAAATGAAAGGAATTGAAATTAAGAGAAGGGAGAGATTGAAGAGTGGAAAGGAGAAAGTGGTTGAGGGACAGTGAGAGAGGTTGGAGAAGAGAGTAAGAAGAGGCCACTTACCTGATTTAAAATTGGTGAGATGTTCCTTGGACTGGTCGGTCTGAGGACCTGAGGTCGTTGGTGGATCTTTCTCATGGAGCAAAGAACAGGAGGACAGGGGATTGATCTCCCAAGGGAGGTCCCCCGATCTGAGTCACGGCACCAAATTTCATGCGCGTCCGTGTGAAGAGACCACCAAACAGGCTTTGTGTGAGCAAGAAAGCTGTTTATTTCACCTGGGTGCAGGTGGGCTGAGTCCGAAAAGAGAGTCAGCAAAGAGAGATAAGGGTGGGGCCGTTTTATAGGATTTAGGTAGGTAAAGGAAAATTACAGTCAAAGGGGGTTTGTTCTCTGGCGGGCAGGAGTGGGGGTCGCAAGGTGCTCAGTGGGGGTGCTTTTTGAGCCAGGATGAGCCAGGAAAAGGACTTTCACAAGGTAATGTCATCACTTAAGGCAAGGACCGACCATTTACACTTCTTTTGTGGTGGAATGTCATCAGTTAAGGTGGGGAAGGGCATATTCACTTATTTTGTGATTCTTCAGTTACTTCAGGCCATCTGGGCATATACGTGCAAGTCACAGGGGATGCGATGGCTTGGCTTGGGCTCAGAGGCCTGACATTTAGTGCTATACATTTCTCTCTTAACACTGCCTTAGCTGTGTCTCAGAGATTCTGGTATGTTGTGCTTTTTTCTTACTAGATTCCTACTTTAATGTCATTATTTACCCAAAAGTCATTCAGGAGAAAGTTATTCGAGTTCCATGTAATTATATGGTTTTGAGTGAATTTCTTAGTCTTGGTCTAATTTGATTGCGCTGTGGTCTGCAAGACCATTTTCTGTGACTTCAGTTCTTTTGCATTTACTAAGGAGTTGTTTTACTTCCAATTATGTGATTGATTTTAGAGGAAATGCCATGCAGCAATGAGAGGAATATATATTCTATTGTTTTAGGGTCTGCAGATAACTATCAGGTCCATTTGATCTAGTTTTGGGTTCAGGTCCTGAATATCTCTGTTAACTTTCTATCTTGATGATCTATCTAATATTGTTAGTGGGGTGTTAAAGTCTCCTACTATTATTATGTGGGAGTTTAAGTCTCTTTGAAGGTCTCCGAGAACTTTATGAATCTTGGTGCTCCTGTGTTACACACACATATATTTAGGATAGTTAGCTCTTCATGTTGAATTGAATTATTTACCATTATGTAATGCCCTTCTTTGTCTTTTTTTATCTTTGCCATAAAAGGAATAAAAAACCTAGGAATACAGCTAACTAGGGAGGTGAAAGAACTCCACAAGTAAAACTACAAACCACTGCTCAAATAAATCAGAGATGAAACAAACAAATGGAAAAACATTTCATGATCATGGATAGAAAAGATTAATATCATTAAAATGACCATACTTCTCAAAGCAATTTATATATTCAATGTTATTAACCTACCATTGACATTCTTCCAAGAACTAGAAAAAGCTATTTTAAAATTCATATGGAACCTAAAAAGAGCCCTAATAGCCAAGGCAATTGTAAGCAAAAGTAACAAAGCTGGAAGCATCACACTACCTGACTTCAAACTATATGACAGGGATACAGTAATCAAAACAGCAAGGTATAGTGCTATTATAAGAACAGACACATAGACCAGTGAAACAGATTAGAGGTCCCAGAAATCAGACTGCACACCTACAGCTATCTGACCTTCGACAAACGTGACCAAAAAAAAAAAAAAAAAAAATGGGGAAATGACTCCCGATTCAATAAATGATGCTGGCATAACTGGCTAGCCATATGCAGAAGATTGAAACTGAATCCCTTCTTTACTCCATATATACACATTAACTCAAGATGGCTTAAAGACTTACATGTAAAACCCAAAACAGACGCTTTTCAAAAAGAAGACATACGTGTGGCCAAAAATCATACAAAAAAAAAAAAATGCTCAACATCACTGATCATTAGAGAATTGCAAATCAAAATCACAATGAGATACCATCTAACACCAATCAGAATATCTCCTATTAAGAAATAAAAAAATAACAGATGCTGGCAAAGTTGTAGAACATTTATACACTGTTGTTGGGAGTGCAAAGAAGTTTGGCCATTGTGGAAGACACTGTAGCAATTCCTCAAAGACCTAGAGACAAAAATACCATTTGACCTAGCAATCCGATTTCTGGGTATATACCCAAAGGAATATAAAATCGTTCTGTTATAAAGATACATGTATGTGTATGTTTATTGTAGCACTATTCACAAGAGCAAAGACATGGAATCAATCTAAATGCCCATCAATGATAGACTGCATAAAGAAAATGTGGTGCATATACACCAAGGAATACTATGCAGCCATAAAACAGAATGATATCATGTCCTTTACAGGGACATGGATGGAGCTGGAGGTCATTATCATTAGCAAACTAACACAGAAACAGAAAAGCAAATACCACATATCCTCATTTATAAGTGGGAGCTAATTGATGAGAACACATGGACACATAGAGAGGAATAACACCCACCGGTGCTTTTCAGAGGGTGAAGGGTGGTGAAGGGAGAGGCTCAGGAAAAACAGCTAATGGGTAGTAGGCTTAATACTGGAGTGATGAAACAATCTGTACAGCTCACCCCCCTGGCACAAGTTTACATATGTTAAAAACCTGCACTTGAACCCCTGAACTTAAAACAAAAGTTTAAAAAATATTATTTTTGTTTTACTTGGAACTCAGAAGGTACTTTGATAAATCCTATCATGATTCAGAGATTCATTATTTAAATAAAGATTTTAAAAGTTAGCATTTTTGAGAATGCCAGGATATCCCCATTCAAAATCAAAAATAAAGTATTTTATCTCACCAGTAACTTCACCTGAAAAAAGGCAGGCCACTTTGCAGTCTAGAGGCCTATACTCTATAGTTGGAATACTTCTTTAACACTTTTATTGAGTAACTTGGATGAATATCCTGTTTGCATAGGGCCGGTTAGGGGCTTGGAAGAAGAAAATATAAAATATCATGGGCTTCTGAATAGAAGAAAAAATTGTAAATTACATATCTGATAAAGGGTTAGTATCCAGAATATATTAAAAAGTACCTCTTTACAGCTCAACAACAACAACAAATAACCTGGTTATAAAATCGGCAAAGGACTTGCACAGAAATTTCTCCATAGATGATATCCAAATGGCCAACAGGCATATTAAAAATGCTCAATATCATTAGTCCTCAGTTAAATGCAAACCCAAACGGCAATGAGATACCTTACACTCATGAGGATGGCTACTATATTAAGTTTGCTAAGGAAGCCATAACAAATACCACAGACTGGGTGGCTTAAACAACAGAGAGTTATTTTCTCAAAGTTCTGTAGGCTTAGAAGTTCAAGATGAAGGTGTCAGCATGTTTCATTTCTCCCCATACTGTTCTCCTTGTGTATTAGTCCTTTCTCACACTGTTACAAGAAATATCTAAGACTGAATAATTTATAAAGAAAAGAGGTTTAATTGACTTGCAGTTCTGCATTGCTGAGGAGGTCTCAGGAAACTTACAATCATGGTGGAAGGCAAAGGAGAAGTAGGCACTTTCCTCACAGGGCAGCAGGACGGGTGAGTGCAAGCAGGGGAAATGCCAGAAGCTTATAAAACCATCAGATCTCATGAGACTCACTTATTATTATGAGAACAGCATGGGGGAAACTGCCTCCATGATCCAATTACCTCCACCTGATCCTGCCCTTGACGTGTGAGGATTATGGGAATTATAATTTAAGATGAGATTTTGGGTAGGGACACAGCCAAACCATGTCACCTTGACTAGCAAATGGCCATCTGCTCTCTGTGTCTTCTCATTTTTATCCCTGTATGTGCACATACCTGGTCTTTCAGTTTGTGTCCAAATTTTCTGGTCTTATAGGGTTACAAGTCGGACTGAATTGGGGCCTACCTTAACAGCCTCACGTTAGCTCCATCACCTCTTTAAAGGACTTGTGTCTAAATATAGTCACATTTTGAAAGTACTAGGGGTTAGAGTTTCAACATATAAATTTTGTGGGATACATTTCTGTCCATAACAACTACTATCAATACAAACAGACAAATGAACAAACAAACAAAAAAGCAAAGCAGAAAACAAGTGTTGGAAAGTATGTGGAGAAATTGGAATACTTTCAAACTTTTAGTAGATTATAAAATGAAGCAACTGCAATGGAAAACAGTATAGTAGTTCCCCCCAAAATTAAAAATGACACTACTATATGATCAAGCAATCTCTCTTCTGGATATATCTCTAAAATAATTAAAGGCAGAAACAAGAGATATTTGAACACTCATGTTCATAGCAGCATTAATCTCAATAGCTAAGAAGGGGAAGCAAAATCAATGTCCTTTGATATATGTATAAATAAACAAAATGTGGTACACACATAGAGTGGCATATTATTTGGCCTTAGAAATCTTGTCATGTGCTTTGACATAGATAAACTTTGAGGACATTATGCTAAGTGAAATCAGCTAGTGACAGAGAGACAAATATGTATGCCTACATTTATATGAGGTATATAAAGTAGTCAAATTCATAGAAGCAGAAAGTAGGATATTGCTTATTAGGTGCTAGACAGAGGGAGAAATTTTAGTTGTTTAATGGGTATAGAATTTTAGTCTTGCAAGATGAAAAAGTTTTGGAGATCTCTTGTACACCAATGCGAGTATACCTAACATTACTGATGTACACTTAAAAATGATTAGGATGGTAAATTTTATGTTATGTGGGGTTCTTATTAACCGCAATTAAAAAGAAAAAGATTGGGAGAATTAAACTAAAATGTCGCGCCCTTGTCATTGAGTGGAAGTTACCAACCTTGGATGAAAGAAAGCAGAGGTTATAGATAGCAATCGCCTTAACAATGTCTAGTAATAAACCTATTTGTTTCCATAACTGAGCATGATGCTCAGTTTTGACTCATTGTTCTCTTCAATCCTTGGGAATTCTTCAAATTCTCCATTGACAGCACAAATTTGCAAAATAGAGGAATTTTAAAACCTTGTAATATATAAAATAAAACAAACACCCTCTCAAAAAATAATGGACTAAGAGGACTGGGAATGAGTCATAGAGGGTCCTGTGGGTGTAATGCCTGAAGATTATTGTTTCTTTTGTTAATGCCCACTAGAGAATATATATATGTGTGTGTGTGTATATATATATATATATATATATATATATATAACTAAAAACCCAAGTAGAAAGTATGTTTTGACAAGTTGCCATCAGCCAGACTTCAAGTTTGGCACAATGGACACATAAATCAAGTAGCAATTATGACATTAAAGGATGTAATAAGTGGACCCAAGAGGATGCACTCCCATTTCCTAAAGCTGATTCGGTTACAGCCAATGACAAATAGCATATCTTTCAGTGGCCAATGCTCAGAAACTGTATTAGTCAGGGTTATCCAGACAAACAGAAACAATAAATGGAATGTATGTATGTGTATATGTGCATGTGTATGTGTGTGTAGTGTGCATATATATGCATATAAAGATTTACTATATAAAAAATTGGCTCATTCAGTTGTGGAGGCTGAGAAATCCCAAGATCTCCAGTTGGCCATCTGGAGAATCAGGAGGGCCAGCGATATAAATTCCAATCTGAATGTCGACAGGTTCAAGACTCAAGAAGAGTCAATGATTTGCTTACAGTCTGAAGGCTGGAAATCACCCATTTCTCAGTTTAACAGTCAGGCAGCAGAAGTTCCCTCTTAATCAGCCTTTTTCTTCTATTCAGGTCTTCAATTGATTAGATAAGGCCCACTCATACCAAGGAAGACAACCTACTTTATTCAGTTTACAGATTCAAAAGTCAATCTTGGCGGGGTGCCATGACTCATGCCTGTAATCCTATGAATTTGAGAGGCTGAGGCAGGAGGATCACTTGAAGTCAGGAGTTCTAGACCAGCATGGACAACATGGCAATACCCCGTCTCTACTAAAGATACAAAAATTAGCCGGGTGTGGTGGTAGGCATTTGTAATCCCAGCTACTTGGGAGGCTGAAGCAGGAGAATCGCTTGAACCCGGGAGGTGCAGGTTGCAGTGGGCTGAGATGGCACCACTGCCCTCCAGCCTGGGCGACAGAGTAAGACTCTGTCTCAAAGAAAAAAAAAAGTTAATCTCATTGAGAAACACCCTCACAGACACACTGAAAATAATATTTGTCAAAATGTCTGAGCACTCTGATGGTACAGTCAAATGGAAACATAAAATTTTCACATCAGAAAGACTCAGTATGCCATTATCTCTTGGGGACCAACCAGCTTTTTGGTGTCCAGTTTATTACACTGTACCCCTTTTACCCTGGAAGGAACAATGACTCATCTTGACTGGAATCAACATACGTTTCAAGTTTATAAATTTCAACCTGAAGGACCTAAGGATCTAAGGCAACATCACTCTTTGAGAGCTTTAGAACGCTGGATCCACAGTCTTACAGAGAACCAAAGTAACATTTTTATCAGAAAAAAGATGTACCAGTGAGCATATGGTCACTATTGACTCTATTATGTACTGCAACTATGTTGGAGTAATAGAATAACAGAGGCATAGCTGAAGCACCAGCTTAGAGATGATGCACTGTTAGGATAAAGAGCCATCCTCTAGGATGCTGGATACATACTGAATTAAAAACTGTTACATAATGCTGTATCCCTAAGAAGTTGAACACATAGGTTCAAGAACTGACAGACATAAGTAGGAACAATCCTACTCATAATGACTTCCAGTGATCTACTTGGACAATTTGTTTTCCTCCCCAAAACTCTAGGCTCTGCAGGTTTATGTGTCTCTGTTCCTAGAGATATATGCTTCCACCAGGGAAAATTACAGAAAGTGTCTAGTTTCATGTTAACCAATTACTAGCTGCATAGTATATTTGATCTCCTTATGCCAAGAGACCAGGAGGAGAAAAGAATTCACAATTCTTACAGAGGTAATTGATTCCAGTATTCTAAGGAGATATTGTTTCTGATTCACAGTGGAGTCAGAAAAAAAATATATGATACCTAAGTGATTCATTCACTTGAATGTCTCTCAGTGTTTCTTTGATCAATTTTGATAAATTGACAGATGTAAAAGCAACAGCATAAAAAAAGGCCTGGTGACTCAGACTCAGAACCTTCAAGGTCTTGGTCTGAACATGCCATCAAGTAAGCCACTTAGATAAACAGAGGTGGCCTCTGAAGATGAAGATTTTGGAGGATTGGTAGAGGAAGGAAATGATGATTGTCAGTGAAATCAGCACCGACAGCAAGGGCTGTAGGTCACCTCTCTACCACTCCTCTTAGTTTTCCCAGGAAATGACAATAACCGTCTTCCTGAAAAGGCTATTCTCATATGTGGTGGGCTATAATGAATGCTAATTCCTTCTTCTGGACTGGGAAATTCATTCCCCAGCTGCTTGCAGAGTTGACTGCTGACAGCTCACAGTTGAGTCCCTGCCCATGAATTTCCTTAACCAAAGTGACCTGCCTCAACTAAGTTTATGGCCTTATCCCGGGGACTGCCTGCTTCTAATGATTGTTTCATGAGGGAATAAAATATGTGAGCCCCTTAACTTGGAACAACTCTAAAATGTCATCTCAGCTCTACAGCATCTTTTGCAGTATTTGCTAAGTCCTTTTTTGCAAATGCATCACAGTCCATATTGTCCTTCTGCCCAGTCCTACTTCCTTAACTCCCTTAAAAGTGTTTTTGTTTCATTTTGTTTTCCTGTTTGATCTATCATTGATACGTTCATGGGGCAAAATCTGTAGTGATGTGTTGAGGGGAAATCTTTGGATTTATCAGATGAATTTATTTTTATTTTATTGTATAAATTGCTTTTTCAACATCATAAGTATATATCTATCCAGTTTTCCTGTATTTTAAATTCTCAGTATGGTCAGCATCTTCATTCTTCATGAATTTTAGTAAAATGATTTCTAAAGAGTAGACTAAATTAAATATTTGTTAGTGATGAATTTAAAGAAAATTTCACAAAGAAAAGGAAAATAGCAGAAAGATGTTCCTTGCAGGAACCTTAAAAGGTAGGGTCTCCTTTTAAATTCACTATTTCATTAATATTTTATTTCTTAAAGCATTCAATTAAATTCCACATTATATTATTGTAAAATAATACCAAAAATACAACATCAAGTAATATAGAACAGGAATTAAACTTTCCAAATAGCTCTTGATAGGGAGAAAGACTCTAAGAGACAAATAAACATTTGGAAGAAAAGGTGCCAGGAAATGCTTACACATGGCATGCTGTGTAAAAATAGAATACCTAATTGGTTGTCTCTTTATACATATGTGTGTATTGACTATGGGGTAAAGGGATTTCCTTGAATCTCAGGAGCCAGGGCACAGGTCTCAGGTGCCTAGGGGAGCACAGAGCCCAGTGAGAATTATTACTGGCAATACCGCCAGTTTCTCAATTTTGCTGAGAGCTACCTTGAATTACTTTCAATGCTTATTTGCTGCTTTGTTTCCCTTAAGTACTACAATTATTATTTTATCCTTAATAAATTACATACATATTCATCTCCTTTAAGGGTTAGGAGGGAGGTCTTAATTCCATAAATGAGAGAAGAAAAATAACAGAAAAAAATAGTGAACAAGACAGAAGCCACTATACAAATATTGCTCCTAATTTCTATAATACTTAGAGCATTTTGGGCAGGAAATCTTAGCATACGACCCATATCCTTGTAATTTTGCTTCCATGGCCTAATGAATTATATTGTAGCATCAGATTGTGAGCTTATTAAAACCATGGTCCTTTAGTACACAAATTGCTCTTCCTGCTTTTTTTCCCCTAAATTGGGCTCAGCTATTTGCTATGTATTATGACTAACCTAAAAATTGTTCATTTAAATATTATTACATATTTAAAATGAAGGTTTTTATTTTACTGCAACTCTATTTTCATGCTTAATTTTTTATAGCCTCCAATTTTCAACTGCTCAATAATCCCACTGTGGTTTTTATATGGTGATAAAAGAACTAAAAAGACAACTTTTGCAACCCACTGCTTACCAGAGTAAGATCAACACAGCTCCCAAGCTTATATCCCTTCACTCACAGGGCCCAAAATGTATTTTGAGTTTAATAAGTCATGACACTGAGATGAAAAGGGATTCAATATAAAACAACATGTGAAAATACAATATTGGGTTAAAATGTGGAAAATTTCTCTAAGGTAACAAATCAAATATACTCACTTTTATAAACCAAATTCGATTTACTAAAAGTTAAATTTTAAAGATATATAACCTTTAATATATCGGCCACCTGTCTAAACTGATATTAATTCAATTAATATAGCAAAGCTTGTTCCATAAATCTTTCTTCAAGATGGAGAATTAAAGAAAACATATAAAAATTTTGTTAACCCCTGATATTTATTACTAGAAACTTAAAGATACAATTGTGATAGAATATTTTGAGGGAGAGCTCACATAATCTTAAGTGTGCTAATCGTCAGTTTTGACCTATGTATTGAAAAAGTGCTTGTTGATAGCATTCATCAGAAAAACCTAGCACTAGTGTCATTGGCCCTAAGGCAGAAACCATCAAAGGCATGGGAAAGGTACATCAGGGAATGGCTAGACTGCCAAGGTTAAATCTTGGCTCTGCTGCTAACTAGTTACAAAAATTTGAGTACATTATTGAACTCTGTTTCCACATTTATAAAGTCATAAATGTGGAAACATATTACATAATAAGAATACTCAGCTTATATGGAACTTGTGAGCATTAAAAAGTCAATAGGTTAATATATGTAAAATATTTATAATGGTGCCTGGAATATTGTATGCTTCCAACAAATGTTAGCTTTATAATTATTGTCTGTATAAATTATTAAAACTCAAAGTGTTAGAAAAGAGAAATGCCTGTAGTGGCTTTGGGAGCCTTTGCCCCAGTTTCACTGATACTATCATTCCTCAAAACCTATTTGCAGGCCTTCCTTTGAAACCACGTTCAAATCATATAAAACAAAGATCTTCAATTCACATTGAATACTCAACATATACAATATACAAGGTATTTTATTCTTGGTGCTGGCAATGAAAAATGAGTAAGCATAATTTCCCTCCTCAAAATGCTTATAGTCCAGCAGGAGAAACAGAAGTCACAAATAAGCACCATAGCACAGCATCCTCTTGTATTTCAGTACAGAATTTTTGACATTGTGCCATAACTGACATGTATCTTTGATTTCCATCTGATTGACATTTATACAGAGCAGGGATTACCCAGAAACCAGCACCAGGACTGACCCCAAGTAAGAATTCAATAAATGATTGCTGAAGGAATGTAAATCATAAATATACATAAAAAGAGAGGCAGTGTTTATGGAAACTGTCAAAGTTTCATAAGAGTGGAAAATGTCTTCATTAGGTCTTTGAATATTAAGTAAGAGTTCATGAGGTAGAAAAATGTGAAATTACGTTTTGCGTCCAGAAAAGTGTGAACAGTTTGGTATTGGTGTGGTGAAAAACAAACAAACAAACAAAAATCATTTTTTTTTAAGCCATCTCAAGAAGTAGGTCATCTACTGAAGGAAGTTTATCTGTATAGGAAACTACAATGGTGATTCAGGGAAAAGAATATAAAACTTGAGTCAAAACTCAAATAGTTAAGAAGGAGAAGACAGATTCTAAGTAATTTAGGAAATGATTTGCAAGATTTGGAGATGAATGGGCATGTATTTCAGTATACAGTAAGGCTCTGAATGAATAGAATGATAACTACTCTTTGTATTTTGATAGCAGATACAATTTTAGAAAGTGCCAGCATTTTTAGAGCAATTGTCCTGTGAATAAGGGTAATTATCAAATTTCACAGAATCATTTTTATTGAGTTTCCATATAATAAAAATATTTTTTCTCTGGCATATCCAATGGCTATGTAAACATTTTTATCAGAAGAGTTTCCGCATATTTTAATTAATAGTACCATATGGAAATTTGTATAACAACCATATGGGGTTAATTTTAAAGACAGAATTTATTGAACAAATGAGTTTTTAATTTGATATTGCCTTATTATTGCATTATCTTATTGTATTAGAGTTCTCTAGAGGAACAGAACCAATAGGATATATATATATATACACACATATATATATATATGTAGGTATGTATATTTATGGGAGCTTATTAAGTATTAACTTACACTATCACAAGGTCCCACAATAGGCTGCCTGCAAGCTGAGGAGCAAGGAGAGCCAGTCCAAGTCCTCAAACTGAAGAACTTGAAGTCCCATATTTGAGGGCAGGAAGCATCCAGCAAGGGAAAAAGATGTAGGCTAGGAGGCTAGGCCAGTCTCACCTTTTCACCTTTACCTGCCTGCTTATATTCACTGGCAGATGATTAGATTGTGCCCATCAAATTAAGGGTGGATCTGCCTTCCCCAGCCCACTGACACAAATGTTAATCTCTTTTGACAACACCCCAAAGACACACCCAGGATCAATACTTTGTATCCTTCAATGCAATCAAGTTGACACTCTATATTAGCCATTATACATATCTTCTATTTGTTATTGCTCTTTGACTCTAGGAACTCAGGAATGTGCTATAGAAACACTCACTAACAAAGAACTACTCTTTGTCTTGATTAATGTAGTTTCAAAATGCTGATAGAAATTAAGGGAACAATATTTGTCATTTGTATTGTGATGTCCACTTAGTCATTTAGGCAATTTTGCCTAAGGAACATAAGAATGCTGGGACCTGAGCTAGTTGTCTCTCTACCTAGCTCTTATATTTCAGAAATAATACTATAATATTTGTGAGACAATTAGTTTTCTACCATCATTAGCAGATTCATTTTATTTGTGCATAAGTACTTAATTTGTTTAAGCTTATATATTGTAATCTTTAACCTATGTAAAATAGTGTCTGTAGTATATTTTTGGTGCTAAAATTTTACAAATTTTGTGTAATTGCAATTGTTTGAATCTAATATTACAGAAGGATTCGTGAGCATAGTGGAAATGCTTCAAAAATTAAGAATTTCGGAGACTAAAATTACATTACTGTACACTGACTATACATGTAAGAAGATAAATTCCAGATAGGAATCTAAGCTAAAGACTTAGACTATTGACAATTTTATTCTTCATTTACAAAACCTTTCATTTATTCTTCCTCTATAAATCACTGTTTTCATTAAAAATAAATGCTGATTAATGCATGCACCACAGACAGTTTTTTAAACCTCAGTGTGTGCAAGGTATTTACATGCAGCCTTAACAAAGCTATATAATGAGCACCCACAGTGGTAGCATTATGTGCAATACAATGATCATAGACACCCAGGTATATTCGGTATGAGCAAAAACTGTTTCTAAACTTTTCATAAAAAATATACTTTTTGATAATTTGAGGAATGTACATCCCTTGCTCTCAGTTACACTTAACTAAACCACATAGCACATCTCAAAATGAGACCATGAATGAATCAGTCTGTTTCATACCCTTCTTATTCAAATTCCAGTGATTTTTTTTTTTTTTTTTTTTTTTTTTTTTTTTTTTTTTACTGTATTTTATGGAGCAGCTGCAGGGCCTGAGCTTCTTTTTGTCTTGAAAAAAAATAAAGACCTCATTTAGCTCTTAGTGGAGCTATGAGCAGCAATGTGTTTGTTAGTCCAATGCATCCGTTCTTTGTGTAGCCGCAAACTCCAGACAGCATTGCGACTCCCTCCTCTGCTAAACTGTGTGAGGAGACAGTAGGTCATTGCTGCAGTCTGCCATCCAACAAAAGAAACAGAGGTGTGAAGAAAATGTTTGTGTACATTTGAGATGCTGTGACTATGGCTAAGTAATCAGCATAAGACTGAAGCAGCTCCATCACAAGAATGATGAGAAATTTTGCCGACAGCTAAATTGGAACTATGTGAATCTTAAAAAGATTGTGTAGAAAGGATGCCGTATTTAGTTACTGGTGCCATATTATGTACAGTTTTCTTTATTGTTAGGTGATATTCAAAATTCTCTGTGAAAGCAGGCAATGTCCTGATTTATGTGGTGTGACACCATGGTCAGTTGTAACCATGGCTACGATGTCATGGAGAAATCTGACAATGGAATCCACTAATTATAACTTTAAACCTTACCCTATCTCTAGCTTAAAAAAATTGTTCTCAGAATTATTGCATTTGATTTATATCTTAGTGAATGACCTGGAAACTCCACAGCTCTTTTACAAAGCTTATCAGAAGAAGGATATACCATTTTCAAAAACTTTTATAATGTCTAGCTACAAGAAAACCTGCAGAACTTCCTCTTACCTGCATGTTTTTACAAGCAGTGCAACCCTCTTTCTAGTTGAAATTTACTTCATCCATTAATCACGTGTAATTGTTTCCACATTACAAAGTGTTTAGTACACTCTCTGTGATGTGATTAATTAAATTTTATGTTAAAAATGATGTAGTCATGCTCAGAAGCAGTAAAAGACATGCAGTGCATTTGGGAAACAATGCCCAGAGTTACAGGTGGTAATTACCTTAACATACACAAGTGATTTCTTCCATTTCAGAATCATAATTCATAACTACCTTTATGACAAAATTTTAGGATATTTGAAATAAAAGATTAATTTGTACTAATTCCTATACTTTTCAAATGCATATAGATATTTTTACATATGTAGTACTTGAAATAGTAGTAATATATTTAACATTTTTAAATGATAGAAAATTCACATTATGTTTTCACATCATGACTTTTGCTTAGTTTGTTAGCAACTTCAATATCTCTAAAAGTAAGGCTAATATTATGTCTGTATTGTGAAGAGGCCATGAGACAAGGCATGTTTGAAATACTTTAATGTACAAAATTATATGTTGGTAGTACAGCAACAGACAGTGGTTCAGGTAGTTGACCACAGAACATTATTAAAGCTACAAAAATGTAGCAACAAAATCAGATACAAAAGAGAGTTAAATAAAAGTCACATTTTAAAAATATACACTACAAAAATATCTCTAAAACAATACTCAAAATGTTATGTCAGAAATTATAAACTATAAGTCACACATTTTCATTTTCTGGCCTAGAGTTTTGAATGAATTGTTATAGATGTAAGGCAAAAATTATTGTAATTTATTATATATCACATTTAAAATTTCTACATTCTTTTCTAATAGTTACTTAATAGATATTAATCTAAAAGTGTGCCTCATAGATTTTTGCGGGGAGAGTTATACATGATACACTTTATTTATGGCAGTGGAAGTAATTGAATGCCTGCAGGTAAACATCAACAAAAGAGAGTGGTAGTCTCAAAAGAAGCTGCTATGAACTGAACCGTGTTCCCCTAAAAATCATATGTTAAAGCTCCAACCCACAAAGAGACTGTATTTGGAGATAGAACTTTTATGATGTAATTAAGCTTAAATAAGGTCATAAGGTTGGGGTTCTAATCCTTGTAGGATTGGTGGCCTTACAAGAAGAGGAAGGATCGCTCTCTCTCTTTACACTTATGTACCTAGGAGAGGCCATGTGAGCACAGAGGGAGAAAGTGGCCACAAGCCAGGAAGAGAGCCATAACCAGAACCCCACAGTGCTGACACGCTGACCTCAGACTTCCAGCCTCCTTCAGACTCTCGGAGAATAAATTTCTGTTGTTTAAGTTACTCAATCAGTGATCAACAATACTTTATTACGGCAGCCGAAGCTGACTATTACAGAAGCAGGGTATTTAAATTATTCACTTATGTCTGAATAATTTTATGTCATGGAAACTGTAAAGTCCTAAACATTGTGTACTTAAGAGTGCTAGTTTTATTATTGAGCATAGAACAGAAATGTACAGCATGGATTCCTACGTCACTTTGTAACAGATTTTCATAAGATTATCAATATCAGAGTCTAGGAATGTAAAAAGATATTTTTACACCATTCTCTCTTTTTCTCCTTTCACATATCTAAAAAATGAAAATGGCCTATATTTTATATTAAATATTCTCAGTTATATAACACCTTTTATTGAAGAGGACACAGTGAATATATATTTTTCAAAATCAATGCTAATAGTTTATTTTCCATATTCATTCTAAAATATACACAAAGATCGTAATAGATAAAAAGAAAGAAGTAGTAGTTTAGAAAGTGAAAGTTATTAACAGTGATATTTTTAAGATAGAATCTTACCATTCATTTCCATAAAGAAAACCTGGTATGTGTTCTTTCTCTTAAAAAAAATTTTTTTTCAATAGCTTTAGAGGTACAAGTGGTTTTGGGTTACATGGATGAATTGTATCATGGAGAAGTCTGGCAATTTAGTGCACTCATCAGCCAAGTAGTATGTATTGCACCCAATAGGTAGTTTTTTTTTTTTTTTTCACTGCCGCCCCCCCACCCCCGTCGCCACTGAGTCTCCAATGTCCATTATATTACTCTGTATGCTTTGCATGCTCATAGCTTAGCTCCCACTTACAAGAGAACATATGGTATCCCATTCCTGAGTTACTTAGAATAATGTCTTCCAGTTACCTCTAATTTCCTGCAAAAGATATTATTTCATTCTTTTTTATGGCTGAGTAGTATTCTGTGGTGTGTATATCAAATGAGTGGATAAAGAAAGTGTGATATATGTATATATATCACCACTCATTGGTTGATGGGCACTTAGGTTAATTCCATATATTTGCCATTGTGAATTGTGTCGTGATAAACATATGTGCAAGTATCTTTTTGATACAGTGACCTCTTTTCCTTTGGGTACAACCCCGATAGTGGGATTGCTGGAAGAATGTTAGATCTACTTTTAGATCTTTAAGAAGTCTTCACACTTTTTCCATAGAGGTTGTACTAATTCACATTTCCTACCAACAATGTATAAGCATTCTTTTTTCATCACATCCACATTACCATCTATTTTTTTTTGACTTTTTAATAATGGCCATTCTGGCTGGGGTAAAGTGTTATTTTGTTGAAGTTTTAGATTGTAATTCCCTAATGATTAGTGATGTTGAATGTTTTAAAATATGTTTGTTGGTCATTTGTATGTCTTCTTTTGAGAACTGTCTATTTATGTACTTTGATTTTTTTTTTGTTGCTGATTTGCTTGAGTTTCTTGTAGATTCTGGATATTAGTCCTTTGTCGGATGGATAATTTGCAAATATTTTCTCTCACTCTGTATGTTGTCCATTTATTCTGATGACCATTCTTTTGCTGTGCAGAAGCTTTTTACCTTAATTAGATCCCATGTATTTAGTTTTGCTTATTTTGTATTTACATTTTTTTTTTTTTTTTTTTTTTTTTGCCTAGGCCAATGTCCAGAAAAGATTTTCCTAGGTTTTCTTGTAGGATTTTTATGGTTTCATGTCTTAGATTTAAGTCTTTAATTAATATTGCGTTAAGTTTCATACACAGTGAGAGGGATTCGGTTTCATTCTTCCACATGTGGCTATCCAATTTTCACAGCACCATTTATTGCATAGGGTGTCCTTTTCCCAGTTTATGTGTCTATGTGCTTTGTTAAAGATCAGTTGGTCATAAACATTTGGCTTTATTTCTGGGTTATCTGTTCTGTTCCATTAGTCTATGTATCTACTTTTATACCACTACCATGTTGTTTTGGTTACTATAGCCTTGTTGTATAATTTGAAGTTGGGTAATGTGATGCCTCCATACTTGTTGTTTTTGCTTAGGATTTCTTTAGCTATTCAGTGGCTATTATCTTTTCTTGGTTCCATATGAATTTTAGGATTGTTTTGCTAATTCTGTGAAAAATGATGTTTGTATTTTGATTGAAATTGCACTGTATCTATAGATTGCTTTGAGCAGTCTGGATATTCTTATGATATTGATTCTTCCATTCCATCAGTATGGGATGTATTTCCATTTGTTTGTGTCATCTATGATTTATTTCAGCATGTTTTGTAGTTCTCCTTGTAGAGATCCTTCATCTCGTTGATTAAGTACACTCCTAGATATTTTAATTTATTTTGGGGAGCTACTATAAAATTTATTAAGTTCTCAATTTGGTTCTCAGTTTGGTCATTGTTAGTGTATAGCAGTGCTACTGATTTGTGTACATTGATTTTGTACCTTGAGACTTTCCTGAGTTCAATTATCAGATCAAGGAGTCTTTTGGAGGAGTCTTTAGAATTTTCTCTGTATCAGATTATGTAATAGGCAAATGGATAGTTTGACTTCCTCTAGTCCAATCTGGATGCCCTTTCTTTTGACTATTGCCCTGGCTAGGACTTTCAGAATCATTTTAGAGAAGTGGTGAAAGTGGGCATCCTTGACTTGCTACAGTTCTTAGGGGGAACACTTTCAACTTTTTCCTGTTCAGCATGATGTTGGCTGTGGATTTGTCATACACGGTTTTTATTACTTTGAGGTAAGTTCTTTCTATGTCTAGCTTGTTGAGGGTTTTTAATCATAAATAAGGCTGGATTTTATTAAATGTTTTCTCTGCATTATTGAGATGATCATAAGGTTTTTTATTTTTAATTGTGTTAATGTGATGAATCACATTTATTGTCTTGCATATATTGAATCATCTCTGTATTCCTGGCAAGAAACCCATTTCATCATGGTGAATTTTTTTTTATCTGCTGTTATATTTGATTTGCTAGCATTTTGTTGAGTATTTTCACATCTATATTTATTAGGGATAATGGTCTGTAGTTTTTTATTGTTACATCCTTTATTGGATTTGATGTCAGGGTGATACTGGCTTCGCAGGATGACTTAGGAAGGATTCCCTCTTTCTCAACCTTTCAGAATAGTTTCAATAGAATTAGGACCAATTCTTTGAATGTTCAGTAGAATTTGGCTGTGAATCCATCTGGCTCTGGGCTTTGTTGTTGTTGTTGGCAGTTTTTAAAAAATTACTGATTCAATCTCTCTACTTGTTTCTGGTCTTTTCAGGATTTCTATTTCTTCCTTATTCAAGCTAGCGGGGTTGTATATTTTCAAAAATTTATGCATTTCCTCTAGAATTTCTAATTTGTGTGCATAGATATGTTCATAGTAATCTTAAATGGTATTTTTTATTTCTGTGCTGTAAGTTGTAACATCTCCATTTTTATTTCTAACTGAGTTTATGTAAATTTTCTTTTCTTGGTTAATTTAGCCAGTGATCTATCAACTTTGTTTATCTTTTGAAAGAACCAACTCTTTGTTTCATTGATCTTTCAGTTTTTGTTTTGGTTTCAATTTTATTTAGTTCTCTTCTAATTTTTGCCATTTCTTTTATTCTGCAAGATTTGGGTTTTGTTTGTTCTGGTTTCTCTAGTTTCTTGAGGTGTGATATTAGGTTGTCAATTTGTGATCTTTCACTTTTTTTTTATTTTATTTTATTTTTTTATTTGGAGATGGAGTCTCAGTTGCCCAGGCTGGAGTGCAGTGGCGCGATTTCGGCTTACTGCAAGCTCCACCTCCCGGGTTCACGCCATTCTCCTGCCTCCCCCCGCCCCCACCTGCCCCTTAGCTGGGACGGCAGGCGCCCACCACCACGCCCGGCTAATTTTTTGTATTTTTAGTAGAGAGGGGTTTCACCGTGTTAGCCAGGATGGTCTCGATTTCCTGACCTTGTGATCCGCCTGTCTCGGCCTCCCAAAGGGCTGGGATTACAGACGTGAGCCACAGCGCCCGGCCACTTTCAGACTTTTTGATGTAGGCATTTAACACTATACACTATCCTCTCGGCATTGCTTTGTCTTTATCCCAGAGATTTTGGTAACTTGTGTCACTGTTATCATTCATTTTGAAAAATGTTTTGATTTCCATATTGATTTCATCGTTAACACAAAAGTCATTCAGAAGTTGATTGTTTAATTTCCATGGATTTGTATAGTTTCGAGGGTTCCTTTTGGAATTGGTTTCTAGTTTTATTCTGCTGTTTGAGAAGATATGTGATAAAATTTCAATTTTTAGAAATATATTGGGACATATTTTGCGGGCTCTCATATGGTTTATCTTAGATACTGTTTTATCTGCTGGTGAGAAGAATGTATCTTCTACAGTTCTTAGGTAGAATGTTCTGTAAATATTAGGTCTATTTCTTCTAGAGTGGAATTTAAATTCAGTATTTCCTTGTTGACTTTCTGCCTCAATGATCCGTCTAGTTTGTCAGTGGAGTGTTAAATTACCTCACTATTACTGTGTTGCTGTCTATCTGTATTCTTAGGTTTAGTAGTAAGTGCTTTATGAATCTGGGAGCTCCAGAGTTGGGTGGATATATATATAGGATTGTTATATTTTCTTGTTCACTTCATCCTTTTATCATTATATGACTTTGTCTTTTGAAAAAACTGTTGTTTCTTGAAAGTCTGTTTTATCTAATGTAAGAATAGTTACTACTTTCTATTTGCATGAAATATCTTTTTCTACCCCTTAATCTTGAGTCTATAAGAATACTTACATTAGGTGTATCTCCTGAAGAAAGCAGATATCTAGTTTGTGATATTTTTATCCATTTATCCATCTGTATCTTTTAAGTGGATCATAGAGACCATTCATATTCAATGCTAATATTGAGATTTGAGGTACTCTTCCAGTCATTGTCTTTTTACTAGTGAATTTGTTTTCTGCATTGTGTTATTGTTTTATAAGCACTGTGAATTTTTGTGCTTTCAGGCATTTCTATTCTGGTGTGTATTGACCTTTAGTTTCAAGATTTAGAGTTCCTTTTAACATTTATTATAAGGCTGGTCTAGTATTGACAAATTTCCTCAGCATTTGCATGTCTGAGAAATACTTTATTTCTCTTTTACTTATGTTTTGTTGTATAGAAAATTCTTGACTGACAGTTATTCTGTTTAAGGAGACTGAAGATAGGACTTCAATCCCTTTGGTCTGTAAGGATTCTGCTGAGGAGTTTGCTGTTAGTCTGATAGGTTTTCTTTATAGGTTACCCGATGTCTTTGTGTCACTGCTCTTTAAATTCTCTCCTTCATGTTGACCTTAGATAGCCTGATAACTATATATGCATTGATGATGTCCTTTTTACTATGCATCTCCAAAGAGTTCTTTAGCTTCTCATATTTGGATGTTTTAATCTCTAGCAAGGCCAGAGAAATTTCCCTCAATTATTCTCTCAAATGGGTTTTCCAAACTTTTTACTTTTTCTTTTGGCATGTTTTCTTTTCCTTGAAGAAAATCTATAATTCTTAGGTTAACCATTTTACATATTACACATTTCTTGGAGACTTCATTCATTTCTTTTAAGCCTTTCTTCTTTTTGTCTTATTGGGTTAGTTTGAAAGCCTTTTCTTCAAGCTCTAAAATCTTTCTTCTACTTGGTCTAGCTTATTGTTAAAATCTTCTACCGCATTTTGTAGTTGCCTAAATGCATTTCTCATATCCACAAGTTTGGTTTGGTTTCTCATTAAATTATCTATCAGAAGATTTTTAATTCATATCCTGAGTTTTTAAGAAATATTATATATGTTGGTTTTCACCTTTCTCTTGTACGTCTTTGACATAACTAGGACATACAAGAGAAAGGTTTGTTGTGAAATCAACCTTTTGAATTATTTGATATTTAAAGATTTCATCTTGGATGTGATCCACTGCTGGAGAGTTATTGTAATATTTTGGGGGTGTTATAGATCTGTGTTTTTTCGTATTGCCAGAATTATTTTTCTGGTTCTTTCTCATCTGAGTGGACTATTTGCTATGGTTTGGCTGTGTCCCCACCCAAATTTCATCACAAATTGTAGTTTCCATAATCCCCACATGTTGTGAGAGGGACCTGGTGGGAGGTAATTGAATCATGGGGGTGGTTACCCCCATACAGCTTTTCTCGTGTTAGTGAAGAGTTTTCAGGATATCTGATAATTTTATAAGGGGATTTCTCCCTTTTTGTTTGACACTTCTCCTTCCTGTCATTAAGTGAAGAAGGATGTGTTTGCTTCCCCTTCCACCGTGATTGTAAGTTTCCTGAGGCCTCCCCAGCCATGCTAAACTGTAAGTCTATTAAAACTTTTTCTTTTATAAATTATCCAGTCTTGGGTATGTCTTTATTAGCAGCGTGAGAAGAAACAAATACACTCTCTCTTATAATTATTTATTCATTCGTTCATTCATTCATTAGTCCTTTAGTTCTTTAGTGGTGATTTCTGAGATTTTGGTGCACCCATCATATTTTTTATTCAATTGGGTTTTTATTTTTTCCCATGAGGTTGTGACTTTAATGTTTATAGTTTATTATCATCTAGTTTCGCCTCTAGTTTCTTTCAGTGGCAATGACCCTATATGAGTTCCTTGGTTATAGAGAATTTTTGTATAATGACTTTCTCAGATGCTGGTTGTAGTAGTGATGTGCTGGGTATGTTAGCAGGTTCACTGTCTTCTCTGGGGAATTTTTCCTCTGGTTCCCTCTGTAGGCTACTGTTAACTGCTTCTTTCAAAGGGTCTGTGGTTTCTTTCCTATTTTCCTGTTACATTCCTGTATAATTTCTTGGAAAAACATTCACAATGTGGATCTCCACACAAGATTTCATCTTTCCAAGTAGGAGAGACATGCTAACAATGCCTCCAATCTGCCCTCTTCGAAAAAAAGCTTGGTTTGTGTTTCTGATGATATTTTTGAATAATACTTTTAATAAATATTATTGTGGATGATGCACAGGATCCCCTTAGAGAATCAAGGAACTCATTCCTAAAGCTTTTTAGAATGTGCATACTGACAGCATACACATAATCTTTTGCTGGGAATTGCCCTTGGCCAAAATGAACTGCCTCACCTGGGGTCTCACACTTTCTCAAGGAACAGGTCATATAATATGACTGGTTGATGATGAGTACAAAGGCTTGCTCCCCTACTTTAACTGAGGACATCTCTGAAGGGCTGTTTTAGCTCCAGAGTCCCCAGTGTTGGAACTATCCATATACTCAATTATTCTTCCTTCATTTCTTCACACATGCGGTTCCCCAGAGAACACCCTAATAAATCTCTAAGTGTCAATTTCCAAATTTCTTATTAAAAAACACTTTTATATAAAAAGACACTTGGGCTAACATATGATACTTACTAATAACTTGTGAATAGGGTCACCTGGGAATAATGATGTTTGCAATTACTTAAGAATAACCTAATACCATGTTTAAACATGTGTGGGTAATGCTGCAATGCAGTATCTAGCTCCCTTTACAGGATTGAAGGAACTATTTTTCAAGCTGCTGGGAATGGAGTCATAGTTTTTAGCTCCCTTTTTATATAAAGAAAACTGCCTCACTCAAGGCCATGCCACATTCTGTGGGCAGTGTGAATTCCATGACAAATTAAGGTGAAATTAAAAGATTTAGCTTTTTGGGCCATCTCAGATCAACTCTGAAAGGTCATCCCAGCTCCAGAGCTACTGGTGGGTTTGGCTGAGGGGTGAGAGTGCTCCCTTAGGCTAAGACTAATTCTCAGAAAGGAATGGTGCTTTATATTTTTAGCATCCAACACTCTCTGCTCAATCTTCCTTTTCTTCTCTTCAACACGTGTTAGGTATTAATCCCAAGACCACTCTCTAATAAATATTTTTATGCTAACATTTTCCCAGAGTTTTCTTTCCAGGGAATCTAATTGGTGATATAAGATATTATGTATTTATATAATTAATATACGTATATACATATACACACATATAAATGTCTGTGTGTGTATACACATTTTATCAGAGACTTCAAATTCCATTACACATTTAAAAGCTTGTTTCCAAAGTCATCTTTTTTTTCTTTTTTTCACATCATCAGCTTTATGTTTTACAGAATTCAGATGGTACTTTGTATTTTTTTATTAGAGTTGACCTGT
This sequence comes from Pan paniscus, assembly GCF_029289425.2. Taxonomy (NCBI): domain Eukaryota; kingdom Metazoa; phylum Chordata; class Mammalia; order Primates; family Hominidae; genus Pan; species Pan paniscus. The sequence goes on from NC_073254.2 coordinate 113,965,882, forward strand.
AATCAACATTTTTTCTGTTTTTCACTCTATAATTAACTTGGTTTTCAGATAAACCCAATACATTCCTGCAGTAAGCTCTCCTGTGGAATCAATTATAATTCTGTACTCAGTCTTATTATCTTAACAATGGGTGATTAAATAGCCCTTTCTCCCACAACAATTACGGTCTCTCAGTATCAACAATGTGGGTTTGGTGAAATCTCATTATCATCCTATTGGATAACTTGGTAAGTAAACATTGCCAATTTTTATAATGGTAATGAACATGCAAGCAAAGAACATATATTCAGTTCATAAAGCTTTTAGCACTTGTTAGCTTCATAGTAGTAACAGAAGAAAAATATGTTAACTGGTGTGTTTGGCTTTTCTCATGATTTCTGTAACTGCACTACCATAGTACTAGTAGCTTTATATGTTTGATGACTTTCATAACTTATTTGTCAACTACCTAATGAGCAAATTTTGGGAAATGTTGTAGAGAATACATACAAATAATATAACTCATATATCAGTTGGCAGGTACAGTTCAATATTAAACAGATATATAAGCCTATAATGGATAAGGGTAAGATACATCCTGACTTAAAATGCAGTTATGAGAGCTATCAGATTATAGCTGGGGTGCTTGGGATAGTTGGAATAGAGATTCTGATAAATAGAATTTAGATGTATAGACAGTCAACATACAATATGATGCTCTTGGTTCAGCTCCCACTGAATTTGGTCAAGTCGATGCAGTTAAATATTCAAGTGGAGCGCATAGAAAGGCTCCCTTGAGATGGACAGATTTCTAACTTCAGCACTAATTAGGGAAATTAAAGTGGGCCTTGGTGGAAGGAATACAGAAAATACAGCAAATCCATAACTAGCTAGTTTGTTTGTTTGTATAATTTATAATTAGAAGTGTGTAATTGGAAATACAGAAGTCAATAAACCACAAAGTGAAGAAATAGTGGAAGAATATTGCCGCTCTCACATAATGGAGCAAAGAAGAGTTAAAACTACTTAAATGGTCAAAATAATGCCTCTAAATTTACAACTGTTCTCGTTAAGAGAATGCTATTCTCATGAAGAGAAAAATTAATATTGTTACTTTTGTAATTGGTGATAATGCATATAATATTATCTTCTAGAATTGTGTTGTGAAGGGAAACATGTAAGAAAAGAATTATAAAAAGGAAGACAGAAAGGGAAAAATATAGGACTATTTTTTTGGGAGATAAACATTTGGGTAAATGTGTAAAAATGGGTGAATGTTAATTGGGCTATATTAACAATGGGGGAGTTAAATGTGGAAATTCATTTTATGGGATAAGAGGAGGATATCATTTTAGAATTAAATAAATTAAGGTAATATGCTCAAAATAAAGGATATCACATTTACAATATTATAACCAAATAATTTAGGAGGATATAAGAATACAATAAGAGATTAGTCATATAGAATTGTCCAGGCAAAGTCCTGGACAATGGTCTCCCCACTATATAATGATCATATTATAATGAGAAACATCACATGCAAATTAGGTAACCAGAAACTAGATGCTAATCCATAGCTGGTCCAGTTAGCTGTACTCTGAAGGAAGGAGTGAAAAAGAATCTCACATTGTAAGACAGTTAAAGTGTAAATTAAAAAGGAGAGAACTTGTGTACTGCATAAGAGGATTAAATTTAGTTTGCAAATTTGAGAGTGCTTTTGGGTACTATAAAATTTGAGTTTCTCCCACTGAATTTGGTCAAGTCTATGCAGTTAAATATTCAAAAAGTCTCGTGTGCTTTGCTTCTTAACATGATATCAGGAAGGAAGTTACAAAGACCGAGGATTGAGAAAATGTAGATGCTTCATCTCCTGATGACTTACATGAGTTAACTTAGGCCCAGGAACTGCAACAATCAGTGCTGAGACTCTCTCACTGTCTTTGCCATGCAACCAGGAGAGCCACAGTGGAAATACAACAATAAGCAAACAAAGACATTAAACTAACTCTCTCCCTGGGCAGATACAGATTGCTGGGCATAATTCTCTTACAAAAACTGCCTTCAAGAATTTTGTTCAGGCAAACTGATTTTTTTTTTCCCCAGAATTCTGAACTTTTATGCTGTTGCATTTTTTTCTTTTTTAAAATATTTTGAAAAACTGCATTGTTTCATTTTTAATTATAGGAAGTTGTATAATAATTTGTCAATAATTGCCTTTTTAAACTTCCCATGTTATTTTCTTTCTTGTACGACATACTGAATCACATATTACAGTCAAGTTTCTAAATACTTTTATTTTTACAAGTGGGGTATAAGATCCCTGAAGGCAGGAACTAGCATAATATCCAGCACATTGTATTTCAAATTATATGTATAAAATAAATGTGCATTCTGGGAATACATTTGAAACATCACCAGTAAGATAATAAAGAATAAGATGTGGGCCGGGCGCGGTGGCTCACTCCTGTAATCCCAGCACTTTGGGAGGCCGAGGCGGGCGGATCACGAGGTCAGGAGATCGAGACCATCTTGGCTAACACGGTGAAACTCCGTCTCTACTAAAAATACAAAAAATTAGTCGGGCGCGGTGGCGGGCGCCTGTAATCCCAGCTACTCTTGAGGGTGAGGCAGGAGAATGGCGTGAACCCAGGAGGCGGAGCTTGTAGTGAGCCGAGATAGCGCCACTGCAGTCCGGCCTGGGAGAAGGAGCGAGACTCCGTCTCTAAAAAACAAACAAACAAAAAAAAAAAAACAAAAAAAAAGAATAAGATGTGGCTACTATAGCCTGTGAGAAACAAACCCTTTAACTCTTTGACAATTCATGACATTTATAGGCCAACTCCTGAGGGCCGTATTGGTCAGAATGTCAAGTTGAATATGCTATTAATATACTTCACTGGATAAGTTTGAATGTTATTATTTTTATCATCAGTGTGACAGGCCCATAACTTAAAAACTGCACACCCAGTTGAGTTATTACATAATTTCTCTTAGGGGAAAAATCCACAAACAATTGGTTTATGATGAGATATTTTTTGGTTAAAAATGAGAAACGACAAGTCTAGCCCCATAATAAAAATGGAACATTAGAAAATTATTTCAAAGATTATTCAAATAGAATTGGTTATGAAGCATTAAAAAAATGTTATCACGTCCACCGAGAAAGGCAGTGAATGATTGTATGAGGCTTCACTCTTAAAATAGGCTGCAATTTATTTAACACTGTAGTTTATTATTTCAAATATCATGACGTATATGTTCAGTTGCTTCTGGTGTGATTAATGCAGGTAAATGCTAAAAAGATGTTGAATAATGACTTAAAAATAAACTACTAATCTCTATGAAATTTGGTTCATGACAGTGATTCAATGTGTCCTATTCTGCACAACAGAATCAGCATTAGCATATTTGTCTTATGAACTTATACATAAAGAAGACTCCAGCATGTTTTCAAATGAGATAAAATGCATGATATGTATAAAGTAATTTTAAAACACTAGATATAAATGATTTCAAAATTAAAAATACATCTTTTTAAAAAAAAGTTTTAAATTTTAAAAGTTTTGGTGTGATTTCATAATTAGTATGATTTTTATCTATGCATTTTTTTCTAAGTTAAAATGAAGGTATATAATTACCATTTGAATTTTGTTTCTTCTCTTAACATATACTTACTCTTTTCTCACTTATGACTTTTAGTAAATAGCATTTAATTTGCAATCCTAAAATAGAGATTACTTAACCATTTCACTATAGTGGAAGTCAGAGTGGTTTCAATTTTTGTGTGTTTCTACAACTACTTTAAATTGTATCAGGATAAATTCTCATTACATAACTTTCCCTATACTTAGAAAATTATATATTCCCCATGATAAATTCATAATTAATTCCTTTTTGTCAAAAATATTAAATTTTTAAGTTTCTTGATGCATTTATATTTATGACTGTATTTGTAATTATCTTTTGAAATCTCTAAAATTATCTCAAATCCCATATTATTCAAGTCTTCCAGGGCCAATCCTGGAATACTTGAATACTTCACACTAGAATACTTCATGAATCAGCCAGAGCAATGACTTTTATTTCCTCCTTAAACTGTTTATTCTAAGAACAGGGATTGCTGCTTACGATTTTATTTCATGCACTTATGAGACTGGCACATAATAGGCATTCAATACATATTTGCAAAATGAAGGAACGAATGTCATGTGATATCATTGTTGAACTCCCATGAAAGCCCATTGATGTGGTAATACCCTTGCTGGTCCAGCATCTTGCTAGTGATGTAACGATGCCTTGTTTTAGCTTCCAGGCTCCGACCTATTTTAGATGATCCTTCACTTCTTAGACCATGGTTGCCCAAAGTATGGCATTGTGGCCTAAAGAATGGTTCCTATCAGGCTTCCAGCCTCCCTTATGCATGGTACTACAATCAGCCCACCCTTACCAACCCTTAGGAACTTTGATTTAAACTTGGACAAAGTTCAGACTTTCCATTCCCTCCGGAGGCTTTCCACTTAGGGATCTTGAGGAACTTTCTTGCCAAGGGATTGAGAGCCTGCTGGTCTTCCTATGAACTATTTTCCTAAACTTTAACTTTCAGAAAGCGAAATGCACTATCACTGTCCTCATTCTTGTAGTTTCAGGACTTTAAATGCAAATTGAACTTCTCTCCCAGTTCTATATGCCACAGGTGAAGAGATATTTTACTAAAACCTGGAAACATACCTGTAAATAATTATTAGACCCTTACCTTTGGAAGTGGGTAATGTATTTCCCTAACTACAAGAATCCCTCAAATGACTTATTAGTTTCAAACAACAGGCAATTTTTTAACCTCATAATTTTGTGGGTCAGGAATTTGGGTAGGGATAACCCTAGTGATTCTCCTACTTTACCTGATAATTACTGCAGTCGCTTGGTGGCATTTAGATGTTGGCTAGCCTGGTCTGGAGGGTCCAAGATTTAATCACATATGTAGTACTTTGGCAAGAACAATTGGAAGATTGGCCTCAGCTGGGCCTGGTCCCTCTCTACAGAGACTCAGAGTCTCCTCCCATGGTCTTTCTAGCAGGTAGACTCAATATTCCTAGAAGTGAGTTATTTTTAGTTCAGGGCTTTCATAGTAGTAGTCTAAGAGACAGCGTGCAGGAGCTGTGTTGGAAACTTCTTTCAGTAATTCAAATACCTGAAATTTCCTAAGACTAGGGATATTTCAGTTTGCTCTTTCTTTTTGGAATATTTCCCGTTGCCCCTTTCACTTATAAATATCCTTAAGGGCTCACCTTAGACATGTCACTTGTTCACTCAAATCTTTCCTGTCAAGTTTTCTTTAAATGTTTCCTGTACTTCTGCTAAGAAGTACCTGTCAAATTTTAACTTGGATATCTCCTTGTGTAACATTTACTCTCCTATCCCTGAAAGATTTTAACATCTGTGAATACATGGATGTGTGTGTATTTTTCAACACTACATACATGATAAGTCTAGACCAGCATCTGACCCATCTGTGCACCCAGTAAGTGATTGTTAGAAGTGTAAATAAATGAACTAGAGCACTAATTACAATATTTTAAAATATGTTTATTATAAAACTTTTCCCATTTTTTACTTACTATTACATAGTCCAATAAATAAAACATTTTAATTTCAGTATATGCCTTTGATTTTAAGCTTGAATGTCCTCACTCATTGAGATATTTTATAAATATTTCTATTTCCATCTGATTTTGATTTTGAAATTTATAGGAAATCAATAGACTTGTATTAAATTATTTTAAGAAATTAACTCCATTTCTTTTCTAGTCTGTGACGCTACCGGTTTTTGAATTACTATCTATGCTAGAGTCTCACTCATTGATACCTTTTATTAGAACCGTGTTTACATTGTAGGGAGTTTGGCATTTGTTCAAAACTATTTTTTTTTAATTACTCAGTTACGCTCTGAAATTCTCTCCCTAAATGTAAGATCCTTTATTTTAGTGGACGTTTGCCACCTTACTCCTCCACTCCCCCAGACTCTGATATAACATGGTTTTCAATGTTGTCATGAGTTTTCAGCTTCTTCTGCATGTCTGTGCTGTCCTATAAAATAAAAATTTAGCAGAGACTAATGGATGCTTCCATTTGAACTCGGGGATTTAACAAATTATTATTTATAGTAATAAATGCAAAGCTACTCTGAACTTAGTTGAGCTTCTTGCTCAAGCTTTCCTTTAAAGTTTGGGTTCAACCAAAGTATTATTTTCTTCACTATTTTTACGTGTTCCTCTTATTGGAACTGTATTCTCTCTATTCCTAGCTGTACTGTTATTATAAGATATAACATCATTTTCATTCCTTAGCTTTCCCCAGTCAGGATCAGAATAGTTTAGCATAGTTGATAACCCTTCAACCCTCTCCTCTGGAGAAAATGCTAGTCTGCGTCTTTAATTACATGTAGTTGCTAGGTGATTAAATTATGGTGTAAAAATATTAGAAAGTAATTTCTTTCCACAAACTATTAAACATGTAACTTTCAGCCTACTATATGTCATGGTCAATGCTAGGCATTCTTTTTTTGTCACTTAAAATTGTAGCATTTTTATGGACAGATATAAAACAAAATTCAGGATTGGATAAGTTAAATAATATTTTAAAGACAAATAAATTCCCAGGCCAGAATTTCAGTGCAAATCTGTCTGATTCCAAATTTTAATTTCACTCACTTAGTCATATACAAGTCACCTATGGTATATATATTGTGTCCACAAAATGATTAATTAAATTGCTGAACTTATAAAGTAAATTGAGAACACTTTTTTGTATGTTATGTAAAGTTTTGCCAGAATTAGAAAATATTATGAAAATAATGCCTAATAATGGTTTGCATACCAGTAAATATGAAACCAACATTACTGTCATGTTACTCCACATAAATGGGCTTTAAATAAAGATATACACATGAATATAAGAATACTATGTGACAAATAAAGGCTATGTCTGCTCAGTGATCAAATTGGTAATGTATATCCTATACTGTTATAGTATCTCACATGCAGCGCATAATTAACAAATATGTTGGGTAAAATTCTCATCTGGTTTGATCAATAATAACTGTTAAAAATATATGTATGGAGACCTAACAGATCAGAAGGGAAGGAATATATCATCCAATAAATCACATTGAAATGACTGCTTTGCAATTTGTCAAGAAAAATCAATACGCCCTTTACTTTATACCTTATATCAAACACATTTCAGTATGCTGAATGTTTGCTTATTTATAAAAACAGAAGAAAACAAAAATGAATACGTATTAAATCTGTTTGGGAGTGGTAAAAAATGAATATTATAAATTCAGATATAATGAGGGGAAACACAAATAAAAATATATTTAAGTACAATGCAATAGAAAATGTCCATGTTTTTAATATACAATGAAATTAATATATTTGGAAATGATTTGTTGCAATTGTAAGTGGATAATTAACAACAAATCATACAAATTTGTAACATCAAAGTTCTAAAATAGAAATAGTGAAGATATCACTGAAGTCACCCTAACTACAAATAACTAACTTGAAATATAATATTTTTATAACTAATGTATGTATGTAAGTAAAGAAGTGTCAATTAAGCCATCAATGAATGAAGCATGCATTTTTTTCTTTACAATTTAGGAAAAATTGAAGAACACTTTATATTGGTATAAAAGAGGTAAAATATGTATTTTCTTACTTTGCTGGTAGAAGTGCAGTTTGAATAACCAGTTTTTAAAATAATTTAGCCATATTTAAGTGCCTTAAGCAATTTTACTTCCTGGGTTCTAATATAAGGAGATTTTCCTTTGTTGGGGGGGCAGATAAAGTCTTAGACAGAAATATGTTTATTGTGGAATTATTCAAAACATAAAAATTTGAAAATGACTTTAATATCCGATAATTAGGAGCACATGTAAACTGTTAAACATCCATCAATACTCTCCAGTTCTTAAAATGATACGTTTTGAAGGCTAGCATTATCATCTAAATTTTCATGTAATTTCTTACTATAACTTGAAAGAATCTAGTTCAATGAAAAGTAACCTTGGTCTACCTTGGTCTAGGGTTTTTCTTATTTAAATAAAATTCAGAGAAAAATGGAAGAAATTATATTTTCAATTGTTTAAATGTTGATATATTAATTTTTCCCTAGTTTCTGCCTGCTTGTTGATGTAAATTATTTATATTAGCATAACTCAAGATATCTTAGATCGTACTGCAACCTGCAAAATGTAGGAACTGTTTCCATTGCCCACCCTACCACCCATCCCATCGCCTACCAAGCTTTCAGAACTTTTGGGAGTGATCTGATTTCTACATATGCTCCTTCTGTTGGGGCTGCTGTTTCTCTGCTGGAGTCATTTTCTGTTTCATGAGTTGATACCTGTGTATGCTGTTCCACAGTGTATGCGCTTGCTTGACCAAGCCTAACCATCTCCATTGGGGTCATTATAGTTTTACCATTTCTTTAGATTGTTGTTTTTCTTTCTAGGTCCACTCCTTTTCCATTGAACATTGCAGCTTCTCCTACTCTTTTACAAGTCCTCAAAGTTGTCCTGATTAGGCCTGATGATTTCTTCTATTCAGGGCATTCACGTCTACTTGGATACCCCTGATACTTTGTCAGACAGTTCAATTTTTTCACCAAATAGCTGTAACTTTAACACCAACTGCAGGGAAACTTTCACTGCTCTTCCAGGAATATCCATCTGTGTCCTGTGGACCTGCTTCTGCCTATCCCTTGTAGCTGCCACCAAAGCACTTGTGGTGCCAACATAGTGTGACAACTATATCAAAGGGAGTATAGCAAGGAAAAGAAGAAAGCTTTAATCCCCTTACTGTCACATCCCACTAGAGGGTCCCAAAGCAGTTCTGCTTGTGATCCAAGATTTTACAGAAATGTTCTTTCGATTTTTTTTTTCCCTTATAGCCATTTTCAATTCAAAGATCTAAATTCAAGTGACAGCCACTCTGCTGTATTCATAATCACTAGTCTTTTTTGATGACTAAAATATTTTTACTGGATTTAAAATGCTCACATCTGGCTTTATGACTTCCATGCCTTCCCAGGAATCCAGCTGTCCACTTCCAGTTCTTCTCACCACTACCAAGCAACTTTCTTGAACAGAATCTACATGATAACCTTCTTTTATGCATATCTCACGCATGTGCAATTGCGGCAATAACTTCTGTGTGTTGTTGTCAGTATATTTGCTAAGATCATTGTTTATTTTTAGATTTTGCAGTCAGGATTCAAGTGAAGAATTTGAGAATTAGACAAACGGTTCTCAGAACACAATCTGGAAATGTTCACCTTCACCTCTCCAAGTAGCTTTTACCTGTTATTTCACGTCTCAGCAAAGCCTTGGCTTTAACACAAAGTTACATACTCTGAGTGTTTAGTTGTCAAAAAACCACAATTCTAAGACTCAATCAAATCATCAGTATTTAACATGTTAAGATAATAACTAGTGTGATGTGTTTTATTCTTGTTTGTGTTTTAGCAGAATATATTATATTAACAGGGTTGGTTCTACATGATATCTAAATTACCAGCATATTTTCCCTGATACTTTCATAATTGTCCCCTGAAGTATATTATCAAATATATATGTTGATTTATGAACAGACTCTAGTATCCAATCTTTCACAAAAGTCTTGCTTTTGAGCAAGAAATATATACTACAAAATGTCTTGAAAAAATTAGATTTCTTCATGTCCTTTGCAGCAACATGGAGGCAGCTGGAGGCCATTATCCAAAGTTAATTAATGCAGAAACAGAAAAGTAAATACTGCATGTTCTCACTTATAAATGTGATGGGGTTTGGACTTGTGTCCCCATCCAAATCTCATGTTGAATTGTAATCCCTAATGTTGGAGGTGGGGCCTGGTGGGAGGCGATTTGATCATAGGGGTGGATCCTTCATACATGGTTTAGCACCATCCCCTTGGTACTGTTCTTGTGGTCGTGAGTGAGTTCTCAGATCTGGTTGTTTAAAGCATGTTGCACTTCCCCCCAACTTGCTGTTGTTTTCTTCATGTGAACTGCCTGCTCTCACTTTGCCTTCCTCAGTCAGTAAAGGTTCCTTGAGGCCTCCTCAGAAGCAGATACTGTCATGCTTCCTGTATAGCTTGCAGAACCATAAGCCAAATAAACCTCTTTCCTTATTAATTACCCAGTTTAAGATATTTTGTGTAAGGCTATGAGAATGGCCTAATACAAAGTGGGAGCTAAATATTGAGTACACATGAAATAAAGATGTAAACAATAAACACCAAGGACTTCAAAACCAAGGAAGCAGGGAGGAGACAAAGGCTATAAAAAACTTCTTAATGGGTGCTATGTTCATTATCTGTGTGATGGGATCAATAGAGGCCCAAACCTCAGAATCACAGCATATGCCCTTATAACAAACCTGCACATGTACTCCCTGAATCTAAAATTAAAATTACAATGGAAAAACTTGGATTCTTTATATTATTATGGTATCATTGAGTTCAAATTTAGAATAGTTCAGAATATTTTCCCTGGAATATAATTTTTTGTAGTTCACTTGAATTTGTCTTTAGGGTCACTTTTATAAATAATATTACCAAAATGCTAATAATATAAGGAAATGTGTCTATTGGCAGTTTTCATCATGTAAAGGTTATTCTGAAAAGTCTTATGGAACAAAGTAATGCTGAGGTGCTGCTGAACTTCTGAACATAGATGTAAAATAAATCAAATCTTCAATTATTTCCCCTGGAAACAGGTTTATTGATTTGTCTTTCACATAATGTGATTTAGCTTTCTAAAACAAGATATTTACAGGAACTGTTTCATCTTTAACAATTGTAAAAGCAATGACCACAGATTGCCACATTATCTTCATATATGTGTATATATGAGATATACATGTGTGTTTGTATATCTGTGTGTAATAAATACATATATTCAACTTATACATATATGAAATATATATGACCATATATAGAATACCACATGCATATGTATATATGGAATATATATTTATATATATAATGCACACATATAAATAATGTGTATGTATATTAAAGTCTTCTAAACAAATACAAGTAAGCTAAAAACAAAATTCATATGAAATGTTTAAAGATACCTTAAATTTCTGCCTGTTGGTCTCTTAGCTAATTATTCTCTAGTTTCCTACCTGCATTCCTTAAAATGGTAAGTAAATTTCTGTTGCTATGGTTTAGAATTTTGAACAGAAGACTGACAATTACATGATTCAAAGTAGATGACAGTTTGCCTTTTTGGAGGTAGTATTTATAGTCTAAAATAATAATTATCTGTAAGATTGTCAAGGGGTTACAAAGTTATTACAATTATTAAACACTTTTATTCATCATAGTAATTTGGAATGCAGATCGAAATGGTTAGTCTCTACCTTTGTAGTAGAAATTTATACATTTCTCTTATAATGAGTGAAGTAAAAAAATTGAAAAGAAAAAATCCAAATAATTCAGGCAGTGACAACTATAAAATGAATACCTCAGTATGGAATATTTGCCATACTGGCTAGGACAGTTATCCATACTTTCTATGATTCTATTTTTTTTGTTTTGCTTTTTGGAATTTTGGTCAAAATATATTACACAATGGCAAATTTAGGATGATACCACAGTGTCATTAAGACCTGCTTTTGTCTATCAAACAGATATTTAACTTTACCCTTTATTATGCATAATATGTGGTGATGTAGAAATCTGTAAGCTTTCCGCCTACTGACTGAGGGATCCTCCATCTGACTTATTTTAAACGGGCTCTTTTATAGTTAGTAACAAATACTTATTAGAGCATTCTTGGATTTTATGTATAAGTCTATGTAAATCACAGAATTCTGTATAGGTAATCATATCTAGAGCTTATGTTATCTTACAGTTTAACCCTTTTTTCATCTAATATTTATATTTGCAAGGAAAAAATCTTTTATAATCTTGTCTCACAGCAGAATATATTATGTCCTCTTGAAAAATTTTCTTATTCTTATAAATGCCTTTCCTTTTTCTGTTTTTGTTTTTTTTACTCTTTTTTTTTTTTTTAAAAATAAATGGTAATCTAAAACCCTCTTCAAGTTTTTTTATGTGGAGGCTGGTACATGGGAGGACTCTAAGTCAGTGTGGTTTAGGTGGAAAAATATTTGTTCAGGAGTCAGTAAGTTCCTGATTAAAATCCTAGCTTCCTTCATTACCTTACACGACCCCATGAAATTTAGCCTCTTTGATTGTTACTTTCCCTATTTGTAAAACTACAACACTTTCCTTATTTAATTTCTGTAATACATAAATGAGATAGCATATGAAAGACCAATGACTCACTAAGCATTAGGGAAAGTGCTCCTGCCTTTTCTTACACATATGGATATGTTTTTATTTGAGCTGACTGTTTCTTACCATCTGTCTTAGAATACATGTGGGCTCCGAAAAAGTGGAGATAGTGTTTTTAATTCTGCCCTTAACCTAGACAAAAAAGTGCCTCATCAACCTAGCTCAAAAAATGGTTCATTTTGGGCTTTGGTGGCAAAGTGTTATAAAAATAAGATTGTGTAGGTTTGGTATTGAGCTTGTTGTACACATTTCTTTTGGGGACCTTCAAAGAACTGACAGAAATAGACAAGATTATCTTTTTACATGACTTATGAAAACTCATGGTCAAATATTTAATAGGGTCCATGTGATACAACATTGATTTATAATTTGTTATTTTTTTACCCTGAGGTTGGCCAAATCTCAAACAGCATGGTTGATCAGTGGTTAGTGAAAATGCACATTGAGTTACTTCCAGCATTTACTGACACATTCTGCTTCTTTCCAAAGTCAGCTTCTCTAAGGTTGTGTTTATCTCAGTGATTGAATTTGGCGTCCTTAGCTTTGATCTTTGTTACACACTCTGGGATATAACTTTCATTTATTAATTTAGTCTTATAAACAAACAAAAGCTACAGTATGATTAAAAGTCTGATCTTTTGGGTAACTACTGCCAAATCTCTGGGCTGATACCCCACGGTAAATGACCCAGATAGACATGGAGTGGGTCTCCTCAGTGAGTGATCTAAATTATGTTGTATTTTAACACTTATTTAACACATGCACAGATAGGTATACAAAACAAAAAAAGTAAGTTTATGAATTATCAGAAAATGAACGTGTCTTGACTCAGATGATGACATACAATATTGCTAGCAGCCTCAAAGTTCTCATTCTGTCCTCTCTAATTACTTCTCCATCTACTCCACCAAATATAACCAATATCTTGTCTTTCATGAGAATCACTTTTTTGATATTCTTATTGTTTCATTCTAAGGTTATGTATTCTTAAACATGAGCATTACATTTCCATTTTCAGACTTCATTTTAAAAGAAATCTACAACACGTTAGACTATTTTGCTTTTTACACTAAATACTTGATATGGCATTTATTCATGTTGCATAGAGTTTATTGACTTATCATTATCCATTCTGTAAATATTTCACAATGTAAGCGCTCATTCTAGTTTGTTAGACAATTAAGTCACTTGCTAGTATTGACTATTATAAAATTTTCTGTTCTGTGTATTCATATTTATATACTGTTTTGTGTGTAATCACACAATTCTTTTGGATATATTTCTAGGTGTGCACTTGCTGGATCATACAGTAAGAGTACATTTAGCTTTAGTAGACAATGCCAAAAACGCTTTCCAAAAGATTATATCAACTTATACTCCCACCAGCAATGTATGAGATTTTCCATTACTCTGCATCTTCTTCAATTCTTAAAAGGTAGTTACTTTTTAATTTTAATTATTGTGGTGGATGTATAAGAACATCTCATTTGTATTTTAATTGGCATTTCTCTGATAGTTAATAATATTGAGCAATTTTCATATCTTTATCGAACATGTAGACACTAGGGTGAAATGCTTGTTCAAGCATTTTGTTCATACTCTACTGAATTCTTTGTAGTTTTTACTTATTATTATTATTTTCTAAGAGATGGGGTCTGTTTTGTTGCTCAGGCTAGACTTAAGTGATGTAATCCCAGCTCACTGCAGCCTTGAACTCCTGGGCTTAAGTTGTCCTTCCACCTCAACCTCCTGACTAGCCGAGACTACAGGTGCAAAACACCATATATGGCTAATTTAAAAAAAAAAAAGTTTTTAAATGTTGGGGTCCAGGCTGGTCTTGAACTCCTGGATTCAAGTGATCCTCCCTTCTCAGTCTCTCATGTAATAGGGATTACAGGCATGACATTGTGCACGGCTCTTTGTCTTTTATTAATGGTAGGAGACCTTTTCAATATATTTTGGATTTGAGCTCTTTCTCTGTTACACAACTCCTTCTACTATGTGGCTTGTGTTTTTACTTTTTCTAGAAATGGCTTTTAATGAATACAAAGTTCTTAATATTAATATGAGATTGTGTGCACATATATATTTACATATACATATATTTCTTTATGGTAACTGCAGCTGGTACACATGCTTTTATGTTTAGGAGTAGTTTATAGCTTTCCACTGACTATTCTTCATTTTGTCATATCAGTTGAACCTGAGTAAATGTAAAAATGGGTATATACTATTGCACATGTAGTCAAGAGAGCTAAGTTACATATGCCTGATATAAAATGTATTCTTTGTAATAGTCAGTTGGACAATAATAGTTGAATATGGGGCAAGATATCTTATGAAAATAATTCATTATTGACTGTTTTAGTTCTTACTGGAAATGTTCAATGCTTTAGTCATGTTATTGTACTAAAGAATGAGAGTTAGTTGAGGTCTAACATGATAGGGCTTTTTCTGTAGCCACACCATCTGGAAACATCTAGTGTAACTCTGTGATTTTGCTTTACTCATAGGACTATTAGAGCTGTGGGGAGGAACTATAATATAAGGCAGAGTTTCTAAAAGTATGAAAGACCAAGTAATACATTTGCTTTTGCCTTTGGTATTGGCATATCCAACACATCTATGCTGTTCTTGGGTATGATAGCATAAAAAATATTATTTGAACCTGTTCATATTTAGGAAGGGTGTCAGAAATTAAGAAGCAGGCATGCCCATCTACTCTAAAAATGATCCTAAAGTAAATTGCTTGAATAAATTAGATTGAAAAGATTCTTGGTGGGGGACTTTTTAAAGTTGTCCTCAATATGTCCATATTCAAGTGAAGGTAAGAGAAGCCCAGACAAAAAAAGTTGTGAGATGACAGGACAACTACGGATTAAGCATCAATTTATTTTAAAAAGGGCTGACTTAAAAATAAATCTTGGTTCAATTAGAGGAACTTAGCTGACCTTGATGGGCAAAGAAAGGAATCACAACATGTGAAATTCTTTGGATAAAGAATGTATTGACTTAAAAAATGAGAGTAGCTTTTATGTAGCATTGGTAATTCCATTTAAAGAAAACTCTATTGTTGTATATTCAAACTTCTGGAGTAGTGAAATTAAACAGTATCCTTAGATTGCACAGTAGGTTATTTAAAATGGAAACTATTCTGGCAATTATTTATCTGTGAAAATTAAAATTTTCTATCTGTTCTACAAAAGGCAGGCTAATCAAATGACAGATAGAAAGAAAATAACTCAGAAACTAATTAAAGTGTATCCTCAGATTTAAGGTAGATTACTCTTTATTAAAAATTACAGTTTAAAACATTGGTATCCCAAATATTCAATTATAAAATTTTGGGCCCGTGAAAACATTCTCATGGATAAACTTTGTAATAAATACACAGCATAAACTTGAAATTTAAATAAACATATACCAATAAAAACATCTATTTTATATAATTCATGGATATAATTTATATTTAACATTTTATTTAAGCACTTTAATACACAGTATCACTGTAAACAAAATATGAATACCTCTGTACCCAGCAAAAGAGCAAACCAAATGAAAGCTGTACTAGTTCATAAGGAACATCTACCCTTTATCAAAGTTGATGCTAAGAACATAACTATTCTCTCAAAGACATAAATTTTATCATTTCCTGTATTATCTTTTGAAATGGGACTTATCTTTTATACTGTGAAATGTGAGAGAATCCCAAGATTAGCTTTAGGTTGTCTTTCGATCCCTGGAATTTTCTCAAAAATTTTCTATCTGCATCTGAGGGTGGTGGATGGATCAAGTCTATAACTACATTTTTTTAAATGTTACAACAAAATGTATTAACACATGTATAGTGTTATGGTTAGTGCTCAGTACAAATTACCTATTATTAACAAGATATTTATATGCTGAATTATGTTAATACATGCTTTCACACAAATATTTTTCCATTACAAATGAGTTTTCCAACCAATAGATGAATATATATTTGAATTACAATTTTATTTTGTTTTGTTATACTTGAAGTTCTAGGGTACATGTGCACAACGTGCAGGTTGGTTACATATGTATACATGTGCCATGTTGGTATGCTGCACCCATTAACTCGTCATTTACATTAGGTATATCTCCTAATGCTATCCCTTCCCCCTCCCCCCGCCCCACAGCAGGCCCTGTGTGTGATGTTCCCCTTCCTGTGTCCAAGTGTTCTCATTGTTCAATTCCCACCTATGAGTGAGAACACGCGGTGTTTGGTTTTTTGTCCTTGCAATAGTTTGTTGAGAATGATGGTTTCCAGCTTCATCCATGTCCCTACAAAGGACATGAACTCATCCTGTTTTATGGCAGCATAGTATTCCATGGTGTATATGTGCCACATTTTCTTAATCCAGTCTATCATTCATGGACATTTGGGTTGGTTCCAAGTCTTTGCTATTGTGAATAGTGCCACAATAAATATACATGTGCATGTGTCTTTGTAGCAGCATGATTTATAATCCTTTGGGTATATACCCAGTAATGGGATTGCTGGGTCAAATGGTGTTTCTAGTTCTAGATCCTTGAGGAATCGCCACACTGTGTTCCACAATGGTTGAACTAGTTTACAGTCCCACCAACAGTGTAAAGGTATTCCTATTTCTCCACATCCTCTCCAGCACCTGTTTTTTCCTGACTTTTTAATGATTGCCATTCTAACTGGTGTGAGATGGTATCTCACTGTGGTTTTGATTTGCATTTCTCTGATGGCCAGTGATGATGAGCATTTTTTCATGTGTCTGCTGGCTGCATAAATGTCTTCTTTTGAGAAGCATCTGTTCATATCCTTCACCCACTTGTTGATGGGGTTATTTGATTTTTTCTTGTAAATTTGCTTAAGTTCTTTGTAGATTTTGGATATTAGCCCTTTGTCAGATGAGTAGATTGCAAAAATTTTCTCCCATTCTGTAGGTTGCCTGTTCACTCTGATGGTAGTTTCTTTTGCTGTGCAGAAGCTCTTTAGTTTAATTAGATCCCATTTGTCAATTTTGTCTTTTGTTGCCATTGCTTTTGGTGTTTTAGACATGAAGTCCTTGCCCATGCCTATGTCCTGAATGGTATTGCCTAGGTATTCTTCTAGGGTTTTTATGGTTTTAGGTCTAACATTTAAGTCTTTAATCCATCTTGAATGAATTTTTGTATAAGGTGTAAGGAAGGGATCCAGTTTCAGCTTTCTACAGATGGCTAGCCAGTTTTCCCAGCACCATTTATTAATTAGGGAATTCTTTCTCCATTGCTTGTTTTTTCAGGTTTGTCAAAGATCAGATGGTTGTAGATGTGTGGTATTATTTCTGAGGGCTGTGTTCTGTTCCATTGGTTTCTATCTCCGTTTTGCTACCAGTATCATGCTGTTTTAGTTACTGTAGCCTTGTAGTATTGTTTGAAGTCAGGTAGCATGATGCCTCCAGCTTTGTTCTTTTGGCTTAGGATTGACTTGGCAATGCAACTTCAGCAAAGTCTCAGGATACAAAATCAATGTGCAAAAATCACAAGCATTCTTATACACCAATGACAGACAAACAGAGAGCCAAATCATGAGTGAACTCCCATTCACGATTGCTTCAAAGAGAATAAGATACCTAGGAATCCAACTTACAAGAGATGTGAAGGATCTCTTCAAGGAGAACTACGAACTACTGCTCAACGAAATAAAAGAGGACACAAACAAATGGAAGAACATTCCATGCTCATGGATAGGAAGAATCGACATCGCAAAAATGGCCATACTGCCCAAGGTAATTTATAGATTCAGTTCCATCCCCATCAAGCTACCAAAGACTTTCTTCACAGAATTGGAAAAAACTATAAAGTTCATATGGAATTATAATTACATTTTTTACTTATCTGAGTATCCTTGGAAAAAGTATATTAGCGAATCAAAGAAATCATTCACTCCTGGTTGCAAGCAAAACAGAACTGCAAGAGGAGCTATAGTTGATCTAACGTTGCAGGCTTTCTATAGGTTACGGAAACACTCTATATGTGTTACATGAATTTAAAGTGTATTTTAGGTTTTGATTCTTTTAGTGTATCATTCACTGAAACAGTATAGGACTGATCGTCTTTCTGGACTTTATGTGAAAAACTTTTCTCCTCAGGAGAGAAAATGACTGAAATAACTATTTAATATTTTAGAACACATTATCATTTCAGATTGATTAGAATAAATTACCCTAAATATGTCACATTATTCAAATGTGCTTTGAAGGTTTGTGTTTTATTTATTTATTTAAGACAATTTTGGAGCTTATCAATGAATTTCCACTTTGTTGGCATCTCTGTATTCACTTCTACATTCCTTTGGTTTCTAAGATCAGTATTTTATTTCTTATTTGATAGAATCATTCATTTTAATATAATCACTTTTTAATAAACAGTTTAGGTGAACAGTGCATGCGTGTTCACATTCCAGTTTCAATAAATTATGTGTATTTGCTCTCCTACCCACATTTTTACACAGCTTCTCAGAAACCTCTTAGCTCAGTCAGTCATAATTCCCTTCTTAATGAACAATAGAATTGCTTTTCTCCCACAGATCATTATAGAAGATGAGTAGTCTACGATGCTGGAAATTTTTATATATTTTATACGCTTGAAATGGGTATCACTAGTTGTCTAGCACAGGATTGTTCAATAGAGCATTCTGCTATTATGGCCATGTTCTATATATGAGCTGTCCAGTTCAATAGCCATTGGTGACATATGGCTATTGAGCATTTGAAATGTGGCTAGTGCAATACAGGGACTGAAATTTAATTTAGTAAGTTTAAATTTAAATACCCATGTGTGACCACTGAGTACCAATATGAACAGTGTAGTTCTAGGGAGTTATCTGCCTAGAAAATTTTCTGGAGAATATCTTGTAGTTGTAGGAACATGTTGGCAAGCTGTCATTCTTCAAGCATAATAGCAATTTATAAAAATTCCAAATTCTATGAAACTTTTTGAAACCTTATGCTGATATTTCTTAAGATACCCTGGATTTTTTTTACTTATATATCATGTTGTTATCAAGTTTCCTAATTAAGACTAATAGAATATCCCAAACATTTGTATGAATTTATTATGTTTATGTCCCTATTTATTACTTTTTCAAAAATAATTACTAAAAAGAATTCACAAAAAAATTCTTCACTGAAGATTTGGTGAAAACTATTCAGTGGGATTTACTCCTACTTCATATCACCCTTTTTACACAGTGCTTACCAAATACATGTTCACACTTAAATTTTTTTTTTTAAAAAGCTTGCTTTAGAACTTGAATGGCTATATTTAAGCCATTTTTTCTTTGTGAAAATATCTCTCCAATTTCGTGCAGCATCTAGCTTATGACAGTTGCTGTCTTATTTTATTCACCCTCCCACGTTTTAAAAATATGATTTTTTAATTTAATGACAATCTATCTTGGCAGTTGGCAATTTGAGTTGTAAAAAGTGCTTTCTTTTTTCAACATTTGGCCTTTTGGTACAAATAACATGACAAAGATTGTGTTTTAAGATAATCCATTCAGTTTTCATTTCAAAACTAATTATTATTTTTAATAATTTTAACGGCTTTTACTATAGTTTCCTTTTCAAAAGTTGCTAAGCATGTTATTTAAAATTTTTACTCATTCATCTTAATGTTGACTTGTGAAGTGATCAATATTTATTAAAGCTAAATTGTCTCTACTTGTTTGTGCCCTGTACTGAGTCCAACTCAAGGTACTTACTTGCTTTGTAGATTTAAATAAATTTGCTTAAGGAAGCTGTCCCTAACTCTGTTTTAAATCCTTACCTCCACATTTTGACATAGTAAAGCTTTGTATTAATTTTTGTGTGAAAAAGATAAAGTTTCCTAGTATATTACCTAGAGTTTCCCAAGTGCCATTAACCTATTGAAACAGTTCATCTATAGAATAATTACATTTCTATTGTTGCTGCTAAAAACTATATATCCTATAATTATTTAATCAACAATTGTTTGAATACTTAAAGTATTTTCAGAGATAGTCAACTTGGATCTTCATAGGGTTAAGAAAATTATTCTCAAACATGAATTTTGAGAAAGGACACAATATAACAATTTCTTAGGAGTAAGTGCTGAAAGTTGAAAGAAAATAAGATTGGGAAATAAGAACAGAGATGGAATATGAATAAAATAGTATCAGAGCATTACAGTATCACAGAGGATTAAGGACAAGGAATATAAACTTTCTTTGTGAAGGTTAGTATTTGGCTCACTCTAACCTCTGCCTCCCAGGTTCAAGTAATTCTCCTGCCTCAGCCTCCCAAGTAGCTGGGATTATAGGCGAACACCACCATGACCAGCTAATTTTTGTATTTTAGTAGAGATGGGGTTTCACCATGTTGGCCATGCTGGTATCAAACTCCTGACCTCAGGTAATCTGCCCGCTTGGGCCTGCCAGAGTGCTGGGATTACAGGCATGAGCCACCATGCCCGGCCTGTTTTGTTTTATCAGTGCATCTCTCCTGATTCTGATACTCATCCATAATCAGAAAGTTAGTGGATTATCAATTTAGTGTTATTATTATTAATGTGTTAGTAAACTTTACTATCCTGTATCAAATACTTTTTGTCAAATATTTCTAAGAGCCAGAAAGTGCTTGTCATATAAACAATTAGCCATCAGTAAATATTTACCCTAGTTTTAAAAACATCTTTAAATTTACTGATTTTACATTTTTTAGTCTATTAGACCCTTGGAATAAGGGAAATCATAATAATAACTATTTCAAGGAAGAATAGTGCAAAACTTAAAGGATGTACTTAAGTCAGTCAATAAGTGGAAAGAGCTACAAGTGGATGTATCATTTCTCTGTCATTTCAGTAGACTGATAAATCTTAGAACATGGATTTGCAAGATTCTGTGTTGTGTTGACAGAGGAGTCACATTTAGATACGTATAAATAGAGGTAGAAATAAGAGTGAACATCATTTACTGAAACTCCAGCATGAATTTTCAAACTGTGATCTGTTTTGCAGCCTAATTTTAATGATAAACACTTATTGTCAGCAGGTAAAAATAAAGCAACAATTCCTATTAATACTATCTCTTTTAAAGTCGTTTTGTGTTCTTAACAATTCCCTTTAACTCTAGGATGGCAGTAATGGGCTTCCTTTTTTTTTCCTCCTTACTTTGCTTCATTTATTTCTCCTGCCTTCCTTTTGAAATATGTTAAGAGCTGAGTGTAGCTGATAACTCAAAAATAAAATTAATAGAAATCATGTGAGACAACAAACAACATATCACTTGCATTGATCTCTCATGATCTCTTCAATGATTCTCATTTAAATCACTTTTTTTCTTAACCTTCACAATATATAATGGTTAGATTATTAAAAAATTAAATACTTAAACTATAGTGGAACTTTTTTTAAGGAGTAGACCTGTTTAATAGATCTCAGAGAACTTAAGCAAATAGAGCTTCCCATAACTTCACATCAACATTCTTTTTGTTGTTAAAGGCAACAATCAGCGATAATGTTGGCAGCTAATCGCATAGCAGTGACGATTTGACATCTACCTCTTGACAGCACATTTTAGCTTCCATTTATTACTAAGACATCAGTTAACAGAGATTGGAAGGGACAATCTATCTCTCCTACCCTAACTTTGGTGTGTTACAGCAAAAGAAAATTGATTTAAGTGACGAAGTCTCAGATACCACTGTTATTTTACCCAATATTTAATGGATTCTAAATCTGGGCAGAAACATGCTCAGACAATGTCTAATTCTAAACAGCATTCTAACCCAAAAAATGTGACTCCTCTGTCAGCACAACGCAGACCTCCTATGGAAGATTTTAAAAGAATCATGCACAGAACTGCAAATATTTCATTTTAACTTCCATCCCATCCCATGCTGTGATGTTTTCCTTGTTCCTTATGTGCAGGTCAGTCTGCATATTTCCCACAGAATTCCCGCAGAGGACCTTTGACATGTACACAAAGTTATAAAAACATTAGGTTGAGCCTGGATACGAAATATGGGGAAATATTCCAAAACTTTACCCAGTAAAATCCTATTAAAAGAGTTACAAAGGGAAAGCTGATTACCTTGGTGAGAAGTTGTCTTGATTCAATTTCTTTATTATAAGTTTTAAAATGGTGTGTCCACAAATACCAGTGGAAAGTTCAATCAGTAACTTAAAATGAAAAATATATATATATTTAAACACATTTTCTTTGCCTTCTTTGGTGGCCTAAGATGGCAACAGTAGAAAGACTCTGCTAGTTTTTTGTTTTGGGTCACGTTTGGTATGAAGAACAGCTCCATATCATCTAAATATGATGTCAACAGTATTCTTACTTCTCAAAATTTACTCATGAGGTAAGTGGACTTTAGTGTCAACAAAAACTACAGAGGCAGCAGGTATTAGTTGATGGTTATTACATGGCTTTTTGGTTCATAATATTAAAACAAGCATCTTCTGTATATGACTATATTAATTAACTAATTCTGGCAGGGTAAGCAAATACCACAGTTATATGTAGGAATATACAAGGACATATAAAATATGTTACAGTTGGAAAGCACACAAGAGTTGTTTAGAAATTTCAGTTCCTGGACTGGAAATAGTGTATTTGGATTACAACTGATTCTGTTAATATTCAGTTTCATCTCTTTAACAAGGGCAGTATTTATAGACTATGTTAGGAATCTATTTACCCATCTTTATGCTGAATACAAATGACATTTAAAAAAACAAACTTTATTTTTCAGAAAAGTTTTAGATGTACAAAAATGTGCAAAGATGATACAGACTTCCCGTACACCCACAATGAGTTTCTCCTATACTTTATATGTTACCTTAGAACCATGCATTTGCCACAATTAAATAACCAATTGATATAATGTTATTAATTAAAGTCCATACTTTATTCAGATGCAAACATTGTTTTTAGTGAAGAGAAAGTAAAGGCCATATAAGGAGTGGAGAACGCTGTACAATTATGACCTGAGCTTTAATTAGCATTCAGCTACTAACATGCTTTGTGCCCATATTCACGTCCTGGCCTATAGTTCCCTGTCTATAAAATTTGTAAGTTTGAATGATATGAACTCCAATCTGTTCCCTAGTTCTAAATTTTCTAATTATTTTACTTATGACAAATCTGCACAATAGACATTTAGCAAAACACTATTTAAGTAAGTACAGTAAATAAAGTTTTGTTTTTCAAAAATAAGAGTATTAAAAACAACCTCATGGCCGTGATTGCCTTGCGCCATTGTACTTCAGCCTGGGTAACAGGGAGACCCTGTCTCAAAAAAGAATAACAATAATAACCTCATGGAAGCTCTTTTGATCATTTTACCTTTAATCAACCTATCTCATTCAACAAATATTTATTGAATGTTTATTATATGTCAGGTACTTTCAAGTCATCATGGTTAACACTATTAATGAAATAGGTGCTCTCCAATTCAATTTGAGACTAGGGAAACCAGAGCTCTATACAAGGTCAGTAGCCAGACAAAGCTCATCACTTGAGGTTTAGAAAAATCTTAATATGATACAGAAGCCTTGGTTCATCTACAGACAACATTTAAGACATCTCAAAATCTGAACTTCAACTGTGGTGAACATTTGTTACACTTGTGCACGGCGTTTACTCCCTCAATAAAAAGAAAGCTGGGCAAACATTTTTACCCACATCGAGCTTACATTCTACTGGAATAATTCAGAATTACACCCAATAATTTTAAATAAGTTTGTATCTGTATCATATCATATATTTGGACTTTGGAGAATACAAATTAAGGAGAAAGATATCCCAATGAGTAAGAAGAAGATTATTTCCAGTTATAAATAATGCACATAAGCTAAAATATGAAGAAAAACTAAAAGCAAAAATAATTCTTTGCCCCCCCACCCCCCGCCCCTTCACACAGATAAACAAAGAAGAAAAAAGCCTAATGAGAAATATCTTTTATTTATTTGGCCAGTCTCAGTTTAGGCCAGCCATCGGTTGTATTTCTTAAGAGGAACTCTTTCCCTATTAATCTGTCTTGGTTTGGACCATAAGTTATATGTTTAACCTACACAAAATATAGCCAAAATATTGGAAGAAGTCAGATCTAAATGTCTTATTTTCCCATTGGGGGTCTTTGCTGTTTGTGTCAATAATTGTGTGCCCCTGGATAATTACAAGTAAGTGCCTGATCAGTTTCAAGTGATAGATAATTCATTCGCAATAGTAATATTTTTCTTAAGTAAAACCATTTGCAATTATATTAGAAAACATGCAATGTATAAGAAATGTAAGGATGATGGCATAAATTAAATAAATCATATTATTCACACAGCATTTAAATGTACATCATTTCAGCATTTTGAAACTTTTTTTTCATACTATTTTCACACAGATGGACACTACAATTCATTTGCTGGTCCTGAGTGGGTCTGGACAAACATTAGAAAGAGCAAGACAGGAAAAGTACTATTGTAATCATTTTGATTTAAAAAAGAGGAATTGGAGTAAGCACTAGAAGTAGAAATGGAGAAATACGAATTCCAGGGCTATTAGGACACAGCAATAAACTTTGACAGGCCTATTTAATATAGAAGCCATAGGAAAGGGAGGAATCCAGAAAGACTCCCAAGTTTCAGGCTCAAGGTGACTATCTTTTGAATGGGAAAAAAATGATGAAGAATGCAAAATAAAAAGTGTTTGTTGATTTATTTATGCATCCAAGTTGAGCCAAATAATGATGCGTTTGTTTGTGCTTTAACATCATCTTTTCCTTTACATATTCTTAGAGTTCTTAGAATGCCAATCCTGTGGCTTGTGGTTGTTGATTGGCACAAATCATGCATAACAAAGTCAGATTTTATAGCAATTTATTAGTTTTAAAATTATTTTAAAATACGCTCTAACACTTTTATTTAGAAACTGGATATAGCTGGATTTTAAATCAAAACCTGTGAGTAAAATTAACAAATCGTGTTTTAACTTAAGCCAATTAAAAATAATATGTTACAAAGTGTTATTTTAGTTTTTCTAAAACCCAGCTCCCTGAAACTGCTTTTAATTACAGTGACATATGACCTTTACTTGAAAAAGCAAATTGTTGGAATTTTGGCATTACCACCTGTGATACAACCTTTTTGGTTTTCCATATAGGATAATGTTACACTGGGCCCAAATCACTCAATGCAGAGCAATGTGTGGTGAGGTGAGGAGCTAGAACCATCACTGCTCAGCTTTGTAAGCTCATTGACTTCCCCATGTTTTGACTTAGTGAAAAGTCAAGGGGAGACCTAGTGAAAAGAAAGCTTGGTATGATAGCATACTCCCTGCATGGATTGAAAAAATCATTTATTTCAGTGCTGCGTTTATGAGAAGATGGCCTTCTCTGATGCCTAGCCCACAGGTCTGGTGGTTTTTTGTTGTTGTTGTTGTTTTTATAACTAATTTTCCCTTTCATAAAGTTTGATGAAACATTTCCCAGATGAAAAATGAAATATAAACATCATGACCCTTTGCAAAATATCACTATCTTCCTTCCACTTTCTTGTAACACTCCCTATGGCTTTGAAAGCCTCCAGTAGGCATCTTGCAATGACTGATTTCCAGGTGGTTTGAAAATGCTGGAAGACTTGACGGGGAGAAACACCGGTCCTACAACATAGACTAGAGCAATCTATGCTCATGTTGCCTTTTTTTGGTCTCATTTGGTGTTTCGCTCACTTTAGCCTTTATCTCTTTGATTATTCTGTTTCTTTTCATTTCTATCCATTTACAAATGTTTCCAAAATTTATCTTTCTTAAAATGTTCCTTACAGAATAGTTTGCTAAAAGTAAGAGAAAGAAGTAGTTTGTAGGGTGCCTTTCTGGGTTTTCTTATCAAAAATAACAAATATATATAGATAAATGTGCTTTTATTTTACTTCCCGTGAGAGAAATCTAATTGAATGATATGATTTCTGATCAAAATGTGGAATTTTTTCTTCCACCAATAATCACCTACAGTTGCCTCTCCCAGGAACTTAAACATTGGAAACATAAACTGTTCTGAAATTTTTTCTTTCCCTTAAGGCTCTGTGGAAAGTATAATTGTTTTGACAATCAAAGCCCAAGCATTCAAATTTTAATCAATTTCCTTGATATTTTAAAATTCCAAACGTAAATAGTGATTATGAGCTGGTAGCTGTCTATCAAATACTACCAGTTCTCTTTCTGCTCCATTAATATATTTTTCTGACAATATGTATATTTTTAGGTTAGCTACATTATAACATATTACATAGTTAAATAAGACTTGAGAACATCTTTTAATATCAGGAAGATCCTAATATTTATGCATAAATTCATTCAATAGTAAAATAATAGTTATTAATCAACCAATATGTAGAGTATATTGCACAAGGACACTCTAGGGAATAAAATTATATAGATGACCTGGACCCTGATTCTAAGAAGCTTGCAATTTAATTAAGAAAAATTAAATTGTGAAATAATTATGAGCAAAAGCATATAATGCATGTTATAGGTAATGTGGAAAGGCTGAACCTGGTAGCTCACATGTGGAATCCTGGCACTTTTGGAGGCTAAGTCGGGAGGATTGTCTGAGCCCAGGAGTTTGAGACCAGACTGAACAATATGGCAAGTCCTGGTCTCTACAAAAATTTTTCAATGTAACCAAGCGAGATGGTGCACGCCTGTAGTCTCAGCTACTCAGGGGGCTGAGGTAGGAGGATCGCTTGAGCCAAGAAGGTCAAGGTTGCAGTGAGCTGTGTTCATACCACTGCACTCCACTCTGGGTGACACAGCAAGACCCTGTATCAAAATAAATAAATTAACTAATTAAACTAAATTAATAAGTAAATAAAATGAATAAGGTGGAAGAAAGTCTATGAGGATCAAGAAGTCAGGGAGTTGAATTATGGTTAGGAGATACTAGGTTTGTCAAAGGAAATAGTATCTGAGCTAGACATGAAAGAATGTGTGGGAACTCAACATGTGGAGATTAATGAAAAAAGGGAATATTATGAGAAAAATCAAAGTGGTGGAAACATTGATTAAGCAACAAAATAACCACTGGCAGAAGAAACTTTCTATGTAGAGTAGTGGTGAATTCTAGTAAATGAGTGACCTGAGTGCTAATGGACATTGAATTTCAAAATCACGTTTCGCTACATAATTCAGTGAGCAATGAGGAACAATTAAATGCTTCTGGATTTGAAAGTGTTTTTAATTTAGAAATGGGTGATCACATATTACAGGGAATAATACAAGTGAGTTCAAATGTCATCTTTCTTTTTAGAGATTCAAGAGATATTGTCTTGAGCAGATAAATTAAGGAAAGAGGAATAACCATAATATTTAGAATTATAGAGGTAACCACCAGAAGAACAACAAGAAGAATAGAACTCGTAAAGTCAACTCAAGGAAATGAGACTGGAGGTAGTAAGAGGTGGGAATAGACTTGTGTCACCTCATAAATTCTTACTGGGAGGAGGGCGATGATGATGTGAATGACTCTCAAGTACATATCTCAAGCATAAACATCTCCATTGAGGTACAGTTACATATCCAATTGCCATATGAATATAAACTTGGATGTCTCTTAATATTATTAGAATATAAATTCCATGAGACTGGGGACTTTGGTTCACTAATTCACGTGCAATAGTTGGCCCATAATAGGCACCAAATAACCCTTTTCCTACTAAACATTTATCTCAAATTTAATGTCTTCATAAACTAACTCACTATTTTCCTCATATAAGATGAGGTCCTTTGTTTTAAACTTTTGGTCTCTCTAATCACTCACTGTAGTACACAGGAAGTGACTAATAATGTTAGAAGTAAATGTTTTCACAATTTAATAAAAGAGGAACAGGAAGTGTTAGGTACTTTTCAACCAAAAAATTATTTAAATTATTAACAGTTTTCTTTTTAAGATAATGCCCAATTATACATCAAATTTAATCCTTATTTCCCCCCACCCCTTTATTGTCTTGGAGCTTATTGATTGGTCTTAATGACTATAATTACTAGTTTTGTGATGTAGTAAACTAAATGAATAATGAAGAGGAAAAGAAAATGTAATGTATTTAACAATTGCTTTCTGACAGAATACTTTAATTCTGGTCACAGACTCAATATTTTCCTCTGGGGGAAACAAACAAGGAAACAAACAACAGTTTCACAGTTTTCCATACTTAGAGTTGACAGACTTCCTAGTTCTAAGTGTGGATATGTTGTGAAGGCATATTATTATTATTTTCTTTTACCCTGCCACTGGAGGAAATTATAATAACCATCTAGAACCACTGAAACACAATAAGATGTTTATAAGAATTTTTAAGAGAAAGAGAGAGAAGGAGGGAGAAAGTATCCTTTATTCCACAGCAATTTAAGTTTGCCTGAGAACGAAGTCAACATGCAGAGAGGGAGAGATAAAAAATACAGAAAGACTGAATATAAATGATAATTTTTTTTTTCCTGGATCAAGCTACTATTAAATTCTTGTTTTGTCTCAAGCTAATTGTTTGACTTCAGTTTTCTTCAACTCTCATCATTGCAAATATTCTCACATTCATTTCTGTCTTAGTTGAGGGCTATTTATTATTTTCTATGTAGATATAAAAAATGAACAAAACAGATCTTAACCTTGTGAAGAGGTCTAGCCTGAGAGGCAGAAATATATACAGATAATTAAAACCTGATGCAGCCATGCAGAGAAAGAAATGTGGGCATTTTGGGCCCTGAGGTATTATAGGAAAGGCACCTGAACTCAGACTTCATGGAAATAAGGCAGTTACTGGGATGACAGTGGAAAAAAGGACAACATTCCAGCAAAAGGGACAGCAGGGACAAAAGTATGAAAGGCATAAATGGCACATGTGTGTAGCTGTGTTGTTTCATGTATAAAGTATTTCCTCCGTGAGGTTTCCTGCAATTACTTGGTCTGGTTTCATGCCATTCCTCTTATCTACTACAAACATCTACCACTCTGTAGAATAATTTTTTGCTTCATGGTCTACTTTCCCTATAGACATTAAGCTCTGTGAAGGCAGGAAAGTATGGGCTACACATTAGAAATATACATTGACACATGTGATTGAATTTCACTGGCCTGAATGTTAAAATTAATATGTTTCCCATTTATACGTCAAGATTTTTGAAATTATTGAAGAACGACTGGTTAGGTAGTCAATAAATCCAGCATTGAGAAGATTCAAAATCAGTGAGGAGAAATTGGGCATATGGTGTTTGACTTATTCAGCTATCAAAATGCTAATATTCCTCAGAATTGTTTAAAAGACTCTGAAATTATTATAAAATCCTTTGTATAATTCTTTTTTATTTGATTTCTTTTAAAAATGTTTTAAGGCAAAGGAATATGATTACTTTGGAGTAAAACAGAAGGCCAGAATGCTTTCAGTTCTCAACACCGATATAGCTATAACTTATTAAAAAACAATTTACATGCTTCTTATGTGGTTTCAGAGAAAAGTAGCATATTCAAGAATATCATTTTCACCTTGCTTTCCACTTACTTCTTCCCTGAGAACTCACAGGGGAAGTCAAAAACGTGACCTCCCCCAACCACTGAAAATTTTAATATTACATAATATCCTACGAGCATCTTTTAAGAAAATAAAGTATTGCATTGGTAACCCCTGCCATGTCTAGGGCACATCTATAAGAATGGCTGACCTTTAGCAAAATATTGAAATAAGTGATAGCTTAAAAATCTTCTGATTCATCTTTTCAGATCTCTTCTATCTCCGTTATGGCCTGTGTGCCTATGCCTCCAAGGCTCTCTGCCCTTAATGTGGGCAGGACCCAAGATTTCCAGGTAGACCTAATTCTTTTCTTCCCTACCTACTAGAAATTCTCTCTCCAACTAATAATGATCTTAAAACCCTAAAATTGCTGGTGCCAGGGGAAACAACTAAAGGTACCAAACTTAGTCGGGAAAAGAATGATGTACTGTAGTCCCATCTTATCTGTGGTTTCAGTTTCTGTGGTTTCTTACTCATGGTCAACTCTGGCCCAAAAATATTCAATGGAAAATTTCGGAAATAAACCACTTCTCATTTTTAAATTGCATGTGTGCCATTTCAAGTGGCCTGATGAAATCTAGCACCATTTCAGCTGGGATGCAAATCATCCCTTTGTCCAGTATAGACATGCCATGTAGGCTCCCCACACATTAGTCACTTTAGTAGCTGTCTTGGTTATCAGATCGACTGTCATGGTATCATTTTAGATCCCAAAGCACAAGAATAGTCATGCTGGCAATTTAGATTGCCAAAGGCAATCTGTAAGGTGCTCACTTTAAATGAAAACGTGATTGTTTATCATAAGTATGTGTGTATAGAAAAAATAGTATATATAAGTTTCGGCACTATCTGTGGTTACAGGCATCTACTGGGGGTCTCGGGACACTTTCCAAACAGATAAGGGGGGACTACTGCGTGTCAAATTCACAGCTAGCTAAATACATGGCACCTCCTAAATAGCAATCCTTTAGCCCACTTAAAATATAAAATCTTCTCAATAAGTGCATGAAAGTATGATATCAGTGGTGAAGGGTTTCAACATAAGGGCAAACCAGTAGAATAATATGAAGGACATATTTTTAAGCACATTTTTGAAATCACTTAAATCATATCAGTGACATAATTTATTCTGTTTCCACATGACACTAGGCCTTTCTAAAAGGTCAAAATTGAGAGTGGAAAACTGAATATGAAAAGTTTTAACTATGATTCATATATGAAAGTAAAGACTACATTTGGGAGATAAATTTCAACTTATCTCTCTGTGATTGATTTTTTGTAAGTTAATATTAATATTCTTAATATGTTGTTTGCTTGTATCAATTAGTACCGAAAAAAACTAACATAATAATTAATGACTTGGTCCGTAATAAAATGTGTACTGGTATAGAGGGATGCTAAACTACGTATGACCAACGTTGAGTTGAGGAAAGAAGGGGGGTTGGGAGAAGTTGCTGCTCAGACCTTATTGTCTATACACCTGAACCCACACCTTGATTCTCATAAAATAAAAATTAACAATAAGACCTGCAAGTCAATGTCAGGTTATATATTTTTCTTAAGCTATGATTTGTTTCACCATCAATTTATATTATCCTTGCTGAAATTCTAACAAGAATTCTGAACACAATGAAGGTTGAAAGCAGCTGGTCAACAATTCATAAAAGCACCACTTTTGATTTGGAAGACAGTTATTAAATCACTCCTCACACTACTTTACAATCCAACAACTGAAATAATGTTATTGCCTCTTTGAAATTCCATTTTCTAATCACTTAATCTTACTTCTGTCTTTTGGGTCCTCTATGAATTCTCCAGATTTCACTTGTCCAAAGTTTGATACACTGTTTTAACATTAAACTGATCAATGTAAAATGTAGTTGAAGTTTTATCTTATAATTTTTAATCAGAATGGCCTGCTGAAATAGTAGATTTCAGCATTATGTGTTCAAACTGCTAAAATAATGCTGCTGAGCTGAATTATGTTCAAATTGTGTCTGCTGTGATCTCTATGTTCTTTTCTGCCACATTCATGCCTAATTAGTCATTCTCCGTCTTATATGTATCATGTTTTTTCCTTAGAGTAGTTCCTGCTTTATACCTGACCTCAAGATTTTCATTATTTCTGACTACTCTTCCAACTTGTGAAGGTCGATTTGAATTATAATCTTCTCCTCTAAAGGGCTAGCCAACCCACACATTTATTTATCTAGGTCACTGATAAAATATATAAAATGGTACTTAATCTAGAACTACAAAATACTCCTTATTACTTGTGAATAGTAGATATTAACAGTACAATGTTAATTAGGTGAAGAATGTCAAGGTTATAACTCTAATCTTATATCAACCCATTGGCTTTCCTATGCTTCATAATCACAGACCATACTTCTGACCTTTGCTCACAATTATAATGTTTGAAAATTAAATCAAATGTCGAAGAAAATCAAATATCACACTGTTATTTTAAAAATATATCCTGTTGTAAGAAGCCAATATACCTACCAGTATCAAGACACTGACTAAATATAAAGGCAACCAAATGTAGACAACCAAAGCAAGTAATGTAGGGGAATAATGGCCACTCCATCCTAAGGAAGAATGAAGAGTTAAAAGGAAGAAATTATGCAATAATATTCATTTTATCAGCCTTACGATTCCCATCATACATAGAAACTGATCTGTACCGCTTTGTTGAATTGTTGTCTATATTCCTTTAAGAAAATGTTACAAAATTTTATGAACTAAGTGGTTTTGAAAACTATGGTAAGTGGCCTTTTTTTTCTTCTTGCAATACTTCTGAATAAAATTGTACATGCATAGATTATGAATATGAAGTATAGCTAGAAATTTTTATATAAGGATTATTCATACATATTTTGGGTTGCTATTTTCCTTGATATGTAAGACTTCCTTGTAGAGGAATAAACTTGTCTTCCAGATCAACATATCTTGGATATTCTAATTACTAAACGACATCTACTTTTTGTTCTCTTTTTGCTGGGTTGGGTCCTGCTCATCTCCCTGGTCTTTTAAAATTGGAGGTGTTCATAACTTAGCCTATGGGTCTCTCCATTTTTCTATCAATTTTCCATTGCATGAGTATACAATCTTATGGATTTATGCAATAATACACATCTTCAGTTTAAATGTTTTCCTTTAACTCTTCCCTAACTACAACTTCTACTAATCATTATACCTCATTCCACCTAAAATGGCGTTTTTCTAATTCGTCAAATACCCAGGCGTACCTTAAGACATTTGTAATTGTTTGGTACTTATATCTTAGGACATTTGTACTTGTTTTTCTCTCAGTCTGGTACTCTGTTATCCCAGATATGAATGTACATTTTTCTTCTCCTTTTTCAAAACTCATTCAAATGTGATTTGAAGTGTGCGATCTTCTCTGAACACACAATTTAGAAGTCCCATCTGCAATCACAACTTTCTATCACCATTATCTATTTTCCTTTTAATATTAATATATAAAATAACACATAGTTTTTTCTTAACTCTTTTGGCTTCTCTTACTATAACAAACTGTAAATGCTTTTTCTGTTTTGTTTACTGTTGCACTGATAATATTTAGAATGGCTCTGGACACATAATAGCATTGCAATAAATATTGGCTACAAAATAGGTATTAGGTTTATGTATTCATACAGGTAGAATACAAAATGGTTAAAAGGTATGCTCTTGAGTCCAACTGTCTGAGACTAAAAGTCCAATTTCACCACTTTCTAATTCTCTAACTGAATAAATCACTTAATTACATGACCTTGATTCCTTTGTCTTTAAACGGAATAATAATAGCGACTAACTATATTAGTTTCCAAATGTTGCTGGAACACAGTACCACATACTAGGCAACTTTAAACGACAAAGATGCATTCTTTCATAGTTCAGGAGGCTGAAAGTCTAAAATCTAGCTGTCAATAGGACTATGCTTTGTCTCAATGTTCTGAGTGAGAATCTGTTCCATGCTTCTGGGTTCTGGCAACTCTTCGTGTTCCTTGGCTTGTAGGTAAATGTAGCTAATATTTGCCTCCAAAGTCACATGGACTTTTCACCTGTGTCTCTCTGTGTCTCCAGCTTTCCTCTCAAGGTTTGTTCTCTCTGTACATTTTCCTCTAGAGTAGAAATTCCATAAAGGCAGAGCATCTGCCTCTGTTCCTCACCATTGTATGCTCAGGGTCTAACTCACTTCCTGGTGCCCAATAGGTGCTCTAATTTGTTTAATAAATGATGGGCTATGTTGTCAATAGGATAGAAGCTGATACATTCTATATTTATAAATAAATATTGAGCAAAAATTTTGATTCTGATTTCTCTGTAAATTAGAAAAGCATAAGCCTGGAAACAGTGGTCTTTGTCTGAATATTATGTGGATATATTACCAATTGATCAACCCTGAAAACGATTTAAGGCGTTTCATAATCAATAATCCATTTAGTAACTGGTGTGAAAACATTTCTCAAATATTGATTTCAAGAGAATTATAATCACAAATGTAACATTCCCATTTGATCATATGTCCTCTACTAAGGGATTTTATATTCCTTCACTTAAAAATTCCTTTATAGTAGAAATAATTATGTCTCTAATCATTGAGCAATATTGCACATTTGAATTGCTAAAATCTTTTAAAATAATTTTCAAATAGAAAATACAGAATATGTCCTTGCAAAAGTATCATTCATTATATCATGCTGTGCCTTCTGTTATTTCATATCTAAAAGAATACATATATGTAAAATACCTTCAGAGTCAAGGCCTCTGAGATTATTAGAGCATGACTTCTACATATGAAGTAAAATGCTCATTCTAAAAATACTGTTTTGATAATTGATAATATTAGTAAGTAAAATATTATATATGTATATGCAGTTAAGTGTCTCTATATATATTCTGCATCTATAAAATAATATATAAAAATACACAAGATTAAATAGGAGCCAGTCCATAAGTGTAAGAAGGAAAGAAATAAATCTTCTTTTATTTGCAGATAACATGATAAAAAGGAATAGAAAAATAGAGAAATTGAACAAAATAAGGAGCTGAAAAATAGATCCTTGCATATATGAAAACTAACATAACAGAGGTGGTAAAAACTCAGTGGAGAAAGAATGAACCCTTCAACAACTGTGCTAGGAGAATTGGTCTTTCATATGAAAAAAAATTCAATATCACGCATTAAAATGGATTATATGTACAGAAAAAATTAAATGTTGAAAGCAAAACTTTAAAATATTAAAAACAAGATATGAAAACACACACAATTAGAAATAGGTTTGATTAATTTAGCTACATTAAAATACATCTTTTAAAACTTCTGTATGGCAAAAGGAACCATGAATAAAGCTAAACAAAATTGCCAAAGAGTGCATAGAAGAGTTTACAATACATGTTTAAAGTAAAAGAAACAAACAAAAAACCTGTGTAAATGCATACATCATTAAAATCACTTATTCTTTAAAATTTATTTATTAAATACCTGTTTTATATCAGGCATTTTCATAGGCTCTTAGGATAAATAGACAAACAAAGGAAAAGAAGATCTCAACCTTTTGGGAGTTTACACTCTAACTAAGAGAGACTAAAGATATTAGATAAGTGATGTGCTATATTGCAGGGGGCAGGTGGTGGGTGGAAGGGCAACCAGAGCAGGGTAATGAGAACTGCGAGTATGAAGTTGGATTATAAATTGCAGTTTGGGGCCGAGTGGTCAGAGTAGACCTCATTGAGAATATTACATCCAGGCAAAGACTTACGAAAGTATAATATTGGCTTTCCATGTACTAAACTTTTCAGGTGGACAGAAGAGCTGTTGCAGAAGCTCTACTGTTAGAACTTGTTGGTGCATTTGAAATATAGAAGCCAGTATGGCTGGAGTGGAAGGAGAAATGAGGAGGTGATTAATAGTTGAGGATGTCAAAGAGGGTAAGATGGGACAGAGCTCAAGCTATGTAGATCCTTGTAGGCCATGGTTAGGGATAGGACTTTTACATTCAGTGTATCAGGAGCCTTTGTAGGAATTTGCTCCAAGTGAGGAGATCAAATGAGTTCTGTTTGGAAAGGAACACAACTTCAAATCAACAAAGGAATTGCAAACAACACAATCACACAGTGAGTAAAGGGTATAAATGAATGATTCACCACACAGAAAACCAGAGTAATTTATAACCATATGAAATATGCTAAAACTCACTGACAATGAGTTATACAAAATAAAAACTTACAAAATATTATTCATACTCTACTTCATCTTTCATAGTCATATGATTGACAAAAAATGGAATCTTGATACAATCATATGTTTATGGTAAGGGGCTCTCATGTACTGATTGTGGAGTATAAACTGGTACAATAATTTGAAAGACTAATGTGAGACCAAGTAGCAAAGAAGAAGCTATATATGCTGTTGATCAACTCTTTTGTATATCCTGATATATATAAGCTGGATGCTGTATGGATACTGAAATTATTTGAAATTTTTGTCAATGTAATAAACAAAGAAGACTATTATTACTTAATTTGTATGTCCTTAATAGTGAAGCTGAGCAATTTTCACAGGCTGGTCTTATATTATCTTTGCCTATTGTAAAAATCATTCTCTTTTTGTAAGCAAATTGTAGGTGCTTTTTATATGTTTAGTATATTGGTCTTTTTAATATATTCTGAATATTATTATCTTAATTTCTTATTTGCATTTTAGCTTTGTTTTGTATCTTATAGAACTTATACATTTTTGTATATTTATATAAGACAAGACATTCTTTTTTTATTTGGGGTTTCATGACTTAAATTACTAAATTCTGCCTACTGTGAACATTTTGTCCAGACTTTTAAATATGTGTATGTTTGTTTGTGTGTGTGTATTTATATACGTATACATATTTTAAATTTTGTTGCCTACATTTTAGTAGTCAGTCTTGATTTTTCTATTTCATATGTAGTTTCAAAATTGTATTTATTTTTAAATTAATACATGGGACATTTTCTAATCACTTTTATTAATGATCTGCTCTTTAACCACAAAATTCAAATGCCACCATTCTTATATATTAAGTCCCCAGCTATATTTGGATGTATCTTAATGCTGTACTTTTCAACAGGTTCATTTGTTCACTTTTATGTCAGTCCCATTCTGTTATAGTTATAAAAGCTTTATGGATTATTTCTTCAACTTTTAAAATATAATTTTATTTTTAATTGAAAATGATAATTGTATGTATTTAAGGAGTAAAATGTGGTGTTTTGATATGTTTTTAATTAAGAATTAATTAAATCAAGCGAATTGGCATATATATCTTTTTAATTTGTTGAAAAAACTATTTAAGGTGGTATATTTTCCTTCTGATGACTTCTTAGCAAAATTTCCAACATTTTGCAATAAGATAAATTTTTAAGACAACTTTTTAATCTCTTGATCCAAGAGTTACATTGATGACTATTTCTTTTTGCCTCTTGAAATTTCTAAGTAGTTAGTGTTAGTTATGCTTTTGCTGTCAAAATGGCTGAGTTCATGGACACTTGAACAAATTGGCCTGTATTTAAATCCTCCCTCTTCCAATTAAAGCTGCGGGATCTTGAGCAAATAACTTCTCACGCATAAGTTTATTCATCTATAATATGGAGAATATGTTAGTACATACTCTAGGGTAAATGTGAGAATTAAATCACTTAATGTATGTGCTTTATTTAGAATACTACTGATGCATGGTATGTGCTTATAGTGATTGGTATTATTATTGTTACATAATTTTAAATAATAATGAATACATTTTATATAATTTATATACATAATTAATTGACTCCATGGGTCAAGATAGTATTTCTTATTCACTTAAGTTTCCTCTACTTCATCTTTCATGTTAAGTGCAAGATATTTAAATATCATTATTATATATCTCTAGGAGACAATTTTGTTTAGTTTTCTGCCATATTGTTGAGTACAAAGTAATTGTCAATAACATTGACTTTTGCCAGTTATACCATTTGTTATTGTAAAATATTCCTTATTAACTCATATAATAGGTTTGGCTTGAAGTCCATTTAGTGAAGTTATATCATTGCTGCTCTTGATTTATTTTAAATTTATTTTGCCTGATACACGTCTCCATTATTTTTGTTTCTTTTCAGCCTTTTATTATTATTTGTATTTGTGTCTCTTTTAAATAGGATGTAGCAGAAATTTTTGTGTTAGAAGCATTTGAATAATCCTTTATATTTTATTATTATTATTATTATTTTGAGATGGAGTCTCATTCTGCTGTCCGGGCTGGAGTGCCATGGCACGATCTCGGCTCACTGCAACCTCCACCTCCCAGGTTCAAGAGATTCTTCTGCCTCAGGCTCCTGAGTAGCTGGGACTACAGGTGCACGCCACCACCTCCAACTAATGTTTGTCTTTTTAGTAGAGACGGTGTTTCCTCATGTTGGCCAAGCTGCTCTCTAACTCCTGAACCTCAGGTGATCCAACCACCTTGGCCTCTCAAAGTGCTGGGATTACAGGCATGAGCCACTGTGCCCTGCCTTGTTTATATTTTAATAGACTTTTTAAAGCAAATATTATTTTACCAATAGATTAAAATTAAATATTTACTAAGCCCCACCTCATGATTATAGGGCCCTTTCACTTTCTTACTTTCCTCTTCTCTCCTAGCTAGCTCCTAATTTGTTAACTCAGAACTGAAATTTAGTTTCAGACCATTAGGTTTTTTCTTACAGACTCTTCGATTTTATGAATGAATGAATGAACAATTATATTTCAGTTTCTAGTGATATTATTACCATCACCATTTAGTTAACTACATAATTTATTAGATTTGTCACTTACAATCTTTTGTGCTCTTTGTTCCCTATCTTAAGATATGTTTCCTATCTTAAGATATGTTTTCTCTTAAATTTTCATTTGGTTGTAGTGTAGTAGTTTCTCTTCCTAACTGATGTAACTGCTTAGTAACTTCTGCTAAATGTGGGATTTTTATAAAGCAATATTTTAAAAATACTTATAAGATTAGGTGGCAAAACATGCAACATGCCAGTTTGTCATTAATATTATGAAGTATTCCAGAATTTTGTATCTTCCGGTGTTGCCGACTAGAAATTGAATGCCACTCTCTTTCCCTTTTATACATAATGTGTCTACATATCTTGAAACATTAAGATTCTGTTTACCCTCATGTCATGGACTGAATGTTTGTGTTCTTCTAAACTTCATATGTTGAACACCTAATCCCCCATGCCCCGTGTGGCAGTATTTGGACACGGGATGTATAAAGAAACAATTAAGGTTAAATGAGTTTATATAGGCGGATCCATGATCCAATAGGTTAAGTGTCCTTATAAGAAGAGACATCAGAGAGCTCTCTCCACCATGTTCTGCCACACACACATGCACAAAAAAGCCATGTGAGCAAACTGCAAGATGGCAACCACCTATAAGCTAAAATAAGAGGTCTCAGAATGAAAACTCCCTTGCTAATATCTTGATCTTGGATATAGTAACCTCAAAAACTGTGAGAAAAAGATCTGTATCATTTATACCACTCAATCTGTGGTATTTTGTTAGGACAGCCTGAGCAAACTAATACACCTGGATATTAAGAAGATTTCGTGGGATATATCTCAATATGTGTCTTAACTCTTAGTGAAAAATCTTGAAATGACTAGTCAAACCATTATGTTTGACTGTATTACTTTTCCTCCATCATTCTTTTTCAATTTGTAACTGTCATTATTCAAAAAATCAGGTACTCTGGATCTGTTCTCCATCTCCATGATTTTTTTGTTCCTGGCATTTTTCTTTTCTTTCTTTTGTATTTTTACTCTGTACTGTGAGATAACTGTTCTATTTACCACTTTATATTGCTAAAAATATTTGATGCTGCAACTCAACTTGACATTGCTCCCATTATGTAAAAAAAAAAAAAAAAAGTTATTTAATCTACTGAGTTTCCTTAAATTGTCTAAAAACAATATTTTTATACTTATGAGAGTCAATCTGAGTTCTTTCAAGATTCATTCACATTATACCACTGGGATTTATGAGCCACTGGGAGGTTGGAATATGATTTGAATTTAAGACGGAACTTATTCCTCTCTCAAACAGAGATAATGTTTTAGAGGTACATTAGTCCATTCTCATATTGCTATAAAGAATTTTCTGAGACTGGGTAATTTATAAAGCCAAGAGATTTAATCGACTCACAGTTCCATTTGGATGGGGAAGCCTCAGGAAACTGACAATCATGGAAGAAGGGGAAGGAATCATATATTTCTTTACATGATGGCAGGAAGGAGAAGTGCTGAGCAAAAGGGGGAAAATCTCCTTATAAAACCACCATATCTCCAGAGAACTCAGTCACTATCACAAGAACAGCATGAAGGCAATTGCCTCCATGATTCAATTACCTTCCACCAGGTTCTTCTCATGACATATGGGGATAACGGGAACTACAATTCAAGATGAGATTTGCATGGGGACACAATCAAGCCATGATATTTCACCCCTTCCCCCTCCAAAATCTCATGTACTTACATTTCAAAACATAACCATGCCTTCCCAGTAGTAGCTTTACAGGATACCACAACCCTCCTGGCTGTTTTCACAGGTTGACATTTAGTGTCTGTGGCTTTTCCAGATGCATGGTGCAAGCTTTCATTGGATCTACCATTCTGGGGTCTGGTGGGTCTAGTGGCCCTCTTCTCACAGCTCCACTTGGCAGTGACCCAGTGGGAGCTCAATGTGGGGGCTCCAACCCCACATTTCCTCTCCACACAGCCCTAGCAGAGGCTATACATTAGAGTTCTGCCTCTGCAGCAAACTTCTGCCTGGACATCAGGCATTTCCATATATCCTCTGAAATCTAGGCAGAGCTTCCCAAACTTCAATTCTTGATATCGGTGCACCTGCAGGCTCAACACCATGTGGAAACTGCCAAGGTTTGGGGCTTGCACCCTGCAAAGCCATGGCTTGGGCTATATCTTGGTCACTTTTCGCCATGGCTGGGACATAGGGCACCAAGTCCTGAGACTGCACAAAGCAGCAAGGCCCATAGGCCAAGCCCACAAAACCATTTTTCCCTCCGAGACCTCCAGGCCTGCGATGGGAGGGGCTGCTGTGAAGACCTCTGACATGACCTGGAGATATTTTCCACATTGTCTTGGCAATTAACATTTGGCTTCTCCTTACTTATGCAAACTTTTGCAGCTGGCTTGAATTTCTCCTCAGAAAATGAGATTTTCTTTTCTATCACATCATCAGGCTGCAAATTTTCTGAAATTGTATGCTCTTATTTCCTTTTAAACTTAAGTTTCAATTCCAAAGTATATATTTATGAATACATAATGCTAAATGCTTTTAATAACACCCAAATCACCTCTTGAATGCTTTGTTACTTAGAAGTTTCTTCTGCCAGATACCTTAAATAATCTCTCTCATGTTCAAAGTTCCACAGATCTTAGAGCAGGGGCAACATGCCTCCAGTCTCTTTGCTAAAGCATAGCAAGAATCACCTTTATTCCAGTTCCCAACAAGTTCCTCATCTCCATCTGAGACCATCTCAGCATAGACTTCATTGTCCATATCACTAGCAGCATTTTGATCAAAGCCATTCAACCAAGTCTCTAGAAAGTTCTGAAATTTCCCACATCTTCCTTTTTTTTTTTTCACCCTCCAAACAGTTCCAACATCTGCCTCTTACCCAGTTCCAAAGTCACTTCCACATTTGTGGGTACGTTTATAGCAGCACCTTACTCTTTGCAGTACCAATTTACTGTATTAGTCCATTCTCATGCTGCTATAAGGAACTGCCTGATACTGGATAATTTATAAAGGAAAAAGGTTTAATGACTCACAGTTCTGCATGGATGGGGAGGCCTCAGGAAACTTACATTCGTGGTAGAATGGGAAACAAATATGTCATTCTTCACATGATGGAAGGAAGGAGAAGTGCCAAGCAAAAGGGGTAAAAGCTCATAATAAAACCAACAGATCGCCTGAGAACTCACTCACTATCATGGGAACAGCAAGAGGGTAACT
This sequence comes from Pan paniscus, assembly GCF_029289425.2. Taxonomy (NCBI): domain Eukaryota; kingdom Metazoa; phylum Chordata; class Mammalia; order Primates; family Hominidae; genus Pan; species Pan paniscus. The sequence continues at coordinate 114,007,828 of NC_073254.2, forward strand.
GTCCCCACGATTCAATTACTCTCCACTGGGTCCCTTCCATGAAATGTGGGAATTATGGGAACTACAGTTCAAGATGAGATTTGGGTGGGGATACAACAAAATCATATCAAGAGGCTCTCACATTTCAATATGGATCACATGGGTATAATGGGGATATAGATCAGGGAAGCCAAGGGTTTCTTGATATATTGCAATGGAGCAGGTCATCACAGCAGAACACTGTCTCTTGAGGGCAGTACAATGAGTGGTAATGACAATATTCTCTAAAGATTACATGAAGGGTTTTGGCAAGTATATTTCTTCTTCTCGATGTACTCATGGAGACCTATTTGACTCAGCCATAAAGACCCCTAAGACAGTTGGAGAAGTGGAAGTGTTTCCACTAAGTGTGTCATAGCCTTCTAGATCTATTCTCCTTTCTATCCCCATAACCACCTGCATTTTAAAAATTAGTAACAAGCTGTAGTAAGAAGTCTCGGAGATGTTGGAACTTCAAATGTAGGGTGTGTATATTTTACTAGTTTAGTTGTCATTTCAAAGAATTGAAAGAATTAGTCCTTCAAAAGACATGTTAGTTGGTATTTTAGGACAGCAGAATAGAGGGATCACACAATGTCCAAGTAAGTTTTAGGGTCCGTAGTGTGAGATAATCTCTTAGGCAAGAGGAAAATATAGAACAATATGAAAGGATAAAATAACAAGTTTACTGCTTGTACAGTGGCAACTGGAGAAATGTGCAAGAGGGTTTCAAAAAGTTCATAGGAAAATGGAATTAAATGATAAAAATAAAAACTGTAAACTTTATTTCTCATACTGAGCTCCATTAAGTTCAAGACACTTTTGAAAGCAATGACATGAGTCATTTAGTCCATTTCTAAAGAAATGAAGGTCCTGGGAATTAGCCATGTGAATGCAGTCTTATTACATTATTAATTAAAGAAAATGGGTGCCCTTTATAGTTTTTTTTTTTAAGAATAGTGATATGGTTTGTCTGTGTCCCCACCCACATCTCATCTTGAATTGTACCTCTCATAATTCCCACGTGTTGTGGGTGGGACCTGGTGGGAGATAATTAAATCTTGGGGGTAGTTTTCCCAAACTGTTCTCATGGTAGTGAATAAGTCTCACAAGTTCTGATGGTTTTATAAGGAGTCCCCCCTTTCACTTGGGCCTCATTCTCTCTTTTCCTGCTGCCAAGTAAGATGTGCCTTTGTTCTTCCCTTGCCTTCTGCTATAATTGTGAGGCTTCCCCAGCCATGTGGAACTGTGAGTCCATTAAATCTCTTTTTCTTTGTGAATTATCTTTATATTGGTATGTCTTTATCAGCAGTGTGAAAACAGACTAATACAATTAGAAAGTGAAAATAAATCCAAATAAGATAATCAAGACTGTAAGGTGGATGCCTAATGATTTCATATCAAAATTCTCACAAATTGCCCTTGTTTGATGAGAGAAGTGAGCAAGCAGGAGCATTCTCTTGGTGAGGAAATGCTGGTGAAGATTTCCTAGGCATTTTTCTGCTAAAACTATGACTAACTTTCTGAAAACACTCTCGTAATAAAAAGATGTTATTGTTCTTTGGCCCTCCACAAAGTCAACAGAAGAAATACCTTGAGCATCCCCCCAAAACTACTGCCATGGCCTTTGATCTTAACTGGTTAACATTTGCTTTGACTGGACCACTTTTGCTTCTTGGTAGCCATTGCTTTGATTGTGCTTTGTCTTCAGGATCATATTGGTAAAGCCATATTCAACCTACTATAACAATTCATTAAAGAAATGCTTTATGATGGAATAATTTACATTCCTTTGGGTATATACCCAGTAATGGAATTGCTGGATCACATGATATTTCTGGTTCTAGATCCTTGAGGAATTGCTACACTGTCTTCCACAATGGTTGAACTAATTTATATTCCCAACTGTGAAAAAGTGATCCTATTTCGGCCAGGCGCAGTGGCTCACACCTATAATCCCAGCACTTTGGGAGGCTGATGCAGGTGGATCTCGGGGTCAGGAGATCGAGACCATCTTGGCTAACACAGTGAAACCCCGTCCCTACTAAAAATACAAAAAATTAGCCGGGCATGGTGGCAGTCACCTGTAGTCCCAGCTACTCAGGAAGCTGAGGCAGGAGAATGGTGTGAACCCGGGAGGTGGAGCTTGCGGTGAGCCAAGATCACGCCACTGCAGTACAGCCTGGGTGACAGAGCGAGACTCTGTCTCAAAAAACAAAACAAACAAACAAAAAAAGTGATCCTATTTCTCCACAGCCTTGCCAGCATCTATTTTCTCTTGACTTTTTAATAATCACCATTCTAACTGGTATGAGATAGTATCTCATTGTGATTTTGATTTGCATTTCTCTAATGATCAGTGATGTTGAGCTTTTTTTCATGTTTCTTGGCCACATAAATCTCTTCTTTTGCGAAGTGTCTCTTTATGTCCTTTGCCTACTTTTTGATGGGGTTGCTTGTTTCTTTCTTGTAAATTTCCTTAACTTCATTGTAAATTCTGGATATTAGACCTTTGTCAGATGGGTAGATTGCAAAAATTTTCTCCTATTCTATAGGTTGCCTGTTTGCTCTGAGGATACTTTCTTTTGTTGTGTAGAAGCTCTTTAGTTTAATTAGATACCACCTGTCAATTTTCACTTTTGTAGAAATTGCTTTTGGTGATTCATCATAAAATATTTGCCTATTCTGTTATAATGACACATTAATGAGTATGTTTATTCCAGAACTATTCACAATAGTAAAGACATGGAATCAACACAAAGGTCCATCAACAATAGACTGCATAAAGAAAATGTGGTACACATACACCATGCAATACTATGCAGCCATTAAAAGAAATGAGACCATGTCCTTTGTGGGGACATGGATGGAGCTGGAAGCCATTATCCTCAGCGAACTAACACAGGTACAGAAAACCAAACACCCCATGTTCTCATTCATAAGTGGGAGCCGAACAATGAGAGCACATGGACACAGGAATAGGAACAACACCCACCAAGGCCTTTCAGGGGAGTAGGGGGAGGGAGAGAATCAGGATAAAAATGTATGCGGGGTTTAAAACCTGGGTGATGGGTTGTTAGGTGCAGCAAACCACCGTGGCACACGTTTACTTATGTTACAAATCTGCACATTCTGCACATGTATCCTGAAAATTAAAATAAAATTAAAGAAAATAAAATAAATGTTTCAGGACCTTGATCTCACTTGAAAATTTCCATTGAAAGCTCTGCTCTTGTCTGGAGCTGATCTGGGCACAACAGTTTTGGTACCCATTGAGTAGAAAGTTTGCTCAACCATAATTTTTTAGTAAAAATTGTGTAAGCTGAACCACTTGAGATGTCTATGGTGTTGGCTATTGTTTATTCTGTTGTCAGTCATTTTCAATTAGGTCACAAAAAAGATTAAACTTTTCCTAGTGAATTGATGTGGATGGTCTGCTGCTGTGGGCTTCATCTTTAACACCATCTTGTCTCTTCTTAAAATGAATCATCTATTTGTAAACTGTTGACTTATTTGGGGCATTGTCATGAAGCATCAATGATTTCACCATTCTTCTACTCAATTTTCACAATAAGTTTAATAATTTGTTCTTTATCTTAGCAGAATTCATGTTGCTCTTATGGGGTCTCTTCTCAAATTGTCTTATTCTTAGTGCCTCAAGCTGGATCCTTTACAGACATGTTATAACAAGTTTGTATGAGTTTATTTTGGTGCAAAAAATTGAAATCCATGCATAATTTTTTCATAATACACACATTCCCTGAACTTTTAAAAGCCATCTTGTATAGGATTGATCATATTTGTGCACATTTGCATGTATGTTTGTGATTATGAGTGAGAGTAGTTAGATTTGAAGAAGAAATCACATATTTCTAATATTTTGTCTTACTTTTAGGCACTATCAACTTGCTTTTTATTATAAACATGTTCATATAACTAGTAAGTACATTAGAAATAAATAAAATAAGAGTTCAAATATTTAAACTATGTAGTATGTTGTAGGGGGCCAAGGGAAAATTCTCCTTTGCCTTCTATGTGTTTGCTGAAAAGTCAACTTGGAAAAGGTAGGTTAATTGCAGAAAAGGCATACAAATTGTATTAACATGTACAGGGGAAGAACCACAGAGTGATGACATGCTTCCCAAGGGGGTTCAGAAGCTAATATACCATCCTGGGAAGACAGGTTATGTCAGGGAATAGAAGATGAATTCTGCTGAGGAACAATAAGTGATTACTAGGGAGAATGAATGGCTCAGAAAACAGAGATTAACTTCTAAATAGTTTTCTTTGGAATTTGAATGAGTGGGAGACACAGAGGTTATCTTGTGAAATGGTTTGTTAGGGTGTGTTTGCATTCTTGGTCTTACAGAGAGGAGAAAAAACAATGTTCTCCTTGGTGGTTCTGGATCTTAGGCAGATAAAAAAATTCAATTTCATCCTGCTCTTTCAGAGGGATGGAGGATGTTAGGTATGTAGAGAAGGTTTGAGAGACCTTGAAGCTTCTTCAGTTCAGCCTGTCAAAGTGCCATATTTTGGAGTGTCTGTTTCTGAGCCCCCGACAATGTCAATAAAACACAGCCTGTATGTTTTACATATACAATTCTAAGTATAATCTATTGAATTATTTAATCAGATCTCTCTTTACTATGACTCATATCTTCTGGGACTTAGCAGTGTTTTAAGCTTTACCTATTGTACGGTTCCATGTGGTCTTGGACTTGTTTTGCACAGTAACTTACCTGGAGAATGCTGCATCTCTCTGTCTTTGTCTCAGGACAATTTGTGGGACCTGCTATGTATTCATATGTGTTTTGGAATTGCAGAGGTACATCTCTGAAAGCAATGCTCAATTAGCATGAGATGTGACTCTGTGGGTAAATGTTTTTCTCTTTCATCCTTCAGGTGAACAATTTTAAGGTGCATTCCTATATAGCTCTTTAGAAGGTCCTAGCAGGACTGATTCATAGTTTTCCACAGTAGAGAAGACAACTCAGTACCACACTTGGCCATTATCACTCCTTCTTTCTCTGTTTTAGTCTCTTCAATCTTCACAGTTGTTAACTGAGCTCACAACCCCAAATAAATTCTTTCTCAAGTTGAGAACTTGTTTTATGCTTTGTTTCCTGGGGACTGTGGATTTCAGGCTAGAAAAATTCATTCTCATTATGAAAATATTATGTCCAAATAGAAAATGTATTAAAGAATACTGAAATGTGAAAGAAAAAATAAAGTCCCCATTATCTGGTAGGCAGTGATAATAATTGTTCATTATTACCTGGTTTCAAAAATGCAATTTGGTAATTTATTATTAATATTTTCCCAGTTTGGATTTTATAAGTAAAATTTTATTAATGTCTAGATTTAAAAAGTCTTATACATATTCTAACAATATATTTTTAGATATACAGTATTTGGGTCAAGGTCATATTATATAAAATTCTTATACCTATTATAAAATTGTTTACTTGTAATGTATCAGATTACTACCACTTGACATTTATAAAAGAACTAATTTAAGCCTTCACTTGCCAACACTATTATATTTTATTCTTTTAACAATTTATGGATCATAAAATAATATTTCATTGATGTAATTTGAATATCTGTACAAACTAAACTATTTTTGAATATGCTTTGTGGACATTTCAATTTTTCTTTTCCAATTTATTTTATTCAATTTGTCTTCTATTATTACAACAAAAATAGTCTTAACTGAAATAATTGGTGCATCTAATTTTATTTTTAATTTGTTTTTATGCTTACTGATTTGATTTTTAAATGTCTGGTCTTATACCAAATTAAACTAGGATCTCTCTACCCTTTTTCCCTCCATTAAAAAGATGCAAATCCCTTCCTACAAAACTTCTGGCTATTTTTGCGCTCTCTACAGTCATACTTCATTTCCCTTTAATATTCAATTTCACAAAAGAAACAGAACCTATAGACTGGCAATATAGGGTGAAGACTAGAGTACACTTTCAATTCTCCCCATATCCTTTCTATTTAGAGATTTCATAACATGGAACTGTTCCCTCTAAATTTTGCAATGCATTTTTTTATTCTAATCTTACCTCATTCCAATTGGCTTTTCAGATATTTCTAGTACAACTGTCATCATTCTATATTAGGATCTCCAGTCTACCACTTTTTATGAGTCCTCTCATTAGCTTTTTTCTTTCCTGTCACAATCTTCCTCCACAGCTTAAAATCCTAGATCAATTATTGTTAACTTTCTTACAACACATAAACTTTATTTACCCTCTACTTTTGTTGCCTCAGTAGTCAAAAGTGTAACCCTGAATGAATGCAATTAGTGTTAGATTTTATTTTTGCCTATATCGAGGGGAGTCAAACACTACTGGAATAAGTCACACAAAAGAAAACTATACCCAAAGAAGTATCAATTATAACCTAAAAAAAACATCAATTACCAATATCACTTCCCCCCTTGCAATCTTAGTATGAGCCTTTGCATAATTCATACATTTTCCATCAGTCATAACCATTTTGATTCATGTCCATCTGAGTCCTCACTGAGTTTACCCTCACATTGCCTTATACTTTACAATGAAAATATAAGTAATTATATTTATTACCATGAGATATGTCCCCATTCTGTTCTTGCTAAAATAGAGGAAATCTTTCTTCTTCTACTGAGAATTAACCCTTTCTTTGGGCCCTGTAACCACTTCTCAAATAGGTCCTTTATAAAAACTTTTAAATTGGCTTAAACCTTTTCATTAAAAAAATAATAACCTAGAGCATCAGGGGAATGATTCCCCAACTACCCCCAATCTATTTACCCAGCCTCTTTAGCTCTCCGTCAATCTGTCTTTATTTCTATACTCTTCATTGGGACCCCGTTTGTCTCAAATCAAATAACTTTAAGGTTATCAGTGGCTTCTACAGTGCTAAATACATGGGATATACTTAAATCTATATAGTGAAATCTCTGGTCATATCTAGCTCTTTTAGCCACTTCATCTGGCATAAGAATCTCTAATTACTACAAATAATTTTTGCTGTGAGATTTAGTTGGAATTGACGGTACTCTTGAAATCCCAAGCAGGACTACCAAATCGTAATACTTCATCCATGTTACTAAATAGCTAGGAAAGAATAAGCACATGATCAAGCAAAGTCAATCACAGAAACTATCATTCCCTTGCTGCTCTGTGAGCTTATTTCCCATATTATTCCTTTGAAAAAAGGATAAGAAACAACAGCACCAAGAGTGGTTAAAAGAATTTGCTCCTGAGCTTGACTGTTCACCAGTTTGTGTCCCTTCTTTCATAGAAGGGATTAAATATACGAATTTTATATTGTTTACAATAATACAGCTAGATCCTTACCGGGAGCAGAAGAGAGGAAGAACGTAATTTTAATTACCTGGGACATCAGACTCTGGTGACAGTGTACATGCTCACATTGGTTTGTGTCTCTAACAGAGCTCAATTCTGGCTCTGAAAGTAGACAGGAGCCTGATCTTCATCTTCCACTGTCATTTTTTGGACATATTGTTTTCTAATCTTTATGTCAGCCACAAGCTGATTAATTCACATTTGTGTATTTGCTCCAAAAGTAAAGTTTATCTTTGGTTCTGGTAACATGGAATTCTTTATTCCTGTTTTCATTGAGACTCTTACACTTTTTTTATATCTTTGTGTCTATTTGAATAAGAGCAGATCCTATGCTGTTAACTCTCTGCCATTTCAAGCTATATTTCTCTAGGGCATGTAACTCTCTGTCATTAGTATTAGTAATTGTAATTACTATTAGTAGTATCCTTAATTTATCCCCAAATATGAGCCAAGCATGGTGCTAAGCACTTTATATGGATTCCATATTTTTATCCTCCTACGAAAACTTCAAAATTACACTTTTATTCATTTTACTAGTGAATAAACAGCTTTAGCGAGGTTACATGAATGACAATCATCACAAAACTGATTACAAATGAACAGGGATTTGAGTCAGGTTCTTTGCTCCAAAGTTGATATAATGTCCATTCTGTGATGCTGACTATCTTTTAAGGATTTTCGTACATATGTCCTTGTGTATGTATGTCACACTGTCTTTTAGCACTTAATTTTTTTTTTGGTGAATTGACTATTATACTTTTTCATAAATATCAGCATGCATAGAAAACAAATTTAAAAATTTAAATTCATAATATAAATGAGTAATAATTTAACTATTTTTTCCTAACAATTTTTAAATTATAATTTATTTAAATTTTATTTATCTTAATTTTTTCATTATATTTACTTACTATTTTCAGCTACAGAAAAACAGAAAAAGTTACCCTTTTATTTTAAGTAATTTATTGTAATAAATTCTTATAGATCAGTATTTTTCTTCTCATAGCTAGCCATTTTTCAAATCATTCATATTTTTCTAGGCATTTGTTTCATTTATTTCTTGAAGCAAGATTTGCAATATAGTACATGCTAAATGCCAGGAAAAACAAATAGAACCTAGGCACATTTCCAGTGAAAGATAGATTCATGTTGCATTGGTTGTGATTGAATAGGATATTTAATTACAAAGTGAGAAGTGACCTTTGGAAACAGCAGTTAAAGTTAATTTGATATGGTTAATAAGCCAAATAGAGGAGGGCGAATTGAGTATAAAGGACTCCTTTTCTAGTGATTAAACACACAGGCATTGTTAAGAGTGACATTTATTCATTCCTAGAACTGAAGTTACTTACATGTGATAATTAGCCAAAAATCTTTAAAACTAAGTGATATATTAAATGTCCCTTTTTATTTATACAAAAGGTTTGTTTAAATAATTTTTCACATAAATAAAAATACAAAAAGAAGTAATTGCTTTGCACATGATGTACTTACATTAGGATGGACCAGAGAGATTCTGTTTACAGAATCCAGAATTCAAATATTAGCTGTATTCCTTCCATTAATTTGATCTGGGAATAATTGGAGATTCAGTTGATAAAGTCTTTGGGATTCATAGTTTAAAATGATGCCTCTTTATTAGATTTCTATGGGGACTCAGAAGACACTATCCCAAATTATGGTGCTTTGACAACTATAGAAGCAACTCTGAGGTCTCTCTGACCACCCCTCTCTGTCACCTCTCCTATCTCTCAACCTTCCGTCTCTCCCAAAGTTCAGGATGATGCTTTTCTCTGTTATTCCCTTATCTGCATGAAGACTGGACCCACCAAAGAAAACTTGATTGCTGCCAATCCCCTTCCCGAAATCTCATTATCTAGCCCAGAAAAAGTAAACTGAGGAATGCAACCACACCTGGACAGAGTTTTTCACAAGATAATGTTTACCTATTGCAAATTCCAAAGAGAATCATTTATAAGCTAATTTCTATCTCCCAGTTCCATTAATTCTCCCTAATAGTCAATTTACTGTCTCTTGAAAGAATTGTCTACTTTCCCTCTCTCCCCATTTCCCCTGTGAAGAAGGGTATATTAGCATCTGTACCTCATTGGGTTATTGAGTAATCATTTTTCTGTGATTGCCCAGTGTTAGGTATATTAAATAAATCGCCTATTTTTCTGTCTACTGTTGTCACCACACCACAGGTTCATTTTGCCTGCTGCCCAGATAGAGCTGATTTTTCAAGACAGGGGAATTGCAATAGAGAAAGATTTAATACATGTAAAGACTGCTAAACAGGAGACTGGAGTTTTATTGTTACTTAAATCAACTTCCCCAAAAATCCAGAGGCTAGGATTTTGTAATGATAGTTTGGTGGGCAGGGGGCTAGGGAATGGAAAATGCTGATTGTTTGGTTTGGAGATGAAATTATAGGAAGTCAAAGCTGTCCTTTTGCACTGAATCAGTTCCTGCGTGTGGACCATAAAACCAGATAAGCCAGTTTACCAGTCCAGGTGGTGCCAACTGATCCATCAGAATGTAGGGTCTAAAAAACACCTCAGACACCAACCTTAGGTTTACAATAGTGATGTTATTCATAACAGCAACTGAGGATGTTAAGAATCTTGTGGCCTCTGGCTTCATGACTCCTGACCTGTAATTTCTAATCTTTCAGCTAATTTGTTGGTTTGACAAAGGCAAACTGGTTTTCAAGCAAGGACAGAGTTTGTTTCAAAGTTAAACTATAAACTAAATTCCTGTCAAAGTTAGTTCAGCCTATGCCCAGGAATGAACTAGGGAAGCTTGGAAGTTAGAAGCAAGATGGAATTGGTTAGGTCAGATCTCTTTCACTGTCATAATTTTCTTACTGTTATACTCTTTGCAAAAGTGGTTTCACTGTCAGTTCATTTTCAGCAAATCTTCAGAGGTCTGAGAAGAAACTTTCCCTTGGTTTCTACAAATTCCATCCTCTTTGGTGTGTACCAAATTTGATAAGGCTGTTTGTTTACTTGCATATTTTAGACTAATGGATTTCAAAAGATTTTAGATAGGAAAATTACTGACTAAAAATAGAAGAAAATCAAGTATCTCCAGGAAAGGAATCATTCTCCTCCAGATATGTAGAAGTCAGTTACAGTAGCCCTAATAAGCTTTAGAAGATCAAAAAATAAAAAATAAAATAAAATCTGGTGACAGTAATTTTAGGCAATCATTAAAAGAACCTGAAGTTGGGGGTGGAGCTGAGAACAGTGAGTCATATCATCTTTCCTGTTTTATCATTTAGTCTTTTTGTGCATAGAACCAGAAGGCACTTGCATTTGCTAAGAGAACGTTTTGTTGCTTTCTTGTACTATGCAAAATGCAGATACTAACTACACAATATTTTAGTAAAATAAAAGACTGAGGCATTGTTTACAAATTCATGGTCAATGTTAATTCAGGTAAACTGCTTTTTAAAAATCAAAAACCACAGAACAAACTTTAAGTCAAAGGGAAGGAAGTTAGATATCAGTTCTTGAAAATTGAGATAAAACTTGAAGTTCCTATATCGATTTGGCTATTATGTTTGTTAGATTGCATATATCAAGTTTAGTGATACAATTCAAGATAAGTGAATTCTGGATAAAATTGAATTTGAACTGGGTAGGTACAGTTATTCCTGAACTTTGGCTGCCAGGAAGATGTTTAATGATGTTATACCGGAAGTGCCAAGTCACTTCCCATTAGAAGATCAGCTTTACTTGGAAGTGTGATGATGAATTGCTTTTCCCAACAGAGGGATCAGACAATAGACTCATGTCTGCCAATGTCACATAAGAGATAGTATGGATTACAACACAGAACAAAGATTCCCCAGGAGTCTCCAGTTGGAGGAAAAGAGATGCTATTAAAAAAAAAAAAAAAAAAGGAAGAACAACAACAAAAAAACCCAGAAAGCTCTTCACAAAGCAGAAAGGAAGAGGCACTCTTATAGAATTAAGCTATTAAAAGTTTCAATTTAACTCTTAAAATCACAATGAATATATTTGTAGCATCTCTGAGACAAAACAGCTGCTATCTATCACAGAATAAGGCATTATAGATAAAGAAACTTTGTTAAATACTGGAAGGAGAGCAGCAGCAGAGACAGTAAAGGGGAACAAGCCAAACCAACCGGAAAGATGACAATTTAGCAATGGAAAATAATAGTATTTATAGTTCATGCTATAACAAACTACAGAGGTATACACACCTCATCATAGAGTAGTGGTTTATTGTATTTCCAGAAATCATATTTTTTCCTTAAATATTCCAAGTTTTTAATCACAAGCATTATTGCTTGCAGACCATTAGACAAGGGGAATGAAGATTAAAAAGTACAAGGGAAACAGGTGCTACTGGTGAGAATGTGAAGAAATGGGCACTCACACTGCTAGAGATAATTTGGCAATATAAAAAAATAGGTTTTCATATCCTTTGATAGAGCATCTTTACTTCTGGAATTGATCCTAAAATATAGTGAGGCCAGGAACAAGTATTTATATTGTTCCCAAACAGCTGAAAAACAGTTTTCAGCTGTTCCAGGAAGAACATCAGGTGCTGTGCAAAAATCAATATTGGAACAGAAAATGAGGGTAGCAGTGTCCAATATGATTCCCAGGTTTGCGTATTAGGCAGTGCTGGGCAGGTTTATACATTCAATTTGTAATTGATTGTAGTTATTTAAGAATAAAATAATTTCCTATTTTTATGTGTATTATTTTTTCAATGACATCCCAATATTATATTAGGATGTTCATTGTCATTTTTAATTATGAAAAAATTGACATGATGATTAATTTTTATGTCAACATGACTGGGCCACGGGATGCCCAGATATTTGGCTAAACATTATTTTGGGTGTGTCTATAAGGGTGTTTTTGGATGAGATTAACATTTGAGTAGGTAGACTGAGTAAAGTTGACTGCCCTCCCCAATGGAGTGGGCTTCATCCAATCGGTTGGAGGTCTGGATGGAACAAAAGGGCTGAGTAAGGGAGAATCTGCTCTTTGACTGTTTTCAAACTAGAACATTGGTCTTTTTCTGCCTATGGACTCAGACTTGAACTGGAACTGGAACTGTCACTATTGATTCTCCTGGTTTTCAGGTTTCTGGACTCAGACTGAAGCTATACTGGCAGCTCGCCAGGGTTTCTAGAATGCTGACAACAAATTTTGAAACTTCTAGACTCCCAAATCATGTGAACCAATTCCTTATAATAAATTCCTCTCTTTATCAATCTATAAAGATAATTGTTCAAAAACAAGTAATGTATTTAAATGTACATTGATCATCCCATACTCATGCTCTTTCAAGAAATCTGGAATCAAACACTGCCTTTCAGACAATCCATGCAGTATAGTATTTTCTCTTCAGGATCGTACTATTAAAATGGCATATTACATACAGTACACTGGAATTTAAATGAAGTGAGCTTTTATGACTCCCTAAAGTATTTCCAGGATTATATTTGCTTGACACATTTTATACTAACTATAGTAGATTAAACTTCAACTAAAATTTGCCCCTCTGTCCTGAGAAGTACAGTCTAATTGTTCATCCCATTCAATCTGTACTGCACCTGTATCTTCTGTGACTGATAGAAGTAATAATGTGCCGATTTGGGGCCTAGTCTTTAAGCAGCTTCCATTCTGTTCTTTGGAATATGGCCGTCAGGCTGCCAGGCAGCCATATGGAGAGACCCATGAGGCAGACAATTTAAACCTCCTCTTCAGTTTCCCTCCTAAGTTCTCAGCTAAAGCCAGAACCAACTTCTTAGCCATAAAGGTGAGCCATCTTCAAATTGATCCTCCCATTTCAGTTAAGTCTCCCTACCGTAGACCACATAGAGCAAGGATGAGGTATTCCTTCGGAGCCCTGTCTAAACTGCGAAACCAAATCCATGAAAAAATTAGTGATGCTTGTCTCCATATTAGCCTGTGGCTTCCAAACTATCTATTGAGACACCATGGGGTACTATAAGAAACCCTTTAGGAGTTCCATGAGATATTTTAAGTTTGAGAGAGAAACACAACAGTATTTGACACCTGACAGATATTGTATGTTTACTAGTTTCATGCAGTTCACTGTTTCAACATTAGAATGGGCTACAATTTCCAGTGACATCATATCTTTACCAAGCTGGGTTTTCAGCTGTTCCAGGAAGGACATCAGGTGCTGTGCAAAAATCAATATTGGAACAGAAAATGAGGGTAGCAGTGTCCAATATGATTCCCAGGTTTGTGTATTAGGCAGTGCTGGGCAGGTTTATACATTCAATTTGTAATTGATTGTAGTTATTTAAGAGTAAAATAATTTCCTATTTTTATGTGTATTATTTTTTCAATGACATTACTTTTTAAAGATATAAACACTTATTAAATTATATTCTCTTAACTTCTTAATAAACAGAACTGTGTTTTTTCTAAGAGTACTGTCAAGAAATACTACTGAGACACTAAGAGTTTCATAAATGGAAAATTTGGAAATCTGTGCTGTAAGTCCTCAAAAAATACTATTTGGTCCATAAAATAAATATTTAATTTCTTATGAAGTGTCTTTGATAAAACTACTTAGTTAAAAATATTCAATAAGAACATATATAACATGCAATAGCATACTATGATCTGTATTTTATAGGATTCAAATATATATGTACCCATTTTTGAATAAGAACTGAAAGTAAATATGACAAAATATTAATAGTGTTCAATTTTAGTTAATAGATTATGTGTTATAGACAAACAAAAGTTTCAGACTCTGATATCAATTTTTTTCCCTAGATTCTATTACTATTTGTGTGACTTTGAATATGTTAAATTTTTGTGCTTTGGTTTCTTCATCTGTAAAATAAATATAATTATAGGAACGAATTCATAGAACCCTTCTGGGAATGAATGACTTTTGTAAAATTTGGTTACGATAGGTAGAATAAAATTCAATAAATATTAGCAATGATGGTAATGGTAATAACTTAATTCTATTCTTTATGCCTTATAAAATTAACTTATTTACATGGATAAATGTCATTAGAAATGTTGTTAAAGCAGAGGCATTGATATTACTCTTGTCTGCGCTACATATAAATGTTTTTTTCCAATTTGTTCCCTTTCTCCTTCTCTTCCCTGTTCTCCAGGGTTCTGATCTTCCTCACAGATTCTGATGAAAGTATAGTGGGGCATCACATGGTGAACTCTACAGAAATTATGTATTCCATAAGCTACACTAAACTAAAAATATGTTGGTGAGGGATTTTTCATGATACTAAATGAAGAAATAAAATGAATAAAAATCCAAGATTGAACCTGAAATTTAGCTGGGGACATTTAGCTTAAAGCATCAGTTCTCACTGTACTTCGAAAAATTTAGCAGGAGAAGTCCAAAAGTAAAGCAAGATGTGGTAATACAAATGGGTCATAGCAAGTGCTCTAGATAATGAGGGGATGCAGATGTCTTGTTGCCATTTGTGCCATTCACATTTATGTGCATGCGTGTGTGTGTGTGTAGCAAAGCCTCAGTTTTAATAAACTGGGCACACTTCAAATTATTATCATGTGGGATACTTGCACATGTAAATGTAAATAGACTGAGATTATACAGTTAATAAATTTGAGAAAACTTGTCTTAATAATGCCCAGAAAAAACCAAAACCCTTTTTGGCCTTATTATGTGACTTGTCTACCTAATAGTAATGGCTTTCAAAGTGTGATATGAGTGTATACTTCAGCTTCCTCATGTTGAGCATGTCTTTTTTTTTAAGAAAAAATAATAATTTGTTAATATATTAGAAAAAATAAATTATTTGCTTAACTTGAACACTAAGTGATACAAACATTTCGTCTATAATGATATAAAACTTTTATCAGTCCCATTACTGTGTATATATATATTGCAAAGATACATGCATGCATATGTTTATTACTGCACTATTCAAAATAGCAAAGACATGGAATCAACCCAAAGGCCCACCAATGATAGATTGGATAAAGAATATATGGTACATATACACCATGGATACTATGCAGCTATAAAAAAGAATGAGCTCATGTCCTTTGTGGGGACATGGATGGAGCTGGAAGCCATTATGCTCAGCAAACTAATGCAGGAACAGAAAACCAAATACTGCACATTCTTACTTATAAGTAGGAGCTGAACAATGAGAACACATGAACATAGGGAGGGGAACAGCTCACACTGGGGCCTGTTGGGAGGTAGATGGGGGAGGGAAAGCATTAGGAAAAATAGCTAATGCATGCTGGGCTAATACCTAAATGATGGGTTGACAAGTGCAGCAAACCACCATAGCACATGTTTACCTATGCAACAAACCTGCACATCCTATACGTGTACCCTAGAACTTAAAATAAAAAAATTTAAAAATATATCATTTATTTAAGTTAAAATATGATTTGGTTTAACTGTATTTAATGTTTAGATGTGGCATAAAACATAATACTAACATATGACTTAAAAAGTTTTAGGAATCATTGCGCTAACAGAATTGATTTGACAAATTAGACATAGGAATAGGATCAGGGAAAGGATGAATAACATTATGTCCTGAATATTTTGTTAGCAGAGTAAAATAGCATTGTTCTATTCACTGTAACTTCACTTTCTAATTTAAAAACCCAAAATACCTTTTGTTCCTTGCATTTGACATGTGATATTGTGAATGTGTCACAGTAAAGGCCAATCCTTGATTGGTGATCTTTTCCAGATGACTGGCAAGGGCACCAGGGGGTTCCACCGCAGCTTGCATCAGTCAACTAAGAGGGCAGACATTCCTGCTGCCCATCTAATGAACTTTCCACATGCTGATAAATACATCCCCTTTCCATAAAGAATACATTTTCTAACCTGAATTTTTAACTGTCATAAGAAGGGCAGCTCTCAATACACATAAAATCTGTCGTTGTAGAGTTAGACTCACATAGGGAAAATTAAAGTACTTTCCGATCAAAGAATCAATTTCAGTTATTAAGCACTTGTTTTATTATTCTCTAAAAAGCTAACCATTATTTTTTGAAACAGGAAACTATTTTATGCATAACTGAAAGTTCTAAGTTTTATATAAGGAAAGAAAATAGTGAAGACTTAAGGAAACTAATACAAATATTTGTGAGCATGTGTGAAAATCAGAAACGTTTATCTTTCTAGCATGAATTTTACCATAATATTAGACTTTTCTAATAGTTCTAATATTCATTGCAACTTCAAATTTTATTTCTTAATAAGTAACAGTAATGTCTGTTTAATAGGCACTCATTAAACTTTCAAGATAATTAGAAACTTTGTCTCATATGTTCTTAAAATAAAGATAAATTTCAAAATAATTGGAAACTATATCTTATAAGTTCTATGTCTATGTTGGCTAAAATAAAGTATAACGTGTCATAATTCTTTAGGTATTTCTTAATAAAATGTTAGTTTTTACATGGTACTATTTATCCACAGGTAGAAATTGTTCTAATGTTTTACATAAATTCTTCATGTCAGTAAGAGGACTAGCAATAATAATTTTTCAAATAATAATTGTTTTAGTAAAAAAAAGGCTTTATGTTAACATAAATACTCATAAATTCACTCAAAATGAGAAATTATTGGCAGTTGGAGTAACAAGATTGATACTATCTACTTTAACATTCTTGCATAAACCCACTTAACATTTTTATGACAAAGCAGTTTTTAAGTGTCATGAAATGACACAATATCTTGAAAAATAATATATTTTTGTATCAGAACTACTAATTTAGAAATAGGAGATATTTAGCAGCACTAATATCCCTCTGTGTGATAGAAAAATTATTTTAAATATAGAGATATTGTCATCAATTTGTATAATATTTTAAGCTCCACCCTCACCCCATCCAATGCTACTGGTTTCTTTAAAGGAATGAAATGCTTTATCTTTTTGACAGAACAAATTGACTGGAAAATTACATAACCCCCTCAGCAGATGTTCTTTCTCACTCTGTTTGGGAATTTATACCATTGAACAGTGTTTCCAAGATCCATGTGGAGATATATTAGGAGGATTCAATTGATGCATGCAAAGTCTACCACAATGTATGCAAAGAATACTCATTATCTTTTGGTTGTATAGTCAAATACAACTTGAACTATAAATGACAATAGCATTTTCTATTTTTTTAAATTACAAAATATCTAAAAGATGTAAGCTATCCAAATTAGCTCTACAAACACTATGCATTTTTCTACTCAAATTAAATTCTAACATCCAAATTGATAGGAAGGTGTTAGGCATAATGAGTAAATCTTAGAGTCAAGGATGTCAGGCAACAACAACAACAAAAAGAAAATGGAAACAATTTTGATTTTCTATCCCCTGTGTCATATCTCTAGCATATGGCATACTAATCTGGGCAAATCAGAGGGCATCTTCAAAATTCAATGCACAGCATTAAGTTAAGCATCTGTATAACAAATAGAATAGCCATCCATGTCTCTGTGAACAGCATACTGCAACTTACTGTCACTTAATGCCAAATGACATCTATCTATATAATCTGCCACTCTAACATGATAAACTTATGATTGTATTTTATCCATTTATTTTTCAAGCTTTGCAAAATCTTTTTTTTTTTTTTTTTTTGCCACGAAGTTAGGGGAGTAGGGAGGGATAGCTTTAGGAGATATACCTAAAGTAAATGATGAGTTAATGGGTGCAGCACACCAACATGGCACATGTATACATATGTAACAAACCTGCACATCGTGCACATGTACCCTAGAACTTAAAGTATAATAAAAATATATATATAAAAGTAAAATTTTATATATGTATTTATGTATATATATAAAGTAAGAAAAAGTAAGGTAATCAGCTCTCAATAAAAAAGGCTATCACGTTGTTCAATAAATTCTCTATAAAAAACATTTCAAAGTAGATGTTTACAGTTCCAAGACATTGCAAATTCTTAACAACTCTGTGGAATACATTGGTATTTTTAGCTAAAGAGAGAATATTTAGAGTGAAAAGGGAGTGAACTACTCCAGAATTGAGAGAAAAGTTTTCATGGAAATTCTAGATATTACAAAAAATCAACAACAACAACAAAAAAATTCAAGAGCATGTTGGTATAAACTAAAATAATGATTGTCATAGTAACATGATTCAAAGATAGGCAACTGTTTTATAGGTGAACTCTGATTATGTAAGCTGAGTTTCTACTGAGGTGCAGATTATGAATTATGAAAAGTATTACTTCATAGAAATTATCACCTTCAAAAAGAAAATGGTCAATCAAAATTTACTAACTCAATGCAAATAGGTGTTCTCACAACTAATTATTATTTAGATTTTGGTGATCTCCTCCAAACTTTTTATTTTAGCCCAAAAATAAAAGGTAATTTTTAAACCATTTCTTTCTTACTTAAATGAGTCAAGGTTTTGCATAAAGAGCTCAAGCGGCCTCCAAAATACTGCAATACTACTTCAGACTTTTTCAGTAATTAAATGTTTCACTGTATAAGCCATTCTCTAGATGCCATCCTCTACCTGTAAAATTATAACTATTCCTAATTCTTGCTGAAAGTCCAGTTGGCACAGTAGAAGACAAATTTAGAGAGATTATTAGAAAGGTCTTTGGGAAGATTTGAATCTCATACCCAATAATCTGGATTTTATCCTACAGGCAGGGCAACTCTTAATGAGTTTAAACAGAGCAATAGCATCAACTGTCAATACTTCAAGGCTAAAGGTTTAAAGAAAACCCAACAAAGCAAAATTAACTTCTGAAAATTTCGGATACTAAGGAAGAGTTATAAAAATAATAAATTTTACATTGACCAGGATGTAGTTAAATAGGTTACAGGGAAAAGAAAAGATGGAAAAAATATGTAGAAAGTGAGTTTCTTCTTTGATTTCTATTTGATTTCCCATGATGGCAAGAGTTTTTTTGAAATGCTTTTTTTTTTTTTTTTTTTTCCCTAAAGGACAATGTCTTAGTCAGCTCAGCCTGCCATAACAAAATATTATGAATTGGGAGTCTTAAATAACAGAATTTTTATTTTTCTCACAGTCCTGGAAATTGGGCATCTAAGATCAAGGTGCCAGCAAGATCAGTATCTAGTGATAGCTCTCGCATTGGGTTGCACATGGGCATTCCTTGGTGCATGTGAGTGCAAAGATAAAGAATCTCTTTCTCTGCTTACAAAGCCCCTAATCCTATGGGATGCAGACCCCACTCTTAGGACCTCATGTAACCTTAATCCCCCTTCTAAAAGCCTCTCCTCCAAAGGCAATCACATTGGTGCTTGAATATATGAATTTTGGGTGGGATAATGCATTTCAACCCATAGCAACCAAATACTTTATTTTTGAAATGTGATTTGGGTTTACAAAAAATAATCTGCTTTAATATGCTGCAATTCTCAAAACACAAGAAGTCTAGTTTTAAATTGTGTGTAATTGCTAGTGTTTCTACCATTTAAAAATATATCACATTGCTCTTTTTCTCATGGAAATAATTGGATCTGGTGAGTGTTTGAGAACATTCTATTATAACTGTGATATCAACTCAATACTATGTAGTCTCAGTTCAGCAAACTCACTACCTAAATTAGGATATCTTTAGATTGGTGGATAAACTACTGCAAACGTATAAACTTTTTTGTGTTAAACGTACTAAAAGTAAATTAAATATATAACTTTCTGAAAAATAGCAAAATCAAGCAAGCCTATTCTCTATGTTTTTTCTTTAGATATTGTGAAAAATTATTCAATAAATACGAAAAGTTCTAACTCATGTAACTATAATAAACATCGTTGTTATTTGGCACTGCAACTGCTTCATAAGTTAGAGGTATTTAAACTAAGCTCAGTTGCGATGAGTATTCGAACTCTGCAGTGTTCTGGAAATTACTGTACTACATGGATAAAACAAATACAAACAAGCAAGCAAACAAACTATGCCCCCCCAACCAACATTGCTTTGAAATGATAATATCATATCAGAAATTATTTATATGAATTTATACCTTCCGGTAAACCAAATATAGAGAGATTCCTATGTTTACTTATTATTCAATACTATTGCTTTTCCATCACCAAGTAAGTGTGACACCATCAACCTTCATATATCTGTAATCAGATATATCAGGAATATTGTCATTTTATGGGCTAAGCATCTTGTTTAGTTTTTTTACAATTTACATAGAGTAGTAATGCTTAAATTTGCAATCATCATCTGAAAAATGACAGTGTTGGGTGAGAGATACTTTTGTTTTATCCTAAAGCCAAGCATCCTTAGCTTTGTAAAAAAAAAAAAAAAAAATCCAAGAAAAAGACACAAAATTACTATAAAAATAGATATACAATCGTGATAGAGCAAAACTTGTCATACTCTACCATGAGTTGAAAATGCATATATCTAAAGCCACATAGTCCTTTACAGCTGCGGTTTACTGCATGTGTTTTAGCACACACACACACACACACACACACACACATACACATACACACACTTTTCTTAGGGCTCCATCCACTTACACCCTGCAGCTCTGGTATAGATTCCCTTATACGATTCTTTGACTTGAAATACATTATCCAAAAATCCTCTGTAAATCAACTGACTAGGATGAATATAATCAATTTGTTATGTGCTCTTTCTGTATTAATTCACCTCTATTTCCATACTCCAGCATATATGTTTGTTCAGCAAGCCTTGGTTTTGTCTGATCATCAGTCCAATTATTTACACATCATTTAAATTTTAATAACTTAAATCATAGGAATTTAAAGAATAATGGGGCTGAGTCGTGGTTAGTAAATATTCTCGTTAGAAATGTTCACACAAAATAATAAAGTTTAACTCTATGGACAGAAGCTCCTGTGATTTTGGTGCACTTTGTAAAATTCTGGGGATGACTGCTTCCTGCCTGCAGCTCTCTGGCATCAGGAATGTTAAGTGTAGCAAAATAGAGATAAGTTCTTAGGAAGAAACCCTTTTAGCAAAAAGGGACTCAACTCTGTAACAATCAAGAGAAATAGATCAAAAGCAACCCCTCAAATTCAAGTTACTACTACTGTCTCCCCATACTTTACCTCCAACCAAATCCATGCAACGTTTATAACATGTATTAAAATCCCAACACATTGGCTAGATCATAGTTTCTTCCTTAGTGCTTTACTGTGTTTATAGGTTTCACTTTCAAAATTTCAGTTTCAGGAATAGCCTTGGGATTTCTTCAAACAAGTGAAAGGGTCTGATATAGTTTGGATATTTGTCCTCTCCAAATCTTACGTTGAAATGTGGTCTACAATGTTGGAGGTGGGGACTCGTGGGAGGTGTTCCTGTCATGTCATGGAGGCAGATCTCTCATTAATGGTTTGGTGCCATCCCTGTGGTAATGAAGGAGTTCTTGCTCTCTTAGTTCACAGGAGAGCCAGTTATTTAAAAAAGCACAGGACCTCCCCACAATCTCTTTCTCCCTCTCTTGCCATGTTGTATGTTTACTTCCCTCCACCTTAGGCTATGATTGAAAACTTCCTAAAGCCCCACCCAAAGCAGATGCTGGCGCCATGCCACTTTTACAACCTGCAGAACTGTGAATCAAATAAACTTACTCTTTTCTTCCATTTTTTCTTTTCTCTTCTCTCTCTTTTTTTTTCTTTTTTGACACAGTCTCACTTTGTCTTCCACACTGGAGTACAGTGACGTGATCTCAGCTCACTGCAAAATCGGCCTCCCAGGTTCAAGCAATTATCGTGCCTCAGTCTCCCAAGTAGCTGGGATTATAGGCACGCACAACCACACCCAGATAATTTTTTGTATTTTTAGTAGAGGCAGGGTTTCACCATGTTGGCCAGGCTGGTCTCAAACTCCTGACCTCAAGTGATCCACCGGCCTCAGCTTCCCAGTGTTGGGATTTCAGGCATTAGTCACCAAGCCTGGTCTAAACCTCCTTTATTTATAAATTCCCCAGCCTCAGGTCTTCTTTTATAGCAACACAACATGGACTAATACAGGGACTTCATGACTCACTACTGAGATTTCCTTTACTACTATGGATTAACTGCCACCATTCTCACTGTAAATCATTTTGCAGAGTGATAAGGGTCTGGGAAAAGTAGGTGGGTGTAGGATTTAGGAGTGGATTTTAGAAAAAATAGCAATATTAGTTTTGTGTGCCCTTTTAGTAACCTGTAAGAGGAGAGAGGCCATTTGAATATGTGTTATTATTAATTGTGTTGGGTCTCATAACCATATGTGGTGGTTGTTTTAAAAAGGAAGACAAATACAGCACATTCCAGGCACACTAAGCTGGCAAAGTAAGTGGGTATTCAACACACAGCTCTATAATAATAAAAATCTCACATATTATAAAAATAAGGAAACTTAGCTGATTATTTTATTTTAGATTACATGGAAAATTTTGACTAAAATAAAATTTTAAAACATCTCAAATAATTATAGAAATACAGGAGGTATTTATTTGAAATGTATAAAAAGCTCTAAATGAGTATTGAAATGCCATAGGAAACACACAAAAGGATCTGAGGGGTGTGTGTGTGTGTGTGTGTATTTGTGTGTGCATGTGCACATGTGTGTAGAGGGCAATGAACTATAAAGGTAGAAGGATAAAGATGACAATGGTAAAGTATCAGACAGAAAAAAATACATGTAGTGATAAGTGATGGAAAAATCAAACAGCTATTCAGAAAAATAGTCAAGGCGCAGTATGATTCTAAAAAATACTGTTGAGGGTATTTGATGTCCCATGTTTTTATATATCCACTATCTCCTTCTTTAGTGAACATTTAACAATTATGCTGAAAATTATTCCAGCATGAAAAATATAAACTCACAGGTGCATAAATAAATGGACAATAAATGGTCTTCTACACATAAATACCCTTAGGTGGTTTTATTCTCTGGGGACCTTTTTTCCTCCCTGAACATTACTACTGTAAAAGCTCATTAATTTGAAAAATGGAATATTCTGAAGAAATCATTTGATTAATTTATCGTAATCTAAAGTCCACATTTTGTGTCAACTAAGAAGGCAGGTTTTTCATAAATGAAAATCATACTGTGAGTTGCAGTTTACAGTTTGAATAGATCCAAGTGTAAATGGAGTACTGTCATTTTTAATGTTGTTTAACTATAATTGTTGCTAATATCTTCAATTTCAGATATTTCAGTAAGCAGGTGATAGACTTTGAAATTATGAAAAGATAATTCTAGTGAAGCCTAGTTATTTCTTTTTTATATTATCTTTAATGACATAATGTATTCTTCTGGATATCAATTATAAATTCTGTAAATAAATTCGATATTTACAGAGGAGTAGTTGGTCACTTATTAGGATCAAGAGAAATCTTTTTCCAATATTCATATATCTGGATTCACACACACATATCTTCACACACACACACACACACACACACACACACATTCTTATATTTATACTTTGTAGAGCATTTTAACCTAGGTCATAGATTATAAAACTTACTACTTACTACAGAAGAGTAACCTAATCTTCTTATGCTTTACACTTTAAACCAGAAGACAGACAGATAGTTCTAAAATACGTAGGAGAGGACATTACTATCCCTCATCACAGGAATTCAAAATATCAATTTGTTAAGTACGACTAAGTGAACAGAAAGCATGGTAATATATTATTGGCTGTGAAATACGACCTTGGTTTTTAGTTATAACCTATATAGGCTAAGAAGATTTTGACAGTTTACTGTGTGTATCAGCCATTGAAACTCTTTTATATCTTTCCTCAATTGTCTGTGCTGTAGTAACAGACCTTAATAAGGATGTTGATAAGGCAGGTTATTATTTCACTAAGTGTGTTCTGCATAATACTGGTCCTCAAAGTATTCTATAAGAAAAGAAGTTTGTATTAAATTTAGTTTATGAAGTTCTGCACATTATATCGAATTCCCGGAGATTCCTAATGCACATTTTCATTTGATATTGCATCATAAGCATGTTTCTATTACATGCACTAACTTTTGTAAACATCTTGTAAATAGAATCAACCAATATACAGAGTTCTATAATTTGTCAATTTCTCTACTGTTAACAAAAGGGTTTTCACTAGGTTCATTTTATTACCAATACTGCACATAAAGTTTCATTCACACTCTGATGTATTTTATGGAATAAATCACTAGAATTGAAAATAATAATATATCATACCTATGACTATTCTACTGTTCTTGATAAATATTGCCAAGTTGACTTCTTTAACGTTATGCCAGTGCATAAGCGTATGATTTATATATTTCTCAAGTTACATACATAAGAACTTTTACAAATCAACATAAAAATTCTAAAAGAAAAAAATGAGCAAAACATAAAAATATTATGAAAATCAAATGGTTAAAAATTAAAAAATAATATGCAAATGTTTGAATTATTAAAATCATGCAAAATAAGTTGATAATTATATACAGGTACTTTGCTAGACTCACCAAAGTAATTAGAGAATTAAAATAATGTTGATGGATTTACAGTACTAACAAGATGTCATCTTCGCCCAAAATTTCTAAAAAGCAATGTTGAAATATTTATCAAGGTCTCTAATATAATCATAGCTTTAATAATTTTCAGAAAATTAGGAATGTAGACAGAATATCTTGTTTAAAAGTGTTTAACATAGCATCATTAATTAAGTAGCTATTTTTTAAATCCCAAAAGTAAAAGAAATATCTATGTTGATATTGTTGATATTGCCTAATGATCTATTCTCTCTTATTTCCTTTATCACAGCAACCCCCAGATATTGACTAGATATGTGTCCACCTAAAGACTATAACTTTGATGAGCCTTTCTTTCAGCTAAAGTAGTTATGACTTAGATCAAGCTAATTAAGTATAAGAATAAAATATATATGCAATATCTGAGGGCTTAAAGATGAAGCGTAGCTCTCTACTACCCCTCTGTTCTTACTGTGACATGGGCTTGGTAGCAGGAGCTGGAACAACCATCCTGATCCATAAGATAGAAAACTACATGACAGAGGGACACATTAAATGGATTTTGGGTCCCTGATAGTTTTGGTGCCGCAGAAAAGTCATGGGCTACCTACTAAGACTTTTATATGAGAGATAAATAAAAGTCTATCTTATTTAAGTCACTGTTAACTTTGGCTTCTTTTGCTATAGCAGCTAAAACTACTTTGTAAATACATGCTATTTGTATATAGGGATATTATACAGCAACCAAAACCCTCCTAACAGCACGGAAGGAACTAAAATATAATGTCGTAGAAAGAATGCAAAACACATTATGCCGGTTTTCCAAATTTTGGGTATTAAAGGAAGGAAATCTGCAAAATGCTAATGGGAGCAAAGTTGCAGTGGTGAGATTAGGGTGATTTCTAAGATGTGATTCTTACTCCAGTCTAATTATGACAAAAACATCAAACAAATACCAGTGAAGGGACATTCTGCAAAAGGCCTGACCAATACTTTCTGATATTGTCAAGGTCGTTAAAAACAAGGGAAGTCTGATTAACTGTTGTGCCACAAACAGCCTAAGGAGACATGATGAGTAAATGCAATATAGTGTCCTGGATAATGTCTTGAAAAAAATACATTAGGTAAAAATCAAGGACATTTGAAATATGGACTTTAATAATAATATATTAATATTGGTTCGTTAATTGTGACAAATTTACTATAGTAATGTCAGATGTCAACAATATGGGAATTTGGGTGCAGAGCACCAGGCACTATTGCAGGCAACAGACTTTGGTACTAATCTTATTAGCTCACCTTCTTTGTATGGCCACAAGCATGCCCTGCAACATCTCTAGATTCTTCCAAATTTCCTCCTCCAGCTTCTTTAACTCCTGATCCGTGTGTGTGTTTAGCTCCATGATGATGTGCATCAGCCTTCCCTGCAAGTCAATGGCATCATTGAAACTGGAGGCTTGGAGGCAGTGACCAATCAGTCCAGGTCCCAGCTTCTTTTCATGGATTCCAGTATGACCTTGCTCTCCCTGGCTTCATGTTCTTCTTTCCTTCCCAACTGCCTGCTCTGCTAACCCCAGGTGCTGAAGCAATGGACTAACATAAAATGTTTAACCAGTTCCCAAAAGTCATAAGGTAAAATTTATATTACAAGTTCCATATATTTATGTCTTCCCTAATGTTTGTGCTTTTCTGATAAAAATCTTGCCTGATACAACTACGTAATCTATTAGGACCATTACTTAAAATATTTATTGAGCACTAACTGCCTTATTTCCAGAGCTAGGGGTCACAGAACCAATCAAAAGGGGCCTGAGTATTAGAAGGAAACTTGTCCTTGAATTCTGATACAGCATCTTTAAACCTCCTTAAAAGCTGCCATTTTCAAAAATGAATCAAGATAAACAACCATTTTGTTGAGCTCTCCACTGAAGAATTAATAATATTAATGAAATCTACGGTCTAATCGCTGTATATTCTAACTTTTTTCTACTTTCAAATTCTTTACGTCTATAATGAAAATAAAAGATATTTTTAGTGGTCAAAAGACACAAAGTGATTAATCGCATATCTACTAATGACATTTTTAAAGTACCTCAGCCCAGAAATATGACACTACAATCATTAAAAATCATATTCAATTTTCAAAGATACTAATCTTAAACTATATTCTGCTGGCAGAAACATAAAATTATATCCAGTAAGCTCAGATGCTTTGGATAATGGAAAAACTCAGTTCTATGGTGCTGCCAGAAAATAATATGCTCTTAGAAATTCTGCAAGTTGAGTAGAGAGATCAGAATCTGACAAAGTGATGTTACAAATTGTTCAGAACAGAAAAATTCCAGATCCAAAGAATTTTTTTTTTCTTTGAGACATGGATTGAGGTCCAAGAGCAGCATAATGGTACCAAATGGATAAAAACAACAATAAAGTCATTTCTCATGCATAATGCACAGGCATTCTCTATTGGAGTTGATATCACCATCTGGTGTCTAATTATTCCCACCTCACACCACACGGTTGTATGCATTTAACGGAATGACTGTACATTATGATAACTCAGTACACAGGCTCTTTGCTGCTAATTATAAGGTGCTAGTTGTTGTTGTTTTAAAGATCATGGAAATCCCCAAAAATTTGATATTCATTGCTTAAAATGAATATTTTGTAAGATGACACTAGGAAAAGAGAACTATAGTTAGCTTTATTTTTCTAAAAGATCTATGTTCCTTTAAGTTTAGTTTCTTCTAATACCTGTATTATAAATTAAGATCTTGCTTCCATAAGGATACATGGTCAGTATCCTTTTCTCTAACTGAATGCTTTTATTCTGATTTATCAATATATGCTTTCCAGGTGTAACAATCAGTGTTAACAGTTTTTATTCCTAAAATAATAAAGAAGGCTATAATTCTTATGAAACCATATACTCATTTATTCTTTTTCTTTTTCAATAAGCATTCATTACATATTTGCCAGGCACCAGACACTATTTAAGTTATAAGGGAACAAAACTAATGTCTTTAGAAGGACTCAGGTTAATTAGTGAAAATGTAGTTATAGGTAAGTGATTATGATAAAACTTGGTAAATGCTTTATTATCAGTATTCACAGGTTCTTAATGGAGTAGGGAGAAAAAATTTTCCATCATATATTTTAAACTCTGAAGATACCGATTATTTTCTTGTTGGAGTTTTGGCTATCTATGGTTGCGTGATCAAGCACCTCAAAATACAGTGGCTTAAAACAACAATAATAATTTATTTGCTCATGATTTTAAATTTTAGTCAAGGCTTGGAGGTAATAAGTCATGCTTGTTCCACATGCATCTTTTGGGAAGGCTCAACAGGACCTGGAGGGACAATTTGAAGATGGCTCACTAACATGGATAAAAAGTTGGTTCTCTCTTCAGCTGGCAGTTTAAGTGGAACGGTCAGTTGGAAACACGACTTATCTATCCCAGAGAACTCTCTATGTGGTTGTTTGGGGTTCTTCACAGAATAGTACCCAAGTTGCAAAAGAGGGAAGTGGAAGCTGACAATCTTCTTAGCATATGGGCTCAGAACTGGCACAGTATAACTTCTGTCATATTTTGCTGCGGAAGATACAGGTCCAGTTCAGATTCAATGGGAAAAATAATTAGACTGCACTTCTCGGAGGTCCATTTTTGGCATTGTTAATCCACTAGGTATAAAATTTATCAAGCAAACATTCTTTAAGTAATATAAATACTTTGGGGAATAATGCAAATGCCTACTTAAAATTCAGTGTATTGTATGTAAGACTCCATTTTAATGCTATAATTCTGAGAGGGAAACTATATTTCATTGAATATCTAAAAGACAGGATTTAATTCTAAATTTCTTGGAACAGTTTGTGCTAATTGATAGAAATTTTTGTCCACACCACTAATATATTTTAGATAAATTTAAATTTCAAATCAGCTTCTATAAATAAACATTTAAAAAATATTATGCATAATAATATGATTAAAATATTAGAATATTTGATTAAATATTTGATTAAAATATTTGAATATTTAATCTAATCATCACAACACAACTTTCAGGAGAAATCATTATTCCCACTTTACATATAAGGAAACTGAGGCTAAGGGGAATTAAGCAGTTTATTTGAGGTAATGTAGCTAACATGAGAAAGAACTTGGATTCAAGCCCAGGCTATCTTTCTTCAAAGTCTAAGTATTGTTCAATAATACCTAAGCACAGACAAATTCAATACTAACTTTCAGAAATTTATTTTTATCTATTTTTCTATCTGATATATTATGTGCCCACTTGCAAATCAAACTAATTTTTATTTATTAAAGGGGTCTGAGGGTCTGGTAACATAGTTTTTACATATCCCAACCTGATTAATTATCAAGTTTTACTCTATACAAGGATTTGAACTTATAAAACAGTTTGCAATGAAAATACATATTACCAGTTGTATGTGTGTGTTTCTACATACATATATGTGTGTGTACCAAAAATTCATATTTAAAATCAATAGGTGAAACTGGGAGATAAAATTATATATGTTTAAAGACTATATTTAGATAACAAATGCTATATTGAATCATTTCATTACTCAAATATTTACCTTTTTAAAACCTTTTTCTATTTCATAAACACCATGATGGAAGAGAATAGGTTTCTTACTTTATATACAAGACTGCCAGTCTAATATATGTTGAATGAGGAGAAATATTTTAAAACTTCTTTATGAAACATTTATGAAAACAATTAATTGAGGTGAAAAGTCAATCAGAAAACCCAAATCCATAATATTAGGTTAACTGTAATCATATTGGAAAATTTCCCTGTAAGTACTTTACTTTTCATTTTTATGTTATGCTAAGAGAAAATTACATGAAAGTAGATTATAGTTATATTTTGAGACAATTATTTCAAGACCAGTTGATAGCAGAGAAGAAACACTAAAGAGCTTTTTGAGAAATGAGAGCTTTATTTTCTAGGAGGTTTCTCCATTAACATTAATTATGTTCTCCCTGGAGTCATGAGCTTAGGCAGCTTTTAAAAAAGCAAATTCACTCACCAACAAGTGAATGTTTTAAGTTTTCAATTCATTACCATTTGACCTGAAACATTTAGAGTTGCTTCTTTTTCTTTTCTTATTTTTACAGGTTTATTGAGATATAATTTGCATACTATAAAATTTACTCAAAGTTTATAATTCAATGGTTTTTAGTTTATCTATCAAGTTGTGTGATCATCACCATAGTCTTAGATTTTCATCACCCCAAACAGAAACATTTTACCAAATAGGAATCACTCCCCAACTTCCCATCTTTCTACTCCCAGCCCTAGGCAACCTTAAGCTATTTTGATTTTTTTCCCTTCAGATAGAGAAGCAAAGCAAAGAAAAATCTTCTCAGATTATGGATAATGCAGTGTATAACTCCCAGGTCTAGAGGGTCAAGTTTCTGTCTCATGTTTGTAATCTATTAAAGATCAGGCAATATACCTTCAAGTACATCGTATTAAATAACCAAAGTACTTTTAATGAAATGCAACAGTATACAAATGGAAGCTGGCTCAACTTCCAGCTCAA
Organism: Pan paniscus; assembly: GCF_029289425.2. Classification (NCBI taxonomy): domain Eukaryota; kingdom Metazoa; phylum Chordata; class Mammalia; order Primates; family Hominidae; genus Pan; species Pan paniscus. The sequence continues at coordinate 114,038,263 of NC_073254.2, forward strand.
GAAACGTGAATTATAGTCACTTTCTGAAGTACTTGTGGGGACAACTGGAGAGATGAGCACACACTACTGCAAAATGAAGGGAGTTTTGCTAGCTTGTTTTGTGCCCTATTCTTTTCTTCATGTTCCTATTTCTAAAATACGTTTACGTATCTACACTCATTCCTGGAAGCTTTTGTTTGTTTGTTTAATTTTCCCACATTGTTCCTGAGATTCACCATTCTAATTTCATTCACTCAACATTTCTGTAAGTCTCCTTTTTCAAGCCCTGACTACCAAAAACACACTTCATATATATATTTTTTAAATCTACTTTTCCCCACAAGTAATCTCTCTTGGTACCTCTGATCTACTTGTTGAGATTTTTTTTTTTTTTTTTTTTTTTTTACTTTAAACCTTGAAAATTAATTTTTCTTTAAAACATTTTTCTCACTGTTTCTATTAGTAGCATCTCATTCTCATTCCCTCAATTTAACCCCCAATGTGGCCGGGCGCGGTGGCTCACGCATTTAATCCCAGCGCTTTGGGAGGCCGAGGCGGGCGGATCACGAGGTCAGGAGATAGAGACCATACTTGGTAACATGGTGAAACCCCATCTCTACTAAAAATACAAAAAAAAAAATTAGTCAGGCGTGATGGCAGGCTCCTGTAGTCCCAGCTACTCGGGAGGCTGAGGCAGGAGAATGGCGTGAACCCGGGAGGCGGAGCTTGCAGTGAGCCGAGATCGCGCCACTGCACTCCAGCCTGGTCGACAGAGGGAGACTCCGTCTCAAAAAAAAAAAAAAAAAAAAAAACAAACCCAATATGCCCTTGCTTTTTTAATGCTATTGATTACACACATCTTACTTCATGTGATATAAATAATGTCTCTAGTAATTTACCAGTAGCACATCTGTGCCTTAATTAGTAGCTTTCCTATTATTGAAATAAAATATGTATATGTACATATACATTTCTCCAATGTTTTAAAATATAACTGTGTAGCATAACATAATAAAATGTTAAAAGATGTGGATTTTAGGTCATATCCCGATTCTGATTTCTATGACCTGCACGGCTTAGTCAACTCATTCGGATGATCTGAAGTACAATTTCTTTATCACCAAAATAGTAAAGATAAAAGTATGGCTGTAACAGGATAGCAAAGGGAAAACAATTATGTACACAAATGCTTAGCACGATGACAAAAAAAATCAATGATATTACCACTCACATTTTTAAATTATTATTATTCTTCTCACATATTAAGCCTACAATAGACTTTTCAGGGTGAATCTAGTCAAATTCCATTTAAAAATGTTTTTAATGAAAAAATCAATTTAAAATAACAAACTGATTTAAACAATTTTTTAATCACATAGCCTCTCTGAAAACTTAGAGTTACTGGGTAAAAATAGCATAAATGTTAAAAAATGATCTAGTTGATCCTATGTCTTTTAGTCAGAAATATGAATGAAGTGCTTCTTCATTTTCTTTAATGAATATGATGTTGTTTAACCCTATCTTGACAATAGATGAAATAATTTTTTTCCATGACAAGTTTTTATGCTACCAAAACTTGTGAAAGGTTTTGACAGGAAATCTAAGAAAAATATGGGGGGAAAGCAAGACGTATAATTTTGTCTTACCATTGTGAATATATGTGTGTGTGTGTTTGTATTCATATACAACATATATACACATTAAATCTGAAAAAAGTATGCTTTAAACTCTTTATTTGTAAATTAAATTGTATCCAATAGATTTGCCAGGAAACATGAGTTTGCTGTAAATAAACCTGATAATTAAGCTATGAAGAAATAGGCATAAAGGCAAAGTCCAGAAACTATTTTTGATTTAAATTGATTAAGCTTAATTATGATTCCTTTGACTGAAACCCTCAGTATTATTTTGCTTTGTTGCAACTCCTTTATATATTTGTTTTCATAAGTATAATAATAAATTCTTAATTGTCTGAGATCCATTTTCCCTCCCAGTTTGTAAGTTTCATGAAAAAAGCCACTCTGCGTTTCTTGTACCTCACTGAGACTCTGTAATAATTTGGGAGAGAAGGAAATAATAGAGTAAATTCAGAAGACTATATTAGATATATTTATTTGCAAATAATGTTATATTCCAAATTGGTTCCTCTAAAAGGAATAAGAAGAAATTGAGAAGGTATCACAAAATATCTTCTATTCAATGTGTATGTGAGTGGAGCCATATATACTTTCCATGACCATGTTAAATGTGGTTGCTTACATACATATCAGCAAGGTTGGATGGAGTTTGATTGATGATTGAAACTTTTTTGTTGTTATTGTCCTGAAAGAACTTAGTTATGTAAATGGCATTGCTTATAGCATGATGTTTGAATAAGGCTTAATGTAATTCCATATATTTAAGAAGCATAAGCATAATTTCTGTGATCCACTCCAGAAATGGAAGCATAACATATTTCTAAATATTTACTGAAAATTTTGTTTAAACAAAAATATATGAGGAATTGTGATTAGTATCAGTAAAAGTTTTAATTAATGATATTGAAAAGTAATTTTAATATAATACTATAGACATAAAATAACAAATTTCTAATATTGGGACACTAATAACACTAGCATTCTGCTAGGTTGAGCAAAGTGAATTAATTCATACAAGGGTCTTCCCAATAGTTTCTAAGAAAAAAAATGGATAAAGTTTTCTCAATTTTAATATTTTCTTAGCTTAGCTTTTCTTAAACCTTTGGCAGCTGCTTTAAAGTAAGAGCAGGTGACAAAATGAATAAACATGTAGCAAATGGATTTCAACAGAATTACTTGGAAATAGCTGATCATGGTAAGTTTGATAACCCTGTTATTTCTACTCATATAATTATTTATTTTGCATCCAAATGTTAAAGTGATGTTTATTTTCTACTAGTAAAATTAGTTTTAAATTTATATTATAAAATTATTATGCCAATATTTCATGGTGTAATGCCAAAAAAAAAAAAAAAAAGACAGGCTGACATTCATGATTCATGTAGTCTACTCTCTGGCCCTATCTAGGATTCACTAGAGTATAAATTGAAGCCACGTATATACTAATCCTAGCCAAGTGTCACGAACGCTGGGCCAAAATTTCTTCTTTGTGCTTTCCCCTTCACGACCACTACATACTATTGCCTATGGGCATTTCTATTTTCATGAATAAATGAACAAAGCAACACCCGATAAACCCTGGAAGTTATCAATGTAACCTGGGAAGTGTGTTTGTGTGTGTATATGTGTGTGTGTGTGTGTGTGAGAGAGAGAGAGAGAGAGAGAGAGAGAGAGAGAGGTTAAATAGTTTGAATAAAAGCCTAATATATCATTATTGTCTTTCTTGCTAAAAATATATAACAGGTATAAAAGTCAGTCTTGGTTGTTTTGGTCAATATATTTTTAGTAGACAATTTTGATAGAAGGGTATAATTCTTCTTTTAAGAGAGTGCCTCTATTTATCTATCAGTAACTTAAAAGCGGTGTTTGCAGCAGTTAGGAAGAAACCAAGACTAGATTTATCTTTAGGCACCAGCTGATGTCCAAGCCCAGCCTCACAGGATGTAGTTCTGCTGGTGGCCCTGATGGTTTAGGGGCTAAATTATTGCTTTAAGGTCCAAAAACATAATTTGGTTGCTATAGCCAAATGTAATAAGTTACACAGGACCTAAAATGCTTATCAAATCACAAGAGATCCTCTGAGAAAATTCAACTATTTGTAGTTTCTGCTAACTCAGGCATTCATTCCTTCACACAAACTCTTTTCTCTAACTGAAATATCTTTCCTAAGTGTTCTCCTGACAAACTGTGTTAAATTCTTCCAGACTCAGCTCAAATAGTAGCTCTAGTGCAAATGATTCCATGACTTTGGACTACTTCCTGTGTGCCAAACTGCATTCCATATATAATTTTCCTACAACAATCAACTTCTTTTGTTATTAGTTTATTTGTTGTTAGCCTTGCCTGCCTCTCCTGTTAGGTAAGCCTACTTTGTGTATAGGGGGACACATATCTTCATTTCCATGTCACTGACATCTGAGAGTTCCTAGACAGTCAAAAGTCAAAAAATATTTTTCTAAGGAATCAAATAATGGAAAATGAAATAATAACGCATAAAGTGCTAGTTTATTTGTATAAGATTACATATCCAAATTATAAATATTTGCATTTCCTGAACAGATCGTCCTGTTTGTAGCTGTTTGCACAATAAGTACAGAATGAGAACTTAGGGGAGTGAATTTGATCATCTTAATGCATAAAGGGCACAAATAAGAAAGCCTAATAAATAATGCATTGTGTGTGTGTGTGTGTGTGTGTGTGTGTGTATATCCTGCTACCGTAGAGTCATACCCACCCACCAGACAGGAGCTCTCCTGCTGTTCCATACTCTGCATATGCATTTTATAGGGCTCATCAAGACCAAAATATTCATTTTGTGGGTGGGAAAAGGAGGGTTCAACTCTTTTCTAGAATGTAATAGCTTTACCCTCCCCTCATTTATTGTTTTATTTCTAACTTATATTTTCAATAAGAGTAATATTGTTGTTTAAGGTACAGATTAATTATATGTACAGACCTCCTTGTTTTTAAATCTATATTGGAATTCAATTTTTGTTGTAGGTCTAATGTGATAATATTTTTAACATGCTTAATGTCATCTCTAGCACCTAACTGATACTATGGTGCTAAACAAATAAAATGTGGTCATATTAATTTTCATGTAATGTCTTCATCTAATGTACAATCTATGTTATGATTTAATTTTTCCTAGGGTCACTGGGTTTCTATTAGTGACCTTTATGTCTTTGTTTTATCACAAGCTTATATTGCCAGAAATAGAAATATAAAATTTGTAAGAGAAAATATCAAATAAACATGTTTATAATTAATCTTTCATGAAATATTTTAAGTCAATTTAATTGTTTCTGGTTTGATTTAGGCTGCAAACTCAGAAAAGAAAAGCATTGATGTTTTGACATTCAATAAAAGTGGAATCCATTTGTATTAATGAGCATAATCACATTATGCCTTTAATTTAATTCTGTGTCTTTCATTCTTTTAGAAATGACTGTGAGATTTAAATCATATGTAACTTTGTGTGTGAAGAATGGGTCATTACTTTTAACCATGCCACTAACAACTTCTTGCTCTTGGCCAGCGAATATAACCTTCTGAATCTAAGTTTTTTCTTCTGTGAAATGAGTAAATTGAATTAATTATTTTCTGATTTCCTTCTAGGTATGAGAGTCTATTGTTCTATACTGTGATGAAATATTATCAGGGATATATGAGACTTCAGAGTTATCATAGAATGTCAATAGCAACATGGAGAAATTTTTTCAGGGTAATTTTCCCCTTGATAGATATGCTCTACTATGGCAACATTCACCATTTAAATTGACACCTGCAAGCTCAATGCTTAATTAAAAGTGATGAGAGGCACATTATAAAAAATTATAAGGCTATATGTATCCACATTTGAAGAAAAATAATTCTTCAAGACTAGATTAAGTCCATATTGCAAATTCCTATTTACTTCTACTTAAAGTATTTTGGTGTAAGGGGCAACATCTTATTCATTTTTGTTTCTTCAGTGCCTCATAAATAGTATGTATATAGTACTTGTTGGATAAATAAATGAACTGAAATTTTACATATTTTTTATATATAGAGATAGATATGCACCATACTTCTCATTGCTATTGCTTGGAAATATATAAACAAATTACATTATTACAATATTCTATCTAAAGTTTCCAAAAGCATAAATGACTCAGGGAATAGTTGTGAAGCATGTGAAGCATGCCAAACTGCAATTAGTATCTTCGAGGTGCTCTGGGCCCTGTATGTCTTGGCTACATTCCTAGATAACTGATGCCTATGTGCTCTATCATATCTTCCTTCCCCCATCCAAGGCTAACTTCACCCAAATGTGTCGGTCTGTGTGTGTGTGTGTGTGTGTGTGCATGCGAGTGCATGTTTGGACACATGCAGTATGCTGAGGATGATGGGTGGATATAATTATGTCTAATCAAGAGTGAGTTGGTAAATTTTATTCAATTAATTACTTATGTGAGTGTTTCAAGCTGAATATAATACGTTAGGTGCTGTAAGAAATTTAAAAAAATAGTGATCCATTATCCCTTATTTCTGGATCTCACATCTTAATAGGAGAGCTCCTAAAACAGCAAGTGTACAGACATATTAGTGGCTGATGTTAATTACCACCACATCTGTTTTTGTCTACTCAGCTCTTGCCTATAACTGAATCTCACTTTGTTGTCTAATCACTGCTTCCTTAGATGAGGACAGGCTGTCTCACTCTGTTTCCTCTAGTGGGTTTCTCACAGCAGAACCAACACAAACCTACTATTTATGCTTCTTCTGTCAGTTCTTGGGGATACCAGAAAGATTTCAGACAGTAAAATGGCCATTGCTATCAAAATGTTTGAATCATAACAGTTAGGCAAATGCTAATTTCTTTGGAAATTATACATTCTCTTTTCAATTGTAAACACATTTTAAATTCAACAAAAGTGATAGATGTTTGCAAATCATATCACACCAGTGAAATAATCTATATATATTTTGGAAGTTTCTAATGTGAGACTGTTATAAAACTACCCTTCTGCATCAATTTGATTCAAATTCTGAAAATAATAGAGGCCCACTGAAGAAAAAATTTCCACAGTGCTTGAAATGCCAATTTCAAAAGAGCTGCAGAATTTCTCATACTGGGGCATGCCACTATTATTTTAATACAGGTGTTGTCCCACTAGTTATCTGCACATTTCTAAAAAAATGAAATAAAGACCAATCCTGTTCCCATATATAATGTATTTTCCTTTCTTCTCCACTCCTCAAAAAAGTATTTGTTGAACAGTAATTGTCCTGAGAATTGGACCTATTGTTATATAGATAAAATAATTTGAGAATAATATACAAATCCTATAGCCTCCAGCAGTTGCTTTTGATGTACAGTAGTTTGTTTTCCAACTCCTCCTTTGCCAATCCAGAAGAACCTAGAGTGTGAAATCTTTATTTTCTTCCTTTTGCTGTGGGACTACCTATAACCCCCATAAGGCTGAAGTCAGACCAGTGGAACATCTGTTAAAATGCAGATCAGGTTTTTCGTGCTCAAAGAAATGAGCAGTTTTAAAGTAAGCATTATCTCATCAGTATTCTGTACCATCATCTTAGTATGAAGGAGAAAAATACAACAATATACCTGTGAAGAAGAGAAGATAAAAGACCATGACTCAGAAGGGGGAAAATTGCTTCTTAATTGAGCTTAAATGTAAGAAAAGAGAGAAAAATAATCCCATAGCTTTCTCTTAGTGAGATATCTTTCATTCATTTGAAGTATATACATTTGTATGTCATCCAGTTTTAGTGTACCAGATGGAATATTTAGACGCAGAGAGAAGGCTTATGGGTGTTGTAGTCATGGAAGCTGAGTGCCAACTGTGAGACAGAACTGTCAAAGCTACTCAGAGAAACAGTGGTTAGGACTGCTTTGTGATAATTATATCCACCACCATGGTATCACTTGTAAGTCTAGACACACTGAAGTTATTTTGATTCCTTTCTTTTTTTCCTCCATGTAGATATCATTTTAAATCTGGAAGTTCTTTTATTTGTTTGTTTTTATAAGATTTTCTTCCTCTATGTACCATCTCTCAAAGTCAAATTCTCTCTCATATGTATTCAAACCCTAAACTATTAATTTTACTTAATCATCTTGTACTTAAGCTGCAGTTACAGTTTTTTAACTACTTGTTCTCCCTCCGGTTGCAATCAGTCAGTGACATAAGTGTTTGCTGTGAAGATGTTGTCTTCCTCAAACATTATTTTCATCATGCCATTTGCCAATTTAAGAACCTTCAAAAGTTTTGAATGGCATGACTAATCATGACAGGGAAAATATTATGTTTTAAACACTTAGAATACTTCATTCCTCTCCTGTTGAGAAAGGTTGATCTTAAGGAAAATCTTTAAATATTTTCCCCAGAGCTGATCACTGGCTGTAATTAGTGTAGAGTAGAGAAGGAGAAACAGGACTAACACAACCCATAAGAGTTTCTCATTGGTCGTCCAGAGAGGCCTGAAACCCCATTATCTTTTTGTCCCATCTCTCTCCATCATCTAACTCTGTCTTTGCCTGTGGACAACACACTTTTCAAATAGCTCTAAAAAGGAGGTAGGAAGTTGGAGCTTGATGACATATAAATACCATGAAGGAAAGGCACCTTCTAAACAAAGAGGCCCTGGAAGTAACCATCTGGGCATTTTTCTATGAGCATTAGTAGATATATCACCACTGTTAGAGATATTTAAAAATAATTTAGAACGTTTTGTTGTAGGATATATCATGTAATGCTCTTCCTTCCACACACAACTTGAGCTTGGTTCTTCCTGTCTGCTCAAGAAACTGTAATTTTCTTCACATTACTCTTCACACATTTGAAACTTGGTCTTACTTGTATTTCCCCTTGCTGGCAGCATGGCAGGAGATGGCATCCAGGCAGGGACTGAATGATAGCATAGCTGACTCAAAGAAACCCAGTAATACTCAGGCTATACTTGGAGATCCATCATCAGAAATTCTGAATCTCAGGTACAATATCCAACTGCTCCTCTGATTAAATCATCATTGAGGAAAGCCAACAGTACAATATACCGTAATGACTAAGATGTTAGAGTTGTGACACAAGCATTTGGAGAATGACCTAACGGGAGCCCTCATGGTTCTTGGTATACAACTTTAAAGTCAGAAGTAAATTATGTTAATTACTCTTGAGATTGAAATTGAGAGGATGCATTCTTTTAAACTATATGTATAATGGGAAGCTAGGTGCATATTACAATATATGTGTTCAATAGATTAGGAAAATTTAAGAAACACCGTCCTGAAATTGGCACATAAATATAAATTCTTAGGGCAATGAGATTTTTCCTCTATTTAGAGAGAGATGTGGAAAATGTACTGATGCATTCAAGATACTTGCTAGGCTTCACAGTCTTGTCCTGTTCATCATACTACTCCTTTCACGTCAATGGGCACCAGATTTAGTGCATCTGCTCCTAGAAGAGAAAGTTGTAGGAGTGTAGAACCAAAAATGGAAGACAAATATTTGGGTCTGAGGTAGAAATTCTGAAGAAATGTTACTGGAGTCAATAAGGGCTGGGGAGGTTGAGTTAAGGAAAGCCTGGTAGGGAAACAGCAGAGATTAAATGACAGTACAGAAAGCCAAGAATTACTGCCTCTATTCTACTAGCACCTATAACTCAGTGGTTTTCAATTCTAACTGTATATCATAAAGCCTTGTCTGCTCTTTAAATAAAAAAAAAAAATGCCTTGCCCCTACCCCAACATAATTAAATCAGAATTTATGGGGATGTTGCCTGGGTAACTTCATCAGTGTTTTTAAGTCTTCCAGATCTTTATTAATGTGCAACTGGGACTGAGAATCACTGACTAAACTTGAAAGATCATCTGGCAATGTTGAGAATTGGCTTAATTTGAATGAAACAGAGAACTACAGGTTCCTATGGAAAAAAGACGTGTTCTACCTATATGAGATACCAGAAATCTTAGTGGCCACATAACAAGGGGTTGAGGAGAACAGAACAAAGACGGAAGGGAAGTGGTGTAATCGGTCAAGCAATTTATTCACAAATGTCATTGAACGCACTTAGACTCAACCACAATTCTCTCTGTTGATAAAATTTTAGGAGAAAAATAAGAGAAGGACTCCCAGAAGGATACTTCTCTGTACCCAGAAGAGACTTCAGAGCAGAGGCCTCAGGGCAGATTTGAGGAGCTGAGAACAAGCCAAGTATGAATCATCCTTGAAGTCAGAGTTTTAATAAATTAGGTTTTAGGGCTAGGCATGGGCAGATCCCAAGTTCTAAATTAGAGAAACTATTCACCCGCAGGCATACTACATTCTGGTTATATTGCTGAATAGGAAGTATTTTCAGTAAAAGAGAAATCCACAATCAATTTATTGCTATTATATAGCAATAAATAGGTAGCAAACTAATAAAAAGGTAGCAAACTACCTTTTTGTTAGAACACAATGTCCCTTCATTCAAGCCTTTCTTTTTTTTTCAGTTTTAGTAGTTTCTAAGCTATTTTGAATATTTTAATAATTTTGGAGATTCTTCCCTTTTCCCAATCTGTCTTTCCATGGCAGATTCATTAGATGTTTTTAATTCTGGCTTATCATTTGGCCTAACCTCTTAATTGACTTCTTTGTATGCCCACTTTTCACCTTGATGTTTATTCAGCATTTATGTTTTCAGTCTATGCATTTCTCATGAGAATAGCTTGGTGAGTTTTTTATTTTCAAATTCATTGCCCAAATCATCTTTAAACGGAATATACTGCCTCTTTCATGACAGTTCCGAGCTCACTGAGCGGCTGAGCATTGTGAGAGAGGACAAGGGAATAATTGAGATTGGTGTTAATTAAAAGTTGTGGCTTTCATCTAGCACCTCAGATTTTTCTTCACTGCCCCTAGCATTCCTCACTTTACTCCTTTATCAACTCTTCTGCAAGTCTGTCATTCCTTTTAATCACTTTGGCTATCAGAGTTACTCAAACTTCACTCGTTTTTGACAACTTTGAGAGTTTTCAGGAGTACTGGTCAGATCACTTACATTGGGATTTATCTGATTTTTCCTAATGATTCAACAGAAACCGTGGGTTTCTGGGGAGAAGAGTGTAGAAGGAAAATGCTCTTCTCATCACAACCTTTCAAAAGTACATGCTATCAAAATAAGACATCACTATTGTTGTTAATTTTGGTCACGTGGTGTTCATTGGGTTTCTTCATTGTTAATGTACTCATCTTTTCCCCTCTTTTCCACACTCTACTCAGAAGTCACTATGCACATCCCACCCATGAAGGGTGGGGAGTTATGCCCCACCTTCTTGAAGGAAGAGTATCTATATAAATTACTTGGAATTCTGCATGAAAGAGTTTGCAGTAAACCCCCCACCACCACCTTGATTAAAGTGTGATTGACAAATAAAAATTGTAAGTACTCGAGCTATACAATGTGATGATTTCATATACGTAAATATACATTGCCAAATGATTACCACAGTCAAGCTAATTAACACATCCATCACATCACATAATTATCTTTTTCTGTGGTGAGAACATTCAAGATCAACTCCCTTAGCAAAGTATAAATATAAATAATAATACAATATTATTAGCTATAGTCACCATGTTATACATGAAATCTCCAACACTTACTGCAGTAGCTTTTTAATTGGCATTCTTACATTCGCTCATCACTATCCGTTCTGTGCTCCTTGCTTCCATACTATAGACACAGAGGTCATTTTGAAGCAGATATTCATTCTCTGTTTAAAACCTTTCAGTGGTCACCCACTGATGGAAATGTAAACTCTAAATCCTAAACTCAAGGTATAGAGCCGTGTACACAATATTATTCTCAACCAGTCAATTTCAACTTTGGTTCACATGGAATCATCAAGTTGCTTTGGTGCATGTAGATTCCTGATTTCTACTCTAGAGATCTCCAATCTATTAGTGAAATATGGCTTTGAAATATATTAGTACATATTACCTTTTTATTATTATAAAATATGTATTCTCACACAATTATTTTTATAAAAGCCATCATCCCAATAATTATATTTACTTATAATATTATTCATACATTTTCTGTTTTTTTTTTCAGTTGATTATTTGGAATCAGTGATTGCCTTTTGGTAATTCAGAAGTACTTGGGTACATGTTATAAGCATTTTAATTCCCTCTCATTTCTACATTTTCAGTAAAGTGTTTCCATGGTGCTGAAAAAATGTAATTACTTTATAATCAAGAAATGTATTTTAATGCTGTTACGGACCTCTAGAGCAATGAAAACTTCTAATCTAAAATATTCCCCAGATAAGCTATATTATGAAGTATCATCTGCATATGTTATTAATTTCTCTTCATAATCTCTAACCTCATTTGCCTATGCTAAATTATATTTATTATTGATTTGAATAATTATGGTAGAATATTCTCACATTAGTTTCTTAAAAGATGAGATAGAGATAAATTATGATTTATTTATATATAAAGAAACAATTTAACTAGGGGACATTATTTAATATTAGAAAAAGTATATTTAGTTATTCATTATATTTTGAAAACATTTTATTTCTATATTAGCTATTTTTAAATTCAAATCTAGCAAGTGCAAAGTATTCACAAATCAAGTTTCACTACAAAAACCATCTATTTTATACTGTTAGAGAGACCAATATTTTCTTGAGCCAAATATAAGTATTAAAATTCAAAGTATATTAGGAATAAGATGTTATTTTGGATATAATTTGATAATGCTATAATTTTGTTTCTCTTTTTGGAAATTATTTTTGGTATTCCTGATTATTGAAGTAATATATTCGCATTGTCAAAATTTTGAAATTGAATAATGTAAGTTAGATAATTTGTCTTTAGAGCCATATCGTCCACATTTGCTGTTATGAAAAACTGTCCTTGAAGAAAACGTATTATCTAAGTATATAGTAGTGAAGTGTGTGTGCGTGTGTATAATCATAAAGTGAGGAAAGTTTCCAGAATCCAGAAGCCAAATATGAAAGAAAGCACAATAAGTGAGCCCAGAGTGGAGGAAGCAGATGTAGACTGCGTGAATCATGTCAAATCAGACCTCTGCACTAGATTCTGGAGTATCCTATAGAAGAATGTTGATCAAATGACTGTATGCTCCTGGTTTCTCTCCCCAGAAAGGTTCACATAGACATAGCTCTCAGGTGATTAGGTGAAAGCAGCAGATATATGGCAGGGTCTTTCAATTTAACAAAAGGCAAAGGACAGAAAGGAAATGAACCAAGCAAATCTGAGCTGGCAGACAAACTAGGTCTCGCATACAATAAACTTCAGTATTAAAGAAAATGATCTCATAATGAAAGTCTCTGATGTAGGAAAGAATATCAGATATCTAAACATAGGTTGATTGTATAAAATATATGATAAACTGTCTAATTTATGGTGCTAAAAAAGAAGGCAGGCCTGTAGTATTAGGAAATAGCTTTTAAGTATATAACACAAATATTTACAGATTATGAAGAAAATTTGCAATTCCATCATCAATAGTTAAGAATTTCACAAACTTCTATCAGGATAGATCATGCGGACAAAAATGTCAAGAAAGAAATTTAAGATTTTAGTATCACCAAACCACACACTTGATCTGATGGACAATATTCCTCCATAGAAAACAGACATCAGCTCAGAAGTCTCTTACCATCTTCTTATCGTACAGCTACATGTTCATCACCTTTGCTGTCAAGCTCTACCTCCTTTGTCTCAGGTGTCTCTCCCTTGTATCTAAACCAGTTTTCCAACTGTACTCTGTATCCCATCTCATTCCTATACCTTTCTCAATAATACAAGGGAAGCCTTTAAAAGACAAAGCCAGGCTTTTAGAAAAAAGAGAGAACAAGAAATAGAATAGAAAAGGTAAATAGATTGCATGTTTCATATTAATTTTTATATCCACTGTTCATATTCCTATTAGTGCTTATTTTCTGAAACAATTCTCATGCTGGAACTAAATTATCCATTGAAAATAGCGAACACACAAGATTGAGCTCCTCCTGTAAAATTTGTTTCTGGTCTATTGCACATTTGCCAAAAGTTAGCTAAAAAGAATACTTTGCATGCTCTTGAGAAGGTCTCTAGCAAAAGAAGCAAATAGAGACAGGTCAACTTTAATTCACTGGCTTTCCATGTTGAATACTATTATTTTTAGAAAAAGTAAATAAAGATCCCATATTTTTCTTATCTTTAGGTAATTATTCTATTTAATCTTTTTTTGAAGTAAAAGATAAAAATATATAAATTTCATTTCTCATCATAAGTTCCGTCAAGATCATGACTTTTTTTTTTTTTTTTTTTTTGAGACAGGGTGTTGCTACGTTGCCCAGGCTGGAGTGCAGTGCCACGATCATGGCTCACTGCAGCCTCAATTTCCTAGGTTCAAGCAATCCTCTCACCTTAGCCCCTAGAATAGCTGGTATTACAGTCACATGCCACCCTGCCTGTCTAATTAAAAAAAAAAAAAATTTGTAGGGACAGAGTCTTACTATGTTGCCCAGGCTGGTCTTAAACTCCTGGCTTCAGGTGATCTTTCTTCCTCAGCCTCCCAAAGTGTTGGGATTATAGGCATGAGCCACTGTGCCCAGCAAAGATCATGACATTTTTGTAAGTCATGATACCAGCCATTTAGTCCATCTTGTATGTATTCGAACTGAGAACTCAAAATTTTATACATGAAATTTCTGACCTTAGGCATTTTCTATAGTACAATGAACCATGGATTAAGATTCTAATGGAAGGCAATTGGATTGTATGAATCAGTATTTCCAAAAATGTAAAATAATAGATAAATCAAGTCATTTATATTTGGCTTAAAGCCATACATTAATTAATTAATTAATCTAACCTTTATTAAATACTTACTGTTGCTAAGTACCATTATAAGTACTGGAAATACATATTTAAATGAGAGCCAGTATAGATCAGTTATGTTTTGAGTTTGGCTATTGTAATGTATGTTTGAGACATAAATGTTTTAAAACACACAAATATCTATTCTCTCATGTATAAGAAGTCCAGGGAAAGGGTGATGCTGCAGCTACACAAAGTGATCATGTACTCTTGTTCCTTCTGTTTCTTTTCTCTGCCCAATGTGATTTTAATTTTTAGATTGATCTCATGGACCACGATGACCAAGATGCCGTAGCTTCAGTTATTACAATCTTGCTCCAAGGAGCAGAAAATCAGAGAGAGAAGGAAATTTAAAAGGTACCCCATCTTTCAACACACATTTCCAGAAGTTCCGTATGGCACTTTCTACAAATCAATCACATAGCCATATGGCTTTGAAATGGTCTGCACTCCACAGGTTTCCAGCAGTCATTATCTCAATAAATAAAATCATAATTCTATTAATGAATAGATAAGGAAAAATGTATGTTGTATGATTGTAGGTGGTCTAGCCATCTTAATCTCACAGTTTCTTCCTGCCTTCAAATAAATAGATGAATAGATACTTAAATAAAGTTCAGTGGTAGGTATAGTATTTAGGAGTAGTTAGGTCTTTTCTTTTGTAGTGTGGGTCATAATAGATGGAGTGGTCAAGTTACATTGGAAAACCCATAAGCAGAATAATTTGCATATATTTTAATTAATGATGTTGGTTTCAAAAATCTCCAATATATTGCAAAAATTCCCCAAAGGGGATGAAGAAAGTAGACTAATAGTTTGGTATAAGGTATTTTACTTGTACTATCTCATTTAATTCTCACACAACTCTATGAAGAAAGGGATATTATTTCAACTTCCCTGATAGGGATATGGTTTCAGAAATGGAAAGAAAAATACATATTCAGGACTACATTGCTAGTAATAAATATTAGTAGTATTGAAATCTAGATTTTTCTCTGAGATTCTATTATTTTTAATATACCTTAAGCTGTCAAAAGCCTCCAAATCCAAGATGCAGAACTGGAAAATAACCTTCTCAGCCTTTTTAAAATAATACAGTTAAAACTTATTTTTGAGGGATTCTCCTAATGGTATATCCTTTCATCCAACTAACACTCCAAGGGCTTGGATTTCAAATATCTCATCACATAAACATCATCCTTCCCTAAATCTGTTATCCCAATGTTTTTTGGCTTTCTAGTATCTCTTGAACAAACTTGCTGTGTTTTGAGAATTGCTTGCTTTAGGAGTTCTACCTCCCCTAGCTTTTTCTCTTCAATCTATAAATAGACATAGGCTAAGAAGTGCATGTTCTCACTCTCGCAGCTATGGCACAGGACCATAACTCAGTATTTCAACAATTGCACTTGCCTGGATGAAGCTTTATCTGGCAGTAATTCCCATGGGTAAGTACACTCTGTGTAGGGTCTATTCATTGGCAAGATGGCAAAATTGATTAGTGGATTTCTGGGAGTAATAGTGGTTGAAATTTTGACTGTGGTTATAGAGCTGATGGCAACGCATCAGAGTCTTGGTGGCAGTCACGCTGAGTTCCTGGCAGCTGAACGTAGTAGAGGTAGCAGTAGTCTCCGTCATGTTTTTCTCAAGCCAGTTCCTGGAGTGTTTTGGACCACTGTTCCTGAAACTTGAGTGTTGAACCACCTTTTTAGCAATTCTGTTAGTTTCTCAATATATTTCTGATCAACTTTTTGTATTATACAACCAAAGACTTATTGTAATGGAGAATTATGAATAATACATTTAATATCACAATTAGAGAAAAGCAAAATTGCTATAATGGAAAGGTAAATTTGCTGGAGAAAAAACACTGGGCCTGGAGTAGCATATTCAGTCTCTCACTAGTTTTGTAACTAGAAAAAGACATTTAGTTTTTTCTATTTAATCTATGAATAGGCATAATATTTATTAAGATTCCATCTTTCTAATTTTTTTTCTCCCCAAAGAAGAGATTCGGTGAAATTGAGTAATGTATTGCTTAAGATCACAGAGGTCCATGATAGTGGTGGTTAAATCCTAGCTTTACACTCTGCCTTTGTGACCTTGACTCAATCACCTACACTCTCTCTGTCTCAGTTTCCTCATCTAGAAATTGCATAGTAATAGTACTTAGATGATAGGGTTCTTTGGAGGTTTAAATGAGTTATCCTGTCTACAAGCCTTAGACATTGTCTGGCATTGAGACCGCTTTGTTAAGTGATTATATGTTAGCTAAAATTGTTGTTGTTACTGTTTGTATGATGATATTGGTAGAACTTTATTAAAACACAAATTCTAGGGCCTCAAGATAGACCAACTATGTCAGAAACTCCAAGGTTTACACTTGCACATTTATATTTACAATAATTATATACACTGATTGATTCTGGAGCACAACTAGGGGTAAAAACTGCTGAACCATGAATATCTGGGGTCATTATTAATGCCAGCCAACTGACAGAATCTCTGTATTTTCACACCTTGGTTAAAACATGCATTAATATGTTAAGTTGAATAGGCAAAAATTTATGGTAATAATACAGAAACAGCATGATGTAATGAAAAGTACCCTAGAGGAAGTTCAAGAGACATTTTCTAGTTTCTGGCTCTCACACCAACTCACTTATTAAAATTGGACTCTTCACAGAATTTCTTAGTCCTTTAGTTTCCCAAACCAAAAACCAAGGAACGTTGTCTAGATGATCCATAATGTTTTTACATAGAGAAACATTGATAGTATTTAGGAGGATATATATCTATATATAGACACACACACATAAATACATACATGTGCATGCATGCACACCACCCCCATACCCACTATATATATATATATATGGCTTCACTCTCTGGCTTTGTGACCTTGGGCCAGTCACCTAAACACTCTCTCTCTGTTTCCTCATTGAGAAATTGCAGAGTAATTGTACTTACATGATGGAGTTCTTTGGAAGTTTAAATGAGTTATTCTGTCTAAAGGGCACTTAGCTAGGCAATGTCTAAGCCATTTAAACTATGTTTGTATATATATGTGTATATATATATGTATACGTGTATATATATATGTGTATATATATATGTATACGTGTATATATATATGTATATATGTGTGTATATACATGCACAAACACACACACACATATGTGCAGAGAACAGGATGGTTCAGGAATCAGAAAGACCTTACTGAACCATCGTTTAGTGCTTGACTTTGAGCAAGCATCTTAATCACCTCAGCCTCTCCCTTTGTAAAATGAAATCATGAGAAACTTAACTACAATAGTAAGTTAAGATACATAAAAAATAAGTAGGAGTTTTTAAATATTTGTGTTCTTTAAATTTCACAATTTTATTATTGTTTGAATTAAAGTAGACCCCACACTGTATTTAATCATTTTTATATATCTAAATATTTAGACCTTGATGAAAATACAAAAAGAATGCTTAGAAATAACAGAATTTCAGAGGAATCATGAGAAAACATATTGAAAATATATTTTACATCTTGAAAATGTATTTTAAATCTTGATATGTATAAAAAACCTTAACCAAAAATACATTGTAGTTGATGATTTGTAAATCTTTCTTTTCTGTTATGCATTGGGTGTTACTGAATACTTTCATCCTCTACCCAATATCTTTGTTTATTTTATGCCACTTTGGAAGTGATTGTTTTTTTAAGAATGGATGATATGATGGCTAACACAAAAAAACACTGAAAGGTCAAAGGCAGTAAAGTATGTTTTTTTTTTCTAAGCAGAAATAAAAATGACTTTACCCTTCTGCAATGTTTCACTTTCATGCTTTTTATATTGGCTCAGTCAGGAAATACATCTCATTCACATTGATCATTATAGCACATGCCATCAGGATAGACATAGCAGACTGTTCAAAAATAAATCAGCTAGACACCAATGAACATCAAGAAGTAATACTCTCTGAGTTGCCTACAGTCTTGTAACCCATATATTTATGTCAACTTGAAGGAAAATGTATAGACAATAAGTGAACATTAATGTAACAATGTTTGAGAAAAGAAAATGGTAACTATGGTTTTCATGTAAGAAATTCAATAGATGTTCATTTTTAAAGAAGATAATTTTTCTACTTAATGTCTATAGCTGTTTATATACTATCATCTGTCCTCTGAGTATGAAATTAACAACTTTTTATTTATAAATATTCTTACCTATGGTATTTACATATAATGTTCTATAGAATGTTCACCACGAGCATTGTTGCCAAAATATTTTTAACTGGATAGCCTGAGTCCTTATACTTTTCAACTAGCTATTCTTGACTCCTGATATTTTATTATAATTAAAATATATTCTATGCTCTATTGTTAACTTGTTATTAATTTCTTTTTTTCAACCTTTCTTTTTATGATTCAATACTCTTTCTTCAAGCTCAAATGTTTCCAAATTAATGTAATTGGGGTTAACTTGATAAAACTATCTCTTTTTTTTCTGTAGGCATCTATTTTTTGTTAAGATTGCCTGCCTCTTGAAATAGGTAAGACAAATCTATAAAACATCAGATATTTCTGCAATAATCAGGGATTACTTGTTTTTGTTACATGCTTTCATAAAACATGAAATAATTATTTGACCAGAAATAATTATTTGTCCACTATAACTTCAGAACAAATAAATAAAAATATGAAAATGTTTACAAACTATAAATTCCCACACAAATAAATTATCATTTTTATAGCTGCTTTATCACATGATATTCTGGGGTATACACCTCTACATACATTTTTCATAATATTCCCAGTGGAGCACCTCTCTCTCCTCACTGCTTTACTAGATCTGTTGAAAGCAGGGACAAAATAGTTGATTTTATTTTCAAGTTGGAAAAATGTGGCTTAAAGAATCCATATAATAGAGAAGGCAAAAGGACTTAAATACTATTTGGTTTCTCATTTATTTCAAAGATATTTATCTTTTAATTAGAAAATGAAGAAATGATTATAATAACTGATTAAGTCTCAACAAATAAGAAAAGATAAAATTTTACCTGGCTCTGGGTAAAGAGAACATTCATTACCTTTAAATAACGACTACTTAGTATACTACAAGAATTTGTGTACTGAGGATATCCTGCCCCAACCTACACCCCTTGTCCTCCTGATTCACGCTAATTTTTCAAGACTCAGCCTATGTGTTATGTCTTCAGTGAAGCATTATTTCTCCTTCCTTTGCACTTACCCACCCTGTTCTTCATACCTATATCATCTATAGAATTTAACACACTAAAATTGCAGTGTTGGATTTTTACAAAATCTTAAATTTTAAGTTACATGAGGGCAATAGTTGTGTTTTATTAATCTTAGCATCATTGCTGATAGCACAGTGGAAATCTCTTGAAAAATGTTTTTAAAATGAGTTAATCATAAAATGAATTTTATAAATATTTAAGAAATCATGAAAGATGCCAGAGGCACTGAAACATTTTCATCAGTTGCTTTCAAATCATGTTCTTCAGTGTCTTAGTGGTCCCTTAGCTGTTTCTGATGTGAGTGTAAGTAGGGAGCTGAGAGTCCAGCTGCTAACCTCTACTCTTTCTGCAAAATCCAGGTTTCCCCTTCCTTGACACATTGACCAGGGTGGCTTCGCCCATTTCTGATTTATATATTATGGTCTGCATAACATTTTATTTTAAGAAATTAGTTTTTCACTAGAGAAATCAGATCTGAAGTTCCAGGTTAAGGTGATCAAATGACTCCATTCCAAAAACCGGTAATGTTATGTTCTATAACTGCGCTGTTTAGTATGGTAACCAATACCTACATATATCTACTTAAATTTAGATTAATTGCAATTAAATAAAATTTAAAATTCAGTTTTTTAGTCACGTTGTCTCATTTTTTCATTTTACAGTACTTTCATTTTTAATTATTATGAATACATAATAGCTGTACATATTTATGGGGTACACTGATATTTTGATACAAGCATAAAATGTGCAATGATCAAATCAGGATAATTGTGTTAGGAACATTTTAATTTCCCTCTTTTAGTTATTTTGAAATGTACAATAAATTATTGTTAACTCTAATTGCCCTACTGTGCTACCAGACACTAGGTCTTCTTCCTTCTAGTTAACTGTATTTTGTTAGCTAATCATCAGCTCCCTATCTCCACCTCAAGGCCTGGCTGGCTTCACCATTCAAGTGCACAATAACTGCACAAGTATAGTATCATTTTGAACACCACACAACATAATATTTCCATCATCACAAAGTTCTGTTGGACAGCTATTTTTTTCTAAAACAAATTAACTCTAATACCAATGATGGTAAAATCTTAGAATAATTTGAGAGAGGAAACAAGGGTAAATTATTAAGAAAGTACATGAGTTTGATTTTTCAGATTCTACACCATATGCAAAATTATGCAGCATTTTTCTTTCTGTACTCGGCATATTTCATTTAGCATAATGTCTTCCAGGTTAATCCACATTGTTGCAAATAGTATGATTTCTTTCTTTTTCTCTTTCTTTCTTTCTTTCTTTTTTTGTCTTCTGTTTTTTAACAGCTGAATAATATTTTATTGTGGCGAATAGTAGAGTGGTTACTGGAGGTTGGGAGGCAGGGGATATGAGAGATGCTAGTTAAAGGTACAACTTTTAGTTAAAGAATTAATAAATTCAGGAGACCTAATAGTATAGTAACTATAGTTAATTAATAATAATGTATACTTGAGAATAGGGCTTATCTTCTCTGATCTATTCTAAGATAATAGTTTAGGAGTGTTCTACCACACACACAGTGTGGTAACTCTGTGAGGTGATAGATCTATGTTAACTAGTTTGATTGTGGTAATCATTTTACAATGTATATATATCAAAACATCTTGTTGTACATCTTAAATATTTTTACGTTTTGTTTGTCAATCATCTCAGTAAAGCTGGAAACAAAAGTGTATAAAATGCTCAGTTGACTTCTGTTAAGAGACCTGTTCCATGTGATTTTTTCCAATGGTTTTTAACGTATTTTGTAGGATAGAAGAATAGCAGACTAAAAGTGAGAAACCTGGAGGGAGAGTCCGTTTCTTGTTATATCTATAATATGTAAACCATATATCTATAACATGTAAATCAAACAACATATATGAAACACAGGTAAAACTTATATAGTATAATATCTATCTCTATCAGTCTTGGTAATAACAATTACATGATAACGATTAAGTGATAGGAATGATAATGAATGCTTAAAGTATTAACGTTATAGATTATTTTAAATGCCTTTTTTATAACTCTAATTCCCGAATTGCTCATATAGCTGCTTTCCCAACAGGGCAAACGTTCGACTTCCACACTGAGACACGAATTACAAACAAAAAGTGGCATACTGAAGTGAATAGGAGCAGAGACTTTGGGGCTCAAATGTCAAGAGTCTGAATCCTGGCTTCAGACCATGGACTGTGGCTTTCTGTCTCAATAGGGTCAATAGGGTCATTTGTCCCACCTTGATCTATCTTTCTTAATCAACTATATTTCCATTGAATTTTTGCTGTTATACAAAACCAAACATGTTTCTCTGTCACTGAAGAAGCTATTTTTATAAACCTGCAGAGTTTCGGACAACAAACTAATATATCCTGGTCTTGGTATTTCCTAGAATGATGTCCAAATTTCATCTCCGATTAAATAATTTTTAACTTTTGAAACCATTACTTCTATCTTTAGTATTGCAGTCCAATTGTGAAAAATCCAATAAATTCATTTTTCCCATATCTCTCCTCTAGCATGTATTTGTGTGGATTTCCGATGAAATACACTTTCAATTCATTTAATGTATTGGATATATACCTTTGAAAGGATTAGAACAAAAACCATTATGGGATGCCTATAAAAGAAATCATTTTAAACTAGCCTCATATCTGTTTTGCAAGGAGTGTATATAAAGTAACAACTATAGAAACAATATCTAAGATGTAATTTCTCCATCATGGCTTTTTCAAAATTTTTCATAGTATCTTTGTGTAAAATCTCAAGAAATGTGCGCTGAGTTCAGTGAAAGGTTTTTAGTTTGTTAAGTAAGCACACTAAAGGAGTGCCAATTAAGTAATTTAGTGGAATAGTTTTTTGTATAATGAAAGGTTGTACTTTAAAGACTCTTTCCCAAACTGCATTATATAACACATAAATGGATATGAAATCAGGAAGTTGAGAGTTACCCTCTGATACCTAACATCATAGGGCTTTCACCTTCATTTAGTTTTTTTTTTTGGGGGGGGGTGAACTTAGATAGTTTTCTTATTAAATCTACAAATACAAACATTACTGGATTGGAAGAGTTAATGAATGATAGAATTGAGGTTTAAAAAGTATCAAAATCTAAGAAGTGCAATCTACAGAAATAAAAGTTAAGACATGCATTCGTGTTCATAAAATTCACTACAAAAGAATAGTTAAGAAACATAAAGTCAAATACTGCATTTTCTCACTTATAACTGAAAGCAAAATAATGTACATACTTGGAATTGAGTGTGGAATAACAGATATTGGAGACTTGGAAAAGGGGAGAGTGGAAGAGGGATGAAGGCTGAGAAATTACTTAATGAGTACAATGTACATTATTCATGGGTTGCACTGAAAGTCCAGACTTCAGCACTAAGCAATATATCTATGTAACAAAGCTGAATTTGTACTCTTTACATTTATTTATTTATTTATTCACTTTTTAAAAGTAAGAGGGGGCTCTTTTTCTACAGCTATTTGTGTAGTTATACCTCAGGAAATTTGATAACTATGAAAACATTGTGTAAAATATTAAAGTAATTTATTAATTCATTAATAGTAGTACACTAGAAACATGCTATTGTAGTCTGCATTGATGAGATGTACTGAGCTCAGTTTTTGAGTTCTTATTTTGGGAAAGCATTGAAAATATATAAGATTACTCTAAAGAGTTTGGTAGGAGCAGAGTAATATCATAAAAAGAAAAGTTGATAAAATTATGTTTAGTGCTGAGAAGAGAAGCCATGGCCATAGACCTGTCTGTACACACTTGAAAGACTGCCTTGGTTGTTTTTATTTGTTTATCTACCACCCATTAGCCAAATTTAGACCAAACGTGAGAGACTTATATGGAAATACATATGCCTGAGTATAAGAGTTATCTTTCCTACACTCAGGATTGGCTAAAAATATAAATAACATCTCAATTCTCCGTTCATGAATATGTCCAAGGTAATTAAGGATGTTGAAGGAGATAATCTTTATCGGATGAAATGCATCACTAAATGCTAAATTAGGGTACAGAACGACCCAGAAAAAAACCTGTACACTGTAATACCTCAAGACCACATGAATCATGTCTGTATTTGGCAGCTGAATTAAAACTTTAAGCCATAATTAGATTACTGTTGTAAGATAATAAGGTTGGCAATGCTACAGACTGTCAGAAAGTGTAAAATATAGTAGGGCAAGATAAGGGTGCTAACTCTTGCTGAATGTTAGTCTGAAGTACTGGTGCTAGGCATCTGATACATTGGATCTCGTGTGACCAGTGTAAATCGTCAAAAGCAAAACCAAAAACCTCTCAAATCAACTATGCTGTTTACATGAAGATATACTAGATAAATCATCAGGAAGAGTAATAATTAAAATGGCCTCTAAAAACTTGTATAAAATATATAGCAGATAAAAGAAAGGTAAATTATAAAATCCAAAGTGAGTCCCCTCCCTGATGTTTCAAGTATACGATGATTTTAACATAACCTCTCTTGATGCCTACCACATTGCATTCTTATTCAGTTTTTCTGTTAGGAGTCATAAGTTTCTAATGTTGTGTGTTCTCTCTAATAGGATCAAATGGTCTATGAAAAGATTATTGACTTGTATTTGTATTATAGTTACTAATTCTGTTTCTACTATCTTACTAGTAATCAGCAAGTACTCATAACTTGTGCTTCTTTGGTATATAACGTTCTCTCTCCTGTCTTTAGCTCCCTATCTGTAAACTTATAGGGCTAGGCTGGCTGGCTTTTAAGTACAGTATATTTACCTTCTGAAATTATTTGATTCTTTACCACCAAAGTCCAAACAGAACCTACTTTCACAGGGGAATTTTGATGACAGATGGCCTCTACTTTTTATCTACTATTTGCAACATCAGAGAGGCGTATGCTAGTCTCTCTTCATCCTGCTATGCATAGGAATCATAGCTTTTCATGGGTACTTACCAGAAAGCCTTTAGTCAGGAATTCTTCAGTTTTGCTTTCCAAGAATTCAATAAATCTGAAATCCACAGGAAAAAAAATGGCCCTTTTCAACTCAGCTTTTGCTTTTTAGCTTTTGCTGGAGCTAAATAAATAAAACTCAAAGGTTAACACAGTAGCCTGGGTACTACCCTGGCTTGATGGCAGTTTTGCCTTATCAGAAAGTACTCAGAATGAGTTTCCCACATGATTGCATTACGTTTTCAATTTCCCACCTGTTTCGTAGGACATGTGTAAAATACATTTTGCTTCTGCTATCTCCAGTTTTAACATTTTCCCATTTCCTATGTTTAAGCTCATAGAATTTTAAAGTAGCCAATCCTTTTTCTTAATGAATATTTTAAAATAATTTGAATATTCAAATATAGCAAAATAGTTGAAAGAAAAGTTTTTTTTAACATAAAAACAAGAACATGTTTCACAGACTTCACACTTGTTCCTTTTTTTACTTGCTGTAGTCTAAAATGACTTTTGGGCATAGACATAAACCTAGCTACCAGCTGTCCAAATTTCCTCTCCTAAATTGCCTAAATTGAGCCGTTGTTTGTTGTCATGAGGCTAACTTCTGATAATATTTAGTATTCTGCAGCAGTAATTTTCTAAGTATTTTCTGAAGAGATTAGAAGTTAGTGTAACATTGAAAAAATCTAATATGCCCCAAGAAGTAATTGTATACATATTGGTCTAAGTTCAATTAAGAGATAGAAACCTCACCACAATTTCAACAGAAGAAGCTTAATATAAAGAATTATTAAACGATGCTAGGTGTGAAGAAAAATAGTTTACTTAACAGGCTTGAAATGACTATTCTTAGAAAGGATTGGTTCCAAGGTTGGACCTTGTCTGGTTTCTGGAAATTTGGATTCTAGAAGGGTTTCAACCATTCCCTGATAAAAAATGGCTCACAGTGCCTAACCTGTTTATGAAAATTATCTGTTTAATGTGGAACGCCTGTTTTCTTTCAGGAGTCTAGAATTTTGGTATATACTAGGTAAGAGGGTGCCTATGTGACCACCCTCCAATAAAAGCCCTGGCCGCTACATCTCTAATGATCTCCATTAATAGATAATCCCTCACGTATAGTTGTCAGTATTTGATGCTGAAAAAATTGAGTTCTGTGGGACTTGACTTGGAGAAGACTCTTGTTACCTGGAACCTCGTTCAATACAACTTTTCCTTTGGCAGATTTTTCTTTGTACCCTTTCCCTGTAATAAATTATAGCCATGAATAAGAATACATGCTGAGACTTGTTAGTCTTAGCCAATTATGGAAAATGGGGATGGAACTAAGGACCACTGACATACAAGGCTACTATACAAATATAAAGATAACTATGAAGGATGCTTTAAGGTAGAGAGAAAGTCACTCAGAAAGGACAAATTGAGAAGGGAGTTCCCATTCCAAGGCCTTGGTGAAGAAGATATAGTTGTAACCCAATGAGTGGCAAAAAATTTTACTTTGTTGCCCAGGCTAGATCTGGTCCATAGTCACTGTGCAAGCAGGAAACAGCCTTCCACAGCAAAGGCAAGACATATTTGTGCGCAGGCAAACAGGGAAGTCAGTGAGCCACCACCTGTAGGAGGTTTGGAGCTCTTAGTCTGCATTGGGAAGGCCACATGAAGCAACTCTGTGGGTCATAGTCAAGCTGAAGCTGGTGTGTAGGCACACAGATGGGGTCCAGGCACTGCAGGCACATGTCTTTGATCATGCAATGTCTGCATAAGGAGGGCCATGACAAGGTGTTGTCAGGGTCAGGGCCAAGGAAGCAAGGTCACTGAGGGATTTGCAGTTTGGGGGAATTCCCTTCCACCCTCCTCACTGACACACATTGATGACATTCTATGTAGCAGGAGCAAGGCAGAGCAAAAGTAGCAGTTTGGATCCGGGAAGATAAGCTCCCTCTCCTTCTTGCAGTGCCCTTCCAGCACCTTCCAGTGACAAAATATATATCCATTGTAAAGGAGAAATGCTTAGAGAGTGCAGTTCATGATCTCAAATCAGATATTTAAGGGTACATTTGGATGTGAGAAAAAATGAATTGATGATAACTGGCTGGCACATTTAAGGAAAGCATGTAAGAGACTACCAAACAATCTCCTTCTCTTTTGAGTATTTTCAATTGCCAGAATATAAATCAAACCAAATGTTACTATAGTTATTCCATTCCTTTCAAATAAGTAAAAATAAAGTATATTTATATTTTTTCTTAGCTCCAGGTATAAGAAAGACCTTAGTATATACCTCTGTGAAAGTTCTCACCGTTTTCCCAACCATAATAGGTCTTTGACTTGTTCTTGTATTTTTTAATGGTAAATAAAACTGCAGAGTAATGAATATACAGGTAATTTAAATTCTAGGATTGTCAGAATGCTAGTCTTTCCTTGATTTTCTGTCTATAGTAAGCTAGCACTGAGTGAATATATAGTAACACAACTAATTTGGGATAAATTGAAAAAAGTGCCACTTAATTTTTTATATGTATTTTGCTTGTTTACTATTCATATTTTACTCAATCTGAGCAATACAATTAGATTCCAGTATTCTTTTCCTTCATTTTGTTCTCCCAGGCTACACTAAATATTTAAATTAGTAAAGTGTTATTGATTTTCTGTTATTTTATCATGAATATGTTCCTGGTCTTATTAGGTCAGTGAATTTATTTCTTAATGGAACTTACATTTTCAACTTAAATTACTTTGTAGTACAACCTAATGTCCCATGCAATGAGGTTATACCTGTATTTGTGTCAAATCTAATTATGAAGCCTTGATTTGTGTAATGTGAAAGAAATTATTTCCACTTTCTCTACCATGCAAACAGATCAATTTTCTCATTAGCCATTTCCATCAGTTCTGATTGCTTTAAGCTCACGGTTTTCATATTACTTTGTTTCCTAGACAGATTTGGTCCTTACTTCATGTGTGAAGAGGTTGACTACATTTTAGGATATTTTATTTATGTTGAGAAATGAGCTAATGAGCTATGTAAGTCAATAATCATTATTTTTTCATTATCTTTTATATTGTGTCATGATAGCCTTTCTACAGTTTCTAATACATATGTGCTTATTTCTTTTTTCCTTTTTCTTTATGTCATCAGAATTTAGAAAAGTACAAATAAGGAGATAAACTGCAAAGTAGGTGACAGTAGAAGATGAGGAAGTGGGAGGTATAATTCATTTTTGGAGCAAAGCTTTGGATAAAAGACTCTAGGGATACTTATTTAGGCTCTATGCTCTGAAAAAAGGAGTTATGTGGTGGTGCATAATTTTCCCACAGATCTTTTGTTCTTTGATGTGTTTGATGCACAAATAAAAATGTGAGTTGAAAGTTTGCAGAGTGGAGTTTGAATGTTTACAAAGGGGGCTGTAAAATGAATATGCTGATGTGTGTGAAGTCAAACACGCAGTAGATAATGGGAACTATTAGGAAGATAGGCTCAGAAAAGGAGTTTTTAGAATGCCAATGCCTTTGTGAATGCCAGGTTTTGTTTATTGTCTGTATATAACAACCATTCAACAAGTGCATATTCAAAGCATTTTCTAATAAAATGTTCTCTAATAGGAAGGTTGATTCTGTTTGATCAGTAAAAAAATTGAAGTAATATTTACATGATGATACAAAATAGAAGTGGAAGTCTGGTGGCCTCTTGCTTTATAGTTTGAATCTTCA
Organism: Pan paniscus; assembly: GCF_029289425.2. Taxonomy (NCBI): domain Eukaryota; kingdom Metazoa; phylum Chordata; class Mammalia; order Primates; family Hominidae; genus Pan; species Pan paniscus. Next base: position 114,066,703 of record NC_073254.2, read on the forward strand.
AGATAGTGGTACTCAAGATAGTACCAAAATACATCTTACCTTCTTTGTAGTTTCATGATAATGACGTGTAATTTTCATCTAATTTTTTTTCTTAGTCTCTCTTTTTGTGTATATATAGAATTTGTATAACCCAGACTTCAAAAATTTGAAGGATAAGAACAAAATATTTCCTGTTTAAAGTTCCCCATGTAACTTTCAGAATTGCAGTTCTCCACTCTCCTTCAAGAAAACACTTCAGTTTCCCAGTGAAGAATCAGGATCATGGTAAGATCATAAATTATTTTTGCTGACACAGATATATATCTGAGGACAGCATAGCATAGTATGCAGTAATGTTTCACAAATATTTTTCCATGAAAAAGCAAATGAGTAAAAAAAAAAGAATGAATGATTTTACTATTTCCACCTAACTCAGGTGGTATGGTTGATAAATGACGATGTTCCACTTTTCCAGAGCTTGACTTTCAGAAACAAATCTAAATTTAAATAAAAACAAGTCTAAATTTTTACTGTGACTTAGTTACTGCTGTTAGATAGCCTTCAGAACCTAGACTCATGCCTATTAAAGCCCAACTGTGACTTGGGCAAGACTTTCCTACTCCACTGGAGGAAGTCAAAAACCTATCTTGGGCTTCAGGCAGATGCAGGAGATGGAGAAACAGACTATTGACTTTATTGACACTGGATTGTCTTTTGGACCAAAGAAGGTCTCATCTTTATCTGGAGTAGATAACCAAGTATGGAGCCTTGGATCCCAAAGTTCGTCTAGGACACTGAGATATATTTTAGTCTCATCAGAGGTATAGGGTTGTATTTAGAGTGATCATGTCATTTGTTATTCAAACCAAGACTACCGAGAATGGAAGTGGCACTGTTGATAGATACTGGAAAATAGGTGAAAACCAGGACCCTTGCATAGGGATGCATAGTGATGGATCTCCTGAATAGGTACCATAAATAGGGATCTGTGGTAACACCATTCATGGTAAAACTTTTCCTCTGTTTCAAATTTCTCACAGGCTCTATTGTGAAAGTAATAACAACTTCACTCTTTTTAAGATTATTTATTTCACTTCAACAGGGCCAGGAAGTTATTGACTTCTGATAACATGGTTCTGTTTCTGTTTCAAACAAAGTTTGCATAACGATCAATAGATTCTTTTGTTTTATTCTCTTTGTACAGGCTTTAATAAGCTTTGTCTCTTTGGTTCACACAATTTTCCCAAATCTCTAGAGCTAAGCACTCTAAATAGTTATTGTTAGTGAAACACATTATGTATATTATACATTGGCATTGTAATTAAACTTTCCCTCCTATTCAAAGTACTATTTTCTTTCGTTTGTATGGGAGAGGGAGGTTGTCTTACAGTGTTTTTTGTATTTTTCACTGGAAGACCTCTCTTCCAAATATTATATTTCTCCCCCACCATGACGGATGTTTCTCTTCATTCCACTCATGTATATGAAGGACAGATGCATGCCAATTCCACCTTGGTGAGACTGTGCCAGACAAACAGGGCTTCAGGGAAAAGATAGTAGTGTTATCAGAGTATGGCTCAGTCTCTTTCATGGGCTCATAAATTTCTTCCCATTACAATACAACAACACAAAACTTCAGGGTGGTGTTAGCTTTTACTGAAAATTTAGAATAAACAAAAATGAATTAGAGTGTATTTTTAAGACATATATCTGATTTATTACCCCTTATCTACACTTGGAAAAAGTCAGTTGCCACCTATTGGAGCTCAGTCAAATTTAGACAGGAAACTTCCTTGTGTTCATTTTTAGTGAGGTATGTATGTGTTGGGACAAGCAAGGTGGAGAGAGGCAGGAGACACTGGACATAAAACAAAGATGAAAGAAAGGTAGAAAAGATATATCCTTTGGTTAAGAGTTAATGCATAAACTATTAATGTTAAAGGGTGTAACCCTATGCTAAAACACCTATACATAACAAATTTGTGTGTTTCTCCTCCTCTTTGGAAGGCATATCAAATACCAGCAGATCAAAATGATAAAATAAACAGGGTGGTCTTTTTTGTACAAAATTGCCTTGGAGTTATGTATTCATAAGGGTTGTCTTGAAAAACTGAACCAGTAGGGTCTATGTATATCTGTATATATCTATGTCCATCTATATCTATATCTTTATCTATATATCTATATCTATAATGAGTGTTAGTTCACACTCTCATGGACCCTGAGATGCCCCACAATATTCTTTCTGCAAGCCAGAGGCCTAGGGAAGTAGTTCTTGTTCATGTCCTTAGGCCCAAGAACCAGGAGTGTTAATGTTGAAGGAAAAAAGAAGAATGTTCACGCTCAAGAAGAGAGAACAAGTTCACCCTTCCTCTGCCTTTTGTTCAACTGGGACCCTCAACAGAGTGGGTGATGCCCGTCCTCTCTGGTGAGAGCCATCTTTTTTACTCATTCTACTGATACACCCAGAAATAATAATTTTCTAGCTATCTGAGCCTCCCTTAGTTCAGTCAAATTGACACATAAAATTAACCAGTATAGGTTACCACTGAGGTATATAATTGTTATAACTCCAGAGAAATCACAAAATTAAACTGAATCCCTGTTGCCCATGGCATGTATAAAACATTTACCACTTTACCTAATTTCATTTTTCCACCAGGAAGTGAATACTGTGAGACTAGAAGGCACTTACGTATTAGAAGATGTAAAGATTCCAGGTGACCACAATGTGGATATTCTAAATGCAAGAAATATAATTGCTAATTTAATTATTTGAGTTTGAATATTTTTATTACAATGGTCAGTCTGGGTGGAATATATGTAGAAGGTGATCCATGTGGCCTTTGCTTTCTAGTCTATAGTTTCTGAAATTTGTGTAAAACATGTTATATTACCTCACTAGGAATGGTATATGTGGTTCTTACTTCATAGATCCCCGATAAGCAAACACCTGTGGCCAAATGAGTGTGGTGTAAGCAGCAAATTTGGGTGACAAGACTTCCCTGGTCTGGATGGAGGCAACTATGGATACCTAATTCCATTGGTAATGACAGGATGGACACCTATTGACAAATAAGGAATGGCGTGTTGAGCATTAGGGAACTTGAAACTTGTAATCCTTATTGGAGTATAAAATTTAACAACTATTCTTCCGGGCTTCCTAGTAGTTGAGTCATTTTTTTTTTTTTTTTAATCAAGACTCAAACTTAAATGAGGTCTAGAGTTAAAATACCCTTCATTTTAACTGAGGGAAAATACCTATTTACTAACAGAAACAAAACACTATGACACTCTGTTTTGTAAATCCTTTTGTGACCTCCTACTTAAAGGGCACATTTATTTGCCCTTCCTCAAGTTTTCAGGTGAAGGACTCATCATTTCAGCAGTATTGCTGACCTCAGTTTGCTTTCTCTCTCCTTCCGTTTAAGGGAGGAAGATTGATTGGTTGGCATGGTCACTTTGAAAGAAGGAACTAAGCCTGCTTAATTCACACCCTTCTTTTTGTTTGTTTTTTCTCTTTGAAATATGCCTGTGTGTAAACACACATTTTCTGTGGTTTAGTGTGGTGAGTTTTATAGATGCAGTATTCTTAGGAAAAGCCAGTGGATTTTGACCTGTGTTCATATCTGAATGGGACTACTCCTTTAGCACTACAGTTTTGGCAAGTCCGCTTGCTTAACAGATCAAGTCATGACATATAATCTAGTTTTCATCAATATAAAGTGATGGGTTGAACTCCATTGGGGTTACTACTGCGTCAATTTTAAAAGTTTCAAATAGGTGAGGAATTAAGGGTGACGGTGACATATATTTGATCCTATAAAATGCTAACACTCCTCCTGTTTGTCCTTTCATAGTCCTTAAAGCTCTTTAATAGTGTAATATTGTTTCTATGCTCTAATATCTTAACAAAATTTCATGTGAGCTAATGTGATATTTCTTACCATAGAAGAGTAAATTGAAACCTCATGCATTTCTTTTTACTATGCATATTGGTCAGAGTCTAATAATTTGTCACAGAAAACATACTGTGTATATTTTGTGTGTCTATATATAACAGGAAAATGTTAAGGCTAGTCTGATCGGTCTTGTTCTATTTTCTATAAGTTTAAAATCATCAACTAAATACATATACAAAAGGAAATTTTGTGACAACTTTACTAAAACATTCAGGTCGACATTTTGAAACATCCTTTAGCTAAACCAAGACACACGAAGAGAAAAAAAATCAAAGCCAAGGAAGAGCTTATGAAAGGCAGAGTAAATCCTTTAGCATGATTAGTTCAGTGAAATGTTAAAAGAATATTTTGTCTGCAAGTCAGGTCTCTTGCTGGTCTCAAACTAGTAATTTGGATTCACTTCATTATAGCCACTGAAGTACCTTAGCAAAGTCTGGGAAGAGGAGCAAAGAGCCAGAAAGAAAAAGAGCAATAACACTTATATGATGGAGTTACTCTCATAATTCAGCACCAGATAACTCAAACAAGTACCTTGCAAACGACAATGCAGGGCTTAGCTTCACTCTTTGCGAATAAAAATGCGTCACACACAGAAGCCCTCCAGGAGCTCCCTTGATGAGCCTCAAAATGAGTATTCTAAAGATGTAACAAATTTCTCTCTTTGTTTCAAGAGCTGATTCTTCCATTTTAAATCAAGGATACCTTACAAACCAATGATATCTGACTGACCAACTACTTTCAGGGTAATAAAAGTTGTAATATTTTGCTAAAAACACATGGATTTTGCATACTGGCAATTTTGTTAATGTGAATTCATATATATTTTTTAAAACAACTCTTTAACTATTTTATACAGTTTTTCATGGGCAATATCAGGAGTGGAATTTTTGAATGACCTGATTATTTACTAGCCTGGCTCTTTTCAGAAAACCTGATACTCACAGAAATACTACACTGATAATAAATAGATTTGAATTCATTGTAAGAAGAAAGAAAGGTTTGTACATGGGCTCTGGATTTAAACGAACATGAATATAGGACTAAAATCTGGCTCCAAGTCTCACTAATTGCGTGACGGTGGCAAATATGTTAACCTCTCTGCTTTCTAATCTGTAAAATGGGATTAATATCAGTACTAACCTCATATATTAGTGTGAAAATAAATAAAAATAAAGATAATAACCACCAATTATTGAAAGGCATCTAATTGTCCATCAAACACTAAGCCAAGTGCATCTTGTGATTAAATTCTGTCTTCACAGCAACTATTTGAGATTGTACTTAAATTCTCTACCTTGACTACATTTTCATAAGTGATAGCTGTCTCTCCTGTAAAAAATATTTTCAAATTTTGTCTTCTAGCTTAAAATGCTCCTCTGAGCTCCAGAATTATATATCTATTATTAATAGACACATAAGTAAGTACATAAGCTCAACCGAGGTCATCATCTTTAATCCTGCTCCATTCTTGTCTTTATCCTGTTTACTTTGGTAAATGGCACAACCATCCAAACAGCACTTGAGCTCTAAGTCTAGAATTTATTCAGTCACAAAAACTTGCTGACTTATCTCAAATCCATCCATCTGCCACCTGCAAATGACCTAATCATCTGACACCTCAAATATTATTATAGTTTCATAATTGGACTTTCTGTGAACATTTTTCATTCCCTCTCTGCAGTTACCCAATCCAGCATCTACCTGTATTGCAGCCGAAATATCTCTTAGAAACTCATGTATAATTATGTTGTCCTATTGCACAATGCCTTAAATTTTTCTTTAGATAAAGATTAAAGTACTTAACTTGACCTACAGGGTCTTGTTGAATCCGGACCTTGTTGACTTTTGGAACCCTTTTGTGCTTTGACACTAGCTCTCCCTGCTTCAGACATACTAGTCGGCATTCATTTTCTCAAATTGTCTTCCCCTACGTTGTTTCAGGACCTTCACTCATACTTTGTTTCTGCCTGGATCCTCTCCCCTCCCTCTCCTAGCTTGGCTAATTGACAGCCAACTCTCCACACAGGAAGTAGTTCATTCCATACCTTATGCATCCATAGGACTTGTACTTCTTGGCGGCTAATTGCTTACAGCATCTGCTGGAGAGTTATCTCCATGACGGCGGGGAATATGTCTTTTCTCACTGCAAGTCAAGCACAATGCTTTGCTCATTGCTTATGTGTATCAGTAACTCTTTGTTGAAGCAACTGCAACTTTAAATAAACAAGCAGCTGTAATCTATTCCTTTCATTCCTCGGTGCTAAGAATTGGTTTGAGCTAAGAGACTGCAATGGGGATAGAGGTGTAGAAGAAGAGACAAGGTGAGAGACAGAGGCACAGAAAATTTGTATAGAAAACAAACAATGAGAGATGCAATCATGAAAGCTCAAGCATGGACTGTGCTGCTTTGACATCAAGGTGAGGAAGGTTCAGGGAGAAGCTCATCCGTTCCTTCCAACTTATCGCTACCACTCCACAGTGCAGTGCTGCTTCAACAGAGGGAGGGAGTTGCTGCTATTATTTCTAGCTTCCATTCATTTGAAACTTCAAATGTTTATACATATTACGTCATTTAAACTTAACAAGCCTGTAAGGTAAGCTGCTATGTTATCCCCATTATTTAGATGATGTGGTAAAGACAAAGAAGTCTTAAGTAACCTGCCCAAAGCGATGCCTAGAAAAATAGATTCAAATACAGAAAATGTGACTCTAGTGTTTGCTCACTTAACAACGACATATCCTGCCATCAGGAAGCTTGTCACTAGCGCATCTGCCAGTGAGCACTGGCCAAGCGGTCTACTGATGAGGGAAAAAGTTACAGATAATCCAGGCAATGAGGATTCATTAAACTAACAGAGAGGATTCTTAAGGGGACTGCCACTTAGCTGAGTAGCAGACGACAGATATTAAAAGTGTGTTCTGAATCAGCCTTTCTGGTACCAGGGCACATCTTGACAAGAATGATTATGTGTGTGCATGCATGTGTGGTAAAAGATTAGATTCACGAGAAATCTGAAAACTCTAGGACTTTCTTTGAGTTATTCATTAACCTCATATGGCTGATATGAGTCCTCAGCCCCTCTGACACTGAAACTGTCTGTATTAGTTTGCTAGGGCTGCCATAACAAAATACCACAGACTGGGTAGCATAAACAACAGAAATTCATTTTCTCATGGTTCTGGAAGATGAAAGTCCAAGAGCAATGCGCCAGCATCTATGGTTTCTTCTGCGGCCTCTTTCCTTGAATTGTAGATTACTGCCTTCTTGTGTTCTCACACGTTCCTTCCTCTGCACATGTGCATGTGTGCGTACGCATCTCTTCTTATAAAGCCACCAGTCATATCGGATTAGGGCCCACCAGTATGAACTCATTTTACCTTAAATACCTGTTTAAAGATCTTGTTTCCAGTCACATTCTGAGGTACTGGGGATTAGGACTTCAACATATGAATCTAAGGGGGACACAATTTATTCCTTAATACCATACATTCCATGAACACATAGAGTTATACAAAGGATTATAAGAGTGATTAACTGGGACTATTCAGGCTCAAACTGTTAAGTCTTTAAAGATAAAGGAAAAACTGGTAGTATTTTTGTTTTGTTTTGTTTTTTTATCAGTGGCAAATGTGTAGGCAGGAGCATCCATAGCCCGGGCTGTTCTCTGGTGGTTCCACTGATCAAAACAACTGAGACAAGTCAATGTGAGGATTATAAATCAATTGGGAGTGTATTAGAATTAATAAAGAATTGGAATTATAGAGTCTAAACCTGAAATATGTAATTGATTCATTGCTTTTTTTTTTTTTTTTTTTTTTTGGTCACGAGAATCACCAGGACTGATTCTCTTAACATATGTAAAGAAACTTGAATATGACAGACTTTCATTGCCAACTTAACAGCCATTTTCAAACTCCTTCTTTGTCACACAAGTCTTATTTGCCAAAGAACACTAATTCTGTTCAGAATTTGGTACTTGTGTGCTTCAGTAAAAATGAATCCTTTCATAATCCAGGAATGAAAATATGCTTAGTTTACACCAGTCATGGAAATTGTTTTTTCTCCAGGCTAATTAATGGTTTAGTAAGGGCAACCATTTCTCACCAAGGAGACCCAGTGGAATTGGTGAACCTTTTGGGAATGGATTATTCCTTCTGAAAACAAGAAAAAAAAAAATACAAACTGTTCTTTTGTGACCCTGAATCTATTTGGGTTGAGAACCTGACATCTGCAACAGCTGCTGCATTTTTCAAATACGAGTAAGAGAGTGAGAGAACAAATGTACTGGGTAGAAAGGCATCTTCCCTAAATTCACGTCCACTTAGAAACTTTTATATGTGGCTTGATTGGAAAAGAAGACCTTTTGCAGATGTAGTCGCACTGAGATGAGACCATATTTGAGGAAGGCAGGAGCTCAACCAATGACTGATACTTTTATTTTATTTTATTTTATTTTATTTTATTTTATTATTTTATTTTGATGGAGTCTCACTCTGTAGCCCAGGCTGGAGTGCAGCGGTGTGATCTCGGCTCACTGCAACCTCCACCTCCCGGGTTCAAGTGACTCTCCTGCCTCAGCCTCCAAAGTAGCTGGGACTACAAGTTCATGCCACCATGCCAGGCTAATTTTTTGTATTTTTAGTAGAGACGGGGTTTCAACGTGTTAGCCGGGATGGTCTCGATCTCTGGACCTCGTGGTCTGCCCACCTCGGCCTCCCAAAGTGCTGGGATTACAGGCGTGAGCCACCGCACCCAGCTGACTGATTCTTTATAAGAATAGGAAAGTGCAGACACACAGAGACACAGGGAGAAAGCATGTGACAATCCGGCAGAGATTAGTATGATGCAGCTGCAAGTTGAGGAACATCAAGGATTACCAGCAACCACCAGAAGCCGGGGAGAGGCAGGGAAGGATTCTTCCCTAGAGGGAGCATAACCCTGTCAGTGACTTGATTTCAGTCTTTTAGCCCCTAAAACAGTCAGAGAATAATTTTTACTTTTTTAAAGACACCAAGTTTGTAGTACTTTATCATGGAAGCCCCAGAAAACTAATACACCAAGGCAGTCCTCTGATAATGGTAGGGTGAGCAATGGACAGAATTTGTGTGCTTGATGATGCTAGTGAGTAAGGGATAAAACAACACCTCTGTTCTTTTTATTAGAAAACATTTTTTTCCTCTTGTTTTAGACAATGCTAGTAAATTTATTTGTGATTTATTGCTGAGACATCCCAAAGCAACATGCGACGTTTGGGGTATTGCAAATATTGAGGGGAAAAGAATACTTGGAATGGCCTAGAGTTCCCTATGCTAGTCAAACAGGTGGAGGCTCCAGTGTAGAAATTTGGAGTATTAACTTAAATGCGACCTCATGTGTTCTCACAGTCTGCTGAAGCTTTGCACTTATCATTTACATTCTGTTACTTATTGTCATTCCACTGTTATCCGAGACTGGTGTGGCCTGAGGAAATGCCACCGACATTCGCTTGATGGCCAAGCACCATGCAAGTCAATTTCATTTGCTTTGTATCAAGATCCTAGCCTGGAGTTTTGATTAAAGATAAAGAGATGCAAAAATACCCAAATCACATGCATGGAAACAAAATGTCTGCTTCTTCAGATAGTTCTATTTTTGTGTCTATAATTCTGCTCACCAACTGCATGTGTAACCTTTCTTTAAATTTGCAAAATAATTCAGAAGTTTTCACGCTGCCAATTGCTAATCAAACCTTCTTCATCAACATCCACGCCCTCTTCCCATTTGTCATCATATTCATACACTGCAAACAGTGGCTCACGCAGCTCCCTCTTCTCTTTGCCTCAGAAAAACAACAGGCTGTGTAACCAAGGGGAAGCTTATTAGCAGCTAAAAGCTCATTTTTAATGCTACCTAATCAGATTGCAGACTCATTTAAATTATGAACCTTAAAAAAACCATCATTTAATGACTCAAATATTAGTGTGGGTTGTCAAACAGCCTTTAATATCGCTTGCTTCCTCTCAAAGAGTTCAAGCTCTAACCTTTGCCAGAATAAATTGGTAAACCTGTTTCTTTCTCAGTGCATATGGTGAAAACCTTTAAGGTCTGTCTGATTTATATAAGTGTACTTGGCTGCTATTTTATATTTATTCAAACTATGTTATAAAGTAAAAGTAAGGCTTAGCTCCAAGAATAAGATATATTTTAGTATAAAGACTGGACATATTCATGAATAAGGCACATGTAGGCTTCTCAATTATGACTGGCTTACCAAATTGAGTTCATTTACTCTGCATCATGTTACTTGCTTTTATTATTGATTTATCCTGAAAGTTAATGAATGAAAATGCAGGTGCTTGAAATTTTCATATATTTTAAATACATTTTTAAGCTGCAACATTGTAAAGGTATTTTTATAGCATTTAGGATTTTTCTGACTGGGTATGTGTTTTCATTTGCCAAGAAAATGTAAGACCTGTGGCAACAGTTGGTTATCTCTTTGCTCCCCATTGCTATCATCAAGGAATTGATCTGAAACTGTCTGTATCACCAACTAAAGGGAACTATCCATTCTGACATGGCTCTGGCATACATGTATGTCATCTAAATTGACGTACAGCTTAATATTGCTGTGTGGAAGCAAACTCATGACTTTACTGACTGTGAAGAAAATTGTTTCAGGAGCCATGTATCAATATCAGTCGGGCATCCAACATTTATAGAACCAGCATTTGACAACTTTTAAGTAAATTACTCCCTCTAGACGTTTCAAATATTTCAAGGTTAGTTGAGAATGTTTTAATTGTTATAGTCTTAACATATGGGCTATGGAATTAATGTCAGAGGAAATTTGCAACAGCCTGCCATCCTAGAACAAAGAGTCTTTGAACAAACTGGAAGTTGACTATCTGGTCTCTGTCTAAGAACTCCAGGACACAAAATCTTAGGTATTACCATTTTTCAGTCAAGGCCTCTCCATTGAGACTACTTTTTTCTTTCTGCAACGTATAAAAAATATTATCACACTTTCAACATGACATTCTTTCAAATGTTTGAAGATAATGTCTTCATACAGTTAGAGGCTAAAGAAGTTCAATACTTTTAACCACTCTTTTGTCTTCATACTCTTTAACTGTGATGTTTGGTAGTAAATACAATATTCCATCTTGATATGACCAAGATGGAAAACAGGAGTATTGTGCTCTTGTAGCCTACGTATAGGGACATTGGGTGATGACTTTGAAGAAAAATATATATCTAATTTTAAAAGAAAAGAAACACTTCTCTCTCCTTTCTCTTCCTCCATCTCTCCCTCTCTGACATCCTTCCTGAATATAAGTGATTGTGTCTACAGTCAGTTACATTGTGCTGATCAAGGTAAGTTTACTCATTGAAATTGAATGGCAGAGCAGCATGAGTTGTTGGATCAAGCAACGGGAGGATAGTGTCTATGTTAGTGTCACAGGGAAGCAGTAGCAGTCCACATTGGAGAAAGTGCTGAGGCTAATGTGGGATGAGAAAACTTTCTGTGCAGTAGACAGAAGAGAATTACCATTATAAATGTCTATCCATTTATTTAGAGCTCCTATTATTTGTCTCAGCAATGCTTTGTATCTTTATACAAATTGTGTATTTCTTAGTTAAATGTATTCCTAAGTAATTTATTTTTATGCTATTGTTAACGAAATTACTTCCATAATTTCAATTTAGATTATACATACTTAAAATATTGAAATACAACTTAATTTTCTATATTCATCTTGTATTCTGCAACCTTACTAAACTCATTTTTTAGCTCTAACAGTGTGTGTGTATGTGCATGTGTGTATTCCTTGCAATTTTCTAGATACAGACTCACGTCATCTATAAATACAGGTTTACTCTTTCCTTTTAGTCTTCATAGGATGTTAAGTTATTTTTAATAGCTTTAGCACTGGCTAGAACCTCTAACATGTTGTTGATTAGAAGTGGTTAGGGCAGGTATTCTTACCTAATTCCAGTTTAAGAAAAAACGATTCAAGCCTTCTCCATTAAGGATAATGTTAGCTGTAGAATTTTAACAGATGTGTTTTATCAGGTTTAGGATATTCTTTTTTATTTCTAGTTTGTTATGAATATTTATTATGAATGGGTATTGGAGTTCACCCATTTCATTTTAGTCTATTGAGAAACCATGTGTTTTTTCTCTTTTATTAATATGATGTGATAAAGACCTGTGATTATGCTATCTTAAATAGAAATAGGAAACTAAAACATAAATAGTACCCATAAATGGGGTGCTGCTCTCACAAATGCCTAACAATGTTGAAGTGGCTTAGGAATTTGGCAATGGGCAAGGACTAAAAGAATTATGAGAAACATGGTAGGAAAATTATAGATTGCCTAGAACAAACAGCATTAGAGAAACAGCTAGTCAGAATACAGAATGAAGTGAGGAAGAAAAAAAAAAGACTACTGTCATAGAGAACACCTAAATAGTGATAAATAAACTTGGTAGACATATAAATGTTAAAGGTGCTTTTGGTTACAACTCAAAGCAAAATGAGGAACATGTTATTGGAGACTAGAAGAAAGAGAATCCTTATTGTATATTGGCAGGAAGCTTAACTGAATTGCATCTTACAAATTATGTGAAAGGTAGAATTTATTAAGCAATGAACTTGGATGTTTATGTGAGGAGATTTCAAAGCAAAGTGTTGACGGTGTGTCCTGATTTCTTCATGCTGCTTACAGCAAGCCACAGAAGATTGTTCATAGCCCTTGAAACTTAGTGGAGATTACCTAGATGGATTTAGAATTCTCTTAAGATAGGTGACTTCCTTTGTCCTTTCATTTTCTCCCTTCTTCAGTGGGAATTTCTATTAATATTATCGTTTCCCTATATCTGCACCACCATTGCATTTTGGGAGCAGATAATTTGTTTTATAGTTTTATAGATGCATAGATGAAGGGAAATTTTTCCTTAGGATGAATTATGTCCTTAGCCTCCTCCATAGCTAATTTAGATGATGAAATTCAGGGCTTTTAAGTTGGTGAGTCTTAGGTGAGATTTTGGGCTTGAATTGATGATATAATGGAAACTTTGGGATGTGCTGAATATATTTTGTGTGTGGAATGACTCCCTTTCACACCAGAGGAGGGATTTTGATAGGTTGAATAATAACCGTCAAAGATGTCCATGTCCTAATCCCTGGCTCCTATGAAAATGTGACTTTACATAGCAATAAGAAGCTAGTAATATGGTATTTTATGTTAATTTATACGCAGATGTTAAATTAACCTTGTACTTTTTGTGTAATTCTCATTTGATCATGGTGTTTAACGCTTTTGTATATAGCTGGACTTAATTTACTAATATTTTGGTAAGGATTTGCAATTAACTTTTAAAGACATGAATATGGTGTTTTACTTTTATGTCTGCTAAAATTTGTCTCGTGTGCTTTTTCTAGCCAACTGAGACTGTCACATTACAACAGGGAAAGTTATTAAATACAATATTGAGTACATCAATATTAACCTTCATTGGGTGAACAATATGTAATATACTCCCACTGTTAAATCAATTGTAGTTGACCCTGCTTTAATCTTTAATATCCACTGTACTTATGCTCTTACCTGCATATTTCTATGTAATTCTAGAACTTTTTTTAACTGTCCTCTTTCTCAATACCACCACTGTTCATTTGGAAGCAGGTATATCCTTGAAATATCATAACCTATAATATAAAATATAATCACTTGATTGTGTTAAAATCAAATCTCCATAAGTACCCATTATTTTGAAATTAATTTAGAGAAATCTGACTTCATATGTTCCTCACAGCCCAGCTGGGAATAGCTCTTTGAAAAACTAGAGAGATGTTGCTGGTAGAGCTGGACTACTTCTTCAAAGTAGCCTTCAGCCTTCAAAAAAAAAAAAAAAACCAAAATAAAAAATAACTCAACTTCTGTCTCTTTTTTTCATGTGACTCTGATAACTGTCATCTTTTAAAACAACTTTATTCAAATTTTGGCATGTCTTAATTTTGTTCTTCCTATGTATGTTGATTCCTGACAATCTGGCTGTCTTCCCTGGTTCAATAATCCCAATAAACTTTGTCTCCATTCCTGTGAATGTATAATTGATTTTTTGCTTTGCACATTTTTTTCCTCTTATGTTTATAGTTTCTCATTTCATTTGTGAGTGCTCGCTGACAATTTGGGATTCCACAGCTACTAGACATATTTCTCAGTTCTAAGTAAAGGGTAATTAGATCCACCTGGAACCTTTGGTCTTTAGACCCTTCATCTTGGCTATTTTCTTCTGCCCTTTCTGGCTCCATATGGCACTACTGCCTCCACCCTCTAACTTTTGAGGGTCTTAATAAATGCTGCCCCTTTTATATCATACATGATGGTCTAGAAAGTAGGCTAACTTTATATATTTTATGTATAAAATATATATAACTATATATTTTAAATATGTTTATATATTTTTATTTTTAGCTAAGCTTTATCTTTTTTCTGAAAATTCAGTTTAAAGAATTATTGATTACATTAGTGATTCCTATCAGAAAAAAATGCCTTGTCTCCAAACACCATTATATTAAATTACAAATGTCATTCATTTAATAAGAGTAATTTAGTGTCACTATGTGTTAGTTACTATACTACTCATTGGGACACAGGTAACTAAGATTGATTTGCACTCTCAAGGAGCTGATGGTCTATTATGGGAGAGATGTTAATAAGCTAACCATTGCTATCAATGACAATAAAAAATGGTGATATTTTAAAACGTTTGAAAATAATATTTGCCAAATGGGTCAGTAAATGCTCACAAACTGTAGTATGGGTGGACATGGGAATTTTTCTTGTGAATTATTTGTGAAAAAGGCATTTTAGATCAGGATAATTGTATGTGCAAATGCTGATATGTTTGGCAGAGGCTTAGTTTGGTCTCCTCAAAAGTAAAACCTGAGATAATGTCTTGAATACATGTGGTTTACTTGGCAGGGTGGGAGTGAACCTAGAAAACAGGACTAACAGAGAAGGCCTAAGTGGGAACAAAAAAGGATTAAAAATGAATGTAAGATTTCATCTGAGTTTCCTGCTCTGGGCAACAGAGATTCATTTCTGCCAGTACCTCAATGAAACAAAAGCTCCAATATTTAATTATTAGTTATCCAGTCTGAAGATGGATATCTAATTTGGTCACAATAGGGCTCACACTACCTCTTAGATGTGGTCCCTGAAAGCTAAAAGTCAGAAGGGTGGAACATTCATTCATCATTTCTGTCCACTATTGGCTGAGGATAGCTCTCGGGGAATAACATCCCCACATTCTGGCTGTGATCATGCAAGGGTCAGTGGAGCTCTTGAGGCAT
This sequence comes from Pan paniscus, assembly GCF_029289425.2. Taxonomy (NCBI): domain Eukaryota; kingdom Metazoa; phylum Chordata; class Mammalia; order Primates; family Hominidae; genus Pan; species Pan paniscus. Next base: position 114,081,990 of record NC_073254.2, read on the forward strand.
GGGGAGAGGGACATGGGACAGAATGCTGCATGACTTTTGATGCATTTGTGGTAGCGCAATGAGAACAGAACTTGGATGGGACTGCTGTCTATCACAGCAGCAGATGAAATCAGAGGTGGACAGAGATGTGACACAGGCACCAAAGACATTTGATACAGGGGACTTTAAAGAAATTTGATATTGCTGAGGCATAGGATGTGTGCATAAGTGTGAGTGTGGATCGAGGACTCAGTAGTGAATTGGTGGTAATAGTATTGAAAAATCCAGCAAAAATGAGATTTAAGATGCCAAAGTATGAAAGCTAAAATTTCCTGGGGATAATCATTGGGGAACAAATAATTTATAAATAGAAGTAATATGGTATAGTATTTGTGTTTGAGAACAATTACTCTGAAAACCACTTTGATAATGAGGAAAAGAACAAGACAAAGGAAGGTGAAGCTAGAAGAAGATGAGAGCATCCACCTTTGGGGATGATATGATTCTGAATAACTAATGCTATTGAAAATGGAGATTCAGGAATATGAAATGGAGATGACATATAAATCATGGAGCAGGAACTAGTATCTAATTAGATGTGTAATGTAGAGGGAAAGAGAGAAAACAATGTGGCTCATATCTTTGCAGATAAACAAGTAGAATGGTCATCCTATCAATTATAACCAAGAATAAAGTTCACACATTCAGCTGGTTTAAGTTGAATTCAGAAGGCAGTTGGACTTTGAACAATCGAGAATGTTCTGTGTTGGGATAGAGATTTGGAGTTTTTTTTTAAATAACAAAGTAGTAGTATAATCTGTGAATGTGCATGAGATAGTTCACAAAACACATACATAAAGGGAAGAGACAACTGTTCAGGACTCTGAATACTGCCAATATCTAAGGAGAAAAGAGGAATCACCAATGATAATGCAAGGAGTAAGTGGAACAATAAAACCAAGAAAGACTGTCTATAAAATCTAAGAGATGGTAAAATGTAAAGGAGAATATATTAAAGTGCATTAAATGGCAGGCATTTTAAACAGTGCTGGAAGTAGTCAATTGTGTTATGTATCTTGCAAATTCAAATAATTTAAGAATAATAAGTGACAATTAGATTTTGCAGTTAGGCTTTTAGGGATCTTAGCAAGAACAATTTCTGTCTAGGGTAAGAAAAGTTGGCAGATCACCAAGGGCTAAGATGAGAATAGAAGAGAAGGCAGAATAACCTGGCTAGGATGAAAAGAAGAGAATTTAACAATAGAGGGTGATTCAGATGAAAATGATTTCTTAAATATAGGAATAACCTGTACATATTTACATGCTGAGAAGAAAGGGCCAAAAATATAGGATAAAGAGGGGAAAAGATAGGGAAGTCCAAAATGTGAAAGTGGTACTTGGAACATGATGGATTAATGTTAGAGATAAAAAGAGAGGCTCCAGCCTGGGAAACAGAGCAAGACTCCATTTCAAAATAATAATAATAATAATAATAATAATAATAATGAGAGGCATCTTCTTTTGAAGTAAGACAAAAAAACTAAAATATATTTAAGTTTAGATGCTTTTAATTAAGATAAAATAGTAATAGTCTAGCTATTTACAATTTTAACATAGATAAAATTTGACACAAAAGAGTTTAGCTCCATGATAACATTGGTTATTAGGGACAACTTCCTGCTGATATAATTTGTTAATGGGTTTGTAGCACTTCTACTTTATATCTTTAAGGACTGTGGAGATAGCCATCAATCAAGAGTGATTTAGGTGAAGCCTAGTGATGAGACCCCTGTTGATAGTTCCCAGAAATATCACTCTATCAGTAGAGTATATCAAATACAGTTCACTGTAAAAATGGAACTTCTTAGCACAGTTGTAGGTAAATGGCACACAGTAGGTACTAAATAAATAGCTATTAACTTCATAACATGGCATCATCTACATTTTGAAAAGAAAGATATAGCAATAGTTTAATTTATTATTATCCTTGGACCAGAAAATACTAGCACCACTGGGATTTTAATTAGGAAAATTATTAATGGAAAGGTTTCCTATATGCAAAATTTGCCTAATTTGTGTTTGTGACATCAACTTTATACATTTCTGTAGTAATATTCTCTGTGATTTTAGTTCCTCTCTTTGAACATAAGAAGTCCTGTTTTTGAAATAATCAAACAAAAGGCACTGCATCTCAAGATTTGTGTTTTGAAGTGTAATATCTAGGGTACTGTTGGGTTAGTTTTTATATTACTTGAAGCCTCTGTAGAGTTAATCCGAAGAGGGATATCTAATGTGTTCACAATAGGACTCACACTACCTCTTAGATGTGGTCCTTAAGAAGTGCGAAACTTGAAGAAAAATTGCCCAGCCTATACTCAACAGACAATTGCTTTTGTCAACTGAAATTATTCAGTTGCCCTGACCTACCTTAAGGGTTTCCTAGTCACTCTTCAGCTCTAAATGCAGCAGGAAAAACTGCTGCAGGATACAATTGTCTGCCTGTATTTTACTGAAACTAAACAATTATTTTCATGTCATGAGCAAAAATCTGCGTTCAAAATAAGAGAATTGAATCCATGTCTAGTTTGTCTAACCTTCAACATCATGAAAACATTTGGTATTTATTAATTTCAGGATATTTTTGAACATGACCCTCACAGACTGACATATTCTTCTCATAACTTTAGCATTTTATTTCAAAGTAATCATTTGGGAAATGTTCTCCCTTTGAACAAAACCTGGAACAACCATTGACAAATTTTAAGTTATATTATGTAGATGATATAAAATGTTTCAGTATATAAAACCATACTCTAGTTTCCAAAGAAACTATTTTATAAGGGGCATATTCTTTTTTTAATGTAAAGAGATGGGTCTCTTTAAATACATATTGTGGAGTAAAATGCAACATTATTAAAGGAAACAAATTTCTGTACTTCACATGTCAGAGAGAGCAAGAATATGCATGAATAAACATCTAGACAAAACTTAGTGTAGCTAAGACATCATTATACATAGCAAGAGGTTCCTTTGGTATAACTACAGTTTTTAATTGGATTCTCCAAGTCCAGAGGTTCTTTGACTTTAGAATTAGGAAAGGCAAACCAAAGGTGAACTGAGATTGGTGAGCACACACTCTTGAATGAGAATGATTTATATTTTCAAAGCAGTCTACTTATATACAATCATCTATACCACAAATTATACATGTTTTAATGTATGATTCTGTCTTGTTAGCAATGACTGCTAAAAAGGTCTCAAGTCTAAGTTCCAGTCCTGCCTTATTCTAAAGAATTTAGAGAAAAAAATCTTCAAACACTTGTAGAGATAACTATTTCATTAGGAAAATTATAGCTTTGTCTTCAGGTACATCTGAATCCTTGTTTAAAAGAGGTAGGATATACTTTTACATATTTTGTATAATAACAGCAATAACACTTATTTTTCTGGCTTCTAAATCTTATATACCAGCACTAAGTATGATCAAATATTAACACTCTTAAGTTCTTATCAGAAAGTATTATTTCAGAATAATAATTATTTTCCTATGAATTTGAAAAATCTTATTTGACTATGGATGGTGGAAGCACTCACTTTGGCCCAGAGGCCACAAATTGATGTACCATGGCCCAAATTGGCTCAAATATAAGAATTTTATTTGACCTCTAGTTTCCAAAATTTATTTTTGAATTGAATAACACTTCAAAATAAGGAGAATTTACATAGAATCAGTATATTTGGCTTTTCATAAGAAACTGGTAACCTATACTGCTATAACAAGTTTAAGGAGCCCTTAGTATGCCTTCTTTACCTGCTTATTACATTTGTAGTTATTTGAGTTTGCAATCTCTACCTAGAAAAATGTGGTTTGAATTCTAGATCCTTTTATTAATTGTGTCAATTTGAAAAAAAACTCATGTAACTTCACTAAGCCTCAGTTTTCTCCTATATAAAATAAGAACCATAACTGCTTTATCTTATAATTTAAGGTAAAGTAAGTTGCAGATATTTCAAGTAGTACGGATATTCCCTACCATTAATTTGGTGTTACTGGGGAAACTGGAGCTATCTTAATCTCACCTCAGATTCCTCAGGTGATGAATTTCTGAGGTGATCCAAAATCTGCCCTGTTTCTTTAAACTCCAAATCTGGATTGGTCAGCATACAATTAATTCATATTAATTAAGCCCACAATTCTGTTGTTAAACAATTACATCTATGTCATTTTATAGCATACATTTTAATTGTTGGGGTATTAGATATTTGAGTCTTCTGACCAACAAATTTCCCTTTGGATAAATTACGCAGATTGTCAAATTCAACCAATTTGCTGTTGATTTATGATTATAAATATAATACGCAAGGTTAATATATAGAGGACTTAAGTCCTTGGGCTGCATATTTTGTTCTACAGGAGCTTCAAAGGGAAAACATAGATTAGTCAGAAGATACTTTAGTGAATACGGCGTCAAAAGCAGAGAATTATATATAATATTTGAATAATTGATAAAATTAGGTTAAGCTATATTGTTACAAGTGGGCAGAGAAAGTCTTTGGCCCATAGCAACCATTTCGTTGGACTGTCCTTGGATGGGCAGTCATTATATTTGATACTGGAACACTGCTTATTTTATTTCTCATGCTTAAGCTACCTTCCTTCTAATGATATTGATATTTTATTGGATGTGTAAATTTATGCAATCAGGATTCATTAAAAGCTTTCTCTTCTAAGAGGATCTTTGTCTTTCTAAGACAGATAGTCCATCCCTGTCCAGGTTGATTATGTCTTGATGTTCCTGTTTAATTCTCAAAGGATAATCTTATTGTAAATCCTTTGTAAAATTCTAGTTGCAATTCAGATTGGTTCTTATTCTCTTAGTCCCTTGGAAGAACTTGCACCCAAAGTTATATTGTCTTTTAACACATTTGTCTCTGAGTATTGTTTGTATGCCTGTTTTTTGTATATATGTCTATGTGGGCTTTAGAAAGTATGTTTAATGTTTAATGTAATCTTTCATTATACATCTCTGCATTAAAAATAATAATGTACTCTTTTTGACTTACATTTTCTTTTTTAGTTTTTATTTGTTTATTTGTTTATTTTTTTAGATGGAGTCTCGTTCTTGTTGCCCAGGCTAGAGTGCAATGGTGAGACCTCGGCTCACTGCAACTTCTGCCTCCCAGGTTCAAGTGATTCTCCTGCCTCCACTTTCTGAGTAGCTGGGATTAGAGATGCCCACCACCATGCCTGGCTAATTTTTTGTATTTTTAGTAGACATTGAGTTTCACCATGTTGGCCAGGCTGGTCTCAAACTCCTGACCTCAGATGATCCAACCACCTTGGCCTCCCAAAGTGCTGGGATTACAGGTGTGAGCCACCGCTCCCTGACCTGGTTTCCGTTTTTCTAATCTACCATATAAGATGATTAGAAAATCTGTCTGGCTTCAAAATTTATTCAATCTTAACAGAAATTTATCTGTTCAAAATGGCTGATTTGAGGTGGTCACCACTTGCCTTCTCCACAAAAAAAAGGAAGAAAACAACAAATAACAACACATTGAATATAGTATCTAAGAGAGAATGCTGAAATTCAGCAAGAAAGTAAAGAAGACTTTTTGAGGCATTAAAACTTGGGATGACGAGAGAGAGGGAAGTAAATTACCTGGCCAGAATCAGCTCAGAACCAAGAGAGACTCTTCATTGCAAGAAAAAAGTAAATGGAAGATACCTAGCAGTTCCTATTTCCACCATGGACCTTAAAATCCTAGTTACAGGAGAGCCCTACAGCACTCACAGCCCTTGAGTCCAGTACAGGAACCTGCTTAAGTACACTCAACTGCATTATTCCTGATACAAAATTTATAGTGGGTCCCCACACTGTGACTGCTGTTACACAATGCCATTTTGAGAATGAAGTCACCACAAAAGTGCATTCTGCCCTGCATCTCCACATCCCTGGGGCTCTACCATCATCCTACCACATCCACCCAGAGGCCTGTAGTGTTGTGACACCAGCTGGACCCAGTGGAGCAGCTGTGTCCCTGGAATCTGAGCCCACACCATGGGAAGCAGAAGATCCTTCACAGCAAGGAAACTCTCCTTATTACAGAAGGAGCTTATGCACATACACCCTAGGGGCCCAAGTAATGGCCTACCCAGGTACCTCCATTAACTGCAACCCTATTGCCTACAGCAGTAGAGTCACCAGTTGCATGCTTTCATTCTCTCTTGGGGCCCAAGGACTGGTCTGCCAGGCATCCCAGCCTTAAGAGAAGCCACATCGCAGCCTCCACAATAACCCTAACTTAGGGCACTAAGGCCCTTGCAGACACCGCTGATGTGGCTTACAGCCAATGAAATCACATAGAAACTACCCTACTTCTTCTACCCATAACTGAAGCCAAAACACCATACCCAAATGACAGTATAGGACAAATCTACAGAAGAAAGTTCTGTAAACTTGCTTCAGTTTGAAAGCTACTTCATAAAATTGAAAGAAAAACAGTTCCACAAGATGTGCAGATACGAATGCAGGGGGATAGAAGAAACATGCAAAAGCAAAGGACATGACACTTCTAAAGGAGCACAAAATATTTCAATAGTAGGTCTCCAAACAGAAGGGAATATGTGAAATGCCTGAAAAGGAATTCAAAATAATGATCTTAAGAAAAGTCAGCAAGATGTAACAGAACACAAACAGACAATTCAAAATAAAGAAAACAATTCATGATCTGAATGAGAAACGTAACAAAGAAACAGATATAAAAAAGAATCAAACAGAAATCTTGGACCTGAAGAATTCAAAGACTGGAATAAAAAAAAATACAACTGGGAGTTTCAACAGTATACCAGATCATGAAGAAGAAATAATTTCTGAGCTTGAAGACAAGTCTTTCAGTAATACAGTCAGACAAAAAATAATGAACACATAAGAATAGCAAAAAGCCTATGGACATGTGGAAAATGATTAAGCAAATAAATATTCACATTGTGGGAATACCAAAGGAGAAGGGATGGGAAAAAACATAGAAAACCTGTTTAATGAAATAATAACTAAAAACTCTCCATGTCTGGGGAGAGATATTGAAATTCAGATGCACGAAGCTCAAAAATTCCCAAATAGATTCAACCCAAAAAGTTATCTTTGATGCACATTGTAGTCAAACTGTCAAATATCAAAGACAGGGAATCCAAACAAGAGTAAGAGGAAAGCATCAAGTCACAAATAAGAAAAATTCCATCAGACTAACAGCAGATTTCTCAGCACACCCCTTATAGCCCAGAAAAGAATGGGATGATATAGTCAAACTGCTGAAACAAAAAGTAACGTGCCAGCCAAGAATATTATACCAAGCCAAGCAATCCTTCAGAAATGAAGGATAAATAGTCCTTGCCAGACAGGCAAAAACTGAGGACATTCATTGCTACTAGACCACACCTACAAGAAATGCTTAGGGGAGAATCTACAATATCTACCATCATAAAAATACACAAAAGTATAAAACTCATTGGTAGAGTAGATAGACAAATGAGAAATCAAAAGGATTCAAACATTACTACTACAGAAAACTACCAAATCACAAAAAATAAACAATAGTAGAGGAGGAAATGATATATGAAACAATCAAAAAACAACTACAAAATGACAGAAGTAAGTCTTCACCTATCACTAACAACATTGAATTTAAATGGTTTAAATTTTCCAATAAAAATATAGAACAGATGAATGATTTAAAAAATAAAATGACCCAACTGTATGCTGCCTAAAAATATCCCTTCACCTGTAAAGACACAGAGACTGAAAGTGAAGGTGTAGAAAAAATATATTTCATGAAACCAAAAGCAAATAAGACTACCTATACTTACAGAAGATAAAATAGACTTTAAGTAAGATCTCATACAAAGACACAAAGAAGGTTATTACAATGATAAAGGGATCAATTTGGCAAGAGGATATCACAGTTCTAAATGTATTAACATATTTACCCAACATCAAACCACTCAGATATTTAAAACGAATATTATTAGAGTGAAAAGGAGAGAGAAACTCAAGTATAATAATAGTTGTGACTTCAACACTTTACTCTCCAGCATTGGACAGGTCATCTAGATAGAAAATCAATAAAGAAATATCAAACTTATACTGCACTATAGACAAAATTGACTCAATAGATATTTATAGAACCCTTCATTGAACAACTGCAGAATAAACATTCTTCTCATCAGCACATGGAACATCCTTCAGGATAGACAATATGTTAGAACACAAAGCTAGTCTAAAAAAATTTCAAAGTTAAAATCAAATCAAGTATCTTATCAGACTACAATGGGATAAAACTAGAAATTGATAATGAGAGGAATTTTAAAAACTGTTCAAATACATAGGAATTTAACAAGATGCTACTAAATGACCAATTGGTCAACAAAGAAATTGAAAAAAAGATTAAAAATTTGAAACACATAAAAATAGAAAAATAAGTTATTATACCTTATAGGATAAATAAAAAGCAGTATTAAGAAAAGAGTTTATAGCAATAAAACCTACATCAATAAAGTAAAAGGATTTCAAATAAATAACCCAGTGATATAAATATCTCAAGGAAATTATAAAGCAAGAATAAAACAAATTCAGAATAGTGGAATAAATAGTAAAGATCAGAGTAAAACTATACAAAATAGATGCTAAAAAATACAAAAAGCAACAAAATTAAAAGGTATTTTTTTGAAAATATAAGCAAAATCAACAAGGCATTATATAGCCTAGCTAAGAAAAAAAAATAGAATACCTGAATAAATAAAATTAGAAACAAAAAAGGGGATATTACAACTGACACCAATCAAAATACATAGGATCATTAGAGACTATTATGAAAAAGTATATGCCAATAAATTGGAAAACTAGAGGAAATGAATAAATGATTGGATACATATAACCTACCAAGATTAAATCATCAATACATAAAAAATATGAACAGACCAATAATGAGTAAAATGATAGAGTCAGTCATAAAATGTTTCCCAATAAAGTAAAGCCCAAGACTGGATGGCTTCATCACTCAATTCTACCAAACTTTTAAAAAATAACTAACACCATTTTTTTCTAAAAGTATTTTTAAAAAGTAGAGAGGCAGGAATTCTTCCTACATTTTTCTATAAGGCTGGGATTATAGGAATTCCTGACAAGGACACAACAAAAAGAAAAACTACAAGCCAATATCCTTGATAAATACAGATGCAAAAATTCTCAACAAAACACTGGCAAATAGACTCCCACAGCACAACAGAAATATTATACAACATGATCAATTGGGATTCATCCCAGAGATGCAAGAATGGTTCATCATATGCAAATTAACAAATGTTATATATTACATCAACAGAATGAAAAACCAAAACCATAGGATTACCTTAATGGTTACAGAAAAAAGTCTGGATAAATTTCAACACCTCTACATGATAAAAACTCTCAAGAAATTAGGTTTAGAAGGAGTTTACCTCAATGCACTATATATGACAAACCCACTGCTAACTCCATATTATACTAAATGGGGATAAGCCGAAAGCTATTTATCTGAGAACTGGAAAAAGACAAGGTGCCCACTTTTGCCATTCTTTTATCTTAGCCAGACCAATGAAGCAAGGGAAAGAAATAAAGGAGTCCCAATTTGGAGAAGGAGAAGTCAAGTTGTCCTTCTTTGCAGATGACATCATCATATATATAGAAAAACCCAAAGACTCCACCAAATATACTATTAGAACTGATAAATAAACTCAGTAAAGTTACCACATACAAAATCAACATGCAATAATCAGTAGTGTTTCTATATACCAATAATAAGCTAGCAGAAAAAAATCAATAATGCAATCCTATTTATAATAGGTATCAAAAATAAAATACCTAGGAATAAATTTAACAAATAGTGTTAAAGATCTCTACAATAATAACTGCAAAACATAGATTGAAAAATTGAAGATGACTCAAAATATTGGAAAGGTATTTTATATCCATTAATTAGAGTAATTAATATTGCTAAGTGAATATATTACCCAAAGAGACCTATACATTCAATGCAATCTCTATCAAAATACCAATGAAATTCTTCACAGAAATAGAAACAACAATCCCAGTTCATATGGAACCAAAATAAACTCCAAATAGCCAAAGCAGTCTTGAGCAAAATCAACAAAACTGAACGTATCACACAACCTGTCTTCAAATGTATACTACAAACCTACTATAAACAAACCAGCTTGGTACTATTATAAAAACAGATACATCCTGGGAGGCGGAGGTTGCAGTGAGCAGAGATCATGCCACTGCACTCCAGCCTGGGCGACAGAGCCAGATTCTGCCAAAAAAAAAAAAAAAAAGCAATGGAAGAGAATAGAGAATCCAGAAATAAATTTTCATATCTGTAGCCAATAGATTTTTCTACAAAAGCAAGAAGAACATGTACTGAGGAAAGGATATCCTCTTCAATAAATGATTCTGGGGAAACTAGATATCCATATTCAGAAGAATCAAACTAGGCTCAATCCACTCACCAGATACAAAAATCAACTCAAAATGGATTAAAGACTAAAATGTAACACCTAAAACTATAAAACTACTAGAAGAAAGCATAGGGGAAATGATTCAAGGCCTTGTTTGGGACAAATATTTTATGGGTAGGACTTCAAAACCACAGGCAATAAAATAGAAAACAGACAAGTGAAATTATATCAAACTAAAACGTTTCTGTACATCAAAGAAAACAACCAACAGAGTGAAGAGATGACCTGTAGAATGGGATAAAGTATCTGCAAACTATTCATCTAGCAAATCATTAATATCCAGAATATATAAGGAAAGGAACTCAAACAACTCAGTGGCAACACACACACACACACACACACACACACACACACAGACACACACAATCTAATTAAAATGGGCAAATAATCTGAACAGACATTTCTCAAAAGACAATATACGAATGTTCAAAAACCATAAGAAAAATCGCTCAACATCACTAATCATCAAGGAAATTAAAATCAAAACCACAATGAGATATTATCTCCTTCCAGTTAGAATGGTTATTACCAAAAAAGAGAAAAAAAATACAAATGCTGGAGAAAAGGGAACTTTCATACACTGTTGGTAGAAATATAAATCAGTACAGCCATTAGGGAAAACAATATGGGGCTAGTTCAAAATACTAAAAACAGAACCACCAAATGATCCAGCATTGCCCCAATGGGTATTTATCTAAAGGAAAGGAAATTAGTTTGGCAAAGATATCTCTGCAACCACATGTTTATAACAGCACTATTCACAACAACCAAGCTATAAAATCAACCTAAGTTTTCATCAAAAGATAAGTGGGTAAAGAAAATGTGGTATATATACACAATGGAATACTATTTAGCCATAGAAAATAACAAAATTCTGTCATTTTAGGCAGTGTGGATGAACCTGGAGGACATTATGGTGAATAAGTAAGGCACAGAAAGATAAACACCACCTGTTCTTATTCAAATATGGGAGCTACAAATGTTGAGCTCACAAAAGTACAGAGTAGAATTGTGGATATTAGAGTCTGGGGAAGATGGTGAGGGGAGGATAGGGAGAGATTGATCACGGATACAAAATTACAGTTAGATAGGGGAAATACGTTTTAATGTTCTGTAACAGTGTAGGGTGATTATAGTTAAAAATAATTTATTGTGTATTTTTAAATAGCCAGAAGAGAGGATTTTGTATGTTCCCAACATAAAGAAGTGGTAAGTGTTTGAGGTGATAAATATGCTAAGTACCATGATTTGATCATTGCACATTGTATACATGTATTGAAATCTCACTCACTACCCCATATATATGTACAATTATGAATTTATTATAAATTTAAAAATGTGTCTTGGATCCTTTATTTTTAACCATCCCCAAATTTTGTGATTCTCTTAACATTAAAGAAGTAATTGTATTGAATGATAAGCAATAATTATAGCACCTTTACCCCAAAGCTTCAAATAACTGTGCAAAAACATTGCATGTATTTTTTTAAAGTTATTAAGTTGATAGCCTGAATTTCTTCAGATTTTACTGTAAGTTCTAAAAAGAAAAAAATATTTACTCCAAAAATGTTGCTCTCAATATTGCTTCAATGAGTAATACAGTTGATTGTTTAAAAGGTTGGTACAAAATTTATTAACTGAATAAATAAATTTAACACTAAAATATACTTTATTTGGGGGTTTGTAGATTTTAGGGCATCACTTGTTAATTTCTAACTTTATATTTTAAAGTTATAAAGAAACATTTCTATGTTTATTTCCCACAGTAGAATTCTTAATCTTTTAAATGTTTGAATTTATATTTAAATATATTTTAGTTATAATATTTTAATATTGTGTGATAGTTATAAAATAGCATAAAATGTATAACAAGTGCTAGAGTCATTATACAGATGCCATGATTATTAAAATAAAACTCTAATATAAAATAATAGCAGATTATAAAAATTCAATTTGATCCTAATTTATTGAAAGCAGCTGAGCTCTTAATTATTCGCTTTGCCTCATAAAATTCAAGGTCTGTTTGTAATAGGTCAGGTAGGCCATGAAATCTAAAGAAATTAAATTGGGTCATATAAAAAGCAGAAATTTGCCTGAGGGCTAAGCAAAATCTTAGCAATGTGGAAAAAAAGGAGAGTGGGAACTCAGTTTACACATACGTGAACATTTTTCATTTGTATGTTTCTGTGTTCACATAAGAAAATCAGGATCTAAATAAGAGAGTAATAGAGCTCACAATGAACTCAGTAAGAATTAATTGGTAAATGGTGCTTAATTTAGTTTCCAGGACATGTGTTCTTTTAAAATAGGCACTGATGTAAGAAACTTCCTTTCTGGAAGGTGTCACCTTTTTTGTCCAAATTTTGTAGTAATAAAAGGAACAAAAGAGCTAAAATTGAAATGAAACATTTACTGTTCTCGTGTGGCTTGTTGTGGCATTTTTAATCCCTATGTTATCTTTTCTGTCTGTTGGAATGCCACCAAGAGAAACAGCAGCTGAATAGCTGAATTCAGATATTTACTTAGCAGAAAGAGAGTTAAATGTAAGGGGCAGTGAATGGGGGTTGTGGATTTGGTGAACAGAAATGCATTAAGAAAGGTGCAGGGATAGCATGTGAAAGGAGAAATTGATGGCAATATTAAATGAACTACTGATCCAATAATTAGTTTTCCTAGAAGACAGGTTCCCTAAAGCAAGTAGTTATAGAACAGTTCACTTAAAAAAAATTGCCAATACTAAATATTGGAATACTAAATAATACTAAATATTATCAGAAGTTAGCCTCATGACACCAAACAACAGCTCAATTTAGGCAATTGGCAGTAAATTGACTGTAAATTGGCAGTCTTCTCTGTATTCTATAATAAGAACCCAAAATACAGAAGTACCCAATGAATAAACAAATAACCATTTCATCCAAACTTTTTGATGTTGATCACCAATCCACATTGAACCTAATTCCCTATAGAAGAGCAACAGAAAATACAATTGTTGAATGCATATATCTGGTTTCCATAGCCTTATTGCCTGAAGAGACTTCCTAGATATTTCATAATTCATCTTAACTTTTTAAAATTGGCCTACATTTCAGGTGTTTTGTTTGGGCAGACGTGTCAGTCCAGCATTAGATTCAAGTATATCTATTCTTTCCTTGATGAAGTTATTTTCATGCACAATGCCTTGCTCTCTTCATTTATCTTTTTATAAATAACAAAAAAATATCATGACAATTCCAAGACAGGGATCTATACTCAGAGTAGCACCATTTTAAATAAATGTAGATTTTAATATATATTCAATTCACAATTATTTCCCCAGCCTTCTTTAATTCATGACATAAGCCAGACAATACGGCTGAAACAAACTTAAAAATTCTGCAATATATAAGCTATATGTGTTTGTGTGTGTGTGTTTATATATATAAAAATTTAAACTTAAAAAAATATATATATATGCCTTGTTGGTGTATAAATTACTTTTTCCCTGAAAAGCGGTAGGAATATATTTAGAGTTGGTTCAATTTTCTTTCTTTTCTTTTCTTTCTTTCTTTTTTTTTTTTTTGATACGGAGTCTCACTCTGTTGCCCAGGCTGGAGTGCAGTGGCGTGATCTCGGCTCACTGCAACCTCCACCTCCTGGGGTTCAAGCTATTCTGCTGCCTCAGCCTCCCGAGTAGCTGGGACTACAGGCGCCCGCCACCCCGCCCGGCTAATTTTTTCCATTTTTAGTAGAGACAGGGTTTCACCATATTAGCCAGGATGGTCTCGATCTCCTTATCCGACTGCCTCGGCCTCTCAAAGTGCTGGGATTACAGGCGTGAGCCACTGCTCCCGGCCAATTCTTAATTTTTTAAGTAATCACTTTTGTTCTCTCACTACTTTAAAGTACATTATGACAAATCTCAAAATACATTATGTTTTCCATTGATAAACAAAGCATTTCATGTAAACTTTTAAGGGTGGTTTGCACTGGTGACTTCCTTCAGAAAAGTATGGAAAGGGGAGAATATGTGGCTTTATAGTGGAGAAACGTGACACACACTACCTCAGCCAGGTGATCAAAGTTAATACTATGATATGTCATGTTGATAGTACATGCCCTTGATATGATGTCATGAGATTGGCATTTATTTACTTTTATAATCTCGCCTCTAAAATAAATGCATTACCTCAGTATAATCATAAGGAAAACATCAGTCAAGCACAAATTGAGGAATATTCTAACAAAACCGATGAGATCTTCTCAAAACCGTCAAGGCTTTCATAATCAAGGTTGTCACTGAACCCATTTAAACTGTGCTACTATACATCTTGCTGTATCTATACCAGCAATTCTATAGAAATTAATCACAATTCTCTTTTGCCTTCTGCTCAATAAAGAGGATTCATTTCTTCCTCTTACCTCCACTGAACCCAAGGAGCGGGAATGGCACAAAGCCCAGGAACAGAATCTAATACTCTTGCTTCCTTTCAGTTCTCCTACTTCTAGTCATGTTGTTTTCAGAAATAAAAATATTTCATTATTATTGATAATCTATTCTCATATTTTGTCATTCCTTTCCATTTTGATACCTAAAATAAGCCTTTTGTGCTTAAAAGTCAAAAATTGCAGGGGGGTTTTGTTTGCTTGTTTGTCTATTTGCTTGTTTGTTTAATTCAGTTCTTCTAGAATGAATTTTCTAAATAAAATGATTACTGCTAATGTGGTGGCCAGTTTGATGGACGGTTACTAGAAGAAATAAAGCCCATCCTTGGCAGAGGAAAATAAATAATATTTCATTATGTCAATAACTTTCTTTAGAATATTTAAGGCTTTCTCATTACCTTCAAGTAAAGTCCATTTAATGTGATTTTCAAGTTGTTTTTTAAATTTATCCCAAGTATGTACAATAAATATACAATAAAACCTCATTTCTAAAATTGTCATTTTTATTAATAATATTTACATAGCATGATGACTGTGCCATTGTCACAGCCTGAAATCTGATATTTGATTTTTTCTAGCTCTCTAAATTTATATGTAGATTTAAATGTTCACCTTAGACTTTTCTAACCACACCAGCTTACAGTGTACTCCAAATCTTTTTTAGGAATAAAATTGAATCTCTTTCTTTCATTTGACAATTTACTATGACTTGCCTAGTTACATCTCTTGTGGTATTATGGAATATTTGTAAAGCAAGTATGAAACTTTGTTCTTATGGTATTTGAGTCTGTAATGTATTTAAAAAGGATGTCAGACTCTGAGAATTTGAATGACTTGCTTATGATCACAAAAGTGACAGGCAGCAAGATCAAGACTACATCCACATATTATTCTGACTTGGAACTCCTATTCTCGGTTTCACCCTTTCACTTTCTTGCTTTCCTTCTCCCCGGGAAATTTGGAAAGATTTCTGTTTTTCTTGCATCTGTAGCTGCCTCTCTCAACACTGCATACAGAAATAAGCCAAATAAGTAATCTATAATAATATAAATCAAGTGCTTATGTAATTAAATTTTCATAGAGACTAATATGAACAAGATGAACAGATTTGTCTCTGACCCATTTGTTCTCAATCCTAGTTCAGAAGTGAGCTCAATACACTCTTTATGCTTACCTGTTTTCTCTCAGATCCAGGGAAGTTTTTGCCTGCAAATGGAAATTCCAAGTGTTTGTCATAAAATGTATTATTTTGACCCTCCTAACTATATCTTACCAATGGAAAAATGATAGAAGATTTTAAAATAGACACATGGCAGTTATCTTTAATGAAAAGAGCATGCCAGAGCTTAAGGATACTGACTCTTAGCTACGTACTCTATAAAGTGGGTGAAATTTGTCCTGTTTAGTGATGTCAGTCCAGGCCAAGGAGCAGTGTTATAATTTTCAGCATTCTCAATAGCAACTATTCCAGTGCCATGAATACAGTATGAGCCGAATTAATTACTGACTTAATAAAATGTTGTATGGGCCACATGTCAGAGATATTCAGTCTTTCTCAACAAATGACACAGTAGGTAATAGAATTGAGTAAATTTATCATTGGTATATTAAGTACAATGAGATTGCAATTTCTTTATTCACACTACAGCAAACATATCAGTATGACTCATGTGACAAACAGTGCAGTTTCTTGCCCAATATCGTTTTTGCCCTCTGCCCTTATTAATATAATCCTAATTTGGTTTCGAATAGAAATGTGTTCAGTTTCCTTGGCTCCTTTGCCTCTATGATGGTTGCCATGGGGCAATAAGATGTCATTAGATATTGATTTGTGGGAGTGTCATAACAGTCACTATGTTTTTAAAAAGTAATAATAATAATAAAGGGACAAAGCATCCTGGCATAGGCCTGATGACCTCTACTTTTCTTTCTTTATTTTAGACTCTGACCAATGTGTGGTAGCAGCTTGTGAGTAGGAAGATGGAAGAATCTCCATCTCTTTTGGCATCATGGAACTGTCCTGCATGGCTTACTTCCAGACTTTGTTATGTGAGAGAGCAATTTATTTAAGCTGGATAATTGGGTTTCTTTCATCCTAAGCCAAACATAATCCCAACTATGGCATTCTTTTCAAGTCAAATCCAGTATTTGGGAAGAGAAATAAGGTACAAAGTAACCTTATTATCCATGAAGACTTGTGCTTAGGGATGTAGGTGGTCATAATATGTATGATAAAGTTCCCCACGGCTATTGTCCACTAGAAAGCACCAATTTCTCACAAAGTCAAGATCAAAGCCAGTATTATACTACAATAAGTTTTCCCTGATCTGCTGTTTACCAAGCTCTTTTAAATCTGAAATCAGAAGAGAGAATTTCCCTGAAGTAATTAACAAACCATCATTTGGTGTTATTTTTGAAACAATGAGTTATTTCAAAATTTGAAAAGATCAATGATCAGTTGGGTCATTCACCAAGAAAAAACAAAATTAAATTAATTTTGAATTAAAATACCTAGTCAAAACTATTAAAATTTTTTTAAATTGTATCAAATTATTAAAATAACTCTAGTATGTAGTAAAATTATGTTTAATTGCTATATAAGGTCCACATATAATTTATTATCTAATACCTCTGAACTTTTAATTCAATTTTGAAAATATTTTACATTTTATTTATGTAGTAAATAATTTTATTTAAAGTTCAGCCACATGCCTAAAACTTTCATTAATTTAGTCATTAAATAATCACTAATGGTTTATTATGATAGAAATTATGCTAGCAAGATTTGGCCTGCACTGGCTCATGAAAGTTTTTCCCCTCTCTTCTCAAGTCTGCAATAAGTAGCATCACAATTCATCTTGAAATCTGCCATACTAGGAATATTTACACCAAATAAATTGGCAAATGCTGAAAATAAATTTCTGTGTGTGGAGTGGGGTTGTGTGAGGGGATAAATGACAGTTGTTAAGCATTTACCAGCACACTATTGCAAATAATATAAAGGTAACTAAGATGCCACTTCCTGCTTATTTCTTCAATGAATATTGATTTAGCCTAATTTTATGCCACATACTTGTTAGATTTCATGAAAATTGCAGATATGTTGCATGATCATTTTATTCACTGATGAAAATTTTTATCGAATGTCCATTACTAGTGGTTAAGTGCTGCTGCTATTTAGAGTTTACATTTTAGTGGACAAGGTCTTCTCCTGAAGATTTTTACAATATAGCAGGAGGTATTCTACCTGCTTACAAACCACTGAAATGCAAGAAAGTGTCTGAGAAGTCTAGCTGAAGGCGAAGTCGATGGGTTATGTAATTCTGAGCAAGAGAGAACACTTGTGAGTGAGCCGGTAAACCGTACAATGCTTCATGGAAGCCTGACATTTGGAGAAGAAATCTTTAGCTAAAAGTTGGTGTGGGTGGTGGGCAGATTACCTCTTTGTCATTTTGAACTTATGACTCTTTTTTCATATTTTTGTTAAAATGACTTTCATGTGTCTTTCCACCATTAGGCTTTGAGAACGCTTCACAAAACACAAGATGAATACTAATCTGTTTTGTTTCCTGGCATAGAAACTGTCACAGTCCAAATTCCCAATAAATGCCTTCTGGACTGAATTCAGGTGGGAGAAATAAAAGGAAAATGCAAGCCGTGTTTAGGAAATGGTGAGCACTATAATTTGGCTGGATGAAAGACTGTGAGAAGTAAAGTGTATTAAAAGAGATAAATAAGAAAAAGAAGTGAAGTCAGATTCTAAGACTTTATTACATAGAGCAGACCTGATCTTTTTTGTTCATGGGCATTTAAAAAGTATCTAGTAGTAAGAGAGAACAATCAAATCATGTTCTAGAAGGGTAATCTGACAGGTGTTTTGAAGGTGAATTGCCATGCAGAGGCAAAAATGAATATTTAGAAAATAATGAAATAATAGATAACAAATAAAAATGGATATCGTGGGGCAAAAATAAAAATTATAGAATACAGTAGATTTCAAGGTAGATAAAATAGGAAAATTGGGTATCATTATGTACAAAATAGTGACTGAGAAGAAAGCAACATATTTTGAGCCAGTATATTTTGGAATATGAGGAGTATATTTTGGAATATGAGGAATCCACTTGAAGAACTAAGGAATGAAGAAAAGAACATACTTTTGGTTTTGTACATTTATTTTCTTTAAAAACGTGAGGTTTCTGTATATGTTAAGTTTAGCCTTTACATACTTTATAAATATATGAGATATGCATTAACAAAAGTTAGAATTCAACAAATTGTTCAATATGCATATATACAGTTATAGTTGTTTAAAAAGAAGTATGGAATGTATTTAAAGCAAATACTTTACTTTAAGATATATTACTGAAAATATTTAACTTAAACTAGGCCAGGCACGGTGGCTCATGCCTATAATCCTAGCACTTTGGGAGGCAGAAGTGGAAGAATTGCTTGAGGCCATGAGTTCGAGACCGGAGTGGGCAATATAGCACAACACCATCTCTTAAAAAAGTAATAAAAATAAAAGTATATATATAACGTAAACTAAACATAGTGCGCAATTTATTCTTATCCTTAATCAAAATTTATATGTTTTCTAAAACCAATTGAGTTTCAAAATATCCATATTCCTTTAGCTAATGGAATATTGGTAAGATTGTCTTACTGTACTTTGGAGTTGTTTAGCAGTAGTCTTCCATTAATATGAAAAAATATACGACTAATGAAATTGATACATTATTCAATAAGGGATTAGAACACAATTCATTTACTTCCAAAAGGCCCATTGAAATTATGTGAGTCTCACATACAGCTTAATGACTTCAGATGTGTAACCTAGAAATGTACCTTATGCTATAAGTATATATTTAATATGATTGTTCTTATTTAAATGGCAATGGAACACAAAGTCAAGTTTTATTTACCATCAGCTCACTTCCTGGACTTTGATGTGAAATAGTTACATTAACCCTTTCTGGATGACATGTTAACCATTTCTTGCCACTTACTTGTTACTTAATAAAACTGGGTTATTCTTATTCCTTGTTAAAATAAGTCCTGCTACTATGTTTTATAAAACCATCTATCAACTCGCTTTTTCCATTCAAAACAGAATCAGAGTAACATTTGTTTTTTTATACCTCATAGGAACATTTTTAATAAAGAATAATACTTTAAAATGCTTTGAGTTTTAAAAAGGACAATTTCTGCTCAACAGTTTCAAAGTATCATTATGATAACAAATACACAAAAACTATAATATGAACAATAGTTTTATAATACAGGAAACACTAGACAAGACCCTGAGAGTTAAGTGAGTAAACTGCTAAGTGGCATGATATAAGATTTACTTTAACTGCTACCAATTCTTTAGGTAAGCTTAATATAGATTCAGATAGGCTATTTGTTGGCTTTTCTTGGGTTAAAAAAAAAAAAGACATTATATTAATTCTCAAAAGAGTTTCTTATCTTGTTTAAACCTATGAATTGTTTATTTCAAGAAGGTATCATTAGGATATGGAAGAGCATGTGTTCGTATGTGTATACCATTGCCAGCTATTATTAAAATACACAAGCATATTAAAAATTATGAATGAAAAGAAAAGGATGTTCTAACAGTCACAAATATTAACAAAGCAAAAACTGACTATTCAGGAGACACATAAAACATATTGGACAATACACAGAACATAATACAAGTAATAAAATAAAAAATCTTTTGACTATTTCTTTCCTATTATATGCATTTAGTAATAATACACAAATGAAGAAACTTAGAATATCATACAGAGAAGCCATCTGAGATTTCTTTAAATGCAGAATAAATGATGTAGGATCAGTGTGGGAATTAAAAATAGTTTTGTGGAGTTCAGTAGAACATATGTTTGTCTCATTGAATTTTTATTTCTGACTGATCAACTGATTAATAGCCCCATGAATTTTTAGATTCCACACAACTGAACATATAAATCACATTTTACCTTTTTTTCCCGAAGAATAACAGTGTGTTTTCAAGAAGTTAACACAGATTCTCAGTTGGCCACATTAACAGTTCACACACTTTCCCCGTGTGACAGATTGCATCCTTCAGATGTCAGCTGATGAATACAACATGCACCTTATTAAGGGACAATTGGAGGTTAGTAAAATCCAGCTTTTCCATCAGAAGCCAACTTCTTTATGGCAGCTAATCAGAGTTAATTGATAATACAGTTTATAAATGAAGAATATCATGCCCATTGTGCATGGGAGAGCCTTTACGTGTATTTAAAAATGGTAGTCAAAATAGGTCCTAATTCTTGGAATTTTAATCTAGCCTGGTAATTCAATAAATTATGCTGTTGTTTTAGGAAAACAAATGATAAATCCAAAATGCAATTCTTAGAATAACAAATAACTCTGGCTCACTGAATATGTACTAAGGTCTTCTTTTTTTAAGGTTTTCAATGATGCTAAATCAATATTAAGAATCTGAAAACCTTTTGTTACCACTCTGGTCCAAGCCATGAATAACTTTGACCAGAATTATTACAATGACTCCCGAGTTGATTCCCACACTTCTATCCTTCATCCCTACAGGATACTCTCAGCACAGCTTCCAGAGTGATTCCTTTAAATAGTTCAGACCATTCCCATATTCAAAACCCTAAGTAAAAGGAAAATTGCTTACAATGGCCAAAATCCCTACACAAAGTGTCCCATACTCCACATACATCTCTCCAACCTCAATCTTTTGCTATTCCTCCGCTGTCTCGCATTTCTCCAACTATAATGATCTTGCCTTCTATCACCTTGTTTAGTGTGCTTCCACATTAGTGTATTCTGAAGATTCTTTTCCTTGTATTTCTACATATCTGAATCTCTTATGCACTTCAAATAACCTTTTCATTGAGGTACCATTCTTAACCTGCTCTACTTTACATTACAACAGTTGGGACCTTCTCCTTCACGTATAATTTACTTATTTATTATCTTTATTTCATGCTTCCTTGCAGGAATAAAATGTTTTAAAGGACAGAGCTTTTACTTTGCTTTGATCACTGATGAATCCCAAGAGCTAGAAAAGTGGGATGTAGTAGGTAGTTAATAAATATGTATTGAGTTAATGTATGAATACTTCCTTATAGTTGGAGGGTGAGAAGAAGTCATCATCTATTACTATATCAGGAAAAATAACCTGACAATAAAGCTTAGAATGCCAATTAGATAGTGAGTATAAATAATTAAACCATACACTGAAAAACAAGACAGGTACTTACTAAATGTCTTCTTCTCCATATGCTTTAAGTGTCTGTTCCTTTTCTTGGAAGATTATAACGAAAGCTACTGAGCAGTCTTTGTGTAAGCAGAGATTGTGGTTGGTCATAAGTGAGTCAGTCAAGAGCAAAAACTCACAACTATTTTCTTAAATGCTAAATTCAGTGAGATTTATATCAGAATATTTTAAATAAATATAAAAATTAGTGCATGTTAGACAATAAAATAATCTAAACTTCAAGTGTACTAAAAGTATATATCTCTTAAGGTCATTTGCATATAATATGAATCATATAGGAACATAGTATATTCAATAGTGCAGAAAATGTGTCATCCAACTTCTTTGAGAGACTCTATAATGTAATGGAAAGCCAGCGTTGGTTTAGAGCTCACGTGCTCTGTAAACACATTCAGTTGAAATGCCTCTGTGCTTCTGCTGTTGAAGAATATATTTTTCTCTAGTAAGCATTAGTCCCTTCAAGAAAGCAACCAACTAACCACTGAAAGTCCCCTCTCTATCAGGAAGAGCAGAGGGCTCTGCTACTATGTCAAAGTCCACAGAAATGGATGGAAAAAGCCTTGTAAGCTTAAAATGCATCATTCCAATAAAAGTAAATGAAATTAGATAAAAGTTGCATTCATTAAACTATTGTTTCATTTTTTAATATGAGGTACATTAATATTGACTATATTAACAGTTCAATTGTACATTTGGTCCAAGGTCATAATATAGCAACTTAGGTTTCCTTTGGAAAAAAATGCAGAAAATATTTCAGCTTTCTTTTTTTTTTAATTAAAAAAGACAAGTAAAAATGTGACTACTGCTTTGAAACTTTATCTAACTAAGCACAAACCACATGGAAAGATGCATAAATGTAAAATTAACTGTTTGCTGTTCAGAAAAAGAATTTGGATTTGATAGCAAGTGAGCTAAAATAAAAACATGCATAATTTACACTACAGATGGGTATATTCTCTGCATTAAATGATACCTAGCGATTTCAAGGAGAAAGAAACTAAAGTGACAATCAACATTAAGAAGGTGGCAGAAGTAATCAAACACATGCCATGTGTAAGAAAAGGCATAATGGAGTTTCCATAAGAATGTTTTTTTCATGACTCAGACACCAAATAACTGTTTCACAAGCTTCAGCAGAAGTTCCACTGCACTTTTCAATAATGCATCCAGCTACAGCTTTAGATATTAAAACAAGCAGAAGTTGCCTGTATCAAAGAATCAAAGCTGAAACACATTATACTATGGAGCTTAAAACCAAACAAGAAAAATGTGAGTGTGAGGGAGATGGATGGTGTGCAGATGCAAAAACACTTTTGTTGAAACTTGAGAATAAATTAGCAATAAGGCACAAGGCCTTTAATTTTACAAATCATAGCTCAACCAAAGATTCCTAGGCCAGAACAAAATGTTTGCCATTTCAACAATATCTATTAGGCAAGGGAAAGATGGAGAGCATTGCAATTTGAAGCATTTGCTTTGCATGCAATAATTTCGTTGGCGACAGCCATTATGTTTGTTGAAGACCTCTGCAGAAACAGAACTATATTACAGAACTTTTTGGTTCTGAATTGAAGCACATTAGTAAAGGAAAAGAGTGCAGTTAGTATTACCAGGTTTGATATTTATACTCACAGATAGAGGATCAATATGGCCCCAGTGATAATTCATAAATAAATGTTATTATGGAAAAAACTCATCATTACAAGTTTAACTAATGTAGAATGATTTTTGTTGTAGTTTAACAATTAAATATTATCATAAGTAGATGATACTTTAACTTAGTTGATTCATACCATTTTGTATTGCTTTTTTGTTTAGTAGTATTTCACCAAAACATTCCAGGTATGTCTCAGTACATTCAGGAAAGTAAAATCTACAAAAGTCCATAGTATATGGCACTATAAGTTTCTAATATGTAAGTGAAAATTATCTCTTTATCAATTACTAGGAAATAAATTAAAATAAACATTCTGTGATTCATGTTTGGTTCTATGAACGCCAGCCAAATGAACTTCAAATCTAGATAGAGCTATTAGGTAACAGAAATGCAGAAGATTTAGCAGATGGTAATTACGTATGTAAAATGCATGCTTTGAAAGTGCCAAAACTTTAAACTTGAGTAAGTTTTAGAAACTCCTTTTTGCGGGTAATCAGGGCACTATTTTCCAATTTTTTTATCTTTAAAATTTGCCTCAATTATAACAACACTTTCTGGGCTCAGGACCCTCACTTAAAGTAAAGATGTTAAAGCAGATAGTGTTTATATCTGGGTCATTTTCAGGCCTCATTGATTCGGACTATATTGTATCTAAATATCAGGGTAGTCATGTGTTTCTATCTAACATCTTCTTTAGGCCCACTTACAAAATCTTAACTCTAGTAACACTTAAAGAAGAAAAAATAACTACCAAGAGAAAACCCCCAAAATAAAAATGTCAATTAATATCTTTGTGTCCATCTAAAAATTATTCTTACAATAAAAATTATTTTTCCCTTTAATTGTCAGTATAATGTTTCTAGATAGAGTAGTGACTTAGTTTTCCAAAGGGAAAATTATTAAAACTAATACTTAGAAATAAGTTATCTTATATAAAAATATAAAATATTTTATTTTATATTATGTTTTGTAGGCATGGGGATCTTGCTATGTTGCCTAGACTAGCCTCAAGCTCCTGATTTCAAGCAATCCTCCCTCCTCAGCTTCCCAAAGTGCTGGGATTACGGGTATGAGCCACTGCTCCTGGCTAAATATAAATTCTTAAGAGAGCTAAACTATTACTTTTTTTGTACTGGAGGCTGAAGCATATTTTAAGCAAGGTTATTTTAAGATTTTAAACAGCAATTGAGTACTTTTATTACTCCATGAATACATAGCTTATGTAGTCAACTATGTAGATGAAAACATTGTTTTACCTTTGTTGCTGATATGCTGCAATATTGTTCAACAATGTAATGCTTTTACATTTGTATTTGCAATTCATGTGAATGTTTATTTTTTCCAGAATAAGTCTCTGCAACAATCAAGACCAATTGCATTAAGACAAAAAGTTTACAAAATGACAAGATCATTACATAATTTACAACTCTGTTGATAGAGTACCTATACAAGTAACACTAAGTATGTATAATGAGCACACTGTACATACTTCAAAATTTGCCATTTAATTGTATTATATGGTAGCCCATTTGATTAATATGGGCAACATTAGTGTAAATTGGCAAAGCAACTACTACATGTGTAAACAATGCCACTTCATTACCTTACTTCGCTAAATAAAAGCTAAAGCTACCCTGGAAGTAGTCTGGAATTGTCTTTTGCAATCTGGTCTTTTTTCACCTTAATATTAGGAGCTATTTTTCACAATAAACTTGATCCTTTTCTTATAATTATTTGTGCATAAATATTACTTCCTCCAAATGATTGAGTGGACTCTTTGTACATAAAAAAATGCATGATTGAATATTTGTGTTTCCCCAAAGTGCATAGTTGAAACTCCACTCTCTAACGTGATGATATTAGGAGCTGGGGTCTTCCTGTGGCAACTAGAATTAGATGAGGTCATGAGGATGAAGTTCCCATGAATGGGATTAGTGTCCTTATAAGAGTCCCCAGAGATCTTGCTTCCTTTCTCCCTCATGTGATGACATGCCGAAGACTGCTTCTATAAAACAGAAAATAGGCTGTCACCAGGCATCAAATTTGCTGAAACCTTGTACCTGGACTTCCTAGCTTCTAGGACTGTGAGAAATAAATGTTTATTGTTTAAGTCACCTAGTTTATGATATTTTGCTATAGCAGCCTGAATAGACTAAGACAGAGTTTTCCCTGGTATCTAGCAATTCTTTTTGGCAAAATTAAAGTCAGAGAGAACAATAAATTGCTCAGGAAATTTTTAAAAACAGAATAAAATAGAACTCTTGAAGCCAGAAATTCAAAAATTCTTTGAAAATAGCATTTCATTATAATCAATAGGATTATTCAAAAATAAATCTAATCTATTGTAAATTTAACAATATACCATAGTTCATTTTAACAGAACCACAGAAAGAGCATTCCACTAGGTTAAACAAAAAACGATTTCTGTTTACTTTTTAAAATGTTTATACTTTTACAACAGATGTTATTAGGCAACTTGAAAAATCCTGTATACAAATTCAGTTGCCTCTAATGATTTTACTATCTCATTGTGTGCATACTTTTCAGCACGAAAACAAATAATTTTGTTAAAAGATAGCCTGTGTAGTGAAATACATATTATTATCACAGGTTTAAAATGAAAGCAGTTAGTAAACTGTAAACACAAAAAGAAGCAGCTGTTAAAATAATACTTAGCTTATCCATTTAAAGATAACTTTTCTCTACATTCATGGAAAAATTCAAGATAGATTAATAAAGTGCAATAATTAAAGAATTATTTCTAAAGATTTTCATGACAGACTGGATTTCCTAAAATGGAGTTAAATGATCAATGAGAGATGAGAAAACGTAAGAGTGGATATGTACAATGCAATGCTGTAATAACCCAATTACTTTCCGTAGTCCTGATAACATGCAATTTCCACACCTGGGAATATAGCAGGATGTTATTTACACAGTTTGACTGTGAATATATAGTAAACTTTTTTGTTTTCATTTCTGGGCCTATTATTTTCTCTTCCTCTATTTCTAAGTTAAAAGTGACATTCCTTTCAGTCTGCTGTTTGGCTTGACAAACAACATCTTTCCTCCTTCTCCTAGGATAGATTTGATTGAAGGGGATGCATCAGGTAGGAAAGTAAAAGTTTTGTTTCCCGATTGCTCTGGCAGTGCCTGCTGCTGACTTCTCATACTGGAGATGACAGCAGCTTCACAGGGTCTTTGCAAATTTATATGCCTGAAAAAAAGGGACATAAAATTTAAACCACGTATAGGAGAAAAACGCAATCTGCATTGGAAGGAGGAGCAACTCTATTTAAGCTTAATCCCTCCTTTGAATTTGGCAAGTTTCCTACTGAAGAATATTAACATTTAAAACTTGCTACATAAGAAAGACACTGTGTTGTTTAGAAGAATAATTTTATATATATATATATAGCTATTGCCTGCTAGAAAATAACACATTGATTTTGTGGTTGGATTCTCAGTCCTTAGAAACACTAATTTGACTGTTTATTTAGATATAATGCTCCTTCCACTGTTTCTTGAAAACGAGAGATTATATTTGACACTGGAAAATGTTTGTTGTCAAGCCCATGAATTAAATACAAAATAGCAAGCTCATTTGGTGAAAATAGAGTGGAATAATATTCTGATAGGCAGGACTTTCTTTCTGTTAGAAAATTTGATTTAAAACACTTGCCTTTAGTCAACTGATCTTCAACAAAGGTGAGAAGAATCCATGATGAACAAAGAATAGTCTCTGTATTAATCTGTTCTCACACTGCTTATAAAGACATACCTGGGACTGGGTAATTTATAAAGAAAAAAGGTACAATGAACACACAGTTCCACATGCTGAGGAGGCCTCACAATCATGGCAGAAGGTGAGGAGGAGCAAAGTCACGTCTTACATAGCAGGAGGCCAGAGACAGCCTGTGCAGGAGAACCTTCCTTTATAAACCTACCAGATCTCATAAGACTTATTCACTATCATGAGAACAGCATGGGAAAGACCCGCTCCCATGATGTAATCACTTCCCACGGGGTCCCTCCCATGACACATGGAAATTATGGGAGCTACAATTCAAGATGAGATTTGGTTGGGGACACAGCCAAACCATGTCAGTCTCTTCAGCAAATGATTCTGGGGGAAACTGGACATCCACATGAAAAATAAGAAAATTGAGCTGTAATCTTACACCCTACACAAAAATCAGCTCAAACTGGACTAAAGACTTAAACACAAGACCAAAAACTGTAAAACTCTGAGAAGAAAATACAGAAAATAAACTGCTGAACATTAGTCTTAACAATGGTTTCATAGATATGCCACCAAAAGCACAGACAATGAAAATAAAAATAAACAAGTGGGACCACGTCAATTTAAAATTCTTCTGCACAGCAAAGAAAACAATTAGCAGAGTGAAAAGGCAGCCTACATAATGAAAGAACATATTTGCAAACCATATATCTGAAAAGGAGTTAATCTCCAAAATATAAGGAGCACTTACAACTCAAAGAAACAACCTAACAACCTGATTAAAACATAGGCTAAGGACTTCAACAGATATTTTTCCAAAGAAGATATGCAAATGGCTATAGGTACATTTAAAGATGCTCCAAGTTGCTAATCATCACGGGAATGCAACTCAAAAGCGCCACGAGTTATCACTTCATACCTATCAAGATATCTATTATTTTTAAAAAATCAAACACAAAAAGTGATTGTGAGAATGTGGAGAAATTGGAACCTTGTACAATGTTGGTGGGAAAGAAAAATAGTGCAGCCAATATGGAAAAAAGTATAGAGGGTACTCAAATAATTAAAAATAGAATTATTATATGATCCTACAAAAATACTAAAGAGTCTATGCTGAAATGAAAGAGCAATTAACACCAAAAATCCACTTAGAGAAATAAAGTACAGCGATAGAGGCAGTTCACTAAGTATTAAAAAATTATCAATATATATTTGTAGATCTTTTTTTCTATAGGTTTAAAAGATAACTACATTTTAAAAAATTATTATAAATCTCTGTCCTTGGATATACCATGTATAAAATGTCATCTGTATAAATAGTAAACACAAAAGTAGGAAAGATAATGGAGCTATATTAGCGGAAAGTTTCTGTATACTATTATAGTTAAGCTGGATTAGTTTTAACTAGATTTTATAAGTTAAGAACTTAAATGTTACCAAAGGGAAACTGTTAAAATTAAATTCAAAAAATAGTAAGATAAATGATAAATTTAAATCTTACTCTTGTAAATGTATATTTCACTCAAATAAATCAATGTTGGAAGAATAGAGGAAAAAATACTAAAGATTTTTGGAACACAAAAAGCAAAATTTCAGACATAAATTGTAATTTATCAGTAATTATGTGAATGAATTAAACACTCCAATTAAAAACAAGAATTTGCATAATAGATTTTTAAATAAAGTTGATTCAACTATATGCTATCTACAAAACAGTTTATTTTCAAAGACACCAAAAGATTAAAAGGAAAATAATGAATTAATATATATTATGCAAACAGAAAACTATGACAGAAAATATGGTTAAACTAGTATCAGTAAAACGAAAAACAAGTCTTTAATACAAAAAATGCTACTATGGACAAAGAAGAACATTTTTAATAATAAAAATGCTGCTATAGTTTAAATGTTTGTGTTTCCCCCAAATTCTTATTTTGAAACCTACTTACCAACATGATGCATTAAGAACTGCACCCTTTGGGAGGTAATTCACGGGGCTCTGCCCTCATAAATACGATTACTGCCCTTAAAAGGGAGGCTCCAGAGACCTGCTTTGCCTCTCCCACTATGTGAGGACACAGCTAAAAGTTGCCATCTGTGAACCAGAAGACATACCCTCACTAAAAACTGAATCTGCTGATGCCTTGATTACAGTGAACTACAATTAACAACTGTACGCTAATACATTAGATAACCTAGATAAAACGGACAAATTCCTAGAAAAACACAAATTGGCAAAACTGACTCAAGAAAAAGCAGAATATTTGCATAGATGTATATTAACTAAAGAGATTGAATAATAAATAACTTTTCACAAAGAAAATACCAAGACCAATGAACAGAGCAAGATGGTGGAATAGAAGCCAACACTGGTTGTACTCCCTACCCCACAGGAACACCAAATTTTAACAACCGTTTGCATAAAGAAAAGCCCCATCACAAGAACCAAAAATCAGGTGAGTGATCATACTACCTGGTACCTGGTTTTAACTTCATACTGTTGAAAGAGGCATAGAAGAGTGCAGGAGAGACAGTCTTCAATTGCCAATGCCTTCCCTCTCCCATCCACCAACAGTGGCCGGCCATGCCAGGCAGAGAATCTGCACCTGGGTGAGGTAGAACACAGCAGCTGGGGGACATGATATTAAACTCAGTGCTATCCTGTCATGGTGAAGTATAGAGCCACGCTGGGCTCAGCCAGCACCCATGCACAGAGGGAGCATTTGGACCAGCCCTAGCTAGAGAGGAATCTCACCTATCCGGTCTGTTAAAACTCAAGTTTCTCAGCAAGCCTCACCATCATGGGCCAAAGTGCTCTGGGTCTCTAGGTAAACTTGAAAGGCAATGTAGGACACAAAGACTGTAATTCCTAGGCAACTCCTAGTGCTAGGCTAGGCTCAGAAACAGAGGAGTAGAGTGGCATGTGACCTACAGAGATATCAGCCAGGGCAGCTAAAGGATTGCTTACCCCACCCCACCCCAACCTCAGGCAATGGGTCTGCCAGCAACAGAAGTGTCTTCTTCCTTATGCTTAAAAGGAGGGGAAAAAAAGAAGAAAGACTTTATCTTAGATACAAGCTCACCCATAGTAGGATAGGACACTGAGCAGAGTCCTTAGGTCTGCAAACAGAAAAACCTAAAGACTCCACCAAAAAACTACCAGAAGTGATCAACCAATTCAGTGAAGTGGCAGGCTTCAAGACCAACATACAAAAATCAGTAGCATTTCTATATGCCAACAATGAACAATCTGAAAAATAAATTAAAAAGTAATCCCATTTAAAATAGCCACAAATAAAAATAAATTTCTAAGAATTAACTTAACCAAGAAAGTAAAAGATCTCTACAATTAAAACTATAAAACACTGATGAAAGGAATCAAAGAGGACACAAAAAATTAGAAAGATATTCCATGTTCACGAATTGGAGGAATCAACATTTGTTAAAATGTCCATACTACCTAAAAGCAATCTACACATTCAATGTAATCTCTATGAAAATGCCAATAACATTCTTCACAGAAATACAAAAAATTATCCTAAAAAATTATATGGAACTACAAAAGACCCAAAAAAGTTAAAGCTGTCCTGGGCAAAAAGAACAAAATTGGAGTAATCAATCATATTTCTGGACTTCAAATTATATTACAAAGGTATAGTAAACACAACAGCATGGTATTGGCATAAAAAGACACATAGATCAATGGAACAAAATACAGAACCCCAAAACAAATCCATACACCAAGAATGAACTCATTTTTTGACAAATGTGTCAAGAACATATATTGAAGAAATGACAGTCTTGTCAATAAATGGTGCTGGGAAAACTGTGTAACCATAGGCAGTAGAATAAAACTAGACCCGTATCTCTTGACATATACAAAAATCAAATCAAAATGGTTTAAATACTTAAGTCTTAGACCTCAAACTATGAAACTACAAGAAAACTTTGGGGAAACTCTCCAGGACATTGGTCTGGGAAAATTTTTTTTTTTTTTTTTTTTTTTTTTTTTTTTTTTTTTTTTTTTGAGACGGAGTCTCGCTCTGTCGCCCAGGCTGGAGTGCAGTGGCGCGATCTCGGCTCACTGCAAGCTCCGCCTCCCGGGTTCACGCCATTCTCCTGCCTCAGCCTCCCGAGTAGCTGGGACTACAGGCGCCCGCTACCACGCCCGGCTAATTTTTTGTATTTTTAGTAGAGACGGGGTTTCACCGTGTTAGCCAGGATGGTCTCGATCTCCTGACCTCGTGATCCGCCCGCCTCGGCCTCCCAAAGTAAAAATTTTTTGAGCAATGCCCTGTAAGCTCTGGCAACCAAAGCAAAAATGGACAAATGGGATCACATCAAATCAAAAAGCCTCTGCATATCAAGGGAAACGACCCACAAAGTGAAAAAACAACTCACAGAATGGGAGAATTGAAAACTATTCATCTGACATTGGATTAATAACCAGAATATATAAACAGCTCAAACAACTTTATTGGAAAAAAACTAATAATCCAATAAAAAAATCGGCAAATAATTTGAATAGACATTTGCCAAAAGAAGATACGCAAATGGCAAATGGGCATATAAAAAGTGCTCAGGCCAGGTGCGGTGGCTCACATCTGTAATCCCAGCACTTTGGAAGACCTAGGCGGGTGGATCACTTGAGGTCAGGAGTTCGAGACCAGCCTACCCAACATGGTAAAACCCCATCCCCACTAAAAATATAAAAATTAGCTGGGCGTGGTGGTGGACACTTGTAATCCCAGCTACTCAGGAGGCTGAGGCAGGAGAATTGCTTGAACCCAGGAGACAGAGGTTGCAGTGAGCTGACACAGTGCCATTGCACTCCAGCCTAGGCGACAGAATGAGACTGTCTAAAAAAAAAAAAAAAGCTCAAGATCATTGATCATCAAAAAATGCAAATCAAGATGATAGTGAGATATCATCTTGCTCCAGTTAAAATGGCTCTTATTAAAAAGACAGGCAATAACAAGTGCTGGAGAGGATGTGAAGAAAAGAAAACCTCATATACTGTTAGTGGGAAAATAAGTTAATACAACTGCTGTGATGAACAGTTTGGAGGTTCCTCAAAAATATAAAAATAGAGCTTCCATACGATCCAGCAGTCCCACTTGGTATATACCCAAAAGAACGAAAATCAATATATACTGGTGCATATTAAAGAGATGTGTTGGGAGAGGTGGGGATGGCTTTGGGTACAAAAATATAGATAAAACAATGAATAATGTTTAGTATTTGATAGAACAACAATGCTTAGTATTTGATAGTACAGCAAATACTAAATGCTTAGTATTTGATAGCACTATAGTCAAAATAATTTAATTGTACATTTAAAATGACTAAAATATTACAGTTGGACTATTTGTAACATAAAGGATAAAGAAAAGTTTGACTCAACTGCCTCTGCCACTGCAATCAATACACAATGAATATGCACAGCCTAGTTCAGGGGTACCAGTAGGAAGAGTAGAGTTATAGGGAGCAAGGACATCCTAGGTATGCCTAGCCTAAAGATGATCTGCAGCTGATCTTCAGCCAACGAATATGTGTGGGTACTAAATAAATGTTTGTTGTAAACTAACGATACTATGTAATTTATTTTACGTGGTAGCAAATCAGTTCACCTCTATTCTGTCTTTTCTCTCAGCTCTCCTTAAAGTTTAAAATTAACTGAATTATTTGATCTCAAAAAACTTTCACAATTCTAAAAAATACCAATTATAATACTATATCATTGAAACAATCTTGAAAAGAGAAAGAATGAAATACAATTCATAGATTCAATTAGATATAAATAACTTCTTGACACATCACAAATTTTAGTATAGAATGTAAAATAAATTTATGGAAATCAAAACATTTTAAAAAATTATCACTGATTTGATTTCATTACTCAACCTGAAGTGTGTTTTATTCTTCTAAATATTCTTGCTAAAACTCTTTTGTCTTTCCAAATTCAAACATCTTTTCTGCCATGGATATAAACTTTTTTTTAAAAAAGTAATATCAAATTAGACTTTAAATTGTCTTAAAGATTACAGACACAGTCTTTCTTTATGTGGATTTAGTTTGAAATTCTTTTCTTTTTTCTTTTTTTTCATTTTATGAGATGAAGTTTCATTCTTGTTACCCAGGCTGGAGTGCAATGGTGTGACCTCTGCTCACTGCAACCTCTGCCTCCCTGGTTCAAGCGATTCTCTTGCCTCAGCTTCTAGAGTAGGTGCGATTACAGGTGCCCGCTACCACACTGGGCTCATTGTTTTTTTAATTTTTATTTTTAGTAGAGACGTGTTTTCACTATGTTGGCCAGGCTGGTCTTGAACTTCTGACCTCAGGTGATCCACCTGCCTCCGCCTCTCAAAGTGCTGGGATTACAGGCGCGAGCCACTGCGCCTGGCAGTAGAATGTTTCAACTCGTTGTCTAAAACTAACTGCATATCTAAGTCTAGTTGATTAAATGCAATTTCTATTTTAAAATTTTATGTAATTAGTTATATTTTAGGTCATTAATTGGTTGATCTAATGAAATTTTATTTCATATAATTTTGCTTAATCAATTTTCTTATTTTTTCACATTGAATAAATCATTTAAATCTCTGAATTAACATTTTTATAAAATACAAAATATTATGAGTTATAAAGAGTTCCTTTTAGAAGAGTCTGCTTCTAACCCTCTAAGATTTGTAGCTAATGCTGATTTCAGGTCTTTTTCTTTTAAG
Source organism: Pan paniscus (assembly GCF_029289425.2). Taxonomy (NCBI): domain Eukaryota; kingdom Metazoa; phylum Chordata; class Mammalia; order Primates; family Hominidae; genus Pan; species Pan paniscus. The sequence continues at coordinate 114,116,349 of NC_073254.2, forward strand.
CTATACATTTTTTGTCTCATTAGAGGAATTATAGAAATATTGCTGTTTTGCGTGGAGTTAGAAATTGTTTTTGGCACATCTTAGTATCTAAGTAATATCCATGCACAAATGCACACACCCAGATTAAACGTCTTAAACCTTAAAACAAACAAAATATAAAATATGGTTCTCTAATGGGAATCTCTGACAGTTTTCACTGTGTTTGAGGCTCTGAAGTGAATTTCAGTTTATGTAATCTCATATTAAAGCAAAAGGGAATAAGGTAGAAAAATACTTTATTCAAGACTTAGATTTCTGAGGTTAATTTAATGTCTCATGTTCAGTAACCTCAGGCCCCATAGAAACAAAATATTGTTTATCATTGAGAAAAATTGTCATGCACCTGTCAGAGACACTACTGATTTAACGAACAATGGTTTGGGAAGTGGAGGAAGGTGGTCTACTCCCAATCTAAGTTCCCTAGATCCTTGATAGCCACCAGTTACCCTATCCTTTGCATTCAAGAGCATATTTTCTAAACTTAGTTTGATGTTTTACATGAGAGAGATGCCATGCCTTTGGGCATGATTTTTAAAACTGTGTTGTTACTCTGTGCCAAACTGAGACAGGAGCACGCCACAGATGTTTTATTACCTGTTTTTTCAAATGCCAGCTTGGAAAACAATTAGTCAAGAGATATAAAAGAAGAAATCATTTTACTTACTTATGTTTTCAAAATATTTTCTCTAATTCACATAGTCAAGTTGATATTTTTTGAAGAAATCCATTGTGTTAAGCAAAATAATGACCCCAAAAGATACCCATGCCATAATCCACAGTGTTTGCGATACATTACCTTACATAGCACAAGGCACTTTGTAGATATAAATTAAAGATATTGAAATGGTAATATTATTTTAAATATCCAGGTTGGTTCACTATAATCACAAAAGTCCTTTTAAGAGGAAGGCAAGAGATATGATAAAGGAAGCAGAAATCAAAATGATGCAGGGTCAGGAGCCAAGGAAAGAGGGCAGCCTCCAAAAGCTGCAAAAAGCCAGGTAACAGATTCTCCCTAAAAACTCCAGAAAGAATGCAGCCATGCCATATCTTGATTTTAACCAAGTGAAACTGATTCTCTTAAGTACATGGAAAGTTATATCACCTTCTTATATATGAACACTCAATTACATAACAGCTCACATGAAAGTAGCAGCTTTTATTTAAATTATTGTGCTGCTCTTAAAATCTATATGACAGAATCAACAATGTTCCCTTGACTAATCAAAAATAGGGAACGCAAGTCCTCTTCCAGAGTGCCAGGCCACAGTAGATTTAGTAGATCATCAATTCTCCCTCCGATAAATGTTTATAAAAGGAGTTAAACAACCTCTTCTTTTCTGACAGGTCAGTCATCCCTGATCATTGACATGAGAACCATATCGTTTGATCAGGTATCCACTTAAGGTTATTGCTGGGTTTCTGATGCATAACTATGAAATAATAAATTTGTGTTGGCTTAGTCACTAAGTTTGTGTTAATTTATAACCAAGGCAATGAGAAACTAATATTCTTACAATCTCACTAGGTTTTTTTTTTTTTTTTTTGCCTTCTGTAATACTATAATCATTAAGAGAGAATACATCCAAGGAGGCTGAACAAAAAAATCATAGCCCCTGACGGACCAGGGATAAATTAATTACCATATACCTTCTAGAAGATATACAGACACTAATTTAAATGATCCTTACATTTAGCTTTTCAGCTGTGATGCTTTTATTGCATTCAAAAATAGGCAAAACAAAATGATTTTAGCATGTGCTTAGTAATAGAATCCGTGTATTTTTTTATTTGCTCCTAAAATAGAAATCACCTTTCAGCAGTTTTTTTCTTGTAATAAATGACAATGAGGGTGACAGATATGTGTTTATTTTTAAAATCTTTGCAATATGTCTATTTTAATGCTCTATCATCTAAAACTCGTTATCAGTTTTTAAGCATTAATTCCGAGAGCAAGAGAATGAACATGCAAGAGTATATATGCATCTACATGTGCGCAAGTGCACGCACGCGCGCATACACACACACACAGAAGGCTTTCTTAGCAACCAGATGTAAATTAGGCATCAGAAGACGCTCAAGGAGAAACATGTTTTTCTCACCAAATCTGAAAATACATTTTCAGAACACCTCAATTGCCTCATTGTTAAAACTGGAAGAGATTGAAAAACAGTATTTGTGATAGCAGAAAAGGAGACAATAATGGTGTATGATGTATACAAATTGTTTAGCTAAATGTCCTGTAATATATTTGCCCCCTGCTACCTCCATTATTTTGTTACTCAAAAACAAACAAACAAACAAAAACGGAGAATGCGTAGTCCATTGATTAAAACATGTGAATTTAAGTATCTAAGTTTGTCAGTGGAAGCAAGAGATACAGAATTTCAGGATCTGTTTTTCTTCTACTTAGATGTAACACATTCTCTCATTTCTAGATGAATTATAAACAATTCATCTTGTGAACGCTCCACATTTTTCTCCTACCTAATTTTCCTATAGTGATTTCCTTCTTCTTTCCTTTGCTACCGACCTTGGCTTAATTTTCCAAAATTAAAACCCACATATGGGTTTGATCAGTGATTATGGTTGTAAGCAATAAACTACATTGTTTTTGTTTAAATTGTATAATTTTTCACCCCTAGTTCAAAAGTAGACTGTAGATGGCCAGAGAAGAACACTTTCTGCTTCAAAACTGAACAGAATGGGAAAATATTTAATTGAACATCAATTAATCTATTCACTTAAATATTTATTCAGTATCAAATGTATGACAGAGACTCGGCTGGAGAAACATCAGTGACAAAACAGACAAAGTTTGTCCACATGGATCTTAAATCCATTGTTCAGAATATTAACAATGCTGTCCAGTTAGTTCATCTGATAATAATAGTTTTTATTTAAATCATTGTACTGCTCTTAAAACCTGTATGACAGAATCCACAATCCCTCCATGACTAGTCAAAAATAGGGAATGCAAGTCTTCTTCCAGAGTGCCATGCAATAGACTTGGAATATCCTCAAGTCTCCCTCTGATAAGTGTTTCTAAAAGAAGGTAAACAATCTCTTCTGTCCTGTATTACAAATCAGCCTTCCCTAATTATTGATAAAAGAACATGGATTTGATAACTTATCCACTTAAGGTTATATCTATCTTTTCTAAACTTTCCTTGAAAGGAAGTAGAATGGAATTCTTTGGCCAGGTTCAGCAGGTGTCACAAAATTACACAGATTCACCTTCAGTTCACTTGCAAGAGGCAGTAAAGCTTATTTTTGCAAATTTTTGGTTTACATAGAAAACCAAGAACTACCAGCTGACATTATTGATTACATAATTAATCCAGTACATGTTAACTATCAGCTGGTTATTCTTAATGTAATTTTTCAAAATCTGGGACTACAACAATCACTGTCCTTCAAAACTTTAAGAAAAGAACTTTTTAAATGACAATGTACTTTCTCTTGATTAGATGCTTATAAATTCTTTCATTTATTTTCCCTTTTCTGTCTCTATTCTACTTCTACTGGCATGTTCTTTCCTTTATGGGTGTAAGATATTTTTATAAATTATTAAAATGTAGATAGTCCTTTCCTGACATATATATGGTTTAATAACTTTTTAGTTTTTTTCTTTAAGTTTTAACTTACTTTATGTAGTTTCAGCCAAGGTAATTTTATTGGCATTGCACTTAATTCATATGTAAATTTAGAAAGAATAGGCAAAGTTATGTGATTGACTGTTCACATATAAGAAGGTGGTATAACTTTCCATTCACTAAAGCAAATTTTATAACTATTAGGAGATGTTTAGGCCTTTCTTGATACAAATTCTATACTTCTTTCATTCACTTCATTCCTTAGTATTTTATATTTTTGCTTATTATTATGAATGTGACTATTTAAATCAATACATTTTATAAATGCAATTTATAGGCATATATTAAATATTTCAGCTCATGTATTTATTTTATAATTAGTGACTTTATTTAGTTATAGAGTCATTTTTGTCTGATATTTAATATTGAGATATTTAATGTTATGATTCTAGTTAGAACTCATTTACTTATGCAAAAAAAGGTAAGGAAACTGGTCCATGATAGATTCTATCCTCAGTCTTAGGATTCAATAACATTTCAGGATACATCCAGATATTGCTTACTTTTCATGAACATTGCAAAATACTGAGCCCTTTTGTTCCACATGTCTATAGAAATTATAAACTATAGAGTTGGCTGCCTAATGCAATGGCTACTAGCCACATTACTAATTAAATGTAAGTTAATTTAAATTAAATAAAATTAAAAATTCAGTTTCTCATTTGCATCACATTGGACAGGTTTAAGTGTTTACCAGTTATGTGTGGCTGGTGGAAACAGTATTGAACAGCACAGAAGAATATTTCTATTATTGGAGAAATGTTCGATTGGACAATCTAGGCAGAGTACTTAAGGGCTATGGAATCAGTCTGCCTGTCTTTGGATTTGGATTTCATCATTGTAATTGCCATTTATATGTGCTAAGTAGCCTGGATTAAGGGATGCCCAGATAACTAGTAAAAGATTATTTCTGGCTTTCCAGAAGAGGTTAACACTTGTTAGACAGTTTGTTTGTTTATTTATTTTAACTTTTAAGTTCAGGCATACAAGTGCAGAGATTAACATCTGAATCAGTATGCTGAGTGAAGAAAATTTGTTCTCATCAATGTGAACAGGCATCATCTAATTCATTGAGGGGCCAGATAGAACAAAAAGGCAGAAGAAGGTCAAGTTCATCTTTTTCTTGAGCTGAGGCATCCATCTTTTCCTGTCTTCAGACATTGCATCTCTTTGTTTTCAGCCTTTAGGATCTGAGACTTCCATCCTCCACTCCAATCCCCAGAGTTCTCAGGTTATTGGCCTAAGACTAGGAGTTTTACCATCAGCTCCCCTGCTTTTCAGGTGTTTGGATTCAGACTGAATTGCCCCACCAGCTCTCCTGAGTCCCCAGCTTACAGACAGCACATGATGGAACTTCCCAGGCTCCATAATCATATGAGACAGTTGCCATGACATTCTCTTATATATCCACAAACTACGACATTAGTTATTCTATCATTATTGTTAGAACTGCTACTACTATTATTATTTCTGTAGCGTAAATATATGTTTTTTAAGCCTTCCTAAGTGTGGTAATTTGTTAAGCAGTTCTAGGAAACTAATACAGACACCATTCCCCAAACTCAGAAGGTGGAACCTTCTAGAAAAATGCAGAACATAACACAATATGTAGCTAAATCCAAGACCAGGCCAATTAAAATTTTCATAAAAATGTATTGCAGTTCAGTTGCTCCAAATGTATACTTGGTTTACTTGAATTGATTGCCTTTACACGTAGCTTTCTTCTTTATCTCTTACATGTTGTGTTTGTCCTCCTGTAAGCACCAAGATATTTGGGTAGGTGCTGTACTTATCTAAGGAGAACGAATAGAGACTATACTAACTGAGAGTTGTAAAGACTATCATCAAATACTACTTAGTCAAAGTGCAGTGCCTTCTTTTTGTATATGTTGCTAAGTCCCCAGGCTCTGTGTCCAGTCTAGTCCTATCCCTACATAAGTCTCCAGGTACAAATATAATTGTAGTAAATTATTTTCAGGCAACTGCCATATTGACTCAGTACTATAAAAAGTCACCCTGTAGTAGGTCCACACGTTCAAAAGTTTTAGCATTTTAGGAAGACTGGGGAGACCTCTGGAAGCAACATTTTCTCTGCTTGGATTTTTTTTTTATGGGTTTTGAAACTACTTGCAAGTGAGCAAGCCTTTTCTACCTAGCTTTTTAATTGGCATGGTCTTGGATTTAGCTACATATTGTGGTATGTTCTGCATTTTTGTAGAAGATTCCACCTTCTGAGTTTGGGGAATCGTGTCTGTATTAGTTTCCTAGAACTGCTTAACAAATTATCATACTTAGGGAGGTTTAAAAAACATATATTTATTCCACAGAGACTAGTAAGTCCAAAATTGAGACAGTGGAAGGGCTTGCTCTCTATGAAGGACGTAGGAAGAATCTGCTCAGTTCCCTTCTTTCAGCTCCTAGTGTTGCCAGCATTACTTGGCCTTCGCTGTTTTGTAGATGCATCACTGCAATCTCTGCCTCTGTCACTGCATGACATTCTCTAGTATATCTCTGTTTCTTATTGTTTTATAAATATATCAGTCATAAAAAAGACTTAAGTCGCACATTTTTCAGTAGGAGTTAATCTTAGTTACATCAGCAATGACTGATTCAATTTTCAAGTAAAGTCATATTCTGAGATTCTGGGAAAAACAAGAATTTGGAGGTAACACAACTCAACCCATGCTCTCTCCAACTACTCTCTACTAGAAGGTGTGGTCTTCCACATGTGGAAAGTGTTTTCCCAAATATGAATTAATTTGACCACTTAAATCCTCAGGCCAATGGACTTGCTAATGATCATTGTTCATCTGAGGTAGCAATATAATTTTTTAAATGTTTTTTATTACAATAGGTTTTTGGGGAACAAATAGTGAATGTTTTGTTACATGAATAAATTCTTTATTGGTGATTTCTGAGATTTTGGTGCACCCATTACTCAAGCAGTGTACATACAGCATACCCAATATGTAGTCTTTTATCCCTCATCACTCCCAACCCTTTCCACTGAGTCCCCAGAGTCTAATGTGCCATTCTTTCTTTTTTTTTTTTGAGACAGAGTCTCGCTCTGTTGCCCAGGCTGGAGTGCAGTGGCGTGATAATGTGTCATTCTTATGTCTTTGTATCGTCATAGCTTAGCTCCCACATATGAGTGAGAATATACGATGTTTGGTTCTCCATTCCTGACTTACTTCACTTAGAATAAATCTCCAATTCCATCCAGATTGCTGAAAATGCCATTATTTTATTCCTTTTTATTGCTGAATACGATTTTTATTGCTGAATACTATTCAATGGTATATACATATATTATATATTTCATATATATTTCATATATATATTTCATGTATATATTTCATATATATTTCATGTATATATTTCATATATATTTCATATATATATTTCATGTATATATTTCATATATATATTTCATATATATATTTCATGTATATATTTCATGTATATATTTCATGTATATATTTCATGTATATATTTCATGTATATTTCATGTATATATTTCATATATATTTCATGTATATATTTCGTATATATATATATAATTTTGTTTATCCACTAGTTGATTGATGGGCTGGTTCCATGTTTTTGCAATTGCAAATTGTACTGCTATAAACATGCCTGTATAAGTATCTTTTTGTATAATGATTTCCTTTTGAGGTAGCAGCATAATTCTGAATGGAATGCATTTTCTCTCTTTCTTGGACCCTAAGTAAGTACCTCAAATTGCTGCCCTTCAAGTTTATATTGGATTCCTACAGCTTCATGAAATTTCTTCACTGTACTATTGAGAATCTAGTTCCGAAAGTCTCCTCTTTGATGTTTAACATGACATCCCTTCCATCTCTACTTTGGTGGCTCTGAAATGCTATTAATTCATGACAGTGAATAGGGTTATAGATTTATTTTTATTTTTATTTTTATCAATTCCATAGGTTACTGGAGAACAGGTGGTGTTTGGTTACATGAGTAAGTTCTTTAGTGGTGATTTGTGAGATTTTGGTGCACCCATCACACAAGCAGTACACACTGCACCATATTTGTTGTCTTTTATTCTTCACCCCCTTCCCACCCTTTCCCCAAGTCCCCAAAGTCCATTTTGTTATTCTTATACCTTTACATCCTCATAGCTTAGCTCATAGTTATGAGTGAGAACATACAATGTTTGGTTTTCCATTCCTGAGTTACTTCACTTAGAATAACAGTCTCCAGTCTCATCCAGGTCACCACTGTGAATGCCATTAACTCATTCCTTTTTATAGCTGAGTAGTAGTCCCTCATATACATATATATATATATAATCACAGTTTCTTTATCCATGTTGATTGATGGGGATTTGTGTTGGTTCCGCTTTTTTGCAATTGTAAATTGTGCTGCTATAAACATGCATGTGCAAGTATCTTTTTTGTATAATGACTTCTTTTCCACTGGATAGCTACCCAGTCCTGGGATCACTAGATCAAATGGTAGTTCTAGTTTTAGTTCTTTAAGGAATCTCCACACTGTTTTTGATACTGGTTGTACTAGTTTACATTCCCACCAGCAGAGTAGAAGCATTCCCTCTTCACCACATCCATGCCAACATCTACTATTTTTGGATTTGTGGATTATGGCCCTTCTTTTTGGATTTGTGGATTATGGCCCTTCTTTTTTTTTTTTTTTTTTTTTTTTTGATATGGAGTCTTGCTCTGTCAACCAGGCTGGAGTGCAGTGGCGAAATGTTGGCTCATTGCAAGCCCCGCCTCCCGGGTTCACGCCATTCTCCTGCCTCAGTCTCCCAAGTAGCTGGGACTACAGGCACCTGCCACCATGTCCAGCTAATTTTTTGTATTTTTAGTAGAGACGGGGTTTCACCATATTAGGCAGGATGGTCTCAATCTTCTGACCTTGCGATCCACCTGTGATTATGGCCATTGTTGCAGGAGTAAGGTGGTATATCGCACTGTAGTTTTGATTTGCATTTCCCTGATCATTAGTGATGTTGAGCAGTTTTTTTCTTATGTCTGCTGGCTATTTGTATATCTTCATTTGAGAATTGTCTATTGATGTCCTTAGCATAGTTTTTGATGGGATTTCTTTTTTCTTGTTGACTTGTTTGAGTTCATCGTAGATTCTGGATATTAGTCCTTTGTCAGATGTATAGATTGTGAAGATTTTTTTCCCACTCCATGAGTTTTCTGTTCACTCTGCTGACTATTCCTTTTGCTGTGCAAAAGCTCTTTAGTTTAAGTCCTAGAAATTTATCTTTGTTTTTATTGCACTTGCTTTTGGGATCTTGCTCATAAAATCCTTGCCTAAGCCAATGTCTAGGAGAGTTTTTCCAATGTTCTAGAATTTTTATAGTTTCAGTTCTTAGATTTAAGTCATTAATCCATCTCGAGTTGATTTTTTTATAAGGTGAGAGATGAGGATTTCATTCATTCTTCTACATGTGGCTTGCCAATTATTCCAGGACCATTTGTTGAAAAGGATGTTCTTTCCCCACTTCATGTTTTTGTTTTCTTTGTCAAAGATAAGTTGGCTGTAAATATTTGGTTTTATTTCTGGATTCTTTGTTCTGTTCCACTGGTCTATGTGCCCATTTTTATATGAGTACCATGATGTTTTGGTGACTATAGCCTTATAGTATAGTTTCAAATTAGGTAATGTGATGCCTCCAGATTTGTTCCTTTTGCTTAGTCTTGCTTTGGCTATGTGGGCTCTTTTTTGGTTCCATGTGAATTTTAGAATTGTTTTTCCTAATTCTGTGAAGAATAATGGTGGTATTTTGATGGGAATTGCATTGAATTTGTAGATTGCTTTTGCCAGTATGGTCATTTTCACAATGTTGAGTCTACCCATCCATGAACATGGGATGTGTTTCTATTTGTTTGTGTCATCTATGATTTCTTTCAGCAGTGTTTTGTAGTTTTTCTTGTAGAGGTCTTTCACCTCCTTGGTTAGGTATAGTCCTACATATTTTATTTTATTTTTCTTTGCAGCTATTGTAAAAGGGGTTGTGTTCTTGATTTGATTCTCAGCTTGGTTGCTGTTGATATATAGAAGAGCTACTGATTTGTGTACATTAATTTTGTATCTGGAAACTTTGCTAAATTAATTTGCCTGTTCCAGGAGCTTTTTGGAGGAGTATTTGGGGTTTTCTAGGTAAATGATAATAACATCAGCAAACAGTGACAATTCAAATTCCTCTTTACCAATTTGAATGCTCTTTATTTGTTTCTCTTGTCTGATTGCTCTGGCTAGGACTTCCTGTACTATGTTGAAGAGAAGTGGTGAGAGTGGACATCCTTGTCTTGTTCCAGTTCTCCCTATTCAGTATTATGTTGGCTGTGAGTTTGTCATAGATTTTAAATATATTCTTGTATAATTAATGTCTTGTAATATGGAAGGATATTTGATAATTTACATTTAACTAAGTAAAGTTGGGTTATTATATTGGGTAAAGTCATACTTTTATTAATGAAGGATGTATGAATGCAATAAAAAAGAGTTAAGTCTCCTGTCTAGCAAAATAGAATAGAAGATTAAATTTCGGGGATTGTTTGGTGTATATTTCTTAGAGAATACTCTCAGATACTTGATCCACCAGGCACTTATTTTAATTGACAGAACAACCGAAGTAGAATCTTTCTCTATTGATTTTACAAGTACTAATAACAATTTAAGCATCTAAAAAGAAGTTCGACATTAATGTAAAGCCTGAAGATTAACTGCAGTGAATACTTACTCAGAGAACCTCAGTAAATGGGAAATAGGTCACAACAAATTCATGAGGATGAAGAGAAAAACAATCAAGAGAATTAGAATATAATTTTGAAAAATGAAAGATGAACTAACTAAATTAGAAGAGAGAAAGCTATCAGCAAGGAAAAAAAGATGTAAGGCACAGCCACCAAAATACATAAGAATAATCAAAAAATTCATAAACAAATTAAGTTCAAATATAAAAATAAAAATATAAACTTTATTTCTCAACATAAGCTTCATCAACTTCAAGACAGTTTTGTAAGCAATGATACCAGCCATTTAGTTCACTTCTAAATAAATGATGGCCCTGGGAGTTTAACCATATCAATATAGTCTTACCTAACTGAAGAAAAAATGGATGTCCTATATAGATTTCTTTAAGATTAGAAAATAGAGAAGTTGGAAGCAGCCAAGTCAGGACTATAGGTTGATGTCTAATGATTTTCCATCAAAACTCTTCCAAAATTGCCCTTTTTCTGATGAGAGAAATGATTAGGAGCATTGCCCTGGTGGAGAACATTCTGATAAAGCTTTCCTGGACATTTTTCTGCTACAGCCTTGGCCAACTTTCTCAAAATATTATCATAATAAGCAGATGTTATCATTCTTTGGCCTTCCAGAAAGTCAACAGGCAAAATGCCTTGAGCATCCCAGGAAACTGTTGCCATGATTTTTGTTCTTGACTGTTCCACTTTTGCTTTGAGTGGACCATTTTCACCTCTTGGTAACCATTGTTTTGATTGTGCTTCATCTTCAGGATCATACCTGTAAAGTCATGTTTCATCATGTGTTACAGTTCTTTGAAGAAATGCTTCAGGATCTTGATCCCACTGTTAAAAATTTCCATTGAAGGTTCTGCTCTTGTCTGCAGTCAACCTGAGTACAGCAGTTTTGGTACCCATTGAATGGAATGTTTGTTCAAGTTTAATGTCTTAGAATTGTGTAAGCTGAGCCAACAGAGATGACTATGGTATGGGCTGTTATTTCTGCTGAATCATTGGTCCTCTTCGATGAACGTACACACAACATTAATTTTTTCTTGCAAATGTATGTGAATGGTCTACTGCTGTGAGCTCTATCTTCAACACTGTCCAATCCCTTCTTAAGATAAGTTATCTACTTGTAAACTGATGATTTATTTGGAGGCACTGTCCCCATAAGCTTTTTGTAAAGTATTACTGATTTCAACATTCTTACACCCCAGCTTCACCATTATTTTGATGTTCATTCTTACTTCAAATTTAGCATAATTCATGTCACTCTGATAAGAGCTTTTTCAAACAGATGTCATATGCTTCTTAATGCCTCAAAATATGTCCTTTATATGTTATAACAATTTAGCATAGATTGATTTTGGTACAACTTTAAACAATCCACATGTAGTTTTTTCATAACACATTTTTCATGAATTTTTTGAAAATCCGTCATATGACATGGTATCATTGAAGGGGGTTTGAATGCAAGGCTGAAAACAGGAGACTTGGTTACAAATCCATATAAGAAGTCTTTAGCCTTCACCTCTTCTTCTCAGTGATAGCAGAAGATGGGAGAGATTATCTGGATTGAAAGATACTAGGCCCAGTGTAAGGTAGCATACACTCAAAAGAGGGTGATTAAGTGAATGTTTACATGATGGCTTCTGAGATTTCCAGCACTCCTCTCTCAGTCATGTCTAGAATGTTAGAAAACTGATTTATTACTCAAGTTATAGGTTTGGAAATATCTTTTCTCAAAATCTGACCATTGCAAGGGAAGATATTTACATTAAAAATCCCCAGTGAAATGACCCAATCAGATTAGTCAAAAATGAAGTTCACATTTGTTGTGCTGCACCTGACCTCAAATTTCTAAACAGGTTTTTGGTTCTCAATTTTTAAATGTGAGCAAACATCTAAGGAATGCCAGATAGCTGAGAAAATAAAAATAAAAATAAAAACTCTAATCTGGAAGATAAAGACTACCTGAAGAATTGAATGAACAAATAAACCACAACTACTACTATGGTAAAACTTAGAAGGATAATATATTTTGTAGGAGGAATTAAAAAAACAAAAAACGTAAAAATAAAAACAGTTCTCATCTTCAGAGTGCTAAGTGAAGTTATTTCACCCATAAAATAAGAACCGGAGTTTAAAAAATAAATTTTTAGGCTGGGCACAGTGGGTCATGCCAGTAATCCCAGCACTTAGTGAGGCCGAGGCACGTGGATCACTTGAGACCAAGAGTTCGAGACCGGCCTGGCCAACATGGCGAAACCCTGTCTCTACTAAAAGTAAAATAATGCCGGGTGCGGTGGCTCATGCCTGTAATTCCAGCACTTTGGGAGGCTGAGGGGGGCGGATCATGAGGTCAGGATTTTGAGAACAGCCTGGCCAATATGGTGAAACCCCATCTCTACTAAAAATACAAAAATTAGCCAGGGGTGGTGGTGCATGCCTGTAGTCCCAGCTACTCAGGAGGCTGAGGCAGAAAAATAGCTTGAACCCAGGAGGTGGAGGTTGCAGTGAGCTGAGATCACAACACTGCACTCCAGCCTGGGTGACGGAGCGAGAGTCCATCTCAAAAAAATAAAAAACGACATAAATTCACCAGGCGTGGTGGCACATGGCTGTAGTCTCTGCTACTTAGGAGGCTGAGGAACAAGAATCTCTTGAACCTGGGAGGCAGAGGTGGCAATGAGCCAAGATCATGCCACTGCATTCCAGCCTGGGTGATAGAGTGAGGGACCCTGTCTCAAAAGAATAATAAAAATAAAATAAATAAATGAATGAATAAAAGAAATGTTTTTTAGAGATCAAGGCTGAGTTCTTAGAAACATATAGCATAGTAGCAAAATTTTAAAAAAATACTAGAAAGATTAGAAGATAAACCTTATATACTCCTGAAAATAAAGTAAAAATGTGAAAAGATTAAAAACTATTGTATAGATTATTTGGAGACTAAATTTCATCTTGGGTTTTACCAGACTGGAAATATATCAATAAACACTTATCACGTCCAAATCAAAACAGTTCTTGATATCAAACATTAAAACTATGGCTATCTTAATCAAAAGGGGGAAAATGATCATTTTAAAAGAGCAGATAGTTAAACTTTTGTGGCTGATGAAAATCATGCATTTATCCTGTCAATATACTACATACTGGAATGGAAACTTTTCTGAGTGAGGAGAACAAGATCATGTCCATCTCTATCCCTATCGTGATGATTAATACTCAGTTTTCTCGTACTGGATTGTTGATCTTAAGTTATTTTAAAGTTTAAACATTCTATGATTTACTACCAAATGCTCACTAAATGTGTTTGATACGTGTATATGTGTATGCATATTTTATTTTTCTGCTCTTCCTAGCCTCACACGAACATGTACATCATAGTGCTATCATTAAATTAGTTCTGAATTATTCATGTTGGACAGTGTTTTCCAGTGTAACTATTCACCCATGGGTTCTGCCAGTTCTGTCTTGTTTTACATCTGTTGTGCTGCTGCCAGCTTCTCAGAAAGACATCAAAATGACACTGAATGGGCAGGAAAAGTTGATAAATAATACGGAGGGAGAGTCACTTGGAAGTCGTGCAGTGTCACCAGAAATAATACAGTGAAGCGAAAACAATGAGAAATGGGGGCAGGGCATGGACTGCCACAAGAAATGGTCCACACGGGATTAAAAACAAAAAACAAAAACAAAAACAAAAACAAAACAAAAAAAACAAAGAACAGCTTCCAGGAAAAGTAATATTAATCAGGAAAGGAGATGGTAGTGTGGGAGAAAAGAATAAAAGCAATAAGGAGTATACGGAGATTTTAATTTTATTTATATAATATTCTAGAATCCACCAATGAATTAGCCTCAGAAACTTGCCCTGCTGTTTCAACACATCTACCTGTAAATTGTGACAAGATAGGGTTGATATGTGCTCATTATGTGGACTTTTATTCTGAACATTGTCCCCTCTGTTTCATCATCTGTTTCATTTTTGAAAAGTACACTTGACTACTGAAGAAATAGTCAGAAAAAGTATAGGGCGTAGTGATGAATCTATTTCGTTATATGTGAATCCACTTACTGTGAATTCTCAAAGGTAGAAGTGAAAAAACGTGATCTGCTCATAAGAAAACACCAAAAGTATCAGGTACAAGTGTGTCAGGCAACATACCCAGGAAGAAATAAACCTCATTAGGGCAGCATCTCTAAGGACGTTGCCTGTTGGGTTTTTCCACTCTGTGCTTCCGGAATCAATGTTAGACTTAGGTAAGACCTAAAGGATAAATATCAGACACCTTTAACAGAGTCTGTAGGGATTCTTCATAGAAACTTTACCAGGACAACAAAATCGCTTCTGAAGAAATCTAAACCCACGCTCTAAAAGGGAACAAATGTGTGGTTTTGTGTGAGATTGTGAAGTTTCTAAATAACTTTTTGCAAAGAGATTATGACCACCTTTAGCCAGTATGGCTAAGGCGGCTGCCCAGGCCTATCCAGGATCCTCTCTAGTGTCTTGCCAAGTTATTGGTGCCATATCTTCTCTGGAAGAGACTGCAAGTCCAGGTATACAATTGTTACTTTATCTTAATGAATCTTCTCAAATTGCTGCCTTTGTCACTGAATTTTGGTGGATATACATCTCAGTCCACAAATTTGGGTCCACATAATATGTAACTTTATTTTTCTTTATTCAACTTGATAAAGGTGTCAATTTTCCATGATTTCATTCAACACTAAGGTATTGGTGGACATGAGGTGTAATGTGGATGTGCTAGAGTCTGTTCTTCCACACAATTTGTCCATAAAGGAATCTGCTGTGACACCTCTCATTTATCTTGGCAAAACAGCTTCAAGTCTAATGGCCTTCATATTTAATTCTGTGTTAAGCACAGGCACACAAAAATCATTTTTCCCCTTCTAGGTCATGCTCAGCAGAGGAATTCCTCTGAAAGTACTGTTATCGTATGTCCAACCACATCACAGAACTGTTTCTGTTCTCAGGTGTTGCCATCTCTCTGTGGCATAAGTAATTTTAGCTATCAGAATCAGATGCTTAGTTGGGATTTTTGCTGTCTCCCTGTTCTCTGCTTAGAAGAAAGCCATGGGGCCTCTGTTTCCACTGACCCAGTGACTACACTGATCACTTCTCCTTTGTCATATTCTCCTCAAATCCCTTGGAATTTAGTTTTTCCCCTGGTAAAGTTGTGGAATCTTCAAATACTTTATGTTTATGGTTCATAACTTCTATCCCAAATTCTGTCTGTACTCAGAATCTTACCACATCCACTAAGGCAAGGGTCTCTTAGATAGCTTCTGGCTCAAGATAACTTAAGTGAGCATAGTAGAATAGATGCTGTGCCTCAGTGCTGGGGAGACAAAGGTCATGGGCATGGACCATGACTTCTGGGGAAGCACGGGACTCAGTCAAAACCAAGTGCTGTTAATCAGATTCTTCTGTGGCTGTTTATAAACACTACCTCCATTTCCTGACCCTCTGAATTTTCTATAGCTCCAGTTTGCCCATGTGCCTGCTCCAATGTCTGGGTTTTCTCTGTGTTCTTTCCGAGGGGCTGTGGAAACCCTATAAGGAAGACGAATCCGTTCATATTGGAAACTGGAAATAAAACTTAAAATAATTATTGGTTCATGTAGGCACCTGAATTCACATACTTCCTTAGGCAGTAGAGACCTGTGCTCAGTCATGAGCTTTTTTCAATTCTGGCATAATTTAAAAGAAAAAAATCTCTGTATTTTTCTGTTTCAATTTTTGCCTATTCCCAAATCTCTTTCTTGTCATGAAAGCCAGAATTTTCCATTTCAAAGGAATTTTGAATATCTTCAAGGATAGAAAAAAATATTTATTTCTGTTTCTCACCAGAATGTAACTTTGCTACAGTCAGTGACCATAGGGATCTGCCTTGTTTCTTGTTCACAGTTATCCAGCATGATGCCTGAAATGGAGCAGGTATTCCTCAATGAGTATTTTTGAATGAATGAATGGATGATTGAATATTTTGTTCATGATTGAATATCCAGCTGTCTTTCAAACTTGCCACTGTTACCCTCTTATGTAATCAAGACATATTTCTAAAATATCAAGATATAGTTCTAAGATTAGAGCAAGATGGCTGAACTATACCATTCATCCTACACACAGAAACAGCAAATTTTAACAAATAACTACATACAAAAAAAGCACCAGCACGAGAACCAAAAACCAGGTGAGCAATCGCAGCACCTGGTTTTAACTTCATATCACTGAAAAATGCACTAAAGAGGCTAAGATAGACAGTCTTGAACCTTGGAGGTCACCCCTCCCACATTGTCCTGCAGCAGCAGTACTGTGCCAAGAGAGAATCTGTGCACTTGGGGGATAAAGAGTTCAGTGACTAGAATACTTTACATTGAAAGTCAATGCTGCCCTGTCAGCAGAGAACAAAGCCACGCTGGGATCAGTCAGCGCCCTCACACAGAGGGAGCATTTGGACTGCACCTAGCCAAAGGAGAAGAGCCCATCCCAGTGGCAAGAATTTGAGTTTCTCTGCAGGCTTCACTATGACAGGCCAAATACTCTTGAGTCATAAGTAAAATTGAAAGGCAGCCTAGGACATAAGTACTGCAAATTCTAGGCAAGTCTTAGTCCTGGGCTGGGCTTAGAGCCAGTGGACTTGAGGGGCACATGACCTAGGGAGACACCAGACTGGGCAGCAAAGGGAGTACTTGCACCACCTTTCTCCCAACCCCAGGCAGTGTAATGAAAGTGACTCCTTCCTATTGCTTGAAGAGAGGAGAATGATGAGCAAAGAGGACTTTATCTTACATCTTGGATATCAGCAAAACAACAGTAGGATAAGGCACCAGGTAGAGTTGGGAGGCCCCCATTCCAGGCCCTAGCTCATGGATGACATTTCAAGATACTCTCTGGCCCAGAAAATAACCCATATCTTTGAAGGGAAGGACCCAGTTTTGGCAGGATTAAAGAACTGACTACAGAACCCATGGGCCTTGAATAAACAACAGTGATACCTAGGTAGTACGCTATGAGCCTTGGGCTCTGAGATGTGCTGCTATCAGTTGTGACACAGCACATTCTAAGCTGTGGTGGCTATAGAGACAGACTCCTTCTATTTGAGAAAAGCAGAGGGAAAAGTAAAGGGTACTTCGTCTTATACGTTAGGTACTAGCTTGGCCACAGTGGTATAGAGCACCAAGCAGGCTCTTGAGGTCCCCAAGTCCAGGCCTGGCTTCTGGTTAGCATTTCTGGACCAGCCCCGAGCTGGTGGGGAGACCAATGCTCTGAGGAGTTAGTCTCAGGCCTGATTGGATTCACCACAAATTAATTGAAGAGCCGTGGGCTTTAAGTGAACAATGTCGGTGGCCTAGCAGAAAACTTCATGGGCCAGTGGTGATGGTAACCACAGGGACAGACTCTTCTGCCTATGGAAATGGGAGGAAAAAGCAGGAAGGACTTTATTTGTGGTTTGAGTGCCAGCTTAGCAAATGTAGAATAGAACATCAGGTAAATTTCTAAGGTCTTTGAATCTAATCCTTGGCTTCTGGACAATATCTCTGGACCCACCTGGGGCCTGGGGGAGCTCATTGACCTAAAAGGAGGGACGCAAATCTGGCTGCCTTCACCATCTGCTGATCATAGAGTCTTGGGCCTTGAGTGATTGTAGGTGGTAGCCAAGTAGTGGTTATAGCAGGCCTTGCGCAAGACCCAGTTCTGTGCTGGCTCCAGGTCTGACCCAGTGAAATCCCAGTAGTGATGGCCACTGGGATTTGTTTTTCTCAACCCTATGTTCTAGAAAGCTCAGCACAGAGAGAGTGAGCTTCTATTTGTTGGGGAGAAACTAAGGGAAAAGAACAGAATCTCTACCTAGTAATTCACATAATTCTGGATCTTATCCAAGACCACCAAGATGGTACCTCTATGAGTATGCAAGAACCACAGCATTATTGGACTTGGAGCCCAAGAGATTTTTTAATACCTGGAAAGTCTTCCCAAGAAGGATGGGCACAAACAAGCCCAGAATTTGAAAACTAAACTAAATAGCAAACTTGTCTGTGTCCAGACACTGATAAACATCTACAGGCATCAAGACTATCCAAGAAAACATGAAATCATCAAATGAACTAAATAAGACAGCAGCGATGAGTCCTAAAGAAAGAGATATGTGACCTTTCAAACAGAGAATTCAAAATAACTGCATTGAGAAAACTCAAAGAAATTCAAGGCAACACAGAGAAGGAATTAAGAATTCTCTCAGATAAATTTAACAAAGAGATTGAAATAATAAAAAAAGCAGAAATTCTAAAGTGAACTATGCAACTGACATACTAAAGAATACATCAGCATCTCTTAATAGCAGAATTTATCAAGCAGAAGAAAGAATTTGTGAGCTTGAAGATAGGCTACTTGAAAACACACATCCAGAAGAGACAACAGAAAAAAGAATAAAACAATAAAGCATGCCTACAAGATTCAGAACATAGCCCCAAAAGGAAAAATCTGAGCTATTGACCTTAAAGAGGAGGTCTAGAAAGACACAGGGTTAGAAAGTTTATAAAAAGGGATAATATCTGAGAACTTCCCCAAGCAAAAGAAAGATATTAATATTCAAGTACAAGAAGGTTGCAGAACACCAGACAGATTTGACCTGAAGAGTACTCAAGGCATTTAATAAACAAACTCCAAATGTCAAGGATGAAGAAAGAATACTAAAAGCAGAAAAATAAAAGAAACAAATAACAATGGAGTTCCAATACATCTGGCAGCAAACTTTTCAGTGGAAATCTTACAGGCCAAGAGAGAGTGGCATGACATATTTAAAGTGCTGGAGGAAAAAACAAAAAACAAAAAACTTTTATCCTAGAATGGTATATCTGGTTAAAATAACCTTCAAGAGTGAGGGAGAAATAAAGACCTTCCTATACAAACAGAAACTGAGGGATTTCATCAATACTAGACCTGTCTTACACAAATGGTCAAGGGTACTCGGCAATCTGAAGGAAAAAGTATGTTAATGAGCAACAAGAACTCAGCTGGAGGTACAAAATTCACTGGTAATAGCACACAGAAAAACACAGAATATTATAACAACGTCATTGTGTTGTGTAAACTGCTTTTATATGATGTAGAAAGATTAAATGATGAACCAATCAAATACAATAAATACAACCACATTTAAAGACATAGACAGTACAATAAGACATAAAGAGAAATAAAAAGTTTTAAACTGGCGAAAGAAATCACAGTGTAGAAATTTTATTAGTTTTCTTTTTGCATGATTGTTTAGTGTTAGGTTGTCATCAATTTAACATAATTGGTTACAAGATAGTATTTGCAAGACCTCAAGGAAACGAAAAGTTCAAAAACATACAACAGATACACAAAAAATAAAAAGCAAGAGATTAAATTATATGGCTGGAGAAAATTACCTTCAGTAAAAGGAAACCAGGAAGGAAAAAAGAAAGAACACAAAACCACAAAACAATCAAAAAAATATAAACAAAATGGCAGGAGTAAGTTCTTACTTATCAATAATAACACAGAATGAAAGTGGACTAAACTCTCTAATCAAAAGACATGGAGATGCTGAATGAATAAAAAAGCAAAACCCAGTGATCTGTTGCCTAAAAGAAACACACTTCACCTATAAACATACACATAGATTGAAAATAAAGGAATGGAAAAAAAGTTCCATGCCATTGGAAACCAAAAAGAGCAGGAGTAGATATACATATATTAGACAAAAACAATTTCAAGGCAAAAACTGTAGGAAGAGGCAATATCGTTATATAATGATAAAGGGGGAATTAACCAAGAAGATATAATGTTTATAAATATATAAATATCAAACACCACAGAACTCAAATATATAAAGCAAATATGATTAGAGTTAAAGAAAGAGATGACCTCAATATAATTATACCTGGAAGCTTCAACACCCCACTTTCAGCATTGGACAGATTTTTGAAACAGACAAACAACAAAAATAAAATCAGATTTTATCTGCACTATAGACCAAATGGATGTCATAGATATTTATGGAACATTTCATCCAAAGGCTGCAGAATACATATTCTTCTCTGCACATGAATTATCCTCAAAGATAGACAGCATGTTAAGTCACAAAACAAATTTTAAAACATTTAAAACAATTGAAATAACATCAAGCGTATTTCCTGACCACAAGGAAATAAAACTAGAAATCAGTAACAGGATGAATTTTGGAAACTATACAAACACATGGAAATTAAATGATGTGCTGCAGAATGACCAGTGGGTCAGTGAAAAAATTAAGAAGAAAATTGAAAAAATTAAGAAGAAATTTGAAAAATTTCTTGAAAGAAATGATAATGGAAACACAACTTACCAAAACTTATGGGATACAGTGGAAGCAGTTCTAAAAGCAAAATTTGTAGCTATAAATGCCTTCATCAAAAAAATAAAAACTTCAAGTAAATAACCTAATAATGAATCTTAAAGAACTAGAAAAACAATAGCAAACCAAACCCAAAATTAATAGGATAAAAGAAATAATAAAGATCAGGCCAGAAATAAATGAATTTGAAATGAAGAAAACAATACAAAAGATGGACAAAACAAAAAGTTGTTTTTTGTAAAAGATAAATAAAAGTGACAATCCTTTATCTTCACTAATGGAAAAAAAGGGAAAGATCCAAATAAATAAAATCAGAGATAAAAAAGGAGACATTACAACTGATGCTGCAGAAATACGCAGGATCATTAGTGGCTGCAGTCAGCAAATATGTGCGAAAAAATTTAGAGGCAATGAATAAATACCTAGACACATACAACCTACCAAGATTGAACCATGAATAGGCCAATAACAAGTAATGAGATCATAGACATAATAAAATGTCTTCCAAAAAAAAAAAAAAAAAAAGCCTGGAACCCAATGTCTTCACTGCTGACTTCTACCAAACATTCAAAGAAGAACTAATACCATTCTATGAAACTATTCTGAAAAATAGAGGAATTGAGAATACTTCCAAACTTATTCTACAAGGCCAGGATTACCCTGATAATTAAACCAAAGACACATCAAAAAAAGAAAACTATAGGCCAATATATCTGATAAATATTGACACAATAATCCTTAAAAAATACTAGCAAACTGAATTCAACAATAAATTTAAAAAGTGTTTATCATGACCATGCAGGATTTACCCCAAAGATGCAAGGATGATTCAACATACACAAGTCAATCAATATGATACATCATATCAATACAATGAAAGATAAAAATGTATATGATCATTTCAATTAATGTTGAAAAAGCATTTGATAAAGTCCAACGTTCCTTCATGATTAAAAACCCTCAGAAAAATTAGACATAGAAGGAACTTACCTTAACATAATAAAAGCCATATATAACAGACTCACAGCTACTATCATACTGAGTGGGGAAAAAATGAAAGCCTTTCCTCAAGATCTGGAACATGAGAAGGATGCGCACGTTCACCATTATTATTTCACATAATGATGGAAGTCCTAGCTATAACAATCGACAAGAGAAGGAAATAAATGCCATCCAAATTGGAAAGAAAGAAAGAAGTCGTTATCCTTGTTTGCAGATGATATGATCTAATACTTGAAAAAAATCTAAAACCTAAAGACTCCATCAAAACACTATTAGAATTAATAAATACATTTAATAAAGGTGCAGGATACAAGAGCAACATACAAAATCTGTAGTATTTTATATGCCAATAGTGAATAATCTGAAAAAGAAATGAAAATAATCACATTTACAATAGCCACAAATAAAGCCAAATATCTAGGAATTAACTTAACCAATTAAGTGAAAGATCTCTGTAGTAGTAGTAAAAACTATAAAACACTGATAAAAAAACTTGAAGAAGACAGAAAAAATGGAAAGATATTCCATGTTTATGAATTGGAAAGATCAATATTGTTAAAATGACCAAACTACTTACTCAAAACAATCTACAGATTCAATGCAATTCCTATGATAATACCAATGACATTCTTCAAAGAAAAAAGATTCTAAAATTTATATGAAATCACAAATGACCCAAAATAGTTGAAGCAATCCTGAGCAAAAAGAACAAAACTGGAGGAATTACATTACCCGACTTCAAATTATACTGCAAAGCTATAGTAACCAAAACAGCATAATACTGGCATATAAACAGAAATACAAACCAATGGAACAGAATAGAGATCCCAGAAACATATGCCTACAATGAAGTCATTTTCGACAATAGTGCCAAGAACGCACACTAGGGAAAAAACTGTGCCTTTAATAAATGGTGCTGGGAAAATCATCTATGCATTTGCAAAATAATGAAACTATATATCTTGGCATGTACAAAAATCAAATCAAAATGGATTAAACGCTGTAATCTAATACCTCAAACTATAATACTACTACAAGAAACATTGGGGAAATGCTCCAGGACATTGGTTTGGGCAAAAGTTTCTTGAGCAATAACTCACAAGGGCAGACAACCAAAGTGAAAATGGACAAATGGGATTACATCAAGTTAAAGGGCTTCTGCACATCAAGGGAAACAATCAAAAAAGTGAAGAGACAACCCACAGAATGGGAGACAATATTTGCAAAATATCCATCTGAAAAGGGATAATAAGCAGATTGTATAAGGAGCTCAAGCAACTCTATAGGAAAAAAAAAATCTAATAATTCAATGAAAAAGTGAGCAAATGATTTGAATAGACATTTATCAAAAGAAAATATCCAAATGAAAACCAGGCATATGAAAAGGTGCTCTAATTCATTGATTATCAGAGGAATGCAAATCAAAATTACAATGAGATATTATTTCACTCCAGGTAAATTGGCTTGTATCCCAAAGACAGGCAATAACAAATGCTGGAGAGGATGTGGAGAAAAGGGCACCCTTGTACAGTTGGTAGAAGATAAATTAGTACAACTGTGGAGAAGAGTCTGGAGGTTCCTCAACAAATTAAAAATAGAGCTGCCATACAACCCAGCACTTCCACTGCTGGATATGTACCCAAAACAAAGAAAATCAGTATATTGAAGAGATATCTGCACTCCCCTGTTTGTTTAAGCCCTTTTCATAGTAGCCAAGATTTGGAAGCAACCTAAGAGTCCATCAACAGGTAAATAAATAAGGAAAATTTGGTACATATACACAAAGGAGTACGATTCAGCCCTGAGAAAATGTGATCCTATTATTGACAACAACATGGATGGAACTTGAGGACATTATGTAAAGTAAAATAAATCAGAATCAGAAAGACAGACTTCACAATTTCTCACTTGTATGTGGGAGCTAAACATGAAAACAATTGAACTCATGGAGATAGAGAGCAGAAGGATGGTTACTAGAGGCTGGGAAGGATAGTGGGGATCACGAGGGAAGTAGGGATCAGTAATGGGTACCAGAAACTATTTATGAAGAACGAATAAAAGGTAGTGTTTCATAATACAACAGGGTGACTATAGTCAATAACAATTTAATTGTATGTTTAAAAACAACCAAAAGTGTATAACTGAATTACTTGTAACACAAATAACAAATACTTGAGGAGAATAATACCCTATTTTCCATGACAAAGGAAATTTTATTCTATATTTCTTGACTGTATCAAAGTTTCTCATGTTCACCACAAGTAGATACACCTGCCATGAACCCACACAATTAAAAAACATTAAAGATATATTTCTAAAGAGAAATGTACATCATGGGATAGGTTTATTTAATTGGCATCATTGCATTATAGACATGACAGTGAGAGTATAGAGGAAATACATGAGTTTACAACGATTTAGGGCTATGTGAATTTATATTTTATGACGAATGGTGGGCTGTACCCTGCATTTCCAGGAATATGTGAAATCAAGATTAGAACAAACTGATAGTAAACAGGCTTCCCCTAAATCACAAGGCTTGGTTGATTGATGGTAAGGAAGGCTATACTTTATAATTACTCTGATTCCCTAAGAGAATTTTAGGAGCTAGCCTGAAATTTAACTCTCCTGGGAAGAATTGCCAGGGCCTTGTAGAAGACACACAGTCACACTGACTCACTGACACATACACACACACACATACACAACTTATTGAAGATGCTATGTAACAAGGTAAAGGAGCCTATTGCATCAGAGCCTGGAAGTAAGCAGCAGAATTGGGACATGTCATAAAATAGAAATAATTAGAATAGCAATAGTTAACTAAATCTGCTAAGTAGTGGTGACCAAGAATTATCAGTAGAAGTTGCCTTAGCTATCCACCATGAAGGAAGGAACAGTGAGCTTCTGTAGAGTGAAGGGCTTAGTACATTCAATCAACTGATTTGGTAGAAAAGGTCTACATGTACCTCTCTTTTCTCTTTGGCTTTATATTTTAATCTGTATCTTAGGGTGGAAAAATAGAGTTAGAATTAAAGATTAACTTATACAATAACATATAATAAATTAACTCTTATTCTGAGCTTGACATTTTTAGACACTTCTAGTCTACTGCCCTGTGATCTTTAACAGATAGGGCTAAATTATTATGAGCTTTATTTCCCTATGTGTGTGTGTGTGTGTGTGTGTGTGTGTGTGTGTGTGTGTCTGTGTGTGTCTGTGTGTTATAAAGTTTCATTGATGTCACTGAGCATGTGAAAACAACCTTTTTATTTTGAAAGAATATGAAAAATATTAAGTGTATGAGGTAGATGAAGTCTTAAAACCTAGAAATTAAATGTACTGGGGTAGTTTGGATACTCCAATTTGTGAGTTAATTAATTGCTAATAGTTTAGCTTCTTATGAGACATAATTTCTTCAGTTTGGGTAGAGAGGATAAAAAACTAAAACAATAATTTGGAATGATAAAAGCTAGTAATTGACTGAAATAAATACCGATAATTTCATAGGGGACTGTT
The DNA here is from genome assembly GCF_029289425.2 of Pan paniscus. Lineage (NCBI taxonomy): Eukaryota > Metazoa > Chordata > Mammalia > Primates > Hominidae > Pan > Pan paniscus. Next base: position 114,141,702 of record NC_073254.2, read on the forward strand.
GTGATAATTTATGTTCTTGAACATCATTGCTGGAATAACTTCCAGACCATTTTCTGCATGAGAAAAAAGATGCTTCAAGCTGTAGCAGATGACTGGTCAACACTTAGCCAGGGCCTACTTGTCTACATAGCCATTTAAAATTCTCTCCTCTTAAAATTTACTCGAAGGAAAGAGTAGATAATTTGTTAATTACATGACTTGCTCTTTAGTGTGTCCTGCTAGAACACTTACTGAATAAAAATGGGATATTTATGTGGTATATTTACTTCAGTTAATTTAGTCCAAGAAAGTGTATAAGAATAAATTCTGTTGCTAGCAGGAAATGACAATTACTTTATTCTTCAGAAAATGCAAACTCTACCTCTTGTAAGTTTGCTTCCAAATCCAATTGTCATTAGTTTTTCTGGATGCTTTCTGAGTTTTTGCTATAGTTTTAAAATGTCTGAGAATTATTTTGGCATTTTCTCCATTAAACTAAAAAGACATATATCAGTACAAATCAGTTTTATATTTAATGACTAAATGTTCAACTACCACAAGACATCCTTATTTGATGCACTGTAGAATTTGGATAATTACATTGAAGTGTACAGCAGTTTAGAAGTTCAAAATTTGGCAGGTGCAGGTTTCATTAGCAGCGGTAACCCTGAAAGGTCAAAGAATAGACCTGTAATTGTTAGTTGCATCTTTAAGCAATAAAGCATGGGGTCATTCTATCCTTAACTCACAACCAACAATTGCTGTGTAAGTTGAGTGTGTATGAAATGATTGCCCCTGCCCTAACTGTGGATGAAAAGAAAAATTAGTTGATATATTTTAGAATTGTCTCTACCTAGGAACTTTTGTTTTGTTGTTGTTATTGGTCTACCTTAGATTAGAATTTGTAAATATAGATTGTCTTATACATAAAGAGCTTTTATGCATGGATATTGAGGAGTGGAGAGTGTGTCCATCTACTCATTCATGGAATTGTCAAGATGACTCCTGCTCAACTGGATCCCTAGTTAGGTGATGTTCATCTTCATTCTAAACAAAATAAAGCATGGAATTATTTAACTTACTTTTAAATCCTCTATGAGGTAAAATTACTTGATATTCATTTGTTTCTATTCATTGTTAAATTTCATTCCCAAATTTATTGCTGTTGAGAAATAGAAATAATGGTGTGTGTTTTTTTCTTTTATTCATTAATTCCTTTTTTTTCTTTTGATACATGTGTGTGGTTTTGATGTCAGAGTTATGCTGGCTTCATAAAATAAATTGAAAAGTGTCCCATCCTCATCTATTTTGTGTATATCTTTGTGAAGGAATACTGTAAATTCCTTTAAATATTTGGGAATCTTCAGTGGTAATTTTACTGAAGAAAATTTGGAGTGTTTTTGTGTTTTGTTTTGCTTTCACTAATTCAAGCTCATTAGGTGTTATAGGTTTATGCAGGTTTTCCGTTTCTTCTTCAGACAGTTTCCATATTTTTGTCTTTCTAGTGTTTGCTCAATTCAACTAAAGTTATAGAATGTGTTGGCATACAGTTGATAATGAGATTTTCTAATAATTTTATTTCTGTAGGACTAGTTGTGATATCTCTGATTTATTTCCTGATTTAGATATGAGTCTTCTCTCTTTTTTTTGTCAGTCTACTTCAAGATTTGTTAATTTTGTTGATAATTACAAAAAAATTGTTTTTTTTTCTATTTTTTAAATTTTCTACATTTATTTTCACTCTGATGATTATTGTTTGCTTTCTCTGTCAGCTTGATTTTTACTCCTCTTGTTCTCCCTTCTTAAAGTGATGAGTTAGTTGATTTGAGATTTTCTTTTAAGATGTAGTCCTGCAGAGCAGCAGTCCCCAAATTTCTTGGCACCAGGGACTGGTTTCCTGACAGACAATTTTCCCCTGGATGGGTGATATGTTTGTCTCTGTGTCCCCACCCAAATCTCACATTGAATTGTAATAATTCCCATGTGTCAATGATAGGACAAGGTGGATATAACTGAATCATGGAAGCAATTTTCCCCATGCTGTTCTAGTAATGGTGAGTGAGTTCTCATGAGATCCAATGGTTTTATAAGGCGCTTACCCCTTTTTCTCAGTATTAATTCTCTGTCCTGCTGCCCTATGAAGGAGTGCCTTCCACCATTATTATAAGTTCCTGAGGACTCGCCAGTGATACAGAACTGTGAGTCAATTAAACCTCTTTTTCTTATGTATTACCCAGTCTTGGGTATTTCCTTATAGCAGTGTGAGAATGGACTAATACAGGAAATTTGTACCAGGAGTGGGGTGCTGCTATAACGGTACTCAAAAATGTGAAAGTGACTTTGGAACTGGGTAACAGGCAGACGTTGGAATAGATTGGAAGGCTAAGAAGACAAGAAAACATGGGAAAGTTTGGAGCACTCTAGTTACGAGCAATCAGAAGACAGAAAGATGGAGGAAAGTTTGGAACATCCTAGAGACTTGTTGAATGGCTTTGACCAAAATGTTGATAGTAATAGGAACAATGAAGTCCAGGGTGAGGTGGCCTTAGATGGAGATGAGAAATTTGTTGGGAACTGGAATAAGGGTTATTTTTCCTATGCTTTAACAAAGAGACTAGTAGCATTTTGCCCCTGCCCTAGAGATCTGAGGAAAGTTGAAGTTGAGAGACATGATATGTGGTATCCAGCAGAAGAAATTTCGAAGTGGCAAAACATTCAAGAGGAAGCAAAGCATAAAAATTTTGAAAAATTTGCAGCCTGACAATGTGATAGAAAAGAAAATTTCATTTTCTGGGGAAAAATTCAAGACAGCCACAGAAATTTGCTTAAGTTACAAGGAGGCTAATGTTAATGACAATAAGAATGGGGACAATGTCTCTGGGGCATGTCAGAGACCTTCACGGCTGCCACTCCCATCACAGGTCCAGAGGCCTAGGAGGGAAAAATGGTTTTGTGTGGCAGGCCTAGGATCCCCCTACACTATGCAGCCTTGGGACATAGTGCCCTGTGTCTAAGCTGCGTCAGCTCCAGCCATGGCTAAAAGACACAGAAGTACAGCTTGGACCAGTGCTTCAGAGGATGCAAGTCCCAAACCTTGGTGGCTTCCACCTGGTGTTGAACCTGTATGTTCACAGAAGTCAATGATTGAGGTTTGGGAACCACAACTTTGATCTCAGAGGATGTATAGAAATGCCTGGATGTCCAGGCAGAAGTTTGCCGCAAGGACAGAGCCCTCATGAAGAAACTCTGCTAGGGCAGTGCAGAAGGGAAATGTGGGATTAGAGCCCCCACACAGTTCCCACTGGGGCACTGCCTAGTGGAGCTGTGAGAAGAAGGCCACCATCCTCCGGACCCCAGACTGGTAGATCCACTGACAGCTTGCACTGTGCACCTGGGAAAGCCACAGACCCTCAACACCAGCCTGTGAAAGAAGCTAAGAGGGGGCTGTGCTCTGCAAAGCCACAGGGGCAGAGCTGCACAAGGCCATGGGAGCCTGCCTCTTGCATCAGCATGACCTTGATGTGAGACATGGAATGAAAGGAGATCATTTTGGAACTTTAGAATTTAATGACTGCCCTATTAAAATTTGGACTTGCATGGGCCCTTTTGTTCTGGCCATTTTCTCCAATTTAGAATTGATGTGTTTACTCAATGCCTGTACCCCACATTGTATCTAGGAAGTAACTAACTTGCTTTTAATTTTACAGGTTCATAGGCAGGTGGGACTTGCCTTGTCTCAGATGAGACTTTGCACTTAGACATTTGGGTTAATGCTAGATTGAGTTACGACTCTGGGGGACTGTTGAAGGGGCATGATTTTGTTTTGAAATATGAGGGCATGAGATTTGGGAGGGGCCAGTAGTAGAATGATAGAATTATATGGTTTGGCTCTTTTTCTCCACCCAAATCTCACCTTGAATTGGGACCAGATGGAGATAATTGAATCATGGGGGAGGTTTCCCCCTTGCTGTTCTTGTGGCAGTGAGTGAGTTCTTACAATATCTGATAGTTTTATAAGGGGTGTCTCCCTTCGCTTGGCACTCATTCTCTCTACTATTGTCCTGTGAAGAGGTGCCTTTTGCCATGATTGTAAGTTTCCTGAGGCCTCCCCATCCATGTGAGTCAATGAAACCTCTTTTCCTTATAAATTACACTTTCTCAGATATTTCTTCATAGCAGCAAGAGAATGGGGATGGGCATGATTTGGGGATGAAACTGCTCTACCTCACATAATCAAACACTAGATTTTCATAAGGAACGTGCAACCATCACATATGCAGTTCCCAGGAGGGTTCATGTTTCTATGTGAATCTAATGTGACTACTGATCTGACAAGAGGTGGGGCTCTGGTGATAAGGCTCACTTGCCTGCTACTCATCTCCTGCTGTGTGACCTGGTTCTTAACAGACCGTAGACCAGTACTGATCCATGGCCAGGGGATTGAGGACCCCTGCTGTAGAGCCACACATTTACTTGTAATCACTGATTTAGATGCACATCATACATTTTGGTATATTGTATTTTCATTTTCATTCATCTTAAAATATTTTCTACTTTTGCATTTTATTTCTCCTTTGGACCATTGGTTATTTTGGAGTGTGTTGTCTGCTTTTCACATATTTTTGAATTCCCTGATTTTCTTATGTTATTGTATAAAATTTAATTTCATTTTTAGTGGAAAACAGTCTTTCTATGATGCCAATCCTCTTAACCATATGGAAGCTTTTTGATGGTGTAACATATAGTCTATTCTGGAGAAAGTTTCAGGGGTATTTAAAAGGAAGCTTATTAATCCTTGTATTAATACAGCCACTCCCACTGTCTTTGGTTACTGATTGGACTTTATCTTCTTTCTTCCTTTTACTTGTGTAGGGGTGGAGGGAAAGCCTCCCTTTCTCACCTGAAGGTTAACTGCTGAAATGAACTGAAAATAAACAGATTGACACAAGAACACAGGAGTCCCACACATATGAGATTCGATGAAGGGCAAGATGGTTAAGACTGAAATACCTTCTTCATAAAGAGGGAATTGGGGGTGATGTAGACAGTTTTAGAGGAGTGGAAAATGATTTTTAGGAGAAATGGATAGAACCGAGGGGCAGACAATATCTTGCTAATGATTCTGTTAGGAAACTGGATAGAATTGTCAAGTTAAGGGAAAGTGAGGGTCAGAACTGCACTGTGAACAAAGTTTGTTTTATTATGTATACAAAATCTTCCTGATAATTGCTCAGAATTGCTCTTAGAAGAATAGAGGAAAACTCTATCTGAGTTTGATGATGATATTTAGTTTCTTCTCTTTTCCAGTGGTTAATCTTTCCTAGTTATTTGATGAGATTCTTAGGTAGGGGATCTTGGGAATATTGCATTTCTTTGGGAAAGAAATTTCTTTAATGAGATAAGAAAATTTTAGAGACAGTCATTCCTTGCACTTGGAGGGAGAAGGAACAAAATAATGTTAGAAAATTACTGGTTCCGAGGCAGCTTCAAAGACCTTCCAATTTCATTTAATTCAAGACACTCAGCCTACTTAAGTGTCATATTTTGGGGTATCCTTTTCTGAGTCCAAACTCTTTTTATTCCATTTACTATATTTTGAGTTATGTTATTAATGATTATTCTAGGAAATACAATTAACATTGGAAATACAATTAACATTGTAACTTAAATAATCTCATTCAGAAAAATGCCAATTTATTTCCAATACTATATAAAAATTCTGCTCTAATAGAGCACTGTTTACTTCCTCCTTTCTGTTATCATAGTCATCCTAATAATTCATTCTTATTTATAATCCAATCAATAAACTTTTGTAATTATTGCTTTATATTCTTGTCTTTTATATCACATAGGAAGAGAAAAGAATTACCATAAAATATTTTAATGCTGTTGGTTATATTTACCTGTATAGTTGCTTTTATGGTGTAGTTAGTTGTATTTCTTTGTACATGTTAAAGTTCTTGTTTAATGTCCTTTTGTTTTGGTCTGAAAGATTGCCTTTTGTATTTTGTGGAAGGCTGGTTCTAGTAACATATTCTCTCATTTAAAAAAAATATGAACTGTTTTAATTTATCTTTTATATTTGAAGGATAGTGTTCCTTCATATAGAATTCTTGTATAAAGTTTTTCAATTCAGCACTTTAAATATGTCACCCTCTTGCCTTCTAGCCTCAGAGTTTCTGATGGAAAGTTAGCTATCAACCTTTTTGAAGATTCCTTATATATCATGAGTCATTTTGTTCCTTCTACTTTCATGATTCCCTGTTTTATTTTCAAAAAATGTGATTATGTTTTGTCTAGGTGGAATCTCTTTGAGATTAGTGTATTTTGAGTTCATTGTGCTTTCTGTGTATATAGACTAACATTTTTTAAAAACTGAATTTGGAAAGTTTCTGGCCCTAGTTTCTTTATACGTTCTTTCTGTCCCTTTCACTCTCTACTCTACTTCTAGTTTCTCTGTATGCTATATTAATGTGCTTGTTCCTGTCTCACAGGTCTCTGGAACTCTGTTGATTTTTTTCTCCATACGTTTTCCTCTTTTTTTTCAGATTAGAGCATCTCAATCGACCTGTCTTCTTCATTTGTTGATTCTTTTTTCTGCACTCACACATATGAGACCCTCTAGTAAATTTTCATTTTGGCTGTGACGCTTTACAAAATCCATAATTTCTATTTAATTTTCTTAAAATTTTGATATCTTTATTTGATGAAACATTGTTTTCTACTTTACTTCTTTAGACATGGTTGTTTTTATTTCTTTGAATTTATACATAAGTTTAGTTTGTTGCATGTATATATACACACACACGTATATCATATATATATTAGCTGATTTGAACTCTTTGTCTAGTATGTCCACTATCTAGACATCCATAGGGGCAGGTTTGTTTTCATATATACATATATAAATACACACACACACACACACACAGATACGTACATATAATTTCATATATATACACTTATATATACATACACACACATATATATATCATATATATATATAATTTCAATAGCTTTGGGAACACAAGTGGTTTTTGGTTACATAGATGAATTGTATAGTGTTGAAGTCTGAGATTTTAGTCAGCCCATCTCCCAAGTAGTGTACACTGAACCCAATATGTAGTTTTTTATTCCTCACCTCCCTCTCAGCCTCCCCACTTCTGAGTCTCCAGTGTCCATTATACTACTCTGTATGCCTTTGCTTACTCATAGCTTAGCTTATAAGTGAGAACATAGGGTGTTTGGTTTTCCATTCCTGAGTTACTTCACTTAGAATGGCCCCCAGCTCCATCCACATTGCTGTACAAGACATTCTTTGGTTCCATTTATGTCTGAGAAATATTCCATGGATTTCCTATAGACCACATTTTCTTTATCCACACATCCTTTGATGGGCATTTAGGTTGGTTCCATATCTTTGCAATTGTGAATTATGCTGTGATAAATATATGCATTCAGATGTCCTTTTTAAATATAATAACTTATTTTCCTTTGGGTGGATGCCCAGCAGTGGGCTTATGGATTGAATTGTAGATCTATTTTTGGTTATTTGAGAAATCTCCATACTAGTTTCTATAGAGGCTGTGCTAATTTATATTCCCACCAACAGTGTATAAGTATTCCCTTTTCATCGTATTCATGACAACACTTATTTATTTATTTTGTTTTGGCTTTTTAGTAATAGCTATTCTGGCTGGGGTCAAATGGTATCTCATTGTGGTTTTAATTTGCTTTTCCCCAATGATTAGTGCTGAGTATTTTTTTCATATGTTTGTCTCTCTTCTTTTGAGAAGTGTTTATTTATGTAATTTACCTAGTTTTTGATGGGGTTATTTGTTTTTTTTCTTACAGATTTGTTTGAGTTTTTGTGTAGATTCTGGATATTATTCACAGGGACAGATTTTAATATATGTAAAGCATGTATAGACCACACTTTCCTGTGTATTTGTGTATCTTATCATATTTTGTTGAATACTAGACACTTAAAATTATATAATGTCATAACTCTGGGATTCAGATCCTTACCCTTTTCCATGGTTTATTGTTGTTGTTTGTTATTGTTGTTGCTGTTGCTGATTATTCAGTGACTTTCCAAACTAATTCTGTGGAGTCTGTGTGTGTGTTTTTTTTCCTTACGTAGCCACTGAAAGTTTCTGCACTGTCCAGTGAATGATTAAACAGAGACTTATAAAAATGCCTAGAATAAATAACTTCCATTTTTTGCTGAGCGACTATCTCTGTTGAAGTAATTTTGCAATGCTCTGGAAATTTACAATTCAATCTTGGTCTTCACTTCCTGACTTTGCAGAGTCTTAATGTCAGCCAAACATGAGCGATTAAGATGTACTCAGGCCTTTCCTAGTCATGAGCACTGTCCTGAACATATGCATAGCCTTCTAGATTCCTTTAGACTTTTCAGATCTTTTCAAAGCCCTTTATGGACTTCTCCTTTCCTTTTTAAATTCACTGGACAGACTCTTGGTGTCTCCAGCTGATATTGCCAACTCAGGTAACTATGTGTTAAATAATTGCCACTTATTTTTTAGAGAAACACCAGGGGATAGAGCCTTCACACTGAGTGAGCTCTGAATCAGGTCAGATAAAGACAACCCTTTGAATGGGGCTTTTCCAGGGAGCTTCCAGGCAGGTCAAATAATGACAGTTCTCTGAAGATGGAGCTTTGTGGGGATTTCCAAACCCATTCTTCCCTCTCCATTGGCTGCTATCCTCCTAGTTTTCACTGTGACCATGGATATGAGGCTGCTTATTTTCTATACTCCTGGTGACCTATGAAGACAGGATGAAAATAGAATAAAGTAATCTGCCACAATGCTCAATGTTTTTCCTGAGATTCAGCAATTTTTCTTGAATAACCACTTATTGAGTTGTTAGAAGTCTTTAGTTAATTTCCACGGTTCTGAAAAAGTTGATTTTAACAATACCTCCTATGTTCTCAGTGTTTTTATGGAGAAATAGATTTTCAGAGATCTTAACTCCACACTTCGTGGTGGTGTTAATTGTGATCTCTTGATCAATATAGTGTTTCTTAGACTTCTACATATTTTTGTTTCTTTTTAAATTAATAATTTTGTGAATGAGTTCTTTGGTACTACGAATATATCCTGTTCCTAATCAAAATTTCAATTTCTCCATTAATTTATGTATTTCTATTTTATTCAATGGCTTATCATTTGTTACTATCATTATTTATTTTAATGCTCAGATTGTACCAGAGCCGTTAAATGGAAGCCATTTCACCTGTAACTATACTTATTGTCAATATATTTACTTATTTAAACAAATATTCCTTTATATAACCAATCTTCCATTGCCATTGCTTTTACTTTTCTATGCCAACAATCCCTTTACATTGCTTGAACTTACACACCCCTGCCAGACCACATCCCCCACATAAACCACATGGATATTTTCCTCATCCACTCAGACTCCAAGATCTTGAGCTAAACTACTCTTCCTACAAGCACTCTTTTTACCTGCACTGACTCTAAAACCCCATATCTGATTTCTCTCACTCAGGAGTTTTCTTCTCTCTTGTGTCCTGATACTCCATGCTACACTACATCTTCCCCCTGGGGATGCCCTTTTACCCTACTTGGGTACTTATACTTTATAGTTGGCCAAGCCCCACATAAATCCCTTTCTTACATTGTCTGATCTCCAACACAGTACACTCAGCTGCCTCAGCGGACAAACCTTCCTTATACCACTTGGGTTCCAATACTCTGAGCCAGATCACCCTTCTTGGCAGATATCTTGGTCAACATGCTTGCTTGTGTTGAATACCTTGCACTTGGCCACCACAGTAGTTGAACATTTCCTGTGCTGAGCCTTACTTTGCACAATCCTGCATAATGACTTTTAGAATGAATTGATTAGCAAGGAAAAGAAGGAAAGGGAAAAAGCAAGAAACCATTTGAAAATTTTACATAATACTTTTAATGAAATATTTGTTATTCCAAAGCTGTGCATATGTAATTTTTCTAATAAAAGAAATAATTTATACATTTGCCACTTTGCCTTTAAAAATAGTATACTTCTGTTGGATTTTTGTTTGTTTTTTATTTATAAAATCTTTGGCTAATTGCTATATTTCATCCATAGCAGACATTTCTTAGCTTGAAATAGTTATTAAAGAATGAAAGCTAACAGTTTGCAATTACTTCAGATTTTCTAACTGAATTTATAGAAATATATTCTTGTGTAATTCAAATGACTCAAATTCAGGAATATCTAATAAGACAATAGAAAAACTACTCCCACATACTTGCCAAATACCTTTGGAATTTTACTGGCTTAAAATGTAAAATATATTTCTAAATAGATTTCATATCTTTGTAAATGATTCACAATTAAACAAAATTCAGAACAATGTAATCATTTGCATTAATGTGTAAATATACTTGTACACAAAGAGATTACAATATATAGAGATAGTTATATTATATTATATAATGTGTGTATATGTGTGTGTCTTATAATGTCTGTATATGTGTGTGTGTATATACACATATATATGTTCATGCATTATGCCATATGTAGCTGGCCATGTGTGAATGTGTTTTAAGTATTTTTATATACTGGGAATATAAATATGCACATATTTAATATCATACGTGCATTTTTTAGAAGCATTCATTTTTATTAGAGTGAGAATTGAGGCTTGAGAGCTTGTTTATTTTACATGGGAGACAAAAAAAAAGTAATTGTTTATTTTTGTTCTCAGAGCTATCACAAAAATAAAACAGAAAAAGGAAATAAATTTTCCTGAGCAACATCTCCTAACTTCAATATCCAGAGAGAAATTAAGAAAATAAGAGGAAAGATGAAAGCCTAACAAGATTTAAGAAGAAAGTTTTCCATTATTCATTTAATTCACTTTTAGCTGACCAAGGTAAGGAATGTTGAAGTTTAGATAATGAATGTGTCATGGTGTCAGCATTCTTAAAAAAAAAAAAAAAAGACTGAGGGTAGGGGAATGGAGGAGGGAGGGATGTGTTGATAATTATCATGTTAACCTAAGAATGTTTTATTTTGAGTGAGGCTAGTTTAAAACTATATTCTCTAGGTTTTGTGAGGGAGATATTAGGATAATGGATTACATATTCCCTCTACGCATATATCGAGATAAATCTTTAAAAATTCTAAAAGATAAGAAAAAGTTAAAAAAATGAGGAATTGCTTTCCAAAAATGATAATTGCAGCAAAATCAATTAGACAATTTTTCTTGATCGCATTTGAAGCTTTGACATCACACATCCCATTTATTTGCTTCTGGCCTAATAATCCTCTGCATGCTGGGAAATATCTTTGTTCTCTGATAGAAGTAATAAAGCTGTCTGCACGATTCTCTCTTGTGAGACAGAATGTTCCTATTTTATTTAATCTATTGGTGTGCAGCCTTTTCAAAGTAAATACTTCACACACACTGAACAGAGAAAGACATGCAAGGGGGCTGGCCCGAGAAGTGTAAAAATTAAAAAGTGCCCTGTGAAGAAATAATGATGGCTCTCTAAAAAATTAAATAAATAAGAATCTCGGGTCAAGCGGGCCTTGACTCTCATTGCTGCTAGAGTATGGAGTGCTTCATATTCTCCCAACCCCCCTGTTCCATTCAGTTGTTCCTGTTGAATAGAAAGCATCGAGAAAATGAAGAGATCTAAATGCCAGCAGGAGACGAGCTGCATTCTTCTAGGCATGTCCTGAGCCTAGTCACCCAGAACAACTTGTGATCCCTGGACAAAGCCGTTCACAGCAGGTGGCCATATCAAGAAATTTTCCTCCTGGAATTAGATATTATCCCAGGAATCACTACTGAGTCAAACATAATGCCCCATCCTGCTGGGTCAAGTAGGATTCCATTTCAATTTCTTTACACAACGATGCGTTTCATCTTGTCTGCGTACAATGACAGTGCTCAGGCATGAAATAAATTGAAGTGCCTGAAAGGCAGAATTATCCCTTGAACCTGCAGCATTCCCAACCCCAAAAACACACATTGTCAAGTGAGTTCCAGATAAGCAGGATCTTCAGCAAGTGTTTGTGCTGCTTGGCTTCCTTTAATCATACTCCCTTTTGTAAAACGGATTTTTGAGGGGAAAGATAAATCATTTCTGAGGAAAAAGGTCATTTTCAAAAGGCTTAAGAGGTTCATTTTGTGTGGCTTTCCAAGGTGAAACAGGTAATTCAGAGTAGTGAAAGTCTTTTGTGATCAACTTAATTCATCCTTCATATTACCAAGAATAAAAACTATTGAAATAAGACTGAATAAAGTTCTTTATAACAAAGTTCCTACGGATAGAAAGTGATGATTTGTTGTTTGTTAAGAAACTGTCCAAACTCCAGCAAATGAAAGTTTAGGTTGAGAGCAAGCTTTCCTTCCACCTTCTCTTCAGAAAGCATAGTGGTTTTTCTGGGCTGTTTGGCACACATATTTCAATACCTTATCAATAACACACCTCTGTTTACAGAACATCAGGCTAGCTTCAGCATAGCCGTAAAGCCAAACAAAGAGCATTTTTCTCCATTGTCACATTATGTTTGAGCTCTTTAGAGATACAGACTTGAGAAAATTCAAGGAATAACATTTCCTTTCTATTTTACTGAAAACAACCTTTCCATAGCAGTCAGATATTTTGTAATCTTATATTCCACCTGTGAGAATAGTTTTCTTGAATTTATATGTGGAAGAAATTGATACAGAAGAAATAAGATATATCTTAATTTTAGTAAGTTAGAGTATCTTGCAAATTGTTACCAAAAACAACTACTAGGACAAAAGGAAAGAAAGTAAAATACATAAAATGACTTGATATTTAATGCATAAATCTTGTAAAATGTTTCTCTTTTAATTTTGATCGATTTGATTTAAATGTGCGTCTTTAGGCAGTCTGGAAGGTCCTTTAGAATATACAATAATAACTAACTGCAAGTTGTTATATATGTTTAGAATTCTATTAATGTTCTTTTTATCTATATAATTGAATATTCAACAGTGATCCCAACATTCAAGTGAATTTGCCTACCAGCTGATAATCGGTTTTAGACTTGCTTTCTTCCACATTGTATAAATTATTTAACTGTGTATATTGTGGCAGTAAGTGCTGTAATTCTGCAAAGTTACTCTAGCTAAAAGAGTCAGGCACCTATGAATGCACAACTTTAGCCACTAACCCCACAGAATTTACTCAGAGTAGTCTAAGGAATCTATAAAAAGAGAAACAGTTGTTACAGGCTATTTACCTAGAAGAGTCAATGAAAAATAATTCCACTTATTGAAAAGGAATATCCCTATGCATTTAGAAATTATATTCAAAGAAATGTGAATGAATACCTGAATGTTTGTGTTTTTCTTGTTTACTAACTTTAATGTTCTATTTCATTATTCTATCAATTTTAAAAGGATTTCCTGAAATATGTTAGATCTAGGCTATGAGAGGATCTATATTTTTCCTAAGCATGTTTAGATACCTACTGACAATATGTGCTAGTGATTTTAAAAAAATTTTTCCCCTGAATACCCCTTCACCGTTATGTATATCAATGCCTTAATTCTTTAGACACTTATATTTTTTCCATAGTAAGCATCTTAAAATTGTAGCTTGTGTTATATAATATATATCTCATTACACTTAACATTCTAGAACTAAAGTTGCTCAATACCTGCTTAATAAGTACATTAATAGTTGAATGTTTTATTTAAAAAATAAATACATATTTGAAATAAACTTACAAAAAGTGAGTAGGAGATGACTATTTGCCCTTCCAGATGATTTTCATTTTTAGACAGATTTTTAAAATTTTCTAAATTTAAAGACTAATATCTTAATATCTAGAAGGAATTTAAGTCTAAACTTTTATTGCATATTATTTTCCAGAATTCAGTTTCATAATGCTAAATAGATATTTAGGTAAAAATTTTAATTTGGAAGGCTTTTCGACTTAGCTCCCCAATTAATTTATATTTTACAGTTACTGATGAAGTATCTTCATGGGTAATTTTTTTCAAGTACTGAAAACTCTTTTTTTTCAGTGCAAACCCATTCTTTATGAATATTTGTCATGAGCTCTGCCTGAATGTTCTGATTGAGCCACGTATGAATCTTCAAAGGAAAGTGAAAGTTGCTATAAAGAAATTTTCTGCACCAAATGTAGATTGATTATGATATTGTCCACAAGTAGATTTGGTTATAATAGATATTTTAATTTATACTTTTTTAGGTTTTCAACACGTAAAAATATCAAGTTCGAGGAAAGGTTTTTGTTGTTGTTGTTTTATCTTAACAATCTATGTAAAGTAAATAGTGGAATATTTTTGCATTCAGTGTCCTGTGCAAAGACTGAGCTACAATATGGTGCAGTGACAAATAACCACCAAATCTCAGCCACTTAAAGTGATATCTCACTTACTCTGCATGTCCTTCTGTGGCATCAGAGCTCAGGGCTTAATGAAGTCCCTAGAGGCCCGGGGTTGAGGGAGCGGTGATCTCCCAAATGTTTCTCATCTCCATACCAGAAGGGAAAGAAGAATATGGGAAACTGCACATGAGCTATGAAAATGTTATCTGGAAGTGACACAGTCACTTGAATTTCACTGGCCAAAGCAAGCCATCTGGCCACAACTAACCTCAAAAGTGTAAGAAAGTGTAATTCTATCATGTTCCTGCAAGGGGGAAGAAGCAGAATTCTAAGTGAGCAGAATTAATGATTCCCTATACAATTTATGTCATCAGCCTTCTCTTTCTTACTTTCAGAAAGATATTAAACCTCTCCAATATCTCTGACCTTACCGTCATTCAAGATACACACATTTAGAGCCTCCTATTTTAAAAATGTGAGCTTCTTATTGTGGAGATGTGAGAGTTTCCCCACTTCCAGCTTGACTCACCTCAAAAGATTTTACTTTGATGGCACAGTGGTAAGCTTCTGCATCCTCTAAATTGGATATTCCTCTGATTGGTGGCCACTGTTGCATTAAATATTTTTGCTTTATTGTTAACATCAGTATCTTAGTTATCAACAAAGAATATCCGTAGTAACTAAAAAAAGCACCTGTGAGCACTTTAAGACAGTGAAGCATTGTACTGAACATAAAGGCTCATAGTTCCCTTAAACACAGACATTGCCCAACTGCCATTCAGGTCAGGGATAAAAGGAGTAGAGGAACAGTCAGGTCCAGAGATGCATTCTAGTAATAAATTCTGTGCCCCCCACAGTTTTGTGTCTTGAAGATTATTTCTCTTATAGTATCTGTTCTCAAAACATTTTAGACCCACCATGTGAGAGACAGTATCTGCCCCCAGGGAAAAGAGAAAACATGTTTTTAAAAGAAGAAGAAGAAGAAGGAGAAAGAAATGTTTGTTTTGGATGGTGTTTTAGAAATGTGAAGGAAGAAACAGGGTTAGGAATACATGGAATGTGGTATGAGAAGTGGCATGGCTGTGAACCACATGTTTAAGACACAAAAAGATGATATTGATCTAATAATGGTAAGAAAAACAAGACTGATAAAAAACAAAGAAATTATAATTTCAGATTTTCAAGTAGCATAATGGTTTCTCAGTGGAAAAGTTTTCTTGACGACTGCTTGAAATATGAGATGTAGAATATTTAATCTTATATAAAGAATTTAATATCAACGTGTTATTTGTAAAAGTAAAAAAAAAAAAGATTATCAAAACAAATAATAAACCTTGGGAGTCAGAATAAAAACGAGGATAGATAATGTCAAGAAATCAAGAAGATAATAGTGCCAGTTTCCTGATTCTATAGTGAAGATAATTGTAAAGCAGTTTAAAGCTAAGATCAAGGCAAAAGGATACTTGAACTTATTTGGAAGTACATTTGTAAATGAATGGGTTATGGAAAGGGGAGGAGTACAAGCTAAATTACAAAGTTGAGGTTAATAAAGAAAACTGAATAATTTTACATTTATACCTAATAATTTTGAAAGTAAAGATGAAAAACTCTACTTTGTCTGTAGAAAATGCCAAATCGACACTAAGAAAGAAAATGCATAAAATTGAAGAATTCTCAGAGAATGCAGAAATATGAACTATATGTGATATTATTGAGAAATATAAGAGAACTTATACTACTTCTACTCCTACCATCTAATGAAAAATGTCTAGGCTAATTTTGTAACAATCACATTTTACCTTCTTTACTAAAGAAAATATAATTTGAATATAGGGAAGTTATGGAGAAAAAAAAAACACCTCCTGTATACAATCATACTTCTTGAGTGGATCTGAGCAGCAAAGGTGGACAGAAAGGGCTGTTACAACTGGATCATATTGAATAACCAAGACAGAAAGAGCTGAAGGGAAGTAGTAAAGCAGAAGGAGGAGAAATCTATCAGGGAACCAATAAGGTGGTGTGAAGCTAGGACAGTGTGTTATGAAGTGATCACTAAAATATACCTGATAGTTGATTCAGGCTTTTAGAAAAACTATGAGTAAAGTCAAACATTAGATTTAAGGTAATTTGCGTCTGCAAAATTAGCACCCCAACTTAGCCTCACATCCATTAATGTAGCCCATTACACACATATGCACACATTTGATAATGGTTAGACTTGTTATGAAACCCAACTGAAGTTTTATGCCTGGGTTCCAAGCAATTCAGAACATAAGCAACATGTGGGGGGTAGTGACATGAGCTAACAACTGAACTAAATCAATAAAGAAAATAGTGTATTTCCAGAGTTGAACATGAGAATATAAGGTTATCCTAAGACCTTCAGTTAAATAGAGAATACTTGCAGCATGCTCTGGAATTCCAGCGGGCATGATATAAGGAAGGAGCATCCTCGAAGCAAATAGCTGCATCTCAATGGGTAGGAAAACCCCTGAGGACTTCTGGCTTTCATGTGAGGATAAGGAATATATTTGTAGGTTGTTTAATTAGTTATTAAATTAATTTTCAATGCTCATGCCAGTTGAGCCACATATTTTATCTCTTCAATTCAACCCAATGGAAAATTATTGAGGTCCTCTCATAGGTATTTGTATAATGGTCAGACATACAAGTGCGAATGAGAGACAGCCTCTGTTACTGAAGTCCTCACAATCTATCTGTCTGCTGGACAAGAGTGGAGAAAGGGACTGAAAAAATGACTCCTACCAACATAAGGAGATAGTGCTAGAGCAGCAGTGTGAATCAAGTGCTATAGACATGGAGATGAAGGGAGCAGGAAGGAATAACCACAAATAAGAGAACACTTTTTATCAGAGCTCAAAGGATTGGCAGGGTTTTACTAGACAGAAAAATACAGATACATGGAAGTCCATAAATAAGCATATAGAGAATGAATGTGCCTCATGTGATTGGAGTCTATTGGAAGTTAGTTGATTTAGAAAAAGAGGACAGGAGAGTGTCACCACTGGCTAGTGAGCAGGCAGGCATCAGCACTAAGAAGAAACACAATGTTAAGAATAAAATGATTTGAATAAAATAAATAATACACTTTTTCTTATTGCTACATTACATTACATTAATATTACATCATTGTAATGTAATATTACACTAAGGTAATATTACATCAATATGACATTATTGAGTGCAATAACTGATCATGTTTTCAAAATAACTGTCTTTGTTTTCTATCATATAACTCTGTTCTGTGTACATATGTCCTGTGTCTCAATTACAATCACCTTCCTCTCAGACCTCCAAGCCAGAAAGCTTAAAGCCATCACTCACGGCATAATTTTTATTTTCCCTTTCCAAAACCCTTGGATATAAGAAAAACAAAACAAATAATCAAACAAAATAACCCTCCCCCTTACTGCAACCAATTTCTAACTAGTCCCTAAATTTATTTATTGCATCCCATAGGATGCTACCAGTTTTGTTGATTCCTCTCCATTTTTACTGCAGAATTCCTAACTTAGGTCTTCATAACTGTAGATTTGTATTTCCACTTTTACTTTCTTGCTAGCTTCCCTCCATTCTCCTTATCAATCCCACCAAACGATTATGCAAACTGCTTCCAGATGTGTCTCTCTAAAGTTCAGACACAGTCATGTCATGTCTCTTATTACGAAGCTCAGTGGAAAAATGCTTGAATATGATATTTAAGACCATTATTTTTCTCCTACCTGCCTGATAACTGCAATTCTCTGTCAATAATAGTTAACAATATTAGAGCATTCATGGTTCCTCTCTGATTGCCTTTCACATCTATCTCTCATCTATCTATCTCTATCTATCTATCATCTATCTATCTATCTATCTATCTATCTATCTATCTATCTATCTATCATCTATCTTCTATCTATCATCTATCTAACAAATATTACATCAATGCAGTTGTGTATCCTCTACTTACCATGATTTTTCCAACCTAGGCCTCAGACCATTGGAAAAGCAGTACTGCATATTAAGAACATTATGGGCTGGGTGTGGTGGCTCATGCCTGTAATCCCAGCACTTTGGGAGGCCAAGGCGGGCAGATCACCTGAGGTCAGCACTTCAAGACCAGCCTGACCAACATGGAGAAACCCCTTCTCTACTAAAGATACAAAATTAGCCAAGCGTGGTGGCACATGACAGATACTCAGGAGGCTGAGGCAGGGGAATCTCTTGAACCCAGGAAGCACAGGTGGTGGTGAGCTGAGATCGCGCCATTGCACTCCAGCCTGGGCAACAAGGGCAAAACTCAAAAAAAAAAAAAAAAAAAAAAACCAAAAAAAAAAAAAATAGAGAGAGAGAAAGCACTGTGGCTTTTAAACCACTGCACATTTGCAGAAAATTTATTTGAGGAGATTTAACTGTTGTTAATCTAATTTACAAATTTTATTTTGCTTACAATGCTCATATTAACAAATCTATAAGGGCCCTGTTCCCATGAGCTAGGTTGAAGTGAGAGGTGAGGGATGGGGTACAGAATGCAGAACTCATGACTTTTAGATACAGTGCACACTGTTTTGCAACTCAGAATGTGTAATTACCTAAAAAGTGGAGATGGAGGGAAGGAAGAAAGCCCCAAATGTCCTGATTTATGAAGGTGTTCTGCCCTCACAGCTGCACAACCCCTGGGTGAACTGTGATTCACACTGTTTGCTGTGTCAAGCCTTTCTCCCGTTAGTGAATAGCATCCCCTTTTGGTGTGCAAAAAGTGTGGGCAGTCTTACAATGGGAACTGGATCCCTTTAAACATATGATTTAAAGCTTCCTTTTTAAGGATTTACCCATCGACAAAGTTTTAAAACTTATCATGGTATCACATGCAAGAAAAATGCAATCTCTGACAAATTATGTCAAGGAAGGCAGGTACTGTTTCTAGTGATCAAGTTATGAAAACAATTCATCCTCATTTTGTAAGAAGTATCTCATTTTCTTACTATACCTTTCTTATTTCTGGATGCATTACCTAAATTTGTAATTTACAAGTTGTAATTAGAAACTCTGAGATAATAGATTTTATGAACAAAGGAATGGTTATGTTGAAATGCATTAGATGAGTTTGTTTTAAGACAGACCAAAAGATGATTAGTGAATATTACATACTTTAGGAGGCTTAAAAAGTTATTTGTATTAATTTACTGAATAATATATCTTTACATAATGACAAAAAAAGTAATCATGTTTTTACCTTATTATAGCAAGTGACCTAACCCATTTTAAATCATGTAAGTGATTAAATTTGGAGACAAGATAAAAAAAAATCTTTCATCATCAGATGCAAAGAAATGACAACTAGAGACACAGCAGTAAGAAAAACACCCACCCCACTGAAATCCATTATATCAAAAAGGTTACATCGAACGGACTTTATCACATTACTAAAGGATTGAAAATTAACCCAAGGTTATCCACTTCATACAAAATAAACATTGAACATTCAGTGCAGCAATTTCTTTACTGCCTGCATGATGACTTACAATATAACACATATTGGTTTTTGAATGTTTTACTGTGAAAGCTGATGTAAAATAATCTTTGAAAGGACTTTTTTTGAGGAGCTCTTTATTATTATTAAAAGGGTGAGTGCCAGAGCAGCAGCAGGGAACCACTTAAATAGAGGTTCAGATACCCTGTTCTTAATAGGACAAGCTTTAAGTATTTTTATACACAAAATAGACTGACACAATTTCCTGTGGGGTTTCTTCAACATATGTAATACCCATTATGATACAACAAAGTAGTATTGACATGAAACTAATAAAGTGGGATTTTTTATCTTTCTTTACGCATTTAAAAATTCTTACAGGATATATGAGATAATTCAAAGAAAACTTGAATTCAAGTGGAAAATGCTTGCAGAGGAAATGATATGGGCCACTTACGTGAACTCTCAATTTTTTCTTGAAATTGTGAAATTTTTGACGTGACATCCAGCTGCATAATAGTAGAACACAACAAAAAATGAAAAAACAATGTAAGGAGGGGGAAGCTCCTTTTACTGATATTAAAATTGTTCTGATCAGAAATATGCCATGCATCAATTGTAAAAATAAATTATTCCATAGCCAGCTAAGCCAAGATCAAGAATAAATGAATGAATATTCAGGTTTTCACTTTTTAAAAACATTGAATAATAAAAACCACATTGATTTGACATAAAATTAATCATTGGTAAAATATTTCCACTTATTTCACAAGATTAACTTAATTATCCTTTTATCTGCTACAAGAAGGACAAATTAAGAGATATCCTTTAGGACTGAACTCTTAATGCAAAACATTTCTTCAGAGAGGGAAGTAGATGCAAAGTTTAAGAGCTCTTTGCAGTTGGGAAGTTGCAGCTTGAAGATACATTGACATTCTTCCGCTGTTTAATGCCTTCTTAATGCTGCTTATGCATGCACGCACGCGCATAGACACACAGACACACACACACACACAATGCTCATTTAATGGCAAATAATTGCTGTTTCTATTTGAATTGATTAAGATATATTTTAAAAAATAGGCTTTTGGCTTTTGAAATGGCACCCGTAATACCAAAGTGACATAATACTGCACTTCTGTAATTCAAATGGGCGGCCATTGAGGCAAGAGAAGCAAGTGCCTCTGTGCAATTTTCCTCCTTTTTTTGTGAGTTAAGCAGATTTACTCTTTAACGGTGGAGCTTCAGCGGATGATTATGACATCAAAGTGTGACAGACAGTGATTATGTACTGCAGGGAGAAAATGCAGTTAAAAAGAGACAATTCATTCCCATAGCTTAAAGGGACAATTTCCTTGGCCAAAAGTAAAATAAACTCTATCATCCCAGGCTTCTTTCTGAAAGAAAGGAGAGTGGAGGCTTAGTCTGTTTCATTTGATTTTTCATTTCCTTTCATACTTTAGAATCACACTGTCTCCCCACATACTCAAATACCTTTCTCATCATAGTCACCCACTCGTCACATATCCTCTGATTTCTGACTGAATTATTCGCTGTATTTCAGTATTTTTATCTGCAGATTTCTAAATATCAGGCACTTACATTTTACTGAAAATGACGCCTGTTGTTATAGCCTGATTTTGCTTTTTTTGAACTCAATTATCTTTCTCAATTTGTGACCTCCCTTTAGTTTTTACAAAGCTGTTAGAAATTGTACCTGGAATATGGTTTAGTCAGATATTTGCAAATTTATTGTTAAAAATTAAATATTTATGATTTTTTGCTGTTTTATATTTAATTTTACTGTTTTTAATTCCCAGTCCTTTAATGTACCTTTTTCATAAATATACTAATTACATGGGTTAATTATAACAAATGTTGAATTTAACAAGGCCCAAATTTGGGTAATTTAGTAGTTTAGTTGGCAAAATTTTATTAAGCAGAAACTCCTTGATTCTTAGCCAGACACACAGCTCTCAATATAAAATTAGCATATGGTATGTGAAATTTAAAAATAAAAATTACTATGAATTCCTGTGAAATTTTTAATAATAATTTATATATTTAAGTTTGTTTTATTCTGAGAAAAAAATTGCCATTTTACTGTGTCTGAATTGTTTTGTAATATATTTTTAGGGAAATATAATTATGTCTTTTTAATTATGACACTTATATAACAAAACAAAAATACTTTATTTAAATATAGAAACTTCCCAAAGATATTAGTTTTACTAATCTAATCAAGATAAGTAAATTATTGGGATGAATCAATAATGAAACTAAGAAGAAACAATAGGATAAGCACAGTAGTTATTCAAAACATTAATTTGTCTCGTTTTTTGAATTATCACCTAAATAGAATTCGTAACAACATTTTGTTGATGTGTCCATACATTTTCTACTTAGAAAAGCAGATAAATTATATAAAGTATCTTTAAGTTGGAGATTATTCCAATTAAAATATTTTGGAATAAATTAAAACTCAGTAACATTCAAATGAATAATACTAAAAATGTTTTCTATGGAGAGAATTTTTAGAACATGTATTTTATATGTATTCAACCCCATATATTCAAATTTGAATTTGTGAAGAAAAGTTAGCATGTGGCAAAATTATAATGTTGAGATCAAGTATTAAACAGGAATATTTATAATCCTCTGTTTTACTATCCAAAAACACTTAATTAATAGTTGGCAATTTATTATTCTTTATATTAATAAAGAATATTCTATATATTTTGCAATTTATTATTCTTATGTGTTTTACGGTCTATATAATGCTAATGTTCTTGTTGCTATTGTGGTGTTACCTTTATATTTTAAACAGAGCATTCAGCTCGGAGTGGATAATACCCTCTTATGCATTTTTTGGCATCATTTAATGTCTCTATGCAATAATTTCAATATTGTGTGACGTTTGGCTTGCCAAAACAAAACCCTGGAGGGCTTCATTTGTTTGTTATTTTGTCTTCTTTTACCTGCCTGTCTGTGTATCTACCTATCTATTTGGTTTTCGCAACAATCTTATCTTCAATGTAGAAATGATGTAATACAGTTAAACATGCGTGCAATTTAGAAACATGGATTTAAATAATTGAAGGAGTCTTATGAAACTTATTCCCACACCTTTAGTTTGTTTTCCAACACTCTTCATCATATTACTGACTACATGACCTCAGGATAAGAGTAAATAACATGCATTTTGTATTGTGGAGCTTCACAATACAACGAAATCATAGAGAAAATGACATCTTGAAGTTTTTCCTCATCAAAAAGTGAGACAGAATTTGCTTTGATAGATTGTAGTTGCTGGGCTAGCCCATTTTTATTAACTGTATCAAGTAGGCATCAAAATTGCTGACCTTCAGGAGATTCTTCCATTTTAAAAATTTGATTTCTAAATAATTGGAAGTTTTAGAGAATATTCTTCTATACATTATCAATAACAGTATTGCCACAAAACAAAAGGTAAATCTAGTTATGAAAAACGCAAAATGCCTGTCTTATATCAATGGAGTAGAGTAAGTAAAATATGGGAACATGAATATTATCAAAGATACCAAAATCCAATCACTTGTATTTGTGACCATAAAATCATGCAAAGCTGCTCCAAGTGAGAAAATATATATATTTTGTGTTAAATATGAATTGAAATGCAATTATTTCCTAAAGTTGTCAAATAATGGTAATATATGCAATAAAATGCTATGGAGAAAATAATAATATGTTTTTCTAAGACTCTTCACTGTTAGAAATCTACTTTTTCATATTGTACCATTCTGAATTAGGATGTGGACAGCAGCAGTTTTGACATGGTTATTTTGTCTTCATAAGTGTCTTAAACTTGTGGAATAAGTGTCAAGGCTGGGAAGAAAATCCTTCAGACCACAGTGGAACACTCTTTTAGAAAATACTCAATGATAAAAGGAGATACCATAGAGGAGAAAACATTGATATTGATGACTATGAGTCAAAGCTGTTCTGATAGAACAGCTGGATAGCCTAGGTTTTCTTCTAGGGTTTTTATGGTTTTAGGCACATGTATACATACATAACAAACCTGCACTTTGTGCACATGTACCCTAGAACTTAAAGTATTAAAAAAAAAAGAACAGCTGGCCAGAGGGACTCTGAACATAAAAGTGATTTTAAAATACCTTAACAAATTTATTTTACTCATGAATTTTTATGTATGTACAAAATTTGTACATGATAAAAATCAACACTTGATATTTAAAACAGTTTCTTCAGGTCAACCATGATGGCTCACGTCTATAATCCCAGTACTTTGGGAAGCTGAGGCAGGCAAATCGCTTGAGGCCAGGAGATAGAGATGAGCCTTGGCAGCATGGCAAAATTCCACGTTTACAAAAAACCCACAAAAATTAGCCAGGCATGGTGGAGCACACCCATAGTCCTACCTACTTGAGAGGCTCAGGTAATAGGAACACCTGAGCCCTGCAAGTCCAGGTTACAGTGAGCTGAGATTGCAGCACTGTACCCCAGCATGACAGAGAGACCCTACCTCAAAAAAAAAAGAGTTATTTCAACAAGTATAATTAGCTATCTAGATATATCTATCTACCTACCAATTTACCTATATGTAGAGGGAGGTAGATACATTGGCCAACGTGCCAGTGATAAGGAACATTGTGTTATAGTTTAACTGACAGTTTTTTTTTTCTTTCTCAGTAGTAAATAATGGTGCTTTTTAGAAACAATAGATTTGATGTCATAAGTAATAGGATTATTCGCAAAGTTCACTGTTCACTGAGACAACTCCACCCATACTACCTGTGTATTTGCAGCATTTACCTTTCCAGGCACTTCTCATGCCCTTTTGTCTTTCCATGCACAGGATACCTCCACTCAATAAAATGTCATTTTCTAACTTCTCCACTCAATATATTCATTTATTTTTTTAAGATCAATTCAAAAGGTATTTCCTTGGTGAAGTGTTTCTCTACTATCACAGAATTATAGCATTCTGCCTATACTATAGTCTAGCCTCTCGTCCATATACTATGATTTTCTGCATATATTTTTATATGATTCTATTTTCTAGTTAATTGTAATCTTCCTAAGGGCAAAGGCCAGGTTCCAGTTAATGCTGTCAACCCAGAAAGCAGCATCATGTGCAAAATTTGTTTGTGCTATCAGTAAATGATACCTGCTATGCATGTGGTAAGCCTCAGTAAGTATTCTTTGAAATAATAAAGAAATAAAAGTGTGAACAGTGAATATATGTGATATATTCATATAAACTATTTATATTTTACAACCATAGTTTAACAAATCAAAGTGTGATGATGCTGAAGCCAAGGCCAACACATTAATTTTTCTAGGTTTATTTTCACCCATTTATTCTGGCTGTTATCCTGCACTGGCATGTTTATTCTTCATTATTGCCAATACTAGAGAAGATTAGGAATAAATTAGAGCAACTTATCTTCACTATGTGAAAAGTCAATACTTATTGATGGTAAGTTAAAAATTGTCAATTTCTAAAATAATCTCATAAGTAGAAAATAGCATGCTTATATTAATACATTGATTATAAATATTTTCAAAGAATAATTCAAAAATTCAACCTAATGCACAATACATCTTTTTAAAATCCTGCTTTATTGTTCTCAGAAGTATATGAAAGATTAATATATTTAGGTTACAAAGCCTTTTTAGCCTTTTGCTTTTACTATCTATTCAAATGTTTATGAGGATAGGCAAACATGAAGGAAGTGTACATGGATTTATCATTTGCTTGAGTGTTATAATTAGGGGCCCAAACTGTATAGGTAAGAATGATATTTAAAAATCAACCATGCTTAAACCTGAACATTAGTCTAATCAGAATTAGACACCCAAATTGTTTGTTGCATCTTTACTTTTATACAATCTTAATAGATGTCTTCTGGATAGCAATTAATAGAAGCATTTTCTAAAACTACACAAAACATTTTACTTAAATTCTTTATTCTCTTTTCAACCTTTTTCTTTGATGAAAATATACTTTCCTTTTTCACCATAATGGCTTTTTATTTAACTTATGCCTGCTATACATGGTAGTATCTGTAAATAACAAAAAAAAGTATGAAAGAATGATTAAGTGTTACTGTCATTGACCTTTCATATTTAGGCTGTTTGTTTTATTTTAAAATACAATTTTAACTTTAAATAATTTAATAAATCTCAATTCTCTACTTTGCACCTTGGGCAAGCTTTTTAACTGTTCTGGGCCTCATTTTCCTTATTTGTAGAAAAAAGGAGATAATAATAATACCTAACTCACAGGGTATTTTGTGAAGATTAAATGGATTAATATATGTAATATATTTAGAACAAGGTGCATAATTATTTGATTTCAGAGTTATTTTTGAGATTATTGTCATTATTCCATTTGGTTAAAAAAATTCTGACAATTTCTGAACAGTGTCTTATTTTGATCAGGCTAATATTCAGGTTTAAGTATGATTAATTTTTAAATATCATTCTTACAGTTTTGTCCCCTAACATTATGCAAATCAAGTCCAGGTATATTTCCTTTATGTTTGCTTAGTCTCAGAAAACCATGCTTTATTATGATTTATTTCTTCAAATAAATGAATAAATCCATTCTACTAAGGAAAAGATGAATAAGCATATTTTATGACTCAAATATGGCAGTACAGAAAAATAGAAAATAATGATAAATAAATTTCCATTTAATATAAAAATAAAAGCTCTGGTTAGAGCCCTCCATTAGTAAAACTACTTGGTTTATGAATCAATGAGTTTGTGGCAGGACAACTGTCCAGATGGTCACTGAAAGGATTCCTTAGTTTGGTGAGAGGCTGGCTTAGAGGACTCATATCATTCTTACAAAGGAGTCTACCTTATTTCAAAGCAGAATCGTATCTCTCCACATGGGGTAATCTGAGGGGTGGCTACCTCACTCACTTTCTGACATGTTTGGAATACACATCTCTTTCTTTGAATCTTGAGCCCATAGCTTCATTACATCTAGAAAGGGTTTTCTTTAGTGTAACTTATTTAACAATTATCTGAGACAGAAAAAAAAAAGGGCATATTAAATGCTAGGAGATGTGAACTACCAGAAAAAAAAGAGAGTGGTAGAGCACTAATAACAAATTTTGCCTACTTCTTAATTTGAAGTTGAACCTGGTCAAATTAAGAAGTAACCAATTCTCACAGTTCTGTTGCAGAAGCACACCTGGGTCTCCAGGTGCCTTCATGTGAGAGGAAGTCATGCTTGGCAAGTGTCATTACTGTTGAATTAGATGACTAAGTGACAGAACAGTGAAAAAAACTCATAAAGATTTCATCATGGAAGTATGTACATAACACAGCCACTACGTAGACTCCTATGCTTCTGAAAACCTTAGGTTCAACTTTAGAGTGTTGGAATGAAATTATTGGCAATCAGCTTGTTCACAGAACTTGATCGTATCATAATTTGTGAAACAGCCAAGAAAATGGTAGGTAATGTTTCCTGATTACTTTTATTAATTAAATTTCAAAGCTATTCTCAATCAGGCTCCCACCTTACAAACATACTGTTCACCTTGTGAATTCTTTCAGTCTTGATTATTAATTCAGTCATTGTCACCCTTTGCACTCACCTCCCCCCATTTTGGAAGTCCCATAGATGCAAATATTGGCACTGTACAACATGCAGCCCAGGTCTTGTCGTGCTCTGGACTGGAACTCCATCACTAATGAGTTTTTATTGCTGCTCCTACCAGCCCTTGAGCAGACTCTGTGGATGCCAATCTAGAGCAGCCCAGCATAAACTTCACATGTTCAGAATTTTCATTGACCTCACTGAGACTTTCATGAGAATGGATGTACCGAGTAAATATGGGAAAGAATTCTACGATACAACTCTCTATATAGAAAACCTTTGTTTTTGCTGTCCATATTTGCATAACTAATGTTATAAAAGGTATAGCAGAAAAACACTCAGAGTGAAGTCCGGGGCAATGACCCAAATTCAAAAAGTTGTAAGAATAGCCAAGTATTCTCATGTGATCTGTTAAGCTTTCAAAAGTGCAATGAAAAGGAAAACAACAGAAAATAGCTAGATTGATGAGCTGTAAATTTTATAGATAATTATATGTGCTTCGTTGTTTGTAGAAATATATAACTATGCATCCTAGACAAGGTACCTCTAGGGAGTTAAAGAAGAAAATAAGAATGAAGGCAAAAATATCCTATTCAGATTTTCTAAACAGCTTATGTTGATGCTAAATAAACTTTAAAAAATAGACACAGTGGCTTAATTTTGTGATATTTAAGTGTTATAATTTTATTCTGTTAAGTGTGTATGATTGTAAAAGCATCGAAGTTGAAAATCTGTGAAATTGGAGGAAAATACAATTTCACCTTTTGTTCAGAAATTTCCAAAACTACAAAGTAAATAAATTCAAATATAAGTAGAAACATTAGTTCTTTATTTTATTCCTTGCCATAGATGAAGGACTTTATAGAATGACTATGTTTAGGGTAAAGTGACTATTTTCCTATATGAGTTGTATCTACAAAGTATGAAGTCTTGTTTTAAACAAAATGAAGACATTGTCATTCAACCATTTCCCTGAAATTAGTTGCCTAGGAAAACAAATTTAATAATGAAGTCAAAATAAAGTTTTAGTTTACTATTTATATATATATTTTTACTTCAAAGGGAGATTTTCTGCCTAGTTATATTCTTATTTGTAAGGCTTTGCTCTAGTTAACTTTTCTCTATTTTTTAAACACAATTGCCATTATAAAAAATTATTTACCCTTTCTTGAAGATATGCATTATTTAAATACAGTAACTCAGATGGAAGTAACATTTATTTAATTATAAATTTTTAATATCTTTAGTTTTAAAAAACTCAAATCATTTGCTAATATTGCCATGTCTTCATTCTTTCTGTCCTGCACATTGGGCAATATACTTAGAAAATGAGAAAAACTTAACTACTTATTTTATTTTAGAAATAATTACAAAATATGTAAAATATTTTAGTTTTTATTGTAAAAATATGTATATTAATATGTAAAATATTTTACTTTTATTGTAAAAATATTTACATTAATATGTAATATAAATTTAAAAGTTTATACAGAATGTTTTATCTCTTAAATTGTTAGATGTATACAAATAAATTTGAGTGTCATATTGTCACCATTATGTAGTCTTGTGGACTAAATTGTGTCCCCCCCATAATTCATATCTTGAAGCCCATAAATGCCAATGTGACTGTATTTGGAGATAAGGCTTTTAAAAAGGCAACTAAAGTTGAATAAGGTCATAAGGATGTGGCTCTACTCCAGTAGAATTCGTGTCCTTATAAAAAGTGGAAGAGACATCAGAGAGCTCTCTTTCTTCATGAGCACATGAAGAGGATACATGAAGACAGCAAGAAAGCAGTAATCTGTAAGCCGAAAGAAAGAGTTCACCAAAAACTGAACTTACCAGAACCTTGATTGTCAAGTTCTAGCCTCCAAAATGGCCAGAAAATAAATGTCACTTGTTTAAGCTACCCAGTTGGTGGTATTTTGTTATAACAGACTGAGCTGACTAATATATGCAGCCATTGCTAATTTTTCTTACTAAGGATCTAAAGTTCACAGAATTGATTGATCATAATTATTGGTTCATACTCACTGTTACCAGTTGTCATTGCAAGGTCATCTTCTATTTTATGTGTTTATTTAACTGGAGCACTAGACTATTACCAGTAACTTACCTCTCCTCATATGTTCCCTACCTATATTGTCTCCCAAAGTTCTAATATTTATTTTTAAAATTCTCTTGCATTTTCTTTTTTCCTTTGTGTTTTCTTTTTAGTTTTGTTACTAAATAACATATTAGTTTTTTTCTACTACATGTTAACTCCTTAAACTCACTTTTTTTCAGTCAATATTTTCTTAAGTTTCATCCATGTTATTGGTTTCATTGTGGCTCATTTTCATTGTTGTATAATATTCTCTTTGCTCAATACATCAACATGTATTAATGAGTTCTGCTAGTGAAAATTTTGTTCTCCGTGCTTTGCTATAATGAATAATGGGCTATAGACACTTTTTTTGCATTATTTTGTGGTACATATGTGCCAAAGTTTGTCTTAGATATATCCTTGTGGGCTTTATTGCTACGTCATAAGTTTTGCAAATATTTAGTTTTGCAATATAATTTTAAAATATTTTCCAAAGTGTACCAGTTAGCATTACCACAAATAAATGAGAGCTTGTGAATATATACCTTCCACACCACATGCAATCGTCAAACTTATTTTTTCCAACCAATTGACCATAAAATGGAATAAATGGTGGTCTTGGTTTAAGTTGCTTTGCTTATTAGTGAGATTAAATTTCTCTTCATATGTACTTATTTATGTTATGTATGTTTTTCTTTGATGGTATACTCATTCATGTCTTTTGACCATTTATTGCCTTAAATTTTTTGTACAGATTTTACAAATGCTTTATGTATTCATTATACTAATCTGTTGTCACTCCATATTTCAAAATATCTTCTCCAAGTTTAAATGTTTTTACTTTTTCAATTGTCATTAGAAAATAAACTGAAGGCAGAACAAAGACTAGAAGCCATATCCTTTAACCTCTACTTCCTCTCTCGACTCAGCAGGTGAGAACTTTTGATTTTGAAACTTCAGCTTCTTTATTTGCACTTCTCAACAATTCTCATGTATCTTTTTTTTCTTTTTTTTTTTGCTTTCTGGTAATTAACTTTCATATCATAATAAAAATGTGTTTTGTATTATAACTATGTATGTCTTATGCAAATGCTAAAGTCAAATCATAAATTTCATATTGTTAGCATAACAACATATTGTTGGGAATACAGAAACTATTGTACAAAATACTTTGTAAACTTTGTACTATGCTTTTCTGAATGCTTATAGGTTTAAGATTATTCTATCACTGTATAATATGAAATGGCATAGTAGAGTGGTTACATAGTGAATATAACTAAAGCACTTTAAATATATCTTTAAAAACTGTTCCTGGCACTCTTATTAACAGAAGTTATACATATCCTGGACCTCTTAGGCATATATATATTTAAATAATTATAACACACAATTATTGAAGAACAAGAGAAAAAATAAAAAAAGAGGCGCTACGGGAGGAAATTATCATTCCAAGTCTGAAACATTGATAGCTGAAGTCATTTATATGCTTTCCTGAAGTCATCTCAGCTAGTCAATTTAGTGGGTAATAATTTCAGAAACATAGTGTTTTTTTCTTTTTTTCTGTCAAAGGTCCATTTAGATGAGATCAGGCACGTTCAGGGTGGTATAACCATAGACTTATTGAACTACACTCTTCATTTACCAGCCAGTTTTATAGAATTAACATAGAACTACTTAACAATTTTCATTCGCCACTGAATTAACAAAGTTCATTTACTCTCTAACCCTCTAACAAAAACATTTTATCATGTATTTTGCACCTAGAAGATTCCTAGTTTTCTTTGTAGTTAGACAGACATGACTCTATTACTCTGTGATTATAATAGTTTGGAAGTTATGTTTTCTAAAATATCTTAATAATAAGTTAAAACTGAGTTATTTTAAATGATTAGTTAATAAAATGAACAATGGATACAATATTCGAAGGAAATAAAATGCCACAATTCTTTGCATTATGCTGTGGTTAAATAAAACTAGAAAACTGATAGAATTATGTAGTAATATTTCCGCACATTCATACTTATTGAATAAAATTCTACTTCTGGGTTTTCTGTAGTTGCTTCTCAAAGAAACTGTAGTTGGAAGTGATTATGCAGAGCTATGGGCATAATACGTTCAGATTACTAACTGAAATCAGGAGTGAGAAATGAGATGTATACTACAATTACTCTGTACTGTACAGTCTGTCTAGACATGCTAGCAGAAAACTGCTGCTTAAACATATAATTATTAAGAAAGGCTCCCTTAATTTTTCAAGATATTTAGAAATTAATTGAAATTGATAAAGACAACAAGACATGGTAGCACTTTGAAGTGGAATTACCTAAATTAACAAGTTACATTTATGCTGAGATGGTCAGAATGGATGTGCAATTTTTACATGAAACATATATCAGCAATTATAGCTGTTTCTGTTCCATCACTGTTTAATTTTCTGTTCTCAGTCATGTATATTTATCCCTTGCCCAACACCTAAAAAATGCTAAGAATCCGGGAGGCTTTATGCAGACCTAGTTTTCTGAACACAAAACAGGAAACTATCTCAAATGCTCTTAGTTGATCCATCTTTGTGTTCCAAGCACAATGCCTCGAAAATCCACCTGCTGGAAGTCGGGTGGTGTATGCAAAGGGATGTCATGGTAATTTGAAAACTTTTGAATACAGAATAGAGGCTTTTCCTGCCTTCAAGCTCACCACACTGGTTTGTTTGGCTCATTACATGCCAAAACTTTTGATTGATGTGCTCATTTCAGTCACGGGTAATTTTAACTCATATATTAAGTAGCTGCTGCTTCCACTCCATTATAGTTCCTTGTATGGGGCAAATCAGAGCTCGGGTCTTGTCTGTATTGGGCTGACCTAGAGCCATAGTGTGCTTTTGTTTGGATTTAAGTAGGAGGCAAGCTAATATTTCAAAACTAGCAAACGTGTACAATCTCTGCTTTTCTTAATTGTAGGGATCCCTGTGGTAAAGAGCTTTTTATTGCTACCACATAGCTCTTTGGGAGTCCCAACGAAGCCAGAAATGTTGTTAAAGGCTTCCTAAAGACATAGAAATTCTTTTTAAATGTACGAGATTTAAATGGATTAATACAATGTAACCAATTCTGGCAGCATTTCCTCCCCTCTTATCTGTTTTTATTTGCGGAAGTCATTGTGTCTTAATAGTAATTTTTGGTTGTGTAACCCAGTATCTGCAGTACATTTGGGGACTGAGCACGCTTCAGTGCATTACCAGTTTACCATTCATTCTATACAGAATAGGACTTTAATAGGAATCACCACATAAATGGTAGCTAGTGATTTACATTTCTGTAAAATTTTAGGTTCAGTATTAATTTACATCAGTCTGCATAGAAAAATATAAGAATCATTTATTCATATCAGTAACCCTGTCTTTCTTTGAAACTCCTATCTATTCATTATAAATAGCAGAATTAAAATTAGACATTAGGCCAAACTAGTCAGTTAAACAAATAAACTTTAATTACAATTGACTTGTTTGATTTAAATTCAAATAACATTATTATTACCATTATGTTATTGTTATAGCACACAAATATGATTTATATTGAAACAAAGCCCTTTCCCCTAATAGAGCTTGAAGAATCTTTCTGGAAATAAATAAGATACACTAAAATGCTCATTTAAAAAATTTGGGTGTATCTCAGGGATGTGTAATCTGCTAAATATACCAATGATAACAGCAAACACTTTGTAAACTAAATAATCCAGGTTACAATCAACAAATACCTAATATGTGTACAAGAAAAACTAGTTTGAAAAAGGCAAAAATGGTTTATATTTTATAAATTGCTCAGAGGAAAGAAACAAATTAGGCTAGAAGCAGTAATTCAGAGGTATATAAGAAGCCTCTTTAAATATTTTGGGGGTCAGTAATTGGTACAAGTGTACATGTCAAGCTAAGCAACGTTCAAATCCTCTTCTCATTGAATCAAATAAAATGAAATTGCCCATGGAAATAAGGGTTGTAAACTTTGTATTATTTTGCTGTTGTATTGTATTATTTTAACTCATGGGATACTTAAGTCAGAGTTGCACAATCCAAGATACTGGAGACTTGGGAATGATCTAGTTTTAGATGCCAGTCTGGACAAACCAGACCAAATGAGCATTTTCTTCCTGGAAGTTGGATAAATACATCTTTATGTGTATTTAAGCTTGTGTTACTCAGGAAGGAACTAATTTAGATTTTAAAATAATTTATTTTTAAAATTTATCTGCAAATAAAAATTAGTCTGAAAAAGGGCTGAAAAACTAAGGACCATAAGCCCAATCCGGTAAGCTTCCTGTTTTTGTAAAGTTTTATTTGAACATATTCATGTACATATTATCTGTGGCTTCTTTTGTGCTATAAAGGCAGTGTTGAATGATTGAGACTGTATGGCTACCAAACCCTACATATTTACCATCAGGCCCTTGAAAAATAATGTCTACCAGCAGCTGATTTAGAATAAATATCTTATGTTAAAATATAAAGACCATTAATCATAAAGTTTGAATGTTTAAAAAATATTTCAGTATTTTCAAATAGAGCTAAAGTAATAATATAATTAAACAATTCAAAATGCATTCCTAAACTTATATCAACATAAGTGTTATAATCATGTTATATTTAATACATTCAATATTACATATTACAGGCCAGAGTGAGTTATTCATATCTCTCAAGAAAAAAAAGATAACATATAAAATATAAGTTCTAAGAATTATACTTATGTGTTTATTCATATATTTCTTCGTATACATTTTGGCGAAGAAAAAAATTTTTAAGTTTTCCATTTCCCATCATTAGTTTCCTTTTATAAAAGTAACATAACTCAAACTTTGTTTTGTTTTGTTTTGTTTTGATTTGCTTTTAGGTTTTTATAATAATTTTTAATTTTCCCATGAAGGAGCACAAGCCATGAAAAAAAAAATCACAGTTTTCCTTCTGATGAAGCACAACAATTAAGAAACTGGAAAGACTGAAATAATGTACTCATTAACTTTCATGCTATGGGTGGCCAAGCAAGAGACAGGCATTGCTGGAAAAAAGTGACTCCATTTAGTTCTCTTTAAAGAAGCCATCAACCAAGCAGCCATTGGTATTTCTCTTCCTTAAACACCCTTCAATATTTGATGACTTCTTACTGAGAATTTGATATTTATACATTGTAACAGAGGTTGGTGATTCTGGAGATAAATGAAAAAAAAAAACAAGAATAAAAGAACATATTTACTGGATTAATAGATTTGACCATAAATAGAGCCAGATAACCCAAGAGAAAAAAACCCTTGTGCGGGTTGGCAATATTTTGCTAGATTCCTTAATTCTATCCTGGCCTTTTCTGGTTACTGCTTTTAAATTTTACTTCAAGGTTTTGTTACCTTATCAGTGCGTCTAAAAAATGATATCATAGAGATCACCTAGGAATTTGTTAAAACAAATATTCTGATTAAGTGGGTCTGCAGTAAGACCTAGCATTCTGTATTTCTAGCAAGATTCCAGGTGACTCTGATGATGCTGGTACCAGAAAATACTCTGAATAGCAAGACCTTAGATGACATCAATGAGGACTAAAAATTACGGTATTTATAAAACATAAATGTATTATCCCTGAGAAGACTTTGGTTGTTAGTTTATTACTCTTGTGTATACAATTCAAGAAAAAATACATAAAATCTGTCAAAATTTAGTCCAAATGGACTCTTCTACAAGTATTCTTAGTAAGGAAGACTGTTTTTCCTATATTAAAAATATCCTTCTATGTCCACAAATAACCATTCTATTTCAGTCTTAAAATGTTTCTGAATTGCAACAAATCTATGAATATTTTTAGGAGTGCTCTTAATAAATATAGAAGAGAAAAATGTTGTCAGTCATCTCTTTGAGTAAGATTTAGAGTTTTTGTTTCCCCATAAAAAATTGTTCATTTTGAATATTTTCCTTAGTCAGGGATGCAAAATATTAAATCAAAGTGATTCATGTATCTCCATTTACCAATATATGCATTCATATATATGTATATATTATTAACACTTGACAAATCAATTTTTTCATTAACTTAAAATGTGATTGCCAAGAGAAAATCTAGACCTTGAAAAATAAGAGATTTAAATAAACAGATATAAGTAAATAAATGACAAATTGAAATCAACGTCCCTAAAAAAATATGTAAACATATAAATATCCTTTAAAGTTTAAATTTTTAAAAAATATATTAATATCTTACAGAACATGTTCTCTAGATTTGTAAAAATGTAAACCTTAACATAGGGAAAAAAAGATTACATTTAAAATCTGGGGTCTCAAACATATATTTCAAATGGATGACACGATGTATTTTTTACTGCAAAATAAAACTATACCCAAGAGTATATACGTGTACTTTGTGATGTAGAAACTCCTTGGTAGTATTTTGATGTAAAAGTATCTGGCATTATTAATAAATTAACTGAATAATATGTAAATCAGAATTAGAATTGTGATTGTAATTTTTTAATATTAATAATTTCAATTCAGTATCACAAAATCCATATGGCAATAGAAACAGCATTTGCCTAATCAAATTCATTTAAGAAATTTTAAGAGAAAAGGACATATTAAAGAATTTTCTATGAATTACCAACAGAAATGGAAGATAAATGACAATAGAATTTTAGAAAATTCCATTATAAATATTGTTGAATTTTTTTAAGCCATAAATAGGAGATAAAGAACATGATTAAATTTCACAGGAGGAAGTAAGAAATCCACTTAGCCTGTTGCTAATCTCTTAAAATTCTTTCAGTGAACACTGATAAAGATATAAAATCTGGGATTATCTGATATTCTTTCTTCTACTCTTCTTAATTCTTCCCAATGATTTAAGCCCTACAAGCATTGGAATGCCTAGAAACAAAGCTAGAGAATAATTACATTACAGTTCATGTAACCCTGAACACCTTTGACATTAAAAAACAATACCACTTGTTGTCATAACATACTCTCGAGTTGCCACATGGAAGCAAACTATTCCTAATAAATATACTAATACAGAATTTAAAAGAGAAAGTAATCCACGTGAAACACCAGTGATTCTGCAAATGCAGGGTTAGAGTAAATTAAATACTTTTAAAAATAAGGTCAGTTACATATACTTTTTGGGCATTTATATATACTTTTTAGTACTTAATGAAAGAAATTAGCGGAAATTGATCTGAATCTTTAATTTGTTCAAAATGTCTTTTATCTAGCAAAAAAATCCCAACTTATGAATTTTTATTTTTTGACAAATACTGCTAGATATTTTTCCTTATACATATGAAAATATGCATGTGCGTGTCATGTGTGTATATATATATAGTAGCAAAGTGTTTATTAAATGTGCATTATTTGCCTACTTATAGTCTTTGTATTATTTCATCATCATAAAAGTTACAGGCTTTAAAAGAGGGCCACAATCCAATAAGCTATCAATTGAAATATACTAGAATTCAAAGTATGCAAAGTCTTGTCAATAGAATTACTCATACAAAACTCTTCTTTACCTATAACATGTTTATCTGTTTCCCAAAAATCAATGTTTAAAAAATATATCATTTTTCTCTAACATGCCTCTTTTCAATATGTGTGATTCTTCAAAACTATTTTTTTCTTTTCACATGACCTTTATATATAACCATATATTTTCTAGAGAATTAAGTCATATACAAAAAAGACACGTAACTTTTTTTCTGTATCAGTCAATTTGGCCTCCTTTTTATGAAATCCATACATTTGTTATGAGCCTTAGACTCAAATATCAGCTGAAAAGGTAAGAAGGGGAAATATTAGTTATACATTTCTAATAGGAAGGAAAACATTGTAATTGGTCCTAAAATAAATTCATAACTTCCAAATTTATATATAATTTTTAGCTGAAACTGTATAATTTGGAAATAAACTACAGAAAGCTTCCAGGTAGCTCTATTAGAAGCAATCGAGTTAATTTTTTATAATCAGTCAATTTGAAAAAGATGCAAGCAAAAGGGAAGGATTTCTAACAATAGCTTCCTTGTCTCTTGAAAGCTCTTGCTTTGATTTCTCCAGATGACAAAAGATCTTCTTTAGAATGTAATACGAATGACAGAGATGATTGATAGAGTTGGGCGGGAGGGGCAGTTTACAGAGGTAAGCCATTGGAAACACCAAATGGGTACGTGTGCTGGTATGCTTTATTTTTGTTGTTGTTACCATTGTTGTTTTTCTTTTTCCTGCTTGTCTTCCTGTTCACTACAATTAATAAGGAATTTTTTACTTTGTGACTTCTGGTTCTGGCTATCTGCTCTTGTATCACAGACAACTAATATGAATTTTTTTTCAGTTGCAGTGCAATAAATTATTATTGTAAATGTTCTCCCCACACCTCTTTTGCTCCAAGGTAAGATGCTTTTTCCTACATATATTGTTTGCTGGATGATTTGTTTCCTAACTACCAATCAAACTGTAGATAATAACCTTCATCTCCAAGTTACTATTGAAAAACAACTATTTTTCTGGAAACATGGTCTTTCAACAACTTTTAAAATTGTTCTTTCAGGCAATGTCCTAGTGAAAAATACAAATTAAAGAATGTTTAATACTTTTGACATGATTCTTTTGTCGTATTTGCTTAGATATTTTCACATGCAAGGAAAAAAAAAAAAAAAGCAAAACACCAAGATAATTTGACTTGTCCAGAAAAAACTCTACTGGCAGCACAGTGCCCCCTAAAGTTATTCTTGAGAGAAAATGCCGCAATTTCTCAACTCAATTACTCTATAAAATATCACTACATGACTTCCTTTTACCAAATAAATAAATCTCCCATAAAATAGCACAATTCATTAAAATACTATAGAAAAGTTTTGTTTTATTTCAATAATAAATTTAATTACAAATGAAAAGTGTCATTTTATTGTGAGTTTCTATTCTATGCTATTTTCAATAACAGTAACAAAGTAATTAATAAAGACAGTTAAATATTCTGGTTACAAAATATACTGTGACAATAAAATTTTTGATAATTTTATTTTCTGACTGGAATATATTTGCTGAAAGAGGACAGATAATTTCCAAAATGTATTATTAGATCTAGTAAAATATAAAACAATGTCTGTGTTTCAGATAAATAATTTGAATGACAATAAATATGGAGAAAGTATTCAAAGAGAATGGGGGCAAAATTTATTGGTAAGGTATAGCTTTATTACTATATTTGATATATTAATAAATTTCACTTTAAAGTGCTCTATATAAGTAAAATGTTACACTGATGTTATGAAAGTGAAAATAAGCACAGCTTGAAAAATCAAAACAAGCCAGCCATAGCATTTGTGTCTTTCTTATAAACCTGCTTTCTTTATAAAACAAAGTTGCTTTCCAATATCCCATCTTTTA
The DNA here is from genome assembly GCF_029289425.2 of Pan paniscus. Lineage (NCBI taxonomy): Eukaryota > Metazoa > Chordata > Mammalia > Primates > Hominidae > Pan > Pan paniscus. The sequence goes on from NC_073254.2 coordinate 114,180,646, forward strand.
AAGCAAACAATTAATTTTATATCAATTCCCAAATATATTACAAAATAACAAGCTATTTGAAAGGTGTTATGACATACTGTTTATATACATTTATCTTTCATAAAATGTAAGTTTTAAAGTCCAACTTTTCTTACTGATTTTCATAGAGCCTTAGTCACAATCTTGATGCTGGATACAGATGCAAATAGAATTTGCACCTGTTATTATTTGGCCCATTCCACTGAGTATACCTCTTTTGTTAGGATTTAAAGTTATCAAGATTGGAGGGATGAAACTGCAAAATGGTCACCTTTAATTACAGTTTTAATGTTTCCTGAGGGTTAAAAATTTCTTCAATGACCATCACGGTAGACTAAATGTACTAACTAAATCTCAAACATTTATTTATTTATTTATTTATTTATTTATTTATTTATTTGCCATGGCTGCAACATTTGCTTGTGGTCAATGTTCAAAGACAAAGCATCACAAAACAATAAGAAATTATATACAGGAGAAAATAAGGAATACCCCCAAGTCATGAGTCATTTTCCACACTGTCATTACTTATTATCAGTGAGTGTGAGTGTTATTAATTCCTACACTGTGCAGTGCTTGGGTCAATTTATAACCTGTGGAAATAGACAAAGTTGTGATTTGAAGCGTAACTTTTGCATATGTAACATGCATTGTTTTCTAGGCCAAAAATCACCAAAATCCAGTGAATTTAGGGAAACCTACTGCATTTCAACTGAATGGTTCCCGGATTAGTTCATCCCTGTACCTTAGTACTCAAAATTCTTTCTGAATCTTGGAAATAAAAAGAAAACATTACTTGGGTGAACATGTAGTATCACTGTGATTTAATGTACTGCTTTGTTTAATGCTCACAATAATTTTGTGAAGATGTATTCTTATCCTTAGTTTTTGACTGTATGAGCAATCTGAGGCTCAGGTTGTTTCTCTAAGTTTCCCAGTGTCAGGGTGCTAATAAATAGCAAAGGTAGAACTGAAATTGTTTTTTCTTACTTCAAAAACAATGTTATTTTCATTTCAGCACAGAGGCCAATGGATAGCTGGAAATGGTTCAGAACTGTATAAGCCTGTTGCCACTAAATTGGAGGTGGACATTTGCCCACAATATCAAACCATTTTTATGGTGATGCTTTATGAATACACCTACTTTGTTTTGGAAGTTATGTATAAATGTATATCTATATGTCTATGTATCTATTATCTATTTTAATATAAAATTTCTAACACTAACTCTTGATTCTTCTAAATCTATTTAACTTTACTACCAAAATTCATATTTTTAATTTATAGATTCTTAATATTTTAATTTGCAATAAAACAGATAAAAGTAGTTGAACTTTTTCAAAATAATGTATTCCTACTGCTGTCCTGAAACATACATTCCTGTTCATCATAGACATGGTGTTAAACATTGTCAACTTACAAGTGGAAATAAACTTTTTGTTATTTCTAATTTCTATTATCTTGAAATGTGTTAATCACTTTATTTTTGTAAGTGTATATTTCTAAGCTCCTAAAAACTTAGTGACATACAAATTTATTATAATATTTCCAACCTCAAATATTTTCATTTATGTCTATAAAATAAATATATCCCTAGTTGACAGGACAGTATTTCTCAAAATAGAAAAAATGTTTAAACAATTACATCTGTGCTTTTTGATAAAACTCTGCTACAGAAATATATATATATATATATATCTCTCTCTCTCTCTCGCTGTCTCTCTCTATATATATATGTATCCAAAAGAATACCACGTAGAGACACATAAGTGTGTAATGCTCAATTTTATAAAATATGATCACTTTTTAAATGCATGCCGTTATTTAACAGTAGAGATAGTTGCCAAATGTAAACCTTAAAATGACACAATTGATCCAAATGATCTCTTTGACAATGCCAAAGGTGCATAAATAATTTGCCTGACCAGAAATGCATTCAAGTGGGATCTTCATTATTTAATCAGAGTGAATGAGTTTGATTGAAGAAAAGTAAATTTCCAAAACAATGTATTCATTTTTTTTCATTAAAAAGTCACCCAGAATTACAGAAAACCTTCTTAACATTAATATGGTCATTGAAGGGAAAAAGTAGCTAACAAAAAATCATGACTTTTCTCACTGCTTCTAATGGTTAATGCCACTTTTCTTCTGTGCTTCCGGTCTTCTGAAGGAAGCCTCGTGGCTGGCACAACCTTGCTGATTTCATTTTCCTTTCTCAGCCTGTTTTCTGATAGCCCTGCATCCAGCCCACACAGGGATGCAGTGTCCGCCCTCTAGCCCACATTTCTTTTTCCCCCTCTCAGATCTTTGATCTCTGGATTATTTACAGTTGATGATTTCTTTCATGTTCAAAATAATTCTTCTGATCAGAGTGATTATAAACTAACAATATTTTTTCAGTATCTTCCTTTTAATGAATATGTATATATTTTTCATTAAGTGTTGCTAGTTTCAAAGAGAATATTTCCCAGGAGGTATATTGGAAATAATCTTTCCAACAGAATGTAAGAAGACAGAATGAGTTTTAGAGATTGCAAAGAGCTGTGAAGAAAGACATCAGTAAAAGAAGCTTCTATCTTGAGAGCTAATTTGGAAAGCACTCTTAAATGTAAATTAAAAAAGTATAATATATGCACAACAAGTTAATCAACCTGTGGTAGTAAACTGCTGTAGCAAGTAGCCTTGGTAGACCCTATAAATGAATCTTCTTTTGGCTATCCTAGTCTACTATTTTCTTTCAGCAGAAAATGAAATGCATACCTATATACATGCTAAAAATAACAGATGCTTCCAAGTATTGTAATTGAAATTTTTTTCTTCTTTGTTAGAAAATATACACATGCGCATGAATACACACACGGAGAAATCTCTGGCAAATAAAAATCCGTCAGTCTTCTCATGCAAATATCAGAGATTTTAGATATCATTCTTCCTTCAAAGAAGACGAATCTTTTTTTTCTCAAAAATTTTGGCCATACAGGAAGTACATTTAAGGAAAAAATACAGTGGCCTAAAAAATAATATTAAAGCATATATATCATTTATCAAACATCATGTGAGAAGAAGGCTTATCAACTTTCAATTTCAAAGGAGAAAACACTATTATTGTCTTGTGATATTTGTTGAATGTTCCCTGAAGAAATCCCATTTATGATACACTAACTTGTGCATTACTGAAACATACCATTTTAGGTTTTTTCTGTTTTTATATACAAAACCTTTAGATTTTTTTAGTCCTTTTGAAAACATGCAATGCTTTGATTGAACAAGTTGAAATATTAATATGGAAGATGAGATTTCCTTAGTTCAAAAGTGAAGGATAATGTTTTTGAAATACGTTTCTTGATTTTTTCAACCCACAATTTAAGTCACTAATACATTTTGTCAAAGCATTACCAAGCGAATGCATGAAAACTTCATCCAAACTGTGAAGATAGAAGGAAAATTCAATTTTTGCATGAAGTATTTGGATAAATGCTGGAAAACTTAATGTGGTAAAGACCTTTGTATTTTATACAGATGAAGAAAATATTTGCAAAGAACACATTATATTTTTAAGCTCAAGGAAATAAATCTAATAAAATATTAATTACCCAGTCTTTTATATTTCCTTTAAATTATGAAATTACAAAATCAGCATTACCTAATTAAGGTCTATCTGTCAATTAATCACTTAGAGTAATTACTTGTCACTATGCTGAATTATGAATATCTTAGTGAAAGGACATTCTTTGAAATTTAGGACTTAAAAATACATCTTTTAATGATTTCACATTGTTCAGGCACACATCTAGGAGTCCTGTGCTGAACAGTTCTGTGGTTGGTGGGTCAATGAACTCCATGGGCACTGTACCTGAGGTACACATGATAAAGTACTCATACACCATCAGGTGATCGGCCAATGGCAATATGATTCATTGTTAATTTTTCACCTTGGTCAGACACATTTAAAATTAGTGAAATCCTCTTTTATAATTAGTTTCTATGAATAGTAACTCTCTATTAGAGAACAGTTTTCCCTTGAAATATTACTTCACGTTCATTAAAAAGCATTCTCCTATCCTTTCAAAGTCTAATACCTAGAACTACATTTGTTAAAAAGGAGTTTCTTTCATAATAGATATTTTCTGAATCTTTTTCCACTGCAGAGCAAATGCTGAACATTAAAGTTTGGTCTTCAGTGATTTATTTTCTATTTGAGTGAGTGCGTATAAATTATACATGCATAATTTTTGTATATATAATAATTTCTTTTGCTAACTATTGCCCTTTTGTTGACAATTATTTTATTTAATCAACAATAAATAGTCTTTTATGACATTAATTTATTGTATAAAGAAATTACCTATAAAGTCATGCGGACAAGAAATAAAGTTAACATTGGTTATCTTTCCCTTTAAATTGTATTAGAATGTATGCTTTTTATTTATGGTACGCAAATTTAACTAGGTTATATAACTATTTTATTGAGAAGGGTTTTTTGTTTGCTTGTTTTTTGAAATTAGCAATTTTCCCCTTTGATTATAAAAATGTAATAATAATAAGAACATTTTGAAAAATAGGTAAGAATTTAAGCCCATCAACATAAAAGGTATTTTGTACATATACAAGTAGTTAAATGAGACAGATTTTTATAATCATACTGTCCAATTTTGTCTTCTGCCTTTTTATTATTTCATATATGTTTTTATGTTTTATGATTGATGTTATTTTAATTTTAATAGTTGCCAACTATTTCACAAGATTAAAGCATTATAATCTAGTTTTCCATTTGTTTTTGGATAGCTAGTTTGTCTACATTTATTTAGTTATAACATCAGTGTTTTCATCATTCCATTATATCGATGAAGTAAATTCATGCAAGTATCTTTTGCCTCTCGAAAAAAATATGTATTTCTCTGGAATAACCTCCACAGAGTGTTATGCTTAGTTAATGAATATGATCATTGAAATGGTTTTCGGTATATCAATTCAAGCAATAAATAATCTATTTTCTCAAATTGGGTAGTTTGCTGGCTTTTAATATTTTGTTAGTTGTTTTGGTAATTTAGTAGTTTTAAGATTGTATCTCAAAACTGTTTAATATTTATATCCTTAATTACTGTCAATAGTAATCTTATTGGTAGCTGTTAGTTACCATTTACAATTCTATCTCTATTGTGTATGTTTTTGCTCATTTACATAATGAGATAAATATTTTATATGTATTAAAATAATCATTCCTACTAATTATGAAAATATATTCCCATACTATTAATTTTCTGTTTAATAAATTATCTTTCATATACACATCTGAAATATAATCATGTCAGTGCTTTTCTCTGATATTTTTCAATCTCTGTAAAGTTTCAAATGTTATTTCTTATGAAATAGTAAATACTATATTTTCCTTAGACTAGATTTTTTTGGATATTGCTATGTGGATTTTATTAATTCATTTTGATTCTATATTAATAATTATGAATGTATTTTAACTGTTTTTAGGCAGATAACATCATATTACATATTCACAAGAGTATTATTTCATTGAACTGAACATCTGATTTTGATTTTACTCTTCCTAAGCTGTTAAAATTAAGTATCCCTTTTTCTCTCCAGAACACGTTTTTCTTTTATACCAACCCAGAGACTAATTAACACTGAAAAAAGATTTTAAATTTTTAAATTAAATAGAATAACAAAATATAACTTAAATAGATGACTCTTGTATTTATATTCTACAGCTATTTACTCTAGCATTGCTAGAATAATGTAAATATATATAATTATGTGTCAAATTTGATTTAGGTAACATCAGCTAATAATTGAATATGTCTTAAGTCTGTCATCTTCTAAAGCTGATTTACCAACTTTTATCTAGGAAAGTCTTTGCCTAGGATTTTGAATATTTTCAACTTACAAAGTCATTTATTATATATAAGGATAATTATTTTCTCAAATACAGATTTTGTGTATATTTCTCAATTATAATAATCTAAATAGTTATATATATAATACATAGTTTTATATAACTGTATATTTAGTTATATACTATGTCTACTAATGATATATAAAATATATTTCAAATTCTTAATATTTGTTTTGTTTTACATTTTTACTTAACAGCATAAGTTGCTTTTTATAATGTCAAAATAATTCAATGTTTGTAAAGTATAAAATGTCATGGATATTAAAGCTACTGTAGGACAAAAAAGCCCTCAAATTTTATATGTTGATGATATTTTTATTTTTATTCCTATAAACAGCCCATTAATTTTTTTCAGTACTTTATTCTTTACAGTCAATACAGAGTTTAGACTTGAGATTTGGGGAGCTCATTTACATAAATTGTACTTTGTAATTTTTAAGTTGGATTTTAGAATCCTTGACTGTAGAAAGATAATATTCTCTGCACCTGTGCAATAGAGGGGAATAGAGTAAATCAGAAAATTAAAAGGCAAGCATAAATTAATATGCAAGCTTTTGAAAGGTGATATGGAGTGCTCTTCTTAGGATTAGTGGTTATACTATGGATAAGCAAAAGACTATTGAGAAAATATCCATATTACTCTAATAACATCATGTGTCACTGAGTTCTTTTGCCACCTTCCTGTCTTACACTACACCCTAGAAATGAGTGTATTGGGCTTGCCTTCCAGTTTTCTGTATCTCTAAGGAGGGGTTTGATATAAAACCAGATGGCTAAAAGCTTTACTGCCAAAGCCAGACTCTCATCAGACACACCTAGGAAACCAAAATTGCCCACAACCACCCCACACCTATTAAATCAGGAACTTCCATTTGGAGATGGGCATTTGTTGTTCTGAAAGTATTCTTGGTGATATTTATGATCAGCCTAACTGAAGATCACTATTGGGAAAAAAGTATTAGTCATTTATATTTTTAAATGCTTAAGCACATACAGCCATGAAGGGAAATAATCAGCCCATTACCTTATCAATCAATTAATATTATTTATTGCATGCCTCTGATTTATAAGTAATGTGCTTGAATGGAGAATTGGTTAAGCATAAAGAAAAGAAAATGGACAATGTAACTCTTGGTCCCAGATTCCGTAACGTACATGAGAGATAAACATGACATTTAAGTGGTAAAATCATGAGAGGCAAGAAAGGCTAAAATTAAATTCATGGCATACACATACATACACACACAAGCACAAGTCAAATAGAAACTTGATAAAATCAGTGGATTGTATCAATGTCAGTTCGTTGTATAAACTCTCTGTATTATTTGTTACAATTGCATGTGATGTACAAATTATAAAAGTTTTAATTAAAGTTTGTTAATAATTGGTTTGGACATATATCATCAGAGGAGAATATGATTACTTCTAAATAATGTGTTCACAGAAACCATCCATGAGAACCTGGTAGTTTAGCTAGACTTTTCCAAATGAGCACTATTAGAGGGGAAGAAGTAAGATATTCTAGTCAGAAAGCAGGAAAAGCAGTCAGTGAGGAAATGAGGTCAGTTTGGAGCAAAGAGAGAAGTCAAATTAGGTTGGAGCCTGGGTTCAGATATAAGAACAGTGTGTTTTAAGGCTATAAAAGAATGTCAAAGTCAGAAGTCACAAGTCAGAGTCAGAAGGCATCCAGGTGAGTTTAGATTTCATTACGTATGTGATGTGGAGCCAGTCATATTCAGCTAAAAGTTTTAGATTGTGACATAATTTTTTAATAATAGAGAGCGCATCAGCTATGCTTGAATTTTGTTGATTAATCTTGTAGTCCTTTGTATTCTAACCACATATAAATTCTTGCCTAATATTCCCCATCCCATCCCCAAATTTCTTATCCTATTTTATCAATCTAGATTATGTTTGCAATCACTTAAATTCATTAAACCATATAACAAACAACGACAGAATCCCTCAGTAATCACATTTGAGGAATATATGACAGAGTGAATATGGGGCCAGAACAGGTAGAAGGGAGAATGCACTGTCTTTCTCTATTCCCTAAATGAATCATTCATCAAAATGGATAAAATGTTGTCTAAATTACGCATATACTCCACCCTAGATCAGTTAGATGTAAGCATTCATCTTCCAGAAAAGTACTATTTCACTTCTATCAAGAGGAAAGGACTAGAATGCATGTTATTATTCTCCTTGCTAGGAAGAAAAAAATAAAAAGCTATCATAAGAAAAGATAGCACTTTGTGTAGGACATCCTCAATAGACATAAAAGTAAAATAAGAAAAATTTCTGTCACATAGGAAAATATTATAAAAACAATAACCTCTGATTAAAAAAACAGGTTATTTCAATTACACTTAGAGAATATAAAATTTAGGAAATTAAAAGATGACCAACTTCTAATTTTACTTTAGAAGATATTAATAATCAAGATACAGTTTAAACATTCACAGTAAAAGAAATTTAGATATAATTATGTGGTATAGCAAAGAACTTTTAAATTTTTTGTTAAATTGTGATGCCATAAAAGTTAGACATTTCTAGTTCATAAGGCAAAAAAAATAATCTGCCTAAGAATTAGATTCAGTCCAGAGAACAAAAACCTAAGGGATAAGTAACTGAAGTAATAATAAAGACAAATTGAAAGTATAAAACAACTTTGCTATAAAGCATTATAACAAAGTTAATCCCAAATGTTCTAGTTTGATAATAAATGTAAATGGTTTATATTTAAATGTAAACCTCTGCATTAGAGGGCAAACAATCTCAGATTAGCTGAAAGCAAAGCAATAGCAAATAAATGCAATAGTTTTATGCATTGTGCAATGTATAAAAACAAGCTAATAAAAAATGAGTAAAATACAAACATAAAAACAAAAATAGTGTTTTAATATTAATAGCAAATAGAACACAAAGCAAGGCAAGTTGCTTTATATTTGATTGTGTATCACAAAAATAATATTACTTGATAAAGAGAAAAGTGGCTGTACTAATAATATTACATTGAAAATGAAAAAGGTAATTATAAATATAATTATACTTGGATAGATCTTGGAGACACCAAAAAACTACAGAGGGCTTTACAAAAATATAACAAATATAGAAGATTTTATTTTCAACTGTATTTAAGTATGTATCTTGAACAGAGAATATGTTCATTTTCAAACCCTGCCCAATGGACAATTAGAATTGATTATATTTTGAGAAAAATTTGTATTGTAATTAACTAGAAAACATCAGAAATCTTACATATCACATTCTATGACTACAATGCAATATAACCAATGCAACTTAAAAACACAAAATCAAAAAACAAACTTGAAAATGCAAATCAAAACACCAAACTCCCCAACAATAAAAAAATTAATATAAATTATAATTAGAATACAATTAAAATAATCATAAGCATCACAGAATATCAAAATATATGAGATTTAGTTTTAAAACTATGATCAGAGAAAAAAGTATAGCCATAAATATTTTATGATCAATGCAAATTAACTGAATTCAATATGCAGTTTAGTTATATAAGTGAAAATATATAAAGATCAAAGGACATAGGAAGATAATCTACCATGTAACTACACTTTGTGCTCAACTTTGACCCCTAGCTAATAGATAAGCTTATCTCATATTAGTATTTTTTTATTGTGACTATAGGGAGAGAAAGATAGTTATAAAAATAGATAAATAGATAAAAAGTCACATTGCATAGGCAATGTGGGACAATCATATTAATTAAGCCAATAGATTAATTTGCTACATAAAAGATTGAATTAATTGCCCCTTTTTGTTCCTCTTTCTTATTTTCTTAATTATCTTTTTCCTTCTTTTTTTCATTTTGATACATATGTCATTACAAAAACGTAAAACTACTCTATGAATGTTTTACACAGTATGAAATGGCCCCTCCAAATCTCTAAAATAATTTTACAAGGTTTACTCATGAGGTGTGCCACTATCATTGCTACATCCTAGCTTTAGTAATTTCATGCATGAAATTTGCTATTCTTTAAGTTTTTTCATCATCTGGACCTTCATAAATTGCTTTGTGATACTGTACTTGGCTTTTCTAACATTTTGAAAGTCTGAGATTCATACCACTTAAAAAAAATTATTCATTCACAAACAGTACCAGACTATGTGGGAAGTAAATTTAGAAGTAAAGAAGGAAGTTCATGTCCCTGACAACATGAAGTCAAAAATCTAGCTCGAATGTTGGCTAAACTTACCTGTTTATAAAAATTATGAAATATTTGTTAAAAATACAGATTTTATGAATATTCTGTACAGTCTCGATTGCAAGGTCTAGTAATAGCTTACTAAGCTCATAAATCTTTGTTTTTAATAAATGCACTAGATGATATTTAGGACAAGACAAGTTTGAAAAATACTTGTCTATTGACCCTGTTTAGTCATTGAATACTTAGCCTAAAATATATAGGTCAAATCTCTTGATATTCTATAAAACATATATTTGGCCTGCGTGGTCATAGGGTCAATATCCTAGGTAGAAAATCCCTTCTTTTTTCATAATCTATGGTATGCTCACTACATTGACAATGACTGAGTTGATAAATCTAGCCTCCAAGCACTTCACTAGGATGCTTCTCAGATTTCATCACGAAACAAATAAGTTTTTATGTAACCTGGTGGTTTTGGGCAGAAATAAATATTTCCTGAATGAATTCCAGTTTAAAGGACTAGAATTTGGGAGAAAGAAATTTCCCTTATTTATTGTTTTTTAACTGATACGATTATTTTTGGAAAATTTATTATTTTCAATTTTATAAGGCCTGTAGCTATAATCAGAATGACCAGGTGAAATAAAAATTTTGATAGTAAATCTAATCCCAGGGCTTCATAACCCAAAATTCCGACTTACTGGGCCTGGTTTGGGGCTGGTTTGGGGAATAGTGAAATACAGTAACTGGACACTCTCCAGTTGATTCTAACACATAGTCATGTATTGAAAACACTTCTAGGTGACCATCAATTTTTCTATGGTTATTCTTCCTCTCCAGTTGATGAGAGGGTCCAGTCACATTATATAAGGAAAAACATTGCTTTAGAAAATGACTACACTGGTATAGGTGCAGATATTTTAAATCCACATCTTTCTGGTTAATACTTTTCATACATCACAGAGAGAGAGAGAGAGAGAGAACGAGCGAGTGAGAAAGATAAATAATAGCTACAGTGAAAATTTAGGGGTAAGATAAGACCCACCATCTTTCTCTCAAACGCTTTCTCTACTCTGATTACAGAGCACTAACAGCTTTATAGCACTAGATTACTAGTCCTGAAAATGGAGTACTTGTCTGGGCACAGTGGCTGTAGCCTGTAATCCCAGCACTTTGGAAGGCTGAGAGGCAGGAGGATCATTTGAGGCCAGGAGTTCCAGATAAGCCTGGGCAACATAGTTAGAGCCCTTCTCTACTATATATACGTATACATAGACACTTATATATGTCTCTATGAAAGAATGAATGCCAAAAACACACAGATAACAAAATTAGAGGATTCGTTCAAACGATTCAAAAGAGAGAAGAAAAATGAAGAGAAAGAAACCTTCAATGACATAATCTCAGAACATTTTCCAGGACAGAAGAAATGATTTTACATTTTAAAGAAGCTAAGAATATACCCAGTAAAACAGGTATTTAAGAAATCTACCCCGAGGTGTTTTTTTCAAAACATGGGGAGAAACAGAAGATGACAAAGCCTTCACAAGGACAGTGACGGGAGTCTACAAATAAAAAACACAAGATATATGAAGGATAATTTCTCACTCTATCTATTTGCTTTTGATTAGCTCATCACACTGTACCTTTTAATTGAATTCTAATTATAATATATATTATATCACATGAAGAGTAAAATAAAGAAGCAAGGTCAAGTTAAATGAGGGATGGATATGTGGATGAGGCACTATAGATTTTTTTGCTTCACCTTTACTTTTCTCTAAGATACTCTGAATAATGCTTTTTCTTTCATCCTAAAATGAACTGATCATTTTAGGATTCAGTTCTCATTTGGGCTTTGAAGTTTGCTTTCTGACTTTAATTACCTTTGATGGTAGGGTAAGACTCTTTTGCACAGAAGAATTTATATACTTAGGTTGATATAGCATATATTAAAAAAAAGAAAAAGTAAAAAAAAAAAGAGTCTTTTGCTTGAAGTGGCATTTTAAATTGTAAGGACACATCACATTGGCACTCACTCAATAATAACCTTTAGCAGCTTTTAACTAAGCTGGTAAGTGAGTGTTTTTCTTTCCCACCCCCTCTTAGAGACAGCTGCCCCTTCCAGCTCATGTACTGTTTTTTGCTGATAGACTGATGTCTTTATTTAGGGAGTTATAAAGAATTGCTTCTAGTCATCAGCAGTTTCAAAAACTAGCCATTGAAGGGGGGATAAAGCCTATTCAGAAGATGGATGACAGCTTTTCATTTGAGGATCGTACAGAAGGATATTTCCTTCTATAAAAATAGATTCTGCAGTGTAGCTTGAGACTTACATTTTGCAAGGGATCGCCACTGGAAAAAATGACACTAAAAACTGAAGACTAAAAGAGACATTCTTTTCATGTAAAAAGGGCCACACATGACAAAATTGTTTCAAATCATGTTATGCTATTTAACACACAAAGTAATTTTTTTAAACATATGCTTACCATAGTAATAATTTTCTAGAGCATTAAACTTGAGGGAAAAAATGGCTAGGTTATCTTATTTAAATATACATTTTGTTTTCTAGGACATAATCCTGTTAAATGCCACTAAATAAAAAAATATATAACCAGGTAAAAAGAAAGGAAAGCATGCCATAATTATGAATGCACAGAGCATTGCTTTATGTTACCTTTAAAAAGATGACAAAAATTCTTAATTAATCAGTAAAGCAGGAAGTACATAAATGTTGTCAAAAGTGATTATAATATTTTAAACCATAAATGATGTTTTCCTTTCTCATTTTTTTCCAGCAATTGGTACCTCAAAATGTTGTCTCATTTTCTCTTAACATGAAAGCCTGAAAGGAAGAGGAAGTTAAAAATTACTTGAGCAAGTAAATCAAATGCTTCAATCAAGTGCAGCATTTGATTTTGATACTGAACGCCACTCTCTCTTTCTCCAAATTTGTAGAAAGACACTGTCTTAGGATTTCCACTCTCATTTTTTACAGTCCAAAAGCTGAAGATATTAATCTGATTTTCTTTTCTCTTTGCCTATTACATCTACCACTAATAAAATGTTTTATTTTATGCTAAAGTTATTGTTATAAGTCCCCTTATCTCTTAATATAAAGAGAAAGGGGGTGATTCTACCTCTTAAATACTTTAGAATAATTTAATTCAAAGGTCACTTTCCCTATATAGTGCTACGAACTTTGCCTATGAAATTAAATTGGCAAGAAATGTAATGTTATTTTTCAAAACCTCAACTTATTGTGCTATTTCATGTCTTCATTCCATTGGGTTTCTAAAAATTGTCCATTAATTCAGAATACTTCCAGGTCCAGCATTCTCACCTGCTTATATAGAGCTGTGTCTATAACCAGATAGCCTTTGTCAACCAAAGACTTGGGGTAGAATGAGTTTTCCTTGAACTTCATCACCTTTTTATGATGGCATTCAAGAAACACCCTTGTCTCTATTAGTCTTCAGGGTTGCTGAGATATTGTTCCTTGTTTCTGAGTGCAAGGACTTTCTGGGTCTAGCTCTCTTTTAACCCCTTTTGAACCACACAGAGGATTACCTGAAATATCTTCAGGTTGCTTGAAGTTTCTTTACCACTGTTATAATACAGTGCTCTAGCATGCATAAGCGGAGTAGATACAACTCTGAGGACCTTGTGCCCACAGCCATTCCATGGCATGAGAGGCCTTTCTCTTGTCTTTTCAGGTTCTAACTAAAAAAGGGGCACTGATCCCCTCTACTATTAAGAAGAGCTCTAAAATGTTATGGGATTACCAAGCCAGGGCCCCTACTACAGAGAGAGGATGCTTTTTTTTTTCCTTTCATGACTGTCCCCTTTTTCCCTTTGGTCTAGGAAAAGTATTTCTAGTAATGGGGGCAAATTTGACTGATTAGGAAGACATTAAAACAATTTTAACACTATATCCAGACCTCAGATTTTGAAAGTCAAGTACCAAAAGTTTAATTTATTTAATTCTTCATTGAGTGGTAACATCTCCTTGAGAAATAAATGACTTATAGTTTAGCTTGTGGAAGAAGAGAATGACATAGGGTTAAAGAAATATGGATGGAGGGATATTCACATCAGTAAATATATCAAAATATAACTCCACCAAATAATGCACATTTTTAATTGTATTAGTTTAACTGACCCCTACTTTTTAAATTTGGTTAAACACAATAGCTAGATATAGAACATAATAGTGTACAGAAATAAAATGATTTTGGATGGTAATTTGGTATTTACTCGCTTTGATCATAGATAACCTACGAAATGTTAAAAAAAAAAAAAAGAAAGAAAGAAAGAAAAGAAGTGCTTCACTTCCACATCTGCAAAACGAAGGTAATAACACAAGCATGTTAACCAGAGTAATATTGAATTCTGAAGGAATAAATGTTAGAATACAGATAAAGAATTTTGGCAATATTAATTACTGGCAGCTATGTCACCTAGCACAACACACACGTTTGTAGGAGACTTTTGCATAGAGGTGTTAACAGATTGAAACTGCATATTCAACAGGATATTTTAGAATAGGCTATTAAGAAGATGATTTTTAGTGTAAAATTGTGCTATTTCTAATTACTGAGTGCCCTTAATCCTGTTATACTACATTATTGTTCTATACATTAATAGCACTTAATACTGTGTACGTTTTTACTCCTCATTTGATAATTGTGTCTCTCACCCACCAGAATGGAGGCCACATAAACATAGGGACTTTGCTATGTTCCTTCATGTCCCCAGTTCCTGGTAGAGAATACATGATTAATATTTGTTTATTGAAAAAATAAATAAATTAACTTTATATTTGAAAAACTTAAACACCCAAAATACACAGAATATAAGAAATACATCTGTATGTGGTTGTTAATGAAATTCATATAATGGTGAACATGTAACATTTAAACTTTAAGAGAAAACAATCTAAGCTTGTTCAACTAATCACTTACCAGTTGTCACTAAGTAGAGGTTTGATAGAGCCAAACCTCTACCTAGTGCTAAGGGGCAGAAGCCTCTTTTCTGGTAGCTCTGAAACTTTATTTACCTGAGTGAATTCCTCCCACCACACCAACACAGTGAATTTTATACAGTGAATTCGGAAGCGTAGTAGTTTCACAAGTAGAAAACATCTGCACTCACTGGGTTAGAATCTCTACATTTTACTTTAGCCTACTGTTTTTTTTTTTTTTTTTTTTTTTTGAGACAGAGTCTTGCTCTGTGGCACCGGCTGGAGTGCAGTGGCGCGATCTCGGCTCACTGCAAGCTCCGCCTCCCGGGTTCACGCCATTCTCCTGCCTCAGCCTCCCGAGTAACTGGGACTACAGGCGCCCGCCACCTCGCCGGGCTAATTTTTTGTATTTTTCGTAGAGACGGGGTTTCACCATGTTAGCCAGGATGGTCTCGATCTCCTGACCTCGTAATCTGCCCACCTCGGCCTCCCAAAGTGCTGGGATTACAGGCGTGAGCCACCGCGCCCAGCCTAGCCTACTCTTTTAAGCATTAGCAAATAAGAACAGAAGAGTAGTGGAAATATAGTTGATAAATGTAAATATATAATATTGCTGATTTTTGAGCAACTGCAGAAGATGGGTAACTCTATGTGACCTAAATGTTAGAATCCACATTTTAGGAAAGAGATAGATGACTTACAGGAAACTTGGGCTACATGTACCACAGTTACAGATCTGCACACAAGAAGGAAACAGAGTATCAAGAGATGAAACTATGAGCCAGAAATAGAATGCTTAAGTGGAATCTTAAGAAAGATGGATATTATATATGAGATTCAACAGGCAAAGACAGAATGGAGGCACCCAGACACAAACAAGAATGCCATGAAGTACAGTCAGGATCATTCTGGGAGTGTTTGAAGAATTGAACAATAGTATGCTATTAAATGGCTCCTGGAAGAAAACAAAAACACCATTTGTAGCACACCAATTTCCATGATATTAATATACCCACCAAGGCCTATGTCAAGGTAAGAATGTTATTAGTTAGATCATGAAGTTCCTGAAAATTTGTCATCTAGCTCTTGAAAACTGCTACTAGCAGGACAACACACACACTGTGGAAATAATCACATTTAGGTGAACATGTGGTATGAGGGTCTGGCTAGAAATATAAGTAGAGAAATACTGAACTTTAGCCTAATGAATTCAGACTAAAGAATTGCTCTTTATTCTGTAGGAAATAATGACCCGTAGTAGGCTTTGAGTGGTGTGATGTGTTCAGACCAGACTATTCACAGACTTTATAATGTTAGCATGAGGTTAATGAATTATAAACTAAAAAGCTAAAATAGAGCCATATATTTCAGATTGCCAGAGGAAGTACACACTGAATGTATAAATGTATTTAATGGGAAATAAATTCCTTTCATCATTTTCCTTTTCCCTCTAGTGATATATCTTTGAAATAAGATCTTGTATTAAAATAGATATTTTACTCCATTCCCTTACTTTCCTCTAACTGTACATTAAACTTGCTTTTTAAAGAGACTATACTTGCCTTACCATAATGTAATTTTCCTATTTTAGAAAAAAAAGAAACATTAAAGTGTTATTTTGTTTGACTCTATATCTATCAAGAAACTCATTTTTAGATAACAGTTCTGGTTAGTTTTGTTATGTTTTTTAGAACCTAACCATCCCTGAACTTGTATAGAATCTCTGGGTGGTAGGAGTAGGAAGGGAAAAACACACACACACACACCACACACACACACACACACACACACACGCACACACATCAGAGGCAACTATAGAAAAGAAGAAAAGATAAGCAACAGAGACAGCCTTCTCCAGGGAGTTGTTTGTGTTTTCCATAAGGAAGCCCATTTCTTAACCTCCAAGATGTGAAAATCCCTGTTGACAAATGCTGGCTGTTTGATATTCATAATTATTTACATTCTGCTTCTTATTTGTCCCAGATTAATGTGAACTCTTTAGACTTTGAGAGCTAAAGTAAATTTTGGTACCTTTCAGGAATTTTCTTGGAATCTATATGCTCTGACATATGACAGGTCTGAAATCTATCTTATTAATAACTTTAATAGTCTTACTCAGAATTTAAGCAACTCTTTCATTAAAATGTTCAGCTCATCAAGTCATGATAAGTAATTTAAAAACTCCTTCACTTCTTTCCTCGATGAAAGGCATGCAGAGCATAATTGGGTGCTATTGTGGTAGACAGCATTTGGTGTGATTATTCTTGACACTTTGCTTATCACAGTACGATCTTCAGATAAATAAAATAACAACTCACTTCCCTTCACAACAAAGAATATACTCAGAGATAACAATGATTGGGGAATTTTGAAAACTCTACTAGATTCATATGTTAATGAACAGCTGTGATGTTTCCCAGACACATTACTAAAGCGAAGACAATTCCCAGGTTTCCGTATAATCTAAAACTTTTATGAAAACTCAAACTAAGAGTTGAAAGCAAAAATGTCAGTAGTTTCCACAATAAGTCCATACACCTTTGTGGTTCCAAGTTGTCACTCTGCTTGGTTGAGGAAGCCCAAATGTTGCAACAATCTTTGTATTGATCTATTTTACATTCTTTTACTTTAGAAAAGAAGTCTCCATATATACAGCACCGTTTCATTTGCTGTAATGGTTTGTTGTACTGAAACATCAAAAGCGAAAATGAGGGTACATCAGGAAAAAAAGAATAGTGTTTAAAATAACAATAATGTTGTCCATGTACTTTTAAATTCAGTAGGCCATGTATTCATTCACTCCCCCCATGCAGCAAGGAATTCTTACTATGTAAGGCCACTGTAATTAGTAAACAGATACAAAGATGACTAACGGCCCTCAAAGAGCTCTCAGACACCTATTTTCAAAAATATATTCCCTGCCATCACAGATTTTATATGTTAGTTGGGGAGACAATACATATGCAGGCAAAATGTAAAATAACCACAAAAATTTTGAAATTAGATACATTCTTGTATTTTCTTCTGTGACTAAGTCCTCTTGGGAATAAGACTAAGGATTTGTGATTGCCACCTGCCCTCTTTTTAGTATGAATTACCATAAACAAGTGATTCAGAAACAAATATTACTGCTTTTATATCAGGCTAGGATATGTTCCCCTTGATTCACTTCAACTTCGTCTCACTGTTAATATGGTTTGTAAAGATCCATTCACTCTGACATTCACACTGATAGGAGGAGTGCAGTGAAAGGCAGTTCAAATATTTCTCATTGTCTGTTCAGTCTGCTGTGCCATGAATATATGAATGCATCCAAATTATGTTAATCAAGCCTACCAAATAGCCAGTGCCATGAGAAACAGAACTCTTTCTCGAGATTTACATACATCCACTACTATTGGATTTGGAAAAAAAAAAGAAGACATTTCAAAAAGAGGTATAAATCTATAAGTTTATAGTCATTGCAGTTTGTTCCAGGTCTAGAGACCTGAAATATTTATCAACAAACCACAATTACAGTTTAGTCATGGTATAACTTTGCCACTTAACTTAGGCATCATTTTAGTTGTATCTTTTATTAGTTTTTAAGAATAAGTGTTACCTATTCCATACTGTCTTTGCATTGAAGGCAGGGATGGTTATGGATATACTACCTTCTGCAGAGTCAAATACAAATGGTGTGAATTGTGTGTTCCCACTTACATGTGGATCTTTTTCAAGGTATGCATTAAATTTTTTTGAAGATTTACAACAATTTAAAAAAAACTCACAGATAAACTGTGAGCCTAGAAATATAAAAAAAAAAAAAAAACAAGAAAAAATTAGGTATGGCACGAATGCATGACATCTATGTAGATACTAATTTATTTTATTATTTGCTACCAAAAATATGCACACATTTATTATAAAAAGTTAAGATATATGAAAACTTACACACATACACTTAGAGATCAAACATGGCACAATTCACAGTTGAGAGCAGTGTAAACAAATGTAAAGATGCACTATTAAATCATAACTGTATAAAATTCACTGTAGGCCATGCTGTACTACAGTAATAATTTCATGGCCACCTCCTGCTGCTATTGTGGTGAGTTCAAGTGTTGCAAGTGCCTGCTTAAAAGGCCTTGCGATGCTAATCACATCTGCATGACCAGTTCTTCTCCCCAGTAAATGCGTATTGCTGTAAAAATTGATATTTTGTGATTCTTGTGTATTTTTAATCATTTTCAGTGCAACACTATAGACCTTGAATAACATCATGAGACCCACATGAAGTGCCACTAGTGATGCTGGAAGTGCTCCCAAGATATAGAGAAAATTCATGACTTACAAGAAATAGTTGAATTGCTTGACCTGTATCATGGATTAAGATCTGCATCTGTGGTTACCCACAATTTCAAGATAAATAAGTGCAGTGTAAGGACTATCATAAAAAAAGAAAATAAATTTGTAAAGCCATCACTGCAGCTATGCCATCAGGCATGAAAACCTTGCACTTTTTGTAAAACTCCTTTTTATCTCATACTGAAAATGCAGCTTTTATGTGGGTGAAGGATTGCTATAAGAAAGGCACACCTATAGACGTTAATATATTTTGAGAAAAAGTGAAGTTATTTTACGACAATTTAAAGCAAAAGGAAGGTGAAGGGTCTAAAGCTGGATAATTTAATGCCAGCAAAGGAATCTTTGATAATTTTAGAAAGAGATTTGGCTTAAAAAATAACAAGATAATAGAAGGAGATTCTGCTGACCAAGAGACATCAGGCAAATTCCCAGTCACCATTAAGAAAATCATTGAAGAGAAAAAACAGCCACCTGAACAGGTTTTTAATGCAGATAAAAGTGTCCTATTCTGGAACAACAACAACAAAAAAGCCTTAAATGACATTTATTAGAAAGGAAGAGAAATGGATTTAAGGCAGGAAAGAAGTGGCAAACTCTACTGTTTTGTACAAATGCAATTGGGTTTATGACCAGGGCTGCTCTTATCTCTGATGCTGCTAACCCCCAAGCCTTGCAGGAAAAAATAAACACCACCATCCAGTCTTTTGGTTGTAAAAGAAAGCCTAGACAATGAGAACCCTTTATCTAGATTGTTTCCATCAAATGATTTGTCCCTGTGGTCAGAAAGTACCTTGTCAATAAGAAACTACTTTTTAATATTTTTTTTATATTGAACAATACTCCGGGCCCAGAATCTTATGACTTTAACAACAAAGACATCAAAGTAATCTGCTTGCCCTCAAACACAATTCCTCTAATAATTATTCAGCCTTTCCATCAGGGGTTATAAGGGTCATTAAGGCTCACTACACACCATACTCTATGGAAAAGATCATCAGTGCTATGGAAAAGAACCCTGATAGAAAGAACACATTATGAAGATGCCATTATTGTTATAGAAAAAGTCATGAAAGCCAGCAAGCCCTAAACAATAAATTCCTGCTGGAGAAAGCTCTGTCCAGCTGTTGTGCAGATTTCACAAGATTTATAACAAAGCCAATCGAAGGAATCATGAAAAAGGTTGTGGATATAGCAGACAAACAAACAAAATATGGGGTGGGGGAAGGATTTCAAGATATGAATCTTAGAGAAATTTAAAAGCTAATAGACACCAGAGAAATGAACAGAAGACAACTTGTGGAGATGAGTGATTTTGAACCAATTCCAGACAATGAGGAAGAAGATGTAGACGCAGTGCCAGAAAACAAATGACTTTAGACAATCTGGCAGAAGGGTTCTGATTATTCAGAACTGTTTGTGACTTCTTTCACAACATGGATCCTTCTATGATATGGGCACTAAAACTAAAGCAAATTGGTACTGTAAACATTTTTAGATAAATGGAAAAGGAAAAAAGTCCTATGATATGGGCCCTGAAATTAAAGCAAATGATGGAGATCGGTACTGTAAACACTTTTAGATAAATGAAAAAGGAAAAAAGTCGACAGGAATTACAATGCCTTTCATAAAGTTACATCTAGTGTGTCGGCCTCCCCTGCCTCGCCTTCCACATCCTCCATCTCCTAAACCTCTTCTGCCTCTGCCACCCGTGAGATAGCAAGACCTACTCTTCCTCCTCCTCAGCTTACTCAAAGTGAAGATTATGAGAATGAAGAACTTTATAATGATCTACTTCCACTTAATAAATAGTACATATATTTTTCTTACGGTTTTCTTCATAGCACATCTTTTCTCTGTATTGCTTTATTGTAAGAATGCAGCATATAGTACATATAACATAAAATATCTGTTAATTGACTATGTGTTGATAAGACTTTAATCAACAGAAGGCTATTAATACTTAAGTTTTGGGGGAGTCAAAAGTTATATGCATTTTATTTTTTTCTGTATGGGAGTGGGGTTTGTGCCCCTAACCCTTAACCATTATTCAAAGGTCAACTGGAGTCTTAGTAAATATTTGCACCGGCTTAATTTCATGGTAGAAGTGTTTTTAACAATTTCTTCTGTTGAATATTACTTAGTCAGTTGCTTCTCCCTTCTTTCTTCAGTTTCAACTCGTCCATTTCCACTGATGGCTTTTCTAAAACTGTAAAAATGCTAAAAATTATTCCATATAAAATAATTTTCTTTCCAGGGAGACCTTGATTTTGGTCTCTCCAGCTCTTGTGCACATGCATACACACACATGCACATACATGCTCCTTTTATGTTGCCCTCTCTGCCCAAAATCAGGGTCTCTAAGAAATAGCTCACTTGTTCACTGAATGAATACTTCATGGAATCAAATCTGGCAAAATCTTGAATGGTATTCTAACTACCTAATTCAGTATACTCCTTTTAATTCTTTAATTTGACTCTGTGTCATCTGAATATGTTGGTCATTTCTTAAAATCAATGTATGTGAGAAATTTATTCCATTCTAATTATCTTCTTTCCTCTTATTCTTTCTATATTATTATCTTTACTAATCCATTATTTGCCAATATCTTAATCTGGTATCTCCCAGATGTAATCCTCGCCCTTCCCCTTGGCAGTAGCCTTCATTCAAGTGACTTCAACCATCACCAGCAGATCTAAATCTAAAATGCATATCAAAATACAGGGAAATTTTTTCCAAATACAATCTTGCATCTCTCTGCTAGGTCAATAATTTTGACTGGGGCTATTTTTTTCTGGGGGAAAAAAAAGCCTAAATGATTTTAATATATTTTCTTGTGGGAGAAGCCCTGATATATATGATTAATTCTTTAAGCTCTAAACCAAAAGGTTTCATTGCCTGCTGGGTATATTCACTCTAAGGACCCATAGATAGTTCGAAGTTATATTTATGTAAAGCAGAAATCATCATCACCTCAAATACAAAGCTATTGAATCTTCTATATTTCCTAACTCTGTCATTATCCATACAATAACTCAAATCAGAAACTTGGAGGTGTAATTGGCTCCTTCCTACTTCTCATCAGATCTTGTGAATTCTATCATCTTAACAAATTTCATATGTACTCCTTTACATTCCTACTGCTACTTTTTTTTTTATAATTTTCATTTTTTGTGAATGTCATTTATTCTCACTTTACTTTTACAGACACACCACTTTCAGTATTCAAGTCAAACTCAATCTCCTAAGACTTCCCTCTTGACTGTCCCATATACATCATACACTGCCCTCTTTTCCCTAAAGTCATATTATTATCTTTGAATCTCAGTATATTCTTTATGTTTCTACCATTTTATCTGAAATTCTTCAAATATGTATTGAATATCTCTTTTTAATAAACTCGATGTGCCTTGATGCAAGTCATTATTAGCTTTTGGGATTTCCATTAATTAACAGAATTTCTGATGCTTATAGAGCCGTAAACAAGTGTTTGTTATGTCTACTTGTGCATACGTTTGTACGTGTGTGTTTAATATTCACATGGATGTGACTAAAGATCTAATGTCTTTACAATGCATCATTTTATACATTATTTATAGCTTTATACATATCTTTAAAAGAGATTTGGTATTGAATAGGAATATTTTTATATATATTTACTCTCTGAGATTGAGGTGTTATTTTCAGTTAATATATGAACATCAAAGTGTAAAGCAAACTTACAGCTTATTCAATGTAACATAGTAAATCATTATTAAAGTTAGAAAGATGTCTATAAGGCTTTATATCTAGTGCTATTTCAAATTAAATAATAAGGTCACAAATATTAGAAATACCAAAATATTTGCCACCGATCTAACTGTGAGATTCAGGATAATTTTCAAAGGCTCCAGTAAGGTTGTGAGTGCCTCCATTTATATTCTGCTTGAGTATTTAAAACCATTTAAAACCACCTGTTTGTGCATTCAGTTTCTCATGTTGCACACATAAATGTGAGTTTTTGCAAGCAAAAACAGATGCATTCCTAAAATGTGTCAGCACATTTTCAAAAGCCTACTGAAAATGTGTCCTCATATGTCTGCAGACTTTGTTATAACTTACATCAGTGAGCTGTATAAATTGGTTTCTTGAATATCCATTAATGCAAATTACCAGGCCAGGAAAACATCACACAAAGATCTGTAAAATCTCACAAAATATAACATCTTTCCTAGGAAGGAGATAAAAAGAACAAAGTTATGTTAGCATTTTTTATCCTAAGGTCATCTTGGAAGTAAATGTGGCTTATTTTAAAAAGTGCATCTTTCTCTATGCGTAGATAGTACTTTCCCTCTTACCCACAAATTCACCAGCTGACGTTGGGTAAGGAAAATATATATATATATACACTTTCATTGTTAAAAAAGTATGGAAAATATCTTTCCATTAGTCTTATTATAAATAAACAAATTCAGGAAAAAAAAGTGGAAGATTGGGATATGGAAGGATGATTAGTTCTTTGGGGCAAAACATCTCTTAGAATGTATTGCAGAAGTTTCAATTATGATAGAGAAAATGAAAAGCAAGGATAGTCAAGCTGTAAATACCATTTGTCTTTCCTTAGTAAGTAGTTTTCATACAAGGTCTTTTTGGTCTAAACCTACCTAAATTGCTACTAGTACTAGCAGGGAAAAAAAGTTACCAATTCCTACAAAATTCACTAATAGATAAACAAGATGGGTTTGACTGTGCCTTTCAATCTCCAGTGGCAAGCAGGAGCATACCACTTGCCTCACTCTTGTCTCTGAATCCTTGCTCCACCAAATTCCTGAAGAAAATTATCACATCTCTCTTTTTTCTTCCATATTTTTGTGTTATTTTCTACTGCATCTTTACATTCTATCTTTAAACAGATGCAGTATCATATGAGTTCTTTTTATTTTTTTTCCAGTTATAATATCTGAGATGGTTATTTTTATTTTTTTTCAAATGTAGTATCTGAGATGGTTAATTTTATCTGTAATCTCAGCTTGGCTACAGGATGCACAGATATTTGATTAACATTATTTCTGGGTGTATCTATGAGAGTGATTCTAGATGGCATTAATATTGGAATAGGTAGATAAAATAAATTAGATCGTCTTCCCCGTTGTGGATGGGCCTCTTTCAATCCATTGAAGGGCTGAATAGCATCAAAAAGCTGAGTAAGAATTATCCTTCTATATCTGACAATTTTTTTGCTGGGACATTGGTCTTCTCCTACCTTCAAACTCAGACTTGAGCTGGAACTTACAATGGCCGTTCTGGGTCTCTAGCTTGTGAACTGAAATCTAGGGACTTATCAGCCTACATAATTGTAAGTCAGTTTTTTTTAAAATAATAATTTCTGTTAAACTATTAAGAGAGAGATTAGACAGCCAGATAGATAAATATAGATTCTATTGCTTCTAATTCTATTTTACTAAAGATTTTGGTACTAAAAAGTGGTTCTAGAGAAACAGAATGTTAAATCTGAGTTTGCTTAATTGATTCTGGGGTTTGTGAATTGGCTATTTAACTAGATTTAAAAATACTGACTCATGGTGGCTCACGCCTGTAATCCCAGCACTTTGGGAGGCCGAAGCAGGTGGATCACGAGGTCAGGAGATCGAGACCATCCTGGCTAACACGGTGAAACCCCGTCTCTACTAAAAATACAAAAAATTAGCTGGGCGTGGTGGCGGGTGCCTGTAGTCCCAGCCACTTGGGAGGCTGAGGCAGGAGAAGGGTGTGCACCCAGGAGGCCGAGCTTGCAGTGAGCTGAGATCGCACCACTGCACTCCAGCCTGGGTGACAGAGCAACACTCTGTCTCAAAGAAAAAAAAAAAAACTGATTCCTCATTTTCTAGTAGAGTACTGATAGTCTATAGTATAATATGGCAATAAAGATATACCAAGTATCTCTGTTGTATACTCCTAATCAACCACTTGGAAGAAGAAAGGAACTGGGTCACTGGATATATGACACTTTCAAACATTTTTAGGAAATTGACAAATATAATGAGCTTGGCTGGCCTCTCTTAATGTTGCTGGACAAAGTGGTAAAATAAAAAGATGAGCTCAGGAATTTCAATTTCCAGCTCAAGTGCTGCATGAATAACCTAAAACCTTCTATGTGTGCTCTGAAGGAGACCCCTCTCTCCTGCAGGCACACAATCTCATTCTGTAACTGGCTGAATTTCAAGCTGAAGTTCCAGCATTGCAGAGTGTCTACTATTGAAGTGAGGGCATTCAATGGAAAAAACCAAGATCTTGTAAGTAGAAATGGGGATGTGTGGGAAGATCTTGATAAAGCAGTGGACACTGAACCCCTAAATTCTAATGACTCTTTCTCCCTCCAGTGGAAAATGCCTCTCAACCTACCCACTCTCAGTGATAGAAGCTTCCTCTCCACCCCAACCTAAGAGGATTAACCACTGCATTGCCTGAGGGAACTATAACAGCCTTCCCTGAGGAAGCTGCCATGCAAGACAACGCTGATTTTCTTCAGAATCCACTCACACTAACCTTTATTGCTTCTAGACTTATAGGTAGACTCAAGTCCCATCAGGGTCCTGAAACTGAGGTAAAACGTGTGAACCATGAAAAGGTGCACTGCACACCAAATTACTTGAATTTTCTTATTTATAGAGCAGAAATCTGGGGAACATGTATGTGAATGAATGTTATGGGCCTGGGCTATTGGTGGAAGGAAAATCAAATTTGAATGGAATGAACTTATTGATATGGTCTCACTAAGCAGATATTCTGCATTTAATGTGGAAGCTCAGGGATTTAAAAAGGTTTCTAACAATTTGTTTGGTTGATTGGCTGACGTATAGACCAAAAGATGGTCTGCAGCAAATGAACTGGCAATGCTGGACTGCATTGGTTTAGTGTAGAGAAAAGAATTCAAGAAGATTAGAATGTTAGAGCAGATGTTTCATTTAAGACTTACTCACCCACACTAGGGTGGGTCCATACCTAAGGTCCATACTGTTCACCATGACTGGAAGAAATACATTTGTGAGGGAAGACTAGACATCCTTGAAGAGCTCTATTATTGTTCTTCTCTTTAGTTCAGGTCTTACCGTGATTGCAGTCACTGAACTGGAAAATCTAAATGCAATGGGAGTAATTGAATCCTGTGGTGTAGGGAGCAAGTAGCGGAACTTACCCACCAAAGGAAAGGTGGGCGTGGTTAGTGTAATGGACAGCAGAGTCAAAACACAGTCAGAATAGCCTGACTCCTGCAGCATACGGCATTGGCTAGTTGATTAAGATGTAATAGAAAAGAAAAGGGTAAGAACCTTAGTAAATTCTCACTTGATCTGTATAAGAAGTTTTATGTCTAGTGAACAAAGTCTACACCAAATAATAAAAACAGAGAGTCTCAGCCCCACATTGAATTTCCAGACTTGGAACAGTTTTAGAGCCTGGCTCCCCTTAAAAAAGAATGCTCGTATGCTCTAAAAAATGTATAATGTCAATCTTCCCTCCAAATTCCCCTAAAAGAGTCTATGGCCTTTAACCAGAATAACTGTGCATTGGGAAAAGGAAATAATTCAGACCCTTTTCAGCCTACTTAATATTCTGAACTGGTACTAATTCTAGGAGGCCCAAAATGTCACTGTGATCCACCAATCAGAATGAGGGCTTATAGAGGTCAAATGATCAATGGAATTTTAGCTCAAGTTCATCTTATATTTGACTCAGTGGGTTCCCAAACTCATCCTGTGTTTTTTCCCCTGGTTCCATAATGGATAATTGAAATAGATATCCTCAGTAACTGGCACAATCCCTTGAATTATGAAGTGAGGGCTTTATGGTGGGAAAGAACAAATGCCGCACTTAAAACAAACAAACAAACAAACAAACAAACAGGAAACCAAAAGAAATACTGCATCCTGGAGAAATTGCAGAGATTAGTGCCACCATCAAAAACTTGAAAATGCAGGGGTGATGATTCCCATCATATCCATTGAACTCACTTATTTGTATTTGGCCTGTAAAGTAGGTGGATCTTAGAGAATGACAGTAGAATATAATAAGCTTAACTAGGCAGTGACTTCAATTGCAGCCACTGTACCAGATATGATTTTATCGTTTAAGCAAATTAACACACCCCTAAGTACATGGTATGGTGCTATTGATCAGGCAAAGATTTTTCTTCATACCTGTTAGTAAATACCACCAGGAGCAATTTCCTTTCAGCTGCAAGGCCAACAATACACCTGTCCAGTCCTACTTCAAAGATATAGCAACTTTCAAGTCTTATGTCATAATTTAGTTCACAGAGATCTTGATTACCTTTCCCTTCCACGAGATATCACATTGATTCCTTATAATGATATTCTGCTGGTTTGGACCTAGTGAGCCAGAAGAAATAACATCTCTAGACTTATTGGTGAGACATTTGCATGTCAGAGAGTGAGAAAATATTTTGCCTGATAAATTCAACAAAAATTTAGGGGATTTCTATGTCAGTAAAATTTCTAGGGATCCAGTGGTGATACATCAGAATCAAGATATATTTTCTTGTAGGCTTATTTAAAACAGCTCCTTTTTTGCATCTTCTTTTCATCAGGTTGTCTTTAGATTTTTCATCCTTGTTCCAAAACATTTTTTGGGTCTTTCTTTTGGGGTATAACTTGGTATGTCAAGACACAACCAACAAAGAGGCACAGCATCTAATGGTCCTTTCTAGATTTTGGAGACAATATATTCTCATTTTGATGTGTTACTCAGGCCCATTTACCAACTGACTTGAAAAGCTGGTTGTTTTGAGTGGGGCCCAGAACAAGAGAAGGCTCTGCAATGGGTCCAGGCTTCTGTGTGAACTCCTCTGCTTCTTGGGTCTTATTATCTAATAGATTCAATGGTGCTTGAAATGTCAGTGGAAAATAGGGATGCTGCTTGTAGCCTTTAGCAGACCCGTATATTTGTATCACGGGACCTTTGAATTTTGGAGCAAAGCCCCGCCATCCTCTATGAATAACTACCCTCCTTTTGAGAAACAGCTCTTGTCTACTACTAAGCCTTAGTAGAAGGTGAACACTTAACCAGGGCCACTAAGTTACTAGATGACCTTAGCTGCCTACCACCAAGTTTTGACTTACCAAGCCAAAAAGTTGAGCATGCATAATAGCACTGCTCTATCATCAAGGGAAAGTGGTATATACATGATCTGTCCTGAGCAAGTCCTAAAGGCACAAGTAGGTTAGATGAAGAAGGCCCAGATACTCATGATTCCCACTTCTGATACACAGCCTTTTCTCTCCTAGTGTGCATCTATGGCCTCAAGAGGAGTTCCCTATGATCAGTTGACAGAGGAAAAGAAGTCAGGCCAGATGGTTCTGCAAGGCATACAGACATCGCTCAAAAACAGACAGCTGCAACACTACAGCCCTTCTCTGTGACACCCCTGAAGGAGAGTGGCAAAGGGAAATTCTCCCAGTGGGCAGAACTTCAAGCACTGCATCTGGTTGTCCACTTCGCTTCAAAGGAGAAATGGCCAGATACAGGATTATATACCCTCTTGAGGTTGGCGGTGGGGGTGGGGGTGGAGAGTCTCTCTTCTCAAACTTCTGTACTATTGGGCTATAACTAAAATTGACAATAAGTTCATAAAATATTTATTGAATGTAATCATTTAATTAATTTAGCTCAAATTTCCTTTTATTTTCTGACTTCAATGAGTAGTTTTACCACTTTGGTCTATAACATTCTTTTATACATTTTAAATGTTAAATTCTATTAATAATTTATTATTGTTTCAGTTTATTCTAGAAATCACAGAGGCCTACAGTTTATAAATGTTTACTCACTGTACTAGCTTGATTATCACAGAGCAATAATTCTTAAAATGGTACCTACAGCAGTACCTGCAAACTTGTTAGAAATACAGATTCTTAGGGTCCCTTGCAGATCTACTGAATCAGCAATCTGTGTTTTAAGAAGCCCTTCTGGCCTGGCATGGTGGCTCACACCTGTAATCCCAGCACTTTGGGAGGCCAAGGCAAGGTGGGCAGATCACCTGAGGTCAGGAGTTCAAGACCAGCTTGGCCAACATGGCAAAACCTGGTCTGTACTAAAAATATAAAAGTTAGTGGGGAGTGGTGGTCTCTGCCTGTAATCCCAGCTACCCAGTAGGCCGAGGCAGGAAAGTTGCTTAAATCTGGGGACAGAGGTTGCAATGAGCCGAGATAGGGCCCACTGCACTCCAGCCTGAGACTCCATCTCAAGAAAAAAAGAAGCCCTCCTGGAGATTCATTCTGGTGCAGACAAAACTTTGAGAACAAGTTCCCTAGACACACTGATTGCTATGGGAATTGTTTATTGACAGAATGTTCTGAAGTGAAACCTGTGGAGAAGTGAGGAAGAGCAGCATGGCAAACATGTGAGTTCAGCTCAAGTCTAGCCACAATCTGATTTTCTGCTGCATCAATGAATCAAAATTTGAGGCAAAGGAATAGGACTCTTGTTATTCCTAAATTACTATACTGCTCCCAGAGTGAAGGCGTGCCCTTCAGGTATTTCTGCATAAGATAGCTCTAGTATACCCAAGACAATTCCCAGAATGGTGCTGTCATGAGCTGTTAGCTTCCAGCTCTCATAGCAGTTTGGCTTAGATTCATCACTCAGGGATAGCATAAGAAAGACATGAGTGGGGCACAAAACTGTCCTTTACACATTTTATCTGAAATTTTTCTCAGAGGGAGAGGGAGAGAATTTGGTTTTTATGCATATTTTCCTTTGGAAAACAATAAAAGAACATTTCATCCACAGACAGTAAAATTCAGAGATAAAAATTTCCAGTGCCTTCAAGATAAGTTTAATTAGTCCTTCAATCAGGTGAGTAATTTGCAGCCTTTCTCAACATTTTCTTTAATTCTTGCCAATCCATTTTATCCTGAGTCTTAAAACCAAAAGGTTTTTAATTTTTTAATTTAAAATATTTTTATGAAATGACCTCTTGACCACATAATGAATCTATCCTCTTATCTATTAATTCCTTCAAATCCTGGGTATTTTAAATTGCTCAAACCCTATTTGGTCTTGAAGATTATACTGTTACTCATGATTTTACTCCTAAAAGTTGATAGTATGTTCATTGTAGAGTCATGAATTAAGCCATAATCCTAAATAAATTGCTCAATAATAATTTAAGCTTCTGAAGGTTTGATTAGGAATGCTAGCGGATTATAAAAAGAATGCTGATGACCAAGTATCTGGGGACAAAAAGCAATGTCTTCAAACTCTTTTTTGAAGCATCTATGTTTGGAAATTAATATTAAATGTTTTTCAGCACATTCACTTTAGAAAGAAAATGAAAATACTAAAATTATTTCCCAATAACGATTTAGGCACCATTTAAATAATTTTACAAATAAGCATAGGCATATTGCAGTGCCTTGTATTAATTTTTAAAACATCTCTCAAAGAGTTAAAGGACATTTCTTAATTTGAAGTTAGTTTCTATTGATGTAGAGAACCAGAAATTATATAATTCTTCTCCTATATTTGTAGGTCCATGCCCCTCCCTTACCCCCTTCTAAAATAGCTACATTGAGTCTCTGTTTTAAAAATGTATATATATATATATAGACTTGTTTTTTTCCATAGTCGGAATCAAGATGTATTTTCTTGTAGGCGTATTTCAAAGGCCTCCTTTTTTTGCATCTCTGTCTTTTCATCATGTTTTCTTCAGGTTTTTCATCCTTGTTCTAAAACTTTCCTTGCCTCTGTCTTTTGAGATATAACTTGAGGAAGATTGAAGTAAAATTATTTTAGACATAATTCTGTCTCTTTACTTCCTTGATTTCTCTCAATATCACTTGTCTTTTTACCATAAAGTGTAGCCATAGAGTTTTCCTGCGTTGTTGCTCATTTTTGCCACTCTTTCTTTTTTTCCCAAATCCATGTTAGACTCCTTGTTCCCCTGTTTGAGGTGGTATACAGGCTTGCTTTGACCACGTGCGTTGGAAAGAGAAAATTAACTTAAAACATGAACTCAAGAAATGAGAGATGTAGCAGGTTCCTGAAACTCTCCATTCCCTATATCCAAGCTTTCTCATCTGAATATTGAGGATAGAAAAGCTGTTTGTGTCCCACTCAGATTCCTCTTTTATGGCCAGTGCAGACACAGTTCCCCCTTTTCCTTAGAGAACATCTCTGTTGATGGCAGCCCCCTTTTCCAGGAGGCTAACCACCCCATATCCTTACCCTCTTCCTGGGTGCACCCAACAAGCCAATGACAGATAGGTGAATACAGAAGGCTGATCACTTACCTGTAGAAACTGCAGCTCTGGTAGAGATTTGTGATCACCCTGTAGATTAGGCCAAGGATAGACTTACCTGAGGCTGTATCTTTCCTCAGTTCATTCTCCTTTTCTATCCTGCCTCCCCCACTACCTTTACCAAATTCCTGTCTCAGGCTCTGCTTCTAGGGACTCTTACCTAAAAATGATGCTTCCAGGAGTCGTTCTAGGAAGCAAACATTAAGCATGGGATTCTGGAGTTGGATCACTTATGGGTCAGCAGAAACAAAAATGCTATCATTGGTGGTAGATGAAGTATTGATAGATTTTGGCAGTGTAATTGCTAAGATTTTCTCCTGTGGTGAAAAATGATGGTAAACAGGTAGATGAGTGTGTTCTGGCTTGCCTAATGTCTCTGGCCTCTTAGAGACAGTGGAGAAATAGTATTTATAAGGGTTGGAGTTTGGGTGGCTGTTGCTAAAAATTAAGAATGCTTGAAGGCAGAAAATGACAGGCTCAGGGAAATCAATCATTAATTTACGTCCTGCTAACAGAGCTGAAAACCAGGCATTGTGTCATCACTGAATTCAAACTAGTATAATATAGTAATTACTTATATTGGTAAATAAGCCACCAAAAATAGTTTAAGTTATGCTATGTATTCTGTGTTTAAGGGTTCAGGTAAGTGCAAAATGTAGTACAGACTGCTTGCAATCTAAAATCTTAAATGTTCCTGCTGAAAAATATGTAGAAGGTATTTGTCAAATGTGAATGCATGTTGTGTTCTGAGTTTTAAATGCCCATGTTGTCTTTATTTTGAAGAAAGTAAACGAATGGTGAATATTTTTTATAACTAAGCATAATATGTGATATCATTTAATTTTCTCAAGCATTGTAATGACCATTTTACAGAAGAGTAATATAAGACAAAGACAGGTATGCACAAAGTTTCTAAAGGTCATGGACAATAGCAGTAGAGAGCTAGAACTCAAAATTAAGTCCTGATTTCAATAAATGCTATGTTGTTTTTCTATATTGATGTTAGCTATACATAGTAGTCTCCTTTTTTGAATGGCTGAGGAATTTTTCAAGATTATAGTTTTTATTGTTTTTCTTTGTTGGGCCTGGAATAAATGTGTAGACTGCATAATTTGGAACTCACAGTGTAGTATAGGAAAGACTGTCATAAATAGTCTGAAAAATTAATCAGAAAATAAAATCAGATATGAGCAATACAATCCTTCAGGCTAAATATGACAATGATCTTGGTGTAAACCTAAGATGTGTCTAGACTTGGAGGTAGAGGTGTCCTCTTGGGCCCATGCAAGTGTTCATTTGCATTTAAAGTGACGGGTTGCCTGGAAAATAAATCACCTAAGGAAAAAGAAATTGAGGAACATGAGATGTTTAAGGATAATGTGAAGACAGGGCTGTAAAGGGGAGGAAATTAAACTCTGCTTTGGTCTGCTGTAAGGACTTTTGGGTCCAGAATATGCAAATTTACACAAATAATACTAAGTAAAGGGAAATTTTACTGAAGGGATTCACATAGACTGGAAACAAAGTCATTCAGAATCAGATACAGCTCTAAGCTTATGCTACAATCTCAAAAAATACCTGTAAAATATATTTATATGCTCTTTTTTTGGCTCATTATTTTCTCCCCAATTCCTTTCAGAATCCCTTATCCAAACTGATTGGCTTAGTTCATTGGTTAGATGCTTAATGAACAAAGCGTTTTTTTCAGGGTAACTGACCTGTGACTTGCATATGGATCAGATACTCCAACTGATCCAACAAGTGGCTATCTTTGCACAAGGGTGTTTTTTTTTTTTTTTTTTTTCTGATATCCCTAAGCAAAGCTATTGTAAAGGAATGGTGAACATTTTTTATAACTAAGCATTATATGTAATAGCATTTAATTTTCTCAAGTAGCCCACAAAGGCAGGTTCTATTGTAATGACCATTTTACAGAACGATAATATAAGACAAAGAGAGGTATGCACAAAGTTTCTAAAGGTCATGGACAATAGCAGTAGAGAGCTAGAACTCAAAATTCAGTCTTGATTTCAGTTGAAGTCAGTTTCAGCTATAGTTTCTGTTTGGTTGGTTGGGATTTTTTTGGCAGCAATATGACTGAGACATCTAGTATGCAGATTATATTATTCTAATATTTTGATGATTATATAATTTATCATCAAAACTAGCTCACTTTTGAGGATGAGATGGGTGATCTTAATAATTACATTGAAACAACAGAAATAAATCAAGACTCTCTCTCAGATAAACTAGAATGTGAAGTCAAATTTCACAAGGCACAGACTCCTTTATTCTTCCTTCTGCTGAAGTTTGAGGCAAATAAATGTCACATCTATTTTTTGAGAGTGCTAATACAACATGGGGATCATCCATGTTAATACCTGAGCCCAGGCCAGTGGCATCAGGACTTGGAGCAATTTCAGGTGAATCCATAGACCTACATTCCTGACATCACTAAGATATTTTATTGTGTTTTGACAGACAGCAAAATCCTGGACAGTAAGCATTATTAAAGAAGTTATATACAGGAAAGGAAGAGTGTTTCTAAGAAATTTCCTAGTAAATTCAGGGTGCCAGTTGTTTATTATTATAAGTGGGACCTCAAAACTTTCTTTGTCCCCATTTCCTGTTGGTATTTGATAATAGAATGACAGGTGGTTAAAAAACTAAGTTTTGTAAAATTTGAAGCAATTCATAGAAAATCAGTAAGATTCAGAAGAGAAGCAAATTCTTAACTGTATGGTCTTAGTCAAATCACAAAACTCTGGATCTCAGTAGCCTCAATTAAAAAATGAACTCCTTTAATAAGTCTGAAAATATTTACTCTTGTAGGCTAATAACATGATAAAGAAGTAATTAAATTTTTGGTAAAACTGATTCTTATGAATGAGACCAAGGTCACATTTGGAGTTATAATTTACAATTTATGTTAATCTAGTTCCTCCAGAAAATAAACACAGAAAAGGATTCAGTGCTCAAGGATTTTATTCAGCAAAATGCTTTGAAAGAAAATAAGTCTGGGAGTGCTACTGGACAACAATGCAAGTCTTGACTCAGAGAGGAGGGAGGGAAGGAAGTTTGGTAGTGGTGTCCTAGATGGCCATACATTCTAAAGAAGTTAACAAGGCACTTCAGGAGAATGCAAGATAGATGCAGCCAACAGAGAAATCCTGTGCCTTCCGGGAGCAGATATAACATAGTATAGTATCCCACTGAGCTCAGACATGTGCTTGAAGTAGCCCTTGAGAAATGTGGGTTTAGTGCTAATGTGGAAATAGTTTTAGAAGCTTTGCCACAACTTCTAAGTTGTGGAGGTCTGCTTCTTCGCAAAAGTTCAGAATTAGTTTTCTCTGTTTTTTCTGAAACTTTCTTCCTGAGGGGAACCTCAGAAGAAGAAACTTATTGGGATAAATTAGTTTTCATTTCTGCACTTGAATTCCGAGCTATACATGGTACTCATCTTCTTCCTCCCTTACTACTCATTTTAAATTCCCCTCAATCTTAGTGATCACCTGAGCAGGTTCGGGTGGTTTACCTGGTGTTACCTTCGTTACTAAGGTGTTCATACCCTTGATGATGGTACCAGTCTCAGTTCTGAACCTGTCCATTCAGTTATAATAGGGTGAGGGATTACCAGGAGGTGACCAAGTAGATCTTCTGTGTTTAATTTGTTTTCCTGTCCTCTTTGTGTAAAAAAACGCCCTAAAATATGCCTACTCTTTCTATTAGGGCTAGTTACTTTTGCCAGGATGGTGACTGTTCTTGCTTTCCTCTCCCTGTTAACAGGATGCCAAAGTGCCCTGAAAATAGCTCTAAATTTTAGGTCAGTGGGACCCTTACTGTATTCACTGGTAAACGTGTGCTTGTTTGGAAACGAGGACATCCAACCCTACAGAGTGCAAAGTTGAGAGGACACAAGTCACAAAATCCCCAATTAGGTCATCAGAGCTCGCGATAGGAGAAAATACTCCATCTTCTACCTGGACAATGTATCCTTCCTATTGGAAACATAGAGCAAAAAGAGTTCTGCAGTATAATAAATATACTTTGTTCTGAAGGATGTCACCTTATCCTTTCAGATGTGGTTTTAGTCTCACTTTTGAACACCATTGTTGTGTTTTTTGAGCATGGTGCAGTATAAGATGCAACCACTGAATCCCAAAGTTATGGACCCACTTCCACGTCTCTTATGTATCCCCTAATCAGATGTTGTGCTTTTTGTGATTCTGTACCTATGGACCAAGCATTCCATAAGCTCCTAGATATTAGTGCTTCCCAAAGCTTCATAGGTTGGAAAAGCAAATTTATGCACAGAACAGGTATCTAATCCTATCAGAATGGACACCTGGCACTTCTGGGACAGATGGCAACCAGTGTGGAAAACTTGCCAAAAAGTGGCTGATTAGTCACCTAGAGAAATAGTGCCTTATTGGAGCTAAACTGTTGGTCTCCATTGCTGACAGGATGAACACTTGCAATATAATAATCTCATGAAATAGAATCCACTGGTATCATTCTAGCCTTTCATAATACATGCATCCCATATGCTCTCTTTACTCAGCTTCTTTATTTCCTCTTCTACCATTTGTAGGGCATTTTAAAACTTTTGAGAGCCACCTGAAATCCTTGTTGGGAGTTTAAATGCCATGTATTGAGAAAGTGCCCACATGTCAATGAATTCTTGCCTTTCCTGTCAGAAATTTTGGGTCCCTTGATCAAGCATCATTAAAATCCAATCCACGCTCACTACCCTCAGTCATGGCAGTGTATGCCAGCTAGTTCTTGCAATTCTTCAGAAATACAGTCTTTTGTCTTCTTTATCAGGCTGAGCAAGTTCCCAGAGAAGTTGTACTAAAATTTTTCGTTAGTGTTTAGCCTGGCAGCCAGGAGAGCCTGTGGAGGCAGCTCCCAAGGCTGACATCTGTTGCCTTTGTAAGAGTGGCTTCTGAAACTTCTTTCATCACAGCTAGCTCTTATTATAGAAAGTGGTTCTTTTTACAGGCTCAAAACGTCCAGAGTAAGCTGAACAGTCAACATCTTCAGAGACAGCCCGATATATTTCCTGTTCCATGTTTTCATGAACCCAGGTTTACTCCACAAGGGCCTGACACCACTACAAGCCACTACACACCACTGCACCACTACAAGCAGTACTTAACAGAAGTAGTACATAGGTTGATGCAAAAGCAATTGTGGTTTTGGACTGTGAGTTTTAAATCATTATAACTGGAATCAAACACATCTTTATTAATAAAAATAGGAACTATTACAATCAATGCATTTTTGCCAATGAGAAATATGTTTATTCCTGTAGTGTAAAAATCCATGCTTACGGATTTGATGAACTCTTGGAAAGCCTTTTCTGCCTTAGTTTCTGCATTCTGCTGATTGAGGAAGTGTTTTCCCTGCAAAAAGTCTTTAAGATGCTTGAAGAAGTAGTAGTCAGTTGGCGAGAATATAGCAGGCGAGACAAAACTTCGTAGCCCAATTTGTTCAACTTTTGAAGCATTGGTTGTGCGAAGTGCAGTAGGGCCTTGTCTTGAAGAAGAACTGGGCCCTTCCCATTGACCAATGCTGGCTGCAAGTGTTGCAATTTTTGGTGCATCTCATCAATTTGCTGAGCATACTGTTCATATGTAATGGTTTCACCTGGATTCAGAAAGCTGCAGTGGATCAGACCACCAAACAGTGACCAGGACCCTTTTTTGGCACAAGTTTGGCTTTGGGAAGTGCTTTGGATCTTCTCTGTCCAACGACTGAGCTAGTCATCGCTGGTTGTCGTATGAAAGCCACTTTTTATCGGAGGTCACAATCTGATTGAGAAATGGTTCATTGTTGTTGCATAGAATAAGAGAAGATGAAACTTCAAAACGATGATTTTTTAAAAATTTTTAGTCAGCTCATGAGGCACTCAAGAGCTTTTTCACCTTTCCATTTTGCTTCAAATGCTCAACGACCTTAGAATGGTTGATGTTGAGTTCTTCAGCAACTTCTCGTGTAGTTGTAAGGGGATCAGCTTCGATGATTGCTCTCAATTGGTCGTTGTCAACTTCCCATGGCTGGTCACTAAGCTCCTCATCTTCAAGGCTCTTGTCTCCTTTGCAAAACTTCTTGAACCCCGCTTCACTGTATGTTCGTTAGCAGCTCCTGGGTCGAATGCATTATTGATATCGCCAGTTGACTTCGCTGCTTTATGACCCATTTTGAACACGAATAAGAAAATCGCTCAAATTTGCTTTTGTCTAACATTATTTCCATAGTCTAAAATAAATATAAAATAAACACCAAGTAATAAGTCATTAGCAAAAAAAAAAAACAAGAAATGTGCATTAAAATGATGTATAACATAACCACATTTATTTAAGAATGCATTCCAATATCAAACTGCAATTTCAACAATGCAAAAACCTCTTTACTCTTGCACCATATACTATATATAACTATACAAATACGTGTAGTATTTGTATAATTATATATTATATATATGGCATATCCAAATATGCTATATCTACATCTATACTTAATCCCGATACTTCTTTTGTTTATCATACAGAAGCCCAGGCAGGACCCATGTCTGATGGCTGGGAAGGCCATCAGACCTCAAAGCAAGTCTGACCCTGAGGAAAGAATGAGGGAAAGAAAGTTGTGTGAAAACATCTTAAAGGGTTGTGGGTTTGTGCAGTCTAAGGACAGTTTGGCAAGGATGCCATGGGACCCCCAGGGCAAAGTCAATCCTTAGAGGAGGCTCAGTTTCCCCAGCAATAGGGCTGCTTTAGTTTCCTAACTGTGCCTGTTCATTGCTGGGAGCAAGCCTGTGGGAGGAATGTCCTCAGTGCAGAAATGCTCAATGAACTTCTTAGTACTACAGTTGGAGCCTTCATCAAATACCCTCCGTGTGCTTTCATGATTGTGAGGGGCATTCTCATAGCCACCAGAAAATTATTCTAGGGAAAAATTTTACAGCCATGAGGTGTGCAATGACCAGATGAAGACTAGGATTAGTAATCAAGCAATTAAGAAATAACTAATTTTTTAATGAAAGAATTTTTTAAAAAAGAACATAAAGAAGTCATAAAATATCATTATTCACACCTGATATGTTTTGGGTCTGTGTCCCCTCCCAAATCTCATTTCCAATTGTAATCCTCAATGTGGGAGGTGAGGTTTGGTGGAAGGTGATCGGACCTGGGGGATGGATTTCCTCTTTGGTGCTGTTCTTGTGATAGTGACTGAGTTATCATGAGATTTGGTTGTTTAAAAGTGTGTAGCCCTCCCACCGTCTCTTCTTTCTGCTCCAAGCATGTAAGACATGCCTGCTTTCCCTTTGCCTTCTGCCATGATTGAAAGTTTCCTGAGGCCTCCCCAGAATCCATCATGCTTCCTGTACAGCCTACAGAACCATGAGCCAATTAAAACTCATTTCTTTATATGACACAAATTTGAGTATTTCTTTATAGCAGTGCCAGAATGAACTAATACAGTACCCTTGTGCCCTTTGCATTTTAGTAATTTATGTGTCATGATAAATCAGTAACTCATCAAGGAAGTAAGGCAAGTTCTTATTCCAACCATAGGTGGTTTAACAGGCAATAGATATATTCTTCTGCCTGTTAAATCATGTGTATGTGTATACACAAATGTATGTTTCTGTCAGTTAAACCATATTATCAGAATACAAACTTGTCTTTTCTCCATTTTATATATATATATATATATATACACACACATATATATGTGTGTGTTTATGTGTGTGTATCTGTGTGTATAAATCTTATTATATACATCTATGCATATGTTGATATACATGCATCTATACATAATATAAACATACACATATATACATTTGGATACATGTGCATATGTGTACTCAAACACAGACTATACATATATATACATGTACAAATGAACACATATACACACACACGCGCACATACTCACACCTGTGAGAGAGATGACTATAGCAGTTGTCATTAAATAGATATTTAGTAATTATAATGTTTCACTCATTCTTATTAAATTATTTATGTCATAATACTTATTTATCCTAAAGGAAGTGCTATGTCATATTTTCCTTGGAATCCATTATTTTCCATTATTCTGGGTCATCACTTTACCCATGCTGTAATGTGGAGAACAGTGATTGGGTATGTCCTTTCGTAAGCAACCTGGATAAATGAAAGAAGCCAAATAGTTTGCAAAGAGTTAGCAAAATGATATCCCATTGTAAAAGAAGAACTTAAAAATAAATGGCAATATTGTAAAGTTTATTATGTAATTTTGACTATGTTTCTGTAGTGATGTCTGTGAAAAGTACAAGGTTATATGTGTTTGGTATTAATATATGAATGTGTATATTTTCTACATGAATATCACTCTTAAATTTTATCAAAAATATTTTTTTGAAAAACAGGAATCTACATTTATTAGAGTTAGAAATAAAAAAAAATTATTTAAGAAAGTTGGTGTCCTGTAGTTTCTTTCTTTGTTTCTAAATATAAAACTCACCCTGAGAAAGATAGCTATGCCTGAGAACATGAGGACTAGCTAGAATTTCATGGCATAGCTGCAATAGGACCTTAGTGAGTATGTTGTTCTCCTAGCTTTTTGGATAACTTATTTTAAAAAGTAAATCAATAATAAACTGTGTCTGGTTCAGAATTAAATAACTAAAGTAATGAAAACAGAAATTGTACAGAACTACAAGATAGAATATAACAAAAATACAAAATAACATTATTTTCAACAGTATTAGTGATGTATGCTACTTTTCCATGGCTGTAACAGGATTTACAATTCAGAGACTTGTAATTTCCTGTTTCCTCCCCTTAAAACCATCCCGATTAGCCCACAATTACTATTACCAACACTTACTCAGGTTTAAAATAATTTTTTCCAGTTTTTCCCACTGGAGTTACAAACAATTTGAAATAAGGGACTCTGTCTTATTTATTGCTATATCCTCATTTCCCAGGATATTCCTCTCATACCTTAAATATTTTTCTAAGTGAAATAATAATGCAATATATTTTTAAATAGTGTTTTACCCCCACATCCTCTACATACTTCTATAAGTATTACATGGTGTTATCTTCTTTGATGTTTAAATGCATTGGTTCTAAATCTCCATCTAATTCAGTAGGGACCACATTCACACAACAAGTATTTGTAGCTTCTTGGGTTTGAGGGAAGGAACAGAGAGAGGTGCTATAAAAAATACCAAATATTTTTCCTAGCCCTACATGGATTCATGTTTTTGTTTATGCCTAATAGGTTTATTTTCTGAATCATCTATGCAGGTGATGACATATAAAAGCAATTGTTAAAGACACGTGCATAGAGAACTCAAAATTGAAGGGTGGATGACCAGTCAATTTTCTTCTTAGAGTTTATCAACCTAACATGTTAAAGGTCCTCTCTTTAACATTCTGTACCATTCTCCTTACCTTTACATTACCTTTAAATTTTTGTACAAAGCAATGTTGCCATATCTTACATTTTACTTCAAGAATCTTAGGGAGTCATCACTTACACATGAAGATATTTTTCTAAACAATCACATTTGGTACCCAAGTGGAGGTCTTGTGAAACTTGACAAAATTTCTCCTTCAATGTATAGAATTCTACGTAGCATAACATCTTCTAATTCACTTCCAATGTTCATGGTATTGAGTTCCCACAATTATTTGAGAACCAGTAGATATTTATTCACAGAAATAAGGAATATTCTTTGAATTAAATGACAGATTACATCCAGAATGTTGATGAAAATCGCCATATGCTTTACCCTAAGTAAGGAATACACTTTACTCAATGTTTTTCTTTCAAGTACCCAAATGGAGGTAAAATATATAATGTAACATATGTTATTAAATATATATCATGAAATATACATATATAACATATATCAAATGAAAGTTTTATATACATGTAGAATGTCCCAATTATTCTATTTATATTGAGAAACAATTGCCTAGCATCACAACAGGCCCAAATACTATTTCATGATTATATAGCCATAAACTGATATATTGGACCTAAATATTCCATATGAAATGATATTAACAGAATAATTATTCACAAGATAAGAAAAGTGAAAAAGATTAATGAATCTGGGAATAAAACAATGGAAGCTACTCTTACACACTATCATGAACTCAGTTGGCCTTTTTTTGTTTCACAAAATAAGAGATGATACATGCTATATAACTAGAAGAGTTCGACTTCTCTCCCATAACTCAATCACCAAACTCTTGGCAGCTGTATTACAGATGCTACATATGAGTAACAGCTTAATTAACGTATTACTGACATGAAATGTACTCTATATATTTAAAGTGTATGATTTGATACATTTTGATATATGTAAACCTATGAAACAATCACTGCAATGAACATGTCCATCACCCTCAAATATTTCCTTAGGCTTACTTGTAATACTTCCCACCTGCACTTTCTAATTGCCTCCAATCGTTCCCAGGAAACTATTAATATGTTTTCTGTCAAGATAGGTTAGTTTACATTTTGTAGACATTTACACAAATAAAATCATATAAAGTATTCATTTTTATGTTGCTTCTTTCACTTAGCATAATTATTTTGGGATTTAGCTGCGGTGTTGAAAAATATATACATATATATGTGCATTCTGTTTTAAGAATGGGCATTTAGGTTTTTTCAGTTTTTTTGTTCTGTTTTGAGCATTTTGGCTACTACTTCTTAAGCTACTATAAACATTTATGTACAGGTCTTTGTTACCCACATATACTTTCATTTTACTTCAGCAAATAATTAAGAATGGAATAACTGGGTCATGTGCTGGTTATGTGTTTGTTTAAGGAAATGCCAAAATTTTTCCAAAGTGATTTAACAATTTGAATTCCCACTGGCATTCTATGAGTCCCGGTTCCTCCACATGTTTGCCAACAATGGTATGACAATCTGTTTAAATGTATCCATTCTAATAGGTGTGTAGTGGCATATTATTATGGTTTTAATTAACATTTTCCTAATGACAAAGTGGTATTCTGCTTATCTGCTATCTGTAGCTCTTCTATGGTAATGTATCTTCAAATATTTTGCTCATTTGTTTCCACTGAGTTTTGTTTTATCATTGAGTTTTGAGGTTTTTAAATATATTCTAGATACAACATTGTATATGTTATGTGTTAATTATTTTCTCCTAGTCTGTTTCTTGTCTTTTTATAATCTTAACATTGTCTTTCAAAAATCATCGTTTTTATGAAATTCAATAAGTGTAATTTTTTAAACTATAGATCGTATTTTGGTGTTGTATGTAAGAAATTTTTGCCTAACTCACGACCCTAAAGATTCTCTTCTAAGTTTCTTCTAGAAGTTTTATATTTTCAGGTGTTACATTTAAGCTTATGATTCATTGTAAGATATTTTTGGCATATAATGTGAAGTATCATTGAAGGCTCTTTTTTTCTTTGTCTGTTTCACATATGACTATCCATTTTCCCCAAACAATATGTTAAAAACATTATTCTTTCTTCACTGAATTGCTTTAGCATCTTGATCAGAATTCACCTGTCTACATATGTGTGGATCTATTTCTGGACTCTCTTCTGAACCTTTGACCTATTTGTCTATCTCTACACCAAAACCATCTTGTCTTTATTACTGATGCGCTACAATAATTCTTAAAATCAGGTAGCACAAGTACTCTCAATTTGTTTCTTTTTAAACCCACTTTAGCCATTTTATGTGCTTTCCATTTCCATATGAATTTTAGAATCAGCACATCTCATTCTTTAAAAAAAAAATAGCTAAATTTTTGTTTAGGATTGCATTGAATGTATAAATCAATTTTGGGAGAAATGATATCTTAACAATATTGAGATTTCACTACATAAGCACAGTACATTGTTCCAGTAATTTTGGTTTTCTTTGTAATATATTTAAACAATATTTTAAAGTTTTAAAGTTTTTAGTGGACAGATATCACATATTTTTTATTATATCTATTCTTAATATTTTACATGTGTGATGCTATTATAAGTGGTGTTTTAAAATTTCTGTTTCTAAGTGTTCATTGCTAATATTTACGATTATAATTGATTTTTGCATATTGATCTTACAGATTTAATAGGATATTCCATGTAGGTGATCATATTATCTCTAACGAAATACAATTACACTTCTTTTTCCAATCTGTATGTGTTTTATATCTTACACTTGCCTTGTTGTACTAATTAGAACTTTCAGTAAAATGTTAGAAAGAGGTGGTGAAAGCAGAACTCCTAGTCTCCTAACATAACATATGCTTATGTTAGTGGGGATAGCAGTCTTTCCTCACTAAGTATAATGTTAGCTACTGGCTTTTAGTAGATGACTCTCCTCAGGTTGAGGGAGGTCCCTATGTTCCCAGCTTCCTGAGAGGTTTTATCAAAAAATGGATGTTGGATTTTTCCAATGTTTCTTTCTGTCTCTATTGAAAACGTCATGTGGTGTTTTTTTTAATAGTCTTCTATTATGGTGAATTCTTTTTATTACTCTTCAAACATTAAACCAAACTTTCAGCTCTGGGGTAAACCTCATTGAGTCATAAAAGGCAGTCTTTTAATACATTATTGTATAGATTTGTTAAAATTGGTTTAAAATTTTGCCTCTAAGCTCATGTGTGATATTGAGCTATAGTTTTATTTATTTTTATTTTTTTGGTCATGTTTTTGCCTGGTTTTAGTATCAAGAAAAAGCTAGTCTCATAGAATTAGTTAAAAGTTTTCCTCGCCTTGATTTTCTGTAGAACTTTGTATAGAATGGATTTTTTTTCTCTTAAATGTTTGACGGAATTCACCTTAGAAGCAATCTGTGCCTGGAGTTTTATTTGTGGGAAGGTTCTCTAACTACAATGTACTCAACATTAAAAATAGGTTTATGACATTAAAAATGGGCATACTTGCAGTAATTGTTTCTTCTTGACCAAACTTTGGTAGTTTGTATTTTTAAGCATTTGTTCACCTTATCTCGGTTGTCAAATTTATTTGTATATTATTTTATAATATTAAATTATTGTTTTATTAATTTTTGAATAAGCTTCAGTAGTGTAATCTCTCCCA
Organism: Pan paniscus; assembly: GCF_029289425.2. NCBI lineage: Eukaryota > Metazoa > Chordata > Mammalia > Primates > Hominidae > Pan > Pan paniscus. Next base: position 114,225,454 of record NC_073254.2, read on the forward strand.
CTATTGAAATTGGTTGTTTTCTCTTTTTATGTTGATAAGTTTTGTTTCAATTTATTAATTTTTTGACTATTACAAATAGCCAGTGTTTGGTTAAATTATCTATTTTTTTTTGTTTTGCAGTTTATTAATTGCTGGTGTAATCTTTATTACCTTCTTTTACTGCCTATTTTGGGTTGAATTTGTTCTTTCAGTTATTTATTAAGGTGTAAGCTAAGAACTTTTTTTAACAGAACTGTTTAATGCAAAAGTCTTCATTCATATGCTATTTTAGCTGCATCTCAAAAATTCTAATATGCTGTATTTTCATTTTTATCCCATTCAGAATACTTTCTAAATTACCTTTTAATCCCTTCACTGACTCATGTATTATTTAAAAACGTCTTGTTTAATTTCTAAACACCTGGTGATTTTCTGTATATCTTTTCTTTATTAATTTCTAATTTCATTTTATTGTGGTAAGATAATATACTTTATACAATTACATTATTTTAAATTATTGTAAATTCATTAATGGTCCGTAAAACGGCATACCTTTTTATATCCACTTTCAAATTCACTGCAATGTGTCTAAATAATGAGACCCATATGTTTTTATTCCCAGAGATTTTATTTTTTCACTGTGGCCTAATAAATAGTCAAATTCTGTGAAACTTACATATCTGGTTAATGTGCCATTTTCTGACAGATGTTCTCACATTATGATTTTAGATTAATCAACTTTCTCCTGTAGAATTCTAGTCTCTGCCATGATAGGATAATGAACATATTATTTTCCTCTTCCTCACTTCTAGGAAAAATTGTCAAACTGCATTCACTATCTGAAGCAACATTTTTTTGAGGTACTGGAAAGAAGATAGTGTATGATTGCTGTCCACGAGAAAAAAAAAATAACAGAGGTAAGGACCATGTTTGCCCCGTTTTGGAGCATTCTGTGTATTATGATACTGGGACGTGGAATAAACATAGAAGTTTGCAGATTAGTGAAGTGGAAGTAACAAAATTTAGGCTATAGGGATTCTGAAGGAGGTTGTATCTGTGGTCAGGGAACTGGAGATAAAGAAAGTATATAGAGGGGAAGTGTCAGAAATTTGCATAAGTTTTTCTTGAATTTTGGCCAAATACTAAACACAATTGCAGATTAAGTCTCTGCGAGGTCTGAGTGAACAGCCACTGGGGGACTAAGAACTGAGTGGATATTTCATAGGTCACATGGTGCTCTCATTAGCCAGAGTGCAGATACATTTTTAAAAACACCAGGAATTTAGTTGAGAAAACAGAAAGACTATCCCTTAGGACAAGATTATTCTAATCTTAGACTAGATACTAGGATACTAAATGTATCCTAACAAAAGCTAAACAAAAACTGCATGAGGTCCAGCTGAATAATAGTAAATTAAACTACTTTCAAAACAAAATCAACACTCTTCAGAGGAAGTAACACAAGACTCTCATTAACGTAGCAGCATAATGTTCATTATATAATAATAATAAAATTAGACATTAAAATAAATAAAATGTAACCTGTAACCAGAGGAAAAAAATAGTAAACAGCAACAGACTTAGAAGTGACAGAGATCCTATTATTAGCAGATAAGGAGCATGAAACATCTATTACAGACACGTTCAAGAATATAAAAGAAGTCCCAGCATGATGGGTTGTTGAATGAAAACTCAAGTCAGAGACGGAAACTGCAAAAACCAAAGAACCAGATCAAAATCAAAGAATTGGAAAAAATAATATCAATGACAAATGTACTAGACGGGCTTTACTGCGGATTTCACAGCACACAGTACAGAAATAGTGAACTTGAAGACATTAATTAGAAATTATCCAAATGAAAGTGGAGACCGAAAAGAAATGAAAGGAACCCCATCAACCTGTGTGACAGTATCTAGTAACCTAACATGTGTTTATGTGTGTGTTTGTTCTAAAAGGGTTAATAAAACCCAAGAAGTCTAAACCCACATCAAGACATACTTAGGCATGTTATAGTCTACCTTCCAAAACCCAAAGACAAGAGAAATCTTGAAAGCAGGCAGATCAGTAAGATATCTTACATACAGAGAAACAACAGTATGACATCTATCAGAATGGAACAAGCCAGAAGACAATGCAGTAACAAGTTCTGATTTTTTTCAGAAGACTAAAACTGTATATTTAAATGTCTTTAGAATTAGAGTTAAAGGCATTTTTCGGATAAACAAAAGCTGAGAGTATTAATCATTAGATACTTAAAAAAAAACTTGGGTCTACATGATGAATCAGAGAGCACTGAATTGGTAAACATATGGGTCAACAAAATTCTATTTATTATTTCTTAGAGTTTTAAAAAGGCCATTGACTGATTACATAAAAAATGAAAACAATATATTATTTTGGGGTATATAGAACATGCAAGTAGAATGTATGACCAAACAGTAAAATGGACAGGAGCAGGGTAAGGCAGTGTATACTTTTGAAAAGTTTGTAAAATACACATAAAATAAATGATATTTATTCCAGGTTGACTGTGATGAGTTCTGGATGCTTACTATAATGCTAAAGAAATCACTAAACCAATGAACTACTAATAAATTCAGCAACGTGGGTAAATATAAAAAAAAAAGGTAAGTGAGAGAAATCAGAAACAAAGGAGCAGGCATTAAATCTTTCCATTTATTTGAAGATACAGGAGAGTCAAAACTGATTTGTGGTTGTAGAAATCAGCAAACTGGCTCTCTTTTGGGGAGACTGAACAAGGGATGGAGGGGATAATGAAAATATTTTGTATTTTGGAATAATGGAAATATTCTATATATTTAGAGAAGTGTAGATCACAGAGGCTACAGTTTCTCGAAATATATTGGACAGTACACTTGAAATTTATACCTTCTGTCATTTGAAAATACTACTTAAATACAAGAATAATGCTGTTTTAATTATGAACAAATTATATTAAGGGTTTTTGTTTTATTGCTCTATTGTTATTTGTTGAAGTTTCAGGTTGGTATGCCTCCTAGAGGACAATACTTTTATAATAATATAGATTTGTCCTGTCACCTTTAAAGATTTAATATTTATTTTTATTATCTCTGTCATTAGCTTAATCATGCTTAATTTTTGAACATATGTATGTTCCTTTATTTTTTATTAAAAGTGTTTTATATTTTCTTCAAGATATAAATAATACAACAAATATACAATTGCCCACCACTCAGCTTAAAGTAAAAAAAGAAGTTATCAATAAAGCCAAAGCTATTTATAGATTACATGTGAAGAAACTATTTTCCCATTCTGCCATGTATACTTTTAACTTTCTTTTTATTATCTGCTAATGTCCTATTTATCAATAATTCCTTTATAAATTATACTTTTCAAGTCTTGCTTAAGATCTACTTGCCTACTTTGGTCATAAACATATATATATTTTTTAAAAATTATACATAGTTATCCAAATCTCTTGTAATTAATTTTTGGTTTTGTTCACTATATGAATCTGATCATTTTTTCCTCATGGAAAACTGACTCAATATTATTCATTAATCAATCCTAGATCTTTCATACTTAATATTTCTACCTATGCATGTGTCTGTTTCACAGATTTTATCTTTACAATTATTTGCTTAATATCTTTAAAATTATTTGCTTAATACCATTATAGCTACAGCAGGATCGATTTGACTATTCTTTCCTGGCACATCCCCTTTTTTTCATTTTTAACATTTCTATATCCTTACATTGGAGTTCCTCTCCTAAATGGCAATAGCGAGATTTTGAGCTACATTTTAGTATTTTGCTTGATGTCCAATATGACATCATCTTTTAACCAGCAAGTTACATAATTTAGTTCAAATGGCATTACTTACACAGTTGAAATTATTTCTCATATCTCTTCAGAAAGCTCTTTACTCATGGTAGATTCACTCTTTATTAGCCTACAATACTTTCTAACACATTATTTAAAAGTTTATTTTTTAACATTTTTATAGAATTTATTACAGAAAAAGTAAAAGTATTTTTAAACTTCTCACTACAAAATTCTCAAATGTATACAAATGTATAGTGAAAAATTTATTTAATCCTCATCTACCCATCATCAAACTTCATCAGTTACTAACAATTTGTTAATCCTTCCTGCCCTCACCACCAGTAATTTTTATCTGCTTTTTGTATATTTTGCTGGAAGTTTATTTAAAAATCCAAGAAATTATACAATTTTGTCCATAAATAGTCTATTATACCACTCTACTGAAAGACTTTTCATTTTTTCGTAACCATATTGTCATTTTAATACTTAACAAAAATTTGCAATACTTAATGACACTGTGATCTCAAGATGCTTTTTACAATTGCTTTGTTTGAGTGAAGGGGCAAACAAAGTCCATATATTGGATTTGATCCTCATATTACTTTTTTATCTTTCTCTTCCTTTTTATAATGTTGATTTGTCAGAGGAATCAAGTCATATTTCCTATAGAAAGTCCCCTGACTTGACTGCCTCCTGTGGAACCCTCTCACTTTAGTATCTAAACTTTTTCATTTTGTGTTTATTTTCTACTCAGTTTTAATTCTACTGCCAGGATTTTTTTAAATGGAGGCTTTCTGTCAATTTGTTAGGAAGATGTTTGAGGTAATTAAAGCTGTTAGAGCAGCATTGTCCAATAGGAATATCTGAGTCATATTAACAGTCTTAAATTTTCTACTAACCATATTACAAAAACTAAAAAAAAGTGAAATTAATTTAACAATATATTTTATGTCATCCCCCATATCATAAGTAATGTCATTTTAGTTTGTAATCAGATTAAAAACTGTTGGGATATATTCCATTATTCATGAGGTGTTCCAGAGAAATAAGCCTCTTTTTTTTCCCAGCCCTACAGTCCATAGCTCTTTCCTGCAGTTAGTCTGTTTCCTCACTATTTCCTTTTTGTTCCATTGGGTTTTCCAATTCCCATGTAACCAGTTATCTGTATTAAAGTGCTTTTGTGTAAAATACATAAAGTAGTTTCTGGTTTCCTTAATGGACCTTGACTGGTATTCTTATATCTGTCTTTGGAGGCTGATTTGTAGAATTTGTAGAATATGTAGAATTGCCAGGTAAAATACAGGATGCAATAACTGGTATATTCTTATACAAGAAAAATATCCATTGTTTATTTGAAATTGAAATTGAACTGGGTGCTGTGCATTTTTATTTGCTACATTTGGCAACCCTATAATTATCTTCGCGGTCACCTGATGTTTTGATTATGGCAGAGAGATGGATTTGCTGTTGAGAAGAAGGCACTATTGCATGTCTTCTGTGTGACTATGCTCACCTATTTTATCAGGTAAGTAGCCACCTGTGGCACTGTCCTTCCTATCCAGTTCCAGTCCCAGCACTCACTGCCTTAGTCTGGCAGCAAGTGCAGATGCTGCTGCAAAACAGCACACTTAGTGTTTGGAGAATGCCCTGTTGGAATTTATACAATGAAATCATTAATGATAAATGACAGTTTTAAAATAATCCATTTAAGTTTCTCCTGACTAATTTTTTCTTTGAAGATTTATGGTTTTCTCTTCTATTGACCTGAGCTGGATTTGTACATCTGTTTATTGGATATTTCATATGTGACTATATTAAGACATTTCATGTACTAATCCCTAAATAAATTAGGCCAGATATGCATGTTATCTTATCCCACAACACTGTAGAAGAAAAGTACTTATTTTTTACATTTTTAATATGAGAAACAAATGAAAGTAAACATGCAGCTTGTGATTAATCATGAGACCTTCAGTGTAATCAGTTATGCAAGAAATTATTGAACTTCACGTGCAAGACTTAGTATATACAATGGCACATCTACTCAGAATCAGGAACCAGATTTATTAGACAATTAGGTATTTCCTATCAGTTCCCATTTTCTTGTCTCTCTTATAATTCCAAATTTCAACAAATGTTATATATAGTATGCAAAACTTATTAAAATCTTTTTTCTTATTCAAGAAACTAAACTTACTTGGAGAAAATTTAAACCAAATACCTGGTTTTGCTAAAACAAGCTTATACTTTATTATATTTTTCTCTCTTTAAATTTGTTTTTCACATGTCACAAGATACAACAATAGTCAAGATAATTTGACAATAAAAGTTGAAGACATAGTTACCGTTGATTACAATACAGGGAACAAAAGACAGAAAATACCTTTATAAATGTGAGATCAAATTCTGTAAAAATAGTTGTACATGAATAAATGAAAACACGTTAACTCAAGAGTCTGGTGTTTGTTAACTTAATTCTTCAAACTGTAGCTTAAAAAATCCAGATAAATAATTTACCCACTGTCTTTACTACTGAAAAGTACATGTAAGTAATGATCGTAAAAAAAAGAATGCTAAATAATGAGTACTAATTATACTTTTGTTGGGTTTTAGCACCAAATCTATTACAGATAGAGCATACTGTATTTTATTTCCAGTGATGTCTAGCAAATAAATTTATTATTTTTCTTGTTTACAGGATTATGCATGACTAAGACCATTGTATAAAATATAGAAATAACCAAGGATGACAAATAACTTAGATATCTTTAGAGTTTGGGTCCCCAGGAAGCAGAATCTGTAGTGGAGACTCGCATGCAGGGTCAAAACCTAAGGAAGCAAAAGGAAGAGAGAAAAGAAAGAATAAATTGGCAAGGGGAAAAGTTGGGTTGCATTTCAGTCTCAACAAAAGCACCTGATCCCACATGAACCACTGAGTCTGGAACAACTCCTTAGAAGCATTTACTCTGTGGTGATGGGTCTGGGCCTATATACTCTTGCATCCACCAGTCATTGGATATATTTGAAAGGGCAGAATGAGTGACATGATTTCCTTCAGCTAAGAGCAATTTCCAAAGATGGCTAACAACTGGCAGCATTTCCCACAGCAGGGGAAATACATTTTTCAGTCTTGATGGGAGCTCTGAGCTGAAAATCACAGCATCCACTACAATATTGTAAAGGCCTTATTTGAAAAACCAACAAACATTGTGGTTACCACTTGAAAAGAGGAGGATGATCAAATGAAGTGAGTGACAGAAATAGGAAATTTGAAATTACAGCATCTAGCTTAAGGAAGGAGATAGAGAAAAACACGAGAAAAATGTTATGCTTCTGAAAAACCTAATGTATTCTGTTGCATTCTGGTTGAGATTGTCTAGAGTCAGAAAGCATGACTAAAGTTGTATAACCATATTCATGAAGTAAGTTATTGAAATTATTAATTAGTACATTTAGTAAAAGTTAAGAAACTTTAAGTAAAATTATTTTGCCGCTGTGATCTGTAGCTTCTGGATTATAAGCCAGCGAGAATGCTGAAAATATATAGGAATAAGAATATTCATACATGAAGTCATTGATAGAATCTATTAGGTTTAGACATTCCTCTGTGTATCTAGTCTTTCTGAACATATTGAAGATGATTATACAGGGGTTTTATCTTTGAAAAATTCAAACACACACCTAAACTTAAGGTTTGTGTCCATGGTAGCCCTCTATGTGGGCATTGCTATTTTCTTTGCAAACACAAAAAATATATAAAGCATCATATTTAACTACATTATATTGTAGACCTATTTACAATTGTCCTTGTTTGGGGAAGAAAACACAAATCATGTGGCCTAAAATTAGCATACATTTTCCTGAATCTCAATAGCGAACTATCATGCTATTTTATATGTCAACCCTTCTTACAATAATAACTTTTTGAAAAACCAAATGCTCAATTGCTGAATTGGGTACAAGCAATGATGAAGCTAATAGATTTAAAATGAAATTATAGTCATATACAACTGCCTGTTAAATTAACATAATATCCATTTAGAAACATCTTATAGCTTACCTCTCGCAATCATCTCATTTATCATAACTACAAGTTAACTGAAGAACCAGTACTAGAATGTAGGTTTCCTGACATATATAAGCAATGCGGAATAAAGGTTTAATAAACATTTTAAAAGATGTATTTCTCAGACATATGCTATAATGTCATTTCCATTAAGCAATATGGAATATACTAATGTAGAGCAATTTTCTTATCTTATACATGAATCATATCATCTACAATTTTAACAGATAGGTAATTTATTATTGATCAAGATAAAATACAAATTTATTTGCATATTTTGAAACATATACATTTAGAAACGTTTTATAAAATAATGTATTTTACTACCAAATGTATATTTTCTATAATTAATATATGTTCCCAATCAGTTAATTTGCCTGAACTACTAATGCACCAACATTACAAACATAGTACTTTTCCAAGTTCTGTTTTTAAGTTATTCTTTAGAAACAATTTGAAGATCAGTCAGGAGTGGAAACAATTGATGGATGCTAAATACTGTCTTTGGAAAGAGAGATATATACTATAGCAACCACATAGAGATAAGAGCTAAATAAAAAGGAAGTTTTCACAGTTTTATGCTGGGCTATCATCCAACAAGATGGGAATTGTGATATCCCTTTTGTTGATATTCCTCCTTAGTTCCTGAGCACATTTGTTTTGTTCTTTCATGATAATGGTTATGGATAGCATTAGGACAACAGAACCTACTATGTTAACTCCTTCCAATTTGCACATTTAAAGTACTTGTGACATTGCAATTGGTTTCCAGAAAAATCAAAAGAAAGAATTTAAAGATATATATGAAATCTCCAAATTTTTTTTTGCTTTTGGAACATATATAAATAAATATCTCATTTTTTACAAACTAGCACACAATATAATAAATCTACCAAACTGTTTGTTTCTTAACTGTCTTAATAACACTATATAAATGCAGTGCTTTCTGACAAAGACCAAATACATGTATAGATAATAAAAAGACAGAATAAGGAAAAAAACAGAATAAGGGCCGTCATTCTTTCATGAATAAATTTTAAAATGTCTTTATTTTTATATTATTTATAGTATGCAAATAATGTGAATATATTTATCTAGGTTTGAATACAATATATTTACTTTTCTTAAAGAGCATCAATGTAAAAGGGAATAAGTATTAAATGCAAGTTACTAGATGTACAGTGTGATCCTTACTTTTGGTTTTACAGGAAATACTGAACTTCTAAATTATGGAATAAATTTTGTCCATTATCCTTTAATACTGAAGAATAAGTTAATGTATCTTTCCTGGGTTTATTTACAGAAGCTCTCTAATGTCTATTTATAAATTTACTTTCCTAAGACTTAAGCTTGCCAGTTTGGTTTCTCTCACTTTTTAGCTCTTGTGCAAGGTTATTTAGTAAGTACATTTTCCCCTTTCCATTAGTACCTGATTCCAAACAATAGAATATTTTTAGTTGTTGTGTGAGACTGAGACAAAATTAATTTCTCTGTAATTTTAGGTTCTGAGTTTGTAAATAAGCTCTTATTTTCAAAGACCTATAGGGGTCCATCCTATGAAAATAAAGAAGTAAAAATTTAAATACATAAATATATAAGAACAGAGAGAAGAAGAAGCCCTGATTGAGCTATGTTTAAGGAAGCACCACAGCAGAGCTCTGAGTTAGACACATAGGATCTACTGACTACCACTTATAGTCCTGGAAAACTGGGGCAGCACACTTAATTGATTAGTTCTTTAATTTCCTTGTATATACAATTTATTGTTGAAAGGAGGTGCTATAAAATAATGAACAATTCTAATTAAAATACCTAGCACTGTGTTTGACAAATGTAGGCTCTTGAAAATATTTGTTACTATTATTGTTTTGTTATTGCTACCATTTTGACAGCTTTGTTAAAATATTTCTGACAGTTGCCAGACTTTATTTGACTTATCTTACACAAAAGTAAATAATCAGAAAAATCTTTTGAAGGCATATCTTGAAAGAAGATGCAATAAACTAATGCAGTCTATTTTTGACAAAATATATTTTGTACTTGAAAAAAAGAGAAAATGAAGGTATTCCAATTACTGAGTTCATTGTTCCTCTGATACTTCAAAAAATGCTTTATAAAGTATTAGCTGGTAATTTTTTAAAATAAAACTTCCAATCTTTAGTCCTTTTCAATCCCCATTGTAGATTGTTAAGAAGATTGCCTGAAGCCAAGAGACTTAAAAATCTATATTAAATCTAGAAATATTAAATATATAATATCTATATTAATGCAAAAATTCCTACAGCAAAAAGCAAAGTGATTATAAAAATTAGCTGGAAACATTATTTAGACAGTTTTCCTAGGTTATCAGTGGGCACAAACATATGCTGATTTTCCAAGAATGTTTCTAGATATGAGTCTGTCATCCTCTTTTAGTAACCTGCTTGGAGGGAAGATCAGAAAGCACAACTGAAAGGCTAGAATGTAGTCACAACTCAGAAAAAAACCCCTGGCTCTTGTGCTTCCTGTTTGATTCTGTAAACCCAAGAAGGGACTTAAAAAAACATAACGACTTATGGGATCGCATTGCAAGCAAATAAATAAAATTCACATTTCTTTTTGATTAAGTGCAAGCCTTGTTCCTTTCCTGGCACCTCCCCCAAACAGAAAAGCCCAGAGAAACTTTGTCTGAATTAAACCCAATAAAAGCAGAATCCTAATACCAATATATCTGAGGTTGAATTGCTAGGTTCCTTGTTTTTTCTTGAGATGACTTATATATCATCAGAGGTTTAGATCCTTGACCAGAATACCCCTGGCAAAATGTGAGAGGCAATAACAATTTACATGATGAGATAACACAAAGAAGCTTATTTTAATCACCAGCAAGCACAGCCAGCCATTCTTTGAGTAATAAGTATCTCTCTCTCAAGATTTAACATGGAGAGTAAAATCTAATTACATTTTCATCCTTAACTATATTTCTATTTCCTATCTACACTAAAGACTGCTGCTTTCGGCTCTCTAAATTTTGGTCACATTGGTTTCAAACACTATAGATTTTTCTCTGCAATATTCACTCATAATCTTTCATTCTATTTGAAGTTAAATTTAGATTCCATAAACATTATAGTATGCATTTTATTCTTCAAAGCACCTGTGTGCCCACATATGCAGGTAAGTGTATCCATGTGTTGTTCCATTTGTGTGTGGATCTTCGTGTTCTCTGTAGGAATGTCTGTTTAATTCATAATTAAAGAATAATACATATGCTACATATGCACATAGCTCAGATAAAACAACAGGGAAGGAGAAGAAGATGGTACATTGATTAATGGTCTAAAAGTCTAAAGCTTGGCAGCATCACTGACAGAAATAAAAATGTGGCAGAGGCAGTTTTTAAAAGAGGCCTAGGTGTCTAACACTGTGATTACTAAGACTGAATTGACTAGAATATTGCCAAGTGAAGGATGTTTCCCCTTAGTTTCCCTTATGTCCATGTTATATTAACTTACTATTCTTTTTTTAAATGTATCCACACAACTTAGGCTCTATACTCAGAAACTAGATAGCTGCTATTTAATATCCAACCACCATTTGATTGGATCACTTCTATAGGTTATCAAAACAATGTTATTATTCTTTTGCAATGTAGTAAACATTTGGCTGCTAAAATTATTAGGGTTTTAAAGTTATTAGCATTTTCTATTTTAAAAAGCCAACGCTCCTCTTCTGTAACTTATATTGAAGTTTAAAGTCCACTATGGCACATATGTACCTATGTAACAAACCTGCATGTTCTGCACATGTATCCCAGAACTTAAAGTATAATTAAAATAAATAAATAAATAAATAGAAGTGTTTAACAGACTATGACACTCTCCCTTCCTATTTCTTTAAGCCTAGTTTTCCATTTCATTGATAAGTTTTCAGCATTTCATCCCCCAATCCCCTAACAGTTTGCAATGGCACTAACAAAAGTTTGAATTTAAGAGTAATTTTATTGCTTACAAATGTAGATCATTTTCTCATCTAAAGACATGTAAAAGCCCCGGGGTCAGGAATCACAAATTAAGAAAGAAAATAAAATACTTAGGGCAAACTATTAATATATAAGTTAGACAGAAAAAATATATAAGTCAGGAAAAGGATTTGCTTTTCTCTTGAAGTTCAGGAAAACAAACCCAAATATGTGTCAGCCAAAATAAAAAATAAATGAGAGCCGAGGGAGAGTTTTCAAAACCAGAATGATCAGTTTAAAGTACAGTATATTGACATAGGCCTGTTACACAAAATCAATTAATATTATCATTATTATTGTTGTCATTATTTTGCCCACAAGTAAGCCTACCAATCATATAATAAGTGACATTATGGTGTGGTTCTTTTAATTCAATCATTTACAGAGATCTCTACCATAAGAATGTCAAACTGATTAAACCCAAACCAGAGCAAACCAGTATTTTCAGCTGCAGATAATGTAGAAAAATCAAAGACATGTACCAATGTAATGATTACATTCTGATTCTAATATATTTAAGCTGACTTCAGCCAATATTGAATTTTTACATGTACAAGCTACATTAGTGATTTAAGTTCTACCCTACAATTCTATTTCTATGTTGAGGTTTTAGTAATGACTTAAAGCAAATGTCCAGAGTAAACTGACATTTAAACCTTGTTTGGCTGGTTTGAGTCATCTTTGTAACCCTAAGAAAAGCTGTCAGTGTTTGAACAAGAGTTCAAGCATTAAGGAGGAAATATCTGAATTAGAGCTTAGATGTGAAGAAATAAATGAGCTTAAAGAAAGTCTCTATTGCTTCTTGTTACTTTAATCTCTATATAAAAGCTAACATCTTAAAAGTAAATCTGTGGAGAATTATCTTGCAAAACATGTTTATTTATGTAAATTGGAAAAATGAGTGAACTATTTGCAGGTTTCATGAGAAGTAAATATGTCTCTAGGCATAAAAAACATTAACATCTTTACTGTTTTTTAAATAATATCTGTCAATCAAAAAGTTATGAATTAAAAAAGACGAAGAAAAAGCCTGCAATGCCAAACAGATTAGACACAGTGGGCTAAGAAAAGGAAGATGGATAGAATTGTTCACGGGGCAGATACTCTTCCCCTTTCTCACTAAGAATAAGCAGAGCCACATTTGTGGAAACTTAACTGAGCAGAAACCTGCAGTGTCTGCTCAGTGCTGCTGACCTGCCAGCTGGAAAGAGCACTGAGTTTAAAGGGTTTAAGCTCTCAAAGAAGCCAAGACTTGGCTGATCATCTTGGGCTCAGCATATTGTGAGGCATATGAACACTCTCTTCAAAACTGGCAGAGAAAAAGGAAGGAAAATTGAAAATCTAAACACAGTAGCCAGTTAAAATTCAGATAATTGTAAGGGTTATGTTTTCTGTGAAGCACTTGGTTATACCCAACACTGATAAATAAGGAAAGTAAATGGATTTTCTTTCTGAAGGGAAGAAGAACAGTATTCCTTTCAATTACTGCTACTTTTAAGTGTACTAAATTAAAAAATGCAATTCGTATCATTTTCCATTTGTTTCATTTTCCGAAATGTGATCTAGTTCTTTTTATCTATCCCTAGAAATTTATTTATATTATTTATTAACATGTTTTATTATTAATTTTAACAGAAATAAGTAAGTTTAAATACATTTTAATAGGATATTCACTATTATAATGAATAAACTTCAAAGGCATGGTTTTCAAAAGGAATATGTGGAATAGCCCAAAAGTTACAATGGCGTATTCATTATTCTTACATTTTTAAAAGAAAAAAAAATTGGCTTAGCTCCAGTAGAGTTAAAAACGATATTAATTTCTATTCTACTTTTTGTTTTTAACATTTCTGTTTGTGCTATGTATGCCATATAAAGATAACACAACACCCCTCACTCCTGGGAATGTAAAAACATGTTGCCAACAACATTCTAAACTGACATACTTCTGATTTATTTCATCAATACAGAAAATATTACTAAAGATAGTCAAAGTTCACCACTCCTGGGCACATCGCAGGCCATGGGCCTGAAGAGCGGATGCTGCCCACACATCTGCAATCAGCATTTTTACTGATGTCACTTGAAATTGCTGAGCTAGAGGTTGAGACTGAATACTTATCAGTTATATTACTGACAAGTATTTGAGTTGTATATTTAGCAGAAGTTGTAATAAATAGTTCTTTGCATTATATTTCCATTCACATTTCTTTTTTTTTTTTTCAAGACAGAGACTTGCTCTGTCCCCAGGCAAGTGCAGTGGCATGATCTCTGCTCACTACAATCTGCACTTCCTAAGTTCAAGCGATTCTCTTGCCTCAGTCTCCCGAGTAGCTGGGACTACAGGTGTGCACCACGCCCCGCTAATTTTTATATTTTTAGTAGAGACGGGGTTTCATCATGTTGGCCAGAATGGTCTTGATCTCTTGACCTCATGATCTGCCCGCCTCAGCCTCCCAAAGTGCTGGGATTACAAGCGTGAGTCACTGTGCCGGGCCTCAATTTACATTTCTAAGTGATAACTGAAGTCCAGGTTCAAAGCAGGCATTTGAGAAATACATGAGACTAAAATACATAAATAATTCTAGATTCAATTCTAGTTTCAGAAAATACATACGAATATTAAGAAACTTGCAGTAAAGTTTTAATTTAAAAGAAATACATTTTATATTTATTATATTTTCTGTTAAGTAGTGCTTGCCCTTAGCTTATCTCCTTAAACCTACTCTATTTCATTTTTGGATTAAACCTAATTTGTGTTTTAAAATATGACACTAATTATTCTAGAAATCAGAGCTGAATATAATATGCTATAAAATGTTTACTATGTGTAGTGAATCAACTACTTTCAGTAAGGCAGAAAAATATTTTTAAAAGAAATGTAGACATTCTTTACTGCTAATACAAATTGAACAGAAAAGAAAGGGTAGGATTTTTTGCCTACCTCAACTAGTAAATCATGTGCTACTTTAAATGGCTCCTCTGCTCAAAAAGATAATATTCTTTTCTAGGAGGGAGGGTTTCTTTCCAAAATGATCTTGCTCATCATCTTTTCAGTTAAGTTGTTTTCATTGTGCCAAATGGAAGTTTTTAAAAATTGTTTATGGGTGTCAAAATTCCTTGAGAGTTCTGTTGGACTCTTTACTCTCCAAGCAATAGTACATAGGCAACATTTCCATCAGTAGTAAAAGTTGATCTGCCAAGTTTTTAATGCTGTGACTCAAACAAGAGAGGCAGTTTGGTAGGAAAGAAAGCTGCCTGTTACTTGACCAGGTTTGGTTTATGGACAATATGGCTGAAGGTGTTTGGCATGATACATTCTTTCTTCATCATACTTGTAGCCTTATGTCAGAATGTATATCCTCACCTGGAGTCAATCTGCTGAGTTCTTTTTTCCCTTTTAACAGCAAAAGGAAAACTATACTTAGGGAATAACAGTAAAGAATAGTAAAGAGAGATTTTACACATTGATTTTCTATGAAACTGTGATTAGAGATAATAATGAATGCTAGCTGCTTATTTATATGCAGAAGTAAATTCCTTCTTTCAGTGATATAGAGGGAAAAAAATCAGTCATTCTAAAAAAGATGTTACCTCATATGAAATCTACTTGCTCAAACTAAGAAATAAAGCACTGACACAGGGCAAGTGAAGGGATTTCTTTGCAGTCTGAAATGACTGTCTTAACTTGACTATAAATCTTCTTCACACAATGCCTGGGGTCTTGCTTGCAGAGATGTAATGAAGTTACACTGCCTGAATGAAAATTTAAAAAGCAAATTAGGGCAGGGGACCTTGCCTGCTATCCATGATTTGTGGCAGTGCTTATCAGTAGCTGGTGTGGGGTGATTCATCGTGAGAACACCAAATCTCTCTGTCCCAGGCCACCATGTTTCACTCTAGTGTCAATATATCAGGGGAAATGAATGCTAAGCTCTAACAGTCATAGGTAGTGTTGGACATGTTTGTAACACACACAAAGAGAAATTTACAGCTGGGAAAAACTAGGACACATCCCCTAGTGACTTGGTTCATGGAGCTCTTGCCTTCAGACTGATTGAGTAGCAGCAATACTCCTTTAAGGTGACAACCTCAGTGATCTTAAGAATGTGTTCTACATGGCTGTATATACGAAATGAACACTATGAAAGGCATCAGTATATAAAATCACTCTCTGGTATCTGTTTAAACTAAAGTTCCTGAAAATTCAAATCTTATCCTTAAAAAAAGTTACGTAGTAAGAACTCATGAACTACAATGTGAATAATTTGAACTTTGTGATAGCTCAAACCAGGATTGATAACTCTTACTACTATCTCTAAATAAAGATAATACAATGTTTTATATGTGTTATATGTTATTTTATATTAATATTATTAATAGGTTTTGGAGAATTTGTTTTATACGAGTTTATGGAGATTTAAAAAGAAAAACTATTGCTAGATACCCAAGTAGTATAGAATAATTTCATTTGACTTTTAATTTAAGATCATTCTTATCAATACTTTAAACTCTTTGCTAGTCCAGTTAAAATTAATTATTTTAAAGCTAATTTTCCATTTCATGAAAAAGTATCAGAGTTATAAGATTGCAAATTTTATCCGCCACCTCCTATATATCCCAGTTATATATTGTATACCTGTAAGATTTTTGCACACTCATGTGTGCTGCACTAGATTCCAATATTTAAAAACTAGAATTAGAAAAGTCTTACAATCAGCTAAGAAAAAAAAAAAAGGAGACATATCCAAATAATAAAAACAATGTTAATGACAAACAGAAGCCACATGGGTAGTAGAGAAAGTCATCCAAAGGACTGAGAAAACAAAGCAAATGCAATCCATGGGACAATTGATCCTATTTTCAAAAGTGGGAAAGCCTATTTCTTGATGCTGCTCAGAAAGAGCATGTACATAGCAGATGTAACTTTGTCTTCATTCAAGTCATATACCTATGTAATCTCCAGATTCCTTTTCAACAGTGACCGAATTCTCTGAATATTAACATCTGAATAATATCACCATCACTTGTTTGCTTCAAATAGTGGCTAAAAAGAGACCATCTTAGAAGAATTCCTTGAACCATTCTGTGGCCCATGTGTCTTTAAAAGCCTCTGTGGGAATTGCTACTCACAGTTTCTGAGGTTTGCATTTCATTTTACAAGTACACATGGAAGTCTATGCAGTAAATTTGGATGCAATTCCAGTTTAAGTATGACCTCCATCAATTGTCATAACCAGGTTCAATTTTGGTTAAAATTTCTGATATTTATATGAAATATACATTTTACATTCTATTGGGTTGGGGATAGATTATCTAGATATGGTCATCCAGGTTCTATTATAGTTTTGTGTTTTTGTGCAGAAAGAACAATTAACATTTAAAAAGATTTTTTTTTTAATTTGGCATAAGATGTCATTCTATTACTAGCCACATTTCGTTCATAGGTTTGTTGTTGTTTTTATTTTAATGGCAAAAATAAAGCCCCATAACCAACAAGTTGACACCAAAGCAATCAATCTCCATCTAACTAAATATTTTTCTGCTTCCCTATTTCTCTTAAATGTCACTCCCCACTCAGGGACAGAGTCATAATTCTATCCTTGACTCTTTCCTATCCTTTATCTTCAGCCTCACCTTCACACGTTATAGTTAAGAATTCCTTACGTTATCTGTATATCTTTTTCTTTTCTATTTCCACTTATCTATGTATAAAAGCCTCACTTCTAAATTAGTGCAATAATCTTGTATTTGTGCTCATTTACTTCATCTCTTTACTCTATAGGTGGCTATACAACTACCTGTTTAATCTTCCTAAAATGTCATGCAACTAACCTACTCAAAATTTCGGATAATAGTTGCTATGGTTTGAATAGTTTTGTCTTCTTTAAAATTCATGTGTTGGAAACTTAATTACCAATGCAACAGTATTGTAAGGTGGGGCCTTTTGGGAGGTGTGTAGACCATGAGGGCTTCAGCCTCATGAATGGATTAAATGTCATTATAACAAGAGCTTGCAGGAGTGCCTTCACTGTCTTTTGCTATTCCGCCATGTGAAGAAACAGAGTTGCTCTTTTGCTCTTTCACATGTGAGGACACAGCAAAAGGCTGTCATCAGATGCCAAAACCTTGGTCTTCGACTTCTCAGTCTCCAAAACGGTGAGAGAATACGCTTATGTTCTTTATAACTCACCCAGTTTGTGGTTCCATTACAGCAGCACAAATGGACTAAGATACCTCATTGAACGAGTATCCAGGCTATATCCAAAAATGTTTGTCCCTTAATCATGTCGTAAGTTGCAGTCCACAAGTTTTGATTTGTGCATTTAATGCATACTAAGAAACCAGTGGTCCTTGCACCATTTTTAACACTTTATAACCTTTAATTTGATTATTTATTTGGCGATTATTGTTAAAAGGGGCTTCAGGATCCTGGCCATGCTCTGTTTTCTTACAATAGTGGTGGTTATATGATTTGTTCTCACTTTACCTCGAGCTGTACATAAAGATATATATTTATCATTGTGGACTTTTCTGTGCTGAGTTATATTTCAATTTAAAAAGTAGTTTATTTGAAAAGCAAATTAAATTGTTAGGGAATAGAAATTCACTATCACCTTGGGTTGCAGAGAGGTTAGAATGTAAAGTGATGTTGCAGGCAACCATCTTGCTACACAAAGCAGGAAACTTCATGAGAATAAAAAGCAGAATTTAAAAGTTTGGAGAAGAAGGGAACATTAAGGTTAATCTACAGAACATGTCATTTAATTAACTTCAGAGTACAAAGTACAGGGTTCTATGCTGTAATAACTGTAAAAGTATAAAACTATATGCTATTATGGTAAGCTTTTATATGTATTTTCTTACTACAATATTGTTTGTAAGTACTTCTTAATTTTCAAATGGAACAGTACTTTATAGTTATCTTTTTGATGTTGATTCTTACCTTAATCTCACTATGATCAGATAAAAGACTGATGTTATCAAAACCTAAAACTTTGTTGAGGTTTACTTGCTTTGTAGAACAGCATATAGTTGCACAAGTAGAAGTTGAAACAAATGTGTGTTGTGGAGTTATTCTGTACAGTATCTTGTACATGTCAATTAAATCCTACAGTTAGGTAATTGTGCTTTTCAAATTTATATCCTTCCTGATATTTAACTCAATCTGAAACTTTAGAGTTGTAATGAATCCATTATAGGAATAGAAAAAAAATTGTATTAATTTTTAGTTCTAAAATAAGTTTCATTATTTTATGTAGCTTCCAGGTTTCTGTCAACATTTGTCATTTTGTCATTCAAATAGTTGCTGTCTTTTTAAAATTAAAGTACAACTATTCTAATTTCTAATTTTTTTGGATGTATTTTTGTCACCTGTTCTTTCTCTTGATCATTAGTAATTTCTTGATGTTTTCATTGCAAGTTATTTCGATTGGATTTTTTATTAAGTATGATAATTTAGTATAAAAAAGTAGAGACAATTTGAAGAATTATATAATTTTAAATTTCTCCAGATTTTGCTTCCAGCTATCAATTAGGTCAGCACAAATCAACTTAAACCAGGGCTTCTACACCTCAGGACTAGTTGATATTTTGGACTTGATAATTCTTGATTGTGAAGAGTTGTCCATCGTAGGATACTTAGCAGAATTCTTTGCCATCCATCGGATGCCTGCAGCATTCCCCCAAATTGTGACAATCAAAAATATCTCTGCATAGCTATATGTTCCCTGCATCGTGATGAGGTGTTTTGGTGGTGCTTAAGAATGACTGCTTTAACATGTCAGGAACTGGATTAATTTAAATCTTGTTTAGGCCGAGTGCACTGGCTTACGCCTATAATCCCAGCACTTTGGGAGGCCAAGGTGGGTGGATCACCTGAGGCCAGGAGTTTGAGACCAGTCTGGCCAACATGGTGAAACCCCGTCTCTACTAAAAATACAAAAGAAAATTAGCGGGGCGTGGTGGTGGGTGCCAGTAATCCCAGCTACTTGGGAGGCTGAGGCAGGAGAATCACTCGAACCCGGGAGGTAGAGGTTGCAGTGAGCCGAGATCGTGCCATTGCACTCCAGCCTGGGCAACAAGAACAAAATTCTGTCTCCAAAAAAAATAATAATAATAATAAATAATAAATAATTCTTGTTTAATTTTCGTGAGAATTATTTTTTTTCTGGTGTGATCTTACTCATAGGCTTTAGATTTTACTTTTTTCAGATGGAACCAGAAGTATTTATCAGACACTCATTTTTAGTCCCAAACCCTGAGATGGACAGCTGTACCTCTAAGCCTCTCAACTGCCTCTTTTTGCTCAGATTCTCAGCTTCCCATTCTCTGCTTTTACTTGACAAACACCTTACAGGAAAGTGATGCCAAATGTCAAATTTACCTTCCAGAGGTTTTTTTTGGAACATAGTTAACTCCCCAATCCCTTTAAACAGACATTGTAGAAATGTTCTTCAGTTATTTTAGTTGTGTTCAGGTAGTGGATTGGTAAAAAGCAAGTGAGCCCGCCCTTGTCAGAGTTAAATCTCCCCTTGACCAACTGTTTAAAACATGTTGCAGGATTGTAAGTCCCTGCCCTTTTTGGCTTTTTATGTGTCCGACACCCATCTCTGAATGAGTCACGGTATCCACAAAAATGAAATGCTCAATTTGGTTTATCCTGATTTGTATGCCCATATCTAAAGATGTGTATGGGACCAATCCTACTTCAACTGTATAGATAAAGTATGGATGATGAGGAGCTTCGCAAAGAAAATCTCAGGGCTACTATCTTAAAGCAACAGTGAGGAGAGCTTCAGTGGGAAAGAAGGAGATAACAGGTGGATGGTAGGAGATGAAAAACAATAGTTTTTACTAAAGATAAGTAAAAATAGTTATATTTACAAGTAAATGAATAGAAATTATATTTATAATATAATATAAATTTATAAACATAAATATAAACTGATAAATAATTGGTGCTCAATAAATGTTACATTTTCTTTTTAAAACTTTTTAAAATTCGCATAACATTTTCTTAAAAATCTCTAAATATTAAAATAAAAATACTATATTATACTTTTGATATATTAACTGAACCCAATGTTTAAGGAATATCACTAAACAGAAAGAAACTAAGATAATTTAGGAAAAAAAAACTAGTTTAAAGATAGAAATACTTGCTCACATATGTGGTTGAATCATTTTAACTTATAGTCAGAAAGTATTTTTCACATCTTATGCACTGGTTATGGCTGGAAGATTTTTATATGTTTATCTCAGATTTCTGGGGCAGGAAAAAGGAAATAAATCTAATCATCTAACAACTAAGTCCCTTTGAATGCAATTTTTTTTTTTTTTTTGAAACAGTGTATCCCTCTGTAGCCCAGGCTAAAATGCAATGGCATGGTCACAGCTCAATGCGCTCGACTTCCTGACTTCATGAGCTCAAGTAATCCTCCTCCTTCAGCCTCCTGAGTAGCTGAGACCACAGGAACACAACACCACAACTGGTTAATTTTTTAAAATATTTTTGTAGAGACAGGGTCTTGCTACGTTGCCAGGCTGGTCACAAACTCCTGGGCTCAAGCAATTCACCCTTTTGGTTTCCCGAAGTTCTAGAAGTACAGGCATGAGACACTGTGCCCAGCTCGTATACATATTTTTGAGAGCTAGGTAAGTCAATATGAGGTATCTTCAAACCAATCGACTTTTTTCTAAATTGTCAGTAAATGCATTTATGATTAGTTGTGTTGAATGTGATTAATGATTTTCAGATACACATGCTTTATCCTATCTAATGAACCATACTATTCTCACTATTTCATATACATGATTCAGACATGCGCACACACACACGTATTTTTGTTTTCACTACTTAATATCATGTACAGAGCAATATTTTATTGCTGATAAAAAATTTCACTCTTCTGGCATTCAGGATTGACAGGCCAATTCCCCACCACTTCTATAGACATCTATGCTAATGAAACCAAAGTCAACTTCTACCTAGAATAGTCCAATCATCTTATTTCATTCATGGGAACAGACTTCCTGCCAAGTGCTATCTCTCATCTATATACCTTTGTCCCAAAACTTTACCAATAAATCATATATCTGTGGAACAAATTGATCACAACTTATTTCACAGAATGCAATTAAAACTGCATTTTGTAATTCTAAATTCTGGTGTGTGTGTGTGTGTGTGTACTTGTGTGTGTATGTACATGTATGTGTGGGCCAAGGGGAGAGAGGAAATGAGGAAATTGGGATGGTAATATTGTTTTGTGTAAAAAAGGGCAAAAGGGTAGCATTATTATAATGACCTTTAGTACACAGCACTGTTAAACTTGACATATATAACATATGTGTTCCTTTATGTAGGCAATAAATGAATCAGTACTGACTTGAACAATTATTGAATGTAATTTGGTAAGAAATTCACCAGGGATAAAAAGACCCCAAAAGAATTCTCTGAACCTAGAGTAGGCAAAGTAGAAGGATTGAGCTGCCATTGCAGATTAAAAGGTTTTTTTTGATTCCATTAGCAATATAGTTGGAGTAAAGGGAAATGTGTAGAAGTATAAGTATGGATGGTTAACTTTTAGCTTTAGCCGACTTCAGGAAAAAAAAAAAAGAAAAGCCGTTATTGCTTGGTAGTAAATTAAAAGATATCATTGCTGTTGAAAAATACAAGTACTTTCTATCGCACAAAGAAATTTCATGGAAAACATGCATATATTTTCAGTGTATTTTCTATCACTGTTATAGTCAAAAAAGTGCCACAGTTCTTCAAGAAGAGATCAGTTTTGTGATGAGATAGTTCAACTCTGTTCTAAAGGATTTTTTTTTTTTTTGTCTAATGCAAATGGAAAGAGAAGACCAAAAAAAAGTGCACTTGAAAATACTTACACTAGCCCATTTCTTATTTTCTGAAAGGGAAAAATAAAGCTTGCAAACATACACCTAAGCAAAAAAGAAAGGAGGACAACTTTGATTCCTGACATGATGGCAATTACTCTTTCTTCTAGCTACTTCTGTCAAAACTTAGCCGAGAGAAATAAGAGATGGAAGAATGGTATTCAGTGTATCAACAACATCAAAAGGAATGAGACCCAGTGAGATAGAAGGTGTTTTATTTTTTTGAAAGTATGCGTGTGTTGTGGATGTGTGTAGCCTGGATGGAGTCCTAATTAGGCTAGCCAGAGTGGAGAGAGTGACAAATAAGAAAAATTGTTTGGAGTTTGTTATTTCTGCCCATATTGTACCCTTCCTACCACCACTACCACCTTAGAATAGTCATTAGCTGCTCTCTTCCGCTGAGGTCAGTAATTGACATCAGTATGCCACAAGAAACCTCTTGCATGAGGTCAAGAAAAATATAAGCGAGAAATCATTGTTTTTCTATATTTTATAAATTTTTATATTGATTTTTCTGATGGATATTCTAAGAATATTGTCTTCTCCTAAAACATTGCTTGTTCAGGATTTCTTTTTTTTTTTTTTGAGACGGAGTCTCGCTCTGTCACCCAGGCTGAGAGTGCAGTGGCGTGATCTCTGCTCACTGCAACCTCCGCCTCCCAGGTTCATGCCATTCTCCTGCCTCAGCCTCCCAAGTAGCTGGGAATACAGGTGCCCACCACCACGCCCGGTTAATTTTTTGTATTTTTAGTAGAGACGGGGTTTCACCGTGTTAGCCAGGATGGTGTCGATCTCCTGACCTCGTGATCCGCCCGCCTCAGCCTCCCAAAGTGCTGGGATTACAGGCAGGATTTTTAAGTTGAAGTTCTAAATCTGATTTTGTGGAAATGATAGCAAATATATGTAATTAACTATGGTTTGCTGGGATCTGCGGTTCTCTCCCCTAGGGCTTATCCTGTACAGCCTCCTTGGACTCACTTGAAATGCCACAGGCCAGGTGCTAGCCTTCTATCCTTCTAACGCATATTATGAAACAGAGTAGCTGATGAGCCCAGGAATATCAGAGATCATCAACTAGAAAAAAAAAATTCCACAGAACTATTACCTTCAGAGAAAAAAAGGCTGGGAAGTATATACTCTCTGAAGCAGAAATATTTGAATAGTCAGGCCAAAAATCTAAAGAAGAAAAATGAGTTATATTAGCAAATTAAAAAAGAATGAGAAACTCTTAAAAGTTCAGATGGAAATATTTTTTGTAAAAATATAATAAGACAAGATAAAGGAGTAGCAGTTGAAATTTAGCTGATAATCAAGTTTGTGTTTGGATGACTATATTAAAAAAACTCTTCTAGAACAAAATAAGATAATATAAAACAATACAAAATATACAATTTAAGATATATGGAGATTAAAAAGAAGTTCGACATTCAAACAACATAATTTTGGAGAAAAATAAACATAGTGAAAAAATTGTTCAAAGAATAAAAATAATTTTCAAGAATTAAAAAGAAACAATCATCTGAATTGTGTATAAAGGAGCAAAGTGCCAATAAGAGCAACTTATTTAAAAAATAATAACAGAGTACTTTATAAGTTATTATAAAACATTATTATTAAGGTGCAGTGGTATTATTGGTGAAGAGATACACTAATTTGATCAATGGAACACAATATGAGCCTTAGTACAGACTCACATTTTTATGAAGATTAAAAGCAAGTAAAAATTAATTACAGATTGTCAAGACAGTAACTAAATAGGTTAAAAAAAAGAGGAAATGGTAATTTAAAAATAGTAGTTGTGAAGGACAGGTTTGGGGATGAGATGGAGAGACTTGTATAAATAGATATTAGTAATAGTGTATAAACTAGATTTGAGTCTGAGGCCGGATGGTATGTTCATGGTGATATTAGGTATGTAAATGAAATAATATAAAATACATAAACACATATGATTAGTGGATAGACCAATGATGGCCATGTGCCATGAACAAATAATTGCAATTAATTCAATATATCTGAGTTTTAATTAAGAGAAAGCAAACAAGGAAATAAAATAAAAATAATTCGTGTTTTTAAATTCTTAAAGGTTCTTACTGGGTTTAACATTAAAAAAATGTTTATTTGATCTGAAAATTTAACTATTTTCTCACTCATGAAAACTCATCTTGGGATTTATATACATAAACACTTTAAAAACCTTAAGTGGCTTATAATGGCCTATTTATCTAAACAGAGAACAGAAAATATTTCTAAATGCTAACAAAATCAGAATGAATGGAAAATATGACTAAGAATACAGGAGATATAATTATAATATTTTCAACTTATTAACACCATTGTAGTTGTATAGCTGTCTGCTTAAAATAGAATAAGTCCCACAAATTTGATCATTGCAATATTTATATATCTTATAAAAATCTCTGCTAGTTTTCTTCAAATATGTCATCATTAGACAAATAGCTGATTACAGTAGGTAAAATTTATTTTAATTCAGATATAATTCACTTTATAGAAAATTTATTCTTAAAGTGTGTACTTCACTTGTTTTAAGTATATTCACAAAGTTGTGAAATCAGCACTGCCATCTAACTCCAGAACATTTTTATCATCTCAAAAATAAAGCAATACCCATTAGAAACACCTCATTCCCCTCTTTTCTGAGTTTCTGGCCACCATTAACTACTTTCTGTCTCTATGGATTTGCCTATTCTAGACATTTTATACAAATAAAATCATATATGACAGGGCCTTTTGTATGGCTTCTTTCTCTTAGCATAATATTTCCAAGATTCATACATGTCATTCCATGAATTGGTGAATAATATTCCATTTTATGGATATACCACTTTGTTTATCATCTACTGATGAATGTTTGGGTTTTTTCCACATTTTTGCTATTAGCAATAATGATGCTCTAAATATCTGGGTACAAATATGTGTGTGAGTGAAGACTGATTCTCTTGAATATATTCTTTAGAGTGGAATGGCTAGATCATTTTGTAACTCTATGTTTTACTTTCAATGGAAGGACAAACTGTTTTCTAAAGCAGTTGTTCTATTTTACAATCCACCAGCAATGCATGAGTTGTTCAACTTCTCCACAATCTCTTCAATACCTGTTCATGTTTTTTTCTTATTATTATAACCACTCTAGTGTGTAGGAAGTTTTCATCTGAGTGTGGTTTTGATTTACATTTCTCTATAGACAAAAAAGTTGAGCACATTTTTTCACATGGTTATTGGCTGTTTGCATATCTTTTTTGAAGAAATGTTTATTCAACTCTCTTGTCTGTTTTAAAAATTGGTTTGTCTTTTTATTGCTGAGGCTTAAGTAGTTATTTATGTGTTTTAGATATAAAACCATTCCTAATTGTGTGATTTATAAATATTTCTTCTCATGCTTTGAGTTGTTTTTTCACTGTTTTTATAGCGTGCTCTGAAGCAAAATCATAATAATTTTGATGAAATCCAATGTATCTATTTTTTTCTTTGGTTGATATGCTCTAAATACCGTATCTAACAAACCATTGCTTAATCCAAGGCCTATAGTTTTTCGTATAGATTTCTCTTATCCTTGACACCTCTTCTGTGGACAAGAATGTCTTTCCTCTTGCTACAGAGACAGCAGCTTTCACATAGAAATTTTCTCTTCTGCTTTAAGTAGAAAAAGGAACCTATTAGTCCCATGCTTTCATCTGTTGTTTTTCCAGTGCTTTTACCTCAAAATAATCACTGTGCCAAAGAGGCATCTGTGGGGGTAAGATGCTTTGGATCCTATCAATGTGAATGGCAATTACTGTTTTAACTAGGCAAAATTTCCAAACTCAGTGGACAAGGCCAACATTACCCTGATACCAAAGCCAGACAGGACACTGCAAGACAAGAAAATTACACACCAATATCTCTGATGAACATAGATGTCAAAATCCTCAACAATATACTAGCAAACTGAATTAAACAACACATTAAAATGATCATTCACCATGACTGAGTGGGATTTATCCCTGGGATGAAAGGCTGATTCAACACATACAGATCAGTAAATATGATACACCATATTAACAGAATGAAGAACAAAGCCATACATTCCTATTGATAGATACATTTGACAACATTCAACATCATTTTATGATTAAAAGCTCTTAACAAATTAGGCATAGAAGAAATGTACCTCCATAAATGCCATATATGAAAAGCCCACAGGTAACATCATACTCAGTGATGAAAGTTGAAAGCCTTTTCTCTATGATCAGAAACGAGTCAAGGATATCTACTGTCACCTCTTGGTACTGGAAGTTTTAGCCACAAGAAAAAGACACAAAAGGCATCCAAATAGGAAAGAAAGGAGTGAAATTGTCTCTGCTGTTTAAGCCACACTTATTTTTTTCTTTTTGTCTCATACTTTCTTTGTGTGTGAAAAACTGGACAATTTAAACAACCAAATACGGCAACTCTGGCAGACTCTTTCACCTCCTTCATTGGTATGTTGTTTAGTGACTTTCTGAATGAAGTTACTTGTTTAGTGACTTTCTGAATGAAGTCTGTTTGTATTACTTGTCTTTGCTGATGATCAGACAGATTTCTTTAGACACCTGAAACTAATATATCTCCTAGTGTCTGCCAAGAGGTTCTGTGTACATGTTGAGGCATGCCTCCAACACTCCGCCAATTGACAACTACACCTTATCCTTTATACCTTGCTTGTGAAGAGCCTCAACATTAATAAAGGTCGAAAGTTTAAAGGCTTTTTATCTTTTCTGATACTATATACCATTTTGGGCATCTGCTTAGCCCTACACATGAACATAGCCTGCTACGTTTTTTGAGATGTTTTGGAATTCTCAAAGTCCTATATGAACATCTCATTCTCCAGCTTTTCCTTTTAAGCTTTTTGGTTAGCCTGTTGTTTTCCCCAACTGTTATGTACTTTCTGAAGCAATTCAACAGTTGTTTAATAATTTAACAATTGCCTCTGATTTTTTTTTTAATTTTTAATTTTTGCTGGTACACACTAAGTGTATATATCTATGAAATGTATGAGATATTTTGATACAGGCATACAATGTGTAAAAATTACATCAGAGTAAATAATATATCCATCATCTCAAGCATTTATCCTTCTTTTGTGTTACAAACAATTCAATCATACTCTTTTAGTTACTTTAAAATAGCCCCTGATTTGTTCTCGGAAATGTTGCCAATGGCTTCATAGCTCTAGTAGGTGTCATTGAGTGGGTTAAGACACAAAAGATCTCATCAGCTGACCAAATTTCTCACTGCTCTGGTGGTGTCCAGAATTGGTTTACTCTGGGTCATATTATTACATTGGTATGCAACTGTGTTTAATTTGGCTTCATATAGATTAGAAGTAAGAATTTTTGGTTCTAATGTCTCAGCAATAACCAAGCATTTCAGCATCTGGGTGTTACTAGCCTCAGCATATTTCATTTGCTCAAGACTGCCAATTTCTCCAACCTTATTTTTCTCCACCTAAAGAAGAGGATTAAGAATGTTGGTTTGGTGATACTGTTGGGGCCCTTGGTATTTTTCATTTGTAATCTTGCTCTGATAACCACGGGTGAGAGTGTGTGGACAAAAGAATATGAAGGAAATTTGTCTTGGATGATCAAATTGAGGAATGCAATACAGCTTTCAAACTTGACTGTAACCATGCCAGCAAACGTCACACCCTTCACTCTGACACTAATACCTTTTCTGCTGTTAATCTGTTCTCCATGTAAACATGTCAAGAAGATGCAGCTCCATGGCAAATGATCTCAAGATCTCAGCACTAAGGTGCACATAAAAGCTTTGCAAACTGTGATCTCCTTCCTTATGTTATTTGCCATTTACTTTCTGTGTCTAATCACATCAACTTGGAATGCAAACACTACCAGAATTGATAAAATGATGAGCAGAAAACATATCATGTTTGAACAAATGAAAAGAAAGAAAAAATGCAGCCTTAATAACACTGGTTGTGATTCCCTTAATATCCAGACCTTAATGTCGATAAACACTTGACTTTTAAATGTGCAGTAACATTTTCTGCCTTTAAATTCATGACTAATTTCAACAGGAAAGCACCATCATATGCTAATGGATGAATTCAAAGCTGTCTTTATAGAAATAGAAAATATTCTTATTCTCAAAACAGCTCAAATTCACTCCTCTTCATACACTGTCTGTCTTACTATATGCTGAAATATTTTATATTGAGGATGAAGTGAAAAGTAAATTCTCATGTGTTAGTATGCAAATAAAAGCATTTTTAAAATTAAAAAAAAAAATAGCCCCTGATTATTTTTGACAAAGTCCCAGTGGGGATGATTGCTTTGGGGATGATTGCTTGAACTGGGCAATTCCCGTTAT
This sequence comes from Pan paniscus, assembly GCF_029289425.2. NCBI lineage: Eukaryota > Metazoa > Chordata > Mammalia > Primates > Hominidae > Pan > Pan paniscus. The sequence continues at coordinate 114,254,582 of NC_073254.2, forward strand.
GTGTGTGTGTGTGTGTGTGTGTGTGTGTGTGTGTGTGTATATATATATATATATATATGTATAATCTTTGTGAATGTGGTCTTACCAGGAACTACCAAATAGGTGAAATAATAACATTTTTGAGGGCTTCGAAAGGTGCTCTATTCTCATTCTTTCCCTTTCAATTTCTGCCAAGTTGTGATTTTCACTGCAATTGTGGTGGTTGATTTTCAAGGCTAATGAGAAGTTACGGAGGGGAGAATTGGAACAGGTCATGTTAAAATGATATTAATCTAAAACTCTTTTTCTTAATGTGATTGATCTCTTTTTTTTTCTCTGAATAAACACTCTTGGGATTGGCTAAAGTCTTTGGTTAATTTCCAGAATTCTAAAACATTAATTCTGACATTTTTGCCACTGTTCTTATTGCTTTTATGATGATGATGTATCAAAATGATTTGTGTGCTTAACGTGTCAAAATGGAGTCATTCATGTCAAGCAGCTTTGAGACCACAGTGAAGTTGTTCTTCCTTTCCTCAAAGAGATAAATATGTAATGACCTGAGGGGATAACATCCACTGTTGCCTGTACCACCTGAGACCTAAAAAGAGCAAATGGAAACTTAAAGGCAGCTGATATAATGAGATGAGAATAGAATCATCTGGGAAGATTGTAAAAGCAGCTAGGACTTGGCCTTCTTTAAGACACCTTCTCAGGCTCTGTCTGTGAGAACTTGGAGATATTCTCTGGCATTTGTCAGCTCTGCTGGAGAGAAATCCCTTCACATCTTCCTCTCCACTGACATTGGAAGAACTTCCAGACCAACTGAACTTGGCTATTGGCATGTTGGTGTTCCCGAGCCATCACTGTGGTTTTCTACTGCCCTTTTTTATTACTACATGTGTGTTAAGTATTAATCGCATGATTGGTGGTGTATGAAGGTCTTGCAATAAACCATCACTTTGAGCATATATAATTGGCTATTGAGTCATTATGAAACCTTATGGCTTTGGTCAGAGTTAGTTTATGTAGGCAGTATAGACCTAATTAACATATCAATTGGCATGGCCATAGCGGTAACAAGTGGACAGAATTTCGAAGAGTCCTTAGTCCACCATTTTTACTCATGCCACTCTGGATTTCTTAAGGAACAATGCAACACATCTGAATTGGCTTCACTGTATTTTTTACATTTGTATTTGTGTAAAGCGAAATCATAATTTGATTTCTAAAACAGTAAATTAAAGGACTATAAAAACAGCTATAACATTTTCAATGGTTAAACTCATTGATCAATCAATTCTCTTTTGTGGGATAGAAATGATAAGCCTTGCAGAAGATGCTTATCCTACAATTATTAAATTCCAATTCAATCTAATTACATACCAATAAAAAGTCTTTCCTGTCATTTTTTCCTTCTGAACGAACTGAATTATGATTTTTGAGGATGCAGACATCAATTTCTTTTCAAAAGGTGGCTCTAAATATACTAATAAAACATCTTGAAGCTAATAATATACCATTGATTAATCTAGTGGCATTATGTAGTAAACTACATAAAAATCTGTGATGTGTTTCCTTAAATAATATTAGAGGCATGGTTATTGGCTATATTTAAATTTAGATCTTTCATTGCTAAGTATGAGAGAAGTAAGAAGATAAACTCTGAATGCCTGGATATAATCAAAATGGGAAATAATATAGCTAAATAGTAATAAAATATATTAAATATGTTTATATTTATTTTTTCTAGAAATGTTATCTTATTTGTTAAACAAAACCAGGAATCCACTAACAAATAATTTCAAAATGGCAAATAATCCATGAGGATTTTTTTTTTTTTAAAGCTAAAGCAGACATTCCTTTTTGGTAGTAGACAACATAAATCTGCAAGGCAAAATCAAAGACCCATTGAGGATGGGAACTGATGAAGTTTGAAGCTTTCTTATATTCTTTTTAGATCTATCTCTTTTTCATGCTTTGTCTTGCAGACTCACTTGAAGAATAACAAACCACCACCAACTTAACACTCCTTTATAAACAATGGGGACCTAGAGTCTAAAGAACTTTGAAGAAATGGTCAAAACTAAGGATTTAAAAGACCCTATGTAATCTTATCCAATTGTTGTTTGTTTGTTTGATGGTAGTTGACTTAAAAGTATAAAGACTGGGATACTACTATTTTTAACCAATTATTCACTGTGTAAATCATTCTGGGTGATGATCAAACTCATAGAAAACATATTTTAAACTCCAAATAAGATAAATTTATCAAAGTCAACAGGCAACATGGCAGCATAGCAGCATAAGTGGATCCTTATTTGAGTTAAATTTAACTGTGTGCATAGAGGCTACCAATGATTTTTAGGTGCTCTTTAGAGTTCTTTAATTCCACACCCACTTGCTATCTCTCACTGATAAACTTTTGGCTTCTTGATGCTTTATGATTATAATCAGCTGAGTATCATCATATGGAAATTGATGATTCTTGATAATGTGCAAAATACTTGCCTTATACAACAGGGGCCTAGATTAATTGGAGATAAATGGAAGGAAGCAGGTAAGAAGACAACATAAAGATAACATTTCTCTATGCTCTGTTTCCCAAACTGTGCTATCCTTACAGAAAATTTATTTCCAGTTTCAAGAAAGAAATGCAATCTTTTGGCTAAAATATTGAAAATGTGGATGAGGAAATACTTATCCTGGTAATTCAGCTAAAGCCTATGAGATTTCATTTATTTTATATTCCACACAGAAACCTAAAATTATTGTTCACTTTTTCAAAAATAGCTACCTCTTAAAAACCTTTGATAGTGTTACTTCTGGTACAGCCAGAAAAAACAATTACGCTGCCAATAACAGAAGTTCCCTAGTATTACTAGAACATTTCCTTTCCTCTATGATTCCAGAGGCACTCTAAACTTAGCCAGTGGGGAATTTCTGATTTAAAATTTAGGCCAGAATAGAAGAAAATATTTCACGTGTCTAGGTGCACTATGGATGAGTAGAGAAAGTTATAGAATCAAGACTGTGTAGGATAGAGGAAATTTTTCAGGGATCAGAAAACTCTAAAAGGGATTTAATATGGGGCTTAAAATTTTGAACAATATCATCACTGGGGAGATGAATGCAAATTTCTTTGGTCAGTCCCTTGACACATATACACACATACATACAAATGCACACACCTCAAAACAGACAACAATAAATTTCCTACTTCTTGCAGTGCTCAATAGAGATTGGAGGGGAAGGAAGGAAGGAAGGGAGGGAGGGAGGGAGGGAGGGAAGGAGGAAGAAAGGAAGGAAGGAAGGAAGGAGTCAGCACATTATATATTGAGCACAAGGCTCTATGTGATTGGCAATATGAAGGAAGGCAGTGATCAACAAAAATGAATTCACAAATGTTTGTCATGTTCACTATAAAAGTAATAGGAATTAACTGAGTTGTAGTCACTGGCGAGGATCTTTGACAGAGGCTTCACTAATACTCTCCCATAGCCATGGCCAGCTTCAATACTGAAGATATATTATTTATCATTCAATAATACTAAATTTTAATCCTTTCATCTTTTCAAATCTATTCAAAAATGTTCTGTCTATATCTGCTTAATTTTATTCTTGTTGCTATAATATTATTTGTTCCATTAGTGCACTAGCAATGTCATGCATAAAATTAACTGGAGGTACTAGGGACACACAGAGATTATACATTTTTGTAATGAAGGTGTTTCTTAATATAAAATTGTTTCTACCTAAACAATATATTTTCTAGAATTATTAGATTCTGGAGAACATTTTGTTTTTGCTTTTATCTAAAAGGTATTAAGTCAATTTGGTTAATTTAAATAGAATATTAATGATATCTGTAAAATCCTAACATTTATTTTCCTATCTTATTTTGAATTCAACATCTTTTTAATTTTCAAATTACTTCCGGAAGTTTCATTACATCTAATGCTTCATCTACATGCTATGGCTTTAATGTGGGGTTAACTGTAGTGCAGGAATCTATTTATGGGCCATAGATTGTCTTCCATTGCCAGGTATTTTTATGTACACTATACCTCTGAAATATAGTTTGGAAGAAAAGTTGTGCTTTCTAAAAATATTTATTTAATAGAAAAATTAGGCATTCAGATTGAAATTCTACTTTTAATTTTATCCAGTCCAATTTTACTATCACGATGGAACATACTAACAGAGTTTAATAAATGCTACATAGTCTAAATCGAAGGAATGTCTATAGGAATATATGTGGACCAGTAAGCAAAGTTCTCGTGCTCAGAAATTCAACTGTGATTGGCATAAAAATGTCAAGGTCAGTGAAAATTAGTTCTTTTCATTCATAAACATTGATTACTTTTGATATTCCACACATATTCTTCAAATTTTCTTCTTACCATTTTGAATAAAGGAAAATGCAGCCCACGAATGGAGTATTCTGCCTTAAAATGATAGCTCTATTCATAGGCCGCATTTTTCTGTTTTCAAAATGGCAGGGCCTGGTGTGGTGGCTCATGCCTGGTGCGGTGGCTCATGCCTGGTGCGGTGGCTCACACCTATAATCCCAGCACTTTGGGAGGCTGAGGCAGGCAGATCACCTGAGGTCGGGAGTTCAAGACCACCATGGTCAACATGGTAAAACCCTGTCTCCACAAAAAATACAAAAATTAGCTGGGCATGGTGACAGGTGCCTGTAATCTCAGCTACTCAGGAGACTGAGGCAGAAGAATTGCTTCAACCTGGGAGTCAGAGGTTGCAGTGAGCGAGATCGAGCCACTGCATTCCAGTCTGGATGATGGAGTGAGAATCTACCTCAAAAAAAAAAAAAAAAAAAAGAAGAAAATTTGAGTGAATGGGAATATGAAACAAAATCATTTAAAATTAATTTAGAAAAAAATGGAATGAAATAAAAACTTCTTTCCTTTTTTTGTGGTTGTTTTGTTTTGTTTTTGTTTTGTTTTTGTTGTTGTTTTTTTGTTTGTTTGTTTGTTTTTGTCCTCCAGGCTCCTAGAGTAGGAGGATCCTGGTTTTGTACTTTTTCCTTCTTTTTTCTTCCTCAGCATATAGCACAGTACCTGGCACATCATGAAGGCTCAATAAATATTTGGTCAATGAATGAATGTGTGAGTGAAAAAAACACACTTGCAATTAACTACACTCCAAGTCACATCTTGTATGTGCCATTACCCATTCTTGCTTCAATTTTTATGTAAAAAATGACTACTGGAAACATTTTTAGAAATTTCAACCAGAATGACTCACATCTGATCCAAAACAGAAGAACAATCATTTTGGCGCCATTATAAGAGCTCTCAGATGTTAAAGGTGACAAAATGGGCAGAGCTTCTCCTAACAGATTATGAATACCATGTGTGACAGGATTAAGTGAAAAAATGTTCATAAAAATGCTGAAGTGGAAGGCATGTCATGCCCATGTGGCTTGGCTGCAGGATAGTATGCATTCACTGACATGATGGCAAAGTTGGGTAGCATATCACATACGGCATATGGCAGGCTTCTGCTTCAGCAAAAATGCATAGCACATGCCAAAAAGTGGTGTAGTTTCTACTGATTACTCTGTTTTTTAGTTTCTTTCAAAGGGTTCAAAATTAATATTAAAGATTTTTAGCAACTTCCCAAAAAACCAAAAATATCCAAACATACACTTACATCATTTAACAGTGAATTTCCATATTAATGATTTGCCCACCTAAAAAATGAATAATGTATGCGTTATCTCTAGAAATATAAACTAAAAAGGACACTAAAAGGAAAAATATCTCATAATTTAGTAAAAACAGACTCACTTTCAAAATTTAAAGTATGCATATGTATACTTAGTACATATGCTTTCATATTCTGCCTTACACTCACTTGTACACTCATTCAAAAAAACGTTATTGAGTGCATATGCTACTCACTGTGAATCCAGAGGTCAAGTATTGGTCCCTTCTATCAAGAATCTTGTGTTCTAGATAGTGAAATGAGAATAAAAAGAAAACTAAACTACAGTGGGGTAAGTATAATAAGAATTAAGAAATGAAGGTGGGGCTGGTCATGAGGAAGGTAAAAAATATTAATAAATAAATTGTGGGTGGATAATTATTGTGATTTGCCTCTGTTATGAAATTATGCGTTAACCATTTAAGAAGAAGAAAAAATATTACAAGCAAAAGTAAGAGCATTTGAAAAGCAAAGAAATGTAAGTTAATAGATTGATTTTTCAGATGCTGCAAATAATTTAATATTGATAGAGCATAGTGTACAGCTACTATGGCAATAATCTGGAAGACGGAGACCAGAACCTCACTCTATGTTATGTTGAGCTTAGATGATGTACTGAATGGGATGCAAAACCATAAAAGCGTTTTAAGTAGAGAGTAATGATCAGATACTTCTATTAAAGAAATCAATCTGCAGACTCCAAAGAATGGGAAAAATGGTAAGAAGATGATGATATTGAAGGCTGCTGCATTAGTTCAAATGGTAAGAAGAAGGGCCTATCTGGAGTATTATTAATGTAAATGGAAAGGAGAAGGTTGCTGTTACTGTGATATTGACAATATGCCTGGCAGGACTCAGTTAACTGATTGGAAGTCTTGGGGTAAGCAATGGAAGTAATTTATGACGACTCCAAGAGGTGATGCTTGGTAAAATGGCTGATGTGAGAAAAAGAGGATGTGAGAAAGATTTGTTAAAAAGAAAAAAAATCTGATTTTTAAAATTTTCAATTGGTGGGCTTATGAGATTATCTAAGTGGAACTCTGATATACAGTTTAATGCGTAGACATTATCAAAAAAAAAAAAAGCTTACACCGGAAAAAATTGTTCTTGAATAGAATGTGAAGTTTCCTATTGCTAGGTATAATGTTTTATATATGTCCATTACATCACTACTATGAATTCTATATGAGGAAAAACATATTTGCTTTGCCAACACCTCATTTGGATTGCACTTAGGTTCTTGAGTAAGATTGCCCCTTATCTTCTCCTTTTTCTGGTATTATCCTTGTCTAATATTATTAAAGTTACGTTTGCCTTATGAAGAGTAAAAGAGTTTTCTTTCTTTTTCTCTCTCTGCAAGGATTGTGTTGAAATTGGATTATTCTTTGAATGTTACCATTGTAGTCAAGTGTTTCTTCATGGGAGAATATTTAATACATTTAATTTCACTAATGATTGTAGGACTACTACTATATCATGTTAAATCAACATTAATACATTGTTTTTAAATAAATGTATATATTTCATCTGAGTTCTCTAATATATTAGTATGCAATTAGTCACAATAATCCTTTATTATCTTTTTGATTTCTGAAACATCTGTAGTGAAGTCCCTCTTTTCATCCTTCATATTGTTTGCTTTAATTAAGTGAATACTACAATTTATAAGCCAAACTAATATACTTTTGAGAATGAAAGGGGATGCTGTTTCTTACACCATGGTGTAACCTTGCAGTGTCATGGCAAGCTGTGACATATGGCCTTCATGTGAATATCTAGTTTGCTTTATATCCTTGTGATTCATCAGTGACATTTAAAAAAATGTAGCCATTCTTGCAGTTGTGTCACATAAAATGTTTTAATAAAAAGAAAATTAAATATATCTTTTAAAATTAAGCGATCAATACAATTAATAAAAAGTCACATTTTATAGACCTCCAGGGCTCATACTAAATACTTAATGAGATTACATGAAACTATATGAGATCTTGAACAAGTGAAATCTATTTGTACTACAAATGAATATCTAGTATTCATTGAGGATTTAGTATGTGTAGATCTCGTGAAATCCTTATGAAAGCCTATGTGCCCAATAACAGCCCCACTTGGTAGATAGGAAATTTGTGATTTACTTTATTCAAAAATCACAAATAGCTGAGAAGTGGTGAAACCATGAAAGAAGTAAGGTCTGAATTTGCCCATCTCTTAGTTACCATTTAGCATACTGAGAATTTCCCATAAGTAAATAATTATTCTCTATTCAAAAAACTTTTCAAAATATAATTATTAACTCTGAACTTTATTTTTTAATAAAATACTGGCTTTAGTTATCTTATGAGGAATAACTGAATAGCTATTCATTGGAAATTTTAAGTATCTATTTCATACTAATATAACCAAGTGCCTAGAAATTGTTTCATTAATTCCTGAGAATTTTGAATCACTTTCTCAAGCTAAACCTCAGAATGAACTACATTCTGAGTTCAACAAACTGATAGTTACAGGACTGTTAAGATTGCTAGCCTGAGTATATATCCAAAGGAATGAAAATCATTCTGTCATAAAGACACATGCACGCATATGTTCATTGCAGCACTATTCACAATAACAAACACATAGAATCAACTTAAATACCCATTAATGGCAAATTGGACGAAGAAAATGTGGTGCATATACACAATGAAATATTATGCAGCTATGTAAAAGAACAAGATCATGTCCTTTGTGGGAACATGGATGAAGGTGGAAACCATTATTCTTAGCAAACTAATGAGGGAAGAGAAAACCAAATACCTCATTTCTCACTTTTATAAATGAGAGCACTCCATTTTATAAATGGAAACAAAGAGGAGAACAAGAGATACTGAGGTCCACTTGTGAGTGGAAGTTGGGAGAAGGGAGAGGTTCGGAAAAAATAACTATTGGGCACTAGACTTAGTACCTGGGTGATGAAATAATCTGTACAGCCAACCCTGTGAATTGAGTGTACCTATATAACAAGCCTACACAGGTACCCCTGAACCTAAAATAAAAGTTAAAAAAAGAAAAAGAAAAGAAAAGCTGTAGGCCATAATTCTAGGCAAATTAATACAGGAACAAAAAACCAAACACTGCATATTCTCACTTATAACTGGAAACTAAACACTGAGCACACAAGGACAAACATGGGAATAATAGACCCTGTGGACTATTAGTGAGTCGGAGGTGGGTTCAAAAACTACCTATAGTACTATGCTCACTACTCGGGTGACAGGATCTGTACTCCAAACCTCAGCATCACACAATATCCGTATGTAACAAATTTGCACGTGTACTCCCTGTATCTAAAATAAAAGCTGAAGAGAGAAAAAAAGATTACTAGAAACACAATGTTTAAGAAGAGTCACAGTTTCCTCTTTCAAAAAGTTTTAATTCTAGTGTGAAAGCAGAAAATAAGTAAACAAACTTAAGGTAGTAATTAGTTCCAGGAATAAAAATGAGGTAGAACGAAGGCATGATGAGTGACCAACATGGATATGATAATTCATTGGACTCAACTGAAGCAATAGAGAAACTCCTGTAAAATTTTGCAGGCAGCATCCCAGGCCAGGAGATAAGAATGGGCAAAGCTCTCTCCACCATGTGGAAAACAGACCAGTAAGGCAACCAAAAGGACAACAAGGAAATGGAGTGGTAGATATAAATTTAGAAAGGAAGGATATTGGATTCCACTGGAAATTAAATATTAAATGTTTTCTATCTTGTTACTGTGAACAATGCGCAATATATTTCCCACTATTTACAACCACACACTTTCCTCAAGATTTATGACACCCTTGATATCTCTGCTACTCTGGAAATTGTCAGTAATCGGGTAGAGTAAGGGACAAAGTGAAGATGTGTATTTGCAAAACACAAGTGGCATTAAAAAACTATGAAATATCCTCCTGGATATAGACCTTAAAGGAAATTAAAAGCTGCAGGATAAAAGAGGCACCACTGTCCCCATCCCAAACTGAGAGTCTGTCATAACTAGGTGGTGTGTCAGCTTCTCCAGGAAAAACTACTTTAACAAGAATTTCCTTTCTAGAATGTACCAATATTGGGTCGGGGGATTCAAAAGATATTCTCTTATAAGAGTCTGAAGAAGGAAAGAAAGCAGCAGTCATTGTATAGCACAAACATTTATGCACACACACACACACATGCACACAAACCTTTTTCCCAGTTTTTCAGTCAAACAGAAATCTAGGTACTGATGTGAAGCGACTTTGCCAATGTAACTAAAATTCCTATTCAGTGGATTTTAATTTAGATTATCTTGGGTGGTCCTGACATAATCAGTTGCTAGTCCTTTTAAAAGAGGGCATAGGCCTTCTTGAGAAAGTGGGCAACAAACTTTGGCCCTTGCTCTTGGGTTTCAATCCACTTGGTCTCTTTCCTTCCTGACTGTCTGCCTTGTGAATTTCAAACTTACTTAGCCAGTCCCCACAAGTGAATAAGCCAATTCATCAGAGTAATCCATGTATTTCCTATAGGTCCCTTTTCTCTGGGCGAACTTGAACAGACACGGGCATACTCATTTCAAGTGCTTTGTAGTGGAGACTCTAAAGAACACATGGAAATATTTTTGAGTCAGATTTAAACATTTGCCAGATCCAGAGAACCTGAGGACAGATTTAGACATACCAATACCTATCTTTTTAATATCCTTTTTATTTCCTCAGTTCAAACTTGATGAGCTCAGAAATTTTAACCATGGGGGCTAAGTGATGTGAAAACATGAAAACCAAGAGGAGAACCAGAGTTATTGAGGTCTACTTGAGGGTGGAAGTTGGAAGGAGGGAGAGAAATTTTGAATGGAAAGCTAGTGGAGCTTTTATAATGTTTGTAGTTTGTTTCATTTTAAAGGGCAAAGACAAAATATGACCACATCCAAAAGCAAGATACATCATGTATTACTTATGAATGGCTCTTGTGATTAATACACAGTGACTTAAAACAATATGACTTTAGTATTTTGTAGTTCTCTAAATTATAATTACTACACAGCTCTTACTGAGCTAAAATTAAGGTATCAACAGAGCTGCATTCCCTTCAGGAGGCTGTAGAAGAGAATTCGTCTTCTGCCTCTAAAGGTTGCCATATTCCTTGACTCAGTCCCTCTTTCTTTATCTTCAAAGCCACAATGGTGAATGCAATCTTTCTCATGTGACATCATTCTTTCTCTTCTGTCTCCCTCTTCCACGTTTAAGGTAAGGTTCCTGGTGATTATATTGGTCCACGTAGCTAATCCAGGATTCCATATTTTAATAGCATCTAATTAGCAATCTTAATTACATCTGTAATGGTAATTTCCCTTTGTCATGAAACATAACATAGTTGCTGGTTTTATGGGTTAGGAATTTGACAACTTAAGAGGTAGTGCTAGTATTTATTCTGAATGCACATCTGAGCATTCTGCCTATTTGTATCTGGAGCAACTATATATTTCCGCACTTCCTTTCATAGTTTGATATAATAGAACTTCACTGAGACAAATGTATTCCCATTGACAGGAAATCACTCCTGTAATTAAACTATAGAGGGAAAAACTTGAATGTGTCAACTAACTGGTAATTGGATCTATGTCCAAACATATACTTTTCTTTACATTGCTATACATCTTGCATAAATTGTCCTTTTCATCTGGCAATTCACGGTTATACATGAAAGACATTATCATTAAGGGTACAGTTTACTGTAAATATAATTTTTCAATAGATCTTAGTTGTATCCTATGAGTATTTCTTTACATGTGTTTTCCAATATATTGCTAAAAGGTAGCTTTTATTGTGAACAGAATAATAGGCAGTTGGTCTTATGTTCAAAGACATTTCAAAAAAGCATTTGCTTAAAAATGTTAAAAATGGAGGTCATTATATAAAATTGACTCCAAATGACTTCTTGGTCAAAAAGAGATAATTAGGTGCTTCCCTGAAGAAAGTGGTATATTAGGAAATTAATCCCCATGGAATCAGAAGTCTTTCTGAATTTCAGTGATTTTGTAGTACTCATATTTGATTATGCAATATGGAAACCTCTAAATGTATCACCAAATCTGCAGGCCCTACTGACAGCTGCTTGAACAGCCAAGCAAAGGAAGAGAAAAATAAGGAAGAATTACAGGCCAGGCATGCTGCCTCACTGCTGTAATCCCAGCATTTTGGGAGGCTGAGGCAAGCAGATCACCTGAGGTCAGGAGTTTGGAACAAGCCCGGCCAACATGGTGAAAGAGATGGGCGTCTCTACTAAAAATACAAAAATTAGCCGGGCATGGTGGCAGGTGCCTGTAATCCCAGCTACTTAGCAGGCTGAGGCAGGAAAATAGCTTGAACCCAGGAACCCAGGAGGCGGAGGTTGCAGTGAGCTGAGATTGTGCCACTGCACTCCAGCCTGAGCAACAGAGCAAGACTTTGTCAAAAAAAAAAAAAAAAAGAAGAAGAAGAAGAATTACAACAACAATGAAACTCATTCTTGATTTAGCATCATAATTTCAAGGTATTTTTAAAAGCTTGAGAACTTTCTTGCACATTTCAGCAGTACTAGTCAAAAACTGTGTAATTAAAAAGGAAGTAAGTTGAAGTAGGACCAGGTAGAGATGAAGGAGATGTGAGGATGGGCAGTGCATTAGTACCACATGTGCAAAGTTAGTTCAGTAAAGAAAGGGATTAATTAGCTTAAAAGGTTTGAAACCATTTGGGCATAGTTTTAAAGACAAAAGAAAAATCATCCTGCAGGAATGCAGTTCATTACTGAGAGAAGATGAGCAATGAACAATGAATTCCATCAGTTTTATAGGCAACCCTCCTTCTCCTTCATACAGTACTATCCATTATTAATGAGCACTATTTCTGAGTGTGAAAGAACTGTTTGAAAAACATTAACATAGTCTATTGGATGTGATTGACATTGTCATTTCTTTTATTTTGCTGTTGGCAAGTGGCTTCCCTGTAGATGTATGTGCATCTGGACATTACTAATATTCTTCTTGTTATGCACTCTGGGCAGCTGTGATATGGAAATTTTCAGCATTGTATTTTATGGTTTATTTTTCAGCTTTTACATTGTGTTCTGTTGCAAGATGCATAAGTCAAGCCTTTTTGTATGCAATGATCAATCAGAAAAAAATTATCTTTTTTCTAATCTGACTCTTCTCCAAAATGTAAAAGAAATCTATTCGAATTCTGGAGATATGCAATGACTGTCTGCTAGCGAAGCAGTTATTTAGATCCATGTCTATTCATGGTATTTCTTTTTTGCCCTCCAGTTTTCAAAGTTGATTACATTTTTAATTGTCCTGCTCCAAACAAAAAAGAACTGTAGCTCCTGTCTACCTGCTGTTCAGTAACATCAAGCACAGACTAACCTGCCCACATAATACCTTTTAATCAACAAAATTAAAGGTAACAGAGTCAAGGATTAGAGGAGTAATGAATCCAAGAAAAAAAGAAATTAAACACCACATCCTCTTGACTTTTAAATATGTATGTAACTAAGCTGCTTTTTTCCTCTCAGCTGCCCGGCTTCTCCCTCCTCACAGCCCATATGCACACCCACACAGAGATGTGTGCTCCTAAGTGTTACTGACTCACTTCACATCAGCATACCACAAGTCAATCTGTTTCTCTGTACATTCATAGCCTATCAATAAAGTGAAGTAGGAACTAAAGGTGATAGTCATTAATAGATGGAGGTGCAACTTAACTGCTTCTATTCCCTTTGTTGGTATTTCACTGCCAGATTTGCCAAATTACTTGAGTACACTAACAATTCATCCTAACAGAGCTCCCCAAAGTGTGTGTTTATCTCATGGGATGTCAATATATGTAATACAAAAAAAAAAAAAAAGAGAGAGAGAAATTGTTCTGTGGTAAAAGTAACATGGCGGTGTTCTGTTTCAGTATTTTGGAGTGCTAGAGAGCCAGATGAACTCTCATAAGGCTGACACGAAACAGGGTTCCTAGGAAAGTGAGTATAATTATATGGTTTTCTTAAACTGATATTACTTTAGCATATTTTCACCTCATAAACTGTCTGGAGTTATTAGTGTTTTATGGAACACATTTTGGGAAATTCTGATTTAATTGCAGCTCCCTATTAAGCATATTATTATACTAATAGGAGTTATTCTAGGGAAAAAAACGCTTTAACTTCTTAGTCTTTTTCATACACCACATAGTATGGTGATTAAAAGTGGCCTTCAGAGTTCTACTTCCTGAGGTCAAATACTAGCTCCACTAATTACTAGTTGCATGACCTTAGGCAAGTCTCTACCATTTATTTGACTCAATTTTCTCTACAGCCAAATGAGGAAAAATAATAGTACCTTAGACACAAAATAATGTGAATAAAGTAGTAGCTATAATAATTGTTACTCACACTCCCAAAACCTATGCATATGAAGCACATCAGCCCTCTTATATCAGAAAGGCATGTTATGTTACCAATTTCTTTATCCAGTATTCTAGATATTGAAGAACTTTCTAGAAATGATTGTAAGTCCCAAAATTGATCACGAAACTTCATATACTCTGTTTTTTCAGTTATCCAGTGGTTTGACTTATGAATTACCACTCTAATGAAATAGTGCAGCAGGGCTGCATGCTACACAAGCAAGAATATTTTCAGGTTGGTCTCCAGGATGTAATAGTCTTCTTCCCCTACTGTTAGGAAGCCATGTGTTACTCTAATGTTATAAATTTCAAGCCTATCAGTAATTATATACAGAAGTCCCTTTAAAACCTACCCAAATCATATTATGGTGGAATTCTTTCATTTTTTTTTTTACCCAACACATTTGCATTGCACACTTATTGCCCTAATGCTATGGTTTTAATGTGTCCTCTCCAAAATTCAGGTATTAGCAATGTGATAGTATTAAGATATGGAGACTTTAAGGGGTGACTAGGCCTATTGGGGATCCTTCCTCATAAATAGGAATAAAGCCCTTATAAAAGAGGCTTCATGTAGCATTAGGCTCCCTTACCCTTCCACCTTCTACTATGTTAGGATGCAGCAATAAAGCACTCACCAGAATAAATGTTAGTGCCTTGATCTTAGTTGTAGCCCCTAGAACTGTGAGAAATGCATCTGTCCTCTTTATACATCACCCAGTCTCAGTATTTTGTGACAGAACTACGAATGGACTAAGACATCTGTCATCCATCAGTCAGTTTTATAGCTAAAATTCAGAAAATCAGTATGTAAACACATAAATGACCAAGACAATTTTAGAGAGCAATGGGTGATTTTTTAAAAAAAGATAATTAAAGGGAGTATCTAATAGGGAATTACAAAGGTAAGAAGAACTTTACCTTAGGAAGTCAGGTGAGGAAACTCTGTGAAAAGAAGTGTCACTTGAGCTGAAATATGGGTGAAGAGAAGGAGCCAAGCATGCAAAAAGTTATCGAGAATGAATGTACAAAAACAGGAATGTACGTGGTGTCTGAGGAAAAAAGTGAAAGCCACCGAGACTAGATCATGTTAAGATAAGGCAAGACATATGGAAAATGAGATTAGAAAGAAATTATTGGATTACCACTTAAAGCAATCTGTCAGACCAAGACATTGGTCTGAAAGATTTTGGCGGGTCAGACCTCAAAAATGCAGGCCGCAAAAGCAAAAATAGACAAATGGGATTATACTGGGGTAAAAAGTTTTGCAGAGCGAAAGAAACAATCAACAGAGTAGAGAGACAACCTACACAATAGCAATAAATGTTTGCAAACTATTCATCAGAGATTAATAACCAAAATATATAAGGAACTCAAAGAACTTAACAGCAAAACAATAATAATAATCAGATTTAAAATGGGTAAAGGATTTGAGTAGACATTTCTGAAAAGTAGACATACAAATGGTAAACAGGTATATTTTTAAATGCTCAACATCATGAATCATTAGGGAAATGCAAATCAAAGTCAAAATGAAATATCATATTATCCCACTTAAAACAACTGATATCAAAATGACCAGAAAAAAAAATGATGGTAAGTATGCCAGAAAGGAGAATACTCGTACTGCTGATAGAAATGTAAATTAGCATAGCCACCATTGAAAATCCTATGAAACTTTCTCAAATAAATAAATAAATAAATAAACCTAGAAATAGAGCTACTATATGATTCAACAATCCCACTGCTGGGCATATATCCAGAGGATTGAAATCAGTATGTTGAAGAGATATCTGTACTCCTGTGATCATTGAATTTTTCCCAATAGCCAAGATATGGAACCAATTTAAGTGTCCAGCAATAGAGGAGTAGATAAAGAAAATGTTGTATATATACACAATGGCATATTATTCAACAATGAAAAGGAAAGAGATTCTGTCACTTGCAGCAATATGAATGAAATCAGAGGAAATTATGTAAAGTGAAATAAGCCAGGCACAGAAAGATAAATATTATATATTTTCACTCAGAGAATGTGTTAGCCAAAAATGTTCATCTCAGGGAGGTAGAGAGAGATTAGTAATTACTAGAGACCAGGAGGGGCAGAAGATTAGGAGGAATAAAGACAGGTTGGTTAATGGGTACAAAAATACAGTCAGATTGAAGAAATAAGTTCTAGTGTTCAATCACATAGTAGGGTGACTAAATTAATAATAATTTATTGTATATTTCAAAGTAGCTAGAAGAAAGATCTGTAATATTCTCAACACAAAGAAATGATAAATGTTTGAGGTGGTGAATATCTCAATTACCCCGATTTGATCACTACATATTTTATGTATCTGTTAAAATATCACAAGTACCACAGAAGCATATATAATCATCATATGTCCACTAAAAAATAACATAAATAAATAAAAACAATTTTCCCAGATAACAGATTGAAAGAAGGTGTCAGGGCAGATCCTGGAAACAGGGAAACCACTTTACCAGTTGTAGCAGTTATACAGGCCAGAGACAAAGGGTGTTGGACTTGGATGAAAGCAAGGGAAAAATAAAGAGTTAACAGATTTAGCATATATTTTGAAAGTAAGATTGACAAGATTTGTGGAGGGAGTGACTATGGGATGAAAATGGAAAAGAGGAGCCAGGGATGATGCCCAAATTTTGGCCTGAGAGGCAGTTGAATTGCAATACAATACAATTTCCTGGACTTGGTGAGACTTGAGGAGTGGTAGGCATAAATTCTGCATTCTGTTTTTGTCACAATAATATTTGTTAGCTACTAGGAATCTAAATGGAGAAGTAAAGTTGGCAGATGGTCATACAAGCTGTAGACCAGAAAACAGATATACGATGAAATTAAGAAACTATCATAGAATATTGTATTAAGAACTTATTGTAGGCCAGGCACTGTCCTGATTACTAGAAATAAAATGGTGAAGAAAATATATATGTGATAGGCAGAATTCTAAAATGGCTACCAAGGTCCCTGCTCCCTGATGTGTAATATCCTCTTCTTGAGTATGCGTGGGACTTGTCTATATGATGAATATAGCTCCCATAATTAGGATATGCTATGGAGCAGTGGTCCCCAACCTTTTTGGCACCAGAGACTGGTTTCATGGAAGACAATTTTTCCATGGATTGGGGGTGGGGGACGGTTTGGGGATGAAACCGTTCCACTTCAAATCATCATAAGGAGCATGCAACCTAGATCCCTCACCTGTGCAGTTCACAACAGGGTTCATGTGCTCCTATGAGACTCTAAGGCCACTGCTGATCTGACAGGAAGCGAAGCTCAGGTGGTAGGTAATGTTCCCTCCAACACTGCTCACCTCCTGCTGCGTGGCTGATTCCAGGTCTATGGCCAGAGGTTGGGGACCCCTGCTATATAGCACAGTTTGCTTTAAGAACAGAAGTTATTTTGGGTAAGCCTGATCTAATTAGAGTAGCCTTTAAAAAGGTCTGGACCACTTCTGAAAATAAGTAACCTATGAGCTCAACATAAGAGAGATTGGAAATGTGAGAGGACCAAGTGTAGAAGGAACCACATCTCTGGGACCTGCCAGAATCAGCAAGAAAACACAGACTTCATTCACTCAGCCACAAAGAAATAAATTTTGCCAATAACCTAATGGAGTCTCCAGATGAAGATGTGTCCAGCTGATACTTTGATTTCAACCTTGTTAAGAACCCAGCCATGCTGTACTGAACTCCTGACCCAAGGAAATCTGAGATAATATATTTGTGTTTTATTAACCCACTACAGTTGTGGTAATTTCTTACATAGTAATAGAAAACTAATTCTATGTATTTCATCTGTTTTGTGGAGAATTCAGTTTGCTAAAAAAAAGGAGAAGGAAGTAGAGCAGATAACTACCATCACATTTTCATTTCAAAAAAAGGCTGTGCATCATTTTGAAGACTGGAGTTGAATGGTATGCAGATTGAGGTCCTTTACGACATAATAGATGGATGAACTTGGTGGTTGGCTACTGAGGTACAAGCAAGAGACCTCAGATTAGGATGGTGGTAGCAGATATTGTGTAGAAAGGACAGATGTTAGAGCCATTTTTAGGGAACATTGAAGAACTGGAATAATGGACATGAATGGAGAAGATAGGCATCCATATTGGACCAGCCCCTGTCCACAGTATTGAAGATATCCTTATGTGTAAGTCACTTTGGGACATCAGATATCAGATATAACAGTAGAGCAATTGAGAAGGAGACCATTCAGTATATTTCCCACTTTTGTTTATGTAGTTGCATTATTTATGATGCAATCAAACCTCATATTGTCACCATTATTTTATATTTTTGTTCGATGTTTTATAGCCCATGTTAAGTCATCATAGATATAAGAGTAACAAAGCCCAGGCACTCATGTCAGTAATTTAAATATACTGCTATATTACTGCCAGAATATAATGATGCTCAATCAGCTAAATGATCTGCTTATTTTATGACACAATTGATGTCAATTTTTGAAATCAAATTTCTCAATATCCATACCATAGATTTGAATGTATGTCTTGTTTAACACATTGAACTGCTAGATTATGTATTCCAGCAATTTTAAAAGATTACATAAATTATTTAAGATCTTGGTTGTTTTATATATAAGGTTATTTTTCTTGGGTTCTCAAAAGTGAAAATAAAATCACTTATCTAAAAATTGTGACATAATCTTTTCTCTCGTAGATTTATAAATGTTATTTATTGTCTTCTGACATTAATTGTAGCAGAGAAAACTGTGGGCAGGAAAATTTTAGTTTCACTGCAGACCGTTTGCTATTTTGTCTCTTTTTTTACTAAATGGAGAAAAATTTTCTCACTGTTTATATTTATCTCCTTGTTGTTTATAAATTGGTGTTGTTGTATTTACTACTTGTGTTGATTTTTCCCATGCTATGGTACTTATTTAATCTGTATATTTCAGGCTTATTCAGCTTTCATTTTTGTCTTTCTTGTTCTTATTATGATCATTATGTCAGCTGATTTTTATTCTTTCCTCTATTTCCTTTTTATTCTTGAAATATTGCTTTCAGGACTTTTCATCAAAATTATTGCCTTTAATGTTAATTCTGTTCTTCATTAACTTGAAAACACGTTTTAACTTATACTTTTTTAGTTTACTTAAATTTTTGCTTGTTTTACACATTTACTTTTGTATTCTTTCTATTTCTTTCCATACAAACTTATGTTTCAATTTCTCGTATGCGATTTTTCTATTATACATTGGACACCAAGGAATCTTTGAATGTTTTTTTCTTATTTTGCATTAAATTGTTTATGATATCTGTTTATTTTTTGATATAAAAACAATATTGCCTTCCACTTGATCTATTTTATTTTTTAATTTGGCACTCATAAATAAGAAAATGATTGTACTAATGTTTTCATAGAAAAAGTGACATTGGTTAAAAAAATACTTTAAATAAACTCTTAGAGCTAGCTTACGATACTGACGATGCAAAAGATACATGCTGGGAATTGCTGCAAATTTAGAAAAAAAAATTTAATTTACCAAGGTGTAGAAAAGATTCTAATTCCATGTCATAATTTATAAGATGATGATGAAGATGAACTATATGAGAATAGTTTCTGTTCAGAAACTATAGGAGGAGAGAGTCAAGTTGGCAGACTAGAGGCAGCTAGTGTGCAACAGTTCTACAGAGAGAAAACAAAGTGGCTGCTAAACAGCGCCTAGCGGCCCTGCAAGCCAATCATCTAATAAACCATGTGGAGATCCAGCAAGGCAGTGAGGGAACACAGAGAACAGAAAAGAGTGAAGCTAAGCAGAAGCCCATCTGGGATTAGTACACAGGCAGGAGAAGCGCCCCAAAATGGGGAAAGGGTGAATGAGTGAGTGAGAGCCACTGGGGGATCCAGAGGGATCTGTGCAAGCCTTGGAAGGAGAAAATCCCCTTCACCCCCCGGGCTGCTAGACTGATACAGAGCCACCTGCAGTTTTTGCAGAGGCAGCACTCAAGTCTATGGGGACCACCAAAAGCACTGGACTTCAGAGAAACCCAGCACCAGCTGTCATAGCCCCAACTGAGAACACAATTGGAGTGTCCAAGAACAGTAAGATTGCTCCACTCCACCTCAGAAGACTAGGCTTGGTGCCAGCTTCCAGCGCAGTGGCCTTGCTTCTGCCTCAACTCTGCCAGGGGGAACAGCTCCAGGTTCCTCGGGAAGCACTTTGATGGCAGGATGGGCAACACATCCATCACCACTGCTCACAGCCAGGTGGTCCATACCTCCTGTGGCTTGCAGCACAGTGGAAATGCTTCTGCCTAAACTCTGTGGGAGGGTGTAATCCCATGTTCCCACAAGAAGCACCCAGACAGTAGATTGGGTAAGCACCCCCGCTGCTTCTAGCTGAGTGGTACCCACTGGCTGAGTTAGTGACCAAAGAAAGGAGAGCGCTTACTCTCAGAACATGGAGAGGTGTTAGGTGCCTGGTTTTGTGAGTGAGTGGAGGAGCAAGCAGGGTGTGCCTCCCTCAACAGGACTTGTCCAGCAGGTCCTATAGGAGGAGGGAGTCAAGATGACAGACTAGAGGCAGCTAGTGTGGTCTGCCAACCATGATCCCTGCCTGAGGGAGCCCTGTGGACAAGAACACCTAACAAAGGCAACACAACCATGGAACCAATGATTGGAGGAGGCTCTTCCAAAATGCAGGAGCCGGCCAGGTGAGGCAGTCATTTCTCTCCCACATCTTCTCAAACACAGAGCACTGCTGCCAACTGTGCCAAAGTACCAAAGAGACATATGGCTGAGTAAGAGTCTATCTGCCAGCCAGTACTTGTAAATGCCACATACTAGATTACAGCTCAAAATGCAACACCAAAATATTTTGCTAGTATACAGCACCTGTGAAAACTAAGGCAAAAATCCAGCCACAAATATAGATTTAGTACAGAGTTCTGGCCCTCTGAAAATATCCAGAAATAAAGCCAACTGACTAAACTTAACTCACATCACAGTTAAAGGAACATTAGCCCTCACACATAAGAAAGTTTCAATCCAAGAACTCGAAACTCAAAAAGCCAGTGTGTTCCCTTAACTGCAAAAGAACCCACTAGAACCCTAGAAATGGTTCTTGGTCAGACTGAGATGACTGAAAGGATGGACATAGAATTCAGAATCTGGATAGCAAGAAAGCTCATCAGGATTAAGGAGAAAGTTGAAACCAAATCCAAGGAATGTAATAATTTTTTAAAAATGATCTAGGAGCTAAAAGACGAAATAGCCATTTTACGAAAGAACAAAACTAAACTTCTAGAACTGAAGAATTTACGTCAAGAATTTCACAATACAGTTAGAAGCATCAACATTAGACTAGATCAAGCTGAAGAAAGAATTTCAGAGATTGAAGGCTGGTTTTTCAAATCAACTCAGTCAGACAAAAATAAAGAAAAAAGAATTCAGAAACCTGAACAAAACCTCTGAGAAATGTGCGATTACATAAAGAGACCAAATCTATGACTCACTGGAATTTCTGAGACAGAAGAAGAGAGAGTAGGCAACTTGGAAAACACATTTGAGGACACCGTTTATGAAAACTTTCTAATCTTGCTAGAGAGGAGGATGTACAAATTCATGAAACACAGAGAACCTCTGCAAGATACTACACAAGATAACCATACCCAAGGCACATAGTCATCAGATTCACCAGTGTAAACACAAACACAAAAAACTTAAAGGTAGGTGGAAAAAAGGTCAGGCCACCTAAAAAGAGAACCTCATCAGGCTAGCAGCAGACCTCTCAACAGAAACCTTACAAACCATAAGAGATTGGGAGCCTATTTTCAGCATTCTTAAAGAAAATAAATTCCAACCAAGAATATCACACCCTGCCAAACTAAACTTCATAAGCGAAGTAAAAATAAAATTCTCCAGCTCTAAGGGTACTCATTACCAGCAAACCACCCTTAAAATATGTCCGTAATGGAGTGTTAAACATGGAAACCAAAGATCAAAACCTGCTACCACAAAAACACACTCAAGCACATAGCCCACATACGATATTACACAATTACACAATCAAGTCTACAAAATAAGCAGCAAGAGCACGATGACAGAATCAAAATCTCATATGTCAATACTAATCCTGAATATAAATGGTCTACATGCCTCAATAAACCCTTTTCCCATTTAGATAAAAAAGTACAGCTCTTTGCCAGCATTCATTTAAACACACTCTTTGAAGTTGAAAATTTGACTGATTTTAAATGTGAAAATAAAATCTAAAAACTATTCTCTGAGTTATTTCTAGACAGAATTAACATCAGAATAATTAGAATTATCTATTTTGTAAAAATTGGATTCATCAAATGAATTTTTGGCCAACAACTGTTAGAGAATGATGTTAACATTATGCATAGGAGTGCCAAACTTTCTAGGATTTGATATTTTTAGCAATTGAGAATTACTATAGTTTGTAAATGAGAATATCACTACTAAAAACAGAATATTATATATAGAACAGTGTCTTTTGTTTCCAAAGTCAATAAACTAGAGTGATGCAAAAATAATATTAAAAGCAATATTTTGTGGCAAAGTTTTTTGGGCAAACACTCCAGCCACAAGTGCCACTAGTGAGTATTCTCAGAGCAAACCCAAAAAGGAGTAAAAGTCATAGAGTGGCAAACTGGATAAAAAAAGACAAAATCCAACTGTCTGTTGTCTTCAAGAGACATATCTCCATATAATAATGCTCCAGGCTCAAAGTAAAGGGATAGAGAAAGACCTACCAGGCAAACAGAAACCAGAAAAGAGCAGGAGTTGCTATTCTTTTATCAGATATTACAGACTTTAAACCAATAACAATCAGGAAGGACAAATAAAGCATTACATAATGATAAGGGGTTTAATTCAACAAAAAGACTTAACTATCCTAAATACATAGGTACCCAATATCGGAGCACCTGCATTTACAAAACAAGCTCTTCCTAACCTACAAAAACACTTCGAGAGTCACACAATAATAGTGAGGGACTTCAACACCCCACTGACAGTGTTAGACAGATCATCAAGGCAGAAAACTAACAAAAATATTCTGTATTTAAATTCTACCCCTGACCAATTGAACTTAATAGACATCTACAGAAGGCTTCACCTAGAAACCGTAGAATATACATTATTCTCATCTACACATGGAATATATTCTAATATCAACCACATGCTTTATCTTGAAGCAAGTCTCAATAAATTTAAAATAATCAAAATTATATCAAGCATATTCTTAAACAGTAGTGCAATAAAAACAGAAACCAAAATCAAGAGATTTTTTCAAAACTACACAAAACAGGAAGACATTACCCTCTTAAAATTATATGCACCTAACACTGGAGCTTCCAGATTTATAAAACAGTTACTATTAGACCTAAGAAATGAGATAGATAGCAACACAATAATAGTGGGGGACTTCAACACCCCACTGATAGCACTAGACAGATCATCAAGACAGAAAGCCAACAAAGAAATAACGGACTCAAATTATACCCTAGAACAAATGGATTTAACGTATATTTCCAGAACATGCTCCCCAACAAGTATATAATACACATTCTTCTCATCAGCACATGGAACATTACCAAAGATAGACCATATGATAGGCCACAAAACAAGTCTCAATAAATTTAAGAAAATCAAAATTATATCAAGTACTCTCTCAGATCACAGTGAAGTATAATTGGAAATCACTCCAAAAGGAACCCTCAAAACCATTCAAATACGTGGAAATTAAATAACCTGCTCCTGAATGATCATTGGGTCAACTATGAAATCAGAATGGAAATATGAAAATTATTTGAAATGAATGATAATACTGACACAACTTATCAAAACCTCTGGGATACAGCAAAGGCAGCGCTAAGAGGAAAGTTCACCACATGTTCCTATTCATAAGTGGGAGTTGAACAATGAGAATACATGGACACAGGGAGGGGAGCAATACACACCGGGGCCTGTTGAGTGTTGGCAGTGATGGGAATGAACTTAGAGGATGGGTCAATAGGTGCAGCAAACCACCATGGCACACGTATACCTATGTAACAAACCTGCATGTTCTGCACATGTATCACAGAACTTAAAAAAAAAAAAAGTCCAAGACTAGATGAATTCACAGCTGAATTCTACCAGTCCTTCAAAGATGTATTGGTGCCAATCCTACTGAAAAAATTCTGAAAGAGAAAGAGTGTATTAGTCCATTTTAATACTGGTATAAAGAACTGCCTGAGACTGGGTAATTTATAAAGGAAAGAGGTTTAATTGACTTACAGCTAAGCATGGCTGGGAAAAACTCAGAAAACACAATTATGGCAGAAGGCAGAGGGGATGCAAGGCACCTTCTTCACAAGGAAGCAGGAAGGAAACGTGCTGAGGAAAGGGGGAAGAGCCCCTCATAAAACCATCAGATCTCATGAGAACTTTCTCACTATCATGAGAACAGCCTGGGGGAACCACCCCCATTATTCAATTACCTCCACCTGGTCTCTCCCTTGACACGTGGAGATTATAGAGATTAAAATTTAAGATGAGATTTGGGTGGGGACACAAAGCCTAACCATATCAGAGGGAATCCTCCTTAAATTATTCTATGAAGTAAGTATTACCCTAGTACCTAAACCAGGAAAAGACATTAAAAAAATAACTACAGATGAATATCGCTGATTAACATAGATGCAAAAATCCTGAACAAAATACTAGCCAACTGAATCCAACAGCACATCAAAAAGATAATAATACATCACGATCATGTGAATTTCATCTTAGGGATACAGGGATGGTTTAACATATGCAAGTCAATAACTGTGATACAGTAAATAAACAGAATTAAAAACAAAAACCATATGATCATCTCAATAGATACAGGAAAAACAATGGATAAAATCCAGCTTCCCTTTATGATAAAAGCCCTCAACAAAATAGGCCTAGAAGGAACATACTTCAAAGTAATAAAAGTCATGTATGACAAACCCACAGCTAATATCACACTGAATGGGGAAAAGTTGAAAGCATTCCCCTTGAGAACTGGAACAAGACAAGTGTGTCTACTTTTACTACTTATACTCAACATAATACTTGAAGTCCTAGCCAGATCAGACAAGAGAAAGAAATAAAGAACATCCAAGTTGAAAACGAAGGATTCAAACTGCTGCTGTTTGTTCATGATGTGATTGTATACCTGGGACACCCTAAAGACTCATCTAAAAAGCTTCTAGATCTAATAAACTAATTCAGAAAAGTCTCAGCATGCAAAATCAATGTACATAAATCAGTAGCACTTCAATACACTTACAACGACCATGTAGAGAATAAATTCAAGAACTCACTCCCTTTTACAACAGCTGCACAAAAAGGTGAAAGATCTCTACAGGAAAACTAAAAAACACTGCTGAAAAAATCTTAGGTGACATAAACAAATGGAATCACTTTCCATGCTTATGGATGGGAAGAAAATGACCATATGGCCCATATTAATCTATAGATTCAATGCAATTCTCATTAAAATACTATCATCATTCTTCACAGAACTAGAAAAATAATCCTAAAATTCATTATGGAATCAAAAAAGAGCCCACATAGTCAAAGCAATACTAAGAATAAGGAAAAATCTGAAGGCATCACATTACCCAACTTTGAACCATACTATAAGGCTATAGTTACCAAAACAGCAAGATTCTCATATAAAAATAGGGGCATAGACAAATAGAACAGAATAGAGAACCCAGAAAGTATTTAAGCCAACTGATCTTCAACAAAGCATACCAAAACATAAACTGGGGAAAGGGCACACTATTCAATAAATGGTGCTAGGAAAATTGGCAAACCACATGTATAAGAATGAAACTGGATTCCCATCTCTCACCGCATACAAAAATCAACTCAAAATGGATAAGACTTAAATTTAAATGTGAAACCATAAAAATTCTAGAAGATTACATCAGAAGAACTCTTCCGGACGTTGGTTTAGGCAAAAAATTCATGATTAAGACCGAAAAGCAAAAAATAAATAAATAAATAAATAAATAGGACCTAATTAAACTAAAAACCTTCAGCACAGCAAAAGTAATAATCAGCCAAGTAAACAGACAACACACAGAGTGGGAGAAGATATTTGCAAACTACTATGCCTTCGACAAAAGACTAGTGTCTAGAATCTACAATAACTCAAACAAATCAGCAAGGAAAAAAATAATCCCATCAAAAATGGGCAAATGATATGAACAGATGTTTCTCAAAAGAAGATATACAAACAGCCAACAAACATATGAAAAAGTGCTCAACAGCACTAATCATTAGAGAGGGAAATGCAAATTAAAACCGCAATGAGAAAATCGTCTACTGCTGCAGGAATGACCATAATTAAAAAATCAAAAAACAAAAGATGTTGGTATGGATGTGGTGAAAGGGAACATTTTCAAACTACTAGTGTGAATGTAAATTAGTACAACCACTATGGAAAACAGTATGGCGATTTCTTTTTGAGTCTCTGTCGTCCAGGCTGGAGTGCAGTGGCACAATCTCTGCTCACTGCAACCTCCACCTCCCAGGTTCAAGCAATTTTCCTGACTCAGCCTCCAGAGTAGCTGGGATTACAGGTGCCCAACACCATGTCCGACTAATTTTTGTATTTTTTAGTAGAGACAGGGTTTCACCATGTTGGCCAGGCTGGTCTTGAACTCCTGACCTCAGGTGATCCACTCACCTCAGCCTCCCAAAATGCTGAGATTACAGGCGTGAGTCACTGTGCCCAGATGGAGATTTCTTAAAGAACTGAAAGTACAACTACCATTCGATCCAGTAATTCCACTACTGAGTATGTGCCCAAAGGAAATAATTCATTCTATCAATAAAACACATGGAGTCGTATGTTCATTGCAGCACTATTCACAATAACAAAGACATAGATTCAATCTAGATGCCCATCAACAGTCAATTGGATAAAGAAAATGCTGTATTATAAATATACCATGTAACACTACAGCTGAGAGGTGAAGCCAGATGGACTTCTGGGTTGGGTGGGGACTTGGAGAACTTTTCTGTCTTATAAGAGGATTGTAAAATGCACCAATCAGCACTCTGCAGCTAGGATTGTAAAATGCACCAATCAGCTCTCTGTGGCTAGCTAGAGGTTTGTAAAATGGACCAATCAGCACTCTGTAAAATGGACCAATCAGTGCTCTGTAAAATGGACCAATCAGTGTTCTGTAAAATGGACTAATCAGCACTCTGTATAATGGACCAATCAGCAGGACATGGGTGGGGGATAAATAAGGGAATAAAAGCTGGCCCCCTCAGTCTGCAGGGGTAACCTGCTCAGTTCCCTTCACCCTGTGAAAGCTTTGTTATTTCTCTCTTCACAATAAATCTGGCTGCTGCTCACTCTTTGGGTCTGTGCCATCTTTAAGAGCTGTAAAGCTCATCGCAAAGGTCCATGTCTCCCTTCTTGAAGTCAGCAAGATCAGGAACCCACCGGAAGGAACCAACTCTGGACACACAGCCATAAAAAGGAATAAAATCATGACTTTTACAGCAACATGAATGGAGCTGGAAGCCATTATTCTAAGCTAAGTAACATAAAAACAGAAAACCAAATACTGCATATTCTCACTCATAAATGAGAGCTAAACACAGCACACAGGAACATAAATATAGGAACAATAGACACTGAGGACCACTAGAAGGAGAGGAGTGGGTGCAGGCTGTAGAACCACCTGTTGGAAGCTATGCCTACTGCGTGGGTGATGGGATTGTTGGGACCCCAAACCTCAGCATAACAACATGTACCCATGTTTCAAACCTGCACATGTACCCTTTAATTTATAATAAATGTTGAAATTATTTTCATAAAAATAAAATAATAATGCTTTTTACCAATAAATAGAGCACTTTAATTCTCAATGTCTCTGTTTTAATTACAGTATACTATGTAAATATTCATTTTTATAGTTCTTGATGAATTTCTTTATACATTTATAATTTACAGTGAAAATAATTTTTAATAATAAAAATTGCCAAAAATGTTTGGAGGTCACAGCAAAATTATTATTATTGATTGTTATGATTACTTTGAAGTTTCACCTTATATGGTCATTATTGCTATCCTGTATTTCCACACAAAGTGAAAGCTTCCTGTATTAGGTGTGTGTAATCATATTTATAAAAACATACATACTTTCATATATATTCACTTAGAACATAAATTCTTGAGAATGGGAAAAATATTGATGAGAAGCAGAGAACACTATTATTTTAAAATATAAAAAAATTCTTACTGAATTGGTGCTTGCCTACAATTTCTGTATTTTAAAAACATAAATAAAAATATGCTATTTACACTTTTATTTGTATGTATTGGAGGAGACAGGATGTTGTTCTTCACATAACATATCATTGTATTTCTTTAGGCGTAAAAAACTAAAATCCAGGGTTGGGCGTGGTGGCTCACACCTGTAATCCCAGCACTTTGGGAGACCGAGGCGGGTGGATCGCGAGGTCAGGAGACCAAGACCATCTTGGCCAACATATTGAAACCCTGGCTCTACTAAAAATACAAAAATTAGCTGGGCGTGGTGATATGTGCCTGTAGTCCCAGGTACTCAGGAGGCTGAGGCAGGAGAATCGCTTGAACCCAGGGGATGGAGGTTGCAGTGAGACGAGATCATGCCACTGCAATCCAGCCTGGGCAACAGAGCGAGACTCTGTTTAAAAAAAAAAAAAATCCAAAAATCACAACCAAGTGACCTGTATTTATGACCTAGGTCATAAAATACTATTGTAATTTCACACCTTAAATTTGTTAGAGGTAGAAGTACCACAGAATTCCCATCTTTCCTGAGGGTAAAAAGGATAAAAATGTTTTTTTTTCTTTTCTCTTAACTGATTAAAAGGAAATAGCAACTAGCCTAATCAAGGCTTAATCTTTTCTTCCTATTAATAAGTGGATATGCAGTTCTACTTGCTGCATTCAATGAGGATATGTTTGAAAAAAGAAAATTGAACTTTCCAAGTAGCTCACCTTCTGTTCAGAGCTGCTCTTACCTTTTTTATTTTATTTATTTATTTTTTAAATTTATTTTTTGAGATGGAGTCTTGCTCTACCGCCCAGGCTGGAGTGCAGTGGCACTTTCTTGGCTCATTGCAACCTCAGCCTCCCTGGTTTAAGTGATTCTCCTGCCTCAGCCTCCCAAATAGCTGAGACTACAGGCATGCACCACCACGCCAGGCTAATTTTTGTATTTTTCATAGAGACGGGGTTTCACCATGTTGGCCAGGCTGGTCTCGAACTCCTGACCTCAAGTGATCTGCCCACCTAGGCCTCTCAAAGTGCTGGGATTACAGGTGTGAGCAACTGCGCCGGCCTGCTCTCACCCTTTAAACTCCATTCATTAGATTCCTATCTCCTCACCTTATAATATTGGGTGGGAGGGGTTTTTTAACTGGCAAAGAGATGGCAGTTTTGAAAGAAATGTTTATTATGTTGACTTATCGACACCATGTTAAAAGAGATGTGGAATAAATATGGGCATTAGCTAGCATCGTATCCCCCAAAAAGGGATGCAGTTATTTGCAATCACACAACTGAGGCTCATGGGATGGGAAGGTTTTCTCAGAGCCTTTATGTGAAAGTATAAAATAATACTCTTGTTTCTGGCACCAATAATTCAATATGATGTCTTCCTTCAGGAGCAGTTGTCATCTAGGAAATTTACCTAAATCATAGCAACAACAAAGTCTGTCATTTCTTTCATTATTCTATTCCTGGCCTGGCTAGATAAGAGCAGAAAGATAATTAAGTCAGTGATGAGTTGCAGGCACGATGCCATTTCAGCTATTAAGAAATATACTGAGGAGTACATATATAGACACACGGTGGCAGACCTGTGAGGGGCATCATTTTAGCTTTTCTTAATGCCCCGTCTGTCCCACTGATAAACATCCATCTTTCAGTACTGCAGCTGAGGTAATTAAATGATAAATAGATGGTAGGTAGATAGATAGATTTTATAGATTTGTTTTAAAACAAAAATATTGCTTAAACATAACGTGCTTTTTATAGTAATTTTTTTTCTGAAAATAGTTCAGATGAACATGGTTATCTTTTAAGAATGAAAACATCATCATTGATGATAAAATGTTATATCACTATTATTAAAAACACTTTTTTTTTTTTAAACTTTTAAGTTCAGGGGTACCGGTGCAGGTTTGTTATATAGGTAAGTTTTCCTCATGGGAGTTTGCTGTACAGATTATTTCATCACTTAGGTATCAAGCTTAGTACCCATTGGTTATTTTTCCTGATCCCCTTTCTCCTCCCACCCTCCACCCTCCAATAGGCACCAATGTGTGTTGTTCCCCTCTATGCATGGCTGTGTTCTCATTATTTAGCTCCCATTTATAAGTGAGAAAATGTGGAAAAACACATTTTATAATCGACCTTACTGATATCATAGAAATTATGACCATACACTGAATATTGCCAGTATTATAAGACATTAAACATGTGTGTATATTATATACAATATTATAAAAGTTAAATGGAAATGTAGCTAAATACCCCAAAAATGCAAATAAACTAGTGACCCACGTAAGATAAAAAATTCATATTAGGGTATTGCTATATATGTGAAAGTGTTCGCATAAATGGGCGTTATCTCCAAAGGTCCATAGTCCTGCCTTTCCCATCTTGATTAACATTATATGTAGAAAGGCTATAGTGTTCTAAAGTTTTTTTAAAAAGCAATAGATTAGGCCTTGCTTATTTTTTCTTTATGTTTTTCTAACTTTACACAAAACGAAAATAATTTTTATCATTCTATTTTTCATGAATTTTTTTGAAGTGTATACTTTTATCGTAAATGAGCTCAGCAATTTGTCTTTCCTTATCTGTTTCTTCCTTCCATGTCTCCTGTGTGCCCGGGACTATATTATAAAATTACATATGTGAGTCATGACATAAAGATTATATTCATATATATGAACAAATTTTATGCATATAAATACACACTAATATTTTAACAACATTGGATTATACTGCTTATTACCATTTTTAAATTTATATTTAATATAATGTTGTTCATGTTGTAAAATAATTTAAAATAATCTAATTCTTATAGATAAATCTATATCTGTATCTCTGTTTCTAAGTTATTAGGCCAAAATGATGATTCCTTTGATTAACGTCTTCTATACAGTCACTTAAACTTATTAGTATTAAATCATTAATAGTGTGGAAAATATCAACATTATATTAACTCTGGTAAATAAAACTGAGTAGATAGCATCATGAAAATTTCTGATTATTTTCTGCAAATAATTTCCTAGAAGGTTACTGCGTAAAAAAGCATAAACGTTTTAAACATAAAAATTTCTGGTTTTTACTTCTAGTTAAGACAGAGTAATTCATATCTGACTATAAGAATAGACAAGATCCTGAATAAGCACCAGTATCTTGCTGCTTTTTGCCTGATTTCATTTTAGTTTGGTTGAAAACAGAAGCTTAAAAAAAATCAAGCAAAAACTGTCAGAACCAACTTTGTCAAAAGTCTGGAAAACAGTCAAAGGTTGTCAACAAGAAAACAAATGCTGAATCAAAGAAAAGGCAACTTAAAAACAGTAGGAAAGCTTTATGATGCTTTATTTGTTCTTGTGCCACCCCCTCCCCAGCACTGCAGCTATTCTGAATCTGGTAGAGTTTCCCAGCCTGGGCCCCTGGGCCCTGGTTTTGGAGAGGGGAGAGAAAGCTTCATCGATAAAGAATTGTTTGTCTCTTCTTATCTGTCTGGGGCGTAAGCTGAGGCATGATCGGTCATTGTTTTCCCTAACTAGGAACCTACTTGAGGAGAAAAAGCTGCAGGCATTCCTCAAAAACATTACAAGGTGACTGACTAACCCATAGCAGCTTGAGTAGGTCCTCAGGGCATATAAAAGACTAGAAGTCTGTGAGGAAAAGCAGAGGAGAGTTTCTTTTGGAACTTAGGGCATTAAAAAGTGCCAGCGTTTATTGGAGTGTTTAGAAAGCCACATTCATGCCCAGGACAGGAAGCTTACTCAGAGAAAAGCCGAGAAGACCCAGAATTTCACCTCTGAGTGATCTCTAAGAGCGGTCCAGGCAAAAAGTGAGGGTGAAGACAGAGTTGTGAATGGCCTGGCTAATTGGTGAAGGGAAGCCTCAGCACAGAGCCAATGTACAAAGAGTGGGAGATGAGTTTTGGGTTTTTTTCTTCTTTTTTTTTTTCTTTTCCTCTTCTCCCCATCTCATCTTAAATACTTGGCAACCATAAAGACCTATGACTGAATACCGTTTAAGGATGTTCTTCATCATATAGGCAAAGCTGCTGATGGATTAAAAATTAAACTGTCTTGAATAAGTACTAGTTTTGAAAAATACAGAGTTTAAAACAACAGCTTAATTTGACTAAACTTAGAAATAATCACTATGGAGGAAATTTTTTAAAGAGAATAAATTTTTTCATATGAGGAGAGAAAAACAGGATACAATGGATGCCACAGGTTTGAACACACTGCCTTTCTTATATCTACCCTCTTCACTTTCAGGGAAATTTTTATGTTTGCAAGGGGACTTCAGGGGCATCTGTTCTAGGGAGATATTAATGCTTTCAATTCATGATTGAGAGATTTGGAAATGAGAAAGAAAAATAAACATATATCAGGGGAAAATGTTGTGTTTTGTGAGTTGAAAGGGGTCGTTAACAATGTAGTGTAAAGAATGACTGTAAAGCTCTCATAACTATATCCACATTGCTACCATATAAAATATGTCTAAAAATGTTCCTTCCTCTTAAATTAAAAGTTAACTGCATACAGAATATCCAGCGAAAATGAAATGCAAGACAAAGCACTGACTTCATAAGAAATTAGGTCAAACCAAAAAAAATGGATGATTAAAATTTTCTGCTAATCATCTCTAGATATTATTAAACTATGCTGAATGTAAAACACCACATATATTTGAGTCTTCTGAGTTAAATGCAAAAGTATGGGGTCCAACTGAAAGCAACAGGAAAAAAGACAAATGTTATTTAGTATATTAGATTTCCGTAGCAGGTGTATGCAATGAGGACAATGAAAAAAATCAGCCCTTAGTTGAGTCTATTAAGAGAAAGATAATTTTGTTGGAATTCACTTTCTGCAATATTGGAATTCACTTCGTGCAATAGTAGGAAATGTAAGACTCTCTCATTGCAGTAAAGGAAGCATTGATTCCTCTGTTCACTGGGTTTGTCATAATTAGAGGATGGATTAGTCACATTTTCTGGCTCACTTAATAAAATTCACAATAATTCATTTCATTTTTGAACTACAGATAGCATGCTAATTTCAAATTGTTTTGAAGCTTTCTTTCTCTGTCAACTTAATAGTCAATTCCTTACCAAATAAGTATATAAATTGTCATTGAAAATTCATCAATAAATAAACTAGAGATAAATCTGAACCATCTGTTAACTGCTTGGCTATAGTAACCCCACTGGGACATTTACAAATACATAGGCACACAAACAGCTTCTACTTTCCCTATACTATTTCTTTGTCTTCTGGTCACCTTTCGTCCATTCAACTAAACATGGTCTTGCTGCTACGGAAAAAGGCTTTGAGAAAATCTGTGAATTCCAAAATAAAAAGAAAGGACAAATTGTAAAATTATGGAGAGCTATAAAAGCAGAGTGCAGGGCAAGACCCTTATGCTGTGCTAGACTGTTTACAGGTAGCTCCTTCTCCCAAAATAGTATTTCTTTTCATTACATGGAAAATTATCTCTCATATTGCAGACCTCTCATGTATTTTACAAACAGAGAAAATTTTGAATTAAAAAGTCATTTTTGAATAATCAAATTGATCTCCTAAAAACTAGGGGTCAAGGAACAATCATTGCATATTTGCACACATTAGGTTGATGAAATTTCTAAATTTCTGATATTCAGAGAAGGACTGTGTGGTAGATAGAGCTCCCTCTCCCCTCTCCCCTCTCCCCTCTCCCCTCTCCCCTCTCCCCTCTCCCCTCTCCCCTCCCCCCTCTCCCCTCTCCCCTCTCCCCTCTCCCCTCTCCCCTCTTTCCACGGTCTCCCTCTGATGCCGAGCCGAAGCTGGACGGTACTGCTGCCATCTCAGCTCACTGCAACCTCCCTGCCCGATTCTCCTGCCTCAGCCTGCCGAGTGCCTGCGATTGCAGGCGTGCGCCGCCACGCCTGACTGGTTTTCGTATTTTTTTGGTGGAGACTGGGTTTCGATGTGTCGGCTGGGCTGGTCTCCAGCTCCTAACCGCGAGTGAGCCGCCAGCCTCGGCCTCCCGAGGTGCCGGGATTGCAGACGGAGTCTCGTTAACTCAGTGCTCAATGGCGCCCAGGCTGGAGTGCAGTGGCGTGATCTCGGCTCGCTACAACCACCTCCCAGCCGCCTGCCTTGGCCTCCCTAAGTGCCGAGATTGCAGCCTCTGCCTGGCAGCCACCCCGTCTGGGAAGTGAGGAGCGTCTCCGCCTGACTGCCCATCGTCTGGGATGTGAGGAGCCCCTCTGCCTGGCTGCCCAGTCTGAAAAGTGAGGAGCGTCTCTGCCCGGCCGCCATCCCATCTAGGAAGTGAGGAGCGCCTCTTCCCGGCCGCCATCACATCTGGGAAGTGAGGAGCGTCTCTGCCCGGCCGCCCATCGTCTGAGATGTGGGGAGCACCTCTGCCCTGCCGCCCCGTCCGGGATGTGAGGAGTGTCTCTGCCCGGCCGCCCTGTCTGAGAAGTGAGGAGACCCTCTGCCTGGCAACCGCCCCGTCTGAGAAGTGAGGAGCCCCTCCGCCCGGCAGCCACCCCGTCTGAGAAGTGAGGAGCGTCCTCCCTCCTCGTCTGGGAGGGAGGTGGGGGGGTCAGCCCCCCGCCCGGCCAGCCGCCCCGTCCGGGAGGTGAGGGGCACCTCTGCCCAGCCGCCCCTACCGGGAAGTGAGGAGCCCCTCTGCCCGGCCAGCCGCCTCGTCCGGGAGGGAGGTGGGGGGGTCAGCCCCCCGCCTGGCCAGCTGCCCCGTCCGGGAGGCGAGGGGTGCCTCTGCCCGGCCGCCCCTACTGGGAAGTGAGGAGCCCCTCTGCCCGGCCAGCCGCTCTGTCTGGGAGGGAGGTGGGGGGTCAGCCCCCGGCCCGGCCAGCCGCCCCGTCCGGGAGGGAGGTGGGGGGGTTAGCCCCCCGCCTGGCCAGCCGCCCCATCCGGGAGGTGAGGGGCGCCTCTGCCCGGCCGCCCCTTCTGGGAAGTGAGGAGCCCCTCTGCCCGGCCAGCCGCCCCGTCCGGGAGGGAGGTGGGGGGGTCAGCCCCCCGCCCGGCCAGCCGCCCCGTCCGGGAGGGAGGTGGGGGGGTCAGCCCCCCGCCCGGCCAGCCGCCCCATCCGGGAGGGAGGTGGGGGGGTCAGCCCCCCACCCGGCCAGCCGCCCCGTCCGGGAGGGAGGTGGGGGGTCAGCCTCCCGCCCGGCCAGCCGCCCCGTCCGGGAGGGAGGTGGGGGGGTCAGCGCCACGCCCGGCCAGCCGCCCCGTCTGGGAGGGAGGTGGGGGGATCAGCCCCCCGCCCGGCCAGCCACCCTGTCCAGGAGGTGAGGGGTGCCTCTGCCCGGCCGCCCCTACCGGGAAGTGAGGAGCCCCTCTGCCCGGCCAGCCGCCCCCTCCGGGAGGGAGGTGGGGGGGTCAGCCCCCCGCCGGGCCAGCCGCCCCGTCGGGGAAGTGAGGGGCACCTCTGCCCGGCCGCCCCTACTGGGAAGTGAGGAGCCCCTCTGCCCGGCCAGCCACCCTGTCCGGGAGGGAGGTGGGGGGTCAGCCCCCCGCCCGGCCAGCCGCCCCGTCCAGGAGGGAGGTGGGGGGGTCAGCCCCCCGCCCGGCCAGCCGCCCCGTCCGGGAGGTGAGGGATGCTTCTGCCCGGCCGCCCCTACTGGGAAGTGAGGAGCTCCTCTGCCTGGCCACCACCCCATCTGGGAGGTGTACTCAACAGCTCATTGAGAACGGGCCATGAAGACAATGGCGGTTTTGTGGAATAGAAAGGGGGGAAAGGTGGGGAAAAGATTGAGAAATCGGATGGTTGCTGTGTCTGTGTAGAAAGAGGTAGACATGGGAGACTTTTCATTTTGTTCTGTACTAAGAAAAATTCTTCTGCCTTGGGATCCTGTTGATCTGTGACCTTACCCCCAACCCTGTGCTCTCTGAAACATGTGCTGTATCCACTCAGGGTTGAATGGATTAAGGGCGGTGCAAGATGTGCTTTGTTAAACAGATGCTTGAAGGCAGCATGTTCATTAAGAGTCATCACCACTCCTTAATCTCAAGTACCCAGGGACACAAACACTGCGGAAGGCCGCAGGGTCCTCTGCCTAGGAAAACCAGAGAACTTTGTTCACTTGTTTATCTGCTGACCTTCCCTCCACTATTGTCCTGTGACCCTGCCAAATCCCCCTCTGCGAGAAACACCCAAGAATGATCAATAAAAAAGAAAAAAAAAAAAAAAAAAAAAGAAATTTCTAAATTTCTAATGCCTAAATAGCTCAATTGAAATTAACTTGACTTAAAATTTAAATAATTGCAATTAAACAAATTTTTAAAATCTAGAATAGAAATGAATTTATGAAATTTCTGAATTTATGAGTACTTTTTAACCTGATAGTAATTTTAGAAAAAGAAGTAAAATTTGATTGTAAACTTCAA
Organism: Pan paniscus; assembly: GCF_029289425.2. Lineage (NCBI taxonomy): Eukaryota > Metazoa > Chordata > Mammalia > Primates > Hominidae > Pan > Pan paniscus. The sequence continues at coordinate 114,291,406 of NC_073254.2, forward strand.
ATGTAAAATAACCTGTATGCCAGTGCACATAATTAAATGCAAACAGCACACTGAAAAATAATAAAACAAATATGACAAAGTTTGATACCCTTACAATTAAAGACATCATTCAAACTTACTGAAAAGTTAAGCATTGCCACATAAAAGGACAAAGAATAAGAGCTGCCTGAAAAGTAAAACAAAAGTACTGGTGAATATAGAAACTATTGCAGTATTAGAAGTAATTGCTGAAACACTGATTGAAAGATTATGAGATACCAATTTAACCATCAGATCAGTATTTATAGAATGAATAGTATTTACAGAAACTCTCACAAAGCTGGTGAGGGTTTTATACATGTCATTTTCATGGGGGGATTATGAGAATAGAAACGGCTATAAACATTGTGAAAGTAGTTCAATAATATGTTTCAAGATATTTTACCCTCTGTGTCTTTTTACTCAGTGATTCTAATTCTTGCTGTCTGTGTTAAGAACATAACTAAAACATGAAGGATATGTCCATTATGATAAATAGTAAAACATTGAACGTAATTACATATCTACCAATAAGGAAATATTGAATTATAACACATCCATAAATGAATTATAATGTAATCATTAAAATTATGTTCATCAAGCATTGCTAGGAAGAATGAATGCTTAATCTATAATGTTAAGTGATCATAAGATATTAAAATATATGCAATAAATACAGAAATAATGAAATGAAAACCTAAAATATTAACCAAGATAATTTCTTTTTTAAAAAAGTTACAGGTACATAGTAGGTGTATATATTTGTAGAGTGTATGAGATATTTTGACACAAACAAACAATGCATAATAACTACATCAGGGTAAATGGGATATCCACCATCTCAAGCATTTATCATATGTTTGTGTTACAAACATTCCATTATTTTTAAACATACAATTAGTTATTGTTGACTGTAATCACCCTATTGTAATAGAATGTATATGCTTTTAAAAAATTACCCTTCATACTTTTCAGTATTTTCCAAATTTCATTTTTCAGTATGTGTTAGTTTTATACCATGTATTAGCATTCTTTAACAGAATATTCAATAAATATTGTTTAATTTTGGTTAAAACAGTCTTGGTGCATGCATGAACTCATGGATTCAATTGACAAATATTGCAAATATTTACTATGGGCTTGGCACTCTCCACACCTTGAATTTGAATTGTGAACAAGATATATATAAGTCCTGCCTTTATAGAGCTCATATTCAAGTGTGGCCAGAAAATATACAGAGTTTTACTGGAGTAAAAAATGGAAAGTAAGAATGAATAAATAAGCAAATGAGAAAATGGAGATATGGACTTTAGTCACTTTTTAAAAGAGGGGAGCAGAGAATATCAGTGTTCGTTTTAAGACCTTAATGTATTTAAGTATTTTTTGTTGTTTTTATATCAGCAATAGTGGAAGTATTTTAATGGAGTGGGAGAACTGGACAATGTAGAAGAAAATATTCCGGAGTAGATTATAGAGGATGAAATTTAGAGTGCAAATCAAGGGGCTTAACTCCGATGCAAGACCAGAAATTTCTTTTATTGAAATAGTTAGAAGCACAGAAAATATAGGTATAAACAGTAAAGGATTTACAGAGGTAGTCTTGGGAAAATAAGAAAATTGGACCAATTACTTCTAATTTTTTCAATAAGGTATATGATTCAATCATATGAGCTGACCATGTCAAGTTTGGTGTTTGGGTTTAAAGAAAATTAATATGATGACCTTTGGAGAGAGTAAAGAAGTTGTGAGTTTAGTTGTCTGGAGAAGTGGAAAGTGAATTTATACCAGGAAATGTAAAAACATTGCTGGAAACTTGATTTATGATGTAAAAGTACAGGTATATTCTTACTATCTAATTAGAAGACTCTAGTCAAAGGAAGCTTAGCTGCTCTTGTTCAGATGCAGATAATTGTGTTCAAGATCACCAGGTTTCAGCCAATTAATGGAATGATTCATAAATAAGAGCATCACTTACTAAGCAAATGCTTACCAAATGTGCTTACCAAAGAAGCACATGAGGACAGGAGAAAGACAGTAAATGATATAGTTGATACGCTAGAGTTCTTTCTTCAAAATTTACACCCTTTCAACAATTTTTAAGATACTGTTGGTTGTTAAGGATATTTGAAAAAGATATGAGCAGAAGCTGTGGTAGGGCAAGACCAGGATAAAACCACTAGAGGTCTTCCGAAACTAGCGTCTTTCTAAATGTCTGATCTTCCCCAATTCTCCCTTGACATAATTTCTCCCTAAGTCGTGCATGCTAGAATTTTTCTCTACCCATGCAAGATTAGGGTAGAGTTTAGGGTAGTAAAATAGATGAGATATTATATTCTTTCTCATAGAGTCCACAAAGGACAAAGAGAGGCATAAATCTACCTGATCACATTTAACACTGCAAGATAGCTGTCCAAATTCATGTGAAAATAAAGTGTAAAGAGTGGTAGAATAATTGAATCTGTCTCGCAGCAGTAGAGAAGATTACATTAATTTTTATGCTTTTAAGTTTTCTTGATTTAAAAACCACATGTCATCTTATTAATGAAAAAACAAAACACAGTGGAAAGAAAATATCATATGAAATGTATTCTTGAATCTTGTCAAATAAGATTGGCACAAAGAATTAATCATTTTATCAGAGCAAAGGAAACCTAGTCATGGAATTAAATAAATAAAACACTTGTATTAAATTATTTGATAAATGCTTAGGGTTTTGTACTTATAATTTGGGTTAGTGGACCTTTAACAGACACTCCTATCTCTCATTCAACCCCTATCCCTCCCTAACTACTTTTATGAAACTCATTCACAAATCTCTCCCTTCTTTATCTGTGTCAGTTTTTCCTATGTTGCCCTAGTCCTGAAAGTAGAAGGAAAACTGGAGCCTTCAGCGTCTATCCAACTTGAAAACAAGTAAACTTAAAATGTACTGAACTACTCAGCTATCCCATGAAATACAGATTCAAAATCAAAATATCTGTACTAAAAATAGAAGTAAAGAACATTTTTCAACCGATTAGTCATTTAGAAACATATTAACATGTGACCTGCACAGATTTTTTTTTCTTCTGAAAATGTACTGCTATTGATTACAACATTACTCACTGCAGTATGGCAACACCTGGCCATGTAAGGTCCTCACCACCTGGGCACTGTTTGAAATACTTTCCTTTGGTTTTATCTCATCCATCTATTTGTTCATTCAATGTGTTAGAAACAAGTGTTGGTGATTCAAAGAATAGTAAGTATTCACTCACTGCAGAGTCTGCAGATTATAATATATTTGAATTGTTTCAATCCAGACTGGCAAAGAGAGTTAGGAACAGGAAATTCCAAGCACAGAAAATAACAAAAAACAAACAAGTAATTAAATAAAAACAACTAGAAAAAAAGACGAGATAAAATAATCTGTTGTATGTGCACATCTAGTGTTTCCATAGAGCTGAGTTGTCAATGTAGGGGGAAAATAGGCCAGATTAAAAAAAAAATGTGAAGATGTAAAAAGCTAATGAATGAAATTTAAATAGAAGCAATTTGGTCATATTTGTACTTTAGAGATGCAACTATGGAGGAACTGTAGAAGACAGATTGGAGTAGAAGCCTAGAGGTAGAGATTGTGTGGGTGGGTATTATAATAGTTTCATGAGATATTATGACCGTATGAAATAAAGCACTATTAGTGTGTGAAAAAGAGAAGGGGAAACATAAGACATCATTAGGATGGAGAATCAACGGGACTTGATAACAGCTGCATATGATCGTGAAGATGAAGTGTCAAAAAAGTCCAAATATGTTGTATTAGTTCATTCTCAAATTGCTATAAAAAATAGCTGAAACTGGGTTATTTAAAAGAATAGGTTTAATTAGCTCATGATTGTGCAGGCTATACAGGAAGCATGGTAGCATTTTTTTCTGGGGAGGCCTCAAGAAGATTCCAATCATGGCAGAAGGCAAAGGGGAAGCAAGGTGTCTCACAAGGCAGCAACAGGGGCAAGAAAGAGAGCAACGGGGAAAGTGCTGCACAATTTTTTTTTTTTTTTTTGAGACAGAGTCTCACTCTGTTGCCCAGGCTGGAGTGCAGTGGCACAATCTTTGCTCACTGCAAGCTCCGCCTCCCAGGTTCATGCCATTATCCTGCCTCAGCCTCCTGAGTAGCTGGAACTGCAGGCACTGGCCACCACGCCTGGCTAATATTTTTGTATTTTTGGTAGAGATGGGGTTTCACAAACAGCGTATGTCACAAGAACTCACTCACCATCATGAGAACAGCTCCAAAGGGATAATGCTAAACCATTCGTGAGAAATCTACCCCCATGATCCAACCACCTCCCATCAGGTCCCACTTCCAACATTGGGGACTACAGTTTGACATTAGCTTTGGTGTGAACACAGATCCAAATTATATTATTCCACCCTTGGCTCCCCCAAATCTCATGTCCTTCTCACATTTCAAAATAAAATAATGCTTTCCCACTTATTCCAAAAGTCTTAACTCACTGTAGCATTAACTCAAAAGTCTGAAGTTCAAAGTCTCATTACAGACAAGGCAAGTCCCTTCCACCTACGAGCCTGTAAATTAAAAAAAAAATCAGGTTAGTTACTTCCAATATACAATTGGGATACTGGCAATGGGTAAGTACTATTATTCTGAAAGGTGAAAATAAACTGGCCAAAAGAAAGCAGCCACAGGCCCAATGTAAATCCAAAACCCAGCAGGACAGTCATTAAATCCTAAAGCTCCAAAATAATCTCCTTTAACACCATGCCCCACATCATCCAGGGCATACTGATATGGCAGGTGGGTTCCCTAGGGCTTGGGCAGCTCCAACCCTGTGACTTTGGTGGGTTGGGCCACCATGGCTGCTCTCACAGGCTGGCATTGAGTGCCTGTGGCTTTTCCAGCTGTCAGTGCATCTACCATTCTGGGTCTGGAGGATGGTGGCCCTCTTCTCATAGTCTTACTAGGCAGTGCCCCAGTGGGTACTCTATATGGGGGCACCAACCCCACATGTCCACTCTGCACTGCCCTAATAGAATTTCTCCATGAGGGTAACACACCTGAAGCAGCCTTCTGAAATTTTGGCAGAGGCTCTCAAACCTCAGTTCTTATACTCTGTGCACTTGCAGGTTTAACACCACATGGAAGCTGCCAAGGCTTAAAGCTCACACCTTATAAAGCAGTGATGTGAGCTGTACCTGGGCCCCCTTTGACCCAGAGCTGGAGCTGGAGTGACTGGGATGAAAGGAGCAGTATCCTGGGGCTGTGCAGGGCTGCAGGGCTCTGGGCCTGGCTCATGAATCCATTCTTTCCTCCTACGCCTCTGGGCCTGTGATGGGAGGGGCTGCCACGAAGTTCTCTGAAGTGCCTCTTAGGCCTTTTCCCCTATTGTCTTGGCTGTCAGCACTTGGCTTCTTTTTACTTAGGAAAATTTCTGCATGTTTTTTGAATTCCTCCTTTGAAAGTGGGCTTTTCTTTTCTACAACATTGCCAGGCTGCAAATTTTCCAAACTTTTGTGCTCTGGCTCCGCTTTAAATATCATTTACAACTTTAGGTCATTTCTTTGCTCATGCATATGAGATAGGTTGTTAGAAGCAGTCAGGCAACATCTTGAAAGCTCTGCTACTTAGATATTTCTTCTGCCAGATACCCTAAATTATCACTCTCAAGTTTAATATTCCACAGATCCTGAGGGCAGGGCACAATGCACCCCAGTTCTTTGCTAAGGCATTAAAAAAAATGTGACCTTCACTAAAGTTCTGAAAAAGTTCCTTATTTCCATCTGAGACCTCATTAGCCTGGCCTTCACTATTCATATCACTACCAGCATTTTGTTCATAATTACCTAGTTGGTCTCTAAGAAGTTCCAAACTTTTCCTGATCTTTCTCTTTTCTTTTGAGCCCTCAAGACTCTTCCAACCACTGCCCAGTACCCAATTCCAAAGGTACTTCCACATTTTCAGGTCTCCTTATAGCAATGCCCCACTCCTTGGTTCCAATATTCTGCATTAGTCCATTCTCACATTACTATAAATAAATACCTGATATTGGGTAATTTATAAGAAAATAGGTTTAATTGACACATGGCTCTGCTGTCTGTACAGGGAGTGTAAATACTGAATACCTGAGACAGGTCTCAGTCAATTTAGGAAGTTTATTTTGCCAAAGTTAAGGATGTACACCCATGACACAGCCTCAGGAGGTCCTGAGGACATCTATCCAAGGTGCTCCAAACACAGTCTGGTTTTATACATTTTAGGAAGACATGAGACATCAATCAAAATATGTTAGTTGAACATTCATTGGGTCCAGAGAGGTGGGACAGCTCAAAGCAAAGGCAGAACAACTCAAATTTGGGAGGGGGCCTTCCAGGTCATAGATAGATGAAAGACAAATTGTTGCTTTTTTGAGTTTCTGATTAGTCTCTCCAAAGGGGGCAATTAGATATGCATTTATCTCAGTGAGCAGAGGGATGAGTTTGATTGGAATGGGAGGCAGGTTTGCCCTAAACAGTTCCCAGCCTGACTATTCCCTTTAGCTGAGTGATTTTGGAGTCCCCAGATTTATTTTCCTTTCACAGAAGCATGGCAGCATCTGCTTTTTAGGAGGTCTCAGGAAGATTCCAATCATGGCAGAAGGCAAGAGGGAGCAAGACATCTCACATGGTGGGACTAGGAGGAAGAGCACAAGTGAGGAGGGAGGTGCTACACCCTTTCAAAAACCAGATCTCCTGAGAACTTACTACCATGAGAACAGCACCAAAGGAATGGCGCTAAACCATTTATGAGAAATCCACCCCCATGATCCAACCACCTCCCACCAGGCACCACCTACAACCTTGGGGACTACAGTTTGACATGAGATTTGGTGGGGACATAGATTCAAATTGTGTCACATATACTGGGCAATTGAGTGGGAAGTGATGCTATTTGCCAATACACACAAAAAATCATCAAATATTTTGCCTTGTTAGTTTTTTATAAAAATACTGGGACTATTGGGTGAGATAGCATCTTAAGCCCTTATTATTTTGTACCTTACATATTGGTTCCACAGATATTAAGACTAGAACGCTGCACAGGGCCCGGAACCAGTGCCAACTTCAGGATTTTGCCTATGGCCAGCCCTGGGTACAAAAGAACTTTTGTAATTTCCCTAATAGGATTTTAATGGGTAAAACTCTCTAGCTTTTTTTTTTTCTTAAAAAAAATTCCATTATCTCATGTAATAGCAATATACAAGTGTTAACAGCATGTATTAGGAGAAGAGCCTAAGGCTGTTTTTACACATGGAATACCAGGGGTGATTGCAGTATCATTTCTCTTACAACTTGGTCAGACATAGCTCCTCTATGCAGGGTTGGTTAGCAGGCTTGAAGGAAGCCACAGCTGACTGTATTTGAAGAAAATAGAAAAAAATCCTGTGACTATTTCTACCAGAGAGAATATTAATGGCAGTCTCAATAATTTTTAACCCAAAAACTGAAATACTTTAAAGCAATTCAGGTTAGAGATTGTTTGCAAAGCAAGTTGAAAGACCTATTATTTGCGTTTTCTAAATGGAATTGTCTTAACAATGTTAACAAGTTAAATGTATACAAGTAACAAGAGGAGTGCTTATTTATTATCACATAGATTTTCTACAGATATTTATCACCAAAAATATTGATGTACACCCAAATAATATATATAATTGTTGATGACACAAAAAGCAAAAAAAAAAAAAAAAAAAAAAAAAACAGAAAAAGAAAAAGAATCAACTGATGGTTCTACTGCTCAATTTTCAATGTGTTCTCTTTCAATAATGGCACATTTAACAAATTCAGTTCTTGCTTATTGAGTTTTCATATATAATGAATTACATTTAAATGTAATCCTACTAACCTTGTTCCTATTTGATTATGGGAATGATTGCATAATTACTAATGATAATTACCCCATACATGTATAAAATACATGTATAAAATACCATTACCCCATGCATGTATAAAATACCATACATACATATATAAAATACCATACATGTATTAAATACCATTATTTAATAAATAATGTTAATAGTTTCATCTTTAGATACTGTAAGATAGAAATCCTTTTCAAACCACAGTGTGAAAGAGTCAAATCCCATTGGCTGACTCAGAGGACAAAGAAAAATTTATGCTCAATTATGATAAGGATTACAAACAAACTGAATTATAAAGTTATTTGATTCAAAATTCCATTTTACTTTGAAAATTTTCAAGCACCAATTATACTTAAATATTTATGTATTATAGCTGGAAATAACAATTTACATGAGCTTTTATCACTCTATAATAAATATATACTTAGATCTTACATTAAAAAGAAAAACATAGAAGAAAGCAAACCAAAAGTAACATTGACCAGATAGGAAAACATAAGCAGATATTAAATTGTAGAATTAATAAATATATTCAATATATAGGACTTAATATATTTATTGAATACAATAAATAAATGGTTACATTTCATTTTACTACAACATTTATCGTTGATATTCCTAATAGAACTCTATAAATTTTGGGCCAATTATTGCTCATGTAGTTACATAGTGCCAAACACCTAGAAATCCACACTAAATTCTAACTAGAAGTCTCACCTACTACTGTATACTTTTGAAGCTTCTAGACCAAACATATTTAAATTGTTTTCTATATTTCCTTTGATATTCAACCTTGATCAATTTTTATTTGAAGAAGTAAGCGTAAAATCCCCAGAGTTCCCTAAACAATATGGTTAGATATTCAAGCACTAATTCAAACAAAATAAATTCCCATTTACCAAAGAAAATGATGTGAACATCTTCCTTTTGTGTAAATACATTGATCATTTTAATTATAAATTATGAGAAAAGTGAAATGAATCATAGACTTTAGTATATAATGTGTGTATGGTGTGTGTGTATTCACGATTTAAAATGATGCAGGTAACTATCAACAAAATTATAATAAAGTTGACTTTAAAATACTGAATATACATTGGAAATGCATTTTTTATGTTAATATACTCTTTAAAACACTGGGCCAGACTCAGCAGCTCATGCCTGCAATCCCAGCGCTTTAGGAGATCAAAGGTGGAGGATTGCTTGAGGCCAGGAGTTTGAAATAAGGCTGGGCAATATGGGAAGATCTTATCTCTAATATATATATTTTTAAATTGTCCAAGTGGTGCTTGCCTGTAGTCCCAACTATTAGGGAGGCTGAGGTAGGAGAATCATTTAAGCCCAGGAGTTTGAGGTTATTATATATATATATATATATATATATATATATATATATATTATATATGGCACCAATATTATATTATATAATGGCACCACTGCACTCTAGCCTGGATGACAGAGTGGGAACCTATCGCTTAAAAAAAAAAAAGTTGTGTGTGTATCAGGGAGACCAAGGTATACTGCAGGGAAATAACTGCTGTAGTTTTAATTATAAGAGTGGGACCTAAATTAGTCGACTAATTGCCATGTGGTGGTTATAAGAGAGGCCTGGAGCAGCAATCCACAGAAGTGATAATCCATGTGAGGAAGAAGAATTCTCTTGGGATTTTCAGCAATAGTCAATAGATGTGCCTGTGCAACAACATCAGGAAGAAGACGGAAGGAGAGGAGAAGGGAGGGGGAGGAGAGGGGAGGGGAGGAGAGGAAAAGACAAGGCAGGGGAGGGGAGGGGAGAGGAGAGGAGAGGAAGAATGGGTGAAAAAAAGCATGGACTCCCTGCATACAGGTAGGAAGGACACTTACTGGGTGAACCTCTGCTGGACAAGTGTTAGAGAGGGGAGTGGCGCTCACAAGTCTGGGAGCTTGAGGCTACATGATGTGCATATATTTCAACATCTACATTTTACTACAGTCAAGGAAACTTCCCTTTATGAAGCAAAAAAAAAAAATAACTGTGCTTATGAGATTGCATTCAGATATTCTAACTCTGAATTCAATTTTTTTTTTCAAATTGGATTAAATAATGTGCAGGCATCATTTGCCATAATAATAAAAGAATGATCTATGGAACCATAGTATTCAGAAGAGTGCACAAATGAGAGAGGGGAGAAGAGGTGTGGGTGGGTGGACAAGAACAGATGGACAAAAATATCTTTGAATCTTCTTTAACAATACCCACCCTGGTATTGAGAAGGGTATTTCCTTTGACCTATACATTTATCTAAGAGCATGTAGACAGGATTCGTCAATGTCTGACATTTTTCTTCTTCACAGTGACATATATAAATGTTCTGTCTGTTATTGGATAATTTGAGGTAATGGATCATCCATGTTGATGATTTTGTGAAATTTGCTACATTCTTGAAAATAATTTTCACATTTCAAAATAAAGAAATTGAGGCAAATTATTGATGGGTTGAAATGCAACTTTTTAATGTTACTGCTATATTTCATATGGGAGCTAGTAATGATCTTTTTCTTATGTAAGAAATAAGAAACTATGTAACAACCTTCACTACTGTCAAATCCCTAAGCACTCTGATGTTTGGTTGACACAAATCTGATCAGAATAACCTTGAAAGACTGATTTTTTTTATGTATGTGCTATAAAAGGAGAAATGTTACACTTATCTCAAGATGACCACAAATCTGCAAACATAGTGGGAAGCCAGATGGCCAAGTCCCTACACCTGGGATGCCATTGGTCTGTCTCAGCACGCTACAGCCTTCCAGCAGCTGCTCATCACACACACTGGAGGACACTGTTCACACACCTAAAATGCACACTGCAAAGAGTTAGGGAGGCTTTATAGCCATCCTGCCCAGGCCATGCAAAGATAGATGTGGAAGTTGAGGCATTTACTCTCTCTCTCGCTTTTTCTAATATATACCTATGTGATGGTCAATACTGAGTGTCAACTTGATAGGATTGAAGGATACAAAGTATTGATCCTGGGTGTGGCCCTGAGGGTGTTGCTAAAGGAGATTAACATTTGAATCAATGGACTGGGAAAGGCAGACCCACCCTTAATCTGAGTGGACACAATCTAATCAGCTGTCAGCAAGGCTAAAATACAAGCAGGCAGAAAAATGTGAAAGAGAGACTGGTCTAGCCTCCCAGCCTACATCTTTCTCCTGTGCTGGATGCTTCCTGCCTTCAAACACCAGACTCAAAGTTCTTCACTTTTGGAACTTGGACTGGCTCTCCTTGCTCCTCAACCTGCAGAGGGTCTGTTGTGGGACCTTGTGATCTTGTTAGATAACACTAAATAAACTCTGCTTTATAGGTGGATATAGAGAGATAGATAGATAGATAGATAGATAGATAGATAGATAGATAGATAGATAGATGATAGATAGATAGATAGATAGATAGATGCATCTATTCCATTAGTTCTGTCCCTCTAGAGAACCCTGACTAATACAACCTGTAAGTATAGGATTTCATCTAATCTGTTATAATTTGAATAGTTGCACCTTTAATAATTTTACTTGTATATATTTTAGATTACAAGTTGAAATATGTAGTATTTCTGTACTACTTTTAGGGGTTTTTAATTTATTCTATGTTAGCAGAGAATTTTTAAATGTTACACAACTTACCTTTTTAAAAATATCTCTTGTAGTAGCAACTTGGAAATATTTGCATGCTATTAGATAAACAAAAAATTTATATACTTAAAATATCAAATTGAACAGTGTATACCTCTCTTTATCTCCTCTATCCTGACACTTCAGTTAATAGTTAGCTATCTCTTATCAATTGATTACTAGGGAAAATGCAGGAACTATAAATAGTTACCAAGAAATTGATATCTAAGTAATTTGATTTGCAGGAATTTGATCTAATATTGTGGGAAAACGTCTTTTGAAATGTTCTGCCTTGATACATGTAACTCTTTGCCTTTATTTCATTAAAGAGTCCCTCCAAGTAAAAGATATTTTAAAAACATTGTTTGTGTTACCTAGGAAAGATAAAATACTAATCACATTGCTTGATTCATTCAAAATGTTCATACTACATTAAAAGAATAGAAATCCTGTGATGTGTTCTTAACTCCATTTGCAGTGAGGATGCAAATGTTAGTAAAATGCATGTGTCATCATGGTGCTCATAGGCTACTTGAAGTGTAGGGTATGTAGACACTGTATTACAAGCTGTTAAAGGCACATGGTACTGGCTGGGCACAGTGGCTCACGCCTGTAATCTTAGCAATTTTGGAGGCCAAGGCAGGCGGCTCACGAGGTCAGGAGATTGAGACCATTCTGGCCAACATTGTGAAACCCCATCTCTACTAAAAATCAAAAATTAGCTGAGCGTGGTGGCACACGCCTGTAGTCCCAGCTACTCAGGAGGCTGAGGCAGGAGAATCGCTTGAGCCTGGGAGGCAGAGATTGCAGTGAGCCGAGATCATGGCACTGCACTCCAGCCTGGGCAACAGAGCGAGACTCTGCCTCCCAGAAAAAAGAAAAAAAAAGACACATGGTACCAGGAGGCAATGGAGAGGGCTTTCTTACTTAAGAATGGAGTAGCTGACACAGTGCAGAAGTGTAGTAGGAGATGGTCTGAGAGCCAAGGAGAGGTAAGGATAAAGGGGGATTGCACAAATTACCACTTTCTTTACCTTGTCATTATCTGTAAGAGGGAGAATCATTTCTAAATGAAATAAATACATAAATATTGACGTAATATTTAAATATGTTACATTAAATTTTCTGTTTTGACTCTCAGGTCAATGGAGTAAAATTGCTATATACAAAAATAGCTTGATATAGCCTAGGTTAAATTTTTAGTTGACCCTTGAGTAGTAACGTATTTTCAGGTATTTGATTAAAAAAAAAAAACAAATTTGAAGTAAATGCACTGTTGACACAAGAATTTTTGAGAATGCAGAGCAGTTAGTTTATATATATATTTTTTTTATTTTTGAGACAGGGTCTCACTCTGTCACCGAGGCTAGAGTGCAGTGGCTCAATCTTGGCTCACTGAAGCCTCTGCCTCCTTGGCTCAAGCTATCCTCCCGTGTCAGCCTCCTGAGTACCTGGCACACCACCATGCCAGCTAAGTTTTTGTATTTTTTGTAAAGGCAGGGTTTCACCATGTTGCCAAGACTGGTTTCAAACTCCTTGACTCAAGCAGTTTGTCTGTCTTGGCCTCTGGAAGTGCTGAGATTACAGGTGGGAACTACTGCACCAGGCCTAGTTTATTTGTAGAGATAAGGGAGAAAGTTAGTGAAAACTGAATGTCAGCTATATTTAAGTTAACTTATCTTATATCCTATCAGCTCCATGAAGACATATTTCTTTCTCCATCAATTTACTCAAAGGAGCAAAAGGCTTTCTATACAACACTGAGGTTTTCTTCTATAGTTTTATAATGAAGTATGTTTCTGTGCAAAATTGAAGATACATATTGTTAGTAAAACTGTGCTTGTTAAAATGTAGTTGTAGGTATTTTTGTTAATTAAAGATGTAGCTACAATAGGTAAGTTTTTCTGCAAATTTGTGTTCATTTACTGCCGACTCTTACCTTATTGTGCTTCTTATAATTACTCTATCTGGTATATAAAGATGTCCATCCCTGGTCAGGCGTGGTGGCTCACGCCTGTAATCCCAGCACTTTGGGAGGCCGAGGCGGGTGGATCATGAGGTCGGGAGATCGAGACCATCCTGGCTAACACGGTGAACCCCGTCTTTACTAAAAATACAACAAAATAGCCGGGTGTGGTGGTGGGCGCCTATAATCCTAGCTACTCAGGAGGCTGAGGCAGGAGAATGGTGTGAACCCAGGATGCGGAGCTTGCAGTGAGCCGAGATAGCGCCACTGCACTCCAGCCTGGGCGACAGAGCGAGACTCCGTCTCAAACAAACAAACAAAAAAAAGATGGCCATCCACTTGTTAATTTAGGATAAAATCTAAAAGCATTCCTTCATGCAAAAGTTGTTTTCAAAGTGAATCATGTGTTATTCTAATATATTTTACTTAAATTTGTATTGAAAAAGAGAGCATGTCTAATTATGTTTCACATCTGTAATAGTCAATATTTAGTCATCCTGCCATTTAAAAATATATTTATATGCACTAAACTTCTCTTGTTATTCAAAATTCAAGTCAATTTTCTTTCACTTTTTTTTTCTCAAAGAAATAGATTTTGGTTAGCCACCTATTTAATAAAATAATTTTAGAAGTGCTTATAGAGTATAATTAAGCTTTTCCTCTTTTCAGGTTAAGTAGTATAATCAGCAGCATGAGTTCAGACCCTGAGCCGCAAGCAAAAGTTTTAGAGAGAACTCTTTTATTAACTATAAAATAATTAGAGATTGAGGAAAATGGCAGCCAGTGGTCATGAGGGCAAATGGTGAAAGGAGTTTTTCTTTTCATTTTGTTAATGCAAGACTGATCTTTGAACTAAGGAAACTATTATGGATCAATATAACACTAAATTATAAAATATTATTGAACTCTAATGACAGTTTTTTTTTTTAACCGAAGAAATTCTGCTCTGCTCTTTCAGGCATAGACCTTGCTGGTTCAGTGGCAGTGGCTAGATCATGAGTGAGCATCTCTTTTAGAGCAAGTCTACACAGAGGGAGTGGTTTGTATGTCAATAACTCTCCAGATTGTGTTGCAAACACAATCTTCAACTCAGCCATTTTTCTCTTGGTTTTGAAAAAACCAGAGAATAAGCAAGAGGAGGACAAAGAAAATCACTTAGTGACACTGTCCAACAATCCTGAGAGTGTTTCTGGGTAGGAGAAGCCTGCTTTTTTTTTTTTTTTTTTTTTTCTTAGTTAACTATCTTCTTCAGTTAATTAAGTTGCTGGTTACTTCAAGATTCAACCTATCTTATCAGGTTCCTGCCTCCTTCTCAATCTTCCTATATTGTCTGAAGTGCTCCATAACCTGATGCCTATAAAGGTGAACTGAATAGAACAACAAAGTCTTGCTGAAATTTTAAACATGAACAGTGACTCTTCTGTATTCAATGCACAACAATTCTAGAACAATATTTCTTGTACTATTGTGCCTTAAAAGCAAACAGCAAAACAAAACAAAAACAAAAACAATAAAAAAAACACTTATCTTCCTAGAGAAATAGTCTTTGGCCATTGTATAGTACTTCTCCCATGTGATTCATATATTACCAAGACAACTTTACTTTTGTAACACCACAATTCATTGTCATATTTCTCACTCAAAAATTCCAAACACCATAGTGTTCATAGAAATGATGGCTTTTTTTCAGAATTTGTTATATACAAAAATGACAGAATGAAGTAGTCAAATGTCTGTCTGTTGTCCTCTTTCTTGCCCACTTCACTGCATTAATATGCTTGATGATTATGGACTGTAATTTTGAACTTCAGTGATCATATTCCATCGCAATAGCCTGTAATTTATTTTTTATTCACTTTTTGCCTTTGATATTCCTGTCTCACAATGACCACTGTCATTTAAAAAAATATATTACCATTGCATCTCTACTTAATAATTCCCCAAACTCTACCTCTTGTCTAAAAGCATCACATATTTTTTCTCTTATCTGTTTATAAAATCCAATATGATAGAACTGTGAAAAGGTCAATAATCTCTAAGTATGAACCTGATACTTTTTAATTCATTATATGCACTAACTACTTAATTAATTATTATTGAGCTCTTTCTATGCAGTAGATAATTATTTTGGCAAATATAAATACTTTTCTTCTGACCATTAATGCTTGTACTTTAGTATAATTAAAAAGAAATACATACTGAAGATAAAAGGTATAATAGACAAGAAATGGCAAGGCAGAGGAGGGAGCAACTCAGTTTGCTTCTGTGAGTCAGAGAAGCACTTTTGTTGAGTTCTAAAAGGAGAAAAATTAATCTCCAGGCAGAGAGAATATTTTGGGGAGGAGTGGGTGAGGACAAAGGTGAAAGTATTTGCAAAAGACTACACAATCTTTAGTGTGGAGATTTATTATGTTTATATTATAGCTTAGAGGCCAATGACTCTCTTTTCCTTGTGAAATATATCCTGAATGTTGAAATTGTCAGGTAACTGTACTCTAAATGAAGATGAGAGACAGAATTGAAGTGTGTTTGTACTGACGATGAGTGGATAAATAGATTTTTAAAAGGAAGAATTTTCAGTACCGGAAGGATATGATGAGAGGCTAGTTTACTCACACCAGGATTCTAGCTGAAACTCAGATAATAGTTTGCATACACAAAGGAACTGGTCTTTATTTATCAGAATATTACATATATATGTATATATATATAATATTTAAATTAACTGGTCCACCAACTTAGATTTAAATAACATTATTGAAAATTATATGCATCAAACAATAAACTACATCATTATCAATAAACATTAGGTTATCCATATACTCATATAAGAAAAAAAGTATTTCTACACAATAGATTATTTGTTTATATTTGCAAGTTGAATAATATTTTTGTTATGAGTAAATGACCTTCTAAATGTCAATATACTTACGCCTGTCATAGTTTCTGCCAATTAATCATGTGCTGATAAGGCAGCAGTATGGGTGCTGGGACATATCAGCCTTGTTTTTGAGATATCTCTGTTCTCTGCATTGTTGAGCCTCTTTTTTATAGCTTACCTTTTAGATTTCACTAGTTGCCCACATACTGTGAGCAGTTTATCCGCTGGTTGTGATGGAAATAAAAGCATAGCTAGTTTCAAAGGTTCCCTTGAATAATCATTCTATGCTCAAGTTTCTCTCAATTTTAGGGTGATAGAAATGTATGCTTTTCTTATTTCCCCCATGTAAGTTTCTTGTCTCTAATCCTTAATGTAAGGATGTGCCAAACATTTGTGTTTTAAAGGAATAAAAGCTGGCATTGAATAAGACGCAATGGACAACACTGCCATAAAATAAAGTATTTAAATTTAAAAATAAAGCCCATCTGGCAACTGCCAGTATCAACAAAAAGAAACCACAACAAGGAGAAGAGGAGACACTCCTCAAAAGAGGGAAAAAAAATGTGGCAATTGAATTTGGGGGCTTGTGTTTTCATCCTCATTATATTTCTCTTTGGAGTGGGGTAGCTCTAGGCAAAGATTTAAATGTTGGATTGAGCAATATTTTTTTCCTGTGGAATGTCTCCAGGGAATCTCTGAGAGTGTTCCAAATTCAAGCCATTGCAATCTCCTTGCACGATGCGACATATGGAGTGGCAGATTTGTGCAGGATGGTGTTGTGCAGATGTAGGATGGTGATGATGCTACACCGTGGAGCTGAAGATAGCATCTAGGGGTGTTCAAAACTATCAGTTTCACTCCTTGGTTTGAAAAAAGTAGAAAGAAATGAAACTTGAGAAAATGATGATGCCTAGAGGAAAATAGCATAACATTGAAACACTTAATGGTCAAATGGAACCTGAAACCAAGTTAGGCAAAAAAGACCTGGATTGATAACAGAAATCATACTTGGTATGTGTCTGAAATGAGGTGTGGCATTTGAAAATGTGATTCTTTGCAATATCTTAACTCACTGATATCTTACTCAGATTGCATACCTAAGTGGTAGTGGTGGCAAAATGTTGATGAGTTAGGGGACAGAGAGGGAGAAAAAACAAAACAAAACAAAACAAAAAACTAAACATGAAAGAAGAATGGATTTTTAAAATCTTGTTAAAAACGAGGAGACATTTATTGACAAGTTCTGTAAGTGTAAGAGGAATTTATATGAATCTCTCTAATATTATGTTATTAAGGCTAATGAGAAGATTTTATATAAAAAATAGACATATATAGGCCATTAGGTCAACATGACACTAAGAAGACTGCATTAGAAGAGTCTCTGAAATTCTAAAGGGAAAGTTTAAAATTTGCCATTTAAGACAATTTTTAGAACTCTGTCTTACTCCTCAAGTTACTTCACCAAAATTCAAGTTGGCAGGAAAGAAAGAGTTGGCATTTGGACCACTCACAAGGCAAAAGACTAAAGATCTTTACTTTCCAACTCATTTATTCATGCATCCTACAAGTATTGTGTACAAACCATGGACCAGTTATCAATATAGTAATAATGCCTGTTTTAATACCCAAAAGATTAAGGTTAATATAAAGCAAACAGCTTTATTTTTCTTAAGCTTTAGGTTTAAACATTCAAAATAGTATTGTTTTTCCTATTGAGAATGTCAAATTATAAGCTATAAATTCAAGGGATAATTTTGTATTGTTAATGTCAGAGAAATGCTTTTTGATTTTAGTTTGTTTAGTCTCAGTATGAGTTACTTTTGAGATACTTTAATATAATAATTCTGGCACAGAATCTACTACAGATTTCAGTGTTCTCTATTTTCATTTCACTCAATATATTAAACACAGATTAATTGAGGCTGAATTGCGTGTAGTCTAAGACGCCAAATATTTGCATAGAAAGAATTCATATTGAGAATGAAAAGTAATTCTGCTAAGAAAAGAACTGTTAGAACAACGAGGAGTAATTACATATATTTTTTACTTTAAAATGCAGAAAAAAATATGTGCCAAAATTCTGTAACCATATTTTTTCAATTATAAAACCAATATAAACAAAAATACATGTCTGAATACTATTGTGGCTCTTTACCCGTATGAAAGTGTTTAAACCATCAAGTGATAAAATTTAGGTGAAAAGACATTATAAGTTAAAATTCTGTATAAATTAAGAATAGCTTTACTAGTAAATTTTAATATTGTACATATGTTGTCAGAAGTGATTAAGGTAATTACATACTCCAATTATTTTGCTTTTTTTGCAAATATATCCACTATATTTTTTGAATGAATCTATTTTTACTATAATTATGTCATATATAAATAGGCTATAATATTTAAATTTTCTTTTTAATCATTACTGCACATATATATTGAAATTTACTGCAATTGTATGCAATTCTCATTTTTAGGCATAGATAATAAAGACAAGAATAAGGTAAAATTTTGCCCTGAGTATACTTACATTTTAATGGGGAAAAGAACAGACATAAATGCATCTAATTTCAGGTACTGATAAATATGTGAAACTAAGTGAAACAGTGTGAAGCATGAAGTATGATAATCGGAGGCAAAGAAAAGGTATCCAATTTCAGATAAGGAGTTCCTGGGGAGGCTTGCTGAGAAAGTGAATTTTGAGCAGATATTGGAATGAAATATGACGGGAATTCAACAAATGAAGCTGAAAGAAATAGGAGATGGTGATGAAGGGTCAGAAAGGACTCAGATCATGTACACAATTTGGGATTTACTATACTTGCGATGGAAAGACATTGGCATCTTTTGAGCGTGGGAATGGCAAGATATGATTTATATCTTGAAACTCTCATTTTGCAGCCTATTGTGGTTTGTTCAACAAGAATTGACAGTGACTGGAAGTAGGATGATAGCAGCTGAAATGGGGAAAATATCCGGTTTTAGGATGCATATTGCTGGTAAAGTGAAGAGAACATGCAAGTACAAAGGAAAGAGTAGAATTGGGGTCACTCCCACCTTTAAAGGCTGAGCAATTTGGTGAGTGTTGGCATCATTTGATGAGAAGGAAAATGCTAGAAGACCAGCAGGTGGGAAAAATAAATAATTTGTTGTTAATCAGGGTATGTTATGTCCGAGATAATTATTAGCCTATTAAAATTACAGGTGCAAATGTGGGCAGGGCTAAAAATATAGACTTGGAACTCTGGTCCACACATCTTCTCTGCCTGCCATGATTTCAGCTGCAGCTGCTGTGGACAGCACACTGCAAACTCAGCCACACCTGGATTTTTATAAAGTTTATACAGGAACTTCTCCAATGCCATAGAAAGTCACTGAGTCCAGCATGAACATACAGCTGGGAAGTACAGGGTGTCTAGTGCCCCTGAGGGTAAACTTCAACCAATGGGATGAGGATGTGGCTAATGAGTGAATGCCCTAGCTTCCTATCCCCTCAGGTAGGTAATTCTGAAAGCCTTCTGAGGATATTTCTCTGGAGGCCCATCACAACTGAGCTCTGCTACCTGTGTTGCTTAATTTTATGTGTCAGCTTGGCTAGGTCATAGAACTCAGATATTTGGACAAACACTGGCCTAAAGTTGCTGTGAAGGTATTTGTTAAATGAAATTAACATTTAGATTGTAGCTTTGAAGTAAAGCCATTTATACTCCAGAATGTGGTGGGTGCCATCTAATAAGTTGAATGTTTTCAGAGAAAAAAAGACAAAGGTTCCTGATGAAAGTGGAATTATACCTCCAGATTGCCTTGGAAGTTGAGCTGCAACATCATCTTTTCCCTGAAGCTCCAGCCTGCTAGCCTACCAGCACATGCTGCAGATTTTGGACTTGCCAGCCCCCACAATTATGTGAGCCCATTCCTTAAAAATAAATTCAGTTCAATCTCTCTCTCTCTTTCTCTCCATACATACATCCTATTGGTTCTGTTTCTTTGGAGAACTCTGACTGATACAGATTTTGGTACCAAAAGTGGTTCTTAGGCTGCTCATTCATCCTGACAATCAAAAGTGGTTCTTAAAGAACAAAATCTTAAAAACCCATTTTCTAAATTGGCTCTGGGGTTTCTGCAATTGGTTCCCTAGTCTAATTAGATTTAAAAGCATTAATGTTGCATTTCCAGGAGTAAAAGGAACACTGATAATCCATGGCATGATATGATGATAATAGAGATACTCAGAATATCACCATTGGATTCTTTTAATCAAATACTTAAAAGAGGCAAGTTTCTGGGTGACCTATGTAATACCTTCAAACATCTCTGTCAAGCTAATCTTAGAGTTTTCATTTCACACGTGAACTGGGAATAATTATTTTTACCCCAAAAAGAGTTGTATTGAAGAAAAAAATGAGCTAACCCTTTTGGAATATCTGGCACATGGTATGCACTTACTAAACTGTCGTGTTATCAAGGTTGTCACTACGGCTTTGTTATTGATTATAAATGTTTATTTATTGTTATCAATTAAGTAACATTTGTTGAATGTTTATTTATTAAATTAAATAAATTAAATATTTAAGTGTTCCAAGAACTATTCTTGTTATGGCAGTTTAGTAGTGAGATGTACCTGTAATATTCATCTACTCTGTTCTCTTAGAGCTTACCTTCTGTGTTGGAAGAAATATTGAACAAAACTTAAAAGCACTGTATATATATTAAGGTAGAGCAATATCAAAGGTATTTCTGGTGAGAGAAAATAATAGACCTGTCCTAGTTGGAATGGAGGAAATCTATTAGGATGTGATGGATAGGAAAACAGTAGAGGAGTGGTTGAATATTCACTAAAGCCAGAAGAGTGAAATCCTGAGTTTATCAGAATGTTAGTCCTTGAGAGAGATTTAGGTAAGTGATTAACTTGTCACCCTTTAAGACTTTACAGGATGCCAAGGTTTTGTGACCATCTCTCAGGATCTTGAAATCTGGAAATATTTTGACTAAGTCTATTCAGTTCTCAGGATATAGACTCATGTTTCTTTGTTCTTTAAAATAGAAACTCAGTGTAGTACATTTTGAAAACAGCTATATATATATATGTGTGTGTGTGTATATATATATAATATAGCAATATATATATTTTATATTATATATATATTTTATATTATATATTTAGATGGAATCTCAGTCTGTTGCCTAGGCTGGAGTGCAGTTGCGCGATCTCTGCTCACTGCAACCTCCTCCTCCGCTTCCCGGGTTCAAGCGATGCTCCTGCCTCAGCCTCCCGAGTAGCTGGGATTACAGGCATGCACCACCACCCCTGGCTAACTTTTGCATTTTTAATAGAAACAAGGTTTCACCGTGTTGACCATGTTAGTCTCCAACTCTTGACCTCAGGTGATCCTCCCGCTTCGGCCTCCCAAAGTGCTGGGATTACAGTTGTGAGCCCCTGTGCCCAGCCAGCAGTGATTTTATTCACCTACAATTTGTCCTTCAAATTAAGGACATGCAACTATTATCCAAACCTCTTTATGAAAATTATATTTTCCTTTATTCATTTATGTAATAATTTTAAATGTTTCTAGCATTTAATACTAGGTTTGAATAATTATGAGTTAGCACTATTTCAATAATTTTATATATTGTATAGTTCACTCTGCTTAAATATGATATTACATCAGTTCAGGTTAACACACAAAAAAAATTCAATAATCTAATAGAAATGAACCAATAGCACCAAGTCTTTGCACGAGATTTTAGGTTTATTCGCTCAACCCCAATATTTTAATCTTTTACTTTTATGACAAAATAAATAAAAAGAACCATCATATAATCATTTAAATTAAAGAAAGAGAAAGAAATCTAAAATTAAAACATTTATTTTAACCATACGGTGTTCTAAATAAAATGACATTGAATGAATTGAAAACCCCCTCCAAAAACGTGAGGAAAAGAAAGAAAAATAAAAGTAGGAGTAAGTGTTGGGTAATGGGACAGATCACTTTATTGAACTTGAAGCGAAAGGGTAACTGATTACTGTATCAAATAATTTTAATCTTTGTCACAAACTGTAACATGAGGAACCAAAGCAATCTCCAGCATCAGCCGTCATATGCACTTGACTTTCCAATCACTACATTAGCATATTTTACATTTACTTGATAGAAAATTTTGCATTTCTTTTATCAAGGGACCTTTGCATTTTTTCAATAAGGCAGAAATTATTATGAAAATTGAATTTAACTACTCTCTTGTGAACTAGACTTTTTATTTGCATCAGAGGAAAATTTTTGATTACCAGGAAATATTGGGATCCTTATTTCTTCATTTCATATTTTGTCCTAGGAAGTGCATCAGCCTACTTTTTTTACTGCATTCTTATTTGAAATTTGTAACACCAAAGCAACAAATGTTCTCTTAGAGTTTAGTTTCTCTGTAATCCAGTGACTCTCCATCACCTCAGGCATTCAGAGAATACAGAGCATGAGGCACCAGGAGCTGCATTGTGGAGCTATTAAATACACTGTCAAATCTTCACATTTGAGTCCACGTGAGCAGCCCAGTTGTGGCCTTCTTAAGCAATAATGGGAAAAATTACTATTATTGTTCCCAAATACTCAGAATTTACTAAGCACTGCTTTCATTCATGTAAAATTGTCAAGTCTAGTGACTGACATTACTTTGCTACTAAAATTTTCATGTTATTACACATTCATTGACTATATGGATTAGAAAATAAAAAATAAATCAATAAAATTTTTAAATATAGTCAGCCTATTTCAAAAAATAAAAATCAATTCTTTGGTGGAGAGTGGCAATGAAGCAGGCTTGTTTTCAACAGTAAGCTAGATATTAATATTAGAGCAATTGATTTTTTTTAAATAAATACACTGTCAAAAATTTAGAATAAGCAATAATTTTTTATTTTGAAAATTCATTAAAAAATCACAGAAAACATTCATTTGTTCATAATGTAACTGAAGTAAATAATAAAGCACTAAAAAGGCTGCCAACCTACTTTTAGTAGGAATTACATTTGAAAATAAATATCAAATAGTTCTCTGAATGAACACATTTGTAACTGTTTACAGTATTTCTAAGAAACTCATGCCATTTAATTATAACAGTTTCTATTTTTAAAAAATCTGTTTACTAATGTGATAATGTGTTTCATAATTTAAAAAACACATAACCTTAAACATATTTCCATTTAAGAAGTGGAAAATTCATAAGTACATATACTATTATTTCTACAGAAATATATACTTTTATTTTTTTAATTAATTAATTAATTATATATTTTTTTTTTCGAGGTGAAGTTTCACTCTGTCTCCCAGGCTGGAGTGCAGTGGCGCCATCTTGGCTCACTGCAACCTTTGCCTCTGGGGTTCAAGTGATTCTCCTGCCTCAGCCTCCCAAGTAGCTGGAATTATAGGTTCCCACCACCACACCCGGCTAGCTTTTGTATTTTTAGTAGAGATGGGGTTTCACTATGTTGGCCAGGCTGGTCTCGAACTCCTGACCTCAGGTGTTCCACCCACCTCAGCTTCCCAAAGTGCTGAAATTACAGGCATAAGCCACCTTATCCGGCCAGAAAGATATATTTTTATAGGTGAGGGATATCACCATAATGCAAAAACTGCATTTTGCTTTCATAATAACAATGGTAAAAACTTGTTTATAACTTAAAATATTCATGGCAACAAGTGCTAAAGCATTAAGTAGAAAAATAATTTACTATCAAAAAAATCAATCCAGTTTACAAAATATTGAGAATATAGTTAAAATAAGCAGAATATTAGAATAGTTTAAAGAAACATTCCAGCCAGGTGCAGTAGCTCACACCTGTAATCCCAGCACTTTGGGAGAGTGAGGTGGCTGGATAGCTTCAGCCTAGAAGTTTAAAACCAACCTGAGCAACATGGTAAAACCTTGTCTCTCAAAAATAAATAAATAAATAAATAAATAAATAAATAAATAAATAAATAACTGGGAGTGTGCCTGTAGTCCCAGTTACTTGGGAGGCTGAGGTGAGAGGACTGCTTGAGTCTGGACAGGTCGAGGCTACAGGGAGCCATGATCACACAACTGCACTCCAGCCTGGAAGACAGAGTGAGATCCTGTCTAAAAATAAAATAAAATAGATAAAATAAAATAAAGAAAAAGAAAACAGAAAAGAAAAAAAAGAAAAATTCTAATTATTTGTAGCTCATGTTCCAGTATTCTCTTTTCTTCAAGACTAACACATTTGAAAAGAGCTCAACATTAAAAATAAAAGTATCATAAAAAAAGGCTCAGAAATTACCCTTATGATTTAGGAAAGATGTTAGAAACATTTTACATAATAAAGTATTCAAAAAATATTAATAAAAATAACTCAATGCTCCTATCATTGATCTCAGCATTAACTGAGCCAGGATATATGTGTCTAATGGAAATCAGTCAAATCACTACTTGTCATTACAAAATAGGTCAATTATTCAAAATTAGTAGTATATGAATTATGTTTTTATATAAATTCCCTTGAGTTGACATTTAGTCTCAATGATATGCAAACATACACACAAATACACATGCACACATGAACATACATGCACAAATTTATTAACTTAACCAAAGACAGTATATATGTGTATGGGCATGTGCTTGTGTCTTTGTGTATACATAAATATATTACATATTCATTTTGTAATTAATTTTGGCACATCAAAGAAGCTCATGACCAAGAAAGATCCATAAATAAAATGAAGAAATTAGGGGTGATTTCCTCAAATCTCACTGAAGAGTGGCAGAATATGCCACTTTGGCATAAAGATTATTTTGAGCTAAAGGCACTTGAAAAACAGCAGGTATAAGAATGGCATTCTAATTACCCCTTTCGCTTGAAAAGAGGAGATACAAAATCCCACGTGAAAGATGCCTTACCTATACCAAGGAAAAAAGAAATAGTCTTCGAGGAGGAGTCTTAGCCAAGATAATTCCATAAAAACAGACTGTTAAAATAATTCCTATGCTCCTTTAGCCTCCTCTATAGGTTATACTTTAGTAAGTATAGTTACTTACTTTTCCACAGTTGCCTCTCTTTGTTTAAACTAATATAAAAGCATTTAGGTTTTACCACTTTTGGGGGGCATTTCCTTTTGAGAGCTCCATGTCATATAAAACTGTATTGAATACAGTTACTTGCGTGTTTTTCTCCTGTTAATCTACCTTGTGCCAAATTACTTCACAGGCCCAGTCAGAGATCCTAAGAGAGTTAGAAATAAATTTTCACTTCCCCTAAACCATAATATATTGTTTTTGATGAAAATAGCAAGAGAAAGAGGATAGTAACACATGGAGATACTTTCATCTGCGTGTAAAACTCTCTACCCTTCTCTTGTAACTCCCTTAAGAAATGTAACTTTTGCACCACTTTCTAAAGCACAACTTTAATTGAAATGGTGTCTTTCAAGAGTGTATCTTTTGTTCCTAAAAAGATCTCTATACAAGTTAAACTTAACTCAATATTACACACACTTACAAACATACACATATGAATACACATTTGTTGTGAGAAAGCTGAAAAATGTTATGCACGATATAATTTTCCCAACCTCCTGTTTGTCATCCCCCAAATCTAACTTTGAATAGACTTGGTTGAACAAATGCATGTTTTACTACATAGGGAGCTAAACACAGAAAAAGAAATTTATGGCATCCAGGTATGGTGGAAATTGGATGACTAATATTTTGAGCGTGTAAAGCTTATGCAATTAGGGGATATTTTCTTTACAAAAAATAATTCAAAATTACTAATTCAAACCCACATACAAGGCCTTGAAAAGAGCCTGTATAATCAGTGGCTGTAAAGCTAGATACTCAGTAGATTCATGACCAAGCTACTTGGATGGTATCTTATACTCTACTCAGTATCTGATACGGTATTATCATTTGCCATATCCTTATGTTGACTCTCCATAGCTATTGTCTTCATGATGTATCACAATAATATTAATAATCAGAGATTATTCCTGACTTTCCTGCTTCAGTGCCTCAAATAAGCACATGCACCCATCCCTCCACGATGAAGGAATCTGGAGGTGTTTACAGTGATACAGAGTAGCCACTCAATATTTGGAACTCTAGACAAAACCTAGGTTCATTAAGAGATTTGGCACATTTTTACTACTATAAGATACTTCTGAACTGTGACCCAAAGAATATTTTATAAATATAATTAAGTTAGAACAGTAGGGTTTTGTTTTGCTTTTTCAATCTCCAAGTATATGTCCTAGTCTGTTCTCAGTACTCTTTAAATTGCTCTTGATTTTCACCATGCTTTATATTTACTGTTCTTAGAAATTTTACTAAAAATATAATCTCTTAATGTTCATTCTCATTGATTTTTGAGGTCAAAAATGGAAATAATGATTTTCAGTATTTTTAAGGTTGTCAAATCTTCACACAGCCATTCACCAAATGATTTTAAGTTTGAAATACACTATCTGAAACAAATGCCTTCTACTATGTAAGAATAGGTCTATGGGATATATTTATTAAAGTTTGAATGCAGATTAAACTCTGCAAGGTTAAATGACAAGGTTAAGTGTCTAATTTTGCAGTCTTTTTATACCTGGTGAGTGCAAAGGCTTCCTAATGATAGGATTAAATATGGTTCCTAGCTACAAACAGTTGCTTGTCGTTCCCTATAGGTTAGCCTCTATATTCTGTACTTATCACAAACAGAGAGGAAATAACTTTCTGGGTCTTTTGTGAGTCTTTTTAAAATACACAGACTTTAGGGAAATCATATTTTCTTGAAGGAAATGAGGCATGACCAATCACACAAAACGTGAGAAAATCCCTTGATAGATGACCTTTGCCACATGTAAAAGAAACTGTTCAGTGGCTGAGGTTTCATGGATTTCATGCATGGAAATCAGATTTTCTGGCCACCAGTGCTGTTCAGTAAATAAATAATCCATCATTGTGTCAAACAGTTGAAACATGGAGATACTGCCCTTGCTATCTGAATAGACATTTCGAGTTAGTAAGTTATGTAAACTGTTTGCATGTCAGCAGCTGTGTGAGCACTGTTCTACTTTTCACTATGTAAAAGAAAACCACCTCACTTTGGTCATGTTAACCTAATGGTGAGAGCATTCATTTGATTCTGCCTCCACTGATGAACTTTCTGGTGCATGAAGGAATTAAGATGAGAGTTCCCACATGGATTCTGTGGTATGTCAGGGCATTGTGCTAAATCATTAGTAGTCAGTTCCAATGATAATTTTAAATACACCTACATTTTATTTCCTGAAAACCAATAATAGCAGCTTTCTTAAAATATGTTGTCATGATTTTCTCTAAATTCTGTCTTAATATTTACATTGTAGTACATTTTTGGTGTTACTAGAATAAATCTGATTAAAATGATAGTCCTTGACATCTAGTGATTATTTTAATCTTCATTTAGCAAGTCACATGTACTTGAGGTTGTATGTTCCATTTATTTTAAAAGATTTAACTAGCTTTCATCCTTATTATATTTTATTTCTATGTCATTTTATAATTTATCCATCATTATCAGCAAAATGTCAGACATGCACACACACATGCACACACAACTGACTTAGTTCAGCTCTGCTTCCCACTAATGGGTCCATTTTAGGTTTCCATTTGGGCTCTATTTCCCCTAAATAAGAAGGAATATTCAAGTATTTCAACTATGTTGCTGGCATTAAAAGCAAAAACATAGTTGAAACATAGTTATGTTGCTTTCCAGCTAGCACCTACATGCACTTTTGATATTTAAAATACTTTCTTGCTGAAATGTCAGGCTCCTCCTGCCACAACAAAGAGCTTCTCTTATCTCCTAGGTTTCACAAATAGCACCTCACTTACAATAGACCTTTTTGCTCTTCCAGAATACAGTGGACACTATTTTGCTTTAGAGCACAAGAAATAATCATTTCATTTCATTCTGCTTAGCATTTAGAGAAAACCCTTCTGAAATTAGTTTGCAAAGTGGGTATAAAATATGTATAAAATTCTAAAAAAGGGAAAAAGGGGAAAAAATTAGGAAAACATGTTTTCATTTCAAGTGATTTAGTCAACAGTTACGATGTTTTACCAAAAATGGTTATACTATAATTATGCCATAATTTAATTTGATTTTTAAAGAAATTTATCTTTAGAAATATTTTCAGATTTATCTTTTAAATGTTAGTCAAAATAACACCTTCACTTTATTTTGTTATGACAGATTGTTTTGTTTTTTATTAGATACCTACTGAAACCCTATAGTCCTTAGAGATTTTTGGTTTCAGAGCTGATTTACTAAAAAAAAAAAAAAAAAAAAGGACCAAGGGAGTATGAGATTATTTAATTTATTAGGTAAATTAGTAGAAAAACCAAAGTTGATTTTCAATAATTTATAAGCAAGGAAAAAGAAGGAAAATGAAAAAGTCTATATCCATGTTCTTGTTTACATTTCAAAACAAATTAGTCATAAGATAATTGTTTCCAAATTTGTAAAGTAAAACAACAACCAAGGAAAAATCAAAATTTTCAAGAGTTTATAAGAAAATTGGCAGTTCAGGACAGATATTCATCTCTAACCTCAGTTTTGTTCAGCATTGAAAAGAAACATATGTTTGTGAAATCACCTTATTGGAATTACGATTTACTTTTATTTATCATCAATTTGCCACAGAAAGAGTTTATGTCCAGGAATCAGAAATAAATTGATAATACGCAAGGATTTGCCTCAATAAGCATCTATTACTACCAGGCTAATCCAGGCTGAATATTCCACTTTAGCACATTCCTCAATTTACTTCTCTAAATTAAAACAATATTGTTTATATTTATAGTAAACTACGTCTTAGAGCTTTTAATGAATTTTTTCTTTCATTTTTATTGAACAATTATTCCATGTTAAGTGTTCAAAAATGAAAAAAAATCTAAAAGGAAAAGAAAAATGTAACTACTGTTAACAACATCGTCAATATGGCACATACGCTTTGATGTTTCAATGCTTATAATTAAACATTTATAAAAAGAGGAGAAGAAAGCAGTACCAGTTTATGCATACTATTCTATCTTATTTTTTTCCACTTAATAATATATTGTGAACATCTTACCATGTCTGCAGATATAAATGTATGATGTAACTATATGAAACATTCAGAATGCCATTAAGGAAATAGAAGTCTCACTAGGATATTGGAATAGAAAAAGATATATTATAGGGATTTATAAGCTTAAGGGCTGCTCAAAGCACTAGGAGAGTGAAGACTAGAAGGCCACTTTCAGGCAATCTGGAAGTGCAGCAATTGCAAAGAAGCTTCCATCAGTGATTACAGCCATATGGCAGCATCAGGGATGGAGATTCTGAAGGGAATGCCTAGAGCCACCTGCAAGCTGCCAAAGATCTTTGCTGCCTCAGTACGTAAGTGGGTGATCCTCAGGTGGAGCATTCAGTGCTACAGGATGCTTGTGTATATCTGCCTCTAGAAAATGAGGGCTCTCCTCTTTTGCCTTCAGAATCCAACCTGGAACTGTAGTGAAAAGAGATTATGAGATTTAAACTTTTGGCTTCCTCCCAGAGATGATGGAAGGGGCAGAGATGAAGCTGAATTGACAAAGGACATAAAAATGGTCAATGCCTTTTTAATAGCTTCATACTATATTGTACTGTAAATTTTTAAAACTTCATATTTTTTCTTTCTTTTTTTCTTGCTTCCTCAACATCCCCACAGACAAGCTGTGAGCACCCTGCCCAAGTGATCAAGTTCACCAGTGAATAGAGTGGTCTGTGACACAAGTTCCTCTTCTTGCCCTCCCCTGACAGTGACCTAGTAACATCCAAAAGGACCAGTGAAATCCCTTCAAGCCTTTTCTGATGTACTCTATTCTGACGTATAAGAAAAACCCTCGCCTGACGGTTTCTTGGGGCTTTTCACTGGCTTGGTTGAACGTGCTCCTGTGGTGCTCCTCCTCTGGGGCCCCTCTCAGCATACAGTACTCTTTCTAGAACCTGTGAGCATAATAAACATTGTTTCCCTGAGTCTCTCCCGTGTCCCGTCTTGGGGACACATCTGATTGACCACTACCAAAAAAAAAAAAAAAACCATACACACACACATAAAACATATATCATAATCCATATGAATTGATAAAGCTTTCTTAATGCCATTTTTGGAAATATTTCTAATTTTTGCAAATTTTGAGTACTGAAATGAGTATTCATTAAGTGTTATATATAAACGGCAAATATATATATGTATTTATATGCCTGCTAAGGCTATTTCTCAATGTTCAGAAAAGTAATATAAAGTGCTTGATTTTGGAAACTAAAAATCGAAAATTTAAAAAGAAATGCATAATGAACTTAATTTTCAATTTGGGTTTGGGGTCAACAATGTGAATCTCCTAATAATTGTCAAAATTCAATAATTCATACATTATTTCGTATGCCCATTTCTCCAAAACAGCCTTAAAATTAATCTATTTTGTGGGAAACATTGTGAAAGTTACCCAAAGAGAAGAAAATGTGTTTATGATGAAGTTGCTGTCATCCAGAAACTTATAATCAAGTTGGTAAGATATGACATAATTTGCTATTTAAAGCACACGTGCACACACACACACACACACAAATTCAAGGCTGGATATGTACTTAAGTATATCAAATTTTTAAGTTGCTATTTTGATTTTTTTCAAATATACAGATGTGTCTGAATGCAGGGATTATAGCTGAGCACAATATCAGGCCACTGTATAGATTTGATTACATAGTAATTAAATATTTTGATGGGCGATTCTCACTATCTTAAAGAGAAAAGTACCCAGAGGGGGGAAAAATTGATAAAGTGTGTCAAATTTCTTTTTTTAAAATATAAATAAAATTTAAAAATACTTATGTATCATTTTTTGGCTATTCAGGGTCTTATTTTTTTGTTCATACTCCTTAAATTGCCTAATATTAAAAATGCATATTGAAATAATTACATAGAAAAACAGCTTAGTCAACGATTAAAAAATATTTACCTTGTGCATTCAGCTAACTTAGAAAACTAGATTATTTCTGGAGATGTTAAATGAGAGAGAGAGGAAGAATGTATATTTAGCATTTTAATTTCAAATGTCATATTGATATAGCCCTTATAATCACACATCAGTTTTATGCTATTGTTCACCTATATTTTTAGGAGTTTTGTGCCTTAAAATGCAGTTTTACTGCTATTGTTACAGGCATTTATTTTTTAAGAAAACAGTCCATTTTTTGCTCTTTGGGTATAACAAAAACACAACTTCAGTCTTTGACTATATAATCCTCAGCATGAGGAGCAATCCTTTCATTAAAAATCAATAAATAAATAAGGAAGAGCCTGTATTCTGTACCCTGGAGAAATCCTGACTGTGGCTTGATACCCAAGAAGAAAAGCCTTTGAAATGAATCTAATGTCACATTATTGAAAATGTAGCCACACAGATTAACTTTTTTCACTCTGCAATGGCTTACAAAGCTTCAAATGCCCAGAAATCTCCTAAACCAGACCATTTAAGGAATCTAAATAAGCTTGCACGGTTTTAAGCTTTCCGACTTTGAATGTTAGCTTTGAAGTTCTGCCAGAACCTGACTGTAGAAGAATTGCTTTTAAACGGAATTCATGACACTAGAATTAGTGTTGGAGGTTCCATATGCTTAATAATGATCTTGACCATGCAAACCATAGACAGCCATCACATATGGTACCTCTGAGTTAATAATTCTCCAAAGATAAGATGTGTAACATCCTGGCTCCAGTATTTATTTATTTTCCATCTTTATACATTGGGGCTTTGGATAATATCCAACTTAAAGAGCCAATTTTCTTAATGGCATATGGCATTTGTCCATGGGTAAGAGAGCATAGAAAGGAGAAAGGAAAGAAGTTTATAATGGTTGAATTATAAATGTCCCAATATCATATTTCTTCTCTCTTTTTTTGCCTTTTTCATTTAATTAGCTGAAAATCCTATAGCAAATTTCTGGGCAAAACTCCACTGTCAAGTGTTTTTCTGCCAACTACCAACCAAGACCAATTCTACTTCCATAAACTTTTCTGGACCTTTATATAAACAAATTTATCCTCAAAGAATGGAGTTTATTACAAAACCTTTTTAATATTGAGGTATGCACTTCGTTTTAATTTGAAGACTTGTATTTTGCCCCTTAAAAAATATTAAAAATTATCATATGGGTCTTCCCTCCTATCCTAAATTCGACTTCAATTTCCAACCAAGAGGAAAAAAAAGTCCCCAAGTCTATATGACTGGATGGCAAAGAGAATCACATATGGGGAGAATTATTATTCCTCTCAATTCTCCATACTTTCCAAGAAATCCACAATGCCATTTTTAGTGTATAGGTCTGGCATCTGCCACAAAATTGAAGAGTAAGAATGTGGCCCGATAGGGTTTATGATTCTGCCAACTAAAATATTTAGTAATTTTAATAAAAAGAGGCAAGTAGATATATTTGAAAAGTACATACAAATAAGTTTTAATTTTACCTACCTATTATTTTATGAGATATTCTTCTAATATGTGGTTCTAGGTAACAAAAATGCTTTAGCATTTTAAATAATATTTTTAATCAATTATGAGTTTGTACAGCAAGTTAAAAATCTTTTATGAGTTTGATCTGAAAACATAGGTAACAAAGAAGAAAACCTACATTAATTTTCTATACAGTTAGTATCTAAGTAATCACATTTATACAATCTGTCTACAATAGTAAAGCTTATTTTTTGTGATTAGTGTATAAACATAAAACTCAAAGAAAATACATAATTTTTACAATATTTTCTAATCCCATTTCTATATCCTTAATTGTTTCAGCAATTATAATGGAGATTAGAAAACAATTCTGGTATATAATTGCTGTAATCGCTTTCCTAAATTTTTTAAAAGCTAGAATTGATAAATAATAAATTGACAAGCTGTTAAAAATGTGTATCATGACTTCTTTTAAAAATACTTTCAATGTGTAAAATCAAATGAGATAGTTTACAATGCTTGGGGCCAATGAAATTATGCTGTTCATAAGAAATGTAAAAATTATATTTAAATGAATGGAACATGTAAAAGGTTACCAACTGATTTTGTTTAATAATCAGCCAATACGAATATTTTGCATCTGCCAATGCAGAAACTCACACACAGACATATAAACACATGCAGACGTATAAACACATATTCATACAGGTATACACATTTTCTTTATATTTTTCTATAAATTCTTTGATTATAAGACTGACTTCCTTCCTTCCTTCCTTCTTTTTCTCTTATGAAGAATGTAAGATCATTTCAAACAATTATATTGCTTAATGGTATGTTTATACTTATCTTTTAAGTCATTCAGCAATTACTGAGCACTTATGCTGTCTCAGCGTTGGTTTTCAGTTTTGGTGATATTTACATGAAAAATACCTCATCTTTGGGAATGACACAGGGCTATTTTTTAGATAGATACAGTGACATAAAACAAGTGCCATAACTACAGCACCGTGTGTTTATGTTGTAGGTAAATTTGAATTATTCAAATGTGGAGCAGTATGATGTAAATTATTAATAAACTATTAATTTATATAAAATATTTTAAGTAGAGTACATCAATCACAAATTAAGTTGATCAAATGTACATAATTTTAAAATGTATAGGTAGGATGAACAATGAACTTGGCTTAATCTCTTGACTAATGGTTGTGTCAATTTGATTGTTAAAAATTTACCCACCATACTTTTCCAGATTTGGGTTTGAATTATTTGAGTTTTTCCAAATGAAACTTCCCAATAAAGCTCTCAAAACAAACAAAATGAGACTTTTATAATAAAAGGTATTGTTAAGGAAGTAAGAATCTAAGCCAACAGAAAGTTGCCATAGAATGCTTATGAGATGAAACAATTTTTAAATTAAACATTGGAGTTTTTGGTCCAGTTTTCCTATTCAATTAGGTAGAAGAGATTTTATCATGCTGAGAAATAAGCATATACAGACACAGCATGTTGAAAAATAAGTAGTCCAAATAACTACTCTCAAGAATGAGAAGAGTGATGGGCAATTAGACTACTCAGATAAGTGTTAATAAAAGACTCACACAAATGAATTTGAATATATGATATTGATGATGTTGATGTTATAATTGAGAGATTAAGTTCTTATCACCATTTCTCAACACAAAACCTTCTAAACGTTTTAAAATTCTTCACAGACTCAAAATGGTATATGAGATCTCTCCCTCTGTAATTGAATTTTTTAGGAACAAAAGCAAAATGTGTTCATGTGAAATGTAAGGGTAAAAATGACTCTATTCATATTAATAATAAATACTGGTAGAGACTGTGAATTAATCTGCATTCCCCTCACCAGTGCTTAGTAGAGTAACTTGCAAAAGTAAGCATTTAATAAACGATTTTTGAACTGAATCACATTTTATTTTATTAACTAAATCAGTTGTAATTTGTTTAGTCCTTTTTTCCAGTTTGACCATTTCCTTTCTTGTTTCTATTTATAATTAATAATTCTGTAGCTCTGTAAAATAACTCAGTCTCAAGTTTCAAATCTATAAAATTCTTGCTTTACCTATTTCCAACTCTCTTTTGAATATAAAAAAATTACATGTAAACTTACCTTTGTAATTTAAAAATGTTTAATATAATTTTTCTGGCTAATAGTAAGTATTCAATGAGTATTTTAATACACCAACAGAAATAAATCCTTTATGATTTGCTTTTAAATTTTAAATCCTTTCTTACAGATTGCTATTAAATTATAACATATCTTAAGAATACATTAAGTACCAACAGAAGAAAATATTACTGAATTTAAATTGAATTTGTCATAGCAACAGACAATCTAACATGAAACACGGAGATAGAAAAGAACTTTAAAAAAGTATAAAGAGCATCATTGACCTGTAGAACACTTCCAGTGGCCTAATGTAGTGTAGTTGACATCCCTGAAGGAGAAGAATGTGGGCTGAAAAAATATTTTAAGAAATAATGCTTGAAACATTTAGAAATTCTATAAAACTACAACCCTAAGTTCTAAGAATTTCAAGAAACCCCAACCACAGGAAATAAAAATAAAACTATGCCAAGGAACATCATAATCAAATTGCTCAAAACCAGAAATGTAGAAGAAAAATCTTAAAAAACTAGAGAAAAAGACATTTTATTTATAGAAGACACAGATAGGATTGACAGCAGCTTTTTCATTGGAAAAATGCAACAAAAGCAGACAGTGGAGAAATACTCTTAAATTATTGAAAAAATGTCAACACAGAATTCTATACACAGTATAAAATATATTTTTATAATTGATGGCAAAACAAATACTTTTTAGACATATAAAATCTGAAATTATTTATATCTAGCAGATCCACACTATGACAAATGTTAAAGGAAATCCTTCAGGCAGAAAAAAAGTGCAGAGTTGTGTTTCTACAAGAAACAAAAGGCACTAGAAATGGTAACTACATAGACAAGTATGTATAATATTTTTACTATATAATATTTTTAAACAAAATAGTCTATTTAAATAATAATATAGATATAGTGTGGTGTTTATAATATTAAATGCACAATGTATGGAAATGATAACATATAGGCTGGAGGAGTTCTTATTCTATACGTGAAATGTCATAATATCAAATGAAAGTAAGCTATGATAATATAAATCCCAAACCAACCTCTAAAATAACAAAATAAAAGTTAAAACTATTAAGCCAAGAAGGGGAAACTTTAGAAGACAATCAATTAGAATGGAAGCAACAAAAATAGAAAAGAGAACAAAAACTGTATGAGGCAAATAGAAAATCAATGACATAATAAAAGACTTAAATCTCACCATCTCAATAATTTAATGGAAAAGAAATGCTCTAAACAACCCCAGTACAAAGTCAGAGGTAAAACTGAGAAAAGAGAAAGATCCAATTATTTCTTGCCTACAAGAATAACACTTTAAGAATAGAGATACAAATAAGCTATAGGTAAAAAGGTGAATTAAGAAATACTATGGTAATGCAAGTTTAAAAAATAAAGCTGAATAAGCTATATTATTTTGAGAGAAAGTAGATTTTAGACTAAATAATTTTACCAAGAATACAAATCATCTTTTTTTTAATCTTTCCTTTTTTAAAAGTTTTATTTTAGGTTCAAAGATACATGTGTAGGTTTGTTATATATGTAAACTCATGTCACAAGGGTTTGTTGTACAGATTTTTAATCACCCAGGTACTAAGACTAGTACCCAATAGTTACTTTTTCTGATCCTCTTCCTCCCCCAACACTTCACCCTCAAGCAGGCCCCAGCATCTGTTGTTCCCCTTTTTGTGTCTATGTTTTCTCATAATTGAGTTGAGGACATGATCTCTTTCTTTTTATGGCGGTATAGTGTTCCATGTTGCATAGATACCACATTTTCTTTATTCAATCTGCCATTGATGGGCATTTTGGTTGACTTCACGTCTTTGCTATTGTGAATACTGCTGCAATGAACAAACATGTGCATGTGTCTTTATGGTAGAATGGTTTATATTCTTCTGGGTATACACCAGTAACAGTATGGCTGGGTTTAATGGTAACTCTGTTTTTAGCTCTTTGAAGAATTACCATCTTAATTACCACTTACCAGCCTTCCAAAATAGCTGAACTAATTTCCACTTCCACCAAAAGTGTGTAAGTGTTCCTTTTCTCTACAACTTAGACAGCATTCTGTTATTTTCTGACTTTCAATAATAGGCATTCTGACTGTTATGAGATGGTATCTCATTATGGTTTTGATTTTCATTTTTCTATTGATCAGTGATGTTGAGATTTTTTTAATATGATTGTTGGCCACATATATGTCTTTTTTTGAAAAGTATCTGTTCATGTTCTTTGCCCACTTTTTAATGGGGTTGTTTATTTTGTTCTTGTAAATTTGTTTAAGTTCCTTATAGATGCTGGATATTAGATCTTTATCATATGCATAGTTTGTAGATATTTTCTCCCATTCTGTAGGTTGTCTATTGGCCCTCTTGGTAGTTTCTTTTGCTGTGCAGAAGCTCTTAAGTTTAATTAGATACCATTTGTCAATTTTTGTTTTTGTTGTGATTGCTTCTGGCATCTTTGTCATGAGATTTTTGCCCATTCATATGTCCCGAATGGTACTGCCTAGGTTGTCTTCCAGGGTTTTTATTGTTTTGGATTTTACATTTCAGTTTTAATCCATCTTAAGTTGGTTTTTGCCTATGGTGTAAGGAAGGAGTCCAGATTCAATTTTCTGCATGTGGCTGGCCAGTTATCCCAGCACCATTTTATTGAATAAGAAATCATTTCCTCATTGTTTGTTTTTGTCAGCCGTGTCAAAGATTAGATGGTTGTAGGTGTGTGTCCTTATTTCTAGGCTCTCTATTCTGTTCCATTGGTCTGTGTGTCTGTTTTTGTAGCAGTACCATGCTGTTTTGTTTACTGTAGTCCTGTAGCATAGTTTCAAGTTGGGTAACATAATGCCTCCTGCATTGTTCTTTTTGCTTAGAATTGCCTTGGCTATTCCAAAAAAAAAAAAAAAAAATTGAGAAGGGACTCCTCCCCAACTCATTCTATGAGGCCAGCATCATTGTGATAGCAAAACCTGGCAGAAACACAATAATAAAAAAAACAAAAAATAAAAAATAAATAAATAAATAAAAACTTCAGGCCAGTATCTTTGATGAACGTTGATCTAAAAATCCTTAACAAAATACCTGCAAACCAAATTCAGCAGCACATCAAAAAGGAAATCCATGATGATCGAGTAGGCTTTAACCCTGGGATACAAGGTTGGTTCAACATACATAAATAAATATATGTGATTCATCACATAAATAGGACTAAAGACAAAACCCAGATGATTATCTCAGTATATACAGAAAAGGCTTTTGATAAAATTCAACATCCCTTCATGTTAAAAACTCTCAATAAACTAGGTATTGAAATAGCATACCTCAAAATAATAAGAGCCATCTATGACAAACCAACAGCCAACATTTTACTAAATGGATAAAAGCTGGAAACATTTTCCTTGAAAAACTGGCACAAGACAAGGATGCCCTCTCTCACAACTCCTATTCAACATAGTATTGAAAGTCTTGGCCAGAGCAATCAGGCAAGAGAAAGAAACGAAGGGCATTGCAATAGGAAGAGAGGAAGTCAAAGTATCCCTGCAGACATGATTCTATGTCTGAAAACCTCCGTAGTCTGGACCGCAAAGCTCCTTCACCTGATAAACAACTTCAGCAAAGTTTCAGGATACAAAATCAATGTACAAAATCAATGTACAAAATCATTAGCGTTCCTATACATTAATAACAGCCAGGCTGAGAGCCAAATAAGGAATGCAATCCCATTCACAGTCACCACAAAAAGAATAAAAGACCCAGGAATACAGCTAACCAGAGAGGTGAAAGATCTTTACAATGAGAATTTAAAAACACTGCTCAAAGAAATCAGAGATGACATAAACAAATGGGAAAACATTCCATGCTCATGAGGAAGGAAGAATCAATGTCTTTAAACTGGCCATACTGCCCAAAGCAATTTACACATTTAATGCTATTCCTATCAAACTACCAATGGCATTCTTCACAGAACTAGAAAAAATATTTTAAAATGTATATGGAACCAGACAATCCTTTCATGTGATTAAAAAGGACTGACTTTATTGAACACTCCAGACAAAAACATCAGAATGCATATTCATTTCAAGTGTACATAACACATGTACCAAAATAAATAAAATTATTTGCAATAAAGCAAGCTTCAATATATTAAAAATGAAATTAAATTAGAAACCAATGAAAAGAAGAGCTCTGGAAAATTCTCAAATATTTGAAAATGTATTAGTATACTTCCAAATTATTCATGGAATCAAAAAATAATCATTTATGGTAGCTGAGAAAACTACTCCAAATATAAGCATGGACATGCAGATAATTATAAGGGTCCAAAGGAAAAACTGTTGATAAATACAAAAGTTACACTGCAAAACAACAATAATTATATCTTGTGGAATAAAGACATATAAAAATTAAAGTATAAATGAATAACTTTAATTTTCTAATTACTGATTTAACCTAGTAAACTTAACTTTAGCTTTTGAAGCTATGCTAGATGTGCTAATGAAATTAAGATGTTCTACGAAATTAAGAAATGGCAGTGAAGAAGATGCAGACTCTTGTATTCAGGGAAATCACAATTTAACGAAAAAATTGAATACATAAAAATCCATTAAAATATTAGCCAATAGCACAGAGGATATACTATTTGCCCTTCACAGTATCTGCAGTAGAACATTTTTTATCTCACAAAATATGTTATGTTGTCTCTTCACACTATCCCCAACATAATTTCATGAAAGTAGCATCTGCTGGTCTTCAGTGTGTACAAACAGGAACATACAAATCTGTAAGGTTTTAGAAAGCTGCATCAATAAATTTTCTGGAAGCCAATCCCTATTCTCAAACTCTTCCTTCTTTCCCAGAGCTTTTCAATTACATTAATACCCCACCCCCACCCCACATTGAATCTATCCAGCCCTATTATTTTCTAAAATCTTAATTTAGCACTTAGAAAAAAAAGAAACTATACCTTTTTTGAGGACCAGAACATATCCACCTTTCTGTGGCTAAGAGTATATATAAAAAGAAGAAAAATATAATATTTTCATTATATCAAGTAAACAATTGCTCTTTCATTGTCATTTCCAAGGAAATAAATGTCAAAGTATGGTATTATAGTGATACACTGCTATTCCCTATAAATTTACCAATGAAAGCGGCTCTATAGGGTGGATTTATGATAATATGAAATGAAAAAAGCAGGATTAGGCAACAGTTAACTGATATTAAAATGTCAAGCACAAGGTGAAAATAATCCTTTGATTGAAGATAGTAGTTTGTGGAATTCACGTTTCATGAATTATACAATGATGAACAACTATTCTATTGAAGATATTTTCTTTCATTTATTTGACATGATACTATTCTGTTAAATGAGTTAAGGAAAGAAGGGAAGGAATAGCAATACCCAGTTCCTGTAAAAATCAGAATAGATTAATTTATGCTATAATGACAGGCTAACTCCAAACTCTAGCAGCTTAAAGGAACAAAAAGTTACTTCTTGCTTTTGCTGCAGGTTTAATGCAGGTCAATAATAGAATCTGCTCATCATAGCCTTTGAGGCTGATGGAAGCTCTATTTTAACACTTGCTTCCACATCAACAAGGCACAGGAAGGGGACTCAGTAAATTATATACTGATATTAAAGCTTTTGCCTGAAAGTGACAGGCACACTTTCACTCATTCCTGAACATTCTGCTGAACAAAGAAAGTCGCACGGCAATTTCTAACAAAAGCAAGAAGGTTCAACCCTACTAGCTACCTGGAAGGACAATTAGCATATTGGCTCTTCACGCCTACAATTCAATAAAGAGAATTAGACATTTACTCCAATGGCAATACAAGAAGAGACATGATAAGCGCCGAGGAGTATAATGATGAAAATATAATGGTAATGCCAATACAAAGATTAGTAATATCTAAATTGTATTGATTTATTATTTATTATTTTATTATTTTTACCAGGCATCATTCTAAGTGCTCTACATGGCATATGGCACTAATGCATTTAATTCTCAAAGCAGCTCTATGAGATAGGTAGTATTGTTATAACTTCATTCTATATATAAAACATGAGGCACAAAGAAGTTAAATTACTTGTTCATAGTTGTTTATGGACTGGATAGATAGGTAGGGGTGTGTGTGTGTGTGTGTGTGTGTGTGTGTGTGTGTAGTGTTTTGATTGAGCCAAGATTTGAACCTAAGGAATTTGGTTCCTGAGCCTGAGCCCTAAATTCTGTATGATATAATAGCCAATTTGCTTTAGTACATTTACTTTCAACTTTTGTTTTTAATATATAGGACATTTACTTACATTAAAGCTTATTAAGAAGCTTATTATAAAAATGGATCTAATTGGAGCATCTTTGGTTAAAGCAGGAAGAAGAAGCCAAAGCTCTATCCATTTGGGACAGCATGTGTCTCCCAGCTACTGATTTAGAAGGCTGTCATTAACATCAAAAAAGGCTTGAAATTTGTTTATTTGCTAAAAATATAACCACTTAATATGACTCTTCAGGCTCTCATACCTTAGCTAAATTATCTAATTAGAACAGTTGTTTCTCTCTCAAAAATAAAATAAAATAAAATAAAATAAAATAAAATAAAATGAATAAAAAAAATAAAGTATCCTGAGACACAAAGTCAGGACAAGCTGAAATTGAAAATACGAAGCTTTTGATTTCTAGAGAGAGCTTAATTTTAGAAAAACTTTACTCAACTACAAGTATGCAAACAAACCCAGGATTAAGAGAGCTGTAAAGAGCTGTAAGAAATGGACGACACCTCATAAAAATGATGAAAAGCAGTATCCTACTAGCTAGTTGTTAGACAACTGGGTAATTTTGTGTAAATCTATAAAGAGGCTGAAAAGCACAGCTCTCTGTCAGCCACCTACAGAGAGTCTGAATACTCTGTATACTCCACGAAATCTACGCACTTGTCCAAAGTGTTTGTTCTTCTGATCTTAAATTGGCTTTCCCTTACTCTTTCTTCATTAACCCTGAACTGAGAAAATATTGATATTATGTATTTTTAGCTTCTCCACCAATAATTGCTTTCTCTAAACTTGTCTGGATATAATAAAGAAACAAAAACTCAGTTTTAATGATATGTTTTCTCACAGTTCAGCAGTTAACTTCAGTATTTACCACTAAATACTATTTTAAGAAAATAAATACTTGAGAACAAAAACCTTAATTTCAACTCATCAATAACATATTAATAAATATTTAACACCCTAACCTGCCCTTAAAATACAGTAGTTAGGTAGTAAGTTTGGGTTTGAGAGCTAGTTTAAATAAATACAAAATAAATAAGCAAATACACAATAAATACATATATTTTCTAGACAGCCTTCCGTCCCATACACAGAGCTACATTGATTCACCAAATACTTTCATTTTGTATTGTTCTCCTTTAATTAACCTCATGAAGATATTAATGCACTTCAGCCTTGCCATGTAATACTTTTTTTAACCTTTATAATTATAACGAGGTGTCACTATACTTAAGAGAATAAGGTTAAAATATTTTATTACTTATAATTATTTTCAACTCTATTATTATATTTAATTGGTAAGTAAAAATTTGAAAAAGAATTTTGAATATTTTGCAATTATTATTTAGACAAAAAATTGATAATTTCAAATGCAAACAGTCTGAATTTAAAAAATAAATTAGAAAACATAATTTTACTGGTGAAAAATATATTAGTAATATTAGTATAACAGAAAGTATTTAAAGTGTGTTTACGTTTCTGGAAACTTTCTAATATAAAAATATATCTCTGATAGCTCCCTTTATTGTTTGGATTTTGTATTACAGTGTGCCTACTGGACACAAAATTTAAAGCCTCTACGAATTTTCAAAGAAAACATCAACGATTAGGGGGATATAAGCAAATGTTTTTATGGTCCTTGAAGAAGTTTCACATCAAACATGTAACACAGCAAATGATCCTGGAAACAAACAAACAAATTAAAAACAAACCTTACCTCAGACATTGACAGTTTTTCAAGTCTTGTCTTGAACTTGCTGACCATGGGACTTTTATCTCTGAAATTTTCCCTATTAAATGCATCTATCTCAACCTCTAAGGCACTTAAAATTTCTCATTCCTCTTTTATTCAGAATAGTTTGCTCTTCCATGGAAATCTGGGCACTGGATATTATCATTTATGTTGGACAAAAAAATTTTCCGACAAAGTAGTTACATATGATTTATCAGATTTTTTTTTTTTTTTGAGACAGCATCATCTTGCTCTGTCACCCAGGCTGGAGTGCAGTGGTGCAATCTCAGCTCACTACAACCTCCACTTCCTGGGTTCAAGCGATTCTCCTGCCTCAGCCTCCTGAGTAGCTAGGACTACAGGCATGCACCACTATGCCTGGCTAATTTTTGTATTTTTAGTAGAGACAGGGTTTCACCATATTGGTGAGGCTGGTCTTGAACTCCTGACCTTGTGATCCACCCACCTTGGCCTCCCAAAGTGCTGGGATTGCAGGCATGAGCCACCGTGCCCGGCCGCTGTATCAGATTATTTAATTCCCAAG
This sequence comes from Pan paniscus, assembly GCF_029289425.2. Classification (NCBI taxonomy): domain Eukaryota; kingdom Metazoa; phylum Chordata; class Mammalia; order Primates; family Hominidae; genus Pan; species Pan paniscus. The sequence continues at coordinate 114,335,035 of NC_073254.2, forward strand.
AACTCTGTTTATGTTCTCAGTGCTATGGCTATGACATTTGACATTAGATTTATTTTTTTAGATTCCACAAGGATCTCCATATATTTATTCCTGCAGAGTTATGGGAAGTTTATATAAAACATTGTGGGCAATGATATTATTGTCGTTGTCCCGATATGCCACAAAGTTTCATAACTGTCATTGAGGATTTACCTGACAAGTTATTTAAAAAATGCCTTTGTACCATCTAAATGGTCACAGCTGCTACAGTGACAAATGTCATCTGTCCTCAATATATATTTTTCTAAATCTCCAAAGAGTAACATCTGAACAATAAAGAAAAGGATTAAAATCTCATAGAGATATTATATTCTTGGAATAAGCTCTATTTTTCTTACTGAAGAGTTTGCAATGGACTGGAGAAATTCAAAATATTTTATTAACAGATTTTTTCCCCTTTTTATGAGTATTACCGTGTTCAATTTCTGGAGTGTTCATCCCTGAGTCAGTAAGTCACCATAAACAAAAGCAATTGAATTTGGATTTAAGAAATACCACTATCCATCTTAAGCAAACTAGAAATTTAGCAAAACTTTTAAACTCTGCTATGATTTATTATGTAACCTTGGAGATTTTTAATATGACTTTAATTTTTTTTTTTTTTTTTGCAATCTGACCCTTCTCTCAGTTGTATTGTCCTATGTGTTTCCTGATCTCTCAAAGGGAGGTGATCTAGATTAATGAGTTTGAACTCCACAGATTAATATTCTACAACAGCAATCATTTTTTCATTTGGTATTATTTCACTATTTCAATTTTCTGCAAACACTTGGGACACATACTAACCTAGAGGGATGACAAACTATAAGATTAAGCTAGAGCAGCGATGATGTAAATTTTCACACAACCTTCAGAAACATGAGTATCAATTTCTTTAGGATTAGACCAGAGACAAGCTGACCGTTGCCAAGGAAAAAAGACAATTTATTCTTTAGAGGCTCTTTCTAAGTTCTTTCCCTAAAGCCTGCCCGCTAACTAAAATCATGCCCATGAGATAAAGGAAGCCAGTAAGATACATTCCACGGAAGTACAGGATATTTACCAAAGTTTGATGAAAGAGAATAGTACTATTTTTTTTAACACAGCATTGGTAATGCAAATTAGTTGAGGAGAGTGGTGTTATAACCGTTACAGTCTTTCATAGAATGAGGATTTCTTAAACATGTGTTCTAGAAATGTAGGTAGATTGTTGTTGTTGAAAAGAAAATGAACAATTTCAGCAGTTATAATACATGGTGAAACAACTTTATATTGATTAATAATGCCCATTATTGAAGATATAATAAAGACTCTTTATAATAATACGTGTATCTTTAGGAAAAAAAACCTGAAAACTGGGGCTTTCGTCATCTGTCTTCAAAGTTTCAGGTGCTATAACCATGTCCTAGAATAGTAGCAGTAGAAACAATAATAATGATCTGAAGTAGCAGGTAATATTCTACCAAATAATTTAAATCATTTGTACATAGTAACTTGTAAATGGAACAAAATACTCATCTTTAGAAAACAACATTAACAAGTAATATTTATCATATGTCTACGAGGCTATAAGCATATACCAAATGCTTATAAGTAGGAAGTTTATTTCTTACTTATATACATTGCCTTTTTTCATCCTCACAGTACTGAAGTACAGAAAGAAAAACTTCTCAAAAGTACAATTTATTTACTGAAATTTGATCAAAGAGAAATTTGATGACTTTTTCTTCAACACAACATTGTACAGTATAATTTTACTGTTTTATAATAAAACAATGTTACTATCTTCATTACAAATACATATTAGAAAGGTTAACAATTTACTCACAATCATAGAGTAATAAGAATGGTTTAGCAAACATTTGAATGGAGACCATCTGACCAGAGAGTTAAGTTCTTAACTATCACATGATCTGACCATATGAATATTCATTACAATAAAAACACTCTGAACAGTTGTTTGACCAATATTCTCAAGGCAAAAATAGAAAAAAATGATACTGCTAGAGGCTTTTAAAGACAACCTTTGGGTTTCTATTGACCATTTACTGAGCTCTTCGGGTATAAATATCATTTAAGTCATTTCATTAGCATGCATTTGTAATCTACTGTACACTGCAGATTTCCAGGAATGCACAATAGAATGAAAAAGCAAAGTATAGAAAAATAAGTTTAAAAATTGTGATTTAATGTTTAAGTAATGGTTAAATGGCAGTAAAAGCACTGTCAAGAGAAATCGCAGACTTAATTCCCCATTAAATGATACAACAAATTTAATATCATCCACAGACTGAAGAGAGTTCATCAGATATGTTGGAGAAGAAAATAATTTACATAAGAGACAGTCGAAAGAATGCATAACACTTGGAAAGAGATAGAGAACTGGAATACTATTACTTGTAAGAGAAGTTGCATATGGCAATATGTAATCTACAATAAAAATTTAACACAGCATTTTAATTTCTGTTAGGCCCACCGGTTAATTTTTACATGCTGATTTTAAAAAATGACAAATGTATCTTTTGAAAGGTACTTTTGAATTAAAAAAGGTACAAAGTGGCAGGTTGCCGTGGCTCACGCCTGTAATCTCAGCACTTTGGGAGGCTGAGGCAGGCGGATCATGTGGTCCAGAGATTGAGACCATCTTGGCCAACATGGTGAAACTCTGTCTCTATTAAAACTACAAAAATTATCTGGGCCGTGGTGGCACATGCCTGTAGTCCCAGCTTTTGGGAGGCTGAGGCAGGAGAATCACTTGAACCTGGGAGGCGGATGTTGCAGTGAACTGAGACCGCGCCACTGCACTCCAGCCTCGTGACAGAGCAAGACTCTGTCTCAAAAAAAAAAAAACAAAACAAAAACAAACAAACCAAAAAAAGCCACAAAGTATCCAATTTAAAGAAAATACCGCTTGGTTTAGCTTGAAAAGCCAAACTTTATTCATAGTTTACTTCTTGCCTAGGGATAAGAGAAAAATAAATGCTTCAGAATGGCTTGTAATCTTTGATTTTACATAGAACAGAAAGAAAAAAAATGCAATGGCTTTTGTTCCTAGGTCTCACATAAATGTCCGACTTGTTAACAACAATCCGTAAATACAAATTAATAGGCAGGCATGGTGTTCAACTATTCCTATCAAAGCCTACACACACACACACACACACACACACACACAGACACACAAAGTTAAGATAAGTTTAATACTGTTGTAGAATTAACAGTGAAAAAATGGAGGCATTTTCTAAACTGTAGAATTAATATGTAGAAGAATATCATCATGGAAGAAAGTAAAATAAATAAAATTTTTAAATAGTTCCACTATTTTGAATAATGAATTATGCATTGGAAAACAAACTTTGAGAATGTGATGCAACCTGATAAATTTAAAACATTAATACAATTCATTAAATAAAGGCTTATTGATAGCTTCTCTTGCACTCCAACATGCTAGATCCCAGAAACATATGGATGGACATTGAAAAAACCTTTTCCCTTAAGTAGTTTATAATTTGATGAGGAAAATAGTCATATATCCCCTTTAAAAAATCAAGTCAGATATTAACACTGTTCTTATAGTCATAACAATAGATGATAATGAAATTTAAATGATTTGGAAGTGACCTTTGAACTTCATGGTTTAGAAAGATGTCAAAAGGCACAAAGCAGGAAGGAAGGAGAAAGTACCATGAGACAAAAAAGTGAGGAGTACTCAAAAGAGCAAGTATGTAGAATGCACTTAACTTCTGAAAACCCAGATTTACTCATCTTTGTAAGGAGTGTTCAGTGGAACTGTTGAAAACATAATTTGGGGATAAAGTTAATGTAAACATAAAAATATAGCGTAGTTTAAAAATACAATTATATGAGTGAAATTATTGTATCTTTATTTTAGAAAAATAACTCTAGAAACCTCATGGAGGACAGATTATATTAGAGGAAGGCTTAAGTTTGGAACAGCAGTGAGGAACTTTTGCTTTATCCAGGGTGTAAATGTACATAGTCTGAACTATTGATAAAGACAGGAGACAGGGAAATACTGGGTAGAAGAGGGTGGTTCCCGGGCAAAGGCCCCACCCTCAAGCCTGGAAACTTGTGGCCCTAAATGAGAACAGGCATTCCTGTTTTCATGCCCAAAAGTTGCCTTTTGGCCCACCAACCCCTGCATCCTGTACCCATATAAACTCCAAACCCCCAGCTTCACAAGCAGACGAGGAGATGAACAGAAGAGCAGAAGAACAGCAGCAGAGTGCAGCAGAGTGAAGGAATCGAGCATCTGAACATCCGGAGGAGTTCAGCTGGGGATGGTTACAGAGGAGATCAGCTGCTGGATGGCCAAACTCCAGGGGAATATCATCTTCTCACGGTCAAATGCCAGGGGAAGATCATCTTCTCACTCCATCCCCCTTCCTGCTCCCCATCCATCCCGCTGAGAGCCACCTCTACCACTCACTAAAAACCCTGCATTGATCCTTCAAGTCCGTATGTGACCCAGTTGTTTCTGGACGCTGGACAAGGACCTGGATACCAAGAGGGCACTGAGCTGGTTAACACTTAAGCCACCCAGGACAGCAAGGCTAAAAGAGCGCACTGTAAAACACACCCACTTGGGCTTCGGGAGTTGCAGACACCCACCCCTGGACACTGCCATGGAGCCGGAGCTCAGGGATGCTTGTCCGTGCTCCTGCACCTGCCAGTCTGCGTGCTTCCCTTCCCAAAAGCGGTTTAAGTGTGCACTGCAGTTTCCACTGAGAACAGATGAGCCACACCCCTTTTAACAGGAGTCCTCGAAGGACACCTGTAACACGTCCTTTGAGGAGGATCAAGGAACTCTCCTGTTTCACTATGACACTAGAAGTCACAAAGTAAAGAAGACAGAGATAAAATGAGAATTCTCGTAAGATATAATTTTAAAGTAATGCCAATTAATTGAGTGGGTAGGCAAAAAAATATGTAATTAAAAACAAGGTCCTTGGTGAGCTCATTTTCGTCTGCAAATGGATGGAGTAGATGCAGTTTTCCCTGTTCCTCCCGCTAAGTACAACCAAAATCCCTAAACATTATAGGTAAAATAATAATGAGATTATTAATAAAGCAGATACAAACATTTATGCATATGTTTTTGCATGAACACTTGTTAAACATAGCGCTAGAATTTCTAGCAGGTGCAAGAAAGAAACTAAAAGTCATAGAGATTCAAAGGGAAAAGATAAAACAATCCCTATTTGTAGGTGACATTATTGTCTTCATAGAAAATCCTAAAGAGTCTATTAAAAAATCTAGAAGTAATACTTGAGTCCCTCGAGGCTTCAGGATATATGATAAAGGTGAAAAAATAATTGTGTCTCTTTTATAATTGCAATGAATATGTGGACACAGAAATGATAATACAGTTTACAATATTTCTCCAACAAAATGAAAAACTTAGGTGTAAATCAAACAAAACATGTATAGTATTTATATGCTGAAAACGACACAACATTATGAGAAAAAATAAACAAATAAATGGAGAGACATACCATGTTCAAGGATTGAAAGACTAACATAGCAAAGATGTTAACTGTGTTAAAATTGATTTATAAGCTTAATGCAATTTCTATAAAATTCTAGCAATAGTTTTTGTAGATATGTACAATATTATCCTAAAGTTTACATGGAAAGACAGAACTAGTAAAGCTGAAGTAATTTTGAAAAAGAAAATAAAGTGTGAGAAATCAGTCTACTTGATTTCAAGTAAATATGTACCTACAATAATCAAGACAGTGTTGTATCGGTGGAATAATATACACATAGATGAATGAAACAGAATAGGGAATCTAGAAATAGGCTGACATAAATATGCCCAACTGATTTTTGACAAAGGTACAAAAGCAATTCAATGATGGCAAGACACACTTTTCCACAAGTCATGTGGAAACAATAGGACATCAATAAACAATAATTAATCTGACCTAAATTACACACCTCATACAAAAATTAACTAAAAATGGATTACAAACATAAATATGCAATTTAAGAGAGTAAAATTGTTAGAAAAACACATAGGAGAATGTCTTCGTTATCCAGGGCTTGGCAAAAATGTTCTTAGACTTGACACCAAAATTATGATCTATAAAAGAAAAAAAGGTAAATTTGATTCCATCAAAATTAAAAATATTTACTCTGTGATAGCTCCTGTCAAGTGGGATAAAAGACAAGCAAAAGAATGGGATACAATATTTTCAAATTATATATCAAAGAACTAGTATCTAGAATATATAAGGAACTCTCATAGGCAAAACACACAAAAGGACATTTATCTAAAGATGATAAGTTTCACATAACAACATGAAAAGTTGTTCAACTTCAATACTTCTTAGGAAATTGCAAATTAAACTTCAACGGGATATCATTATATACTTATCAGAATGGCAAAAGTGAAAAACAAATAATGACCACCCTAAATCTTGGCCAGGATAGAAAGAAACAATCACTCATACATTGCTATTGGGAATAGAAAATGTTACAGCCACTATAGAAAACAGTTCGGCAGTTTAAAATATAACTATCACACAACCTAGCAATTGGACTCCTGGAAATGTTCCCAAAGAAATGAAGACTTATGTTCATGCAAATTTCTGTACACAAATGTTTATACCAGCTTTAATCATAATAGCACTAAATAACTCATGTGTTCTTCAGCAAGTGAATGGTCAAACAAAACATGGACTACTACTCAGCAATACCCTAGGATATTATTCATTGGTAAAAGGAAGTGCATTGTCGAGCTGGCTGAATCTCCAGACAAGTATATGGTGTGAAAAATTCCATTCCAAAAGGTGAAATACTGTAGGATTCCATTCTTTGTAACATTCTTTAAATGACATAATTAGAGAAATGAATAACAGCTTATTGATTTCTAGAAATGAAGGGGGGATTGGGAGAAGGAGGGAAGTGAGTATGGCTATAAAAGGGCAACAGAAATGATCTTTTTGATAATAGACATGTTTTGTATATTGACTGTATTACTGTCAATATCCTAACTGTGATAATGTGCTATAGTTTTGTAAGTTATTACCATTGGGGTGTACTAGGTAATAAGTTAATAGTATTTCTCTATTTTTTCACTGCATATTTCATACTACATATAAACCTATAATTGTTTTCAAATAAAGGCTAATTTAAAAATATAAATAACCTTTTTGTTTTTAAATTCTGGGGGTGAGCCGGGGGAGGGGTGTATGTAAAAGAAAATCCAGGAGAGAAACCAGTTTGAGGAAAATATGCAAGTTTTAAAAATATTGATTTTGAGCTGTCCAAGAGATTTTTTGCAGGTTGCATTCTTCTACAAGTGGATTCCAAAATGAATTAGTGATCAGGACATTTATTTTTTAGTCACCTTGGGATTACCAACTGTGACAGGAACAACAACAACAAAAAGCTTATTAAAGTTGTTTCATGTTGGGTGGAAATGGATGGCCAGGCCTGTATGACATTGATTCAATTCTTCATTGCATACAGGCTGCCTCAGGAAAGGCATACACATGGGTGAGGTGGCTATCTACAGCTGACCACATCACCCCAGCTAAGACAACAGGTGCTTCCTTCAAGCGGAATCCTGCTAGGACATCTTCAGTTGCAACACAACAGTCTTTTACCTAAATCTGAAATTCAGAACTGAGAGTCAAGGTAGAATTTGACCTTTATTTTGGAATCTGTTCTGTTATTCTCAGGAAACTACCTATGAGCTCATCAAGAAAGACAATGTGGAGCCACATGCCGAGAGTAAACGTTCAGTATAGAAATATTGTACATGTAAACAAGAAAAAGGAGTGGTATGTCATGATAATTTAGCACAGATAAACAACTTTTCAAAGAGGCCGCCCACAGAAACCAGTCTGGTGAGAAGTAAAGGCCTTTCTTCTAGAAGTTTAAAAATGAGAAAAAAATAATGAGAATAAACAAAAAGGGCCCTTTTCCCCCAAAATGCAAACTATACTTGTAATAAGTATATTTAATTTGATAGTCCCAGTGATAACAAGCCTAAATATGCGGTTTAATTCCTGTTCTTTAGAGAAGAGTGTGGTGACTCTTAGGTAAGTTAAATAAATCTTATAGCCCAGACCACTAATAGCTGGCACAGCACTGCTGGGATTTGAACCATTTCTAGTTATTCCAAATTAATAATCTTCTGGCTCTGCAGCATCAGTTATCCTTATTCAAGCTGACAATGAATAACATATTTTACTTACATACTTTCCAATGGAAAGGAATCATATTCTACTTTACTCTTTAAAAAGTCAACCATCCTTTCATTTACTTACTCAGAGCAGCAGAGTGTGAAAAAACCATCAGAGAGATTTTAACAGTAGCATGCATAGTATAATAAACAGGTCTGTGCTAGGCTCATTAGCACTATCATCTCCAATATTCTCAATCACAAAGATGCAGAGTTAATATTATCTTTATATTATAGATGAGATAAAAGGCTTAAAAAGGACATCCTGGTTGATGGTATCATATCTTTAGATAAGCAGATGAAGGCAGACTCAAAGAAGAGGAAATTAAAGAGATAAAACATGCAAAAAAATTCAGCATTTTATTTACTGTCAGTAACATTATATATACTTATATGGCAGTTTTAGTGTGGCCATGAGTTGATTTTTAAGTGGATCAATATTATATTTCTGAGATCCCATTTAACAATTATGTTTATTTTCTTCAGACCTGGAATATCTTCTTTACAATGAAAAGAAACTAGTTGGGCTGTGAAGGTGGCCAAATAGGAACAGCTCCCAGTGAGATCAATGCAGAAGGTGGGTGATTTCTGCATTTCCAACTGAGGTACCCAGCTCATCTCACTGGAACTGGTTAGACAGTGGGTGCAGCCCACAGAGGGCGAGCCAAAACAGGGTGGGGTGTCGCCTCACTGTGGGAGCGCAAGGGGTTGGGGAACTCCCTTCCCTAGCCAAGGGAAGCCGTGAGGGACTGCTGTAAGGGATGGTGCACTCTGGCCAAGATACTATGCTTTTCCCATGGTCTTTGCAACCTGCAGACCAGGAGATTCCCTCAGGTGCCTATGCCACCAGGGCCCTAGGTTTCAAGCACAAAACTGGGCAGCCATTTGGGCAGACACCGAGTTAGCTGCAGGAGTTTTTTTTATGCCCCAGTGACACCTGGAATGCCAGTGATACAGAACCATTCACTCCCCTGGAAAGGGGGCTGAAGCCAGGGAGCCAAGTGGTCTAGCTCAGCAGATCCCACTCCCAGGGAACCCAGCAAGCTAAGATCCACTGGCTTGAAATTCTCACTGCCAGCAAAGCAGTCTGAAGTCAACCTGGGATACTGGAGCTTGCTGAAGGAAGGGGCATCCACCATTACTGAGGTTTGAGTAGGTGGTTTTCCCCTCACAGTGTAAACAAAACTGAGGGGAAGTTTGAACGGTGCAGAGCCCACTGAAGCTTGGCAAAGACACTGTAGTCAGACTGCCTCTCTAGATTCCTCCTCTCAGGGCAGGGCATCTCTGAAAAAAAGGTAGCAGCCCCAGTTAGGAGCTTATGGATAAAACTCCCATCTCCCTGGGACAGAGCACCTGGGGGAAGGGGTGCCTGTGGGCACAGCTTCAGCAGACTTAAACATTCCTGCCTGATGGCTCTGAAGAGAGCAGCAGATCTCCAAGCAGAGTTCTCGAGCTCTGCTAAGGGACAAACTGCCTCCTCAAGTGGGTCCCTGACCCCCGTGCCTCCTGACTGGGAGACACCCCCTAGCAGGGATCGACAGACATCTTATACAGGAGAGCTCCGTATGGCATCTGTCAGGTAACCCTCTGGGATGAAGCTTCCAGAGGAAGGAACAGGCAGCAATATTTGCTGTTCTGCAGCCTCAGCTGGTGATATCCAGGCAAACAGGGTCTGAAGTGGACCCCCAGCAAACTCCAGCATACCTGAAGCAGAAGGGCCTGTAAGAAGGAAAACTAACAAACAGAAAGTAATAGCATCAACATCAATAAAAAAGTACGTCCACACAGAAACACCATCCAAAGGTCACCAATATCAAAGACCTAAGGTAGATAAATCCACAAAGATGAGGAAAAACCAGTGCAAAAAGGCTGAAAATTCCAAAAACAAGAATGCCTCTTCTTCTCCAAAAGATCACAACTCCTTGTTAGCAAGGGGAAAAAAAAAAACTAGACAGAGAATGAGTTTGAAGAATTGACAGAAGAGGATTCGGAAAGTGGGTAATAACAAACTCTTCCAAGCTAAAGCAGCAAGGAAGCTAAGAACCTTGTAAAAAGTTTAGAGGAATTGCTAACTAGAATAACCAATTTAGAGAAGAGCATGAATGACCTCATGGAGCTGAAAAACACAGCACAAAAACTTCATGAAGCATACACAAGTATCAATAGCCTTATCGATCAAGCAGAAGAAAGGATATCAGAGACTGAAGATCAACTTAATGAAATAAACAGTGAAGACAAGATTAGAGAAAAAAGAATGAAAAGGAATGAACAAAGCCTCCAAGGAATATAGGACTATGTGAAAAGACCAAACCTATGTTGGATTGGTGTACCTGAAAGTGACAGGGAGAATGGAACCAAGTTGGAAAACACTCTTCAGGATATTATTCAGGAGAACCTCACCAACCTAGCAAGACAGACTAACACTCAAATACACTAAAGCAGTGTTTAGAGGGAAATTTATAGCACTAAATGCCCACAGTAGAAAGTGGGAAAGATTTAAAATTGACACCCTAACATCACAATTAAAAGAACTAGAGAAACGAGAGCACACAAATTCAAAAGCTAGCAGAAGACAAGAAGTAACTAAGATCAGAGCAGAACTGAAGGAGATAGAGACATGAAAAACCCTTCAAATAATCAATGAATCCAGGAGCTGGTTTTTGGAAAAGATTAACAAAATAGACTGCTAGCCAGACTAATAAAGAAGAAAACAGAGAAGAATAAAATAGACACAATAAAAAATAATAAAGGGGATAATATCACCACTGATCCCACAGACATACAAACTACCATCAGAGAATATTATAAACACCTCTATGCAAATAAACTGGAAAATCTAGAAAAAAATCGATAAATTCCTGGACACATACACACTCCCAAGACTAAACCAGGGAGAAGTTGAATCTCTAAATCGACCAAAAACAAGTTCTAAAATGGAGGCAGTAATTAATAGCCTACCAACAACAACAACAACAAAAACCCAAGACCAGACGGATTCAGAGCTGACTTCTACCAGAGGTACAAAGAGAAGCTGGTAACATTCCTTCTGAAATGATTCTAAAAAATAGAAAAAGAGGGACTCCTTCCTAACTCATTTTATGAGGCCACCATTATCCTGATACCAAAACCTGGCAGAGATCCAATAAAAAAGAAAATTTCAGGAAAATATCTCTGATGAACATCGATGTGAAAATCCTCAACAAAATTCTGGCAAAACAAATCCAGCAGCACATCAAAAAGCGCATCCATCACAATCAAGTCGGCTTCATCCCTAGGATGCAAGGCTGGTTCAACATACAGAAATCAATAAACATAATCCATCACATAAACAGAACCAATGACAAAAACCACATGATTATCTCAATAGATGAAGAAAAGGCCTTCAATTAAATTCAACGTCCCTTCATGCTAAAAACTTTCAATATACTAGGTATTGATAGAATGTATCTCAAAATGATAAGAGCTATTTATGATAAACCCAAAGCCAATATCATACTGAATGAGCAAAACTGGAAGCATTCCCTTTGAAAACCAGCACAAGACGAAGATGTCATCTGTCAACACTCCTATTCAGCATAGTATTGAATGTTCTGGCCAGACAATCAAGCAAGAGAAAGAAATAAATGGTATTCAGATAGGAAGAGAGGAAGTCAAATTGTCTCCGTTTGCAGATGACATGATTGTATATTTAGAAAACTCCATCGTGTCAGCCCAAAATCTCCTTAAGCTGATAAGCAACTTCACAAAATCTCCAGGATAAAAAAATCAATGTGCAAAAAACACAAGCATTCCTATACACCAATAATAGACAGAGAGCCAAATTGTGAACTCCCATTCACAATTGCTACTAAGAGAATAAAATACCTATGAAGACAACTTACAAGTAATGTGAATGACCTCTTCAAGAAAAACTACAAACCACTGCTCAAGGAAATGAGCGAGGACACAAACAAATGGAAAAACATTCCATGCTCATACACAGGAATAATCAATATCATGAAAATGACCATACTGCCCAATGTGATTTATAGATTCAATACTATCCCAATAAGCTACCATTGACTTTCTTCACAGAATTAGAAAAAAAACTGTTTTAAATTTCATATGAAACCACAAAAGAGCCTGTACAGCCAAGACAATCCTAAGCCAAAGGAACAAAGCTGGAGACATCACACTACCTGACTTCAAACTATACTACAAGCGTACAGTAACCAAAACAGTATGGTACTGGTACAAAAATAGATATATAGACCAATGGAACAGAACAGAGGCCTCAGAAATAATGTCACACATCTACAACCATCTGATCTTTGACAAACCTGACAAAAACAAGCAATGGGTAAAGAGTTCCCTATTTAATAAATGGTATTGGGAAAACTGACTAGCCATATGCAGAAAACTGAAACTGGACCCCTTCCTTACACCTTATACAAAAATTAACTCAAGATGGAGTAAAGAGTTAAAATTAAACATAAGGACCTACAACCATAAAAACCCTAGAAGAAAACCTAGACAATACCACTCAGGACATAGGCGTGGGCAAAGACCATGACTAAAACACCAAAAGCAATGGCAACAAAAGCCAAAATTGACAAATGGGATCTAATTAAACTAAGGAGTTTCTGCACAGCAAAAGAAACTATCATCAGAGTGAACAGGCAACCTACGGAATGGGAGAAAATTTTTGCAATCTATCCACCTGACAAAGGGCTAATATCCAGAATCTACAAGGAACTTAAACAAATTTACAAGAGAAGAACAAACAACTCCATCAGAAAGTGGGTGAAGGATATGAAAAAGCACTTCTCAAAAGAAGACATTTTTGAGGCCAAGAAACATATGAAAAAAAGCTCATCATTACTTGTCATTAGAGAAACGCAAATCAAAACTACAATGAGATACCATCTCATGCCAGTGAGAATGGTGATCATTAAAAAGTCAGAAAACAACAGATGCTAGAGAAATAGGAATGCTTTCACACTGTTCTTGGGAGTGTAAATTAGTTCAACCATTGTGGAAGACAGTGTGGCAATTCCTCAAGGATCTAGAACTAGAAATACCATTTGACCCAGCCATCCCATTACTGAGTATATACCCAAAGCACTATAAATCATTCCACTATAAAGACACATGCATATGTATGTTTATGGCAGCACTGTTCACAATAGCAAAGACTTGGAACCAACCCAAATGCCCATCAGTGATAGACCTGATAAAGAAAATGTGGCACAGATATACCATGGAATACCATGCAATCACAAAAAGGATGATTTCATGTCCTTTGCAGGGACATGGATGAAGCTGGAAACCATCATTCTCAGCAAACTAACACAAGAACAGAAAACAAAACACCATATGTTCTCACTCATAAGTGGGAGTTGAACAATGAGAACACATAGATTCAGGGAGGGGAACATAACACACCAGGGCCTGTTGGGGGGTGGGAGTTAGGGGAGGGATAGCGTGAATAGAAATACCGAATGTAGATGACAGGTTGATGGGTGCAGGGAACCACCATGGCATGTGTATACCTATTTAACAAACCTGCACATTCTGCGCATATATCCCCATGCTTAAAGTATAAGAAGAAGAAAAGAAAAGAAGCTAGTTGAATAAAATTACATAAATATATAAATTTCATAATTATATGTTTGCAAAAACTATTGCTCAAAAAAATAGACTGACAGTATTTTCTAAGGATTAACTTTAAAGGAATATTTGCTTCTGTTTCTCCTCACCCCCACCTTTATTTATCTTCTACATTAGGCAGGCTACTGGTAACCCAAGTTGGTCCTCTCCTACTACAGTCTTAACTGCTAGCATGGCAAGGATTAGAGTAAATTCTTGTGGGAGATAGCTTTTTCGAAGAGGCAACTTCTTTCCTTTTATATTGCCATAAGGTAGGAAATGTTTTCTTCTATTTCACAGTAGGCCTGGGTCTCACTCCCTATGCACACACACATCAGAGCCTTCCACATGGACTTGTGTGCACAGGGATTGAATCCTCCCATTAGGTTCCTTTCACCCTGGATACCTGGACAAATTGTTGAGAATATATTTCTTGTTACGAATAGTTAGTCAAAATAAAACTGCAATTAAGCCAGATGAGTGAATGAATAAAACAAAAAAACAAAATAGTTGGTAATATTTCTCATAGAATTTTATTAGATATTTAAATATGCAGACACATTTTACTTTCAGGAGGTGTAAATTAATAAAGTCAGCCAGGTCACAATTAATGTTTTTTTTCCAGTTATATAAATCACTCATTAAGTCATATCACTTGAATCTTCATCATTGGAGTGATATAATTTATTTAAAACTAATTTGATTATATTCTGAATGTATAATAATTGCTTGAAAACACTTGGATAATATCTTTATTTATACCCCAAACCTTAAAATTTAACTAAACTTGATTATGTCAATTTACCTTTAAAATTATAAAATCATCAGTAAAATTTCATAAACCATCAACATTCACAGTAAATATTAATCTACATTTTGGGCTTTCTGTGACACTATTGAGTTAAAAAATGTCCTACAACCCAAGCCAAAATATTATTTTTTTCAAATTATTTAAAGAATCGTTTTTAAAATGGGACAGATATTTTACATTTCAAAATGAAGCTTTTTAAAAAATTCTAGAATACAAGAAAATAGTATGACCAAATACATTCACATATAGACAGTGAATACTATAAGGGTAAGGAGATCAGAACTTTCAGCACATTTGTTTTACATTCTTTTTTTAATGATTTATTTTCAGAGAAGTTTTAGGTCCACAAGCAATATGAAAAGATAGGTTCAGAGATTCCATTTGCTCCCCATCCCCACACATACACAGCCTCTCCTAGTATTCACATATCCTACCTGAGCGAGATGTTTGTTACAACTAATGAAACCTAGAATGAAACATCATAATCACCCAAAGTCCATAGCTCACATTAGAGTCCACTCTTGAGGTTATATATTCTCTGGGTTTAAAATGACATATATCCATCATTATAGTATCATAGAGAATAGTTTTACTACCTTAAAAATCCTGTTTTCTACCTATTTATCTCCCACCTCTATCCCCAGGCAATAACTGATCTTTTAAATATCTTCATAGTTTTGCCTTTTCCAGAATGTGATATAGTTAGAATCATACTGTATGTAGCTTTTTCAGATTGGCTTCTTTCACTTGGTAACATGCATTTAAGTTTCCTCCATATCTTTTTACAGCTTGATAGCATATTTATTTTTAACACTAAATAATATTCCATTTTCCAGATGTAGCACAGCTTATTTATTCATTCACCTACTGAAAGATATTTTGGTTGCTTTCGAGTTTTGGCAAGTATGCGTAAAGCTGCTTTAAACATTGGTATACAGGCTTTTGTGTGAACGTATGTTTTCGATACATTTTGGTAAATACCAAGGAGTGAAATTGTAGATTGTATGGTAAGATAATATCCTAGGTAAGATACTAATGTCATCATATTGGGGATTAGGTTTTGTCTTAGTCCATTTGTTCTGCTATAACAAAACACCAAAGCCTGGGTAATTTGTAAAGAAAAGAAATTTATTTTCTCATAGTTTTAGAGGCAAATAAGTCAAAGATGAAAGTGTTAGCAGGTTTGGTTGTCGGGAAAGGACTGCTCTCTGCTTCCAAATGGTGCTTTGAAGCTACATCCTCTGAAGGGGAGAACTGCTGGATCCTCATGTGGCAGGAGGTAGAAGGAAAAGCAAGTAGAATACTGTGTGAAGCCTCTTTTATAAGGGCCTTAATCCTATTCAAAAGGGAGGGGTCCTTATGGCCTAATCAGCTTTTAAAGGCCCTATTTCTCAATACCATCATATTGACCATTTAGTTTCAAAACCTAAGTTTTGGAAGGGACACATTTGAACCACAGCCGGTTTAGACATTTAAATTTAGAGGAGTACAAACGTTCAGACTATACCATGGTCCTTTTGTTTTCAAACCATATTTACAGTGTATGGTAATTATATAAAACTTATTTGAACATCAAAAATTGTCAGAGATCATTTTTCTAAACACTTGTACCACATCTAATCTTTCCCTCAGATTTTGAAACATTTTGTTAAACACACTGGAAGCCAATGATTAATGTATAAATATCCTCCATATTATTTGTTATCAACTAAAAAAAAGGTAGTCCTAAGAAATAGCAAAAGAAATTACAAAAGTGCCATTCAGAAGCTTGTTCAGAGTTCACCAATAGAAATCATTGTTTCTTTAACTTCTTAGTGCAATACATGTCATTTCCTGAAGTTTAAGAACTAATTATTTGCTATCAAGTATACTTCCATTAGTTATTCCCAATCCCTTTTTTAAACGGAAAACAGGTTTATATTTTAAGAAAAACATGATGTTAAATGTGTCTGAATCATCTACATATAAGGATGGAATAAGAGGTCATAAGCAAAGTATTTTGATAAACCCTTCAATCTATAATAGAAATGGATTAACATTAAACATAATGACAAAATGCCACCTCTTCTGAGCTTACAATGGTTAAAAAAATAAAACAGGAAAAATCTTTTTATAAAAGCATGAACACAGTTTTAAAAAACCTTCCCACTTTCGACTGCAGAAAACATAAATTATATACTTTGCAACCAGCTGTAATGGTAGGCATAGGCAGCTGGTCCAATTTACTGTATAGTACTATTGTACATATTGTTTGATGCGCAAATTACTTATAATTTCTAGAAGTGCATCTTTGCAGTTTGATATTTTTAAGCAGCACTCCAACTACTTGAAAAGTTGTAAACTTTTGGAGAGGCTAATTCTGAAAAGGCTTTGCCATTGCTGAGTGTGTTTTTCCACATCATAGTTTACAATAGCCTATTTTATATGTTCAAAAAGTAAACAGAAATGCATGATGTTTTCCACAGTTTCAGGAAATAACTTAGTGAAATTTTGATGATTTCTATGTTCTGATTCTTGAAATTAAATCTTTTACTATGTTCATTGCAAAAGTATATATATGCACCTCAAAAATCTGCCATCCCCACAAAGGAATACGAAGGAAAAGGAATTCAAATCACTGGAGACCATTGAATTGGGGTCAAATATATCGGAAAATAATTCATGAATTTGAGTGCAGAGTTATTAAAACTTTTTATCTTCTCAAGCCAAAGGGGGAAAAGCAAGCACCTAGATTAAAATCAAAAGTCACTTTACCAACTATGAAATTATAGGAGGATTCGAAATCACAAAAGCATACATTTTTTTGTGTGTCTGAATTTGTCTTTTTACATGTGTTAATGTGTAGAATCAAGGGGAATGAATGTTAAAAAATTCCTGGTCTCTCTTTTAGTCCATTGTCCCTGCCAGTCAGGTGCTGTAGAACTGTTTCTTATGACACCAGAGCAAATGTGTTTATTATTTATTTTTTTTCCTGACTTCTATCCTTCTTTGGTAAGCCTACACACTGCTGCTGCCACAAGGTAGTACCCAGACTTACTTGCTCTTGAAGATGTGTGTTCCACTGCTGACATCCTGCTCCCCTGGCTGAATCCCTTCTGCAATGGTAGTCACAGATGCTCTGTCAAAAGTGGAATTGTAAAACTACTATAAATGGATATTAAGTGGACTCTAAGTGATTATCAGTGTTTTTTCTCTAAATGTTTCCCTTCGTTTTTAGGGTTTACTGTTTTTCATTGAAAATCTGGATATGCTTAAATGAGGATTAACTCATTACACCTGTAGGTCACCTTCACTGACTCTGGCCTTGTGTTTTGAGCATTTTGTCTTAATCTCAAAGTATATTTTCTGCATTCATGATGCATGTTTCTTAAGCACTGACACTAGCTTTATCTTTACTCCTTTGTAGGAAGCTCCAAACAACACTGCACAGGAATACATCTATAGAACCATAAGTCTACATAGCAGCATCCATGGTCTATAGATACTGCGAATGATTTCACTTTTTATATAAGGTTTAAAAGTATTTTACATACTACTTCACAACTTGTAGACTGCTATCTCTGGTATAAACATTTTTCTGAGCCCCAGATCCATATGTTGTGTTGTCTACATGGCTTCCCAATTTGGGTGCACAATGATATCTCAATCTCAATGGAACCCATAATCTGCTTCCCATTTCCCAGATCATTTTTATTTCTAACTTTCACATATAAGGGAACACAACTACCAAACATGCAGTTTTCTAATTAAAGAAAAGAAAATAGACATCACTTTGTATTATTAATAATTTGCTATGATTACAGTAACAAAGTGCCACAGATTGGGTGGTTTAAACAACAGAAGTTTATTTTCTCACAGTTCTGGAGATAAGATGTCAAAGATCAAAATATTCACTTGGTTAGTTTCATCTGAGGTCTCTTTCCTTGGCTTATACCTGGCTGTCTTCTTCCTGTGTCTTCATATTGTCTTCTATTTATACCTGTCTGTATCCAAATTTCCTCTTCATATAAGGGTACCATTCGTTTGGGATTAGGGACTCCATTAATGATCACATTTTACTTTAATTACCTTATGAAAGGCCTGTCTCCAAATACAGTCCTGTTCTGAGTTACTGGGTGTAAAGGCTTCAGTATGTAAGTTTCGGGGGAACAAAATTCAGCCTCTAATATACCTTTAATCTGTCATCCTCACTCTCCTATCTACAATCATCACGCCTTGTTGGTGCTACCTATTACATATATCTCTAATATGTCTACTTTTCTCCATTATACTCCACTAACCTAGTCCATGACAGCAACAGGTTTTCACTTAAACGTTTGCAAAGACTACTAGTCTCACCCTCTGAAACTTACAACTGATTATACGATAAGAGTGACTGTAGAAAGTAGTATCCATAGTTCTGCTGAGTTGTAAGAAAGAGAGGAACTGCCAGGTTTCACAGGAGCCCAGTAAATAACAAGCCAAAATTGAAAGCTAAGCCTTTAACCACTTATACCAAGGTATAAACAAGAGTCTAAACTGAAGAAAGCACCAAACTAGCCTGTCCCATTTTCTACTATGGAATGGTGTCCCATTTTCTACTATGGAATCGTGTCCCATTTTCTACTATGGAATGGAATAGTTAGGTGGGTCAGTACATGCGGGAGGAGTCTTAGTTGTTGAGGGAGCCCTGAACAAATGAACTTTATTATCAGGTGGGTGGGGAAGGTGGTTGGAGGATGAGGAGGAAGGTCTAGAAATGACAAAGTACTGGATACTGAGTCAGAGTGAAGAAAAGTTTCCCCCCTTCTCCCCTGTTTATCATCATAAGGAGGCTTGAAAAAGACTTCTATCCATGGCCTCAGGTACAGAGACTAGGAATACACATAACTGTGGTAGAAATGCAAACACACTTAAGAGCAAGATTGGCCAGGGGACTCTGAATCTTTAACTGCAATACATTGGCTGCACACAAACATTGGTTTATGTGTTAGGGATGAGCGGCAGCTTTCTCCAGTGAGAACTGCCAGGTAAATCTTTTGTAATTGCCTAGGGTAGGCCCGTAAAATCACACAAAAGATTTTAACCAGGAACCGAACGCCTTGAGAGTACAGTCAGGAGATTTAAGTTACAGACATTGGGATTAGACTTCATATGTTCAAATCCTGACTCTGATACTTGTAAATTTTGTGACCTTGGGAAAGTATTTTAAACTTTCTGTATTTTACTTCTCCCAATTAAATTTGATATAGAAATACTATGTATATTTTAGGGATTTCTGTGTGTCTTAAATACATTGATAAATGTAAAACTTTTAGAACATTACCAGGCACATAATTGATCAATACATATTAACAATCATTGTTATACTCATTATTATTATGAAGATATTTCAAGGGAAACACAACTAAAAATGTAATTTAAAATTAATTTAATCACCTTATTTCAGTTTTAGAAATAAAACTATATTTCCATAGGCAGATTAGAAGAATAACAAAAGAATATATGGTCATAATGTAGTGCAAATTATCCTTAAGTCGTTACTAAGATGAAGTAACTTAGGTAAATATTTCTATATGTAAAAATGGAGTGCCTGTAAGAATATTATATACTAACAGTAAATTGACATAAGTAGGCATATTTTCCTGCCTCAGAAATGAAATATGTCAAGGTCTTATCTTTTCTCTAAAAAAATCCAGAGGGTCATTTATCACTATTTTTGTGCCTTGAATCAAAATATATTAGTATGCTGAATGCAATCCTAGAATTACCTTAACAAACACACTTCCTATCTCTGAGTTAAAATGTTCTGACAATAAATGAGAAAGCAATATAATGCTCTTTATTCATAGGAGCAAGATCAGTTCAATACTTGGTTGTATTACTGCATTGCCTGAGTTTTAATCATCCTTCCTTTATTCTAAAGCTCTAGTTCTCTCAATGCTTTGTTGACTTTCCATGAGAGCAATTTTAAATATTTACTTTTAAAAATTCTGAGGAATAAATTTATTAATTTTACTATGTTAAAAACGAACAACTCAATAAATACATACAGTATAATAATAATATGCCCCCTTGAAATTTCTTAATTTCAGAAAAAAAATCAGAATGGTATCAATATCTCCAGTGTAGACCAATATTTATTTAATTAGAGCTATGAGAGAGCTAAGGTTGTTTCTAAATGCAGGGTAGTGGATCTGAAGAGAATTGTGGTAACCCTAAGGTTTGATACAACCCAGTAACCCTGTGTGTTAAATGCTTATGCCAGTGGTAATGCCTCAGTTTTTTAAACCTAGAATCATTATAAAGACTTTCAGTCATAAGTCTCTCTAATCCTTATATGGAACTATTTGAAGTTCTTTAATGGCAAACGTTAGAATATTTCGTTCTAGTCATAACTTGAACCAAGAGGAAGTTTAACCTTATTCCTAGAACTAAATTTCAAGAGCCAGCTACATTTCACTATTGATCAACTTCAAAATTAGGTGGCATAATCACTTTCATGAAGCATATTAGAGAATCTCACTCTGCCAGCATGAATGCCTTCTCTGTTGTCTATTGTATATTATTGCCATCACTTAAAAATTTCACCATCTTTATTCCACTTTTTCACTTGAAAATTTTTGTATGAAGAGTCTTACGTTACACTGCTGCTTTGCCCGTGAATATGGTGCTCTCTCTCAATTGCAAGGCTAAGCAGTGTGTCAAAAAACTTTGCTAAAAGCATAAGCAGATAGCGACAGACCAGAAGATAAAATATTGAATACTGAGACTTGATTTGTAATGAATCTATATCCCAGATGCCAAAATCATTTGGCTACCCATAGTTTAAGAGATCCAAGAGAACACTTCAAAGAAATAGATACAAGGGACGATGAGTCTTTGAACTAAGAGGTTCTTTTAGGAATGGAAACACAAATTGCCAAAAAACCACAGATGTTCACCACATGAACAGGTGAAAAAATACTACTCTTTCAAATATATTTATCAAAGTCTTTTCTGCCTTTCTGTAATTTCATTTTAAATGGGCCTTCCTTTTCAGCTGTTCTCTACTTAAACTACCTAATAAGTAAGGACAGATTGTATGACTACATTAACAATGGTGAGCCAGAAACTCAAGTCCTTTTCTGGGCCTCTTTTCTTTGCATGTGTAATTTTCTAATTGCTGTTCTCTAAAGCAAGAACTGCAATTAGAAAAAATGTTATCTGAGGACAAGAACTAAACTGAACATTATTTGGCACTTCAAATTGTTTTCTAGCATTGAATTATTGTAATGGAAATTCTACTTAAAAACTTGGTTTGTCATAATCACCTGCAATTGAGCTTATGGTTTATTTACATATATGGATTTCCTTGCTATAATTATCATAAGATGACAGGCGTACTCATTAGTATCCATACAAAGTTCATTGGAAATGTCCTTAATAGCAATTAGTGCAAGAATGGAGATCAGTAAAATATATTTTTTGATGTATTCATTTATTAGTACCATTGTACACATATTAAGATGGGCTGTAGTAGATTAAAGATGACCACACATTATTTGCTACTTCTCCCAAGAGGTGGAGTCTAATTCCCTTCTCCTTGAATCTGGGCTGGATTCAGTAACTTATTTGGGTAATAGAAAATTCCAAGAATGTTTTGGGACTTCTTAGGCTAAGTCCTAAGCCTTGGTACTTTCTTTCAGGACTCTTAGAACACTTGCATATTGAAATAAACTGCCAATTTGTGAGGAAGCACACAAAAGCTCATAAAGAGGAACTGAGGCACCCAGCTGACACACTAACAGAGCTCCCAGATGACAATCAACACCAACCTGCCAACTATGTGAGTGAGCCATCTTGAAAGTGAAGCTTTCAAACTTCATCAATCAGCTGATGCTACATAAATATAAAAAAGCCATTCCTATCAAACCCTGCACAAATTGAAGATTTTTGAGCAAAATTAATGATTGTTTTCATTAAGATGCTGAATTTTGAGATTATTAGTAATGTAACAATAGATAATTAGAACAAGGACTATGGCTTAGATTATTTAAGGAAGAACAGGAAAGGGGTTTTTCTTTAACTTGTTTTAGTTTTATTGTTATTGTCTTTGTGTTTGTTCTCTTTATTTATCCAAGTGTTTGTGTACCAACTGAAACATATGTGTGAGGAACACCCCTATAGTTTCCTAACAGAAGTTTTTTTTTTTTTTTTTTAATAGAACTTCCTTTATCCAGGTAATTCTCAGTATTTGGGAACTAGGAACATATATTAATGTAGTCAAATCAGCATCGCTCTACATAGGCTAGAAAATAAAAGTGAAATGAGGAATGTGATGATAAAGGAACACCATTGATATACAGTGAGAGAACCCTAATTCCCCTCAGCCGTTCCTCCCTGCCTCAGTAGCTGACAGTATCACCCAGTCTGTTGTCCAGAAACAAAAGATAGGAGTCGTGTTTGCTTCCTCTATATCCCTCAGATTTTGATATTCAGTTCACCTTGGATAATATCTACATTATCTCTTATTACTTGTCTACTTTTCTTCATCTGCATTTCTGCCTCCATGATATAAGTCAAGATCCTTTCTTACCTATGTGATCACAATAATGAAATTCTCTTTTTCTTCAATACAACCCATTCTCAAATAAGAAGCTAGAATGATCTTTTTAAAAAGAAACTTTCCAGACCTGAGCAAGATCTGATCTCCAACTACTTTGTCTGGGTATCTAGGTTTTGGCCACATTATCTTCTTTTTGTCATTCTGATGCTACAAATATAGTCTACCTTTTCTTCCCCAGAGCTTTTTCTACTGCAGAGACTCTCCTTTAGGTCCTGAATAGTTTAATCTGGATCTCCAAGTAGCAGGTTCGTTTAGTTTCTCAGATCTAAGGTCTCAATCTGAGTATTTCCCTCCTTCAATCTCATTCAATGTTAGTTTCTTCATAAAACTAACCACTCTCTGAGATTACTTTGCTGATTTATTTATTTGTTATTTATTGAACATCCCCTCACCTCAGCCAGCACACAAGAACAGATAAAATATTTTTCATTGCTGTCCCAGAGCTGTGAAATGTCTTGTTTCATGGTAGGTTCTGAATAAATATTTGTTATATATGCAAATAAATAATTCTTATATTTGCTTCTAATAATGTGTTTCTCAAAGACTTTGAACCATGTAATAGGCATAATGCCATAAATTCTCATTCAAATTCTTCAGAAAGGTAATTATAAGAAATCTTTACTTATTTTTTACAGATATTGCAGATATACTAAGTGATATTTCATGAAGTGCATTCGAGGCAAAGGCAAGGGCAAAAAAAAAAAAAAAGAAAAATGAGCCAGCCCTTACACTTTATTCTAATAATTTTAAAATTCTATTAGAAGTTGTACTCATTCTCATTTTCTGTTGTTATTTTTCTTCTCCACTCAAATGAATTCATTCAAATGTTTAAAAAGTTTCGAATGGTTTTTGAAAAAGTGCCTCAGTAATAGTAAACATGGATAAACACTATAACCAAGAAGAAGATAAAAAGAAATTCTATAGATGAGAAACAATGTCAGTCTTTTCTTATAGCAGCCATATGGATTTGGGAGGTGAAATAATTTTGAAATTATTAAAAACTTTTAAATATTGATAAATCTGTTTCACAAAGCAACACATGATGTTCATCCAATTCTCTTTACTTAATGCAGGTAAGAAATTGTGTAACATTAAACAAAATATTTTAGAAATTAAAATATCAAATTTGATTCATGATGCAATGAAAGATTATACTCTTAAAAGCAGTGGTGACTTTCAGTGCGAAATCTCGAAGTCACTCATTAATACAGGTTTTCTACTAATGTGTAACTTTATACTAAATATTACTTTTTAAAATTTTCAATACTCTTTGGAGGGTGTTAAATGAGTTTATTTGTGTCCAAACACTTTCTTTTACTCTTCTGATCAGAAGTATCTCTGTTAGCAATATATATTTATCTTTTTTATATAATTCTGAAGTAGAGAATCTGTTAAATGAATGTTCTCACCATCTGGCATCCTTTAAATTTGCAGCAGTAAAATTAGGAATTGACCAAATTTATAAAGATTTAATAAGCCTGCACACTACTTTATCTCTCTAAAAAGCATGAATAAATACAGCAAGGAACTGTATCATTTTTTTGGGGAAACAATTTCAGTAGGACTTTATACCTACTGCTGAAATAATTTAGTTATTGATAGAAAATTACTTCAGTAAATGTGTTCATTGAATCTCCTGTCTGTAGATGAAATCATAAAATGATTTCTTAAATAAATCAGTATGTTACATATCTGAAAATGAATATTTAAAAATAAGATCAAAACAAAATCAGAGCTATAGCTAATACTTGTAAGCACTATGTGCCATGCACTACTAAATTCTTCTCATTAGTTAATTTTAGTAATTAGCTTCATTAATTTACTCCACTTAATGTCCTGGCAAGGTATAAACTATTTTTATACCCAGAGAGTAGTGCTTAGAGATATTAAATAAGTTTATCTCCCCAAGCCATATAGCTGGTAAATTTTGAAATTAGCATTCGGACCAAGGCAGTCAGGCTCTTTGGAGCACAAGGTCCTGACTATTATGCTGTACTGCCTCCCAATGGAAGTTCTAGGTTTTCAGCACATATGGATTTATCCATTATAGCATATTAGAAGATCATGATCTTTGGAATTAGGCATAAGTTCTCAAATAGCAGTTCTGCTGTTAACTAGTTTTCATAATTTTGAAGGTCTCTAATCTTTCTGAACTTTGTTTTTTGGTCTGTAGTAAAAAAAAAAAAAAAAAAAAAAAAAAAAAAAAAAAAAAAACAAAGAAAAAACTTTCCCTCCTCTCAAGCATTATCATGAGAATGAAAGATTTTTACATAATAAGAAGTGTCCAGCACTGTATTTGACAGAAGCCTGGTGATTAATAAACGTTAATTTTTATTCCTTACTTCTTAATTTGACAAAGAATACATGTAGAAGTCAGAGTGTGTGCCATAGTAATCATATGTAATTTTAAGGGCTAGAAAAGTCAATAAATGTCATCTGTTAAACAGGCCTGACTTCCTAAAAAATCTGAATGTTCCTTTGACTGAGAGTAAGAAACTATCACCAACAACAGGAAGGTACCCAAGCTTGTCTCATAGGTTTTACTCTGACATATCCTTCACAGAGAGGTGAAACATGTTTAATCTATATTTAGAAGTAACTTCCAGGTTATAAGTTCTAACTGATAGCACTTCTGGGTTTGTGTCAGTGGCAGCTTTTCAGAACATGAGGAGAAAACCATGGAGCAGACCTGCATGGCATTAAGAAATAATCAGCCTACTGAAAATGGCTGTGCAGCTTTTACTCAGCAGAAGAACACTGCATGTATGGGGTGAGTGGGGACTGAAAATTAACCCATATTTCATGTGCTAAAGCCTCCAGTTATGCTCTGGAAATAGACAACCATCACATGAAAAGGAAGATCAGTGAATGCTCTAATACATCCTCATCATCCTTTACACGCACAAAAATCACTAGGTAGTCAGGCACTCAGGAATTCAGAACCATGTGTGTTTTTGCACTTAGCCCTAGTTGTACAAATATGTGTTTTAGTTAAAATTATTTTTGGTGTGATACACTAATAATTAATACTTAATATGGAAAATTACTCAGAGATAGCTATAATTATGGTGAAGTTATTTTCAATATGGTATTTGCATATATGCATAAACATTATTCCCCCCAAAATAAGTTTTATCTTATCTATTCCATCTTATAAATTATTGGGTCAATTAATATGTATTTTTCTTGATTTTTCCAGTGCTATAAAATGTTATTTTCAACATGTTTTTAATGTTTGATAAGCACGCACCCATATTGTTATATCATAATTTATTGTTATGGTTTATCATTGAATTTTTTTCTTACATGTTGATAAAAAGCAGAATTTGGGTTAAGAATATGGTCATTTTAAGTTTTCTTTATTTGTCTGATTTAAATAAATAGCCAAATTGCACTTTACAAATGCTGTACTCTTTTACAAAGTCAACTGTAATCTATCAGAAAGTCATTCCACCACAGTCTCATAAAACCTTGATATGGTATTCTTTTGTGTCTTCAAAAATCGACAAATGTTGTCTTATTACAATATTAATTCTATACTATTATATTAATTTTTCTTCAGAAGAAATCATTTGCTTATCTTTATTTGCAAATTATCGAGTCATATATTTCCTTCTATTGGGATGTTCATCTTTTTAAAAAGTTTGGAAAGCACTCTTAATTTGTTTTGGGGAAAACACTGAAATAAATAATGGAATGAAACAACAAAAACAATAAAAATCTTAGCTAGAGCGAGAAGTATTTTTATGAGTTAAACCATCTGTATCTCTGCAACTCAGACGATCATATAGAACATTTCCAGCACCCCACAAGCCACACTTTCTCATCTTTCATTCACTTGTGTCACCAAAAGTAATCACTATTTTGACTTCTACCACCACAGAAAGATTTTGCAAATTTAAAAATTTTAAATAAGATAAATCGTAGTGTTTGGCTTTTTTGCTCCATATTTTCTATGCAATTGATCTAAGAATTTGCTAGAAGTAATAATTCATTTTTAAAATTACTATGTATAGAAGGATAATTTTACTACTCTTAATTACTTTTTTATTTTATGAACTGACTATAATATATATTCTACTCTTTATAGACATTTCTATTTATTCCATTTATTATACAAATGTTTTTATACTTTACATTTTCTGTAGTTGTTATAACTTCAGTGTTATATTTTAAAAGTTGTTTATTATATGTTGAAATAGATTTTCGTTTTCATGTAACCAAAGTATTGATTTTTATAACTTAATTTCACAAAAAGACAAGTTATTGTCTTCTTTTTTATTTCTAACAGTTTTTCAGTCATTATTCTGGATTTTCAAACATGATATATATTTCTTGAGAACAATTTTGACTTCGTCTTACTAAATTTCTACATTTTTCTCTAGTATCATTTTCGTGACTTGAAACATTTACTGTTGCTTTAACTTCAATAAGAATTGTTCTGGCATTAATTTGCTATGCATGATGATCATGTTGGATTTGAAATATAGTCATTTTTTCAAAGAAAGGTACACACCTATTGTTTGAGTTATTAATTTAAAAATCTGGAATGAATATAGTTTATTACAAGATTTTTCAGCTTTGTGAAAGTGTTATTATAGTTTTTACAGATGGATAAATAAATCCGATAGTTTCTAATATTATATCATACTTACATTTCTAGAATGATCCCTCTTTGCTCTAAATGAATTAATGCTATGCAGCTATATTACATCTGCAATACTTGTATTTAGCATTTTATATTGTCATTCAAAAGCAAAATTGGTCTTGTTTCACCTCCATTCTTAAAATTTTTTGGCCTTAAATTTTGGAGACTCAGAATAATGAATGTAAGATATTTCCTCCTTCTTCAGGCTTTAGAATTTCTAACCCTCGTTATGTGGTTATCTGTTTTGACAATTTAGTAAAATTTATTCGCCAAACTGCTTGCCATTTATGCTCACAGGAAGAAAAGAACCCTCACATAATGTTCTATTCTTTCCATGATCACTGGCCAATTTTTTTCTGGCTCTCCTATAGAAAATTACAGACATATATATTTTCTCAGAATATTGTTTTTTTCAACCAAGATTTTCAAATTTATTTGAGCATTATTTAACAAATTCCAATGTCCCTTTATTCTGTTGACTTTGTCATTTTTATTTTTCTGTTATTTATTAATACAAGATTTCCAGCTGTATGGAAATGTTACCATAATTTCTTACAGGTGGATAAATCAATCTAGATATATAGATAATTTATAATTTTGTATCATACTTACATTTCTAGAATGATCCCTACTTGGGATTTTCAAATTTATTTGAATGTTATTTAACAAATTTCAATATGCTTTTATTCTGATTACTTAGTCATTTTTATTTTAATTGTATGCTTTTATAATTACTTATCTTTTTCTTTATTAATTTTGTTATATATTTAATATTCTATTATTTGTATGTATTATATATTTTTTGTTAATTTATTTCTGTTTTCATTTTTATTAATTTTTTATCTTTCCTTACATTTATTTTGGCCATCTCCATCATTTTTAGTTGAATGTCTAAGTCATTTTTTAAAATATATAAATGAAAGTGTTATGAGCATAAATTTTCTTTTAACTTCCTCAATTATGAAAACACTATGTTGTCATTATATATTTTTCCAGTTAATATGCAAATTTAGGTATTGATTTTCACTCCGCCAACATGAATTTTTAAAAAGAGAAATCTACATCTTTGGAGTTTTTTGTGGTAAATTCAAGGTTATCGAAATGTTTATTAATATTTTTATTAACTGGTAACCTCACTATATTATGGCCAGAAAACATGGTGTATATTATACTATTTCTAGTCTTACAGACTTTCTTAAAGTATGAAGAATAGTCATGGTCTCTTTTCACGTTTCACGGTTTACATTATTAATCAGTATTCTACAAAGAAACAAAACAAATAGGGTATAGGTATAGATATAGATATAGAGAAAGAGACTTATTATATGGAAATGGCTCTTGGAATTCTGGAGGCTGAGAAGTCCCAAGATCTGCAGTTAGCATGCTGGAGACCCAACAGTGCTGATGGGGTAGTTTCAGTTAGAATCTGAAGGCCTGGCAACCAGGGGAGTTTGTGTAAATGCCAGTCTTAGGGCAGGAAAACACTGAGGTCCAGCTCAAGCAATCAGGCAGGAGATGTTTCCTCTTGCTCAGCCTTTTTCTTCTCTTTGGATTGCAATTAATTTGATCAAATCCATGCATTAGGGAGAGCAATCTGCTTTACAGTGCTTACCAATTCAAATGTTAATCTAATCCTAAATTAACCTCAAAGCTACATCCAGAATAATGTTTGACCAAATATCTGGGCATCCTGTAGCCCAATCAATTTGACATGTAAAATTTAACCATTATAATGGGCATAGGAAATGAAAGTGCATTATTGATGTTCAGGGCATAAAATACATTTAAATGTATGTGTGTGTTGAAGGGTGTGAAAAGAGGGAGAGAGAGAGATAAAAAGAATTGTATCTTTATTAGTGTACAGTATTCTAAATGTTATTAAGGTCTCCAATATATTTACTCATTTGTGTCTACATAATCAAGAATAGATAGAATTTCAGTTTACTACAACTGTTTTCTTTAATCCTTTGTATTTAATTTTTGTTTATTCCTTTTTATTTTTGAAAAGTTTGCTATATAAATTCTAGTCTCATACATAAAATTTTATAATGATTATTATTGTAGATTTTTACTGCTTATTATAAAACTATCTTTGTTTCATTTTATGCTCTTATTAAATTTGACCTCATTTCTCATTAATAATAGCATTATTGATTTCTTTTGATTTGTACTTTACAAGTAGTTAGGTTTTTTCTTTTGCTTTAACTTCCAACTAGTCATATACATATACACAGACAAAGAGAGACACACACACACACACAAACACACAAACACACACACACACACATGATAGAGTATATGGGTCTGGGTCTTCTTTTTTATCAAATAATAGAATATTCATTTTAAAAAATGAATTCCATATCATTAAATGTTTCATTAGTCTTACTGTTGTTTGCTTCCAGAGATTGATTGATTGATTGATTGATTTCTCTTTATCTCGCTCTCTCTTTCTCCCCACTTCTTTCCTTTGAACTCTCTTTCTTTCTCTCTCTTTGTCTTCCTCTTTCTTTTTCTACTTTGGCCAGTAACTTCTAGGTTCCTATTCCTACTTTGATATGTGAACATTTGGTTTGATTAGTATAATTTCACTTTACAATCATTATTTGTGATTATTCCACACTTCATTGAAGATGAATATTTTTGTCATGGAATTCCCTTTTTATTGCTTTATTTATTTGTTTTTCCATAGGGTTAAATCTAAGAATCGGGATGGACATACTTTTACAGGTAATACTTTAAATGGAAATTACATTGCTCATTTTAATAAATTGTTGTAGTGAGGCTGTTATCTTGGTTCCATTCTCTTGTAGTGAGTGTAGAATGCAACTCTACTCATTAGGTGGCTATATCCAATGATTACTATGGAAACTAGGAAAAAAAAATGAAAACACAGCCTTTTAATTGTGAACTGATAAATACATATGTTAACTAACTAAATCATTAATATGATAGATATGCAAGAAGGGCAAATAAGGGCTATGGCATTCAGGAGAGACAACAAAAATCACAGATCATTTGTAATTAATGCCAATGATCTGTGTCTCTAATTCTATTGCCTATGGGTAAGTGTATGTAGAGCGATGGGTTTATTTCAAGAGACTGAATTCTAGTCCAAATTCTCCTGTTTGTTGGCTTTGTAATTTTGACTGAAATACTCCTTATGCCTTGGCTGCCTTATTTGTGAAATTGAATATTGATGACATTCTTATAAGTTTGTGTGGATAATTTTGGAAAGTTTCATAAAATTTTATTCAAACCATTTTGGAATTATTATTGGAATTAATATAAACACAAGAAAACTGCTTGAAAGGAATAAAAGATAATATTCAGCATGAAAAGAAACTAAGCTTGTTTACTTTTGGTTAATAATACAGCAAAGGTTATAAAAATATCCATGACATATCATTCAAGTGGGTGTGTTACAGTACACAGTCCATAGTCACTCTTAACTTAGCATTTCATGACTTCATTCCCACCTACTAGTATGTTTTTTCAGTCCACCTGCTAAACTAATGTGCAAATTTGTTCTTGTTAATCAGTTTAATCAATCTATAGAGAAGATGAAAAATGTTTAATGATGATTAACTTTACTCCTCAGTAGATATTATCAAGGACATTATGCTCAGTATCATTATTTGTAAAATTCTTTTTTTTAATGTATTATTAGTCCTCTTTCCTCCAGATGACAAAAACAAAACTGGGTGATTATTTAACAACCAAGTACCACCAGCTGGTGCTCCAGGCTGGTAGAAGTTACCATGTGTACAACTTCATCCTACCATAAATTCATATAAATGAGAATGCAAAAGGCAAATTAAATTCATAAATGCCTTTGGATATGAAGCATGGAGAAATATCAACATTTTAATGCTGTAATCAACCATCAAGGAGATGGAGTGAGAAATGAAGGATATCAAGAAAAATTGATAAACATTAATCACTTTAGCTAACTGATATGACTTTCATGATGTGTCTCCTTAAAGTGCCAAGATGCCATGCTTAGAATTTAAATGCCAACAATGCATACTAATTGTTTAAAAAAAATTAGTCTAGTGATCAAGATATAGGAACAATGAAAAAAATTACACAACAGAGATGAAGCAATGTTCATTAAAAAGCTTATTTTGTTCATTTACATTTTACTTTATGGCTATATCTGTGTTTTATTGCTTATCTTAGGACAATTCTACTTTATATGGACCAGTGAGTAATTTTTGTTCTTTCATTAATTCTAAAATGAGGTCTCTATTATTAACTCATAAACTACTCCATTTACTCACTTCTCTTCAGGTCCTCAGTGTAAAGTTTGGTTAAGTCTAGGTTTGGCATTTTAAATCATTAAGGGCTTCACTTATAGAATGAAAAAATTCCTATAATATAAAACAATAATGTAATAAAATATGGTTAAATAAGTTTTAATTTTGGAAAACAATAAAAAGCAGACTCTTTATCTGCAATATATTTTATTGAATCTGACGAAAAAGACAGTTAATTTGGGTATAGATGCCTACCCTTTGCTGGGAAGATTAAATGAAGTAAAGTCTGAGACAAGTGTCACGTCTTGTTAATAAAATAGAGGTTAATCTTCTTACTTTTTGGTTTCTCTACTTCTCCTTCCTCCAGTAAACTTGATATGTACTCTTAGCTCTGACTTAAAGAACTGATCACTACTATGATTCTCTCTTTTGGATTCATGTTACCTCTGTACTACTCTGAGCAGTAAGAAAAAGGAGATAGCCACTCTATGTGTGGCCGCTCTCATTCTCTCATTTTCCATCTTCTGCTTTGCTCCTCCAATCCGATGTAAATGTGGGTGACAATAGCCAAAGCATAAATAGATATTCCCTTCATTCTTCATGCCCTTTGGAGTAAGGTCATACTCTCTTTGAGAGCTCTCTGACAGGTTTGTAGGCAAACATGCATAGGTTCAACACTCCGCTGGCCCCTTGCACATAACTTTATATTAAAATATTTTATTTTGATGGTAATAATTAGAAAGAAATAAGCAATATTCTATTATGGTGTGATAGCCTCTAACTGAGAGAGAAGGTGAGAGGGCAAAAGTTGATCTGGAATCGTGTCATAAAGGAACAGAAAACTGAAGGCTTCTATGGCCAGTTTGACCTCACAGATGCTCTGAGTGGTATGAAACACTGACTATCATGAATGAATAATTTAAATTTTCAGTGCTCTTTAGCAATTTAAATTATGATCTGAATATTTCAAGTGTGCAGAAACTTATTTCTAGAATACAAAATCATAAAGTAGATAATTTTATCTTGCTAAGTGAGATAAAATAGACAACTTTAAGACTTTTTTTAAACATTCACTTACACATTTTTGTTTGGAATTCAGGGCATCATATTTTCCTACGTAAATAAGTTTATAAAGTCATATTATATTTCCAAGTAACCTCTAAGGCCCTTTTTTAGTGCTGTGTCATTTCATCGCTCATAAAACTTACAATCATGGCTGAAGGGGAAGCAAACATGTCCTTCTTCACATGGTGGCATCAAGGAGAAGTGAAGGTCTCCTGAGAACTCACTCACCATCATGAGAACAGCATGGAGGTAACTGCCCCCCATGATTCAATTACTTCCCACTGGATCCCTCCCACAACATGTGGAAATAATGGGAACTACAGTTCAAGATGAGATTTGGGTGGGGACACAGTTAAACCATATCATTCTACTCTTGGCCCCTCCCAAATCTCATGTCCTAACAATTCAAGACACAACCATGCCCTTCCAACAGTTCCCCAAACTCTTAACTCATTCCAGCATTAACCCAAAAGTCCAAGTGCAAAGTCTCATTTGAGACAAGGCAAGTACGTTTCACTTATGAGCCTGTAAAATCAAAAGCAATTTAGTTCCTGGATATAACGGGAGTATAGGAACTGGGTAAATAAACCCATTCCAAATGGGAGAAATTGGCCAAAACAAAAGATCTACCCCATGCAAGTGCAAAATCCAATAGTGCCATCATTAAACCTTAAAGTTCCAAAGTGATCTCCTTTGACTCCATGACCCACATCCAGGTCATGCTGATGCAAGAGGTTGGCTCCCATGGCCTTGGGTAGCTCTGCCCCTGTGGCTTTGCAGGGTTCAGCCCCACTTCTGCCTGATTTCATGAGCTGGCGTTGAGTGTCTGTGGCTTTTCCAGGTGCACAATGCAAGCTGTCAGTAGATTTACCATTCTGGGGTCTGGAGGACAGTGGCCCTCTTCTCATAGCTCCACTAGGCAGTGCCCCAGTGGGGACTCTGTTTGGGGTCTCCAACCCCAAATTTCCCTTTTGCACTGCCCTAGTAGAGGTTCTCTATGAGGGCCCTGCCCCTGCAATAAACTTCTTCTTGGATATCCATGTGTTTTCACATATCCTCTAAAATCTAGGTGGAGGTCCACTGAAGTCACGGCCTTAGCTGTATTTTGGCCCCTTTTAGCCAAGGCTGGAGCAACTGGGACACAGGGCAACAAGTACGTAGGCTACATACAGCAAGGGCACCCTGGTCCCGGCCCATGAAACCATTTTTTTTTCTCTTAGGCCTCTGGGCCTGTGATGTGAGGGGCTGCCATGAATGTCTCTGACATGCCCTGGAGATGCTTTCCCCATTGTCTTGGTGATTAACATCATTTGGTTCCGCATTACTTAAGCAAATTTCTGCTGCTAGCTTAAATTTCTCCCCAGAAAACGGGTTTTTTTCTTTTCTACTGCATCTTCAGTCTGCAAATTTTCCGAACCTTTTTTTTTTTTTTTCTTTGAGACGGAGTCTTGCTCTGTTGCCCAGGCTGGAGTTCAGTGGCGTGATCTCGGCTCACTGCAAGCTCCGCCTCCCGGGTTCTCACCATTCTCCTGCCTCAGCCTCCCGAGTAGCTGAGACTACAGGCACCCGCCACCACGCCCGGCTAATTTTTTTTTTTTTTTTGTATTTTTAGTAGAGATGGGGTTTCACTGTTAGCCAGGATGATCTCGATCTCCTGACCTCGTGATCCGCCCATCTCGGCTTCCCAAAGTGCTGGCATTACAGGCATGAGCCACCGTGCCCTGCCAGATTTTCCAAACTTTTGTGGTCTGTCACCTCTTGAACACTTTACTGCTTAGAAATTTCTTCTGCCAGATACCCTAAATCATCTCTCTCAAATTCAAAGTTCCATTGATCTCTAGGCATGGACAAAATTCCACCAGTCTCTTTGCTAAAGCATAACAAGAGTCACCTTTTTTCCAGTTCCCAACAAGTTTCTCATCTCCATCTGATACCACCTCAGTTTGGACTTTATTGTCCATATCATTATCAGAATATTGGTCAAAGTCATTCAACAAATCTCTAGGAAGTTTCAAACTTTCCGACATCTCCCTGTCTTCTGAGCCCTCCAAATCTATAGGAAGTTCCAAACTTTTCCACATTTTTCTATCTTCTTTTGAGCCTTCCAAATGGTTCCAACCTCTGCCTTTTACTCAGTTCCAAAGTTACTTCCGCATTTTTGGGTATCTTTACAGCAATGCCTCACTACCAGGTACCAATTTACTGCGTTTGTGCATTCTCACACTACTAATAAAGACATACCCAAAACTGGATAATTTAAAAAGGAAAGAGGTTTAATTGAGTCATAGTTCAGCATGGCTGGGGAGGTCTTGGGAAACTTACAATTATGGCAGAAGGGGAAGCAAACTTGTTCTTCTTCACATGGTGGAAGGAAAGAGAAGTGCAGAGTGAAGTGGGGGGAAAGCCCCTTATAAACCCAGCATATCTCATGAGAATTCACTCACTATTCCGAGAACAACATGGAGGTAACCAACCCCACGATTCAATTACTTCCCACTGGGTCTCTCCCAGGACACGCAGGGAATATGGGAACTACAGTTCCAGATGCAATTTGGGTGGAGATACAGCCAAACCATATCACCTCCTAAGTCAATACACATTTTCCTAAAACAGAGAATATATTGTAGCCTCAGCTGAAATGAGCCAAGATTAGAGGAGGTAATGATGGGTCTAAAGAATTAGACATGTGTTAGATTATGGAGTGAAAAGAACATATTATGCAGTCAGAACGGCTATTATCAAAAAGTCAAAAAATAACAGATGCTGGTGAGGTTGCAGAGAAAAGGGAACACATACACTGTTGGTGGGAGTGTAAATTAATTCAACCATTTTTGAAAGCAGTATGGAGATTCTTCAAAGAGCTAAAAGCAGAACTACCATTCAACTGAGCAATCCCATTACTGAGTATATACCCAGAGGAATATAAATCATTCTACCATAAAGACTCATGCACACAAATGTTCATTGTAGCACGATTCATAATAGCAAAGACACAGAAGCAAACTAAATACCCATCAATGACAGATTGGATAAAGAAAATGTGCTACATCTACACCATGAAATACTATACAGCCATAAAAAATAAGATCATGTCTTTTTGCAGGAACATGGATGCAACCGGAGGCCATTACCCTCAGCAAACTAATTCTGGAACAGAAGACCAAATACTCCAGACATTCTCATTTGATGAGAACTTATTAACACAAAGAAGGAAACAACAGACACTGGGGTCTACTTGAGGGTGAAGGTTGGAAGGAGGGAGAGGTGCAGGAAAGATAGTTATTGGTTATTGGGCTTAATACCTAAATGATGAAATAATCTGTACAACAAACTCCCATGACATGAGTTTGCCTATGTAACAAAACTTCATATGTACCCCCGAGCCTGAAATAAAACTAAAAAAAACACAAAAGTCACAACTCGACCAGTTGTATAAAGATAGATTGGAGGAAATGCAGACAGTTACTAGTATGTTGAAATAACCCAACAAGAGCAATGGTGGCTCAACACCTGGGGTGGAAGTGAAGAGAGGAATATGTGTTTGAAAGCAAAATCCACAGGATTTAATGATCAATACTTATTGGCAATTTTAATTCTCTAATTTGAGCAGAGTTGTTTGGGTGTTGAAGTGGAAATGTTGTAGGGATTAGATAATGAGTTTAGTTTAGAACAAATCTAACTAGAGGTGACATGTTTAGAGCAATAGTGTGAGCACTAGAAAGGCAGAAACAGAGTCAAGCTGAGCTCGAGATATTAATATTTCATGATACTTCTTGATTTTTTGCTACTGAGCCTGTTTACCCACACCTGTTCCACGAAGGCTGATTCATGTAGTGACTAGGAAGGTATATGGACTTTCTATTCTGATCTTACCGCTGGCTAACCTGCTATTCTTCCTATTCCAACAGACAAAACCAACATAAGCAAAACATTTTTAATACTTGAGCTACAAAACAATGGAACTATGTGATGCAACGACCTTGTTTTATCTTTTTTCTATGGAGATAAAGAATAACAGTTTTTTTTGAGCACTTACCATGTTCAAACAGAGTATTGCTAAATTCTAACATATTATCTCATTGACTCCTCACAAGTCTCCATAGGATAGAAAATAAAAATATTATTATTCTTACTTTGCAAAAAAGAAGTTAAAGCCTAAAGAATTTAAATGAATTACCCTAAACAACTCATGAGTGATAGAGTCAGGCCTCAAATACAGCTCTGTATGACTTCAAAGCACAAGTGTTTAAACATTAATCTAACCTGCCTCCCCATATTTTTTCTGATTCTCAGCTGGATAATCATAAATCACATCTCAATCACTTACATCATGATAAAATTCAAACTTTGAGGAGTTTGATTTCCAGATTTTTTATGTGTGGCCTGCGCAGGGAACAGCATAGCTTTATTTCTTCTCATTTCCTAAGATAGAGCAATGCTCTTCTTGAGCCAAATCCTACCAATGCCTGCCTCTTGAATACTCCATGCTCTTTCTCACATTCATGTCTTTACTCAAGCAACACATGTAGGTCTCCACATCTAATACTACTCAAATTATATATCATCTCTTTGGTGAAGCTTTCCTACACTCTCACCACCAAAATATTATTTCATTCTAGCTCTTTGCAACTATAAAACTTTGTATATACCTTTATTATTATGTTTATCTCATTAATATTTTGTTTCCATGTCTGATTCTCCCCAAGACTATGTACATCTCAAAATATTCTGTTTTACTCATTTATGTTAATAAATGTTAGTGTCAGTCATTGTACTGATATTTCATCATCTTTGCAGAGTCAAAGATAAAGATGCTCTATTTCCGAGAAAGTGTGGAATTCCTTTCTATGTTCCCTCTCTTCTTTCTAGTTATTTCAGAAATGGCAGTTAGGATCACCCAGTGGAGGAGATCAATTCTCTGGTGGTAGTACTTCTAGGGCAGGTTGAGACAGTGCTCTGGAGACAGTACAGATGAAAGGAAAGAAGAGATTCTTATTACTGGGCTGTTTTTATCAGTAAGTCAATATAAGTCATTTTACATGTAGTAAATTATCTCCTTTCTGGAAAGAATTTTCTAATGGAGGAGAAAAATGACTTAAAGATATTAAAATATTTTGAGGGAAAATATTATTATATGGATAAATAAACAGGAGTGTAAATAAGAGAGACCAGTAGTACAGTGAGACAATGTTTTCCTTCTTCTCTGAAAATAATGCAATCACTGTCTATAATAGAGAATAACAACTTCAAAAATGTTATAAGGTTCTTCCTGGTTTTGACACATTTTGACAAACGCTATGTTCTTAATTATTTGCCCTAAGAAGAAATCATTAGATGCTGTATTTGGGATCAAATATTGAAGATAATAAACAGAAATGTAGAAGAAAATTAATGTTTGAAATGCTTTTAAATTGCATATAAATTATTTTCTTTAGTGGAAAAACATTATATGAGATATATACTCTCAATATTTTAAAGTATTAAAAAATTCAAGAAAACAATGCTGTATAGTGTAAATTATATAAAGCAATGAGTGTAGATATTCAGTCATAATGCCATTAAAGAGGAAATAAGATTAAGAGAGGTTGAGAAGAGATGAGTTTTAAATAGTAATGCTAAAAGATGGGACATAAGTTATAAAATATTAACTAGATTTGCCGTATTTGGTTTATCTGATCAGACCCAAAGAATGTTAATGGCTAAAATTAGATATATTTTTCACAACTTAATATGGGAAGGAAAGGAAGAGATGCACCCTGGAGCAAAATTCATTCTACAAGGTGGTGGATTAGATTAAGCTAGATTGAAACCTGCAGAGAGTGACTAGAGTAGCACTAATAGGTTAGACTACCCAAAAATGTGTTTGCTTTTTCTTTTTAAAAA
The DNA here is from genome assembly GCF_029289425.2 of Pan paniscus. Taxonomy (NCBI): domain Eukaryota; kingdom Metazoa; phylum Chordata; class Mammalia; order Primates; family Hominidae; genus Pan; species Pan paniscus. Next base: position 114,374,146 of record NC_073254.2, read on the forward strand.
AATTGTATAGGTTAAAATGATCAGCCTGCACACACATTACTTGCAAGTTATCCTGTAACTCTCATCTCTGAATATATAACAGGTTCAAATTTATTGGTCAGATTAGTCAGTTGACCCGTTACAGCTAAATTAAAAGAAATAAAATAAAGGAAATGAGATTTCCTTTGAAAAAAATTAAGGAAGAAATTATACAATTAGGAAACTGTGTAAGTGCAGTGGAATGCAGGTCTGGAATTAGGCATCAGGGAACTGAAGTTTGCTTATAATCAATGATGTTATTATGAACTAAATGCTTGTCCCACCACCCCCCACTACTCCAAATTCATATATTGAGGCTCTCACTCCCAATGTGATGGGGTTAGGAGATGGGGCCGCTTGGGGGGTAATTAGGTTTAGATGAGGTTGTGAGAGTAGAGCTTCCATGATTTGACTAGTGGCTTTAGAAGAGGAAGAGACAGCAGAGCTCTCTGTTTCTCTGCCATGTGAGGACACAGCAAGAAAACAGCCTTCTGAAAACTGGGAAGACAGTCTTTACCAGAAACCAGCCACAGACACCCTGATCTTAGAATTTCCATGCTCCAGAAATGTCTGGGGTTTAAGCCTCTCAGTCTATGATATTTTGTTGTAGCAGTGTAAGACATGTAGAATTAGAGGAGTGATTAAGACAAATGTCAGTAAAGATTGTTTTCTTAAAGAGAAGAGACAGCCATAAAAGGTGATGTCACCCCCTACAGCAAGCATAATGAGTCAAGGTCTTGGTGAAAGCCAACCTGCTCTTAAGATGGTGATGGAATCCATGTCAATTCTCAGTCTAGGCAGCTTCCTTAATGCCTTCCAGGTGATTTTTAAAAAGCCACCAGGGATATAGGCTTGTGCATTAATTAACAAAGTAGACTCCCCATGAAGATGAGATAAATTCTTTTAATCTCATATCTTATGTTAAGGCAACCATTAAGTGTTTGATGAATGAGAAGAAGGTCACAGGAAAAAAAAACATGGATAATTATTATTATATTATTTTATGATTACAAATATTCTCTGAACACTAAAAAAAGTTTGAATGATTCTAAGAATATAACTGCAGATCTATTGCATTCCCTAGAGAAACTAGGATAGTTCTACATGGACATGAAAATATATCTTTTCCTCTAGTTTTGAGCAGTGTTAAACATTTTCCCTAAGGAATTTTAGCAACAGTAGAACATTATTTTTAAATTAACTTTTTCATTAAATACTTGTTTCCCTTGAAAAGGGAGCAGCTGTTTAGTGCTGGCAGATATTTTTCCCCTCAATCTATGAGTGTAAATCAAAAACAATTTGTTTTGTGAATAATCTACAGTATGACAATTTGTCTACAAATATGTCACTGCCTGTTTACTTCAGTGTGTGTCAATTGGATTTAGCCCCTTATTTGCAGAGAAGAGAAGAAGGCAATCTTGACAGCATGCCTGCCTGCCAGGCTGGCACTGCAGCCTCTCCCCCAGCTTCCTGTTGCCACTGAGAACCACGGGGAGTGAGAAGCCACACACTGTGCAGAGTGTGGGCTTAGCAGGACTAGGCTAGCAACAAAATTAGAGACCTGGGCTCTCACTGAGAGAGTAGAGAGCTGTTCACACAGAGGCAGATCTTTCTGTACAGCACTTTGATTAAGTCTAGGAAGAACCTTAATAGACTGCCATTTACTAGAAAGGAACCTTTTAGAGACAAGTGTTGGGAGATGGAGTTGACTTTTTTCCCCTCTGTCAGCTCCCTCTATACTGAACAGCTGATGCTTGCATTAAAGGAAGATCAAATAAAAAGCTTATTCAGCACTTACTAGATTTCCAGGAAGGAAAAAAAAATATTGTCAGCTTTAGCTTACTTATATATAAGTATATCCTTCTATATGTCAGCTTATATCACCCGGTGTGATGTATGATTCACTCCATGTATTTAGTATTATAATGAGTGAATCTCTTTCCCATAGCCGGGCACAGTACTCTCCTTTCACGTCGGCACTTGCAGGGTTTGCATATTCACAAGATTGACCTGAGCTAGTGAACTCAAGAGCCACATTAAGTTATTTCTATGGCTTGTGGATTACTCAGACAGATCTTAATGTTGTTATTTTGTGACAAATGATAAATGTTCCCTTCCATTGGACTCAGCAGCAGCATTAGTGTTATGGTAACTGAATTACTAATCTCTATTTCTTTTCTAAATATTTGTTCTTTTTTATATGTATATATATATACTTTTATGTGTGTGTGTATATATATATGTATTTCAAAACTGAGATGTACGCAAGAAATGGCAAATTCAATAGAAAAGTGATTAAAAGGGCAAAACTTAGTACAGGGCATGTATCCACTTGCTACATGAACACTTATTATAGATGATTATTAACTAAAATCTTTAGGAGTGTTTCGAAAGAGTGTTTTGAAAATAAATTTCAAAACCAAGAGCAATCTAAAAATATTTATCTCAAGCTTCAAGTATGCAAGAAGGTTAAATTCTGAGCAAAAATACAAATGCCATTTATTTTACACCAAGACCTTTAAATATAAATTATGATTCTACCTAGGGACAGGGAATGGAGAAAGTCAATACTACTTCCTCCTTTAAAATGGACTGCAAAACTCCAAGTTGGACACAATACACAGAATTCATTTTGAGAGATAAATCCTAACTACTTACTCTGAATAGTTTTTATTCAGATCCCAGTAGTTGGAAAATGATAGTTTAGAGAGACCCAAATTGGAAAGAAGTATATCCCTCTGTCACAGCTACCTTAAAACATCTTAAAATAGAATGCACCTGGATGGACAAGGTGAAAGCATATTCTTTTCTTCTTTTTCTTTTCTGAGACAGAGTCTCGCTCTGTTGCCCAGGCTGGCATGCAATGGCATGATCTCAGCTCACTGTAACCTCTGCCTCCTGGGTTCAAGTGATTCTCCTGCCTCAGCCTCCTGAGTAGCTGGGATTAGAAGTGTGTGCCACCACTCTTGGCCAATTTTTTTTGTATTTTTATTACAAAAGGGGTATCATGATGTTGGCGAGGCTGGTCTTGAACTCCTGACCTCAAGTGATCCACCCACCTCGGCCTCCCAAAATGCTTCTTTTCTAATATTTAGAAAAATACTTATTGAAGCTATTAGAGATTATTAAATACTTGTGCCTAGAAAAATTCCAAACTTAGAGATGACATTTAAAAAATAATTTCCTCTTAATTCCTGTATATATAGGGAAAGAGAATTGTGTAAGTTTCTAAATTCCTAAAATGCATAGTAATTTTGAAAAAATTAAACAAAAAGTGAAGCAGAGTGAAGCACATAATTTTACATATTGATGGTGAAGCCAGGGTGTATGTATAAAGATGGAGTTTAGACACATTCATGTTTTTGCTTTCCACTAAAATAAGAGATAAAGATTCAAAGACTCATAAACCCACACGGATAAACAAAACAGGAAAAGATAAAACAGCAACTAACTTTTTGGAATCTAGAGTGACAGATGCATGTAACTGACACAGCCTAATAGAGCTAAATTCTAAACTGGCAGTGGGGAAGGCTGAGAACCACGTTTACACCATAGAACCCTAAATATGTACAGATGGGCAACATTGGATGTTTCTTGAATTGAGGGTAAAGGCAGAGAGGATTGTTTGAACGATGGCTGAAGAAGCAGTTAGGATCCGTCCCCCCACAGACATGCTTCCCACCCCTGCATGTAGCTCTGTGAATCCCTGTGCCACCAGACACTGTAATGCCAGGCTGGGTTTTTCTTCAAAGAAGGACTTGTTTACCCAGTGCTGTGAGTACTGCCGCAGACAGGCATCAGGTGTCAGCACCCTCAGGGATTGTCTCAGCTACAGAAAGCAATCTCAGCTTTCTGTGGCCTACATCTAATGGCTAATCAATGCAGTAGGGTAAGGTGTAACTATCTAAGTCCAACAGGGAACAACTCTGAAGGACTGTTCTAGTTCCAGAGCTCTCTGGGGGGTCAGCCAATCTATCTTTGGGCCAGTATCACAGCTGGATTTCTCCCTCTGCCCAAACATAATTTCTTCCTCTCCCGTCCACAGGGCTTGAACACAAAGAAGCACCTCAATAAATATCCTGTACATCAACTTGGTGTCCGAGCCTCCATCTAGATTCTGCAACAATAATTCTTCCTAATCTCTAAAGAAAAGTGTTGACTTATTCTTAGCATTCCATACAGCAGAGGGTGTCTCTACAAAGGGGAACACTAGGGAACGTGAAGAGCAGATATTTCATACTTAATACAAGTCAAATAATTGAACATTTGCACACCAAAGCAGAGATACAAGCCTTCTACTTCCTACAATTGTCTATAGGGTATTCAGGAAAATTGCTTTCTGAAGTATCTGAAAAGCCTAAAAAGAAAATTAGAATACATTCATATTAAGATAAAATGGCCCCACCAGAAAACCTTACAGAGAAGCCCAAAGGTAGTAAACTTTATACCAGCAAAGAGCTTATAGTAATTTCTTTTGAAGCCTTAGAAGAAAATCTGAGATAAATAAGTATACATAGAAACCTTTTAACATGAAAGACAAACACCAAAATAGGCAAACAAACAAACAAATAGCAACTTGGAGGTACTAAAGACTAGGAAGTGATTATGAAATTAAAATTACTGATATCCTCAGAAAGATAAGAGAAGGTATTACATTCATGAAACAAGAACAAGGTGCTATAAAAGAAGAAAATAGAGTTCCTGAAAATTAAAAAGACATCAGTCGAAAACAAAACCTTATTAGAAGACTAGGAAGATCGAATGATGTTCCCTTTCTGAAATACATCAAAAAGGCAAAGATATGAAAAATAAGATAGAATTCATAAGAAATATGAAGAATCAGTCTAGAAGTCCCAATATAAAAATTTATGAAATTCAAAAAAAGAACTGAGAAAGCAGAAGTGAAATCATCAATAAAATATTAAAGAAAATATACATTTTCCAAATGGAAAGAGTCCGCAGAATGACTGACAAAATAGATGAAAATAACGCCAAATTAATGTATCCCATTTTATTTTACTTTATAATTATTTTTTAGAGACAATACCTTGCTTAATGTGTGCCATTTTAAAGGAGCAAAATAAATATTCTACAATGTCATTGGAAGCAGATGAAAGAGAATATATGAGGTGTTCTTTGAACTTCTCAGAGCAACCCTAGAAGCTAGAAGATCAGGGAGCAATAGAACATGTTAAGGTCAGTAAGACAGAATTGGCAAAACTCTGCTAGACAAATGACTATTTTCATCAATAAATTAATCCTGGGTTATAGAGTCAACAAAAAAATTTTTGGGTATCAAAAGAAACTTAAGAGATATGAACAAAATGGAATATGCAGATCATAGGGTCCTTGTGTTTTTTTCATCTTTATTCATATCAGCCAACTTAAAACAATAGAAACAGGGAAAAACTGAGCATGACCTGGTTATTAAATAATATTAAAGAATTATTTAATTTTTGGGTTGTACTATTGCCACTGTGTTCTCATTTTTTTAAAGTAGCTTTTATAAGAGATACATGCATTCTGAAATATTTACAACTGACATCATATGATTTCAGGTACTTTTTAAAAAAATCAGTCCTTTCCCTTCTCCCCTGCGAAAAAAAGTATGAAGGGGTGTGGGTAGATTAAACAATATAGCAGGAAGTTGATTGGTGTAAGGCTTCGTGATGAGCATTGGAAGACGAGTGCATTATCTTTTCTTCCTTTGTATGTGTTTGAAAATATCAATAGCAAAAAGATTTTTTAAAGCTCTGAATGTCCAGATAAAATTCAATTTCATATATCTTTTCTCTGAAAGCCACTGCAGGAGATAGTATTCCAAAATTAGGGAATAAAACAAACAAACAAAAAAATAGAATCTGTGGGGAACAGGACATAGGAAAAACACACAGAAGGGAGATAAAGAATATCCCTTAGAATTATTATAACTTTATATTATCTGTGTCTACACAAACCAACAGAAAAGACACACACAAACTCACAGACACACACACACATATGCACACACAAACACATACAAACATGTTTTTCCATTAGGCTCACAGTCATGTGACCCAAGATTTTACTTGATTCTTATGGCCCTAATTACATTAAGACAGAATCATGGGATGGACTCAGCAACTCTCATCAGTGGTCTATGTAAAGCAAATTCTTAGGAAATCACAAAGCTGAGATGTTTCTTCCAGGCACAGACCGCACTGTTTCTTACATTCAAGAAGCACAGAGTTAGGATCTTCCTTTAAAAGGTTAAGAAAAGGAGCCTCTACGCTGTCCCTGGGTGAGCCTCTTGAAAACAATAATCAGGTAATTAGCTATGGCTTGCCCAGCCTCCCTACATTAAGGAACAAACAATCAACGTTGGAGTAAGCGCTGTTAGACATATGAATATCAAAGTCTCCTAGTGACTTTTAGTAATTTCCATCTGATAATTATTTCTCTAATTCTCAACTAAATTGTGGTTTGCTCAATTTAAGGTCAGGTTTTTCCCCTCTTTATTTTAGTTTTTACTTAAGAACTTTTAACAGTGCTTTGCATTTTTATTGGGCATTGTATTTGTCAAAGCTCTAATTGGCAAGAAGCAGATATCATCTCTGATTTATGCAGAATGTACATTTATTGAAGGAAATCGTGGGGGAGTCACTGAATTGCCCCAAGCCCAGAGTACCAAACTTAGGAAAATGGACAGGGATATAGAAAACTCTTTGTCCAGAACGGGTGTCCAAATCACATCACAGATTCTAAGCAGGAAGTACTTTGCTTCCAGGGCCACTGGACACCAGCATTTGCAGGAGCCCCTGCAGCATAGCTGGTATTGATACCTACCAGGAATCCCCACTAAATTTGCTGCCTTAAGATCCCAGATATCACAATGTGGTCCCTTAAGCCAAGAGAGTCTCCACAGACCTTGCTTCTTTCATATTAGCTCCCAATTCAAGGTGAGAGTGACCGATGGGCCACGCATGGGTCGCATACCTATACTCTGGCTGCAAAAAAGTTTGATAAACACTTCCACAAAGATTATTATGAAAAACATGCTACAAATTCAGAGGACTTAGCAAAACTCTGCTAGACAAATGATTAGTTTCTTCAACAGATCAATGCTGGGGGATAGAGACAGCAGAAAACTTATTGGACATCAAAAGATACTTAGGGGATATCAATAAAATACAATATACAGGTCATGGGGCTCTTGTTTTTGTTTTTGATCTTCAAATGTTGAGCAACCAGAAATATACAGATTTGTACTATAAGCATTTTGCAACTGTGTATAAGTACATATTTCATTTTAATTTTAAAATTCAAGATCTTGTGAATCGGTAATGATTTAGATCTGTCAGTGCAAACTTTTGCATTAACGGGAGTAACATTTTGAAAAACTGTATTCTGAGGGCCACTGTGTATATTTTATATTAAGTAGTGTTAAGTGTGCATCAGGAGTAGAGGGAGTAAAATAGTCAAGGTGCTACTTTCTAGTAACTTCCTCATCCTTACCCAGCACAGTGAATCTTCTCTTCCTCACTGGTAAGATCACTTGCTTCACATCTGGAAGCTAACTAGTGAACAAGAGGCCAAAGCAAATGTATAATATAGCATGTTTGTACAGTTAAACACTAAATTAACTATCTGAGAGCTATACATTCCATCAAATTCTACAGGCTGGCCTGTAGTCAAGAAACCTAAAGTGTGATTCCAGCTTGCCCTCTACAGAACTGTAGTACTTTATGTAAGAAACAGATACCTTTGAATTTCAGCTTGCATAACTCCCCCAAATATTAGACTTTTTAAAAAGCTGTTATAATAACTAATCAGAAATTCAAATTCATAAAGTTTAAAGAAATTTGATGAAAATTTTATATAGCAAAGTTCCAGAGCTACTGCACAGTGTAACCTCCAATTTATCCATTCAATGCCACTGAATCCTGAATATAAAATTTGTATATATATATACATATATAGACAAAATTTTTGTATACATATATATACAAAAATATATGTATATATATTTGCAGGTGGAACCATGAAGGAATTTTTAAATTTTATTTCTCTTTCAGGCTGTGGCTAAGTCACAACTTCTGGTCATAGTACCTAACTTATGCATTGATCTGCTTAAGCTTAAATAAACAATGTGTTCACAATATAAGCATTTATTAGTACTTCATATAGAAAGAAGTGTTATAATGCAGATTAGAGTGATGTAGATAGCAATATATAAAGACAAACATTATTTTCTCTGATTCTAAAAAGGAATTGAAAAATATCTGAGATATCAATTGGTATGATAAATAAAGCTCGATGTTTGAAGTAAGCAATTATTTTAGAAATTCTTAAAATAATAGAAAAAATATTTTGAATTCTATAAAAGTCACGTTAGTGCTTTTAGTATTTCATATGTTATGTTGAACCTACTTATTTTAGGTGTCTATATCATTAGAAAGTTGTAGTTCAGTTTTCAGTTTCTGATTTCTATTAGTTTGTAAAAGGATTTTACATTTGCATTTAAATAGGAAGAAAATGTGATAAAGATTTCAATTAAAAGGCTGTCTGTTTGGGTTAATTCATTTTTAATAGGAACAGTAAATATTTTTCAGTTGATATAGTTCTTACTGCAAGATCAGTACACAGTTCTTTTTTATCTAGTTATGTCAGGTGGTGCTCAATAATGAACACTATAATGTCAGCCTTTGCTCTTTAAGGAACATTTGCCATTCTTCATTGATTTTTGAGAAAACAAAGCAAATTGCTGAATAGTGCTTGAGAAAACTAATGACAGCAGGTTGCTGTGTAAGTACAAAAGTTCATTTACACACATATGAACTATGTATAACATTAATAGGTTTGTTCAAACAAGTGTATACATAGACACATACGGAATAGATTTTCATTGTAAAGTTATTGACGCTAGATTTGATGGAAAGAAAATGAAAAACTGTCTTATCTTGAAAGTTTGGCTAAGACTTCAGTCTCATCTACTTTATATGGATAGGTTGTGTTCTCTATAGAAAGAAAGGCCATCTTTTAACTAGTAATACATATAATACACTTTTTATATGGTATTGTAATGACAATACCAGTCTCCGTCTGACGTGTCAAAATTTTTTTACTTCCAAAGTTAGCTCTTCGAAATTTGGTCACTTACTCGTTGTTTGGTTTGTGGGTGTGTCCTTAGTTCTAAACAAATTCAGTTAACTGCATGGGATCTGCTTGAAATATTTTATATTAAAATCATTTAAACGTTTCTTATGTCTTCAGGATGTTTTCTTTTTTTTGTTTTTTGTTTTATAGCTACAATTATGTAGCTTGTAATATGTTTCTTTACTTACTCAGTTTCTAAGGAATTTGCTCACTTTCTTTTTTTCTTACTTTGTTTTCAAATTCCCGAAAACACTTTGCACTGGACATCATTTTCTGAGTGAGGGTGGGGGTGAAAGAATGAAACTTTTAAATAAAGAATCGAAGCATTTAATTAGTATGTCCTGGCTTACTGCTAGCAGAACATCACACTAGTGCATAAGTGGATTAAGTTTCCTGTAATGCCAGCCAGGAGATCTCTTGACAGATGCATTTTTTCATTCTCAGGTGTCTAGTTAAGAAAAACACAGGGGTCCAATTCAACCTTTAAAAATGTTATCTTTTGACTAGAAAGATTACTGCTTTGAGGTGCAATGGGATTTTCCACAGCAAACTTAGCAGAGGATTATGCTTTTCATTACTCTCTGAGTGAAGAGTGAATAGGTGGTGTAAATAGAGGATATTTCTAGAGAAAATTTCTATATAAATTGTGATTTATTTTTCCTGTTTTTACTAAAAATTCATAAAGAAAAGAAGTGGCTGTTGAATTAGAGAAAAGTCCATATTATCTTGTGAAACTGCTTCTTGCAAGTTATACACACACACTCACACACACCCCCCACAGACAGAGAGAGAGAGAGAGAGAAAGAGAGAGAGAGAGAGGATTTCAAGTGTTAAAATAATTCTATTTTATTGTACCTTATTTTCAGCTGTTTTATTCATTTTTGATATTATTAGAATCTATTCTCCCCACAGTATGTCTGTATCTTTAGGCTGTCTCTAAATTGACGGCTTCGTGGTTGATTTTTTTTTCAGCCATATTTAACCACTGATCTCAGCTGAATTGATTAGAGTGACTGTGGGATAATTCAAATCAGATAAGACGGCTGAGCTCACCAGACAAACCATGCCATGGTCCAGTAATTTTGTTCATATAACTACAAGCTAATCCACTGCAGTGAGTTAGGACTGTTGAGACCACAAACTTTAGGAGCTATCTATAATATACTTTAAAGCTTTAGTTTATTATAACTTATTTTCTTAGATTTTTCCATCTTTAATTTAGCAATGTAAATCTTTAAGGAGATTTCCATGCACAATTCTGGGGAAAGGAGTACTCAAATGAAGAATCCCAGGGACTTTCCACAGTTAATTCCATTTAATGTCTTTCCAGTGTCTGCAAAGCCAAAAAAGTGAGAGTTATTGGAAAGTGCCAAATTTAATATAATCATGAAGTTTTTTCAGCATTTCAGCAGAATCTGAGAATTAAAAACTTGTATATATACATACACACATAGAAGCACACCACACATGGGAAATTATAAGAAAGGAAGTATGCTCTAAGCCTCTAATACTACTTAAAATGTAGTAAAAATAAATACATAAATAAATACATTCACAAATAAATACATTTATAAATAAATGAATAAATCTATACTAGTACAGCTTTGCCTTATTTGACTATTAGTATTTTTCATCTCTCTGCATACAAGGCCTGCATACATAACATGTTTAGCATCTATTATTTTAAAGTGTGTATCTACACACTTCAATAAATTCAGCTGATGCAGTTTGGATGTTGTTCCCGCCCACATCTCATGTTGAAACATCATCCCCAGTGCTGGAGATGGGGCCTAGTGGAAAGTGGTTGGATCATGGGGGTAGGTTTCTCATGAATGGTTTAAGTGCAATTCTTTTGGAACTGTCCTCACAATGGGGAGTGAATTCTCATGAGATCTGTTAGTTTAAAAATGTGTGATAGTTTCCTTTCTCCTGTTTCTGCCCATGTACGACGCCTAGTCCCCCTTTGCCTTCCCCCATGACTGGAAACTTTCTGAGGCCTCCCCAGAAGGAGAAGTTGCTATGCTTCCCCTACAGCTTGCAGAACTGTGAGTCAAGTAAACTTCTTTTCTTTATAAATTACCCAGTCTCAGGTATGTCTTTATTGCTATGTAAGAATCAACTAATATATAAGTAAACAGTCAAGCAAGGCTGTTTTTTTTTGTGAATATTAACATTGTTATTTAAATGAATGTGTTTAACTGATTATTTTGGTAAGAGTTAAACATTGTGAAATTATTCATATAGGTTTATGGCGTTATCTGGAACATTTTCTACTTACACTTTTTGAATTTAAAATTATTTTTAAATTGCATATTTTTCTTAAAATTATGACATTCCAAATTGCTATCAACCCACCTGGTTATTTCCTAGCAATCATTAACAATTGCATATTGCCAGGCCATATTTAAACTATTTAAAACCAAAATCTTTCTATTCCTCTATCGTAATGTCTAAACCAGCAGTTGCACAAGAAAACCTGCTGTTTTGGAATTCCATTGAGTTTATCACACATTAGCTTTTTTGTCTTCTTTCACAGTTAGCATTTTCGAAGCATCATATATATCTCATGGCATTTGGAAAAAGAGCTACTGTTGCTATATGGATCAGTGGTAAATAATGTGGCAAGGGACAAACCTCTTTCAGTTTAGTTTAGTAGAATATTCCGTGTATGCTCATTACTTTTGGAAGGAAATATGTATGCAATCTCAATCTTACTACTTTTGTTTTCTCATCTTACCCTTTACTTATTCTAAAATTTAAAATGTTCTATGAAGTATGGCAAATAAAGGTCTGACAAATTTATAATGTATTTAAAAATAGTATTTTAAGGAGATTCTTTTGGGACTTGTGTTTCTCTTCACTAAGAACTACTTTATCATTACTTTCTAAATTAAGAGCATCATAATTTATAGTTTTCTAAATATACATTTGAAATGACTTTTTGAAAAAGAAATCCTTCCACTAATGGTTATAAATCCATCCTTTTATTGTTTCTCTAAATATTTGTGCACCAGTATTTTTTTTCAGGCAGAGAATGTTTATATTAAGCACTGATTAATGGAAAATATGAGTATGAATAAGAAAATCCTTTTAACGGAATTTTAAAAAAATTTGAATGCTTACATGCTGTATAATACCTTTGCTATTTCATAGAAGTTATGTAATGAATAGTGGTATGTTGACAAACCAAATTAGAATCTGTGGCCTAGGGAGGAAACAATGAAAAGTATTGATGAAGTCTACTTCAAAATTTTAAAATAAATTTTTATAGTATATAGACACATACATACACACATACACACACATACATGCACATTGAAATCAAGTTGATGTTGAGCCAAATAAGAAGACTTATAAAGCTTAATTCTTGAATGCTGCTCTATTTTGTGACATTACTGGTAACAAGTCACATCTTGTTGGAGATTTTAGATTAAAAATGATCTATTTTGTAATTCAGAGTATTACTGCAAGTCCATAAATTTGGTTTTGTCTCCTTTTTATACATAATGAACTGAGTTGCAGAAAGTTAATTGACATTTGTACCCATTTATGCCATTAGTTAGTGTGGTGGATTCAAACTCAAGTTTTTCAGCTCCCAAATTGTTATTTTAACTTTAATTAATTAGAGATTATCTTACAAAAGCCATTAAAGTCTATAGCACTTTATTTGTGTAACAGCGGTCCCCAACCTTTTTGGCACCAGGGACCGGTTTCTTAAAAAACAATTTTTCCATGGACCTGGGGGTGGGGCAGGGTGGTGATCTTGGGATGAAACTGTTCTACCTCAGATCGTCAGGCATTATTAGTTGAATTCTCATGTGGAGCACTCAACCTAGATCCCTCACATGTGCAGTTCACAATAGGGTCTGTGTTCCTTTTAGAATCTAAGGCCACCGCTGATCTGACAGTAGGCGAAGCTTAGGCAGTAATGTTCACTTGCCTGTCACTCATCTCCTGCTATGAGGCACCATTCCTCACAGGTACCAATCCATGGCCCAGGGATTGGGGACCCCTGTTGTATAAAACTGTATTTATGAATGCACATATATAGGTATCTAAATATAGTATTAACCTCAATTATAGGAGACTATTTTATGTAAATGGATAAACAGGTACAAAACTAATAGCCTAAAATGCAATAGGGGATATAAAAAAAACATGAAAATTAAAGCTAAAATAGTTCAGAGCAGTATGTGTATCATGATTTTATTGAAGTATAATGAAAAGTTCCAAAATTATGCTAATAGCCAGTATGATCCTGATCTTTAGGATTTCAGTGGGATTATTTTCTACCTTTGATTGAAATTCACCAAAGGGCATTTGTATTTGTTTTAATTCTAGTCAAACTACCTCATAAAGGTTTTGCTAAAAATTTCTAAGAAACTTACTAAGGTACTTTGAAACTGCCAACATCTCTACAAATCCAATTATTGGGCATTATTGTAGTCTTACTGTTCTGAAAGTAGAGTTAATTGTAGGCATGTGTCTTGGGCTGATGTACATATATCAAACAAAACTGTTGATCAACCCTTTTTTAATAGAAATTTCAATATTGTAAGTGTGGAAAAGTTATCTTTAATGCTTATAAACACAGAACAACAAGGATGCGGGCAGTTGAAATTGATCAAATTTATCATGCTTCATTCCTGTCACATTCTTCAAAGCACAAAATAGCACTTTTTGTTTTATTTAAAAGCATCTCTATTTATTTCCATTAAATTTAAACATTAAATTTATAAAATTCAGCTACATATTCAGAAGGAACAGATTTAAGGCAGTTACTGACTTCAGTTTAGCAAGTATTTTGGCATGCATAGCAGTTAGGACAGTTGAGGATGAAACTTATTTTAAAGCTTTTCAATTTATATCTGAAACTGACAGCTAGTATAGAAACATTGGAAAAATAAATTGAAGACTACTTTATTGACTCATTACATAATAAAAAAGAATAAGCATCTAGGGAGGATAATAGGAGTCAAAGTGAGTTTAACTATATGTTGTACGTGTGAAAATGACTATATTTACTCATTTAAGATCCTATACGTCATCTTGATTGCAACCAATAGCACTTGCTTATAGAAAGAGTGGCCTTTTGGGTTTTTTATTATAAGAATTATAAATCCAGATTTTTGTACCAAATGACGTCAGTGGCTCTTACATTATATAATGTAAGAAAATAATGCTCCCCTAAAAACCTAGATTTCTGCCAGGCACAGTGGCTCTTACCTTTAATCCCAGCACTTTGGGAGGCCGAGGCGGGTGGATCACGATGTCAGGAATTTGAGAGCAGCCTGGCCACAAGGTCTGGAGTTTGAGACCAGCCTGGCTAATATGGTGAAACCCTGTCTCTACTAAAAATACAAACATTAGCCAGGTGTTGTGGTGCTCGCCTGTAGTCCCAGCTACTTGGGAGGCTGAGGCAGAATTGCTTGAACCTGTGAGGCAGAGGTTGCAGTTAGCCGAGATCATGCCACTGCACTCCAGCCTGGGCAACAAAACTAGATTTCTAAATGAAACAATAAAATACCAAAATATTGATCATTTTTGTTAAAGAATAAATGCTTTTTAACTTTGTTCTCATATACAGGTTATATATATACACAAATTCATAAATATAGAAGTAAATTTTGATAGATAGCTGTCTTGAGACTTTCTTGTTTTTCTGCTCTGAAGGACTCCATATTTTGAACATAATACTGTAAGTAAAAAAAGAAAAAGAATCTGAATCTCCGCTACATGTATATTTATTTAATATCAATTTAGGTATTAGTGCATGATATTATATTAATCAGTAATATAAAAAGAGAAGTTAAATCAATATGAGTCAAGGAAATAATTAGAAATATAATCTTAATATTTTCCTGGATCACCCAGCACACCTATTGGGAAGTGCACATCCACCTACTTTGAGGGTTACTGGTCTATACTGAAAGCATGTAAGTCTCCTAGTATCAATGTGTAACTCAGAGAGAATCTGCATCAGAATCAAAGTAGTCTACTCTGGGTAATATTCTAAAATGATATCTGGGCTCTTAAAGGGGGGTTGGCTATCTATTGTTTGAAAGAAAGTTTTGTTGACTTGACTGTTAAGGGGAATACAAAAGATTTTCTAACGTAAATGTAGCCCTCATCCTCTATTCTAGTCCTCTCATTCCACAGTCAATATTCCTCTCTTTGGGCAGTTTCCACTTGTAGAACATTCACATGTTTATTGTTAGCATAAAAATCAACAACAATAATAAAACTTGGGCCAATGCACTGTATAGTAAGACTAACTACATGAGCACAATGATTCCCTCAATATTATATAACAGCAGTCGTTTGAAACATATAACGTTTCAATTGTATATTTTTATCTTCTTGCCTAACAAATATTTTCCCCATTTGGTTAGATTCATTTTGTAGTCTTAGCCAAGGTGTATGTCCCTAATTGTAAGAGCAAATGAGATAAATTCCTAATTAAAACAAACATAAGATCATAAAGTCATCTTAGATTTCTATTGCATAGCTCAGAGCATATTTTATGAGTGTGTCATAAGCAGTGGTTCTTAAATTTTAATAGGCACATGATTCTGATTCAGTATTCTGCTTTCTAACAAGATCCCAGGTGACATACATGTTGTTGGTTCATGGATCACAATTTGAGTTAGCGAGATCCTCCTAAACAATGTTCACCAGCAGGTGTTGCATCTGTTTAGTAGAGGATTGTGTAGACAGGTGTATATGCTGTGGCACGTATTATTCAGTACTGGTATAAATGGTAAAATGTGCGTAAGGATTAATGTCTTATAAAATTGAGAAATTGATGAAGTGGGAATCCCAGTCTCAATGAAATCTTATTAAAAATTGATCAGCTTAATAACTAGGCTGGGAATCAAGAGAAATGAGGTGATTTTAATGAGCATCCATTACAGTATAATATGTCTGTGACTTTTATTTTTATTTCTCATTGTTTTGGCTAATTTTAGTCACTGGAATAAAAATAATAGGCTGAGCCTTCTTTTTCCAAACTGAGTAAGTTATCGAGGAAAAAACACATTTTTGGCAACTTCTTGTGGGATGTTATTTTCTCTATTATTAGCTTATGAGCTCACCAAAATACTATAAATAGATTTAATTTGACCATTTTACTTTACTAATTATGCATATTGCCTATTTTATTTTTATTTTGAATAATATGAGAATCACTATTATTGTTAGGGATACATATCTATGGCTAATTAAATCAATATTCAGAAACTGGGAAGCATTTATTAACTACAACAGTGGTTGGAAAATTATAATCCATGGGTCCAATTCAGTCTGCAGCCTGCTTTTATAAAGTTTTACTGGACCAGAGCAGAGCCACGCTCATTTGTTTATATATTAATTCACCTATGGCTGCTTTCCCAATATAATGGCAGAGTTGAATAGTTGCAACAGAAATCATCTGGCTTGCAAATCCTTAGATATTCACTCTCTGGCCTTCACAGAAAAAGTTGTGTTTGCTCTAAACTCATATAAAATGTTTTTAAATAATAAAAATTTACTCTTTCCACATGCTGTTCTAAAGCAATTTTTATGAATGAGAAAACTTAATGCTAGAAATAATAATATAATTGCAAGTTTTTTTTTCTTTTTTTTTTTTAAGTTTGAGGTACTATATTGTATAAGGTACTACTCTAAGTGTCTGTGCCAATTTGTGATTCTTGAAGAGTCTGGATTACACCTTGGTCTTATATATTTTTTTCTAACCAGATCATGTTTTTTGCTTTTCCTCCTATGAGTTTGCTAAAAAGAAAACTAAGAAGAAAACTAAGAGTTCCAACCCCCTATTACATTACACAAGAGATGCAGCACTTTAAATACAAAGGGACTTGATTCAACAGGACTACTATAGTTGTCAGCCAAAATAGAATGATGTATTTGGCAGTGATTTCAGCTACATGTTAGTGTTTCACCTGACACAGCAAGCCCATAGATTGTAGCCTTCAACATAATTTATAGGGTTGACATTTTGCTATTGAGATAATGTAAGAAGATAAAGCCCATAACTCCAACAGTTGTTTTGTTTCGGTTCATTGTATAATTTATGCAAAGTTAGAAGGCCCACAGTAGTAGGCAAACCCATAATGTCTGGAAATTTAACTCTAGACTAATAGAGGCTCCTTCAGCAGCCATACACCAACCCTATCATTTAGCACATAGTATTGGAGACAGTGTGGAATTAGTATATAATGGCTATTATATCTATATGATTCCTCTTGTCTTCAATGTTCTTATGTGTAAAAAGATAAGTCCATTATATCTATATTATTTCATCTTGTCTTCAATATTCTTATGTATAAAAAGACAAGTTTGTCAGGCTCAGTGGCTCACTCCTGTAATCCCAGCAATTTGGGAGGCCGAGGCGGGTGGATCGCCTGAGGTCAGGAATTCAAGACCAGCCTAGCCAACAGAGTGAAACCCCGTCTTTACTAAAAATACAAAAAATTAGCTGGGCATGGTGGCAGGCACCTGTAATACCAGTTACTCAGGAGGCTGAGGCAGGAGAATCAGTTGAACCCGGGAGGCGAAGGTTGCAGTGAGCCGAGATTGCACCATTGCACTCCAGCCTGGGCAACAAGAGCGAAACTCCATATCATAAAAAAAAATAAGTCCATTATATCTATATTATTTCTTCTTTTCTTCAATATTCTTATGTATAAAAGGATAAGTCCAAACTAGAGAAGTTATAGGAAACTCTGTAATACAATTTTTCAGAGAAGGTTTTAAAATAACAACGATATCCTGACTATTTTCAACTAATAAAAATACAGAAAACTTGGGTAGTTTTAATGTGAGCTGAGATTTAAAGTCACTAGACCAAATTATAGATAGCATGCAAATTTTCACAGGTCATGCCAAATGTGATAACATTGCTCCTCTGATTTTTATCTGGATGTTGGGGCGAACAGTGAGTAGCAGGAATTAAGCAGCAAAAAACTTAGGTGTTTCCTGCTGCCTTTTGCCTTTAGTAGTAACATACATAGATAAGACTTGAACACACACATTTATTATTGCAACAGATAGAACAATAGCACAGATGTCTTATGGGAATTTCCACAGATGCATCTGCTCAGCAGAATGTGTGTGAACTGGTATATTTTGTTTAACTCAATATTTAAACCAGTAGCTTTTATAGAAAAATTTAGATTTCCAACTTATCTTGAAAAATCTGCTAACACCAGATCTGTATTTCCACAGGATAAGAGTTGTCAAGATCTGAGTAACAGCGGCTCATTTTGGAAGGGACATAATGTGTCTGAATTAACATGGTTCCCATCATTGTCTTTTATCTTCCCAACATCACAATGGAGTATCAGTTGCCATTTATTGTTTTCTTTGTTCTATTGCTCTGTTACAGTAGAGTAACATTATCTGTACTACGTCTCTGTCACAAGAGAAAAGACAGAAGATAGACCCATAAGATGGTAGTTTTCAAGAAGAATGGGAATAAACATATTTCTCTTGTGGTGGTTCACCTCACTCCTTTATTTTAATTGCAAGTGAGCAATAGATATTTGTACGTGTGACCCAATCTAGAGCAAATATATTATTGTTCTTTATTATTTTATGAGAAATTTCCCAGTATTTCTTTGCTCTGAGATTAGAGGTTTTCCTTGGACAAATTCAGAGTAGTTATGCTTTCCAAATATTTAGGATGGCAGACACTAAGCTTTTTAAAGACTGTGTGTATGCACACACGTATTTGTATGTTAAGCATTTGAAACAAACCCTAGAAATTACCACTAGTCTTTTCTCTGTCATTTAATTCAGTCTTTACTATCATTTTACCCTTTTAATGATGTAGAAACTGAGGCTTCAAAATAAAGTAATTGACTCAAGGTCCCCAGAGTAATTGACTTAAGGTAACTTGGAATAGTACTATGACTTTTGCCACTGTACATCTTCTTAAACTCTAGACTGTGTTGTCTCCATAACTTGAGAGGCTAAGTTATTTCACAAAGTTCAAACATAAAATCTCTTCTTACAGATACTCTCAAATTTGATGTACTATGATTTGATATTATTGGGCTAAAATTATAAGTCCTTTTATGACTCTAAATATAAACACCTATATTTTTATTATTTTCTGAGTTTGTATTTTTCTGGTCACCTTGAGGAAGCTGGGATCAGTTCTGATGATATGAAAGTCATAGTCTGCATATGAACCTGAATGATACTTTTTCCTCCTTTGAGACACAATATATAGCATTACATTCTCTTCGTAATTACTTAGTTTTCCCTCACACAATTTTAAAAGTAAGATCTTTGAGGACTTATTTTTATTATTTTTGTGTCTGCTGAATCGGTCATAGTATATTTAACAGTATTGAATTTAATCAACTATTGGATTGTTTAAGAATAAAAGGAAGGTAGAATGCATATGTGAGCTCTCCAAAACCTACTCAGTACAGAGAAAAATAAAAAGCCTTGCATATGAGCTGGTGGTGGGAGGACCCTTAATTATAAACTGGCAAGAAGCAATACTTTGTTAGCTCTGTCTTGTTTGTAATACATCTTTCCTAATTAGAAATTGTATTGCCTGAGCTACTTCAGGTAATATGGCATGAGTGGCTTTGATAAGACTATGTAAATTTTCCAGGGATGAGATTCTGGAGAGGAAATGTGAGGAAAGGCCTGGCTGCCGACAACATTTCCAACGGAACTCACCATGTTTCCTTTACAGTCAGGCAGTGAGTGGCTGTGAATTTTAAAATTCAGTTACATACCATTCTATAATAGGTTTCAGACTAGGCTTCTCAGCCTGCTGCATTATAAAGTCATTTTGACAGCGTATTAGTTGGCTTCAGTCTTTGAACAGCAAGAAAACAAATGAAAGTTTCTAATTCAAGTTTTAAACTCCAGACATAAATAGCAAAGTATCTGGGACAGTTGTCTCCATGAGAGGGATTTACCTTGCCCTGTAGTTATAGAAATAGCATCTAAATGCTGCTCAAAAGATCCTTAGCAAGAGTAAAGTGAAACAATTATTTGATAGGGGTCGGGATGGGACAAGACACTATTTGAATTATCCTCTCATCTCTAGGTCATACCCAGACTTGAAATTTTGGCTGCAGAATGTGTACGCAGCATGGCTTTGTGCTATGATCTCTAGCAAGCTTTTGAACACTTGTAATCTGTCCACGAGAATCTTTTCCTGAGGCTCAGCATTAAGAACATCTCATAAAAAGAAATAGTTGCAAGGTGGTGTCACTCTTATTGGACTCACTCCTAAGCACTTGGTATTGTAACAGGTAGGAGTCTACCTTCGAGATAGCATGCATTCAGGGTTTGCTTTTGTAATCTGAGTTTAGATCCTTCAGGCACTCAGCATGTTGGCAATCCCCTGTAAAACGGTATCAGCGGGGGACAAAGTGAAGTAAAGCGGATTGTATCTGACAGAGCTCCTTAAATAAGTTGTTCAATTGATGGGAGAGGTAGGAAGCCTTCCCAGGGTGATTAATTCGAATGACCTAAACTAGTTGATGTGTACTTTTAAATGATTTTTGTCTCTTATTATTTTCCTGAAGAATACTCAAAAATGCATTTTGTAGTTTGTAGTTTGTAAAAGTTTAAGCATTTGAAGCCTTACGTTATGGAATAATTTTACCTAAAGGCAGCAGTTCTTAAAATTAAGGGCACATGAGATTATCCAGTGTCCCACTATGATGATTTTGTAGTCTGAGTTGGAACCTAGGAATTTGAGTTTTTAACAGGCACTTCAGGTATTTGTGATACAAATAATTCAGTTAGATGATATTGACGGAAACTTCAAGAAATGATAGAAACATCACATCCACTTGAGTCTTTCTTCCTTCTTACCTACACAGATTCACCTTTTGTCAGGCAGTTGAAACAGATTACTCTGGCCAGAGAAGCAGGAAAATGTCAGCTAAGTTCCTTCGTGAAAAATGAAAAAGAAAATAAATCTAGAGCTCCCCACTTAGAAGTTGTCCTAGAAAGTAGCTTTCAAAGCGCTAAAGAGAAAATTACCAAAGTATTTCCCTGTGCTTCTGTCACTGATTTGATCTAAACTTTCTGTTTTCAAGCTAGTATAAAGATATTTCCTATTTTAAGAAAAATATCTATTAAAAACACTTCTCAATCACACCTTAGGACTCATGTAAATTTAATTTAGAAAACTGATTAAAGATCCATAAATCATGCTTGGATTTAGACCTAGTGGGAAATCATAGACATATATTTAATTTATCCTTCCTAAATTTTGCACTTCTGGTTCTAAGATTCTTCAAAATCTGTAGTATTCCAAGGAAATTAACGTATAACAAAGTATAATACACTAAAGTTTACTTTAATAAGGAAATACCTTCCAAATTAGATTTAATATGATTTTCAAGTTCTTTATTTAAAATTTTAGAGTTCAATCACAATCTTTTTAGCACTGACTCTATTCATAATTATCCCTGTGTTGCACCTTACAACTTTTTTAAATCATGGGTTAACACTGTCTGCTGATGCTAAACATGAGTCCTTAAGCTCAAAGCTAACAACATATCTTTGAAGAAATTCCACCTTGCTGTATATCCACTAATTATAACTCTAGTTTCAATGTTAAATGACATTTAGAGAGTAATCTGAGATCATATAATTTTAAAATAAGACAATTTCAATGATTTCTGGAAAAAATATTTCATATTTTCAAAGTATTGATCTTTTTTCTAAAGCTACACTAAAATTAGAAAACGTAAGACAAGGAGAGGTTGAAATAATATTCAAGTTAGTGGTTGTGGAGGCTTTTTAAAAAAAAAATTAATTGCATATCCTTACAGCATACAAAATGATTTTTTGATATATGTTTACAATTTGGAATGATTAAATCACATTAATTAACAAACCATCATGTTGCATTCTTATTTTTATAGTGAAAACATTTAAAATTTACTATTTAGCAATTTATAATATACAATACAGTGCTCATTGCAGTATTATTCACAATAGCTAAGATTTGGAAGCAATCTAGGTATCCATCAATGAATAAAGAAAATGTGGTATGTACACACACACACACACACACAATGGAATACTATTTAGTCTTAAAAAAGAATGAAATTCTATTATTTGTGACAAAATAGATGAGCCTGGACGATATTATACTAAGAGAAATAAGACAGGTACAGTCTCACTTACATGTATAATTTGACAAAGTTAAACTTACTAAAATAAAGAGTAGAATGATGGTTAAGAGAAGGGATGTTTAGGAAGGGAATAAGGGGAGATGGTGATCAAAAGGTACAAAGTTTCAGTTACAATAAGCTTTTGTAATCTAGTGCACAGAATGGTGATTATAACAACTCATGCATTGTGATGACTCTTGATGTGTCAACTTGACTAACATACAGTCTCCAGTTACTTGATCACATGTTATTTGAGTATTGCTGAAAAAAGATTTTACAGGTGTAATTAAAATATCTAATTACTTAACTTTTAGTGAGGAAAATTGCCCTAGGTAATATGGGTGTGCCTGATTTAATAAGATGAAATTCCTTGGAAGCAGGGCTGTGGCTTTTCTAAGAAAAGAAGAAAGTTCACCTGTGGATGATACCTTCAGTTCATGCTGGTAGAGTTCTGTACTATTCATAATATTCCTTCCTGACTACTGGCCTTATTGATTTGGGATTTGCTTAACCAGCTTCCACAATCACAAAAAGCAAAAACCATTGACAAATGGTTTTTATATGAGATACAAAATATTGTGATAATCATAACAATAATTGCAAATGGTAGTGTTGCTGTAATATAAGCTCAGCAAAAGAGGCTTAAGTTGCTGAATGCAAGGTTGCTGAACAATAAAATTGCTTTTGTTTATTTACTAGCAGAAAAATATGGCATTAGCTTGCAAAACTAAGACCTTTAGCTAGATTTAGATAAATTTTTTATGACAGGTCAAAATGAGGCCAAATGTTTATGGGTCCATCAGGTAAGGAAACGATTTTTTAAAAAATACGTAGACAAAAGCAACAACAGCCAACAAAAACAAACAAATAAAAAACCCGGAGGATGTGTGCATGTGAAAAGGATACAGGTTATCATTTATCCTGAGATAAAGAGCCATCTGGGAAGATCTCCAAATGGCCAAAGCTGGCTTAATGTGGGCAACAAAATAATGAGAGCATTAGATTATAATCCCTAAAATGATACATAAAATTGTACAATCTGACTAGTACTCTTCAAAAGCATCAAAGTCATGAAAAACAAAGATTGTGGCGCTGTCACAAATTGAGAGAGGCTGAGGAGACATGATAATTAAATGCAATGTGGTATCCTGAGTACTATTCAGGAACCTAAAAACATGTATTAGTAGAAAAACTTGAGAAATCCAAATAAAGTCTGCAGTTAATAATACTGTGCCAATATTAATGCTAGATGTTCATAGTAGGGAAAGCTGAGTGACAAGTGTATGGTCATTTTTTACACCATGTTTGTAATTATGATGGTTAATTTTATGTGTCAACTCAGCTGGGCCATGGAATATTCATGATTGAACATTTTCTTTTTTTTTTTTGGTGTGTACCTGTGAGGGTGTTTCCAGAATATATTAACATTTAAATTGGGGAAGTGAGTAGAGCTGATGGCCCTTCCTCTTGTGGGTAGTCATCCTCAAATTCCTTGAAGGCTTGAATAAAACAAAAAGATGAGGGAAGATTGATTTTGCTTTCTGCTTGACTGTTGGGATGACACATCCATGTTCTCCTGCCCTTGGTACTGCTGATTCTTAGGCCGTCAGACTCAGATGGAAATCTACATCCTTGGCTCACTAGCTCTCGAGCCTTTGAACTATGCCACTAGCAGCCTTCCTGGTCTGCAGCTTGTAGACAGCAGACCATGGGCCTTTTCAGGCTCCGTAAATCATGTGACAATACTTTTAAACAATTTGTGTGTGTGTGTGTGTGTGTGTGTGTGTGTGTGTGTGTTTATCCTATTGGCTCCTTCTCTCTGGTGAACCCTGACTAGTACAGTAACTATTTTGAGAATCTAGAAATAGTTACAAATAAAAGATTAAAAATTCAAAGAAAATTGATCAATCGTCTAGACAAGGTGAGACAAGCAGAACTATGAGATTTATTCTTACCAATTGGCTGATTGAAAGAGCAAATCTACAGACATTAATAGTTATGCTATTTATATCATTTTTTCTAATTATTGCTCTTGCCAATTGTATCAATGACAGTGTTTGTATTAATTTCCAAAGTCTCATATTCTGAAATTTTAGTGAAACTATGGATATGGTAGAATCTGTTCAAACTGCCTGGTGGGATATTATTTTTATGTTGCTCATATGTTAATATAAATTATCAAATTAAATATGAAATCCCCTCAATTAATGTAGAACACATATTCTCAACTGTGTTTCAGCAATATAAATCTTCAAGTGTATTCCAGAAAAAAAAACTAGTTTATTTTAATTTATTAGGTATTAAATGACAAAAGAAGACTTTTCTGGTCTAATAAAATTAGAGCACACTAGGTTCAACAAAATTTAATCATTTACTTAATGATTTGTCTGAACACTTATAACAGTAATGTGCTTTGTGAATCTCTAAAAAAGTAAAACGTAAACATTATTACAGAAACTTTCACTTTGTAACTCTCACAACTTATTGGGCTAATGCAGGGGAAAATGTTTGGAAATGCTATGGTGAATCATATAATTTAATCATGAGCATATTTAGAATTTCATGTGCACTGAAAAAATACAATTGCCAAAATATAAGTATCATGGGAAAAGCCTATCATCAAGGGAAAGTGCAGCAGCTCAGCTCCCTAACTTTTGAATTTATTATTATCATTCTGACCATATTTTTTTCCATCAAGTTTCTCTCTACAACTTTACCTTTTAAGCAATCATTCTTATTTGTGTATGCAGTGGGAGCAACCAAACCCCTGCAAGGTAGAGATGTTTGTATTATTTATAGGTCATTCTTAAGCTAAGTTCTCCTTTCTCTTCAGTTTTAGAAATTGTATTCTGATTTCTCTACTAACCAGAAAGTGTATGGTTTATTCCTGCTACCACCACTAGCTCTCATTTTTTGTTTTAAAAATGTCAGAATCCTATTTACTCTAATAATTGATACAACGATGGGGGGAAGGGTAAGCACTTAATTCAGCTAGTTCTTGAAACATTCTAAATATCCTTACTCCAGAGATGATACTGGGGAGGGCTTTCTTCGATAGGGGCTAAGCGTTGCAATTCTGGTGCTAAAAGAAGTTTCATCCAATTATATATAGAGGAAGCTCACTCCATCCTGTCCTCTCATTAAATATATTGCATGAAGCAGCTATCTGAGGACCCTGAGAGGTAAATTTGGTTGTAGGTAGATTGAGATCTATGCCAGAATATTAAATACTGTCAAATTGGTATTAAATGTTTTCTTCTGGTATCTCTCAACCTAGACTCAAAGGCAGCCCCAAATCTCAGAGTGTACACTAAATGAGAACAGAAAAAAGTCTCAGTAGAGTCCCTCTCTTTCTATTCTAAGGAGCGGAAATGGAGGCTCTAAGAGTCAAACAATGTGGAGAAAATTTTGTAGAGATTTTTCACCCTTCTTTCCTTCCATTCTCTCCTGAACTAGCCCCATGAAATCTTACTGTAGTTGAGAGTTGAAGTCAGCATCTGTTGATAGGCACCGAGATTCCAAAGAAAAATCCCTCTCTGTAACCAGCAGAGGTACGGGGAAGGAAAAAAACAAAACAAAACAAAAACACCAGAATGCTATAGAGTGGAGAATCTAAAGGCCCAGCCTTTTGGTCAGGAAATTGGGAAGAGAAGCCCTTAGGGAACCAGAAAATGTCAGGAAGCTTGCAGATTGGTGAGAGCTCAAGAGAGCAATTTCATAAAGTCGTGTACAAACTCCTGGGTTCACCTCAGAGCCCAATATGCATAGATCCGACCCTAAACAGTAGATGAAAGATCTTGAGAAGCGAGCTACATGGTAGATGTTGGCACATCTTAGTTGGCACACTGAGGAATGAGCTGTACCCTTAGTTGGCACACTAAGTAGATCTGAATAGTACTGTTTTTTTTTAATAGTATAGCACTACAAAAATGGAACTGACATCAAAACCGCACACTAAGAAGGGACATGAGAGCTTGTTGACTGAATCCAGTCTGACAGATTTTGTCCTTTAAAAACAAATTGACAAAAGAACATTCATTTTTAGATTTAAACAAAGACCCAGAATCTCATAACATAATATCCAAAATGTCTGACATACAATCCAAAATTTGTGGCACACAAAAACAAGGATAATTCCAACTCATAAGGAGAAAAAGATAGTTGAAGATGGCAACAATGTTGGAACTGTCATAAAGGTTGTGAATGCTGCTATCATAGCCATACTCTGAGAAGTAAGGGTAAATCCTCTTGAAAGAAATGGAAAGAGAAAAAATTCAAAAAAGAATTAAATAATATAAAGGTTTTAAAAATAGTAACATTAGAACCAAAAACACATTTACAATAATGAAAAATTCATTGGAGTTAAACAGCAGAATGGTGGTCAAAATAAAGAGTCAATGAAGCTGAAAATAAATAAGAGTTGATATAAACTGAACAGATAGGGAAAAATTTAAAAAAAATAACAGAACCGTAGGAACTGTGGGACAATACAAGCAAGGTCCAACACTTCTGTAATTAGGGTCCCAGGAGTGAGGGAAGATGCATGATGCTAAAGAAATATATGTATGTGAAGGAACAGTAAGTAAAAACGTATCAGTTTTTGTAAAAGACAGAAGCTTATTCAAGAAGACCAGAAAACTAAAACAGAATAAATTCAAAAAATTTCTGCCCAGGTGACAGATAATAATCAGACTACTAAAAAACAAATACAAGAAAAAAAATCTTAAAATAAATTATAAAGAAAGGACGCATTAAATCTATAGAGAAACAATGGTTCAAATAATTGTGGATTTTTCATCAGAAACCATGGAGGCATGAAGGAAGTGAATTGACATTTTTAAAATGGTGGAAAAAATCTTTCCAGAATGTATGTACAGGGAAACAAAGAATAAAAAAAAAGACATATAGTTAAAAAGAAAAAAAACTGTAAGAAATGAAAATGGAATAGTAAAAAATCTTAAATATACTTAAAAAATAGAAATAGGAGACTAAAAAGACTCATATCTTCCAAAAGATAGCAAGAAAAATAAAAGAGAAAGACAAAATATAAGGAACAGAGAGAAAACAAATCATAAAGTGAAAGACCTAAATATGATTATAGTCATGTGTTGCTTAATGATAGGGATACGTTCTGAGAAATTCATTGCTAGGCAATTTTGTTGCTGTGCAAACGTCATAGAGTTTACTTACACAAACCTAATTGGAGTAGCCTACTACTCACTTACACTATATTGGATAGCCTATTACTTCTAGGCAACAAACCAGCACTGCTTGTTAGGGTACTGAATACTGTAGGTAATTGTAACACAATGGTAAGTATTTGTGCACCCAAACATATCTAAACATTAAAAAGGCACAGTAAATATACAGAATAAAAGATAACAAAATGGTACACCTGTATAGGGTACTTGTAAGGAATGGAGCTTGTAGAACTAGAAGTTGCTCTGGGTACGTCAGTGAGTGAGTGGTGAGTGAATGTGAAAGGCTAAGACATTACTCTGCACTGCTGTAGACTTTATAACAATCTACGCTTGGGCTACACTAAATTTATTTTAAAAAATTCTTGCTTCAATAATAAGTTAACCTTAGCCTATAGTAATTTCTTACTTTAAAAACTTTATTTTTTTCAACTTTCAACTCTTACTTGTAATAACACTTACACTTACACTTAAAACAAAAACACATTGTCCAGCTGTACAAAAAAAATTTCTTTCTTGATATTCTTATTCTATGTTTCTTCCATTTTAATTTAATTTTTTTTTTTGCTTTTTACATTGTAAACTATTTCTTGTTAAAATGAAATCACAAAGACACACATTAGCTTAGGCCAACAAAGAGTCAGGATCATCAGTATCCCCATCTTCTACCTCTACATCTTGTCACACTGGAAGGTGTTCACAGGTAATAACACACTTGAAGCTGTCACCTCCTATGATAACAATGCCTTCTTTTGGAGTACTTCTTGAAGAACCTGCCTAAGGCTGTTTTCCAGTTTACAATTTATTTTTATAAGTAGAAGGAGTACACTCTAAAATAACAACATAAAGTATGGTATCATAATACATAAATCAGTAAAACAGTCATTATGATCACTGTCAAGTATTATGTATACACAAAATTGTATGTGCTATGTTTTTATATGATTGGCAATACAATCGGTTTGTTTACAAGAGCGTGGCCAAAACCACATAAGTGTTGCACTATGACATTACAATGGTTATGACATCATTAGATAGGAATTTTTCAGCTACATTAGAAACTTATGGAACCATCATTACATATGAGATTCATCCTTAATCAAAACATTGCTATGAGACTCAGAACTCTATATAAATAATTGCATTATATGCAAATAGTCTAAAACTCTAATTGAATAATGAAAAAAAATGGCAAGTGAAGAGAATTTGTCACCAGCAGAGTGGCTGCGAAAGCAATGTGAAAGAAAATTATTCTTATGGAAGTGAAATATACCAGTGAAATAGACATATATATTTCACTGTTGTCTAACCTAATTTTAAGGCCGGACTTGAGTACGGAATTAGAGAAAGCTGATGGAATGCGAAGCACTAACGTGAAGAGGCCCTATATGCACACAGTGGCTATGTTATGCCTGGTAGCAGCCACCTTCCCTTCTTCTGAGAACAAGATAGAAATGATTAAACTGTATTAGAAGGATGAAGTTATGCCCTAGGGAGTACACTTCCAGATCAGGCTTGAGATGCTAGACTTCAGAGTAAAAGGACTTGTGTCAGATGGTCTCTAGAAATATGGAAGACTAAGATTCAGAAATAGAATAAACAAAGTAACTTAAAAAAAAAACCCTCTCTCAAGATCATCTGCTTACAACAGGAATGAAAACATTTTCCAGTTTAACACATTTCTGACTGAAAGTCATTGCAGAGTTGAACCTTAAGGAAAAGTAAATTTAAACTTTCTTTGCATAGCATTTTATCTTTTTTCCTAGGGTTAGAGGTGGGGACTAGAAAACATAATACAGTTTTGAATTAATATTATTAAAGAGGCAAAATTTCACATTTCAAAATGGTCCAAAACATTCCACTGCTCATTTTGCTGACAGGTGATATACTCTAGAGAATCAGGCATGGAGGGTTCAGTCATAATAAGCATACATGCTGTGGGTCAGGTGACTCATGAACATGTCAA
Source organism: Pan paniscus (assembly GCF_029289425.2). Taxonomy (NCBI): domain Eukaryota; kingdom Metazoa; phylum Chordata; class Mammalia; order Primates; family Hominidae; genus Pan; species Pan paniscus. Next base: position 114,403,623 of record NC_073254.2, read on the forward strand.
GCAGGCCATGTTCTTTAGCAGTTTCTGGTCTGGTCCTGCTATTAGTAATCTTGCAGTGGAACTTAAGCACATAGCTAGGAATTAGGTACCGCTTCCTTATAACCTAGCCTACATCCCTTTGCCCACTCTCAAGCCAATCAGTCTGTTCATCTCAGTGCCCTTAGAAGGTGAAGGTTTGGGCTGGGCCCACTCACTCATGTCTGTAATCCCAGATATGGGATTTGGATCATTAGAGGAAATAAATTTAGACCATTAGAGGAAAAAATGAAGAGGAAGGAAGGAAAGAAGGAAGGAGGAAGAAGGAAGGAAGGAAGGAGAATAAAAGAAGAAGAAGGAAGGAAGGGAGGGAGGAAAGAAAAGAAAGAGAAAAAGAAAGAAAGAAGAAAAGAAAGAAAGAAAGAGAAAGAAAGAAAAAGAAAGAGAAAAGAAAAGGAAGGAAGAAAAAGAAAGAATGAAGGGAGGAAGTATGGGCATTAGAAAGCACAAATATTATATATGTGTTAAATATGTGTGGTACATGTTAGAAAACATACAATTGTGTTATAAGGTTTACAGTGTATTTGGATATCATACATACAACTAGTACTGTATAAAGGAAATCTATATGTTCCTGAGGATTCAATAGTCTACAAAGATTTTTTTAGAAACTTTTGTGGAAAGTTCTTTTCAACATGAAATTTTCATAACTTTCATGATAAATATACAATAAAGTCTACTGAAGACTATTTCCAGCCAAGATAGATAGGAGAGTTTCCTGAAACAACTTTCAAGATGGGACAAATTATATAAAAACATGGTATTTCAAATAGTAAACATTAGCTTTGGTCCAATAAATTTATTAAAACTAACAGAGGAATTAACATATTAAAATAAAATTTTTGACATAGAATAAGAAAGTAAAGAAGAAAAAGGAATAAACATGAAAGAAATATGGAAAACAAACAGCAAAATTGTTGATGTAAGTCCAACCAGATAAATAATTACATTAAATGTGGATAGACTTAAAACTGTAATCCATCAAAAGGTAGAGATTGATGGATAAAAAGAAATACAACTGCTTGCTATCAAGAGGAGACATATTTTAAATTCAATGGCAGAAAATGGAGAAAGTAAAAAAACTATAGAAAGATATACCATGCAAACAGCAACCTTAAAGAAAACCCAGAATGGCTATATTAATATCATAAAATACATATTTTAGGCAAGATATAGTAAAAGAAAAAAGAAGGACATTTCAAAATGACTGAAAATTCTATACATCAGGAATATATAATTGTAAAATATTTAAATCTAACACATCCCAACCCATATAAAGCAAAAACTGATAGAGGTGAACAAAGAAATGGCAGTTTAACAATTACTGACGGTATCAATATAGTCCTCTTGATAATTTCAAGAACAACTAGAAAGAAAATCAGTAAGCATATGGAAATCTTCAACAATACTATTACCATTTTGACAAGACAATTTCAAAATACTTCACTCAATAACAGCAGAATATACTTTCTCTTTGAAAGCAGGTAGACTGTTATTCGGGATAGAACACGTGTCAAGACATAAAATAAATCTAAATACATTTTAAGGAATTAAAAAATAACAGATGAATAGAGAATATCAATAAAGCCAATAATTTACTTTTTGAAGAAATCAACACAATTCATTAATATTTAGGCAGATTGTACATGAAAAAAGATATAAAATAAAAATCAGCAATGAAAATGTATAGGATGTTACTACAGAAAAATAAAAAATGATTATCAGCAAGTGTTAGTATTATAAACAACTTTAAGCCAACAAATTAGAAAATGACAGAAATCACTATAATTGACTCAAAAAATGGAAAATATTGATAGACAATAACAAGTAGAAAAACTGAGGAAGAGTCAGAGCAAGATAGCCTAATAGAAGCCTCTAACAATCATCTGCCCCACAAGAGCACCAAATTGAACAACTATCCACACAAAAAAGCACCTTTCTAAGAATCAAAAGTCAGGTTAGTAATCACAGCCCTTGCTATTAACATCATATTAATGAAAGTGTCACTGAAGACCATACGAAAGGCAGTATTTAACTGCCTATATCACCCCTGCCCGCCAACCCCCAGCAGCAGCTACGAGGCGCAAAGAGAAAATTTGTGTGCTTGGGGAAGGGAAAGCGCAGTTATTGTGGGATTTTGCCTTGGAATTCAGTGCTGTCCTGACACAGCAGAAGACAACATGGGGTAGAATTCAGCTGGTGCCAACAGCTGTCAAAATCTGAGTTCCTTCAAGCCCTGCCACCACAAGCTAAAGGGCTCTGGAGTTCTAAATAAACTTGAAAGGCTGTCTAGGCCACAAGGGCTCCATTTCCTATGCAAGTCCTGGTGCTGTGCCAGGCTCGGAGCCAGTGGATTTGGTGTGCACGTGACCTACTGAGATACCAGCTGAAGTGGCCAAGGGAGTGCTTTCATCACCCCTGTACCAGTCTCAGGCAGCACAGCTCCTGATTCTGCGAGGGATCCTTCCCTGTGCATGAGGAGAAGAGAGGGGAGCGTAAAGAAGACTTTGTCTTATAACCTAAATAGCAGCTCAGCCACGATAGAATGGGGCACCAGGCAGAGTCCTCAGGCTTCCATTCCAGGATGTAACTCCCAAACAACATTTCTAAATATATACTGACCCAGAAAGGAGCCCGCTACATTTAAGAGAAGGAGCCAATCCTGGCAGAATTTATCACCTGCTGATTCAAGAGCCCTTGGGCTGTAAATAATCAGCAATGATAGCTTGGCAGTACTCTCCATGGGCCTGAGGCAGTGATGGCCATGGGAAGAGACTCCTTTGTTTGAAGAAAGGGAATAAAAGTGGGAAGGACTTTGTCTTGTGACTTGGGTGCCTGCTCAGTTGCAAAAGAATAGAGCACAAGGTAGATGCCTAAGATTTCCAACTCCAGGCTCTGGCTCTTGGAAAGCATCCCTGGACCTACCCGGGGCCAGGGAGAACTCACTTTCCTGAAAGGAATGACACAAGTTTGAATGAAATTGCCACCTACTTATTGTAGAGAACTTAGGCCTTTTGGGGGAGCTAAAAAAAATTAAAACAATTGAAGTCATGGTGATAGAGAGTAAAATGATAGTTACCAGGGGCTGAGAAGGATAGTTGGTGGAGAGTGGGGATGGTTATTGATTGTAAAAATTTATTTAAAATGAATAAGATCTAGTATTTGATAGCACAACAGAATGACTATAGTAAACAATAATTTATTATACACTTTAAAACAACTAAAATAGTTTACTTAGATTGTAACACAAATAAAGGATAAGTGCTTGAGGTGCTGGATACCCCATTTACCTTGATGTGATTATTACACTTTGTATGCCTGTATTAAAATATCTCATGTAGAAATGCAAATTAAAACCACAATGTGATATCATCTCACACCAGACAGAATTCTATTCTTAAAAGGCCAAAACACAACATATAATAATGAGACTGGTACCGGTTTTTCCCTTCCATGTTTAGTGCTTCCTTAATGGTGATCATTAAAAAGTCAGAACACAACAGTTGCTGGAGAGGATGTGGAGAAATAGGAATGCTTTTACACTGTTGGTGGGAGTGTAAATTAGTTCAACCATTGTGGAAGACAGTGTGGCAATTCCTCAAGGATCTTGAACCAGAAATATTATTTGACCCAGCAATCCCATTACTGGGTATATACCCAAAATATTATAAATCACTCTACTATAAAGACATATGCACACGTATGTTTACTGCAGCACTGTTCACAATAGCAAAGACTTGGAATCAATCCAAATGTCCATCAATGATAGACTGGATAAAGAAAATATGGCACGTATGTATCACGGAATACTATGCAGCCACAAAAAAGGAAAAGTTCATGTCCTTTGCAGGGACATGGATTAAACTGAAAACCATCATTCTCAGCAAACTAACACAGGAACAGAAAACCAAACACTGCATGTTCTCACTCATAAGTGGGAGTTGAACAATGAGAATACATAGACACAGGGAGGGGAACATCACACACCAGGGCCTGTAGGGTGGGTTGGAAGCTAGGGGAGGAACAGCATTAGGAGAAATACCTAATGTAGATGACGGGTTGATGGGTGCAGCAATCCATCATGGCACGTGTATACCTATGTAACAAACCTGCACATTCTGCACATGTATCCCAGAACTCAAAGAATTAAAAGAAATAATAATGAGACTCTGCTTTAAGTTAAAACAGAGCTACCATTTACATTCAACCCTGTAAGCCCATTACTGGGTATATACCCAAAGGAATATAGATCATAATACCAAAATGAAACATGCCCTTGAATGTTCATCACAGTGCTGTTTACAATAGCAAAGACATGAAACCAACCTAGGTGCGCATTGATGGTGGATTGGATACAGAAATTGTGGCATATATACACCACGGAATAAAATGCCGCCATAAAAAAGAATGAAATCATGTCTTTGCAGCAACATGGATGGAGCCAGAGGCCATAATCATACATGAATTAACACAGGAATAGACAACCAAATATCTCATGTTCCCACTTATAAGTGGGAGCTAAACATTGTGCACACATGGACATAAACCTGAGAATAGACCCTGCAGACTACTAGAGGGAGGAAAAGGGATGTGATTTTAAAAACTACCTATTGGGTGCTATGCTCATTATTCGGGTGCAATATACCCATGTAACAAACCTGTTCATGTACTCCCTGTATCTAAAATAAAAGTTGAAATAAAAAAATACACAAACGAAAAAACCTAATTTATCCCTTAAGTATATATACCTACTACGTACCCACATTTTTTTAAAAAAAGAAAATGGTAAATAAAATCTTCCCACAAAAAACGCAGCCCCAGATGCTTCGTTAGTAATTTCTATCGAATATTTAAATAAGTAGTAGCAAGCCTACATAAACTTTTTCAAAATAGTCAAGAAGGAGGGGACACTTCTATACTCAATCTATGAATCCAACATTACACTGAGAACAAAGCTAGTCAAATAAATCTAGAGATTAAATGAACAAATATACAAAATTTCTTAATGACATATAATCAAACTAAACCCAGAATCAAATATAATCAATGATACAACATGACCAAGTAGATTTTTATAATGGGCAAACAATGAATAGACACTTTATAAAATAACATATACAAATGGCAAAAAAGGAACATGAAAAAATGTTTGACATCATTAATCATAGGGAAATGTTACAATGAGATGCCACTACACTCTCCTTTAGAATGACTATAGTCATAGAGACACTTAATGCTAGGTGTTGTCAATGAGGTAGACAATTTGACACCCTTATACACTGATGGTGAGAACATAAATTAGTGCAGTCACTTTGGAAAGCTGTTTGGCAATTTTGTTGTTCTTGTTAAGATTAAGTAAAGACTTACTATATAAATCGGGAATCCACTCCTACCTATATACCCAAGAGAACTGGAATTATATATTCACAAAAAGACAGATTTGTGAATTTTCATAGCTGTTTTATTCAAAATAGCTGAAATTGGAACCAATTCAAAAGGACATTAACTGGTGAATGGACAAATAAATATAGTTTATAGTGGAACTACTTTCTGCAATAAAAGAGACAATACATACTAAAAAATCATTAGGTTCAAAATATTATGCTAAGTGAAAGAAGCCAGATATAAAAACTTACATAATTTGGTAGTCAATGTATGTGAAATTTCTTTTTTCCTTTTTTCTTTCTTTTTTTTTTTTTTTTGAGACAAAGTTTCACTCTTGTCACCCAGGCTGGAGTGCAATGGCGTGATCTTGGCTCATTGCAACTTCCACCTCCCAGGTTCGAGCAATTCTCTTGCCTCAGCCTCCCAAGTAGCTGGGATTACAGGTGCCCGCCACCACACCCAGCTAAGTTTTGTACTTTTAGTAGAGATGGGGTTTCACCATGTTAAAGGCTGGTCTCTAACTCCTGATCTCAGGTGATCCACCCATTTTGGCCTCCCAAAGTGATGGAATTACAGGCATGAGCCACTGTGCCCTGCCAGTATGTGAAATTTCTAGACAAGGCAGAACTATAAAGACATGAAGCAGACCAGTGGGACTGGAGCACTTCCTGGGACTGAGGATGGGAGCAGCAATTGGCTACAATTTATTTTGAGGGAAGTTCTGGGAGCAATGGAAATGTACTAGAAATCTCTCTCGATCATTGTACAACTCCTTTTTATTAAATGGTACAGTTAAAATAGATTAATTTTATGTTAGTATGATTAAATAGATTAATTTTATGTTAGCTTATAGTTTATGTTAATATATTATGACTTAATAAAGATGTTAACAAAGGCAGAAAAAGATTTAAAAAGAACACTTCAAAAATAACATACATAAGGCAAATACCTAATTAGTATTCAATATAATTAGTCATTAGACTAAAGCAAATTAAAACCACATGGAGCAGTTTTTTCATTGTCCAAACATGAAAGCAACCAAGATATCCTTCAGTTGGTGAATGGATAAATAAACCACAGTACATCTGCACAATGGAATATTATTCAATGCTAAAAAGAAATGAGCTATTAAGCCATGAAAAGACATGAAAGAAACTTAAATGTATATTATTAAATGAAAGAGGCCAATCTGAAAAGGCTACATACTGTTCAATTCCAACTATATGACATACTGGAAAAGACAAAACTATGGCAACAGTAAGAATATCAGTGCTTACCAGAGGATGGGGGTGTGGGGGGGTGGTGCCTAGATGGAGCATCAAGGATTTTTAAAGCAGTGAAACTGTTCTGTCTGCTACTACAATGGTGGATATTTGTCATTATACATTTGTCAAACCCATCTAATGTACATCACCAGGAGTAAATCTAAATCCTAACATAAGCTAATGATTTTGGGTGATAATGATGTGTCAGTGGAGGCTCCTTGATTGTAATAAATGTATTACTCTCGTGTGGAATGTCAATGGTGAAGGAGGCTGTGCATGTGTTTGTGGGAGAGGGTACGTGGGAACTGGCTGTATTTTTTGCTCAAATTTGATGTGAATCTAAAACTGATCTAAAAAATAAAATCTATTACAAAAAACACAAGGTGCTACTACACACATGTCAGATTGTCTAAATAAAAAGTCTGACCATATGAACTGTTGATGCAGATGTAAAGGAATTAGAGCTCATATACTGTTGCTGGGAACGTCCAGTTTTAAAAACACTTTGGAAAACAGTTTGACAGTTTCCAAAATGTTAAACAAAAACCTACCACCTGACCCAGCCATTCCACTCTTGGATATTTACCTGGGAAATGAAAGCCTTTTCCATACAAAGACTTATACACAAGTGGTCACAGTACCTTTAATTTTAGTAGCCCAAAATGGAAACAACCCAAATGCCCATCATTGGTTGAATGTATAAACAAATTGTGGTATAGCCACACAATTAAATACTATTCAGCATTAGAGAATAACAAAATATTAATACACAAAACAACATGGATTGCACTGAATGGACACAGCAGGAATGTGTTATTGTGTAGTTCCATTTATATGAAATTCTAGAAAATACAAACTATTCTATAGTGACAGAAAGTGATTAATGGTTGCCTGAGATGGGGATGGCCATGGAGGGGTAGGAGAAAGGTATTGGAAAGAAACACTTTGCAGATGTTGGAAATGTTAATTATATTGAAGGTAGTAATTGTTTTATGATTTAACCATATATGAGGATTTATCAAATTGTATACTAAAATTAAGTGCAGGTCGTTGTATGTCAATAATCTTCAATAAAGCTGTCAAAAAGAGACTTAATTGATTGATCTATTTAAGAAATTTGTCCTGGTTGTCTTTAGTGTTAATAGCTATGTGATATTGACCTGCTAATGATTTTTAGAATAATTATTTGGTTCCATTTAGCACTTCAATTATTTGAGAAGATAATTGTGTAACTTCAGGTAAAGTTATGCAGAAATGTAGGAATGATGGATTCTGCCATTTATCCAGTGTTTTTAGGAATGCCCTCTAGTCAAAAAGCAAAAACTGTGTCGTGGAGGGTTAGTTGCTTTAGGGATTTTTGCAAGTAACAATATATTGAATTCATTGTTTTATTCAGTATTTTTCCAACATTAGGCCTCAATAAAAATATTTTTGGCACTTTTATTAATTTTTTGTGCTATCTACAGATGGGCTAATTTCTGTGGGGCTTATAACATGTAGAGGTCATCATGTTCAGAGAGAAATGGTATGATAATTTCATTCGAGAGAGAATCTGATAAAGCACAAGCTTAAGCTTTGTAGGCTCTTTTGACCCTCTTAATAATAATAGCTAACATTTAGTGAGCACTTAATATGCACAATATATTCTTATTAAATCTTCTCTACAACCTCTTGAGATTTGCACTATAAATATCTTCACTTTACAGATGAGGACACAGAAGTTCAAAGAAATTAAGCATCTTGCTCAAGAGAGAAGTAAGGAGCAAAATATCCCACCCAGGTGTGACTATGTACAGAACTGAGCTCTGTCTCTGTATATTTTATGTCTCCATCTTAATCACAGAAAATAAGTAATAGATATCAAGCTACAAATATTAAATTATTGGTTTAAAATCATAGACGTTTTATGTAATGATGCTCTCATCATATAATTGATTTTATTCAACCACTTATTTATTTCTTTATGCCTACTACAAGAAATGCATAATTTCATAGGTTTGTAATATCTGATTCATTTCACATGATTTTGGAGATAATAAACCTCTAGTCAAGGTCACCACAACCACCTATAGAATAACTTATCTCTTGGCTCCATTGCCTTCTCAGTTCTATGTCAGAGGAAAACTTTTATAATTTGAGGAAAAAGAATAAATGGCTGTGAACAGAATCAGCTACAATTTTTTTAAAGATAACAAGTGATAACCCTCAGAGGCCTATCACCTCTGTATCACAGGGGCAGTTTACTTCATATGCACCTGAGGACCTATTGTTCTATCTGCGTGCTTCTCTCTAACTTTCCCTCTTTTGTATTTCTATCTCTCATCAGGTGTGTGCATGTGTATGTGTGTTTCTTTCTTTTTTTCTTTCTGTTCTCTATTCCTCTGGGTCAGGTGTGAGACACAAATCTTTAAAATAGCTCTATTCAAGCCATTTTTCTGGCCACTAAAATTAAATTGAACCTCCCTGTCCCTTTCGCTCTGCTTCCCACATACTACCTAATTTACCACTGCCAGTGCCTCAGTGGGCTCCTGTCCACATGCTAGGGACATCTTACAGCTCTCCTTGTGCTACTGACCATCTCTGTGACCAGTCTGTCCCCTGTGAACTCAACGAGGCTTCACTTTATAGCCTCCCTCTACCTCACACACAGTACCACTGGTACTCTTGTTATCACTTCATTTTGTCCAATACAAACAAGATGTAATGGTAACTTACATATTTTCCTCCCTTGCTTTTCTTTTAATTTTTACTTTCTGTCTCTGTTACTTGTTCCTCTACCATTTTCTTATTTTCTTCCTCTCTTATTTCCTTTGATTATGATATATTATTAAAATATTCTAAGTTATTTAAATTTAAAATTATGTTCCCTATTCTTTTGTTTGTTTGTTCGTTTTGAGACAGAGTCTTGCTCTGTCGTCCGGACTAGAGTGCAGTGGCATGAGCTCGGCTCACTGCAACCTTCACCTTCTGGGTTCAAGCGATTCTTGTGCCTCAGCCTCCTGAGTTGCTGGGATTACAGGTGCCTACCACCGTACCTGGTTAATTTTTGTATATTTTGTAGAGATGGGGTTTCACCATGTTTCCCAGGATGGTCTCGAACTCCTGATCCACCAGCCTCAGTCTCCCAAAGTGCCGGGATTATAGGCGTTAGCCACTGTGCCTGGCCATCCTAGTCTTAATTTAAAATTGTGTGAATCTGAATTGTTGCTCAAATCTGGTATATATTCCTATTTTGTATTCAAAATGAGGCAACCCTGAAGTTTTGTGTTGCTTTCATCTCAAAATAATAAATAACCCCCTTAATTGGTTAATAGATTTATTTATGTAAATATGACACTTTATTTGTGTTGGACATAGGCCGTGAGTCATAAACTATTATATAATATATAATACCTGCACTTATTATTTATGAGAATCAAAATTTCTTTCAAGGGAACTATTACATATGTATACATGTGCCATGTTGGTGTGCTGCACCCATTAACTCATCATTTACACTAGGTATATCTCCTAATGCTATCCCTCCCCCCTTCCTGCACCCCACAATGGGCCCTGGTGTGTGATGTTCCCCACCCTGAGTCCAAGTGTTCTCATTCCCACCTATGAGTGAGAACATGTGGTGTTTGATTTTCTGTCCTTGTGATAGTTTGCTCAGAATGATGTTTTCCAGCTTCATCCATGTCCCTACAAAAGACATGAACTCATCAATTTTTATGGCTGCATAGTATTCCATGGTGTATATGTGCCACATTTTCTTAATCTAGTCTATCATTGATGGACATTTGGGTTGGCCCCAAGTCTTTGTTATTGTGAATAGTGCTGCAATTAACACACGTGTGCATGTGTCTTTACAGCAGCATGATTTATAATCCTTTGGGTATATACCCAGTAATGGGATAGCTGGGTCAAATGGTATTTCTAGTTCTAGATCCTTGAGGAATCACCACAGTGTCTTCCACAATGGTTGAACTAGTTTACAGTGGCACCAACAGCGTAAAAGTTTTCCTTTTTCTCCACATCCTTTCTAGCACCTGCTGTTTCCTGACTTTTTAATGATTGCCATTCTAACTGGTGTGAGATGCTATCTCACTGTGGTTTTGATTTGCATTTCTCTGATGGCCAGGGATCATGAGCAATTTTTCATGTGTTTCTTGGCTGCATAAATGTCTTCTTTTGAGAAGTGTCTGTTCATATCCTTTGCCCACTTGTTGATGGGGTTGTTTGATTTTTTCTTGTAAATTTGCTTTAAGTTCTTTGAAGATTCTGGATGTTAGCCCTTTGTCAGATGGGTAGATTGTAAAAATTTTCTCCCATTCTGTAGGTTGCCTGTCCACTCTGATGGTAGTTTATTTTGCTGTGCAGAAGCTCTTTAGTTTAATTAGATCCCATTTGTCTATTTTGGCTTTTGTTGCCATGGCTTTTGGTGTTTTAGTCATGAAGTCCTTGCCCATGCCTATGTCCTGAATGGTATTGCCTAGGTTTTCTTCTAGGGTTCTTACAGTTTTAGGTCTAACATTTAAGTCTTTAATCCATCTCGAATTAATTTTTGTATAAGGTGTAAGGAAGGGATCCAGTTTCAGCTTTCTACATATGGCTATCCAGTTTTCCCAGCACCATTTATTAAATAGGGAATCATTTCCCCATTTATTGTTTTTGTCAGATTTGTCAAAGATCAGACGGTTGTAGATGTGTGGTATTATTTCTGAGGGCTGTGTTCTGTTCCATTGGTCTATATCTTTGTTTTGGTATCAGTACCATGCTGTTTTGGTTACTGTAGCCTTGTAGTATAGTTTGAAGTCAAGGAACTATTTTGTTACAACTTATGATTCTGTAACATTCTGCAACCATTCTCTCTCTAAACATGGTGTAATTCTGAATTGTCAGAGGCACACCTTATTATGAGCACATCTAGTATGTGAAAAATGTATTTAAAAAAGAATTAAAGTAGTAATTTTTTTTTGTTGTTGTTGTTGTATTGTTTGAGTCAGGGTCTCACTCTGTTACCCAGGCTGCAGTGCAGTGGCACCATCTTGCCTCAAAGCAACGTCCATCTCCTGGGCTCAAGCAATCCTCTCACCTCAGCCTCCTGAGTAGCTAGGACCACAAACAGGTACCTCCATGCCCAGCTCTTTTTTTTATTCTTGTGTATTTTTAGAAGAGATGGGGTCTCACCATATTGCCCAGGCTGGTCTCAAACTCCTGAGTTCAAGCAATCCTCCTGCCTCAGCCCCCTAAGTGCTGGGATTACAGGCTTGAGCCACTGGGCCAAGCTAAGTAGTAATTCTTAAGCTAGAGATGGATGTCTGTATATCTGTGTGGATATGCATGCTTTCATATTATCTTGCTATGAGATACTGCATAAACCAAAGCATATAGAAATAGGCATAATATGGCAATTATGGCATAGATTATATAGCTTATTTTACAGATTATATGATGAAATATTTATAATTCTAAAGATGTGTCTGTTATAAATAAGTATTGCAACTAGAATTGTCTTCTTTTTAGCTTCAATGCCATCCAAACTTGCAAATCCACATTTTAGTTTTCCAATATTCATTTGAATCAATATAAATTTGTTAATTTTAGATCAGATGGAATAAAAAGCTGCAGCCTCTTTGAATTATTTCCTCAGAGGGTGTGAATTGGTGTTATCAGGTAGGCATAAAGTCAGCCTTGAAGAAAAGCTACCAGATCTATAATCTTCACTCCATGCCTCCATATTAGGCACCTTCATACAACACATTTAACTTCTCCTAGCCTTTATTTCCTCATATTTAGAAGGGGAGAGATGACAATTCAGTTGTAGAATAGTGGTCCTCAGACCTTGGTGGGCAGAAAAAAAAAATCCACTAAAAAGTAATGTAATAAATGGGGAAAAAAGTGTAGTTATTCCTGGTCTAGCCCTCAGAGATTTTATTTTATTTTTATTTTTTGACTCAGCAGTCCTTGTTGAAACATTTCAGGTGGCTCTGACAGAGATGAAACTTGGGCTTTGAAGAACACTTCACGCTCTTGTGAAGAGTTAATGAATAAAATCACTTACTGCATAGTGGATACTTGTAAAGGAATTATGACACCAAGTTTTAGACCATGTAATTTGTGGAAATACACTAAAATAGCTAATCAAAGGAATCCTAAAGGTATAATCCACAATACTTGCTATGGAGATTCCAAGGAAAAAGACATTTCACCATTTGAAATATAGAGTTACATGGAACAGGCACTAAATAATACATTTTTTAAATTAAAAAATCTTAATTTGGAAAGTACAGGATTCAAATTAGATCAATGTTATTCTAATAATGACAAGTCAGAAGCAACACAACAATGAGGACAGGAACAAAATTAAGGAATATTAAAAAATAGAGAAATTCAACTAACAACAGGAATATATATATTATATTATACTTATATTCTGTATTATTAAGATATATTATATATATATGTATACTTTTATTTTTTGAGACAGAGACTCTTTCGCCTAGGCTGGAGTGCAGTGGTGCGATCTCCGCTCACTGCAACCTCCATCCCGCAGGATCAAGTGATTCTTGTGCCTCAGCCTCCTCAGTAGCTGGGACTACAAGTGCACGCCACTTCACCCAGCTATTTATTTTTATTTTTATTTTTGGTAGAGACAAGATTTCACTATGTTGGCCAGGCTGATCTCAAACTCTTGACATCAAGTGATCCACCTGCCTTGGCCTCGCAAAGTGCTTGGATTATTGCCTCCACATCCAGTCAGAATATATGTTTTACATATATAAAACATATGTATATGTCTATAAAATTTTGGCTTTATTAAATGTAATCAAACAAATACAGCAAGAGCAATAATGGGAAAACATAGCAAAATTACCCTGCAAATTGGAAAGAATTATATACATATAGCTAAAGAGAAATTATGGAAAAATTATTTCAAGGGACAAAAATAATGTAAATTGTTAAGACAACATATGGAATACTATGCAGCCATAAAAAAGAATGAGTTCATGTCCTTGGCAGGGACATGGATGAAGCTGGAAACCATCATTCTCAGCAAACTAACACAAGAACAGAAAACCAAACGCTGCATGTTCTCACTCGTAAGTGGGAGCTGAACAATGAGAACACATAGAAACAGGGAGGGGACTATGACACACTGGGGCCTGTCGGGGGGTGGGGAGAGATAGCATTAGGAGAAATACCTAAGGTAGATGATGGGATGATAGGTGCAGCAAACCACTATGGCATGTGTATACCTGTGTAACAAAACTGCACGTTCTGCAAATGTATCCCAGAACTTAAAGTATAAAAAAAGTAAGACAACATAGTTAAAGTAACTATTTTGTTAAAGTTATGCATAACAATGCAAGTTGAGACAATTTTAATGACTGACTTTACACCTGCTAATCTAACACAATTCATTAACTGTTTTGCCAGACTATGTGGAAGTATGCATATGTTTAGATTTGTTAATGGTTTGTGAGTTTATTTGGTTATTCTGGAGACTAAACAGACAATATATAATAAAAATGATGAAATACTTTGAAAAAAAGGTATAGAAATGCTCTTTGGTCAATTATTTGAAAATACATACCAATAAAACATCCTAAAATATAAAAAGCTGGTCATAGGCATGCATAATATTGAAAAAAGAAACCCTTCTAGAGGTCTTCTGTGTAGGCAACATCATAGTAAAAGAAAAATGAGGCCGGGCGCGGTGGCTCATGCCTGTAATACCAGCACTTTGGGAGGCCGAGGTGGGTGGATCACAAGGTCAGGAGATCAAGACCATCCTGGCTAACACAGTGAAACCCCATCTCAACTAAAAATACAAAAAATTAGTCGGGCGTGGTGGTGGGCGCCTGTAGTCCCAGCTACTCGGGAGGCTGAGGCAGGAGAATGGCGTGAACCCGGGAGGCGGGGCCTGCAGTGAGCCGAGATCGCCCGACTGCACCCCAGCCTGTGCGACAGAGCGAGACTCCACCTCAAAAAAAAAAAAGAGAGAGAAATGAAGAAATTCAGTTGGTAGAATGCAATATAGCCATTAAATAAGTTAATATATTTTTAGAAAAAAATATTCTCTTGAAGCGGAACTGATATATTGATGTAACATATCCAAAAATTATAACTATTTAAGATCACTAGTTACGCGATTTATCCTTTTTCCACTATTAATATTTAATGTTTGGCAAATAATTTAAAGTACGCTGGAATTATTTTAAATTGTGTAGAATAATATGTAAGGTGTTTTAGAAAAATTAAACTCTTATTTGTACAACACCATTTTACAATTCCAACTGAATAATACTGATTAAGACTTAACTGTGTGATACCTGGCTTAGCGTTTTCTTCCTGAAATTAGAGCTAGATTTAGGGCTACAGGATTGATTGCTTCAGGTGATTTATTAATTTAGTAAAGCAATTAGCTTGTTGATTGTTTTCATTGAATCAATTAATTGTTGGAAAAAATAACCAAATTCATTTAATTGTTTGCTGACATAGCCCTAATCATCTTAACTTTCTTTCTTTGTTTTCCAAGTGAGAAATTGGATCTCAGCCACAGAAATCGTGTGAGGATATAGCAACAGGAAAAGGAAAGGTACTTTTAGCTCAGCTGATATTGTCTGTGGTTAGCTCCTGAGCTGTAATGAATTAAAAAATAATAATTATAAACACTTAACAATGTTCATCACATTTCCGCTATGACAAAAACGTGACACTTCACTCTTAGCTAAAAAAGACAGCACAATTTCAGGTATAAGAGTAACCAAATCTCAGAAAGTGTTTCAATTGCTACATATTGTGAATACCAGAGTCTCTAATTATTCCATTTGCAATATGTAAAGTTGCTTTGTTCATGATAGCAAATAACAGTTTGGCAAGAACAATCCAGTTATTGGTATCTCTGAGTGAAAAATTAGTTTTCTATACACTTTACAAAAATGTCTGCCTGAATTAAAGAAATATTTCTAGAACAAAATCTCCTACAAGGCTATCAATGGATGAAGCTCTCCTACTATATTTGTAACATTATTGTTCTCAATATTAAAATATGTGAGAGAGAAACAGAAGTTACCAAAACAACAGAAAACATCTATATCTCTATATTTCTATTTCTCTCTATAAATTCTGTCTTGTAAGGGTGATGTGATTTTTCAGATGGCATTAATTCTATTAGCATTGGTTGGGTTGTGATGCAAAAATTTGGGAAACGTTTATGACTCCCATAGTGTAGACCCAAAATTATCAGTGGTGAGTAATACATTCAAGAATATCACTGATGCTAAGGTACAGATTGCTCATGTTTTCCTCTTCAGTTCTCAAAAGAGAACATTTTAAGCTTCAGAAGCATGAATGAAGCAGGCATGAGAGTTGGAAGTCTTTTGTATTACTAGTTAACATAATTATTCCTTTGTACAGTGCAGGATTTGGGAAGAAAAACCTTAATAAGAAGTTTTTGTCTAAACCATTAAAATAGTTATCATCAGTTCTCAGTGACAATTGTTATATTTAAGAATCCAAACACACAGACAAAATTGGTGCCTGCCTTGTTATCCCAAAAATAATTGAGGTCTTCTCCTGATAGGATACACTTCCTATATCCTCATAAACTTTATGGGTTTTGGGTCAAAGCTGAAATCAATAATAAAAAACCCATGTAGTTCAACTATTGTTGCTAGAAAAGAGAATATGAAAATATTTAATCTTGACTTGGTTGATAATGTCTAGTGTGTAAAAAGAAAATCATAGGTGAGTGGGTGGGGCAATCACTGAAGTCCTTTCATATTATTCATATTATTGACCTCATGCTTTTTGAAGAAGGGACTGGATCCCAATTTCAATACCAAATGAACTACACTGAGCTGAGATAGGGATGACGGGAGGTAGGCCAATGTTAGCTCCATTTGAAAATGAAGTATATGTTTGGAATTTCAAGTGTGCCTTCTTTAAGTGTTTCTCAAAAATTGTAACTGGAATTTATTGCAGATAATACCCATGTGATAATTTTGTTATTAGTTCACATAAGTAGACTACAAAAAGCTGTTAATATTGTTTTTAATGGCATGCATTTTATTTACATTTGAAAAACCATTCCACATACATGGTGCAAATGTTTTGGTATGCATATAGAATTTGAAGCCTCTTACTCTAACCCTGGTGTTCGCATGTTGAAAATTCCTCCTGCATATCTTTAGTAAGGAAGAATTTTGCAAAATAATGCTAATTTGAAGTGTCCATTCATCACAAGTTTTTCTCCAAAGAGAATTTTAAAGACTGCTTTGTTAAGCATGAATATAACATTCAAATTAAAAGATTTTATTAAATAATGAACAGTTGATGATATTCAAATGAGGAGATCATATTGGAGAGGAGTATGGTGCCCTGCATTATGAATAGGTGGGAGAATGGGAGTCCAGAATATAACTAAAAAGTGAGAATGTAAAAACTAGGAAGGCTTTAGCTATTATCACAGCATGAGGGCTAGGAAAGCTTATGGTTTTGAAGCACAAAAGTAAAATTTTGGAAGGAAGGCCTAAGGTAAAAATTTTGAAGTGTACCTGTGTATATAATCTTGTAAATTCTCTATTCATGTCCCTCTGAAGTCTTTGGTGTATTGCTTATAGATTCTTTGGGTAGAAGGGAATTCTATAATATAAATGATCCAGTTTGGCAAGAGCAAAAAAAAAAAAGGCTTTCCCTAGAAACATGTCATCTAGGAATGACACCAGATATGACCGAGTGGAGGCTTTTCATATTCTTCTCTTTTACTGCTTAGTTCTGAGAGTGAATACCGTGATTGATATTCACAGAGAGCACTGTACACTGTAATTGATAACCTTCATGAATCTTTTTGCTTTTTGCTCTTTTGGGGATGGGTCAAATGAGAACAAACATTTCAAAGCCTTAAAGATTTCAAATAAAAGTAAAGGGCTTTCTTTCTTGAAGCGGGTCCCATGGAAATTCAGTATTTTTAGGCTAGATAGGATAAATAAAATAACAATCTAACATGATCAAGATTTATAAGTTTTAATTTAAGGTAAATGCCTCTGTTGTAATATGTAATAATGCAAGGTAATTATATCTAATATGAATAAAATATACAAGCATATAGGCATAAATCATTATTTAAACAAGAGTACCTCATTTTGCAGACATACTTGATCATGGGTGAATATGCAAGTTTCCTGTTCTAATCTCATTTTTTAGGAGAAAAATATGTTATTCACAAAGTTTTTTATTTGGAAAACAGAATGATTTTTGATAGATGTAGTCCTACATTAGATTGTGTTTATGAAATTTATTCAAGAGATGATTTTTTTAAACACATTGTCAAGTAGCACTGTGAAGAGCAAGAACCAGTCTTGTATTTACCAGGAACATTTCATCTCACCAGAAATGCAGATTGATATTGGAACCAAACATAAAGAGGCTCTTAGACAGAGAGCCATTGATCAGTATAGTGCTGTGGGAATCGAAAGAGGCCCTAAAGTCTTGTTGAAATAATCCTAATAAATGAAACTCATTTGGGAAATAGTAAAATGGTTTTCTCTTTCATAAAGCACTATTGCCTCTTGGCCAGTGTTTCACAAGGAATGGTGTGTATCAGGAATACTTAGGAGAGCTTTAAATATAGTTGTTCAATTTCTATTCCGTAAAAGCTGATTCAAAAGGTCTAGGGTAACCAGGCAGGTGGTGGGCAGAATGTATAAGACACTACTAGAGGCTTCTAAGATGATGGCCATGCCATTTCTCCTCCAAATTAGGAACTTTGATTGCTCTGGGCCTCAATCAGTAGTTCTTGGAGAGAATGGGCTAGCTGGCTGATTCATCATTCAAAACTAAAGGTAGTAACAGTTAAAATAAAGTGTCAGAATGTTTTTCGCTTTTGAGAGAAGTATCCACAAAATATTAATATTGACTTAGGATACTTTTTAAAGTAAAGAATCTCAGAGATTATGCTTTGAGGCCTTAAATTATAAGGTGCTTTCCCCAATCTCTACCCTATTTCTTTATAAAGTTGGTTGCATTAAATGTCTGACACACTAAAAACTACAAGTTTTCCAGAATTTTTGTTTGAATTTTTTCCAAGAAATTATAAAGACAGCAAGATAGAGACAACTTGTTTCACTAAAACCAGTTTTTTAAACATATATTAACATATGTAATAAGTAATAACATAGGTAAAATATAGTTATAACATGTGTAACAAATTTTTACAAATGTTCTCTTAACTTCCAGAATGTCTTGCACCCAAAAGCAAAAGAGGTGCCACCTGGTACAAATCACAAGACTTGTAATCCTCAGCCATACTATTATTGGTGCTCCATTGAGTAACCTGATCTCAATATGTAGTAATTACTGTCTTTTCATAGAAGAGGCAATGGGCTGTACAAAAAAGGACATATAACACAGAAAAAAAAGGTCAAGTTCTTAATCTCATCCATGTGTTTCTTCTTTATGAGTCTCAAAACTGTGTCTCGAAAACCTTCAGCTCTACGTTAGTCATTTATAAAGTGTATTAAAATATATGCTTCACCTATTGGTGAAATTATGATGTGTTCCAAAAAATAATGGATTTAAGTAGAATACATATAACTTTTATGTTCATGAAAACACTAACACCAATTATGATAAAATAAAACTATGTGACTTATATTGTTTTTAATTTTTTTAAATTTTATTTTAGGTTTGGGGGTATGCGTGTAGGTTTGTTACCTATGTAAGCCCCTCTCCCGCCTACCACCTTCCCTGCTCTTGTAGACTCTAGTGCCTGTTGTTTTCTTCTTTTTGTTCATACTTTCTTATCATTTAGATTCCACTTATAAGTGAGAACATGCCGTGTTTGGTTTTCAGTCTCTGCATTAGTTTGCTAAGGATAATAGCCTCCAGCTCCATCCATGTTCCCACAAAATACATGATCTCATTCTTTTTTTAAGGCTGCATAGTATTCCATGATGTATATGTAGCATGTTTTGTTTATCCAATCTGTCATTGATGGGCATTTAGAGTTATTCCCTAAATTTTAGGGAAAATAAATAATAAAGACACATGCACACATATGTTCATTTCAGCACTATTCACAACAGCAAATCTTTGATTGACTCTCTGTCAATAGCAAATCTTTGGTTTGCCATTGTGAATAGTGCTGCAATGAACATTGTGTGCATGTGTGTTTATGGTAGAATGATTTATATTCCTTTGGGTATATACCCAGTAATGGCATTGCTGGGTCAAATGGTATTTCTGGTTCTAGATCATTGAGGAATCATCACACTGTCTTCCACAATGGTCAAACTAATTTACACTCCCACCAGCAGTGTAAAAGTGTTCCTATCTCTCTGCAGCCTTGCCAGCATCTGTTACTTTTTTGACTTTTTATTAATAGCCGTTCTGACCGGCAGGAGATTTATCTCATTGTGGTTTTGGTCTGCATTTCTCTAATGGTCAGTGATACCAAGCTTTCTTCATGTTCTTTTTGGCCACAGGTATATCTTCTTTTGAGAAGTGTCTGTTCACGTCCTTTCCTCACTTTTTAATGGGATTATTTTGTAAACTATAAAAATTAAGTTGTTTTACATCCTTATTCTTTATATTTAAAACATGATTAATATTTCTATAATTCTTTTCCATAAAAAGGAAAACATAAATTCTCACTCTACATAGTTAATCAAATTCCCATTCCCTGCTTCCGTAGCATTTTATCTATCCTAAAGAACCAATCTACAGGCTGTTTCCTCACCCAATAGCACTACTAGGAATTCTTATATTTGTGTATGGCTTCATTCACCATGCAACAATCATTGTTGCATCGATTTTCTGTAGTAATCTATTAACTGGTTGCAGTCTATGTTTTCAGTTCATTTTGCATAAAAAGAAACTGAGGTTCAGAAAGGTTAGGTGAGCCAATGGCTAGTAATAAAAAATGATGTCAGTAGATGTTTACTGAATCATATCGGATGTTTTTTCCCCAAACCTTATTTGAAGCAAATTTTTTTGTTTGTTTGTTTGTTTTTTATTGTGGCACTGAGAGTGTCCCCGGATTTACGTTTATCATTTCAGATATCAGATTCACTGAAACTTCTAAAAGTTTCACAATGTTATTAATTATTATAACATAATATAGAAGAGCTTTATGTTCATAAGATTTACAAAGTGTTTTTTTTTTGTTTTCCAAAATGTTTTTATGAGCATATTAGTTTGTCTTCATCATCAAGTAAAGTAAGCTCAAATTATACTAATGCCAAATCACTTAAGAAACATTCCTCCATTTACTCTAGGTTTTTGTGTGTCATATATAATTTGCTTTTTGAAATATATGATAGAATTTCACTTAGAAAAACTTAGTACCTCTGTGTAATATTAAAAGCCTTTTCTAACTCTCTGTCATAAATAATGACTTTTTTTAGTGAGCTAACTTGGCCCAACAAACAATGCCCAATTGCCACAGTGGGTTTGGCTTCACTCTGTTGAGCACTCATGCATTAATATATAACATTTTTAGTTCCCCACAATTCATATGTTGAAGTCTTAACTTCCAATGTGACTGTATTTGGAGACAGGGCCTTTAAGAAGGTAATTACAGTTAAATAGGGTCATAAGAGTGGGGCACTAATCCAATAGTATTGGTGTTCTTATAAAAAGAGGAAGAGATACCAGAGAACCCTCCCTCTCCATGTATATATAGACAAATGGCTGTATGAAGACACAGCAAGAAGGTGGTGGCTGTCTGCAAACCCAGGAAGACCGGCCTCAGGAGAAACTAACCTTGCCAGCACCTTGATCTTGCACTTCCAGTTTCCAGAAATGTGAGAAAATTGATTTCTGTTGTTTAAGCTTCCCAGTCTGTGACAGTCTGTGATGACAACCTAACCATGGTAATACAGATTAATGTAATTTTCTTTTTCAGAAAAATCACGCACTACTAGAAATTAGAGATCAGTTGTTGAACGGGAATTTATAGTTGGCCTGAAATAAAGTAATAGTGTCTAGTTATTACAATTGACGGGGCTCAATAATTGATGGTATGATGGTGTAAGGGAGTGGGAGCTGTGAATTTGTCAGAATATTTTTGTATGAGGCAAAGAGAAAAAAAAGAGAATTAATGAGAATGTGTGTGTGGAGGAGACATATGAATTCAAGTTGGAAGATGTATCAGTCTCTTAGGGCTACTATACCCCAAACTGAGTGGCTTAAGCAAATGAAAAGTATTGTCTCACAGTTATGTTGGTGAAAAGCTTGAGATTCAAGTACTAGGAAGGTGTGCTTCTTCTGAGGGCTATGAGGAAGAATCTGTTCCACAGCTCTCCCTTTGTTTCTAGTGGTTTACTTGCAATCTTTGGCATTCCTTACTATATAGAAGTAATATCCTAATCTCTGCCTTCATTTTTACATAACATTTTCATATTTTCTTCCTGTGTGTCTCTTTACATATGTCCTCTTTTTATATTGACACTAGTCATAGTGAATTAGAAGCCTGCTCCAGTAGCTGTCATCTTAAGTATAACATCTGCAACATCCCTATTCCCAAATAAGGTCACATTTCGAGGTACTTGGTGTTAGAATCTCGATGTGTGAATTTCGACAGGACACAATTCAACCCTTAACAATAGAACATGGGCATCAGTACCTTTTTTGCTGAAATGTTCTTTCAGTTATCCAGATTTGCACCTCTGCAAACCTTTTGTGTACCTTTGTGATCAACATTCATGCTATGACATTACTGATTTCTCTTCTACTATAGGCATATTTTATACTTGGTAGTGTATTTTGCTTTATACACTTCAATTTTCTCTGCAGAAGTGTGCATAACTCTTTAAATTACTCAATCTAATAATCGCTTCCCCTACAAAACTTTAAAATAGATGGTGGTAGCTCTATGTGATGAAAGTATATATTCCCCTCACTGTTCACTCAGTGTTTATAATGACCCTTCGTTCACCTTTTGAACTGCCCTTTTTTATAATCACTGGAGAATAGGCATGTGTTTCATCATCAAGAGAGTTCAGCAAAAAAAAGAAGCCAGTGGGTGGGACTCTTACAGGATCTGGCTGGTGAAGTACAAACTAATTTCCTTCACTTTTTCTGAGCACTGTCAATTTTTTATTAACTTTTAGTATAAATTTATTTTTTACTATAAAGTTATTAAAACTTTACTTCACAGGGAAAATGTAAAATATATAAAACAAATAATTCAGTTACTTATAATCTCTAAGATATACACTAAGATGAACATATTTAATATTTTTATTTCCAGCTTTCTTCCAGTGCTCCTCCTTCTTCTTTCTTCTCCTCCCCTTTCTTCTTATTATACATTTTCCTCATAACTAGCATCAAACTATTTCTAGCTTTGTTTTCCCATATATTATTCATTGTGAGCGTTTCCTGATAGCAAGTTAAATTATTGAAATTTAGGTTTGGCTGAGTGTAGCAATAGCAAAAACAAAAGCAAAACAAAATAAAAACTATCAAAATTAAAATGTTTTTCTAAGGAAAAAAAAAGTTAGTTTACAAGCCACATTGCGTGCTTCCTAGTGTCAGGAATCAGGCTCCTTCTATCTTGTTCTCCACAGGAAATTTCCATTGCCAAGCTCATGCCATAGTCTTAGATGGCTATTGAATCTCTAACTAGCGTATCTAGCTCTAAGTAGTATATGTTAATATAAGAGTTGCCCTCTTCAGACTGGCAAAATTTCACTTTCCCACCTCTATTCAGAGGTGAACACCCGTGCTCACTTTCCTACATGCTGACTCTATGTCAAAACTTTGTTAACACTTGTCTTGCAGCACGATACCATCTTAGATTGAAAATCAGTAATACAACTGTAGAAAGTTTCTTCCATTAGTAAGTTTATGCTTCCATTATAAATTTAGCCTGTTAACTGTGAAATAAATATTTTTTTAAATCCTCTTATACTTAGGATATATACTCTTTAAGTATTAGAATTTGGGCAACATAACCTGCATCCATTTGAAAATTTATTTTTCACTGAAATATGAAGGGCAGTTTTATAAAGCACACCTTTTTAAAGGACACGAGTGAAGTACTTAACTTTTATTAAAGCAGTGGGCCTTTCAATTAGTTTGATAAAAAGGCTGTCAAAATTTAACTTTCTCAGTGTTGAAAGAATAATACTACTAAGGTAGAGAATTTAGCGATTGTTGAAATGACTAAAGCCTCTAGCTACTTTACTTCCTAAGGAAAAAATAGTATCTCAAACTAACCATTTCACTCACTGTAAACAATATGTATCCAGTCACATAATTGGTACCTACGAGCAATGTGGGAGAATGCATGATGAATTGACATCCAACAAAATTGCTTTAAAAGTGGATATTATGCCTTTAAATATTTTTCTTGCAAGCCCATTTCTAGCACTAATCCATGTGATAAAAAATTAAACACTGAAATAGCACATTACTACTGTTTTTCTGCCTTATTAGACAAGATAAATTGTGTAATCTTCTTTCATAGCACAAAGTGAGTAGAGAGTCATTTAATTACCTGTGAATCAAAGCAATTTAGGCGACTCTTTCCGATCATTATTACAGAGATTCAAGAAACCAAAATGCTTAATAATCAATAACAATGTCAACCACAAAACAAAGTTAAGCCCTTGCAATTTTCATGGCATAGTAGTGTTCACTGTTTGGCCAAGTAGGATTCCATTGACTGCAGAAGTCCTCCGCAAGACTCTCTCCTCTGACACAGTTCCTTACTCCCTTGGGTAGGGTTTGATCCTATTTCTACTCTTGCACTTATCACTGCTTAGTTGTTTTTTTTTTCTCTATATGTAGTCCATTTTAGTTGGCAAACATTAATAACACAAGTGCGATTTATTGATATATGCATATTCCTAATACCTAGAAGTATATCTGCCATATTCTGGGCAGCAAAATATATTTATTTGAAAAATAAGTTTTAAAAACATTTACACTTTCCTCTACAAACCTACTTGCAGTGAATGTACTAGTTATGGGGATTTCCTTATGACTGGGATTCTAAGGACAAGCCTATTAACTTCTTTAGATAGTATGTGCATTATGTTGCATGTATTCTATTTGTGATAAGTAATAACAAATTCTTCTCCCAAAACAGCAACAAACACAAAATCCACATGTCAACAGTAAAAGTCCTGTTGAAAATAGAAATGTTGAGAAAAAGGTTTTTATTGTTTTAACAGTCACAGAACATTTTAACTTACTGAAGCATTCAGTGGTCCTGTACTTGAAACATAGTCTTATCATGCTTAATCAATTATTCTTGTTTATAAAAAAAATTCATTCAGAGCCACCTTGTTGTGCAAAATATCATTTTGGGAAATGCTACCTTAGTTGTATTCTAATGTATGTAGCAATTGGCTCTTTTCTGTTTATTCTTCCAAACATTTATCAACAACCAACACTGTGTTAGGCTATGCAAATAAATAATATCTCTTTACCTTCAGTTACATAACATGATAGCACATTTGAAACAAAGATGAGAAAATGAGATAGAGAAATGCATGAGTGCTACATAGGCTTCAGCACACTTGATCATTTGAATACGCACTATCCTTGAAGTGCAGTATCTTATCCTTGTGTGCTGAATTCATATTCTGACTTAAAAATCAATTATTTATTAAACTATAATTCAGTCATTTTTATTAAAGTCTATTTCTTAATTATTTGGAGACACTCTAATTTGGTAATTCTAAAACTCTTAGAGCAGTGGTCCCCAACCTTTTTGGCAACAGGGACCAGTTTCGTGGAAGACAATTTTTCCATGGATCCAGAGTGAGAGGGGATGGTTGTGGGATGATTCAAGTGCATTACGTTTATTGCACACTTTATTATTATTATATTATAATATATAATCAAATAATTATACAACTCGCCATAAAATAGAATCAGTGGGAGCCCTGAGTCTGTTTTCCTGCAACTAGATAGTCCCATCTGGGGGTGATGGGAGACAGTAACAGATCATCAGGCATTAGACTATCATAAAAAATGCAGCAACCTAGATCCCTAGCATGCGTAGTTCACAATAGGGTCCACGCTCCTATGAGAATCTAATGGTGCCACTGATCTGACAGAAGGGGGAGCTCAGGAGGTAGTGTGAGTGATTGGGAGCAGCTGCAAATACAGATGAAGCTTCACTCCCTGGCCTACTGCTCACCTGCTGTTATGTGGCCCAGTTCCTAATGGACATGCACCTGTCTGGTCTGTGGCTTGGAGGTTGGGACCCCTGTGTTAGAAGATGTGTAGAATTTTAGAGAATATACAACCCTTAAAAATCTACTCACATGTATAAATATCCTACTGGGTTGCAAACTTCAGGTTAAAAATTTTTATTTAAGGGATACATTAATATCTACATTTTTCATAGAAGAAAATAAAGTTCAGAAAGGCCAAATAATTTTTCCATGGAAATCAGCTAAGTAGAAGGGTAGAATTCAAAGCCAAGTTGGCTAAGCCTTGGTTCAATATTTATTCCCCCAGACCAGTGGTGCCTCTTCCCTATCATGCTCCTGAGATGGTTTAATTTTTCTCTATTTTTGTTAGAAGACTTTTTCATAGTGCTGTCTTATGTTAATAAGAAATAAATAAGCAACAATGCCTGAGGGATTCAATGTCTTTAGTATTCATTGATTTGAGTTGTGTTTTCATTGATGAGGACATCCTTTTGTTTTTCTGGAGTATTTTTTGAATAATAATTTAATCCATACCTTTTGACTCTTAGTTAATGATTTAAATTGAATAGATTCACAGATTATTATCAATATGTTAGCATTGGCTAATATAATTTTCCAGTTCTGCCGCTGCTCTCAACACATCACTTCTGTCCTCTGAACAGAATCAGGCAATTATCTAAAGACTTATTTTCTCCAGCTGCCCTGAACTAAGATCTCCAAAGATGAACAATTAAAATTAGATGGTCTACTGATCTCACGATGATTTTTATTTTCACCTCTTTACTATTTATATGGGATGGTAGAACTAGACTAAAGATAATTCGTGTTATGAGATCAGTATAATGAGTCTTTTAGAAAGCATGTAGATTAATGTTGCATTTTACATTGCTATATGAAAAAGGCCACAGGATGTACAATGAAATCCCAGTTCTACCCCTACAAAATACCTGTGCTTGAAAACATGTTTAGCTTGCCTAACGCTGTTTTTAAAATCTGTACAAGAAAGATAACAATGCCTATTTCAAAGAGTTTTATTAAGCATGGAAATAAATGCAATAATGATTTTTGTCTTTATATGTAAGTACTGTAGTTGGCATTTAAAGATGCTAAATAAAGTGCAGTTCCAATAAATATATTAGAAAGTTTTTTCTCCCAAAGATCTTTGATAAAAGATTATTATATATTTAAAAGAGAAAAACTTCATCCAAAGATTCTGTATAGGTTTGTTTGCTAAATCTTCTGAGAACTCACCACATCCTCATAGTGAAAGCATGTTTACATTGTCCTCCACAACTGCTAAGGAGCAGTTACTGGTGTTTTTATACAAGTATGGGCTCAAAAAGAGTGGTTCCTATTTTGGTTTAATTTATAAACCAGTTGATACATAAGTAGTTTCTTGGGGGAAAATATATTACTTACACATTTTCTATGTAGTAAACATGTATATGTATATGTGTGGGTGTGTATCTAACTACTTTGTTGGAGTGATTCCTATGGTTTGGAGCTGCAGGGCCCAAGTTGATGCAAAAGTCTACATTTTTGAGTAAAGTCCCCATGACTAGAGTAAATTTCTCCAGTATTTGAGAGTTCTTCATTTCCTAAAGCTGTACAAACATCAGATATCAAGTAAGGATCAATAATGTAATTTATAATTAAATTGCTTTCTCAGCTATTAATGTTAACTGTATCATCTTCATATAGCCTTATAACTCATTTGTTCTATTCCATTTTCCTCTGTTCCTTTTATTTTCACTTCCCTTCTAATGTTAATCTCTTTGTACTGATTTCTGAAGAGTTCATTTATGATTAAAGATATTAACATTTTGTCTAGAATTGCAAATATATTTTTTCTCATTCATTTTACTGTGGTGTTTTACTTTTTAGTTATACAGAAGTTGTATATTGAAATATAATCTTGTTCTGTTTAAAACAAAACAACAAAAACACATACATACACATTTTTTCACTATAAGGAGAAAGTCTAACTTATGTTGAGTTATATTTTGCTAATGTTTTTGTTTTCTTAGAGAAGCTGATAATTTATTTGTGTTTGCTTTGAGGTTAGAGTTAGCCCACATTGCTGATAACATAGTCAATGGACATTTTAAAATTCACAAATACGTTTAAGCTGTGTCTAGAGGTGATTTGAAATATATATTACATTTTGAAATAGTTTATTTTGTCCAGAATTCCAAAGTGTTACAAACTCTCATTTCCAGTAATCTACTCTAAAGACTTGATATAAAATAGGAAAAAAATACAAAAGTTATTCATATACCAATTAATTCCTTTATACAAGATTTAAGTACCTGCCACATTCTAGACCTAAGTCTAAATTCTGGGATGCAATGATAATTGTGAAACCTTTATTCACTTTGAACCTAAGTCAGGAACACAGGCATGCTTCTCACTCTACTTCTTCCTTACGGAATAACAAAACAACTTCATAGTTGAGAAACAAGCTACCTATAGTATGGCTTGCCCCAGTCATGAAACTCTTCCTTAGGTTCCAGAATATTCTCTCACTCTCCACCTAATTACAAACTCTTGAAACCATGAGGGCAAAAAATCTAAATTAATATAAAAACCTTTTTTTGGCTCCTTGTGCATCTATTTTGTTTTTGACAATAAAACCCAATTTTCTTTTGTGGAATCACGAAGTAACCTTTAACTATAATCAGGTTGGAATATTAATCAAGGTGTGGTGCTTAGGCAAGAAGCTACAAGGGACCCAGTCTAGGCAGACTGATTGTCCTTTCTCCCTGGAATCTAGATTGTGAGCAGAGAAAGCTAAATCAGAAAATGTTTGGAACTCACCTACTTAAGAAATTATGCTATGATGAAATTGTCTATTCGTTTTGCTTCATTTTGTTTAACCTAGACCTGTGGTGGCTATGATTATTGATTTTTACAGAAGTCAGTTTTCTAGACTTTGTGAGTTCTCTTCCTAAATCCTTCCATTGATTCATTTCTGTTTTGTATTACTCAGAGTTGATTACTGTTGCTTGAAAACAAATAATTTCATTGAATATTTTTTATTTCCAGATTTGCTGTCTATTCTTGCACTCTCATTTATTCTTCAGAGATGCATTTTTATTTTTCTTGATGCCTTATGAATAAACCATCACTGTTACACCCAAACAGATTTAACTTGATATCTCTTTCAGAATTTCTGGCCCAGAGTTCCTTCTTAGTCAGTTCTATGAGCTTCACCTCCTGGCAACAAATACCAAGTCTATACCCAAGTCAGGGAAATCAGTGCTTTGTTCAAAGTCTGGTATTAAATGTATACGAAAAATTTATAAGAGGATATAAGAACAAGATGGCAGAATAAAAATCTCCACTGATCATCCTTCCGAGCCCCCTGCAAGACCACCAAGTTAATGACTATCTACACAGAAAAAAAAAAAAAAAAAAAAAAAAAAAAAACTTTGTAAGAATAAAAAATCACGGAGCACTCACAGTACCTGGCTTCAACTTTATATTGCTGAAAGAGGCACTGAAGAGAACAGTTCTGAATCACCTATGACACCTTCAGGTCATGTTTTCTTGGATGGTGTTAATGCCACTCCCAGCAGCAATGGCATGGTGCTGAAAGCATCTCTGGGTACTCCGGGAAGCAGAACACAGCAATTGTAAGGCATTGAACTCAGTGCTACCCTGTTAGAGCAGAAAGGAAAATCTCAGCTGATGCCTGCCTATGGAAGGAGCATTAAACCAGGCCTATCCAAAAGGGGATTGCCTATCCCAGTGGTTTGAACTTGAGTGCCTGAAAACCTTGCCAGAGAGGGCTAAAGCACTCTGTGTCTCCAAGTAACTTAAAAGACAATCTAAGCCACAGGTACTGCAAATTTTAGGTGAGTCCTAGTTCTAAACTAGACTCAGAGACAGTGGATACATGGCAGGACATGTGACATACTGAAACAACAGCTGGAGGAGACCAGGGAGTGCTGGCATCACCCCTCCCCTAACCCCAAGCTGTACACCTCCAGGATCTGAAAGATATCCTTTCACTTGAGGAGAGGACAGGGAAGAATGTGAAGACTTTGTCTTGCATCTTGGATACCAGCTCAGCCACAGAGGACAGAGCACCTGGTCAGAGTAGTGGAACCCCCATTTCAGGCCCTGGCTCCAAGATAATATTTCTATCCACACCCTGGGCCAGAAGGGAACCTGGTACTTTGAAGGAAAGGACCCAGTGCTGGCAGCATTCATCTGCTCACTGAAGAGCCCTTGGTTCCTGAATAACCAGCAGAGATACCCATGTACTACACTGAGGGCCTTAGGTGAGTCCCTGAGACTTGCTGGCTTCAGGTGATACTCAGCACATTAATGGCTATGGTGGCTATGGAAGAAAACTCCTTTTGCTTGAGAAAAGCAGAAGGAAAAGTAAAGGGGACTTTGTCTTGCACCTTAGTTATCAGCACAGCCATAGGGAGTTAGAGTACCAAGCAGGCTCTTGGTGTTCCTAATTCCAAGACTTGACTCTTGGACAGCATGACGGGACTTTTCCCTGGGCCAGAGGAGAGTCCACTGCTCTGAAGAGTGAGCCTCGGATCAGGCAGCATTCACAAATTGACTTAAGAGACCTTGGACCTTAAGGAGCATCAACTGGGAGTCTGGCAGTATTCCTAGAAGCCTGGGTGGCAGTGGCTATGGTATGAGATTCTTCTGTCTTTTAAAAGGGGAAGGAAGAGTGGGAAGGACTGCATCTCGTAGTTTGGGTACCCGCTCAGCTGTGATACAATAGAACACCAGGTAGACTTCCAAGGTATTTGACACTAGTCCCTGATTCCTGAACAGAATCTCTGGACCCCACTTGGGGACTTCACCAACGTGAAGGGAAGGACACAGCCCTGGCTGGCTTTGCCAGCTGCTGCTTGTAGAGCTCCAGGGACTTGAGTGAACATAAGAAGTAGCCAGCGAGTGGTTACAGCAGGACTTGGGTGAGACCTAGTGCTGAGCTTCCTTCAGGTCTGACTCAGTGCAGTCATAGTAGTGGTGACCACAGGGGTGCATGTGTCAATCCACCCCCAGCTTTAGGTGGCTCAGAACAGGAGAGAGAGAGAATCTGTATGTTTGGGAGAAAGCGAGGGAAGAGAACAAGAGTCTCTATCTGGTAATCCAGAGAAGTCTCCTGGATCTGGTCAAAGATCATCAAGGTGCTCACTCTATGAGTCTATAAGAAGCACAGAGTTACTGGGTTTGGGGTGCCCCCTAAAGCAGATATAGTTTATATCACAACACCCAATTCCTTTCAAATATCTGGAAAGCCTTCCCGAGGATGGCTACAAATAAGCCAGATGATGAAGAATACAATAAATACCTGACTCTTCAATGTCCAAACACCAAAGAACATCTACTAGCATTAACACCATCCAAGAAAACATTATGTCACCAGATGAACTAAATAAGGCACCAGGGACCAATCCTGAAAAAACAGAGATATTTGACTTTTCAGACAGAAAATTCAAAATAGCTGTGTTGAAGAAACTCAAATAAATTCAAAATAATACAAAGAAAGAATTCAGAATTATATTAGATCAATTTAGCAAAGAGATTAAAATATTAAGAGAAATCAAGCAGAAATTATGAAGCTGAAAAATGCAATTGGCATACTGAAGATTACATCAGAGTCCTTTAATGGTAGAATGGATCAAGCAAAAGAAAGAATTTGTGAGCCTGAATACAGGTTATTTGAAAATACACATTCAGGGGAGACAAAAAAAAAAAAAAGTAAAAAACAATGAAGCAAATATACAGGGTCTAGAAAATAGTCCTGATAGGGCCAGTCTGAGTTATTGGCCTTAAAGAAGAGGTAGAGAAAGAGATCGAGGTAGAGAAAGAGATCGAGGTAGAAAGTTTATTGAAAGGGATCATAACACAGAACTTCCCAAAGCTAGAGAAAGATATCAATATGCAAGTACAAAAAGGTTATAGAACACCAAGCAGATTTAACCCAGAGAAGACTACAAGATGTTTAACAATCAGACTCCCAAAGGTCATTGATAAAGGAAGGATCATAAAAGCAGCAAGAGAAAATAAACAAATTACATACAGTGGAGATATAACACATCTGGCAGCAGACTTTTCAGTTGAAACCTTATAGGTCAGGAAAAAATGGTATGACATATTTAAAGTGCTGCAGGAAAATAACTTTTACCCTAGAATAGTGTATCTGGTGATGATATCCTTCAAACATGAGTGAGAAATAAAGACTTTCCAAGACAAATAAAAGATACTGGATTTCATCAATGCTAGGAGGATATTAATGAGCAATATATAATCACCTGAAGATACAAAACTTTCTGGTAATAGTAAGTACACACACACACACACAAAAACAGAATATCATGACACTGTAACTGTGCCATGTAAAGTACTCTTACTCTAAGTGTTATAGAAAGACTAAATCATAAACTAATCAAAAATAACAACTACAACAACTTTTTCAGTCATGGTCAGTACAATAATACATAAATAGAAACAGAAAGTTAAAAGTTGGGGAACAAAGTTAAGGCATAGAGTTTTTATTAGTTTTCTTTTTGTTTGCTTATTTGTTTATGCAAATAGTGTTAAGTTGTTATCAGTTTGAAATAATGGGTGTTATAAGATACTATCTGTAAGCCTCCTGGTAACTTCAAAACAAAAGACACAATGGATACACCAAAAACAAAAAGCAAAAAAACACATCATATCAACAGAGAAAATCACCTTCAGTAGAGGAAAACAGGAAGGAAAGAAGGAAGAGAAGACCATAAAACCAGAAAACAAATAACAAAATGCCAAGAGTAAGTCTTTAATTATCAATAATAATGTTGAATGTAAATGGACTAATATCTCCAATCAGAAGACACAGACTGTCTGAATGGATGAAAAAATAAGACCCATTGATCTGTTACCTTCAAGAAACACACTTTGCCTACAAAGACACACACAGACTAAAAATAAAGGGATGGACAAAGATATTCCATGCCAATGGACACTTAAAAAGAGTAGGGGTCGTTATATTTATAACAGACAAAATAGATTTCAAGGCAAAAAAAATATAAGAAGAGATGAAGATGCTCACTATATAATGATAAAGGGGTCAATTCAGCAAAAAGATACAACAATTTAAAATATACATGCACCCAACACTGAAGCACCCAGATATATAAAGGACATACTATTAGCACTAAAGAGAGAGATTAGCCCTGATACAATAATAGCTGGAGACTTCAATACCCCACATGCAGAACTGGATAGATCTTCTAGACAAAAAAATCAGTAAAGAAACATCAGACTTTATCTGCACTGTTAGACCAATGGATCTTATCTGACCACAATGGAATAAAACTGGAAATTAATAAAATGTATAACAAGAGGAACTTTGAAAATTATACAAAGTTTAGTTTTACTAAATACCATGGAAATTAAATGATATGCTCCTGAATAATCAGGGGGTCAATGAAGAAATTAGAGAGGAAATTGAAAAATATATTGAAACAAATTATAATGGAAACACAACATACCAAAACCTATAGGATAAAGCAAAAGCAGTACTAAAATGGAAGTTAATAGATATAAGTACCTGCATCACAAAGAGGAAAAACTTCAAATAAACATTCTAACACTACATCTTAAAAATCTGGAAAAGCAAGAGCAAATCATACCCAAAATTAGTAGAAGAAAAGAAATAATGAAGATCAAAGCAGAAATAAATGAAGTTGAAATTTAAAAAATACAAAAGATCAGTGAAAAAAAAGTTTTTTTGAAATGTTAAACAAAATTGACAAACGTTTAGCCAAACAAAGAAAAAAAAAAGAGAGATGATCCAAATGTGAAAAAGGAGACATTTCAACTGACACTGCAGAAATTTAAATGATCATTTGTGGCTGCTATGAGCAACTACGGACCAATAAATTGAAAAATCTAGAGGAAATCAACAAATTCCTAAGTACATTCAACCTACCAAGATTGAAGCAGAAAGAAATTGAAAACCTGGACAGACCAATAACAAGTAACAAGATTGAAGCCATAATAGTCTCCCACTAAAGAAAAGCCTGGGACAAGTGACGTCACTGTTTAATGCTATCAAACATTTAAAGAAGAATTAATACCAATTCTATTCAAACTTTTCCAAAAACTAGAGAAGGGAGGAATACGTTCAAACTCATTCTACAAGGTCAATATTGCCCTAATACCAAAATCAGACAGACACATAAAAAAATATTTAAAGAAAGGAAACTACAGGCCAATATCTCTGATGAATATGGTTGCAAAAATCCTCAACAAAATAGTATCAAATTGAATAAAACAATACATTAGAAAGATTATCTATCAAAACCAAGTAGAATTTATCCCTGGGATGCAAGGATGGTTCAACATATGCAAATCAAACAACGTGATACACCATATCAACAGAATGAAAGATAAAAACCATATGATCATTTCAATTGGTGCTGAAAAAGCATCTGATAAAATTCAACACTCTTTCATGATAAAATCCCTCAAAAAATGGGCATAGAAGAAACACACTTCAACATAATAAAAGTCATATATGACAGACCTACAGCTACAGCTAGGATCATACTGAATGGGGATAAACTGAAAGCCTTTCCTCTAAGATGTGGAACACGACAAGGATCCCCACTGTCAACACTTTTATTCAATATAGTACCAGAAGTCCTACCTAAAGCAGTCAGACAAGAGAAAGATATAAAGTATATCCAAGTTGGAAAGGAATAAGTCAAATTAACCTTGTGTACATATGATATATTATATTTGGAAAAGCCTAAAGACCTCACAGGAAAACTACAGAACTATTAAACAATTTAGTAAAGTTGCAGGATACAGAATCAGCATACAAAAATCAGCAGCATTTCTGTATGTCAACAGTGAACAATGTGAAAAAAGAAATTAAAAAGTAATCTCAGCCACACATAAAATTAAATACCTAGGAATTAACCAAAAAAGTATAAGACCTACATAATAAAAACTATAAAACACTGATGAAAGAAATAGAAGACGACACCAAAACATGAAAAAAAGTCTTCTGATCCATGGGATGAGAAGAATAACATTGTTAAAATGTCTATACTACCTAAAGCAATCTAAAAATTCAATTCGATCTCTATAAAATATCAATGATATTCTTCACAGAAATAGAAAAAAAACTATCATAAAATTTATATGGAACCACAGAAAAATGCAGAATACCCAAAACTATCCTAATCAAAAAGAACCAAACTGGAAGTAATGTAATTACCTGGTTTCAAATGATACTACAGAGCTACAGTAACCAAAACAGCATGGTACTGGCAGAAAAACAGACACATAGAGCAATGGAACAGATTTTAGAATCCAGAAACAAATCCACACAGCTACAGTGAACTCATTTTAACAAAGATGCCAAGAACATACACCAGGAAAAAGACAATCTCTATGATAAATGATACAGGGCAAGAAATCTGGGTCCCTATCTATCACCATATACAAAAATAAAATTAAAATTGATTAAAGATTAAAATTAAAATTGATTATATCTGAGACCTCAAACTAAAAAACTACTGCAAGAAAACATTGGGGAAAATCTTCAGGACATTGCTCTGTACAAAGTTTTCTTGAGCAATACCCTACGAGCATAGGCAGCCAAAGCAAAAACAGACAAATGAGATCACAAGTTTAAAGCCTTCTGCACAGCAAAGAATACAGTCAACAAAATGAAGAGACAACCCACAGAATGGGAGAAAATATTTGTAAACTACCCATCTGACAAGTGATTAATAACCAGGATATATGAGAAACTCCAACTCTATATGAAAAAGTTTTTTAATCTGATTTAAAAAATGGCAAAATATTTTAGTATACATTTCTCAAAAGAAGACATATAAATGGCAAACTGGCATATGAAAAAGTACTTAACATCATTGTCAGAGAAATGCAAATCAAAACTACAATGAGATATCATGACACCCCATTTAAAGTGGCTTATATCCAAAATACAGGCAATAACAAATGCTGTAGAGGATGTGGAGAAAAGTAAATCCTCATACACTGTTGGTGGGAATGTAAACTAATAAGACCACTATGGAGAACAATTTGGAATTTCCTCAGAAAACTAAAAACTGAGTTACCATATGATCCAGCAATCCCACAGCTCAGTACACACACACAAAAAAATTGAAATAGGTATACCAAAGAGATATCTGCATTCTTATGTTTGTTGCAGCACTGTTTACAATAGCTAAGATTTTTAAGCAACCTAAGTGTCCATCAACAGATGAATGGATAAAGAAAATGTGGCACATAAACACCATGGAATACTATGCAGCCATAAAAAAGGATGAGTTCATGTCCTTTGCAGGGACATGGATGAAGCTGGAAACCATCATTCTCAGCAAACTAACACAAACACAGAAAACCAAAGACCGTATATTCTCACTCATAAGTGAGAGTTGAACAATGAGAACACATGGACACAGGGATGGGAACATCACACACTGGGGCCTTCAGAGGGGTGGGTTCAGGGGGAGGGATAGCATTAGGAGAAATACCTAATATAGATGATGGGTTGATGAGTGCAGCAAACCACCATGGCACATGTATACCTATGTAACAAACCTGCACGTTCTGCACATGTACCCCAGAACATAAAGTATAATAATAATTTAAAAAAGAATGTGTGGTACATATACACAATGGGGTACTATTCAGTCATAAAAAAGAATGAGATACAGTCATTTGCAACAACATGGATGGAACCAGATATCATTACGTTAAGTGAAATAGGCCAGGCACAGAAAGACAAGCATTGCATGTTTTCACTTCTGTGTGGGATGTAAAAATCAAAACAATTGAACTCTTGGACATAAAGAATAGAAGGATGGTTACCAGGGGTCTGGAGGAGAAGTAGGGATGGTAAATGGGTACTAAATAATAGAAAGAATGAAAAAAACTACTATTTGTTAGCACAATAGAGTGACTATAGTCAATAATAACTTAATTGTAAATTTTTGAATAACCTGAAGAATGTAAGTGGACTGTTTATAACTTAAAGCATAAATGATTGAGGGGATGGATAATCTGCTCCCCATGATGGGCTTATTTCACATTGCATACCCGTATCAAAACATCTCATGTACTCCATAAATATATACACCTACTGTATACCCACAAAAATTAAAAATTAAAAGAAAAAATAATATAATAAAAAGTAAAAACAAGGATATAATAAATCTATTCACAGAAGAAAAACTTGCATCTTTCATAAAAGTCAAAATGAATTTCAGTATCATCTTCTGCCTCTCCTCATGACCCTGCACTTAGCATTCTGCTCTTACCAATCATCATCCCCAAGTAAATTGTTTCACTTGTGACTCCATGCACTTGCAACATCATTCTTTCAGCCAGAATATACATCTCTCTTTTCAATCTCTGTCTACAAATTCCACTATATATATATATATATATATATATATATATAGTGGAGATATATATATATATATAGTGGAGATATATATATATATATAGTGGAGATATATATATGGTGGATATATATATGGTGGATATATATATAGTGGATATATATGTATATATATCACACATGATAAATATATAACAATTTATGGGATTCTTTACTATTTTCCAGGCACTGTGCTAGATTTATATGGATTATCACATTTAAACCTCATAAAAAATACTGTAACATATAAAACTTACTTTACAGATGAGGAAACTGGCTTTGTGACATTATGGGGTGGAGAAGTAGTAGAAATTGGATTTTGAGTTGAAGCAGATATAGCCTACAGATTGTGCTCCTAATAACTACCAATAGCTGTTTTTTTCATGCCGTCAGTGGTTACTTATTTATGTGTCTATGTCCATGAAAATTATAATTGCATTTATATTGTATTTAATTGTGCATATAATGTTTTCATTAAGACTTTGAGTAGATAAGTATCTTCTCCAGCAAAACTTATCTGTCCTTATTAATATTTTTCAATTATTTTCTCATGAGCAGAGCAAGTGTATCATACCTTGTTTAGTCATACTTAGCTTTTTATATCTCCGCCTTTAACATTAAACTTTAAGCTTTTTAAAAGTAGACAATCAGAACAGAAAACCAAACACTGCATGTTCTCACTCATAAGTGGGAGTTGAACAATGAGAACACATGGACACAGGGGAGGGGAACATCACACACCTGGGCCTATTGGGGGGGTGGAGGGCTAGGGAAGGGATAGCATTAGGAGAAATACTTAACGTAGATGACGGGTTGATGGGTGCAGCAAACCACCATGGCAAGTGTATACCTATGTAACAAACGTGCACTTTCTGCACATGTACCTCAGAACTTAAAGTATATTTTTAAAAAAAAGTTGAGACTTAGTTATGGCAGGAAAGATGTAGGATACATAGTAAGAGGCATGAGCACCCAAGACAGATATGTTTGGGAACATACTTCTACTTGCTACTGGTGTAACTTGAAAACAAAGGCTTCTCTCTAACAGTTTTCTCATCTGTGAAATGAGGATTACAATATTTACAATGCAGAGTGTTAAAGAGTGTCTTGCCCACAGCAGGCTGTGAGTCATTGCTTATTGAATCAATGTTATTTAAAAATTCAATATAGACTGCTAATCAATTTTAACTTACACTCATTTCCTATCTCTTTAAGATCTTGCAGAACGTTTACTGTTTAAGATCTTGCAGAATATAACATTATGTATTTTTTACATTGTGCAAACTAATGATAATGCAATGTCTCATCTTCTAACATGCAGCAAAGGTAACATATAAAATACTTTAATGCCTACATGTGAATTAATGGAAAGGAATGAATTAATCCTCAGTGTAAATATATATATATAGGATTACAACCATTCCTCTTGCTATATTAAGGATACTGTTCTTAAGGATCATGCTAGCCTCATTATTCTTAAAAATATTTTGGCTTGTGAACCATAGCTTTATGTTTTTCACTGGAAAGTTGTAAAAAATTTAATCTTTTTTTGCACTACACTTCTGCGACTTTCCATCTATTTGCCCCTCTTTCAGATATAAAGCTGCTGCATCATCTTGTGTGGTTAAAGTGTGACCAAATGTCATTTAGCAAGGAGAGAGGTGAAGTGACATGAAGCATGAAATTTAAAAATGAATGTCACACCACTTTTCTTATTGAATTCTTAGCATTAATTCACATTGCAAGCAACTCAATGCAAATATTTTGTTGCAAAAGGAAAGAAAGTAAGGGACTTTCTAATATTTACTGCAGTTCTAGAAAAACTTGAAAAAATTGTTATTGAAAAAATTAGACACAGGCAGTTAGCTACTAACTGGAATTCAATGTCTGGCAATTCTGTTTTATACACACACACACACACACACACACACACATCTCAGCCAATTATATCCATGTTATTAATTTAGGGCACTGAGAAATATCTGACACCACACAGAAGTATGTATGTGATTCAGATTGATTTCTGATGGGATCTCCTAAGGCTACAGTTTGGTCCTTTAATTCTGCCGCTATTTTACCTACTTCCTCCTGCAGCAAAATATCTGCTTTCTGCTTGCTTTATGTCCACATTATTTATTACTTTACTTTAGAAGAATAATCAATCTAAACCAATTGAAGGCAAAAGAAACTAAAATATGTTTGTAACATCTTGGTCAGACTGGGAAGAGATTTCTGGAGATATTTCCAAAATAGATATTCATAAAATCATTTTTCAACAATTCACACACTTTCGAATGTGAGTTTAGTAGACAAGTGTACATAATGCTCATTGTTCCAATCTCAATTGTGAGTTTATTTTTAAGCTCCTTGGCTTATACAATGAAATCCTATCTTTAATCCCATACTTGCAAAACAAGTTGGCCTCTTGTAGGAAAGACTTAGTGTGTCTATTTCTACATTCTCTTCCTCTCAAGTATGAACATTTTAGACATCTCTCACAATTTAAGAGTTACGTGAATCATAACTTCAATCCACTCATTATGCCATCTAGGCATAACCATTTAATCAAAGGGTTCAACAAGGGCACTAGGTATCAAAGGTTTGTCTTTGAAGGAGCATATGCAATGGGATGTTTAAATTTTTCTTTGCTTGTTAACACCCAGACTCACTTCCTCAAAGCTATAAATCAAGTTCTCAAATGCCCTTCAAAATGTTGGATAAAGAGAATGAAAGCAACACTTTAGTCCCCATTGCAATTCACAGTTAGACAGTAAAACATAGGATTTGTGGACAGGCAAACTTTTGATTTTTTGAGTTTCAGATCAAACTCAGTGCTTTCTGCTTTACTTTGGGCACCATTCAAACCAAAGCTTTGTAGCTTTTAGACCTTGTAAAGCACCAGGTAAAGAATCAAAAGATTAAAAAATTCAGTGCAAATCAGATTGGTACATGCATTTTAAAGGAATATACTCCTGTATATCAAAAGGATATATTGTAAAGTTGCTTGTTTCTTTTGTTTTTGTAAGAAAAAACACAATTTTTCCTTTACAATTGTAACTTACTATTTGTTTGCTAAGACATAGTTTTGATATGAAGAAATTTACAACAAGAAAATTGAATTGGTAAGTTTCTGTAAAGAAAAAAGTGACCATAAGTTGACTTTGTAAAAGTTCCTTCCAATTCTATATAGCTTACGAACTTTTCTATGTATTTGATGAACTTTTTTCCTTAGATTTAAATAACTATAAAATTAAGATTAAAAATTATATTTTAATTTGCATAAAAAATAGTATGGTTTTGTTTATGTTTTTTAGTTAACTCAATTTATTCTTTAGCAGGCACCATGCATTATAGAAGTGTGATATTTTTAATAAATTTGTACTAAAGTATGCACTGGGCTCTTTAAAATGATGTTATTTTAATGTATTCCAATAAGTTATCAAATTCGAGTTATTTTACTTCCAAATAAAGAAGCTTTTCTACAAAGTGTGCACAGAAAAGTACAGCTTTCATTTACTTTTCTCAAAAATAGGAAAGCATTCTAATCTAATGTGCCTAGAAAGAATATTCATAACCATTTCATTGAAGCTAGCTATATCTTATACCAACTTTAAGACAAATTAAATATTCAGACAAGAGTAGAATAAAACAACAGTATTCACTGCAGAAGATTTGAATTTTACAGAGTAGTTCTATAGCTTTGGAAAAATATTGACATAAACTGAGAAAATTGAGTGATATTTAACTATACAACTATAATACATTTGACTCAAAACAATACACCTCTATGTATATTCTTTTGTTTAATGGAAGCATAAGATATATTTTTAGCATGTCCTTTGTTTCAAGATTATCAAGGTGTGTATTATACATTCCATTTGTTTCAGTCGGTGTTGGATATATACAGACAAGATACAAAGCTAATCTATTACCTTACCATGGATAGTGTAAAAAGATATTAGACTTATGGGTCAGAGGCAAAGGATTGTAATATTTATGGCAAAAGCAGTAGGCCAAATGTCAGCATGATGCTCATACTGCTTCCTCACTTCCCCATGTCCCTTGAGTTCCATAAGGGTAGTACAGTGCCTATGATGGATACCAGCACATGCAATGGGTTGTACTAACACAAAGAAACACTGATGTTGCAAGATTCATCATGTTTATAGTAAATGAAAGGATGCTTGCACTTTGTCCAGGGAGAGATGCTCCCTTATCTCTCATGGTTGCTCCCTGCAAATATAACCCTAAGAAATGGCCAGGTAAAAAGCAGTCAGTCTTGCTTTTTTTTTTTTCTTTTTTCTTTTTTTTTTTTTTTGCATACCCACCAATATTCTATGTTCATGACATCCACTCTGCAGATAAATTCAAGTCATCTTTCTTATCACTACTAAAACAATGGTTCTAAAATCCAAATATCACTCTACCAGGAATATTCACTCCATGTATTTTGTTACTTCAAAATCACTACCGCATAACTATGGGAAAAAAAATCTATGAAAAGAAATTCAAGAATTAACTTCTCAGGAAAAAAATGGCCTTATACTCTAACAATGAATTTGGTGCTGAATCTTTGTTTCATGGGTTGTTTCATTAGAAGAGGTGCATATCTTTCTTAGACCTTATTTTATCATTTTAGAGTAGTGGTATAATGTTCTGAGTCTCTCACTAAACAAGGAGTTTTTTTTTTTTTAATGCTATGTGCAATGAACATTTATTCAATGATTAGTAACTAACTGCAAGGCAGCATGCTAAAACTATGCACGGATTGCCTCATTTAATCTTCATAAATTCCTATGAGGTAGATAACGTTATTATGAGAATTTTACAGATGAGGAAAGCAAGGGTCACAGAGATTAAACAACTTGATGAAGGTCTCTTAGCTAGATGGTAATGAAGTCAAAATTCAAACTTAAGGTAGCTCCGGAGCCAGTTTTCTTGACAACTACATTATACTCTCTCCTTCAGAGTACAAGAACCATTTCTCTGTTTTTGTATCTTCAACATCTAGCACAATGCCAGAATAGTAATGGACATTTTATAAATATCACAGGATAAATACATGAATAAATAAATGAAGAGTTAATTAATGTATAACATTTTATCAGAATCCAAGCAAGAGTCTGAAATTCAAAAAGTAATAAATACTGTATTTGAATCAAAACATTCATTCATAAAAGGGAAAATATAATATTTTTAAATTTGGGAGTATTGCCTTATAGATTATGAAGATTTGAAAGATTGCT
Organism: Pan paniscus; assembly: GCF_029289425.2. Lineage (NCBI taxonomy): Eukaryota > Metazoa > Chordata > Mammalia > Primates > Hominidae > Pan > Pan paniscus. The sequence continues at coordinate 114,446,158 of NC_073254.2, forward strand.
GTTTCAATAAATATAAATGTCTTATGTTAAATAGATAAAATTCAAAATATAGCCATACAAAAAATGAGTGTGCAAAATTCCCTTTGCTTCTTCCCCCCAATATTTAGCAATTTCAGAGATGATGACCATAAGCAGCCTAACAAAATACATCATCAGATTCCGCATCTGTAAAATGAGGAAGATGAGCTATACAATCTCAAAGGTCTCTTCTACTCATCATTTATAATCCTCTACTTAATTTATGTCATATGTTTTACTAGTGAGCAACGTGTTTTCCTTTAGTTCCAGACTAATTTCCTTCTTTCTGTAAGTCTATAGACCAATGCTAATTGTCATGTCTAATCTATAGGCCAATTTGTAAGGAAGAAAAATCCATTGAGGACTTTGCAAAACATCCATAATCTGAAGAGGGTAGAGTGAGATACCTGCTGTGCCTGCACTGAAACAGCTGTTTCAAGAACCTTAAGCATCTGGGGAAGTCATCCAGAGAAAGGCCATCCACTGTGCTTTTGATCTCTCCACTTCAGGCACTGAAGCACTGCCTGCCCATATGCTTGGTGAGAGTCTCGCCTGTTAGACCCACGCCTAGGGCTAGCTTTTTCCCTTGTTTCTGCCCAGGAAATGGCACTACAGTGTTTCTAAAGTATAAGTGAAATAAAATTTCATTATGTTGGAGTTCTGTATAAAACCAAGGTTAGATAATATTACATTAATTAGGCTGAGTAACTTGGCATTGTGCTTTATAAGTGAACAGAATAAAAAATAAAATAGAAGTAATGGAAAAAGTTTAAAAACAAGTGTGCAGAACTGGATGGTTTTTAAAATTCTTCCCAAATATTGTTTCTTTAATCCCAGTAAGAGTCCGCTGAGTATACCCATAACTACTTGCATTTTATAGATGAAGAAACTGATTATCAGAAAATTGCTTAGGAGCCTATAATTAGTAAATCCAAATCTCTTGTTACAAATGCCTTACCATTTTCCCCAATTGCACAACATTTTAACATGCCCCAGGAGAATACATGTACCCAAGACATATTTCACTTTCTAAAATAAAATGTATACATATACTGAAGGCAAATATTTTAATGAAATAATGAATTTGCATGGGTTGTCATTTAAAAGACAATTTTATGTAACATTTCTAAGTGTCCAAAGTTTTCTCCCAGAAGATACAATTTTATCGTTTTATTCTCTATCGGTGAAAATAGTTAATTAAGAATATGTTGAGCACTGATGATGCACACTGAACAAGAATTATTTGATTCATACAAAAATTACACTTAAAAAATTTTTTCTACTTGTATTAGTTCATTCTCACACTGGTATAAAGAACTACCTGAGACTGGGTAATTTATGAAGAAAAGAACTTAATTGACTCATAATTCCAAGGCTTAACTGAAGCATGTCTTGGGGGCCTCAGGAAACTTACAATCGTTGCAGAAAGTGAAGCGGAAGCATATCAGAGCAGGAGAGAGAGGAAGAGCGATGTAGATGTTGGGGGTGGGGGAGCGGCGCGTGCCACATACTTTTTTTGTTGTTTTTTTGAGACGGAGTCTCACTCTATCGACCAGGCTGGAGTGCAGTGGCGCGATCTCAGCTCACTGCAAGTTCCGCCTCCCGAGTTCACGCCATTCTCCTGCCTCAGCCTCCTGAGTAGCTGGGACTACAGGTGCCCGCCACCCCGTCCGGCTAATTTTTTTTTGTATTTTTAGTAGAGACGGGGTTTCACGGTGTTAGCCAGGATGGTCTCGATCTCCTGACCTTGTGATCCGCCCGCCTCGGCCTCCCAAAGTGCTGGGATTACAGGCGTGAGCTACCGCGCCTGGCCCGCCACATACTTTTAAACTATCAGATCTCACTATTATGAGAACAGCATGGGGAAAATCCACCCATATGATCCAGTCACCTCCCAACAGGTTCCTCCCTCAACATTGGGAATTACAATTCAACATGAGATCTGGGTGGAGACACAAATCCAAACCATATCACTACTTTTCAAAGATTGTCACAATTGTAGTACAGTTAAAACTGGATATATGATTCATGCACATTAAAAATCAAGTTACACTTTAGATAATTATTTGGGGCCTTTATCTATGTTAAAGGTTTATTGCATCTAGAGAATTCTCAACAACAGTACTATTTTCAAAATACTATTACCAGGAATACTATTTTCAAAATTCTGTTGTGGAATAAAATTTACACTATATGAAAGCTCGATAATACTTGCTTGCCTCTTGTATCTTCTAGGAAAATGTTTATATATTAATATGAAAATCATATTGTATATAAAATATGGTAAAAAGTTTCACCATGGCAATGGACATTAGCTGAATACTTGATTTTTAACAGAATCTTATACTTGAATCATTTAGGACATACTTGGTATTAACAAACCAGAATCTCAACGAAAACTGCTTAAGAGAAGGAAATCTATTTTCTCAAATTTTAAATCCTGAGTAGATGATGCTTTAGTGTTTGTTCGTTGTTTTTTTTTTTTTTTTTTTTCAACTTGTAAAAAGTGTCACCAAGTGCCTGATGTTTTTCAGTCTCTGTGCTCTTCCATCTGTAATTCTGACCTTAATCAAAGGCTGGCTTCTCTTCCATTTGCAGAACAAGCCATCAGGGAATCCATGCTTGTCTACGTCTGTGGCTGGGTTCTGGGGAGGTGGGCAGTGTTGGGAAGGAAAGCAGACATTTCTCCCTAAACCTATGAAAAAGTCTAGGATATCACTCTATCAGGACTAACTCATTTTTTTATTCCCATCTTTGTCTGAAACCACTGATTGCTTACCTTAGTCTTCTTTTGTTCACTAACTCTATCTCAGATAAATAAAAAGCAGCATTTCCCAGATTTTACAGGCATATGACCACTGAGTTGCAAATAGAAGGTATTGGCTGGCTCCAAAATGTCATCAAAAGTGAAAAACTCCCTGACATGCATATTTTGCCCTTTGCACTTTCTCTTGTTCCTGGATGGAAGGTGGGGATGGTGCTAGATGTCGAGCTGCCAATCTAGGATTTTGAGGACACAAGTGTGAAAAATACTTTTTGGTAAGAATGGCTGAGGAAGGAAGAACAAGCTTACCATTATGATGAATTATAGAGCTGTTGTACCAGTACCAGAATGCCTAGCTCTACTCTTGTTACATGATGAAAAAACTGGTATTTGTTTATATTACTATTATTTGTGTTCTCAGTTATGTGCAGCTGAATGCACTACCTGACAAGTTTTCTTTTTGTCTTTTTGTTTTTTTTTTTTTTTAACGGAGTCTCGCTTTGTCACCCAGGCTGCAGTGCAGCTGTGCGATCTTGGCTTACAGCAACCTCCGCCTCCCGGATTCAAGCGATTCTTCTGCCTCAGCCTCCTGAGTAGCTGGCACTACAGGCGCACGCCACCATGCCTGGCTAATTTTTGTGTTTTTAGTAGAGACGAGGGTTTCACCATATTGGCCAGGCTGGTTTCGAACTCCTGACCTCGTGATCCTCCTGCCTCAGCCTCCCAAAGTGCTGGGATTACAGGCATGAGTCACCGTGCCAGGCCAGAGCAGGTGCACGGGCACCAGCAGGCGGCTCAAGCAGGAGCAGGGCCTGCTAACCGGGTCACCAGTAGACCAGAACCCACACAAATCCAGAGGCCCAACTTCTCCGGTGACCTGACGGTGTTTTCTTTGAATAGGTCACCCTATCCAGGGAGAATGACGGAAACTGGTTGGCTTTTGTTTGTTCTGCTGCTTATCATTGTGGTAATTTGCTTATATAGATACGTTTTAAAATTAGGCCAATCATGACCCACATAACAAAGACAATACAAATGCTAGAAAATGGGAGAAATCCAGATTCTATTAGAAAACAGGAACGACAGATATGATGAGATCTGCCGGCACTGGGAAGGCGATGTCCTGGGTTACAAGTCTGTGGCTCAGATCGCCAAGCTCGAAAAGGCAAAGGCTGAAGAACTTGGCACTAAACTCGGTTAAATGTATACTATTGAGTTTTCTGTACATAAAAATAATTGAAATAATACAAATTTTCCTTAAAAAAAGAAAAAGAAATAATGGATAGTCCCTCAAAAATGTCCATTATAATGCCCATGTAAGGTAATTTATTTAAATGATTTTTATGTTTTTTATTTTAATTATTATATTAATAATATTTTATTATTAAAAATAAACTATTTTAAAATTACTGTTTATGTTTATTATTATTGTAAAAATGTGTGAAACTTCTTCATTGATAAATCATTATAAGAGTTTATGTCGGGAGACTGAAGTTGAAAGATTACTTGAGCCCAGGAGTTGGAGGCTGCTGTGTGCTGTGGCTGGGCTTATGAATAGTCACTGAACTCTAGCTGGGGCAATATAATGAGATCCCATCTCAAAAAAAAGAAAAAAAGAGTTTCTGTTTTTTTTTTGTTTTTTTAAAAATAAGTTGCTAGAAAGGGAATCACTAGCATAAATTGAATGCTATTAAATATTAATATAGTTTGCCAAATTAATCTTCATAATGTCCGTTTCAATTTGAATTCCTAACCGTAAGTGTATAAGAATGCTGATTCTGCAGGAGGATCACTTGAGCCCAGAAGTGCAAGGCCACAGTGAGCTATGATTGTGACACTGCGCTACAGCCTAAGTGACAGAGCAAGACCCTGTTTCTAAAAAGGACAAAGAATACTTATTGAAAGCACACTTAACATTAGCACCATTTATTTCTGTCACAATATTTTGCCTAATTGCATATACAAAAAAAACATATTATTTTAATTTCTTTGATTTAAACAAATATTTTAAATTTTATCTCCTTCTTGTGAACAATCAGTTTACTTCCTTAATTCATTTTCTAAGGATTTCATTGTCTTTGTCTAAGGATTTCCTTTGTCTTTTTTATATATGCCAGATGTTTTCCCAGTTCCTTAACTTTATTTTAAAATTTGCTTCTACTATTCTAAATTACAAGATTCAGTTTTGGTATAGTCCAAGCTTGTGAAGCATCTTTTGTTGTTTCTTACATAGCTTTTGTATTTTTAAATTATAAGTCACTAAATATTTCTATTTTCTTCTAATAAGGTATTTTTTGAAAAATAGTCAATTTCTGGTTTGCTTATTGTCTCTATGAGTACTTGATTTATCTTCAACTAATTAAAAAAATTGTATTAATATAATCAACCTAAAGGAACTATAGAAAATATTTTTCCACCATATTTAGGAAGATGTGTATTAAATTTTAATATTCCCTGCTTTCTAAGTAATATGAAATATAAATTTCCAAGTCCTCATTTAGCTCAATTGAATTTTACATTATGATGTTTTAAATCATAATTACTTTATAGAAATTAATAAAGCATTTTATTCATTCCTCATGACACCTATTTTTGTTTCAGATCTATAGGTCTGAGAGCATATGTTTATTATTAAATTACTGGTTTATATTGTGGTCAAGTTATATTCCTCTATTTGGAATAATATTTTATAATTTGGTAAAAATTTCTTTGCAACCCAAAAGAAATATTGTTTGTAAATGTTGCGTGCAACTTTGAAAAAAATGTTTATTCTCAGTATCTTTTGAGGCATCGATAGATATATAGGCTGATATCTCTTAGATCAGTTCATAAATTGTGTTGGTTAAGTTTTCCATAATATTGAATGTTTACCTAGTAGATCTATTATTTTCTAGGATTTAAAATTTTCCTTATAATTTTGGTTTTATTTTATTTTGTTTTGATAGAAAACCATTTGATAGAAAATGTTTTTTTATTAAAAACTACCCTTGTGTTGACAGCTAATGTGAGACATTGACCACGGTTCTTATCTTCTTAGTTTAAAAATCACACCTGGAGAAGAAAAAAAAAAGAATTTAAGTAAGAGACACACAGCAAAGGAGATGCAGCACAGAGTAATTTACTGCAAAAGCAAAATAATACTTTGAAAATTAACTGCAGAATAGACAGTACACCCTGAGAGAGGGAGAAGGATTCAGGGCAGACTGCTCCTAAGGATGAAACAGCAAAGATTTGAACTAGGGAGAATTCCTTTATGGGAGTCTCAGTTGATTATTCATAAGGGGGTGAAAAGGGGTGTTACTAGTAAGCACGTTCTGTGTGGTCCTCTGGGTGGCACATGCGCAGTAGCTGTACATATTTGTTCATACATCACACGTCTCATTTAAATCATAAATCTCCATCCAGGGGTGCTTTTTTTTTTTTTTTTTTTTTTTTCTATCATAGTAAGCAAAGTGTCAGTCTGAGGACAGGTAAAATCAAAATGTGCAGGCTGTCTACAGGGGAAATTCCCTACTGAAGATAGCTTTGCTTGAATGAGCTTAACTGCAATGTGAATGCTGGGGTTTATTGTGTTAACTGTATGGACATTACGGTTGCTGGGTCCAGAGAACATGGTTACTTCCTTAACCCCAGACTGTCTCCCTTGTAGGTAATGTCATACTATAGGAGAGCAGGAGAACATAAAATGCTATTTTTTTGGTAAAATTTTTATTCAATTCCTCTTTCAAAACTGTGCTTACATAACATCTCTTCACATCTTTCATAGTGTTCATAACACATCAAAACTCTCACCAATATTAAGACCTTAATTCTGAGAAGTTTACTTCTGAGACTCTCATGAAAGAATGCTTATTGGTGGACTTTGCTTATTAATATCAGGAATAACAAGGTGTATTTTGGTATAGCATGTGGTTCAGGTAAACCTGATTATAAATGCATATTCTCATAAACAAATATACATACATTAAATATTGATTTAATATTTTCAAACCCAGTTATTTATCTTAGGTTTACCCCAAATATATGTTAAAAATTTGACTTGGTTTCTTAAATGTTCAAATTAGTTACACATATTTATTTTAATCAGTCTGACTCATAGGCCAATTACCAATGACAAACAGATGGAAGGCTTAGATTTAAGTCAATAGGCAATTTATTACTTTTACTATGAGGATTATACTATTCCTTTTTGAAGGACTGGAACACTCATGTTTAGCATTCTTGGCATCCCAGCCTAGTATAAATGTGCAAGGGGCTGAATTCTAATCAGAAGATTTCATGAGTCGCACACACACAGCGATTAGGTTTTAACTTTTTCTAAGCTTAATGATTGTTTTTTCCCTGTGAGAATGCTCTGGTCACCTTGATTAGATTTGGGGGATATCCACATATAGAGATGGTTCCTTTGGATGAAATATGCCCAGCATAGCCGCTCTCAACTATTATATCTTGATTTTTTCCATGTTTTCCATTCAGTGGCTAATCTTTTATAGAAATTAAAGGGACACATCTTTCTAACTTGGTCTCAAAATTCTCACTTATCGATAAGTTTTAAGTCTTGCTTATGTCCTTGAGCTGCTAAGAATAAATCAGAACCATGTGCAATGTTTTTTGACCTGCAACTGTCCTTTAATAAGCAGTTGTACACAATTACATGCTTTTAATATAGATTTTTAGTTTACAACCCTGTTAAAATATATGAAGGCATTACTGATTAAATGAAAGTAGAAAACACATTTAATATATACATTTTAAATTCTAAATTATAAAAATGGTGGGTTCCTTGATCATAATTTTATACCTAATATTATATAATTCTATGTTTGTGATTGTATAATTTTATAATTCTAAATAGTAGCCTTGTGAATCTTCAAGACTTAAATATTTTATGTATAGGAACTCATTTTATTCTTATGTTATTTTACAGAAAAAAAAAAACAAGTCAGAGAGAAATAAAATGACTGGCCTAGGTCATAAAACTAGTAAAAAATGGATCAAGGATTCAAATCTGAGCAGTCTTGTTCCAGAGTCCTCTGTGTTATCCTGGAACTTGTGGTAACACATAGTAAAAAACAAGAAACTGAACTACATGTATTACCCACGAAGAGGAAGAGAACTTTATCTTGTAGATATAGGAATCCAAGGAAAATAAAATATATTGTCCTGGGAGTAGGATGGTAGCACACTAGGCAAGGGCAGTGTTTTTACAAAATAAACATAAAATTAAAATTTAACAGTCTATTTCTTTCTACTACTTATTAGTATAGCATAATTTTTCTCTTATTTATTGAAAAATATAGGTAAATCTGTTTGTAAGAATTCCCACAATTACTTCTATCATTGAATATTTTTTCCTGGAAGCTTTAAACAATACTCAAGAAAAAACCTAATAAGACAAACAGCTATTTGAAATAAAGAGGGAAACTATCACTATTATTTTCAGAAGTTATTATGTTAAAAAAATCTCTCTTCCAAGAAATTCAATTAAAACACTGTTAGAATAAAAAAAAAACTCACTTGAAAATAAAATGGGAATACTTCCACTTATAGTAGCAACAGAAAATATAAAATACCTATTAATAAATTGTTTTAAATGAAGATTTCAAAAAACATTATAATTTTTTCTTAGAAAATAAAGTAGACAGGTAACTGGATATGTGTACCTAATAATAGATGGTATGTCTCTGTTAGTCACTAAGCATATATTTACTGAGTAATTAGCACATGGCAGGTACTCTATTGATAAAATGTGTGAGCCAAAACATTGTCTGCACACAACTTACAGTTGAGCTGTAGAAAGACATTAGTAATGTGCCATTCTAAAAGTTATCATATAATAGAAGAGTGTGACTAAGTGAGGAAGATCATAAAAATTATCCCAAGAGAGAAACAAGATACCTTAGGTCTAAAGTTGAAGAGGTTCCCAGCTGCAGAGTGGGAGTGGTAAAGTGTTCTAGGCAGAGGAACCCTGCTGATAAAGACCCTGACTGTGCTGGAAAATTAGCACTTGTAAGTGAAAAAATCCCATGGAGTTAAAATACAGTAAGCAAATGGAAGTACACTACAATGTGAAACTGTGATTGTGGGTACATGCCAGATAATATTAGTACTCGTCAGATATGTTAAAGATGCATTCCTGAGAGCCAAAGGAGGCCATTATAGCATTTTGGGTGGGGATGGGACAAGGATTCAGGGAAGTCAGAAAAAAATCAGACAAGAAAGGAGATCCAAAACGTGCAGTCAGAGATGATACTCAGGTTTCTAGCTAGAATAGTGTCATTTAGTGAGATAGAAATACTGGAAAAACAACAACAACAACAACAACAACAACAACAACAACAACAACAACAAAACTCTCTCTCTCCATCTATCTATCTGCCCTCATTGGAGTTTAGTGTGTGATATAGTTGCAATTTTCAGTGGTGAGGAAGACATAATTATTCAATGAGTGGTGATACGACAGATGTCTAACCGTGGGGAAATTTTAAAATAGACCATAATTTCAAAACTTTTAACAAGATGAATTTAAAATATATTAAATATTTAAATATCCTCAAACATTAAAATTTATTAATTAAGTTATGATAATTTACCAAATAAAAGTTAAAATATTCTTGAATTAGGAAATATTCTGGTTATTAAGGTGTTGATCTCATCTTCAAACTGACCCTCCTGTGCCGGGCTTTTTGAGGCTGGGGTTGGAACTTTGCAAAACTCTCTTCTTTGATAGCTGGTTCCTGTTATTCTTCCAGTAGGAGTTCTTCCAATAGAAGGAAGCTGTCTGAGGAAAAAGGACGTGCTACATCTGTCTGATTCCTATTCCTGTCACAATCACCACAACACCGCTTCACCCTCGGAGCAGTAGAGCTGATTGGAGGAGCAGCAGCTGATTCCAGTTTGCAGTCTTTCCACATACATGGAAGTCATATTCTGGCATCTCGCAGGTAGCACTAGAAAGCATCGCTCCTTAGAGAACTGAGTCTCAGATTCACAGGATTCCTCCTCCAAACTTGTAAATTTGAATAATTCCAACCGAGTATTTTTGTACTCCAGTCTTACAGGTGGCAGCTGCTTCTTTCTGTGATAGCCTAGTGCCTCCTTTTTGTCTTTCTAGTTCTCTAAGACCCAGTTTACAATTTTTAAATCAAAACTCTGTTCAATAATCTGATGAAGTTTGTGTATTTTGACTAGAGAGATTGATAAAGAACTGTTTTTAACTGTGATAACCATTAAAGAAACATTAAAATAATTACAGATTTGTTGTTGATGCTTGTTAGAAAACTGTCCAATGTTCTACAGGAACTTAATCTTTGTCAAGCACTTCTCTAAGTGATGGGAGTGAAAAAGGCAGGTGGATCATTGACCTTAGTAACTTACATGACAATAGGGGTGGAGTGTGAGAGTTAAGTTCTAAACACATAAGCAAGTCCCTGTTGATAAGTGCTTTGATAAAGACGTAAATGAGTGATATACTAGAGTTGCAACTAGTATCAATAGAGTTGATGTTATTAAAAGAACAGAAAGAAAAATCTGCGTTCCTGCGTGGGCGGGGGCGGGGGAAGGGGGCGGGAAGAAGGAGGAGTAGGAGAGGGGGAAAGTGGAAAGAAATAAGATTAGAGAAAGCTGAAATCAGATCATGAAGGTTATTTTAGTCCTGAAAAGATGTTTTTATTATACTCTAGTTACACTGAGAGCACTGTGGAGTTTATGCTGCAAATGATATGATCTTATTTATTTATTTAAAAAGTAAGTCTGCCTGCAGCGTAATGTCCGTCCTGATGGCCAGTATTAGGGCAGGGATGGAGCCAACAGGACAGTCAGAACAGTTAAGTTCCTGGAATAGCTCAAAGATGATGGTGGCATTTATTAAGGGAGCATACATTTATTCGCTGAAAATTTGTATGTACTAACTAAACACTAAGGTTTATGTACAAGAATGTTCACAGAATCATATTTTGAATTGAAGGAGGGGGCCTAATATTTGAAAATAAAACATTGAAGCGTCGGACGCGGTGGCTCACGCCTGTAATCCCAGAAATTTGTGGGTCCAAGGCAGGTGGATCATTTGAGGTCAGGAGTTCAGACTAGCCTGGCCAACATGGTGAGGCCTTGTCTCTACTTAACAAAAAAAAAAAAGAAAATGTGGAAAACGATATTATGGTATAACAATAGTGCATAACACTGAACACTTATTAAAATAAATTTAGATAAGCTTGACTTATAGAAAATATATTTATGGTCTACATAAAATATAATTACTACAATATGTCTATATGTGTACATAATCCTAGAAAACTGCCGGTTGCGCTCCCAAGTTAGCATGCATTTAAGATTTATTTTCTCTTTACAATGTCTCATTTCCTTCTTCTTTGAAAATGAGCATCTGTTTTTCTATATGGTCAGAAAAAAATAAGAATTAAAAGAAAGCATTCTTTCTGACCTTAGCAATGTTCTTAGACCTCAAGTAATTCTGGGCTTTATGATATCAAATGATTTTTTTATTTTATGCTACTTTTTGCTGTTTCTCTGTAATATGTACTCTTATTGCCATTACTTATATTTGTATGTAAATATGAATTCATTTTGATTCTCCCTGATTAGTCACATGTTTACACCTTTCCTTCTTCATCAGAGTTATTTCCAAATAAGTTTTCAGGAATTATATTTATTTATACTTTACTTTTTAAAATAACTTTATGACATACAATTGGCATTGAATAAGAAATATTTAAAGGGTGAAAATTTACAAGCTTTTGGCCCATGACATCTTTTATATAAATGTGATTATGATTCTACCCATAACCATAAAAGTATCGTTGTAAGCCCTCTGTGACCTCCTCCCCAACCTCTACTCACTTTCATCCCAGGCAACCGCCAATCCACTTTGTTATTCTAGATTAATGTTTTCATTTTCTCAAATTTTATATAAATATAATTCTATAAAATACACAATCTGGCTTTTACATTTAGCATAAGTATTTTGAGCTTTATCTGTGTTGCCACATATGTCCATAGTTCATTCCTTTTCATTGATACCTAGTATTGCATAGTATAGATGTACAATAATAGGTTTATCCATTCATGTGTTGATAGTCATTTGGATTGTTTACAGGTTTGGGCCACAAATAAAAGCGGCTATGAACATTTATGTACAATTATTTGTATAAACATATGCTTAAATTTCTATTGGTTAAATAACTACAGTGGAATAACTGCAACATATGGTCACCATCAAACTGATTTTTTTCAGAGTGGATATATCATTTTACATCTCCACCAGCTGAGTACGAAATTTTTGTTTCCACTATATCCTTGTCAACACTAGGTATAATCAGTCTTTTTAATTTTAGCTATTCCACTGAGTATGTAATATTATCCCATTGTGATTTTAATGTACATTTTTCTAATGTCAAATAATGTTGAGCATATTAAGAAATTAATCTATTCAATTTAAAAAATGGCAAAAAATTTAAACAGACACTTTATTACATTTTTATTTCAGAGTCATTCATTCACCTTGTATTGTTTCCTCACTTATAAGTAATGGCTGTGTGGTTATATTTTATCCCAATATTTACAAGTTATTTTCCTGAATTCTAGGTGCCTGTCAGAATTTTATAAGATTTCACTGATTTTTTTTATTATTAATTCTATCTTCATCAACACAGCATTGCCTATCACCTTTTAAATACATACCATGCATAAATCCATGAAAAATAGCTTACATGTACTATTATTTTTACACCTTCCAACAATTTTGCAAGGCTAATATATTGTTTCCAATACTAAGAAGATAACCATGGATTAATTTTTTGTCCAAGGTCACATAGATAGTAAGTGATGATCCTGAGGTTCAAGAGACATTCCAGAACTTACATGATTCCTGCATCATGTTGTTTTGCTCTCAAGGTTAGCATCAACTTAATTTCACTTACTGAAGAGAAAGACCTAGTACATTTTGAATATGCCACAATTTTTCCTAAAGCCTTTTAAAGCAACATACCTCTATCATATGAAAAAGAAAACAGGTAAACATAGCACCGGAAGAGTAACTCAACTGTAAGAAACAAGATTATAGTATTAAGACCATTCTTTTCTTATGCATTTGAAGGATGTCAGTTTCAACTTGAGACCCACAAATTGACACATGCCTCATGATGTGGATTTGAGATCTTTTCATCTTTTCTCGAGAACGTCTTTCTATAAATCAGGGTTTAATGTACATTAGTAAATCAATATTGCAAAAACATACTGATGATTATGAAGCTTTAAGAAATTGAAAGCTTTCAAATATGTTCATGTATGGCTCACAAAAAAGAATAGCCATGAATGAACAAGCATTTTTATAATGACCTCATTATTTCTTAAATTAGTAGTAATTATTTTAGAATGCAGTACCTCTTGTATGCCTTGCACTCTTGCATGTACTGAAAATTTTCTTGCCTCCATGATAAGGAACTAGCCTCACTGATATGTAAAAATCAGCTTACTGGCATATTCATGTTAAGACTCATATAAAGAGAAACTATATACATATATATACACACACATATATATACAAATGCATACACATATATATATAGTTTCTCCTTATATGAGTTATATATATATGTAGTCAATCCATATCCACATATATAGTTGATCCTTGAACAACATGGGTTTGACCTACGTTAGGTCCACTTATACGCAGATTTTCTTCCACCTCTGCCACCTCTGAGACAAGACTAACCCTTCCTCTTCTTTTCCTCCTCAGACAACTCAAGTGATGAAATTGAGGATGAATAGCTTCATGGTGTTCTACATCCACTTAATGAATACTAATTATATTTTCTCACCTTTATGATTTTTTAAATAACATTTCTTTTACTCTAGCTTACTTCATTATAAGAATACAGTACATAATACATATAACATATAAAATATGTGTTAATCGATTGTTTATGTTGTTGGTAAAGCTTCTGGTCAACAGTAGGCTATTAGTAGTTAAGTTTTTGGGGAGTCAAAAGTTATACATTCAATTTATAACCCTGGTTGAGTATCATAATCAATACCATGCAAACAACCTCTATATATACTCCATATCCTTTTTTTCCTTTTTCTTGTATTATCTACGGTATTAACCTATCAAAAACCCAAATCATCCTGTTGTTCTTCAGTATACCAAGGCAGATGAATGTAGGGGCTAGAGAAAAATATGCAGTCTCACTGATAGTTTGTTCTTTGAATTGATGGCAACAAACCCCAAGTGAGCCTTCATCCCTGTCCATAAATCTTGCTGCATTTCTAGTCAGACATTTTCTTTTCATCTCTCTGGATCCATTGTCTATAATTCTCCAAGCTTCTCCCTTTCTTAGGTAACTGAGCTGAAGGGGAGCCTTAGGTTTTGCAAATTTCAGCTTTTACTGAGAGAGGGAGTAAGAAATGGAGAATCATTTACCTTCTCTGTATTTGGAGTTTGTATTATTAACCCTCTTTTAAAAAACTGGGACTCAGGTGTACCTGCACTTCTTAGGGACTTATACCAACATCAAAATTATTTTCACTTTTTCTCTGACTCTTCCCTTTTTAAGTACAGGGAATAATGATGTAGTGTCCAGGGAGTAGAAGAATCACTTCTCATTCACACTTCCAAACCCATTGCTATGACCTGGGATTTTTCCATCTCACCCCTAAAAGCTAAGCCATTGAGCCTCCTATCAAAACTGGGATTTTTACGTCCCACCCCGAAAACCTAAGCCGTTGAGTTTCCTGTCAAGACATTTGTTGTTTGATTCTACTGTACCATTCAATACAACAGGTTAAACTATCTGAATGGAAGAAAGCACAGAGATTGCATGAAATGTTAAGGAATTTTAAGAAATAGAACATTTTACACACACACACACACACACACACACACACACACACACACACACACACTACTGACGTTTTCCAGATTAGCCAAAGAACACATAAACTCTCTGTAAATTGATGAGGTTTCCTTAATCGGTAATGAGTTCCCATTACTGGAAATATTAAGGTAAATTAGAGCAATCATCTCTCCAGTATATTGTCCAGTAAATTAGTGCATTATAAAAGAGATTGAAGAGGATGGCCTTCTAGGAAAGATGAATTTTATGGTTCACACAAACTGAAGTTTTATGCTTGTGGTGATGAGATTCATAATGTAGAAAAGCACTTCTGTCCAAACTCTTTTCTTAAGATATGTATTTCCCTGACACACTACAACTAAGAACTCAAGCATGCTCTGGATGATTTAGGTATCTACAGTGAATAGAAGGTTATAGCGATACTCTGATAAAACACTAAATCTCAGCACACTCCTTGAGTTGTTTTCAGGCCTCAGATAACCATCAAATTTTGGAAGATAATTGTGTAGGAGAGTTTCAGGTATCCCGTGAATCTCAGGAAAAAGATATTCCTCTTGTAGATAGGCCTTAATGACCTACCATTTTGCTCCTATCTCACTATTTATAAAACTCTATTTTACATGATAAAATAGAGTAAAATAGAGCATAGATTTTTCTACTTGTGTGTGTGTCACAGTCACAGTGTTGTTGATGAGACCCTTACCTACAAAATTCATAAACTATAAAACATTTCCCCAATATGAGTATTAATAGCAATACATTTAATATTATGAAATATTTTTAAATGCTTAACGTAATGATGAGTTTTATTCATTTAGAGTTGAAAATATAAATTTTAGGATTATTCTCTACAAATTGTGAGAGATTCATTACAGTATTTGAGAGGCACTTAACAGTAATAGTTTTCTATAGAACTGTCACAGAAATGCTATGATCTACCTTTAAAAGCAATAAGTAGAATAACTGTGTAGAGTGAGGGACACATGTTAAGAAGACTTTACAAAATGGTTTGCAAATGGTGAATTTACAACAAATGAAAACTTCTTATATGCAAACTTTATGTTACATTTCTTATATCTGAAATCTTCAAAACAAGAGAATTTAAAGAGTCACTGCACATATTACAGGAGTTGCTATAAAAGATTTTTTCAAAATATTAAATAATATAGAATATTATTGAGACATTGTTTTTACTTAAAATTGTTAAAATTATGAGACATTTTCTAGTACAGTGTTAAAGATAAAACTTCCCTAGTGTGAATGATATGAGAATAAATTAAAATATTAATACAATTGCACATATTGCCCTTTACTCAGGAGTGTTACATAAAATATCAGCTATTCACCAGAGAGACTGATGATTTAAAAAATACATTTTGAGGACATAAATATTTTGATTTGTTTATGTTATTAGATTTGGTGTGTTGAGAGATAGTTAATTTTGTTCTTTACATTAATTTTAATCCCCTGGGGGGAAAATGGTTCATAAAGATTTCTTGGACAGACAAAAATGTTGCTAGTCAGACATAATAGGGTTTGGAGCTATTTTAAGTCAAAATGAGTTTTTTAATTCTCTAGTGCAGGTAGAATTAATTCATTACTAACCTCACAACAAATTTCAAGGAAACTAGGTCTGCTGTAACTGTTAAATTGTGGTAGAATTAGGAAATGTTGAAATGGTCTCATCAAGAAACCGTGCATAATGACATTTAGGACATTAACAGAGTTCCCCAAATCTTGTTCAAAAGTGTCTTTTTCCATCTTCATTTTGCCATTGCATGGCTCATTTGGAACAACCAGCATGTCTGAAGCAGTTTATAACAGTGGCTGAAGAAACCATTCAGCACACCTCGTTAACTAGCAATTTTACCTCAAGACCATTCTAACTATTTGATTCCTTATGGTTTATTTTTTTGAATAGAAAAAAATAAATAGTGCAAGTTATAAACATACTTCCTGAGTGTGGGTGGTTTCTTGATGAGTCAACTGATAATATTCATACAGTTTGTTATTTAACAATGGTTGTTGTGTGCATATCTGTGTATAATTTGCCAGGGTAGCAACAAAATTATCTGAACAATAGTAGTTTGGATGCTTAATGTTATATCTTTGTTGTTAATTCATTTCCTCTTCCCCTGGAGTTTCATAAGGTGAACATGGTCAAGTAATTTGGGTTCTAGTCCCTGCTGTATAGTTGGCTCGCTCTACTTGAGTAAACACCAAGACAATGCTGATTCCTACTAACAGAGGTGTTCATTCCTTTTGAGTGAAATAAGGACTGCCCCTCCTCCCTCTCTCTTTCTGTCACACACATGCACACACGCATGCACTCCTTTTTCCTTCTCAATTTCCTCTCTCCCAAGAAGGAACCAAACTGAATTTTATTTTCTAATGTTTCTGGTACTTTTCTCTGTAATTCTAAATAATGTGCCTGTATGCCACAATTTTAATCATTTTTGACAGTGCCTGGTGACTCCCTCATATGAAGTATAATAAATTGACTCACATGAACCTTCTTTTTTCTCTCCTTAAATTTTTTTACTTACATTTTAATTGTCATCCTTATTGGTTTTTCTAACTTTTCTTTGCCTTTTAAACTGCCCACTTTTTTAAATTCTGTATTACAATTTTAATATTTTTAATGTTAATAAAATTTGTATTAACTCTTGAGAATATAAATTTTCTGCAATTTTTTCTAAGAAATGAAAGCCAATAAAGAGTGCTCAATATATAGTGATTGAATTTGTTTAATTCTCTGCCTTAAACTACTAACTGTGGAAAAACTTCCTATTCTTTTCAGTGCCTCTATGGAGCCTGGAGACAGCCAGTCCCATGAATTTTTGGTTTACTGACTAGCTGCTTTTATAGTAAGACACTCACAGCCTGGGGCCTCCACTACAGCAACTCAAACTCCTCAGCACAGGGTGAAATCTACTATTTTCAGTAACCTCTTTTCTAAGATAATTGTTATGTTAGCAGTTAGCATAGGTTGAAGCCAGAGCCTGAACCTGAGAAGAGAGCTCACACCCCTACCTACAGCCTCCTGCCACCAGCAATGTGTCCCTTAGACACATCTTTCCAATGAAAAACTGAGAAGTTGCCTAGATTTGGCCTTTTTACACATTTTTCTTTTCTTCACATAAGTCCTTTATTCAACCTCTACTTTATTATCAGTCAAGTATGCCTATTCACCCAGCCCCATATTTCCATTCATTCACATATTCTCCACATTATTGAAAGTTTACAATATAAATCAAAAGAATATCATATTTCTCAGTTTCATTGTGTAATTAAATCTCACGAGTTTTTGTTATACTTTAAGTTTTAATTTATTTTCATGTTATTCATTCCCTGATGTATTTTTATACATTTAATAACATTCTGCCTGAATTTATTTCAATTTTTGATGCTTAATGTATGATTGGATATTATGTGCTCACCTCATTACTGAAATATTCTCAATGACAATAATGGTTATGGATAAATTATTTAAACCTTATTACATCCAAAGTATAATTCTTAGTATTTCACATATAGTGACTCATTTAATCTTCACAACAACTCTGTGAGGTTGGTCCAATTATGCTTATTTTACAAGTGATGAAACTGAGGCACAGAGAGGAAAAATGACTTGACAAAGATCACCGAACTAATAAATGGTGGAGCAGGCAATGGAACACTAAAATCTAGACTCTCAGTCAACCCAATATTCTGTCTGTTATGATATATATTCAAGTCATTACCAACTTTGTTATGGGGAACAGGCTTTATCATTTAAAATAGTCTCCCTTTTTTATGTTTTCTTATTCCCTCTTAAACAGAAAATAAATGGAATTTAAATTCTTGAATGTTTGAATAATTGAAAGTGTTTTTGTTTATATTTGATGACTTTTCACTTTGGATATCTAGGTAGAATCTATTTTCCTATGAATATTGAGATTATTTATCCACTTGTCTCTCATATTTAATGTGGCTGATGAAAAGTCTGAAGCTAGACTGATTGTCATACCTTCATAGGATAACCTGATTTTCTTTAATCTCAAAGTTTTTATAGCTTTTAATTTTCCTAACTTTCTAAAATTCACAAGCCACATGTCAGAATGGAACTGTTTTCATATATCTTGTTGATACCTTAACTCTGAAAACATGTTTAAGTTCAGCTTATAATTTTTTTCTTCTATTGTATATTTTATTATTTTTCTTCCACTGGTTCTGCTTAACTTTATCTTGCAGACATTTATTCAGTTTTTTTGGGGAATCATAGTCGTATTTCTCTAGAACTGTTTCTTACTCTCAAATACTTTTTTTTAAATCAACAAACAATGGAAGATACTAATTCTAATTTAATATTTTAAAAGTTTTGCTTTCTTTGCAGTAAGTTCTCTTTCTGCAGCTTGACTTTTCATGGTATCAGTTCTTCTCAAATGCCTGGTAATTATTATGCATTTGGTGAGTTTAGTACTAGAATTATGATAGGTAGCTAAGCGTGTGTGGGCATTGTGTTTCCACACAGGTTTTTCCCCAGTATTGGAGGATTTACTTACTAAACTATCTCTACGGAAAGGTCTTCTTGGCAACACTGACGTTCAGATAGCATGATGAAAAACATATTCTGGGGCTCATACTAATGCAGAAATAAGAGCTTCATTATTGAAAGCCAATAGCCATATCAGATGTTCTACTCCTTCCCAAGCTTGTTTTTTGGACTAGAGTAAACCTGTCCTGAGGTTCAGTCTGCCTGTGGACAGCGGAAGATAGGAAACAACATAATATCATGTTTTAATATTATGGGATCTTTGAGGTGTTGCTTTTCTGGCTGGAAACCTGTGGCTGGTGGCACCTTTGCCCGAGTTTTGCTTGGGCCCACTTATTCTGCCCACTTGACCTGGCAGGCTGAATTCACTACTATTGGCCTGGATTCCTTGCCTCTAAAGTAAACTGCGACTCAGGTGTAGAGTAGCGTGGGGTCTGGCCACTGCATAGTCAGACGTGCCAACTGCTGCCATGAGGTGGGCAGCTCCAGTTGGTGCCATGGGAGCCAGCTCTCTGTGAGGCTGCAGCTTGACTGGGTGCACTGCAAGCAGCTTCCCCTACTGGCACTGGGGAATGTGGTGGTGCCCAGAAGCTTGGAGATGCCAGGAAGGGCAGGGCCCCCAACAGGGAGTCACAGCCCTGGCTCCGGGAGCTCCCAGGTCTGGGATCCCTGAAGGGCCACAGCTCTTCACTCCTTCTATTTGCCCACAATGTGGAAAAGAAGGGGCATGTTTCAGCCCCGTTTGTGCTACAGCTCTTTTCGCCTTGCCATTCAATGGGTCCTGAGTTCTTGTCCTGGAATCAGTAAGAATGAGGTATGCAGAGAAGTGGAGGGTGAGCAAGATGAAGAGGAGCTTTATTGAGCAACAGAACAGCCCAGAGAAGACCCGCAGTGGGTAGATCCTCTCTATAGTCAGGGTGTCCTGATGGGTGTTCAGCTCCTAGCAGAGAGGGAACTCCTCTCTGCAGGCAGGTAATCCCAACAAGTGTTCAGTTCAGAGTGTAGATCCTCTCTGCAGCTGGTCATTCGTCTTCAACTCTCGGCAGAGAGGAGGCCCTAGAGTGGGGCCTCCTTTGTCTCTGCAGCTCTCAGAAGAGAAGGTAGCCCCTGTCTGCAGCTGGTCATCCTGTGCTTTCTCTGTCCTCTACTCTGTTCTGTCTGAGACCCGGGATTTCATGGGCCTCAGTGGGGAGGAAGTGTACGCCCATATGTCCATGGGCGGCCATAGGCTGACCAGAAAAGCCACCCCAAGTCCCCACTCTGGTCTGTGGGACTGGCAGTCCAGCCCCCAGCCTTCAGGCCCTCCCTTGCCTGAAGGTGGGGCCTCACTGGGGACCCACCCCCTTCCACCCAGAAGCCTTCTGACTCCTGCCACTGTCCATGGTGCCCAGGCTGCTCACACCATGGGACAACTGCAAGCCAGTACCTAGCAGCCCTCAGCACCCACTTCACCGTCTCCCCCACCTGAGCTTGTTGGTGCCCAAAATCCAGAGGGGGCTGAGGTGGGAGGGGCTGGCATGTCAGCACTGCCTCAAGCATCCGCCCACCTGGCCAGGCCGTGAAGACATCCAAGCTCGGCCCCAACCCTGCTCTGAGACTGGAGGGTGTGTTGGGAATGGGGAATGGCCACGCAGCAGTAGCTGACACTCCTGAGCCTGTGGGACTAGGGGTCGGGGATGGGGGGGTCCTTCCAGAGCCCCTGAAGGTGCAGACTGCAGAGAAACCTGGGTCCAGACCCATGGCAGGGCATCTGTAGCTGCACCCAGGAAGCTTCCACCTGACCAACTCAGAAGGGGCGGGGCTTCCGCTCGTTCCAGGCTTCTGCCTGCTCCGTGGAGTGTGCAGCACCAGCCACATCTCCCCCCAGCCTGGGGCGGGGCCCCAGGTTATCTCTGGGACCTGGCCTGCATCTGGAGCAGGGGCAACTTTGCTGCCAGCTCCCCTGTGGCCCTGGTGCTCAGGCAGGCCCAGAGCTTCCTCTTACACAGCCAGCGGCCATGCCTGAGGGGGTGCCTCCGGGAGTGGATGGCGCCCTGGGCCTAGCTATTGGTAGTGTCAGGCGTGGCGGCTACCTGATGTGGAGCGGACCCCGGGAATGCGGCCCCGGGAGGCCCTGTGCAGAGACTCCGCCCAAGGCACACAAACCTGGTGCCCTTGGCGGGTTGGGGTTGGGCACAGTGACCATGTGACTGGCTGGGTCCCCAAAGTGGGCACCTCTCCAACTTCCCAGCCTGGGCCCCCGAAGCATGACCCCAGCTCCATGCCCTGGGCCCAGCTCCGCCTCGGGGTCTCTCTCTGCCCGACCACACTGCTCTCCGGCTAGAGGGCGACTCGGCCAGGCTCCTTCGTGGCAGCCCCCAGGGCAGTGAGCTCCAGTGACTGTCTGCCTCCTCCCCAAACCTTCTTGCAATAGCACTGGGTGAGAGCAGGGATGTGGGCCCAGGGTCCAGAGCAACGGAGGCTCTGGGCCTGGAGAGGGGTGGGGAGGGGTGGGTCCCCTGGCCTCCTGAGGGTGGCGGCGGTGCAGTCTGCTGCCTCTGGGGATGCAGGGCACAGGGGACATGGGGCACAGGGATCCCCCCAATGCCGCCACTGCTGGTCCTGCTCTTGCTCCTGCCACCACCACTTGCACCTCCCCTCTTCAGCCAGTGTGGTGGCAGCGGCTGCTCCCGACAGCCCACCATTCCCATCAGTAATATGGAGGGGCAAATATGTGTAAGGGTAGAAGATTTCCACTACTTTTGTGAAACCATCTTTAATTAACTCTCATTATTGTCTCACAGACTGATACTATTGTAGGTATCCCCTAAGCTAGCCGACCTTCCACTATTTTACACTCTAATGAACATGTTTTTCTGATCTGTGTCTTTATCCACTTTTGATCATCCCTTGATAGACTAGCAGATTATAGTGAAAGATGAATTGGCTACCTTCTCGTTCTCAGAACTGTAATAGATTTACCTCTTTGAATGAGATTTTGCGAGATGGCATAGCTAAAAATGTGCCTTAAGTTTGCAATATCAAGTTGGAAGCTTTGAATAAGTGCTTTTAATTATTGATGCCTATCAGGTTGGGGAAGTCAGAGGTTCATATGTAGGTGACCAAAATGGTGCTGTTAGGCATCAATTTCACTTGCAACTACAAACTCTACTTGACTTCACTTAATCCCAGTATCTTCTTCCCAATCTTCTCATTTCTCTTCTTCATATTTATAATAAAACTTGGACAAAGATATGTGTATACTCACGGCCTCCAATTTCTCCCCACTCATTCTTATTTCAGATGATTCTAAGTAGGACTTTCTCCTCATCACTCTACTGAAGCCATTCTTCTTAAAGATATAAAGACCTCCATAATCCTAAACCAGTGGTTATTAATAGTACTTATACCATTTGACTTATATCAACATTTGGCCCAGCTGATAACTCAGTCATGTTCAAAACACCTTTTCTCCATTTGTCTTTTGACATATCACTAACTCAAAGATTACTACTTCTAGTTTCCACTAATAAGAAGTCTGAGTCTTTTTTTTTTTTTTTTTTTTTGAGATGGAGTCTCCCTCTGTCACACATACTGGAGTGCAGTGGCACAGTCTCGGCTCACTGCAACCTCCACCTCCCATGCTCAAGCAATTCTCCTGCCTCAGCCTCCCGAGTAGCTAAGACTACAGGCGTGCACCGCTACAACTGGCTAATTTGTTTGTATTTTTAGTAGAGACGGGGTTTGCCATGTTGGCCAGACTCGTCTCGAACTCCTGACCTCAAGTGATTCACCTGCCTCAGCCTCTCAAAGTGCTGGTATTACAGGCATGAGCCACCAAGCCCATCCACTTTCATCTTCTTTAACTTTTTAAAAGTCACAAGACACATGTCAGAATGGAAGTGTTTCTATATATTTTGTTGAGCCTCATATATTCAGCCCTATATCTACACAGACTGAAAAGAATGACTGGGTACTCTCTTCTTTGATTATTTAAACCACATAAGTCCCAGGTTACATATGGGAACTCTCACTCTGACTCTGCCCTCTAACAAGAAAAACTACAAGGAAGGAAGGGCCAGGCCTTTTTCTTGCTCTCTCAAGCCATTTTGGACCAGATTGGGAAGGCTGCGTTGCTGTTCCTATAAAGCCTTATTACTTACATAAGCATTACATGTAAACATTTTTATACCCTCTTGGTGAGAGTGTGACATCAGTCTTCACATCTGAACCAAATGTCTCAGTGCTCCGACCTCCTAAAAGGACTCAGTGAAAGGGTCTCTTCTTTATTTTCATGTACTCTCATTGCTATCATGGTTTCATCCAGTCTCATAATTTAAATTTATATATATATAAATTATATATACATAAATATATATAAATAATTTATATATTTTATATATATAATTTATATATAAATTAAATATATAATTTATATATATAAATTATATATATTATATAATTTATATATATAATTTTTATATATAATTTATATATAATTTTTATATATAATTTTTATATAATTTTTATATATAATTTTTATATATAAATTATGTTATATATAAATTATATACAATATATAAAGTTTATATATATTTAGATATAAAATTTACATTTTATATATATTTAGATATAAAATTTACATACATATATATATCGGTTTCTCCCTTGAGTTCTCAATATCTACTTCAGTTACTTACTTGATGTCTCTATCCAGATGTCTAATAGACATCTCATACACAGCATCCAATAGTGAATTTCAAAACCCCCGAAACTCCTCCTCACACAGTTTTCCCAACTTTTAGTTTCTTGGCCCAAAAACCTTGGAATCATTCTTGACTTCTTTCTTTCTTTCAGTTAAACCCCACATCCAATATGTAAGCAAATCTTATCTGCTCCACAGTCAAAATGTATACAAAATCTTACACTGTACCTTACACAACTACTACCACCAAGACTATTGTCTAAACGAATGCCATTTTAAAACCAGGATTAGTAAAATAATCTATAAACTAATATTTCTTCTCCAGCCCTTCCCTGCACTGTCCAAATTCTAAACACAGCAACCAAAGTGATATTAAAATTAAGTCAGCCAGGCATGGTGGCTCACGCCTATAATCCTAGCACTTTGGGAGGTCAAGGCAGGTGAATCACTTGATGTCAGGAGTTTGAGACCAGCCTGCCCAACATGGTGAAACTCTGTCTCTACCAAAAAATACCAAAAAAAAAAAAATTAGCTGGACATGTTAGCGTGCTCCTGTAACCCCAGCTACTCCGGAGGCTGAGGCAGGAGAATCACTTGAACCTGGAAGGGGGAGTTTGATGTGAGCAAGGAGTGGAGTGCAGTGAGCAGAGATGGTGCCACTGCATTCCACTGTACTTCACTTGGGTAACAGAGTGAGAGCTTGTCTCAAAAAAAAAAAAAAAACAAAAAACAAAAACAAAAAAAAAACTAAATCAGACTATGTCAATTAGACCATCCAGTGGGTTCCTCATTCACTAAGAGGTAAATTTCTTTAAATTGCGCACAGAAATCAGTATGATCTGGTACCCACAATTCTCTGAATTTATCCCCTATTATTTTCCTACTTACTCTACACCAGTCCCAGTGGCCACTTTTCTGTTCCTTGGACATGCCAGATTTCCTTCTATCACAGGCTTTTGCATTTGCTGTTTCCTTTGCTCAGAAAGAAATCTATGTTCTTCATTGCTCATTCTCATGTATTTTGGGTCATTATTCACCCCTTACTTGCTCAGCTCAGTGCATTCTCACTCTCTCAGCAGCTTTCCTTTTCTTCTTTCCTTTTCTCTACTTCACTTATTAAATCAACATCCAGTATACTGTTTTACATGTCATGAAAATTTTATTCAGTAGTTCATCTTCAGTAGTTTATCAAGAATGTAAACTCCATGACAGCATAAAGTTTTGTTCATTACTATTACTGTATTTAGCACATAATATGTATTAAATAATCATTTGTTGAAATAATAACTAAAAATAATTACCAGGTTTACATAATATTGGTACGTTTATTTATTACAGTTTTAAAAGTTAATTTGATAATCAATTAGTATATTGTACATCTTTAATTGACTTGCTTTCTCCATTTCTGTAATGGTGATAATAAAATATACATCATGTTACTTGGCTTGATAATAGCAAGTAATCTATATGACTTAACCATCCAATGATGGGATATACAGGTTATTATGTTTCAGCTAAGTTCTAGAATAATTGTGTATGTAAAATACTGTGTTTGTGTGTGTGTGCATGTGTGTATGTTTGTGTGCCTGTCTCTTTATTTCGCCACCATTTAAAAATGTTTCCTTAATAGCAAAAATTAATAAGTGAACAATAGTTATTAGAATACCTGTTGTGGATAACTCTGACTTCCTGTGTCTTGGGGGCTGAGCAAATGGACTAATGAGGTTATTATCAGGTTCTGAGACTAAGAAAGGAAAATTCAACACATATGTTATATAAGATACAAAGAACATGGGATGTTTAGCAGAACCAACAGCCAAGTATTCAATTAGCAAGTATATAAAACAGCAAAGTGGCCAAAAGTAGAGACTAAGCTGAATAGCGATAGAGAAGATCATTAGAACCAGGTAAACAAAAACCAAAGCAATATTAGTGGGTAAAGGGGAGGTGATGGACCAAGCACAGTTGTTTGGGGAAAAAAATCCTGTTGTCTGTGGTTGACTTTTTGTGTGTGATATAGTGTGAGACAAATAGATATTCTGACCTCAAGGAGATTACAATATAATGAAAAAAGAGAAAAAATAATAAAATATTAACAATATACAATCTTTTTTGATTAAATTATACAGAAGTTTAAGTGCTAACAGTTGCAATAAGTCAAGATACACACAGAATAAAACTTTAAAAATCTAGATAAATATAAAAAGTGGCTAGATTCCTTTGAAACATTTTAAATATGCAGTATATTTAGACTAGCTTCAACATTATATCTCTTTTTTGAATGAGATGAAAGAAAAGTCACTGGGAAATAATTATTTTTAGTTTTATTCTCCATACTATAAACCTTCCTGTTAGGAGTATGAAAATAGCTAATTATTAATAAGCATTCTTTTTACATTGTTATTACAAGCTGATTTCTTAAGCCTGGATGGTCTATCCAGATTTTATGGTATTAATATTTTTATATTGAAGTTATACCATATTCAAAAGAAATGATTTTTTCTAATTTGGAAAAATCAGGTTTGATACTAACGGATTATGTAGTTAAAAAATCTCTTAGAGACATTTAATTTACATTTTAATCAGGCTGCTTCTATCCAAGGTGCCCAAACCTTCTCTTTTGAACAAACCAGGTTAAGTGTATTAATAGTCGGGCTGTTAAGCACATCACTTAATATTGTTCACTAACATATATTGATTCCTGAAAGAGACTTGCTAGTAAAGCTTCATTCCTGTACTGCTAAGATTAGGTTTATCCTGCATTAACACTTTAGTTTGATCATTTAAATGTCTCCCAAGTTCAAGTTTTACATTTTAATTTATTCTTAGGCTGTGACAATGCAACTAAATCTTTAAGACTTTGCTCACTAGAATGATTTAGCCTTGATTTTAATAAGCTTGAGCAAATTGGCAGCTTTAAATAACACAAGCAAAGCAGTACTTTTCAAGATTTTTGTACATAACCACACATGATTATAAATGTTATGAACAATGGGATGTGATTGTTCATGGAAGAAGAAAGTTTCCTTTTATAAATTACAATGCATCTATTCTTTCCAGACAAGAAACTTCATAATCATTTTGAAATGTATTTTTAAAATAGCCAGCAGGGTAAAAAGTACAAAATGAGTCAATCAAATTAAAAGATAAGTAAAATTTTCTTATTTTAATATTGTCTCTCGGTTTACTCATGAGAAGGAAAGGTGCCCAACGGTTGCAAATCAGAGTATCCCCAGTTAAAAGTTCCCATAATTACTTAAAACTAAATATCTTCTTCCACAAAACTTCTTTGTATTTCCAAAGCTTCATTTTTATAAGCACGGTAGTCTCATTTGATGTTGAGTGGCCATTTTAATTGTTCCTAATCTTTTTTGGTACAGAATATAAGGAGTCAAGATAATCAATAACCACTCACTTTTCAAAGCAGTCATTGGATTGTCAACCGTAGATATATCACCCATTTTTATTTTGATATACTTCAGATAGTTCCTGTCTTCTCCATTTCCTAGGGAATTTTCTCAAATTTCTTAGGAACCTATTGCATCTCTTAGAAAACATTTCACTTAAATTAAATGGGAGCCTATATGAATATGCTCCATGCTCAGGCCATTTCTTCCTAGTCACTCTTATAGATAAATCAAGCTGCAATACATCTGAATGCTCAGGTTGACTTTCCTAGGGTCACTGTGTACCCTGGGGTTTCTGGTAAGAGGTAGGCAACAGAACTGCAATAACTATTTGTTAGGGATGTGACCAGTGCACCTATTTATTAAACTTTACGATAATAAAGCACAAATCTCACTGGCCAACGAATTAGCAAAATCCAAAGCGATTATATTAAACAAGTAATATCTTCAAGGAAGAAAAGATTGTGTTCCTAAGAATCACACATTCTAGAGGAAATATAAAATATTCGAACCATAGTAACTATAAGCATCTTAGCACACTTATTATGCACATATATCTCACTATAACTGAAGATTTTACTTTTTATGTAAGTTACTATATAATAATGATGAAGTAGTAGTGCTTGATCTTTGAGGGTCACTCAGAGAAACTCTGAAGTGGTATGCAGAAGCTTTCTTTTTTAGGAAATAGCATGGCTAAGAACACTGCTTTAGCAAACCAAGACCTGAGTGGTACATCTGGCTGGGAACTGTTTTGTTTATACCTCTGAGCAAGTAATTTAAATACCTTATAACATGATGATAATAGTGTTTGCCACCCAGCTAACTTGGAATATTTTTAAAGGCTTCTGATAAATCAGGGCATAATATTTTCCTAATGTATACAATTTTCCATTACTGTTAATATGTCATTTCTGTACCTGAAAAAGAGTCCCATGTTTCATTTTGTGAGGACGTTAGTGTGTTCTTGTTTCTGAATGATATTTTAGTCATAAATCCTCAACAAACCTAAACATTTTAAGTATGCAATATATTTAGACTACCTTCAACATTGTATCTCTTTGTTTTTGAATTAAATGAAAGAAAAGTCACTGAAAATAATTATTTTTAGTTTTTTATATAACTTATGTAAATCCTTACATGACTATTAATTCTCCTTTAGGTGGTGAACCTCCGACATGTTTACCCAGGTCTTATCAGTAGACAGTGATGTCAGTGATCCCACAGTTTTCCTAGTTTTGGCCCTTTTGATCTCTCTTGCCATACTCCTCGAAAAACACTTTATATTTCACCTTTGTATTCATCTACTCCTACCTCCTCATCACCCATCTTCTATCTTTTTTCTTCTCTCCCTCTCCCAGTATTTTATTGAAAACTAGTAAGTTCCTGGTACCATTTAGGACGCTGCTATGCAGCAATGAAGAAGCCTAAGTCACTATTATCTCACCACATCTACAACAATCTACTCAAGATGGATTAAAAACTTAAATGTAAGGCCTGAAACTATAAAACTACTAGAAGAAAAAAAAAATGTTTCTTGACTTGGATCTTAGATTTTTTTTTTTTTTTTTGGATATGACCCAAAAAGCAGAGGCAATAAAACCAAAAACAAGACAAACAGGATTGTATCAAACCAAAAAGCTTTTTACAGTATGGGAAACAACCAAAAGAAAACAATAACAACAACAACAACAACAAAAACCCCAAAAAGCCTATATATAGAATGAGAGAAAATATTTGCAAACTATACATGTGATAATGGATTAATGACCAAAATATAAGGATCTCAAACAACTCAATATTAAGAAAACAGATAACCTGAGTAAAAAAAAAAAAATGGACAAAGAACATTAATAGAAAATTTTTAAGACATAAAAAAGGCTAACATATATATGAAAAGGTGGTCAACATCACAAATCGTCAGGAAATGCTAATTAAAACCACAGTGAAGAGCTACCTCACACTGGTAAGAATTACTTTTATCAAAAAGTCAAAAGATAAAAAGTGTCAGTGAAGATAGGGGAAAAAAAAAGGAATTCTTGTAAACCCTTGGTGGAAATGTGAATTAGTAAATGCATTATAAGAAACAGTATGGTGTTTTTTCAAAAAGATTGAAAATAGAAATACCATATGATCCAGCAAGTTTACTTCTGGGTATATATGGAAAGAAAATGAAATCAGTATGTCAAAGAGACATGTGCACGCCCATGTTCATTGCAGTATTATTCACAATAGCCAATATATAGAATCACCTTATGTCCATCAACAGATGAATGACAAAGAAACTATGATATATAAGATACACACACACACACACACGCACGCACACACAGAATGGAATAATATTCAACCTTTAAAAAGAAGGAAATAACATGGATGAACCCTAAAGGGCATTGTACTAAGTGAAATAAGACACACACAGAAAGACAAATACTGTATGATCTCATCTATACGTGGAATCTAAAAGAAATGAATTTATAGAAGCAGAGAGAAGGATGTTGGTTAACAGGTTCTAGGGATGTGGAGGGAGTGGGAAATGGAGTGATGTCAGTTAAAGGGTACAAATTTTCAGTTTAACAAGAGGCGTAAGGTGCTGGAGACTTACTGTTCATCAGAGTGGCTATAGTTAATAATAATGTATTATATACCAAAAATTGCTGAAAGTAGATTTTCAATACTGTCACCACAAAAAAATTGTATGTGAGGTGATGGATATATTAATTTACTTGATATAGTCATTCCACAATGTATACATATATCAACATTTCACATTGTACATCATAAATATCTATAATTTTTCGTTTGCCAATTAAAAAATACGAAGTGTGGCCCACAGACCCACATCAGCATCACCTACAAATTTGTTGAAAATGCAGAATCTCAGGCCCTGCCACAGATCCACTGGGTCAAAAGTGCATTTAAAAAAATCACCAGGGGGTTTGTGTACTCAGCTGTTTGAGAGGCCAGAAAAATTGGTTTTGGTAATAGAATTGAGTGTGGGGAAAGTTAGAACAAGAATAGTAGCTTCTTGTCTTAAGGCTTTAAAGTACTGCTTGACTTTTTTTTTTCTTTCAATCTGCATGTTGTTTATTACTTTGATATTTCATAGTTTTTAAAGTGGTTTAAAAATAAATACCTGTGGCTCACACCTGAAATCACACCACTTTGGGAGGCTGAGGTGGGCAGATCACTTGAGGTCAGGAGTTCGAGACCATCCTGGCCAACAGGGTGAAACCCTGTCACTACTAATAATTCAAAAATTAGCCGGGCATGGTGGCACATGCCTGTAATCCCAGCCACTCAGGATGCTGAAGCAGGAGAATCATTTGAATCCAGGAGGCAGCATGGGCGACAGCTTGAGTCCCTGTCAAAAAAACAAAAAAGAAAAAACAAAAACAAAAACAAAAAAACACCTGGGTAGATGGGTAGACTGTGGAGAAAGGAAGACAAAGTTACTATCTTTATTATAGTGAGACATTTAGATCTTAGGAAAGTACACAAATACATTAATGATGAATTAGCTGATACAAAAAATGATGTGAATTAAGAAGTACGACAACTTGACAAAGAGTGATTCGGGAGGTGAGTGTAAGATGGTAGTGGATACTTTTATGGGCATGCGTAGGAAAATTTCATCTCACCTAAGGTGAAATAAAAATTGAATAATGACAATGAATTATATTAACAAAGAAAGACATGGGTGCAGCAAGAGTAGACAACTTTCAATGCATCAGGCAAAGATGTATTAGAAAAAGTGCAGTTGAGCAGGTAACAGATGAGGTTGGTAAGGAAGGCAGATGACATATTAGGCAGAAATGTATGGGTCACTGCTAGATGTTGGCAATTAATTTAAGTGTATGGAAAGGTATTGGAGAACTGTTGGGAGTTTCAGAGGACGTCTCATGACCCAGTCTAATGGTTAGTTATTCCAAGTTTCCCTTTTCTCCGCGAATTTGTGCACAAGAAACTGCTTAGCACAATTTCTCCATCTATATGTCAGTTCTCATTTATGGAACTATTCCTCTGTAGACTGATTTTGTTTGTCTCATTTTGGACTGAGCACAGGGGTCCTCTGCCCTTGGTTCCAAAGCCTTCAGGTGCCAAAGCTGCTACAGGACCCCTGGAAGAATTATCAAAGATGCAGTCCCTCTCTTCAATTCCATGGTATATTTTGTCCTTCAGTTCTGCAGGTAGCACTATTTATACTGACTCTAACAAGCCTCAAAACAACCATAGGATCCTACTTTACCCCTCTGTCTCTGAGAAGCTAGCATAGTGTTTTCCATTCTCTGTCTTTGGACTTCTTTGTCTATTATGCTGCATTTCCTGATCATTAGCCAAACCAAGCAAACAAGCAAGCAAGCAAGCAAACAAACACACAAAGCCCATTAGGAAATTCAGTAGGGCAAATACACAGGAGTGTCTAGTTCCTGGCTCCACCAGGCCAATAACTGCTTGGGCCCAGCTAAGACAACTGCTTATGGAGCCATTTATAGAACACTTGTATCCATTAGACTGAGAGTAATGATATAATTTCTATACATTAAAGGGACTAAAAATAATTAAATGAAATTATCATATGTATTAATTTGATTTTTATCTGTATTTCTTTGAAAGTGGTTTTTTCATTGAAAATACTTTTCCCATTATAAAATATTTTTAAAATTGTGAAATATGCACAAGCATAAAAAAGAAAATAGTAAACACTGGTGATCCTACCACCCTAAAAAAAAGTCTGCTAACATTTTTGAGTTGTCTCTTGTGTGTTTATTTGTGTGTATACGTGTATTTGGTAATTATGGTTTGTACCACTTTAGAAGTTGATTTTTTTACTTAATTTATTTTGAGCAGTTTTCACAACTTAAGCATATTTCAAGAATTTGATTTCACATGTCGTGTCTTAGTTTAAGTGTTAAATTTTAGGCGTATTTATGTTCTGTATTTGCTACATGTACAACAGCATTGTGCTTTTCTTTTTCCTCTGTTGAGTTTTTGCTTATATAAACAGAGATTATAGCTTGATACTATCATTAATGGTAATATCATTTTATACACAAAAAATCTACAATAATTTTTTGAGATATTTGCATGAAGTTTATTATAATATGAAAGTGATTACACAGATTTTTATCTGTTTTTCATTTGATACATTGGCTACTACTGTTTCTTTTAGTACATATAGTCCCACTCTAGGATTTTAGGCTTTAATTAATTTTTAACTTTACATTGGAAAGTGTTATTGAATATTTGTATTTTCTAAGAAAGACATGTGGATACAGTGTTTTATTAGACAATGCTTATCTGAGAATAATTTTTACATTTATTTATGAATTTTTTGCCTCTCTACGTAAGAAAATTGTGTTTGGCTATTATTGTGTTGCTATAAAGACATACCTGAGACTGAATAGTTTATAAAGAAAAGAGTCGTAATAGGTTCACAGTTTTGCAGGCTGGACAAGCATGGCACTGTCATCTGGTTGGCTTCTAGGGAGGCCTCAGAGAGCGTCTACCCTTGGCAGAATGCGAAGCAGGAGCAGGCATGTCACATGGCAAAACCAGGAGTAAGACAGAGAGAGAACGGCGAGGTGCCATGTACTTTTAAACAACCAGATCTCACAAGAACTCACTATCACAAGGACAGCACCAAGGTGAGAGGGATCTGCCCCCATGATCCAGTCATCTCCCACTGGGCCCCACCTCCAACAGTGGGGATTGCATTTCAATGAGATTTGGAGAGTCATACAAACTATATCAAAAATAAAACACATTTGCTATATCTAGAAATATTGTTTCCTAATCCCCATTGTCTTTGGCATTCTTATTGCCAGGGAGTTTAAAGTTGGCCAGATATTCCCCCCTTTTCTAAGTGCATAATTTTTAATTTGGAAATGTATAGGGATTCTTATTTTGGATTTTTAAAAGTGCTACACTTTCACAAAGGTATGTCTAAGTTTGTGTATCTTTTAATTAATATTCCTCTGTGAACCCTTCCTATGTGCAAATTCAAGTCTTTAATACAGGAAGATTTTTGAAAATACTGTTAATCTGCTATTATATACTCTCTGTCAGCTTTGTTTCCTCCTTCTGGTTTGGCTCATCTTAATCAGTATTCCATTTTTCCCCTCTGACTTCTGAGATAATTTGTTTAAAGTTGTTATTTATTTCACTAGTTGCATTTTATTTAAAGTATAATCTGGTGGTCTCATCTCCTTTGTGGTTTTCATTTAAGCAGTCATACTGTCTTTTCTATTTCCTAATCAGAAAGTCATTAGTCTTGCATTGAATTGTGTTTGAGAACTTGAATGAGACATTTTCTAAACATTGCTTCTTATGATAACACTGCTTAAAATTGACCTTCGGAGTGGTTTCTTTCTTTTAAAATATAGCATTTGTATATACTCACGAGTTTCTTTTTCTTGTTACTTTCTTCATTGTGATTTCCTCGCATTCATATTTGAGATGAATTATATTTATGTCTTTCAGACCCAGACAAATGAAGAAGCAAAATATTTGATTTTCTGTGGTTTATTTATTTGGTTCATATACCCAGCAGCTTGAGGAGAAAACTGAAGTGGCTAAAGCTCAATGTCATCCAAACAGAAAGTGTGGTCTTCTCTCCTAGATTTTCCCTCTACCATGTTTGGCTTGGCCTTCCGCCTTGGTACGTGACTACTTCCATTCTTTATGGGGCACGGTATTTATCCTTAGAAACCAGCTTTAGCAGTGCCTTCCGTTTGTGCCTTTTTTTTTTTTTTTTTTTTGGTGGTCTCTGAAGATTACAAACCAAGATCTATTGCCAATTTAGATTCTCCAAGAAGTGTAGCCTCTTGTACCTAGCTGTCTTGCTAGAATTGCCAGTGATTACATTCCTCTTGATTTGCTATGACCCATCAGTGCTTCCTATCCTCATGCCGCAAAGTGAAGGGATACTAGTGGGGCTCCACTAGGTTCACTTCCTTTATTCCTCATGGTATCTGTTTTTTCTCACGGGGGGGCATTACTGTTATGTCCAAAAATTTCTAATTCTGGCTCTCTCTATTCTATATGTAGAAGACAGAAATTCCACTGAGATACTCAATTGTTTTGTCTATACTTTTTCACTTTTCAGAACTCACAGCACACACACACACACACAGATGAGTGTAGTGCAGTGGCACAATCATGGCTCACTGAGCTCTTGACCTCCTAGACTCAAGCAATAATCCTGCCTCAGCCTCCCAAAGTGTGGGATTACAGACATGAACCACCATGCCTGACCTAATTTTTAATTTAAAACAAAAAAACCCCTCAAAAACCCACTTTTCCCCTTTGGTCCCTGAACACATTTGTTATATCTGTTGCTAAACATAAATTTCCTTTTTCCAAACAAAATTTGATTATTTTCTTTGAAGAAAAATGATTAAGTGGTTATTACTTTCACAGTCTTCTGGTTAATAATGCATATGTTTCTTCAGGGGTTTGGGGTGCTGTTAGGAAACACCACAGTGATGGGCATGCAGAATTTGTTTTCTAAGAGTATGAACCCTAACTGTAGATGTAAAACATACACAAACAACTAAGATGGAAAATAGAAAATGCCCCAAGTAATAAATAGGTACCAAAAAAGGTTGAAGGAGGGTGGAGCATTTATTAGACTGTATACAGAAAAGGCAATGAAATTTTTAACTGTAACTTGCAAGAGGGGTATGGTTTCAGGAGTTAATTAGGAGAAAGGAAAGAAATTCAGAATTTGAGTGGTGTGCTGGAGAGATCGAATGTATTGGCATATAGTTGGCTTATTAGGATTGTTCATCATGATTTCCACTAGAACGTTTCCATATTTGCAGCTGAAACTTTAGTTTGTTATTACTTTTTAGGGCAATTTGTATCTTTGAATAAATAACTATTTCATGACTCATTCCTCTATAGTGTGTTTATGATAAAGTCATAATTTCAGTAGCTTGAATTGAAAGTTTTGCAGATATCAGCTTACATTGTTTTTATTATAAACGTTTCTCTTCTCCAACTGTTTAAGGGAAGAATTTGATCAAACAGGAAAGAGTAAATTTATCTTCATGAACTTTTGTTAGCAATGTTTCACCTACCTTTTCACTTTATACAAAATTGGATAGCAACATAATCTAAGAATCTGAATCACTTTAACAAAAATATAGTTCTTGTTTGTACTGATAGCTTGCTTCCACAGCATTGCACTAATGAATTGAAAAAGAAAAAACAAAAACATCTTATTGCATGAAAGTTTAGTGATGTGTAAATGCATTTGGCAGCAGCATTGCTACTGACACTCCTTTCTTAATATTTAATTTTCTCCTCTACCAATGTTATTTTTTTCTCTTAGAAGCAAAATTTAAAGAAAAGCATTTTTTTCAAAAAGCTTATATCAGGTATTCTGTTTTTGTCCTTTTCTAATCAGAAAATTGTGACAGTTTTAAAAAAATCAAGGGAACATTTTTGAATCACTTAGTATTATTGAGTACCAGAATATTTTCATTAATAAACTGAGAGATACATAATCTTATTATGTACATTCAAAAATAGTATGTCATCATAATAGCATATTTACTCTTGATAGAGTAATTGTGAAAAGGCTTATTTTCTCCCTGCTACATATTATATTTTTATATGTTTAGAATTGCTTTAGTCTAATATAAAATCATTAACTCAAAAAAGGCCTGTAACTTTATTCTTACATGCTTAAATGTTATTAAATCCTAAGATAATGTAACATCAAAAGTAATGTATTTAAAAATTAGATAAATTTATGTCCAAATCTGAGCTTAAATAGTGACAAGTTGTATAATCCTGGAAAATGATTTCAATTCACTTCACTTCAGCTTTCCTATGAGCAAATGAAAATAAAATAACAACTAGTTTGAAGGGCTGTAGAGACTGAGGTACTTTGAATAACATTTCTAGAATATAGCGGAAGGTTAAATACAGTAACAGCTGTTAGTATTCATATTTCACTGTTGAGAAATCCCATCTTCAACTGATTTTATGATTGTAGTATTAACTGTATAAGTGTGTGTGTGTGTGTATTCACTTGTTTAGAGAAGGGCATTGGATTCCAATTGGCTGATTAAGCATATGCAACTTTCCTAATGTCAAGGCCATTGAAATGACAGAATAACAGTAACAACAATAAAAGCATAATATACTAGGCAGCAAAAACAAAGGAATCTAGTAGTAGATGAGAATGCTTGAATATATCTTTAGGATAGAAACAAATGCACTTGGATTGACATAATACATGAATAAAGGAAAACTTCATACAATTGCTACTAATTAAAAGCTAGTGTTTATTGAGAATGCGTATTTCAGGCAGTATGCAAATATGTTACATTCATTATGCTAAATTTATTTTAACTCTCTGAAGTCAATTCTATATGTATTTTAATTTTACAGTGAAGAAAATAAAAGTTAGATATTTAGCCAGCAAGGTCGCACAACTAAAATAAGTCAGAGTGCCATGTGAAGTCAAGGTTAAGTACATGTATTTGAGTATGGCTTCTGCATTTAGTGTGAGTATACATATAAAATTACTGTGTGTATATATATATATATATATATATATGAGTGCAAAATTAATTCCTATAACACATTCACACGGCTTTCTGTTATGACATAGGAAATTTTAGTGCACTTATACTGTTTCCTCTTCTCAGTTCTCAATAGAGTCTCTATCATTATTTTTAGTTAAATCATTAATTAGTTCACTGCAGAGTATATTATTGTACCACAATCACATTTATTTTATTTTTCAAATATTGTTTTCAGTTTCCTCATTTTTATCACATATTTTGAAATCCCCATATCCTTAATACCTTTTTTAAAAAAGAATAATGTGCCTATATAAGATATATTATTGAGTTTCCTGCTTTGCTCCGCAGAGATCTCAATCCCGGGATCCTCAGTCCTTTTGCTCTGATTTGGCTTGCTCCTCAATTATAGTACTGATCTGTCATGTTTCTATTTTTATACTAGACCCACTGTTTGATGGTTATGAGGCTCTCTTCTTTCTTGGCATATGCTCATGTCATTTAGCGCACTTCAACAACTCCCGTAATAGGTTACATGAGAGAAAACTTTTACAAGTCCCTATATTTCTTAAGTATCTTAATGATTCCTTTAAACTTAATTGATTAGTTGGCTTACACAGAATTCTAGGTGGAAAATTATTTTTCCCTTAAAATATTGAAGTCATTGTTCCATTATTTTAGTCTCCCGGGTTGCTATTAAGAAGTCCAATTCAGTGCCATTCTGATTGTTAATCCTTTATATACTCTTTTTTCCTGGAAACTTTTAGTGTCTTCATTTTATCCCTGGTGTTAAAAATCGCATAACAACCTGCCTGATAGGGAGTCTTTTTTATCAACTGTGCTATTCAATTAATACCTATGCCTTTTATTTTTGTGGGTTTTTCTTGTATTCATTTCTTGATAGCTTTCTCTCCTCTTCTCCTAGGCTTTCTGTATTTTACTTTTCTTTCTTTTTCTTTTTTTTTTTTTTTTGGAGCTCCTATTAATAGAACATTGAACTTCCTGAACTGATACTCTAATATTTTAATCTTTCTCTCTGTCCATATTCATTTTTTTGTTCTACTTTTAGAACTCCTTAAATTTATCTTTAAACTTTATTAAATGTAACAATCATATTGTATTTAAAAGCATTTTCTTGTTCTTTTATTGTCCATTTGTTCAAAGTGCTATGTTATTATTTTATATATGGAATGTTTTATCTCTGGTGTTATTGGGGGTTTTGTTTGTTTGTTTTGTTTTTCCTTAAGTTATTCCCTTGGTACATTTTTCCCTTTCCCTCTCTGTTGCTATTAAAGCATAAAGACCAGGGCTGTTCCTTCTTAAGTGAACTGACTGCTATAATTTGAATGACTATGTTCCCCCAAAATTCATATATTGAAATCTAATCACCCATGTGAGAGAGTTAGAAGAAAGAGAATTTGGGAAGTAATTAAGTCCTAAGTGAGGAGCTTTACTGGGGTGGGAATAGTGCCCTTATAAAATAGGTGCCAGAGAACTACATCCTGCTTTTCACCATTCAAACACACAGAGGGCACTATCAATGAACCAGAAAATGGACCCTCACCAGACACTGAATCTACCAGCAACTTGATCTTGAATTTCTCAGCCTCCAGAACTAGGATAAATATTTGTTGTCTACAAGCCACCCATTTTAAGATGTTTTGTTATAGCAGCCTGAATAGACTGATACTGACATTCACCTTGTGAGCCTAATTTCATTGCTGTCTGGAATCTGTACTTATCTCTCATCATAGCAGCCTTCTGAGATTTATGCACCTCAGCAGGATTTGTGAACCAAATTGCCATTTTTTTCTTCTAAATAGTTTCATCAGCATCCATGTTAGTTTATATCTTTCTAAATCGGGAAAGAAAAAATTTTATATATGTATAAATGAAAATAAAATATATATTTATTTTATTATATAATATATAAAAGTATATATAGCATTTATGTTTATTTTATATAAATATATGTATATATTAACATATAGTTTTTAATTATATGTAATGTATAATATATTAAATATATATGTATATTACATATTTTATTTTCATTTATATATTAATATATTTATATGTATATATATATATAATATAAATGGAAACTTACTCTAAGCTAACAGTTCTTCCCACAGAGTTCTGAAGAACTCTAAATTTAAGGTAAGTAATTCTATAAATTACAAATGGGCTTTGGGCTAGTACTCAGGGTAAATTAGATAACTATCACAAAAATATCTAAGTTGGCCTGACACCCCACAACTATTTCTGAGGCACTGGTAGTGGAGAGTTTGTCCATTGAGCATCCCCCAAAAACCTGTCCTCTAAAGACAGGTTTTTAGAAAGGCTCTGCCTGAGAAGACAGTTAGGGTGTTAACCTCAGAAGGAGAGAACCATGGCAGAGACTGAGGGAAACCCAGACTTTCGTGAAAGAAAGGAGAACCCTTAAGAGAAAAGGAATATCCAGAAGAGAATTACATTTACATGCCTGACCCCACAGAGAAAAATACAAGCAAGATTTGGGCTTTTGAGGGAACCCATCTTTCCTGCTTGTTCACAATTTGCGAACCTCAAAGTGAAGTCAGCCAGTTAAAAATGCTCCCTTTATTCTTAGGGCCTGCAATCAAACATGCTAAAGCAGAGAAATACAATAAGAGACCTATACTTGACATTAGCAGAGGAAGTCCAGCTGTGTACACTAATTATGATAAACATCCATTTACAATGTCTGGGAGGAGACTAGCCACAGACCTGGAAAGAGGTGAAGAAAAACGACACCATGAAAAAGGAGCAAAGTGAAAAAGAGAACAATAACCCATTTTAAAAGTACTTGCTGATAGCTTCAAAGAGGTTCAAAAGTGTATTGTGCCCATAAAAGATTGTTTTGTAAAAGTAAAAAGGGCATCCAATAAATAATTAATAAAGAAGAAGTCCTGAAATCTTTAAACATAATTTTCTAAAAAGAAAACAAATGCATAAATAGAAAAACACAATGAACAGAGACAAAGACCAATATATTAATGCAGTAAATAAGATTAATAAAAAATTAACCCCCTAAATAAAGTAAACCCAGAGATAAAGAAATCAGAGGAGTTAAAAAAAAATCCAAATTGCTTAAACCAATTCCTGTTCCTTGCACTTTTACCTCAGGTTTCTGCTTCATGTAGTCTCCCTTGGAACATCCTCTGTTCTTGTTTGTCCTTCATACAACCCCATATACTTTTCCTGTTTGGTAAATTACTGTCTCTGACCATCAGTTTTTTTTCCATTCTGTGAGAAGTCTTGCTGTCGATATACTTATTCAGTTTTCATATGCTTGTTCACACTTTATTATGCTCAGTCTAAGATATTGAGTCAGAAATCTGATCTGCTATTACTAATTGTGAAAATGTTGCAAGTTAGCTCACTAATATCTCAGTATCTATTTCCTCATAGATAAAAATGAGGTGAATGAAGCTCACGATCATAAGTCTGGATTAAAAGAAGCTTCTTGACCTTTGGTTCTTCAGTCTCACCTCTACAATACTACTGTCATGCCAAACTTCTCCCATATCTTTGTGTTCAGCATGTTCCAGACATTTTCTATGTTTTTCCTCAGCCTAGAAGCTTCTTCCTCATTTGCCCTGGTAAGCTTCAACTCAACTATCATGTTTCAGCCTCCTCTGGTGCATCCACCCTAAACCACAAAATTTGATGGCTCTTTTTCTTTGTCTTCCAACAGTAATGTACATTTATTTATATTAAAGAACTCATTACCATGTATCTTCTTACTAGTCTGTATTGTACATATCTTGAAATTCCCCATACTCTGTGAACTCCTTGAGAAAAAGGAGGTTTTTTTTTTTTTATGTCCTGTTTCCAGACCTTATCATAGTTCATGATATGTAGACATTTGTTTGTTATACAATGAATGCATACTTCACTGAACTGCTGTCAGACAGCAATGAGATTACATATGTGACAATCCCTGGCATGTCCCCTGCACTCCATAATGACTAGTGTTATGGTTATTTCTGTACTGATAGCTAGTAGTCTCCAAAAAACAGAATCAATAGATATTTTAAGGAATTGTTTCATGTGAATGGGAGTTTTGCAATTTTGAAATTTGTAGGATAGTCTGGTAAGCTGGAAACTCAGGCAAGAGATTATGCTGAGTCTTGAGGCAGAATTGCTCCTTCCCCAGGAAACCTCAGTTTTTGTTCTTCATGCCTTCAATTGATTGGATGAGGCCCACTCACATTATAGAGAGTGATCTCTTTTTACCTAAATAAAAGTCAGCTGATCAATCACACCTACAAAATACTTTCATAGCAAAACCTAGTTTTGCATTTGAATAATACCTGGATACTATAGTATAGCCAAATTGATATATAAAACTTCTGTACTTTCCCTCCTCCAATTGTGTCAAAGCTGGAAGTTTTGCTGCCTAATTTAAGCAGTATAAGCTTGTTTTAAAATGAAAGAAAATTTGGTTATTCAAGATCCACCCCATGAAATCTTACCCTAAACAAAGATGGTACCTAAGAATGGATTTATGTCTTGGATGAAGGATACAAAACAACATTTATTTATTTTCCACCAATGATTATTATGATCAGGAGAGCCCAGAGGCATGAAGTTGATCTGAGGTACTGGAGAGTTTTAAAGTCAATCCAGCAGTTCCCAGCACTTTCTATAGAATAGACACCTCCTTTATCATCTCCTGAGGATGGTGACCTTTAAAAAATAATCACTAGCTTTTCTTAAATCTGAACTAAGTTCTCAGGAAACTGCAAGGTGCCCCCTCTCCAAACTGAAAGATATTTCCCACATAATATTGTATTGTTTCTAGAGAATTTCCATGTGAAAACTCTATGGTTATTCCATTATCAATTTATGCACATGTAAATACATGGAATCAAAGCTGCTGAATCTTACTAACCCAAAGAATTATAAAAATAAAACTGGAAGGCCTGTAATCCCAGCACTTTGGG
The DNA here is from genome assembly GCF_029289425.2 of Pan paniscus. Classification (NCBI taxonomy): domain Eukaryota; kingdom Metazoa; phylum Chordata; class Mammalia; order Primates; family Hominidae; genus Pan; species Pan paniscus. The sequence goes on from NC_073254.2 coordinate 114,487,944, forward strand.
AGGCCAAAGTGGCTGGATCACAAAGTCAAGAGATCGAGACCATCCTGACTAACACAGTGAAACCCTGTCTCTACTCAAAATACAAAAAAAAAAAAAAAAAAGAAACTAGCCAGGCGTGGTGGTGGGCATCTGTAGTCCCAGCTACTTGGGAGGCTAAGGCAGGAAAATGGCTTGAGCCCGGGAGGCAGAGCTTGCAGTGAGCCGAGATCATGCCACTGCACTCCAGCCTGGGCGACAGAGCAAGACTCCGTCTCAAAAAAAATTAAATAAACAAATAAATAAAACTGGAAGAAAATACAGGTTGCAGCTTTATGCATTATATTTTGTTTTTACCCAGATAAAATTTCTTCAATGGAAATAAGTTTTCTATTGATGCAGAAATTAAGTCACAAGATTTTCATGCAACTTTTAAATCAGTAAGTCAACTTATTTTAATTAAATATTACTTCAGATATTGGTATTTATTATTGCATGAGCTAGGAAAAAATTATTCAAAGTGTTTTGATTTTATTGTAGTTCCCATAATCCCTACGTGTCTTGGGAGGGACCCAATGGAGGTAATTGAATCTTGGGGGCGGTTACACTTATGCTGTTCTCATGATAATAAATGAGTTCTCAGAGGATGTGATGGTTTTATAAGTGGCTTTTTCTGCTTTTCCTCATTATTCTCCTTTCTGCCATCAAGTGAAAAAGGATGCGTTTGCTTCTCCTTCCGCCATGATGGTAACTTTCCTGAGGCCTCCCCAGCCATGCTAAGCTGTGAGTAAATTAAACCTCTTTCCTTTATAAATTATCCAGTCTCGGGTATGTCTTTATCAGCAGTGTGAGAATGGACTAACACAGCATTATGTTTTTACTCTGATAAAGGTCCTTCAATAGAAACAGATATTCTATTGACACAGAAATTAAGTCACAAGATTTTCCTGCAGCTTTTAAAGCAGTGAATCAACTTATTTTAATTAAATATTATTTTAAATATTAGTATTTATTATTGCGTGAGTTATGAACAAATTATTATTCAAAGTGTTGACTTTACCTTCAAAGAAGATATAATATACCAAATAATTCTCATTTTAGATATAATTCTTACAGTTTTCATATTAATATCAAAGGTATATATTTAGTAAATTAGAAAAAAATCATAACCATTAACTCAGTAATTTTCATTTGTGATAAATTTATATTAATATAATGATTTGATTTTCAAACAAACTTATTAATACTACCAGGACAGTTGATGTCTTAGGCTTATTTTCAACAGGTCTGAAATTTTATAAATACAAAAGTTGTATTAAATTAAATAATGCATTTTGCTGTTCCTCTGCTGAAATCAATGTTTTTCCTTTTGAACCAAAATGACTTAGTCCCCAAATTAGCTGACTCCCTACTGGTCACTTAATAACTAATCAAAAAACTTGACCGTGTGCTTCAACTTGAGAGAGAATGTGATGATTAATGTTAGGTGTTTCCTTGACTGGATTAAGAAATCCCTAGAGAACTGGTAAAGCATTATTTCTGGGTATGTCCGCGAGAGTGTTTCCAAAGAAGATTAGCCTGTGAGTTGATGGACTGGGTTCGGTAGATCCACCCTCAATGGGGGCGGGTACATCAGAACTCCAGGCTCTGGAGTACACCAGCACCTCTCCAGGTTCTCAGGCTTCAAACTGTGAATTACACCCTCCGTTTCCCTGGTTCTGAGGTTTTGGGATTTGAACTGAGCCATAATATTTGCATCGCAGAGTCTTCAGCTTGCAAATGGCCTATCATAGTCTTCTCAGCCTCCATAATCACATGTGCCAATTTCCCTAATAAATTCCCTCATATGTTTATCTATCTCTATATATCTAATATATGTATATTTCTACACAGTATCTCTCTGGAGAACACTGGCTCATACAGAGAAAAAAAAAATTCCAACATCATTTTTCCCCTTGAGTTTTGAAGAGGCAATTCCATTACATATGATCTCATGTGCTTGCCCTACAAAAGAAATCGTATTTTTAACATACGTTGTATGGTTGTAGGAATTTGGGAAGAAATTATCTGTGAAGGAAATTTGCTAGTGTAATGCACACCCAATCTGTACTCTCACAATATCCTATGTTTTAAGCTTTAATTTATTTTTATTTTTATTATTTTTGTTAATGTCTACTGTATAGAGATCCATTTTAATGCCTCCTATACAAGAGCATTGTGTCAGGGAATTTACATACAATCTCTCTTAAATTTAGATAACAAACTTATTTGGTAGCTATTATTTTTCTCAATTTAAAGGGAAGGGTAACAAGGGTTAGTGTGTCTAATTAATATGCTTATGTCCACATGTCTAATTGGTAGACTTAAGATGTATGCCCAGCTATGTCATCATACTGAATCCTTTCTGACTCCTGTGTTTATCTAGTATATGGTAATAATTAATACTCAGAATCATAATGAGGTGGTTTCTCAACCATCCAGGACCTGTTGCATCAGTTTATTGGTTAAGATGAACTTACTTTTGAAGGAGAGAATGTTTATTTTCTCTTATGTTTTTTCTTTTTATGAAAATAAAGTTTCTTCCTGGAGAGCAGTGGGGCCTTGATTATTATAGTGGATATATTTGTCCTCTTGCTTTGCAACTTTTGTCATATCATAGCTGGCCTACTTTCAGCCCTCTGCATTTCTCCATCAATAATAATTTATAATTAAAGAAAAACTCTAAATTCATAGTTGTATAGCTGACTCAATAATTTTAGCCACTGCTTGAGTCAGCTAATCTCTATTCAAGTTCTAATATTTTTATGCCTTTCTTTCTGCATCTGCTATTTTGTCTGGTTTCCAGTTTCAAGACCTCCTCAATTTCACTTATCCTATTTTTTCAAAATATAATTAACAAATATATTAGAAAATTTGTATTAGCTTTCATTTTTTAAAAGATAAAAACATATAGCATCATTACAATGTACTATATTTTTAAAAATAAAGAAAAATATTTTCTATTTTTTATCTTTCTTCTAGTTCTTGCCTATCACGATTTGTATTCTTTTCAGTATTTTTTTGGAGCAGAGAGAGAAAAATAATTATTTTCTCTAACCTTTAAAATATTTCCATGTGCTCCCCTATATTTTCCATAATACTTTGAAATTAGGTTGATATTTTGCGACTAGTTCTAGCCAATTGATTTAGAGAATAAATCATGTGTTTTTTCTCTCAATGTGGGGACTTTAAGAAATGGTGTGCTTTCCCCAACAATCTATTCTCAGGCCACAGTAATGTCAGAAGCCATGTGTTCTATAGGGTAAAATTCTGTGAAACTTCTATCGTATGTAAATGAGCAATCAACCTTTAGCGTATTAAACTAATGATATTTTAACAGGAATTTGTCACAGTTGCATTTAATTATTAAAATAATATGAAATTGACATTATTAATATCCTAATTTTAGAGATGATGTGCCTAACCTATTCTGCCTAATGTACCAAAAAATTCTCCAAGTACTCGGCCATGGCTCCCTCCTTCCAATAAAATCTTAACTTCAAACTCCTTTGTTCATAAATAATTTTAGTTATAATAATTTTCTTTAAAGGGTGGTTTTGACTGGGTGCGGTGGCTCAAACCTGTAATCCCAGCACTTTAGGAGGCCGAAGTGGGCAGATCACCTGTGGTCAAGAGTTCGAGACCAGCCTGACCAACATGGTGAAACCCTGTCTCTACTGAAAATACAAAAAATTAGCCAGGCTTGTTGGCAGGTGCCTGTAATACTAGCTACTCAGGAGGCTGAGGGAGGAGAATCACTTGAACCTAGGAGGCAGAGGTTGAAGTGAACCGGGATTGTGCCACTGCATTTCAGCCTGGGTGACAGAGCAAGACTCTGTCTCAAAAAATAAATACTTAAAATATGTTTTTTGCTGGCTAAATTTTTCTCAAGATGTCTAAATAAACTAGACTCTATATTAGAACCCAAATTCAAAACAACACTCTAAAAATTAAATATTTTAATATATTTTTATTATTAATACTTTAATATTTTTATTATTAATAACACTCTAGAAATTAAATATTTTAATATAAATTTATAATTTTATGACATTATAAAAGATTAAGCTCCCAAAAATAAAAGTATAATATAGTAATGAGAGAAACAGAAAGACCCTCTCAAACACATATACACATAATTGTCCTATCCATGTATCTTTATATACATTATCACACTTATGTCCCTAATGGAAAAGTTGCAATAGGGTTTATAAATCAGTCTAGTATTATAAAATAGTATAATATAATAAAAAGTAGATATTACTGTCAGACTTCATGAAGTCTTAGATAGTTATATTGCCTTCATCTTCAATTAAGGGCTATTAAATTTTTATAATTGATCTGCATTACTGTATATGGAATATGCTTTGAGAACATACAGTAAATATAGTTCCTTACATCAATAAACGTATGAGACATTGAAGTTAAAGGACAATTACAAGTATTTCAAATTCTCCTACATCTGGCCCACCACTGCTCTGCAAAAGCCCTAACCCAACTCCTGAGCATCCCAAAGAATACAGAGGCCATTACATGAATGTATTCTCATGTGCTTTTTTGCCCTCAGCCCTAGAGATGAACTAATATATTTACAGATTTAAGTTGCCTGGGTTTGAATCCAGTCCTGCAGCCCACTACTGGGGATCTGGGCCTCACACACATTATCTGTAAAAATAGGATCTCAATAATAACAATTTCATGTCATTATCCCAAGGATTAAATGTCTTAAAAATAGTTGGCAAATCACTTAGAACATGCCTGGTCTATAAGAAGCAGTATATATTTTTTACTTAAAATAATGCCAAATTTGTATTATGGGGAGTTAATGTATCTTTTTCATTAAATTAACATATAAGTTAGTTTTTGACAATTAAAGATATTTATTTTAGCCAAAAATGTGCTTTTAGTGCATAAAGAAAGGTGTTTAGTTTACTCAAAACTTCTGTTCTCACATAAAATCAAAATGCATGCTAGTTCCAAATGTATTCACGTGGAAACCATCATTCCTCCAGCTACTGGGGAAATTTCTCGTGCTCTTGCCTCACTGCTCAATCCCTCACTTCCTGGCATTGTTCTCCGAAGATGAAGCTTAGGGTGACTAGATGTTATCAGTCTTGCATTATTAATTAACAAATACATAATTTGTATTAAATTTTAGTCATTAGGTTTTTTTTTGTCCCCACAAATTCTAGCCTGATGTTGGGCACCTCAATTCTTGCATCAACTTTTGTTTGGATTTGTTGATTGGCTGGTTTTAATTAGTCTTGCCACCATGTACTATGATAAACCAGTTTTTTTTTTTTTAATATAGTATTTGTCTCTTCTCTTTTCCACTATAGATTGTCACCACTATAACAACTTGATGAGTCAGTGGCCTCAAAGTTTTTAGTTCCTTATCTCTTTTTGACAAAAAGTAAAAACAAAAAGAAAGATACAAAGCTAAGAATCCTCTGTGTGTATGTATTTGATTTCATCCATCAGTTCATGTCTCAATATGATATCACTTTGCTGGAGCCTTCCATGGCTCTCAGTGTCACTTTCAGTTTTCTCTCTGAAGGGGACAACCTAGAGAAGCAGCTAACTGTACTATAATAGCCCTCGTATAACTCCTTTTCCCTGATTCACAGACATGTTCAGAAGAGTAGATTTGGAACTTCATTTCACAGGTATAGCATGTACAGTCTTTGAATTCCTGAATTAAATGGATGGCTGAGAAAACTAATAAGTCAATTAACATAATTAATTTTTATTTAGAGTAATTTGATGTATTCACATAGATAATTGTATTACTGCATAATTTAGGAATAAGTAAAAATTTAGCACATGAAACCAAAGTAGGAATATAAATGGAAGCCATAGTCTCCAAAGATGTGAATGCATTTAAAAATCAAGTTGGGGAGGCTGAGGAAGGAGAATCACTTGAACCGAGGTGGAGATTGCAGTGAGCTGAGATTGTGCCATGGCATGCCATCCTAGGAAATAGAGGGAGACCCTGCCTCAAAAAAAAAAAAAAAAAATCAAGTTGGACATAGGTGTGATTTTTATTTTTACTTGCCCAAAATAAGATAAAAATGTCACTGCCCACATGGGTCGTGGTCTCCATAACAACAAAATCAATCGTAGGCTAATCTAAACTGAGAAAAATACATTTCCTTGGGGGAAACACACACACATGTTCACAAATATATCTCTTCACACACATGCCAATACACCCGCTTAATACTGTCTTAGATTTCAAAGTTACAGTGCAGGCTGCTATAGAAAAGTACTGTAAGCTGAATAGCTTACAAACAGAAATTTATTTCTTGCAGTTCTGGAGGCTGGGAAGTTCAAGATCAAGGATCCAATAGATTCAGTGTCTGATGAGGATGCACTTTTTCATAGATGGAGCCTTCTCACCATGTCTGCTCGTAATGAAAGGGCTCCCTTTTATTAGGGCACTAACCCCACTGATGAGAGCTCTGAATTCGTGAGCTAATCACATCCCAAAGGCCTCATCTTCTAATAACATTCACACTGGCAATTAGGTTTCAACATGTGAATTTCGGGGGAATGCAAATATTAAAATTATAACACATACCTATATTCTTATAGATCAAGTCAGTACTACTGGTAAATATGTATTCAAATTGCTATTTTGAGCTTCTTAAAACTATCACATGAGATTTCAAAACATAGGAGATTGGCAACAGGATCCTATAAGGCCATGAAGTCCAAAAGGCTAAAATATCACCTTATATTTCTCAGGATTGTGGATATGTACAGCACCTAATAGCTCTGAAATTTCAGCTTCTGTAAACGGCTTAAAGGCTGTGAGTCACAGCTGAGACATACTGAGTCCTAAGCCCTCTCTCCTATCCTTTCATTGTCAGTCATAACCTCAGGTTTTCTTCCACACCTCTTGGCTGCACTTTCTAGCTGCAGGACAAACATACGAGGCACTTTACAAACTAAGAAGAATTGTTGCCATTCTGGGAAACAAATGAAATTGAGAATATAGCAGAAAATCTACTTTATTTTGTCTATCACAATTTAATCTTCACCTCTAATAGTTTATTTGCTAATCCTACTTGACTAAATTCTTGCAGAGGTCTTTAATCTGTAATGATATTTATATCAATGCGCGCAAGCAGTGCTATAGTTAATGGTGTGTTGTCATTTCCATTATAAACTCCCTATTGCACAAGTAAGAGGAGAACTAAGAACCTGTGACTTTCCTAACTGAGGGCACATTTCAATGCTCTTCTAAATTACAGTATTAGCCAGAGCACTTTTGTCAGGCAGCATTTTCAGGCAATTTAAGAAATCGCATTAAAGGGGAAAAAAGAAATCAAAACTCTACTCACTATTTTAACAGTCAAATAAATGTCTGTAGGTAAAATTTCTTCTATTTTTATAGCTTCACATATGTTAAGCATGTATAAATAGTAAACATATTTACAATTTTGTTATTTCATTACTGAAATATTTTCTTTAGCATTTACGTTGAATTAAGTAAAAAATGTATAAGCATGAGGACCCTCTTATACTCATTTTTATTAAAAATTTTAAACAATCTCCTACCATGTCTGGAGAGGCATGAATGAGAAGTATTACTAACACATATTTTAATGAAAGAATTTTATTATGTAAACATTGGAAGGAGCTGATAATTATAATTGTAATGTTGTTGAAATGAATAAATATAACCATTTCACTGAATAAATTATACAGCTGAGCGTTTCATTGTGATGTTACAGTTTCGCCTTGCTTAATGGAGCAGAATGTAGAACCAATGGCTCTGGTCTCTTCTTGACTAAGCTGCTATGGTTTCTGTGGGATGATAGCCCTTGAGAGAATAGTCTTGCCTTAGTAAAAGTGGGATATTCTACAATGAATGAGCAATAGAAAAAATGAATTAAAAAAGAGTTAAATTTTTTAATTAAAATTAGTGACAAGAAGTAACATATTATATGAGCCTGCACCATTAATTTAAGTGTTATAAAAAAGTGGTACATGAAGAATATAATGTGTAAATTTTCAAAATTTTCGAAGATGAATTTCTTTCATTTTACAATTCTATTGTAGGACAGAGGATGGAGTTGCTAGGATGACTGTCCTGTCTATTCCCCTTCAAGCTTTCCCTAGTCAGTGTATCTGTGAGGACTCACTAGGAGAATTAGGCACAGAACTTCACAAGCCTGTGGCTGTCTCTGAAAGAAAATTTAAACCTTCTGTGACTGTGTTATTTTGAACAATTTGTTTTATGATTTGTTTCTAACTCATAAAAAGGCACTTAAAAATAAAAATCTTGCCTATTTTGTTATTTTTTTAAAAAACTTATTATATACTTTCCTGTGTATAAAGAGAACATATTGAACATCATTTAAACTGTCATAGATAATTTAGGCAGAATTCATATTATTGTCTTATGATCTGATACAGCAATTACGATAAATGACCTTACACTGTGCTGTGTTTGTGGTTCTGTTTTGGTTTTGTGTATATTTTTCATACTTTGCCTCGATGCTTACCTGTAGGCTGTTATATTAATATTTTACTTCTTTCATTGAAACTATTTGTCTTTCAATTTACTTTAATTCAATTTGGTTTTATGTTGCTTTTTAAAAACACAATCTTAATTTATTTCTAGTCTACTAACAGCTGAGAAAAGGCTGTTAGAAATACATGTAAAACAAGATTCCATAGCTATGAATGGGAACCTGAATGGATTAAGTGCTTGGGAATTAGTCTGCATATTGAGTGACATGACTTACAACTCTTCAAAAGTTTTCTTGCTTCTTACTCCACATACTTGGTATTTCTACAAGGTATATTTGGAGAATTATTGAAGGCTACATAGGTGAGTTGTCATAACATAAGAGGGCCAATTTTAGACTCTATCCATATATTAAAATACTAATAGAATCTTAAAATATACTAAAATACTAATAGAAGTCTCACAACAAACCCTAGAATGTGGGTACTATCCTTTTAAAGATAAGTCGAAGCATGAGAGGATAGAAAATCCCCCACTTCATGGTCCCACAGGTAATAAATTCTAGCCCAGGTAGTTTGAAAACAGAGCCTCTTACCCATTATGTGCCTCAAGTGAAGACATACAACTAGACATTTCTCCAGCACAACATTTTGATCCTATGAAAGCCATAGTTACTATGACTGTAAGAAACAGAAAGCCAAAATCACCACCCCCAAATTTGCATATTTTATTATTAAAGCTCTTAACATATAGTTATCAATGTGATTGTTTAAAAGAACAGATAAAATGCCAGAGATAGAATTAGGGGGACTTTTTTTTCTGTTTTCTATGTGTTTTTGAGCATATATGTAGACATAATACGAATAATTGTACATTATTTTATACATATATTTTAAATAAATTTAAGGAAAAAAATGACAAAAAGTTGAATATGCAAAAAAATTACAAGAACTGTAAGCCAGAAGCAGAAAACAAACTTCATATGTTCTCATTTGTGGGTGCTAACAGTTAACACAATTGAACTCATGGAGATAGAGAATAGACAGATGGTTATTAGAGGCTGGAAAGTGTAGTGGGGTGGTCAGGGAGAGGTGGGGGTTGTTAATGGGTACAAAATAATAGTAACAATGAATAGACCTAGTAACTGATAGCATAGCAGGGTGACTATAGCCAGTAATATATTTACTATACATTTTTAAACAACTTAGAGTTTAATTGGATTGTTTGTAACACAAGGGATAAATGTGTGAGGGGATAAATACCCCGTGTACCATGATGTGCTTATTACACATTGCATGCCTGTATCAAAGTATCTCATGTACCCCAAAATATACATACCTATTACGTAACCACAAAAATTAAAAACAATAACAAATACTGGTAACATAATGGACAAACAATTGGGTTTTCCAGTAATATTATGGATGCATAAGAGACATACCCAAATGGTTGTGATATACCTCAGCCCTTCATCACATTTAAAAGTCCAGTGGGTTAGTGATTGAATTGGACTTAGTACCTAATATCTGAGGTTTTTAATGGTAATAAGATTAGACTCTTTTACTCTACCTTTTCTAGATAAGTTCAACTGAATAAAATTCTTTAATTCTTCTAGTGCCATCAATCATCCATCTGTGGAACACACTAGGTAGATGGTGCATTCTCTGTTCTCACTTCCACACTCCTTCCCCTCTCTCTGAATCCAGAATCTTGAGATTTAAAAGGTCTAGTAAAATTTCCCCCCATTCGGTCCACTCTTGGCTAGAAAAATGCATAGGATTTTATTCAGTGGGGACATAGAGGGAAGTCAGAATATTGAAAATATGGGGAAATTTGGTACATGCTCTCCCTCCCATACTCAAAAATCAAATATTTTTCATCATGAATGGGAAAAATAATCCTATGGATAGAAGTCTAACCTATCCTTTGTATAGAAACATCTTTCCACGGGAGCATTATGTAAGAATTGGCTGTAATGAGACTGAGATTATCAGTATCCAACTAGCTGAATCAGTCCCTCTCACAAAGACAGTTTTAGGAGGTGAGCCATTAATACTATATCTGCTAATTGCTTGCATTATTATAATAGACAAGATATACTGTTACTGAAGTATAAACTGCATCAGTAGCCATTTTTAAAATTTAAAGTGACATTTCCATGTCACTGTTAATAAGAGCTAGTAGCCACTCCCCCAGTCCCCTTTGTATTTGCCAAGCACTGGGCTGACTGCTTTATACATCAATCCTTACATCAGTCTTGAATATTAAGCTGAAGCCTTTCCTGGAGAGGCTTCCCTGTGCTTAATTGCATCAACATTTGTGCTACACAATCAACCTGTAGCCCTAAGCAACAAACCAATGGTAGCATATATCAGTATGTTATTAAGTTATCACCATTTCCCCACATTCCCTGCTTATTCTGAGACATTTGCTTTAAGGAAGAAGTAACTGTCTTAGTAGAAATATGAAGTTTAACCATCAAAATCTGCATTCTCTTAATGAAAATTTCAAAAACATTAACCTAGGTATAAGACAGAAAAGTTTCCAAGAATATGCATTTGTTTTAGTCCCCATCCTAATAATAGGTTAAGAAAAATTCCCCAGATGGAAAGTTGAGGGGAAAAAAGAAAAGAGCTGAAGAAGATATAAGTTTTGCACTAAAAGTTTCTCTGAAAAGGAACTTTAAGGGCCTCTTTATTCATGGAAGTCTCCAAAAGAGAAAGGAAATAAGATCTGAGATAAGTTTTGAAATATAGCAGTAAGGAGAGCAGTCCCCTTCTCCCATCAGGAACCCTTGGAGGTGACTGCCTTACCCTGGCCGGAGCTACCACGGACGGCTAAGAAGCCCCAGAATAAACAAGGCTGTGCGGGCTTCAGGAGAAAAGAAGGCCTGAGATGGTTCAGAGAGATGTTGTTAAGAAGTAACCAAAATTTCTGGTTCCTAATTTTGGCCTTGCAGTTAGTTTTATAACTATCCTAGTTTGTGGTTCTGCAAAGAGCTAACCAGTTCTTCAGCTGATGGATAATTTGATCTTAGCACTAATGTCTGCCAGAATTCTTATGCTTTTTTGCTTACACGGTGAAGTCTCTCTGTGGGTACCAAAAACGAAAGCATAAAAATAGCTACCCTTATCTTAAAAGGGAAAGGGAATTTATTAGATGAAAGACAGTGTATTATAAGCACAGAACATTATACTGATTCTGAAATACCTTGTATTCCATATTTCCAGTTGCCTAAATTCTGTACTTTATGAGGTAGTTTTAGATATTCTTCTTCTCTAGAACCTTGGCCTGTCTTTCTCAGACAATTAGAAAAAGGAAATCAAAACACCGCATTTCTGAAGAATAAGTGCAAAGGGCTACATTCATTTTTATGGTTCATTTGTAATAAATTATTTGATGTAAGGCAGAAGGAAAAGGCCAATATGGCCATGCTTTTATGTTTGTTTACAAGTGAGAAATAAAGAGAAGAAGCAGAAGAAGTCAGGTTAGAATGTAAATGTGCCCCTGATTAAGTCATGGCCTGGCAGAAGTGGAGGAAAATGCCAGAAGCCAAAGTTACCTTCCAGCTGTCTAAAAAGGTGGGTCCAGTGAGAAGAACCAACTTCTTTTCTGTTGCTCATCCTTTTGGTCAGAGTGAGTTGCCTTGGTTACACAGGTCCTTTTTCCCATCTGGGGCAAAGGGCAAATAAATTCTAGCATGTCTGTGCCATAGGGGAGCCACCTGAAGGAAATAGCACCTTGTTTGGGAACAAGCTCTCCTTCCATCTATCTACCAAGTGGAATTCAGATATACAGATAGGTTTCTTGAGAAGGAAACTGGTAGCACAGAGAAGTACTAGCAGCTTTGAAGCCTACTTGTCAATTTTTGCCTGAATTCTGAAGATGGTTGAATGGCAGCTGGGAAAGAATATTTGGAAGAAATAGGTCATGGCATCTGTTTCATAGTCCTCTGTTTTCTAGGCTGGAGGATCCTGCTTACTAAGCAAAAACAACTTCACCTGCAACAACTAAGTCAGAGAAAAGCCATCTTTATGAGGGAGAGGAGGAAAGATTTCAATACAGCACACCTAAGTAGTTCACCTGAACTAATGAGGAGAAAAAAGCCTTAGCTCAGTTGTCTTGCCTTGCCAAGTTTTCCCGCAGCCAAGTCCTTAATGTTATCTTAAGCAGTTTATTTTGTTTAATTATCTAGTTCCATTACAAAGTAAGATGACTTTGCTCAAAATTGCACTTAAATATTACCTTCAGAAGTGTTATTTACTATGTTCACAGAAGAGTTTGCTTTGTAGATTTTATAATATTCATAGAAAATGATGTACGCTTGCTTGAATTTAATTTAGACTGAAGAAATAGATAAAAGGGGAGGTTGACAAAACCCACAGGATAGTATTAAGAAAATGAGGCAGAATAATGCCGTTGAAGAAATGCAAATTTTCAAAGTTCATTAGTACTGTTAATAGAGAAGTAGAAGGAAAAACATCAACTACCTGATGGGTAAATAGACTGCAATTCACCCGCAAACGATGAGTGCCAGGCCTTTGACTTAAATAAGTATTCTAAGACTTCACAGACTCAGAAACATGTTTTAGACTGTCTTAGCTAGTTTGGCTGCTATAACAAACTGCCATATCCTGCATGTCTTATAAACAACAGGAATTTCTTTCTTACATTTCTGGAGGTGGGAAATTCAAGGTACAGGACAGGCAAGGAGAGGAGGAAGGAGGAGGGGGAGAGAGTGAGTTCTGCAGGTTCCTTTTATAAGGGGACTAATCCTATCAGGTGCCCTCATGATACTTAAATACCTCCCAATGGGCTCACTTCCTAATACCATCACATGCTAGAGTTAGGATATCAAATGTGAATTTTGGGAGACACACACATTTAGTTCATATCATAGACATTCATTAATTAAAATTAAAGTTTGCCTTTTGCTACACAGAAGCCAAAATTAATTTTTATTCTGTGACTAAGGTTGACCTATATAGCTAGCGGACTTACTCTGCTGCGGACTATTTGACTGAAGGATTAGGGCACAGCAACATTTACAGTTACTGGGTTTTCCTTGTTTCTAGAAAAATTCTGTAATCTACAACGATGTTTCAAATAAAATTCACATCAAAATATTACAAAACTCTTAACAAAAAAATAGAAAATTTAAAGGATGTTATCATCAGCTCACTATGTCTTTGGTAAAATCTCTGGTTTTATGTGCAAATTTACTTTTTACCACTTCTACATATTTATACTGGAGGGGTTTTTTTTGTTTTTAGTTTTATTATTATTATTTTTTTCTTTTAGAAAATGGGATACCGTTGAGAAAAGTGATTCTCCTGAAGAAAAAAAAAAGTAATCTTTTATATTTACACTATCATTTAAATAAATCCAGGCATTAAAATAGTTATGTGAAGACACCTGAACTTCAACTTAATAAGGCCCTGTTCATTATATACAGCTGTGAGAGACTGCGCTATGCTATTTTCCTGAGAGACAAGTCAATCAAATGTGTTAAATGCCTAAATTGTAAAATGCAATGTAGCAATGAAAAGATTCAAAAGTAAAATGCAAGTAGGAATCACCATCAGTTCACCATTTAACTGGGGACACAGAACATATACACATGGAAATAAGCTCCAACATTATCACAACTCTTTATTGACACAGAAACTAAGTACAAATGTGCTACTAGTATAATTAAGTGGCCATCTGAAGCTACTTGCTAACTTCCTAAATTCCTAACTTCCTAAGAGGCAGTGATTTTGTAAGTGACTTTGACATTAAAAACAAACTGGTTCAATAAGAAATTGCTCAAGTGGATCTGTTTTTGTTTGTTTCCTTTCTTTCAGTAACCTATTAAGCACATTTAGGTAAGATTATTCTATTACTTGATTAAGTGATTGCTGTCTGGTGTACTAAAGATATCTATTACTCTGCTCTTGCATTGCCAGTAATGTTGGTAAAAGTATTTATGTAGCTGTCCTTATAATCTTTTGGTGAAAATGAACTATTTCACTCGTACTGTCAGCACACATTAGGCAAAAACAGAGAATCTGTTTCCTTCTACTACTATGTCCATCAGCTACACCTGTGATAGTGGCTCTAAGTAGAATTTTCACCAAAAGTAGCAATTACAGTTACATGCCCCATAATGATGTTTTGTTCAACTACAGAATGTACATACCAAAGTGGTCCTATAAGGTTATGTTACTGTATTTTTACTCAACCTTTTATATGCTTAGATATATTTAGATATGTAGATGTTTCTCATTATGTACATAGGTGTTCCTTGATATGTTACAATTGCCTACAGACTTCAGCACAGTAACATGCTGTACTGTTATAGCCTAGGAGCAATAGGCTATGCTATATAGCCTAGGTGTGTAGCAAGCTGTAACATCTAGGTTTGTGTAAGCACAGTCTATTATGTTCTCAGAATGACAAAGTTGCCTAAGAAAGCATTTCTCAGGATGTGTTGCTGCCATTAAATGAGGCATGATTGTATATTTGGAAGCTCATTGACATCAAGTAAAATTTACTCTTACCAAGTCCTTCTGTACTATTTTTCCTTTACCCCAAGGTATAAATTGCTGATAACTCATTAAAGCTGTGTTTCTCAATTGCATCTGCCAAACAATATTATCAGGTATTTAGCTACGTCAGACTCTCATAGGCAAATAAACTTGAGAAAAGCTACTGAATATTTTCTCCTTTTGGAGAATCTTAAAGAACATTAGCATATTGTAGGCACTGAACAGAGAAATTTGTTTGTCTTAATTTGGACCATTATTTTTCCATATGTGATTCAACCTGTAGCATTTTTATTTTGTAAAACTCCTATTATGCTTAGGAATGAATCCAAGGAATACAGTTATAGAAATGCTGGAATCAAGTATAAACCTTTCTTGTTGTGGAAGGTGGACTTTCAAGTCCTGGCTTGTAGTGGAGAAGAATGAAGTGAGAATCAGAAAAGAGAAGGTGGTAATCAAGGGCTTCTCTCTGTCACTCACTCTTCCTAGGTATGGACAAACTGCCTTTGTCATCCATCCCATTATGGCCCAGAGAGCATCTGGGTAGTCATTACAGAGGATCTTCTTAAGACATAAAAGTGTCTTTTGTAAACTCTGTGGTGTACAATTGAAAAAAAAAGTGAATTTCAAAAAATTATTATTAATGGCACTTTAACCACAGTGCTTTTTATCATAAAACCTAGATATCTACCTTGAAGATGGATAAAAAAGGGAGTGAATGTGAACAAATGGAAAGGACTTTTGGATCTGAGATGTAAAGAACTGTTTGAATCCTTGCTTAGGCATTTTCTATATCTGAATCTCATTTTTTTTTCACTTTCTATGTGTGTAGAACTGGTAAACAAATGAAAAAAATGGTATAGGATATGTGGTAAATAAGTGCCATGTATTATTACTACACATTTTAGTTCTAAATATCTAAACACTACTTTCTCTTGGATAAAATATCATGCAACTAGAGATTCAAGAAAATGCTACAAAATTACATATAAAAATAACTCCAAATTAGTAAAGAACTAGAACAAGAAATGATTCACACACACAATTTTTAAATAAAGTGAATTGTTTAAAAAATTCTGAAACACTAATGTGGTATAAATATCATTGGCTATGAAATGGTATAACTGCATGGGGCTTGCTAATAGAATACAAAAGTTATTATACTGGAAGTATTGCATTGAAATTATATTTTTTATATGTAATCATCATGTAATCCTTTATGTGAAAAGAAGCTTAAGACACCTAATCCATTTTGGAGGGTAGAGAATGCCAATAGTGGTTGAGAACTTGTCATTTCAAAAAAATGTATTCAGTTTACAGTTAGGGTCTTGTGAGCAAAAACATGTGTATCTGATGTGTGCATGTGTGTGTCTTCTAAAAGCAAAGCAGGAATCCAGCATTATAGAACATAATAGGAGAAAGCAAATGGGAGATAAATGCATTTATGTAAACTTATTTATTTAAAGTTGGACTTTTTTTTCAGCAGTAGTTAAAAACACTTTGCAAATAACACCAAGGCTATAAAAGAGGCAAATAATAGGATTCATGTGGATAAAGATATTTTGTTCTTATTTCTGAATTAGAATAATTTGGTTTTGACTTAAAATGTTAAGCTATGAATTTCATCTTGTTATAAATATAAGGTACATAAATTGGACCATCCTATCAAGTTCAGTCAAGATTCTGGTACACAGGTAGTAATTATTATGAAAACCCTTCTACAAAAATCATTCCAGCATTGTCATTTACAGGTTATATTAAAAGATAAGTGGAGGTCCCTTTTAAACTTAAGAAAGCTAAAAACAAATACCATTCAATCCAGCAATCCCATTGCTGGATATATACTAAGAGGAATATAAATTGCTTTATCATAAATACATATGCATGCATATGTTCATTGCAGCACTGTTCACACTAACAAAGACATGGAATCACTCTAAATGTTCATCAATGATATATTGGATAAAGAAAATGCAGTTTATTTACACTATGGAATAACTATGCAGCCCTAAAAAAGAATGGGATTATGTTCTTTGCAGGAACAGGGATGGAGCTGAACATGGATGGATCCTTAGGAAACTACGCAGGAACAAAAACCCAAATACTGCATGTTCTCACTTATAAGTGGGAGGTAAATGATGAGAACACATGGACACATAGAGGGGAACAACACACACTGAGGCCTTTCGGAAGGTTGAGGGTTGGGGGAGGGAAAGGATCAGAATAAATAACTATTGGGTACTAGGCTTAATATCTGGCTGATTAAATAATGTGTACAACAGACACCCATGACACGTTTACCTATGTAATAAACCTGTATGTGTACTCCTAAACTTAAAATAAAAGTATATAAAAAAGAGAAAAATGTTTCATTTAGGGCAAAAATTTCTAGTCACTTTATTGAAGTAGTGAAAAACAAGTTCCTATTTCACTTAGCTGAAGACCTAGGCTCAATTAATTAGGGATTAACCAAGAGAGATATAAGCAAGAAGCTTGTATGAAGGGTAGTTAGGGAGAATTATTACCAGAAACACATGGGAGAAGATGTTTTATGTGTGTTGTCTTCTATCAAAAATACCCCATCTACTTGTAATTTTTGTGAAACTCACAAAATAAAAATGTTTCTGCCCACTACAGAAAGCCTATTGACTACATGAATATCTAGGGTCCAATAAATGGAGCCACCTTGTCTAGAACATGTCAAATAATGGGCTATTTTTACAGACGAGGCTGATAAGAGAATCATAGAATATTACAGACAGAAGGAATTTTACGTGAATTCCCTCATTATATACATAAGAAAATAAGATCATAGATGAGAAATTAGTGACTGAGCTAAGATTAGAACTTCAATCTCCGGATTCCAAGTAAAACATTTTTTGATAAAGAGAAAAATTTTCAATATTTAAGCCAAGCCTGATGTTTCACCTCTTTATGATTCTTTTTTATAAAACTTTAACTACAAATGTTCTACTCACCTTTAATTTACTTGCACAATGACCTGGGAGGCCTTCTTTCCTGATGTACTTAACTTGTCTTCTCTTACTGCTGAGATACATAGTAATGAGACTGTTACTATAGTTAGGATACCTAAAATATCTTAAATCTTAAATGTACTTTTATGCTCCATAGACAAACCTAGAACATGCGATTGTCAGTTCTTTCCCTCAGTAGCATTAGTTTGTAGGGAAATATTGGATAATTTTTTTTTATTTTTGATTTAAAAACAAAGATTTGGATTCGCCAGGATTATTTAGACTGGACTACTTAGAAAACAGGTATGTTATCTTCTCCTTTTAGCTTCATCTTTATTCTTTTTCACTGTCTGTGTATTGTGAAAATATTGAGGGTTCTTTGAAGGTAGAATGAGTTCTATTCTTTTGCAAATCCCACAGTGTGCCTCACAAATGCCTCATCCCTAGTAAAAATCTGATGAAATTCTGTTATTTTGATGCCTGACTCGTAACACAAAATGTACATGGAAATTTTTCCTGTCTTACTTATTCTAACATACTTAAGCATTTTGATGTTTTTTTTTTTTTACTATCCATTAAGGCATGGATTCTTTAACAGAGATGGTTTTTGTAAAGTACATACACAGATACACATAAATGAATGTTAAACTTAGAACCAAAAACAAAAGCATAAATAATTGCTTTATTCTCTTCAAAGATGAAAAAGACAGAAATAATATTTAAAAAGATAGCTAAAATATGCTTCTATGTGCCCATAATAAAGAAATTTCAAACTACATTATTGTCATCTAAAACAAAATATGTGATAGCCCAGGTGCAAGTGGTTTGACTAAGATTTCTTAAAAATCTAAGATGACTTTCATACCTTTTAAAAAACATTTTCCAGTGTTGTTTTTAATTTTTCACCACTATCTCTGAGACTGTGCAGCTGCAGCTGGAAGCATAACAATAGTTCAGCTTACTGGCATCTATTTCCTGATTTAGAATCAACAGGGAAATAATTGTCAAGACTTGAAATGGAATGCATACAATTGTTGTATTTAAAAATTAATATGAAGCTATTTAATTCAAACACCTAGAGATTTTTTTTTAAGCAATACTTCAGCATTTCTCCTTAGGAATAGCTAAATTTGAATTTAAAGATTTCATGGACTGACTTTAATTTATAGGGAACTTTATGAGGAATTTATAGCACATACAATTATGAATAGCACATAATGCTTGCTAATAATAATTTAAAAAGTTACTGGTTATGTTATACTATTAGTTTTAACTCTTTTATTTATTGTAATTTAAATATGTAGTTAAAAATAATTCTATGGTGTATAAATATGTATATATAACTAAATTGTTATAAATGGTCAATATGAACAGAATGATACAAATTTGAAAATAAAAAATACTTTTTTCTACAAAATGCAAATTATTTATATTATCTTTAGCATTCATATAGTTACATTTCTCTATTAGATATTCTAGTAAATATGTGATTGCAAAAAATAAGAACAGCAAAAACCACTTAAAAACTAAAATTTTACTTTGAATAATCTGCTGCCTATAAGCAGCTTGATGATACCTGATATAGGGTTAGGTCTACATAATGCCAAACAAAATGCCAGGAAGAAAAACATAAAATAAAGGTAGTTTTCCTTAAACTGTTGGAAAAGAAGACCTGTTTATTTCAGTATATAGTCAAACTAATACCAGTCAACTAAAAGAATAAATTGTCTTTTTCTTTCCTTTTTTAAAAACAAATTTGAGTAATAGGTGTAAATATTTGCTAGGTTTTATTTATGTTTATAAGTAAACATATAGTTAATATATATTAAATGCCTAGTACATGCTAGACACTGTTTACTTGTTCACAGGGATTGTCTCATTTAATTTTTACAAAATTCCTCTATATTCTATTACTTTATTTACAAATGAGAAAGGCAAAGCATAAAGAGGTTAACACAACTAATATGTGATAAACTAGAACACTTACTATGTTTTTCCATATTTTCACAAATGTAGCCTAAAGTTAAGTTAGTTTGAATAGAAAAATAAATTAAACTAATATTATTATACTATGCCTTCATATTAAAGCTTTTTGTAGCTTAAAAAATATATATATACACATATATATAATATATATACACAAAAAATATATATATACACATATATATGTGTGTGTGTATATATATAGTGTGTGTAGTGTGGTAGAGGAGCAGAAGGCTAAAAATTATGCATTTTTCCATTCTTTAAAATATCTTGAATTTACAGCTCATGTTAATGAGTGGTTTTCCCTAGCACCCCAATTACTATTTAGAAGCTTTCTCATTTTTGTTTATGTTTTTGTTGTGCAATTTTTCACCCTTATTTCCTGCAGTACTTGGGATTCATGCTATCTTTTACGTTGATGTTCAGATTTGCTTAAAAACCTGACAACCAAAGTATTAAATTAAGCTTTTAAGCAATTCAAAGAAAATTTCACGAGACTTCCAACTACTTGTCCAAATTTTTAAAATAATAATCAAATATGTTAATGTGAAAGTTTCTTTGACATAATAAATTGAATCTAGTTCTCTGCAACTATATCTAAATATAGTCTTGTGCTGTATAACAACTTTTCAATCAAAGAAGAACCACATATGAAACAGCGGTCTCATAAGATTATAATAAAACAAAAATTTATTGCTGCCTAGTGACATCATAGCCATCATAATGTAATAACGCAATGCGTTACTCATGTGTTTGTGGTGATGCTGGTATAAACAAACCAACTGTGCTGCTAGTGATATGAAAGTACAGCTCATACAATTATGTATACTACATAATACTTGCTAATGATAATCAACAGTCATGTTACTGGTTTATGTACATCATTATATTACACTTTATATCTTTATTTTACAGTGTACTCCTTCTATTTATTAAAAAAGCTAAACCCACCACGTGTTAACTTAAAGCAGCCTCAGACAGGTACTTCAGGAGGTATTCCAAAAGAAAATGTTGTTATCCTGGAAGATGACAGTTCCATGTGTGTCACTGTCCCTGCAGACCTTCCAGTGGGACAAGATGTGAAGGTAGGAGACAGTGATATTGGTGACCCTGACCCTGTGTAAGCTTAGGCTAATGTGTGTGCTTCTTTCTTAGTTTTTAACAAAAAGTTTTAAAAGTAAAACTAAATAGATCATCTTTAAAATAAATAAAGGCTTACAGAATTATAGAAAGAAAAATGTATTTTTGAACAAAGGTACATGCATTTGTGTTTTAAGCTAAGCATTATTACAAAAGAGTCGTAAAGTTAAAAAATAGTTTAAAAAGTAAGAAAGTTAAAGTAAGCTAAGAAAGAAACAAATATTTGTAATATACATATTGTAGCCTAAGTGTATAATGCTTACAAAGTCTATATTAGTGTCCACTAATGTCCTAGGCCTTCACATTCCCTCCCCACTCAGTCACTGACTCACCCAGAGCAACTACCGATCCTGCAAGATCTATTTGTGGTAAATGACCTATACAGGCATAACATTTTTTTATTTTTTATATCACATTTTTATTGTGCATTTCTATGTTTAGGTATGGTTAGATACACAAATACCATTATGTTATGATTGCCTACAGTATTTAGTATAGTAACATGCTATACAGGTTTGTAGCCTAGGGGCAATAGGCTATACCATGTAGCCTAGGTGTGTAGTAGGTATACCATCTAGGTTTGTGTAAGTACACTACAATGTTTTTACAACAATGAAATTGCCTAAAGATGCATTTCTCAGAAAGTATCCCTGTCCGTAAACAATTCATGACTGTAGACAGTAACATAATAAACTCTGTATCTATATGCACTGCTATTTCAAATAAATTATTCTAAAGTGATTTTACCTCATGAACTCAATATACAATTGGAATCTAAATATATCACAATGATTCTTTATGCTTTGATGAATACTAGCTTTAGAAATCTGTCAAAGAAGCTTGGGCCTAATGACTGGACTCATAGTATACTTTTTGACAAGTGATTACAATTCATTCATTGAATTATTTATTAAACAAATATTCATTAAATAAAAATTATACTAGTCATTGGGGTAGATGTTGAAGACACAGTACTAGCCTTCAAGATCCTCAGTCAAATGTGGGGCAGTGGGATGGAGCATAGATTGTTCTCATAGGCAGAGATTAATGCCACAGTAGAAGTATATCTAGTATGAGTTGAGGGCCAGAGAAGGAATTTTGGGAGAGATGATCATAAAGCTGAATATCTAGTAGAATTAATTTAGAAACTCATCAGTAAAGAATGTGATGGGCATTTGTGGCAACAGAGAGAAAAATAAAGCATGAAGAACATGGTGATGGTGTGTGTAATGCAGAAGAGTGGCACAGAGGCTGAGGATGTAGGCACCATCCTTGTATGTCATACTAAAGAGTGGGTTTATTCCAAGGCTATAGGGAGTCATCACAAAATCTATATAATGTGCTTGGTGTAAAAAGATCTGTTTTAGAAAGATCAATAAGTAAAAAGTGTGCAGAATAGATTGAAGACAAACAGGGAGAAGAAAGAATGAGGTATGAAAACAAGGCATTCTTAGTGGGACAGTAGAGAAGGGCTGTTTAAGGATATTAGTATGAGAAAATGGTGGGAACTTATTAACAGATGAGAGGGGTGCAGAGAGACAAGAGCCTGGGTTCAATTCTGAGTGTGTGTGTGTGTGTGTGTGTGTGTGTCTGGATAGAGAAATAAAGATGGAAAGCAGTTTGTAGGTACAGGTGGTGATTTAAAATTTTACAGAAGTGCACATGGACACTTTAAAATGAGAGAACACTTATGTATACATGCTTTTTGTGGAAAGATGCCCTTCTTCAAATATAACCACGGCCTCATTTAAAAAACAAATTCATTGTATAATGACTAAGGGACTTTCAAGGGGAGATATACAATGGATAGTTAGAAAAAGAAGTGACTACTGCAAGAAAGAACTTTGGTTTATTTTTAGTTTTAGAAACTTCACAGCTAAGTAGAAATGGTAAGAAATTTTGTTTGTTTTTGTTTTGATTAACTTAATAAATATAGAAAATACATTCAGAAAATTAAGGGTCCAATATACATCCTCAGTCATGAACTACTTGACCAAAAGTTGATACTACGTCTATAACATTTTTATGAAGACACAAAACTAACCACTTGTCAGATATTATGCAATTTTTGATACTATTAAGCTACCTCATATGGTAGATAATAAAACATTTCTAACTTTATGTTTGCTGGTGGAATAAAAAATGTTCTACTAATGCAAACAGTATATTGAGAATAATTTTGGCTATAGAAATGAGTCAGTGACATGATTGCCAGATTTAATGTCAATTAGATTTAGTAAATATTCCATTTACCTAGATAACAGAATTGCATTATCAAATCTTCAAATATTAGTTGGATCATAAAATATTTTCTCCATGGCATGTAGTCTTGGATGTGAGAATAATATGAGTATGTGGTGAAAAGCAGACTCAAAGTTTAGAGTAATCTCCTAACCTGTGATTCATTCCTATGTAATATAATCCATATTAATTACTATTTTGCCATTCTACATGCAGGTGCCCATACATTTCAGTGAGCCTTGTTTGCTATAATATTAATCTCAACACAAATATATCACCCTCCTTGAATTGCATCAGTAACATGAACTTTATATAATAGCTTTTTAGTAATATAAGTATAGTATAGCTTTATAGTAATTTCTTTATTTAACTAATAATATAAAATTAATACTAATAAAATTTTTTATCAGTTCATGAAAAATTTTGTAAAAGTTAAAAATATGCAGCCACAAAAATAGCCCATTAAATTACTATTCCTACAGAAGTTACCAAACTATTCTAAAAATATTTTAATAAAATTTACTTAAAATTCTTTATAAGTATCTCCACTATTTGTAAAGGCAAATAAAGTCTTTGGTTAATAAAGCGCTTTGACCCTAAAAGAGAAAAGTTTTGAATCCTTATTTTTAAAGGCCAACTAAAAGTTACTGAGAAAAATCTTAAAGAGCATGTTATTCTTTGAAAATCAACTTGGCACAATCTCTAACAAACTACAAAGTTGATGCAAAGTAAGAATAGTGCAAATTCAACATTAATGAAATTACTCTATAATTAATGTTATCAGTTCTACCCAGAGTGTAACCTGTTAACCTTACTTTTAGGATTTATATTTTTATTTTGCAGTCACTCAAATTACAGCTTTTTTATTTATATTTTGTTTTATAATTCCTGATACTTGAATTATCAGTAATGTTGAGAGATTTTAGAAGTTTTTTTTAATATTTTATGATGATAAATTTGGTAAAGCTTTCCTTTGAGGCTGGTATTTTCAGGGGATAGATTGTTTTTATGAGAGACTAAATATTTGGTCTCAGAGTAATTTTATAGAAGTGCACATATAGACCTTTTAAAATGAGATAAACAGTTATGTATATACATCCTTTTGTATAGAATAATGTCCTTCCTTAGATGTAATCATGGCCTTATTTAAGATACTTTACAAACCAAAATTAGTCTTTGATATAACTGAATTACTTATTTTTTGATAGTGCGGTATGAATTGATTATATCAATCAACTATATTTTGAAGTACAATTCTTTTAAAGTGCTTAAAAATGTTTAAGTACATTGTATGAACATTTTGTAATTAAGATTTTTTTGAATGGAAAGATTAAAACGTTCATAAACATTTTAAAAAACAAAAATATATGTTCAGGTCTTGTACTAGTAGATGAAGTTTTGTCTGTTCCCAGAAAGATAATAGTTCTTTTTTATAAATACCAGTATTTTGGTTGCTTTTCTTTTTTGTTCTCAAAAAGAGAGAAACAAACGAATTGCAGTTCTGAACACACAATCAGAAAATAAGTGGAGGCTGAGAATATCTGAGGAAATACAGAAACTTTATTAGAATTTTCAAGGGATGCTAAAGAACAAAAATGAAGAAATAAGTGCTTTTGCTCACATAAACAGGCTTTCCAAGGCTTTGCACAGCGATCTCTTCTCTTCTTAATTCAAAATAGGATGAATAAGTAACATGCCAGGATCTTCGCTCACTGCAGCCTCAGACTCTTGGGTTCAGGCAATGCTTCTACCTCAGCCTTCAGAATAGCTTCTACAGGCTCCTGCAACAATGTCTGTCTGTCTGTCATCTATCTATCTATCTATCTATCTATCTATCTATCTATCTATCTATCTACTCATTTATTTTGAGACGGAGTCTCGCTCTATTGTCAGGCTGGAGTGCAGTGGCTCGATCTTAGCTCACTGCAACCTCCAACTCCCTGGTTCAAGCGATTATCCTGCCTCACCCACAGTAACTGGAATTACAAGCACGCGCCGCCATCCCTGGCTAATTTTTTGTATTTTTACGAGATGGGGTTTCACCGTGTTGGCCAGGCTGGTCTCCAATTTCTGGTCTCAGATGATCCGCCCGCCTCAGTCTCCCAAAGTGCTTGGATTTCAGGCATGCACCATGGCGAACAGTCCTATCTCCTACAACCATCTGATCTTCAACAAAGTCGACAATAACAAGCAATGGGGAAAGGACCCCCTACTCAATAAATGATGCTGGTATAACTGGCTAGCCATATGCAGAGAATAAAACTGGACCCCTACAACTCACCATATATAAAAAAGTAATTCAAGATGGATTAGAGACTTAAATGTAAGACGTGAAACTATTAAAGTATAATAATAATAAAATAAAATAAAAAATCAAAAGTCAAAAGTAAAAAAAAAAAAGTCCTAAAGGAATATCTAGGAAACCATTCTGGATGTCACTTTAGCAAAGAATTTATGACTAAGTCCCCAGAAGCAATTGCAACCAAAACAAAAATTAACAAGTGGAACATAATTAAACTAAAGAGCTTCTGCAGAGCAAAAGCAAACAAACAAACAGAAAGCTATAAACAGAGTAAAAAGACAACATACAGAATGGGAAAAAATATTTGCAAACTATACATCCCACAAAGGTTTAATATCCAGAATCCATAAGGAACTTAAACAATTCAACAAGAAAGAAACAACCCATTAAAAAATAGGCAAAGGACATGAGCCAAAACTTCTTAAAGTAAGACATACGTGTGTCCAAGGAATATATTTTAAAAAATGCTTAACATTATTAATTATTAGAGAAATGCAAATCAAAACCACTATGAGATACCATGTCACACCAGAGTGGCCATTATTAAAAAGTCTCAAAAAAAAAAAACAAAACCCTACATTGGTGAGATTGCGAAGAAAAGGGAACATTTATACACTGCCGGTGGGCATATAAGTTAGTTTGGCCTCTGTGGAAAACTGTGGAGATTTCTTAAAGAACTAAGAATTTAACTACCTATTATTTGGCCCCAAATTCCCATTACTGGGTGTATACTCAAAGAAAACTAAATAATTCTACCAAGAAGACACATGCATATATGTGTTCATCACAGCACTATTTATCATAGCAATGACTTAGAATCAACCTAGATGCTCATCAAAGGTGGACTGGATAAAGAAAATATGGTATATATACATCATGGAATTTGTCACAGCTATAAAAATGAGCAAAATCGTGTCCTTTGCAGCAACATATATGCAGCTGCAGGTCATCATCCTAAGCAAATTAATCCAAGAACAGAGAAACAAATACCACGTTCTCACTTATACCTGAGAGCTAAACGCTGAGGCTACAAGGAAAGAAAGATGAGAAAAGTAGACAGTGGGGCTACTGGGAGGGAAAATGAAAGGGAAAAGGGGGTTGAAAAACTATCAGATACTGTGCTCACTACCTGGGTGATGGTATCATTCATATACTAAACCTCAATGATGTGCAATTTACCCATGTAACAAATGTGCACAGGCACCCCCTGACTCTAAAATAAAAGTTAAAAAAAAAAGAGAAAATGAAAAAACATGCAAGGAAACAAACAAGACCCCCTTAGCAAGGTTAAAATGATATTTTGTATTAAGAAAAGACTATGTTATACATACATTCAAGTTTCAAAAACAAGTTCTATTATCAATTATAATCCAGAGAAAAACATCTTTATATTTTGAATGATTACTTGGTGTGAAATTAAGAAGAAAACCTTAGAAAGAGAGATACTTCAAAAAGCTCATTTATTGCATTAGAAACTTGAACACAAATATACTATTAGGAAGCCAATAATACATACCATTTTTTTCTCTAAAACTCTCATTCACTCTCGCTATGTTTATTATTGAAATTAATTTTAAAATTAATATTATATTTTCAGTTCATCTTCTATGTTCTCTCATTAGTGGAATGAGAAAAAAATTCTAATTTTAACTGGGCCTTTAAACATTATTGATATCATTTTAATTATTATATATTAAAAACATAAACTCAGCTTCTCCTAATTTAGTAACTTCATGCAAATAAGCATGGTTTGGCAATATAAAAATCAAGAGACCAAATGCCTCTGCTGTTTCCTTGGCAATACTTACAAATAAGAATGAAGTGTATTGTGATTTTGTTTGTCTGTGCAGGGACCATAAAGATTAAGACTAATAAATAATTTTAATAATATATATGATGATAGGTTAAAAGAAAGAGCCACAGCATGACATGGTCAGATTTAGATAAAGCATGACTGCCCAATTATATAGATTTGTACTTTCTGTTTTATACCTACTAAGTAGAAAAGAAGCACCTTAAATTTATTTGCTAAGATATTTTCCAGGGCAAATATAATTTGGTAAAAATAGAGACCTGGGAATTTCTTCTTATCTTTGGATGATGGGATTTAAAATTACAGATTATTCAAGATGAGTAACACTTTTTGATTCTTCTTTTAATTCCCAATTTTGGCCACAAGGGCCAGAGTTAGACTTGTAAGTAATATTTCTTAACTGAGGCAGCTAACCACTGGCAACTACCAGTTATTTCCTTTGTCATCATATTTTCTCCATGAACATTCCAGTCTCCGTCCTCAGTCCCCTAAATTTTCACCTAGGATGTCAATGCCATCTGTGTAGCTTTTAAGAGTTCTCAAATCTCCATCTACCTCTCCAGTTTACCCCTAGACTTAAGCATTATGTGAAACCTCTGGAAACAGGCTCAGCTTTCTAAGAATCTACATTTTGCCTTCTTGCAGTCCAAACAAAGAATGCTAGACTAATAAAGAGTTGCTATGGCTGGCATGCTGGGCTCATGCCTGTAATTCAGCTACATGGGAGGCTGAGATAGAAGGATTGCTTTAGCCAAGGAGTTAGAGGCTGTAGTGAGCTATGATCATGCGCTGCACTCCACCAGCCTGGGCAACAGAGTAACATCCCATCTCCAAAAAAAAAAAAAAAAAAAAAAAGTAAATGAGTTTCTTTGACTACAGACTTGGCTCTGTACAAGCCATGAAAGTTTGTGGAGACCATGATATAATGCCCACCATTCCTTGGGCCCTTTAACTTTAACTATCAAATGTATTATCTTACTCTGGAAATAACATAAGAGTAACTATCTGACAAAAGCATCGATTTCTAGGCAGTTTTCAAACCTCTGTATCTTTTCACTTACTCTGGACTGGTTCACATTTGGACATGTGCCCTTGTACCGGTCCTTGTCAATGAAGTCTACATCTTGGCTTTTATGTTTGTTTTGTGGCTTCCCACTTGGTAATTCTTTGGAAGCCCTTTTGACTTCTGAGATTTGGTCTTACCTTTTGGCTTTTGATTTAGCTTGATTTTCTGTTTTTGGTGTCTTCTGCTACCTGCAATGATAAACTATCAAGGCAAACGATAGCTCATATGCATCCCAACTAGCCCCCATCCCCACAACCAGCCCTAATTTATTTTATTCTTCCTTGGGGTTTGACATTTATTATACGCAACATTTGGGTGTTCAGATAGAAAAATCCTTCTCATCCTGTATTTACATGACATATCTGTTGTCCTTTATACACATTCAAAACTATTGCTACTGCATCTGGCATGGTAGTTTGAGAAACCTTCTTGCTGCAATATACATAGATCCTGGAAGGACATATGTTTTAAGAAACAAAGATAGGAAAAGATTGCAAGAACACAAGGCAGTGTAAGATGGGGGGAAAAATCACAGGAGTAGGTGATTCATGGAAGAAAAAAACGTGATTTTAAAGTAAATATATGTAAATAGTATCAACATAATTAATTATTCATGAGAATTGTTAATTTAAACTGCAGTGGATATCATTTTATTTACCCTAGATTTTCAACTATCAAGAAGCCTGATAATATCCAATAGTGTAGAAAGTGTGAATTAAAGAATCTGGTGAGAGTGTAGAAATAGTTATTATTAAATTAATATTCACATATTCATAGATTAAGCATTTTTATCATCAATTATGTGCCATAAAGAAACTTTCACATTTGTTCCAGGATATATAGAAACCAATGTCAATAGCAACAATTTATGTGATAGCAAAAATCTAGAAGCAACCAAAATTAACATTGACAAGGACTGAACAAGTAATAGTGGTATAAACAAACAACAGGCGATTTTACAGAAGTTAAAACTGTAAATAAGCTAAAACTACTTGAAGCGATGGGCATAAATCTTAAACTAGCATTGACTGATCAAAGCAATTGCTATAAGACTACCTATGGTAAGATATATTTTAATGGAGATCAGAAGTTAAATAATATTATACTATTAGGTATGCACTTACATATTATAAATTTATAAGAATTACAGGTATAATAAATACACAATTTGGGATAATATCATCTTATCATCCTCTGTGGTAGAGGTAAAGACTGATATGGGAAGAATACACAGGTAGAAGACAATTACTTGGTAATTTTTTGGGGGGAAGGGTTTGGCAGTAAGTTTTTGGGAATTCACAATATTATTATTATTGATAACATTGTATACATGTTACATAAATGTCTTAAATATCAAGTTAAATGTATAAGGGAATATATTTATACTTATTTTTAATACATGTGCCCATCCTTAAAATATTAGAAATTTCCTTTGCCTATTTTCATATGAGAAATTCTCTACATTTATTTATGCTTATGAAGTAAGCTTATCCTTCAAGGAATGAAGATACTAGCTGTAAAATAGATGAAAAAAAAAGTACATACCAATTCAACAGGCTTTATCTTGGGGATTTTGAATAATCACCTTTTAATTTTTATCCATTTTTAGTTCTGTTGGCTAAAAGTCTGTAATGCCTCATGCCTCACTAAACTATTAACGAAGGTAAATATAACCATACTGTTAGTGAAACAGCAGATGTAGCCCATTCAAAAAAAATCCATTGTGAGCTCTTCTTTTAAACTTTAGATATATTTAACAAGACAGTTTTCATTTTATGTTTGCTTCGGAGTGAGCCCTTTGCTGTCAATATGACAAAATCAAGTAAAATGCTGGATAGTTGAGAGCTGAATCATTTATCTTCTACTGCATATCAAGAAACTTTAAAAAAAAGTCTATAAATTGTGACAAGGTCTTTAAATACTTATAACTGACCAATGGGTAGAATATTAAAAAAGTGAAGTATTTTGTTCAATAGCACCAAAAGAACTCAAGTGACTGAACAGTTAGTGAATACTTGATCGATCATACGATATTCATTGTCACTTTTTAAGTGCCTCTTAGATTTTTAGAAAAGAATCCATATGAGCTCTTGCCATTGAGCAAATTACAAGAGGATCCATATCACAATGATTGCCACTAGACATACTTACAAATAAGCCCTATTATGAGCACGTCACTACTCAAGAATGTATGCTGTGCAACACATTTCCTTCCCCCTCTTTCATTTAGTGTCTTTGTGAATGAACAGCATAAAGAACTGGAAAACAACTCATGTTTCAAAATTAAAAACACTCAAACCAAAATAACAACAACAAAAAAATAAATCCCGTGAACCTTGTCTTAAATAAATCTTAACCCTATATCCAAAAGATTGTGTCTCCCATTCTCTGAGTTCTCTTAAAGTTGCTGCTGTATGCATGTTATGATCTTTTGACATTTCTCTTTCTTATGACTTTTGTGATCAGTTACTCCATCATCGCTTTTTTGGAGGGGTCTTAGACATACTACGGAAGTCTGTCTATTTCTTATACTTTTTCCTTAATCTCAGAATTGTGCCCTACTAATTGGGCAACTGGGGCAAGTAAATATAACCTTTCTCCATGAACTTCCACCCTTTCCTCAAAGCAACTTTTCCACAGGTCAAGGGTAAGTGACTGAAGGCACCTAGAAGATGAAGCAGTCTTGCCCTGCATCCTTACACCAGCACTAATGGACTTTTGCTGTAACAGGAGTGTGATGGATGACCTCTGCTCATCAGAGGGGTTGACACACTCTTATTTTCCTATGCTTAAACAAACACAAATATTCTGCTAGGAAATACATAGATTTACCTTTTGACTCTTAATTTTCATGAAGTTAAAATGAGAAAAAGTAAAATCAAGAGAGGCCCCAGAGGACTCAAAGTGAAACGTAGAAGTTTCTGGCTGCTGTGATGTAAACAAAGGCAGGAAGAGAAGACCCTGAATGCTGATCCCATGAACCCCTTTCTCTTAAGCCTGGGGCTTTTCCTAACAATCCAAATCACCCAGCTGCTCCAGTCTAATTCTCACACCAGAGTCAGCTCTTGGGCCACTAAGCCTGCTGAGAAAAGAACAATCTACTGGCATAGTTTGCCTTATAATAGGGGTCAAAAGGCCTTTTCTGTAGAAGACATATGGTTTTTGTCACAACCAATTAATTTAATCATGGTAGTGGGAAAGCAGCAGTAGACAGACGTAAATGAAGGTGTGTGGCTGTGTTCAAATAAAACTTTATTTGAGAGCACAAATGTGAATTTCGTATAATTTTTACCTGTCACAAAATTATTTTGATCTTTTTTCAATTAAAAATGTAAAAACTTGTTAGCTTTCAGGCACACAAGAATAGGCAGCGGACTTGTTTTACAGCATTATGGGTACCTTTACTGTCAATGACAGTTGAGAAATATAGTAATGTATTCATCTTAAAGCAAGATGGCATCATTATCATAATCTAAAATAAAGCAAAGT
The DNA here is from genome assembly GCF_029289425.2 of Pan paniscus. NCBI lineage: Eukaryota > Metazoa > Chordata > Mammalia > Primates > Hominidae > Pan > Pan paniscus. Next base: position 114,519,974 of record NC_073254.2, read on the forward strand.
AAATTTACTCTTTTGCATATTCGTACTTGCATATCATGGTCTTCCACCAAACATGGATGGTTTTTGGAAAATTATTGTATTTGCTTGCTACCACTCAACTAAAACGGAAAATTTATAAAGTACTCTTTAGAAAAAAAGAAAAAGAAAGAAACCAGCAACTTTCTCTCAGATTTAAGGGTGATGTATTTTGCCTTATAAATATCCTTAACTAATGCTCAGCCATGGATGATGCACAGGTGTGGTGACTAGCCATAGCTTCAGAGAATTTAAATAATTTTCTATCTACATTATAAATCTGGTCACTTGTTTTAGAAGCACATACCAAATAAATCTCAGAATTAATGTGCTACATCTACATTCAGAAATCCAATTTCTTAGAGATACCTCTGAATAACTAAGTAATGGGCAATGTGTTGCATAATTATGGCCCTGCTGAGTCTTGGTAAGGATTCCCCTTGTTAATATTCAGCTGCCTTCAAGGAAGTCACTGGATATCAGTAGTTATCTGTCTGTTCATAGCTCTGCCTTAACAATACCCCTGTTAAGATTTTCCTGCATATATTTTCTTAATTTTTGACTTTTATAATTCCCATATATGGATCAGTAATTTGAATATTACTCACTACATTCAGATATTCCAATGGCCCCTTGTGCCAAACTCTAATTTTCAGGTACATTAGTGGGCATGATTTCATAAAGCTTTCCAAAGATGCCATGTTTGATTTAGAAGCAATTTGTTTTCTTCAGTCTTTCCCGAGTGCCCTTACTCCTTCCTTTTGCCTTGCTTCTTTCTAATTGTATTTTGTCACACAATATAACTACAATTAATGTGCATTCTCTCCCTCTAATGTCTCTGCCATCAAAGTGAATTTTTTTAGCCTATAGCTTATTTGCATTTTCACATGAAAAGGTGCATCATCTCAGTAAGCTATGCCTCCCAGTGAACGCAATTATTCCCACTGCGTAAAGCAAAATGGGCCAGTACATCCCTCATGAAATGGGCAACATATGGGTACTACCATCAACACAGCTGGAACATCTGTTTATAAATGTATGCTGTGTGTGCATCACTTTAGTTGCACATACTTACATGAGGCTGAAAGGATGTGAAAACAGAAGTAAGGCTTATAGATAATGCAGCAAAGAAATAGGGGAGTACATTTGAGAAATGTGTTTTCCCAGTGACAGCACCAGCTCTGTTCTGCTTTCTTGGTAGAACAGAGCTAACCATAATTACTCATTTACAATTTTCTTGACCTCATAACTTAAAAAAAATCCCATGAATGAATTGGAAAGAGTTAAGAAAATATTAATCTTTGTTTCATCCTGCATCCATCATCTAGAAACTTAATAATAATTGGAACAATGACAATATAACACCAACTATAGATACATGTGCTCAGTCCTGTACTAAAATATTTTCATGGATCATATTATATAATATTCTAAAAACACCACATAATAAGTCCTGTTTATAGATGAGCAAACAGAGACACCAGTGAGTTAAACTTCACAATTGTAAGAGGCAAGACCAGAAAATGAATGCACATTATTTGACTTCTACTGTTCTCATCTCCTATTTGTTTAAGAGCACTTACAAAGATCCTCATATAATTTCATATACGTGACATACAAATATATTTATTATTTATTTTTCTCCTGTTCCTGAACAATATCACAGAAATAAATAAATATAATTATGATATGTAGATTTCTATTTGTGTAGTTTATTTTCATTAGTGATAACATCTCAAGGGATTTTGAGGTGTGCTAGGAAATAATAGTAATATATTCTCTTTCCAAAATACCTGGCAAGGAAGCAGAAATACTAGGGAGAAGGTAGAATGGAAGTGAAACAAATAGACAGGATAAATAGGAAAAATAATAGCTATCTCTTTCTCCAATATTAGTAAATGGCAACTAAAAGGTGAATCTTCTCAGTTCTGGCAAGAAAAATAGCACTTTCCCCTGAAGGAAGACCCTGGAATTATGCACTTGTTGTCATAAAGACATAAATGATATAAGGAAAAAGAGTAAATAAATCTGCAAAATATTTAAAATTTTAGTTCAGTCTAACAGTTTGCGTGAAAAATTCAGTAGACATTAAGCATGTACTCTGAACTATTAGAACTAATTTTATTTTAAATAATTTTATGAACATTATTGACCAGTTATTTTAACAAGGCACTGCTGGGTCTCAGAATATTTCCTTTGGATATATCAGTAAGTACACATTAGATTTAGAGTTGAGATTTGCAACCTTTTCTCCTGTCCCTGTGTTTTAATTATAAGCCAATAATTAATTAAAAGCAGAATCAAACGAACAAAAAGCAGAAGGGGAAATACAAAATAGTGACATTAATTTAAGAGAAAAATGTCCTTCACAGAATCAAAAAGTAAACGGAAGGCTCTTATCTGCAAGAATTGTATTATAGTGAATTTATTAGTATCTGCTGTGACCTGGATCTCCAGTAAATACTGATAAGTTTGCAACAGAAATAAGAAAAGCAGTTAGAGTCCTAAGGAAAATTAGTCTATGTGTACATTAAAGTCCTGTATGTCACAAAAAAAAATCCCAATGCTATATGTTGAAGAAAACATGTACAGTTTTACAAATGACAAAGAATTGAAAACAGGAAAAGATGACCATGGAGTATCATAAACTAAAGTGGTCTTTGACTGTGTATTGATGAAATTATGGGATACAACTTGAAATACATATTAGAGCATTTCTGATGAGGAAATTAACAAAGAAACACAGGACTGAAGATGGCTTGATTCATATGGAGGACATGAATAAAGAAAGTTAGTAAAATTGGTACTCTGGAATGCCCTAATCTTATATGAAAAAAAATCAAATGCTTCCCCCCCCCCAGAGGAATAATGAAACCTCAAAGTGAATTTCCTATAAAAGATTATGTGAAAATCTTTTGGAAACATCAGTCCATTAGGAAAGTGCAAGATCAGCAATAACATGCAAGAAGCAAAGCAGTTGGGAGCAAAGTAGACAGAGTAGAAGGCTATGAAGAAGTTTGTGTGACATATGGGAAGAGTGACTGAAAAATTAAAAGAAATGGTAGAATTTTATGAAGGATAAACTCTATGAAGAAAAAAAAATTAACCCCAATATTTAGAGATTCAGGGACCAAGAAGGTTCTAGTACTAGTGTTAAATAAAAATATCCTGGCTAGAAAGAGTATTCCACCATAAGCAAGATAAATTTTCTTTTAGACAGTTTGATTTGTTAGAGATGACAAATAAATAAATATAGCTGTCACCTATAGATAGGAGAATTTAAAGGTTTTAGAGATCATATTGACACAGAGGAGACTGAAGGGAAATGATAAGCTTTCCAAAGCAGCAAGTAAAGAAAAAGAACAGATGTTCAAGGTATGAACTAGTGAAGGACAGAAACTGAATGATCAGAGGAGAAACCTTGAAGTACACTCCAGTTAATAACAAGGGAACAAATATTTCAACAATGAAAGGGTAATTTACCAGTACTAACTAAACAGAATCAGAAGAGGAAAATAATTGAATCAAGATTTCAATGTATCAATGGCTAAGAGATCAAGCTGTAATGGCAAATAATCCAGACTCAAACATTTTTAACTATGTACTTATGGACAAATGATTTAACTTATTTGTCCTTCATTTCCTTTATCAAACATCACCTATAGAATAAGGATAATATTATTATCTCACTCATAGTGTCAATATGAGTATTAAATGAGCTAACCCATGCAACGTAAATAACAAGATTCTTCATAACAGTAATCGTGAAATAACACATCTCTTTCTATGCACATGTGGGTGTTTTAAAATTACATATAAAGGTTGTATGTAATTAATACTACAAAATTTATATGTTTATGTATGCATTACGTGTATGTATTTTGATTATAATATACATACATTTTATGCATATATTATAATTATGTGTATGTAGTTTATATTCTTGAGTTTGTGTGTGTGTGAAGCTGATGCAGATGAAAATATTATAATCCCAATTAAGTATTACTCTTCCCCAAAAAGTGGAATAGACATTTTAAAATACACATATATAATCATATCCAAAGTTTCAAAATTATAACTTGTCAAATTTTAGTTTTGATATACTTGCTGCTGGCAAGAAGTGGTGTTAGGGAATAATGACTATATTTGCTTTCGCAAAAACTTGTGAATCAGGCATAGCTTCCTTAAGCTCAGTTGTTTCTCAAAGAGAGAGAATTCCCAGATCAAAATGATGTTTCATTACAGGTATACATTGTGGAATGATCAAAGCAGGCGGGTTCCTATATCTATCACCCCATATATTTATCATTATTTTGTGATGAAAACATTTAAAATCCTGTGCAATGGAAAGCAGAACTGATTCGTCCTAACTGAAACATTGTACACGTTGACCAATGTCTCTCCTTTTTCCATCCGCCCTCCACTTCCCAGCCTCTTGTAATTAGCATTCTACTTTACTTCTATGAATTTGAGTTTTTTAGATTTCACATATGAGATTATACAGTATTTGTCTCTCTGTGCCTGGCTTATTTCACTTACCGTAATGTGCTCCGGGTTCATCTTTGCTGTTGCAAATGATAGAATTTCCTGGATTTTTAAGGCCTGAATAGTATTCTATTATGTATATATATCACCTTTAAAAATATAGTCATCTTTTGATGGACACTTATGTTGTTTCCATATCTTGACTATTGTGAATAGTGCTGCAATGGACATGGGAGTGCAGATATCTCTTTGACATACTGATGTCAGTTCTTTCTCAGTATATGCCAAGAAGTAAGACTGCTGGATCATATGGTAATTGTTTTTAGTTTTTTGGGAGAAACCATTCTGTTTTCAAAAATGACAGTACTAACTTGCAATACAACCAATAGTGTATAAGGATTCCCTTTTCTCCACATCCTCTATAACACTTATAATCTTTTCTTTTCCTTTTTAAATAATAGGCAATCTTACAGGTACAAGGTGATGTCTCACGATGGTATTAATTTGCATATTTCTGATGATTACAGGTGTTGAACATTTTTTCTTGTATCTGTTGGCCATTTGTATGTCTTTCTTGAGAAATCTTTATTCAAATCCTTTACCCATTTTTAAATAGGGTTATTTGTTTTCTTGTTCTTGAGTAGTTTAAGTCCCTTGCATATTTTGAATATTAAGCCCTTATTCAGTGTATGATTTGCAATTATTTTCTCCAAATCTGTGGATTCCCTCTTCGGTCTATTAATTATGTCCTTTTCTGTGTGGAAGCTGTTTCATTTGAAACAATACTATTTGTCTATAATTGCTTCATTGCCTGCACTATTGGTGTCATATCTAGGAAATTACTGCCCAAGCCAATGTCATGGAGCTTTTCCCTTATGTTTCACACTAGCTGTTTTATAGCTGCAGGTCTTATGTTTAAGCGTTTAATCCAATTTGTGTTGATTCTTTTATAAGGGGCAAGTTAAGGGTCAATCTTTGTTCTTTTATATGTACATTTCTAGTTTTCCCAGCACTATTTACTGAAAAGATTGTCTTTTCATCATTTCGTGTTCTTAGCACCTTTGTTGAAAATCAATTAGCCATAGAAGACATGTGCATTTATTTCTGGGCTCTCTATCTTATTTACTTCTATGAATCAATAGATTCATAGTCAATATTTCTGTTTATTTATTTATTTTATTATACTTTAAGTTCTAGGGTACATGTACATGTATTATACTTTAGGTTCTACGGTACATGTACACAACGTGCAGGTTTGTTACAACATGTGCCATGTTGGTTTGCTGCACCCATCAACTCATCATTTGCATTAGGTACACGGATGAAGCTGGAAACCATCATTCTCAGCAAACTATCAGGAGGACAGAAAACCCAACACTGCATTTTCTCACTCATAGGTGGGAATTGAACAATGAGAACATTTGGACAGAGGGCGGGGAACATCACACACCAGGGCCTGTTTGGGGTGAGGGGCTGGGGGAGGGATGGTATTAACAGAAATACCTAATATTTCTGTTTATATTCCAGTATCATGCTATTTTGATTACTATAGATTTGTAATAAATTTTAAAATCTTGTAGTCTGATGCCTTCAGCTTTATTCTTTTTGGTAAAGATTGCTTTAGCTATTCAGGATGTTTTGCGGTTCCACTTCAATTTTAGATTTTTTTTTTATTTCTGTGAATAATGACAAAGTTAAGATAGCAATTATATTGATTCTGTTGATCGCTTTGGGTAGTATGGGCATTTTTAAAATATTAATTTTTTCAATTCATAAACTGATACGTCCTTTCCATTTGTTTGTGTGATCTTTAATAGTCTCATCAATGTTTTATAATTTTTGTATAAAAATCTTTTACCTCCCTGGTTAAATTTATTCCCTAGTAATTTATTTGATGACATTGTTGTAAATAAGACGGTTTAATTAATTTCTTTTTCAGATAGGATTTTATTGTTAGTCTATAGAAATACCACTGAATTTTGTATGTTGAGTTTGTATCCTACATTTTTACTAAATTCATTTATGGATTTCAACAGTTTTTTTTTTTTTTGGTGGATTCATTAGTATTTCCTTATATAAGATTATGCCATCAGCAAGCAGGCAGTTTCATTTCTTCCTTTCCTATTTTGATGTCTTTTATTCTCTTTTCTTGCCATACTGAAGTACTAAACTATAGGACTAGGACTTCCAGTACTACATTGAACCTGAGTGGTATGAATGGGCATTCTTATGTTGCTCCTGATCTTAAAGAAAATGACTTCAATTGTTTTTTTAACCATTGTGTATGATGACAGCTGTGGGCTTGTCATTTATAGCCTTTATTGTATTGAGGAATATTCCTTCTATACCTAACTTGTTGAGTTGTTATTATAAAATGATATTCAATTTTGTCAAATGCTTTTTCTGCATCTATTGAGATGGTCATTTTTTTTGTCCTTTGTCAATAAATATGGTGAATCACATTAAATAATTTGCGTATTTTGAAACTACTTTGCACCTCAGGGATAATTCTCACTTGGTCATGATGAATGATCCTTTTGATGTATGGCTTAATGATTTGCTAGTATTGTGTTGAGAATAACATATGATATATCTTGGAGAATGTTCTGTTTACATTTGAAAAGAATGTATATTCTGTTGCTGTTGGGCAAAATGTTATGTATATGTTTGTAAGATTCATTTGGTCTAATGTGTATTTCAAGTCGAATGTTTATTGATCTGTCTAGATCATCTGTGTATGGCTGAAAGTGGGGTATTGAAAGCCCTTGCAATTATTATATTGCCGTCTGTCTCCCTTCAGGTGTCTTATTGTTTTCTTTAAATATTTCAGTGCTCTTATGTTGGGTACATATATATTTATAATTGTTTTATCCTCTAGATGAATTGACACCTTTATCACTATATAATGACCTTCTTTTTCTCTTTTTACAGTTTTTGATTTCAAGTCTATTTTGTTTGAAATAAGTGTAGCTACCCCTGGTGTTTTTTAATTTCCATTTGCATGGAATATATTTTCCTATCCCTTTACTTTCAGTCTCTCAGAGTCTGTTAAGGTGAAGTGAGTCTTTTTTAGACAGCCTAGAGGTGAGTTTTTTTTTATCCATTCAATTACTCCACATTTTTTATTAGAATATTTAATCCATTTACACTTAAAGTAATTATTGATAGATAAGGACTTACTAGTGCCATTTTGTTACTTATTTTCAGGTTCTTTAGTAGACTTTTTGTTTCTTTCTTCCCCTATTGCTTTTGTTTGGTATCTGTGAGTGTATAATTTGATGGCTTTCTGTAAGTGGTATGCTTTGGCTTTTTTTCTTTTTGACTGTTCTGTATTTATTATAGAATTTTGCTTTGTGGTTACCCTTAAGCTAACATAAAACTTCTTATACTAACAGCTGACTATTTTAAGCTAAAAATAATGTAACTTTGATTGCATACAAACATTCCACATTTTTTCTCCTGCTCCTTCCATGTTTTATATTTTTGATGTTGCAATTACATTTTAAAATAATTAGTATTCCTTAACAAATCATTATGGATTTAGTTGTTTGTAATTGTTTTGTCTGTTATCCTTCATACTAGAGATATAAATAACCTACCCAACACCATTACAGTATTAGAGTGTTTGGATTTACAGTGTACTTACCTCTACCAGTGATTTTTATACTTTCATATGTTTTCATATTACTAATTAGCATCATTTCCTTTAGCTTAAACAGCTTAAACAACTCACCTTAACATGTCTTGTAAGGAACGTACAGTGGTGATTAACTCAATTGGTTTTTGTTAGTCTGAAAAACTCTTTATCATCCTTCAATTTTGTTTTACATTTTTAAATTTTTAATTTTTATGGGTGCATAGTAGGGTTATACCTTCATGGAGTACATGAGATATTTTGATACTGGCATACATACTCCAGGGCAAATGGAGTACCTATAACCTCAAGCAATCATAATTTCTTCATATAATGAACCTACCAATTATATGCCCTCGATTATTATAAAATGTACAACAAATCATTACCAATAGTAGTCACTCTTTTCTGTTACCAAGAAACAGATTTTTAGATTTTAATTATTCTAAATATTTTTGTACCCATTAACTATCACCATTTGCCATCTTTCCCATCCCTCCCAGCAATTTGTTGAAGAGACCATCCTTTCCCCATTGTATGTTCATGATGCCGTTGTTAAAAATGCATCCACTGTAGATGCATTGATTTATTTCTGGGTTCCTTATTCTGTTCCACAGATCCATGTGTTTGTTTTTATGCCAATACCATGCTGTTTTGGTTACTACAGCTCTGCAGTATAATTTGAAGTCAGGTAAAGTGATTCCTCTTGTTTTGTTCTTTTTGCTCAGGATGGCTATCACTATTCTGGATTTTTTGTGGTTCCATATACATTTTAGAATTTTTTTCTACTTTTGGGAAGAATGTCATTGGTATTTTGATGGGGATGGAACTGAATCTGTAGATTGCTTTGGGTAGTATGGGCATTTTAACAATATTGATTTTTCTAATCTATGAACATAAAGTATCTTTCCTTTTGTGTGTGTGTGCTCTTTAATTTCTGGTATCAATGTTTTATAGTTTTCATTGTAGACATCTCTCACTACTCTGCTTCAGTATAGTCCTAGGTATCTTACCAGATTGGTCACTGTTGACATATAAAAATGCTACTGATTTTTGTATGTTTGTTTTGTATTCTGCAACTTTACTGAATTTGTTTACCAGATCTAACAGTTTTTTTTATTTCTAGTGTTATTCTATTGTGGTCAGAGAAGATACTTGATATGATTTCACTTCTTTACTTCTTTGGATTTTTAAAACATTTGCTTTGTGGCCTGACATGCAGGTCTATCCTTGAGAATGATCCATGTGCTGAGGAGAAGAATGTGTATTCTGCAGCCATTAGATTAAATGTTCTGTAAATATCAATTAGGTACATTTGGTCTATAGTGCAGACTAAGTCTGATGTTTATTGATTTTCTATCGGAATGATCTGTCCATTGATGAAAGTGAAGTTTTGAAGTCTCCAACTATTATTGTATTGGAGTTCATTTCTCTGCATTTCTAATGTTTGCTGTATAAATTTGAGTATGCCAATATTTGGTGCATATATATTACAATTGTTACATTCTTTTGTTGAATTGATCCATTTATCATTATCTAATGAACTTCTTTATCTCTTTTCATAGTTTTTGTCTTAAAAATTTTTTTTATTTGACATAAGTATAGCTATGCCCCCTCTCTTCTGGTTTCCATTTGCATGGAATATTTTTTCATCTCTTTATTTTCAGGCTATATGTGTCTTTACAGTTAAAGTGTGTTTCTTTTTTAGGCAACAGATCATTGTGCCTTTTAAAAAATCCATTCATTCACTCTATAACTTTTGATTGGAGAGTTTTTACATTCAATGTTAGTATTAATGAGTAAGGACTTGCTCCTGCCATGTGTTATTTGTTTTATGGTTGGTTTATGACCTCCCCTTCCTTCCTTCCTTCCTTCCTTCCTCCTTCCATTTTCCTTTTGATTAAAGTAATTTTCTCTGGTGATACATTTTAATTTCTTGCCTTATATTTTTGTGTATCTCTTTTAGGTTTTTTTTTTTTTATTTAACGTTACTATGAGGTTTGCAAGGAACGTCTTATAACCTATCATTTTAAACTGATGACAACTTAACCCTCATTACATAAACAAATAAATAATCTAACAAATGAGTAAAAAGAAAACTGATAAAAAGAAAACTTACACTTTAACTTCATCCCCCCATGCTTTTCAACTTTTTGGTGTTTCTATTTATATCTTATTATATATACTATGTCTTGAAGTTGTTGTAGTTATTATTTTTGATAAGTTCATCTGATATTCCCCTTTCTAAAGATATGAGCACTTTATACACCACAATTACAAGGTTACAATATTGTGTATTTATCTGTGTTCTCACTGTTACCAGCAAATTTTGTACCTTCAGAATTGCTTGTTAACTTTCCTTTCTTTCAGATGAAAGAACTCCCTTTACCATTTCTTGCAGGACAGGTCAGTTGTTGAGGAAATCCTTTGGTTTTTGTTTGTCTGGGAAAGTCTTTATTTCTCCTTCATGTTTGAAGGGTATTCTTTTCTGGATATACTATTCTAAGATAAAATTTTTCTTTCTTTTTTTTTCTTTTAGCATTTTATATATAGCATGACACTCTCTCCTGTAAGTTTTCCACTGGGAAAACTGCTGCCAGATGTATTGGAGCTCCTTTATATGTTATTCGTCTCTTTTCTCTTGCTGCTTTTAGGATCCCCCCCACTTTTTTTTTTTTTTTTTTTGACCTTTCGGAGTCTGATTATTAAACATCTTGAGGTATTCTTATTTGGGTAAATCCGGCTGGTGCTCAACAACCTTCTTGTATTTGAATATTGATGTATTCCTCTAGGTTTGGAGAGTTCTCCGTTATTATCTTTTTGAATAAATTTTCTAAATTTTCTACCTCAGTCTTTCTCTTTACCTTACCTTTAAGGTCAATAACTCTTATATTTGCCTTTTTAAAGCTGTTTTCTAGATCTTGTAGGTGTGCTTCCTTACAATTTATTGTTTTTTATTTTGGCGACTGTGACTATATATTTTCAAATAGCCTAACTTCAAGCTCACTAATTCTTTCTTTTGATTGATTAATTCTGTTGTTGAGAGATTCTGATATATTCCTCAGTTTGTCAGTTAAATTTTTCAGCTCCAGAATTTCTACTTCATTGTTTTTAACTGTTTCTATTTCTTTCTTACACTTATCTGATAGGATTCTGAATGTTTACGCTGTGTTATCATAGATTTCATTGAGTTTCCTCAAAAGAGCTATTTTGAATTCTCTGTCTGAAGGTCAAACATCTGGTTACTCCAGAACTGGTCACTGGCCCCTTATTTAGTTTATTTGGTGAGGTCATGTTTTCCTGGGTAGTCTTGATGCTTATGGATGTTCAACAGCATCTGGTCATTAAAGACCAAGTTGTTTATTCTAATCTTTATAGTCTTGGTTTGTTTGTACCCATCCTCCTTGAGAAGGTTTCCAAGCATTCAAATGGAATTTAGTGTCGTTATCTAAATCTTTGTTCACTGCATCTGTATGTGCATTAGGAAACACCTCAATCTCAGTAATGCTCTAAATCTTGCATACCCATAGAGGTACCACCTTAGTGGTCTTGGGTAAGATCCATGAGAATTTCCTTGATTGCCATGTGGAGTCTTTTATTCTCTTTCCTAACTTCCCCTGCAAGCAAATGGAGCCTCTCTCTCCATGCTGTGCTACTTGGAGTTGGGGAGTGATGATGCAAGTACTCCTGTAACTATCACCACTGGGACTGTACTGGTTCACATCTAAGGCCAGCACAATACTGGGTCTCACCCAAGGACTGTAGCAGCTATTTCCTTGCTACCACTGATGTTTATTCAAGGTCCAAGGATCTTTTGTCAGAAGGTGGAGAATTTTGCCAGAACTGGGTCCTTCCCTTCAAAAGAGTGGGTTCCTTTCTGGCCCAAGGTGGGTCCAGAAATGTCATATGGGAACTATGGTCTGAAATGAGGGGTCTAGGACTCTTCTTGGTGCTTTGTTTTACTGTGGCTGAGCTAGTATCCAAGTTGCAAGACAATATCTTCTTTATTCTTCTCCCTCCTTCTCAAGCTTCAAGCTGCACTGCCTGGAGTTGGGGAAGGGGTTATGCAAGCACCTCATTTGCCATTCTAGCTAGTGTCTCACTTGGTCACATGAGCCCCAAGTCCATTGGCTCTGATCCTAACATAGCACAAGAACTTGTCCAGAAATTGCAGTTCTGTCTTTCAAATTTATTTAGATCCCAGAACACTTAAGCCTATATTGTTGGTACTAGCCAGAACTCATGTTCCAACTGCTGAGACAAACAATTCCTCTTTGGCTAAGGCTAATCTAAATGTTTCCTCCATTAGAATGAGTCAAATTCTGCCCCATTTTGCTCTCTACTCTGACAGAACAGCACTAAATTTCAACTCAAAGTCTCACAATCACTTTGTTTTCCCTTCCCCAAGCACACAGATTCTGTCTGTGCAACATGGCTGCTGCTGGGGCATGGAGAAGAAATAATGTAGGCAATTAAAGGCTGCCTTTCCTATTCTCTTCAGTACCTCTTTATATGATGTGAAACCAGGTACAGTATGATCACTCACCTGATTTTTGGTTCTTGTAGAGGTCCTTTTTTGTGTGGATAGCTGTTCAATTTGGTTTTCATGCAAAGTGGGGTGATGGTGGCAATCACTGGAGTGTTCTACTTAACCAACTTCTTCTGCCTACTTCCCCTATCACCCTGTAAGTTTTAAAAGACAGGATTGCAGGACTGGAAGACATGATTAGTACTTATAGTGTTCTTGGTTAATATATTTTTTCCTTTTAGTATTTTGAGTTTATCTGCCAGCTCCCTTCTGCCCTGCAAGATTTCTGCTGAAATATCTGCTGATAATCTTATGGAGGTTCCCTTTTATGTAACAATTTGCTTTTCCTTTGCTGTTTTCAAAGTTCTCTTCATATTTTGACAGTTTGATTCTGATGTGTCTCAGTGTGGGTCTCTTTGGAGTCATATAATTTGATAATATTTGGGCTTCATAGATCTGAATTTCTATATTTTTCTTCAGGCTTGGAAATTTTTCTGGTTTTTTTTTTTGTATACAATTTCTATTTATCTCTTTCTTCTGGTACACAGATAATACAGTTGTTTTTATGTTTGATGGTGTTCTGTAAGTCTCTTAAACTATCCTCACTCTTTTTCATTCCTTCTTCTTTTTGTTTCTCAGATTGTATGCTTTTTTTTTTTTTTTTTTCCTTTCCTTTGAGACAGAGTCTCTCTCTGTTGCACAGGCTGGAGTGCAATGGCACGATCTCAGCTCACTGCAACCTCTGCCACCTGGGTTCAAGTGATTCTCCTGCCTCAGCCTCCTGAGTAGCTGGGATTACAGGCTAAATTTTGTATTTTTAGTAGAGACGGGGTTTTACCATTCAAGACTGGCCAGGTTGGTCTTGAACTCCTGACCTCGTGATCTACCACCTCGGCCTCCCAAAGTGCTGGGCCTGTATGCTTTTTGTTGACCTGTCTTTGAGTTTACTGATAATTTCTTTGGCCTAATCTAGTCTAATTTTAACCACCCCAATTGAAATTTTCAGTTCACTTAAAATATTATTCATCTCTATGACTTCTACTTTGTGCTTTTTTATACAGTTGTTCCTCAGTATCCACAAGGGATTGATTCAAGTTCAGCCAACAGATACCAAAATCCACAGATGCCCATGTCTCTTCTATAAAATGGTTTCATATTTGCATATAACCAACACACATCTTTCAGTATACGCTAAATCATCTTTAGATAATTTATAATACCTAAGAGAATGCAAATACTATTAAATATTTATTACACTGTATTTTTTCACTGTTGTAATGTTATGTTCTATTGTTTTGCCTTTTAAAAATATTTTTAATCCCTATTTGGTTGAATTCACAGATGCAGAACTGATGAATATGGGGGCCAACTGTAGTTTCTATCCTTTGGAAATTATTTGTTTTTGCAATGCTTTCCTGATTTCAGTGAGCATCTTTTTGACCAGTATTTTGAATTCCCTCTTGAGTAGATCACATGTCTCCACTTCACTCAGGTCACTTTCTGGAGCCTTATCTTCTCTTTTTATTTGGAATATAGTTCACAGTTTCTTTATTTTACTTGACTCTGTGCATTGATTTATTCACATAAAGTAAGGCAACTATCTCCCTCAGTCTTGTCAAACTGGCCTCACGTAGGAGAAGAGTCTCACCAATCCATTCAGACTGAGATTTTAAGGCACCTCTCAAATCTTTGTGTTTGACCAGAATACTGTTTCTGTTTTTGTTGGCTCCCTGGAGTACATGATATGCCATGTCCTGTCAGTACCTCCAGACGAGTAAGGTAGAAGTCATATTCTGTAGATGTAGCTAGAAAGGTTGGAGTATTTGATGTGTGTTCCAGTTTCTTCTGTCTTCACAATCAAGCTGAACATAGGAATGTATGTCCCACAGTCTCTGCACTAAGCCATGGAGAGAATCTGTGGCAAATACTTGTACTCATACTTAGGCTATAACCTCTGATCCTGAAAAGATAGCTGTTGGACGTGGGTTGATTATATGTTCCATTATTTTTCTGTAGATTGTGGCCTCCTCTCAGGAATACAAAGCACCATCAACTCTCAGAGCTACATGGTTAAGAAGACACCCCCTTGGGTAGGAACTATAAAAGTTGTGACACTCATTGCATGGCCAAACTCCTTGCAAGAAGAATGGGTAGACCAGGATTTGTCACTTAGTAAAACCAGAGGAAATGTTTGTGAAGTGCCAATCTCTGGCTTAGGCTGCCAAAGAGCTACTGTTAGTTTACAATGTTAGCTCTGCAATGCAAATTCATTTAAAGCCAGGCTGCTAAGTATCCCCTGGAAGAGTGTATCATAAACCTTTTGTAGGGATAAACAGGGAGCTGCTTTTTAAAAGTCCCTTCTCTGGACTACTCCTGGGGGATGAAGCCCCTAGAAGTACATGTGTGCCATTAGAGAACCACTGTGTTTTTTCCTGTGGTTTAGAACGACTCATGTATGTCAAACCCACTTCATTCACAGAGATGATGAATTAATAGCCTTAGAGTTAGACAGATCTTAGAGGTAAGGTGGTATATGTGAGGTCCAAGTCCTCTTCTCCACAGGGAGAAGGTAGAGGTTAGAGATTTCTTTCTCAATTTTATGGTGCACTGACTGGACTGGGATCTATACTCAACTCTGCCTTAGCTTTTTCTACCCTTTGATGTTTGCTTAGTTGCCCAGTGGGTTGGAGTCTCTCAACTGGTCTCTGACTTTGTCTCAGAGAAAATAAATCTGTGAATACATGTTTATTGGGTGTGTCCCTGGGTAGAGTGAGAATCAAGAGGTTTCCATGCTGCTATGTTGCTGATGTCACCTCCTTTAATCTTAAATATTGTCTGGTTTGTTAAGTGCATCTCTTTTGCTGGCTGGTTACATAGTTTGTTTATTTGTTTGTGTCTTTTATAAAGTAGCCTATAAATGTGTTTGCAAATTATTCATGAGAGGTGGTCAGGAGACATATGTTACTGTCTGTGATACTTTAAGATATTTGAAAACAGGGATTCTCTCTTTCATTGTTTTTAATGCTTTTTAAATCTAGAAAAAATGTGCTTGATGCAATCAGTAAATGTTTATTAAATAAATGAATTAATATCTCCATGCTTCATTAAAAGAAGCCAATCAGCAAAAACACAAATCACTCACATAAACACAACTATAATTAGTGTAAGCAAGTAATCAGGTCGATATTTCTATATTCTTGGCAAAACACTAGGCCACATTCTTAAGGCCAACTCTCTGAAAATTATTTAATATGCAACATTTTTGCTAAATGTAATTTTTTTCAGATTTCTGTCTTTGATGTTGAAGATTAATTTCTCCTATGGGATGACTCCCCTCCCAAAATGCCATCTCCCTACAGGACCAGAAACAAACAAAGAAACAAGCAAAAATCCCACACTTCAGAAATACTCTTGCTTTTTCTCTAGCAAGTTTCATTATTCTTTGTTTGTTAGACTTAACTAGTTATAATTTAACAATTAATTACATTAAAAGTAGTCAAATGTCATCATATTTTAGTTGTATTCATACATCGCAGGATGTGACTGCTTTAAAAAAACATGTAGTATTTTCATGTGGGCAGGTAAATATTACCTCCTTCACTGACTGAGAACTTAAGAGGAGATATTTTGTCTGTCTTGCAATAATTTTCCCCAAAGCAAGTGATTTCTGCTTAGAATTCAATAAATATTTCTAACCAATTAAATAATTTAAAAAATTTCTGATAGAAAATTAAAACTAAATAACATCTGTAGTACTTATGGCTACTTGAAGTTTGTTACTGTCATGACTTTATCTGTGCTGATTTTAATGAGACTGCTAGCAAAGAAAAAGGACTCAGTTCTCATTTGTGTTCTGTGTCCGTAAATAGTTTACCAGTAATGCCGAGAGATACCTCACGGGTGATCTGATTTAAATTCATATAAATAACTTAAAAGGAAAACTCCTATGTTGCCTTGCCCTTAGCTAATATTGTTATGCTAATGCCAAATATGAGTTATACATTCAGAAGCTTAAATGACCAACAGCAGCTGTGTGGTTTTTTTCCTGAATTTTTTTTTGCCAAATTTTAAAACTAGGCAAGATAAGTTTCCTATGTATATTTTTATCTTTAGCTAATGTACTCAATATCAACAAAAAGAAACACAGATGTTTAAAAAGATTCAGAAAAGCAGTTGAATAAAACTTTCATAGTTCTACACATGGCATGAAATAATAAGTGGATTTGAAAATTAAATTTAGAGGATGAAGGCAATCATTTGAACATGATTTATGGTCCATTAAGATCTTTAATATATCTTGTTTTAAGTACATTTAATTTTACTTATAATAAAGCAGAAAACAATTTTCTTGAAGGGAATATGTGTTTTTAATAAACCTAACATTTGTTTTTTGGATTGAAATTAATCTCATATGAGAGTGTAAGTTAAGAAAATAACAACCCCAGTACAATGCCATTTTGGTTACTGTAGCCTTGTAGTATAGTTTGAAGTCAGGTAGCATGATGACTCCAGCTTTGATCTTTTGGCTTAGGATTGTATTGGCTATACGGGCTCTTTTTTGGTTCCTTATGAAATTTAAAGTAGTTTTCTCTAACTTTGTGACGAAAGTCAATGGTAGCTTGATGGAGATAGCATTGAATCTATAAATTACTTTGGGCAGTATGGCCATTTTCACAATATGGATTCTTCCTATCCATGAGCATGGGATGTTTTTCCATTTGTATGTATCCTCCAATGAAACAGAATAGAGGCCTCAGAAATAATGCCACACATCTACAACCATCTGATCTTTGACAAACCTAACAAAAACAAGCAATGGGGAAAGGATTGCCTATTTAATAAATGGTATTAGGAAAACTGGCTAGCCATATGCTGAAAACTGAGACTGGACCCCTTTCTTACACTTTATACAAAAATTAACTCAAGATGGATTAAAGACTTAAATATAAGACATAAAACATAAGAACTCTAGAAGAAAACCTAGGCCATACCATTCAGGACATAGGCATGGGCAAAGACTTCATGACTAAAACATCAAAAGCAATGGCAACAAAAGCCAAAATTGACAAAAGGGATCTAATTAAACTAAAGAGCTTCTGCACAGCAAAAGAAGCTATCATCAGAGTGAACAGGCAACCTACAGAATGGGAGAAAATTTTTGCAGTTTATCCATCTGGAAAAGGTCTAATATCCAGAATCTACAAGGAACTTAAGCAAATTTACAAGAAAAGAACAAACAACCCTATTAAAAAGTGGGCAAAGAATATGAACAGATACTTCTCAAAAGAAGATATTTATGCAGCCAACAAACATATGAAAAATAGCTCATCATCACTGGTCATTAAAGAAATACAAATCAAAACAACAATGAGATATCATCTCATGACAGTTAGAATGGCGATCGTTAAAAAGTCAAGAAACAACAGATGCTGGAGAGGATGTGGAGAAATAGGAACACTTTTACACTGTTGGTGAGAGTGTAAATTAGTTCAACCATTGTGGAAGACAATGTGGTGATTCCTAACAGATCTAGAACCAGAAATACAATTTGACCATCAATCCCATTACTGGGTATATACCCAAAGCATTATAAATCATTCTACTATAAAGACACATGCACAAGTATGTTTATTGCAGCACTGTTCAAAATAGCAAAGGCTTGGAACCAACCCAAATGCCCATTGATAGACTGGATAAAGAAAATGTGGCACACATACAACATGCAATACTATGCATCCATGAAAAAGGATGAGTTCATATCCTTTGCAGGAACATGGATGAAGCTGGAAACCATCATTCTCAACAAACTAACACAGGAACAGAAAACCAGACATCACACGTTCTCACTCATAAGTGGGAGTTGAACAATGAGAACACATGGACACAGGGAGGGGAACATCACACACGGGGGCCTGTTGGCGGGCAGGGGACTAGGGGAGGGATAGCATTAGGAGAAGTAACTAATGTAGATGACAGGTTGAGGGGTGGAGCAAGCCACCATGGCACGTGTATACCTATGGAACAATTCTACACGTTCTGCACATGTATCCCGGAACTTAAAGTATAATTTTAAAAAACTTGAAAAAAAAAAAACCCATTATATTTATAGCAAATGTCTAACATTTTGTATTTTTTCCAAATTGTACTGATATTTATATATTTCTTATTTGTTTGTTATCAATATGATACATAAAAGTATATAATGTATTATTTCAAAATTAACATTTAACTTATAACAATTTAGGTTAGAGGCAAAGCCCCAATTTATTTTATATGTAAGGCATTATAAGGAACTTATATAAATGTACTGCTTTATTAATTAGTGTTTCTGCTTAATGTTAGTATCATTTATTCAATTTGTTTTACATCATATTAATTTACTATCATTTGACATGAATCTTTGATAATAGCTGGAACATGAACAAAGATGCAATATTCTGACTTCTGATAATGCAATTTCAATAAAAACTGTTAATGAAACCTATCAACCATTTATATTGTTTTTAAAAAGTCAGTGGTAATTATGCATAATTATACACTTTGTTTTCATCAAATTCATGTACAAATGTGCAAGTCCTTATACACTTTAACAGAACTTCATAGTAACCTAATTTCCACATACTAACCATAGTCTGCTGTGTGAAGAACACACTTAAACTTAGATTTTATAATGGGACCTAAGTACCGCACAACACCATGGAATTTTAGTGCCATGAAAAAAAGATTCTTCCTCTTAAATTTTTTGTTCATAAATGGTCATGAGTAAATGTAGAAATTGAACCTAATTATATATTTTAGAAATGGTTTTATGTCAAAACATATTTTTTATTGGTTTACTTATTGACTGCTTTTTTGGATGACTAATATCAATAACAGAAGTGACATACCTGTAATACTAGCACTTTGGGAGGATGAGGTGAGTGGATTGCTTGAGCCAAGGAGTTTGAGACCAGTCTGGGCAACATGGCAAAACCCTGTCTCTACAAAATACACAAAAATTAGTTGGTCATGCTGGCATGTGTCTGTGGCCCCAGCTACTCAGGAGGCTGAGGTGGGAGGATGACTTGAGCCCTGGAGTTTGAGGTTGTAGTGAGAGACATGATCACTCATGTTTGTTTTTATTACACAAAAATATAATGTTGCACTTTGAAACAAATAATTATAAAATCAGGTGATCTTTTTTTATTAAAGTACTAAGATTAAAAAAATAAGTCAAAGTCAAATTAATATAACTGTTAAAATCATTCAGAATTTTGAGATGAGAAGTAGCTGTGATTATATCCAAAAAGCTAAAATATATACACACTAAAAAGCCTAGATTTTACTACTATGCAATGTAGCCAGGTAACAAAATTGCACTGTACTTCTTGAATTCATATATATACACACACACACACACACACACACATTTGAATTCATATATATGAATATATATATTTATATATATGTGTGTATACATGTCTATATACGTACACACAAAGAGTCTTGAGTATAAATTTATAGAAACAATTATAATAATAAAATGTCACTCCGTATCTATTTGTCCTTTTGATCCAAGACAAAACATATGTGAAATTTAAACAAATAATATGGTATAATATATTAAGGTGGAATATCCATTGTAATTCTCTCCGTGCTGCTACTGGTGGGCAAGGACAAATCAGAGATTTAAACCACAGGTGCTATAAATAGCATGTTTTACAGAGGCAGGATCAAAATGCCTTTGGAGCTGAAGAAAGAAAGCAAGAATAATTGAAAACAGGGCTCCCTACAAACAGTTATACATAATTTGAGTATATGTGTATGTGTGTGTAAAAATCTACCTGTGATTGACATTCAATAGATGACTGTTTTCTATTTCCCCAAGCTACTTGACTTTGTTAAAAAAAAGATACATTGAGGATTCAATAAGATCTGTAAAACATTCTTTATACCAGATTATAATCCATAATTATATTAGTATATTTTACACCCAAAAAACATCAATCAGAAATAGGTATTGGTAAGCTATAAATCAATCAAAGTAAAGCTTTAAAACAAAAATAAATAAGGCCTTAATGCGATTTCTTTTGATAAAGGTGACTTTCAGCAGTAAAGATTCTATATGCTGTAGAATGCAGCAATGTTACCCATTGAATCAAGTGTGGAGATAGGCAGGAAATACTATTGATTTTAAGTATTATTTGAACCAACAAACAGATTTAAAATGACCTTCCACTGTGATAACAATATCTATAATTTGAAAAGAGTTTGTAGAGGAAGAAATGTTGCAAGGTCTGGAGTAAGATAAATGGCAATTTATGGAGGTCAGTTGGCCAATTTCAGATAGAAATAGTTTATATTACTGCAAAGCGGTAAACATATCAACACAATTTCTGAAAAAGCAAAATTTGAGGATACTTTAATTTTCAGGGAATTGTTTTGCCAGTTGCTTTATAATTATTTCATCTATAAAACTAATCTTATAACTTTGCCATTTGTTGCTTTCGGTACGTTCATAGCAATCAAATAAATGTATTGACTCCATAAAAATATAACCAGAGGAATCTGTCAGGTTTGCTGAAAGGATGTCATATAATGAAACTTAAGCTTCGGGTTAGCTCATGATTTTAAAAATAGATATAATAATAATCAGTAGGTTTTAACATTTTTTACAGATTATTTTAGGCAACCAAATAGATATTTTTCAATTAAGCCTGTTGATGTCCGTGAAGATTCATTATATTTTTCTTGTTTTACAAACAGATGTGATACTCACAGTTTCAGTGACTGGTCCAGATTCATGTTTATTCTTAAAGACAGAAGTAGCTTAAAATAATTCAACACTTTCTTTCTTCATTTGATATTCTAAATTAAAGGAGTTTCATGTGAACCAGCATGAATAACATCAGAGGCTATTCATTTTCTTCCCCTGTTCTATAATAATTTCAAACCAGTAAATAGAAACAGGATAAGTAAACCAGCCTAAAAGCAAAGCTCTTTTAGAATGAACCCAAAGTGCTTCTAAAATTGCACAGAGAAGAGATATTCTTTCTAACCAGCAAGTTATCCATCCAGAAAAAACATTTGTCTCTCCAACCAACTTCTACCTGGACCATTCGGGAATTTTGAATGGTCCATTATTTGTTAACATTCTTTCAGGCTCCATCCACTTAAAACTCTTTCCTTACAGTCTCAATTTGAAAACTTGCTTTCTAGGTTAACTAAATTACTATGTTGTGCCCTTGCTCAGCATTCTGCACAAACACTGTATGTTCTTGTTCTTGTTAGTCTGGTTTATAGGCAAAATATAATCTAATTAAATAAATAGCTGAATGAACTATTTTAAGTATTTCCTGCAGATTGGGTATTTCGCGAATTACTGAGAATTTCTTTGGTTGAACATTTCAAGGCTTAAAAGCTACAGTAATTTCAGTTATTGGTTTTTTCTTAAGGATTATTTGCTTAGCAGAAAAACTGGAAAACAGGTAATATTTTTAAATGCCTATACAAATATTGAATCCATTCATTTGCTTTACCAAGTTGTTACCATTTTAACCATTCATCTATTCAAAGTGAAAGCGATTAGTAAGAGCTAGAACATATGTGAAAATATCAATGTTTCCCGTTTATGTGTATCAAATCTAAGCAGAAAGAGAGAGCAGACAACAGTACTTTCAAATAACTTTTTAACAAGGAAAGCTTGTATGTTGTTTAGCCTGATTTGCCCTATTTACTTTATCGTTTTCTCTCTATCAATTTATATGCGTGTATATTATTTCATCTGAACCACTGAGAGTAACATGGAGACACTGCTCTCCAACCCCCATCAAAAATACTTTAAGGTGTATTACTTGGGAACAAGGTCATTCATTTTCATAATTTCATTGAGGAAATTTCCTAATTCATTGCTATTTTTTAAACTCCATCTTTTTTTCCCATTTTTGTCACTTGCCTAATAAATGCCCTCTATAATTTTTTGCTTTTCCCGATCAAAGTTATACTCCAGAGTAGCTAATAATATTTGTCACATTAGCTTTACTTTATAACATTATCTCAGGCTTCCTTTGTCTCTCTTGACCTTGATATTTTTGTAGAAGATTCCACATTTTGAGTTATTCTAATATTCTTTCATGATTAGATTCAGGTTATGATTATTTTTAGCAGTCATGTAATAAAATTAACTCTAATACATATTTTGAGGCTAACTTTTTGGAATGTCCAGGTTATCTTAGGATTAATCAACTGGAATCATATAAAAGGAAAGGTAGCGTAGAAAAGACTACTCTACAGAAAGGAAGAACTACCAAAAACATATATTGTTTTTTCATATTTATTCATTAATCTATATCACGTGACAGGAACTGTAATAGATATGAGGGATAATTGTTAGAGATGCTGATTTGCCAGTGTCAGGGATCAGCAAACTACAACCCTTTGGCCAAATCCAGCCACAGCCCTTCATTCGTGAATTGTTTTCAGCTACTTTTGTACTACCACAGCAGAGAAAAACAGTAGTGACAGAGACCATATGCCAACAAAGTCTAAAATATTTATTGTCTGGCTCTTCACAGAAAATTTTTGCCAGTGCCTGGTTTAATACAGCATAATTCCAGCTAATGACATTTTTAGATAAATGATTGTTGATAAACAATAGAGCAATGAAAAAAGTGTTAATATTCAATTCTGCAGTATTTTTTTCCTGGGGTAGAGAGATTTTGGCCATGCATCTTATAAATATTTCACTATCTAAGTGGTACAAAATACGTAACACTTTAAAATACTCTACTATTCATATTCTAGTCCTTGCTTAGGAAGAATAAGGAATGTCACTTAGCTAGAAATCCTTAGTGTTTCGGAGCCTACCTCTGACAAAATTCTGTTATTCTCTTGCCTACTCCCTGCTGTAGACTGTACTTCAAAGGACTAAGCTCAGGAGGCTTCAACATTTTCTGTGTCAGCAAAGACTTTCTTTTCCTTCAAGCAATTTATTAAAGGGAGAATCAGATTGACTTTAGTGAAATATATTCTATCTTTCCCGAAGACAGAATTTTGTCCCATATAAGAACTCTTCTGCTTATGTCTTGAGTAGAGTCACATTTTCAAACTGGTGTCCGGACACGCAAATAAATCCCATTACCCAGTAATAGGATTTGTCTGCACACCTCCTGTGCACTCCTTTAGTAATTGAGGAGTCCTTCACAGTGGGCTGGGTTTTTTTTCTTTGGGTTTACTCTGACATCTGTCCAAATAATTTCACTCAATGAGGCATTTGTTTTATTTAAACCCACCAAGAGGGCTAGAGACTAGTGGTTGATAAAATTCCTGAATAACATCACTGTTCTCCTTGATTTCACTCAAGAAGATTCCCTGAAATTAGCTTTTGTCTGGAAAAGAACCACAATTCAACCGTTTGCAAAGTAACGTGGAATGAAACCAACAACTGTGCTCTTAGATGATGTATTAGTCACTACCACTTTCAAATCTCTGTCATTCACACTGCCTCAAAAATGTGTTTAAAAATTATTAAATGATAGTGGTATATATAAAAGTAGTATGCAAAAATGGATGTTTTGATAGTCTGACAGTAGAAATGTTGTACAATGAGAAATAGCAAGAACAGACTCTAGTTATTAGAATGGAATTGTGATTTATGCTAGTCATTTCACATCTTGGCCAAACTAGATCATTAAGACAAGTAAGATGTGAAACTGGATTAAACATCCAAATCATTGCCTATACCATCATTTCTATACCATCCTATTGTTGCCTATACCATCCTATCATTGCTATACCATCATTTCTAGTTGCTAGCTGATGCCCTCCAGCTCTTCCCCTCAGTGGCTCTCTTCTGTGATACCAATCTAATCTTTAAATTGTAACAATACTAACAGTTGCTAGAAATTGCTATTCTGACCTGTGTTTCCTACTTACATTAACTGTAATTCTTACAACTTTATTGCAAGGTAGATAACATTGTCTTATTGTTATAGATAGAAGAATGAAATGTCTTTGACTCTCCGAAGACCAGATAGCAAGTGACAGAGTTGGGATTAAATCTCAGATCTAACACCAAAGGTCACTTATTTAATCCCAGAGCTGTACACATAACATCGATTATTATTTGGCCTTATTAATTAAATGTAGAACAAGTTCTAAAAATATTAATTGCAATTCTAACATATTTTGTTTTAATTGAGCTTTATTCTGCTTCAGAATCCTATTTTTCTTAATTGTGAAAATAATAAACCAAAAAAAAAAAAAAAAACACTTTGCAGTGACAGTGAACCTGCATTATTTATATATTGCTTTGAAACATGCTCATTACTTCACTGCTTGACACTGCCTGATACATGCCAATCTGACACAAACAAGGAGTTTTCTGGATATTCAACTTTTACTTGTCAAATGATGTTAAAGAACTAAGCTAAAATATACCTCCAAGTTCCATGGATTAAGTCTAGTTTACCTTTTTTAAAATAGAAACTTTATATAATGGCTCCGTAGGTTAGTTGAGTTATTGGTAAATTAAATTGCTTCAATTAAATAATCCTTCCTCGGAAAGTTTTAGTTGGTTTTAAGTAAAATATCAAATATAGTATCTATAATTTCATATAATCTATATAAAACGAAAATGTAAGAATTACATATAAACTACATCTAAACATCTTTGAATGGACTTTGCATGTTACCATGTTAAATGCATGCTAATTTTAAAGATGCATAACAGATGATATTGCAAACCTGTCCCCATGGCTTCCTATGAGATGTCAGAACCAGTCCTGCAAACCCCAGACACCATAGCAGCCGCTTTTTGCTTCTGTTTTTGCAAAAAGAATGGAAAGTGAAAAGTAGAAGAAAAGAAAAGTAAAAGACCACTCATTTTAAAGGCAGTGAAATAGGTAGAGTAAGAGATTTTTCCTTTGTAAAAAAAAAAATGAGAAATATGGAGCAAGGAACATATGAGAAGTTTCCAAGAGAATCACTTGTGATATAGAATGCCTGTAAGAGGAGGAGCTATATAATTAAAGTGCAGAATCTCCAGTGCCATGAATATTGGAGTGACATATACCCAGCAGGCGATAAGAGATTATATAACGAGTCTAAATACAAAAGAAAAATCTCAGAGGGAATAGAAGATGGTAAGAGAAAGAAGCAGAAAACAGAGCTGTCTCGGTAGCCACTGGTTCAACTGAGGTTACACCTCACCAGGAGAGAGAATTGAAGATATGAGACCAATGTGAGACATAGATGTCTCCTAGAGAGAGGCTTTATTTAGTTTTAGTTTTTATATTTTTTTACAGAATTAGCTTAATTTTGTCCTAAGAATGTTTGAATCTTTATTATCCCTTTTGCATTAATTCACTCTTTTCTAACCACCTTCTAAGCTTTAATTTTTGAAAACATTACTATACATCACATCTTTGAAATAAATAATCAGTTTGTTATTTAATTCTAAAGCTTTTGACTTTTCTTGCCTTCACAATTTTAAAAACCACACACATAAAACTCTGAAATAAATACAGTAGGCCAAAAGTTTCACACTATTTTGGGGTATATCCATATGATCTCTGTAATTATATAATTCTGCCTTTTAAAATATACTATCTAAATCTAATTTTTACGTTTCAAAAATTATCTTCAGTAGTAACTAAGTATATTTTCTGCAAAGTGATTTCTGAGAACATTATTTTTTAGAATGTCAGAATAGACATGTTTCTTTATAATCTTGTAAGTTTAAAGTCTGTTTTCTGATAGCTCATGTATATACTTGCAAAAAAACTTTGTACAATTTTGTGATGATGTAGTTGCCCCAAAATATATTTTAAAAGCATACCTCAATAGTAAAACATTAAAAAAATTGATCATTTTTTTGTAATTATCATTCCAATTGTTTCACCCTACACGGCCACCTTT
This sequence comes from Pan paniscus, assembly GCF_029289425.2. Lineage (NCBI taxonomy): Eukaryota > Metazoa > Chordata > Mammalia > Primates > Hominidae > Pan > Pan paniscus. Next base: position 114,546,532 of record NC_073254.2, read on the forward strand.
TGCAGAAGGTGAGGGGCTTGGAAACCATTTTACCAAAGTGGCAGGCAACCCAAGAGACCTGTATTATCATGCTTTTCAACTTAAATTCATTTAAAATTTAAAAAGCAGAATTAAATAACTATCTTAAGCAATCTCAGCACTTTTGGTCACTCTTGTTTTCATGGAGGATTATGAACATTATATAATCTTTGGGAAAAGTGGAAGCAACAATTCAACTTTTAGAATAATATGGGTTAAGCAACTCTAATCCAAAAATCCAAACTCTGAAATGTTCCAAAATCCAATACTTTTGGAGCACCGATGTGATTCCCAAATGGGATGCCCAAAGGAACATTTTGGGTTTCAGATTTTCAAGTTACGGATGTTTAACTGGTAAGTATAATGCAAATATTTTAAGATTTAAAAAATCCAAAATTAAAAATGCTTCTGGTCCAAATCATTTGGATAAAACATATTCAGCCTGTAACACTTGTCTCTCTCACTATATTTCTCTACACATAGCAATGACATAGCCCTAAACTATATAGTATCATTACTAACAATGATATTACATTATAAATGATGATACTTAGAACAGCAGTATACAAAAATGCCTCAAATGTTTTAATAGAATTTAGCTTTTCCTTAAACTACTTTTTCATGGTAAAACAAAACAAACACCCAATGTTAAGCAACTTAATACGTGTATAAACTTGAAAAATTAGACACTTTAGTTAGGTAATAAACTCCATTTTATGAAAGCAATATACTACAAGTTTCAAAGATTTGACAAGTTCTATAGAATATCTTTCATGAGTAGATGGAAAATTTCAAACTGCAAGACCTTCTGCCAGGTAAGACTGGATGTCATTTGCTGGTTTGAGGTAGAATTCATTCCAAGGTATGTAGTGGCAGTACAGTAACAATGGGGTGATAGAATGCACAGCCTGGCTTTGTACACTGAATGTTAAATCGACAGTGTTTTGGATGATACAAGTGACATTCAGTTTCCTTAGAAGCCAGGAAGTAGTGATAGAGCTGACTACTAGAAGGTGGTGCTGGCATTATAGCTACTGGATTTGGAGGCAGTACTGTAATTCTCCCCATATGAGTAAAGGGACAATCTGGTTTAGTACAGTTTGCAACGTATTTACAATTTTGGTGAACAAACAAACATTTTTCAGGAAATGTACAATTAGGGAAGGCTTTCCAAGGTGAAACGAGATGATGGTAAGTACACTCATCCCCATATCTACAAGTAGGCCAGTACTTGCAATACTCCAAAAACTTATCTGTTTTTTGTTTTGTGCCTTACTTGCAGTAATGAGTTCAGGTGAGAGCTGGTTGTTTAAAGAGGCGGGGGTTTCCCCTGCCCCTCATTGCTATGTGATATGCCAGCTTCCCCTTCTCCTTCTATTATGGTTATACGCTTCTTGAGGCCCTCACCAGAAGAAGATGCTGGCACTATGCATCCTGTACAGCCTGCAGAACTATAAGTCAAAATAGAATCCGTCTTTTCTTTTTTCTTTCTTTTTTTTTTTAATGCAGTATCAGGTACTACTTTATAGCAATGCAAACAGACTAACAGTTATTTTTGCTTCTAGATTGTTATTCTTCAGACATAGCCATTCAAAGTATATTGTTGGTAGCTTGTTTAGAAGATGGAAAGTAAGGTCTCTTCAGGCTTTGCTAGAGCTCACACACTGTTGGAGATGCTTCTTGTTCAGGAGCCATAATCAACACTTTTCTCCTCTTATTCTATAATTGATTTTTTTTTACTTTAACAACTGAACTTACCAGAAGTAACTTTTTAAGAAGTTTTATTCCTTAACACTCATTTTTTTCTGAGTTGTTTCTGAAGAAAGGACTATAAGTCTTTTCTAAGCTGTTAAGCAATTCTGGCTAACATCTCCTTTTCATGTATTTGTTCTATATATCACATCTCTTGGCAGCATGAATATTGTTTTGCTGTTGTTGAAATTACTACCTGTTTCAATGGACCTCTATCTGCATTTTAACTTGAAGATGCTGAGTAAATTTCAACAGAAGGGTGAGAAGGCCCATATGTACATGTCGCTATAGATTTTTTTTTTTTTTTTTTTTTTTAGATAAGTGATTCCTCAGCACAAAATTGAGGTCTTCTTCAATGAGATTATCTGGTTCTGGCTTATCATCAATCACATCTTCAGAAGATGCTGGCTTCCTGCATGGTTTCACTGTTGACACTAGTCAAATTGTAGTTCCAGCCTTACAATATGTCTTACATTAGTGGTTTTCTACTTTTGTGAACTTAAAAGACTCTGGAATCTTTTTTTTTTTTTTTTTTTTAAGGTTTAGTGTTAGAAATGACAAGGAGCAGCACTGCAGCTTCATTCCTTCTTCCATCTCCCCAACTGAAACTTGGGGAGATCTTGCTTGAAGGCATGTTACTATTAAAGATGTTGGTATCAGAGGACTTTAGACTAGAGGGTTTTGTTGTAACAGGGAGTAGTTTACCATGAAGCCATATGATGAATCAAATTGTATTATTTCCTAGAAATAGGGACAGATCTTCTGTCATTTGGTTCTGTATTTTCTTGTTTGATACCATTACCACAATGCAATCAGGAAGTTTTTATCAATGTAAGATCCCAATTCTTGCAATTTCCCTTTAATGGCACTTGCATCTGATCTTGGGTGCCAGTTTCAATGGTTCCAAGGCGGATGACAGGCTTGGTGCTGCTCTGCACTTTGTTTACTTGAAGCCAACCATGGGCTCTCGCCTGACAGCTCCACAGCAGCTGCCATTGCTGCCTGCACTGCTACACATGCAGCTCTGCAGACAGAGATTTAATTAATGGATGGAATGGATGTGGAGTTGAGTAGTGCCCCAAACAAATGCACATTCTTTCACAAAGAACAGCATATTGATGGAGACCACTCCATCAATGGAGAGCAATAAAATGTGATAAAATAGGACCAAGCCAGTGTCACATAGGGTTCTACCCCACACGCAGTATGGTAATTTTACAAATTAAAACTTTGTCTTCCCTATTGCTCTTCTCTACCTCCATCCTGTAGGGCCACCTCCAGAAGGTGAGGATGGAAGAGGAATGGAAAAGCAGACCACTATCCGCCTCTCATTCTCTCTCTCCTAAGCCACATGTTGTGCCAACAGAGGAGAGGAAAGCTTTGAATCCACTACAAAATTGCAACGTTAAATTCGACTGATAAGAAAGTTATGGAATCCACTCAAGACAATTTTAAGTGACTGTGACAGAACATATATATGGTCCATTGAAGAATAATGAGTATAATAAATGCAAAACATGTCATGTTTATGCCCTATTGAGACAGACATCTCAATAAGCTGGTTATAAAAATCTAACATGCCAACACTATAATCATGTGCCTTTCAAAAATTATTTTCTTGTGATTCTTATAACATAAAGTATAAGGCTATTGTCACATATGTGCAATAATTAATAATATAAAGGAGTTCTTATGTTTAAATTAAAGCGTGTCTTCCATGACCTGGTAAGATAAGTAAGAATTTAAAGGGTTTCTGAAAATAATAATTACCATAACTAATATTTTGAGTGTTGACATGCTAGACATAATTTTTTTTTCTTTTTTCGTTTTTTTTTTTTTTTTTTGTGCGGGGGGTTGGGCGGGGATGGAGTTTTGCTTCACTTTTGTTGCCCAGGCTGGAGTGCAATGGCACAATCTTGGCTCACCACAACCTCCACCTCCCGGGTTCAAGTGATTCTCCTGCCTCAGCCTCCTGAGTAGATGGGATTACTGGCATTTGCCACCACACCCAGCTAATTTTGTATTTTTAGTAGAGACGAGGTTTCTCTAGGTTGGTCAGGCTGGTCTTGAACTCCCGACCTCAGGTGATCCACCCTCCTCAGCCTCCCAAAGTGCTGGGATTACAGGCGTGAGCCACCATGCCTGATCTTTACTTTTAAATAAAATGTAATTTCATTTGGAATCATAAAAATCTTATCCAGTAGGTATTAAAATTAGCCCCATTTTACAAATCAGAAACTAGCATTTAAAAACTTTAAGTAAAAAGAAGCTTCATCTTGAAGAGAAAAATTTTTGACTTTGGCATGTGAGTGTATTCAAGCAATCCAATCATGAGATAGATACAATCTGACAAAATGGAAGATATGTTATGTTCATCTAGAGAGAGTATTAGCTATATATGTTTTTGAATAGAGAAGAAATTAGACTAATAGAAGTGTCCAGTAAAAATGGACAGTTATCTTTCAGTACTACATGGGATAAAAAGGCAGGGAAGAAAGCGTTGAAGTCAAGAGAGACAGGGAAGGTACCTAATATAGCAATATTGAACATGAACCTCTTTTATTTTAATTATCCTTATTCTAATGATAACTAATAGTGCTATTGTACCAGGGAGGGTGGAACTTAATAGAGTAAGATAAATGGGAGTAGATATTGAAAATTACCCTTGAGATACATGCATTAAATACATCTAATGAGTTGGGATAGGAGTTAGTTACATCCCATCTGAAAAGTATTGGGCAAAAACATAAGTTGTATTCTTAGTTATGTTAAAGTGAAAGTTTTGTTCTTTGTGCATGTGCCTCACTAATACTACAAATGAAGGCAGAAGGCAGAAACGAGAAGTACAATATAAGATCTATGAAACTCACCTTTATTTTAATGTAAAACAAATAAAATATTTTTATAAAGATAAAAGGTATTGCCGTTTAAGGAACATACGTAGCCAAACATTTCTGTAATCATCTTTCTAAATACAACTAAATTTCGTAGTTGTAAAATATAAAACACACAGGAAAATTCTGAAAGATGGAGGGGAAAAAGGCAGTGGATAGGCACCATGGAACACAAGAAATGGTATGGTAATGAGTTTCCTGGGTGACTTTTTGTTTTCTATATCCCAGACTGGTTATTAAAGAGGTTGATGACCCAGAAACATCAACTGACACAGGCAAAAATATCCCAAAACAAACAATCAAAAAGCAAGAAAAGCTTATTCTCTTTAGCAAAAATACTGGAAAACAGACAACTTTTAAATAATAACAACTCTACTCCAGCCAAACACTACAGAGAAAAACAAAAAAGAAGAAAGAATCTGTGGTCTTGGCTAAAAAATGCTGAATGGGGAGCCTGGAATTTCACCTCCACTAAGCTGTGATGAGGTAATCTCCCTGCTGAGGTGGTGTCACAGAAGACCATGTGGAAGTCGGCACTTGCATTTCTGCCCAGTCTTAAGGAACATCCTCACTCTATCTGCCATGCCAGCCAGTGGAGACTAGGAAATCTGAACTTCTAGAACTGTCCAGCAGTAATAAGGTGGCCTTTTCTTTCCATTTTGGAGGTGATGTCAAAAGAGGGCTAGTAGAGAGTCAAGATTTTACAGGATTTTATAGAGTCCCCTATAATATCAGTGGCCACCACCTGAAAATGGTAATGAGGCGCCCCTTACACTCCCAGAGAGGATGATATCAGCAGAGGGCTAGTGGACGATTCTTATTTTCCACCCCAACTCAGGAACAAAAAGGCCTTCACGAGTTCCCATACTTCCTGGTGTCAAAAGATGGTCAAGCCTCAGGGTATTTCGAGGCATAAAGGTGAGGATAGTAGAGAGGTACACAATGGATGCTGTTTGTCCAATGATGATAAGAGGATGTTCAACTGGTTGCCCCTGATTCATGTTAGTGTAAACAGGTCAGTCACTGAGATTCAGAATAAGCACTGGCTTAATGGTCTGAATGTTAAGCTTTGTTGTTTGGATATGTGAAGCATAGGGATAATTGCTAGAATGAGAATGGAGGATGCAAGAGCTAATACACTCCCTAATTTGTTAGAGATAGATCATAAGATTGCATAGGCAAATAAGAAATACCACTCTGGTTTAATATGGGGCAGGGTGTTGAGAGGGTTAGCTGAAGTATAGTTGTCTCGATCACCTAGAAGTTCAGGTGAAAATTGGACTAGAGGGTTAATTAGTACGGGAAGGGTATAACCAATATTTTTGGGGTATGGACCCAATAGCTTATTTAGCTGACCTTACTATAGGATGTGGTATATTGGGTAGCACAGATAATTTTGGATTCCCAGGGGTTGGTTCAATTCCTCTAATTCTAGAAATAAGAGGGTTTGAACCTCTGTAATTTATTATATCAAAGTAACTCTTTTGTCAGACATATTTCTTATGTTTGGGGTGGGATACTGGAGATTAGGATTGGTATTGAGATATGTCATATGCAAAGTGCTAATGTGAGTAGTAGGAAATTTTTTCATAGAAGATGTATGAGTTGATCATAATGAAATATGATCATAGAGAACCTGTACTTCCATACCCACCTAGCAATAATAAGATGGCATCCCAGTTTCTCTATCAAAGCTATGCCAGAGGAAGACTGCTAAAACATAAAATTTAAATAACTATACAATGTTACAAATATTATAATATTTAGAACATTATAATATTAATATACATTAATATTTATATTTTAATATTATTATAATTCCAAAAATATCAATGTTTCAATAAAAAATCATTCATCAAAAATTTACATTTGGAGAAATGGCAATCAATAGACACCAAGATGGCACAAATATTAAAGTTATCTAAAAAGGTTTTAAAGAAGACAATATAAAAATGCTTCAATATGCAATTACTTGAACCAAATAAAGAAAATAGAAAGCAACAGCAAATAAATTTAAAGAAGATTCCAATGAAATTTATAGAATTAAAGACATATGGTCAAAATAAATATCTAAGTGGATGAGCTCAGCAACACAATGGAGAGGGCATAAAAAGAATCAGTGAACCTGAGGATTGAACAATAGAAATGATTACATCTGAAAGACAGAAAGAAAATAAACTTTATACAATAAAAAATAAATAGAGCTTCAGGACATGAGAGACTGCAACAAAACATCTAACATTTATGTTATCAAATTTTAGAACAAAAGAAGAAAGAATTGGGTTGAAAAATGTATCAAAAATGACTTTTTTGTTTGAAATCCGGCAAAAGACATATGTTTTCAATATGTAAAAGCTGAGTAAATTTCACATAAGATAACCCAAAGAAATTCACATGTAAACACATCATAGACAAACTTCTGAAAACTAAAGACAAAGAAAACTTCTTGGAAGCAGTCTGAGAGAAGCAATGCATTATATGGGTGGGGCGGGGGGAAAGGAATTGAACAGGAGTGATCTCCTTAAGAAAAAGAAATTTCAATACAGAATTGTATTTTTAACAAAACTATCCTTTACAAATGAAGGAAAACCACAACATTCTCACATCAAGGCAAATGAACAGAATTTGTCATCAGCAGACATCCCCCAAAAGTATTATTAAAGACAATTTTTAAAACAGCAATCCATAATAAAAGCAGGAATCTTGGAGTTTCAAGAAGGAAGAAAAAACAATAGAGCAAAAATGTTCTATCTATAAAATTTTCTTCTACTCTTGAGTTTTCTAAATTATGCTAGCCAGCTGAAGCAAAGTTTCTAATACTGTGTAATGTTCTAAGTGTTTGGAGAATAAATATTTAAAATAATTATATTATACATTGGGAAAAGAGAGGGGTATTAAGGAAGGTAAAACTTCTACAACTTATATGAACTGGTATAAGTGGTTGACACAAATAGACTGTCATAAGTTGTGTGTGTGTGTTTAAGTGTCTGTGTGTGTTTACTAATACCTAGAGCAGTAACTAGGAGAACTATAAAAGACAAACACTCAAAAACAACTTATTTGAACTGGTATAAGTGGTTGACACGAATAGACCATCATAAGTTGTGTGTGTGTGTTTAAGGATCTGTCTGTGTTTACTAATACCTAGAGCAACAACTAAGAGAACTATCAAAGACAAACACTCAAAAACACTAAGATAAACCAAAATAAAACTCTAACAAATGTTTAAGCAACACACAAAAAAAGTTAAAAAAATAGAGAATGAAAAAAAACATAGAGAACAAAGAAAAAAACACAACAAATACAGTGGAAGATTTAAAGACTAGCATTAATAATTACATTAAATATAAATAGTCTGTATTAGTCTGTATTCACGCTGCTGATAAAGACATTCCCAAGACTTGGCAATTTACAAAAGAAAGAAGTTTAATGGACTTACAGTTCCACATGGCTGTAAAGGCCGTACAATCATGGTGGAAGGCAAGGAGGAGCAAGTCACGTCTTACATGGATGGCAGTAGGCAAAGAGAGAGAGCTTGTGCAGGAGAACTTCTCTTTTTAAAACCATCAGATCTCATGAGACTTATTTACTATCATGAGAACAGCACGGGAAAGACCCGCCCTCATGATTCAATTACTTCCCACTGAGTCCCTCCCACAACATATGGGAATTCAAGATGAGATTTGGGTGGGGACACAGCCAAACCATATAATGGTGTAAGTTCACCAATAAAGATGGAAATTGGCAGAGTGTGTAAAAGAACAAAATTCAATTGTATGCCATCTAGAAGAAATTCACTGCAAATATACTCACATAGGTAGATGGAAGGTAAAAGAATGAAATGGATATACTATGCAAACATTAATCAAAAGAAAGCAAACTACCAGGCAACGAGAGAGACTTTACATAATAAAAGAATCAATCCATCAAGAAGAAATGTCAATCCTAAATGTGTGTGTATCAAAAAACAGAGCTATAAAATATTCAAAGCCAAAACGGACAGAACTAAAAAGAAAAATTGGCCAAATCAACAACTGTAGTTTGAGATTTTAAGATCTCTACCTCAACAATTTATAGAAAAACTAGACAGAAAATTTGCAAGGCTATAGAAATTCACAATACCACCTACTAATAAGATCAAATTGACTTTTATTATAGATCATTCCACCCAGTAACAAAAGAATGAACATTCTTGTATAGTGTTGGTTGAACATATAGCAAGCTGACAATATCTTGGGCCATAAAACAAACCTCAATACATTTAAAAAATTGAAATAGTATACAATATATTCTCTCAGCACAATGTAATCAAATTAGAAGTGAATAAAGGAAAAACAGTGAGAAGTTCTCTAAATAACTGAATGCTAAATATGATATTTCTGAATAGTACATGAGTCAATGAGAAAGTTTCAAGGGGAATTTTAAAAATGCATTGAACTCAAAGAACTGAAAATACAAGATACGGTGAGAGAGAAATTTCAACAGTAGATGTCAACATCAGGAGAGAGAAAGAGACTCAAATTAATAATCTAAGCTTCTACCTCAAGAAATTATAATAGCAACAGGATAAACTTGAAGCAAGGTGAAGAAAGAAAATATAATAAAGCTAAGGGCAGAAATCAACAAAATTGAAAACTGAAAAACAATAAAGAAAACTAGTGACATAAAATGCTGGTTCTCTGAAAGATCAAAATATATTAATAAATTTTGAACAAAATTAACAGATAAAAAAGAGATTAGTAATTTATAATTACTAATATCAAGAATAAAACAGAGAATCTGACTAAAAACCCTGCAGACATTAAAAGTATAATGAGTAAATAATACAAATGTCTAAAAACATAAATTTGACAATTTAGTAATTTGACAATTACTTTCCTTTGAAAAGCAAAAACTATCACAACTTATTCAATATGAAATGTATAATTTAAATTGTCCTATAATTAGTATTGAAATTTAATTCATAGTTAAAACCTCCTGAAAAAAATAAACTCAAGGCCTTGATGAATTCACTGAACAATTCTACTGAACATTTAGAAACAAAATAATACAAATTCTACCAACTAATTTCCAGAAAATAGAAGTGAAGGCAACATTTAACCATCTTATTCTATGCAGCCTGTATTACCCTGGCACCAACAAAGATAAATAAAAACTATAAACTAATACATCTCATGAATATAAATGCAAAATTCTTAACAAAAATCAGCCAGCTCTTTATGTTAATTGTTTCTGCATCCATGGATTCAACCAACAATGGATCAAGAATATTGAAAAAATAATTCCTTCTATACTAAACATGTACAGAATTTGTCTGGTCATTATTTCCCATACAATACAGTATAACACTAATATATAGAGCATTTACATTATATTAGGTATTATAAGTAATCTAGAGATGCTTTAAAGTATACAGGAGGATACGCATAGATTAAACACAAGTTCTATACCATTTTATATCAGAGACTCGAGTATCCACAGATTTCAGTATCCAAGGTATCACTATACTAGCAAATAGAATTCAGTGATATAAAAAAGGGATTCTGTATCATGACCAAGAGAAATTTATTTCAGAAATTCCAGGAATGTGCAATATTCAAAAATCAATAAATGTAGTCAACCATTGTTTTTTGTTGTTGTTGTTTTGTTTTGTTTTGTTTGTTTGTTTGAGATGGAGTCTTGCTCTGTTGCCCAGGCTGGAGTGTAATGGCACAAACTCGGCTCACTGCAACCTCTGCCTCCCGGGTTCAAGCAATTCTCCTGCCTTCGCTTCCTGAGCAGCTGGGACTACAGGTGCGAGCCGCCACGCCCTGCTAATGTTTTTGTTTGTTTGTTTGTTTGTTTGTTTGTTTTTAGTAGAAACGGGGTTTCACTGTGTTTACCAGGCTGGTCGCGAACTCCTGAGCTCAGGCAATACACCAGCCTTGGCCTCCCAAAGTGCTGGAATTACAGGCATGAGCCACCGTGCCCGGCTGTCAACGCCCGGCTGTCAACCATTTTAATAGGCTAAATAAAAAAAACCACACACATAATTATGAAAACACATGATGACAATCAATTGCATGCTGAACAAGCAAAATATGACTAAACTGAACAATTATTCATTTTTAAAACAAATAAATGCAACCCTATCAGAAAACTAGAAATAAAGGAAATTTCTTCAACTTGATTTAAAAAAAATCTTTAAAAAATCTACATCTAATCCTGTAGAACTGAATAACAAAAAATGGAATAGTTTCTCCTTAAGACTGGGAACAAGGTGGTTGGGCACAGTGGCTCATGCCTGTAATCCCAGCACTTTGGGAGGCCGAGGTGGGCGGATCACCAGGTCAAGAGATCAAGACCATCTTGGCTAACACAGTGAAACCCCATCTGTACTAAAAATACAAAAAAGTAGTCAGGCGTGGTGGCGGGCCCCTGTAGTCCCAGCTACTCGGGAGGCTGAGACAGGAGAACGGCATGAACCTAGGAGGTGGAGCTTGCAGTGAGCCGAGATCACACCACTGCACTCCAGCCTGGGCAACAGAGCGAGACTCCATCTCAAAAAAAAAAAAACAAATAAGATTGGGAAGAAGTCATTGGCCTCCACCCTCATCACTTTTATTCAACCTAGTACTGGAAGTTCTATCCAATAAGGCAAGAAAAATTAACAAAACCCATATGGATCAGAAAAAAAAAAGAAATTAAACTTGTTATTTGTAGATAACATAATTGTGTAAGAAAAATTCTGATATGGTTTGGATTTGTGTTCCCACTCAATTCTCATGTGAAATTGTAATCACCAGTGTTGGAGGAGCAGCCTGGTGGGAAGTAGATCGGGTTATGGGGGCAGATTTCCCTCTTGCTGTTCTCATTATATTGAGTGAGTTCTCACTAGATATGGTTGTTCCCCTTTCACTATCTTCCTTCTTCTTCCACCATGTAAGATCTGCCTGCTTCCCCTTCCACCATGACTAAATATTTCCTGGGGCCTCCCCAGTCATGCTTCCTGTAAAGCCTGAAGAACCGTGAGCCAGCTAAACGTCTTTTCTTTTTAAGTTACCCAGTTTCAGGTGTTTCTTTATAGCAGTACCAGAACAGACTAATAAAAATCCCCGGTAAATGTACTTACCAAAAAATAACCTAGGACTAATAGATGAGAAATCTGTAAAGCCTAGGGCCTAGTGAGGAGTTTTTAAACTTGACAGTTAACACAGAGTCCATAAAAGTTGATAATTTGAAATTTATCAAAATTTTAAATATTTGATGTGAAATTCCCACTTGAGAGAATGAAAAGGCAAACTACAAAAGAAAATAAATTACTTACAAACCACCTATTTGACAAAGACTCATATATAAAATATATAAATAACTCTCAAAACTCAACTGTTAAAAATATCAGTTAGAAATGAGCAAAAGACATGAGGAGACACTTCACCAATTAGGATATACTGTTGGCAAATAAGCACATGAAAAAATGTTCACCATCATTAGTAGCTAGGGAAATCCAAGTTAAGCCATGATGAGATACCACCATATACCTATTAGAATAGCTAAAATTACAACAACAACAAAAATAGTGATAGAATCAAATGCTGGTGAGGATTCAGAGGAACTGAAGCTCTCAAACTTTGCTGGTAGGAATGTAAAATAGTACAGCCACTGTCTAAAACAGTTTGGCAATTTTTAATGAAAATTAACATGTAACTGCCATGGGACTCAACCATTGTATTTATCCAGGAGATATGAAAACTATGTACACATAAAAGTCTCTACATGAATGTTCATAGCAGCTTTATTTGTAATAGCTAAGACCTTGAAACAACTAAAATCTTCCTCAGTGGGTGAATGGGTAAACAAAATGCAGACCATCCATACCATTGGATATTACGCAGTAATTAAAAAGCTATTGATACCTAACACAACTTGGATGGATATCAAGGGCATCACGCTAAATGAAAACAGGAAATTTAAACAGTCAAAAACTGCCTGCTTCAATTTACATATCATTCTTGAAATAATAAAATTATAGAGATAGAAGACAGATTTGTAATTGCCAGGGTTTAGGGACCATGCAGGGGGAGGGAATGTGTACGAATATAAAGGGATAGCAGAGGAAGATCTTTGTGGTGAATGAATTTATTGTCTGTTGATTTCAGAGGTGTTTACACCAATCTGCACATGTGATAAAATGACATAGAACTATGTCCATACATTGTATCAATGTCTAATTTATGGTTTTGATATTGCACTGAAATTTTGTAAATTTTAATCATCCGAATAAATTGGGAGAAAGGTGTACAAATCCTCTCTGTACTACCTTTGCAACCTCCTGTAAATCTAAAATTATTTTCAAAAATAGTTAAAAAATAAAAAATACAAAGAATAAAATAAAACTTCTTATGAATACATTAAATTGAATGAAACTCCATGACAGCAATCATATATTGGTACTTTCCTGGCATCTGGGTCTATAATGTTGCCCAGCATGTATTTTTTGTTACTTGTGTGTTATCTGTCTTCCTTTGATAGATTTTAAGTCTCAGGAGGGCAATGATGTTTGCCTGCTTTGTTCACTGTTGAATCCCAAGAGCTTAAGTCAGCACTTGCTTACACAATGTCTTCAGTAAAAATCGGCTGAATGAGACAAGTAAGACAGTGGATCTATCTCTTTAGCACGTATAGGATATAATTTACGGTAATAGATGAGATGAAATGATACTCATAGTCTCAGATCCTGATCACAAAAATTTTAGTAATCATCTGAAAAACCGTTTTTATCTCCTTCTCCATTCGGTCTTGTGTTTCAATAACTCAAGTAAATGTAGATATGCTAAACATGACTTTTGTAAGTTTTAAGTAAACAAATCACGTCTTACTGTTAGCCTTGAAGTATAAAGCAGAAAAGCAGAAAAAATAATTTATAAAATGCAAATCTTTATTGTTTCTTAATGATTTTTAACATTATTTGTTCAAAACATTTGCCAAGGAGTACACTTTTCCAAAAGACAGCTTAGGCTGAATTAATTACAGGACAGGATGTAGGGCAGCAGGACCGGAGTCAGTTTAGCACCATTGCTCAGATAATTTGGGTTTAACAAGAGGGCTGGGAAGAAATAACTAGGTGATAAGGCCACAGTGGAATAATTATTTTAGGCCATTAGAGTCTTTCGTGGTTCTTTCTTTGGGCTAGCATGGGCCTCAGGGCCAATATGCGTAATCTAAATTTCAGAATCTAGATTCTTTCAACCATGTGATTTCTGAGCCCGAAGAAAAATAGCTCTCTGTGATCTCAGGAGCTATTAGAGTCTTGAGCACAATCACTAGTTTTTCATGTGATTTCTGATTTTCTATGGTGATTTTAATCATCAATCCAAGTTATCAGCTGTGTAAAAACATTTAAAACTTTGGGCCAGATATAGCATAGGATGGGATACCAAGGAATATACAAAGTAGGATTATAAATAGATCCTTCTTATGTAACTATTTTTTGGATTTTTAAGAAGGTTTGTAATCTCAAGTTCCATCTGAATTCTCTGAAATAAGTAATTTAGAGAGTGGCACAATGGCCAGATTTTCTTCTCTTCCTCTTCTCTCTCTCCTTCCTCCTCCTCTTCATTATTATTATTATTATTTATTACATTTTGAACCACAAGTCACATATTGTTATAACAAAGGTTTCATCTTTGTTTCATCTTTAAGTTTCCCATTTTGATAGTTAATAGTCTAAAATCTTAAAGTAACAGAAGGGGAAAATAACTACTGTGAAAATAAGGAGAATGAGACAAAGAACTGTTTGGGAGTTAGTGACTCTTGGCATATGGGGATCTTTGTCCAGGGATCTTTTGGGTAGAAGCTGTTTATATATGGAGGTTTGCTGCTATATCCAAGGTTCTTGAGAAACCTATCCTCTTCATGATGCCATTTGCTCTGGAGTATCTTGAGAGATTCTCAATTATTTATCTCTGAGTCGTAAAGACTGTAGGTTAGGGGAATGTGATGATTTATTTTGAGTTTGGAAATATGAGTCTAGATATCTAATCCTTGTGATTTAATGACCACATTTGTAGTTAATAGTACCTAAGGGCCATTTCAACAAAATTTAAAATCAGTCTTATCTTGGTACCATTTTGGTAGAACTAGTTCTCCAGACTGAAGGTAATGCAGGGGTTCCAGTAGTTCGTCCTTGAGAAAAGCCACTTGGACTTGCTATAAACATAAGTATACTGCCTTAAATCATTAAAGTATTTGACCATTTCAGCTATAAACTAAATTGTGCCCTCCACCAAATTCTTATGTTGAAGCTCCAACCCCAATTTGGCTGTATTTGGAGATAAAGCCTATAAGAAGGTAATTAAGAATGCCGTGTTTCTTAATGATAGACAATGGCTTACAAAGCACTTTCAGTACGGTCCCTATAAAATGGGTACCTTAGTCAGTGAATAAGTAATTCAGTATACACCATGTTGGAAATACAAAGTCTAGAAGACAAAAATAAGCCATCCAGAAAATACACAATGTGTAAGTAACACATTTTCATATGAAGAAATCTCTCTTTCAATATCCAGATAGACCTTTGCTCTTGATTTTACTGCTTTGCTGAGTTATTAGCTTGGCAGATGTGACATATGCCAGAAACAATCTCAGGAATTTTGAATAAAATAGCCCTACGAATGTTGGCTTAAGATTGCAGATAATTTATCTATGCCATGGGGATAGAATGAAATTGTCCTTGGTAATAAATTATTAGCCACCATTATCAAAATCAAAGAGATTGGAGACCGCTTCTGAGGGATAACACACAATTAGTTTATAAACAGGTAGTAGAGGATTGCTCTAGGAGTAAGGATATATTATTCATGGTGAGGATATTGACAGTTGTCTAGGACCTTTGGATTTATGGCATAAGACATACAAGGGTTGACAATTGTCTCTGAATGACTAGTATATACAATTTACAGACATAAATCCATTCATACACAAATATTTTGCCAATCTTTGTGCCTAAACATTAATATGCTTTTGAACTAAAAATGATGCAATCATTAAAACTTATTTATATTAATATATCTTGCTTATTCATAGTGAACTATAAGAACTGAAATGCCAAACAAACCTGATTACTTTTATCATCTTTCTTTCATACAAGGAAGGAAGCAATCATTTTGGTATCTGGTAGACATTTCCAGAAATCTGCAGATATGTATTATTCTCAACTTGGTGACTGAATTTGAGACACACACAAAAAAAGAAACACTTGACAAAACACAGAGATAAGCCATATTTATTCAAAGTAAGAAATAAGGGCCATCAATAAGAAACAATGATTTTACCAATTTAAATTATATTCTTCAAAATCAGAACACTTAAAAATGGTACCATTCATTGCTTCTCAGCCTTTCAGCTAAGATCAAGTGAAAAATAATTCAGTTCAAGAATATTATAGAAGTACTGAGAATTAACAAAATACTTTGGTAATGAAAATGAAGCATCTCTATCTGAGCAGATAATGACTTGATAATTTCATAGAAAAATATTCTAATTTTCCTTTTATGTATTTATCTAATAATATTTTTTCAGGGAAGGGTCTACAAACCTTTTCTCTTTTTAATAAAGCTATTACACTGAGTCAAAGTTATAATATTTAACACCTTTTATTGTTTTTAGTCATTTTTATTATGTATATTCATATTCACAATCGCAGTCTCTGTATAAATTTATATATATGAGTTTAGACATATACAAATACATAGTTATTTAGATACATGATAAAATTAAACAATGACTTTAACTTTAAAATATAACTGACATTATCAACGTATTATCTAAAATAATCTATATTTTTTATTCATTATTTAATATTATTAAAATATGATGGGTTCCTTAAGAAAATGACAAATTAAGCACTCTATCTTGTGGATATTTTTGTGCCTATAGTTTCTTTTTTCTTTCTTTCTTTTTTGTTTTTTTGGAGATGTAGTCTTGCTCTATCGTCCAGGCTGGAGTGCAGTGGCGCCATCTCAGCTCACTGCAACCTCCACCTCCTGGGTTCAAGTGATTCTCCTGCCTCAGCCTCCCCAGGAGCTGGGATTACAGATGCATGCCACCACGCACAGCTAATTTTTGTATTTTTAGTAGAGACGAGGTTTCACAATGTTGGCCAGGCTGATCTTGAACTCCTGACCACGTAATCTGCCCGCCTCAGCCTCCCAAAGTGCTGGGATTACAGGCATGAGCCACCATGCCCGGCCTGTGCCTGTAATTTTGATACTTAGTACTTTCAAGCATTTTTAGAATCTCTCATCTTTAATCAAAATAACCAATAATTTGTTCCTTCAGAGTAAGGCAAACCTAGAAAGTAGGAAATTTATGTCTTACCTTTTTTCTTCAAGAGCAATTATTTTGTATTAACTTTTCAAATATATAAATACAGTTATAACATCACCCAAAGGCATTTGAAGATCCTGATAACCTTTTCCTCTTCTGTAATGAATAAGGATAAAACTAAAACTAAGTTTAGTAATTAATATTTTAAATATTTTCTTACTTTAAATTTATTCAATTAAACAACCACTATTTATTAATACAATTTAATATTAGTGGAAGTTGTTAAATTTAATTAAGGAAATAAAACATGATTTACTACACGTGAAGCCATTATATTTGACATGATAAGAAATGAGATTAAACATTTTTTTAAAGACATCTATTATTACAATTTTATTTAAACACAGTTTTATATTTTTGACATTTTAAGCAAAACTCAGAAAAAAGATAACTTATTTGACTCACGAAACTATTATAGTAATTTATAAATTTCAAATTATGTGAAGTTTGATATTAGTCCCAGATAAACTAGAATATTATATGGAGATTAATTTTATACAATAACATCTAAAAAAAGATTAGACTTTAAGAAACTATTAATTTATTTTGACAACTTGTCTATTTTTCAGGTATGTAAAAGATAATTCTCATCACAAAATGTATGTATTTATTTGTTAGTAAACCAAATGTTAAGATTTTGAAAGTGTTTAAATCATCTTATTCTTCTCTTTAAGTCAGAGGTGCAGATTTAACGTTATTAAGCTACGCTTTGAAGCAAAAGAAATGCGGTTTTTTTTTTTCTTTTTTTTGTAGTTTACTATTTACCTGGACTATATATTCCTAGATTGCACAGTGACATGAGTTTTCAACATTTTTAATTTTTTTAATTTTTATGGATACATACCTAATAGGTGTATATATTTATGGGTTATATGAGATATTTTGATGCAGGCATATAGTGTGTCATAATCACATTAGGGTAAATGAGGGTAAATCCATCACCTCAACCACTTATCATTTCTTTGTGTTACAAATATTCCAATTATACTTTTTTAGTTACTTTAAAAGGTACAATAAATTATTGTAGACTGTAATCACGCTGTTGTTCCATCAAATACTAGACCTTACTCATTCCAACTAACTATATTTTTGTACTCATTAATCCCCGCTAACCCCACGCCCCACCCCGGCCTCTGGTAACCATAATTATTCTCTCTCTCCCCATGAGTTCAATTGTTTTAATTCTTACCTTTCACAAATGAGTGATAGCATGTGAAGTTTGTCTTTCTCTGCCTGGCTTGCTTTGCTTACATAATGTCCTCCAGTTTTACCTATGTTTTTGCAAATGACAGGCTCCCATTCTTTTAATGGCTACATAGTACTCCATTGTTTATACATACCACATTTTCTCTATCCATTCATCTCTTGGCGGTCACTTAGGTTGCTTCCAAATCTTGGCTATTGCGATAATGCTGCAATATACATGGGAGTGTAGATACCTTTTCCACATACTGACTTCCTTTCTTACAGGTATATATCTGGCAGTGGGATTGCTGGTTGATGTGGTAGTTCTATTTTTAGCTTATTGAGGAATATCCATACTGTTCTACATAGTGGTTGTACTAATTTACATTCCCACCAACAGCATATAAGGGTTCTCTTTTCTACACATCCTCTCCAGCATTCCTTATTGCCTGTCTTTCAGATAAAAGCTATTTTAACTGGAATGAGATAATATATCATTGTAGTTTTGATTTACATTTATCTGACGATCAATGACATTGAGTACCTTTTCACACGTCTGTTTGCCATTTGTATGTTTTATTTTAGAAATGTCTAGTCAGATATTCTGCCATTTTAAAATCAGATTATTAGCTATTTTGCTATTGACTTGTTTGAGCTCCTTATATACTGTTATTAATCCTTTGTCAAATGGATAGTTTGCAAAAATTTTTCTCTGCTTCTGTAGGATGTCTCTAAACTTTGTTGACGGTTTCCTTTGCTATGCAGAAGCTTTTTTAACTTGATGTAATCCCATGTTTTCACTTTTGCTTTGGTTGCCTATGCTTATGAGGTATTGCTCAAGAAATCTTTGTCCAGAGGAATGTCTTGGAGAGATTCCCCAATATTTTCTTTTAGTAGTTTCATACTTTGAGGTTTTAGATTTAAGACTTTAGTCTACTTTAATTTAATTTCTGTATATGGTGAGAGATAGGGGTCTAGTTTCATTCTTCTGCATATGGATATCTAGTCTTCTCAACACCATTTGTTGAAGACACTGGCCTTTCCCCAAAGTTTGTTCTTGGCATCTTTGTCAAAAATGAATTCACTGTAGTATCAATTTATTTCTGGTTTCTCTATCCTCTTCCATTAGCTGATGGGTCTAATTTTATGCCAAATATCATGCTGTTTTGTTTACCATAGCTATGCAGTATAATTTGAAGTCAGATAATGTGACTCCTTCAGTTTTGTTCTCTTTTGCTGAGGATAACTTTGACTATTCTGGGTCTTTTGTGGTTTCATATACATTTTAGAATTTTTTTGTATATTCCTGAGAAGAATGTTATTGGTGTTTTGATGGGGATTACAGTGAATCTATAGATTACTTGGGGTCATGTGCATATTTTAACAATATTGATTTTTCCAATCCATGAACATGAAATATCATTTCACTTTTTTGTGTTCTCCTCAATTTCTTGCATTAGTGTTTTATAGTTTTCATCGTAGGGTTTTCACACTTCTTTGATTAAGTTTATTCCTAGGTATTTAATTTTATTTGTGGATATTGTAAATGGGGTTACTTTCTTGATTTATTTTACAGGTTTTTCACTGCTGGCATATAGAAATGCTATTGATTTTTTGTATATTGATTTTGCATCCTACAACTTACTAAATTTGTTTTTCAGTTTTGGTAGTTTTTTGGTGGAGTTTTTAGTTTTTTCCAAATATAAGATCATATTACCTGCAAACAAGGATAATTTGACTTATTCCTCAACTTGGATATCCTTTATTTCTTTCTCTTGTCTGATTGCTCTAGCTAAGATATCTAGCACTATATTGACTTAACAGTGGAAAAAGTGGACACTCTTGTTTTGTTCCAGATCTTAGAGAAAAGGCTTTCAGTTTTTCTCCATTCACTATAATGCTAGCTGTTTTTCTGTCATATATAGCTTTAATTGTGTTAAGGCATGTTCCTTCTATCCCAAGTTTTTTGAATTTTTCTCATAAAGGGATGTTGAATTTTAACATATGTTTTTACAGCATCAACTTAAATGATCCCATTTTTTCTGTCTTTCATTCTGTTTATATCACATTGATTGATTTTTGTATTTTGAACCCTCTTTGCATCCCTGGGATAAATCCCACTTGGTCATGATGAATGATCTTTTTAATGTGTTGTTGAATTCAGTTTGCTGAATTAAGGAATTTTATTTCAATGTCCTTCAGCGATATTAGCCAATGGTTTTCTTTTTTTGATGTGTCTTTGTCTGATTTTGGTATCAAGATAACACTGGCCTCATAGAATGAAGTTAAAAGTATTCCCTCTTTCTCTATTTTACTGAATAGTTTGCATAGTAATGGTATTAATTCTTCTTAAATGTTTGACAGAACTCAGCAGTGAAGCCATTGGGTTCCAGACTTTTCTTTGCTGGAAAACTTTTTATTGTGACTTCAATCTCGTTAGTTGTTTTGGGTCAGTTCAGGTTTTGGATTCTTCATGGTTCAATCTTGGTAGGTTTTATGTGTCTAGGAATTTATCCATTTTTTATGGGTTTTCCAATGTATTGCCATATAGTTGCTCATAGTAGTCCCTAATGAACCTTTGAATTTTTGTGCTATCAGTTGTAATATATCCTTTTTCATCTCTGAATTTACTTCTTCAGGTTTTCTCTCATTTTCTCTTAGTCTGCCTAAAAGTTTGCCAATATTATCTTTTCAAAAGCCAGCTTTTTGTTTTGTTGATCTTTTGTATTTTTTTCTTCACTCCTGAATTGAAGAATTCATTTCTTCAATTGTGAATTCAGCCAGGCTTGTTCTTCCTTTCAGGACAGTGAGGTCCCCTTTCTCCTGCTCCAAATAGGGTCCAGAAACGACTGTGAGCCAGAGCCTAGAGTCAGGAACCTTAGAAATCTATTTGGTGTTCTATTCCACTGCAGCTGAGTTGACACTCAAGCCTCAAGGCAAAGTCCCTCCCACTTTTCTGTCTCCTTTCCTCAAGAAGGAGTCTCTCCCCAAGGTCACCACTGCCCCAGGTCTGTGGTGAGCACTGCCTGGCTGTAACTGATGTTTATTCAAGGCCTAAGGGCTCTTCAGTCAGTTTGTGCTAAATGCTACCAGGCCTGGGTCTCTCCCTTCAGGGCAGTGGGTTCTCCTCTGACCCACAGAATCCAGAAATGTCACCATCCCAGACCAAGGCCTAGAATTAGAAACCTCAGGAAGCCCCTTGGTGCTCTATCTTACTGCGGCAGAGCTGGTACCCAAGCTATAAGGCAAAATCCCCTTTATCCTTCCCTCTCATTTTCTCAAGCAAGAGTCTCTCCACATGTCCATTATAGCTGGGAATGTGTTGGGTCACACCTGAAGCCAGCATTGCACTGGATCTCAGACAAGGCCCACAGAAAGTACTGTCTGGTTTATCCAAGGCCCAAGGGCTCTTCTGTCAGCAGGTGATAAATCCTGTCAGAATTAGGTACTTCCTTTCAAAGCAGTAGGTTTCCTTATGACCCAGGATGTGTCATCCAGGGTTTAGGCCCTGGGATGGGCCCCCACGACTCTGTCTAGTGCCCTGTCCTCCTGTGGCTGAGCTGGTATTCAAGGTGTAAGACAAAGTCCTCTTTACTCTCCCCTCTCCTCTTCTTAAGCAGAAGGAATCAGTCTCTCCCAGGCTGAGAGCTGTGCTGCCTGGAATGGAGGAGGGTTGCTACAAGCACTCCTTTGGCTGCCCCAAGCTGGTGTCTCACTAGGTCATGTGAACCCCAACTCCACTGGCTCTGAGCCCAGCACAGCACCAGGACTTGCCCAAGATTTGCAGTCCTTGTGGCCTAGACCGCCTTCTAAATTTATTTAGGATCCTAGAGTGCTTTGGCCTGCAGTGGCATGGCTAGCCGGAACTCAGTTTCTGACCGCCAGACTGGACAATTTACCTCTGGCTAGGGCTGGTCTAAATGCTTGCTGTGTGGGCACTGGCTGAATTCTGCCCCATGTCGCTTTCCATTATGACCGGCAGCATTGAGTTCCAAAGCAAAGTCCCACAATCACTGAGCTTTCCTTCCCCTAAGTAAAATGATTCTCTGTTTGTGCCATGAGGCTGCTGCTGCCTGGGGATGCAGCAGAGGTGATGTCAACAATTCGACAGTCTTTCCTACTCTCTTCAGTGCCTCTAAACCAGGCAATGTGATTGTCCACCTGATTTTTGGTTCTTATGGAGATATTTCTTTGTGTAGATAGTTGTTTAATTGGTGTTCCTGTTGGGGATATGATTGCTGGAGTCTTCTATTCTGCCTGCTCACAAAAATATTTTTGTTAGACTACGGTGCAAAACTTTTTAAGAGAATGGAAAAAGAAGTAGGGAAGGAAATAAAAACAAGTGGGCAAAGAAGTAAGAGGAGCCAGCTCCAGATAATTCTTGTAAAATGTTACTTACCCCTTCTTAATGGGATGGTTGTTAGATGCAGGAAATATATTTTCACATATATGCACACAGGCACACACACATACAATACAGACACCCAAAGATTTGTTACATTTTATTTAATAAAATAGCCTCCTTCTGAAGTGATCTCTTTATTTTAAAGACAGAAAAGACAATCTCCTCATGACGATTTCTTTAATTTTGTTCAAACGCTTCTCTCAAACGAGCACACTTGCTTATTAAAAAGTATGAAGTGGGCTTTGTAATTCTAAATTTCTTTAGTGACTGTCCTCCAAATATTCAAATACCTGTGCAATTAGCATCATAATACATATTCACATATAGGTCTGGAAATGTTAACACCACACTCTTACCTGTCTGTTCAAAAGGTCTCAGGAAGTGAAGAACAAAAGAAAGTGATGGGCTGCTAACCAATAATGATAATTATCAATGCTCAAGCTGCAATCTGAGGTAACAAGGCAGAGTGCAGCTTCCCCCTTTCAAGCAGATCAGGCCGTGGCGACAGGGAGCCTGGTACTGGTTGTGGCCTGACACCAAAACTGAGAAAGGAGACAAATCAGCACGTTCAAATTTTTATTAGCTCAGCATTTTTATTAAAATATAAAACATTTGAGAATAATTTTTTTTGAAAGGCATACATTCTCATCTTGATTTGTTTGCAGTAAACCTACTTCAAAGGGATTGTTACCGCCTGATTGTGATAAATAAATATGAACTCTAATATTAGATTTGAGCACATAATATCTTGTTCTCCATATAGGACAGTAAGGTTGATTTTACAATTTCTTTTTCAATGAGAAAAGACTTTTCACTAAAGATATTAGTCTTCTGCCAATGTTTGTGTGATGTAACCATAAACTCTTAGCGATAAATTATTGAAATAGAGATCTACACATGCTCCCAGCTAGGCAAACAGCTGCTCTCTCAAAAAACTTCGGGATTGGTGTTTAGATTTTATGATAATGCTATAAATATAATAATATAAATTTGCATGGAGATGTAGAGAAAGTAAAGTTAATCTTCAGAAGAAAGAATGAATCAGAGGTGCAAAGCAGAGTCATGTAGGATCAGTAGAAATTACTCTTTAGTCCTTGTTGATTTTCCAGTTCTTACTTCTTATTCACCAAGACTACCCTTTGCTTTCAGCTTTGATTGCCCCCGCATCCTTCTGTCAAATTCCTTTATTGGTTGTGTAGAAAGGGGTTCTGATCCAGACCCCAGGAGAGGGTTCTTTGACTTCCTGCAAGAAAGAATTTGGGGTAAGTCCATAAAGTGAAAGCAACTTTATTAAGAAAGTAAAGAAACAAAAGAATAACTACTCCATAGGCAGAGCAGCAGCATCTGTGGCTCAGCTGATTATACTTATAGTTACTTCTTGATTATATGCTAAACAAAGGGTAGGTTATTACGAGTTTTCTGGGAAAGGGGTGAGCATTTCCCAGAACTGAGTGTTTCTTCCCTTTTTAGACCATATAGGGTAACTTCCTGACATTGCTATGGCATTTGTAAATTGGCATGGTGCTGGTGGGAGGGTCTTTTAGCATGCTAATGCATTATAATTAGTGTATAATGAGTGCTGAGGATGACCAGAGGTCACTTTCATCACTATCTTGGTTTTGGTGGGATTTGGCTGGCTTCTTTGCCACATGCTGTTTTATCAAGAAGGTCTTCATGACCTGTATCTTATGCTGACCTCCTCTCTCATCCTGTGACTAAAAATGCCTAACATCCTGGGAATGCAGCCCAGTAGATTTCAGCCTTATTTTACCCAGCCCCTATTCAAGATGGAGTTGCTCTAGTTCAAATGCTTCTGCCAGTTGAACTATCCCAAATTGGTGCCTGTTAGTTGAAACCCATACAATATCAACTAAAGTATGCTGAATTAAAATACTGAAATGTTATTATGGGTTACATAATTTACCAAATTTTTAAAAACTGTTATCTTCCAAGCTGATCCCTTAAATTCTGGTGTTTGTAGAAATTATGTTTATTATACTTTCTTTCACCTTTCTTCTCTTTACATAGTAGCATCTATTTACTTCCCTAAATGTGATATTTCTTTACTGGAACAGGTTATCTTTGGATTGTTGCCAGGGTGTGTTAGTAATCCCTTAAAATATTGCCTCAATAGCATTCGCTGGCTTCTGATATAGGCAGACAGGTCAGGCTTAGTTCGTGCACAGAAAATTCATTATAATAGCAGAGTTTTCAATGAAAAAAATCAATAAATAAGTTTTAATAAACACCATCAACTTTTTCCATTGAAGCCTTTTCAGAACATAACCCATCTTCAGAATTGTTGTCATATTCTAACGTCTATTTTCTTCTAAGATGTTAAATGTATTTGTGTTATAAACAATATTTTTCTTGCCTGAATACATTTTTTTCCATCTCACCTGATTTTTTCCAAGCTTGGAAAATATGTCAGATCAAAGAGAAGGAGCTGTAGCTGCCTTTCTTAGGAGGGGGAAAAAGCACAGGCTGTTTATTTCATCACTAAAAGGTACCTTGAGTCACAGGAGTATATTCTATGACTTCCTTTGTGACTGAAAGCTTTCTTTATGATTTTTAAATAAAAGTTTTTAAGTCAGTAGGTGGCTTCGAGAAGCAATATACGATTAAGTGTTAATTTTATAGTGATCTTTTGCATATACGAACTAGATCACTTTCCCTCAAGAAATTCCCATAAGTGTAAGCATATTTATTCAGATCATTCATCTTAATCTTCCACCAAAGAAAAATAATGTTGCATGTGAGAGTATTTTAAAGTGACTGATGAGTATATTGAAAGAACGATAAATTGTTAGTCCTAATGAAAATATATTGATGTGCTAAGTAAAAATCTGTCTGTAGTAGCCCTACTTTATTCAGAAAAGGGAGAATGAAAGGGCATAAAAAACAAGAACCCCAAATCTCCATACCCTGACCAAGGAACATGCCTCCTATGAAAAGCCCCACTAGACAGTGATTCCAATGGACAGAGCCAGAGCAAAGTGACATGGGTTTGGCAAGCATACTGCCATCCTATTCTCAGCATGCACCTGTAAATTCCAGTATATTTTGTCAATATAACTTATCTCACAAATGAAAGAAAATGTGAATTTCTTTTCTTTCAAACCATAATGATTTGGCTCCTGGTTTGCTCTCTCTATCACTTTCCTCTCACCAGCAACATATCATGAGAACTTGTCCCAGTTTCTTTCTTTAAATGCACCCATTGTGCTTCCACCTAAGGGTCTTTGCACTAACTGTGCTTCTGTCTAGACCTTTTCCTCCCATATTTTAAGGAAGTTTCTTCCTTTTCATTTGTAAATAAGCTCAAATGATTTTTTTTTACGTGTAAGTTAGGTGAATAATTAATTTCACATTTGCCCTTGCCCCTTCAGAATGTAGGGTCCATGAGACATATCTTGTTTACTGCTATTCCCTCAGTACTAATAACAGGGTAAGTCAGTCCATATGTACTTGTTGAATGAATGCATCATGATATTAACACAAACAAATAATTAAAGCATAATATGGGTAGTAAGAAAATTCTCATGAAGTAGCTACCATGTCATGTAGTATAGCTTATTTTAAGTAGTCAGTCCTTAAACCAGCTCTTCTCAGCCAGAAATAGAAAGAAAAATGTGCATGGCTCTTGAAGGTGGTAGAAAGAGATGGGGAATATTCAACTCATGCTATCTTTATGTGTGTTTTTTCTTCAAAATTACGTATTGGCTTAAAATACAGCTGAGTGCATTGGCTTCAAATACAGTTGAGTGTATTCACTTCAGTGACTGGTGTTTAAAATCCAGCTATTCCCATATGTTGGCCACGCATGCGTACTCATGTGATGCTGTAGAAAACAGTATAAATTAATGGTTTATATCATAAACTCAAAGAAAGTAATTAGCTACCTCTACTGGAGATCCAAAGGCTGTCTTTCTCTGTTGTTATAGAAAAAATCTTTTGAGGTAAAGATTATAGGTCCTCATGTCAGAGAACTAGATTTAACTTGCGGTTCTACCATTATGTAATCCTTTTTAGCCCATGTTTACCCAACTGTAACATGGCAATAATAATAGTACTTAACTCATAGGTTCTTATGGGTATGAAATAAAATTAGAGTCTGACATATATAAAATAATAACACCTTACACATATTGAAAATGTTGTGCTTTAACTGTTTTGGAGCTCTTTACCTAAGGCCATTTATTAATCTTTAAGTTAAATATTATTATTGCTGTAATTGAGATATAGGAAAACTGAGAAAAAAGAGATTAAGTGACATGCCAGAGATACTCAATTAGTAATAATTCCATATATGTAATCAGCATTTTACATTTCACTCTTTTTTTTTTTTTTTGATGGAATTTTGCTCTTGTTGCCCAGGCTGGAGTGCAATGGCACAGTCTTGGCTCACTGCAACCTCCACCTTCCGGGTTCGAGTGATTCTCCTGCCTCAGCCTCCCAAGTAGCTAGGATTACAGGCATGTCCCACCATGCCTGGCTAATTTTGTATTTTTAGTAGAGACAGGGTTTTACCATGTTGGTCAGGCAGGTCTCAAACTGCTGATTTCAGGTGATCTGCCCACCTGGGCCGCCCAAAGTGCTGGGATTACAGGCATGAGGCACCGCACCCAGCCTACATTTTACTCTTACTGCTACTATTTGAATGGTCCTCAATGTAGTTCAAGCTACAATGAACTCAAGTTACACACAGATCAATTAAAATTGCTCCCACTTTATCCCATTTATCTAGATCTCCATGTGCTTTTACATTTTGATTATTCCTCATTTATCCTCCCTGACTTTTTTGTTGTAGTTTTTCTTGATGCCTCTGATCCTCAAACTCTCACTATGAACACTGACAGTATTAAAGAATAGCAGATGGATTTAAGTGCTTTGGTTCTGGAATCAGACAATGTTGAGTTAGAATTCTGGCTCTATAACTCATTTGAAGTATGATTTTGATCAAATAACTTAAGTATTAAAATGGCAGCTTTCATTCCACATAATTGTAAAAATAATAATACTTTATAGGGTAATTTGAAAAATAAAGGAGAAAATGTGTATCAGTGACTTCATATGTTGCTTATTGCCTAGTAGATGCTTCATTTGCATTGGCTGATTAATAATCCTGTAGTCTAGATATGGGGTCCCCAAACCCCTGGGCAGATGATGGGTAACAGGTCTTTGTCCTGCTAGGAAATGGGCTTCACAGCAGGAGGTGAGCCATAGGCAATGGAGCAAACTGAGCTCAGCTTCCTGTCAGATCAGTGGCAGCATTAGATTTTCATAGAAACAGGAACCCTATTGTGAACTGTGCATGCAAGGGATCTGGGTTGCACGCTCCTTATGAGAATCTAATTAATGTCTGGTTATCTGAGGTGGAAAAGTTTCACCCTCAAACCACCCCTTTCTCCTCGAAGGTCTGTGGAAAAATTGTCTTCCACAAAACCAGTCCCTGCTGCCATAAAGTTTGGGGAACACTGGTCTAGATCACCCTCAGCAGTGTTCTCCAAATACAATGCTTACAGTCACCTTCTTGAACTGTGCATCTCTGCAGGGAAAGTGTGGTGATCATTGAAGTTGTTCGTCAAATATCTCTGATTAATATATTTTTAGGCATATGGTAAGATTGGACCTCTTCAATCCTTTGAAGTTAGTTGTGGCCAATGCTTTGGCCAATGAAATGTGACTGGAAATATGTGTGTCTTTTCCAGACAAATGCTGCAAAAGCTAGTGAAGGATTCACCATCTTCCTGTTGCCCTTCAATCCTGATGGAATGTTCTCTGTGATGCATACTTTCTCAGCCTGAGACTTGAAACTAGGAGATCTAGAGCAGAATCCCCAGTGCATTCTGTGATGGACACATAATATAAACAAGAAAGAACCCTTTGTTGTTAAAATGCCATTAAGATTTATTTTGGGATTTATCATAACAGTACAATCTAGCCTGTATGTATTAACACAGGGGATAGAAGACATTTTTAGCAACTCCTTCTAAGATTTCAGTGGGGAAAGGTAATCTCATTCTAGCATGTGAAATAATTGTTGATGCTATCCATTTTGGATCTTTTCTTTGCTTGTTTCTTAATGACTAAATGATTTATTCTCTCTGAAGAAATGAGGGCTCTGTTGAAGACAGCGCTGTGAGTTTCAGGATAGTGAGAATTAAAGCAACAAAAGGCAATCTCTGTAATAGAGAAGGAGGGATTCACTCAAGTTCAAGAGAAGATACTCTTCAGAACTTAGAAATTCTGCATCTCATTTTTCAGTGTGACCATGATTATCTATATGTAACCTTAGAGAGATGGAGTCCATATACATGTCAAGCTTGGTTTTTAGCATGTAACTCTCTGAAACTAATAGCAAATGTGAATACTGGGACTTGTCGCTAATTATATTGTGGTTGATATTGATTTTTATTGTACCCAGGTTTCCTTACTGTGAGGAACAATGAAAGTTCTCCTGCTTAGCCTGAATAATGGGAACTTTGTTGTGTTCTTGATGGGAAACCCTGGAGCCACCCAGAGGCAACAACAATGTCCCTCAGTTAATTACAAGGGGGATTAAATCAAGTATAGCTATCCCATGCCTTGATATTTCCCAAACATGTTTATCATTTACATTCTGTAGATTCTTAAATGCTAATGTAATGCCAATTATAGATACCAATAAAAATTATTGATAAAAAGATAATATATTGTATTAGGGATCCTTCAGAGAAAAGAATCAATAATACACACACTCATATATATAGAGAGAGAGACACAGAGAGAGAGATTTTATATATGTCTGTATTTCTATCTATACATATGAGATTTATTTAAAGAAATTGGCTCAGATGATTGTGGAGGCTGACAAGTCTAAAATTTCTAGGTTAGAGCAGTCCAGAGATTCAGGGAAGAGTTGATGCTGTAGCTTGAGTCAAAACAGTCTGGGGGCAGAATTCTCTTGTTTTTAGAGGACTTAAGTGATTTTCTCCTAAGGTCCTCAACTGATTATATGAGGCTCATCTACCTTATGGAGGGTAATCTGTTTACTCAAGCCTACTTGTTTAAATAGTAAGTTCATGCAAAAATAATTGTCACAGAAACATCTAGACTGGTGTTTGATCTGGGTATCTTGGCTTAGTCAAGCTGACATATACAATTAACTATCACATATATTGAATTGTAAATGTTCAGCAACAATTTTGTATGCTGTTTGTATCTTTTATTTTTTATAAACAATAAATAACATGTACCCATAGAAATTTTTAAAAAATTATAAAATTGATTTCTGTAGATAGGGCTTCTTTTAAATTCTTTACCCGTCATCTTTCCTATGCCTGTTTTTGAGCCTTTTGTAAATTGCTAAAAGAGAGTCATGTTTAGATTAACTCTGTTAATGAATACTTAGTGAATGGATACACTGAGGAAAAAAAAAAACAAAAAACAGATAATAACGTTGGCAGAGACACAGATAACCTCTGGATAGGAGTGCACTCCTATCCTATGAATTGGTCACTCAGTCTTTCTTTTGTAGAAGGATCCCTCCTCCTTATTCTAGTACTATTCATTGTATTTTTTGTTGTTGTTCTATGTATTACTTCTTTCTCTATTATATATTTCCTGTTTTTTTCTACAGTTTGAAACTATATTCCTTGCATGAAGACTAGGACCAAAATAAGAACTGCTAATAATTAGCCAATGAGTTAATAATGAGATACTATGAATTTGTTAGACACTGCCCTCATGCTTTGTATTTTATGAGCCACTATCCAGCCTAATTTGAGGAATCACTCTTTAGTTCCTGATGCAATAAATTGTAGACTGGGTGGAGTGCATGTTATACAAATTATAGCATCCTGTGTGTTAACAGCTGCTTTTCATTGTTTGCTTAGAAGCAAGATGTGCCATTGGCTACCACTTGCAGGATTACATCCAATACATCTAAGACCTGGATCATCACATTTTATAATAACAAAAGTGATGATCTAGGTCTTAGTTATACTGGATGTAATCCTGCAAGTGGTATCCAGTGTATAGAAAATGCTTCCTAAGGCAATTAGTGAATATACATATATTTACAAAGTGACCTCATTTACAAATGTTTTCGTTAGTAAAAGGAAACACTCATACTAAAAGATACTTTTAAAAGTTTCTTTTTCAAACTTGATTTTCTGTTAGCTTTCTTCATTAAACAATTAAACACCCTATCTAAATAACAGGTATGTTATATATATATATATAATATTTATATTATATATTTGTTTTGTGTATATATACATATATGTGTACATGTGTGTATATATACATATATGTATGTATATATATACACACAAAACATGTTAGAAAACAATATATCTATCTAAATAGCAGGCATGTTTTATACATATATGCAATTATATATTATTTGTGATATGTGTATATATCACAATTCATAGTTTATTAAGAGAAAAAAAACTTAAAATTTTAGAACATGGTGCTATCTACATTGTCTAAGAGGCCAAGCATAGCATCTTTGTTTTATAATGTCAAAAAAGGTATTTTATACAAATATAAAAACAAATAATCTGAACAATTATTAAAAGTAAGTGATGAGTAAAGTTGACATTCTTTTATTTACCATTGCCATAATGATAGTGTAGCTGTTGTCCAATTATTAAATAAAAATGGTATAGAATTAAGATGGGAATGAAATAACCTGAGGGTGTAGCAAACTATCAGATGAGTAAATAAATTAAATAATCAAGCATGGTGAAAGATCAAGAGTAATTAATATTTTTCACAGTACTTTCAAATGTAGTTTAGTTCAGCCAGACCAGGTATCTGGTAGAAGGGCTGAGTTTTAATGAGGCATATGCCTGCTTATTTCACAGATCTTAAGCTTGCCTTGCCTTACCAGAGATAACAGACCTATGAAATGTTAAGTTTACTAGAAATATTTAAATGCTCAGTGGAAAGACACAAAGTGACCCCATTTGCAAATGTTTTCATTAGTGAAAGCAAACACTTATACTAAAAGATACTTTTAAAAGTTTTTTTCAAACTTGATTTTCTGTTAGCTTTCTTCACTAAACACCCCATCTAAGTAACAGGCATATTTCATGGACATTCTTGTTCTATGAGACTTGTTTCAAGTTCCTTATTTTCTCATGAGAAAAACAGTGCATAAATCACATAAATTGCAACGAAAGAGTTGAACTGAAAAAGAAACATCTTTCCATGTATCTAGTTTGTACTCCTTTTTTTGCACCAATTTGGAACATAGTCCTTTGGTTTTCAAATAAATAGTTGAGACAATTCTGAGCTGAGCTCAATTAAACTTCACTTGCTATACTTCTGACATTTTCTTACCATTTTTAGATTTTTGTCATTTACATGAAATGTAGGCAGATATTTATTCCCTCTGACATTTACTTACTATCCTTTGTATTTTTGAACATCAACCTAATAATAATATTTTAGTAATATATGAGCTGTATTTTTTGCAAGGTGAAAAAGCAGTGCAATATGAGAGAAAGAGAAACAGTTAAAGAGAAACTGTTAAAAATAAGAAAGAGAAACAGTTAAAGAGAAACAGTCAAAAATAACTGATTGAAGTTTAGATTATTTATTCAATTCATATTAGCTGATCTTTACTTGAAAAATGGCAGGTGTGAGATATAAAGATAATCTCTCTCTCTCTCTCACACTATCCCCCAGGAACATACCTCCTAGGATACTAGGCAGATATGAGTCATTTTCTTGTATCATCTTTGGCATAGAGAACATTGACTTTATACAATACTCTACATTTCTAATTTATAATATTTAATTTGTTTTTAAAATCTTGTCTTCTGGGTAAATTAGAGGCAAAGAACAGTAATTTAGTAGGGTCTGGTGAAATGCAAAATGGAATAGCATCAGATATAGATGATAAGGAAAGGGAATGCAGTTTATGGTTAAATATCTTAGAGAAATGTTATTTGTGGGGCACGTGTTACAGGGAATAAAGACTGACAAATACAGCCCTAGAAATCTGATAAAAGTAGAGTAGTGATTTTTAATTACCATACTTTAAAAAATTAATACATTATATATATATATTTATTGGGTAGAATTTGATGTTTTGATACATGTGTATGTTGTATCATCAAATCAGTGTAGCCTATCACCACATGTGTTTATCATTTTTGTGGTAAGAACAATTTAAAAATCTTCTAGTTATTTTGTAATACATGAAATAACATACGTTACTGTTAACCATAGATACCCTACTGTGTAACAGAACACCAGAGGTTATTCCTTCTACCTAATTGTAACTTTGTACCTTTGACCAACTTCTCCCCAGCCTACCCTCTCTTAGTCCCTCCCCAGTCTCTGATAGCCACTGTTCTACTCTCTACTTCTGATATCAACTTCTTTTGGATTTCATATGTGAATGAGATCAAGCAGTATTTATCTTTTTATGTATGCCAGGCTTATTTCACTTAGTATAATGTCTTAAGGTTCATCCATGCCATTGCAAATGACAGGATTTCATTCTTTTTATGGCTGCATAGTATTTCATTGAGTATATAAGACAATTTTTTAGAAATCTACTAATCCATTGATGAATACTTTGATTGATTCCACATCTGGGCTAATGTGAATAGTGCTGTAATAAACATGGGAGTGCAGATATCTCTTCAATGTACTCATTTTGTTTCCTTTGGACATATACCCAGTAGTGAGATTGCTGGATCGTATGGTAGTTCTATTTTTAGTTTTTTGAGGAACCTCTATAATGTTTTATATAAAGGCTGTACTAATTTACATTCCCATCAACAGTATGTAAGTGTTCTTTTTTCTCTACATTCTCACCCACATTTATTTATTTATTTTATTTTTTGCTTTTTTGATAATAGACATTCCAGCTGGAGTGAGGTGGTAATGCTTTGTGGTTTTGATTTGCATTTCTCTGATGACTAGTGATGTTGAACATTTTTTTTCACATACTTCTCAACTATTTGTATGTCTTCTTTGAGTAATATCTATTAAAATATTTTACTCACCTTTTATTCAGGTTGTTTTGTTTTTCCTATTGAGTTATTTAATTTCCCTATAAATTCTGGATATTAACTTCTTGTCAGCTTGCAAATATTTTATCCCATTCTGTAAGTTGACTCTTTATTCTTTGCTTTCCTTTGCTGTGCAAAACCTTTTTAGTTTGATATCACCCAGTTTCTCTATTTTTGTTTTTGTTGCTGATGTTTTTGAGATCTTATTTAGAAAATCCTTGCTGAGCTCAATGTCATGAAGCATCTCCCCTATATTTTCTTCTGGTAGTTTCACAGTTTCAACTTTCACATTTAAGTATTTAATATATTTTGAGTTGATATCTGTATATGGGGAGAGGTAGGAACCTAGCTTTTTTCTTCTGCATGTGGATATCCAATTTTCCCAGCAGCACATATTGAAGAGATTATCTTTTCCTCAGTGTGTGTTCTTAGAACCTTTGTCAAAAATCATTTGTCTGGAGGCGTGTGAATTTATTTCTGTTCCATTTGACAATGTGTATTTTTTCCAGTACCATGCTGTTTTGGCTATTACAGCTTTGTAATATATTTCAAAGTCAGAAAATGTGATGCATTTGGCCTTATTCTTTTTACTCAGGATTTCTTTGACTGTCTGGGATCTTTCGTGGTTTCATATGAGTTTTAGGATTCTTTTTTTATTTCTGTGAAGAATGTCATTGGCATTTTGATAGACAATCTGCATTAAATCTGTACATTGCTTTGGGTGGTATGACCATTTTAACAATATTAAGTTTTTCAATCTATGAATACAAGATATCTTTCCATTTATTTGTATCATCTTTAATTTCTTTCATAATATTTTATAGTTTTCAGTATGGAGATCTTTTACCTCCTTTGTGAAGTTCATTCCTAGTTATCTTATTTTCTGGATGTTATTGTAAATTGTTTTCTTGATTCCTTTTTCAGATAGTTCACTATTAACATACACAAATATTACTAGTTTTCAGATGATGATTTTGTATACTGCAGTTTTACCGAATTTATTTATCAGATCGAAGAATTTTTTGGTGGAGTTTTTAGATTTCCTATACATGAAATCATGTTGGCTGGATGCGGTGGCTCATGCCTGTAATCCCAGCACTATGGGAGGCTAAGACAGAAATATTGCCTGAGCCCAGGAGTTTGAGACAAGCTTGGACCTCCTCTTTACAAAAAATTAAAAAGCTGGGTGTGATGGCAGACACCTGCAGTCTCAGCTATTTGGCAGGTTGAGGTGGGAGGATCACTTGAACCCAGAAGGTGAAGTCTACAGTAAGCTGTATTCATACCATGCACTCCAGCTGTTTGCTTTTTTGAGACCCTGTCTCAAAAAAAAAAAAAAAAAAATCACTGTGGAAAGCTGTGCGGAGACTCCTTAAAGAAAGAAAAGCAGAACTATCATTTAATCCAGCAATCCCACCAGTGGGTATCTACACAGAGGAAAATAAGTCATTTTACAAAAGAGTTACTTGCACACACATGTTTATAGCAGCACAATTTGCAATTGCAAAAATGTGAAACCAACCCAAATGCCCATCAATCGACCAGTGGAAAATGAAACTGTGGTATACATATATGATGGAATAATACTCAGCCATAAAAAGAAATGAATTAATGGCATTCACAGCAACTTGGAAGAGATTGGAGACTATTATTTTAAGGGAAGTAACTCAGAAATGGAAAACCAAAGATTGTATGTTCTCACTGATATGTGGGAGCTAAGCTATGAGGATGCAAAGGCATAAGAATGATACAATGGACTTTGGGAACTTCAGGGAAAGGGTAGGAGAGGGAGGGGGAAAAAGACTACAAATAGGGTGCAGTGTATACTGCTCAGGTGATGGGTGCAACAAAATCTCACAAATCACCACTAAAGAACTTACTCATGTAAACAAACATCACCTGTTCCCCCAATAACCTATGGAAATGAAAAAAAAATTAAAGTAATTTTAAGTAGTTTTATGGCAAAAGACATTTGCTTGATGTGAAAACCATTTCTCTAATTTGAATCACATAGAAAATAAATTCTGCATGTTCAAAAAAAAAAAGGAAAAGAAAAAGATTATGTAATCTTCAAACAAGAACAATTTGACTTCCTTCTTTCCAATGCAGATGCCTTTTATCTTTCTCTTTTCTAAGTATTATTGCCAGTACTTCCAGCGCAATGTTGAGTGAAGAGGTGAAAGTGGGCATTCTTGTCTTGTTCTTGATCTTAGAGAAAAAGGTTTCAGCTTTATTTGTTCAGTATGATTCTAAATGTGGGTTTG
The DNA here is from genome assembly GCF_029289425.2 of Pan paniscus. Taxonomy (NCBI): domain Eukaryota; kingdom Metazoa; phylum Chordata; class Mammalia; order Primates; family Hominidae; genus Pan; species Pan paniscus. Next base: position 114,582,434 of record NC_073254.2, read on the forward strand.
TCATAGATGTCCTTTATTATGTTGAGGTACATACCTTCTATACCTAATTTGTTAAGAGTTTTATCTTGAAGGGATGTTGAATTTTTGTCAAATGCCTTTTCTGTATTAATCAAAATGATCTAATCACCATGAAATGTTTCTTTTGTTTTTTCCATTTTTCTCTTCTTAAGTTGTCCTAACAGGTAACATTTTGAATCATTGTTTTTAGAAAACTGAAAATTACCCTCATAGCATTTTTAGTTAATTGGGAATTAAGCAAAAAATCAACGCTTTAGATGATACATTAGCAAATAGGCCTCCACTTTTCTGAGCTGAGCTCACCTGCAGGCATAAATATGCTCTTTGACGTTGCTTATAAATCTGTTTCACAAAAAGATACTAATAGCAATAGATGATTGTCTCAATGACTTCAAGTATGTTGATATTGTCAAGCTGGTTTTGAAAAGACGAAACTCTAGTAAACCTAGAACAATGTTTGGAAAATGTATTCTGCTTTTTAAATTTACTTCTTTGTTTCCATTTGGTAGAAAATATTTTTCTATTATTAAAAAAAATCAATGTGTGAGAAACCTGAACTCTTAAATCATGAAATGAACCTAAATTTATCTAGAGAAAATAAGCCCAAAGAATATAAACCAGAAAAGTGCAAATCGGTTTTAAAAATACAGTTTTAAATAGCTATCAAATGCAGTGCACGCTCCATAAACTGCAGACAGCTTCCTGAATAAAATATGAGGACATGTAGCTCTGTGACTATCTATCTCAGTTAGGTAAAAAAAAATTCTGAAGAAAATTTCTAAATAGGCCATATAGTATCTGCAAAGGAATAAACAAAGTAGCCAGCAGTGACAGTGTTTGCTTTTCATGTGGTGGAACTGTGTGCAAATACAAGGCCTAACAAATGTCAGTTCCTCATTTGCAAATGAAGATGTAAAAGGAAATGTCAGTGACAGTACATGCAACAGTTCATATTTGAAGTTTGGCACAGTGAACTGACAGCTACAGAGGAGCTGCAGTGGCCTAATCCTTTCTTTCTGCCTTCTAGTAATGATAGTTTGTGGGGGGGGGGGGGGGTGGGGGGTGGTTGTTAATAAATATGTGATGAGGAAAAGCTGTGGAAGAATGGCATATCTTCTCCTCTGCAAGAACTCATCTTCAGAGATAATTAACTAGGTGACAACATACAATGTGCCATTAACAACAGCATTCAAATCATTTCTGGACTTAAGTACAGTTTTAAGCCGCTTATCAGATTTTCATTTCTGAATCCATTCAGCTGTCAGGCTTACATCCTGGCTCTTTATTGAAGCTCACATGGGAATCCAAAACCTTCTAATTTTCTATACAGATTCATTTCAGAATCAATTAGAGTTGGTGGCAGCCTTGTCCCTGTGTGCAAAGGGGATTAGCTGGGCACTTGCTCAGCTGAACTACCTCTGAATGCACATTCAAACTTCCATCGAGAATGAGCTCTTTCTCCCCCCTTCTAGAGGACCCTTCAACAATTGAACCGCTGTAGACAACAGATGGCAGATAATCACTTGAACAGCCTCCAATTTTGTCAGGAAAGGAAAAGTGATCATCCAACTCTCTCTTACAGTAGGTAAGAGACCTCTGGGCATTTGAAGCATGCTCTGCTTTTAAAATAGGGAAATCCACAGCTGTTCTCCCTTCTCTGGAAATCTCCTAACAATGTCATCTTTCAGTCCTTGTCTCTGACTTTCTCTTATCAACTAGTGCCACATCTCCTCGACCTTTCTGCCTTCTCATTCTCCATACTGGTTCACCCAATTTTGCTGAAACCTTTGTTCCGCACGCTACCAAGGTCTAAAATCATCTTCAATATTAGCTGTAAAACACTTTAATGCTATTCTTTCAGGAAACACTGTTATGAAGTACACCTAATGTGTAAGTGCCATATACTGATATTTCACAGATAAACATTTTATGAACAGTATAAAATTTTGTAAATTAAATTATCACAAAAGAAACATAGAAAACAGATGTAGTCCACATGAACATGATGTTTATGTTTTACCTTTTCCTACATTCTGTTCAACGTAATGGACATTCAAATATCTTTTGTCCTATTAAAATTATTTAGTTATATTTATTCTTATTTTTAAATTTTACTAAAGGGCCCTATGTTCTTAGATTAAAAACAAATAAATTACTAGTCTTTCAATTAAAAAAACAGAGATCAATGGCCTCCACCTTTTGGTGCCTGTGAATGATGTCGTTCAATTATTTTAGAAGTTTCTTGTGTTAATTTCTTTTGTATTTCAAAATGCTGTCTTTACATTATAATTTCCTAACCTTTTGATTTCAGGTGTTATGTTCTGACTTTTCCCTTAGAAATATAATGTTTGGACTCATTTACTCTGAGTTGGCTGCCATTCTGCACAGTTTTTTGTCTTGCACTCCAAGATGTAACATATATATATATATGAATATGAATATGAATAATATCCATGGAGTTGTGCTGAGTGTTGTAGACCCTTTGTCTTGCTCCCACCCCACCAATAGAAATGGAAACTTCCTATCTCTATTCCTCCACTGTGTTACTGATTCACTTAAACCTAAGCTGCCACTGATTATAAGGTGTGGCATTACTTTATGCTTGTACTTAGAAAAATAAAATGCTTCTAATTAAACTATAACACAATGTTTTCTTATCATTAAGAATTTTTATTATACTCATTTAAAGAGCCATTTTAGATTTATTTAGACAATGATTTATACCATATATTATAATTTTGCTTAGTGAAGAAGAAAAATTAAAAAATTTATTAAGCCTTTCATAAAATTTCCTCCTATTAAGAATCTGACTTAGGAATCACTTTTCAACACAGGGATGTTCTTTATGTTTTCCAAAACAATATTATTGTTCTGTGTACTGCAAGAATGTTGAAAATGCAGCATATTGTAAAAGACCACTTGTTGTTGTCTCTTGAATTTTTTCCAAGCTTCTAACATCCTGACATTTTCTTGATCTTAAGAGATGTCAGTGGAAAGTTCTCAGACAAAAATTGATGCTCTTGTTTCTTGCTTAAATGGTAATGAAATGGTTTATGCCTGAAAAATGCAGGTGTTATAGTTGCCCAGACATGCCACTAAAATTAATAATCATATTCCTTCATGTGCTGGCAAGGACAACTACATGAGGATGCCTGGCCAAGGGCCTTCGTAAGATGCTATTGATTGGTTATAAAATTGTATTATAATTTCAGAGATGAAGAAATATTTTCAGAGAATAGAAGAAAAGCATCTAATAATTCATTAAATAGTTATCAAGAACCAGTTGAGTGAATATGTCTTTCTTACATTCTTAAGACTACTAAAGATATGATGAATATTAAAGATCTTAAGATTATTAACAATAGGATCTAAGTAATGTTTAATAAACACATCGGTTCTGTTGTACAACACTTTGGTATTCCTAGGATTAGTAATTGAATGTTTTATGTTGATTACTTTTGTCATTTTATAATTCTTCTCCCATGATTCTTCAACAGAAATTTAAAACCCAACTCAGTGCAGTCAAACCTGTCAAGAATTTTTCTTGCTCTTTTGACTGATCCCTTCTAGAGGTCTGTTTCCTCTGATCCAAGATAGAATGCTTTTTTCATTAGGGTAATTCAGACTATCCTCTGAGGTCTTCCCTTGACCACTTTTGTAGATTCCATATTTCATGGGTCTTATATCTTTCTCTTTCTTCCAGTGGTCACAGAACATACCTTCCAAAAGATTACTGAGAAGGAGCTCATGGGAGGGACATTTTAAAAAATCATATTTGATTGATAGTTTGGTTGCATATAGAATATTTGAATGAACATCATGATTCTTCAAAATTGAAATGACATTACGTCTATTGGATTCTACTCTCATAGGGTTATTCTTGAGAATTCTAATGGCATTAGAATTTTAATCTTCTGTATGTGAACTCATTTATTTTCTTATGAGAATATTTTTAATGCTCGAAAAATTTACAGTGTTATATTTGAGTATCTCATCATTGAACCTTTTAAAAATACAGAGACTTAACTTTCTATATTTTTGTTCCTTTCTTCCTCTCCTTTTTCTTTGCTGCATGTTTTTGGAGTTCCTTTCACATAGATTTGGTATCTCCTAAATTAAACCTCTATTATGCTCATTATTTCTCTAATATTGCCCATCTCTGCCTTTCAAAAATCTCATCCCTCAGCAATTTCCTCAGCTTATGCATTCCTTTATTCTAAGACATTTTTGACTTGGGTTATACTTGTTGATTTTTGACTTTGATAATTCTAATTCCCAATAATATTTTCATGATCTCTCTTGATCCTTTTCTAAATAACATCCTGTTGTTATTTCACCGTGCAATTTCTTCTCTTATACACAACAAATCTCTTAATTATTTTTATGGTCGTGTTGTATTGTTTATGTAGGTTTTCCTCATATATCTAGCAATGTATAGTGAGCAGTTTCTGTTTGAGATTGAAGCAGTAAAATGCTCATTGGAATTTCTGTGTGAGAAGCTTAAATTTTAATTGATAGGCTTCTCTTCAACATTATTAAGAAAAGAATATTCCAGCATCAGAAGCTGCTGATGTTTCCTCTGGGGACAAACTTTCCCCAGGAGCAACAGTTCCAATGTCTGCTTGGTGGGGATAGGTGTGCCTAAGACAGAACTCTGTACTAAGCAGGGGAAGGATTCTAGGCCTATTTTTATGATAGTAAGATGGATTTAACTTTTCAAAGTCAGGTCTAATTACACTATTTACATTTTTAAACAATTTGCTTGTTTCTAGCATCAGTACTCTTTCTGGACTTTTTTCTACGGCCTCCGTTTCCTGAGCAGTTTAGGATGGTTTTCTGTGGCAGCAACTGCATTTCAGCTTCTTACTGATTTTCTTCTCAGCAAGCACTTAAGGTCTAGCTTCCTCTTAAAAAACAGACCCTCATCTCTACCTTTCAAAAATAGTTTTACATCACCAAACCTTCTGCCATATCCTCATGGTGAGTAGATTTCTTTTTTCAGTATTTTACTCTCATTTTATTGATGTTTCAGTAGAAAGTGGAGATAAATGCATATATTCAATCCAGCATATATAATTGAGGCACTCAAAATTTAATATTTTTCATAATACATATATAAATGGTACATATTTAAGGAATAACCTTAATAAATTTTGGTATTTGTATACATCTGTAAGGCTCTCACCAAATAAAACATTAAATAGATATATCAGCGCCTGGAGGTTCTTTATGTTCTTTGTAATCCCTCCCTCCTGCTCTTTTATCCCCGGACAACCACTGATAGTATTCTGTCATTGCATATTAAGTTGTGCCCTCTAGCATGTTACGTAAATGCAATCATATATTATATACTCATTTTGCCTGAATTCTTTCACTCTGCATAGTTTTGAGAATCAACTATGTCCAAAATATATCAATATTTAATTTTTTGACAAGTCATAATTTACCGTATAGATATAACACAATTAGTTTATTCCTTTCAGTTGCTGATTGATATTGAGTTGTTTCCTGTTTTAAACCATTAGAAATAAACATATGTTTGTGTTAATTTAGTGTTCACTTGATGTATATGCTTTGTAATTATTTTCTACCATTCTGTGGCTTGTCACCTCATTCTTTTAATAGTATTTTTCAAAGACCAAACATTTTACATTTTGATGAAGTCTAAATATTAATTTATTATTTTATGGATCATGTTTTGGTGTCATATCAAAGAAATTTTTACCTAAAGTAAAATCACAAGATTTTTCTCCTATACTTTCTTTAAGACAAATTATAATTTAGAATTTATGGTTAGATTTGTGATATAATTTTAACTAATTTTTGTATAAGATTTGCAGTATTTATCAAAGTTTATTTAATGCATATTTTTTCTCCACATATTGGTTTTGCACTTTTGTTGAAAATCAGTTGTCCACCTATGTGTGGGTCTATTCATGGATTCTCTATTTTGTTTCATTGATATTTTTCTATCCTTGCATTAATACCATACTATCTTGATTACTCTAGGCTTATAATACATTTTGAAACAAGTACTGCTAGTTTTTTAATTTTTCTATAATTTTTTGGAGTATTCTAGGTGATCTGAACTTCCTAATGAAATTTAGAATCAGTTAGGAAATCCTCACAAAACACCTGATGGAATTACAATTGAGATTAAGTTGAATGTATAGATAAGTTTGGGGGAACTGACATCTTAACAATATTTGATCTTCTGAAACATAAATAATCATGTCTCCCCATTTACTCAAGTCTTCTTAAGTTTCTCTCAATCATTTTTGTAGTTTTTAGTGTGAACATGTCTTTTACATCTTTGGTCAGATTTATCTCTAAGTATATCATATTTCTGATGGTACTATAAATGTTATTCTATATTTCCCCTCCTGATTTTCCTTTGTTATAATACAGTAATACTATTTATTTTTGTATACTGATTTTAATTTGTATATTTTGTCATATTATCTACATAGACAGTCACATTCTCTTCACAAAGGTGATAGTTTTACATCTTTCTTTCCAACCAGAGTGCTTTTTATGTCTTTCCCTTGTCTGATTTCAATGTCTAGAACATGCAGTTTAATGTCAAATTGAAGTCATAAGAGTAATATCCTTGAATTTTTCTATGGGGAAAAACATTCAGTATTTTACAAGTATGATGTTATTTGTGGGATTTCATAGATACTCTTTATCCAGTGCAGTAAAACCCCTTCTAATCTGAATCTACTTGTGTTGCATTCTGTTAAATGGTTATTCTATATCTATTGAGATTATCATATTTATTTTCTTTTGGTTTTTAAAAAATATATTAAATTACACTCATTATTTTTTGAAAGTTAAGCTAGCCTTGAATTTCTAAACTGAACTATTTGGTCATGCTGTATTACACATTTAGATAGATAGATAGAGATGATAGATGATAGATACAGACAGATGATAGATTAGATAGATAGACAGATAGATAGACAGATAGATAACACTACATACATAAGGCATTTTTAAAATTTTATTTAGAGTTTTGGCATCAATTTCTATGTCTTCAAGTTCACTAATCTTTTTTTCTATAATATCTAATCAGTTGACAATCCTATCCAGTATATTTTTCCCCTCATACATTGTAGTTTTCATCTCTGAAAGTTCATTTTGGGTCTTCTTTATATTTCATATGCCTCTACTTATCTTTATGAATACACACAATATATTTAAATAACTGTTTTTAATATCTTTGTCTGCTAAATGTAATGTCTGTGTCATTTCTGGTTTTGTTTCAATTGATTGATAAATTGCCCTAATTATGGATCATATTTTCCAGCAGCTTCATATTTCTGATACTCTTTTATTGGATCCTCAACATTAGTAATTTTACTATGTTGGGTACTGGATATTTTTGTATTCCTTTACAAATTCTTTAAATTTCCACTGTGAGGATGTTAACTTTCTTGGAAAGAATAACCCTTTCAAGTCTTGCTTTCATGACTTTTTCCAGAGTTTTAGACGAGGCTCAGTATACAACTAATTGTTTTCTGAATCCTCTATCCAATGCGCTGTGACTTAATAATTGTGTTCTGGCTGTTGGAAATGGACATAATTTCCTTCTAATCTCATTTGGTGGTTTTACCTGAGTCTTCGGTAGTTTCATCATACATGTGAACAGATCAGTATTCTGATGAACCGTTGTGAGTGCCATTGTGCATCTCCAGGTTTCTCTCATGTGTTCTCCTATGTTGCTCAGTTCTACAAACTGCAGCTCCTCAAAACGTCAGCTCCATTTCTTAATTTTGGGAAACCTTCTGTGTCCCACTGGGGCTTTCTGTTTCTGCCCATTTTCCTGGAAACTGTCCTAAGGAAATAAACTAGGTAATCATAGAATTCACTTTAATTTTTTCCAGTTATTCTTTCAGAAATAACGGTTCTTTAATGCCTTATTTGTAGTGTCTTCAAATACATTGTTTATTATATATTTATTGTGGGTTGTTTTGATGTTTGCTTCTGGTTGTTTTTGTTAGGGCAGTAAATGTGGCTCTATTACTCCATTCTGGTTAGTGGTAAGAATGCTCACATATTGTCTCTAAAAGACTGTATATTCTCATAGTTAGGGAGCCCTAAGCCATTCAATTTTCTCATTTCTACTAATTTTATACAGTAAAGGAAAGCATATTTTTATGTACAACTCAGACTTCCTTAATCTTAATTAAAGATATGATCAAGGAATATAAAAGCAAATTAATTATTGCTGTTTCGGTCTCAATCTAGATGCACAGAAACTGATATGTTGTGTTGGAAAATCATTTTTACATTACATAAAATGTTTAAAGTTTAAAAATATTTATCTCAGGACTAATATTGAAATGTATATACTTAATTGAAAAATTAATTTTGCTTTATTTTTGAAAAGATAAGATGAAGTACATAAAATACTTTTTCCCTTTTTTAAAACATGAAAAACTACAGCCTAGTGTGATTATATAATTGCTTTAGGCCACAGTCAGTAGGTATAGGGTTCCAGTTCAGTTCTCCTTCTTTGATGCAGTTTGAAATTTTTGTAAACTTTAGTTACTAATATTTTAATGTAAAAAATATGTTTTTACTCTACAATATATAATCTCAATTACTGAACTTCCAGATGAAAAGCATTAATGGTACTCCCTGAAATTAGCTTTTACCAAAAGTTTATATTAAAAAAGTAGGAAATAAAAACATACCACTTCGATGAGTTTACTTTTAAAAAGAAAGAAAACCAAACAATCAGTTCACAGGCATACTTGCCTTCTTTTGTTTAAATGAAATCCTCATATCCACATGAATTAAATGGATATGCATTTCACAAAATACCAGATACATGCATCTTTTAAAAGTTTCAGTAGCACTGAGGAGAAATTTAGTGAGCAATTTTGTTTAGATACATAAATTTAAAAATTGAGAAAACAATTTAATTTCAAGGTTGATAAGTGCTTTGATCAATAAACCTGAATATTTTCAGTAAAATACTCTGTTACAGTTTGAATAGGTCCCATAAAAGTTTATATGTTGGAAACTTAATTACTATTGCAACAATGTTGGCAGATGGGACCTAATAAGAAGTCATTGGGTTAAGAAGGCAGAGCCCTGATGAATGGATTAATGTCAGTACTATGGGAATGGTTAACTATCACAAGAGCGTGTTGTTATAAAAAGAACCCTGCCCTTAGTGTTGTGCTATCTATCTTTTTTTGCTTGCTCACTTCTACTTTTCGTCCTTGCACCATGGGATGACCCTTTCCAGATGCCAGAGCCATGCTCTTGGTCTTCTCCACTCCAGAATCAAATAAACTTCTAATGATTATTATTTATACATTCTGTGATATTCTGTTATACCAACAGAGAATGGACTAAAGACATACTCTTTGACTTACTTTACATATAGCCATAGATTTTAATAATTATACAGAGCTGGGCTTTTATTCTGGTGTTGACTATTAGGAGGTTGAGCAAAGTGATTCTGCCTTCTCTCTAGTTTGTAAGCAATCTTCCTTTATAATAGAAACTAAAAAAAGAAACCTACCAAATTTATTGTATGTACATATTAAGAAATGAAAGATATAATTCATTTTGAATTATTTATATGGAAATATAAGGGTCTTTCTAATAGACATGTAAATTTAAAGCATGTGTTTGGTATATGTTACTATAGGTTTAAGTCTTGTTTCTGTTGATAACTAGCTTTGTGACTTTAGACAAATTGTTTAAAATCTTTTTCCTCAGGTTCTTTAGTGATCTGTGCTGCCTTCCATGCACTACCCCAGACATTCGTATTATCACAAAACACATTTCCATTACCTCCACAGTATATCCCAAACCTGTCCATGTCCATTTTCACTGCACCTCTCCTCATCCAAGCCATAATTACCTTTACCTGGCCAATTACAATAGCCATTTAATGCCTATTATTGCTACTGCTTGTTGCTTCTGTTTAAAAAAAGATTTTTTTTTCACATCAGCTAGCATAAAACTCAACTCAGTCTGTTTTAAATAATATGAAATTTATTGGCACACAAAACTGGAAGTGCAGAATTAGGCTTTAGGGTTGACTTGATTCTTTAATACTGACTCATTTCTCTCTAAATTTCCTGGCTGTGATATACTCTGTGTGTCAGCTTCAGGCTCATAGTGAGATGATACAGTCATGTGATGACATGCATAGGAATAGGAAGAATCACCTGCAAAAACTCTCACAGAATTCCCAGAAAACTATTTGTTAGAGCTTCTTTAGCTAAAGCCTCATTTCTGAACCAATTTCTGAGTGTAATCTCACACAAATCAGGTCTATGTTGACAGGACTAGAATCAACTTCCTTGGGTTTCTTGAAAAGGGGTAAACACTTGAAAAATATAGGGTTTTTGTCAGGAAAGATAAGGAAAACAATGCAAAATTATAGAAAAATAAGATGTTTTCTATAGCTAGAGAGATTATATGTTCTCCTTTACAAGGAATAGTTGACTGCTGTACTTTTTTTTTGAATGGATATTAATTTACATAGTCACCTCTATAATCCATATCTACACAGCAGCCAGTATATCATTTTTAATATAAATGCTTCTATTAATTTATTTTCAATCTGTATTCTATTTATTTTTCTTATCTTGTTGAACTGGCTAAGACTTCTAGTATATCAGGGCAATGCTGAGTAGGAGTGGAAAAAGAATATGTTATTTCCGTGTTCCTAATTTAAGGAAAAACATTGATTCATTCACCACTAAATATGAAGATGTTTTTATGTATTCTGTAGATATCACTTATCAAGTTAAGCAATTCTCAGAGCACTGAAAACTACTTTATCTCATAAATGTGACATATTATGTTTTGGTTTTCATTCAGTTCTACATATTTTGATTGACTTCCCTTGAGACTTCTTCTTTAACGTGAATTATTTAGAAGGGTGTTGGATATCTAATATTGAAATATTTGAGAATTTTACAAATATCTTATTAGTACTACTAGTTTATTGCATTATATCTACAAAAATGCTTTTATGATTTCCATTATTTTAACTTGTTAGATTGTTTCATGGCCCAGAATATGTTCTATCTTGATAAATGTTCTAGATACTTTTGACAAAATTGTGTATTCTCTGTTGTTCGATGGACCATTCTATAAATCTCAATTAGGTTGAATTGGCAAATAGTGTTGTTCAGGTATTCTGTGTTCTTACTGGTTTTCTGTTCAATCATTTAAAGAGAAAAAAATAGACAATTTTAATTTGAATTGTTGATTTACTGATTTTTTTTTGTTCTATCAGTTTTTGCTTCATGTATTTGAAAGCTATTTTTAAGTGCATTTGTATTTAATATTATTAAAACTTCTTGGAGGAATGACCCTTTTATCATTATGTAAGAATTCTTGGTTCCTGAAAATAGTTATTGTTTTGAAGTCTATATCATCTTTTCTTAATAGCCTAACTTTTTCTATCAGTTTCCTTTTATATTGTCCACGTTTTTGTATGTAAAATGAGTGTCTTATAAATATCATATACTGTAATAGTGTTTTTTTTCTTTTTTCCTCAAATAACAATCTTGGTTGTTTAATTGTTGTGTTTGGACCATTTTCATTTAATGTGTTTCTTATAAAAGGATTAATATTTATCATCTTCCTGTTTATTTTTTCCATCTCTTATTTTATTTTTTATTTTTGCTTTTTTCAATAAATTGTACAACTTTTATTATTCTATGTCATGTCAACCTTTAACTGATTACTTTTACTTTAAAAATTGTGACTTTTAGAGTTTAAAACAAACATTTTTAATTAATTAACATTCACATTCAAACAATATTGTGCCACATGATTTCTATTATAAGGGACTTCAACAATATTTGACCAATTCTTACTATCCTCGGTTATTTATGTTATGAATTTTAATTTTACATATGCTTTAAAAACATGATATTCCTACTGTTCTAGTTATATACCTAAAGTTCTATTTTAGAGCAATTAAAAATAAGAGAACATTAAAGTTTATTTGTTCTGTTTTTAGTGTCCTTCAAATTTTGTGGAGACACATTTTTCTACTTGGTATCAGACTTGCTCTCACTGAAAATTTGCCTTTATCATTTTTTACAGTATAATTCTATTAGTAACAAATTCTGTATTTTTATTGTATTTAAAAGGGTTTATCCTTCATTTTAGAAAGGTACATTCACTGAGTTTAAAATTCTTGGTTGACATATTTTATTTCACTCAATTTGCTTTTATTTTGGATAATTTCTACCAAGAAATATCCTGTAAATATTTTCTTTGTTTCTCAGTATATAATATATGCCTTTTACTATGGTTGCATTCAAGATTATTATTTATTTATTTATTTATTTTGCCTTTTGCTTTTTAACAGTTTGAGCATGACATGCTTAGAATTGTGTTTGTGTGCCTTTCTCATGCTGAATGTTCTCTGAGATTCTTAGGTCTACAGTTTTGTGACTGTCATTAATTTTGAAAAACAAATATGTAGATAACTGATACTGAAGTAAATAATATTTATGCTTTAAAATTGACATTCCTATATATCCTTTGTTCTGGTAGATATTTCATTGAGATTTAGGGCTAATTTTCTTAGAAGTTGAGGTGGGTCATTTGGGTTTTGCTGTCACTATGGTTACACTCATTGCTCCATAGGCTTTAAATTCAACTCATGATATGTTGTGTTTAAAAGAAGGATTCCAAGTCTTTGCTATTTTGAGTAGTGCCGCAGTAAACATATGTGTGCATGTGTCTTTATAGCAGCATGATTTATATTCCTTTGGGTATATACCCAGTAATGGGACGGCTGGGTCAAATGGTATTTCTAGTTCTAGATCGCTGAGGAATCACCACACTGTCTTCCACAATGGTTGAACTAGTTTACACTCCCACCAACACTGTAAAAGTGCTCCTATTTCTCCACATCCTCTGCAGCACCTGCTGTTTCCTGACTTTTTAATGATCGCCATTCTAACTGATGTGAGATGATATCTCATTGTGGTTTTGATTTGCATTTCTTTGACGGCCAGTAAATGTCCAACAATGATAGACTGGATTAAGAAAATGTGGCACATATACACCATGGAATACTATGCAGCCATAAAAAATGATGAGTCCATATCCTTTGTAGGGACATGGATGAAGCTGGAAACCATCATTCTCAGCAAACTATCGCAAGGACAAAAAACCAAACACCGCATGTTCTCACTCAGAGGTGGGAATTGAACAATGAGAACACATGGACACAGGAAGGGGAACATCACACACCGGGGCCTGTTGTGGGGTGGGGAGAGGGGGAGGGATAGCATTAGGAGATATACCTAATATAAATGACGAGTTAATGGGTGCAGCACACCAACATGGCACATGTATACGCATGTAACAAACCTGCACGTTGTGCACATGTACCCTAGAACTTAAAGTGTAATAAATATATATATATAAAATAAAAAAATAAAAGGAGGATTCATTTTTCAAACGTATTCTTTCCGTTACTAGTCATTCATCTTAGGACGTCCCTTGTTGCTGTGTCTCAGAGAGAATTTCTTTCCAGGAATATGTTAGACTGCTACTTATTTTTGACTTTTATTAGCTTGGTTGGTTGTTGCAGAAGAGGAAAGAGCACATTCTCTATTACTGTTATTAAGCTTCATTCTTAGGCAGCCACTTTCCCTGGGTCTTGAGAGTGCGGCCTTTCGCTGTCCCTGCTTCTCTTGCAGCTGTAGTTCTGGGTCTGGCATTCATTCCTGCTCTGCTCCCAGAGATAGGGATTTGTTTCTATTTCCTTCAACCTGCATAAGAGTAAAATTGTTTGTTGTTATTCCCTTCCAATTTAAGACTTTCATTCTCTATTAGAGATAAGAGACAAGAAACAGCAATGTTTAATGCTTTCCTGCAGCAGCTACTGTCACTCTTTCTCTGGCTTTTGCTATAAGAAATGCTTTCTCAAGTTTCTCATCATTATTTTTAGTGAGATTTTCCAGTAAAGTCCAAAGGGAAGACCCAGCAAGTGGGCACATTTGCATCCTTAATGGATTTTATATTCTTCGAGTCTACATTTGGCCTTTACCAATTTTTAACAATTTTAATTTCCATAACAGTTCTTATGAGTGTTTGGCTGCATGTGTCCAGATAATCATGTAAACATGACCATTTTCTCCTTATAGGTTTGCATTGATTTCACAGATTTCAGATACCATAGATTTCAATTTGCAATGATTTCAAATTGGTTTTTGTTCTGCAAACTTAGGTCTGAAATGGGTTCAAAAAATGGTACATTTTGTACTGTCCAGTGATTTGCTGTTGTCACTATTTCTGTAAGGATGAAAATGCACTTTCTATGTTTCTGTTTATACACCTCAACCAGAAACCAAAGTCCTTGGACTTTGCTTTTAAAAGATATTTGTATTAAATATAGAGTCCTACATTCAGAGTTATTCTTGTTGTTTTTACAGTATTTTTGGATGACATTGTCTTTTGGTTTACAGAGTTCCTGACAAAATGTCTACGATAATACTTATATTTGTTTCTCTGGCTAGTAAACCTCTTGTTTTCCTTTTGTTGCTTTTCTTTTTAGCAGCTGCTGTAAATAATTCAATTAAGAAGCATCTTGGTATTTCCTTAGTTTAGTCTACTTGTTTACTGAGGTTCTTGAATCTGTGGATTTACAATATTCATCAAATTTTTTAAAAATAGCCATTATATTTTTAAGGATTGTTTGTGTCTGCTCCATAATTCTGGAACTCTGATTACATGTGTGAGTCTCCGATTGGATGTATGTTTGATGCATTGCACACAACAGATGTATTGCAATTTTTTTCAGTTTTATTTTTCTAGATGTCCTTAATTTTTCCATTTGTTTCTGTTGCCATATTTTTGAGTATGCTGATCATTTGTTCTGCAGTACCTCATCTTCTATTAATCCAATCAAGAGGAATTTGCATTTCAAATATTGTATTTGTTATTTCTTGACATTTGATTTGTGATATTTTAAATCTTTCATTCCTATCCTTATTATGCTCATGCTTTCCTGTATATCTCTTTACATATTGAGTATTTTTGTAACAGTAGAGTTAATATTCTTGCCTGCTAATTCTATTAAAAACATCATGTTTCAGTTTGTTTCTATCAGTTCCATTTCCTATTTATAAATTAAATGTTCCTGCTTCCTTGCATATATAGCAGTATTTTATTGGATTCTAGGCTTATAAATTTTACACTGTTGAATGCTGGATTTTGTTTTACTCTATTAAACAGTTTTAAACTTTGCTTTGTCCGGCAATCAAGTTATTTAAAGATCAGTTTACTCATTCTGAAGTTTTTTGTTAAGTTTTAATAGTGCACATCTAGAGCAGGCTTTAATCTACTTGAATAAAAACAAATCGAATTTGAGTTTATTATCATTACAATACTGCTAATTCTGTTGCTGCTGTTATCACTGCTGGTACTATTAATAGAGAAATGTTCATATTTCTCTCTCAAATGTGTAACCAGTAAAATCTTTAAATTAAATACTTGTTTTTCTCAATAAATTTTTTATTTTTACCTCAAATGTACAATTATTTTTTTCTTTTAAACTTGATCCCGACACTTCCTTTAATCTAGAATTAATTTAGCTCCACTCCTAAGCTGTGGTAATTCTGCTACATTCAGCAAGATGTTCAACATGAATTTAACAAGGTGTCTCTGGTTTAGGAGAATTAACATGGCTCCCATTTTCATGTGATTTCTGATAAGTGATTTTAATTCTATAAATTTGCAAATTGGGTTTCTTTCCTTCTTTTTTGTTTGTTTGTTTGTTTGTTTGTTTGTTTTGAGACGGAGTGTTGCTCTTGTTGCCCAGGCTGGATTGCAATGGTGTATCTAGGCTCACTGCAACCTCCGCCTCCAGGTTCAAGCCATTCTCCTCCCTCAGCCTGAGATTACAGGCACACCCTGCCACGCCGGGCTAATTTTTGTATTTTTAGTAGAGATTTGGTTTAACCATGTTGGCCAGGCTGGTCTCAAACTCCTGACCTCAGGTGATCCGCCCACCTCAGCCTCCCAAAGTGCTGAGATTACAGGCGTGAGCCCCGCGCCTGGCCTGCAGACGGACTTTGTCTAAAGATGCAAGAGGCTCTATCTGCAGCTTTGTGGACATCTTTCTCTTTATTTATGTGTCCTGTGGTACTCTGCCTATAAATAGGTAGCTAGCTTGTTTAATTCAAACAGTTTCTACCTTTTTGATTGAATGATTCCATTGGGCTCTGTTTGGATTCTTCCTCTCTTTCTCGCAGTCCAGAAAATGAGTCTAAGCAGAAAGCCTCGTTAATTTTAGGGCTTACTTCATTTGTTTCCCTGCTCTCCATGATTACGACCAATGTTGCCTATTTTTCACTGCCTAAAACTTGTTGTTTAATATATTTTTCCAGTTTCCTGGTTGTTTCCTCCTTGCACAAAGCAGACAATTTTTTTTTCAGTCACAAAACCTGTCATTAAACTAATCCAAGCCAGTATCTTTTGGCATCATAGTGGGACACCAATCCCAAATTAAAGAGTTTTCAAGTACAGCAAATTTAAAAATCACAGACATCTACTACATTAAATCTATATCAATTTACTTGTACCAGGTAATGTAGGCACTGATTTTATACTTTTAGTATTTCCAGGTGTTTATATTTAACTAGGGGTGAAATTATTTGATTTTATTATCATTACATTACTGCTAATTCTGTCACTGCTGCTGCCACTGCTGTTGCTGTTAATACAGAAATGCTCAGGTTTCTCTCTCAAATGTGTAAGCAGTAAAATCTTTACAATTCCTGTTTGTTTCCCAATAAAATATTATTTATCTTTTTACCTCAAATGTAGAATATTTCTTCTGTTAAACTTGATCCAGATACTTCCCATAACTATGTTTCTTTACTCAATAATGGAGAAGCCACTCTTTGTAGGCATGAAGTAGTCTTTAATATTTTAAAAGTATGGAATCTAGATATTCCCCTCACAAGTGTAAGAAAACTAGTTGTGAAAAATCAGCTTATATTGCATAGGTTCATGACATTTTAAATGTTTAAGAAAAAATATGGATTATAATATTTTTCTTATTGAATTTGGCAGCCCCCCAAAAATCATTTTTATTGTCAGCTAGAATCTACCTGATTTAATAAGTTCAAGTGAATCTAATTTTGTGTAATTAATAATTTTTTTTATTTTAAATATTTTAAAATCTATAATCCATGCTGTTATAGAAAGCAAGTCAGTCAGAAACTGGAAAGCAGTTATGACGTCATGAGTATTCACAGTGGTTATGGAACCTTTAATATTATAAAGCTAATAATATTTTAGGCTTGAAAAATAAAGATCAACTTATATAAGCTCAAAGAATATAAACCTTGAAGTGGGTCTAAAGAAAGTTTGCTCTGTTGTCCCTTTTTACTTTGCTTTCCTATACATTTTTGTCATTTCCTATGTATTCAACACCAAATTAAAAAAAAAAATAGCAGAAGACTAACAGGTGAAATATATCAAAAATATATAATTGGCCTCATAAAATAAGAGCTGAAATCTCTCTAATACGTGTGTTTCCTGATGCGATGTAGGCTTCATGAGGACAGAAATCTGTTTCTTTTTATTATTGATATAACTAGTTAGAGAAACTCTTTTTTCTTAACGGGTGCTTGAAAATATTTATTGAGTACTATTTATTGAATGAATTAATGAATATACTTTACTGAACATGAGTTTTCATTCTAAAAGCGTTCACAAAACCATTGATCTTCCCTTTTCTATACCACACCAATTTTTATTGTTGCCAAGCCCAAACCATGTTTCAATGGGGTGTTAATCTGCCTGATGTCATTAAAGGAGAATAGAAGTCTTTTACTTAACATTCTAAGATATTTTTATTATGAATAACTGTATATAACATAGCAGTATTGTAGTTTGGATAAAACATTATCTGAAAACATATTCCTTGTATATTTTCCAAAGAACTAGAAACATATGTTTATAATATATTCTTAAAATAATATTCTTTGGAAAAAATGAGATAAAATGTGTTTTATATAGATACATAGACACATGTAAATCTATACTTCTTTGTATTTGTACCTATTCAGCTATAGCTACCCAATTTCACATATATTATTTCTTCATTCACATCTAATTTTCAGAGTGGGTATAACAGTTAATCTATTCCCACATCTTTGTTTTTCAATAATTGCGTCATTGGGGTGATGGTTGCTTTGTTTTGCTTTCGTGGTTTGCATTTATTCTATTCCAAATTATTTTGTTTCATAATGTGCATAAGAGATCACATATTATAACTTTAACTTGTTTCATAATTGAAAAATGTAGGTAAGGTTTGGGGCAAATATAGAACAGTTGTCATTTCTACAAGCACCTTTTCATTCTTTGTGATACAGACATTGGCTAGAAGAAAACATTTAGAAATGAGAGTAATAAAATATGGTGAATTAGGCAACCACCTGTATGGTTCTAGTACTGGATTTCCATCGACATGGGCAGGTTAATGAGTGGCAGATCCCTTCTCTTGCATAACCTGGTCTCTTCATTTGTACAATCAAGATGACACTGAAATCCCAGGCGATGTATCTGAGGGGCTTTGCTTTATAATTGTGAGTGCCGATTTTACAATAAGGTGTATTCATGTTTTAAAATTTTAGATTGTAGTGACAGTCACAGGCCTCTTTGCTTTTTGCCAACTACAGAAGTCTGTGTATGTCAAGTAGCACATTAGAAAAATATTACACTGAATTGAATGGTGGAGAATTATAATTCAGTGAAGCAGACTTTTGGTGTACAGAAATATAAACTGTTGGATTTCTCTCCTGTCTCAGGACAGCTAATGGCATGCAATCCAGCCCACTTTTCCAAGCCATCAAACTATGAGTTTTGGATAAAAATTTCTGTGTGATTCCCCACTGCTTAAAACCCTGCGTGTACATATTGTCACCTGGTTATTGTGATTGGAAGCACAATTTTTCCAACATTACCATTTTTCTTGGCCATAACTGTCTAAGAAAAATGCCAGAGATCTTGCTGCACTAGACTGTGAATGATATATTGTACTGCATGAAACCACACACTAAGAATTTCTGACTTAGCAATGTAAAATTAGTTTTTTATTCCCAGAAGGGAGTAATGATTACTTCTATAGTCCTGAAAACACCTAATTTTTTCACAATAGTATTTTTCTAACAATGTTAATATATTTCTCAATTTTATGTGCTTTAGAAATACATTTTCCAAAGGGTGAATGAGGAAGAAGTATTGGTCAAGTAAAGCAAAATATATATAATTTTAAATACTTTCATTTAGAAACTCCAATGATTTACAAATTTTGATGGGGTATCTGAAAGTATATTTTAATATTAAAAAAAAACAGTGATCAGTCAGCCATAAGATAATGCTATAAGCATCATAACCTGGTCCTAGACAAGTGAAGATGGTTTCTTCTGTGCATGGACACTGTGAATTCCCTAGGCTATTTATCAACAGAGCCTAACTAGGATGAAGCCCTCCAGCCACCATATGCTCCAATATGTTGATCACAGAGGTTGTGCTAATAATTACCTTCCAGAAAAGAAAAAGGTGACTGTTGTTCTGACCATTTACTTAAGTGCCCTAAGCTCTAAGTGAGGTCCTAATAACAGTACTAACCACCAGTGCTATACTCTGAGGGGAAAAAGCCACATTGACATCATCTCTCAATTTTTTAACATTTATATTATATCTATGTTCCTAAATACCTTCCCAGCCCCCAAATGTATCTCTCTCTCTCATGCACTGATGATTTCTATTGTTAGTTTGGAAATTAATAATGACATTATATTTTATTTTTGAAGTCTTTTTTTTTTTGCTATGTATAATGTAACTACATCTAGCTAGATTAAAAACCCTTTCATTTATTAATTAATGGATTAATATCCATGGGGTTCCAACTGAGAATTGAAAACTTTATCAAAGAGGTTGCAGTATTACATCAGTCAGCCACATAATTGAATTACTATAACATAATATGTAATATAAGGAATACTAATGCTAATATGGAAAACAAGAAAAATTTCAACTCAGGTATATTTTCTTACATATCTTAGTATCTTTAATATAGGGAGTTTCTTAAGTTTGAAATGTCAGCATTTCCTCTGCATTCTTTACCCTAGAAATTGTATCCACTGCTGCTTTCTAACGATCACCTCAAAAACAAACAAACAAAAAACAATCAAACAAAAAAACAAAATCTGTTGTTGTGAGAATTATTAGCCCCAATCTTGCTATAGAGAGAATATTTTTTGGGTGTTTCATAGTTACATTGAAATACTCACTGTGAAAATTAAATATAGAGGAAGAAGAAATAGGAAATTAAGTAGCTGTAGCTGTAGCTGAGTAGGTAGAGATATAGAGAGGTATGGATTTCTGTGTCTATCTAGCTACATAAAATATATTTTATCTAATTTTTCCAAAAGAATTTTATTTTAGTAGCTGTAAGAGATATTTGCTTTGTATGTAACCGATTGCTATCCAGAACTATGTAAAGAAAAACAGGCAAAAACATTCAACAAGAACTTTTTAAGTTTACTCAAATGGCTGATAAACATATTAAATTTGTTCAACATTGGGGAAAGCATCATGGGAATGCAAAATAAAACTGTACTATTGTATTATTTTAGAGTTCAAGTGGCTAAAATTAAAAAGAATGACAATTCTAAGAGTTGACTAGGATATGGCCAACTTGAACTCTCATATACTGCTGGTAAGAGTGTAAATTGGAACCATTCCCCTGGACAATCATTTGGCAGTATGTAACAAAGTTTATCATTCTACATATAAAAAAGAAAACATATACATATGTGCACCACAAATGTACAAGAACAATCATGTCAGCATAATTCACAATAAGTCAACTTTGGGAAAAACAACACTAATCTCAAACAACATGGAATGGATAATACTGTTATGATCATACAATAAAATAGTGATATTTTTCAATGAAAATGCATGAGTTCTTGTTCTATATAACAAAATGATGAATCTTCCGAAGAAAACGTTGAGAGAAAGAGGTTAAAGCAGACTAATATAATCTTTATGTTTCTATTAATTTAAATTCTGAAACAGGCAATAAGAATCTATAGTATTCAAAGCCAGAAGATAGTTACTCTTGCATGGGAGAGAAAGGATAGTAAATGGCACTTGCACAAGGGTCTTCTATGATGTTGGTAATGTTTATTATTAATCTAAATGGAGGTTACTTAGGTGTGGTTAGTTTATGACAGTTCATCAAGCTCTACACTCTAATTTCTATATATTTTTTCTGCATTATTTGTCTATAAAAAGTTAATTTAAAATTGAAGTTAATTTAATACACATGGATTGTAGCTGCTTAAATGCTTAGGATATAGTTAGTCTTCGTTATTAAACCAAATGTGTTAAAAAATTTTACGTAATTGCTGGTACTCATATGTCCTTTTATGTGGATGATATCTTTCCTACTTTCTATCCTTCATTCACTCACAGTATGCATTGGAATTATTCCAATGGAAAAGAGTAGTTATCTCATTTTAAATTGTTTAAATGTTTGACTCTTCATGTTTTCAAAAACAGGGCAGAATTTTCACATTGTCAAGCTCTGAGAGCACTTAATGCCTATATACTCTCAAGGAAGAAATCGTTTGTTCGTGTATGTCCAAAAGCATATATTTATGAAATAAATTGAAAACTAAAAGCCTTTGCCCCATTATTTGATAAAATCTACCCCTGACATTCCAGAAATATTTCAGTAATCATGATTATTTGTCCGAAATGTTTATGATTATAAAATACACATTTCATCTTTTTAATGATAAGTATAAAGAACATGTTAACTATATAAACAGTATCTCATTATATAACACAGTATATATAAATCATAAAAATGTTTTAAAATAATGCAATATTACTCTACAGCCAATAGGTATAATTTAAAGCCAATATAAATATGAGTGTGTTAAAATAATTTCACCAAATGCATCCTCATTTGCTTATGAATTTGATAAAACACAACTGCATTTTAAAAACATATCACAAATAAGAACTATAGAAGTATTTAAAACAGTAAATGAATGTATATGATTAATTTCCTAAGCAATAGCTTTAAAATCCTATGACTAAAATATTCCAATATAGGCAGCATAGCTCTTTATTAATGGATTTATTTAATATTTTTTTCAATTTGACCTATTATTTGAAGGGCTTAGTGCTTTGTTAATCTAAATGTCAAATACAAAATTATGACAATCTGTGCCATTGTACTGGCACATGTTTTTCTTTTATTATTCTGACTTTTAATTATGAATGAAATATTTTTCCACTGGTATGTGAATCATTTTCGAACCAACTGAGTACTGGTATTCATAAAAAGTTGGATGTTTATTTTTCCCTCATGTATATGTATTGTTACATACAAAAATAAGAAAAATACCATCTTTTATCCCTTAGATTTTATGCTCTATTTTTGAAAGTTAACAGAGCTTAACACTGAGATTTTCCTATGTAATCATGTAGAAAAATTACAGTTCTTTCACTTTTACTTTATTTCCCTGGATTCTACCATTCTTTGTAACAATTCAATACCTATTTCAAAAATGCGTTGGACCATTTTTCACTCTCACTGGAGGAGCAATATCTTTGTTCTCTTTCAAGATACATTTCTTTAAGAAGCACATTCCAGCAACTATTTCCAAGACATAAACATTAATATTACAGGACACTATTTGTTCATAGCCTGTGGGGAGGATTTCCATTCTTCAACACAGTATAATATTCAAATTAGAAATAAAAATTTTAAAGCTTACAGGGAATAAAGCAACTTGGTTGGGTTGTGACCACCATCTTGAATTACACATTTTCTGACAGAGTGCTCATTTCTTTTCAAGCTTCATTTTCTTTGAAATATAATCTGAATATTTCAAATGTAGATTGAAGCTTATACTTCTCAGAAATCTAATTTATCTGTTCCAAGCTCATAGTTTCTATTTACTTCAAATACCAAAATACACAAAAAAACCTTCTCTGTTTGGTTAGTATAGTGAGGACTTTAAAACAAGATGCTATATGAAATACAATCATGCATTGCTTACCAACTGGAATAAGTTCTGAGAAATATGCCATTATGCAATTTTGTCATTGTGCAAACATCATAGAGTCTATGTACACAAACCTAGATAGTATTGCCTAGTACACATCTAAGGTATATCGTTTAGCATCTTGCTTCTAGGCTACAATCCTGTACAATATGTCACTGCATTGAATACTGTAGGCAACTGTACACAATGATAAATATTGCTGTATCTAAACATATCTAAACCTAAAAAAGTTATAGTACAGTATAAATGATAAAAAATGCTATACCCATGTAGAGTACTTACCATGAACAAAATTTGCAGGACTGGAAATTGCTCTGGTTGAGTCAGGGAGTGAGTGGTGAATGAAACTGAAGTCCTAGAACATTACCATATATTGCTGAAGACTATACTGTACATTTAGGCTACACTAAATGTAAAAAAATGTTTTCTTCAATAATAAATCAACTCTTCAATAATAAATTAAATTTAGCTTATAGTAACATTTTTCCTTTATAAACTTTGCAATTTTTTAAATTTTTGATTCTTTTATAATAACAAATTAAAACTCAAACACATGGTACAGCATTATAAAAATTTTATTTTCTTTATATCCTTATTCTATAACCATTTTTCTATGTTCAAAAATTTTATTTTTTACTTTTGAAAAAATTGGCAGTGCAGTAGGTTTGTCTAAACAAGCATCACCACAAATGTGTGAGGAATATATTATGCCTTGACAATGGCTTCAATTACCTCTAGACAATAGGAATTTTTCGGCTCCATTTTAATCTTATGAAATTAGTTATTTTTATATCTTGATGAAGGAAATAATAATAATGTTATTAAAGTGAGAACTTGGAGATGCAAGAAAGGTTTTGCATCATCTAACAGGACAGTTGCACAATTGCTAGGGTTTCTATTTCTTAATTTTATATTGTGAAAGATGATCTCTGAGTTTGCAAATTACAGGATGATGTCACTTTTGTCAGACCCAGACAAAATAGGGCTTACATGTCTGAGACATGCTTACATGTCTGAGATAAGAACTGTTTTCAAGGACTTTCAAAAAACACCACAGGAAACTCGTTCCTGCCCTTCACACATCTCTGCTTTTATAAAGTTTATCACTAGACATTCTTTAAAACTGGAGTAACTCAGATAAGATGTTCTCAAAAGAACACTTGCTTAGTAATGGTATCTCCACCAACTAACTGACAACTCAGACTCTGAACCTCCGGAACCAATGAACTCTGTTTCTGAGCTGCTTATGTAAATCTCTTTTGGCTAATAAAAGTTCCCCTTACACTTCCCAGACCAAATGGGCTGGTGGCCTGCCATTCTATACTTTCTGGATTAGAATCCTTATTTTTATTCTTGAATAAATCCAATGTATTTAGAGAAAATTTTCTCTACTACCTGATGATATGAAATCCAATCATATATTAACAAAGACTGCTATTAGAAAACTTTTCATGAACATTTCACTTAGGAAATCCATTTTGTTTTCTAAGATACTGAAGATACTGTAATCTTGGCAGGGTATATTCCATAATTATTGGAAATTTTTTTGTCATCTGTGAAATTGTACCTTAAAGACTATAGAAAAAGAAAAGTTGTACATTAACTGTAAAGTAAGTGGACTCTACTTACGGATAAAAAAGAACAGCAACATCTGATACCTGTGTGATACAGGTACAGTGTAGATAGATCTTTGTGATTAGAAGAGTAGACATTTTTAAAAGATGATCTCTGAGTTTTCAAATTACAATATACTGAAAACAAATTTCAAGAGGCTGTATATGTGATATTTAAACCATATGTGTGGTACTTTCTAAATGTTTGATTACAAATGTAATTTAGGTAGAATTTAAAAAAACAATTTATTAGCTATAAGGCAATTATAAAGCCTATTTAAATGACATATTTTGCATTCTCAAAAAAATTCACAAGTTCTTCTTTGTGCTTATAGTATTGCCTGCTATTTTTTTCTTTTTAAAAATTGCTTATTTCAACATGGTGTTGAATGATAAAGGGTAACTATCAGAAACATCTGACTCTTAGGAAAATTACTTTTATAGTTGGCATGATAAAATCAAATCACGTTTTACTAAGACTGAGAAATAAAGTCTTCCTATTTATTATTAAATGGAATGTGTATAGTAAGAAGATTTAATAAAATAAACATTTTAAAGGTGATTTCTTTGTATTTGGAACATCATATATTTCGAACATTTAACTTAGACTTAAGGTGTTTTGCAATAAAACTGTTAGAATTTGTGAATCATGCAGTATAGGAACTTTGAAGGAATATTCTTCCAGTTTGAAGCCAACTTAATATAAATTGATGTTTTATAACCACTGAGTCATGCAACATTTTGCTTTATTGTTTTGTCAAAAAATTATCTCCAGCCCAATTTACTCAAAGTAGTCATCACTGATGTAAAACTGTAATTGCTACCAATACTTTGATCATAGGTTTAGGTCTGCTAAGTAAGACGTTTCCAGCATTATTCAACATCTAAAGTATTTTAATATGTCATGGCACTTGTCGTTGTTTCTTCCTCATAACAAATAATCAATAAAAGGTTGTTTTACTGAATATAAATAATATCTCTATATACAAAATTGCAGTCTTAGAAATAATCTGGTTCTCTGATTTTATGGAGAGTATATGACTTGCTTAAATTCATACCACCAAAAACTATTAAAGCCAGAACCAACAGGAATAACTAAATATAGTGACTATTCTACTATACCATATTCTCTCTAATTTATATTGCAATGCATTACATTAGAGTTTTTCTAATTTTAGGGTAAACACATGTCTCATGTGATCTGAGTAGTCCTTGTTTACACATATTGCCATTGCACAATTAATAGCACCACTTTCACTTTCAAAATTACCATATTTGGACAATAAATTATATGATTGTCCTAGTTAATATCATAATATTGAATTTATGCTAATACTTATATATTCAGGTATGCTCTTAGGCTGAAATTGAACATAAATATATTAAAATGTTAAATAAATAAGAGGCACATGATATTATAAAAAGAGCATGGACTTTAGAATAACACAGAACTCAGGTCAAATTTTAGCTTGCCACATAGTACCCATCATGCCAGGAGTGTCATGATCTCTGTGGTACTCAGTTTTTGTTTCAGTAGAATGGGGCTTGTAATCCCTGCATTGCTATGTTACTGTGAAGATTAAATCAGCAACATACCAACTATAGTAGCAAACAATAAATGTCATTTCAATTATTTCAGTAACTTTTTATAAAAAGATAATATTTAGCATAATATTTTAGACTATTTATAGCACTAAATAACTTTTCAACAGCTTAACTGAAAACAGGACCTACTGCTTTGTTAGAATCCATTTTGAGCTGAAATTAACAATTGCTCCACTTATCACAGCAAGGAATCCATCTTGCTAAATATAACAAAGGGACATGCTGTATTCCAAAAATGTATATTGGTTTACTTAAAACAAATGAATTTTAAAAGTCTGCAATGAAGCAGCTTGAAAATTTTATTTTCCCATTCTCTAATTTCCTCATAGATCATTGTTTTTCCTTATTTTTAACTAAAGCCTTAGAGATTCTTAGGAATAAACTGTCATTCTTGATACAACATCCTATTATGTCTCCAACAATTACTTTTTAAAGAAAAGCAAAATAAAGTTTTACATATAAATTTCTTCACAGCGTTCTTGAAAGATTGAGGTATTGAATGTTTTTATTTAGAAGATATCATATAAATATATATAATATGTATAGTACATAAAAACAAGAATTAAATTCTAATATAATTGAAATGAAGGTCTACTCTCAAAATAGTTTCATAACTAACAAATATTTTGAAGTTAATATAAATGAAAATATACAATACATTTAAACATTTAGACATAAATTCAGTGCATATCATTTTTATTATTTTGATAAATATTTGTTGAGTTATTTTTAAGGTACTGGCATTTACTGAGGGCATGTCTCCAGGGACAGTGTCTCTATGGTCATCCTATATTTGACATACATTTTATTCCTTCATTTTCTTAAACTGTGATTCTATATATTTCACAACCAACCCCACCCTCCCCCTACACAGATATGTGAGAGTGTATAAGGGAGATGGGAGGTTGTTGTCTGTATGAGTATAGGCTTCAGTGGAGATTTTAAAGTTAAAGGTATAAATTTTGATATTATACACATTTAAATGGCATTAAATCCTCAGATTAAAAACTTGAATCTTTAATACCATAATATTTTAATATTTTACCTCAAATTAAAAACTTGAGGCACTAATGCCATTTAATGTGTATGATTTCAAAACTTACACCTTTAACTTTAAACTTTTTTTTAAGATTTCACTTAAACATTGAGTATGAATAGAAAAGGAGGTTAAAAAAAACACAGTACCTAATAGGACAATCCAACATTTAGATGTCTAGTCTAAGAAGGTCAAATAAACATGAATACAAAGAAATGGGCTGGATTTTCAATTTCTGTTCTACTTTATAAGGAACTTGGAATCTTCATTCGGATCACTAAAATGAGAAAAATATGGAAAAACTGAATAACAATGACTTTTCTTGGTCCAATCTGAAACTGAGGTTGCAAGACAAATCACCACCCCCAAATCTGGGAAGACATGGATCATTTACATGGAGTAGAAGCCTTTTGTTAAATCAATAGGAACTTAAATGGAAGAAACCCAGCAGTGGGAATATTGACAAATAGCTTGAGACTGAGGATGGTATAGCATAAGAGCAAAAATAATTCTTGGCTACACGGAGTTAGGGGAACTCTCTGTTTTGTATGCTTTACATCCAAGAACCCCAATAATTTTTCATGACTAAAATCTGAGAAATATCCTCTCTATCTCTAGCAAGGGGAGAGGGAGATTAATCATTGTGAAATACACCCAGAAGTTTCTTCATATCAAAATTTTCACTTCAGCAAGAAAAGGCATTTGTAGAACCTAATCCCAGTTGGGCAAAGGATATTCCTCCCAACTTAAACCCCTCTAGACTTTCTGTCTTACCAAAGGAGTCCAAAACTAAGACAAAAGAAAGTAGGATTCCAATAGAATCATTTGGGAATACTGAAGCAAGAGAAGGTAATAAGGAACAGAGGAGACAAAACATCTTAAGTCATAGCCTTAAGAAACAGGCTCTTCGAGTGGGGGAAAGGGACAGAAAAAGAGGAAAACAAGACTATCTAAAGATCAGACTCATACATGCCATGGAAATTGGAATCATTAGAGAGTTCTATGGATTGACTGTGATTTGTCCCCACTAAAATTTGTTGATATCTTATCCCCAGTGCGGTAGTGCTGAGAGGTGGGGCCTAGTGGGAGATGCTTGAGTCGTGGGGGTGGATTCCTCACGAATAAACTAATTTTCTATTGTGGGCATGAGAGAATTCTTCTCTTGCAGGACTAGATTAGTTACCTGAGAGCAAGCTGGGCTTCCTAGACTTTCTTTATTGCATCCTTTCTTGCCTTATTATCTCTTTGTACACACCTGTTCTCCTTCCATTTTCCAGCATAAACTGAAGAATCCTGAGGCCCTCACCAAATGCAGCTGCCCAATCTTGGACATTCCAGGTGTCAGAATCATAAGCCAAATAAATATTTTTTTCTTTATAAATTACCAATCTTCAGAAGTTCTATTATAGCAACCTAAACGAACTAACACAGGAAGGGGATATACTAAAGGATCTTAATATATTAAAAGTGCTAATAGACAATGTATACAGGATGCAAGAACAGTTGGGTAATGTAAGCAAAGAAATGACAACTCAAAGAATCAAAAATAAATTATAGAAATGAAAAACACTATAACAAAAATGAATATGCCTTAGATTGATCTCTTAGTAGAATAAACACAGCTATAGAAAGAATCAGTGACTCTGAAGACAGGTCCATGCCAACTTCCCAAACTAAAATGCAAAGACAGGCCAGGAGCAGTGGCTCATACCTGTAATCTCAGCACATTGGGAGGCCGAGGCAGTCAGATAACTTGAGGTCAGGAGTTTGAGACCAGCCTGGCCAACATGATGAAACCCCATCTCTACTAAAAATACAAAATTTAGCTGGGTGTGGTGGTGTGCCCTTGTAATTCCAGCTAGTTGGATGACTGAGGGAAGAGAATCACTTGAACTCAGGAGACAGAGTTTGGAGTGACCCAAGATCACGCTACTGCACTCTAGCCTGGGAGACAGAAACTCTGTCTCAAAAAATAAAATAAAATAAAAATATAATGCAAAGAGGAAAACAAATTAAAAATAAGAAAAAAAGAGAACAGAAAGAAATGTGGAATAATTTAAAATGATATAAAATGTGCCTCATGGAAAATCCTAGAAGGAGAAGAAAAAGAGAATGAAGCAGAAAAATTGTTTGAAGTAATAATAGATAAAACTTTCCAAAAGTAATGACAGAAACTAAATCACAGAGGAGTTCAGAGAACATCAAGTAGAATAAATTTTAAAATAGCAAATAAATTAGAACATCTAGGTTGGAAAACAAGAATTAACATTATAAAACTTTACTATAAGAAATTAAGGAACATCTAAATAAATGTGAAGACACTTGATGTTCTTGGGTTGGAAGACCTGAAATTATTAAAATGGTATTAATCCCCAAATTGTTTTACAAGTCCAATGCAATTTCTAGCAAAATCCCTATTGACATTTTTGTAGACATTGACAAGCTGATCCTGAGATTTATCTGGATATTCAAGGAATCTTGAACAGCCAAAACAATCTTGAAAAAAGAATAACATAATTGGTGGACTCATATTTCTCAATTTTGAAAGCTACTTCATATCAACAAGAATTGTCTTTAATATTTTCATAAAAAACACATACCAATCATAGGGACAAATTAAGAATCCACAAATAAACCTATATATTTATGGTCAATGGATTTTCCACAAGTGTGAGAAAACAATTCAAAGACATAATAGTTTTTTCAACAAATAGTACTTAGACAACTAAATATTAACATGCAAAAGAATGAAATTGAGCCTCCTACTTCACATCATATACATAAGTTAACTTAAAATGACATAAATGTAAATGTTAAAACTATAAAATTCTTAACAAAAACATAGGTGAAAATATTGTGAATTCAGATTAGGCAATAGTTTCTTAGCTATCATACGAAAAGATTAAGTTAACTAAAAAATAAATAAATAAATTGGACTTGATCAAATATGAAGCTTCTGTGTTTTAAGGGACACTGTTGAGAAAATGAAGTCTATATACAGAATGAAAGAAAATATTCACAAGGTATAAAAATAATAATATCCAAGATCCTGAATATATAAAGAAACTTTAAAACTTAGCAATAAAAAAGACATATAACCCAACTCAAAAATGGACAAAACATTTAAATAGGCATTTTTCCAAGAAGAGATACAAATGGTCAAAAATTACATGAAAAGATACCAACTTAATTGGTTAATAGAAAAACGTAAATTAAAAGCTATAATGAGATACTATTTTATACCTACTAGGATAGTTATAAACAAAAAAGAGACAATAACAAATGTTGGTAAGAATGTAAGAAAATTCAAACCCTCACTGACTAGTGTTAAGATTGTAAAATGACGCCATTATTTTAAAAAACACATAGGCAGTTCCCTACTAAGTGAAACATTGGGTTTCTATATTATCCAGTAATTCTACTCTTAGATATAGAACTAATAATTGAAAAATCTATAGCCACGGAAAAACTTGTACACAATTGTTTATAGGAGCATTATTTATAATTGCAAAAAATAACCCAAATGTTCATCAACTGACAAATGGATATGTGATCCAGCCATACAAGGAAATATTATTTTGCCAACAAAGTAAACGCATTACTGATACATACTACAATATGGATAAACCTTGAAAACATGGTAAATTTTAAAAAAAGGATACAAAAGATTACATATTGTATGATTATTATTTATAATTATTACTATTTTTGAAACAGGGTCTCACTCTGTCACCCAGGCTGGAGTATACTGGTGTGATCTCGGCTCACTGCAACCCTGCCTCCTTGGCTCAAGCGATCCTCCATCTCAGCCTGCCAAGTAGCTGGGACTACAGGCGCATGCCATCACAGCCGGCTAATATTTGTATTTTTTGAAGAGATAAGGTTTCACCATGTTGCCCAGGCTGATCTTGAACTCCTGAGCTCAAGCCATCCACTCACCCTCACCTTTCTTTTTCTTTTTTCTTTTTTTGAGATGGAGTCTCGCTCTGTCGCCCAGGCTGGAGTGCACTGGCACGATCTCTGCTTACTGCAACCTCCACATCTAGGGTTCAAGCGATTCTCCTGCCTTAGCCTCCCAATTATCTGGGAATACAGGCATCTGCCACCATGCCCAGCTAACTGTGTATTTTTAGTAGAGATGGGGTTTTGCCACGTTGGCCATGCTGGTCTCAAACTCCTGACCTCAGGTGATCCACCTACCTTGGCCTCCCAATTCTGGGATTATAAGCGTCAGCCACTGCGCCCGGCCCCGCCTTCACCTTTCAAAGTTCTGGGATTACAGGCCTGCACTACTGCACTCAGCCAGATTATTTTGATATAATATGTCTAGAATAGGCATTCATATGAGTAGAAAATAGATTTGTTGTCAGGGGCTTGAGGAGGCAAGAAATAGGAGGTTGCTCTCAATGAGTACAGAGTGTCATTTTGTGATGATGCCAATATTTTGGAATTAGATAGTGGTGATTGTTGACATTTCTGTAAATATACGAAGACCCCCAAAGTTTTACACCTTAAAAGAAAGACTTAAGGTATGTTAATTATATCTCAAGTAAAACCAACAAAATTATGAGAAGAAACATTATGCATATGCATGGAAAAAAATAAACAGAAGAACAGGAGATCATTTTAAAAATTATTTTAAAAACATAATGAGATACTTCTACACATCTGTTAGAACAGCTAAAATAAAAACGACTGATCCTATTATGTGTTGGAGAGGATGTGAAAGAACTGAACTCTCTTATGCATCTGGTGAGAATGTAAAATGGTACATTCCATTGCTTTTATGGAGAATTTTGCAAACTGCAAACAGTTTGGCAGACTCTTAAAAAGTTAAACTTACACCTACCACATGATCGAGCTATTTCATTTTTAGTTATTTATCTAAGAGAGGTACAGACATAGTTGCTTTACCTGTAATAGCCAAAGAGTGGAAACAACCCAAATGATCCACGAAAGGATCCACGAACAGGTGAATGGATCCATGAACTGTAGTTATAGAAATACAATGGAATGCTATTTTGGCAATAAAATAAATATTGAACATGCAACATTATGACTGAATCTCAAAATAAATATTCTGGGTGGGGGGAAAAAAAGCCAGAAACAAAAGGACTGCATACTGTGTAACTCTATTTCTACACAACTCTAGAACACGCAACACATCTTTACTAATAGAAATCAGCAGTTGCCTGGGAGAGGAGGTGGTAGGTAGAGTAAGAGGTAGGAGATGTATTTGTTATCTTCATCGTGGTTATGTTTTCATATGTATGTGTCTTTGTGTCAAACTTTTCATATTTATAATTTAAATATGAGCAGTTTGCTGTTATTTACATTTCACTAAAGCTGTTAATATTTTCTGTTTCAGAGAGCTACTTTTAAAGCATTCATCCATTTTCTCTGATTGAGAATATAATATAACATAACAGTAATAAATACATATTCTATGCTATAGAGTTCCTGCTGAATAGTCAATGACTACACTTGTCCTGTTAATATTATATCCCAGAACTTAGCATATTGCCTCACATTAGGACATTTGTGTTAAAAATATGTTTTGTTACAATTTTATCCAAAAACCAACAGGTCATCTGAAGGAAGTTCACTCAGCAAAGTATGTTCCTAACTGAAAAAAAAAAAAAAAAAAAAAAAAAAAAGATGTCATGTGACCAAGAATTAAATGCTTTCTTGAAAATACATAATCTGAATAATATTTAACCTTTAGGAAAGTGGTAAGTTAGGATATTAACACTATTTCTTAAATAATTCCATCATTATTTCATTATTCTCACAACCATTTATTGAATAACTACTGTGTGCCAAGTTCTATACTAGTCGCTCAAATTTAATAAATATTTATTCAGGTCCCCGCCCTGCAAAGTTTCTCTGACATACCTACAGTGCGGGCCCTGATGATCGCTGCCCCTCGAAAGGAGGAGAGAGGGACTGAACTCACCTCCTGGGCAGTCCGCCTGCCCCGTCTCCACCAGGCTCCGCACCAGTGGCAGTCGAGGTACTAGTGCCAGAATCCCCGCCACCTGTCGGCCTGTCATCTCGCCTACTCCCTGCTCCCGCCACCGTGGGTCCGAGGTCCCAGCCAGCTACACCCCCACTCCCAGGGCGAGGCTCCGAGCTCCTAGCTGGCCTGCGGAGAAGGCGGGGAGCCAGCTGTCCTCTGAGCCAGGAAGGGGATGGGTGTGAGCGGGTGACCGGGCAGCCCCTTACCTCAGAGGAGCTTGTGGAGAATGAGGCGTGGGGCTGGGATCTTGCACCCAGATGTCATCCCGGGGTGGGGACAAGATGGCCGAATAGAAGCAGCAGCAATCCGGGGCTCCCATTAAAAAGAACCATAATTAGTGTGTGGATCCTGCACTGGCAACCAAGGTATCCAGGTTCTCTCATCAGAACTGACTAGGTGGCTGGCGTGATCCACGGAAAGAAAGGAAGAGCAATGTGGTGCAGCGGCACACCGGTCAGGGGAGCCCTCACCACCGACCCCCCGCCCCTCCCCGCGCCCCACCCCCGGCCCCCGCTTCCCCGCCCCCACCCAAACCCCGCCAAGGGAGGCGGTGAGTGAGAGTGCTACCCAGCCAGGGAAACCATGTTTTTGTTTTTTCCGTGGAACTGTTCAACCCACGCCACCAGGGCCTAGGGTCTCAACCCTGGAGCCATGCAGATTTTCAACAGCCTCTTAGCTAGAATCTGCTTAAGCCTGTCAAGCTCCGGGGAGGGAGGGCGACCAGGGCCGCAGCTGCGCTGCCTGCTCTCTAAGCTGTTTGGGTTCCTTCCTTATGGGAAGGGGCAGCAGCCAACACTGGGACTCATAACTGCCTGGGCTGGGGAAGGGCGGCATCCATCTCTATAGCTCCAGGCCGCACCCTGCGCCCCTGCTGGAGCCAGGGAGATTGGACAACGTGGTTCCAATAGTTGTCCTACACAGCCCAACACACCGGGTATGGCAGACTGTGGCCCTAGCACATCTTCAGGCCTGACCCTGACCCATCCTTCCTCACTGGGCGGGGCCTCCCTGCAGGAACTACAACAACTCCCCAGCCATAGGCTCAGGGACAGAACCCTGAACTCCCTGGGCCTGAGCCCCTGGTGGGAAGGGAGTTCCGCAGTCTCTGTGAACCAGCAGACTTAAGCGTGTTCTCCTGGTAGTTCTAAGGAATCCAGGCAGCCTAGACAAGTGGATTTCCTCCCAGTGAAGCATACCCCCTCCACCAAGAGACAGCCAAGGTGCTTCGTTAAATGTGTCCTGTTTCCCGTGCCACCCAACTGGGTGAGGCCCTCCAACAGGGGTTGCAGACACCCTATATAGGAGTGACCCTAATCGCATCAGGCTGGTGTTCCTGAAGGTCAGAGATTCCAGAAGAAGGAGCAGGCACCCATCTTTGCTGTTCTCCAGCCTCCTTGAGTGACATCTGTAGGCACAGGAGTGAACCAGAAGAACTGATGTGAAGCCCCAGAAAACTGCAGCAGCCCTACAGAAGAGAGACCTGACCATTGAAAGAAAAACAAACAAACAGAAAGCAACAGCAACAGCATCAACAACAAAAACCCCATCAAAGGGCCAGCAGCCCGAAAGATCGAAACTAGACAAACTCAGGAAGAGGAAAAAGAATCAACCAAAAAATGCCGAACATCCAAAAGGCCAGAGTGCCCCTTCTCCTCCAGATGATTGCAATGCCTCTCCAGCAAGGGTGCAGAACTGGACAGAATATGAGATGAACAAATTAAAAGAAGTAGGCTTCAGAAGATGGGTAATAAAAAACTCTGCTTAGCTAAAGGAGCATGTTAAAATCCAACACAAAGAAGCTAAGAACTCCAATAAAAGGTTATAGTAACTGCTAACTAGAATAACCAGTTTAGAAAGAAACATAAATTACCTGATGGAGCTGAAAAACACAGCACAGGAACCTCGTGAAGCACACACAGTATCAATAGCCAAATTGACCAAGCAGAAGAAAGGGTATCAGAGTTTGAAGACCATCTTGCTGAAATAAGGCATGCAGAAAAGATTAGAGAAAAAAGAATGAAAAAGAACAAACAAAGCCTCCAAGAAATATGTGACTACATAAAAAGACCAAACCTGTGATCGATTGGAGTATCCAAGGGAGATGGGAAGAATGGAAACAAGCTGGAAAACACACTTTAGGATATTATCCAGGAGGACTTTCCCAATCTATCAAGACAGGCCAGCGTGCAAATTCAGGAAATACAGAGAACACCGCTAAGACAGTCCATGAGAAGATCAACCCCAAGACACATGAACATCAGATTCTCCAAGGTCGAAATGAAGGAAAAAATGTTAAGGGCAGCCAGAGAGAAAGGCCAGGTCATGTACAAAGGGAAGCCCATAATACTAAGGGCAGAACTCTCAGAAGAAACCCTACAAGCCAGAAGAGTTTGGGGGTCAATATTCAACATTCTTAAAGAAAAGAATTTTAAACCCAGATTTTCATATTCAGCCAAACTAAGCTTCATAAGTGAAGCAGAAATAAAATCAGAGGAAAAAAAAAAATGCTGAGGAATTTCATCACCACCAGGCCTGCCTTGCAAGAGCTTCTGAAGGAAGCAAGCACTAAATATGAAAAGGAAAAGCCAGTAACAGCCACTGCAACAACACACCAAAATATAAAGACCAATGACACTATGAAGAAACTGCATCAACTAGTGTGAAAAATAACCAGATAACATCATGATGAAAGGATCAGATTCACATGTAACAATACTAACCTTAAATGTAAATAGGCTAAATGCCCCAATTAAAAGATACAGACTGGCAAATTGAATAGAGTCAAGATCCATTGGTGTGCTGTATTCAGGAGACCTATTTCACCTGCAAAGACATACATCTGCTCAAAATAAAGGGAGGGAGGAAAATTTATCAAGCAGATGGAAAGCAAAGAAAAACAAGGGTTGCAATCCTAGTCTCTGACAAAACAGACTTTAAACCAACAGAGAGAAAAAAAGACAAGGGCATTACATAATGGTAAAGAGAACAATTCAACAAGAAGAACTAACTATCCTAAATATACTGCACCCAATACAGGAGCACCCAGATTCATGAAACAAGTACTTAGAGACCTGTAAAGAGACTTAGACTCCCACACAATAATAATCGAGACTTTAACACTCCACTGTCAATATTAGACAGATCAATGAGACAGAAAATTAACAAGGATATTCAGGACTTGAACTCAGCTCTGGACCAAGTAAACCTAATAGATATCTACAGAACCCTCCACCCCAAATCAAGAGAATATACATTCTTCTCAGTGCCACATGGCACATGTGATAAAAGAACTGCACTTCTCAGTGCCACATGGCAATTATCATAAAAGAATCTTAAGCAAATGCAAAAGAACTGAATTCATAGCAAATAGTCTCTCAGACCACAGTGCAATCAAATTAGAACTCAGGATTAAGAAACTCACTCAAAACCACAAAATTACATGGAAACTGAACAACCTGCTTCTGAATGACTCCTGGGTAAATAACGAAATTAAGGCAGACATCAAAAAGTTATTTGAAACTAATAAAAACAAAGAGACAATGTACGAGGATCTCTGGGACACAGCTAAAGCAGTGTTAAGACAGAAATTTATAGCACTAAATGCCCATGTCAGAAAGCTAGAAAGATCTCCAATCAACACCCTAACATCACAATTAAAAGAGCTAGAGAGACAAGAGCAAACTAATACGAAAGCTAGCAGAAAAAAAGAAATAACTAAGATCAGAGAAGAATTGAAGGAGATAGAGACAGAAAAACTCTCCAAAATATCAATGAATCCAGGAGGTGGTTTTGTGAAAAAAAATAACAAAACATAGTCCGCTGGCTAGAATAATAAAGGGGAAAAGGGAAAAATCAAATAGACACAATACAAAATGATAAAGGGGATATCACTAGTGACCCCACGGAAATACAAACTGCCATCAGAGAATGTTATAAACATCTCTATGCAAATAAACCAGAAAACCTAGAATAAATTGACAAATTCCTAAACACATACACCCTCTCAAGACTAAATCAAGAATAAGTTGAATCTATGAATGGACCATTAACAAGTTCTGAAATTGAGCAGTAATTAATAGCCTATCAACAACAACAACAACAACAAAAAGCCCAGAAATAGATGGATTCACAGCCAAATTATACCAGAGGTACAAAGAGGAGCTGGTACCATTCCTTCTTGAACTACTCCAAAAAAATGAAAAGGAGTGATTCGTCCCTAACTCATTTTATTAAGCCAGCATCATCCTGATACCAAAACCTGGCACAGACACAACATAAAAAGAAAATTTCAAGCCAATATCCCTGCTGAATGTTTACGTAAAAATCCTCAATAAAATACTGGCAAACCAAATCCAGCACCAAATCAAAAAACTTATTCACCACAATCAAGTCGGCCTCATCCCTCGGATGCCAGGTTGGTTCAACATACACAAATCAATAAATGTAATCCATCGCATAAACAGAACCAAAGACAAAAACCACATCATTATCTCAATCTATTCAGAAAAAGCCTTTGATATAATTTAAAATCCCTTCATGTTAAAAACTCTCGATATACTAGGTATTGATGGAATATGTCTCAAAATAATAAGCTATTAATGACAAACCCACGTAAAATATCATACTGAATGGGCAAAAGCTGGAAGCATTCCCTTTGAAAACCAGTACAAGACAAGGATTCCCTCCCTCACCACTCCTATTCAATATAGTATTGGAAGTTCTGGCCAGGGCAATCGGGCAAGAGAAAAAAATAAAGGGTATTCAAATAAAAAGAGAGTAAGTCAAATTGTCTCTCTTTGCAGACAATATGATTCTATATTTAGAAAAGCCCGTCATCTCAGCCCAAACTCCTTAAGCTAATAAGCAACTTCAGCAAAGTCTCAGGATACAAAATCAATGTGCAAAAATCAAAGCATTCCTTTACACAAGCAACAGACAAATAGCCAAATCATGAATGAATTCCCATTCACATTTGCTATAAACAGAATAAAATACCTAGGAATACAGCTAACAAAGGAAGTGAAGGAACTCTTCAAGGAAAACTGCAAACGATTGCTCAAGGAAATAAGAGAGGACACAAACAAATGGAAAAACATTCCATCCTCATGGATAGGAAGAATCAATATTTTAAAAATGTCCATACTGCCCAAAGTAGTTTATAGATTCAATGCTATTCCCATCCAACTACCATTGATATTCTTTACAGAATTAGAAAAGACTACTTTAAATTTCATATGGAATCAAAGAAGACCCTGTATAGCCAAGACAATCATAAGCAAAAAGAACAAAGCTGGAGGCATCATGCTACCTGACTTCAAACTATATCACAAGGCTACAGTAACCAAAATAGCATGGTACTAGTACCAAAACAGACATACAGACTAATAGAACAGAACAGAGACCTCAGAAATAACACCACACATCTACAACCATCTGATCTTTGACAAACCTGACAAAAACAAGCAAAGGAAAATGGATCTCCTATTCAATAAATGGTGCTGGGAAAACTGGCTAGCCATATACAGAAAACTGAAACTGGACCCCTTCCTTATACCTTATACAAAAATTAATTCAAGATGGAGTAAAGACTTAAATGTAAAACTCAAAACCATAAAATTCCTAAAAGAAAATCTGGGCAATACCACTCAGGACATAGGCATGCACAAAGACTTCATGACAAAAAACCCCAAAAGCAATTGCAACAAAAGCCAAAATTGACTAGTGGGATCTAATTAAACTAAAGAGCTTCTGCACGGCAAAAGAAAGTATCATCAAAGTGAACAGGCAGCCTACAGAATGGGAGAAAATTTTTACAGTCTACCAATCTGACAAAGGTCTAATATCTAGACTTTACAAGGAACTTAAAAATATTTACGAGATAAAAACAAAATCCCATCAAAAAGTGGGTAAATGATGTGAACAGACACTTCTCAAAAGAAGACATTTATACAGCCAACATAGGAAAAAAGCTCAACATCACTGATCATTAGAGAAATGCAAATCAGAACCACAATGAGATACCATCTAATGCCAGTCAGAAGAACTATTATTAAAAAGTCAAAAAATAATAGATGCTGGTGAAGCTGTGGAGGAATAGGAACACATTTACAATGTTAACGGGAATGTAAATTAGTTCAACCATTGGGGAAGACACTGTGGCAATTCCTCAAGAACCAGAAATACCATTTGACCCAGCAATCCCATAACTGGGTATATACCAAAAGGAATATAAATCATTCTACTACAAAGACACATGCAAATGTTTGTTTATTGCAGCATTATTTACAATAGCAAAGTCATGAAACCAATCCAAATTTCAATGAATGATATACTGGATAAAGAAAATGTGGTATATATACACCATGGAATACTATAAAATAAAAAGGAATGAGACCATGTCCTTTGCAGGGACATGGATGAAAGTGGATGCCATCATCCTCAGCAAACTAACACAAGAACAGAAAACCAAACACCACATGTTCTCACTCATAAGTGGGAGTTGAACATTTAGAACACATGGACACAGAGAGGGGAACAACACATACCAGAGCCTGTTGGGGGGTAAGGGGTGAGGGGAGGGAACTTAGAGGACAGGTGTGCAGCAAGCCACCATGGCACACGTATACCTATGTAACAAACCTGCACATTCTGCACATGTATCCCAGAACTTAAATCAAAATAAAATAAATACATATTTATTCAGTGTAAGTAAACCAGACAATTTTCAAGGTTTCAAGGCTCTATACATAAAAGAAACATGAAAGCCTGTTTTCATTAATTCACATTGTAATAAATTTCTTAAAAATTCAAATGTGTAGTCATGAAATTTCTGTCTGATTCCAGTATGTCTCTGTGTGGGTTTAAAGCTGATTGTTCATATATTTTCTCATTCAGATTACTTTAGAGTTGGAATATTAAAAACAACTTTAAAAATTACATTGTACATCAATATATAGACTTATTTCAGTGATGCATATAAGAAAGGGACACCAAGCCATGAAGAAATGATCATTTTTCTTTGTTTATTAACCATGCCCCATATGGACTTCTCTTAGAGAACTTATAATATAGAATTACAGGGTTTACAAATATTTCTTCCCTAGTAGACACTAGGATCCTTGATACATCTTTTTAACTAAACTGTCCAGCAAGATCAAGCCAGAATGGTGATCAACATTTTAAAAGTAGTTTAGCCCAGAGTGTTGGAGGTGAGGGAAGGAAAGGGCTTTGAGGGCATACCTAGGTACATAAATCCTATTTTGATTTTAAAATATTGCTTAATGTCTAAGGCAGCTATTATATTTCTAAAGAAAGTAGCATTTCATTCAGAGGCTGCCCAGAGTTTAAGTTACACCATAGTTTTTCTTTCTTTCTGCAAATCATTCTTTCTGATTTGCAGTTTTTTCCAAACAGAGCCATATTATTGGAACAAAAGTTTGATGTTCATGCCCAACAAGCTCTGATATTTTATGGATACATTTGTATAGAGCAAGACTTCTTGCTCTGAACCTTGGGTGACCACAAATAAATTGAGAGGCCATGATTATTGGATGCTGAGAGGAAGTAGCATACTTAAAC
This sequence comes from Pan paniscus, assembly GCF_029289425.2. NCBI lineage: Eukaryota > Metazoa > Chordata > Mammalia > Primates > Hominidae > Pan > Pan paniscus. The sequence goes on from NC_073254.2 coordinate 114,623,411, forward strand.
CCACAGTACAGATAATCAGGAGGCAAGCAAAAACAAAGCTAATATGCCCCATAAATGTCTTCAGTGTTCTTCAGGGTAATTGGGATCTCAAAAGATTTGGTTCAGATCCAAACAAATACACATTCTGTGTTTTAGCTCAGTGTTTTTTTTTAAAAAAGAAACTGCCACATAGCAAAAAATTGTTTACTTTGTTGGACAAACCAAATCAGTTCTCAAAAAATGACCAGTGCTTATAAAAAGTTATAAATATCGAGTAACTCTAAAACAAACCACCTGACCAAGAGGGAAGTCAGCTTGTGATTAGTATTTACATTCGACACCAGTTTTGTAATCACTGACTTATGTGCAAACTGGTGCAGAAATTCTATAAACTCTTTGCTGTTTTTGATACCTGCTTTTTGTTTCATTTTGTTTTGTTTTGTTTTGTAAAAATGATAAAACTTCAGAAAATCAAATGTCAGTGTTGAATAAAAATAAATAAATAAATAAATAAATAAAAATATTGCTTAAATCTCCCACTTTCAATTTGTGGACATGGGAGTAACATTTACTTAAAAAGCTGTGTGAGATTGTGATTATCTGAAACACCATGTATGAGGTATGACACTCAGTAGATAAAACACCAATGGCAATTTTTAATCAAGGATGAAAAGACTCGATTATATTTTACATACTATAAATATAAAACTAAATTCATTGACTTAATTCTAATTAATTTTGCTTACAACAAAATTTCTTACGTGATAATTTAAACGGAGTATACAGAGTAGTTTATTGGTTCAAATTATTTATTATATTTTTAATTTCCCATAAATCATGTTTCTCCAGCCTAGACTTCTTAAGTGACATTTAAAAAAAATTCCAATTAAAATATAATGACATTAAAATGCATGTTATCATAAAACAAACAATTCAGATATGTTTCTTTCTTTTTTTAAAGACGGTAAGGCAGACTTTATTTTGGAAGGGGGTACGTGGCCCGTTGCAAGGGGCCAGGGACTGTTGCAATGGGGTCTTACAGTGGGTAAGAAAGATTGAAATCAACTCCCAGGGAAGTTTCCTTAGATATTTGGTGACATTACAAACAACAGACAGCTATGTAGCATTCCTTTTTTACAGGGCACTATAGAAAAACAAGAAAAGGAAATATATTGTTATATTAACAGCAAGACCTTGGAGTGAAAGCCCTTTCACTGCATATTTAGAACAGCAATTAGTAAAATTTGCTTTTACAAAATGGATACACAACAACGTAAGTTAAGGCTATGACTTCTTAATTAAATGAATGAAAGCTTTAATTCATTTAGTGATTTACAAATGCATTTCTTAAGTGGTGATTGCTCTTAGGTTTTCTTGCGTCCATTGTTAATTTCATTTAAAGGTGATGTATCTTTGCATTCAAAAAATGATAAATTATTATCTTCAACAGAATCTAAGAACAAAAGGCAGAAGAATAAGCCAGTAGATAGACATTTTGGAAGAGAAACTGAACTTAACATAAATAGCAAGTTTCATTTAAGCCAGGAAGAGGAAATCATGCTGACAATCAAACTTTTAAACCTCCTTGATTTTTTTTTTAATCAAGTACCTGGAATGGAAAAGATCCCATCTCAATGGTTTTACATATTTCACCTTCCTTTTAACTGTTAGGATTTTTTTGAAAACTCATCTGTTTATCATTCATGACTTCAAAGCCATAAACGAAATCTTCAGCCACTGGGGAAATCCTTCAAAAACCATGATTCATTTTTAAAAAGTGCTTTCATGCACTGAAATTTATTTTTCTCTATTTGTTCTATTATATTGGATACTATTTGTACAATTAATAGGCAATAGAAATAAAACTTTGCTTATATTATTTATTAATCTTGAATACATCTGTCTACTATAGACAAAGGCCAATTTGACTGCAGTTTCAGAGGTTAGCGTTTTGGTAAGCAAATGTCTTCTAATAGAAACATCCACTGCAAGTACTAAAGTTAAATCAAATTTGCCAGAATCTACATCTTCAATTTTATACTGATGGTAGTTTATTTGACTTGAAGTCATTCAATTTTTTTTACTCAGAATGTATCAATCAGATTGGATTTCATCCAACATTTTGTTGTTGTTTTCTTATGAGAGTAACAGTAGTTGTGTCCTGGTGTTTCAGTCACTTAAAATGGGGAGGTAGTGTACAATCGACTATTTTCACTATATATGATCATATGTGATCCTCTTGTTTCTGTAACAAATACTTTATTATATATTAATTTAAAATAATAACAGATTCCAGAGAGTGAATCTTAGAAGAGAAGTTGACTAAGGATAACAATAGTAATATTACAATTCCCAGAAATCTCTTAAGTGCTTTTAACAATTTAATTCTTAGAAAAGTTCTTTAAGACATCTTTGTCATCAAAATGTAATCTTTGCATTATTTTATTAGTCTACTTTGGTCAGAGATTACATCAACCACAAAGCATTTATACTAACAATATACCTGGGTGTAAATAGCTGGAGTTAAAAAAAAAAAAGAATCAAGTAGTATTTGATTTGGTGGATACTTTCTCAGAAATAAAAATGTATTTTTCTTATGAACTGTAAATGGAAAGGGGAGAGTTGGATAGACACCTGTCAGTATCATCTTCCTCAGTGTTGCAGGCACTTTTCCTGATTTGATAAGGCGAAGTAAACATGCAAATTCATGTCAACCTTATTTTTTGTTTTGTTAATTGCTACATACTCTGAAACGGAATGTTATTGATAGTAAATCACCACCTTTAAAATAAGCGTTAGGACATTTATTATTTCAATTACCATATGGAAGCAACCTAATAAAAATATTAGCATAATCCCCTAAGGCAGCTTTCATTATCTCTTTAGATTTACTTGCTATGCTATCAGTCAGTTATGAATGGAAATCAGAAATAGTTTAAGTAAATTAAGCAAAAATTACTTTGAATGCCTACTGATTTTCTGCTCTGACATATACAGATCTTATCAACTATTCAAAACTGAAGTGCTTTAGTATTATCTTACATTGCTCTTATAATTAACAAGGTTGATACAAAGGACATGGTTGTAAGAAATACATTTTCAACATATTTAAACAAACATAACATTATATATAATTACTGACTCCTCAGATAGATGCAAATCAGTAAGGAATGAAGGAATACTCAGCAGGTCTATTCTAGGCTCCTTTTGTGAACCCCTAGCATAAAGGTAAATAGCTGTTCTTTATTATACAGTTATCCTGAAGAACTCAAGGAAATGTGTTTTTAATGCATTAAACATCTCGTTTGAGCCTTTTATCCCACATGTGTTTTATTTTGCCTTTCTGTACCTTACTGCCCTTTTGTCCTGTTTTGACATTTGTCTAAAGGATTTGTTCTCCTCCTGATGGGTCTAACATTCTCCCTGTAGAACCCTAAATTTCTATATGGGACCTCACATTTCCTACTTCTGAGCAATCCAGTAATGCTACATCAACCTCCCAAAGGAATCAACAATTTGGTGACTTTTACCAATACTTTGCTTTCATTGTGCTCTAATCTTATGAGTATACTTTATCTCACAAGGTTTTATTTTATTCAGATGATAAATATAATAATTGCATTATGTACTATGGTGCTACAAAAACTATCCCTAAGGGTTCTGAAATCCACCAGTTTATATGAGCTAGCTATTTTTTAAAAGAAAATAATTCAGAACTTTCCAGGGAATTGTAATATATAATCAATTCAAATAAATAAAAATGAAGTTAATTTATAACAGATTGTGTCAAGTTGTGTTATACAATCTCTTTGATTTAGGATAAGGTATTTATTTTTCAAACATAATCCATTCATCTTCAGTGTTGAAATACATGGGTGAAAACAGATTACACTCACATAAAATTAATTGTTTAGTCACACCCTGTAATGGTTTGAATCATGTCCCCTAAACTTTCATGGCCAGCCAGAACCTCAAAATGTGTCATTATTTGGAAATCGCCTATTTGAAGATGTAATTATTTAATATGCGGCCATACTGAATTAGGTGGGCCCTAATGTTCTTGAAAAAGGAGAGAACACATTTGGACACATGCACACAGTAAAGGCCATGTGTAGACAAAGGCAGAGATTGGAGTAATGCTGCCACAAACCAAGGAAGGCCTGGTCTACCAGAAGCTGGAAGAGGTTATGAAGGATTCTTTCCTAAAGATTTATGAGAGTAAAGGACCCTTCTGATACATTGGTGTTAGACTCCCAGCCTCCAGAAGAGTGAGAGAATAAATATTTGTTGTTTTAAGCCACCCAATGTGTGGTAATTTGTTACAGTAACGTTAGGAAGCTAATACACGCTCATAAGATCTAGCTTAAGGGGACAAATTGGTGAGAAAAAAATAAAAAAAAAAAAGAAGTGTATTGAAAAAGTTATTTACAAGTAACTTGGATGATAATTTTTGGAAATAAACTCATATTAAGCTTGTAAAATTGTGACAATGTAGGGATTTTTTTAAAAGAAAGAAAAATAATAGAAATATAGTATGATGAAAACAGAATGGGTTTTATTCAGAAAAGGTACAGACAGAATAATATTACTCAATTGTAACTTCTCTATAGTCTTAAATGAATTATCAAGTTGGGATATAAATATCCCAACATTCATATACTTACAGTGTTTAGAAAATATAGTGATTTTTTTCTGAATAATTATAAGATTTATTATTGATTGTTGTCATTTTGATATTTGATTGTTTGACAGTTTTACTATGATGTTCCAAGTTGTAATTATTTTTTTGATTTTATCCACCTGGTGGTTTCTGGAAATACTTACCCTGTTTTTGGATGTCGTTTATTACTACTATATTAAAAATTCTGACCAGTATCTCTTCAAACATTGTTTCCTCTTTCTTCCCAATTTCACTTCTGAAACCTGAATACAAATTATATGCTTTTATTATGTCCCATATATTTTTCAACATCCTTTTCTGTATCTTTCAGTCTTTTCTTCTTTTCATGCTTTAACCTGGATATTTTCTACTGACCTTTCAGTTCACTTATCCTTTCTAACGCTGTTTTCAATTTGCCGTTAAGTCTATTATGTTCTTAATTTTCACTAATGTATTTCAGTGGTAGATATTTTAAAGTTGATAATTTTCTAATAAAATTTCTCTCTAATTATCTACTTTCTTTATTGTTATCACAGTTATTTTAAGACTGTGACAGACAATCAGAGAACTCCGCTTTTCTGATTACCTGTGTTGTGTTTCTACGTTCGATTTTCACTATCTTGATTTTTAATCAATTGATACTGTCTCTGATCAAACCAGCCAATTTTTTATTTGCTACAGATATTTGTATATAAAATTGTGTGACAAATATTTTATGTTTCTGCAAAAATGATTGACTCTTATTCTGACAGGCAGTCGTGTAAAGGCAGATCACCCCACTCAAGTCAAGGATTGAGGTGATTTGAGGCTAGATTTTAATGTTTGTGATGTTGGCCTCTCTCTGATTTGTGATGATTTTTAGGGTGTTAGACTTACCTCAGGGGGTCTCAAAAAATTAATTAATTAATTAATTATTTTATAAATATAAAAAAATTTAAAAAGGCCTGGCCTGTTTATTTTGTTTCTACACCTTAATAGACTCTAAAATCCAATCTTTGTTTCCTTAACATCGTAAGTCTGCCAAGTGCTCTGGTTGGTAATTAGCTTCTCAGATGTCACTTTTACATGAGCACATGACCCCTTGCCAGCTAGGTTTTGGAGTGTACTTATTTATGGGTACACTTTTCAATAATACCATGGTCTCATGGTCACTCAAGTCTGGTTGCCGTGATTACTCAAATTAATTTCAAAGGATGCACTTTTACACAAATTTTGTTTTTCTTCAGGAGAATCCTTCTAAATGCAAGCTGATGCAAGGTAGCTTTTCATATCTGGAAGCATAAATTACATTAAGAAAATGCATAGCTAGACTAAGAATAAGGAGTTTCTTTTTTTTTTTTTAATTTTGCAGGAACCTTTTTTTTTTTTTTTTTTGTCAAAGAAAAACTGCAATTTACCTGTGACTAACCATATGAATGAACTTAAATCAGAAACTATGCTTCTTACCATTAGGTCACAGAGATAACTGAGTATTTCTCCTAAGTTAAAAGAAAAATTTTCAGAACTATAAGTTCTCTTGGTCTTTGTTTTTGGTTTCATAATAAATAGAATCATTCACCAGTCATCATGAGGTTGACTGCCCTTGAATGGAAAAAATGGTCACTAAAAATGGTCCAAATGAAAAACTGCCTTTATAATGCACTAAATTTGCATTTAGGTTTTAAAGCATCTCTATTTTTATTGTCAAATAACTAAACTTGGACATACATGACATGCTATTTTAAAATAAAGTTTTAATTTAATTTTCAGAAATTAATGAAAATAAATCGTAAATTTCTGCAAATCATACACTGGGAAATGTAAGTCTTCTCTCACTACCTCCTCTCCACTATTTTCAGCCATATTTTTCTTATGCAGTGTCCATTATATTTACCAATTTATTGTGTATCCTCTTAACCATGGCCATCTAGTCTCAAAGATTAAATGTTTATGGAATATTAGTATTTTTAACTGCTGCATGGTATTCCATTCAATCTCTATTAATGTCATTTTTGACTAAGTTATTTTTGGTGATTTTCTAATATAAACAATGACTATCCTAATATATACATTATTTCCCACATATTTATTTCTGTATAATAAATTTTAGATGAAGTCTTATTGAATCAATTGATATATGATTTAAAAAAATAACATCAGATTCTTTTAATTTCTATAGTTTTTGATATGATCGAACTTATACAGGAAATCACATCTTTTATTAGCATCTTGGTAATTCCTGTGCAATTCTTCTTTCATATCACTTTCAGAATTGGCTTATGATGCTTTATAAAATACAAACACTTATTTAAATTTTGATTCAGATTATTTTCATTAATACAGTAAGTTTTTTTAATGGTGAGTCTTCTATCCAGACTCTTAATAAGCCTCTTCATTTACTCTCTCTTTTTTTTTTTTTTTTTTTTTTTAGTGTCCTTCTATAAAGTTCCATACTTTTTTCCTTATTGGTCTTCTCATTTCACTTTAGATATCATCATTTATTTTATAGTTATTGTGACTGAAAACTTTTTTTCATTCCTTTTTCTTACTGGTTAAAGATGGCATATAGAGAAGAAAATGTGTTTTATATGATAGTCTTGTAGCCAAAGACCTTGCTGACCTCTCTCATTGTTCTCATGGATAGCCTATTTAGATGATACTATCTTCTGCAAATATCAACAGTGTTATCTTTTCTTTTACAATGTTTATACATTTCTGATTTTTTGTCATTTGTTTTAAACATTGGTTTGGACCTCAGTACATCTTCTTAATTTTTTGTCCTCTATTTTTTTAACAGCTTTTTGTAGTATGGCTTACAAAAAAATGGAATTCACCTGCTTTAAGTAAACAATTCAATACTTTTTAGTAAAATTAGAAAATTGGGCAAACCTTACCATTATTGAATTTTGAAACATTTCCTTTACCCTAAAAGATCTCTTGTGCCCATTTGCAGTTATTCACCATTCCATTTCCAGCTCTAATAACCAAAAATCTCATACAGTATTGTATAGTACTAAGTGACTGGTTTGCCAAACGTGTCATTTCTGTAGCTCATGAGAATGGCAGAAATGTTTCATTTTTAAGTGTAATTTGAACAATTAGTTTCTTATCAACTAAGTAAAATAAGTTTCTTTTTTCATGAATTTACTAAGATATTTTTATTTGAAATTTATTTTTAATTTTGTCAAATGGATTTTCTGAATCAATTCAGAAAATATCATTTTTTCTCATTGAATCTAGGTAAGTTTACAAATAAATTTTCTCAGGTTGAGCTATATTTGCATTTTCTTTTTGCCTCCATTTGCACATGAAGTATTATTTTTTTCAGATATCTGTATTCATTATTCATTGCTGCATAACAAATTCAATAGTCTACAAAAACAATAATCCTTTATTATTTCTCATGCTTTTTGTGAGTACAGAATTTGGTAGCATTTAAGTTCAGTAGTTCTGGCTCAGCATCTCTCAAAAGTTGTTGACTAGAGATGTAGTCATCTGAAGTGTGGAGCTGGAGGACCCTGTTCAAAGGGGGTTTATTCACAGGCCTGGCAATTAAGGTTAGCAAATGGTTTTCTCTTTTCATGAACCTTTGCACAGGACTTGTTGCATCTTCTTACTATACAAAGGATGACTTCCTCCCCAAACTAGCAATGCAAGAAACCTGGGTGAAGACTGCAGCACATTTATGACCTCACCTTGTCAGTAACACACTGTAATTTCTTTCTTATTCTATTGGTCAAGCCAGCCCCAAATGAATGGAGAGACTAAACAAGGGCAAAAATAATATGAGACAAACATCATTGAAATTAAGATTCACAGATCCTAACATATTCTTTTGCTATTGTTAGTGCATAATTTTAACATTTATGATTCTACATTACATTGGGCTATCCTTTTATTTCTTATGGGATGCTTCTTAAGATGGTGTTATATCAACCTTACAAAATTACTTTGCTATATTTCTGAATTTTCAGTTTAGTGCAGCATATTTGTTACCTGACAAATTGTATAAATCCATCATGAGAACAGGTAATTTAAACCTATGTCTCTCAAACACGGTGAGATCAAACAGAAGAAAACAGAGAGTGATAACAAAGATTAGTTGGAAAATATAATTATCAAGCTGGATAATTATGTATAGAAATCTGCATTTCACAATTAGAAATTAAACTTCTCATATTCTCAAAAAGGAACATGCATTGGTTACAATATTAATTAATTAGCTATATTTTATATAGCTCTTACTACAGGCCAGAACCTGTTCAGAAGTCTGTACATATATTAGGTCATTTAATTCTCACAAATAACCCATACTTCTACTATATTCATTTTACAGAATATATATCTAAAGAAGAGATGATTGAAAGGTATATAACTATTAAGTGAACATGATTACTATTAAATCTACCATTTTCACTCCAGAATCTGGGTAGTTAACCAATGCTATATGACCTCTCAAATAGTGACTCTCAACAAATAAATAAATACTTAATGAACTATCCAAAATGGTTTTTGAAAATATAATGTAATCAAAGCACAATTATTAAAGAGGATAAAAAAATTTGAAATCACCATTTATTTGAAAAATCTAAAGATACCCATAAGTAATGTGTGCTTAAAAGAGAGATCATAGTGAAAATCAAAAATAATACTATTTGGAATTGAATGATAATAAAACTAAATATACATTTGTGAAATTGAAAAATATATATATTTGAGATAAACGTATACCCTTAAAACTTATGTTAGATAGTAAGAACATTGAAATTTAGTAAGTTAAAAGGCCATATTAAGAAGTTAGAAAATCATAAATAGACTAAATACAAAGAAGGATGAATAGATGACAAAAAATTGGAGTCAAATATCAATGAAATAGAAAACCAAGAAGCAATATAGAGGATAAAATTTGTGTGTTTTGGCTGTATTTATAAAGAGGAGAGAAATATAACAACCTACAATATTGGATTTGAATGACACCTATCCTTGAGTAGATATCTCAAGAAGTGTTGATAGGTGTAGAATTTCAGCATTACTTATGCATTGAAAACTGTTTTAAATGGTTAAATAATGTATTTGGGAGAATGTAGCTGTACATAAAATCTTTAGAGCACATTTTCTTGAAGTTCTTTAGAAAATTATTCACTATTATTGTTTACCCTGTAAATTGGTCTTGGAATGCTAGTATACAATTTTTTGTCATCCAATCTTTTTTCCTGGAAGCTTTGAAGATTTTTGCCTTTGAAAAGTAACAGTTTTATTATTATAGTTCTCAGCATTGATTGTTCAGAGTTAATTATCCAGAGTATCTGGTGAGCCCTTTCAATGTGTATATTCAGACTTTGTTGTATTTCTGAAGTGTTGTTTTGCACTATAGTTTTAAATATTAGTTCTGTTTCATTGTTTTGTTTTTTATCAAAGATTCCAAAATAGCATGAATATTATTTTTCTATGCAGGTGTTCCATATTCATATTTATTTTTTGACTTTTTAAATCTCTTCCTTGTTTTATCTTGATTATTTTCCTGTTTCTTCAATGTTTCTTACTAAATTTTCATTTGAGTCTTGTCTCCCTTGAGCACAAACTAATTCACTTTTATTTAGCTGAGTTAAATTTGTCTTCTTCCATTTCTTTCCTAAGTTCTCTTTTTTCCCTAAAATTTCCATTCTGCTATGAAATCAATTTTTTCGTATACCTTATAGGTTTAAAATATTTATTTGATTTCTGTTATAATTATATTTGTTTTCTAAGATTCATTTTCTTTTCATTAATTATGAATGTATTTTACTTTGATCATCATTTTAATATGTATATTAAAGTTCTTGCCTGTCAATTCTATCACATGGTTATTATCATGGCTGGCATCTGTTGATTGTCTTTTTCTTTGATAGTAGATGGCATTTTCCTGGATCTGCACATATTTAGTAATTTTAGATTATATCTGTAGATAATGAAAACTGAAAATTCTGTTATATTCGTCTGAAGTATTTATTTTTATTTGTCTTTTGTAGAAAATTAGCTGATATGTGTTCAAACTGAAAACTCTAGTATGCTTATAGTGAGTGGCTAACATTGTTTGAATGTGCCTGTTAATTCTTAGTTCAAAGACCATTAAATAACCAGGATACACCTTAAAACCATATTTGTGCTCCTATTCTCTTTCTCCTTTTTGGCTCCTTTCTCCTTCTTTAATAGCTTAAAATGTTAAGCCTCCCCTGTCCAGAAACATACTGGGCTTTCTATTACATTTTTAGCTACCCCAAATCCTTGTCTTGGTTGTTGCTGTCAGTGGAAAATATAAGAAAAGAAGGAAAGAGAGAGAGAGAGGAAGGAAGGAATATTACTGCATACCTGGTTGTTTCCTCTAAGTTTTAACTTCCTTTAAAATCTGCCTGCATTTTGTTATTATGTTATATATTTGTTTTAACTTGAGTTTACAGCTGGTATCAACAACATTTATTTATAAGTTTCATACTCTGTAATTACAGAAAAACACGTCTATGGACTTTTTTTTAAGAAATTGTGTATTCTTTCTGTTCTGAGTGGATAAATCTACTAATTTGCCATTAAACTAACCAACCTATTTTATTTATTGCAATTTTCAGTTTGCTGTTATCCCTTCCAGTAACTTTTCCATTTCAGAATTTTATTTTAGTTCAACAATTTCTGTTTGGTTCCTTTTGGTAGTTTTTCTTTTTTTGCTGAGATTTCTCATCTGTTCACTTATTTGGACTATCATTTTCTTTAAGTCCTTAAATATGTTTACTTAGCTGCATTAAAGTTTTTTCCAGCTACTTAAAATGAATACACCAATTTAAGTCTTTTTCTACTTTTTGTCTATATCTCTTGTTTATGAGATATATTTACCTACTTCTTTGCATGTCAAGTAATTTTGGTTATGCAGTAGAGATTATATATGGTCTATTATAGATAATCTAGATTTCTTACCCTCTTCTGAAGTGTATTGATTTTTTTTTTCCAATAGGTAATAAAGTAGTTTTGGTACTCTTTTCCATTTAGTTAAAAAATGTTTGGAAAAATTTAGTAAGAAAATCTAAGGAAAATCCCTTAGATTTTGGACACAGTCTTTACTCCAAAAATTGAGCCTCAGTGGAAAGCCTGAGGTGTTTATTAGCTGCCTATAACTTGACAAGTCTCAAACTCACATTTCAGTTACTCCTGCATTGGATACAGCTTAGATCTCTGCTCAGAAGTTTCAGAATTGCAGCTGACTCATGCTTTCCACTAAGTCCTTACAAGTATCCCCAACATATACAAAATGCAAGACTCAGTCAAGGTTTGGGGTGTACATTGTATGTAGATTTTAGAGTTCCCAATCTGTGTCAGATTCTTTCCCAGGATTTTTCCATAAATCTCCAGCCACATTGACAATGTTTAAGCCCATGCTCTCCTTCCCAAAGAAAGAAGACTGTAGTTTTCTACTTAAGTTCTTGATATTTGTGCAATACTAAATGTGGCACTAAAAGTGCCCTCAGAAGAAAAGTCTGTGAAAAAGAGTATTGCTCAAAGTAGTTAATTTCTTACATGGGCCAAGTCCTTTCCATGTCTATCGCAATCTCCTTTTGGCCACTCTCCAGTTTCTTTAGAAAGGTGATTTGTTTTTGTTTTGTTTTCTTTTTTGTTTCTGTATTTTCTCAAGCTTGTAAATTGTTATCTGTAGGATAGTTAATCTAATACAAGCTACTATACCATTTCTGGAATAAGAACCCTTTCTATTTTATTTTGTATTTATTAACATACATCTGCAAAATAAGTAAACATAAACATAAGGAGCAAAGAAGTATGATAATGTATTACAATAAAGCATATTAAAAATAATGGGACACATTAAAAAGTTGTCATTATAATTGTAGGTCCAAGAGAATTTGTCAATTGATTAGTTGTACATTTGTTTGTCAGCTTGAGATTTTATTAATAGATACACTTTTCCCTTTATATGGATGCTTTTCTGAGTAAACGTTAACTAGAACAATTTCATAACTTGATATTCTGTTGAAATATTCCCACTTCAATGTACTTTGAACTTCCTTTGCTTATAATTGGTTTCATGGACTTTTAGGATCTTAAAATTAGAAGGAACTCTTCTTACCACTTACAGCCCAATCTCCCACCCAGTGCAAGGAATCTTCTCCTTAACAAACAATCATTCAAACTCAGATTGAATACTATCAATGATAGAGTGTTCATTATTCTGCTTTCTCTCAGACACAGATGCAAACACGATATTCTGTGAAAGACACACAGTGGAAAAGGACAGGTTCCTCCTTATCCAAATTTCTGCAGAGTTAGTTAGCTGTATTTGACAACTTAATTTCAATTCTTAGCTAACCAGTGTTTTCATCTAAAGGGGCCATGACTCAGGCTAAACATGTTCTAAAACTTCTGAGAAGTCAAGCATGAGAACAAGGTTTGAGGTTAAAAAAAAATCCAATTTTTAGTCTATTCTTAGTTAAATTTATGTCCAAAGCATACGGTGAGCTGAGTAGAAAGTTTTGTTTTCTAAGCCGACATTTTTTCTCCTCCAGTTACTTGGAGTAAATTAAGCCTGGTTTGCTACTTCTCAAAGTTTCTCTCTGCAAGGACATACTGGCTTTGCTTTAGGCTGAAACAGACAATGAGGCACAGGTTTACAAATGGCACTAAAGACTTTATGTTTCTACAGCTCACAAAGTCAAATGCTTTCATTTAAAACTGAACACACTACCTTTCATGTTAGGATAATTTGCTACTATTTAAATCACCTAATGCAAGAGTAATTTATACACATTTATTCTGTTTCTTAAAAGTAGGCTTATATATACAAATTTAAACTTCACACACTGACTGTAGGTTTACATATATTATATGTATTTATAAACACTGACAAAAATGATTCAATATCAGTTTGTGGGCTTTTAAAATATACTTTAGTCATGCAAATTTTTGATGACTGTTCTGTCCAAAGGTTTGTTGTCATAAAGCACATAATACAATTGTAAGATGACTAGTTAGTAAGATTCAACTTTGCCACAAATTTCACATGCCTATGGGATATACAACATTACATAATTGCAAATGCTATGATAAATGTGGTGGTTTATGGCATGTATATTAAAGCGAAATCTATCTATCTATCTATCTATCTATCTATCTATCTCTATAATGTTATTTTAGGGTACCCCATAGACATGCAATTCAGAATCCATGAGTTTAGGTATGTTCTTATTTATGTTCCTTTCTCTGTGAATTGAAACAGATCAAAGAACCATTGACAGTTCACAGGTTAAAACATCAAAGAGAAAGAAGTGTTGTTTAAGGCTCTTTGGATCTTCAGTCCTAAGTGCATGTCTTTAAATAAAGCTGCCAAAGCTTACAGAGTTATTTATTTAGGGGATATATTGTAGCCTGATGAATGTTGGAAAAATAAAATATCTTATTACTTTTTAGAGGTGATTTTTTTTGACAATGCACAAAGGAAGTAGTCCTCCTCTGCTGTTTTAATAAAATAGAAGATTGTGAGATGATTAAATGGCTAAAGACAAACTCTCAGGATCTGATGTTATCAGAACCCAATGAAAAATAGGGAGTTCATGAGCTTGGCAATTTGCTAAGAGAGTAAGCTGAAAGTATTATAAAAAGAGGCCACATAGAACTGTAGTTTTACGTGATATTTCAGACCTAACTGAGATATATGGAAGCTAAGAAGCTATTTTAATAGCAAAAAGAAGTGTGTTAAATTTTCTTTTCTGCCAGAGCCAAGTGTATGTTTGGTAAATGAGAGCCAGTTGCTACTTACGTAGGAGGAAGTTAAGTTTTGGGTAATGTCCATCTATACACTTAGGAGGTATAATACCAAGAGAAAATCATGAGGTATAAAATTATGATGAGGCAGACAACATTCATAAATATTGAGAAACAGATTCACAATAATTCATAAACAGAAAATGTAGAGCATGGAGAAGAAAGAAAAGTCTGCTTTATTGGAAGCTACAGAATAAATAATAATCTCTAATATTCCATAAACCTATACTTTCTAGAGAGGAAATGTTGAAGAATAAATAAATGAGAGCTGGCTCTGGGAACAAGGTACTCTTTTAAATGGGTGAGCTTCCTGATTTACAGTTGAAATGGTGGCTGAATGCAGACTTGGAGAACTAGCATACTCAGCATGTATGCTGGTTCCCCTAAAGTATGATCTTAGAATATTCTGAGAGTAAACTGAGATTTAGCAAATGCTCCAATCATAGCAAAGACACAGAGATACAGAGACAGAGGGACAGAGAAAAGTAAATGACAGGAAGTTGGGAAAGATCTTTGGCAGGAATCTGGATGACAGGGTGCCAGGATAATTTTTCCATTGCTTTTTCAGACATTTTTTATCTTATATGAAATAAAAGAGTTATAAGAAACTGAACTTTTGTCTGTGAAGATTGTTTAAAGCAAAAGTTTCTGATTTTCAAAGTATACGTCACGATCATAGAGAAACAACCTAGGGTTGATGATTGATTGTGTGAACCCCAAATATCTGAGACAGGCCTCAGTCAATTTACAAAGTTTATCTTGCCAAAGTTAAGGACGCACCCATGACACAGCCTCAGGAGGCTCTGAAGACATGTGTCCAAGATAATTGGGTACCACTTGCTTTTATACATTTTAGGGATGAATGTGACATCAAATAACATGTATAAGATGTACATTGTTTTGGTCCAGTAAGGAGGGACAACTTGAAGTGGGGGCTTGCAGGTTAGAAGTAGATAAGAAACAAAAGATTGCATTCTTTTGAGTCCTTGATCAGCCTTCCACTGAATATACAATTTAGTCTTAGGGATGCATGTGACATCAAATAACATGTGTAAGATGTACATTGTTTTAGTCCAGTAAGGAGGGACAACTTGAAGTGGGGACTTGCAGGTTAGAAGTAGATAAGGAACAAAAGGTTGCATTCTTTTGAGTCCTTGATCAGCCTTCCACTGAATATACAATTTAGTCTTCCTCAGTGAATCTGCATTTTTTTTTTTGAGACAGTGTCTTACTCTGTCGCCCAGGCTGGAGTACAGTGTCATGTTCTCGGCGTACTACAAGCTCCACCTCCAGGGTGCAAGCGATTCTCCTGCTTCAGCCTCCTGAGTAGCTGGGATTACAGGCACACACCACCACATCTGGCTAATTTTTATATTTTTAGTAGAGACAGGGTTTCACCATGTTGGTCAGGCTGGTCTCAAACTTCTGACCTTGTGATCCGGTCACCTTGGCCTCCCAACGTGCTGGGAATACAGGCGTGAGACACTGCGCCCAGCCATGAATCTGCATTTTTACATAAAAGACAGGGCAGAGGAAGCAATCAGATATGCATTTGTCTCAGGTGAGCCTCAGAGAGATGATTGAGTTCTGTCTGTATTTTGTCCACAAGGAATTTCTTGTGGGCAAATTGTGAAGGTGGTGTGTTGCTTCTCAGCTTCGTAGCTATATTATTTAGGAATAAAATGAGAGGCAGGTGTGCCCTAAGCAGTTCCCAGCTTGACTTTCCCATTTGGCTTAGTGGTTTTGTGGTTTCAAGATTTATTCTCTTTTCACAATTGATAGATGGGACAGAGAGAGGGAGGGAGCGGGAAGCGGGGGCAGACAGAGAGAGAGAGATTCATCAATATCCAGTGTCTTAATTCAGAAAATTTAAAAATAAAAGGAGAAGGATAGGAACTGAGAGAAAAGCATCAAGGGAAACTGGAAAGCCCTAACTTTGAATAATATCAGGTAGAACAGGCAAAATATAGCTCTTACCTGCTTCTTCATTTTTATCTCTTCCTACTCTGTTCTTTAGACATACTTCATTTCAGTCCCTCAAAGGCAAGTTTTTCATGCCTCAGATGCAACAACAAACCTCACCTTACTGGATCACTTTTTCCCTCCACTCTTTATAATTACTACCTTAGATTTCTTGCTCTGAGAAGTGACCTAAGGAGTCTAAGTAGACATTTTTACCCTATGCTCCATCACTATCATGTTAGTTTTCATCACAGAAGTTACCATTATTCTTATATAATTATCTATGATTTAAATAATTTGCATTATTCACTAGAAAGCAAGTTTTAAGAAGGCAGGTGTTATGTTTCTTTGGTTCACCACTGCTGATGATGGAAGTGCTATAGTACCTAATACATGGTAGGTGTTTATCGAGAAAAGAAAGAAAAAACACTACTTGGTTTGCCAACTAATTTATGAGAAAAAAATGATATTTGCTCACATGTCTGTTTTCTAATCCAAAAAGCACAGTAATAGTCTTCAGAATTGAATGAGAATGATAAAATTTTATTGATATGTAATAATTGTACATATCTATGGGATACATTTGTTATACTGATACATGTGTACAAGGTGTGGTGATCAAATCAGAGTAATTGGCATATCCATCACCCCAAACATTTATTATTTATTTGTATTAGAGGCATTCCAAATAATTTTTTCAGCTATTTTGAAATATATAATAAATTATTGTTAACTATAGTGAACTTACAGTGCTAAAGAACATTAAAATGTAATCCTTCTATGTAACTGTATATTTCTGCCTATTGAACAACCTTTCTTCATTTCTCCTAATCTCCCACCCTTTCTAACTTCTGATAACTACCAATTAAATCTCTACTTCTAATAAATAAACTTTGTCTAACTCCCACATATAAGCGAGAACATGCAATATTGTCTTTCTGTGCCTGGCTTATTTCACGTGACAGAATGTCCTTCAGTTCATATGTTTTTCTGCAAATGGCATGATGTCATTTTTTTTTTGTGGCTGAATATTATTCCATTGTGTATATGTGCCACATTTTCTTCATTGTTTTATCCACTGATGAACACAGGTTGATTCCTTATTTTGGCTACTATGAATAGTGTGGCAATTACATGGGAGTGCAGATAGCTCTTCTGTATATTGATTTCCTTTCTTTTGACTATATACCCATCAGACAAATTGCTGAACTGTATGGTAAATCTATTTTTAGTATTTTAATGAAACCCCATAGAGGTTTTCAAAGTGGTTATACTGATTTACATTCCCATACACAGTGTACTAGTGTTCCCCTTTCTCTGTATCTTTGCCAGCATTTGTTATTTTTTGATTTTTTGATAATAACTATCTAAGCTAAGGTGAGATGATATCACATTGTAGTTTTGATTTGTATTTCCTGGATAATTAGGAATGTTGAACATTTTTTTAATGTACCTGTCAGTGATTTGTATGTCTTTGTATTAGTCTGTTCTCACGCTGCTATAAAGAACTGCTCAAGACTGAGTAATTTAAAAAAGAAAAGGGTTTAATTTACTCACAGTTCTACATGGCTGGGGAGGCCTCAGGAAACAAATTCATGGTAGAAGGGGAAGCAAACATCTCCTTCTTCACATGGCAGCAGGAAGGAGAAGTGGCAAGAAAATGGGGACAAGCCCTTTATAAAATCATCAGATTTCGTGAGAATTCACTCACTATACTAGAAAAACATGAGAGTAACTGCCCCGATGATTCAATTACCTCCCTTTGGGTCACTCCTATGATACACAGGGATTATGAGAACTACAACTCAAGATGAGATTTGGGTGGACACACAACCAAACCATATTATTCCACCCCAGCCCCTCCCAAATCTCTTGTCCTCATACTTCAAAACACAATCATGACCTTCCAACAGTCCCACATAGTCTTAACAGATTCCAGCATTAACCCAAAAGTCCATAACCAAAGTCTCATCAGAGACAAGGCAAGTCTGTTCCACTTATGACCCTGTAAAATCAAGAACAATTTAGTTACTTCCTATATGGGGGTACAGGTATTGGGTAAATATACCCATTCGAAATGAGAGAAATTGGCCCAAACAAAGGGCCTACATGCCCCATGCAAGTACAAAATCCAATAGGGCAGTCATTAAACCTTAGAGTTCCAAAATGATCTCATTTGACTTCATGCCTCACATGGGCACACTGATACAAGAGGTGAGCTCCCGGGACCTTGGGCAGCTCCACCCTTGTGTCTTTGCAGGATGTAGCCACCTCCTAGCTGCTTTCACAGGTTGGTGTTTTGTGTCTGTAGCTTTTCCAGGTGCATGGTGCCAGCTGTAGAAGGATCTACTATTCTGGGGTCTGGAGAATGGTGGCCCTCTTCTCATAGCTCCACTAGGCATTGTCTCAGATGGGACACTGTGTGGGGTCTCCAACTCCACATTTCCCTTCTGCACTGCCCTAGCAGAGGTTCTCCATGAGGGCTCCACCCTTGCAGCAGACTGCAGCCTAGACATCCAGGCAATTCCATACATTATCTGAAATCTAGGTGGAGATTCCCAAACCTCAATTCTTGACTTCTGCGCACCAGCAGGCTCAATACCACATAGAAGCTGCCATGGCTTGGGGCTTGCGCCCTCTGAAGCCATGACCTGAGCTGGCCCCTTATATCCACGGCTGGAGCTGAAGCAGCTGGGACACAGGGCAATATATCAGGAGTCAGGAAGCTGCACAGAGCAGGAGAGCCCTGGGCCAGGATCATAAAACCGTTTTTTTTCCATTTGGCCTCTGGGCCTGTGATGGGAGGGGCTGCCCTGAAGGCCTCTGACATGCCCTGAAGACATTTACCCCGCTGTCTTTGTAATTAATATTTGGATCCCCTTTACTTATGCAAATTTCTGCAACTGGCTTGAATTTCTCCCCAGAACATGGTTTTTTTTTTTTCCATCCCATCATCTGGCTGCAAATTTTTCAAACTTTTATGCTCTGCTTCCTCTTGAATGGTTTGCTGCTTAAAAATTTACTCCACCAGATACCCTAAATCATCTCTCTCAATTTCAAAGTTCCAAAGATCTCTACAGATGGGGCAAAATGCTGCCACTCTATTGGATAGCAAGAGTGACCTTTACTCTTGTTCCCAAGAAGTTCCTCATCTCTATCTGAAACCACCTCAACCTGGACTTCACTGTCCATATCACTATCAGCATTTTGGTTGATGCCATTCAACGAGTCTCTAGGAAGTTCTAAATGTTTCCACATCTTCCTGTCTTCTGGGCATTCCAAGTCTCTAGGAAGTTTCAAACTTTCCCACATTTTTCTGTCTATTTCTGGGTCCTCCAAACTATTCCAAACTTCTGCCTTTTACTCAGTTCCAAAGTCACTTTCACATTTTTGGTAACCTTGTAGTGGTGCTACACTATCCAGTATCAATTTACTATATTTATCTATTCTCATGCTGCTATAAAGTACTGCCCAAGACTAGATAACTTATAAAGAAAAGAGGTTTAATTAAGTCACAGTTCTGCATGGCTGGGGATGCCTCAGTAAACTAACAAACATGGCAGAAGAGGAAACAAACATGTGGCAGGAAACCAAACCACATGGTGGCAGGAAGGAAAAGTGCTGAGCAAAGCAGGGAAAGCCTTTTGTAAAACCATCAGATCTCATGTGAACTCAATTACTATCATGAGACCAGCACGATGGTAACTGCCCTAATGATTCAATTACTTCTCACTGAGTTCCTCCCATGACATGTAGGGATGATGGGAGCCACAATTCAAGATGTGATTGGGGTGGGGACACAGCCAGACAATAACAGTCTTCTTTTGGAAAATGTTCATTGTTGAACTTTGCCAAATATTTAAAGAATATATCATACCAATTTTACTCAAACTATTACAAAAAACTGAAGAGGAAACGATACCACCAAACTTACTTTATGAGGCTAGTATTACCAGGATACCAAATCTAGACAAGGACACACACACACACACGCACGCACACAAACACACAGAAAACTACAGTTCAATATTACTGACAAAGGTAAGCAATAAGCCTCAAAAAATATTAGCAAACCAGATTCAACAACACATTAAAAAGATCATTCATCATCACCAAGTGGGATTTATCAGAAGGATGAATCCACATACTCAAATCAATAAGCATGATACATAATTAAGGGAATCAACAAAAGTGGCATGATTATTTCAATAGATGCAAAGCATTCTATAAAAGTCAACATTTCTTCATGCTAAAAACTGAACAATTAGGTATAGGTAAAACACTTCGAAATAATAAAGATTATTTAAAACAAACAGAAGCTCACATTATACCAAATAAGAAAAAGTAAATATCTTTTCTCATAATCTGGAATAAGACAAGGGTGCCTACTTTTACCACTTTTATTCAAAATAGTATTGGAATTCCTGGCCAGAGAAATCGGGAAAGAGAAAAAAGTAAAGGGAATCCACACTGGAAAGGAAAAAGTCAAATTATCCTTGTTTGCAGATGACATACTTCTATATTTAGAAAAGCTGAAAGACCATCAGAAAATTGTTAGAACTTATAAACAATCCAGTAAAGTTTCAGAATACAAAATCAACATACAAAAATCACTGGCATTTGTTTACACCAATAGCAAACAATCTGAAAAAAAAAAATAAAGAAAGCATATCTATTTACAATAGCCCCAAAAATACTTTGGAAATAAATTTAACCAAGGAAGTGAGATTTCTATAAGAAAAACTAAAAAAACACTAGTGAAAGAAATTGAAGACGACACGAACAAATGTAAAGATATCCCATACTTATAGATGGGAATAATTAATAGTGTTAAAGTGATCATATTACCCAAAGTATCCTTTAGCTTTAGTGTAATCCCAATAAAAATCCCGATGACTCTTCACAGAAATAGAAAAAAATCCATAATTTGCATGGAACCACAAAACACCACAAATAACCAAAGCAATCCTCAGCAAAAGAACAAAGGTGGAGGCATCATACTACCTCAATTCAAAATATACTATAAAGCTACAGTAATCCGAAGTAGCATGGTACCGGCATAAAAATAAATGCATACATCTGAGGTCAGGAGTTTGAGACCAGCCCGGACAATATGATAAAACCCCGTCTCTACTAAACAAACAAACAAACAAACAAACAAACAAAAATTAACCGGGCATGGTGGTGAGTGCCTGTCATCCCATCTTCTCCGGAGGCTGAGGCTGGGGAATCACTTGAACCCCGGAGGCAGAAGTTGCAGTGATCATGCCACTGCACTCCAGCCTGGGCAACAAGAGTGAAACTCTGTCTCAATAAACAAACAAACAAACAAACAAACAAACAAAACAGAATAGAAAACCCAGAAAAAAATCCATGGATTTACAGCCAACTCAATTTTGACAAAGGCACCAAGAGCATGTATAAGAACATAAATAGTTTATTTAATAAATTGTGCCAGGAAAACTTGATATTCATATGCAGAAGAATGAAACCAGACCCATATTTCTTACCACATATAAAAATTAAATCAAAATGAATTAAGAATTTAAATATAAGTTGTAGAACTATGAAATGACTAGAAGTAAACATTGAAGAAATACTTCAGGATATTCATCTGGACAAAGATTTTATGGATAAACCCTCAAAAGCAAAGGCAACAAAATCAAAAGTAGATAAATGGGATTGCATCAAGCTAAAAACCTTCTGCACAGCAAAGGAAACAGTCAATAGAGTGAAGAGCCAATCTACAAAATGGGAGAAAATATTTGCAAACTATCCACCTGCTGAGGGATTAATAATCAGAATATATACAGAATCAATGAAGTCAATTGCAAAAAAGCAAATAATCTAATTAAGAAATGAATGATAATATAAATTTAACCATGAAAAGACCATTAAGCATAGAAGAATGATATTCACAATTGGAATATTTTGATAAGAAAGCATTATTTACTCAGAAAAATGACTAGAACAATCTAAAGGCTTCTATAATCACATATTTTCTATATGCTGTAGGGGAAGCAAAATATTATTTAAGTGTATAGGATATTAGTTTAAGAAATTATGAGCATTAGGCTGTATGAAGTAAGGCCTTATTTTAAGGAGTAAGAAGATGTGATCATTTTCGTCTGCCTTCATTTAATCATATTTTTGAGTGTGTGATTTATATGCCTGCATTTACAGAAGCAAATATAGGAAACCAACATTATAAAGGAATTCAGAGTTGTGTCATCTGATAAATGTCATCTCCATTGTGCGAGGTGTTAGGATGGTCACGTTCATTTCTGTATCATAAGTCTTGAACTCATGTCTTATTCATACTGGATACAAAATAAATATGTGTAAACTGAGTAAAATGATGAAAAAAAATAAAGGTGAACATAGCAGCTGTATTCACATATTTGATGAAATACTGAAGAACTAGACTGCCTTGAAATTATGCAACTGATAGGATTTTGACCAAAGGATTGACAACCAGAAACAACCATGTTTTCAGTAATGAAGTAGGTCATCCCAGTACTATGCTGTTTTAGTTACTGCAGCCTTGCAGTATAAAGTGGGGGAGTTTGATGCCTCCAGCTTTGTTCATTTTTGCTTAGGATTGCTTTGACATTTGAACTCTGTTTGGTTCCAGATATATTTAAATTTTTTTTTCTAATTATGTGAAAAACTTTGTTGGTACACACACACACAAAAGATGCATTGACAAATGGAACAAGTTAGAGAACCAACAAATAAAACCACACACCTACAACCATCCGATCTTTGACAAAGGCAATATAAACAAGTAATGGGGAAAGAACTCCCTATTCAATAAATAGTACTGGAATAACTGGCTAGCCATATACAGAATGTTGACACGGTACCCCTATCTTTTACTGTATACAAAACTAAGCAAGAATCAACAAGCAAGAACAAACAGCCCCATTAAAAATGGGTAAAGGGCATGAATAGAAAATTCTCAATAGAAGATATAAACATGGCTAACAAGCATATAAAATCCTTAATATCAGTAATCGTTAGGGAAACGCAAATCAAAACCACAACGAGATAAAATCTCACACCAGTCAGAATGGCTATTGTTAAAAAGTCAAAAAGTAACAGACGGCAGCAAGGCTGCAGAGAAAACAGAATGCTTAATGCTTATACACTACTGGTAGAAATGTAAACTAGTTCAGCCATTGTAGAAAGCAGTCTGGAAATTTTTCAAAGAATTTAAAAGAATAGAACTACCATTCGGCCCAGTAATCCCATTACTGGGTATATACCGAAAGGAATATAAATTGTTCCACCATAAAGACACATGCACTGATATATTCATTGCACCATTTACAATAGCAAAGTCATGGAAACAACCTAAAGGCCCACCATCAGTGGACTGGGTAATGAAAATGTGGTACATATGTACAATGGAATACTATGCAGCTATAAAAAATGACATCATGGCCTTTGCAACATCATGGATGGAGCTATAAGCCATTATTCTAAGTAAACTAACACAGGAACAGAAAGGCAAATACTGAACGTTCTCACTTATAAGTAGGAGCTAAACACTGAGTCCATGTGAACACAAAGAAGGGGAGAGTAGACAATGGGTCCTATTTAAGGGTGGAGGGTGGGAAGAGAGTGAGAAGTGAAAAACTACCGACTGGGCTTTATACTGATTATGTTGGTGACAAAATTATCTGAACACTAAAACCCAGGGACATGCAATTTACCTAGTTAACAAACCTGCAAAAGTACTTTCTGAACCTAAAATAAAAGTTGGAAAGAAAGAAAGAAGTGGATTATCCTTTTCTTTAGTTGATGAAGGGTAGTTTTCAAGACTTATTGTTTTTGTTGCTACAGAAAGCATTCAAAATATAGTCAGTGGTAAAGGGTATTTAAAAAATTATTTTAGAGTTTTGTTAAGCCTGTTAGATCTGTAAGTGTATGTTATTTTTTTCTCTCAGTTTTCTAATTGTGCAAGTATCAATAAAATCCTGTTAGCAAAATTAACTGGAATTTTAAGTGTGCTAAAATTTTGCATAATGATAATCGAAAACTGCCAGCTATTTCATTTTAAATGTCAGAGAATTTGAAGCTGAAAATAACATTAAAATGACCACAAAACAGTTCATTCATACAAATTAATAAAACTCATTTACTACATTCATTAACTGTAATTAAGAAAGCTCACGAAATAACATTAGGAATAACATAGTTAAATTATGAAGCGCGCTGATACACTACTTAATCTGAAAAGTAAGTATTAAACTATTCCTATTTTCCTTTATGAAGGATTTATGTACCTCTGGCATCACTCTCTCTAGTTGCTATTACTGACTGCTTGTATTTATGAGAGCAATATTTAATTGTTAGAAAGATCCCCCCCCCATCATTGAACAGATTCAGCTTACTACTGTTTAATAGTGTTATGTTTACCTTGGGCTATTTTGTGACTTTTAACTTCTTTTTAGCAGGAGATGGTATTTATATGGAGACAATAATAACAAGAAGAAGAGGGGCAGAGATCTGGAGAAAGATCCCTACACGCAAAGAAACTTGCTAGTATGAAGACTTGGGAAAGTACCTGTCTGATTCCAGGAACCTAACAGACAGTGTGACTAAGGAATTTTAAGTGAGGAGCAAAGGGACAAAAAACATCACAGGAGAGCAGTGAAGAGGCCTTTAGGCTAAAAGTAGTAAGAAAATGTCATAGAGTATATAGCAGGGAATTGATATAATCTGCATTCTGATTTTGAAATCACACTGTGGCTGCTTTGCGGAGGATGGATAACAAAGAAACAAGCATGAGAAACAGATAGAGTTTATTCCATTATTTTAGGGAACAGATGTTAATGGCTTAGAATAGACTATTAATGGTGAGAATAGAATATGAAAGATTCTATATACATATATAATTTGGAGACTATACATCCTCATGAGGTATTTGATTTGGAAAAGCAGGAAATATAACAGAAACCAATGATAGCTAATAGGGTTTGACTTGCTCAACTGGACCAATCATTGTCATTTACAGAGATGAGAAATACTGGGAGAGAGACAGATTTAGAATAATGGAGTGAGATGGAAGTCAAGCGTCTGTTTCTGATGCGTCTTAGTCCATTTTCTGTTGCTATAACTAAATACCTGAAACTGGGTAATTTATAAAGAAATAATTTAACTTAGCTCATGATTCTGGAGGCTGGAAAGTCCGTGATTGAGCAGGCACATCCGGTCACCTTCTGGTGAGGGCCTCGTGCCTTATTCCAACATGCTGGAGAAGCAAAAGAGTAAGTGGGAACCTGCAAAGAGACCAATCATGTGAGGCAGCCTCACTTTATAACAACCTTCTCTCTAGAGAATTCATCCAGTCCTGCAAAACTGAGAACCTACTCCTGAAAGACATTAATCCCCCCTTAAGAACCTAATCACCTCTTAAAGGCATCACCTTCCAATAACACCACATTGGGGACCAAGACTCAACATTAGTTTGATGGGCAAAAAATATATTCAAGCCTAACAGTGTTATTTATTTTATTTTATTTTTTTGAGATTAAGTCTTGCTCTGTCACCCAGGCTGGAGTGCAGTGGTGTGATCTCGGCTCACTGCAACCTCTGCCTCCTGGGTTCAAGTGAATCTCCTGCCTCAGCCTCCCAAGTAGCTGAGATAACAGGTGCCCACCATTACACCCAGTTAATTTTTGTATTTTTAGTAGAGATGGGGGTTTCACCATGTTGGCCAGGCTGGTCTCAAACTCCTGACCTCAGGTGATCCGCTTGGCTCGACCTCCCAAAGTGCTGGGATTACAGACGTGAGGCACCGCGCCCAGCCAACAGTGTTAGGTTTTTATGCTTATTAGACATCAAGGTATAAATGTCATGCAGTTGAATATACAAGTCTGGAGTGTAAGTAACAGTTTACAAATCTGTCAAATACTTACCTCTGCCTGGAGGGCTTGCTAGAATTCTTTCTGATGTTTTTCCAAAATCACAGTCCCCAAATTTCTGATAATTTTTAAAATAAATTATATTATTATTCTTCAATGTAATATTTCTTCATATAAAAAGAGACATTTTATGGCTGATTTTTATTTGTCATGTAAAGTCCATGGAAACAGAAGTTTCTAAAATTCAGAGGGCAATAATAAAAATAAAACGGAAGTTGTGCACTAGTATTTTGAGTCAGAGTTTTACTTTTGTCCCCTTCCACTTCCCCATATATCCTGAGAAATTAATTCTGACTCTTGGTATGAATCCTGAATTATATGGTCAAAACAGTGAAGGTTCTTTAAATGCATTTTATTCTTTACATCTACAGATTTTTAAATTTCTCTTTCCAAAAATATTCTTCCTTCGCTTATTTTCTCTCTTATTTTTATCATAACTTTACAAAAAAAATTCTTCATGAAACATTCTTGTTTTTATAACTCTATGCTCCTTTCTGTTTCTACTTACATAAATGGAAAAAATAGTAGCTTACTTACCATCTCCCTCTAGCATCTTACTTCCATATGGCTCAGAAGTATGATCCTTGTTCCTGACTTCATACCATTGAACAGCCTAGACTGATTTCTGCCCTCAACTTGAACTTATACATTGTATGTCTACTATGTTAATTTGCTACTCTCCTTGAAACTCCATTGTTCCAAGCCCTTCCCTGTTCTGTTTTCAAGGAGTTTTGGCCCTACACACGTATCACCCAATATCACTTGAATTTTAGCCTCTGATTGGGTTTGGCCAGTAGTATCACAGAAAATTAGAGGGCTGGCTGGAACAGAGAAAGATCAAGTTATTCATCACTCCTAACAAACCCCTGTCCTTGCCTTGCTTCAATCTGGGGCAATGACTATATTCTATGGTTACAATTCTTGCTAGGCAGCTTTATTTCTAAAGCTTCAAACTCTCTGAGGCTTCAGTAATATTTTTCTCACTTCTTGCTCAGGCAATCTGTCACTAATGCTACAGTATACAATCAGACGTTTCTGTGTCTCTTCATCTTGGCCATACCTGTGTAATGAGTCCTTTTTTCAAAATCTTTTAAATTAAAAACTGAATTTCATGATAGTACTCTGAGTGTTACCCTACTGTGTATAAAGCAGTGGTGTAAGCATTGCAATCATCAGTACATCCAAGGACAAATTAATTCTGCCCAGTTTTGCCATCATGTAAAACCTTTTATTTAGCTGTGTACAGATGTGGTCTTGGTGGTTCAGCTCAGTCAGTGTCACAGTTTTAAAAAGCACATAGAAATAAGAAGCAATTTACTTTGCTGTTACAACGCTCCACTGCCACTTGGAAAGGGGAAATGTGCTAAACACAGAATGCTATCTTTCATTGTTCTCTTCTGAAAGAATGTTTCCATAATTCTTCAGAAATCAAAATATGTGTCTGTTGAATTAATGTCAGGATTGAGTGGTAGCGATTCACTTCCTCCTACACAATTTCAGAGAAGATTGTTTAAAAAAATTGCTTTCACAAAAGTACTTTTAATTTACAGCACAAATGTCAGGCAAAAAAAGTTACGAAAATATATTTATATCAAACAAGTAAATTTTAGAATGCTGCTGTAATTTCTTTTCTAAACTAGTCCTGGATTTTGGTAGATATAAAAGGCCACAGTATCAGTAACAAAAAAATGCACACACATACACACACACTCATATATACATATATGTACACACAGAAAAACACACACTTATATAGGCATATACATTATCATTTATACACATTTTATGAATTTTGCATTATAAACATATTTTTATTTCTGACCAATAATCGGAGAACACATACAGAAATTCTTTTGAAAAATATGCATCTGTTACACTCTTTGCTTAATTGGTACAAGTAGTAGGAAGGAACATGCATATTGACAGCTTTTATGTGAATATTCACATCTCTCAGTGTCATCTACAGAAACAGAAGCAGTAGGAGATAGATGATAGATTGATAGATACATAGGTAGATAGATTTGATTTCTGGGAATCTGCTATGTGTTCATATGAGGTGGTAAGTCTAGTCTAAAATCTGTTGGGCAGGTTGGGATGCTGGGATTGTCCAGCAGTAGCTAATGCTGGAGTCCTGAGATAAAATTACTTCTTCCTCTAGAAAAGCTCAGGCCTTTCAATTGATTGGATGAGGCTTGCCCACATTATCAAGGAAAATCTCCTTTACTTAGTGTCAACTAAATGTAGATGTTAATCACATCTACAAAATCCCTTCACAGTGACACCTAGATTAGTGTTTTATTGAATAACTTGATACTATACTCCAGCTAAGTTGATATATAACTATCACAGAGAGTAAAAAGTCTGATGTCATAGTGACTGATATCTGAATAGTAATTTAAAATAAAACAAAATTACTTTAAAACCCATTATTAGAACTGATCATGTGCAATGGGGTTGTGACAGAGGTATTAATGTTATTAGCCCAATTTTTCACTTGAGGCATATGAACCCAAAGTAGTGTATACAAAGTACCGTGAAAGACAACCTATGAGAAAAAAGATTTAAATATTAGAAATGTCTCAGAGAAATCCTTAAGGAGAGAGAAACAATAAGATGTTTTTATATTATAGCAACTTATTTGCAAGTATTTTGAAGAAATCAGCAAGGCTGATAGGATTGGCTCTCATGTCAAAATAAATTTTAAAAACTCATTCACTCATTCATTTTATTTGGCCTTTCTCATCTCATTTTTTTCATCTGTATAATACGTATAAAAGTCAAGTTAACTTGTACAGCTGTTAAGAGGAATATTAAGGAATTCTATGTGGCATGGTAAGTACAGAGCTGTATATGTTTTAAGTACATAATATTTGTCAATGTACTTACTCTTTATGTAGCAATCTGCAAGATGTATTCTTTGTTAGTTATATCCCTTCTGTAGAGAGTGAATTTTGGTAGCAAGTAATATTTAGAATACTTTCAAACTGCTAGTTACATATCACTTCCTAAATTGCCTTTTAACTTGAGGTGACACAGTAACCCCCTTGCATCAAGGAAATTTTCTATGGTTAAAGCTTAAGCACAATATTAAGCACAAGTTATCTGTTTCTAGTGTCAATTCTCAATCCCTAATGAATAAGTGATTGGGTGAATTCTTTGCCAGAATTTGTTAAGGAGAATATATCTACCCAGTTCCAGAATTTATACAATTCTTTTTTCTGAATTAACTGATCCTCTTGTTTTTATTTAGATAATTTAGGATTCACATTGTTCCACTGAATGGTCAACTTCTTGCTTCATATCTTTTAACATCCAATGCAGAAAAGCATTTTTTTTTTAAGTCAATGGTATTTCTTAACATTAACTGCTTCGTAGACTTCCGCAGTGCTGAAATACAGGAAAGAATGGAATTTCCCTTAATTCATTGTTAAATGCTGTCTTCTGCTATTTATTGTCCCAGAAATGACTTGTCTCTGAGATTTTTCATGGTCTTTCAGCATTCCTCTCTAACTCTGAAAAGAAACTACAGTTATTCCCAATTATCATCTCTGGTCAAGGTTTAAAGCAGACCTCATGAAAACTTACATTAACCTTTGTACTGAGTAAAAACCAAATGAAAATAATGGTTATTTTTTCTTTGACCTTTTTTTGGTCTCTTGCCATAGAGTCAAAATATAATACTTTAAAAATATAAAAGAAATATGTACCTGAAGTACATTAAAAGGACAATAAAGAAAAATTTAAGACATAAAGTAAAATTTTAAGAAATAGATTCTTAAAAAATAAGAAAATAAAAGTTTGGGGACAAACTAGGAAAAATTGTCTGTTACATATGATGGATACATTATTTATATTTTTAGCATTGACAAAATACAAAATGACATATATTGTCAAAAACAATGAGAACCTCCTGAAAACATAATTTGGCAAAATTTTTAAATAAACATTCTGCACAAGAAAAATATCAGTGTTTAATAATAAACACATAAAAATATCTACACTTACTTGTAGTAACAAATATGAAATTAAGTAATATAAAAATACCATGCTTTGCCTATTAAATTGGTAAGATTTAGATCTATGTGTTTATGTATTCAGGTATCCATCTGTCTGCCAGTGTGAGTAAGAGCCTGGTAAGGAGACATTATGTGACACTGTTGATAGTATGAAGTGGCACAAACTTCTGGAAAGCAAGAGGAAAAAGAAATGAAAATATCTAAAAATAATGTATACTCTTTACACAGAAAATCCTCTTGTAGGAATTTATAATTCTGCTGGGTGTTAATATATGTGTCCCCGCCAAATTCATATGTTAAAATCCTGACTCTTAAGGTTATGATATTAAGAAGTGGGGCCTTTCGAGAGGTGATTAGGTTATGAGGGCAGAGCTTTCATAAATAGGATTCGTGCCCTTTTAAAAGAGGCCTCAGAGAGTTAATTTATCCTTCTGCCATGTGAGGACACAGAAGGCATCGTCTATGAGGAAAAGTTCCTCACTAGAAATGGAATCTGCTGGCCCTTTGATCCTGGACTTCCCAGCCTTCAGAATTGTGAGAAATAACTTTCTGTTGGTTAGAAGCTACCTACTCTATAGTATTTCCTTATGGCAGCCCAAATGAACCAAGGCAAACTGTAAAAAATTTAAAAGAAAAGAAAAAAAGCAATGCATAAGGATATTCATCACAATATGATTTCTAACAATGCAAAATAAGAAAAAAAGTCTGTTTCCTCAAATATTAAATTGCTTAAGTAAATGTCATTCTATATAACTCTTTGAAGTCAAATTGTAGAATACACTATTACATGAGTAGAGGAAGCAAGTTTAGAAAGCAAGCCCTCAAATCAGAACTTGTGCTTACACCATGTATATCAGGCAAAAATATCAAAAGTGTTTTACTTAGTGATGGGAAAATATGGATGAACTCTTTTTTTGGATTTTAACCAATTTCTTTCGCAGTAAATATGAACTGGTTTCCTATTAAATAATATCAAATTATGAAAATGAATAAAATGTAGAAAATGTGTTGGAAGAACATTTCTATTTTTTAATGTAAAAAAACAAATCCTTAGATCTAATAAATGACAATATGAGAAATGGAGTAAAAAAGAATATTTTTTACTTCCTCTAGTAACAATGATTTAGAAAGCAAATCTGCAACAAATTGATCTGTAATTAGGTTTAATTTTGATCTTGATGTAGATTTTAAGAGCTTTTTTTTGGAACCATAAATTGCATTATAAATAACATTTTATATTTATTTAATTATGGCAGGAAGTAGAAAAAACAGCTAATTATGTAAACAGAAAATATATTTTGTGCAATGCTATGAATCAGGTTATTGAGAGTTGTGTATAGGCAGGCCTGTGGTCCCTTTCAGCATTGTTAACTCTTCATTCATAATTTCTAATGAAGTCTATTGAACTGTACACTGGGGACAATATATCTGTTTAAAAATGAATTTCTGAGCTTCAAGTGTTTCTTTTTGATCTAAAGAAATTGCACGCTCCAATTCATTATGCATATTTGACCTATGCTCATCTATTCTAAATAAAAAAAGGACAGAAGAGCTATGTTTTCTCCTGTTAAATAAAATAAAATTGTCATTGTGAACATTAATAGAAACTTCATGTATTGATGTAATCTTTAGCTAAGTGTTGTGGATGTCTGCTTTTGATTTTGTCACTTGGCTCTAAAGCTTGTCAATATTTTATTGATTGGAAAATGGAAAGTCAATGGTTTTATTCACTATGGCCAATATAAAGTTTAGTATAGCCTCATAATCAGACATAGGAAGAACTAATAGGTATATAATTATGTTAGAAATTTATTGTTAGACATAATTATTTAAAAGAAATTATAGAGAATGACATATATTCAAGCCTCTAAAGAAAATTTGCATTTATTTTTTCAGATTAATTGCAGTAATAAGCTGATGAAAATCCTAGTTACCATACTGTGATGGCACATTTTATACCCATGAATCAATATTTGACTTGTTATATAAATATCTTATTACAGTTTCTTTGTATATAGAAAATGAGTAAACTAGTCCAACACCAAAACAAGAAAGGACTATAAAATTATGTCAAGGCAGGCAGGCATGCTTTCTCAGCTGCTGGGTGAAATACTTGTTTCAAGTGAAAAATTCCAACTTTTATTTTACCTTATGCTTTTTAATATATCGTGCTATTTAATCTTCTATCTGGATCAGTGCTTACGTGCCCATTTTGAAGGTCTCTTTGCTGTACTAGATGCTCTTCACTTTAAAGGCATTCTTAGGTCATTAGTTTCATAAGTAACATTTTTTCAGGTCACTAGGTTCTCAGAGTCCCTTTTTTATGATATATTTTACTTGATATTTCTGCACATGGTCTCTTGATAGACTCCTCTGGGTAAAAGAGCAAAAGAGAATAAAGGGCAAAATATGTAGGCTGTAACCTAAACAGCATTGCCAGATTATATTAAACTCTACTTTATTTGAGCAGATAGAGTGCACAGGCCAATTTTCTGGTTGTAAAGGGGCATTTTTTAAAGGTGTGCAGCAATGAATGTGTGTGAGTGTGCATATGTGTGTGCTATGTGTATATTGATAAATAGACTTAAAATATTTCTTCAATTCTAGTCACAGTTACAAAGAGACAAAATCTGTTGAAAAATGCAACACTTCTGTTGAAAGTGCCATTTCATGTTCTTAACTTTCTCTACCCAGAACGAACTTTGTTTGAATAAAAGGAAGTACATATTATCTTGAATTATAACACTTGTTGATATAAACATAAAATAGGAAGACAGGAAATGGTTTGACTATCTTTTCTGGAGAAGGTGAAATTGTGCATTTAAATCCTTGAGGAACGAACTCTATCTTACATTTGCCTAAATCCTTTGGGATATATGGAAGGCACTGTTTGTCTCCTACTTTCCTTACCCTCAAGACATGAAAAGCAAGCACGATTTTGAGAGAACAAATCCACATTGTGGAAACTTAAGAATAACAGTCTGGTATAAAAGAACTAGGGGAAAGCTAAAGTGATAAAAACAACAAAAGTCATTCTGGAAAAGCCAAGGACCAAGTGGCAGGAACACTCCTTTAATGGAGGATAAATTCAGAGACTGTGAGGCAAGAACTTCTGGAGAACAGTCCCGAGTTTTCCTGAGAGAGTCTGAGTGACAACCTGTTAAATATAAGTGGGGAAGGTCCAGGGCAATTGCTGACCAAAGTTGCCACCAAGTGGGGAATATGTGGTTGCAGAGCTTGTATTTAGATGGTTAAAGGGCCCCAGATAGAATGTCATTGGTGTTTTACCCAAAATGTAGATTAAAAATATCAACTGAGTAAAAATTAGATTATTTAAGGTAATTTTTTGAGTGGCTTAGCCCTGTCATATTTGTCTCTTATGTGCATAAAATAGGCAAATATTTTGGAGTTCAATT
Source organism: Pan paniscus (assembly GCF_029289425.2). NCBI lineage: Eukaryota > Metazoa > Chordata > Mammalia > Primates > Hominidae > Pan > Pan paniscus. Next base: position 114,657,153 of record NC_073254.2, read on the forward strand.
GGGTAGCAGGAAATATTTAAATATGATGATTATAATTCCTATCCGTGAAATAAATGATAAAGTGTTTTAAAGTATTTGTTTAAGCAGAAACTAAAACCAACTATTTTGTGGGGCATTAACTAAGGAAGTAACTGGAATATCTTAGTGTTTTCTTTCAATGCTGAATTGTGTGTGTGTGTGTGTGTGTGTGTGTGTGTGTAGATACAAAGTTTTTAGGGACAGGACTGATGTATGGTGGTGGGATGGCCCTCATTTTGTTAAAATTTAAAACCCTGGACAGTAATCTGCCTGGAAAAAAAGTTGAACTGTCTTTGCTCTAAAGTTTCTTTAAAGCGAAGGGACAAGACATCTAATGAAGCAGTTCTGACTGCTTCAACACATAGATGCATGTTTATAGTAGCTGTTTATTTGCTTGATTATTTAATTTTTTTACTTATACTCACTCCAGTGTGACAGGAACAGTCAGAAGCCAGCCCATACAACGTTGGCATTTCTCATTCCCATAAATGCTGATGATTTCTTAATGCAACATCTGAAAATTCTTTCTTAAGGATGCTAGGGAGTTAACACCCCAAGTTCAGCTCGCAAGCAAAAATGGGTGGGGATCAATGGATTAATACATTCATTTTCTCTGCCCTGTGGTGGGAAAGTCTGAGCAGGATTTATACGGTCTCCAAGAGATCCACTGATTTACCCACCAGTGACCCCAATACTAACGCTCACATTAATGTGTCTTTGGTTGTTTTTTTTCCTGTCCAAGTCTCACTTTTATTCCTTTTCCAGTGTTTCTTTGAACTATCTCTCATAACAACCAAACCAAAGACAATCTCTGTTTTTATATAAGTTTTCATGATAACTTACAAGAATACAAATGATTTAATAAAATAGAGAGGAGAAATATCAAGTTCCTAAATTATATAATGTAACGTAAGCTTAAAAAATTTAAAAGCAGGTATTGAAGTCACTTATGATTAAGAAAAAAATAATGTTATAATTTTATCAGCATATTATTGAAATTACAATACAGTAATATATTTATTAAAAATCATTACCTTGAAATTTGCCCCCAAATAATTTTCTGAATATCATTATTAAACCTGATTCATTAAATGTTGAAAGCACAAACCAAAATATTTTAGAATTGTTACTATCAGATGATTTTTTTACACAAGAGAAAGTTTCTAATTGTTTGTGAAAGCCGAACTGTCTTATCAATACTTATGGGCCTTATATTTTTATACCTGAGATGGGACACAATTTGGATAATGAAAAACCATTGCTAGTTGCTAAGATACAAGTTATGTGAAGGGAGATGAGTATATAGCACTTTGTATCATTGTGCATGTGTGTTTATTTTGTGTGTGTGTGTGCGTGTGTACATTATGCATGTAGTCTCTGATTCTCAAATAGTATTAAAATTCAGTATTTTCAACAAGATGGAATACATGAACTTTTCTCTATTTCTCCCTTCAAGTGTTTCATGCGCGTCCCTGTGAAGAGACCACCAAACAGGCTTTGTGTGAGCAATATGGCTGTTTATTTTACCTGGGTGTAGGCGGGCTGAGTCCGAAAAGAGAGTCAGCAAAGGGAGATAGGGGTGGGGCCGTTTTATAGGATTTGGGAAGGTAATGGAAAATTACAGTCAAAGGGGGTTGTTCTCTGGTGGGCAGGGGTGGGGGTCACAAGGTGCTCAGTGGGGGTGCTTTCTGAGCCAGGATGAGCCAGGAAAAGGACTTTCACAAGGTAATGTCATCAGTTAAGGCAAGGACAGGCCATTTGCACTTCTTTTGTGGTGGAATGTCATCAGTTAAGGTGGGGCAGGGCATATTCACTTCTTTTGTGAGTCTTCAGTTACTTCAGGTCATCTGGGCGTATACGTGCAAGTCACAGGGGATGCGATGGCTTGGTTTGGGCTCAGAGGCCTGACATTCCTGCCTTCTTATATTAATAAGAAAAATAAAACAAAACAGTGTTGAAGTGTTGGGGCGGCGAAAATTTTTGGGGGGTGGTATGGAGAGAGAATGTGCGATGTTTCTCAGGGCTGCTTCAAGTGGGATTAGGGGCGGTGTGGGAACCTAGAGTGGGAGAGATTAAGCTGAAGGGAGGTCTTGTGGTAATGGGTGATATTTTGGGGTTGTTAGAAGAAACATTTGTCGTATAGAATGATTGGTGATGGCCTGGATATGGTTTTGTATGAACTGAAAAACTAAATGGAATAACAGAAGGAGAAAAACAGGTATAAAAGATCTAAGAATTGGGACGACTCAGGATATCTGATTAGAGAGTGCTTAAGGAGATTCGGCATAGTCCTGCCAGCAAAGATTATTTATTTACCTCAAGATTTAAGAGTGGCAGTTTGGGGATAGCACCAGGAGATATCAGCTATGATGGCTTGGAAAAACTGTAAACCGTCAGTGTAAACAAGAGCAGGGCATGTATGAGTAGTTGAGAATGGTGAATAGGAGTATGACTGGACAGAAAATAGTAGGGATGACAAGTTTTTTTTTGAGGGGGGGCGCAGTCTAAATTGGTCTGGTGTCTGGAATGAGACTGGGGCCTAATAAAAAGGAGCGTCTATACAGGAGCTTAAATGGGCTGTACCTTGTAGCATTCCGAGGACAGGCCTGAATTCTGAGAAGCAAAAGTGGTAAAAGTATTGTCCAGTCCTTTTTAAGTTGGTGGCTGAGCTTGGTGAGGTGTGTTTTTAAAAGACCTTTCATCCGTTCCACTTTTCTTGAAGACGGAGGACCGTAAGGGATATAAAGGTTTCACTGAATACTAAGAGCCTGAAAAACTGCTTGGCTGATTTGACTAATAAAGGCTGGTCTGTTATCAGACTGTATAGAGGTGGGAAGACTAAACTGAGGAATTATGTCTGACAGAAGGGAAGAAATGACTATGGTGGCCTTCTCAGACCCTGTAGGAAAGGCCTTTACTTATTCAGTGAAAGTGTCTATTTAGACTAAGAGGTATTTTAGTTTCCTGACTGGGGACATGTTGAGTAAAGCTAATTTGCCAGTCCTGGGTGGGGGCAAATCCTCGAGCTTGATGTGCAGGGAAGGGAGAGGGCCTGAATAATCCCTGAGGAGTAGTAGAATAGCAGATGGAACACTGAGAAGTTATTTCCTTGAGGATGGATTTCCAGGATGGAAAGGAAATGAGAGGTTCTGAGAGGCGGGCTAGTGGCTTGTACTATAGCATAGCCTGCCTTTGCTGGTGTGTGGCGATTAGGCCTGGTGGAACTGCCGTCAATAAATCAAGCGTGATCAGGGTGAGGAACAGGAAAGAAGGAAATATGGGGAAATGGGGTGAATATCAGGTGGATCAGAGAGATACAGTCATGGGGGTCAGGTGTGGTATCAGGAATAATGTGGGAGGCCAGATTGAAGTCCAGGCCAGGAACAATGGTAACTGTGGGACTTAAAGAGTGAGTACAGCTGAAGGAGCCAGGGAGCAGAAAGTATATGCGTCAGGTATGAGGAAGAAAATAGATTTTGGAAGTTATGAGAAATATAGACAGTGAGTTGAGCATAGTTTGTGATTTTTAGGGCCTCTAACAGTATTAAAGCAGTGGCAGCCACTGCACGCAGACATGAGGGCTAGGCTAAAACAGTAAGGTCAAGTTGTTTGGACAGAAAGGCTACACGGTGTGGTCCTGGCTCTTGTGTAAGAATTCTGACTGCGCTAACCATGCCTAGGAAGGAAAGGAGTTGTTGTTTTGTAGAAGGTGCTGGGGTTGGAGAGATCAGTCGGACATGATTGGCAGGGAGAGCACGTGTGTTTTTATGAGAATTATGCTGAGATAGGTAACAGATGAGGAAGAAATTTGGGCTTGATTGAAGTAATGGGGGCTGCCTGTGAAGCTTTGCGGCAGTACAGCCTAGGTAATTTGCTGAGCTTGATGGATGTCAGGGTCAGTCCAAGTGAAAGTGAAGAGAGGCTGGGATTAAGGGTGCAAAGGAATAGTAAAGAAAGCATGTTTGAGATCCAGAACAGAATAATGGGTTGTAGAGGCAGGTATTGAGGATAGGAGAGTATATGGGTTTGGCACCACAGGGTGGATAGGCAAAACAATTTGGTTGATAAGGCGCAGATCCTGAACTAACTTGTAAGGCTTGTCTGGTTTTAGGACAGGTAAAATGGGGGAATTGTAAGGAGAGTTTATAGGCTTTAAAAGGCCATGCTGTAGCAGGCGAGTGATAACAGGCTTTAATCTTTTTAAAGTGTGCTGCGGGATGGGATATTGGCCTTGACTGGGGTAAGGGTGATTAGGTTTTAATGAGATGGTAAGGGGTGCATGATCGGTCGCTAAGGAGGGAGTAGAGGTATCTTATACTTGTGGGTTAAGGTGGGGGGATACAAGAGGAGAACACAAAGGAGGCTTTGGATTGGGAAGAAGGGCGGCAATGAGATACAGCTGTAGTCCAGGAATAGTCAGGGAAGCAGATAATTTAGTTAAAGTGTCTCAGCCTAATAAGGGAACTGGGCACGTGGGGATAACTAAAAAGGAGTGCTTAAAAGAGTATTGTCTAAGTTGGCACCAGAGTTGGGGAGTTTTAAGAGGTTTAGAAGCCTGGCCGTCAATACCTACAACAGTTATGGAGGCAAGGGAAATAGGCCCTTGAAAAGAAGGTAATGTGGAGTGGGTAGCCTCCGCATTGATTAAGAAGGGGACGGGCTTACCTTCTTCCACTATGAGAGTTACCCGAAGCTCGGCGTCAGTGATGGTCTAGGGGGCTTCCAAGGTGATCAGGCAGTGTCAGTCTTCAGCCGCTAAGCCGAGAAAATCTGGGAAGGAGTCAGTCAGAGAGCCTTGGGCCAGAGTTCCAGGGGCTCTGGGAGTGGCTGCCAGGTGAGTTGAACAGTCCGATTTTCAGTGGGGTCCCACACAGATGGGACGCGGCTTAGGAGGAATCCCGGGCTGTGGGCATTCCTTGGCCCAGTGGCCAGATTTCCGGCACGTGTAGCAAGCTCCTGGGGGAGGAGGTTCTGGAGGAACGCCTGGCTGCTGCGGTTCAGGCGTTTGGAAGTTCTTGTGTGCTGGAGATGTGGCTGGGCTTTGTCTCACAGTGGAGGCAAGGAATTGCAAGTTTTTTCTGTTATTGTACACATTGAAGGCGAGGTTAATTAAATCCTGTTGTGGGGTTTGAGGGCTGGAATTTAATTTTTGGAGTTTTATTTAATGTCGGGAGCAGATTGGGTAATAAAATGTATTTTGAGAATAAGACGGCCTTTTGACTTTTTAGGGTCTAGGGCTGTAAAGTGTCTCAGGGTTGCTGCCAAACAAGTCATGAACTGGGCTGGATTTTTATATTTGATGAAAAAGAGCCTAAACGCTATCTGAGTTGGGATAAAGAAAAAGGAGCATTAACCTTGACTATGCCTTTTGCTCCAGCCACCTTTTTAAGAGTGAATTGCTGAGCAGTGCGGGGAGGGCTAGTCAGGGAACCAAACTGTAAGCCCGACCAGGTGTGAGGAGGGGAGGCGATAAAAAGATTATAGGGTGGAGGAGCGGAGGCTGAGGAAGAATTGGGACCTAGCTCGGCCTGCCGAGGAGGGGAGAGGTCAGATGGGTCTGTAGAAAAGGAAGATTAGAAAAACTCAGTGACGTGGGGTTGGTACTGAGGGAACAGGCGGGAGGGAAAGAAGGAAGATTTGGGACAAGTTGCACTGGGCACAGAGACTAGGAAGGGACTGATGTGTAAAAGAATGCCTGGACGTCAGGCACCTCAGACCGTTTGCCTATTTTACAACAAGAATTATTTAGATTTTGCAGGATGGAAAAATTCAAAGTGCCATTTTCTGGCTATTTGGAACTACTGTCCAGTTTGTATTGGGGTCAAGCGGCATTGCAGAAGAAAATAAGGCATTTAGGTTTTAGGTCAGGTGTGAGTTGAAGAGGTTTTAAGTTTTTGAGAACACAGGCTAAGGGAGAAGAAGGAGGAATGGAAGGTGGAAGCTTACCCATAGTGAAGGAGGCAAGCCCAGAGAAAAGAGTAGAGACACGGAGAAGGGGTGGGGGGTTCTTGCCCTCCAGAAAAGCAGAGAAGGGGTTGGGGCATGGAAATAAGGGAATGGGGCACAGAGATAAGAGGTCAGGGTGCGGAAATAAGCGATTGGGGGGTTCTTGCCCCCTAGGAAAGCGGGACTTGCCACTGGGGTGAAGGAGAAGGGGTTGAGGGCTACTTGCCCCTGCCCCAGGAAAGCGGGACTTGCCGCTAAGGGTGAAGGAGAAGGGGTTGAGGGGTACTTGCCCCTGCCCCAGAAAAGCAGAGAAGGGGTAGAGACAAGGAGAGAAGGGGTTGAGGAGTACTTGCCCCTTCCCCAGAAAAGCGGGACTTGCCGCTAAGGGTGAAGGACCAAGGCAGGCGTCCCTGTGTGGTCTGACACCCTTGAAACGTGATTGTATAATCAGAGAGGCATCCCTGCAATGATTAAACACCAAGGGAAGGCTGCCTTCCCAGTCCGTGACCGGCGCCGGAGTTTTGGGTCCATGGATAAAAACGTGTCTCCTTTGTCTCTACCAAAGGAATTGAAAGGAATTGAAATTAAGAGAAGGGAGAGATTGAAGTGTGGTGCCAAGATTGAAAGGAGAAAGAGGTTGAGGGATAGTGAGGGAGGTTGGAGAAGGGAGTAAAAAGAGGCCGCTTAACAGATTTGAAATTGGTGAGATGTTTCTTGGGCTGGTCGGTCTGAGGACCTGAGGTCTTAGGTGGATCTTTCTCATGGAGCAAAGAACAAGAGGACAGGGGATTGATCTCCCAAGGGAGGTCCCCCGATCCGAGTCATGGCACCAAATTTCATGCGTGTCCGTGTGAGGAGACCACCAAACAGGCTTTGTGTGAGCAACATGGCTGTTTATTTCACCTGGGTGCAGGCGGGCTGAGTCCAAAAAGAGAGTCAGCAAAGGGAGATAGGGGTGGGGCCATTTTATAGGATTTGGGAAGGTAATGGAAAATTACAGTCAAAGGAGGTTGTTCTCTGGTGGGCAGGGGTGGGGTCACAAAGTGCTCAGTGGGGGTGCTTTTTGAGCCAGGATGAGCCAGGAAAAGGACTTTCACAAGGTAATGTCATCAGTTAAGGCAAGGACAGGCCATTTACACTTCTTTTGTGGTGGAATGTCATCAGTTAAGGTGGGGCAGGGCATATTCACTTCTTTTGTGAGTCTTCAGTTACTTCAGGCCATCTGGGCGTATACGTGCAAGTCACAGGTGATGCGATGGCTTGGCTTGGGCTCAGAGGCCTGACAAAATGTAGCTGAAAACCATGAACAAATGTAATTACATAAAATCAACATAAGATAACGAAAATGTGGAGGGAACAAGGTAGACTGTTGAAGGCCCTTGTGAACAAAGAATGACATGGTAGTGTGTTGTCTATGTTTTCTTTTTGCTTCATATATGACTGATTGGGAGGTAGAGAAGTTGGGAGTCACAAAACACCAACAGTTAAAGACAGAAAAGCCAAACAAGAGCCTGATCTCTCTAGTTGAAAAGCCAGGGGAAAGATAGCCTAGCAGGAAGGAAAACATCTAAGTAAGAACTGCCCCACTGTGTTCAGACATTAAGCTGTGGACTCACAATAGCCCTTCCAAGAAAAACCTAACTGGGGGCCTAGTCTTCCACCCTTAGCCAGCTGTAATGAAGCACCCTTGGATTGCCGCCAGAAGTATGTCACAAAAGGACTGAAGGCAGAATGAAGAACTGCCTTTCACTACAGCTGCATGATAATGAGAGGTTTTGTTTTGCCCTCACCCGTCTTTAGTCAGTGGAGACCATATAAAGATCTTAAACTACATCCACCCTGATTTAATGAGGGTCCCTTTTGGTTCAACCTGCTGGAAGGTGTCAGAGGAGGCCAACTGGAGAGCCAGGACTTTTCACAGCCCAAAGATAACATGTCTCTCACCTGTGAGAGAAGGAGGGCATGTGGAGCAGTCATAAGGCACCCCTGACTCTCCAGCCAGCCTAGTACTAGGGAAAGCCCAGGGAGAGGTTTCACCACACTCTGCCCTGTAGTAGGGAGGCACCTTCTCACTCCTGGGGTATCAATGGAGGTTGAGTGGAAGATCTGGACTTTTGCCCCATCTGGCAGTAATGAGATAGTACTTTCTCTCCTCTGTGAGCACAGTGTTAGAAAAGGCCTGGTAAAACAGATGATTTAAATATAGTTCAGAGTTTCATGGCATAAGACTCAAAATGTCTAAGATTTAATACAAAATCACTTGTTAAACCAAGAACATGAAAATCTCAACTGGAATTAGAAAAGTCAATCAACAGAGGCCAACACCCAAATTATACAGATATTGTAATTATATGGCAAGTATATTAAAGCAGCAATCACAAAAATGAGCATACTTGAAACACATTGAAAAATAGAAATGATTAGTAGAGACATAAGAAATACAAAATGATCGAAATGGAAATGTGTTTCTTGGTTCCACTGAATTGAAGCATAAAATAACTGAAAGAAAAAGACATTTTAAGAATGGATTGCTTAATATTAGAATGTTGAAGACAAAGGATAGACTCTGTCAACTTGAAGAGAGAACAATAGAAATAATCCACTTGAATAACAGGGAAAACAGATTGAAAAAGAAAAAACAAAAAAAAAAAGAACAGATCCTCAAGAACTGTAAAACTGTAACAAAAGACCTAACTTTCATGTCGTCAGTCTCTCTCAGGAGGAGAGGAAGAGGGTGGATCTGAAAAAGTCTTTGGAGAAATAATAGTTATAAAGTCCCCAAATTTTGCAAAATATGTAAATCTACAGATTCAAGAATTTAAGTGTACCCCAAAGTGCACCCCAAAGAGGACCTTTACTCTCACTCAACTATAATGAGGGAAATCAGGACATTATCAGATGATGGAAAACTAAGAATTTGTTGCCAGGAGATCCAGCCTTTCAAAAATTATGAAAGTTAGAAACAGAAAGTAAGTCATAAAAAGAAATATGATGAAAGAAAATACCCACTTTATAAAAGCAAATAAAAAGGTAAAGCACCTCCAGTGACTTCACGTTTTTCAGAATAGAAGGCAGTCTTCTTTCTTTAGGCTCCAAGGTCTTAAATGAGTGACCCCTTCCTACCTCTGTGGCCTCAGCTTCTATCATCTTTGCCTTGTCCACTATGCTTAGGGTGTAATGGGGAATCAGAGACTTGGAGAGACCAAGTAACCTACTTCAAGGGCTTACTGGCTATTTTCAGTTTCTAAAATTTGTCAACTTCTGCTGCCACCAGGCTGTTGTGCAGGTTGTTTCTTCTGTCTTGAATCTCCCTCCAGTTCCAACATTTTTTCTCCTCAACCAACCCATGCTCAGCCTCAGAGAAAAAGTTTCCAATCTCAAATGCAAGTACCACCTGTAACATTATTTTCCATCACACTCTGTGCTTTTGTCTCCTAAAACATATCACAGGTGTAATTGTGCATCTGTGTGTTTTGTGTATATTTCTTCTTCTAGACTTCATCCTCCATGACATTAAGAAGCTCCCTCTGCTCTGTGACTGTAAGCCCTGAAACCTTATAAATAGCAGACATTCAATAAATACTTCATGCCTGGAAAAAATTGTAATGGTAGAATTTAAGTGTTTGGGTATATGGATGTTCAGTAGAAGTTTCTCTCAACTCTTCTATACTTTGCAGTTAATTTAACCACTTGCAAATATTCTTGCAATATAACTTGCAAATATTCACAATAAAATGGGAAAAATGTCAGTATTAAATGAACATTAATACCCCAGAGCCAGCATTGTATGCATTATGATTTAAATTTTCCTGCGAACATTTAAATTTCAATATATGTTCAAAGATCAGGAAAGGTTAATAATGTTATAAATAATCTGTTTTTCTTCACAAAATTTTCCACAAGGTGAAAGAGCATCACAATGATCAATTATGGAATTACTATCCATGCATTCCTTTCTTTTCATATTTTTAGACTCTATATGTCAACTCATTGATAGGGCCTATTCTCTGATGGACTATTTGACCATATAATGAAGTGGCATTTTAAAAGACATATAGATTAAACTTATCCAATACAGATATAATGCAAGTCAAATATGTAATTTTATTTTTTAGTAGGCATATTTAAAAGAATAAAAAGAAGTGGTTAAATTAACTTCAATAATCTTTTGCTTAATCAAATATATTTAAAATATAATTATTTTAACATGTAAGCAATGTAAAAATTGTTGATGAGTTATACATAATTTTGTATTCTAAAGCTTCATAGTTACAGTATGTGTTTTACATGTTCAACACATCTCAACATGTTTCAAATCCAAGACTAGTGAAGCTAGTATAATAAAGATATAGGCAATAGGGCCAGTGCATTTAGGTTAAAACATAACTTATATTCATGAAATGACTAGTGATCATCAATGTATTCAGAGTTCTTCAGTTAAAATAGACATTGAATAATTCTAGTAGCTAAAGTATGCACTGGGTTCTGTTAAATCAAATGAATTGTTTGAAGATGAATCCAGGGCTCCAGACTCATGTGACATAATAGGCACCAGGAAATCTGAGGCTTTATTTCAATGCTATAAACCTACAAGAGCTAAGCATCCTGAACAATATTAGACATCATTGTTTATCTACAGCTTTTCCTGTGTGTGCCAAATCTTGGACATCTATGTTCAAAACCCATTTTTATTGTTGGTTCTAAAAATTAGACCCAAGGCTCTCCAAAATTATTGTATTTATTAGGCTTACTTACGCTTTCGTGGTGCAATAAGAAATTTATAGTAAGTTTAACATTTTATAGGGTCCTAAAAAGCTTCTTCGGTGTTTGATTTCATATCCTGTCAGACCAACCTTGCCAATGGTTCATGTTTTTTTGTTTTGAGTTTCTTTCCTTACCTTATAGTCTGTCAAACTAGAAACTGAGAGGATGAGATTCACATTTTCCCAAACAGGGACCAAGAAGAATTGCCAATTTCACTTCCTGTAGCTTGTCTTTCATCTCCATTATGTAATCTAAATGAGGAAAGTGGTCTCATTATTCTTTTTTAAAAGTGTATTTTTATTGTAAATTGACAAATTAAAGTAGTATATATTGAGTTCTCAAAATCATCATTCACAAAAGTCAGGCTTATAACACAGAATATACAAATTATGGGAAGTGAAGGGTTTGCCCAAAATCTAGAAAATAAAGTATAATTTAACATATCTCCTTGCTTACAAAGATTGGACAGAACTCCCAAAAAGAATAAGCCCAGATCCTTGACAGCCTTATACATCATGGGAAGAGTGTCAGTCCAGGACTTCCAGTTAACAGACATTGGGAAGGAGTTAGAAGTACAGGAGGTTTTGGGGGAAATGACATCTGTAAAATATAACAGAAGGGGAAGTAGGATTGAATATAGGCTGAGGTAGAATGAGAGGAGTAAAAGGTGACATGCTATATTTGTCCAGGTACAACCAGATTAACGGTGGTGCTGCTTGCTGAGTGAGGAAAACTGAGAGGAGTAGGTTTGGGAGGAAAAAAGTCAGCATTGCCATATAAGGAACCTATTAGGTATCTATGGGGAGACATTAAACAGGCAGTTAGGTATTGGAATTTGAATCTCAGAGGAGCAGTCTAGGCTGAACATATATGTGTGTATATATATGAATACATATATATGAATATATATACGAATAAATATATGAATATACGTACACACGCACACATATACACATAATATATTATTTAAATATAATACTCGTATACACATATAATATTTATTATACACATATTATATATGTAACTGTATATAATTATATGTGAGAACTATGACTTCATATATATGCACATATATATGAATTTCTTTAGGACTGCTTCCCAAACTCAATTATTCTCAGTCTCAACAAATAAATGTGGATTTTCACCTCTGGTCCTACATTGTTTTATACATATTAAGTTATTCTGTAAAGAAGAAAAAAGTGTACCAACTTCTAAGACCACAGAAATAAAATCATAGTATTTTACCATTTAATCCTTCCCTTATAAAAATGTATCTGCTACTTAGAAAAAGTATTCTACTCTATTAATAAATAATAAATGACATAATAAACGTTTGTTTTTGTGACCATTTAAAGAAATATTTTTCTAATTCTTCTCACCTCATTTGATGGTAGAAGAGTATCTGAATGAATGTAAAACTGAATGTAGGCTTGTCTCTGGTTTGTGGAAGGATTTATAAATATGCATTTTATAGGGACAGTATTTCTTTCCCCAATGCCATATGTGTTGCAAGAGAGACTCAAGGGGGCTAATCTTTGATGTTGGCCAATGTCCCATCTTTTATGCCAACCGATTTTTGTTGTTGTTTTTTTCCTCCTCTCAGTTATAATTTGGTGGAGGTAAGCACAATTCTAGCTTCATAACCCCATACACTCTTGTTGCTCTGAGGAAATTAACTTTTCATATTAGCAAACATTTTGTGGTTTGTGATATTCTTCAGCTATTTTATATTTTCTTTGACAGATTTTGAATACCAATAACTAAGGTCTTCCCAGATGGCATGTGGAAAACCATAGTCACTCTTGTCACTGCTGTTATTTCCCCTTTCTCTCCATTTCCTTCCCTTCTTTTAATTTCTAATATTCCTTAGAGACCCCCTTTTTATTTTGCAAACTCTGTTTACTATCCCTAGTATCAAACTATATCAGTGACAAGGCATACAAATCATGTGTATTTATTAGCACTTTATTTTTCATGTAAAAGGTAAGTATTAGCTTAAAAATAGACAATTTATAAATAGAGAGGTATCTTGAATTTTTAAAGGAAAATTACCATTCCAAAATTTCAAGCCACTTCATTTTTGCTAGGGAATAAGTGATTTTTACACATCAATCACATACATTAGAGTAGTGTAAGTGTTGTTTTTTGTGTTATTGTCTCTTGACCTCCACAGGGCCCTGAAATCCACAGAAATGCAGTGAGTAGGTGTTCAAGTGGAATAGGGTTGGAGCTGACTATGCAAGACAGAGGTCTTTCACTTCTACATTCACTTCAGCAGTACTGAGAGGCAGAGACTGGTGAAATGTTTTTAATAATTCACTGTCAATGATATAAAGAGGGCTTGTTCAATGGCTCATTTAATATACAAAATACTTCTCAGGTCCTGAGGTTTTGGAAATTTCTATAGCTCTTTGCTTGGCTCTTAAAAAATTTAATTTCAACATCTGCCAAACAAATATATACATTTTTAAAAATATATTATTATAAAGTATGTTGCACACAGTTAAAAATATATACCCAGGTGTGCAATGGTGTGGAGTGCCTATAGCCTACTGAAAGGGATGAAACATCAGGCCTCAGAGGAAATCTCACTTCAGAAAACTGTGAATCTGGAAGGACATGAGGGAACATTGTGAAACTCACACATTGTTATTCACTCATGAGAAGTCCAGCATTTGGACTCTTTCTCAGTGTGTTGTCCTGAGAAAGCTCAGGGAGGTTACAACCACAATCTAGAAGTTTTGAAGGGTTGGGCCCTTTCTTTCTCCCTAAGTTTGCAAGAAGGACTGGATCCTGAAGGAGAAGAGAAATGAGATATCTCAGAGTCAGGTCATGCCTCTCTTTTTTTTCCATGTACTTCAGAATCTCTGCTCAAGTCAGCCCTAAGGGCAGAAGAGATGAATAAGTTTAGATTCTGTTTGAAACTGAAGCTTTAAACTGCATGTAATAATGGACAATGATGGACATTTAGGTTGATTCCATTTCTGCTACTGTGAATAGTGCTACAATGAACATAAGCGTACATGTATCTTTATAATAGGAATATTTCTATTCCTGTGGGTATATACCCAGTAATAGGATTGCTGGGTCACATGGTATTTCTGCTTTTAGGTCTTTGAGGAATTGCCACACTGTCTTCCACAAGGGTTGAACTAATTTACACCGCCACCAGCAGTGTAAAAGTGTTACTTTTTCTTCACAACCTCACCAGCCTATGTTGTTTTTTGACTTCTTAGTAATAGCCATTCTGAGGGACGTGAGATGGTATCTCATTGTGGCTTTGATTTGCATTTCTCTAATAATCAGTAACGTTAAGCTTTTTTTCATATGTTTATTGGCCACATGTATGTCTTCTGGAAGCCATCTTCCTCAGCATACTAACACAGAAACAGAAAACCAAACACTGCATGTTCTCACTTATAAGTGGGAGGTGAATGATGAGAACACATGGACACCTTGCTGGGAAACAACACACACTGGGGCCTGTCAAGGACCATGGGAAGTGTAGCTAAGGGCTGTCCCTTAGCTCTTCCCATGAAGTGTAGCTAAGGAATACTGAGCTTAATACCTAGGTAATGGGTTGACCTGTGCAGCAAGCCATGATGGCACGTTTACTTATGTAACAAACCTGCACATCTGTATATGTACCCCTGAACATAAAATAAAAGTTGAAAAAAAAATAGACAGTGACTCAAAATTTATGGAATTTGCATATGACATAATTAAGAAGGATGAGAAAACAAAACAAGATTTGAAAGAGCATTGATATGGTTTGACTCTGTGTCCCCACCCAAATCTCATCTTGAATTGTACTTTCGTAATTCCTACATATTGTGGGAGGGCCCCAGTAGGAGATAATTTGAATCATGGGGGCGACTTCCCCCATACTGTTCTTGTGGTAGTGAATAAGTCACAAGAGCTGATGGTTTTATCAGGGGTTTCCGCTTTTGCATCTCCCTTATTTTTCTCTTGCCACCACCATGTAAGAAGTGTCTTTTGCCTCCCACCATGATTCTGAGGCCTCCCCAGCTATGTGTAAGTCCAATTAAGCCTCTTTTCTTCCCAGTCTTGGGTATGCCTTTATCAGGAGAGTGAAAAAAAGACTAATACAGTAAATTGATACTGGTAGAGTGGGTCATTGCTGAAAAGAAACCAAAAAATGTGGAAGCAACTTTGGAACTGGGTAACAGGCAGAGGTTGGAACACTTTGGAGGGCTCAGAAGAATACAGGAAAATACAGGAAAGTTTGGAACCTCCTAGAGATCTGTTAGATGGATTTGACAAAAATGCTGATAATGATATGAACAGTAAGGTCCAGGCTGAGGTGGTCTCAGATGGAGATGAGGAACTTGTTGGGAACTGGAACAAAGGTAACTCTTGCTATGTTTTAGCAAAGAGACTGGCATCATTTTCCACTACCCTAGAGATTTGTGGACCTTTGAACTTGAGAGAGATGATTTAGGCTATCTGGTGGAAGAAATTTTTAAGCAGTAAAGCATTTAAGAGGTGACTTGGGTGCTGTTAAAAGTGTACCATTGTCAAAGGGAAACAGAGCATAAAAGTTCAGAAAATTTGCAGCCTGACGATGCAGTGGAAAAGAAAAACCCATTTTTTGGGGGGAGAAATTTAAGCTGGCCACAGAAATTTGAATAAGTAACAAGGAGTCGAATGTTAATCCCCAAGACAATAGGAAAAATGTCTCCAGGGCACGTGAAAGGTCTTCATGGCAGCCCCTCTGATTACAGACCCTGAAGCCTAGGAGGAAAAAATGGCCTCCTTGGCCAGGCCCAGGGTCCCCATGCTGTGTGCAGCCTAGGGACTTGATGCCCTGTGTCCCAGCCACTTTAGCCATCACTAAAAGGGGCCAAGGCACAGCTTGGCCCATGGTTTCAGAGGGTTCAAGCCCCAAACCTTGGCAGCTTCCACATGGTATTGCGCCTGCAGGTGCACCAAAGTCAAAAATTGACATTTGCGAACCTCCACCTACATTTCAGAAGAGATATGGAAATGCCTGGATTCCCAGGTAAAAGTTTGCTACCGGGGCAGGGCCCTAATGGAGAACCTCTGCTAGGGCAGTGCAGAAGGGAAATGTGGGGTCTGAGCCCCCACAGCGAGTCTCTACTGGGGCACCCCCTAGTGGAGCTGTGAGAAGAGGGCAACCATCCTCCAGACCCAAGAATATGTAGATCCACCTATAGCTTGCACTCTGTGCCTGGAAGAGCTGCAGATACTCAATGCCAGCCCATGAAAGCAGCCAGGAGGAAGTCTGTACCCTGCACAGCCACAGGGGCAGAGCTGTCCAAGACTATGGAAACCTACCTTTTGCATCAGCGTTACCTGGATGTGAGACATGGAGTCAAAGGAGATAATTTTGGAGCTTTAAAATTTGACAGTCCCACTGGATTTTGGACCTGCATGGGCTCTAACACCCCTTTGTTTTGGCCAATTTCTCCCATTTGGAATAGCTATATTTAACCAATACCTGTACCCCGATTGTATCTAGGAAGTAACTAGCTTGCTTTTGATTTTACAGGCTCATAGGTGGAAGGGACTTGCCTTGTCTCAGATGAGACTCTGGACTGTGGACTTCTGGGTTAATGCTAGAATGAGTTAAGACTTTGGGGGACTGTTGGGAAGGCATGATTGGTTTTGAAATGTGAGGGCACAGGATTTGAAGAGGCCAGGGGCAAAATGATATGGTTTGGCTGTGTCCCTACCCAAATCTCATCTTGAATTGTACTCCCATAACTCCCATGTGTTGTGCGAGGGGCCTGGTGGAAGATAATTTGAATCATGAGGGAGGTTTCCCCAATACTGTTCTCATGGTAGTGAATAAGTCTCACAGGATCTGAGGGTTTTATCTGATGTTTCCTCTTTTGCATCTTTCTCATTTTTCTCTTGTTGCAACCACGTAAGGAGTGCCTTCCACCTCCTGCCATGATTCTGAGGGGGCCTCCCAAGCCATGTGAAACTGTAAGTCCAACTAAACCTCTTTTTCTTCCCAGTCTAGAGTATGTCTTTATCAGCAGTGTGAAAATGGACTAATACAAGCATTTATTAATTCAGTTAGAAAATTAATATTTACTGAGCACCTACCACATAGCAGGCATTGCTCTAGTTGCTGGCGATACAGCCATGCACAAAACAAATAAAATGCCTGCCCTCAAGGATCTTAAACTTAAATTTGATTGAAGGCATACTTGAATGCAGTGATTGGAGATCAATTAAACCATTTTCTATGTTAACTTCACCTAGTTGAAATACATCGATAAACCTGTTAAAAGCAGTATAGAAGAATCTCACTCCTTGTACTTGAAATCTGAATTTCAGCTGTTTTTTTTCATATATAGATATGTTTGCAATTTCTTGCAGTAAATAAATTTTTACAAATGTCTCTTTCTGAGGATAACTCTGTGTTCCATGACTCAGTACTTTAAGAATTGCTTATTTTCCTACATTGTCTTTGACTGTATCTGAGAAGCCACCTGGGACTTAGGAATGAGTAGCATTTTCAGCTTGTTCTCAGTCCCTAGGCTTCTAAGGATCCAATTTTCAGTCTTAAATAGTAACTTTTTTGTGTCTTCCCAGATCAGTGATTCTTCTAGCATTACATCTCTCATAAATAGTCAGTCAAATACATTTCCAAGTAAACAAGCCCCAGATTCCTTATGAGACAATTTCCAGAAGCAGGATATGCCTTTGCTGTTGTTTCTCCATCTTGGTTCCACTTTACTTAATTGTGTTCACATATAATTCAAGCTTATCTAACTTTGGTGGAAGAGTCAACATTCTTAATTGTTTCTTCCCCTGAGTCACTTTTTGTCTAATTTAAAGGATTTCCTTCTCCCTAGACCTTTAGATTTCATCTGAAACATTTCTATTTACCTTGGGTTTTAATTGTATGTGTGATAGCAGACCCATAAGTCTATCTTTCTTCCCCCACCAAAACATTTTGCATTTCTTCTCTCACCGTTTGGAGTATGAAATTAGTTGATTGGTTGGCTTTTCCAACATTGCAAGGCCATGAATTTCTGGTAACCTTGCAATCTTGCTTGCCAATGCAAACTCTTTCTTAAGCTCCTCTCTTTCTTATCAAGGAGAAGTCAATACAACCTGACAAATAATAATAACATTGTTTTGTGTCTTTTTTCTCTCATCCTAAAAGTTTATTTTATATATCACCTGTCTCCCAAGTACTGTATTTCAGGTAAAACTCTCACTATTTTTTTTTTTATTTTACCGCTGCATAACATTAATTGTCATCTTTCAAGAATGCAAAATAATGTTTCTACTATTCCCTCCTTTGTTTCCAAGCAAATGTTTACAAACTTTTTAAGTAGCAACCTTCTTCTACAATGAATGACAGGTAGAAGATGGAAAAAATTATAGTCATATATTAAAGGGATGAGGAAGGGATTTTGGGTGAAAGGGCAAGAAAAAGTACTATGGACTGGGAACTGATAAAGGTACAT
Organism: Pan paniscus; assembly: GCF_029289425.2. Taxonomy (NCBI): domain Eukaryota; kingdom Metazoa; phylum Chordata; class Mammalia; order Primates; family Hominidae; genus Pan; species Pan paniscus. Next base: position 114,675,353 of record NC_073254.2, read on the forward strand.
TTGGGATGGAGATAAGAAGCTCTGCAATATAGACTGTGGTAAATTGGGTCTAATCCTATAGGAACTATAAGAAAGGATGTTGTAAGTTAGATATTTCTTAACTTTGAATGTCTTTTGAGGGATAGAGGTAAAGAATGAATTTCCTTTTATATTAAACCATTGACACTCAAGTTATGTTGTAGTTTCTCAGAGCTTGAACACTGGATTATAATTTCAAAGAAGCTATTCAATACAAATCACAGTGGCCTCTTTTTAAACTTAAAAAAGTTATTATAATTTATGGATGTAATAACACTGACATACTTCTAACAAAATGGTGATCTATTTTGCTTTATTGTAATCTCTGATTAGAAGTGCCTAGGATTAACCATGTAGATTTAAGGAAATATTTTCCCTTTATCACAGGTTATCTAGAGATTTTTGTATCTTTTTTTAATGTTGAAGATAATTTTTGAAGTGTGAATGGGAGTAAGACAAGAAATAAAACTCAATTATTGTATTTTTCTTCTTTCAACCCAAAAAGTCAGTACAAAAGCCACAAATATTATACTGTTTTATACCTATCATTTTGATTCACAGTCACATTAATTTTCTCTACATTTCTCCAAAGCAGAAATACAGATGGATAGCTTAAAATGGGACAGTAGGGAGCAGTTAAAAGCAATTACATTTTCAAGCCTGTGATGCTTGGATTGAAAATTTGTAAGAGTTATAGGTCAATTGGATTGAGTAATATATATTAGAGATCTGTTTGGGACTTTTATTTTGCTGAATTTTGCTCACCGTATTCACCTTTAGACATGTAAAGAATAGGGAATAGTGAAAACTCAAATTTAGGGGCTGAATTTCATAGCCTATTCTTAATATATTTTATATTGTACAGCATATATTCTTAGGATAAGAGGAGAAAGTGATAGAGTAGTTTAAAGAGCCCAGTGATAAGTTAAGAGACGATGGTCATTCTCCTTTGACACTAACTATAGCTAGAATTTTAGCTAGTAACTTATACCTCTCCAAATCCTAATTTTCATCTCTTCATTTGAAGGGACTGATGGTTTAATCAAATTCTATTCCACTGTAAAATTTCACTGAAAAATGATTTTGATTAGTTACATGTAACAAAATATTTTCTGGTTTATAATTAGTAAAATCCACAAAACATGAGCTCATTATTATAATTTACTCCCAGTAAGTAAAAAGAACATTTGAACTTGAGTATTCACTCAAGCCCATTGTTCTCTGGAAAAGATGATTATTATCTCTACATGTTCTTTCCCAGTTTTCTTATAAGTAAATAGAGAAAATAAAATAATGTATATATCCATGAAAGCAAATAATAAACTATGCACTCATAAACTGTGAGGCAAATGTGTACTGCATTATTTTCTCTCTTAATATATATGTAAAGAAGTAAGGCTGGGCACAGTGATTCATGCCTATAATTCCAACACTTTGAGAAGCAAAGTTGGGTGGATCACTTGAGCCTAGGAGTTCGAGACCAGCTTGGGCATCATTGCAAAACCCTGTCTTCACCAAAAAAAGAAAAAAAAAAAAATTAAGCTGAGTGTGGTGTTGTGCACCTGTAGTCCCAGCTACTTGGGAGGCTGAGGCAGAAGGATCCCTTGAGCCTAGGAGGTGGGGGTTGCAGCGATCTGAGTTTGCACCACTGCACTCCAGCCTGGGCAACAGAATGAGACTGTCTCTCCCTCTCTCTCTTACACACACACACGCACACACACAATATTATATAATATATACATATATAATATAATTTATATATTATATATACACATATATATACTTACTTTATGCAACTTAAGCAGAAATAGAATTATATTTTAAACATAGGAGCCATATGTGGAGAATGGGAATACCAATTGATTGCAAGGTCATAATATGACTGCTTTAAAAACCAAGGGGAAGTAGTCAATGGTGATACTAACCTGCTTACATGACTTTGTGTTTTGAGGACATCAAAATGCAATAATGGAAATAAATTACCAGAAAACTATTCATAAACAATTTTGGTGTTCATAATTACTATTTCTACTAACACCAAGAAGGTGTTAGTAGGTGAAGCAATACACTTCTAATCATTTTTTGCAAAACATATCATGTTAGGAATACTGGATGCTAACCAATCATCATTCTGAAAGTAGAGAGGTATGTAGGTGAATACATATGTACATATATATGTAGAATCATATGGCTAAGTCTACACACACATGCATTCTTATTGTGTTTTTTAAATGTAGTTTAATGGATTTCTGTGAAATGGAGAAAGTTATCAAAAAGGTTTTTCCTAAAAATGTTTGGAAGTTTACTTATTCTGAGTTATCTCTTTTCAAAAAAATACCAAAAAAAAAAAAAAAAAAAAAAAGGAAAATTATCTATTGGGAACTTCCATTGTTCACAAATGTTAAGATATCTTAAGGATTATGGATTTTTCAACAGAAAGCAAGAAGCGCTTTTTTCTTTTTTTATTGGCCAGCACACATTTTTATAGTGAAACATGACCCCACTTGTACAAAGCTTATACTCTTCCAATGCTCATTAAACCCTAAAGAGCTCAAATCACCATTTCATGGATTTGAACTCTTTCTAGTCAGTGTCTTCACATTTACTATTTTGTCCATATGTCCTATTAAAAGTAATAGATAATTCTTTTCTCACTTTCTGACTCTTGTTTTCAATATGGTGCTTGTAACTGATAAAGTGCTTGTAACTGATAAAGTGAGATAAGATGAGATCTTTGTTTGCCCCTTGATTTTGTACTGTGTATTTCATTTGGCATCATGTCCTGGGAAATCCATTAGCTACCCCATTTGGAGAAGTCAGAATTCTCTTCATGTTAAATCAATGAAAATTGCTGTAACTAAATTCTACCAGTTTCTTCAAACAATTACGCTTTAACGGAACATTTCCAAAAAGGGATGTACCTTAATGAATGGTATAGGAAAACTCTGAAATGGTGAACTTGTGTCAAAAGTGATTTTTTTAAATTAGGCAATGTTTGAAAAGCTACTTGTACAAAAACAAATCAGAAATATCTGCATGAAAATCCAAATTCAATATTTTCATTTTTTAGTTACCCAGGGCTTATAAACCACTAACTGTATATGATGATGCTTAATTATGAAAATAAATATACTTTTCCTCACATCAAATGTAAATATTATAATTATATGGTATCGTTTAAGTTTTGAAAGCTAAATTTGTAGAGAAATTAGTAATTTAAGGTGTTGTATTTTTTCTATTGTATTTAAGTGTATCTCCATAAAACAAGATAAATTCATCTTTACTATCAGTGAAATGTGTAATTTTTTTTCACTACTTACTTTGTTTTATTCAGAATGAATGGTCTTTCAGGTGTTTTTTTTATGTTTTTGAGTAAATGGACTTATAAAAGAGTTAAATATATTAGTCAATGAAAAATAGACACAATTTTCTTTTATGAGGTAACAGAAAGAATATTTAAAGAAGTATATTATACAATATTACCATGTTAGGAGAAACAATGAGGTGGCAATAAAGAAGAAATGGATTGTTTCAGGGCAATATGCTGGATTTGTGAGGAGGAAGTCATATTGTATAAAATGCCTGTTCAAGGTTGGAGTATAAGCATGATTCTTTTCATTTTGTACTACAAATCTCCAACCTAATCTTTCTGAAAGTCTTTCAGAAAAAGATGAGATAATGACAATCTCATGCTTCTTGGCTTACCTTCTCATAAAGTCTGCTCTCAAACTTTAGAATATCGATATCAATTGTTTTCGAATATTATCCATTTGGTGACCACTTTCTTTTCAACAAATATTACTAGAATGCTCAATTATCAGCTGTTAAATCTCTGAACAATATCCTTTGTCTGGCCAGCTGCTGAAACGTCCAGTTGCTGGGCTTATTTCATCTCAGACTCATAGGCGGCCTGCCAATAGCATCACATCCCAGCACCCTTCAAGGGGTCCTGATACCGTCCTTTCAGTGGCCAGCTGTTGCAGTTATAGTTAAATAATTGCCAAACTAAAGGCCACAAAAAACAATGCCTGTCGTTCTTTTTATTTTTGAGCTTTTATCTTGTCCAAGCTTCATCATCAATGTCATATTGCTATAAGCCATATCCAGCATCTTACAGATCTCCAGAAAGCTTTTAGAAGTTATTTTGTATTCATTGCAGATGGCGAATAATTGAAGCAATCCACCTGCTCTGGGGCTTGTCGGTCAACTTTGATATTGGTAGCGGCGTGAGTGACACTGGCTTACTGTTATGAATTTGGGTACTGGTTTTTTAGACACAGAGAAAAATGTATGTTTTAAGATATATCTCTATAGGTAATTTTGCTCCTGAAAAGTATGATTAAGTATTACACTTTTTAGTATTCATTACTGCATTACTATTTTATCCTTAAACATTTATTTCAAATAAGAAAATAAATTGAATTATGTTTATAAAATAAATATGTGCTAAGTGTACAAAAATATTTAAATTATGACAAATATATAAAGGAGTAAATAATCTATCTCCTTGACATCAAAATAACCACTTTCAAATATTAGACTTTGCTTCTAGTCTTGCCTCTGGAAACTATGTGTATTTCCGTTAATAATTTTTTTTCTCCCAGAGCTTTAATCTCATGATTAAAAAACACTAACATTTACTGTTACCTTTCCATGTCTATCTTTAGGATTTTACAAACCAAAACAAGCATGTGCAGATAAACATAATTCAGCTATTTTTAGTTAAAATATTATGTTACTATATAGTTTTCTGTTTTCATTTAAGAAATTTGTGTATTATTTTGGGTAAAGTTATTTTTCTCATAAGTGATATGTTAATAACATTTGCTCGTATCAGTAAAAATATTTAAAAATTTAATTTGAATTAAATATAAATTTCCATCTTCTTTATTAACAATCTTTACTTGATCATTAAAATGATGTTTTGAATTTAGGGCATCTATGTTTTTTATTTTATAAACACAGTTGCAATGAGCAATGTGGCTTATAAGCGTGGATGGTTTTGATTATTTATTAGGGTTAGGCTTCTAGAACTAAACTTAATGATAAAAGGACATAAAACTTTAAAAAATCTTGATTCACATAGCCTCTTGCTTAAAAGAAAGAAAATGTATACTCCAAAAAATAGTATAAAAAAGTCTGTTCTGACAAAGCATATATCACTATTTTTATGCTATACATTTCCCATTCAAAGATAATGATTATTTTTATATTAATTATTTAAATATTCTATATACAGTTACTTTAAAAATATTTTATTGTTGTATGTAAAAAATCAGAAAAAATAGTTGAGAAAATAATTACTACTTGCATTTTATGAATGCATATGTAGAAGATATATGTTAATTTAAATAGATATGTATATATAAACATGACCACAGATACTAATGCTATATCTATATAAAATCTGTCACTTTTTGCAAAAGTAGAATCAAACCCAGAAACCGTATTATAATCAAATAAAGGACATTAACTAGGTGAACAATATAATCTAATCAAACATGGTATTGGGTAAACTGAATTTTTATATTTATAGTCATATAAATCATAAGGATCAAGAATTAAGTGCAACTGGATTGAAGATTCAAGTGTAAATAAGAGATAACTTTAAAATAATTAACAACGATCATATATTTTTTTGCACAAGACTATATTTTCTTAAACAAGATATAAAATGTAAACAAAATATTAAAGATAAACAATGGTATGTGAAACTATGGAAAAACTAAAACGTTGAGACATAGTTTAAAAAACCCAGTTTAAATCATAAAATACATGAAATGTTGGAAAGGTTATGGTAAACAACAAATGTTTATTTATTGCTGTGAGAGTACAAATTGTTCTAAACATTTTGGAGTACTATTTGATTATATTTAGTCCAATTTAAAAGTCATATAACTTAAGGCATAAGAATAGGAATTGTACTTTTAAATATCTATTTTAAAAAAGCACTCATACATGTACCTACAAAGTTATATAAAACTCAACCAGCAGCTTGTATGTCTAAATGGTAGAAAACCAGTAAGATGAACAAACATGCATGATGAGATTAAATAGTAAAGTAACTTTGTATTAATTTCCCAGTGTGTCTTTATTAGACAGAGTTAAGTTTTTAACTTTAAAAAGCTGACAGGACTTGTCATTTTTCTCTGATTATTTTAAATCACAAAAAATCTAAAATAATATATATATATATATATACACACAACAACAATAAAAAGCCCAGTATTTTATTATAATAATAATAATAAAACTAGTCACAGTATTTTCCAAACCTAAGGTCCACCCTGTAGTGAGTGATAAGCCTCTACTCTGAGAACAAGAGTGTAAGATTATTTTTTCTTTATCTCTCATGGTAACTCACCTTCACAGCTTCTTATCCCTTTACCTTCCAAGAATGCAAGCCTATGGATGGAACAAAATAAGAGAAATTAGATGACATAACAAGTCTATCCAGGAAGTCATTTGTGGTTCCTTACAGAAACTCCCCCACTGCCAGTCATGTCTCACAGCAGTGCCCTCCTTTGGGTCAGGCTCTCTCCCTCTCTGAGGTCTTTCTAGCTTTCCTAGCTTTACTCTGCTGAGTCTATTTTCCTTGCCAAGTGCCTTTCATGGAAAGACCTAGAATGACACTCTCCTGTGCACTCTCCTTTCATAGCTTCCAGCCAGTCTACATAAAACACTAATAATTGTCCTAACCGATTCCACTACAACAGAAAGATCTACTTTGGCTTGTCCATAAGCAGCTAGCTAGTTCATCTCTAGACCTGTAGAGCTGTCAAGAAGGAATTTGACAGTAATATAATGTATTCTTCAACTATAAGAAATGCATATGGCACTTCCCACATGGCATTCCTTGATTCTCTGTCATTAGACTTGAGATGAGGAACATGTACATTTTATCCTGCGAATGCATAGAAAACCAATAGTGATCACCAAAAGTCCTTTAAAAACTCATAGTCTGTTAGTATCCAAGAAATGCATTTATTCTTAATACGTAGTTAAGACAACAATAGTAACCACTAGAAATAATAAATGGCTATAAGTAATTTAGTTTATTTCATGTGTACAGCAATAAAATCACTTAGCTTTTAAGAATCATTACAAATACCATTCAGGACATAGGCATGGACAAGGACTTCATGTCTAAAACACCAAAAGCAATGGCAACAAAAGCCAGAATTGACAAATGAGATCTAATTAAAGTGAAGAGCTTCTGCACAGCAAGAGAAACTACCATCAGAGTGAACAGGCAACCTATAGAATGGGAGAAAATTTTTGCAATCTACTCATCTGACAAAGGGCTAATATCCAGAATCTACAATGAACTCAAACAAATTTACAAGAAAAAAACAAACAACCCCATCAAAAAGTGGGCAAAGGATATGAACAGACGCTTCTCAAAAGAAGACATTTATGCAGCCAAAAGACACATGAAAAAATGCTTATCATCACTGGCCATCAGAGAAATGCAAATCAAAACCACAATGAGATACCATCTCACACCAGTTAGAATGGCAGCCATTAAAAAGTCAGGAAAAAACAGGTGCAGGAGAGGATGTGGATAAATAGGAACACTTTTACACTGTAGGTGGGACGGTAAACTAGTTCAACCACTGTGGAAGACAGTGTGGCAATTCCTCAGGGATCTAGAACTAGAAATACCATTTGACCCAGCCATCCCATTACTGGGTATATACCCAAAGGATTATAAATCATGCTGCTGTAAAGACACATGCACACGTATGTTTATTGTGGCACTATTCACAATAGCAAAGACTTGGAACCAACCCAAATGTCCATCAATGATAGACTGGATTAAGAAAATGTGGCACATATACACTATGGAATACTAGGCAGCTGTAAAAAAGGATGAATTCATGTCCTTTGTAGGGACATGGATGAAGCTGGAAACTATCATTCTCAGCAAACTATCACAAGGACAAGCAACCTAACACTGCATGTTCTCACTCATAGGTGGGAATTGAACAATGGGAACACTTGGACACAGGAAGGGGAACATCACACACTGGGGCCTGTTGTGGGGTGGGGGATGGGGGTGGGATAGCATTAGGAGATATACCTAATGTAAATGACGAGTTAATGGGTGCAGCACACCAACATGGCACATGCATACATATGTAACAAACCTGCATGTTGTGCACATGTACCCTAGAACTTAAAGTATAATAAAAAAAGAGAAAAAAACATATATATATATATATTTGTGAGAACCACTAAAGAGCAAAAGACTTACCTATGTGAAAGGGAAACAATAACTGAAGGAGGAAGACCCATGAAAATAAAGGAAGAGAATGTGATGAATACTAAAACCAGGGAAGTGATTTTTCCTGTGACATTAGAAAGGACACCTCCATTTGTAATACAGATCTAACCAAGGAAAGGTGGATGTAAATATTATTCTAGATGTGCAATACAGGGAGCTGTTGTTTACTTAAATGTATGTTTTTTCCTATAATGAATTTCTTCTACCATACTTCCTGCAATTTATGTTTCAGATCACTGTAGAAGAGCAGTTTAAGTAATAACAGACATAATCTATGTGAAAAAATAAACATGTTTAACCTATGAGCCAAAAGTAAGTGAATGGCTTTTAAGGCAGATAAATTATCTGTAATTTAAAACTCACTTTTCTCTACACCTAGTAAAAGAAACGGCAATTTTAGCATTTTGTAGACAGTGTTTCCTAAATTGGTGGAATAAATATTTATTGCCACAATCTTGATAAAGTTACGATTTTCAAAGATTATGCAATGGCATTTGCCTATTAATTTTGTTCATCTTGCACAAAAAGCTATATGTTTCTTTCACATATTTTGATATTTCATGCTTGTTTTTCTGTAATTGCAATAATAATAATGTCTTAAGTTTTAACTCAAGGGCTGAGGAATGTTTTTCCTTGTTCATTTAAATCATTCCAAGAAGGTGGGTTAGAAAAAGGCCTATGTGACTTTTAATATAATTTATTTTTCATCTGTCATCTCTCACAGTTTCACATAATTCTTATTTGTAATCTCAAAGTATGCATACTGATTTGTTTTTTTAATTTTTTCCTTACTGTAATTTGAAAAGGTAATCACTTCATGCATTTGAAAAAATGAAATCAATATTATCAATTTGTTTAAATTTTCCCCTCCTTTAGTTACCCTTAAAGATCTTGGAATGTATATATTTCTTTGACACATGTGGACAGTGCTATGATAATTTTTTTCAGTATTATAAATGCTTCCTTAATGCATTTCATCTCTAATCAATATTATAGAGGCAACAAAATGTAAAGTATACTTTGAGTGTGAGCCTGACATTATCCATAGACCCATGCCATAGCCTTAGATAATCAACATATCCACCTGTATTAGTCGATTCTCAAGCTGTTATAATTATGTACCTGACGCTGGGTAATTTATAAAGGAAAGAGGTTTAACTGATTCAAAGATCTGCAGGTCTGGAGTAGCCTCTGGAAACTTACAATTATGGCAGAAGGGGAAGCAAACACATCCTTATTCACATGGAGACAGCGAGGAGAAGTGCAGAGCAAAGCTGGGGAAAGACCTCTCATAAAACCATCACATCTCAGGAGAGCTCACTCACTATCATGAAAACAATAGGAATATAACCACCCTGTGATTAAACTACCTCCCACTTGGTCCCTCCCACAACATGTGGGGATTATGGGAACTACAATTCAAGATGAGATTTAGGTGGGGACACAACCAAACCTAATCATTCCAACCCTAGACCCTCCCAAATCTTATGTCCTCACATTTCAAAATACAATCATGCCTTCCCAACAGTTACCCAAAGTCTTAATGCATTCCAGCATTAACTTAAACGTCCAAGTTCGAAGTCTCATCTGAGACAAGGCAAGTCCCTTCCACCTTTGAGCTTATAAAATCAAAAGCAAGTTAGTTACTTCATAGATACAATGGAGGTACAGGCATTGAGTAAATATACTCATTCCAAATGAGAAAGTTGCTGAAACAAAGGGGCTACAGACCCCATGCAATTCTGAAAATTGATAGGGCAATCATTAAACCTTAAAAGTCCAAAATGATCCCCTTTGACTCCATATCTCATATCCAAGTCACATTGATACAACAGGTGGGCTCCTTCAGCCTTGGGCAGCTCTGCCCCTGTAGCTTTGCAGGGTACAGCCTCCCTCTCAGCCGCTTTCATGGGCTGGCATTGCCTGACTATGGCTTTTTCAGGTGTGCAGTGGAAACTGTTAGTGGATCTACCATTCTAGGGTCTGGAGCATGGTGGCCCTCTTCTCACAGCTCCACCAAGTAGTGCCCCAGTGGGAACTCTGTGGGGGCTTCAACCCCACATTTTCCTTCTGCACTGCCCTAGCAGAGGTTCTCCATGAGGGCCCCACCCTTGCCACAGACTTCAGCCTGGACATCCAGGCATTTCCATATATCCTCTGAAATCTAGGCAGAGGTTCCCAAACCTCAATTCTTAACTTCTGCACACTTGGCAGGCCCAACACCATATGAAAGCTGCCAAAGTTTGGGGCTTGCACTTTCTGAAGCAATGGCTTGAGCTGTTGGCCCCTTTTAGCCATGACTGGAGTGGCTGGGACACAGGGTACCATGTCCTAAGACTGCACAAAACAGTAAGGCCTTGGGCCAGGCCCATAAAACCCATTTTTTTTCTCCTAGGTCTCCAGGCTTGTGATGGGAGAGACTGCTGTGAAGATCTCTGACATGCCCTGGAAACATTTTTCCCATTGTAATGGAGGTTAACATTTGGCTCCTCATTATGCAAAATTTTGCAGCCACTTGAATTTCTACTCAGAAGATGGCTTTTTCTTTTCTATCTCATTGTCAGGCTGTAAATTTTTCAAACTTTTTTGTTCTGCTTCATCTTGAATGCTTTGCTACTTAGATATTTCTTCTGACAGATTCCCTAAATCATCTCTCTCAAGTTTAAAGTTTCCAAGATCTCTAGGATGGGGGAAAGTGCTGGCAGTCTCTTTGCATAGCAAGAGTGACCTTTACTCCAGTTTCCAAAAAGTTTCCTTATCTCCATCTGAAACCGCCTCAACCTGGTCTTTATTGTCCATATCACTATCAGCATTTTGGTCAAAGCCATTCAACAAGTCTCTAGGTAGTTCCAAACTTTCCCACATCTTCCTGTCTTCTGAGCCCTCCAAATCTCTTGGAAGTTCCAAACTTTCCACATTTTCCTGTCTTCTTCTGAGCCCTCCAACTGTTCCAACCTCTGCCTGTTATCCAGTTCCGAAGTTGCTTCCACATTTTCAGGTATCTTTACAGCAGTGCCCCGCTACCTGTTACCAATTTATTGTATTAGTCCATTCTCAAGTTGCTATAAGGACTTACCTGAGAATGGGTAATTTATAAAGAAAAGAGGCTTAATTGACTTACAGTTCCCCAGGGCTGGGAAAGCCTCAGGAAACCTACAATCATGGTGGAAGGGGAAGAAAACACATCTTTTTCACATGGAGGGAGCAAGAAGTGCAGAGCAAAGTCGGGAGAAAGCCCCTTATAAAACCATCACATCTCATGAGAACTCATTTACCATCAAGAGAACAGCATGGAGGTAACGTCCCCATTATTCAATTACCTCCCGCTGGGTCCCTCCCATGACACCTGGGGATTACGGGAGCTATAGTTCAAGAGTGGGGACACAGCCAAACCATATCACTACCTTTATTTTATCTGATCACAAAAATTACAAAATAATAATATCAGTAATAGTCTCAAAGAAACATAGAGAAGATTAATAAAACACAGTTTTAAGGGCACTATTTGAGATGCTTTGTGTAAGCTGAAAATATTTCTATTCGAGAAATAAAATGTAATTTGAAAACTGTAATTTGGATATTCCATGATGACACATACAAAGAAAACTACAATATTTCCTTAGCTTTACATATAGATTTATAATTTATCAAGTACTTGTATGTATGATATTGTTTTAATGGCTTATTTCTATTTTATTATTATTAAACAGATGTTCTTTGAAGAAAATGTTGAAAATGTAGAAAAAACATAAAGAGTAAAACCTCAGAATGCACCTCCAAGATACAACCAAAATTCATATTTGTTTTTATTTATCTGTTTATTTCTTTAAGACAAGTTTTGTCTCTATTACCTAGACTGGAGGGCAGTGGTGCAATCTCGGCTCACTGCAACCTCTGCCTCCTGGGCTTAAGCCATCCTCCCACCTCATCCTCCTGTGTATCTGGGAATATAGGCACGTGCCACCACACCCAGCTAATTTTGTATTTTTTGTAGAGACAGGGTTTTGCCATTGTGGCCCAGGCTGGCCTTGAATTCTTGAGCTTAAGCCATCTGCCTGTATTGTCCTCCCAACGTGCTGGGATTGCAGGCATGAGCCACCATGCCCAGCCTCATATTTGTTTATTTTTAATACATTTACCTGATTATTTGAAATTGAGTGTCTTAAAATACATCTCTTAATTTGAAAATATTTCTGTCACATTTAAAATAAATAATTTATATCCAAAATGTAATGATGACATCAACTGGAGTTTGGGGCCTTACTATCACTAAGGCAGAGTGAGGAGAGACATTCAGAGAGGTAGAGACAGAGCAAAAGGGAATTAACAAGCTTCTTTTAAAATAGGAACTGACAACACTATTTAGGAAATTTGTCCTTCTTTAGCATAACTGATTTAATATGCAGAGTTTGAAATCTGACAGAGTCCTAAAGCTACTGAAGGCATTAGTGACTTTTTTCCTGAGTTTATGTTAAAGGGTTTGAAACATCATATGAGCCCACCCTTCAAAGCATCAAGTTACAATGCTCTAAAGGCATTTGGCATATTCTTATTGACTTATAGACCATGGAAATAATGACAAAGGGAAAAAATTCTGCAGAGATTTGAATATATTTATTGTGGCTCTCTTGACAGTCATCTTATAACTTGACTACCAAGTGGGGATTTTGGGGCCTGTTAGTGGCAAAGCTGTGGGGGAAAAAAAAAGTCACTTATTTTAAGCTACTGGAAACTTTAATAGTGCTGGACTACTAGTGCGTTAACTTATCTCTACAACAAATTTTCAGTCTACTAAACAAGAAGAAGATAGTGTGAATTCATATAAGATCAAAATGATAAAATCAAGTGATTCTTTTGTATATTTAAGTGTCTCTTGGGAGTTTTGTGGCTGTGCACAGAAGAAAAATTTCTAAGATGCTGCAAACTAAAGAAGGTTTTTAATAAAAAATGAGTTTTATATTCAGCTAAAATTGAATATTAAGTGATTTTGATTTTAAAATAGCAAAGACAAAGAAAAATTTTCCTTGTAAGTATGACAATAATAATATAATAGTAATATAATGTAATAGTAATAGGCCTAACATCTATTGAGTCATTGCACAGATGCTGTACAAAATATTTTATACATACTTTCTTTCTTCTTCCACACAACTCTATGAGGTAGGTTCAGTCATTACTTCCTCCACAGATCATAAAACTCAGCCATAAAACAATTCAGTACCTGGAACAATAGATCCAGTAAGTAGAAGATCTGGGATTTGAATCCAGAGAATTTGACTCTAGAGCCTATTATTTGAAATACTAATCTTTAAATCTCATTAAATGAACGACAGATTAATGCAGAGAAATCATTGTGGACATTATCATGAGAAAAGATTACATTTTAGGAATGTTTTTTGGAACTTTTCATTCCCTGCATTTTAGTTCATCCTTTTCTGGCTGTCTTCTACAACTTTCACTTTGGCCTAAACAATGGCAATTGCTATTCAGCTACTTCTGAACTCAATTCTGGTCACGACGTTTTTTACTTTGTTATCTTCAGATTAACAGCAGATAACTGAGGCAGTGGAGTATAAAAAGCATATATTTTGTGATGCAATATTCAATAAAAATATAAAATAGTCTCAAAGAGATTAATATATCAAAAGAAATGCTAGGCTCAGCCTGGGTGTAGTGGCTTATGCTGGTAATCTCAAGAATTTGGGAGGCTGAGGTGGGAGGATCGCTTGAGTCCACCAGTTTGAGACCAGCCTAGACAACATAATGAGACCCCATCTCTACACAAAATGAAAAAAAATAATTAGCCAGGCATGGTGGCATGCACCTGTAGTCCCAGCTACTCCTACTCAGGAGGCCAAGGCGTGAGGATCATTTGAGCCCAAGAGTTTGGGGTTGCAGTGAACAATGATTATGCCACTTCACTCTAGCCTGGATTACAAAGTGAAACCCTGTCTCTAAAAGAAATAAAACAAATATTCAAAATATTAGGCTCAAAGGACAGTCATGATGCCACATATTTCATTTTTTATCCTCTTGTTGTTGTAGGTGATCCAACAAATAATATTATTTTGGCTATCCAAGTTAAGATCCAGTTAAAAGATACGAGGGGCAGAAAGATGAAAATGGGGATTTGCTTAAATCTGTCATGGCAGCAGTGGATTGTTAATACTTCACCCATTAATAAGCATCTTTTCTTTGCATACAATGGCAGAGCTAAAAACCTACAGGCCTGTGCACAGTACAGGGACAGGGCCTGCTCCATTAAGTTCGCCACATGTCTAAGGCCAAACCAGACTCAGACTGGGAAGCAGGAGATACCAAAAAAGGGAGAAGAAAGTAAGGGGCTGAGCAACACATTCTTAGGTCCTTCTTCATAAAAGAAAGTGAGGTAAATTACTGTTCGTGTGTGTGTGTGTGTGTGTGTTTAATTAGATAGAGGTGATCGTTGAGGTAAGACAAATGCAAATACTAGCCCTCTCATTTAAAAAAAAAAACCATTAGGAAGTTATATTCCCCTTACCATTATTGTTTATATTTTAGTGTTGAAAGTAGCTTAATACTATCATACCAAACATTCTCATCTTATAATTTTGAAAACATACATGCAAAAATATAAAAATAAAGTTTTTCTATAATTTTACCAGCCAGGAGAAAATAACTGTTATGTTTCCCTTGGTATTATTTTAGTGTAGTTTTTTAAATATAAAATCATTAATGTGCATTCTATTATTTAGATTTACTTGCCTCTTCCTCTCTCTTTCCCAATCTCTCTCTCTCATGCACGTGCATATCATGACAATCTTTTCATGGTATTATATCTTATTCTAAAACATGTTCCTCACTGCACATAGCTCATAAACAATGAGCTTTTGTTAACAAACTCCTTTGCAGGGACATTTGATTTCTTTCTAGTTTTCATTCCTATTCTCACCACTTGCAACTACTGGGTAACTACTCATGGTTAAGTCACTTTTAATAAGTATATTAGCCATTTGGCTATCCTTCTTGGACAATGCCTGTCTGAAATTCTTGTCCACTTTCTTTTAGCTTCCCTACCATTTCTTATGAAATTATAGATCTTTAAATATTCCAATATGACCTTCTTGTCTTAGACGTTTTCTCCATAGTTTCCTTTCTCTCACAGACTCCATCATTTCTTTTTGTTTTTATAATATCATTTAATAAGCAATTAAAAAAATTTATGTAGTCCAGTTGAGTAATGTATTAGTCTTTCAATGATTAACCATTTAAATACATCATGATTTCAAGGTTATAAAGATGTGCTCTTCTAGATTTTCTTCTGGAAGTATTGTTTTGCTACTTCCACAAGGTGCCTGGGATTATTTTCTGTAAAGGGTATATGATACAGATTAAGTTCATTTATTATTAATATTACTATTTATTTGCCCATGTGTATAATCAATTGACCAAGCATGGATTATTAAAAATGGCACACTTTTCTACTCTCTACCATGCCACTTTGGCCTGTGCTACATACTGTTTCTGGATTCTACATCTGATTGATTGTCTGCCTTCCTCCCCTAATTAGTATAGTTTTAGTGTAAATCTCAATGTCCAATGAAGAAGTTTTTCCCACCTTGTTCTCCCTTGTCAAGTATTTATAGAACATTCGTGACCCTTTGCATTTCTAGATAACTTCTAATTGCATGTCAACTTCTACCAGAAACCTATGACATTTTATTGGGATTTCATGGAATGTTTTGGGAACTATTGATATCTTTAAAACATTGAAATAACTTTTTTGTAAATATAATATATTCTTCTATTTTATGTGTTTACTTATGTGTTCAATAATGTTTGAAATGTGTTTGAAGAGTTTATAAGTATCTTTCATTTGGTTTATTTCTAGATTTTATATTTTCAAATTTTATGTTATTGCTAATTACACTCTTTTTCAGTTTAATGTGTAATTGCTTGTTAATGGTTTAATAAAAATGAATTGATTTTTGTATATTGACCTTGTATTCATCAATCTGGCCAACATAAACTTTAAATTTTTATGCAGGTTTAATTTTCTATTTTCATAATTAATGTAAATAATGGTAGTTTTATTTATTTATTTGCCATCACCCATGTCATATTGTGTTATTGCACTGGCTATAACTTCTAATAAATGAAAATGGTGATAGTGGACATTCTTAATTCATTTCCAATCTGAAAAAAGATTTAACTTTATTTAAAACATTTTACTATTAAATGTGATAGTAGTTATATAAAAGTCACCTATCCATATGTTTTTCTATCCCCTTTTAGATTGACGAATAAATGTCTTCCTAGTTTGCTTAGTTTTGTATTAATAATTGTTCAATTATATCAAAGTTTTCCATGTATTGAGCTAATCATGTGAACTGCCTCGCTTATTCTCTTAATGTAAAGAATTATACTGATTCATTTTCAAAAATGTTAAACCAACTCATAATTCTGGAAAACCCAAATTTAATTACAATGCAGCATTTTTATGTACCATAATAAGTTTGCTAGTATGTTTTGAATCTATGTTTACATTTATGGATTGATCAAATTTTTGATATCCTTCTTACTTATTCTTTGGTGTTCCATCAGTTTCTGCAAAAGGAGTATTAATATTTTCCACTGCATATTTTATATTTTTCTCTTTTGTATATTTTTGTTTTATAATTTTGAGTCTATATTACTAATGGTATACAAAATTAGCACTATAATATCTTCCTGATAAATAGCATTCTTTAAATCATTATAAAATGTTTCTTTATATTTCTAATCGTATCTTGTACTACTCTTCCTACACTCCAAACATATTTGGTTCAATTACTTGCTAACACATTTCAATATATGTTCATGATTAAGACCGCATTATCTTTGTAAGATAAGAGAAAAATCTCTTCAAAAGTCTCCATACGATTAAGGACAGATTGCATGACATGACATGGAAAACCTTCCATGATGTTCATAAAATTGGCTCTCTAATACTCTCTTCCATTATGTCCATCTGATCTTGTGTAGCCAAATCATTCTGGGATATTGAGAAGTTCAGCTCCTAATTCAAAACTATGTGTAATCTTTTAGGTCCAAACACAGGTAATTACAAAAATTAACTTGGTTAGGTTGGTGCAAAAGTTATTGTGATTTTCGCCATTACTTTAAATAAGTTTTGCACTGACCTAAATAGTTCTCATGGGAGAAAGTTGCCCCTCTCACACCAGATTTGGTGCACAGCCAAGGTATTGCAGGCCCTGAAGAGAGTGCAGCCAACATTTCAGGCCTCACTGGCTGGTTATGGTCTTATACATAACTGCTTTCATAACCTGCATTTGGAAATCTCCTTATTGGAGGACCTGGAAAACATTTGGTCTCTACTCTGAATCAGCATTCAGTATTTTTCCATTTCTAACACTTTCGCCCCTCTCTCCCAACACCTGGGACCACAAAGGAGCAAGAATATTTTGTTCACGGCTCCCTGGGCAGTGAGAATTCTCCATGTGGCATTCCACCTGATCTTCACCCAGTATTACTCCATGGGGAAAAAATAGAACATTTAGAGAGCCAATGCTTTCTTCTATTTAGCCTCTTGCTTAAACGATCACATTAAGTGATTAAAGATTTTACAATTACTGTTATTTTGGCTTATTGTCTGAATTAGCTACTTTAACACCTAGCAACTCAGCTGCCTTTAGCTTAGCTTTTGATGAATATGTTATTCATCAAATGTTCATCATATGTTCCTTCCTTTTGCTGTTAGAAGTTACTAAAATGTCTATCCACTAAGTTACTTTATCCACATGTTTTTATCTTTTAAGAATCACCTCAAATACCAACTCACTTACCAACTCATGTGACTATTTGCCATGTTGACCACTCTTTTAGGTTAGCTTCATATTATTCTTTTTTTAATAATATGTATATACACACACATATAAAACATAATATATGATATATACACATATATTATACATGTGTACATGTAATATATTTATATACATTATATA
This sequence comes from Pan paniscus, assembly GCF_029289425.2. Classification (NCBI taxonomy): domain Eukaryota; kingdom Metazoa; phylum Chordata; class Mammalia; order Primates; family Hominidae; genus Pan; species Pan paniscus. The sequence continues at coordinate 114,693,644 of NC_073254.2, forward strand.
TGTTAGTATGTATAATATATATTATATATTATATAATAGATGTGTAATATATTACACATATTATATACATTATACAAAATATATAACATATGAAACTAGAATTTATATATTTGTACTATATGTAATGTTCATTCTAGTTTGCCCAGTCAATTACATATTGGCAAATACAGTACCTCATGTGTAGTAGACACTCTCTAAATGTTTGAAGAATGGAAGAAGGGAAATTACACAAAAAATGAAAAATTAATGGTATCTACTAGGATATTTAAATATTTGTTTCCATGTATTTAGTGTTAAGACAAATAGAGTCTAATATTATAACATTTAAATTTTGTCAATTGAAAAAATTAGTGCAAAATAGATCTTCCATATTTTAGGTCAATTATGTTTTAGGTAATTAAGTTAATGTTTGCAACAATAGTTTCAAGTAAAAGTTTTAATGCATGTGGAAATAGTAAATTTAAAATATAAGATTACTCTGCAATAAGAACAGCACTTTGGGAGGCCAACATGGGCAGATCACGAGGTCAGGAGTTCGAGACCAGCCTGACCAACATGATGAAACCCCGTCTCTACTAAAAATACAAAAATTAGCCAGACATGGTGGCATGCTCCTGTAATCCCAGTACTCAGGAGGCTGAGGCAGGAGAATCACTTGAACTCGGGAGGCAGAGGTTGCAGAGAGCCAAGATCGCACCACTGCACTCCAGCCTGGGCGACAGAGTGAGACTCTGTCTCAAAAAAAAAAAAAAAAAAAAAAAAAAAAAATGAATAATGAAGGTTAAAAACTTAAATGTACAAACCGAAACTATGAAAATCCTAGAAGAAAACCTAAGAACTCCTTTAGATATTGGCTTAAGCAAAGAATTTATGTTGAAGATCTAACAATGGGTACACATAGGCATAAAGATAGAAATAACAGATACCAGGGACTCCAAAAGGAGAAAAAGCGGGAGGCTGAAAAGTATGAAAAATCATCTATTGGGTATAATGTTTACTATTTGGATGATGGATACAACAGAAGCCCAGTCCCCACCATGACACAATATACCAAATGGGCATGTTCCCTCTGAATCCAGAATAAAATAAAATTATTTTTTAAGGACAGATTCATAATGGCACTGAGAATAGTTAGAATAGCCGTAAAGTGGCTCAGACTTAAAATAAAAGTGGATAGTTTGAAGAATACACAAAAACATAGGAAATTATACATCAAAATGAATAGGACAAGATGGCAGTGAGGATGAAATAATTTGCCATTTTTAATGGAGACATTTTGGAGAGAGATTTCAAGGTAGGAGTCTACATATCTCAGAAGCAAAATGGAGAAATAGGACTGTAACCAGAGTATTAGTTGCCAGTCTACATAGGATAACTATGCCAGTTGTCTTATTCACTCATTCTATATCTTTGTACATCCAATATTGGTGACAGCAGTATTGGCTTCCACGCTAATACAGAGATCTGTTCTCTAAGCAACTAAATTATCTGCTTGATAAAATGCTTTTTGGATGAAAATTTCAGAAATTTCAAATAAATATTGTTTACATAATATGAATATTTATCTTATATAACCAGAAGTCTGGGGAAAAGACTAATTATGGACTGGCCTTTTATTCTACACCTTCTTCAGCACAACACCTCGTTTTTATGCTTGTAGGGTCATTGACTCAAAATGGACTCACATGCAAGTACAACACAGAAACAAAGAAAAATCTATTTTTATTGAAAATTTAGCAGAAGCGTCTAAGGACTTCTTTTTCAGTTTCCATTGCTAAAATTGGACCAGATATTTGGCTTATATCTAAAACAAAATTGTTGACTAGAACAATATTTAGCTTGGAGAAATTATGATTTATGCCCTGAGTCAAGGGCCCAATTATTTTAAATTAAGAAACACAAACACATAAATAAAAAATGGGGTTGCTTTAACAAAATACTAGATGTTTAATCAACTGTTGGATAAGCAACAATGTTTGCTTTACAGTCTTCTTGGTGCAGATGCTAGCAATCTACAGTTTTAACATCCATAATTTTGTATATGGAAGGTTGACATCATGCCTAGCTGATATTTATCCACCCAGTATGATAGTCAATTTGCTTTGTCCGTATACAGTATAAAGAACCACACTCCATGCAAGTGATAGGGAAAAAAAATAAGTAGTTCTTCATACTCTCTACGCTTAATATATAACTTAGTTTTGGCCGGGCGCGGTGGCTCAAGCCTGTAATCCCAGCACTTTGAGAGGACGAGGCGGGCGGATCACGAGATCAGGAGAACAAGACCATCCTGGCTAACACGGGTGAAACCCCGTCTCTACTAAAATACAAAAAATTAGCTGGGCGTGGTGGCGGGCGCCTGTAGTCTCATAGTGCCAGCTACTTGGGAGGCTGAGGCAGGAGAATGGCGTGAACCCGGGAGAAGGAGCTTGCAGTGAGCCGAGATCACGCCACTGCACTCCAGCCTGGAGGACAGAGCGAGACTCCATCTCAAAAGAAAAAAAAAATACATATATACACACACACACACACACACACACACACACACACACACACACATAAACACACAACTTAGTTTCCTCATACATAGATATAAATGGAAGTCAAGGATTAACAGACATCTGAAGAAACAGATCAGGTACAAGATTAATAAACATGATTCAAGGGATGGAAAAAAATTGGAAGATACGTTCAATGAAAATGTTGAGAAATAAATTAGAAACTTGTTTTTTCTTACAACATGGAAAATAAATACAAAAACACGGGGAAATTGAGAGAACAGTTAAGATAGAGTTCAGGCATCCAACATATTAATCCTGAGATTGCAAGAAACTTCCCTGCTAGTCCAGATTGTTTTCTTTGAAATAGAGGGAAACCTCACTCAAAATTGTTTAACAAATGAAGGCAATATTGGGGTCTCCCATCTGAAAATTATTCTAGGCTTGAATGCTAACATCAGGCATAATATATCCAGAAGCTCCTTTCAAGTCACAAGCTATCCATTATTATTTTTATTTATCTCTGTCTCTAGGCTCTTGCTTTTTTTTTTTTTTTTAACCTATTTTGGCTTCATTCTAAGCTAAATTCTAAGCTAGACTCTCTTTATGTGGTAGTCTTATGCAAAGTTGTATCAGTTTTGTAATTCTAGCAAAATGAAAGCTTATTGGTCTCAGCGTTTTCAGCAAAAGTCTTAGGGCTGTAAATAACACAGTTACATTCATAGGTCTGAAGTAATGTCATTATCTCTGAAGTAACACATATGTCCAATATTTGGCACCAGTCTCACTGGTAAGTCTTGGGTTCACAAGTCCATATCTCGAGCCAAAATGTGGAGTCAGACTTGCCGCAATACATGGACTGAGAGTGTGGAAGGGTAGATTTCTTAAAGGAAAAATGTGTTGGCATTCAAAGAAGGGTGGGGAAAATGCTGAACAGATTGAAAACAACACATGTCATTAGATGCATTATGCCAAACAAGATGAGGGAACACACACATGCATACACATACGTATGCAAACGCTACTATACAAATACTAATACAACTTCATAACAAAGATTAAGGGCATCTCTTTAAAAGTCTTAGGAGAGAACAAATAGATTGTTTACAAAGGGGTAAGGATAACATTGAGTTCACACATCTTAAAAGGAACATTGAGTGCTGGACTATATTGTGACAAAGTGTTAAAAATGAGAAAAATTTTTTCAAAGCAAAATGCTATATCTGCTAAAGCTACTAAGTATTTTTGAAGAATAAAAACATGCTATCAAAAATTAACAAATTTATCTCTGTACCTTTTCTCTACTTCAGCATATTATTAATCATTTAAAAAATAGAAGTCCCATAATCTCAAAAACCAGGACCAGTAAGCAATGTAATGATGAGAAATCTCATACTAATAATCATAGAATATTTCTAAAAAGAAATTAGTATAACATAGAAAAAAAGTAATTCAAGAACTCTAAGTATCTTAAAAATCAGTGAATATTTTCTTCCAAAGCAAAATTCTGTATCTATAGTAGTAAAAAGTACAAAGCATTCACTTAAAAGTTAGTCTATTTAAAATATAGATGTCCTTAAGGATATAGTATATATATATTATATCAAAAAGAAAAACCAGGCAATCTGGAAATCAAGGAAAAACATAAACTCTATAATAAATTCATGGGGCAAATAAAACAAACTAAAAAGTGCAGCAAAATAAACGGAATGTGATATCATTGAAGTTTGTCATTGATGTTTGGAACATTCTTTGAGAATCACTGTTTAATATACTTTGGATTTACACCTTCTTTATAGGTAGAGTATATTTCTGTAGTGACTAATGTTTATGTAATTTTAGTAATTCAACTCCAGTTTAGTAGTTTTCAATTTTTAAAATTTTTATCTATACTCACCTTTAACTACCGAGAAGACTGTGGACGTTATAAATCCTAATAATACAAAAGCAATGGTTTAAGTGACAAAATATGGAAGTTGTGAGTAGAGGAAAAATTAATGGGAAGAATACAAGCAAAAATTTCTCATGTAATATAATATAGATTCAAGGTCAGATACAGTGGGGCACTCCTGTAATCCTAACACTTCGGGAGGTTGAGGCAGGTGGATTGCCCGAGCTCAGGATTTCGAGACGAGCCTGTGTGATACGATGAAACCCCATCTCTACTAAAATGCAAAAAAATTAGCCGGGCGTGACGGTGGGTGCCCATAATCCCAGCTACTTGGGAGGCTGAGGCAGGAGAATTGCTGGAACCCAGGAGACGGAGGTTGCAGTGAGCCGAGATTGTGCCACTGCACTCCAGCCTGGGTTACAGAGCGAGACTCCATCTCAAAAAATAAAAAAATAAAAAAAACCTCTCTCTCTCTCTATATATATATAATATCCATATTAAAAACTATATATATATCTTGTTCAGAATCTCAGAATTAATATTTCTAAAACCTTCTCAAATAATTCTTATTCCTGACTAGTTTAGGCCCCACACAACTGTGACATTCTATAATAGTCTAATTCAATTTGATGACTAAAGTGAACTTAAATTGAAGTTGTTTTTCTAACTACATTGCCATGCATGTATGTTCTTCTCTCTTTGTAAATGAAATTGATTTTGTTTTCACTTCCACCCACAGATAATTTTGCTAATTGTTTTTAGCAAACTATTGTGTTATTTTATGTTTGGTATTCTTCATGTTGTAAATTAAGTTAAAACCAGAAAATATTTTTTAAAGTTATAAAATTCAATAACACATAGTCACACCAAGAAAATTCCCACAATGGTTCTCATATGTCACAACAGTGGCAAAGCCAACCTGAGCTCTGTTAATGTAAAATTAAGACATTTTGTCATGGTTGGGCCATTTACTTTCAGCTTTTAAGCAAATAAACAGGTAGAAGAAACTTCTCCAACTTCTGAGGCTTTAGTAATGAGCTTCTAGGGTGTCTAAACTCCTCTCCATTTCTCCAAAGTTAATGACCCTATCAGAAATTACTGGGAGGAACGGTGACTGGTCATTAAAACAGTGAGATGCCCTAAGTAAAATGAAACATAATCGCTTCTCCCATTTAAACAGAAGTAGAAGGACTCTGGTCCTTCAGCCACTGCTGTACTAACAGCATCTTTTCCAGCCATTATCTCTTAATCATTTTTTAAAATTCTGCTTCATGGATCCTTCAGCCCAGCCTCTGCTGATATTATGCAAAATGGTGGACATCACCAGGGATCTTAGTGTAAGGACCCTTTTGCCTGGTTCTGGCACTTGAGTTAAGAGATTTCTTTTAGCAATGCCCTCTGAGGCTTACTTAAAGGTTTTAATCCAATTTCACAAGGAATTGTGCGTATCCAAAATCTTTAGTTGAGATCACTAGCCAGATGGCTGTGATCAAATAGGGATAATTTGTGTGACCTTCGCTAACATCAGCATTGCTAATGTAGGCAGAAAAAATGTAGCCGATGTCTTTGTTCACCAACTACTTACAGATCTGAGCTCTGGTTGTATCTCTACACAGCACAGTGAACTGGTGATCTCATAGGTTTTTAGATTAAATTAAGTCAATTGATATTAAAATTATATTTTTCTCCAGGTTAAATCAATTACTATACCCCATGATTTATTAATAGGACTTTTATTTACTTAATAAATAGGCTTTAATTAAAGTAATACTTTTTATCATATTGTTTATTTTCATGTTTTTTATAATTCCGGAATGCCATGTTAAATCAAGCTTAGCCTATAGCTGCTTTCTTCTATATTTTAAGTTCAGCCTAAAGGTTTCTCTGTACATCATGAACCGAAACCTAAATAGATGTGTAAACAGACTGTAGCCTACTCTATATTTTGTTTGTATAAATATTTTTTTCAAACATTTATGAATTTTGTCCAAAAAGCACAGAAGCACACTTACCTAAAGCATATTCATTCTTCTTAAAATTATATTAAAGTGTAATACCCCTAGCATCACATTGATACTATTTGTAATATACTGTGGAAATATATGTTATGTTTGATAAATTAGTTCAGCTTAAAAATTATGACTTTGACTTAAAAGAGAAATTAAAACTACATGAGTACAATGTAATCTATCAAAGACAAATTCAAAAATTTAGTGCTGAATTTTCAACAGAGTACCCAATATCCATGTAAAACTGTTGAGCACTTGAAATGTAGTTAGTCCAAACTGAAATATTTGTAAGTGTAAAAATACACATTAAATTTCAAAAACTTAGTAAAAAAACATAATTTTTTGTCTTGATTACATGATAAAATGGTAATATTTGTGGTATACTAATAACATTTGGATATATTAAATATGTTATATTGTTAAAATTAATAATACTTGTTTCTTTTCATTTTTAATGTGGTTGCCAGACAACTTAAAATTACATATGTGACTTGTTTTGTGTTGCTTTAACACCTTGGCAAATTTAATTTTGTCTTTAACTTCAATGTGCATGATTTATTTGGTCTATGACTATAACCCTAGGGTTAAAAGTATAGGTTACAAAAGGAGTAGTAAATTACTGACTCAGAATCATTTTCCACAAGTGAAATCAACAGAAATATTTTTATATTGCCAATACTCAAGCATTGTTGACCTACAAAAACAGTTAATTCATGTACCTCAATTTTTTCATCCTTGATCTTATTCCTTAGATTTAAAAGCTCATTGGAGTATAACTTGGTACACTAAATAACCATGACTATCTCCTTACCTCTAGCAACCAATCTAATTACTTCTGTATCAGTACTCAAAATTCCTATTTTTATAAGAGGTTTATTTGTGTATTAGTCTGTTTTATGCTGCTAATAAAGACATACTTGAGACTGGGTAATTTATAAAGGAAAAAGGTTTAATTGACTCAGTTCAGCAGGGTTGGGTAAATCTCAGTAAACTTACAGTTATGGCAGAAGGGGAAGCAAACACGTTCTTCTTTACATGGTGGCAGCAAGGAGAAGTGTACAGTGAAGAAGGGGAGAAGTCCATTATAAACCTATGAGATCTCATGAGAACTAACCCGAGAACAGCATGAAGGTAATCACCCCTATGATTCAATTACCTCCCATTGGGTCCCTCCCAGGACACATGAGGATGATGGGCACTACAGTTCAAGATGAGATTTGCGTGGGGATATAGCCAAACCATATCAATTTGTGGGAATATATTGGCTTTGTCAGAGCTTCTCTAAATTAAATATATATATATATATATATACATATACACATATATATATGTAATACCTAGCCTGTATGGTTCTCTCTATAGTTCCTCTGAAGTCCAGTTTCATAGCTAGCAGCAAAGCTCCTCTTAACAGGCTCAGAACATTGGGAATATTAAAACATACACAGTGACACCCTTTGATTTAATGGGGAGAAGAGTTAATCTCAACTCCTTTACTGAGTGTCTCAGAAGCTGATAATAGGGAGAGAGAATGGGAAACTTAGAAGGAAAATTGTAACTGAAGAAGTGAGGCTATCTGGATCAGAAAGATCAGGCTAAACAGCAAAATTAAAGGATATTTCTGATACAGTGTGAGCCTATGCCCAACTGTTGTTTGATCTGACTCCCCTCAAATAGGTGGTATGAACTAAAGAATTGTTTCATTCTTGGCCCAAGAATTTCTCTGAAAAAGCCGAGGAAGAGACAACAGGGAGTGTCCATGATGAAGTTGAGAATGAAAAAGAACATAGAGGTCAATAGAGCAGATAAGCCCAGGTACTGCACAGCCATTGGCAGTAAGCATTGCAGGATTCTGGCTGGCAAACAAAGTGAACATGAGAGCAGAAAAAAAATTAAGTTACAGGTAACGAGTCTGATTATGAGTAATAATTCCCCATTCCCAGGGATTGCTAGAGAAACTCTTTAGGGAAGATAATTATAAAAACAGCCTACGTTTCCAAAGGATGCTAGAAACACCTTGAAGTCTCATCAAGTCAGGACATAGAGAACTTTTCTGAGATATTGTTGTAAATATGGCAATTGATTGTACTCTCTGGTGCTTTAGACCAGAGAATAGACAGCACGTTAACAAAAGTTGCATTCTTATTCAGCTTTCCCTACTCACACGTTTACATTCTCTCCTGAAGTTTAATTCGTAGTGTCTATACTTTGGGGTCAAGCCATTCCGGTCAAATTTAGGACCCATCAGAGTCCTCTTTGATTATAATTCATATGAAAGGCCTCTGTAAATTTTAGTAGTGTGTGTTTTGTCATATAAGTTCAGGCTTCCCTCAGGTTTATCTTTTATATGGAGACACTGTAATATATAGTTTAGATTTTAAGATAATTTTTCTATTATTTTCCAATGCCTGTGTTGAAAAATTCTCCTTAGATCAGCTGGCCATATCTGTTTCTCATAGGTTTTAAGTGACTTGTCTTAATGACTTCTTATTCTGTGATAAAACAGCCCAGTGGAGCCGCTCAATGGAGGACGGTCCTAGGAACGGAATTCCACTGAAATTATTCTTTGGTCTAATCTAATAGCTTGGCTTGTTTCCTGTGAGAGATACACGCACTTACTTATATAGACCTTTTGTCCTCTGATCTTTGAAAAATCACCTGATTGAGCCCCTGTCCTTTTCCCGCACCCTGCTAGATGTCAAGGATAGAGTGGTAAATAGAATTTGAAAATGATATATATTAAAATGAAATTATTTAACTCCCAGTAGTAATTAGTAATTAACCTTTGCCTATGACTATGGAAATTAAAAATATAACCATTTTGTAATGCTCATTTTTTTCACTGCTCATGTTGCCACATTCTAGTTTCCAATGACATGTGTCCAGATGATTATGTGGGCTTCTTGATTTCTAGCTGAAATATGTTAAACCAGGACTCCTCTTTCTTCTTCTCTTCCTCTTGTTCATTCAGAGTGGATAGTTTGAAATGTACCATTTTGGAGGAAAAGCAAAATAACATGATATGTGCTATCTACTTACTCATTTCTTCATTCAATACACAATTAAGTGAAGACTATTCACCTGAACTTGATAGTCATTAATTATAACTGTGACATGCTAATTAATAGGGCCATCTTAAACACCTCTTTTTCTTCAAAATCAATTTTATTGATATGACTCTCTTCATATCTTTCTCATTTATGTATCCTTCTAGTGAGACTGCCTAGAATGCCTAGTTCCTGCCACGATTTGCTTTCCTTAAGGATATAGAACATTTGCTCTTAAATGGACATGTCAATAGAGTGGTAAGAAGGAGAATAGACATCAAGAAGTTACTAAACTGAAAAGAGAGACCGTCTGATCATGTTAACAGTAGTGAAGATGGGGAAAGTGCTGAAACATGTTTAGAACATAGCATTGCAAAGGCTATCTTTTTGAAAAGATATATAGGATGAGGAAAAGTAAATCTAAAATGGCTTGTTTAAGGTGTAAGTGCTTTGCAAATTTTGTGTGTGTGTGTGAAAAAGTGTTCTAAACATTTTTTGCATGGTCTCCTGTGAAGTGCCATTGGATTAGTTGCAAATATGTGTGATTATTAACCTGTTTGTGGCCATAAAGAAATATAATACAAGTATTGGATGGAGAAATAAAATAGTTGAGAACAAAATAACTAAAGCCATCTATCCACTTATTTCTTGAAATTTGAACTAATGATGGGTATTGTTTATTTTGCAGAGCCAGATACTCTGAAATGCTTTACATGCATTATATAGATTAGCATTAATACTAACCCTACAAATTAGGCACTATTATTTTTCCCTTGTTGCAGATGATAAAACTAAAGCCTGGGTAGTTTAACAATTTGTCCATATAATTTCACAGTAAGAATTAGAATAAACCTGAATATTATGGGCTATAGACTGGACTAGTAATATAGAAACTCGATGTCTCTATTATTAAATAGGCTGAAATGTTTCTTAAGGGCAGAGACTTTATCCTTTTGTTTTGGAGTACATTAACAATTCACCATGAATTTTATTTTTTATATTGACTTCAGAATTTTTTATTTCTGGGGTTATTTTTTACTTTGATATTTGTGGCAATCTAATTTTATATGTAGAAATTATACTACTTAACCTGATCTGTGTTAACAGATTATTTTTTATTCCCAGTGTGGGAATTGCAAACAAGTTGATATTCTACACCAATAAAATAATTTTAATGAAGGCTGATAATTCTTCTTAAAAATCGCCTAATGTAAAGCTTAGATTTTTGATAACTTCATGTCAATCTCATTAGAAGAATTGGGAGTATAATGAACTCAAATCATTTCTTTCCAAAGTCATTTTTCAGTTACATCATCATTTTTATGCTTGACCATCCTATATTATTTCCAGAAAGGGGCAATTTGGGGATGAATCTGAAATAGCATGCAAGTCTTGTCATAAACTTTTTAGTGACAAAAATGTAATATTTTAAAAATAAGCATAACTAGTCAACAATTTTCAAATATTTCTTTATTGTATATTTGACTTTTGAAAACTTAAAATGAAAATAACTATAGATCTCTGCAATGTGTTCAAGAATTATACATTTTATTATCATTTTAAAGAACTTCTTCTGGTTTTAAATAAGTCTTCTAGTATAGTGCTTTTCAAGCTTTGGCCTATATCAGCATCATCTGGAAGCCTTCTTAAAATGCTGACTCCTGGATCCTACCCTGAGACACTCTCTGATTCAGGGTGTCTGAGGTGGTGTCCATGACCTTTCCTTTGTAACAGTGTCCTAGGTGATACTGCTTCTCTTTTGTGGATCACACTTTAAGGAGCTTTGCTATAGTCCACATTTAAGACTATTGAGATACCAATGTGAAATGGAGCTAAAGCAAGAAATTAATCAAAACATAAAAAAGAGCTAGATCTGTTTCCAGCCTCAATACTTCTTGTTTTGTTTATTTGTTCAATCTCCAAGCTGAAAGCCTCCCTTGAAAACAGAAAAACAAAACCAAAAGCAAAACATTTCGCTTGTATAGTTTGAATAGTAAAAGACAAGCTCCATAAGTGTCTTTGCTGGAAAGTACATCCAATCAGCCTGCAGACAGAAGCTGACCTGACCTATGTGATTTACCTTTTAAATCTTATTCCATTTTGGCCATCCTTTTCTCATTATATCCAAAACACACTAATAGTGTATACTAAAATTAGAAGCTGTAATAGAAAAATTGCAAAGACAGGCCATGAGAACCAGCAATCTTAAAATTGTAATTTACATTCCAGTGGGAGCCATATATGAAAAGACTTATTTTAATTTAATCCCCAGTTAGGGGTCCAGTTTTAAGAGCAAAAAAGAAACACTGAAATCGGCTCTCTATAATGTAGATTTTTAATATAGTTAGATTATAAGGTAATAACATTTTGCAAGCTTCTCAAAACTTAGGCTCCCACACAGGTTTAATTGCTATAAGCCATTAGTTGAGAACATTTTTATCTGAGAAATATATATTAAACAAAAATATGAATGGAAACAACTGTTTGAAATATCTTGAACTGTGAAATTTTCATGTAAAATATTTTTTATGAAAAGAAAGAGAAGATTAGGCTCTAATATAAGTTTTGAATTTCTCAAATTTCTCATTTGTTTTTTAGTATATCGGTGGGAACACAATATCCTGAAGATAAAAAGGAAAACCATTTTATCAAAATTCCCTTTTTGCAATTTTTTTAAAGGAGACCAAGTCAACCCAGATAGCATGATGAAAACTCAAACTAAACCAGATAGGTCTGCTGTTTTTCTCTATTTGCCACCATTCTAGCTTCATTCTCCACCCTTTTCTATGTTGCTCTCAGCCCAAGAAACCTGAGCACCCAAGGCTCCCTTGACAGCTAGCTTTGGTTGAGTTTGGTTAATGAAAGCATGGGCAATGTAAAGGAGGGCAGAGAAACTAAGATATTTCTTCCCTGCTCCCTGCATGTTATCATATTTACCCCTGACAATCATTGCATACCTCTGTGACAATAACTTCACTAGTACTTTTCCAAGATTCTAGCTTTAATGAACATGAGTATCTATTTCCCCCTTTTCCCTCCAAGCCCCTCAAGATGGTGACTGTTTCTTTGTAGTTGTTCTCTGGATATTTCAACATCTATTGCTTTATCTTTTAACCCAAAGCCATTTTGTGTATTGCAGGACATTTAGCAACCCTCCTCGCCCTTATCAGAAACAAGTAGCACCCCTCCCCAGTTAAAATAATAAAAAAAAAAAATCTGCAGATTTTACCAAATGTGCCTTGGGGGAAAAATTCTACCTTCTCCCCTAAACCAGCTGAGAACCATTGCCATTAACCATCACATGGTCAATAAGTATTCTATTATTTAAAGTATATTTAAATAATTGGAGTAGAATTTTGACTCATATAACAGAAAGTTATTCTTTTTTAAAATAGGAAAAATGTCAATAATGTTAGAAAAGTAAATCATGGTTAATTAAATCAGTATGGTAAGATTACAGTAGACCATGAACAATCTTTAATCTTTACAAATGTATAGAAATAGTTTTTAATGATATAGCTATGTAATTTTCTTAATAAAACAATATTTTTTAAATTAAAAAATTATCTAAATAATAAATAACATTCCCAAAATGAATATATTACAAAACGATCAGAATTGTATTATATGACATAATATAAATTATTCTAAAGAATTTTAAGAATAGGCAATTAGCCCAAAGCATATAAGACAGCCAGTATTAACATTATTTTTTTTACTGTGGAAAATATATTGTGTTAAAATTTTTTGAAAACATTTTTAAAAATATCATAAAGTGGTCACTATTAATACTGTTCACCAAGCAATTTCGGGTCTCAACTTACTGAGCATAAGGCATGATTGCACTTATCTGCCCCAATGAACTTAAGCCTCCACATGTAGCTTTCTTTACCCAATCAAATATGTGCAATATAATTTTTTTCTTTTACTTTTTAGAATTATATTCTGTAATTGGCTCTCGTACTTAAACACAATGATAGTAGGTATTGGTCAATCACATATATAATGACAAATAACATCAGTTAGTCATAATTACTTAGATCAGTTCAAATATATTTCATTTTTTATGCCCATCCTGAAATTTCAAGTTAGTGAAAACAAAGTTAGCTTCTTGTTAATTCATCATTCATGATGAAGGTAGGGATAAAGCGTTGCATATAATTATAAACAGATTAGATTTAATATCATATTAATTCACAGGGAAATATATTTAATCGCTTAAATAAATTAAAAGCTAATATTTGTATCATATAATTCTTAGTGCTTTAAGAAGAGTAAACTACTTTGCAATTAATTCTCTCTAAAATTATAAAATAATCCTTCAATTATTAGCTCATCTACTCTTAACCCCTGAGAATTGTGGAAACTAGAAGTCTGCTAATTGTAGCATATCTGAATTTCAACTCCATATCATTTAAATCCCCATCCAGTGATTTCCTAATATTATTTCCTTTCTAATGCCATTAATTTGTAGATCATAAAATATGGTAGAATATGTAGAGTATCACGTACTGTTGTTCTCTAGCTGGTAGAAGTAATAAAAGAAAAAAACTAATATTTAAAAGTATCTGCAATATGCCAGGAAACATGAATGGGTTATTCCATGTGCAAAATCATTTAATCCTCACATCTATACTATAGGTGTTTGTTACTATTGCTGTTTATGTGGTATTTAAAATTACAGATGGAGCAAACTCAGCTATATTACTGTATTTCCCAAATCACTACTCAGATGTATAAACAGCAGCTGCTCTTGAAGCAGCTTTTCCTTCATAGAAGGACTAATGCAGTAGAAAAAACCATAGTCTCTTACAGTAGCTTTGAGTGTCAAAACGTAGGGAGAAGTCAGCAAGCAGAAAAGAGAGAAGGTTAGGTTTTCTTTTGGCCGTAGATTTTCCAGCTCAAGGACACTGCACGTGGAATACGTAGGGAAATCATTTTGGTTCTAGTTTAGTGATTCTTTGCTTCATTGGCATAAAGTTGGACAGGAGAATGATAGCATGTCTCAAAAGGATATTTACAGGGAAATGTGAACTCTATGGAGGCAGGATTTTTAGCTATGGAATTTGCTTAAATAAATTTCAAGTTATCCTGTTCAAAGCATCATCATCAAAATATTGTTTATACCTTAGTGAAGTGCGTGTTGTTGGAAAAATCAATAAATAAATGAGACAATCAGATGCATATTTGGAAAACAGAATGAGAATGTGAGAATGAAAATTAGAGGAAAAGATACTGGAAGAAGTGACAAAACACATGCAGTTATTATAATTGTGAAATTTACCTCAGTCGTAGCCCATTATTTTTGTCTAATAAAAATTATCTTATAGTGTTCCCATAAAGATATAATTGTGTAACTACTTAATGTGCATTGATTGAGGGAAACTTGTGCAGCTCTATTTGGGACACTATTGTATTGTAATACTATTGTCATACAAAATACACATTGTCATAAGAGTAATGCCAATCTCCATGCTAGAAGCAGTCCAATTACAGTCACTGTTGTGGCTATAGTCAAGAACTTAGCACATACAAGTTTCAAAAACCAGCTTTCTGGAATACGATTTATAAAACATTACTTTCTGCATTACCATATTTGTGTGTGTGTATGCATGTGTGTGTATCCAGTTATAGTCACTGTTGTGGCTATAGTCAAGAATTTAGCACATATGAGTTTCAAAAACCAGCTGTCCAGAATATGATTTGTAAAATCTTACTTTCTGCATTTGCATATTTGTGTGTGTGTGTGTGTGTGTGTGTGTGATTAGATGAGATGTTAAAACCTCTTTAAACTTCAAAGCAGATATTTGGTTTATTACTTTTATCGTTTCTGAGCCATAATATCATATTGGTTGAAAATTAGGATTGGAGAATTATGCTTATTTTGGAAATTAATTATTCTGTGTCAGCTTTCACTACTGTTTCTCCTCCCCTCCATTGACTTCAGTCACAAACAAGTCTTTTAAAATACTCTGCCACATTATAGCAGAATAGCCTGGTGAGTGAGGAGCTAGGAGCAGTAACAGAAACCATTAAACCTTACACAAATGATGCCAGTAAGGTTTGCCACAGCAGCAGTGCTGCATTCAATTATAAATAATAACACAACTACAAGTGCATGCCCTGGGCTTTCAGCTGATTAAATATCATAACTATGCAGGCTCCAGTACAGAGGCATGAAAGAAAGATTTTCAGATTTTACCTAGAAACTGAAACTCTATCACTTAAGTGTTAATTGGTGTTACATTGTGCAACAATGCTGTGAACTGAAAAGGCAAGGCAAGGACTCCCTGCTGTAATGTTAAAATGGTATGCATCCATTATCAGCTTGCTAAATTATCAGTAGTTTGTACACCATCTCATCTAGTTGAAATAATGCAGGGGAACAGTAGGGGGTGAATGGGACAAATCTGCAAACTGACAAATAGATTCAGTTCATGAAGATCTGAATTGTATCTTACTATCACATATCCTACATTTTCTGGCTATAAATGATCAATAAGAGAAGCAACTTAAATGAGACTTGGTCACCAATGTAGAGGTAATGTCATATAGATGTGAGCTTTTGTAATTAAAAGGCATATGTAATATTTTGTACTATGCACATAATATACACAAATAAAAGTAAATATTCAATGTTGTCAGTACTTTTTTTCAAGACAGAGTCTTGCTCTGTAACCCAGGCTGGTGTGCAGTGGCACGATCTCAGCTCACTGCAACCTCTGCCTCCCGGATTCAAGCAATTCTCCTGCCTCAGCCTCCCTAGTAGCTGGGATTACAGGTGCCCGCCACCACACCCAGCTAATTTTTGTATTTTTAGTAGAGACGGGGTTTCCCCATATTGGCCAGGCTGGTCTCAAACTCCTGACCTCGTAATCTGCCCTAGCCTCCCAAAGTGTTGGGATTACAGGTGTGAGCTACAGCGCCCGGCCTCAATGTTGTCAATATTTATATTGAGTTGTAATGTCAGATTCCTGGGGATTGTTCTGACCAAAACAAAACAAAAAGGAGTCATAATCATTGAAATATTCATAACTCATTTTACTCTTAGCAATGGCATGAGGTAAATCATTGTCTCCAATTTACACAAGAGGAAAATGCCATTCGAGAGAGGTATAGAATAAGCCAAGATGCCCATTTCTAATTCCCAATTTTGATCTCTTTGTACTGGAGAATGATAGTACTTACAAATACGTCAAAATTGAATGTAGTGGTAAAATAGGTTTTTCTCTTTTTTCAAATTTTCATATTTTGTTAAATTTACACATATTTTATTATATGGAAGAAGCCCCATAATCCTTCAGGGACTTATTTCATAAAAATATAGGTAACTAAAGTACTTGATTATCTGAACATTTTTTTTTACCAATCTACCTTTATTGATTCAGAATAAACAGTTTGTTGGTAGTCATTAATGTTTTTAGATATGCACATGAAAAATTATTGGCTGTGATTGGTAAACTCTAAGTTGTACATACATCTGTATGTGACCTTTCTTTCACCTGATAGATTTATTAAGAATTGTATAGCATTTTTATTGTATGTATCCTAGTGTATGGGGGAGTAATTTGTGTTAAATTATAGTGTTTTTTAAATCAAAAATAATAAGACTGTCCTAAGATCTGATAAACCCTAGAATTGTACTGGTACAATTCTGGTAGCCATCAGCAATATATTGCTACATAAATTTATTAAAAATTATGCAAAATTTATAATTCAGTTCCTTAGTCTCACTAGCTACTTACACACTGTCTAGCTGCAAGTGGCTAGTTATTACCAAGCTAAACATTTTCGTTGTTGCAGAAACTCTACCGGACAGTGCTATTTTAGAACATAAAGAGCTCATAAGACACTGGGTTGTTCATATAATGTTTCATATAAGATATACTAGGAATACTAAATATATAATATTCATTGTAAATATAATATTTATGACTCACATATTGCAACTATCACACAGGAAGGTTAAAATAACTTTATTTAATATGGTAAAGAATGGAGTGACAGGAACAATACAGAAGATGTGTATGAGAAATTCCTTTTACAGATTACAAGCAGTAACAATGCAGCTGAAAAGTGAATCACTGAATTTGAAGACAGGTCCATAGATATTATCCAAACTGAAACCCAAGGAGAAATCAAAGAGTAAAAATCATCACTAGTCAGTATCATAATCATCCAGACAATATAGCAGAATATCAATCTAATATCTGTGATTAGAATCTTAGAAAGATAGAAGAATAAAATAGGTCAGAAGAAATATTTGAAGTAATGTCTGAGAGTATTCAGAAAGTTATAAAAGCCAATAATCCACAGTTTCAATTAGTTCAGAGATATCTAAGAGGCAAAAAAAAAAAACAAAAACAAAAACAAAAAAACAAATGAATGCACAAACAAAGAAAGAAAGACATAGCACCAGAGCGTAGACAGCTTTGCAGAGAAGGAATTCCAGAAATCTACAGAGGGGTCCTCTCGAGTGATTAGAAGAATGCTAATTAGTGAGTACATTGATGGAACTACCCAAGGCCAAGGAAATAACCATCTGAAAAATTTAGGAAAACAGAGTCTGACACTGACAAAGGGGAGGAAATAGTGCCTATTCCCACCAGGCAGGGTGGAATATCTCAAAATTCCTGGAGCAAGTATGGAGTACACAGAAACGTCTTGATTCAGTACTAGGAAATATTTAACCCTATACTAAACACTAATCTAACACTGATGAACCTTAAAAGACTATTATATTAGCGCGTTTTCATGCTACTGATGCAAATATACATGAAACTGGGCAACTTACAATAGAAGGAGGTTAAATTGGACTCACAGTTCCATGTGGCTGAGGAGGCCTCGCAATCATGGTGGAAGGCAAGGAGAAGCAAGTCACATCTTACATGGATGGCAGCAGACAAAAAGAGAGAGCTTGTGCAGGGAAACTACCCCTTGTAATACAGTGTGATCTCATGAGTCTTATTCCCTATCACAAGACCAATGGGGAAAGACCTGCCCTCATAATTCAATTACCTTCCACTGTGTTCCTCCCACAATATGTGGGAATTCAAGATGAGATTTGGATGAGGACACAGCCAAACTATATCATTCCACCCCTGGCACCTCCCAAATCTCACGTCCTCACATTTCAAAACCAATCGCACCTTCCAAGCAGTCCCCCAATGTCTTAACTCATTTCAGCATTAACTCAAAATTCTATAGTCCAAAGTCTCATCTGAGAAAATGCAACTTCCCTTCCACCTATGAGTCTGTAAAATCAAAAGCAAGTTAGTTAATTCATAGATACAATGGGGGTAGAGGCATTTGGTAAATATAGCTGTTCTAAATAAGAGAAATTGGCCAAAACAAAGGGGCTACAGGCCCCATGCAAGTCTGAAATCAAGCAGGGCAGTCAAATCTTAAAGCTTCAAAATGATCTCCTTTACTCCATGTCTCACATTCAGGTCATACTCATACAAGAGGTGGGTTTCCATGGTCTTGGGCAGCTCTGCCCTTGTGACTTTGCAGGTTACAGCCTCCCTCCCAGCTGCTTTCACTAGCTGACAGTGAGTGTCTGCAGCTTTTCCAGGCAAAAGGTGCAAGCTGTCAGTGGATCTACCATTCTGGAGTCTGGAGAACGGTGGCCCTCTTCTCACAGCTCCACTAGGGGGTGCCCAAGTAGGGACTCTGGTGGGGACTCTGACCCCACATTTCCTTTCCATATGCCCTAGCAGAGATTCTCCATGAGAGCCCCACCTCTGCAGTAAATGTCTGCCTGAACATCCAGGCATTTCCATACATCCTCTGAAATCTAGGCGGAGGTTCCCAAACCTCAATTCTTGACTTCTGTGCACCTGAAGGCTCAATACCACTTGGAAGCTGCCAAAGCTTGGGGCTTGCACTGTCTGAAGCCACAGCCTGAGCTGCACCTTGGCCCCTTTTAGTCAAGGCTTAAGCAGCTGGGACGCAGGGCACCAAGTCCTGAGACTGCACATAGCATGGGGACTCTGGGCCTGGCCCACGAAACCATGTTTTCCTCCTAGGCCTCCAGGCCTGTGATGGGAGGGGCTGCCAGGAAGATTGCTGCCATATCTTGGAGACATTTACCCCATTGTCTTGGGGATTAACATTCAGGTTCTTGTTACTTATGCAAACTTCTGCAGGGAACTTGAATTTCCTCTCAGAAAATGGGATTTTCTTTTCTCTCACAATAGTGAGGCTGCAAATTTTCTGAACTTCTATGCTCTCCTTCCCTTATAAAACTGAGTGCCTTTAACAGCACCCAAGTGACCTTCTTGAATGCTTTCCTGCTTAGAAATTTCTTCCACCAGATTCCCCAAATCATCTCTCTCAAGTGCAAAACTCCACAAATCTCCAGGCAGAGGCAAAATGCCACCAGTCTCTTTGCTAAAATATAGCAAGAGTCACCTTTGCTCCAATTCCCAACAAGTTCATATCACTATCATCATTTTTGTCAAAGCCATTCAATAAGTCTCTAGGAAGTTCCAAATTTTCCCACATTTTCCTTTCTTCTTCTGAGCCCTCTGAAGTGCTCCTGTCTCTGCCTGTTACCCAGTTCCAAAGTTGCTTCCACATTTTCAGGTATCTTTTCAGCAACACCCCACTCTACTGTTACCAATTTACTGTATTATTTCATTTTCATGCTAAGAAATACATACCCAAAACTGGGCAATTGCAAAACAAAGAGGTTTAATTGGACTCACCGTTCCACATCGCTGAGGAGGCCACGAAATCACGGTGGAAGGCAAAGAAGAGCAAGTCACATCTTACATGGATGGCAGCAGGAAAAAGAGAGCGCTTGTGCAGGGAAACTCTCCCTTATAATACCATGAGATCTCATGAGACTTATTAGCTATCATGAGTACAGCATGGGAAAGACCTGTCCGCATGATTCAATTACCTTCCACCGGGTTCCTCGCACCACATGTGGGAATTCCTGATGAGATTTGGTTGGGGACACAGCCAAACCATATCAACCATTCATGTTTTCATGAAGGGATTAGAGTATCACCAAGTAACGTAACTACACCACAAAACAACACTGAACAATATTTACAGGAATATAAATATTTGCACCCAATTTGTAAAATTTACAATGCATGTCATCCAATAAAATATTACAAGACATGCACAAATGCTGATAAAATGAATCCATGAATAGGAAAAAAAATCAGTCAAGTGAAGTAACTCAGGAATGGAAAACCAAACATCGTATGTTCTCACTTATAAGTGGGAGCTAAGCTATGAGGATGCAAAGGCATAAGACTGACACAATGGACTTTGAGGTCTCAGGGAGAAAGAATGGAAAGGGGGTGACAGATGAAAGATTACAAATAGGGTGCTATGTATACTGCTTAGGTGATGGGTGCACCAAAATCTCACAAATCCCCACTAAAGAACTTACTCATGTAACCAAACACCACCTGTTCCCCAACAACCTATGGAAATTGAAAAAAAAAAAAAAAAAAAAAACTGATCCTGAATTGTCAAAGGTACTAGTAGGACATTAAAATTTTTCTTACTTTCAGAGTTCTGTAGAAGCATACAGTGTAAAAAGATGCAAATATAACTTCTAGGGATGAAAGTATAATATATGCGAGGAAATATACACTAGATTCAATTAACATCAGTTTAAACATTGCAAAAAGAAAACATTAGCTAATTTGAAGACATAGTAATAGGAATTATTATAAGTACAACATAAAATAAAAGTAACAAAGAGAAACAGTGAGCTATGAAACAACTTTGTAAGTGCTAATAATATACATGTAATTGAAGTCACCAAAAGGAGGCCAGAAAAAATATGAAGAAATAATGACTGTTTTTCAAATATGAAAGTACTATAAATCCACAAATCTAGGATGTTCAGCAAAGCTCAAGTACAAAAATCCTGAATAAAATGACACTTAAGCACATTATCCTCAAATCATTCAAAACCAATGATAAAGGAAAAATCTTAAAGACAGACAGAAAAAAGACACATTACATACAAGGAGAAGAAAAAGATAAGATTGATAGTAGATTGCTCATTGTAAACAATCAAGCAAGAAAATACATTCTTTTAGGGTACTAAAAGGAGAAAAAAAGACTACATAGAATTCTATATGGAATAAAAACATATTTCAAAAAGGAGGACAGAATAAAGACTTATGTGGCTATACAAAAACAAATAATTTCTTCTCAACAGGCCCACACTAAAGGAATTGTTAAATAAATTTCGTTAGGAAGAAATAAAATGAAATTAAAATCTAAAAAAAGGAACAGTATGTACCAGGGCTTTTTTGGGGTTTCCCATCTGTGGTATAAATGGGGCACATGCCATGGAGACCCTGTCTGCCCCAGGCGGCTTTCTAAGCCTTGGGGAAACTGGTTTTCAATGATCCTAGGTTTTTGTTGTCTCTTGATGTCTATTTGTCAAAAATAAATTTACTTCAAGTAACTTGTTGCATGTGAGTGTGTTCAGTCTCACCACACTCAGACAAGTTGGCAACCACTACAAAGTGAATGTGAACCTGCCTCACAAAGGGGTGCACATTTTTGTGGGCTCTTCCTCCAGTAACCCCACCTTGCTCCCAAGGTGAAGATTTGAGAAAGATGTCCTCATGGCTCTGGCAGGAGAAGGGGATCAGTAATCATTAGCTTTCAGAGATTTTTCTCTAATAAAAGGCCTACTCTCTAAGGAGAAACACATTTCCTGAGATTTATCTCAGCTGGCAGATCATTTCTCCCACTTTAGTCCTTTCTGACTTTCATGGTTTCCCTAAGGGGAGAAGAGTATACATAATCAACAGGGGTCAGGGCTTCAGGAAAATGGATTGGGAATGCTGCAACCAAGGGAAGAAATTAAAAGATGCTTGCAAAGTTCACAGCCTAGAGACACAGACCATTAAGAGAGTAAATTTAATCTTACCATTGTAGAACTTTTTTTCTTCCTCACACCTTACTATCATGCCATTGAGTATCTACTATAACAGTGGGTTACAGCTGAAAGAGATGTAGATACAGGCTGCAAGAAAAGTACTTAAGTAGGATTAAGGTCAAGAGAGAACAGAAACAAGGACACCAGAGGAATTTGAAGAAAATGGCACATATAGCTACAACAAACATTAAAGATAGTCAATTTTTAGTCATATTAACACAAATTCCCACACTAAACACATAACCTAATTTTGTGTGTGTATATGTATGTGTGTGTATGTGTGCGTGTGTAAAAGAGTGTTATTCATCTCAGCCTTCTGGATTTGTATTTTATTAATCTGCCTGTTACTCACTTTGTAAAGTTTTTGTCTATTATTAATATCATTTTTTGTCTATTATTATAGCACCTAAATGCCCAAAACTTGATTCTACATAAAGAAAAAAAGGAATTGTAGAAAAAAAAGACAATTGAAGAAAAAACACATAAAGACAATATGTAATCTTTTATTTTTCTTATTTTTAATCTAAATAATAACTATTTGTTTACAGAAATGTTAGCAAGAAAGTATTAGGTTATTTGAGTTTCTATTACTGGGATAAACTTTTAGGATTTCAACAACAACAAAATAAAACTACAAAAAAATGGAAAGGCAAAATAAAGAATCAAAATCTCCTCTGTCTGAAGAGCTAAAGCCACCATATTCAGATTCAGATATGACAATGATGTTGAAATCTTTAAACGGTGAATTTGAAATAACTATGATTAATACATTTAGGGATATAATGGAAAAAACATACAACATGAAAGAACAGATGGTTAAGGAGACAGATGCAGACTATAAGAAGAAATCTAAATGAAGTGATAGAAATTAAGTACTGTAACAGGAATAAAAAATGACTTTGGTGAACTTACCAGTAGACTGGATATACTTGAGGAAAAAGTAGTGAGTTTGAACATAGGTTTATAGAAACTTCAAAAAATAAAATGCAAAGAGAAAAAACTAAACAGAACATCTAAGAACTGTAGGATAATTTCAAGATGTATAATGTATTTGTAATTGTAATACCAGAAAAAGAGAGAGATAATGAAGCAGAAAAAATAAGTGAAGTAATAATAGGCAAACCTTTCCCAAGTGAATAACAGACAATAAACACAGATTCAGAAGGCTGAGATGAATAATTAACACACACACACACACCACATTCAAACTGCAGAAAACCAAAGACAAGAAAAAATCTTAAAGAAATCAGAGGGAAGGACAGAACAAAACAGATTACCTTACTTGTGGAGGCATAAGAATAAGAATTACAGTGACCCTTTCATCAGAAATGAGAGGAGTAGGTATAGTATATAGTGAAGCATTTAAAGAAGTGAAAGAAAAACATGGCCAATCTAGAATTCCACATCAGGCAAAATTATCCTTCAAAATGAAGAACAAATAAAGATTTTCTCAGATAAATGAAAACTGAGGGAAATTATCACCAGTACACCTGTCTTGCAGGAAATATTAAACAAGCTTCAGGCATACAGAAGATAATATAGGTCACAAACTTGATTCTACATAGAGAAATGAAGAGATTTGAAAAAAAATACATAAAGGAAAAATGTAAACTTTTCTTTCTTTTAGTTTTAATTGATCTAAATAATAACTGTTTGTTTAAATGAATGTTAGCAAGAAAGTATTTAATTGTAGCCTACAGATAAATCAAATGAATAATAGCAATGACACAAGTTACTTTAAGAAATAATTGGGAATACATTGTTAAAGCTACTTGTAGTACATGTGATATATGGTGTCAATTGACAGTGGATGGGGATTAGTTAAAATATATATTGAAAACTTTGGGTTGACCATGAAAAACAATATTTTTAAAAATATAATTAAGATGCTAAAAGAAGAGCTAAAATGAATATCATTACATTATAAATGAAAACAAGATAAGGCAAGAAGGTCAGGGGAACAAAGAAAAAAGAAGAATGAAAGCCACCAGTAGAAATCAGTTGCAAACATGGAAGCTATTAATAAAATTTTTACAAAAAATCACTGTTAAATATGAGTTGTCTCCACACATTAATTAAAAGATGGTTGGAATGGATTAAAAATTACACCTAAGTATATGTTATCCATAAGAAACACAATTTAAATATAATGATACTAATAAGTTAAAAGCAAATATAAAAAACAAAAAAAGATATATCATGCTAACATTAATAACAGTAAGCAGGAGTAGCTATATTAGGTTAAGACAAAGCAGACTTCTGAACGAGGAAATCTGCTTGGGATAAGAAGAGGCATTACATAATGATAAAAGAATCAATTCTCCAAGATGATAGAACAAGCAATAATTTAGATGCACTTGTAACAGAGCATCAAATATATGAGTAAAACAACATAAGACTGAAAGGTAAATTAGATAAATCTACCTTTATAGGTGAAGATTTCAACATCCCTCTGAAAATAATTAATAGATCAATAATAGCAAAAAATATAAATCACATGAACAGCATTAGCAATCGACTTGTTCTAATTTACATTTGTAGAATACTGTATTCAACAACAAAAAACACACATTCTTTTCAAGCTTACATGGAACACAGTATATCAACAATGTGGTTTGTAAAACAAAATTTAATTTAAAAGAATATGAAGCATAAAAATATGTTTTCAGACCAAATGGAACTAAACTAAAAATCTGTAATAGAAATGTCATTGAAAAAAACTCCCAAATTTAGAAATTAAACAAGATACTTCTAAAGAATACATAATTCAAATTAGTTATCTTAAGAGATCTTAGAAACTATTTGCAATATACCTTTTGAACAATTGTGAAGTATGGCAAAAGCATCACTTAGAGGGAAATTTATTGCACTAAAGGCTATATTAGAAAAAAAGGAAAGATCTGAAATCTATAACCCAAGAATCAATGAAACCAAAAGTTAGTTTTTTGTTGTTGTTGTTGTTGTTTGTTTTTTGAGAAGTTAGAAATTTTAGAGAAATGGCATTCTTACATTGAAGGCTGGGAGCACATTCACAAAAGTTAGTTCTATAGAAGGATAACTAAGATCAATAGACACTTAGCTAGATTAACAAAAAAAAAAAAAAAAGACGGAGAAGATCCAAATAATCACAATTTGCCATAAATGACAAAGGAGACATTATAACTGATCTTACAGAAATACAAATGATCCTCAGACACTGTTATGGAAACCCCTATGCATAAAAACTAGAAATTCTAGAAGTAGTGAATAAATCCCTAAAACACACAGTCTTCCAAGATTGAAGCAGGAAATAACTGAAACACCAAACAGACTAATATCAAGTTTCAAAACTAAATCCGTAATAAAGAACCTAACAAAAAATATTTGTAACAGAGGGAGTGACACTTGAATTGTACCAGACATACATAGAAGACCTGGTAATCCTTCAACTGAAACTATTCCAAAAAATTGAGGAGGTGGGAGTCCTCCCTAATTTGTTTTATGTGGCCAATATTACCCTGATAACAAAACCTAGCAAAGACACAGTGAAAGAAGAAAACTACAGGCAGATATCCCTGATGAACATAGACACAAATATCCTCAACAAAATATTAACAACCTGAATTCAATAGTACATCAAAAATTTAATTCACCATGATCCAGTAGTCTTCATTCCTCAGATGCAAGATTGGTTCAACATACACGAATCAATAAATGTAATTCAACACATACGTAGAATTAAAACAAAAACCATGTGATTATCTCAATAGATGTGAAAAAAGCTTTTGATGAAATTCAATATCCCTTCATGATAAAAAAAAAAAACTCAAGAAACTAAATAGTGAAGGAACAAACCTCAAAATTATAGCCACCTCTGAGAAAGCCAAAGCCAAAATCATACTGAATGGACAAAAACTGGCAACATTCCCCTTGAGAACTGGAACAAGACAAGAATGTCACTCTCACCACTTCAATTCAACATAGTACTGGAAGTGCTAGCCAGAGCAATCAGGCAAGATAAAGAAACAAAAGGCATTCTAAAAAAAGAAAAGTATCTCCTCTAGTGGATGATAAGATTCTATACATAGAAACCCCTAAGGACTCCACAAAAAGACTCCTGGAAGTGATCAATGACTTGAGCAAAGTTTCAGATATAAGATACAAAAATCAGTAGCATTTCTATATACCAAGAACATTCAAGCTGACAGCCAAATCAAGAACACAAACCCATTTACAATAGCCACTCACAAAAATAAAATGTGTAGGAATACATCTAACCAAGAAGGCAAAAAAAATCTCTATAAGGAGAACTACAAAACCCTGGTAAAGGAAATCATACACGACACAAACAAATGAAAAAGCATTCCATGCTCATGTATTGGAAGAATCAATGTTGTTAAATGGCTAAACTGCCCAAAGCCATCTACAGATTCAGTGCTATTCCTATCAAACCACTAACATTGTTTTTCCCAGAATTGAAAAAAAAAAAACTATTCTGAAATTCATATGAACCAAAAATGCCTGAATAGCCAAAGCAATCCT
Source organism: Pan paniscus (assembly GCF_029289425.2). Classification (NCBI taxonomy): domain Eukaryota; kingdom Metazoa; phylum Chordata; class Mammalia; order Primates; family Hominidae; genus Pan; species Pan paniscus. The sequence continues at coordinate 114,720,532 of NC_073254.2, forward strand.
TAGCAAAAGACAACAAAACCAGAAGCATCACATTCTCCAACTTCAAACAAACTACAAGGCTAGGTAACCAAAACAGAATTGGAAAAAAAAAAAAAAAACTATTCTGAAATTCATATGGAACAAAAAAGGCCTGAATAGCCAAAGCAATCCTTAGCAAAAAACAACAAAACCAGAGGCACAACATTCCCCAACTTCAAACAAACTATAAACCTAGGTAAAAAAAAACAGAATTGTACTTGTACAAAATAGACACATAGACAAATGAAACAAAATGTAGAACACAGAAATAAACCCACACATTCACAGACATCTAATCTCTGACAAGGTCAACAAAAATAAGCCATAGGGTAGGACTTCCTATTCAAAAAATGGTGCTGAGATAGCTAGTGAGCCTGTGAGAATGAAATTGGACCCCTACCTTTTCACCATATACAAAAATTAACTAAAGATGGATTAAAGATATAAATATATGACTTCAAACTACAATAATCCTAGAAGAAAACCCAAGAAACACTATTCTGGACATGGAACTTGGGAAATAATTTATGAGTAAGTTCTCAAAGGCAATCGCAACAAAAACAAAAAACTGACCATTAAACTAATAAGCTAGTGCACAGAAAGAAAAAAAAGAAAAAAAAAACACCACCTCCACTACAGACAACAACAACAACAACAACAACAACAAATACTATTAAAAGAGTAAACAGACAACCTACAGAATAGGGAAAAATATTTGCAAACTATGCATCTGACAAATGTGTAATATCCAGAATTTACAAGGAACTTCAACAATTGAACAAGCAAAAAACAACCCCACTAAAAAATAGGCAAAAGACATGAACAGACACTTCTCAAAAGAAGATACAAGCAGCCAACAAGCACATTAAAACGCTTATTATCACTGATCATCTGAGAAACAGAGAAATGCAAATTAAAACCACAATGAGATACTATCTCCACACAAGTCAGAATGGCTATTATCAAAAAGTCTAAGAATAACAGATGCTGCAGACAAAAGGGAACACTTATACACTGTTGGTGGGAATGTAAATTAGTTCAGCCACTATGGAAAGCAGTGTGGATATTTCTCAGAGAACATGAAACAGAACTACTATTTGACCCACCAACCGCATTACTAGGTTTATATCCAAAAGAAAACAAATTCTTCTACCAAAAAGATACATGCACTCGCATGTTCATCACAGCATTATTCACAATAGCAAAGGCATGGAATCAACCTAGGTGCTACAAACAGTGAACTAGATAAAGAAAATGTGATGCATATATACCATGGAATATTATGCAGCAATAAAAAAATAATGAAATCATGACCTTGCAGCAATGTGGATGGAGCTGGAGGCCATTATCCTAAACAAATTAATGCAGAAACAGAAAAACACATACCACATGCTCTCACTTATAAGTGGGAAAGAGATATGGGGTACTCATGAACATAAAGATGCAACAATACAACCTAGGGGCTACTAAAGGGGTAAGGGAGGGAGGAGGACAAGGGTTGGAAAGCTAATTGTTGGGTACTATGCTCAGGATAATTTGTACCCCAAACTGCAGCATCACACAATATACCTGTGTAACAAACCTGAACATGTACCCCTGACTCTAAAATAAAAGTTGAAAAAAAAATCTGTAATCAAGTTTTCACCTTTGTAAATTACAGGAATAAGAGTAATTTAAGGTAAATGCAAGCAGAAGAAACAATAAAATTTAGAACAGAAATAGAAATTGAAAATAGGCCAACAATAGGAATAAAGCAATGAAAACTAAAGCTGGTTTTTAAGATTAATAAAATTAGTAAACCTCTAGCCAGACTAACCAAAATTATAAGGAGAAGATGCAAACTACCAAGATTATAAATGAAAAAGGGGACATTACTATTGTTCACATGGACATTTAAAGGGTAGTTATGATGACTACAAATAAATCTATGTGCACAAATTTGATAACACAGGTCTAAAGACAAGTTTATTGAAAAATATGACTATGTAGAAAATACTAAAGAATCTACATAACAACTCCTGAAATTGGTAGATAAACATAGTGAGATTGGTGGGGCATGGTAGCTCACTGCTATAATCCCTACATGTTGGGAGGTTGAGACATGAGCAGACACTTCTCAAAAGAAGTATCTGTTAATGGATAGCTTGAGGCCAGGAGTTCAAGACCAGCCTGGGGTAACATAGCGAGAGCCTGTCTCTATTTAAAAAATAAAAAATAAAATGAAATAAAGAAAAAAATATATAGCAAGGTGGGGGGATACAAGGTCAATATATGAAAGTTAATAGCCTTCCTATTCACCAGCAATGAGCACATGATATTTGAAATTAAATATAATATGATTTACAGCTGTACCCCAATCAAAGAAAAAAACAAGAAATAAATACTTGGGTGTTAGTCTAACAACACATATACTGTATCTCTATGAAGAAAATTATAAAACACTGATGAAAACAATAAAAGAAGTTATAAATAAATGGAAAGATGTGTCATAATCATTAACTGGAAGACTCAATATGTTTAAGATGTTAATTCTTTCCAAGTTGATCTGTAGATTCAATGCATTGCCAACTCAAAACTCGGGAAGCTGTTTTGTAGAAACTAGCAAACTAATACTAAAATTTGGAAGGAAGGCAAAGATTTAGAATAGCCAACCTAATATCGAAGAAAAAGGAAATTTGAGAACTTAAAAATACATGACTTAAGGAGTTACTATAAAGCTACAGTAATTCAAGTAAGGTTAGAATTAGTTAAAGAATAGACACATAGATCAATGAAACACAATAGATAATTCAGAAATAGACCTACACAAATACAGTAAATTGATTTTTTACAATGGCACAAAGGCAGTTCAATACAGAAAGGATAGCCCTCCTTAATAAATGGTGCTGTAACAATTGAACATCCATATGCCAAAAAACAACAACAACAAAAAAAAACAACAAAAAAACAAAAAAAAACCCAAAAAAACCCAGACAAGACTTCAAATATTTAATAAAATTAAAATAAAAATGTATTATAGACTTAAATGTCAAAAGCAGAGGAGAAAATCTACCCAACTTTGGTAATGACTGGGTGATGATAGAACAACTAAAGTATGACTCATGTAAGAGAAATGTGTAGATTGGTTTCTATTAAATTTAAAACTCTAGGTTCTGCTAAGGAAACTGTAAAGAGGATTTAGAGAATTGCCACGGACTGGGAGAAATATTTGCAAAAGACACATATGATAAATCTTTTTAGTTATAAAGGGTTTTGTGTAAAAATATATAAAACCTCCTTGAATTCAATAAAAAGGCAACAACCTAATTAAGAAAAATGAAAAAGGGATGAACCTGAGCAGACACCTTGCCAAATAAGATATACAGATGAAAAATAAGCATATGAAAACATTCTCAATGTTATATGTCATTAGGGCAGTACAAATTAAAACGAGATACCATGAAAGTTCTACTAGAATTACAAAATTAAAAAAAAATACTGACATTCCCAAATGTTCTTAAAGATACTAAGCAATGGGAATTCTCATTCATTGTTAATCAGAATGTCAAGTGGTACAACCACCTTCGAAGACAGTTTGGCGATTTTTTACAAAGCTAAACATTGTCTTATCAAAGAATTCAGCAAATGTGCTCCTTGACATTTACCGAAATGATCTGAAAACTTATGTCCACACAGAAACCTGCACATGAATGTTTATACCATCTTTATTTGCAGGTACCCCAAACTGGAAGCAATCAAGATATCTTTCCATAGGTGAATGGATAAACAAACTGTGGTGCATCATACAATGGAATGCTATTCAGCAATATAGAAGTGTGCTATCAAGCCATGCAAAGGCATGTATGGATCTTAAATGTGTGTTGAAAAGGGAAAGAATCCAATCAGAAAAGGCTACATTCCATTTCTCTGGAATAGGCACACTATGGAGACTCTATAGGGTCTTATAGAGATCAGTGATTAACATAAATTAAAGCAGCAGTGAATGGGTTAAATAGGTGAAATACATGGGATATTTTAGGACAAATCAATCATTTCCATATGACAGTGTAATTATGGATACATAAGACTTGTATCAAAACCCATAGAAATTTACATCACAAAGATCTCAGTGTGTGCAAATTGGAAAAAAAAATAATTAGATGTTCAGAGGATGTCAGGACAGAATCCTACTATAACAAAGATTCTAACTGCATTATAAATACATAAATTCACTGTTGCAGGGAGTATTGACATGTAATTTTGGAAATATGTATAACTATTAAAACTAAAGGCAAAAAAACTATAAATCAGTATTATATTTTAGCTAATAAAATTCTTTCCCATGGACTACAGGCAAAGAATTCTGAAACCTCTCTTTATGTATACTGACTTGAGTAATTAAGCAAATTGGTATTGAATAATGGGAGACAAGTTTCTCAGTGTTGGACTGGAAGGTTACAGATGGATAAGGGAGGCCCAGAATGATCCTTGTGGAAATGGATGAAAATTGAGGACACTGGTATGAACTCATAATTAATTTTTTATATATATATGGTTACATATAGAAATATATACAGATACATGTATATACATGTGTCAATTCACACACATTTCTTCTTGCTCTGTTTGTTAAAAAAGCCTAGAATGAATGCCTCAGTCATATTTAATGCATCTGGATCTTCATTACTTTGACCATTCTACATAAATGGAACCAGGGTTTCTTGGAGAAGTGGCTGATTCTAACATTGGGGCAAGAAATATTAAAGATGAAAATAGATTGTCTTATGGTGCCAGAAAGTAAGAAAGTACTAAAAAAAATGCACAAAATAAACCCCTCATTAATGGGAGTATGTCAACAGGAAACAGGAATCATTCTCAAGAGCTCCGAATGGCCATTAAAGCAATATTTTATTATAATCCAAAGAGTAAAATAAAGATTCATGAGTCCATTTTGAAATAAAGGATTGAATAAATGAATGAATGAATGCATGCATTGATAAGAGGGAAGAAACAAAAACTTCTGCACCAAAAAAAAAAAAAAATGCAAATAATGTACATAGATTCTCTGTCCTCAAGCTTAGGGGACATAACTTCTCACTTCTCAGGCTTGGACTCTAAATAGTGACTTTCTTCCAGTTATGGAAAAAGAGAAAAGGACATTAACTCAGTAATGTGATCACGGTTAGGATCAATTGTGATAAAACATGTTGACGGTATGCACCATTAATATGGTGTAATGAGAATGACATTTTACCTTCATGTTCTTCCTCCCCAAATCCCATAACTCTTAGTCTAATCATAGGAAAATCATCAGACAAATCCCAGTTGAGAAGCATTCTACAAAATATCTATTAATCCTCAAAACTCTTAAGGTTATAAAAAACAAGAAAACTCTGAGAAACTTTCATAGTCAAGAAACTCTTCACTAGGAAAATGACAGTTTAAATAGAATGTGATATCCTGTATGTGATACTGAAACAAAAAAGTGATGGTAGGTAAAAACTAAGCAAATCTGCATAAAATATGGATTTAGCTAATAATAATACTATATCAACATTGTTTCACTAATTGTAATAAGTATATCTTACTAATGCAAGATGTTAATAATTGGGAAATCTGGGGCAGTTTGTATGGGAATTGTACTATCTTGAAAATGGATTTATAGATCTAATTCTATTCAAAAATAAAAAGTAAAAAAAGGGACAAAAGATTTGAATTAAAATTTTATAACAGATATATGAGTGTAAAACAAACTTTGAAAATATGCTCAACATTATTAGCTCTTAGCTAAATGCAGATTAACTTTACATACGTACAAAAACAACTAAACTTTTTAAAAATCTGGCAGTTTCAAGTGGTGGAGGGGATGCAGAACAAATGGAATCCACATACATGGCTACCGGGGTTGAAAAATGATGTAGCCACTTTGGAAAATGATTCAATAGTTTATTGGTAAGTTAAGCAAATATTAATGTATCCCAAGCCATTAATCTTCCTCCTAGGTAGTGAACAGAAATAATAGTAAATGGCCAAACACAAAACTATACATATGTTTATAGAAAACTTAGTCATAATTGAAAAAAAAAACTGGAAATACATCAACTCCCAGTCTGGTGAATAGATGAGCAACATTTACTACAACTATCCATGTAATAGAATGCTATCCAGTGATATAAAAGAAGCAACAGGTGATACATGGTACAACACAGATCAAATACAGATGCATTGTTATGTGAAATAAACCAGATTAAAGAAGGCTACAGGCTGGGTGCAGTGGCACACATGTGCAATCCCAGACTTTAGGAGACCAAGGTGGGAGGATCACTTGAGCTCAGGAGTTTGAAACCAGCCTGGTCTCAAACATAGCAAGACCTGTCTTTCTCTTTCACTTTCCCTTTCCCTTTCCCCCTTCCCTTTCCTTTTTTCTTTTCAGAAATCTAAAATACTACATACTAAATGACTCTATGTGATTTTCTGTAAAATTATAATTATGACAGAAAACAGATTAGTGGTTGCCAGGCAGGGACTTGGGGTGGACGTGGAGATTGATCATAAAGGAATATAAAGGAACTTTTGGAGTGAAGGAAATATTATGGAACTTGATTTAAATTCTATTTGTATGACATACCTTGTTTCAGAACTCAGAGAATATACACATAAAAATGGCAAAATTTACTATGTGACTTTCATAACTTAAGCCTGACTTAAAAAATATTGCTCCTATTGCCTTCTCAAAATATCTGTAAGAAACTAGTGGAATAATTTATATTAAAGCAATTTTCCTACTTCAAAACATTATGTAATATAAGCATCAGTATAATAAAAATTGCCTTAGGCTTTGGAAAAAAAATATCAGAGTGGTTATTTGATTTGATACTAGAGTATGATTCTGACCCTCTTTGAGCTTCAGTTTCCACTTCCCTGTTACTGCAGATGTTTGTATGAAAATCAGATGAGGTGATGCCTGGATATATAGCCAGGGCATATCTGAGACTCAGTGGCTCCAATGCATGACACATTATTGTTGCTATTTCTGCTGCTACTATTACTACTGCTGTTGCTACCAGGAGGCCTGTCAATAAACTAAACTTTATAAACTAAAATTTATAAAATAATATATTTATCAGGCTTTATGGTAGGCCTACATTTTAAAGGTTTATTAATATAGAGAGAACATTTTTGATACATGAAATAGAAACAGGTTTGAAGAACTTTGGCAGCCGTAAGTCAGGACTAAGTTAATAGCCAGGATAAAAAACCTGGGGCAATTCAAAGAGAGAGTTAGAGTTTTTTCTGTGTGTTTCTGTATCATTTTATGCTTACCTTCATAAAATCATCAATACTCAGTTTTGGGATTACACTTGTCAATTTGTGTCTTTAGTCTGTTCATGACTTGCGGGGAGAAAACACATTCATTTGCTTGCTGTTTCTTTATTCTTTACATTCACAGAGGAAACCCCGTGCCTACCACTTAGTAGAAACTCGAGAAATACAAGCTGAGCGACAAGGAATCATGTCCAAGATTTTTTTCAGCTATATGATTGTTTTAATAAATTATGATAATATCTCTAAGACACACAAAAAAGTCATCTGCAGTCATCTAAAAGGATATTTGATCTTTTAAAAAAAATACTGAATATCGCAATGGAACCGTAGCGTGATAATTTAGGGTCAGATTACCCGTCTTTCTTTAATTCTTCACTCTTTCATGTAATCATCCCTCGTTATTCTATTGATGGAGGTTCATACATTTCAAAAATTTATTTTGCTATATATAAAATATTTATTTAAGTTCTAATATACAATATATTTTAATGAAGCAAATTTCTAATTTATTATCTTCCAAATTAACCTTCTTCCAGAAAATTAATTTTTCTGGCAATTTGATCAAAACCTATAGTCCTTTTATGTAAAATGGCAGTTCTGAAATAATATTTTTTCTCATTGGAAAAATCTATTTTAGTTGACAATCCTAGGATGCATTACATATTCTAAATAAAGAATGGTACAAACTAATTAAAAATAATATTTTCTTCAACCTAGATATAACCCTATTAACTTTAGCATGCATCTTAAGTGTCTATGTTTAGAAGTCTTATATTTCTGTTAATTTACTTTTAAAATGTATAAATGAAATATGTTTGGTGGAGAAAAATTGTAAATAAAAATAAACAAATATATAGAGGATAAGATTAGCTATAATGCCATGCGCCTCCTCCAACTACTGCTAACAGGTTAGCAGGCAGCTTTCCAGCTATCGTATATATATATATACACACACACACACACACACACGACATATTTACACACACACACACACACACATATATATATATCTCATATATATGAGAGAAAAAAGACAAAGTGTGTGAGAGAGAGAGGGAGACAGAGAGAATGGAATACTTGTAAAAAATGTAGACGCTCCTAAAATAGGCAATGCGCAAAATGCTGCCATTAAATGAGGAAAATCAAACCTTTGTGCCAATTCACATTGAAAACTTCCCAAACACCTGGAAACTTTACCTCCAGTTCACTACATATCAGCTTGATGCCATATTTTAGCTGCTACTTTACATTACAATGACATGGTAAGGAAGAGACAAAACTGTTGTTTCCCTGCTGACGATCTAATCAATACACACCTGTTTTCTGCTGGGAAAACTGCAGCCGTAGATATGGTGGCTTTTTAACCTGAAAAACGATGACAAAGTAGCATGCTGAAAACACATGAATTTGACAAACTTTCACATACTGTTTTCAAATTGAATACAAGCAGTGGGATGCTGGCATAGGTGACGATTTCCATGATGACAGATTATGATGCGTCAGATAAAAGTTACAATCATTCAGGAAAAAGAAGAGGAAACTCAGTGATTAGAAAATACTATAGAATATATACTTAAGGTTTTCTAATATTCTTCAAATGTATTTCATTTTAATATATAAAAGTTTTTTCTAAAAGCAACATGGTTAAGTCAAAACTATACATAGAAGTAGGGGTATAGAGGATGCATTCGACTTTTTCATGAATTATGTGTATTAATACATTTCAGACACAATAAAAAGCTCTGAATATGATGTTTTGGGCAATTGTTTCCATTTTCTTTGAAATTAGTTTTTTTTGCAATACATATGTAAAGATAAGCTATGTCTGAATGTAAGTACACCACCAATTAATATTCCTCCAAATTGGGATGTATTATCTACCTCGTTGGCCAATTTCATGCAAAATTGAACAAATTAGCCACATGATCAAATTGCTTTCCTACTTAGAACAACCAAAATTAACACAGCCAAAAACAATATTTACTTTTTGATCAATTCTATTTTGTCATTTATTGAGTATACTTCTAAAGAAAGTATTTTATATTTGTGGTGAAGATAAATCCAATTGCCATTTAGAAACTATGCAAAATTACCATTTGTATTAGCAAGTATAAATATACCTCCTTATTAATTATTAAAAATAAAATTCAAACCTTTCTATATTTACCTACCATACACTTATTGATTTATTAGCCAGTTATTATTTTTCACATGTTCTCATACAAAAATAATGTTTGTCTTCTAGCTCTAATTAAGAAACGTTGATATAAAAATAATCTAAAAAAACTATTGCATTTTGAGAGAAAATTACATTTTAACTGGAAATCATCTAGAAATTATAATTTTCAACCACTTATTTTCTGGAAAAATAACACGGTTTTTCTAGATCTTCTCTATCTTGTTTGTTTTATAGATAATATTATGATATAAAATTTAGTTGTTATTTATACTATTTAGATACAACTGTATTAAAGAATAAATAGGTTCTGAATATAATGCTAAAGATTCCAATGACATATTTCTGTTTATAACAGGAAATCTTAAATGGTACTGTAACAATAAGACAAAACAAATGAGATTAAAAAGTGTTAGCTTTTTTTAAAAAAAGTTTAAGAATGTAATAAAATTAATCAATCACCTAGTGGAAGTTTTAAGAGATACAAGTCCACATATTTTTTCTGTTCCCAACAGCCAATAGATCACCTCAGTCATTTGCAATGTATCATCTGTTATTTACCGAGACAGCAATTAATTATGCTGTTGAATTGCCCCTCATTGCTTATGTCTCAACTCCAAGTTTACCAACTTATAAACTTTCTCCCCCTTCGCTTGTTCAAGCATTTTTGTCTTATTTAAAATCAGTCTTGTTTATTTGTTTATCTTTGGTTTTGTTGAGTTTTTTGACTTCTTAAAATAGAATAGAAGAATATTTAAAGAATTAGCTATCTGATTCACTGCTATTTTCAACATTTCACAAACAGCACATGATGGATATTATATTCTAAGTTAATACAAGCGTTTACTGGAATAAAATAATAAATGAACATATAAGTTGTCTAAATTAATTGAGTGTTTAATTGACTCACATTGCCCACACTATATAAGGTCTATTTTGACTAATAGGGGACATTTTATATGACACTTTGTCAATAATAAGAATACTGTCAAAATCTAGTCCAAATCTCTAGGACCACTAAGAAGTTCCAGTCAATCTTGCTGACAAGACAGATATTTATCTTTACTTCTTTTCCCCAGTGGAACTTATTTAGTGACACAGAACAAAACCACAATTTCAGACTTGGATATTCATCTGTTTGTTAATGCTTGCTCTCCTTGAATATAGCAGAGAGTCCCCTATAGTAGTATATTGTTGCTGCCATGGTAACAACAGTAGTAGAATCTAACATGAGAATTACAGATTCTTAATGCAGTAAAGAAGAAAATCTCATATAAACAAAATTACTCTCGCAAATACTTTATGAATCCATAAGAACTGCATCTTTATTTACCCCCTCATGATAAATCCAACTCAGCCAGTCTTCCTTCTAGTTTTAAACAGATCATTATGTCTTCAGTCAATTTTAAACATTAGAATTGCACTTGGTGTTTTGTTGTATTTACATTATCAGAGCACATAAAAGTAATATTATAGCCTTAAATCTTAAGCTCACTTCTGGGGCTACCTTAATTGAATGAAAAAGTGAAGATAAATGCCTGCACAGCTAAATTTACTGTCTCTCTTTCAGGAATAGAATTCAACTCCACTTGAACACATTAAGGCCCCTTTAAAGACAGCTCCAAAGGGTGTAGGAATTAAGCTGTTCTTGCCTTGAGTTCAAAGAATTATTGTGAAATGGAAGAAAGCACCAATAGCAGCTCATATAGAACTACCCTTGATGCTCCTCTTGTCTGTGTTAATTCTGATATATTTAGTTGGCCAGCCAGTGCTTGACTTGTGTTTAGTCCATCTCTACTTTCTTGAATCCCAACTGTGTAGGGATCTGACTCTGCCAAAGCCTGGTCTACACCATCTGCTCTGACTGACTGCCAGGATTCCTGGCTGCCCCAACATGCTTAGAGAGACATTCTGTTTTGTTTTGTTTTTTTTCCTTTTTTTTCCCACCTGTGAATATTTGAGGCTTCCAAATAAGTGACCACTGGATAAAGTAACATATTACAGTGTCCCAGTGATAGTGATAGACAATAGGAAATTCAACTTCATTGATATTTAAGGTGACTTCCAGCTGAAAACACTCCTAGCACCTCAAGTATGATACCTGGTTTTAGGGGACAATACTGACAATTAAAATTGATAAACTGAAGCATATATCAATGGGAGCAGCAGGATAATGCTAATTCTTGTTAATATATTAGTTAAGCAACACCTAAAGAAATTGACATGTTTATCCTGGAGCACAGAACATTAATAAATAGAATCCTAGGACTGACTTTATCTTAAGATGATAAAACATAATTTGAAGAATAAGATTCTACATCCTCTCATTGGATGTACATCAAGTGAAAACCTCTAACTCTCAAATCAGTTCAGTTGAGTAAATGTTTATAACACTGTGAGCACTTGACTATTCTTTGAATTTGGAGCTTCAACACTCAAGACCCTCAGTGTCTGAATTGTTCAAATACATAACGTGGTGTCTCTGAATTGACTGATCCATAATATCATCCTACAAGCATTAACATACATCTTTGAAGTAGATATTTGCGTGCAAACGATTTCAAATCACACAGTTTTTTTTCACTTTCCTCAATTGTAAAATATAGATATCTATAATCATATCAATCTGAGCCTTAACCATTTCTGTAAAATATTCAGCTTTCAAGCTATTTTAAAAACGTTGAAAATCCTGATAATATCGAAATTCTAAATTATAGCCAATATATATGCTTTCCAATAATTTAAAATAAGGGGAATTTAATCCCCTTTCTGATTTTTATATTTCTCATTGTTATATAGATTAGATTAATGCATTGAAAAATAATACTTTGTCTTTGTTTTCAATTCTGCTGCTTAAGTTTCAACTACTTCTATAATTGGACATATTTTAAAGAATAACATTGAAGTGATTCTTGCTTTGAGGATTTATATTTACAAGATATTCTATTTATTGTGATATATTTTTGTTTTAACACATGACTAGACTTTCTATTGATTATGTTTAAAACAATCTACAACTTGCAAATATGTTTTTCTTAAAAACAATATATAAATCATCATATTTTTACTCCATTTTGAGAAGCTGTGGAATCAAATTACCCATAGCAATATATAAGGCAATATAATTAATAAATATTACAGTTGTTTAATCTGTTTACTTCAATGAGATTTGGCATTTTGGTTTGTTGTTTGCTTATACTGAGATGTTAAGTAGTTTTAGCAAACATTTTCAAGGCCTAAGTTTTGGAGAACATATGCTTTAGGAAATACAAAATTATGCCAAGATTGGAATGTTGAAAGGTATCTCTGTTTCTTTTCCATTCTCTCTCACTGACAGATGCATAAACACATAGACACAGTCACATGTATTCATACATTCCTCACACACACCTATTAGGGGTTATCATTTTTTTCCCCATACCAATACTAAAAGAAGAGAGAAATGCCTTTATGAAATAAAGGAAGCATCCAGGGGTAACAGCCAGGAAGAAATGATATAGAAATTTTAATGAGATTCAGAAAATTAACAAAACTAAACACTTTGCAGAAAACTATAAATTATTTAGTAGATAATGATTGTCAACTTAGAAAAGGACAGATGATGACTATCTCAATTTCCCTTCCCTTCTTGCTAAAATAAGAATAAGATAAGGGGAGAAGTAAGAGATCCAAATATATATATATATAAAGAAAGCTTAAGTACACTATGAATATTATAAGAAGACTACTAAATGATAATATTTATTACAGCATGTACAATAGGCTAGAGTTCATACTGTACAGTAATTACATAAGAGAGAACCATGGTGGATAGAATTAATAGTGTATTAATCATTAATAATTAATGGATTAAAGAGTATTTCTATGTCAGATTAGAAATTGCTTAATATTTTGAGTATAAAAATATTTACAATATATTGTAACTATATAAATCAAATAACTAATAATATTATTAACAATGATAAAAATCATATGTATATTTTAAAGATTATACGATTGATTTTTTTATTTCTTTTGCTTTCAGCCTCTTGTCTCCTAACCTATTTCATGAAACTTTTTATACCATCAGGGAAATCTTCAGCCTAAAATTCTAACTTATCGTGTTTCTAAAAGTCATAAAAATGATCATTTATAATAAATGTTTAATTATCACAAGTCTTTTATTTTATTGATTTTTGAAGTCTCAATGTTTAGCTGGTATGCAATTGAAACCTAAATTTGTCTTCTCTTGTCGCATCAAATACACACAAAAACTAATATTTCTTCCTACTTAGATACATACTTTGATTATTCATTCTTCAAGTATGTATTAATTGAGCATGAATTTTGTGACAGATTTGCTTTTTAAGTATCAATTATATGCCGTGCTAAATGAAAACCAAGTTAGCATCATTTGTGTCAATTTCTGTAAAAACAAGATTGGGTATAGCTATGATCTAGTGAATACAATGCACTTTTCATTCTATACTTTACTAACTCAGAGAGATTTTCTGGTTCTTCTTTTTCCATTATGGAATTAGTATATTATGAGAAGATAAAACATCAATTTTTGTTTGCTCGTTTTTGAGACAGGATCTCGCTCTGTTGCCTAGGCTAGAGTGCAGGGTGTGAACAAGGCTCACTGCAGCGTCAACTTCCTGGACCCAAGCAAGACTGAATTTTACTTTATGGGTTACAAATAGGAGGTTAAGTCTACCCAGCACAAATATATAGCCTATAAAAGTCTATAGATTTTACAGAGTAAGTGGATAAGATCCTGTGGTTGTCCCCCTTTGGGAGGGGTAATTGTGGCTAATAAGAAACTGATTTTAACACGGTTCATAAATAATATTTTACAGCTTTCCTTGCAGTTAGGGTAACCAAAGTAACCAAAGGAAGACTTGCTGGGTGGAGCTTCTAGAAGAGCTATTTAAAAGGTATTCTCAAAACAGGGAGTTGTGTGTGTTTATGTTTTTATTTCTCCTTCATAAATAATCTTTCTATCCCTTTGAAATAGTAACTTGATACAGAAGATGGAAACCGCTCACCAAAAAAGACAGAGAAGTTGATGATGGTGGTGAGGAAACAAGAAGATCCTGGATCTCTGACGTCCATGGAACTTTCGTAACATCGTTGCACTTCTACTTCAATGATCCCTTTATGTGAAATAAAGTAAATCACTATCTTGATATTTCCAGTTATCTTGGATTTCTCAAATTATATGTCTTAAATGACAAAGCATCGGAAAGGTTTAGTTTGTGACAACATTTTCAACAGAAAAGTTAGGAATACACTGAATTTTTAGACAAGAACGGATATTATTATCTCTGCTTGCAATATTATAAATGTTATTCAGGGAGTTAATTTTTAGAGACAAATGATAAATAATAAGTAGATGCACTTTATGTATGTTTTCAGATTCTTTAACAAAAGCTGTTTTTCCTGTCTTTAGATAAAATTTGGCAAAAAATACTTATAAAGTAGTAATAAAGAGGTAGTAGATAAAACATAGTAAAAGCAAAATGAATCAATAACACAACAGCTCTTTTACTATAGAAGAATTTAATATTGTAGATTAATTGATATTGGTTGTTGCATTAAATGAAATCTATTGAAGTCTACATGGGTATTTAAATATCATAATATATATCACATATATATCTATAAAGTTATTTTAGAATATTTTCTGTCTACAATGAGAAGACTATTAGAGCTTATACTATGAAGTACTAATAAGTGCAAATGTTCATTTGGAATTATTTCTTGTCCTTTATAAAAAGGGAATTTGATTTTGGCTAATGTTGGTATCTTCACTTTGGCATCTACCTTAAAAAATAGTTTATTATTACTACAAACCACAGTAATATAGTAAGTATTAAAATATTTATAAAATAAATGTTTTATGAGTTTCTGCTATTTGCCAGGCATACAAAGTTATATGAATCTTTCCAAATACTGATGGTAAGAATTATTAATTTCAATTAGCTTGCATTTTATGTTAAGCAATTTTAATAAAGGCAGAGTTACTTTTTCCAAGTTACATATCTATTATACCTAAATGGAAATTGCACTTTCTCTTCTCAAATACCTGAATCCATTCTTTTATGTTACAATATTAACATTCATTTAGAGGTTTATTCTCAAGAACAATGTAATTTTCATTGTGGATTTTGTGAATAAGGAAGGAGAGTATGTTCAATTATAGTCTTAAAATTCTGCTTTCTTTTCAGTCTATCTACCTATTATCTATCTATCTATCTATCTAACATCTCCTTCACTAAAATTCACCATTTTGCTATACAATTCTATAAATGTGGACAGATTCATTAAAGAATATGTCTGTCATAACAATCAAGATATAGAACAGTTTAACTATTTAAAGAAATTCACTTGTGTTGCCTCCCGCATTCCCAACACAGACCACTACTGATCTTCTTCATATAAATGGAATCATTTAGTATGTAGCCTTTGGGTCTGGATTCTTTCATGTATATTGTCTTGTAGGTTCGTCTATGCTATTATATATACTAACACTATGATAGTTTTTTCCTTTTCATATTTCATGAGTATACCAGAGTTTGTTATCTAATTACCAGTTGAAAGACTCTTTTTCCAATTTTTATCAATTATACATTGAGCTACTGTGAATATTTGCATAAAGTTTCTTGTGTCAACAAAATTTTTCACATTTTAAATCATATGTTTGATACCAGTTAAACTTTATAAGAAATTGTTCCCACTCTTTTCCCAAATAACCGTACCATTTTACATTTCCACCAGAATGAATGAAAGTTTGGGTAACTCTGCATCTGTCAGTACCTTAGTACTGTCTCTTTAAAATTTTTTAAATTCTGCTTTTTTAAAAACCACTTTCAAGTGAAAATAATATATGAGATTGGGATGTAATTTCTTCAAATCTTATCTCCACTGCAAACTATTTGATCGGGTGCATGAACTTGATATTTTTTCTTAAAAAAGTATTTATTCTTACGTTACATGACAGTATCTTTTTAAACATGGCAAGTTAATTTTCTAAAATCTTTTAAAATTTATGCTTACTGTACATCTGAGGTTTTGAGTTCCCACTTTTATGTCATTATATAATTGCCCAATAAATACAAGCCCTATGTTAACATTAAAAGTAGCATACTTGTTGTTACACATGCAAACTGGGCATTTGGCCTTAACACATGGTGATTTGAAGACAGGTATAAAGAGATTTTTTAAAATGTGGTAAGACATATTACTGGGTTGATCTCTGGTAATCCTGTTACATACAAGCATATGTAATGTAAATTTTACTATATACAAACATACACACATGTATATACACATTAATAAAGGCAAAGTTACTTTCTCAAAGTAACTTTGGAAATTTCACTTTGACATACATATACGTGTATCTACAGATTTTTCCTTTTTATTTCTGTGAGTTTTAAGATGATGATGATTAATTTTTCAAAAGCTTTTTTCATTTAAATTCATTGATCTTATTGATTTCCATCAAATAATATTGAGAAAGCATATTGTGACGGTAAATATTGACTGTCAACTTGATTGGATTGAAGGAAGCAAAGTGTTGTTCCTGGGCGTGTCTGTGAGGGTGTTGCCAAAGGAGATTAACATTTGAGTCAGTGGACTGGGAAAGGCAGACTCACCCTCAATCTGGGTGGGCACAATCTAATCAGCTGCCAGCGTGGCTAGAATAAAAGCAGGCAAAAGAACGTGGAAATATTAGACTGGCTTAGCCTCCAAGCCTATATCTTTCTATTGTGCTGGATGCTTCCTGCCCTCGAACATCGGACTCCAAGTTCTTCAGCTTTGGGACTCAGAATGAATTCCTTGCTCCTCAGTTTGCAGATGGCCTATTGTGAGACCTCACCTTGTGATCATGTGTGTTAATACTCCTTAATAAGCTCCCCTTTATATATTCATCTATCCTATTAATTCTGTCCCTCTAGAGAACCCTGACTAATGCACATACTTAATTATGAAAGAAATAAAAAATTTACAAACTATATATTTTTATTAAAAATTATACATGCATATATACCTTAGATTATATTATATATTCGATGTCCTATTTATATGTAATTGGGTCTTATTCTACAAAGAGTTCTCTGATATGAATATTTAAAACACATAGATTGTGGATTGGAAGACTCTCAAAAGCTAATAGTGATTATCCACTAACTGGTAGATTTGTTGTTAATTTATCACATGAACTCCATTGTTTGATAATTAAATATAACTAAACCTTATTTTATTTAGTCTTAAGGAATTTTTTTAAATTAGCAATAATTTTATAGCAATGAAATTGCCTAGACACAATGTGAAAACAAACAGCTATAAGTAGGCATAAAGTTAAACATACAAAATACTGTTGTATTTTTAAAAAGTTACTGGTTAATTTTATGATCCACTGCCACATTTATAGTTATGCAAACTAACAGAAGAGCATACATATATCATGCTTCAGTAATCAAATAATTATTTATGTAAAATAAAATAATTACTTATAATTTTTATATTGCTTTTATAGAATTATTTCTGTAAATATAAAAACATTCTTAATTATTGGTACAAGTAAAACAATTATCTGTTCAGTTTTGCAAAACTACTTTAAAATATTTGTTTTTAAGAAATTGTTTCACCAAAGTAAATAAATATTTATAAGGGAGGAAAAATTACTTGGTACAAAACTATTTTTCACTGTGACATTCTTATAAATAAGCCTCATGGCATTACTTAATGCTATGAATTTACTTCATACATTGGTTTAATTTAATTTAGTCAACTAATTATTTAAACCTATCTTTGAACTTTTAAAGAGGCTCAATTTTCCCTATGCTTCTTCCCAAATTTCTGTATAGGATCATAGAATTACACGGCAACCTAGAATTAGCAGAAAAAAAGCAAGATCTGTTTCTTTTTTTCACATTCATTTATAATTAATCCCCACTAAACTGCTTTTATTTCTCAGAACCCCTGCACCATTCTTTCACTATGGTGTGCATATTATTTCCTAAATAATTTTTATAAAAATGCCTGAAATGTCACTTTTTAAGTTCTACTTTTGCTTTCTTAGGGTTTTAGTGATAAAAAAGTAAAAAAAAAAAAAAAAAAAGGAAAATCCCACTCGCTTTCCTACGATGAATCTGTTTTTTTCTCATTTAGCAAATACTACCTGAAGAACAACTCATTTGGATATTTCTTTATGTTGAGCTTGATTAAACTTTCCATCCTCATTCAGTGCTGTAGGATAATGTTAATTTTTGCTCATTTGAGTCTCTTATCCAATCCAGTCAAAAAAATCAGTACAGTATTTCATAGTGTCTGTTGTTGAGTATTCTGATCACATTACTTACGGTAGATATTTACTACATGCCAAAGACAATGTTTCACAACTGCTCTTTATTATGGTTTTTGCCAAATCTATATATTACTATAAATCATATTTCAACATATGATCCAAAGGATCACAACTGTCTGCATAAAAACTTATAGAAACAGATATAATCGATCACCTCCTCTGTTGTTTCTACTAACCAGGTTTTGAATATTTAAGGGGGAAAATTAAGTTGTAGCAATTTCAAAGCTGTCAGAAGAATCAAATCTGGCCTATGCAAATATATTTTGTTAAAATTATGCTTAGAAATACAAATGCTGTAGCCTAATAATTTTATGAACAGTTTGAAAAAAAGAATCATATTAACTTATTTATTTTATTACTTGTTGCATTACTAGTATGAGGCATATTGCCTGAGCATAGTAGACACGCAAGATATATTTGTTGAACTGAAATAAATTTAACTTTTAAAAAACATAATTAATAATATTCCTCAATACTCTAAAATAGTACTATATATGTGTATATATCATTATGTACTAGTATAGTACTAGAATTAATATACACATTCCTTTGACATACTTTTTCTTATTCATTGATTTCATTTTACATACCTATTTCAATTATTTCTAAAAATTATTTTCTGTATTCTTCAAATATTTGCCCAGGTAGCTCAACAAATTCCTGAATTACATTCTCAGATTCTGATTTATTGGGTCTGGAGAGGTACAAGGAAGTAAAATTTTAGCAAAGATCTTTGGTGATCCTAATGAAATCAATAATAATACAATCAATAATAATACAATCAATAATATTTTACAAAACTACTTTAAAATATTTGTTTTTGAGAATATTGTTTCACCAAAGTAACATAAATATTTTAAGAAAACATTTATGTGAAATATTTTTAAGAAAAAATTCAATAATATTTTGACATGCTCAATAATATTTTAATGGGCTAAACAGATATCAATAGATTTTCATATTCTCCTAATTCTTATTCTGCAGGGGAATTTGGTTTTCTTGCCTGTTAGATACAATATGAGAATTGAGTTTGCTAGAGTGCATTCTCCAAGATTACCTGTGACCCAGAAAGCTTACAGAACTTGGATTAAAACCTTAAAAACCTACTAACACTTTACATGCTGTTGCAGTACTTCAGTTGCAATAGCTACTTATTTTTCTAGACTCCTTTATTCATCTCTTCTTCCTTATTTGCTGAGATACAAGAAACTAATAGATTTGTTTGTGACCAAGATGGTCTATTCATCTTCCTCACCTCTACTAAACTTTAGACAGGTTTCTCCCTGACTGTAGGTCCCTAACCTCCCTGTTCTTGGAGTGTTTAGTTTAGAAAACTTAGAATTATAAATTCTCTCTCTGTCCTTTTGAGATGTAAATCTTCTCCCTGCCTCCTACAACCCAGGAATATCTGTTTCAAGAAACAGAGCCATCTCTTTGAAATATAGTCATCAAAGAACAGAGTGTCACCATCTCCCAGTTTCTGTGAGAGGGTAGGGGCCTAATGTCCACAGGCACCAATTAGCACACACAAATGGCCTCATCACATACACCATGCTTCCCTATAATGTGCTTCAGTACTTTTCCACCGGCTCACTTTTCTTGCCTTTTGTTTCAAGAGAGTTGAGTTCAGTCTTTCTTCCATATTGTAATAGTCTTGAATAAAGTCTTCCTTGTCTGTTTATGTCCAGTGCAATTTTTCTTCAATATTAGTTTTTACCTCTTTTCTTTAAGAAGAGAAACTCTTATATTACCAAGAAGAACCTTAGCAATTCAAACACTTTCTATTTGTAATATCAGAAAAAAACTTCAGCTCCAGGATATCTGACTAGTCAATTGCTGCTTAATTATGTTTATAATTGCTAGTGATTCCCTCATTATAAATAGCAGTTGATATTGATGTGTCACTTTAACTTATCTTCATAGTCTCAGGGAACCATAAAATCTCCACCAAAGGTCTCTTTCTAAATGCTCCATATTTGTATTAACATTGCTTCCTAATTCAGATAAAGACATGTAAAATATGAAATTAATGGAAGCTTCTTTGGGAAAGTGAACAGTAACTATTGCTCTTCAAAACTCTGTTTGTAGATGCTCTTTCTAAGTTTGATGGATGGAAATAATTTACCCAGAAATATCTTTATACATTATTTTTGCAATATGAGTATCTAATTAAAGAACAATGGCTATGACAAATAAATGTAAAAGTTGATTTATTCTACCAAAGAAATATGTATTTAACATGGCCTATTTTAAGAAATCATTAATTGAATACTTTGAATTTTCTCTAGACTCCATAATAATATTCTAAAAAAGAAAATGATCATAATGAAAATCGCTTAAATAAAAATAATTTCTAAGTATAAATTATAACAGTATTGTTGATGTATTTGCATAATATTCTAATTGTTGCAAGACAGAAGCAGCCATAAGTTGGCATATAAATCATGGTATGAGGGTATTATGGATTTCACTGGGTGGGCAATTAGGTTTCAATATGTAAGGGAGTGCTTTGGAAAACTTAAATTTGTTTTATAACCTCATTATATTAAAATTTAGCTATATAATTGAAGCACATATTCACAGCTTAAGGCTTCCTTAAACTACACTAGAAAATTGTTTAATCTTTGGAAATGGGTTATATAGGCATACTTTAAAAAATTTTTCCTATGAGGCTGAATTTTTTCTAGTTAGAAAAAAATTACCATATATAATAGTAATTAAAATGTGTACTTATTGCTTACAAACAACAAACAACAAAACAAAATAAAACAACTTCCACCCCTCTTTCCATATTGCATACCACTTCTCTCACTTTATCTTTCTTTTCACATTTCTCATAATTAAGACATAACAGCTGTGCATCCAGCTTTTCTTCATATTCCTCATTTCTTGGCTTCACATTCCTCATTTTGTTAAAATATGTAACATAAAGTCACTGCTATCAGACTCTATGCTTTGAATTTTCTTAATTTAGAAGTCCTAAAATATCTGCCCAATAGAGGATTTGTTCAATCCCTATTTAAGCAAAGTCCTTAGTGCTACATTTTGAGCTGTTAAAATGAAATTAAGTTTCAGCTGTAACAGGTATATTGGATTATATTGGATTGTTCCTGGAACTTATAATTCTCTAACATTGGGAGACTGCCCTGAAAAGAAGCTGAGAATTAAATAAAAATAGACTTATCCTGGTTTGGTCAGCTTCTCAAGTAGGAAAAACAATGGTCAATGTGGCTGTTTATTAATTTTTCTTAAAGGAAATATTTGTTCTAGTAAAATTATACTTTTCCCCCTCAAATTTTAACCAACTTTCATTTTCAAAACATTTTTAGAAGAAATAGTCATTGATAAAAATGATATTAACTTGTTTTAAGCTTTTTAAATAGTGATATAATAATAATAATGTGTCTTTATTGTTTGTATCTAGAAAGACCATTTTTATTTTCAGCTTTTGCATTTACTTAGAACTCCCCGCATTTTAACATCCTCAAACATTTAAATGGAAACATTTTTTCTCATAAATTTATTTTCTATTAAATTGTGTGCATGATTGAAATGCATTCTTCTCTTCCAAATGTTCATATTGAAATTACTACAGTATTAATATTTATCATTAAAACAGCACAAAATATTGAATATTATAAGATCAGAATTTCTGCTTGCTGAATTCATTCCCACAGCTCTTCAATATAAGTTTGGAAAATTCAAACTTTAATATACAGTATATGATTATGTAGCAGTGTTTTAATGATTTATTGGCTACATAAGTTTTTTACACAGATAAGATTGTAAATTAATAAAAGAAATCCAGGTTATTAGTAAGAGAACAAAAGAATGTGGAATAAATATGGAGCATAGCAATGAGGAGGTGTGGACACATCCATAGGTTCACTGCTTTCCTCCTTGAAAATACAATTGTAAGTGAGTCAAGAATACTAAAAATTCAGCAGTCTCCTTGGTCCATGGCTAATTCTACACTTAAATTGAGAGATGAAATAACCATATTACAAATATTAACGATCATCATCTATTTTCATTGGCCTTACATTCTCCTCCATTTAATATGGAAAATTGCTTTGTCTACAAAATGTTCATTTTTTTCTATTTTTAAAATGTGGCCTCTGTATTTTAATCTATAATCTCCTAAAGTATTGAATTATGTGGTTTGACTTTACACTATGCGAAGATTAAGCATTTCCTTTTGTTCCTTTTAAATTAACCTTCCATTAGTTTTGAGTGATCCCTCCTTCTTGTATTATGAAATAGCACATAAAAAGGATCTTATCAATTTTTACTATACCCTTCACAATCTTAAATAACTCAATTATATTCACTCTATCTCTTCACATTTCCAGGCTAAATAATCTTAGCTTCCCTGCCTTCCTTTTGTGTATGAGTAAGTTTCATTCTACTTTAACCATCTTATGTGTCCTTTTGTGAACCCTTTCATTCTTATCTTTCCCTGGGGGATATATCTTAAGACAGTATTTCACATTGGAAGATTCCCTATATAATTATAACATACATTAGTGCTATTAATTTGCATTTACATACCATTTCATTTATGCAAAGTGCTTTTCAGTTTATCTTCACAATATTGCTGGGAACTTATTAGCATATGTTTTTGGAAAGAGAAAGTACAAAGAGGTTGAAACTAACCCCAAATCACTAGAGGTACATCTAAATCATCTTTTGAAACAAGAAAAAAAAAGATCTTTTTCATTTAAATAATCTATTTAAAATGCTAATTTGATTGATGGGAACTTACTAAAAGCCCTTGTTAATTTTCTAGTAATAGAAGGAACAAGTGAACAAAATGATAATTTTGAAATAGTTATTCTCAAACTAGTAAGACTACTTTTTTACATGTGAGAATGAGTTAGAAATGTAAAAGTTTATAACATATTTTGAGTTTAAAATAATTTTTATCAAACAATAAAGAATTTCCAGTATTTTAAAAACTCAAAATAATTGTACTCAAAATTTTAATTGGGGTGGATTGAATCTAGCAATATCAATTACACGAGTAGATTTCAGCTTTACATCCCAGGAGGTATCTCCTCTCCATGCTTATGTAGATTGGAGGTGGTCATTCTGATGATCTGAGTTACACAACCCTGTTTTAGACCCTTGGCTTGATGGAAATTCACTATATTCATTCCTGGGCTTTTGGTTTCATTGGTGTAATACTTACAACTAAGGTCTAATATTTTGTGCTGCTTGGACTGGTGAAATCATGAGCCTCAAATGGCTTAATCACTAGTTTTAAAGTCTTCTCTCTGCTCCTACAAATTAGGTCCTCTAGCCAAACAAACCACCTTATCAAATGGATCAGGTGAAGCTCCTGCTTATCCCTGAGCAGCTTGCAGTTCTCTGACAGCCCACAAAATGATTCAAACAAGCCCACCACATTCTTCCTCCAGGACAAGAAGACACTCTAGCTTCTTGTGGGTCTGCCCCCACAGCCCCTAGCTGTTCCGTCTGTTATAGATTGCAACCCCCGTGTGGAATGCAGTGTCCTTTTCCCCTAGGGAGTGGGTGTGCATGACTCATAAACTTCCGTGGATCTTATCTGTCTAGTGACAGTTGTCATGTGTTTAGCCATTGCTATAATCTTAAGGTGGGAATATCTACTTCACCTAAAGGATGACTAGAAGGCGCTAAAACATCACATAATATCAGTTCTTGGATCGCTGGTCACTTTGTTCGCTAATGAGCCACAGCCTTAAAGAGTATTTCATTTGTTAGCATGCTTATATCCCACACTAATAAATTTAAAAATTGTGAAGATGTGGGTTTACAAATAGGCATGAAGATTTTCTAAGAAGTTTTTTTTTTAAATTATACAGGCCCCTGGAGTAGTCTTTGGAAAGTAATTTCTTATGATAAAAGCAATTTCAAAGCATTTACTGTTTTTACTAGGGTGTCCAAATTTCTGCATTTGTAAGAACCTTAGTGAAATGCAGCTATTATCAGTTTGGTATGCAGAAAAACCACAAGGAGAAAGAAAAGAATATCTCAGGATTAGAAACAGGGAAGAACCATCAATAAGTAATGAATTTACTGAGAAGATATCATGTAACAAAAACAAACAAATACTAGGCCACTATCTCATTTAATTTTTATAATAATTCTAAGGGGAGTCATTATTTCTTTGTTTAAAATATGAGAAGTCTGATTCTGAGAGATATTATATATTTTTTTCAAAATGTATACAGCTAGCGAAGAGCAGAACTCTTTTCTGTTGGTTAAAACACATCCATTTTTCATTATAATAGAAAACCAAAACAACACAAAAATTAAAGAAAGAGAAAGGAAGGAAGGTAGAGAGGAAGCAAGGAAGGGAAAGGAAGAAAAGTGAAAGGAAAGACACAGATTAGGGAAAAACAGTTTTGTTACCTTTTCTTAAATTTTTAAGTGGGAGCAGTTAAAATTATGGCAATAGGATGGTTCTGGTATTCTCTTAAAAATGAATCCTCAGCTTTTTCAATAAATTACTGTGGAGACTAGTATGCTAAGTAAAATTGCTTCACCATAAGTACCAGCATTCATGATAAAGGTAAACATCTTATTTATAGTCAGATATTTGTTTTTATTTAGATGCGTTATTTAATAATTTTTTTACACTGAATATTTTACTGATGATCTAAGATCTATAATCTTGTATGGTATACCCTAGAAAACGTTAGAAACATAATCTGTGTAAAATTATGTATATAGAAAATGTATTTCTAATTCTAAACTTATAATTTTATTATAACAAAGGGAGACAGTATTGCTTTATTAAAAAAAAGTAAAAATAAAAGTTTCAAAATGCAATGCAGTTGGAATAAATGTTTACCACTTTTTCTTTTTTAAAACAGGAAAGTACAGTGCCTTTTTCAAATACCTTTACAACTTTTGAACACTTCTCAGTCAATAATCTTGTGTATTAAAACATTCATTGGAGGTGATGTGACACACATCATTGGTCTTGAGTCATATTTACTATATCATATAATTATTAGCAAATAAATACAATGTGACAAACAAGATTGATAAAAAGTTCTCTCTACCAACTTGCAAAATGTTTTGCCCAGGTTTCTTGCCTTTGAGAGAAATTATAACTTTGGTCTGAGGAATAGAAAAGTAAATATGAAAGACTTCTGCTGTCACTGTCTTAAAAGTATCAAATTTAGAAAAGCTTCTATTTTTCTTCAATGATTGTATGACTATTAAGGAAAGTGCTTTTCTGAGATATGTATCTACATACTAGATACACTTTATAGAGTAGTAGTGGGTCTTTCTTTGAATATTCCTCCAGTCCAGTATTTCAAACTTCCCCTATTACAACAATGCACCTGGGGAACCTGTTACAAATAGAGGCACTTGCCCTCACTTTCACCTTCAATAGGCCCAGAGTAGGGCTCAGGATATTTGTACTCCCCAGGAATTTACTTTGTACTTGTTGTGAATAATTAGCAATCACTATTTATGTATTAAAATTTTAAATGCTAAAAATCTAGAAAGCTACCTCAAGTCTTATAATAGTAAATTTCTATTTTAGTAATTATTTTATTTATTTTTAATTTTGGATAATTTTATCATTGCTCAAAAATGTCAATAATTTCCAATAGCCTGGTTATTCACAAAAGATTATCATTTTTAAAAGTCAAAATCTTTATAGTTTGGGAGGGTCACCGCATTTGTACTTCAATATTATATTGCCTCGTGTAGCTGAGTTAATGGTAAGCAATTTGAATTTAATTTTTTATTCTACATTTTCTGAATCTGTAACATTTTCCTAAATTCTTTGCAATTTTTGCCTTATCTGAATATCGCTTTTCTTTGTCTAATTAAGCGGTTTTTTTATTTTTAGATTTTTTTTTCTGTGAACATCTATTAAATCACAGACATAATGGTTTTGTTGTATGGACCACTATGTGAAACTGATACGGAAAGCAGGTCAGGGAAGTGCTGGGAGAAAAAGGGTGGGTCCCTGGTGAGGGTTCTATCCCTGGGCCTGGGCCCATGGACCTAGGTGAGGACAGGCACTCCTGTGCAACATCTGCCTTAGCACCCAGATGTTGCATTTCCAAAGACCACCCTGGCCTACCATGCCCCCATCCTGTGCCTATAAAAACCCCAAGACCCTGGCAGGCGGACACACAAGCGGCTGGACATCAAGAGCAGGTCAAGGGGAGCAGGCCAGCAGAAGAACACACAACAGACTCAGGCAGGCCATTGACCTGTGGAAGGAGGTGGAATTTGGCCAGAGCAGTCAGAGGAGAGCCCAGGGACTGCAGGGGAAAACCATCTTCCTTCTGGCTCCCCCATTTGCTAAGAGCTACTTCCACTCAATAAAACCTTGCACTCATTCTCCAAGCCCACATGTGATCTGATTCTTCTGGTACCTAATACAGAAAGCCCTCTGTCCTTTCTCTAAGGCAGGGGTCTAATTGAGCTGACTAACCACAAGCCACCTATGGATGGCTAAACTAAAAGAGCCCCCTGTAACACACGCCCACTGGGGCTTCAGTTGTAAACATTCACCCCTAGACACTGCCATGGGGTCGGAGCCCCACAGCCTGCCAGTCTGTATGCTCCCCTAGAGGTTTGAGCAGCGGGGCACTGAAGAAGTGAGCTACACCCCCGTTGCACGCCCGGCGAGAGAGACAAGGGAACCTTTCCAGTTTCAAAACCATAAATACATAACTAGAAAAATTAACATAGTCTGAAAAAAACTCAATGATCTTAACATATCATTAGTTGCATGCATACCACACTTTGAGAAGTGCTCTGAGAAAATACTAGAAAAGGTATCGATCACAATACAAATGTTTTTGATAAACTGGTGGCAGCACAACTGACACCTTGATGGGGCTTAATGATGGAGCGGAGGCAGTACATTCTAAAAAATGAAGTCTTCCAATAAAGCAGCCTTATGGTAGTATGTAAAAGAAAATACAAGACACATAATAGAAGACAATTTAAAATGTCTTGGTATCTATATAGGTGTGTGTGTATTAATTCCTAATGCAGAAGACATTACTATAAACTGAGTGACTTAAATTTATTGTCTTACAGTTCTGGATGTCAGAAGACCAAAATACACTTTATAGGTTACAGTCAAAGCACTGTCATTGCTTTATTCCTTCTGGAAGTTGTAGAGGAGAGTCCATTTTCTTGCCTTTTCCACCTTCTAAAGATTTTCTGAATTGTTTGTTTCATGGCCCCTTCCTCTGTCTTCAAAGCACATAAATTCAGCCTCTGATTCTGTCATAGTCTCTTCTCTCCAACTCTGAAGATCCAGCCCTTGTGATTACAGTAGACCTGGCTGGAAAATTCAGTATAATATTTACATCTCAAGGTCCTTAATAAAATCTATCTGCAAAGTCCCTTTGTCATGTAAGACAACATATTAGTAGGTTCTGGAAATAAGGACACGGACATCTTTAGGAGCCACTATTCTGTTCATCACAGCATGGGAAGATGAAAATGACATGAAAATGATAACAGATAGCTAGGTCAGATAGTGATTAAGGATAAAAGAAGAAGAAAGAACCAGAGTGTGCACAACGTGTGTATGTATTTGTAAGAGGTTGCTAATTAATTCAGTTATTCGTATGTTGGATACAGTGGACCAATACTTAGGATAGAGTTCAGAGTTGTTAGAATTCTAAATAACTATAAATTTGGGAGACATTAATATAGAGATAACAGTTTAATATGTTGAACTGGCTAAGTTTGATAAAAGACAAAAATATGTATAGAATAGAAGACTATGGAGTGGAGTCTGAAGAGGAAGAACGGAGAGGTAGTAAAGGATAAAAGGAGACTACAGATACAGTAAAACCTGGGAGGAAAGTGTTTGAAGAGGACTGACAAGGCAGAGAGTCAGATAGGATAGGATCTAAGCAACAGTGACCGAATACCATGGGAAAAAGAAATTAAATAGATGGAATATATACGTGTCTAGGACTTTCTGCCAGCCACTGTGCTAGGTATATTAGATAGATTAGGTCCTCTCATTCTTACACTAAAACTACAAAGAACTTAATATCAGTGACTGTTCACAGATGAGGAAAGTGAGGCTTAGTCTTTCCATGATAATTTATCTAATAACTGCAGGGTATAAAAGCAGCTGTGTCTAATTTCCAAACCTGTGGTCTGTTCTTTGCATCATGCAGCCTTTTAGGGGAAGTGGAAACCAGATTAGAAATGATTCAACAATGAGGGTATACAAACAAACAATAAAAATAAAATTGAAGACAGTGAGTGTAAACTACCTTTTAGAGAAAGAAGAGAAGTGAGAGGAGATAGGTAGCTTGAAAGGCAGTTCTGTAAAATTGTTAAGCCTAGGACACAAGCATTTCCAGGCCAAAGAAATGGAAAACATTTTTCTTAAATGATGTATTTGAGTGCTCAGGATAGAAGACAGAGAAGATATTATTGATGAAAATGAGTTGTTAGAGAGATAGGAAACAAGGAAACCAAACTTTAGATAGAAAAGTCAGCCCTAAAAGGAAGCCAGCAAAATGAAACCAAACCTCATCCAGTCATACCATTATGTTCCGCTGTGTCAAATGCTTAACTGCTTAGCTAACAAAAGGTGCAGAATTACTGTTGGTGTCCCCCCCACCTCCACAAAATTCATGTTGAAATCCTAACCCTCATAGCGATTATGTTAGGGATGGGGCCTTTGGGGAATGATTAGGTCTTGTCTGTGGATTAGGGCCCTTAAAAAAAGACACAAGAGAGTTTTACTTCAGCTCTCTCTGCTCTTACAACCATGTTATAATACAATGAGAAGTAGACGATCTGTAATCCAGAAGATGGCCCTCACCTGAACTCAACCATATACTGCCACTCTGGTCTTGAACTTCCAGCCTCCAGAATTGTGAGAAATAAATTTTAGCAGTTTATATGCCTTCCAGTCTGCGGTACTTGGTTACATCAGTCCAAACTGACTAAGACACATATGATCTGTGTTATAGTTACCAGGCATTTGCTCATATAATTTTTTCAGCTTGAAATTCCTTTCCTAAGATTTTGTTAAAATTCTACTTATGGACTAAAAACCTGCAGGTATATGATCCTCATTCCATGAGGTAGTATTGATTCTTTCTACAGAAGTATTCTTTTATGCTTACTTTTTCAGTGTGTGCCTCTCTTTCAGCCTGTGCCTGCTTCAAAGTGAGTAACAATATTAACATCTATGTTATTGTTAGTATTCGTAACTACCAGATACTATGCCATAAACTTTGTGTACAATAACTCATTTAATCATAACACAACCGGATAGCTCTATTTTATTAAAAACAAAAACAAAACTGTGTTTAAGAATAAATTTTGAAGTTTACCTAACATTATGTAGCTAATTATGAGAGAAACAGGAATCAATACTTTGTCTTTTGTCTTAGCTCACCTCTGTTTGGAAGCAAGAAGAATTCCGAAAACTATTTAAATAAAAACAAGGGAGAATTATTTTAGTGGCATGTGTTTTATAACATGAAAACTTTGTATCTGGGTCTTACAGATTATGAACTGGAACAGGTCTGGATCTCTTAGCAACAGGTGATTACAGGCCTAGACACTCATGCCCCACTCTTAATGGGATTTTATAACCAATCAACAATTTCTGTATCCCCTTGGGAATTCTAATCAAGAAAGATAGCAATAATCCTAAACCACATTATTTTATGAGATCAAGAAATTTAGCAAAAATATATGAACAATTTTTTAAATTAATTGATCAAAAATTTAGGAGAGTTAATATTTATTCAGGATTCATTTGTTTTGTTTACTTTTTTTTTTTTTGGTATGTTTTTTGAGACAGGGTCTTACTCTATCACCCAGGGTGTAGTGCAGTGGCAAAACCTCGGCTCTCTGCAGCCTCAACTTCCCAGGGCCAAGAGATCCTCCCACCTCAGACTCCTGAAGAGCTGGTACTACAAGCATGTGCCACCACACCAAGCGAATTTTTGTATTTTTTGTAAAGATGGGGTTTTGCTATGTTGCCCAAGCTGGTCCTCAACTCCTAGGTTCAGGTGATCTGCCTATCTTGGCCTCCCAACGTACTGGGATTACAGGCATGAGCCACATGCCCAACCCAGGATTCATTTTCTTACATGAAACCACTTAAGAAAAAAAAAAAGAAGAAATTAAAGGGAAGGTGAAAAACATATTTCGCAGAACACAGATACAGTAAGAAAGTCTAAAACTCTCTGCAGGGCGCGGTGGCTCGCACCTGTAATCCCAGCACTTTGGGAGGCCAAGGCAGGCGGATCACCTGAGATCAGGGGCTCGAGACCAGCCTGGACAACATCATGAAATCCCGACTCTACTAAAAATACAAAAATTAGCAGGGTGTGGTGGCACATGCCTGTAATCCCAGCTACTTGGGAGTCTTAGACAGGAGAATCGCTTGAACCCAGAAAGCGGAGGTTGCAGTGAGCTGAGATCACACCTCTACACTCTAGCGTGGGTGACAGAGCAAGACACCGTCTCAAAAAAAAAAAAAGAAAGAAAGAAAAAAAAAAAAGAACCTGAGATATTAGGGTTATCAGAAGCCTTGCTCACTTTAATGAGGGCAAGTTGTCTTTGTCTCTGCTTCTCTGGGTTGATTTCCTTCTTATCTCTTTTCGCTGATGGATTTTCTTGTATTTCAAATAGTTTCATATAACTTTCACTTAAATTTTCATCATAGATTATATTACTTGAATATAAATTTCTTATTAAAATAAACTGATAAATCCAGCTTGTATTCGTAGTTCACTCATTTTTTGATCAGCTAGAGAGAGGGGCTTAATGTCCCACATTCTACAACCAATTCAGGAGGCACTGGGAGAGCATATAAAGCAAGAACATGACAACTGGATGATGACCCTTCATAAAAAAGGCACTTTAGTGTCAGGAAATCTGTCCAAGAGTTATTTTCCTATTCTCTTCCTAAGGGTAGTACCAACAACACTCATGTACACTCTTAATTATAGACATATTCATAATTAACATATTCATTTAATTTATATTTAGTAGTCTAATACATAAGGCTATATAATAAAGTAGTTTAATAAGAATTTTTACAAAAAGTAAAATAAATATTTCTATTTTTGAGACTTTTATCCTTGTTAAGCTCTATCTTAAAATACAGCAATCCAATGATTTGCATCAGCTTTTTTACCGAAGGGAAATGTTTCTAACATCCATAATAATATCCTTATGTGCCTATGTAAACCTGAAAAATAATTCCAACATTATAATTGATGAATTTTCGGCTGTCTCAGGTTTTAAAATTGATTGGAGAGAAGTGGAAATTGTAATACAACTTGCTTTGTCTGCACAGCATGCCTTCTAAGTAAATCACTAATTGAACACCAGAGGGAATTAAATATTTTGGAACGCTATAAAAATAAATTTGAAAGAAAAATAAAACTTTGAATGAAATATGTATGGATTTTCTTAAGTCTATTATGACATAACTATTAAACTTAAAATAGAAGGATATATTGGTCTTTAAAGATAATAGTAATTTAGAAAAAGAGATTGATTAGTCAGATTTTTGCTCATTTTGTTTCATGGTTTAGAAAAATTTTTTAAATTGTTTTTCCAACATGACAGCCTAAAATTTATTACATCATATCTTTTTGCCCAACACTCATATTTCCAGAGGCAGAAAGTTATTCTACATAATTTCTCAAAGTGAACTGATGCCCTTTTGAAGTCAGGGCTTCAGTCTCCATATGGGGAACCAGGGCTCCATTTCCTGGGCACAGGCAACTCAAGTTGTTGTCAAGCTGATGACCTGCTTAATTTAATCCCTAAAGCTGATCTGCCTGTGTTTCCTGTCACAGTGATTTCCTTTCTGAGTGGGTAATCTGATTTGCCTTAGATTACTGAAGTCAATAGTTTATCTGAACTATGCTTGAGATGTCATGAATTTACATTTTGGATGGTAGAGTTGGTCATTTGCCCACACTTGGCCTTTCCTGTAATTTTTTTTTTTTTTTTTTTGAATTTGAGAGTTCACCTAAGGGGAATAGAATTTAATAGTCATGCAGATTTTTAACAATCTGTTTAACATGAGCAACATGGAACTGATATAGACCATGCAAGACTTCACATTCAATAGATTTAACAAAGGTTTTAGACAGAGAGTAAGCCTTTTTCCATATTACCCATTTTTTTCTATTTCTTTTCAGGTTGTTTCTCTTACTATCAACACATAGCTATCCATATCCATAATTAGAGAGGATTACAAAGATAGAGGAGTGAGGGTAACCCTACTCATGGGATAGATTCTTCCAGCTTGCAGTTTTTCCCATCAACTCTTGAGAATCTCATTGGGCATCTTACTTCTTGTAAGTTTGTAGCACCTTTTGACTTATCAAATCTGTTCATTCACCAAAGTGTACTAAGTGCCAGGTTTGTGCCAGTCATCTGCCAAGCACTGTGTTAAGCACTGAGCAGATAATAATGATCACAATATGAGTGCATGTCCATATTGAATGTAGAACTCAATTAATCTTAACAATCTCCAGATGGATCTAGGTATTCCCAAAATCTTGCTGCCAAGGTTATTGATGTGATCAGCATCCATATATGGTAAACTAGACAAATCATTTTTTTATATAATTCATGCATATCAATGTGGGGAGAGAGAGGATTATTAGCAGTTCTATCTTCTTTATTCAAATATATCCTAGTAGGTAACAATAACACACAATAAACAAACGAGTTCTAAGGAAATAAATAGGAAATGTAGATTTATTTAAACGAGGTACTGCCCTAAGTTCTGGCCATCGTGTTAACGACACTGAGGAGCAAAGAGAAAATAAACAATTCAAGATTATTTTTGATACTCCTGTGTTAGCTAAAGGAAATAAAGCGAGTGACAGTATCAATGGTACTTTTCAGGGGTATGTACAGCTACCTCAGCTTGGAAGATCATGAGTGGTGTGACCGTTGTATCAATCTTGGGTTTATCATGAGACTTTCCTATCTATTGAAGAAGAAACATGGAAGAATAGAGAATTGTAAATCTCTTATTCATGGAGAAAAAGAAAACATAGGTCAAGGAGTTTTAAATTGAAATTTTAACTTCCAAACTCTTAGAGGCAGGGATCCAGTATGACTACATCAGTTTTGTGTATCTATGTTCCTTGCTGAAACGATAATAGAAATTTGTTTCCTTTCTTCTTTATTATTATAAGCAGATCTTAACCTGTGTTCTGATATTTTGGCTGTAAGGCTATAGACACATTTGTTTATCATCTCTGTGCCTCAATTAACTCAACTGTAAAATAAAAGTAGCGTAAGTATGTACCTGAGAAAGAAACTTTTAATCTGAGGAATATGAGCCCCATTTAAATTATCAGGCCCAGAGAGGCATTGCAAAAAGACAGCACTTATATCCCACTGCCCTCCTTGAACTAAATGATATCTCTTGAACCTGCTTGCCATGTGACTCTAGACTGACTGATGACACAAGTCGCTATAAATTAACCTAACAATGTCACATGCTGGACACCACGACTCTCATCCTACAGCTTAACAATGGATAGAAATCACTAGTCAATGTCATTTCTGTAAACCAATGAGAATTCCTGATGATTTTGTATCAGCCCACTCCTTTTATTCATTTTTGCCTTTAAAAACCTGACAATAACCGAGGTCAAACAGAGCACTTCCCAAGGTAACATACAAATGTTTCCCAGGCAGCTGTCCTCACGTTGGCCCAAATAAACTCTTTAAAATTATATTTTGTGCCTCATCTTCTTCCTTTAGGTCAACATACCTCAGAAGTTATGAAAATTAAATGAACTAATATACGGAAATTTATATACAACTCATAAGATCAATACCAATGTATCTCATATACATAATTGTATATTCATAAATAAATTACCAAAGAAAATTATAATGTATCTATCTGAAAACACCTGGCACAATGTAAGCAACATTAATTTATTTTATGAGTTTCAAATAACTTATAGCAATGAAATATGACCAATTACATCAGTTTCCCAGGACTAAGAAAACAAAGTACCACAAATTGGATGGCTTAAAGCACAGACATTTATTCTGTCACAGTTCTGGAGATTAGAATTCCAAAATAAAGGCATCAGCAAGGTCAGGCTCTAGAGGAAGATCATGCCTGGCCTCTTCCATCTTGAGGATTTTTTGCCTGCACTCCTGGCGTTCCTTTGCTCATAGACGCATCACTCTGATCTCTGCCACTGTCACCACATGGTATTCTCCTTGTTTGTTTCTCCTGTTCTCCTGTGTCTTTATGTCCTCTCTTCTTAAAAAGACACCAGTGACA
Organism: Pan paniscus; assembly: GCF_029289425.2. Classification (NCBI taxonomy): domain Eukaryota; kingdom Metazoa; phylum Chordata; class Mammalia; order Primates; family Hominidae; genus Pan; species Pan paniscus. The sequence continues at coordinate 114,755,683 of NC_073254.2, forward strand.
TTGTATTTAGGGTCCACCCTAAGCCAGTGTGACTTCATCTTAACTTGATTACATTTGCACAAAGCAGGGGTTATTGCTTGAGCACATCTTTTTTTTTTTTTTTGAGACAGAGTTTCGCTCTTGTTACCCAGGCTGGAGTGCAACGGTGCAATCTCGGCTCACTGCAACCTCCGCCTCCCTGGTTCAAGCAATTCTCCTGCCTCAGCCTCCCGAGTAGCTGGGACTATAGGCGCGTGCCACATCGCCCGGCTAATTTTGTATTTTTAGTAGAGACGGGGTTTCTCCATGTTGATCAGGTTGGTCTCGAACTCCTGACCTCAGGTGATCCACCCACCGCCTTGGCCTCCCAAAGTGCTAGGATTACAGACATGAGCCACTGCACCCAACTTATGGTTTTATATAACAATTACTTTTAAAAACTCGTTTGTCGATTGCACAACAATTTACTGAAAAATTTTGGCCACTCTATTTAAAATATTCTTTCCTTTTAAAATTAAAATGTGCATGAATGAAAAAGATGGATAGACTGAGTTATAATCAGGCTTGATCAATAAGATACTACTCTAACTTCATTGTACACTTGATTTGTATGTCTGTGTATGAAGGCCATATGTTTACATTGTATACACCCAGGCTGTAAACACATGTGCATTGGGTTTATTATAATTTTCTTGATGTTCTCAATAGTTTAAAAATTAAAAAAAAAACAAGATAAAACCAATTATAGAATTATTTCTCAATACTTGCTTAGAATTAGTATTCTATGTAAATGTTTATAATTCATAGCTTCATGTAATTAGAAAACCCTTAAATGACAGATGCTAATACAATATTTTTACCTGACAGGCTATATGATATCCAACAAATCTCTGTGGCAAAGATATGTCAAATAAACTTTTTTGATAAACTCAAGATTTATATATTCAATTTTATATTCAGTATCCTAATAAATATTGTAAACTATTACTTAAAGTCATCTTAATTATATTATGTATAAAATGTTTAATGAAAGATACAGAAATAAAATAAAAACATGATCCTTATTTCCATTATTATGTAATGAATGAAAATACATTAGAAATCATGTCAAGATGAAGATGGTGATTATATTTTTAAGTGAATAATTCTGATGAATTGAACAAATCCTTAAGAAACCCCAAAAAACGGACATAGAAAATTTAATCATTGAATGTTCAACTCCAAATATACTCTTACCCTTTAAAAATATTACATTAGAGTAAGTAAGATGATGTCTTAATTAATACTTGCAGATCTCAAACAGTGTTTCTTTTACTTGGGGGAGGACAAAAAGGTAGGAGACTATCATTTCTGGACAAGACAGTAATTTAAATGTGCCAAGGATTCAACCAAAACTCTTAACAGACAAGAAAAATGGTCCACTATTTTTTTCTTCATGTTCTCACTTATTTGTCTTATATGTCTATGTCTCATTATACCATGGCATAGCTTGTGTGTTTTCACTCAAACTAACTACCCAAACCTAGGAGAATGATTAGAAAATGTTTCCTTTTGTAGCTTCGACATCATTTCTGTGCTTCAGCTTCATAGTAAAGAATTATGATTTCTATGTTGGAAACGATAAAAGGCCAAATTTGTTAATGGCTAGTCAGAATTTTTTGTTGCCAGTAATGTATTGTTTAAAGGAATATTTACACAGTACTGATGAAGTCTAATTAATATACTTGATCATTTTCAACTAAGAAGAGCATTAAATATTTTTCCCTGATATTTCCATGATATATTGAGAAAGAAAATAGTTCAATAACACAACTGAGTAAGATAAGCTTCTATTTATTGGTCGATACTAACTATTTTTATATTTCATATGTGTCTGGAGACTCTATAATCACACACCTTTTATAAATCACACAAAAAATTAATATATATGGACTGCTTATATTGTAAGAGAGAAAAAAATAACTGTTTACTTTCACAAATGTCCCACTCTTCTAATTATAATGTACCTTTACTTTTATGTGCCAATGAAAAGAACACCTCCTACAAGAAAAAGTCTGAATATGTCGAAGAAATTATCCCTATGATGGAGTTTTATAAGGTAACTTAAAAAAATACAAGAACATATGCCCTTACAATGAGCACAAGCCCATATTGCTAAATTGTATATCATTTTAAGGGATAAAAAATCTTTTTACTGGTGCTCGCATTTAAGGGTGTAATTTGAATACCTAGGAAATCAATATCTGCTTTACTATGTGATTACAGTCAAATAATTGAAGTATCAGACAAGCAGTGAACCACAGGGTTTTTCTGTGCAAACAGCAAGGCATTCTAACTACAAAGCTCCTCTCAATGCTAGTGGACCTCAGGTTGTAATTACATAAAACTTTTAAATGTATAATTTTTTCAAAAGATCCTGTTGGGGTAATCATTCAAGGGAAGAAAGAATTTCTAAAAATACCAGAATTGACACTTCCTGCTGAGGCAAGAAAGAAGGAACTGTTTAAAGGTAAATTGATAAGGAAGATTCTGGAGGGCTCTTATTCATAGCACCTAACAATGCCATCCTCCTGGTCATTTGGAGCATTTCATGCACAGTTTGGAGTACCTCAGAAGCATTCAGCTTCATTCTTCACCATATCATCAGGGATAGTGCTTTTCCTTTATTCACTTCCAAAGGCTTAAATCTCTCTTTCTGGACAACTCTCATATCTTCTACTGAAAATACTTTCTATCTGATAGGAGCAAATTCTTCAAAACCAGAGCCAGTGTGCTATTGCAGCCGCTGAGCCAATCCTTACTACACACTTCATCCAGCAGTACCTGGATCAAAGACAAATGTGCCTACAGGGACAACTAGGTTGGGTTGAAGCTAAATAGGACAAACAGTTAATAAATGGCAATTGATACTTAGTGTCAGGGTTGGGTTGGAGTGGGGTGTGACTCAGAGTATAACAAACAGAATGTCCTCCCTATGCTGTCATTCAGCTTCAGTGCTTTAACGGACATTTCTGTGTGTGAGAATTTCAGCCTAGTTTTTCTGATCTTTACATTCTTTGAATGAAAAAAAAAAGAATTTTACACATTTCTGTAAAATGTTTCAACTTGCAAATATTGACAAATTGGCTACTAGCTAACAGGCTTTTGTGGGAAAGTAATTCCTTCATAAATTTATATATAAATTATTTTGTGTAGTAGTCATTTAAAGTAATTATAAAGCATAGAAATTAATTTTACTTATTGCTGTATATCATTGATAACTTACAATGTTATTAGAATTACCAAACATATTTTTTGTATACATAGAGTGATACTGCAAAATTGAAGTATTTGAATATGCTTTATAATTCTAATTTCCCATTTAAATAAAACAGTTCATTGGCTTTAAGAGAAGCTGAGTTAAATGCTCTTACTTTTGACAATGCACACGGTAAAAGCTTCCATGTAATGAAATCTATAAAATTACTTCCTGATTTCAAAGAGATTTCCAATTTGGATGATGTCATCAATTTCAACTCTATACTTATTGCAATGAGGTCATGATTTTGCTTGTATTTCTCAATTAAGAAAAAAGAAACAAACGAATACATCATATGCGACATTGTTTAATCAATAATAATAATGATTGCATTTTAAGCAAAAGACTACATTTTAACAAATAATTTATCATATTCAGTCACTTAAAGGCCTTGTTATATTATTTTTGTATATTACGTCTATTTCTCTACAGTATAGTGGGCATTTTGTCAAATAACTCAAACTAAAACTTTAAATTTCATGATTATAGCTAACATGTTATGTAGTACATACTGAAGGAAAGGGAGGACTAGAGAGTATTCTAAGTTATTTCTCCAATGTCTATGTTCTAGAGACTGTGTATACTTTTTCTTGATCTTCAAAAGTAATACAGGAAATGAGTAGTCACATGAAGAGTGTCATAAAATTGTGCTTGCTGAGCATGGTGGTGCATGCCTATAATCCCAGCTACTCAAGAGGCTGAGGCAGGGTTTAATAAACTATGGTTCATTAATATATAAGGCCACATTACTAAATTATTTTCTATTAATTAAATTGATTTTATCAGCAGTTTTTTGATACCTGCCCAGCAATTTTAGCCTGTTTCTCTGTTAATAACACTTGGGCTATTACCCTTCTCTCCTGTGTGGCTGTTTTGTACTTTCAAACAAGATTTAATTACAAATAAACAAATTTCTACAATTACAGATAAACACATTTTTATTGCTATTCAAGACCAGCCTAAGTTTGGAACTAATGAGTTATTCTTGCCTTATTTCACAACACGTGGTATATACTCAATATATAAGCAATATATACTCAATATACTTAATATAACATGATGAATATCTGAAGTACTCTATCAGATATCTCAAATATGCCTTACATTTATGTCTCAAAATTTGGTAAGTTTCTATGCTCTTTCTCTTTCTGGAATACCTTTCTTCCTACTATCTTTAAAAATGTTACTTAATTATAATAGATGCATTATTATTTATTTCTTTTGTCCAATATCAAAAACCTCTTTTTATATTTGATGAACTTAGTGGATGACAGATGTTGTCTCACACTACAAAAACCCAAATATCTGATATTCATGGCTCAAGTCTCCCATACAATGAAAACTCAGGAGTGACCTTGGCTTGGGAAGTTAAAGGTACCTCCTCTGAATTTTGAATTGGAAGCTAAGGTTAACAAAAACCAAAAGAGTGAAGAAATGCTAGTGTTGACAGAAGTGGTAGCAGTGTTATACAGTCTATACACACAGAAGTAACCTTGTGAGCAAGGGTAGTGTCCTGTGGCTTTTTTATGGATAGGTTACATCTAGTGTTCTGCTGGTTGCTGTAATGTTATTCTTGCCTGTGGCTTGGGATGCATGGCCTTCTTTTCTCTTGTTTGTTTCTATATCCTGGTTCTTCAATTGTACCAGTATTTCTGTGACCTTTCCATCTTTTAAATAATTTATTTTTTATTCAATTACAGATCACTTTTTACTGCTTGCAACTAAGAAAATGGAGAATAACATTCATTGGTAATGGGGCTGGGATAGTAAAGGCAACTGGTATCCAGCTGTTGCCCAAGAATTTATCTGTCTCATTAAATAAAAATATTATAGAAATATGTAGATTGTTTTCACCTGTCAGGGACATTAATTTGTCTTTCCCATTTTTTCCCTCCAGATTACGTGAATTCTTAAATTTTGTGCAGTTATTTAAACTGTTTTATTAGTTTATTTATTATTTTAATGTATATATTTTTGAGAAAAGATCTCACTCTGTTGCCCAGGCTGGAGTGCAGTTGCACAATCAGAACTCACTGCAGCGTTGTCCTCCTGGGCTCAAGCAATTCTCACATCTCAGCCTCCTTAGTAGCTGGGACCACTGCCATACACTACCATTCCTGGCTAATCTTTTAATTTTTTTGTAGAGATTGGGGTCTCATTATATTGCTCAGACTAGTCTGGAATTGCTGGGCTCAAGCAATCCTCTTGTCTTGACGTCCCAAAGTGCTGGAATTATAAGTGTGAGCCACCATGCCCAGCTATAAAGATTTTAATAATCTCCTCCAATCAATCGTAAACCACCACATTAGTCTATAAATTAAAGATATTATATTCATAAAACAGGAAAACAGAAATTAATAGACAAGCAATATTCCTGTGAGGGTAAGAGATATATCCCATAACATGTAGAGGTTTGACACCTCCGTAAATCATCTGAGGAAAGGGGATTCATGTACATGTACATGTACATGCCCTCAAAATAAAGGACAATTTTCTATACCTTGTGCTCTGCTATTTAATATGGGAAATATTGCCTGGCAGAGTTCATTTATAGTGGAAAGGCATCATATGACATGTTTTGGCCTACTGACACATTAATCAGGTAATTGATATATACATTTTATCATTTTAAATTCTATCAAGGCAGTACGTGGTAGCTCACACATGTAATCCTGGCACTTTGGGAGATGGTGGCAAGAGGGATCCCTTGAGCCCAGGAGTTTGAGGCCAACCTGAGCAATATAATAAGAACTCATCTCTAAATAATAAATAAATAAATAAATTCTAATTTTATCAATTTAATGGTCAAAATTTGACTTTCCTTATTATTGGTGAAATGGAGTATCTCTTTATATAAAGATCATTTTAAAAGTATGTTTTACAGGTATTGATTTTATTTGTATGACACTATTACTCAAATATCTTTATTTTTACTTTTACGTAGGCAACATACTTATTTTTGCTTTATGGTTTCTCTCTCTCTCTCTGTCTCATGTGTGTGTTATATATAAGGTCATGACCCCACATTTTATTTTCTACATTATAGTATGTAATAAATTTGGAATTGTTTTAAATATAATTCATGATTTAGAAATATAGGGATATAACTTCATTATTTAAGAAAGTACCAAGTTTTGGCTGGGTGCAGTGGCTCACGCCTATAATCTCAGCACTTTGGAGGCTAAGGCCAGTCGATCACTTGAAGCCAGGAGTTGGGGACCAGCCTGGACAACATGGTGAATCTCTGTCTTCAATAAAAATAAAAATTAGCCAGGTGTGGTGGCATACGCCTGTAGTCCCAACTACTATAGCTTGAGTACACAAGACTCTGTCTCAAAAAATTAAGCATGGAGCCATTTGGTCTCGGGCTTTTCTTTACTAGGAGATTTCTTAATATGGATTTGATCTCACTACCTGTTATGGTCTGTTTGGGTTTTAGATTTCTTCAGGGTTCAATCTTAGTTAAGTTGTATATGTCTAGGAATTTATCCATTTCCTCTAAATTTTCTAACTTTTTGGAATGCAGTTGCTAATAGTAGCCACGAATGATCCCTTACATTTCTGTGTTATCAATTGTAATGTCTCTGTTTTCATCTCTGATTTTATTTATTTGGGTCCTGTCTCCTTTTTTTCTTAGTCTAGCTGAAGGTTTGTTCATTTATCTTTTCAACAAACCAATTTCCTCTTTCATTGATCTTTTCTATTGTTTTCTTTATTTCAAATTCATTTATTTCTGCTTCAATCTTTATTATTTGTTTTATTTTACTAATTTTGGGTTTGGTTTGCTGTTGCTTTCCTAGTTCTTTAAGACACAACATTAGGTTATGTAGTTGATATTTTTCTTTTTTTTTATGTAAGCACTTATAGTTATAAATTTTCCTCTTAATATTGCTTTCACTGTTTCCATAGGTTTTGTTATGTTGTGTTTCCATTATCATTTGTTTCAAGGAATTTTTAAATTTTCTTCTTAATTTCTTCATTGAACCACTGGATATTGGGAGCATATTTTTAAAATTTTCATGTGTTTATATAGTTTCTAAAATTTCTAGTTTTATTCCATTGTGGTTGGAGAAAATGCTTGATATTATTTCAATTTTTGAATAAGACTTGTTTTGTGACCTAACATATGATCCATCCTTGAGAACAATTCATGTGCTGAGGAGAAAAATATGTGTATTTGGCAGCCATTGGATAAAATGTTCTGTAAATACCTGTTAGGTCAATTATGGTCTACAGTGCAGATTATGTCTGACTTATTTTTCTTGTTGATTTTCTGTCTGGAAGATCTTTCCAATGCTCAAAGTGGATGTTAAAGTGTCTAGCTGCTATTGTATAGATATCTATTTCTCTCTTTAGCTCTAATAATATTTGCTATATATACTCCCAGTGCTGGATGCATATATATTTACTATTGTTATGTCCTCTTGTTGAATTGATCCCTTTATCATTATATAATGACTTTCTTTGTCTGTTCTTAAAGTTTTGTCTTGAAATCTGTTTTGTCTGATATAGCTACTCCTGCTCTTTTTGGTTTCCACTGGCATGAAATGTCTTTTTCCTTTTTTTTTTATTTTCAGTTCATGTGTATTTTTACAGGTGAATGTGTTCCTTGTAGGCAACAGATCACTGGGTCGTACTCTTTTATTCATTCAGCTTTTCTATGTCTTTTGTTTGGATAGTTTAGTCCATTTACATTCAATGTTACTAGTCATAAGCAAACATTTACTCCTGCCATTTTGTTATTTGTTTTCTGACTGTTTTGTTTTCTTCTCTTTGTTTCTTTCCTGTCTTCCTTTTAGTGGAGGAGATTTTCTCTGGTTGTATGATTTAACTTTCTGCTTTTTATCTCTTTTGTGTACCTGTTGTATATTTTGTGATTTGAGTTTATCCTAAGACTTGCAAATACTATCTTATAACTCAATATCTTACACTAATGACAACACTGATTATATAAACATAGAGGAAAAAGGAACACCAATAACTCAGATTTGTGCCTTTTGAGGCTATTTTGTAGATCCTATAGGCATGCTTCATTCTTTTTTATTATTTTTTATTTTATCTACTCTGACTGTGTATTTCCAAGTAGTCTGTCTTCAAGCTCACTAATTTTTTCTTTTACTTGATCAATCCTGCTTTTAAGAGACATGCATTCTTTAGTATATCAATTGCATTTTTCAACCCTAAAATTTCTGCTTCATTCTTTTTACCGATTTCAGTCTCTTTGGTATATTTATCTGCTAGAATTCTGAAATTCTTCTCTGTGTTATATTGAATTTCTTTGGGTCTACTTTGAATTCTTTGTCTGAAAGGTTAAATATATCTGTTTCTCCAGGATTAGTCCCAGATTCCTTATTTAGTTGATTTGGTGAGATGATATTTTCCTGGATGGTCTTGATGTTCGTAAATATTTGTCAGTGTCTAGGCATTGAAGAGTTAGGCGTTTATTGTAGTCTTTGTAGTCTGGGCTTCCTTGTGCCCATCCTTCTTGGGAAGGCTTTCCAGTTATTTGAAAGGACTTGGGCCTGAAACCCAATAATGCTGTGGTTCTTGCAGACTCATAGAAGTACTACTTTGGTGATCTTAGATAAAATCTAGAAGTCTTTTGATTACCATTCAGAGACTTTTGTTCTTTTCCCTTACTTTCTCCCCAGCAGAGTCTCTTTCTCTGTGACGTGTTTCCTGGAATTGGGGGTGGAGAGACACAAACACTCCTGTGGCCACCACCACCAGAACTGTGCTAGTTCAGACCTGAAGTCAGCATAGCACTTGGTATCACCCAAGGCCTACTCTAACAATTACCTGGCTACTATCTAAGTTCACTCAAGGCCCTAGGGCTCTACAATTAGCAAGTGCAAAGCTAGCCAGGTTTTTGTTCTTCCCTTCAGGTCAATGAGTTCTCCCAGGCCCCAGGTAGGTCCAGATATGTTGTCTGGGAACCAGGGATTGAAATAAACAACATAGAAAATTACCTTATGTTCTATTCTACTGTGGCTAAGCTGGCACTCAAACCACAAGACAGAATCTCTCCCCCTCTTCTCTCCCCTTTCCACAGGCAGAAGAGCCTCTTCCTGTGCCCAACACTACCACCAGCCTATGGGGGTTCTGCCAAACCACCATCAATATTCACTTAAAGCCCAGGGACTCTTCAGCTAGCTTGTGATGAACGCTGTCAGGCCTGGGACTCACTCTTCAGGGCAGTGGGCTCCCCTCTGGCTCAGAACACGTCCAAAAATGCTGTCCAATAGTCCAGGCCAGGACTCAAGGACCCCAAGAGCCTGCTTAGTGCTCTACATCACTTGGCTGAGGTGATACATAAGGTACAGACAGAGTCCCATTGACTTTTCCCCCTGCTTTCTCAAACAGGAGGCTTTCACCATAGTCACCACAGCTGGGAACGTGCTGGGTCACACCTGAAGCAAGCACATTTCAGAGCCCAATGCCATGGCATATTACTTGGGTATCATTGTTGGTTATTTAGGGCCCAGGTACTCTTTAGTGGGCAGATGGTAAATCCTGGCATATCTCCACCATGACAGGGCAACACTGAGTTCAATGTAAAGTCCATCAGTCACTGCTTTCTCCCTTTCCCAAGCACACAGATTTCTCAACACTATAGGACCACTGCCATTGGTAGGGGAAGGGTAGCACAAACCCTCACTTAGCTACCCCAGCTGGTGTCTCAGTAGGTTGCATGCCTACCCCAGTCTACTGGCTCTGAATCCAACTCAGCACTAGGGCTTGCCCAGGAATTTCAGTCCTTGTGGTCTATACTGCCCCTCAAGTTCACTTGGAGCCCCAGTGCACTTCAGCCATGGTGGTGATGTTTGCTGGAACTCAGGCTCTGTCCACTGGGATGGACCATTCCTTGCTAGCTAAGGCCATTCCAGATGTTCCCTTTCTGGGCAGGGGTCAGCTGAGTACAGTCCAGCTCTGCTTTCTGCTATAACAAGGCATCACAGTTCAATGAATAACCTCACAATTGTTGTACTCTCCTCAGAAATGCACAGATCCTTTACACCATGTGGCCACTGCAAGGGATGGTGGCAGAATGGTGTCAGCAATTCAAGACTTTCTTTTCTGCTTTCTTCAATGTCTCTTTCAGTGATATCGAGTTAAAACTATGTACTATGATTGCTTGCCTACTTTTTGGTCCTTGTAATGGTGGTTTTTGTGTGTAGTTAGTTGATAAAATTTGGTGTCCCTATTGGGGGAACAAAGGTGTAAGCTTCTATTTGGTCATCCTACTCTGGAGGGTTTCTTTTTGCTATTTATTTCTCTCCTCCTTCCTTTCTTTCACCCTTCTTCCTTTTCTTTCTTCCTCTCTCCCATTTTTTCTTCTTGTCTTTGTTTCCCTTGTTGTTGTCACTTGTCACAGCCTTTCTCTCATGGTTTTACTTCCAGATAATCTTTTAAATTCCTGGCTACTTTTTTCATTCACTATCTAGTGAACTTAATACATAGGTTGATTCAATTTCTTTCCATTATTTTTACATAAAAATAAAATACTGCTGTTGTTTCTCAATTCAAACAAATGTGATTATTGAATTAAAAACTGAGAAACAAATAGTGATCTAATGTTATATCTTCTTCTCATACTTTTGATTTTAAAATCCAGTTTAAGTAGAAAAACGGTATTGTCACAGAATATTACTTGTGTGCTTATAAAGGTAGAAGTCTCCAAATTAGGAAAATCTTTTGTCTTAAAAAGATTATGCACAATTTAATTAGTACTTTCACTGTCTGAATTCTTCAGGAATGACATACATTACCATGTGGGATGTTCAGGAGGAAGTGCTCTTGGGATTAACACTATGCAGGGAAGGAAGCAAGCAGTATTGAGAAGAGAGGGAAGTTGAGCCACCATGAAGTCCTAACCAAGGCCTCCGCTAAACCAATAGGAGCTCTAGACTTGTAACGAACCTTCGGATTTTCTCCCAGATAGGATGAGGGGACTATCTCTTAATAGCTTCACATTGATCGGCTATTATGAGAAATGCCTGTTGAAGAATCTGTGACCTTGAGCAAGGCAGTTCCTTTAACCAAGGCAAAACTTCAAATAGGCTGACAGCTGAGGAATATATGTGACAGTTATCCAGAAACTGGGAGGACAAATATCTCAATCATAAGGGCATATCTAGAAATAACATCACAGTGTCCACCTCAAGTACTGTTGAAACTGGCCATTTTTCAGTATGAGAATCATAGAGATACTACTTCTGGATGAAATGAATAGGCAGTTTGTACATGTAAACAAATGTAAATGCCAATTATGCAATCATATTTTAAACATCATTCATTGCCTATGAAGCCTGAAGAAAGGTATTGTTATTTGTATATCCTCAAAAAAACAGTTTGTACCTTACACTGTATTTTGAAATTATTATGTACACATTACTCATAAGTATAGAAGGAAGCTAAAAAGGCTTAAGAAACCAAAAATAATCCATACTTTTATTGGAAAAATTTATTATAACTGTGTCATGAAAAACATCCTCTTTTATACTGCTTAAATTGAACACTTTCAAAATGAGAATGAGAATTTTGTTCCAGAAAATGGGCAGGCAGTAGTAGAGTTAGCATTTATTGAGCACTTAATATATGCAAGGTAATCCATAGCATGTACTGTAGTTTTCTTATTTTTAATTATTATTATTGAGATGGAGTTTTGCTCTTGTTGCCCAGGCTGGAATATAGTGGCAGGATCTCAGCTCACTGCCACCTCTGCCTCCTGGGTTCAAGCAATTCTCCTGCCTTGGCCTCTTGAGTAGCTGGGATTACAGGCACCCACCACCATGTCCAGCTAATGTCTGTATTTTTTAGTAGAGACAGGGTTTCACCATGTTGGCCAGGCTGGTCTCGAACTCCTGACCTTAGGTGATTCACCCACCTTGGCCTCCCAAAGTGCTGGGATTACAGGCATGAGCCACCATGCCTGCCATCACTTTTAATTCTTTACAGATCCTAGAAGGTGAGAATGTATGTATGTAATTAAGAGATATATTATTAGCGTGGTGTGGTGGCTGACACCTGTAATCCCAGCTACTCTGGAGGCTGAGGCAAGAGAATTGCTTGAAACCAGGAGGTGGAGGTTGCAGTGAGCCGAGACCACACCACTGCACTCCAGCCTGGGCAACAGATTGAGACTCCAACTCCAAAAAAAAAAAAAAAAAAAAAAAAAAAAAAAGCTGGTTTATTTTTTTTCCTTCGAATATTAACATAAATAATAAATATACTGACTATACTACATGCCCTTCATCCTGACAAAAAGTCAATCATTTCTTCATTTTTTTTTTCTGACTGAGGAATAAAAGCTGTTCCAGAACTGAGATGTAGCATTATATTTCCCACCAAAAATATCCCAAAGCAATGTAATTATTTAAAATAATAGGAATATAGCAAATTGACATGGAGAAATTATTACTCATAGATAAAAATGGTAGAGATACAGACTAAATTTTCTACAAGGTCCTTTACATTTAAAGACCTTGTAATGTGTTTGGAGAAAGGGGAAATAAACATAGAAAGCAAAGGACATTGGAAGTGATACAAAACAATTCACAATGGAAAAAAAGTGACATTAAAATATAGGGTGCAATAACAATAATAGGTCATAAAATAAGTACTCAAGATTTCAGTGGAAAAAGAATTTAATGTGAACTTTAGTAACCTAGAGATCATTATTTAAAAGCATGAGCTTTATCTGCGACTCAAAGAATTCTGAGAATTTGGGTAGTTGGAAAAATTGGGTGAGAGAAGTGATGGAAGAAAACTGCAGAATGTGAGTATTATTTAGCCAACTACTATTAGGATTATCCCTTTTAGGAAGGGAATTCTGACTAAGTGTAAAGTGTCTTGAATCTGAGGCAAACAATTCTTAAACAGAGTGAAAAATTATACTTTCTCTCCAGACATGTATGACAAGAGAACAATGTAAGAGCAACTAACAAAATTTCCTCCTTGCATAGAAATTCATCTGAAGATACCAAGAATATCCAAATATAATACCTAAGATATATACTAATATATTTAGTGTGAGTGAATAAACAAATCTGAAAATCTAAGTATAACACAATTTTCTCTATGTATGCTTTTAGGAGCTTAGTAATTAATAAATGAGTCTTCTTTTTTCATCAAAGAAAAGAGCTATTCTGACACTAAGGAAGGAAAAAAAGTAGGTCATTCACATTGTCAAATGGAGATATTATTTTTGTTACAGAAATCCTTTAAAGGTTGGCTTTCTCTTGTGGGGAAAAAGGATAGTGGTCATCACATTAAAAAATGTCCAGTAGAGTAGAAAAATAACATACCTACTAATAATAAAGTTTAAAAAAACTAAAAATTTTAAAAAATACCAACAAAAAATGTACTAATAGGACCACTGCTCTATAAGAAGTATAATTTTGTTCTAAATACTTCACAACATTTTTTGAGTACTCTTAACTTGTGTCATTGACATAAAACAAAGAGAGTAAGAACAACTCAAAAGTCTTTATTGCTAGCATTTTTCTGTGACTGTTTTTAGTGTCAATATTGTGTGTAATTTAAAGTCAGTGTCCTGGGCTCAGGGAGGCCTAATTATTTCTTCTTCTTCCTCACTATTTCATGCTTACTTCCCTAGTCCAATCCTCCATCTCCTGCTTGGTTTACTGACACAGTGACCCAGTATATACTCTCTCCTTTCATTATATTATATTATCCTCCCGAATGTTGTAAATTGGAGTTGGCATTTTTAAAAAAATGTAAATCGCAAAATAGTAAATATTTTAGGTTATGTGAGAAATAAGGTCTCTGTTGCAAATACTCAACTCTGCTTTTATAGGTGTGAAATCATCTGTAGGCAATATAAATAAATTGGCATGGCTGTGTTCCAATAAAACTTTATTTCAATAAAAAGGGCTATGGTTTGCCAGCCCATGTTGTGGAACATGTATTTATTAAAGTGGCTGTGGATTCACTAAGATAAAGTGGGCAATGTATGCTTCAAGAAGTGGGAGAATGATAAGTGAATACATACCATATGATGGGAAGACTGCAGCTATTAAAGTATAATATCTTAGAGCACCATAGAAGAGATGTTATCTTTGTCTTGAAACCCTATGCACTATTTCATTTCTCTAGGCTTTAACCACACCATTCCCTGAAAGCAAAAAGAACTTTCACTACTGAAATCTTTGTTTCATCTTCATTTATGACGTAAATATTATTGCTAACTTTGTTCTGTCATAAATATTACCCACAAATTGTCTAAGCAAGAACTTGCTAATCATAAAATTCAACTTAAATATTATTTTCTCAGTATGATTTTCCTTGAGTATCCTTTTAACACGTTCTAATATATTTTACTGGAGGAATTCAAAGCACAAAATAATGATAGCTAAAATTTATTTTTTAAATGAGCTGTATAATTGATATAGAGTATTTCAATTATAAAAGAGAAAAAACAACCTGACAATCTAAGAATTATGTCTTCTTATACACATTAATAAATAAAGGCATAGTGGTTCTGAATAGTTAATTTATTTTCCTAAATTTAGTAAAAACGTGTGTTAAATATTTGCTTGAAACTGCAGAAGCAGAATTTCTTCTTTATACCAGCCTATCTCAATTATAGAACTTGTCAACTTTATTGCATTTATTTTTTTACACTTCTATTTGTAGCTCTGAGTTGAAAATTTCTGAAAGATAAATTTTTATATGTCTAACGCTTTATATAGTTCATGAAACTTACTGTTCTAAAAAGGTTTAAGAAATAAATTTTAAAAAATAAATTTATAAAGTTGTCAAATGTGCTCAGATTTATTATCAATCTTTCCTGCCTAGTATATAACCATTTATCTATCCCTATGGACCATTATACATATATGAGAAAAGAGACAATGAAAGATTTACTTCCCAATTCAAGAAGCATGCTAGGTATTTATCAAAGTGACCTGCGGACAAACTACATCCCTTGAAGATATAATCAATTAAACTATACTGGGCTGAGGGAAGGGTTCAATTTTATATTGTTGGAACCACGTAATATAATGTCAACAATAAGGCATATGGATACATTATGAGATGAACAGACTCCAGAATGCCATCACCAACACTTTATAAACTTTGAGTTTCTGCTTTTAACACCAGATCACATAGGTAAGTTTGGATTGATAGACTAGATTTTTCTCAGTCTCACCATCGCTTCCGGCTACTGTTGCTGGTATCAAGGAAATATATATTTATATATGTATACATAATATATCATATATTATATGTATACATAATATATCATATATGTATACATATTATATATGTATAATATGTATTATATTATATATTATAGGTTATACATATCATTTTATATACATATCATTTTATATATCAAATGTATATCTTTCCTTGATACCAGCAGCAGTGGCCAGAAGCGATGGTGAGACCAAGAAAAATCTAGTGTGTGTATATATATATATATATATATATATGTATATATATATATAAAATATATTATATATACTAGATTATATATTATGTATAATATATATTACAATATATAATGCATAATATATAATATGTAACTATATGCTTAATATTTAACTGTAAATTGCCCTTTTTAAGGTATTTTTGTTAGCCTGAGCAGACTAAGACAGTTTGATGAAATGTATTATTTATAATGCCTTTATTATTAAGCAATGACATTTTTAAAAAATTGATCACATATTTTTTAAAAAATTGATATCACATATTTCAGATATATAAAATATTATATTTTAGGAATAAAACCTACTGTGATTATAGATTTTTTACCTTTTATATTTATGGCTACCAAAATTTTAAATAATTCATTTTTATTAAGTAGTTTATACTTTAAATATCTTATATTACAGCAATGCTATTCTGACAGTAACTACTTGGAGTTAGGTCAAACTTCACCAGTTTAGGGCACAATCTCCCACAAGACTGTCCTTAGATAAGACAGTTGCTGCAAGCTTAGAAGTTCCTAGGCCACACACATTTCTGACCAAATGGCTGTAATTTCAGGAGTTCCCTCT
This sequence comes from Pan paniscus, assembly GCF_029289425.2. Taxonomy (NCBI): domain Eukaryota; kingdom Metazoa; phylum Chordata; class Mammalia; order Primates; family Hominidae; genus Pan; species Pan paniscus. The sequence goes on from NC_073254.2 coordinate 114,771,988, forward strand.
CAGCTTCCATAATTTACTAGAATGAGTCATAAATCTTCGAAAAGCATGATACTTACAATTACAGTTTTGTTATGAAGCAGGCAAATCAAGACTAGCCAAAAGAAAAACCCATAGGGAAAGGCCTGGGAGGGTCTTAAAGGCCACATTTTCATGTCCTCTCTGAGTGGAGTCAGAACACATCACCCTCCTGGCGTTTCAGTGCATATCAGCAACCAGGCAGTACACTCAAGTATTAATTATGTTTTATTATATAGATGTGATTGTTCAATTCATTGGCCACATGATTGAACACAATCTCTATCCCTTATTTCCTCTCAGTAGGTTGAGCTGATACCATAAGACTCAAAACTCCCAATCTCTAATCACATGTTTGGTCTTTTTCATATAGCCTGTCCCCATTCTAAAACTATCTCCAGGCCCATCAGAGTCCCCTCATTAGCATGAACTCAGGTGTGATCCTAGAGGCCCATAATAGATAGCAAAGACACTAACAAACCTGGGGAATGTCAAAGATTGAGAGATTCCATCCCAGAAACGGAGAAAAAAGTCCAAATTTTTTATTATCTAAGAATTACACTAAGATTTCACTTTAATTTTTAAAAGAAAACCATTGAAATAAAATATTATACTCAGAACAAGTCAAGAGATCTTAAGTATAATCTCAGTTTCAATCAGGCTAAATGCAAGTTCAATGGGTGTTTTAGAATAGCCTGTTATAGCTATCACATTAATGGGTAGATAGCACAATAATTCATATGAACGTCAATAACTTCTAACTTTGGAAATATTTTTGTTTCTGGTCTAATTGAGCATGGTCAAAAGAGTAAATCAATCTGATATAATGCAACCCATTTTTATAACCCTCTGACAATGAGGGAACAACAAATACCAGTCTCATTTTTCACAGAATCATTTTGGGAAGAAGATAAACTTAGATTGTATAATCCTTGTCAAGTCCTAAAATGTAATCATCCACATATTATTTGGGAAAAATTTAAAACCCATCTTCTTGCCCTCAAATTTGTCAACATAATTTAAACAGGGGCAAATTACTTAACTTCCAATTTGATTTTTTTAATCTAAAATTAGACAAAAGAGATACTGGTTTATATAATCAAAAAAAAGTACCCTGTTAATTATTGTTAAATTTTTAAGCATGAAATATATAAATATTTTTGAATTTTTTTATGTTGTAATGAAATATTGAGAATATAAAGTTTTGTGACATAGTGTTTCGGACACTTTTACCTTCTCCCTGCATCTGCAAACCTTAGAGCCTATGACAAAAATTACTTAATAGTTTTAATTAATGGCTATAATGGAGAAAAACAACAAATTTTACATTACAATATTTCACATACTGTTTTGTCTAAAAATTGGCAAAATCATGTTTCTTTCATTAATTTGAAATCATTTTATTATTTTGAGAATACTTCAAATCCTAATAAACATAACTTAGACAATAAAAAATGGTGCATTTGTTTTAAATATTTAATATATTACTATCATCTGCACAAAAATATTAGAATTATCAAAATTACAAATTGAAGGTAAATTTTAAGTAGTTATTTTTAACAAGGCTAAATAGCAGTAGGTGGCAGATTAAAAATAATTTATTTCACTTTTGATGGTCATGCCTATCTTTCAGAATGTCAATCTTGCAATTTGAAAATGTATATGAAAAATATATATTTCTTTTTGTTTTTTCCATGTAGCTTATCTGTTCATTATATATTGACAGTAATAACATTGTTTGAATTGCTACATTTCTCCTCAGGTAACAAATAAATCTAACCCAAAAAATAGCAATGACATATGGAGGACAATTTAGTGGAAATGATTTCACATTTTTATTCATTCATGTTAGAGGTTCTATGTTGCTCTGGCCTCCATGGCATGAATCTTTCATTTGGGAACTACCCAGCAGGTCCATATTGCTCTGAGATGACTGCCAGTCACAGTTTGCTACAGTCATCACAGAGGGATGGGCAAGTGAGCCAGCCTGGCCAAAAAGAGTGCACTGTCTCTCGATGGGGGCAATTTCTATAAAGAAAAGAAGTAAGAAACATGATTCCAACTTCTCCCCACCCGCCCTGGCACCTGAAAAACAGATACTATCTATTCTGTTTTTTGAGGTTAACAATGTAATGTGGGTCTAGGAACAGTCATGTCTCTCATCACTTTGGAAGAATGTATTTGCAGAAGAGTATGAAGCCGGTATGCAAAGAGAAAAGACAGACTGAAATAAGATACAGGGAAATAAAATCAAGAACTCTGATGGTATTTCTGAGTACTTGCATACAGGTTGTTTGAAGATAGTTCAACAAATAAATTTCAGTTACATCAACTAAAAAATTGTTTTATTCATAAGAGATGTCTTGGTTGTCTGTTCATAATAAGCACTAGAGTTATGAATAACTTACCACTGTGGAAGTACCGTAAACACCTAGAGACACCATACTTTTTAATAAGCACTAGTGCAAGTTTCTTTGGGGCTTGAGAAATGTTTCATGGGCCTAAACTGATGCCAACTATTGGAAATTTACCTCACTATACTCTGAACATCAGATAAAATATTTGTTTAATGATATGTTCATGTGAGAGGGAGGAATTGTATCATTGGAGTGCAATAGGCATAAAGATATCTTATATTCTCTATGAAAAAAATATAAGAAATTAAATAGTGTAACTCACTTTTTATTACATAAAATTAGGTATTTCTCAAAGGCCTGTTAAAACCCAAATATAATATCATTGAGGGTAATTTTTAAATCATGCTTTGTATTTATACATCATTATTCATTCTAGTTTTCTGCATACTTATGGTCATTTTAGTGTACTATATTTGTCATAAAAATTATTCTTTTTAGCAACAGTTGAATAATTAGCATTATTTAGCATAGAGCTATATGAGAAGGTTACTTATTTTTGTAAATAACAAAACCATAAAAATATAGTTTTGATGTAAAGTTAGAAAAAAAAGAAAATTATAGAATCAGGTAATCTTTGAGACTATAAATTAAAACATTGAACTTTTGGTTTCTATCCCACTGTGTAAGGAGCTTGGAAGTCATCACTCACCCTCACAATAAATAAAACACTGAACAAACAGAAAATAAACAACCCATTTTAAATTTGTCAGAGTAATGAGATTAGAGAGCAAATCTAAGGCCTCCAAATTTTAGAGACCACAGGCAGATACACAGAATTACAGCTTACTTGAGCAGAAGCACAGGAACAGAAAGGACTGCTGAAAATAGTACCATGGTAGGAAAACTCCAATAAGTTTGATAGTTTAACATGCCAGGGTGTCCAGTCTTATAGTGATGTCCACACTTCATGAGTTTTACCATTAGGAGCTCTGCCAGGTTCATAATAAAGATTGAAGAAAAATCCCTGCATGCTTTTAGCAGTGTAGGGAAAATGTAACTATTTTGAAATATACCAAGACCATTCTGTTCTCCTTAACAAGGCTTGCCTTCAATAGAAACTATTTTACCAGAGCCTAACTGAGCCAAGAGAAATTACATACTTGATTTAAAATATAGTGTATTAACAGAAAACCTGATGTATAATAAGACTAGCAGATCATGAGATGATTGCCATTGAAAAGATAGTTTGTCACTCACAGTTCCCAAGAAGAAGGGGCACGCTACATCCCAGGGGTCCATGCAGGGAAGCATGGGGTCAGTCAAGAGGCTGGAGGGAGAGAGTGAGAAGGAAGGAACTGCATGCAAAAACCTTTGTGTGGTTTCCTTGGGAAGTGATATGGTATAGCTCTGTGTCCCCACTCAAATCTCACCTTGAATTGTAATAATCTTCACGCGTCATGGGAGAGAACCGGTGAAAGGTACCTGAATCATGGGGGTGGGTTTTTCCCGTGCTGTTCTTTTGATAGTGAATAAGTCTCATGAGATCAGATAGTTGTATAAAGGGGAGTTCCCCCGCACATTCTCTCTTGCCTGCTGCCATATAAGATGTGACTTTTCTTCCCCTTTGCTTTCTGCCATAATTGGGAGACCTCCCCAGCCATATAGAACCGTTAGAACTGTGAGTCAATTAAACCTCTTTCCTTTATAAATTACCCAGTCCTGGGTATGTCTTTAATGATAGTGTGAGAACAAACTAATAAGGTAATTTGGTACCAGTAGAGTGGGGTGCTGCTGTAAAGATACCCAAAAATGTAGAAGTGACTTTGAAACTGGGTAATAAGCAGAGGTTGAAACAGTTTGGACAGCTCAGAAGAAGACAGGAAAATGTGGGAAAATGTGGAAATTCCTAGAGCTTTGTTAAATGGTTTTGACCAAAATGCTAATACTAATTAGCATTATTAATAATAATTATTATTAATAATAACAATAATTGTCCATATCTTATGGACAATGAAGTCCAGGCTGAGAGGGTCTCAGAGGAAGATGAGGACCTTGTGGGAACCTGGAGCAGAGGTGACTCTTGCTATGTTTTAGCAAAGAGATTGGTGGCATTTTGCTTCTGCCCTAGAGATTTATGGAACTTTGAACTTGAGAGAGAATGATTTAGGGAGTCTGGCAGAAGAAATTTCTAAGCAGTGAAGGGTTCAAGAGGAAGCAGAGCCCAAAAGTTTAAAAAATTTGCAGCCTGACAATGCAGTAAAAAGGAAAAGCCCATTTTCTGGGGAGATATTCAAGCCCACTGCATAAATTTGCATAACTAACAAGGAGCCAAATGCTATTCTCCCAGACAATGGGGAAAATGTCTCTGGGGCATGTCAGACACCTTCACAGTAGCCCCTCCCATTATAGGCCCTGAGGCTGAGCAGGAAAACATGGTTTCCTGGCCCTGAATCCCAGCTGCTCCAAACTTGGCTAAAGGGGCCAAAGTACAGCTCAGGCCATGGCTTCAGAGGGTGTAAGCCCCAAGCCTTGGCAGTTTGCACATGGTGTTGAGCCTACAGGTGCCTATAATCCAAGAATTGAGGTTTGGGAACCTCCACCGAGATTTCAGAGGATGTATGGAAATGCCTGAATGTCCACGCAAAAGTTTGCTGCAGAGGCATGGCCCTCATGGGGAACCTCTCCGAGAGCAGTGCAAAAGGGAAATGTGAGGTGTGAGCCCTCACACAGAGTCCTCACTGGGGCACCGCCTAGTGGAGCTGTGAAAAGAGGGTTACCTTCCTCCAGCCCCCAGAATGGTAGATTCACTGACAGCTTATACCACGTGCCTGGAAAAGCTCCAGACACTCAATGCCAGCCCATGAAGGCAGCTGGGAGAGAGGCTGTACCTTGAAAAACCACAGGGATAGAGCTGCCCAAGACCATTGGAATTTACCTCTTGCATCAGCATGACCTGGATGTGAGACATGGAGTCAAAGAAGATCATTTCGGAGCTTTAAGATCTGACTGTCTCACTAGATTTTGGACTTGTAAGGGGACTGTAGCCCCTTTGTTTTGGCCAATTTCTCCCATTTGGAATGGGTGTATTTACCCAATGCCTGCATGTCCATTGTATCTAGGAAGTAACTAACTTGCTTCTGACTTTATAGGCTCATAGGCAGAAGGGACTTGCCTTGTCTCAGATGAGACTTTGAACTGTGGACGTTTGAGTTAATGCTGAAATGAGTTAAGACTTTAGGAGACTGTTGTGAAGGCACCATTGGTTTTGAAATGTGAGGACATGAAATTTGGGAGGGGCCAGGGGTGGAAAGATATGGTTTGGCTGTGTCTCCACCCAAATGTCACCCAGTATTATAATAATCCCTGGCTGTCAAAGGCGGGGCCAGGTGGAGATAATTGAATTATTGGTTTTTCCCCTACTGTTCTCATGGTAGTGAATAAGTCTCAGATAACCTGATAGTTTTATCAATGGGAGATCCCCTTCACAAGCTCTCTCTTGCCAGCTGCCTTGTAAGATGTGTCTTGCTTCCCCTTCATTTACAACCGTGATTGTGAGGCATCCCCAGCCATGTGAAACTGTGAGTCAACTAAACCTCTTTCATTTATAAATTATCCAGTCTCAAGTATGTCTTTATTTGCAGCAAGAGAAAAAACTAATACACTTGCCTTGTCTCAGATGAGACTTTGGACTATGGACTTTTGAGTTAATGCTGAAATCAGTTAAGACTTTGGGGGACTGTTGGGAAGGCATAATTGGTTTTGAAATGTGAGGACATGACATGGGATTTGGAAGGGGCCAGGAGTGAATTATATAGTTTGGCTCTGTGTCCCCACCCAAGTCTCACCTTGAATTGTAATAATCTCCATGTGTTGTGAGAGGGACCCGGTGGAAGGTAATTGAATAACGGGGGTGGGTTTTTCCCATGCTGTTCTTGCGAAAGTGAGTAAGTCTCACCAGATACGATGGTTTTATAAAGGGGAGTTCCTCTGCACATGCTCTCTTGCCTGCTGCCATGTAAGATGTGTCTTGCTTTCCCTTCACTTTCTGCCATGATGTGAAGCCTCCTCAGCCATTTGGAACTGTGAGTTAATTAAACTTCTTTCCTTTATAAATTACCCAGTCCTGGGTATGTCTTTATTCGCAGCGTAAGAACAAACAAATGCAGGAAGGAACAGGCAAGGTCTGGTCAGCAGTCTTAGTGTTGGTGACTTTGAATAATACCAGCAGGTTCCAGGGCATAAGGTCTCACTCTCTTTTTTTCTGGTACCTGGTCCTGGGGCAATTAGGGCAGATGGATCATGGCCTGGAATGTGAGAGCTCCATTAGGAAGGGGTTGGGGTGTGGGCTCCAGATTAATTGGTTTGTATTGAAAAGCATGCTCATGGGTCAGTTGTTTAATATCTCAAGAAATTGGCAAACCCTATGGGGGCAAACTTTAGGGTTAACAAGGCCCCAAATGTCAAAGCATCAGAATATGGAAAATAAAATTCATGGTTAATATAATACTCAACTCAAGGTCCCTCTAACCTCATAATAGCAAAAAGAAAGACACAGCTCAAATGGCCATCACCTGAAAAGTGAATAAACAAAATATGACATACAGAATATTATTTGGCAATAAAATAATAAAGTAATGATCAATGCCACATCATAGATGAGCTTTGAAAACATTTCACTAAGTGAAAGAAGTGAGTCACATGTATTTAAATACTAATAATGGTTGTACAACTCTATGAATATACTAAAATAGAATGCATTAAAAATAACTGTAAGTGGATGACATTAGGGTAAGCAGAGTGTATTTCATAAAATTTTTAAATGTAATACACAAACACTAAGCTGATATTGCAAGAAGAGTAAAATCATCAATAGCTACCCTATATTCCGGTAATAATTACATGGTAGTAGAAGTAGTGTTGCATTCACAATAACTTCAAAAAATATAAAATGCCCTGGGACATTAACACCGTAAGAAAATTATGAAACTAATTAAGAGCCGTAAAAGCAGTAATTTTTAAAATGGAGAGAAAGTCCATTATTATGGACATTAAGTAGTCAATTTTATAATGAAACCAATTTTCTTAAAATAATGTATAAATCTAATTGTATCACAACAGAGTATTGATGAGTTTTGAGGGTTGGGGTTGGAGCTTCAAAATTCCAAATATTACATGATTTAATATAAATTTAATATTAGAGCTTTTAAAACTTCAAAACTGTGTTTTGGAATCAGAATAGATAATGAGATTCTAAATTTCAAAACAAAATCATCATATGAAAATTATTTATAATATTAATAGTGTCACCATTATATTTAGTAGAAAATCAAAATTATTAGATAAATGACCTTGAGAAACCTACTAATATTTTGGAAAATAGTAAAGTCAGTGGTGAGGAGCCAAGACGGCTGATGTGTACTTCCCACTGAGAAGATTGAAAACGGTGAGTGAATCCTGCTCCATCATCCCAGGTATACAGGTTCTCTCACTTGGACTGACTAGGCAGTGGGTGCAACACATGCAGAGTGAGGAAAAGCAGGGTAGAGCAATAACCTGGGAGCCTCATGGGATAAGGGGAGCTCCCACACCCAGCCAAGGGAGGTGGTGAGTGACTGCTACCCTGCCAGGAAACTATGTCTTTTTCATGGATCTGTGCATCCTGCAGATCAGGAGACCTCCTCATGTGACCACCTCACCAGGGTCTTGAGTCTGAAGCAGAGCTGTGCTACCTGCTTGCATTGTGGCCAGCAGCAGCAAGCTGGACACTGCCTAAGACGACAGAGTTCCTGAGGGTAGGAGTGGCTGCCATCACTGTGACTCCAGTCAGCTGTTTTCCATGGCTGGTGGAAGGAGACTGGGCAGTTTGGATCCAGAGGAATTTCCCACAGTGCAGCACAGTGGCTGTGGCAGATCATGGCCAGACTGCTTCTTTAGGTGGGACCCAGATCCATCCCTCCTCACTGGGTGAAGACTCCCTGCAGGAATTGTAGCAACTCCAGCAAGAGGTTTTCAGACAGAACTCTGATATCCATGTGAAGGAGGCCCTGGGGGAGGGGTAGCCATGGTTTTGTGTTCAGTGGACCTAGTCTTTCTTGCCTGCTGGCAGTCCAGATCAGTATATTCTCCCCAGTGTAGCCAAACCTCCTCAGCCAAGGGGCAACCAGACTGCTTCTTTAAGCAGGTCCCTTATCCCATGCCACCTGACTGGGTGAGACATCCAACCAGACATCTCACACAGGAGCATCCCAGCCAGCATCAGCTCAGTGCCCTTCTGGGATGGAGCTCCCAGAGGAAGGAGCAGACAGCTGTCTTTGCTGTTCTGAAGCCTCCAATGGTGATACTTCCAGGTGCAGGAGGGACCCAGGTAAATTGGGTGTGGAGTGGTCCCCCAGTAGACCATAGCAGCCCTACAGAAGAGGGGCTTGACTGTTAAACACAAACAAACAAACAAACAGAAAGCAACAACAACATCAACTGAAAACACCCTACAGATACCTTATCCAAAGGTCAGCAGCCTCAAAGATCAAAATTAGGAAAACCCATGAAGATGATAAAGAATTAGTGAAAAAACATTCAAAACTCAAAAAGCTAGAGTGTCTCTTCTCCTCCAAATGATCACAACACCTCTCCAGCAAAGGCATAGAACTGGGCTGAGGCTGAGATGGATGACTCAACAGAAGTAGACTTCAGAAGGTGGATAAAAACAAACTTAGCTGAGCTAAAGGACCATGTTCTGAGCCAATGAGAAGAAGCTAAGAACCATAATAAAACATTACAGAAGCTGTTAACCAGAATAACCAGTTTACAGGGGAACATAAATGACCTGGCAGAGCTAAAAAACACAGCATGAGAAATGTACCATGCAAACATAAACATCAATAGACAATAGACCAAGCAGAGAAAAAAATCTCAGAGCTTGAAAACTATCTTGCTGAAATAAGACAGGCAGACAAGGTTAGAGAAAAATAAAATAAAATTACAAAAGAATGAACAAAACCTCCAAGAACTATGGGATTATAAAGACTGAACTTAGAACCGACTGGGGTAACTGAAAGAGACGGGAGAATAGAACAAAGTTGAAAAACATACTTCAAGATATTATTTAGCAGAATTTCCCCAACCCAGCAAGACAGGTCAACATTCAAATTCAGGAAATCCAGAGACACTCCATGAGAAGATCCACCCCACGACACATAATCATCAAATTCTGCAAAGTCAAAATGAAGGAACTAATGTTAAGGATGGCCAAAGAAAAAGGCCAGGTCACCTACAAAGGAAAGCCCATCAGACTAACAGTGGACCTCTAAAAGAAACCCTACAAGCCAGAAGACATTGGGGGCCAGTATTCAACATTCTTAAAGCAATAAATTTCTAGCCCAGAATTTCATATTTGGCCAAACTAAGCTTCATAAGCAAATAAGAAATAAAATCCTTTTCCAACAAGCAAATGCTCAGGGAATTTGTCACCATCAGGCCTGCTTCCTGAAGGAAACACTAAATATGGAAAGCAAAAACCATTACCAGCTACAATTACTATAAAAAACCATTACTATCAAAAACACATTGAAGTATACAGACCAAGGACACCATGAAGCAACTACATTAACAACTGCAAAATAACCAGCCAGCATCATGATGACTGGATCAAATTCACACATAATAATATTAACCTTAATGTAAATGGGCTAAATGTCCCAATCAAAAGACACAGAATGGCAAGTTGGATAAAAAGACAAGACTTATTGGTGTGCTGTATTCAAGAGACACATCTCATGTGCAAAGACACACATAGGCTCAAAACAAAGGGATGGAGGAAAATTTACCACGGAAATGGAAAGCAGAAAAAAGCCAGGGTTGCAATCCTAGTTTTTGACAAAACAGATTTTAAACCAACAAAGATCAAAAAGACAAAGAAGGCATTACCTAATGGTAAAGTGTTCAATTCAACAAGAGCTAACTATCCTAATTATATTATATATGCACCCAGTTTCATAAAACAAGCTCTTAGAGACTTACAAAGAGACTTAGACTCCCACACAATAATAGTGGGAGACTTTAACCCCCCACTGTCAATATTAGACAGAGAATTGAAACAAAATATTAACAATGATTTTAAGGACTTGAACTCAACTCCGGGTCAAATAGACCTGATAAATATCTACAGAACTCTCCACCCCAAAACAGCAGAATATACACTGTTCTCAGTGCCACATGGTACTTACTCTAAAATTGATCACATAATTGGAAGTAAAACACTCCTCAGCAAATGCAAAAAAACTGAAATTATAACAGTCCCTCAGACCACAGCACTATCAAATAAGAACTCAAGGTTAAGAAACTCATTCAAAACCACACAACTTCATAATAACTGAACAAGTTGCTCCTGAATGACTCCTGGGTAAATAATGAAATTAAGGCAGAAGTCAAGAAGTTATTTGAAATCAATAAAACCAAACAAACAATGTACCAGAATTTCTGGGACACAGCTAAAGCAGTGTTAAGAGGGAAATTTATAGCACTAAGTGCCCACATCAAAAGGTTAGAAAGATCTCAAATCAGCATTTTAATATCACAACTGAAAGAACTTATAACCAAGAGCAAACAAACCCCAAAGCTAGCAGATGACAATAAATAACCACGATTGGAGCAGAACTGAAGGAGACAGAGACATGAAAAACTCTTCAAAAAAAATCAATGAATCCAGGAGCTGATTTTTTGAAAGAATTAATAAAATAGATGGACCACTAGTGAGACTAATGAAGAAAAGAGAGGATAAAATAGACAAAATGAAAAATGATAAAGGGGGTATCACCACTGACCCCACAGAAATACAAAAAACAATCAGAGAATACTATAAACATCACTATGCAAATAAACAAGAAAATCTAGAAGAAATTAATACATTTCTGGACACATACACTCTGCTAAGACTGAACCAGGAAGAAGTTGAATCCCTGATAGACCAATAACGAGTTCTGAAATTGAGACAGTCATAAATACCCTACCAACCAAAAAAAGCCCAAGACAGATGGATTCACAGATGAATCCTACCAGAGGTACAAAGACGATTTGGTATCATTTCTTCTGAAGCTATTTCAAACCATAGAAAAGGAGGGACTCCTTCCTAACTCATTTTGTAAGGTCAGCATCATCCCGATATCAAAACCTGGCAGAAATATAACAATAAAAAAAAAAACTTCAGTTCAATATCCCCAATAAACATTGATGCAAAAATCCTAAAGAAAATACTAATAAACCGAATCCAGCAGCACATCAAAAAGTTTATCTACCATGATCAAGTTGGCTTCATCACTGGGATGCAAGGCTGTTTCAACATATGCAGATCAATAAATATAATTCATCAAATAAACAGAACTAAAGACAAAAACCACGATTATCTCAATAGATGCAGAAAAGACCTTCAATAAACATCAACATTCCTTCATGTTAAAAACTCTCAATAAACTAGGTATTGAAGGAACATATACAATATATAATATGCTCAGCATCACTAATCATCAGAAAAGTACAGGTCAAAATCACGATGACATATTACCTCACATTTCTTATAATGACCATTATTTAAAAAAAAAGGTAAGTATTGGCAAAGATGTGGGGAAATTTGAAACATTATATATTGTTCCTTGGAATGTAGAATGAAATAGCCACCATGGAAAATAGTATGGAGGTCCCTTAAATAAATTAAGGATCTGTATAATATATCTGCATTTCCATGTTTATTATCAGCTGTACTCACAATAGCCAAGATTTGGTAACAACCCAAATGTCTATCAACAGACTAACAGACAAAGAAAATGTGCTATAGACATAGAATGGGATATTATTCAACCTTAATAAAAAGAAATTCTGGGCTGGGCATGGTGGCTCACAGCTGTAACTCCAGAACTTTGGGAGGCCCAGGTGGGCAGATCACCTGAGGTCAGGAGTTTGAGACCAGCCTGGCCAATATGGTGAAGCCCTGTGTCTACTAAAAATACAAAAATTAGCCAGATGTTGTGGCGGGCACCTGTAATCTCAGCTACTCAGGAGGCTGAGGCAGGAGAATTGCTTGAACCCGGGAGGCAGACGTTGCAGTAAGCCGAGATCGCGCCATTGCACTCCAGCCTGGGCAACAAGAGCAAAACTCTGCCTCTAAATAAACAAATATTAAAAATAAATAAATAAAAAGAAATTCTGCCATTTGTGACAACATGAATGAACCTCCGGGACATTATTCTTAGTGAAGTAAACCAGTCACAGAACAAATACTACATGATTCTACTTATATGAGGCATCGAAAATTGTTAAACTATAGAAGCAGAAAATAAAATGATGGTTGCTAGAGGCTAGGGGTATGGATAAATGGGGAAATTGTTGCTTAATGAGTATAAGATTTTTGTTATGCAAGACGTATGCGTTCTAGAGATCTGCTACACAAAACAGTGCCTAAAGTTAACAATATGGGATTTCTGGGTCAAATGGTATTTCTGGTTCTAGATCCTTGAGGAATCACCACACTGTCTTCCACATTGATTGAACTAATTTACACTCCCAACAACAGTGTAAAAGTGTTCCTATTTCTCCACATCCTCTTCAGCATCTGTTGTTTCCTGACTTTTTAATGATCACCATTCTAACTGGCATGAGATGGTATCTCACTGTGGTTTTGATTTACATTTCTCTAACGACCAGTGATGATGATCTTTTTTTCATATGTTTTTTGGCTGCATAAATGTCTTCTTTTATATTATATAAATAATAACTGAGGCAACCTGGAACCAATAGAAATGATAATACATCTAAAAGAGCTCTCTCTTTTACATATATTATATGAAAAAATATTTACGAAAAAGTAATCATATGATTTGATTATATTGCTGGAACCCCTGAGTCTCACTGACAAAAGCCAGGACTGTCTCCGGATATTTTATTTGCATTTTAGACTATGCTCCTCTTTCTTTAATGTTTTTTGAGTTATCTCATTTGAAATCAAATTTCATAAATATGAAGAACATTCTAGCACTCTACCTCTCTCTCCTCATGTATTTATATATGCGTGTATATAAGTATATAATTATCACAACTAATGCCAGAATGACTATATGCAACTATATAGTTTTGCCTGTGTGCAAGTATTTTCCTGCAATAAAATATAGCTACAAATTGCTTATTTTAGTCAAATTCAAGAATTTACAGTTAGAATTTTTGTATGTGTAATCACATTTTTTATACTTTATTTTTTCTTTTAATTTAAACTTCTACCAAATAAATTTAAAAATTTCTTATTTAACATGGAATATTACCAATATTTTATTTTTTCCCTAATCTGATGAATGAATAATGATATATTGGCAAATATTAGCGTGGCTTATATTGGGTATATTTATACCAGCCATTTGTGTTTTTGATGTGCTATTTACCTGTCAAAAATTTTAATATTTTTAGAAAAATGTTTTGTATTACTAATTTTTTCTAAAATTTTAAAAAACTTACATTACAATTAATCTTCATCTGTTATACACACTGCAGAAAATGTTCCCTTCTATTACAACTTGTCTTAGTTCATGATGTCTTCTGTTATAAATAACTGTTTTGTTTAACGTCAAGTTTTATTACATCTGATTTTGTGTCTAATTTAGGAACGCAAGAAAGCCATTTTAAACATAACACCAAAGCAATTATCACAGAAAAATTAGTTGATAATTTAAGGATGTAAAAATTAATGAGCTTTTGAACAGAGAATCTAAATTAAAAATAAAAGAACAAGCAAGAAAAATAGGAAACATTCGTATTATATGTGATAAAGAGAGGATTATGTTCATCATTTATAAAATTCTTACAAATCATTATGAAAATATTAACTCAACAATAAAATCTGACCCAAAGTTTAACAGATAACATAAAATATTTTAAGGGTGTATGTGTATATATATAAAGATATATACAGAGAGAGTATACATGAAAGTCTCGTTGAGGAAGTTATGAAGAAACAGATAATCCAACACACTGCAAACAGAAACCTTGTAAAAATTTCTGGATAAAGTTAACAAATATTCATACAGTTATGTAAAATATGCATAACATTACCAATTATTTACCCATATGAATAATTTAATAATGCTATGCCATACTTTTATGATGGTATTAATTATAACATTGTTTATGGAAGCAGAAAATTTTAAGACAACCATGATAGATTAAATATATTTATATCTGTAAAACAAAAACATGCCACTGATCCATTTGCTTTGACGTGTAAAAATGGGCAAAGCAAATTTTACATAAAAAATAATTATACAAGACAAATTAATCCTCTTTTAAGTGTATAGATATAAAATATACTTTTATACAAAAAGATATATCTATGCAGATTAAGAATAATTAGAAAAATTTACTAGATACATGTTAGATGCTAACACAAATATCTGTGGCTGGTGACATAAACACAGATTTTTACATTTTTATCTTTAGCTATTTTTGAGATTTTTTTTTAACAATTAAGAGGTTTATGTCTAATAATAAAGCAATTACAAAATTATTTACATTTTGAAGATATATCTATCATGAGAGAAGCTGTGGCTGATTCTAACAAAAGCAACAAAAAGAGAAAGTCCTGAGACAATAACTATCAACTGAGGATTTAAAAATTATCAAAATATTTAAATTAAAGAATAATTGATCTCCCTTCTTCATTTCAGAAGACTGTTTTCTTTTAGTGCCATTCTCTTTTTCTCGTTATATCTTAGTATATTAGTTGCTTTGTCAATTTTTGTGATTGTCACTACCATCTACTATTCTTGCTTCTTTTTTTCTCAGCTATTTCTTAGCATTTCATATCAGTCTCTGCCACTCAATTCTAAACTGCATTTTAAAAGTTGTTATTAGAATAATTGTTTGTTATTAATTTTAAAGGCATTACTTGATTTTGTCTTTACTTCTCATGCCTTCGTATTTTTATTCAAAATTATATTTAGTGAAGGAATCTAGAAAAGTGTCTAAACATTTCTTAATTTTGTTAGAAATCAAAAGCATGTATTTGCAGGTGGATGCTTCCATGGATCTCTAGGCACAAATATAACCAGTCAATTTTGACAAAACTGGTTTATTTTGCACTTAAATTTCAGGACTGAATTATTAAACTGATAATTTCCATAGCATTCTATTTAGGAAATTTTTAAAAAATTCATCATAGCTTTACCTCTGTTTCCTAATCTATGTCCTGCTAAAGAGCTATTGTTTATAGTATAAATGGATATTTTAACATATGTCTTAATAAAATATTGTTGAACATGCTGATTTAAACAAACGTAAATCTACATATTGCAGGGATTCTTAAACTTTCACAAATTTTAATTGGTACTAAATTATCTAAGGCAATTATTTATGGTTCTAAAATTTACTCGATCAGGAATCTTTTCATCACTCATTGAAAAAATTCTCTTATATTTCATGAAATACAATATTGCTAGCTAAACAATTTTTAATTTGTACATGACCTCTTCTTAAAAAGGTGACTTACATTCTGAGAGAGTTAAGGATTAATCTAAATTTGCATTCTCACTCTTTTTCTCGATATATACATTAATGAAAATGAATACTAATTGACAAACTAAATTTTACATAATTGTCATTTAACTCAAATCTAAACCAAGAGTTTGGAGACATAAAACCAAAGCTACAAAACCCACATCTATCTTGTTTTATTTGATAACGAATCATTACTCTATTAATAAAACATCTCTATTTCGTAGGTGAAAAAACTAGGAAGCAAAATTTAAGCTCTAGAAAATATCTAATATATGATTATAAAGAGGAGACGGTTAGACATCTGCCCCGAATCAATTGTTAAGATCTGTATACAATACCAAAGCGAAGTTTATTAGTCTACTTAAGTATATATTGATAAAGTTTGCCTTAAAACTTTGGGAATTTTTTTAAAAAGCTAAAAATAAATTAAAATCAATTTTGTAAAATTTGTCAAGCTTGAGTCTTTATTAGAATTACTAATTATCTGTATCATTTGATTGAGAAGACATATGATTCTGAGCACAGCAAGGGTTATGTAAAACCATTAACTGTCTCTCCCTCTAGATATAGCAAGTGATGTGTAGACATAAACTCAGCAGGGACCATCTTTATAACCATGCCCTGAGGGGAAGTGGAACATGCTTGAGTGGAATACTGTTAAATGAGCCTAATGTGACCCTCCTTTCTCTCTTCTACCATGTACTTATTCTCTGTAGGCCTTTATTGTTAAAATGTTGCATCACTTCCATTCCATTCAGTCAACACATAATATTGCACATTCCTTAAAAAAATACCCACAAAACTAATCTAATAAAAGTAAGCACTTAATCATGCAGAATGTCAATTATGCAAAACTCAGTAACTGTTTGGATTTTATAAAGAGCTTTGATATTGTGAAGTCATTTTGCTGCACAAACCGTGATTTACCAGGACCACAGGTTTGGCCTATCCTAGACAGAGATGAGACTGACTCTTTGCCTTCTCTCATAAACACGCCCTATGTCAATTACTTCAGAGATAGGAAGAAAGTTAAATTGGCCCTCAACCCTGATAGTTCTTGTTAGCATATCATGAAAAGTATCCCAGACTACCAGTGGAAGTCTTTAATCCTAAGCAATTAATGCTCTTTCATGCAAAAATATAGGTCCTGTTCTCACTTTGTAGCTCTATTGTTAGAATCAGAGCTCAAAAGGGAATTTTGAGTTCCAGTTGGATTCTCAAAAGAGAATTTTGATTAGAAAAAAGAAATCTTCCAAGTATATCATAACTCTAGGTAAAATTTTTAGCTCTGTTGACAGATCCTGTAGAAAAAAAAAACAAGGTCAGAAATGATAAATAGTCACACGTTGGTGGCATTGGCTTTTTTACACAAAGTGGACAGTAAATGCCTCTCTTGATTTCTGAGATTCATGAATTAAATAAGTGTCTGGACTGATAATTATCTTGGAGAAAATGATTTCAAGCCCAGGCTGTTCTGCAAGGAGTCAAGTGTGGTTGAACAGATGAAAAGGGTATAGAAGAAGGGAAAAATTATGTGACTAATAGGGGCTAGAATATGTAGTACTTTTTAGGCCACATTAAGAATGTTTGACTTAAGGTACTATTTTGAATAAGATTGTAGCAATAACATAATATGCAATGGAAGAGTGACTTAATCTGACATATTTATATACAATTGTTCTCAATGCCATATAGGGATTTGAAAATTAGAAATGGTAGTAGAAATACCAATTATAAGGCTTTAGTTATTGTTTAGGTAAGATAGAATATCTGATTATATTTTGAATGATAGTTGTGGGGCAGTGAATAGCCATTGATTTGAGATGTATATTGAATAAAGACATGCTAGCTTTTACAGATGAGTTAGATTTGTTATATGACAGAATGATGATAGATAATGATGTCTTCAAATTTTTTGTCCTAAGCAAGAGGAAGAATGGCATTGCCATTTAGGGCCAAGTACGAAGAGGGTAAATAAGAGTTTGTTCTAGAACATATTACATTTGAAGTGCCTTTAGTATGTCCAAGGGGATAATCAAGTAGGCAGTTGGCCATAGAAAAAGATGTTTAGGCAAACCATCAAGTTAGAGATAAAAATTATGGGGTTATTAACACAGAGGTGGCATGTAAAGACATGGGACTTGGCATCCTTTAAGGAAATAGAGTATGTACAGAAGAAAGGATGTCAGAAATTGAGATCTGGGTAATGCTGACCCTAGTGCTCAGAAAGATCATGAGAAAGAAGCAAAACAGGCTGAACTGAGGCAGCTGGAGAGCCGGTGTGGGGGGGGTCACTGGATGATTTTAGGAAAAAGAGAATAATCATTGGAATCAAATGTTAGTGGCTAATGAGAATTAAAAACTAATCCTGGATTAGGAGAAATAATCTTTACTAATAAGACCCTGAGAATACAAACTTCTTTGCAATTTGGGAACAGAAATCTCAACTGAAATGAAATTAATAGAAAACTGGAGAAGAGGAATTTGGAGATAGTGCATACAGACATTTTTTCCTACAAATAGGACATAAATAATTGTATGAAGTTGTAGGTCAAGAGAAGATTTTTTAAGAGAGCAGATGGTGAACATAAGATGTTCTGTATGACATAATTATCTAGTAGAAAATGAAAGCATGCAATTACTCTCTCTCTCTCTCATTAAAACTTATAGGAAATTTGTTTGATATTTTAAAAACTTGCACATAGTTTGACCATGGCCTACATAGGTGGTTGAGCCTGAACGCAGAGACCTAAAAGACCATTGTTTTCAAAGATATAAATATTCTTTTCTGGTACAAAATAACTTAAAAAAATGGACTTCATTAATATTAGTTATCCAGTAATTGTGAAACCTATGCCATGCGTATCTCCAGTGGAAATTATTTTCTCACTACACAATTTGCCTACTCAGTCTTAAACATAAATAAAATAAATGTTTAAGACAGATATGTCCAAAAGTTGAGATCACACAATTACAATACAGAAAAGGGATGAGAGAGATAAGCAAACATCAATAAGTAATATACTGAGTCCATAATCTAGAAAAAGGGCATTAATGTAATTCTTATTACATGATTTTGCATTTTCAAAGAGTATCATTTTATTAATCTAAAACTAGGTCTTTGAGAAGCAGAGCTAGTATGAGAAACACAAGATTAGCCATCACCAAGAAGACGAAGTTTGATCAAGGGAAAACTGGTACTATTTGTTAAAGCAGATTCACTTAAAAGGCTCCAACATATTTCCAAATACTGAACTAAAACATGGTACACAATACTAAAGTAAACTATAAAATGAGATGCATTTCATTACATTCATTACAGTCATCCCTGTGCATGTAAGGGGGACTGGTTCCAACATGCCTGCAGATACCGAACTCAGAGGATATTCAAGTTGCTGACATAAAATGGCATGATATTTGCACACTAACTATGCTCATCCTCCCATATGTTTTAAATCATCTCTAGATTACTTACAATACCTAAAACAATGAAAATGTTATGTAAATAGTTGTTATACCGTGTGTTTTTATTCATATTATTTTTACTGTTGTATTGTTAATTTTTTCTCAACTATTTTTTTATCCACAGCTGGTTGAATCTGCAGATATGGAACCTGAGATGCAGAGAGCCAACTGTACTCTAAATCTTGTTAGATATGTTGCTCCCTAAATTTAACACCTGTGTTTTTTTAATTTTTAAAAATTTTCCATTGAGTATGCAGAAAATTATCAGTATTTGTTTTCCTATCACATGGGAAAGTTTAAAAAAACTTTAAAACAAACTCAGAATTTTGGCTCTAAAAGGCTAGCAAAGGTAATAGTTTCAGCGCATTTATGAAATATTTCTTGCCTTGAGATCTGTTATTACAGAGATGAAACTGTTTTCTATGCAATCAATAAAATATTACTAAAAGTATAATCAGGAAAAATAAACTGTCACCAGACAATCTGCCACAACATTTTTTCAATTAATAGGATTGAAACTAATTAAACAATGTGCTATTAAAATGATGGTGTAAATCTCATATACATTATCATGTGTTAAATGTACCACACTAAATAATAATGCCTGTTTTACTCAAGTTTAAAAAGAATTCCTGAATTTTTTGTTTTTTTTTAATGCTTTCAAAGAAATTATTTCAAATATTGAAATGTTACATGGAAAAAAGTGTCCACTTATCTAGGTTTAAGTATGAAGTTGATCCAGAGTGATTAGCTGGGCCATTGTTTCCCCTTAAAAAGATATGGAACTAAAATGCTAACAAAAACAATAAAAATTCAATTGCTACCTATTTCAGAATGCATCTCAGGGAAAAAGCAGCACATTTTAGTAAGAAAATGGGATGAAGGAAGTGTTTTTATGGCTAGAGAGTGAGTGCTACACTGCATTATAGTAAATGCACAAATAAAAGGAAATCTTAAGATATAAATTTCATTCAATAAACTGTAAATATTTCAACATTAACTATTTCAGTCATATGAGACTAGAACAAGTGTCTGAACATTACTTTGAAAATAAAAATTGCAATTACCTAAATATGTGTATGATTTAATGTATATTTTAGAATATAGGATCTTCTCAAATTATTTAAATTTTTTTCCTATTGTATAACTTTAAAATTATAACCAATGTTAGTTTTAAATTTAAAGCATCTGAAATCCATTTTTGTCCTTAGTCCATCAAGCTCTGTCTATTCTGGGATTCTACATGTTTTCCCTGTAAGTTCACATCATTGGATCATCTCACTTTAGGCCCCATCAGTCTTGGTCTGGACACAATTAAGGAATTCCATCTCGGTGTTCAGACTGCCTATTAAGTCATTCCTTGCATCTAGACTAGCTTTGATGTGTGCGTTTTTTTTTTTAATTTAAAATTAAAGGATGTTCATCCTGTTTCCCAAATCTAGGGCCTGCCTTATAATCTAATTGTATTTACTATTTTATTTCTGTTTCCTATGTTTGACATTTAATCTTTTAGTAGCTTGCCAGTACCTTTGTCCATGTAAGCCAAAGAGTCTATTAAGTTTGTGACATTCTCTTGGTAAATTAGAGTCATATTGAATTCATCCTCGTGGCTTCTGCCCATTTACATAAAGCAGATTTCCATAATGTCAACTGACTTTCTGCCTAGCTGCATGAATTTCTAAATGTATTCAGGTTTTATAATCCCTATTAGTACAACCTACTCATTTCTTGCTAGTTGTTAAATTCCACAATACCTATTTAAATCTGTGGCTGCTACCTGGGTTCCATTACCTTAGGTGCTGGTTATTATATTCTGAATGTCAGGCTTAATTTTCTCCCATCATATGATACCCCTATTGTCCCCACAGTTTCCTTCCTCAGTTTTCTGTTCCATAAAACTTACCAAGCTAGATCTAGCCATATGCCAAGATAGAACAGAGCTATGCAAGATGGCCCACTTCTAAAAACACTGAGTTAGTGCTTCTTTTGGATGTTATGATAGTAATACATTACTTGAGAATTTGCATTGTATTTATAATTTTTGCAGATTTTAAAAATAATTATATCATGTTTATGTTTATTTCTACTTTTTAATGGAAGCAGTTTCTGCCTTTATTGAATTCCATAGGTTAGAATGCAGGAAAAAAATAAATTTTTTAAACCATTTTAAACTCAACAAGATTTATGTGGAGAAGTGTTCAATTTGTAGCCTTTCTAATACATATTACTGCTTAGATCTATAAGATAGAACATGCAATAAAATGCAAAGCAATTAAATGCAAAAATGATGGTGCTCTTCTGTGTTTAACTGACATTGGCATAAGAAAGATTAAAAAAATATTTAGTAGCATAAATACATATATTTAAGTATGAGAGGAAGTCAATTTCTGAGTTGTAATATACTAAGTATTGGATGGAGATTATAATGATAGCTATTGCAATGCTGTAGAGTAAGTCAAACAATGTCTGATGATTTAATTTCTAGCTAAATGATTGTGTCTCTTGAATTTTTCAATAGCATCTACTTTGATGAGATTAGTTTATGTATTACAAGGCAACACAAGGAGAAATAATATAAATATTTTTATGAACCAAGATATTATCTGGTAAGTAAATTATATATTCTGAAGTAAAAACCAAAATAGTCATACTTTTTTTACAGGTGTATTTTCTATTTTCATATAATATTCTTTTGCTTTACCAAATACATTTCCACAATTTGGGCATCAAAATGAAAAAATGACTGAAATAAATTTTAAAATATTGAACATGTGTAGGTCCATGTTGACATTTTAAAAAGACAGGGGTAAGTATAAAAATAACTTATTTGCCACCAATATTACCCCAACTCTAATGAGTTTCTATCTTGAACTCATTAAAGAGGCCAAATTAAGCATAAATGATAAAATTTAAGGAAGTACTATAGTGTATCTCCTGTTGGTAATCAAAAGCTAATTTTTTTTTTGGAGAAGGCCAGCTAAAATTATGGAAAGAATGATACAATTAAAAAATCATTTGTTATTAAGTTGTTGAGTCAGTACATACTCATTATTGTAAGGAAAAAAATAAAAATAGTGAGTGAAAGATTATTGGGCATCCAATATTTGCCTGGTGCCAAAAGTATTATCTCACATATTTTTTGCTAATTACAAAAGGAAGAAAACATATCTTTATAATAGATGTGGTTTGTAATCATCTGAAAAAAAGAGATAAAAGTTAGCCTCATTTATTTTGGGGAAAACCTGATATTGGATGCCAACTGATGGAAAGCAATTCAAAATACCTAGCATTGCCTGTGTCATATTTCCGAAAAATATTTAACCTGAATCTTATCCGACATTTAGGTCTAATTTCTCATTCAGAGGTAATACAGTGTTTGAGGAAAAGCTTAAATGAAAGTAGGAGGAAAAAATTAGGCAAACCCAGTATGTAGGAAATTCTAACAAAAACAGATTTACTATATTTAAAAATGTGTTTTTGGAAAGAATAAAAAATAGGCATATAATATTAATTTTAAAAAGACTAAAAGTACATAAATGCAATCTATAAAAGTTTTTGAATCATGGTTGAAAATAAAATAGATTTAAAAGTGTATTGGCAGACATTTGGAGAATTTTTAATATGAACTGGATATTATATATTAGGGAAATACTATTACGTTTTAGGTAAGATATTAGTACTGCATTTTATTTATTTATTTATTTATTTATTTATTTATTTATTTATTTATTTTTACAGAATCTCGCTCTGTTGCCCAAGCTGGAGTGCAGTGGTGTGATCTCAGCTCATTGCAACCTCCGCCTCCCGGGTTCAAGCAATTCTTCTGCCTCAGCCTCTCGAGTAGCTGGGATTATAGGCAACCGCCACCATGTCTGTCTAAGTTTTGTATTTTTAGTGGAGAGGGGATTTCACCATGTTGGCCAGGCTGGTCTCAAACTCCTGACCCCAAGTGATCCGCCCACCTTGGCTTTCCAAAGTGCTGGGATTACGGGCGTGAGCCACCACACCTGGCCTAGTACTGCATTTTTATGAGTATGTCTTGTTTAAGAAATGTATACTGATTTATACATAGGTAAAATATAAGATTTCTAACCATTAAAAGGTTCTGAAAAAATATATTAAATATTAACAAAAATAAAGCAAAGGGCCAGCACAGTGGCTCACACCTGTAATCCCAGCACTTTGGGAGGCAGAGGCGGGCGGATCATGAGGTCAGGAGATCGAGACCTTCCTGGCCAACACAGTGAAACCCCGTCTCTACTAAAAATACAAAAAACTAGCAGGGCGTGGTGGCGGGCGACTGTAGTCCCAGCTACTAGGGAGGCTGAGGCAGGAGAATGGCGTGAACCTGGGAGGCTGAGCTTGCAGTGAACCAAGATGGCGCCACTGCACTCCAGCCTGGGTGACAGAGCAAGACAACGTCACTAAATAAATAAATAAATAAATAAATAAAAATAAAAACATAAAGCAATGATTGTAAACTTAAATTTTTTGTACAACATTCTTTGAAATATTTATACTTTGTGAAATAATGTAATCAAGCTAGTTAGCATATGCATTACTTCACATACTTATATATTTTCTATCAAAATACTAAATACTATCTGATTTTCAATAATACAATATATTAACTATAGTCACCATGTTATACAATATTAACAATTTTTAATCAAAGTGGTTAATATATGCTAATGTCTATTATAAAATTATTTCATTTTTCTATGTATGTCATATATTTTCATTTTCATAATAGTATGATGACAATAAAACATAGAACATTTAGAATAAGCAATTTACTGAGTATGAATTGAATATAAATTGTGATTGTAATTTCCTATCTTAATATTCCTTATTCTTTGATTTAGTAAATTAGAATTTTGGAAATTGTTTAAGTGTTGCCTTCAACCTGAAACACCAAACATCGAAATCTCAAAGATCTAACAAATTACCAAAATAATACTATTTAAGTATTTACTAATTTGGTCTCCATTATTCTCTGAGCTTTTCTAAATTTGTAATACTCTTCTCTAATTTATAAAATTTCCAAGGCCATTTTAATTTTCAGTATTTACAGATACACTTTGATTCATCGAGTTGAATAAGCATTTTTCCTGAGGCGTAAAGAAAAATAACTTCTGTTTTGCATTTACTTCATTCTTGCCTAAAAAATCTCATTGAAAATCATCCTGTAGGCTATTGATACAAACTTTGTTAGATAATAAATAAGTAAAAGATTTAAAAAATTAAACAAAGAGAAACCATGAATTATGGATAATGCTTTTGTGAGCACTCACTGCTGTTTGAAACCAAAGGCCAACTCTTCGCAGTAGTCACACTCCATCTTGTGTTTGGTATACTGTAGTATTAAATATGTTGAAAACAAAGTATCTTTCACTAAAAATCAACAGAGTGTAATAAGGTCATTTGAAGTTATTTAAAAATACTTCACTGCTTATGAAAAATGAAGAAATATATGCTGCTTTTAATTTATAATTACTTGTTACTATATTGCAGGCAGAAAATGCAATGTGTATAAAATGGAAAGAGGTAGAAAAATGCCAAGTGCCAGGATCCCTAATAGCCTCAGTAGCTGATCACACAGTGGCTCAGATTCAGGTGGGAGAAATGCTGAGAGAGCTATTCTGAGCAAAATCATCTCATCATTCCTGCCCATAAGGCTTTTTTTGTCAACATCCCAAGCAGAATTGCTAGATGTAATGAATTGGGTGTAGGGTCTAGACTTGAAATACTTCAGTTCAGATTTGCTAAACAATTAAATAAGGGATCACAGGTAAAAGTGTATAAATATTAGCCATTAGAGCTGTTAATATTTTCAGAAAAAAATAAAATAAAACATTCTTTCCCAAATGAGTATAAACCTCAATTTTTGTGATTTTTTAAAGAAGTTTACATGAAGATTAAATGTAATTAATTAGGTTATAATACTGTTAAAGTAAAAAGTAGAGTTATGTAACAAAACCTATCAATTATACTGATGTTTACTGTTAAGTAATTGAAAAATTCCTAATTTTATCTGAAAAAAGTAATCAATAAATATTTTTGTAAAAATCTCTTTTTTCTTCTAAATCTTAAAGCAATTAAAATAAGAAAACCAAACTCTGCATAGCACCTTGACTATTCCTATTATAAATAACTGGATTTAAGATACAGTTGAATAAGTTTCCTTAAATATATCTGAAAGTTTTCAGTAATACAAATGTCATAATGACTTGATATTCAGTCAGTGATTTAGAAGGAAATTGTAATAGTCTGCTCTCATGCTGCTAACAAAGAAATACCCAAGACTGGATAATTTATAAAGGAAAGAGGTTTAACTGACTCACAGTTCAGCATGGCTGTGGAGGTTTCAGAAAATTTACAACCATGGTAGTGGAGAAGTGAACACATCCTTCTTCCCATGGCAGCAGCAATAAGGAGTCCTAAGCAAAAGGGGGAAAAGTCCCTTTAAAATCATCAGATCTTGTGAGAACTCACTCACTGTTATGAGAACAACAGCATGGAGGTAACTGCCCCCCATGATTCAATTACCTCCCACCAAGTCCCTCCCACAATATGTGGGGATTATGGGAACTACAATTCAAGATGAGATTTGGGTGGGACACAGCCAAACCATATTATTCTGTCCCTGCCCTCTTCAAATGTCATGTCCTCACACTTCAAAACACATTCATGCCTTCCCAACAGTTGCCCAAAGTTTTAACTCATTCCAGCATTAACAAACACAAAAGGTCAAGTCCAAAGTCTCATCTGAGACAAGGCAAGTCCCTTCAGCCTATGAGCCTATAAAATCAAAAGCCAATTAGTTACTTCCTAGATACAATGAGGGAACAGGCATTCAGTAAATACGTTCATTCCAAATGGGAGAAATTGACCAAAACAAAGGGGCTAAAGACCCCATGTATGTCTGAAATCCAATAGGGTAGTCATTAAACTTTAAAATTCCAAAGTGATCTCCTTTGACTCCATGTCTCACATCCAAGGCAGACTGATGAAAGAGGTGGGCTCATACAGCCTTGGGCAGCCCTGCCCCTGTGGCTTTGCAGCATATAACTCCCCTCCCAGATGCTTTAATGGGCTGGCATTGAGTGCCTGTGGCTTTTCCAGGTGCATGGTGCAAGCTGTTGGTGAATCTACCATTCTGGGGTCTGTAGGACAGTGGCCCTTTTCTCATAGTATGCAGTGCCATAGTGGGGATTCTGTGTGGGGGCTGCAACCCCATATTTCCCCTCTGCACTGTCTTAGCAGAGGTTCTTTATGAGGTTTCCACTCCTGTTGCAAACTTCTGCCTAGACATCCAAGTATTTTCATACATCCTCTGAAACCTCTCAAACCTCAATTGTTGACCTCTGTGCACCCACAAGGCCAACACCACATGTAAGCTTCCAAGGCTTGGAGCTTGTACCCTCTGAAGCAAGAGCCTGAGCTGTATGCTGGCCCCTTTGAGACACAGCTGGAGCTAAAGCAACTGGAACTCAAGGCACCATGCCCTGAGGCTGCATACAATAGGGGACCTTTGGACCCAGCCCAGGAAACCATTTTTCCCTTTCAGGCCTCCAGGCCTGTGATGGAAGGGGCTGCTGTGAAGATCTGTGACATGCCCTGGAGACATTTTCCCCATTGTCCTGGTGATTAACATTTGGCTTCTTGTTACTTATGTAAATTTCTGCAGCCAGCTTGAATTTCTCCTCAGAAAAATGGGTTTTTATTTTCTATTGCATTTTCAGGCTGCAAATTTTCCAAACTTTTGTGCTCTGTTTTTTCTTCAATGCTTTGCTGCTTAGAAATTTCTTCTGCCAGATACCCTAAATTATCTCTCTCAAGCTCAAAGTTCTACAAATCTCTAGGGCAGGGGGAAAATGCTGCCAGTCTCTTTGAATGGCAAGAGTGACCTTTGCTCCAGTTCCTAACAAGTTCCTCACCTCCATCTGAAACCACCTCAGCCTGGACTTAATTGTGCATATCATTATCAGCATTTTGGTCAAACCCATTTGACAAGTCTCTATGAAGTTCCAAACTTTCCCACATCTTTGTGTCTTCTGAGCCCTCCAAGTCTCTAGTAAGTTCCAAACTTTCCCACATTTTTGTATCATTTTCTGAATCCTCCAAATTGTTACAACCTCTGCCTGTTACCCAGTTCCAAAGTTGCTTCCGCATTTTTGGGTATCTTTACAGCAGAACCCTACTACCCAATTTGCTGTATTCATGCTGCTAATAAAGACATACTTGAGACTGGGTAATTCATAAAAGAAAGAGGTTTAATTAACTCACAGTTCGGCATGGCTGGGGAGGACTTAGGAAACTTATAATCATGTTGGAAAGGGAAGCCAACACATTCTTCTTCACATGACATATCAGGAAGTGCTGAGCAAAAGGGGGGAAAAGCCCCTTATAAAACTGTAAGATCTGGTGAGAACTCACTATCACGAGAACAGCAGCAGCATGAGAGTAACTGGCTCCATGACTCAATTACCTCCCACAGAGTCCCTCCCACAACATGTGGGGATTATGGGAACTGCAGTTCACAATCAGATTTGGGTGAGGACACAGCCAAACCATACCAGAAACAGCAAATTTTACATGGATATCCAAAACTGTAGGTCTGAGTATAAAAGATTTCCAGTTACTTAAAAGAATAAGAACAAACAAACAAAAAACACTTACTATAGGTAAGTTACTAGACTGGACTCTGCTTTCAGGGATTTCAATTAAGAAAAAAAAAATGTGTCTGACTAAAGAAATAGATTCTACTTATGCCAGCCTGATTGAGGATGGTGAGTATTTTGTGCTTATCTTCCAGGTCCTCAGACAACACTCCACACTGCCACACTGAGGTGATGCTTTTACCTTTACTTCACTTTTCTAGTGAGGGCTTTAACATATAAATGATTCATTTTAACATGTGAGTGTCTGTGAAAAATTTGATCTTGTTACATGATGGATCATGCCTTATTCATCTTCAGTTGCCTGGATCTAAGCACAGGACCTGACACATACCTCATTATCAATGTATTTGTGTTGAATGTAATTTGACAAGCTGGAGAGAAGGGCAGATTTGTCAGCTTTTTACTTGGAGATACCTATCTTGAGATCCAGTTTACCTTGCTCTACCATTTAGAATCTCTGAATGCAATTAAGAAAATAGCATGGCATTGCCAATTCTCAATTTTTTCATGTTTAAATTGCCAGTAAGATTGCCTATTCATAGGTTTGTCATAAGGATAAACTGTGATGATAGTAACAACAAATAACCTTGCTTGAGTGCCTTTGCTGAGTGCCTACTGCGTATCAGGTGTGGTTCTGCATACCAAGCTTTGTCGTAAAACTTCAGATATATATTTTATTTAATCCTAAATAACCTCATAAATTATGTATTATTATTTCTAAATTTTACAGATTAATAAAATGAGACAGAGATTAAATAATTTGCTCAAGTTCAAACAGAAAATGGATCGAGAATGGGGAAGTTTGTCTCCATGTCCTCCTGTACTATGTAAGGGTTTAAATATAAACCCATGATCAATAAAGTTAGACTTTAAAAAACAAAATAAAAGAAAAACACTTCAACTGCTATTCATTATTTGTAAGTTTTTTATGGGGGAGGAGTGGCTATAATGCAAACTTTCTTTGGTCTCTAGTTGCTAATGAGTGTGTCATTTTTATGAACATATGAATACACTTAAGCCTACAAAGACTCTTGCTTTAGCAGGCTGTTGAACACTAAACTAAATGGATGTGACTAGCTACAGGGACATACTCTTTGAATGAAAGGAGTGACTTCTCTATTAAAGAAAACATGTGTGACTTTGGGTAGGATGTGACACTTTTACCATATGATTTACAAAATATCTATACTTTTAACTCCTCCCTGCAATTTCAAGCCAACTTACACGTTTTTTTTAACCTACGTTGCCCTTGCCTTTCAGTGGCTATTTTACATTTGAAAATATAAAATAACAAGTGTTATTTTCATCTAATTTCTAAAAATTTGGCTTTCTTCTAGACAGGCACCTGATTTGGAAAAAAGCAGAGGTTCCATCCAGCTGGAAAGAACAAGAAAGTAAAAAAATAGTCAAGGTTTCCAAGAATATAGGTCTCTCTCTGTTTAAACTGTTCCAAACCACACTTGCTTAGAAACACAGACCAAAAAAGTCTTGACTCTTTCTATATAGAACCTTTTTAATCATCTATGGCAGGCCAAGGGCTACAGCTTTAGGCAGTCACATGGCCGGAATTTCTGTTCTCATGTCTTTGGCTATAAGAAAAGTCTGTAAACCAATTTCCAGACTGTGTTAAAAGTAGTTTTACTGTGAGAAGGAGGGAAAAAAGTACCTTTGATGTTCAGTATGTGAAATTAAACATTTGGTTTACGTACGTGTCCTTTTCAGGATTATTAAACCATAACCAGTCACCTGTATTGGAGTCCCACATTGCTATAGCTAACTAACACTTATATCACTTTTCAGCTGCCTCCAGTATTAAGCTCACAAGTGCCAGTTACAATTAAAGGGAATATTTTTTAAAAAATCACTTCACAGTTTATTCACAATGCTGAATGCATTTATTTTGTGGAATTACCTACAGCTAAGCTACGGTAAACAGGTGCAGCTTTTCTAAGACTATTTTCCCTCCATTTTTTTTCTCTCCAAAATTACTTACTTGTTTCCCACTTTGGAGAAGCAAAGTGACTGACTTGTAGCTGCTATAACATATTACAAGGAAGAATACCAGTTCGAGTGGCTCTGTTCTAGGACAGTGCATTTCTTATTTTCTATAACATAGGAATATTTTTACAGGCATGATTCCTGCCTCCATTAATACTGGAGAGCTCAGAGCACAAATCCCAACACATAGAAATGCAATTTTCAGTATCTGAATAAAACTGTATCTACTTAGCTTAGTGTATCCCAGCACCATAGATGAGTTCATAAAAACAGTTCTCTGCATTGCAAATCAACTTCCAAAAAGCATCCATAAGTCTAAAAAGATCAATTCTGTTTCCACAAGACTATTTTTCCAGAGTACTATTAAGTGATAGCTATAAGGATGTTTGAGGGTTCTTCATTTTCCATCTCTATCTGCCCTACTAGGCCATTCCATGTAAATAATAACTAGAAAGACAAACAGTATGTTTGCTATATAAACATATCTTTAAAAACATCCTTCCAATTAGACTGGGTCTCCTAATTGCCTCCTTTTCCCCCCCAGCTTTCCTGAGGTATAATTGTCAAATAAAAATTGTATATATTTAAGATTTAAAACATGAGGTTTTGATATACATATTATTATTAAATGATTACACAATCAAGTTAATTAATATATTTGTCACTTTAGAGTTACTTTTCTACAGCGAAAACACAAGCTTTACTCTCTTAGCAAATTTCGAGTTTACAATACTTTTACTTATTATTAACTATAGTTATCATACTGTGCATTAGGTTTCTGGAATTTATTCATCTTATAACTGAAGTTTGTACTCTACAACTAACATCTTTTCATTTTACCCTATCACCAACTCCCTCTAAAATAGAAATTTTGAAACTACTACTCGTGGTATTTCTTGTACTTTGAAACAACTTAGTCAAAATAAATTTTTAATAAAGTTGGAGGTGTCCTGTTCCTATGCTGTAAAAGTCTGCCAACTTCAAATCATTGTATTTGTGCTGTCTAAATAAGAACAATTACATGTTTTCATTTATTTCCATGCCATAAGTATAAATGGATCTAATTTTCCATAGCAGTGAAAAATTTTGAATACAACATTAAAAACTTGCTTCGAATACTGATATTGACAGCATTATTTCTAAGTTGATCAAATATTCAATAAGGATATATAGATTTTAATAAGTAATCAAATTTCCTAGCAAAGTCCACATTAATTAATGGATTATATTAAAAATAATTCTATCAAAGTATTTAAGGTAACCACTGATGATATTAGCATATTTACTGCGTTTTGTACATTGATGAATCTAAAAGAAAACAATGAAAAAGAATAATATTCAGTTATTTGGCAGGTATAAGTTTGTTACATAAATCATCCAGAGAATGACTCACTACATAATGGTGTGTTTTTAAATTTTTGTGTGTCTGTGAAATTCTCAGATTTCCTTCTGTTATTGATGTCTAACTTCCTTCCATTGTGGTTGGAGAACAAACTTTCTTAAACCATTATGATAATGATGAAACGGGTGATGAGCCTTTTTAAATTTTTGGAGCCTTGTTTCAATGGCCTGATATATGGTTTATCCTGACGACATGCTCCTTCTCTTTTGTTCATTTTCCTGTTTGTTCCTTAGAGTAGATAATTTCTATAGTCCTATAGTCAAGTTTGCTGACTCTCTCTCTGCTTAGTTCTGCTCTTGAGCCCCTCTAGTTAGTTTTTATTTCAGTTATTGTAATATTCAACCCCAGACATTCTATTTAGGTCTTTTTAAAAATGACTTCTGATTCTTTATAGATATTCACTATTTTGTGAGACATTGTTTTCACTCTTTCCTGCATAGTTTAGTTTTTCGAATACATTTAAAATAGCTGATATAAAGTCTTTGTTTCTTAAGTCCAGTGTCACCTTCCTCATTAATTGTTTATATTGACTACTCTTGTTCTCATGTATTGGTCATACTATTTGTATACCTCCTAATATTATTTTGTTGTTGAAAACCGGATGTTTTAAATTATGTAACTTGACAGCTGTGGAAATCAGCTTCTACTCTCTCCCCAGCATTTGTAGTGGTTACTGTTTATTGTACTAGCAGTTGTTTGTTTGCTGAGTCACTTTTCTAAACGAATTTTGTAAAGTCTCTTTCCCTTGTCATGTGTGTCCATTGAAGTCTCTGCTTGGTGGGTTTAGTGACCAGCTAATGATTATACAGAGATTTCCTTAAATGCTTCAAACAAGATATCTTCTGATTTTGGCTGAGATGACTTGAATGTGTTCTGAGGTATGCCCTCACTGTACAAGCAAGCAGTTTACCACTCTGTATCATCCTTCACTTTTTGCTTGTGCGGCATATTAAGCTAAGCCACAGCTACACGCTTTGGACATTATCAGATCTTTCCAGGATGTGCGCAAACCCTGGGCATGCACAATGTCGTACATGGTTCTAGATTCACAGGAACATACAGAGCTTTTCAAAGCTCTCTGTGGCTATCTCATTCACTAGCTCTTTCTTGCAGGTTTTCACCATTTGTTTTCCACAAAGGTAACCAGAATCCTAAGCAGCTACCGTGTTAAACATTTGCTGCTGATAATTTTCACAAACACTCTGAGAAAAGGCTGTTTGTCCTGAGTGAGCTCCGAGGCAGGTCAGATAAATGCACTCTCTGCAAGTGAGGGTCTTCTATGAAACCACGAGACAGGTTAAGCAGTGAGAATTCTTTGGAAATGAGACTTTCAAGGAGTTTTAAATGGTACTCATTTCTGTAGTGGCTGCCAGGCTGCTAGTTTTTACCATGAGTGTGGACTGTTTGATTTCAGGAAACATGTAGCGGCAGTTTAAACCCCCATAAAACTGTTCACTGTTCTTACTTAAATCGTTGTTGTCACTGTTTTGAATAAGTATTCCGAGTTGTTCCAAGCTTTTGCTTTATATCCAGATTTTTGAAAAAAATAAAATTGATTTTTTTTTTTTTTTGCCAGTTCACTGACATTTTTATGGTGGAAACAAATTCCAGCAATCTCTTCCATGCTCGGTTTGCTGATGTCACCCTTTATCATTTTTTTAAATACTAGTTTACCTGGTTATAGAATTACATATTGAAGATTTATTTCCCTTAACAGCACTTTATGATGTAATTGTATTGTCTTCTCACCTAAATGATTTCTGAAAAAGATCTTTAATTATTTTTGTTGTTTCTGTGCAGGTACTCTAGCTGTGTCTAATTTTTCTATTTGTGTCTAGTTTTTAGCAGTTCAAAAATGAATTTCTAGATATTTTTCTTGCTGTTTATTTTCCTATTTTTCTTGCTTTCTTCCATGAGGTTCTTGTTTCTGTGGTTGATGCCAGTCATTAAATCTGCAAATGTGTTGGCTATTATTTCTTCAGTGTTTATTGTATCCTTTCTCTTTTCTCTTTCTGAAATACCAATCATGCATATGTTACTAGTGTGTTATTTTCTTAAAACTCTGAGATGCTATGTTATATGTTTATAATTTTTTTCTCCTTCAATTTCAGTTCAAATAATTTAAATTATTTTCAAAATCTCCTGATCGTTCTGGAGAAAGTTCTGCTTGCTCGTAAGGTATGATTGGAAAACAGGGAAGTTGTAACTACTACAAAGGGACATACTTGTTTTGCGATAGGAGAGAAGAAACAACCTTCTCATCGCTTGGGAAGGCAATAATGTAAACACTAAGAGTAAAGGTGAGGGAGAAATGCTAAGTACACTTGTCTTTTATAATCACCTTCATCCTCATAAATGAACCCCCTCTTAATATCGCTTTCCCAAACAACTGCAAGCAGTTTTAATTTATCTGGCTGTCAGATCTACCAGATTTTGACAGATAGCTCCAATCAAAATATTATTACAATTATCTTTACTTTACTGGTGAACTATTAAAACAGAGGAGATGACCCTAGCTCCTTCACCTGAAACCCTAAAAACCTGTCAATATCTTTGGACACCTTTTCCACCCACTTCCTTATAGTCAGTCATTCTTTGAGACAGACAGACGCCATCCTGCTGGTGACTTGAACATGTCCTTCAAAAATGAATTTGATCAATTATTAAAATCAAACCTGGAAAGCATATTAGTTATCTTGGAGACTACATTGGAAGCACTGTCAATCTCTGCCCCCTCCTAATGAATACTATTTGCATTTTTGAGACTCCAAAATTTTGGCCAAGAATTCCTATCCTGGGAAATCATACATGTCTCTGGAATTGTGCTTTTTGTCTGGTAAAAATGAATCAATTTGTCCCTTCCCAAAAATATAGTCATTTACATCTTAGGGGTAGATTTTAGATACTTTGTAATGTTTTATAAAACACTAAACTGGATGACTGTGACTATCTTTCTTCAAAATGAGACTCCCTAGATTACTCAGAGATACTTCCTAAAAGGAAAATATGTTCATTATTTATGTATTCCTTGAAGACTGTTATCTCTACAACATGAGTCAATAGATTAGAAACCATAGTACTAAATTTATCACTGACTTTAACCAAAGTGATCAATTATACTGAATTGGCCCTGGAAGGCATTCAGTTCTGCCTGAACTCACTGGTCATGGTTGTTATGAATGATTGCCTGAGACTTGCTTCTCATAGTCCAAGGTAGAGTCAGTGCAATCACTAAATCATCTTGCTGTGCTTGGATTAATGTCTCCAGCAAAGTGGAAATGTCAATACTAAAACTTATAGAGAATGACACCAGGTTTCTAAGTTAAAACGCATTTTTTGTTGTTGCTGTTGTTGTTGTTTAGCTGTGTCTGGTACCTTAGATGACATATTTGTGGTCAATACTTAAGGTTGTACTCTTTAGGCTGCTTGGAATCTTATTTAGAATGGCCTTAATTAAATGTTGTATGAGATAATTGTACAGATTTGGCCTAGTTTCTGTAGGTCAGATTAATCAGAGTTGCTGATGAAGTGGCACTGTGGCAAAATTCACCAGAATTCAAGACATTGCAAAAATGAAGGGTGGATATTGTGAAGAGACAATTCTGCACAGGTCTTTCATTCTTCTGCATGTATTTTGAATAAGACAGTGATGGTTCTTTTGTTCCAGGCTATGTTTTCAATGATATTTATATAAAAGACAACCTTGAAAGATAGAGTATCTCCCTCAAGAGTAAAGTAGAGAAACACTTTGTGTCTCTTATAGTGAAAATAATGTCTTCCTCCAAAGCAATAGGTTATTGTCATTACTGTCCATTATGAGCAACTAGGGTTTCCTAAACTTAATGTTAATATCCTGTAACACAACCCACTGTATTTGGCACAACTTATCAAATGTGAGGTTGGGACATTCTATAGGACAAGTTAGCCCATGTATTCAATAAATAAGTCACCTGAAAAAACAAAGAAGAAAATTGGATGCCCTACAGAAAAAAATATAGACATATCAACCAAATGCAATGTATGAATTTTGACTGATCTTAATTAACACAAACCAACAATTAAAATATATATTTGAAACAGTGACATTAGAATATCAAATATGTATTATTAGATAATATTAAGAAATTATTATTGTGTTGATTGGGGTTACTAAATTAAGGCTGTGTATATAAAGAAATTTTATCTGTTAGAAATAATACTAGTGTTAATACTGAAAGGATATTTCTGAGATTTGCTTTAATCTACTACTACTACTGCACGCGCACACACACACATACACACACTGAGACACACACAAAGATACGAAGCAAGCATATGGTGGGGGATATAGTTGGAAAAAATCAGACAAATATTTCTAATTGTTGAAACTGGGTGAAAGATGCATGGGAATGCACTATACCAAACCAAACAACAGAAAACGGACTCAAGTATAGCTTCTTAAATTCAAATTCCAAGTA
The DNA here is from genome assembly GCF_029289425.2 of Pan paniscus. NCBI lineage: Eukaryota > Metazoa > Chordata > Mammalia > Primates > Hominidae > Pan > Pan paniscus. The sequence continues at coordinate 114,807,893 of NC_073254.2, forward strand.
CACTTCTTCCTAGTTGTAAGACCTTTGCAAAGTTCCTTACCAGGGTTTCCTAAATTTCTCAATTGAAAGTAGTGGTAATAGTAATATCTTTCTCAGAGCTGTTATGAATTTTAAATGTATTAATATTTTCAGTCACTCAGGACAATGCCTCGCTAAATGTGTTACTTAGATACTAAAATGTAAATATTGCTGAATGACAAAATTAAGACAAGAACTTTTTCTTCAAAATTATATTTTAAATTATGAATTAATAATGTATAATATATAAAAATAATCTTATATTAAGCACATAAATGTTATATCTCTATAAAGTACCAATTACTTTATACTCATTGGTGTCTTCTTGTTTTTTTTAACCCGTGAATGAGAATGGGGGCCTTTTAGAGAATATCATTCTAATTCAAGATCTCCCTGATTTTCATGACTTCCACTGCATGCATTAAATCTAGGAACTAGTTTTAAAATTCTCTTTTACTTACATCTACCTTGAAAAATTGTTTCACTTCTTCTCCAGGTCTGAACAAATATAGATCATTCTTTCCACTTACAAGAAAAGAATCTCCAGAAATAAAAAGAAAAGATATTTTCTTCACTTAAATATACATTCAGAATTGTAGACCTCAGGCGTAGCACATAGACAATATTTCATTAATCAACCATCTATAAACCAATAAATCCATATTTTTAAACAAATTACTTAACAGAATTCAAATGTTTCCTGAATGTAGATAGGCACTGGTAAAGTTGTCTACTTCATGAAATTGCTCTGTGAATTTATAGTGGAGAATATAATTCACACTTAATTATGAAGCACACCTAATCCTGATAAAAGCTGCCAAAATCGTTGTATTAGTCAGGGTTCTCCAGAGAAACAGAGCCAATAAAATACAGATAGATAGATAGATAGATAGATAGATAGATAGATAGATAGATAGACAGACAGATAGATGATAGATAGATAGATAGAGATACACAGAAAGATATTTACAGTCATGTGTGACTTAACAATAATACATTCTAAGAAATGTGTCCTTAGTTGATTTCATCATTATGCAAACATCACTGAGTCTACTTACACAAACCTAGAGAGTATAGCCTACTGCACACCTAGGCTATATGTCATAGCCTATTACTTTTAGGCTACAAACCTGTATAGCATGTTACTATACTGAATGCTATAGGCAATTATAACACAATGGTAAATAGTTGTGTATATAAATATAGCTAAGCATTGAAAAGGTAAAAAAAATGACATAAAAGATAAAAAAATGGTGCACTTGCAGAGGGCACTTACCATGAATGGACCTTGCAGGACTGGAAGTTGGTCTGGCTGAGTCAGTGAGTGAGTGGTGAGTGAAGGTGAAGGCCTAGGACATGACTGTATACGAATGTAGAATTGTTAACATTGTACACTTAGCCTATACTAAATTTATTTTTAAAATTTTCTTTCTTTGATAATAAATTAATCTTAGCTTTCTGTAACTTTTAATTAACTTTTTATTTTTCAGCTTTTTGACTGTAATAATTCACTAAAAACACAAATGTACAACATACCAAAAATATTTTCTTTCTTATTCTATAAGCTTTTCCTATTTAAAGACTTTGGGTTGTTTTACTTTTCTATTAAAAATGAAGACACCAACACACACATTGGCCTCGGCTTACACAGGGTCCAGATAATCAATATCAGTCTTTTATTGCCATATTTTGTCCCACTGGAAGGTCTTCAAGGGCAATAACAAGTATGGAGATGTCACCTCCTAGGAGAACAATGCCTTTTTCTGGAATACTTCCTAAATGACCTGCCTGAGACTGTTTTAAAGTTAACATTTTTTTCTTAAATAAGTAGACAGAGTACACTCTAAAATAATAAAAAGTAAATACATAAACCAGTAACATAGTTGTTTATTATCATCACCATGTATTATATACTGTGCATAATTGTACCTGTTCTACTTTTATTTGACTGGCAGCACAGGGGGTTTGTTTACACCAGCATCACCACAAACGGGTGAGTATTGCATTGCCCTCAGAAGTCATGATGGCTACAAAGTCAACAGGCAATAGAAAATTTTCTGCTTCATCATAATCTTATGGGACCCAAATCATAAATTCAATCTGTCCTTGACCAAAACATCCTTATGCAGTGCATGACAGTATTATAAGTGACCAGCCTTACACAATTATAGAAGCTGCGATGTTCCAGCATCGGCCCTGTGAAAGCTGGAAACTCCAGAAAGCTGGTGGTGTATGAGATAACCAGGACAGACAATGGTGTAAGTCCTATTTTGACTTTAAAGGTACAGGAGTCAGCAGCACCAATGTTCCACAAGTTGGATGGCCCAGCTCAAGCAAAGGGAGTAAATGTTTCCTTCCTCCACATTTTGTTCTTGTTCAGGCCTTCAGTGAATAGGGGGTGCCGCCCACATTGGTAAGGGTGATCTTTACTCAGTGTACAAATTCACATGCTAATGTCTTACAGAAACATCCTCACAGACATGTCCAGGAAAAGGGTTTGACGAGGTATTTGGGCTTCCCTTATCTGAGCCAAGCTGACCCACAAAAGTAAACATCACAATAGCAAAAATCAAAAAATTACAAATTAGCACATCACAAAGTGTGTTTGGCAAAAAAAAAAAAAAAAAAGCCATTATTCTAGTCCCTACGTTTATTTAAAAAAAAAAGATAAATTCTTTATTAAAAAAAGATTTAAGTTTTCTATACTGCAAAATCAACTGACTTGTTGATTTTCATAATTGTTTTCTAAAAAGAAGGTATAATGGTGAGGTTTGTAATTCTCACTTACAGAAAAAAGTCAATTCTTTTTTTTTTTTTTTTGAGAGGGAGTCTCCCTCTGTTGCACAGGCTGGAGTGCAATGGAGCCATCTCTGCTCACTGCAAGCTCTGCCTCCCTGGTTCACGTCACTCTCCTGCCTCAGCCTTCCAAGTAGCTGCGACTACAGGTGACCGCCACCACGCCGGGCTAATTTTTTTTGTATTTTTAGTAGAGACGGGGTTTCACCATGTTAGCCAGGATGGTCTCGATCCCCTGACCCCATGATCCTCCCACCTCGGCCTCACGAAGTGCCACAGGCTAATTTAAATTACAGACCTGAGCCACCACACCCTGCCAAAAAGCCAATTCTTAAATAAAATACAAGACACCAAATTAAGCATATGCTAAAAAACGCATTTTTTCTTTGGAAATTCTAATAAATTCCTTCAAAATATAGAACAAGAAAGGGGGAACAGATAAACTAAAAAAAAAGGAAGTCAATTATACAACAAATTATAAAATGGTATACCCTAACCCAATATTAGTAATTAAATGTTGATATACAAACAACTTCAACCACTCTCAGAAGGGATTAAGAAGTAACAATAAAAATCCAAGACCCAACTAGTTTTCTTTACAGATACACATACAGTTATTCAGCACCATTTGGTTAAGCAATCTTTAAATTTTAATGGAATTAAACCATCACATTTGCCCATCTTGTTCATTTTTAAGGCTGTTTTAAATTTTTTAAATTATTTGTCTTTTCATTAAAAAATTTAAATTAGCCTGTTAATTACTTATAAAAACTAGAATATTGATTTCAATCACAAATCAATTGAACAGAGTTACAACTTAACTATTTCAAGTATTTTAATTCATTAACAATCCATTAACAAAATATCTCCTTCATCTATATTTTCTTAAATCAATCATTGCAATGCTTTGTATTTCCCTGCTTAAACACATGTCACTAAATGTATTCTTCAGCATTCTATTTTTAAGTTATTATGGCAGATCCAAGTATACTGAATTACAAATGGCATTTGTGTATTATCTTGAATCCAGTGACCTTGGTAAATTTACTTGCTAAAATAACTCTTCCTAAAACCTTTTTTTCTAGGTCTCTTATGGTTTGCACCTACAATATTTTTATTTATCTGTCTTTATTGTAGGTATGCAATATAATACATACAATACATACAATAAAGACAGTTTCACTTTCATTCTCATCTTTATGTTGTTTATTTTTTCTATTACCATCTTATTGCACTAGCAATACAATGTTCAGTAGTATTACAGTAAATTATGATAATAAAATAATAATTACTATAAATGATTATAAAAAATATATAAATAAATATAATTTACTTATAAATGATTACTATATATTTAGATAATGTAAGAATATTATATACATTTATATTTCTTTTATATTTATTTATATTATATAAATATATAATTATTATGTATTGTATTATAAATATATAAAATATTCTTACATTATCTAAACTATTCTATGATTAAAAATACATTTACATATAAATAAAAATGTATTATATATTTTATATATTTATAATATTCTTACATTATCTAAAGCATATAAATATATTTACATTATGTTATAAATAAAATACAAATAACCAAATTAAAATTATTAACACACTTCTAAAAGGAAAATAGGCACATGGCCAATGAACATATAAGGAAGTGCTTGACAATACTCATTAGGAAAAATGCAAATTTTAGCATAATGAACTACCACTACGTACCCACCAGAAAAGCTATAATTAAAAGCACAGAATCTCCAAATGTTGGCAAGGATTTGTAGCATACCAACTCCTCCTCTATTGACTGGTGAAAGTGTAAACTTACATAACCACTCGGTAAAATTATTTGACAGTTTCTTATAAAGATACATCTACCTTATGAGTTAGTTCTATTCATGTATTTATACAAGTGAAATAAAAACATATTATAGCCTCTAAAATCATCTGCATAGAAGCTTTCTCAATTTCTTAATAGTAGTCAAAAAATGGAAATAGTTTATTATAAAAGGATTGGATAGATTGTAAAAAAGTCACAACATTGAATACTTTCAGTAGTTAAAAGGAATAAACAATGATTTTATGCAACAAAAGGTTGAATCTCACAAAAATTGTGGTGAGCTTAGACAAAGAGTCTTTGCCTTCTAATATGATTAAGATGAAGTTCCAGAACAGGCAAAAACTAAGCTAGGTTAATAAAAGAGATAGGAAATTGTTTGCCTATTGGAGAGTATGTTAAATAGGAAGGGACACGAGAGAACTTTCTGAGGTGATAAAATTTTTTATATCTTAATATTGGTATCAGTTCTATGGGCATAAGTCACAACTCATTAAACTCTATACTTGAGACCTGTGTATTTTTCTGTATGTTAATTATAATTAAGCGAAAAAATGATATAAAAACTCAAAGACAAGAAAATTATATACTAAATATATGTAAATAAAAAGAAATAAAAATTTATGTACTTTATCCAATAAATCAAACATATTTTCATACCATTAAGTATATCTTTATATATGTTTTTCCCAGTTGATCTGCTAGAGATTGAGAAGTACATACATGTGTAATATTACTATTTTTTTCTGTCTACTTACATTTGCATTTGCTAAAGTTTTTGTATATACATATATATAATTCAACGAGATTTTTCTTTAGTCTTATAATACAGTTGTGGTGTGCATTAATGTATGTATTTTCTTTTAAAATATCAATTGAGGTTTCTTCAGTTTATTTTTCTACTCTTACTTTGTTGCATTTCTTTTGTTTGCCCTAGTCTAATCTTCAAGAATATCAAGTAAAAATTACTTGTAGGCTGGGTGCAGTGGCTTATGCCTGTAATCTCAGCATTTCAGGAGAATGATGAGGGTGGATTGCTTGAGTCTAGGGGTTCAACACCAGCCTGGGTGACATGGTAAAAGCCCGTATCTACAAAAAATACAAAAAATTAGATGGACATGATGACGCATGCCTGTAGTCACAGCTACTAGGGAGGCTAAGGTGGGAGGATCACCTGAGCCACAGATTGAGGCAGCAGTGAGCCATGCTGATGCCACTGCACTCCAGCCTGGGCAACAGGGTGAGATTCTGTCTCAAAAAATAATAATAATAACAATTGTATATTCATTATCTGAAATACACATATAAAATGTCCTCCATGATTTTTTTCAACTCTAGCATTTGCATTTTGTGAGTGTTTCACAAATTTTTTTACCTTATTAATTTTCTTTAATATAAGTTTGGCTTTTCATTTGGGGATTTACATATTTCATTATGCTACCACAATTTAGTAGATATTAATTACACTACTATGTTTTATTTTATTTTTCCTGTATTATTTTATTTTCTTTTAATTTCATTCTATTTCCATTTCACACTGTCTTTCATTTTTAACTGTTTTTTCTAAATGATATTTTCCTCTTCTGTTCATATTTCATGAAGGTAACTTTTTTTCATGCTCATGAAAGTGCCAAATATTTTTCTGAAAGTTAGGAAGTTGGGATCCTGAATTAGATCTTTATTTCAGGAGTAGTCGGATGTGTTATTCCCTTTCTCGTCTATTTTTCAGGATAGCTTTTCTCCCCCTCAAAAGGTAATATGTCCTCTTATTTTATTGATATGTATTTGTTTCCCATTGTCAGTATGATTTTTGACAATTTTTTTAAAATCTCTTTTTCATGTTGAGATACAGAGCAAGTTGATATGACATGTTCCCAGTAACACTTTTTAAATTTCTTTAGGCTTTCATCAGCCTTCCTTATTACTTATCTCTCTAAAAGTTGCAAATAATGTGAAAACCAGGGTCCTCTAGCAAGCACAATTAACTAGCATTGCTTTTATCTTCAACCTTTCCTCCAATATATATCTGAGAAACTATACCACCAACAATAGAAAGAATAGTTTTTACCCCATTCTTTCTTCGAACTTCCTCCCTGGCCCTCTGTTTCTGCACAAATATATTCTGTGATTTATTCACTCACTCTGAAAGGATTTCAAATGTTGCTATCCAAAAAGTAGTGATGGCTCATGGAGACCAAAAAACAAAATACAAAAATACAGGTTGAGTATTGTCCAGTTTTCTGAGTTTTACATGCCCTGAGTTTCAGAAATCAGTTAGTGAAGAGGAATGCCTAATTCTTGTTTTGCCTTTTTTATATAGTCTGTTTTAAAAACATGGCCATGTTAGGCCAAGAGTTGAAGCCTAGATGCATTCTTTTTTTCAATCTGGCTTCATCCATATGTCTTTAATTAATATTGATACTTTCACTCAGCAATTAAATTGTCTGACAGCCTAGTTTGGGGAGTGTCTCAACGTGTTTACAGTTATTTCACTATACAGTTTTTTAGACACAATATTAGAGGTTTCTAGCCATATTATTTTGAGTTGTATGTAATACTTATTTAATCCAATAAAAATACATTTGTCTGAATACTCTTATAAACTTAGAGTGATTATAAATTCATAGAAACTATGGGATGAAAATTTGGTAATATCTATTACATTCTAAATTTGATACAGTTTCTGTCACATTAATTACACCTTAACTATTTTATGGAGATATATTCAAGAAAGTATGTAGTAGTTGATGTTCATTAGTCTTTGAAACATTACTTAAAATTGAAGCACACCTGAAAAAAGAAGAAATATCTAGCAATTGAGGGAATTGTATAGATATTAAGCAGATTTTTAGCAGAACAAGATATATCTACTTGTATCAATCTATGAAGTCCACAAAGTTCTATTATAAATTTTGAATAAAGTTTTTAGAGAGTATGCATAATGAGTTTTCAGTATCTATACAATGGCAATAATAAGATGCATATGTAAATATACATATAGTTTATAGGAATATATGTGTTTTGTTAATTTGTTTAACTCAGCGTAAAACTGAAGGATTGTGAAGAATAATCTTATACATTTGGTTTTATGTATGTCATTATTATTTAATTTTTTTTAACCTAAGCATATTTATTTTCTTGAATTAAAATATCAGTTAACAAAAAAGCAAAAGGAGATCTTTTAAAGAACATTATAAATTTTATTGTGCAGGATTGTTACAGGACTTAAATATGATATACATTATTAGAGCTTTATAATTTACAGCATCCCATAAAAGAAGTTATAATTTGCTCTTCTGTGTTCTTACAGAATATTTTTCTGTAATATAAGGCAGGATTTTGCAGGTATCAGATACTGTCCTATTATAGCATATATATATATATATATACACACACACATATACACATATATATACACATATATACACATATATATACACATATATTTATATAAATTTATGCCTTTTTCATAATTATCTAACTTTTGTTTTATTTTGGAAGTGTATTTAGGGTCAGAAAAATTCTTCTTGAAAAAAAAATGTAGCATCCACCTGTGTTTCAGTTGTTCTTAACTCTTAAAAGAAATAATGTATAGGTTTTTGGAAAGTGTCCTTTGTATAATCCTGCTAGGAAGCAGCTACATTTCAGTTTAGTACAAAACTATTCTGATATTTAAACCTTGTATGTACTGTTTTTAATTTAAAATAATGACTTAAAATATAATTATGAGTAGGTAGATTTATCTAAACTTTAAAAATCAACAAATGCAATTATTAAAATCTTAATAGATTTTGATTTAATGTTACCATATTGGCAGGGAGAAGACTAGTGGGAGACTGTCCCAGTAGGCAACAACCATCTGTGTTAGGGTCAGAGGCTTTGTCAAAATGTTCAAACCAAAGGGCATATATGTTTGTGAAGATTAAGATGAGGAATTAAAGATTACTTTTGCAGTCTTTTAAACAATACAGAATTACGGATATAATTATGTAGCATGAAATTCACGTTTTTGCATGAAACATGCAGAATTTATAGATTAGTTGAAAGTGGAGCACACTTTTTTAACCAGTAGACAAGTTAGCCTTTGGGCGCTGTGTGTGAATATGTGATATAATGTTATAAGTATCTAATCTCTCTATGTTAACAAACAAAAAAGGCTCAGGAGCTTAGGGAGTTGGCTAGGAACACATCTCTTGAACAAACACCCTGGCTCTTCATGCTTTCTATCCTCTGCAAGCTGTCCAGGCCAGCACTGAGCACTTCTCTTTTGTCCACTGTTTCTCCTTTGCACAACTGGACGTCACTGGCAAGCCTCCGGAGAGGATAAATCTAGTGTTCAGGTTTTGATTTAATGTCTTTTTTTTCTGTGAAATCTTTCTGAAATGTAATGTTTGTCTTTTTATGGAAAAAAAATTAATGGAAATCAGAACCTACACAATGATTTTTATGGCAAATGTTATTACAAATGAATGCATTAAATGGTGCTCATTTAAAGTTCAAACGCTAATAGGTGCTGGATTTTTACAAAGCAAAGCAGGGCCTTTGGAGAAAGCCCTGAGTGGAGTCCTGGTTGTATTCAAGGTCATGCAACTGATTTGCTGGGCAATCTTGGGCAAAGTCATTTAGGTGGCCTTAACCTAAATCTAGTGGATTTTTCCTCTCCATCTGTAAAAAATTAGGCTAATAACACATGTTTATTTGTGAAGTGCTTTCATCTGCTCAGAGTAAAAAGTCACAAGTGCAAATATTGTTATTATTATATTTATTAATTGCTGAGGATGGCTTCAATGCACCTTTGCTATTTAAAAATCCTGCTTGCAGCTGTGAAAACATTATGCTTAACAGGAGCAATTATCAGTGGTGGTTGGTGCAGAACTCACAGGGAGGGCAGCTGCTGGAGGAACCATTTATTAAAAGCAGAGGGAGAAAGAAAAAGAAACTGCAGGCATTATTTAAAAAGCGAGTGTAATATTATACACACTATTATGTAATATATATAACCAAATACATATTTGTATGAATCAAATATATTTATACATGTAAACTAAACATTCCCATATTTATAATCAAAGAAAGAAAAAAAAGGCTATTGGGCTCTTGGTTTTGTTTTGTTACTCTTAGTCTCTTGCCTTCACCACCTTCTCTAGGCCTATCAGATCTCTTCCCTTTCACAAAGCCTGCTTTTGTGTATAATATGTTACTACATTTTTGTTTCTAAATAAATATAAATGTATTATAATGTTATAATAACATAAAAAACTAGGGGATAAATATATATGTGATTATAATATATATTTTATATGTATTTATATTATATATTTTTATATTATTATATATTTATGCATCATATATTTATATATCATATATTTATATATCATATATTTATATATCATATATTTATATATCATATATTTATATATCATATATTTATATATCATATATTTATATATCATATATTTATATATCATATATTTATATATTATATATTTATATATCATATATTTATATGTTATATATTTATATATCATATATTTATATATGATATATTTATATATCATATATTTTTATATATTATATATTTTTATATATCATATATTTTTATATATTATATATTTGTGAAAATTACATCTTGTCCTCTTTTGTGCCTCCAAATCCAATAGCATTTGGACAGTTTGGCACCAGATTAACTATATTTGTTTCTCTTCACCTCTATTTTTTCCTTAACTGCTTTTTCTCTGTCCATATGTTAACTTATTTACTATATCAAATTTATCTGTAGTAGTGACATTTATTATCAGTTTTTCCAAGGTGGCACATATGGATACTTTGGATTTCTGAAATCAGCAATTGTGTTTCTGCTGATAGAAATGTGTAGAGGAAGAGGAGACCTGACCTGAGGTATGGAGGAACATAGCGAAACTACCTCCTACTTGCCTACATCCATTCTTCACCATCTAGCTAGATTGAATAAAACTCCTCTGCAAGATTTAATTTGGTGAAAACAAAGTAAGGTTTACAATTCGGTGAAGATACTATTAGTAAAACAAAATATTTTCTTACAGAATGAAGAGAGAGCAACAAATGGAAAAAGTCAACACTAAAAGGGAAAGGTTTGCAATTCCCAGGTTGTCAGGCTAACAACCTGTTTACTGCTTCATCTTCCCTCAACTACTTTCTTCATCTCTCATCTTTCTATTATTTTGCATTTTCTCTTTTATTTTCTTCCTCTGATTTCTTCTTCCTCATCTAGATAGACTATGGAGTTTTACACGTGGCCACTTAACTGATGAGAAAAATATCTTCTGAGGAATATGTCAGCCAGTAAGTGGAAATTAAATCATGACAAACTGGAGCAACTGTTCGGATTATTCAGGTAAATTTAAAGCAAGTCCATATGCAAGGGAAGTGAAACACATTGATGTTTTAGATTAATTAAATTAAAAAATGTTCAGCATGTGCTTTGTTTTGGTTTTATGGAACTTAGCTAAAAGATCCTCTTCCAAATATGATATTATCAAGCCATTTATTTTTTACTTCATTAGGGGAGGGTTGTGTCAATCATACTCATTAGTGAATGTCACATTATTTCCATGGTCTCTGCAAATACATTCTCTTATTTCATTTATTTTGTTTCATTCACATTTCCCTACCCACTCTTTACCCTGCTAGAGACAATCATTCTACACAGTCATTTTTGGTTGTTTGTTTTGGTTTGTTCTTATAATTAATATACTTTTGTATTATGTTACAAACTTACCTGTTTCTTATATTTGATTCACTGAGTACTATGATTTTTTAAAAATCTACTTGTAGTTTTAGGTAAATTTTAAGCTAATGCTTCTAAGAGTAGCATTCTTTAAAGTTGATTGATGGTAGGATATAGCGGCTCACACCTGTAATTCCAGTGATCAAAAGGCAGGGGCAGGAGGATCTCTTGAGGTCAGGAGTTCAGGACTAGCCTGGGCAACAAAACAAGAACCTGTCTGCTGGGTGCCTGTAATGCTAGCTACATGGGAGGTTGACATGGGAAGATCCCTTGAGCCAAGGACTTTGAAACTGCAGTGAGCTGTGATTGCACCACCGCACTCCCAAATAAATTAAGGTGAAATGAGTTTTGGTTTTGGAGGAAGTTAAGCTACTTGGGAATTAGATTGATACTTTAAGTTTTGTTAGGGCAGGCCTTTACTCTTGGGTTACTTAAGCTTTACTACCAGAGGTGACCCTTCCTGGAGCCTAGTGAAAGCCATAGTTGTTCAGTTAATCCTCTCTGATGTGGTTGGTTGGAACTTATGCATCTTACACTCGTTTGAATTTTGGAAGGTTTTCAGTTTAAATCTTACTAGTTGTTGTTTTTCTCCAGAAATTATTATTTGCCAGGTCTTGTGAATTCTTATCCTATGCATATGCAGCTGAGTATTTGCTGAAAGACTTGAGATTACCCCATTCAGATTCCTGGAGCTCTTTGTGTAGCTTTCTCTTGTGCAGTAATCTGATTCACAAGTTCCAGCTGCTGAGCCTCCTAAACTCTGATATCTGCCTCTTTGGCACGGTTGGTTGTCTAGTATCTAAAAACAGTTGTTTCTGATATTTTTTCTGTTTTTTATTATGGGAGGACAATGCAAGAACTATTTCTTCTATTGTGGCCAAAAGCAGAAGTAAGAAATAAGTTTGGATTTTATATCTTTTCTGCTTAGTGTTGCTTCATTGTCAAAGCCCTCATTGTACACATACAAAAGAAAATCTCCAAGTTGTAAATTGTATGCTTTTCTGGATGCTGAAACCAAATTGTAGGCAGATTAACAAATTTAGGATGATTAATCTAGTATCAGCTAAATAAATTTGTATTAGCTCATCCCTAATGACTCACTTTCTCACAAGGAAACCATAATATTAGCTTGTTGACAGACTAGATAATTAAAAACTGGCCTTTACAAAAATAGCTAAATAGGTCTTATAATCACAGAAAAATCTGAGCATTGGCAAGTAGGGTATTTATTATATCAGTTAATAATATAGTCATAAGTTATTCATTCATTACTGACTTATACAAGGCAAGGAATTACCAACAGTTCTTGCTCTTAGCAACTTATGGTCCAATGTGGAGAGAGATGAATAAAAACATACCTCCTAAAAATATTTAAAAAAACAAAATAAAATGTGATAAAAATAAATCAACAGCCTAAATAAAATACAATAATTCTTATAAATGTATAGAAATCATTTAAACAGTGAAAAATCTTTATAGGAGAGTGGTATTGATTTGGGCCTTGAATTCCAGAAAGGATTTTTACATACCTGGAATAGAAGGTAGGACATTGGTGTTGGGAAAGGAAAAAAAGGAGAGAGAAAAACTTGACATGACTCTAAGTATAGTAATGGGAGGCAACAAAGCATGACACACTGAGATCATTACATTTGTATCAGAGTTTTCGTGTAGGGTATCAGAATAAAAAAAGGCAAAAAAGAAAAAAGAAAGAGCAGTAGAGTGTATTGGTATTAAGATCATGAGATTTATAGTGGAAGTTACGTTTAAGTTTCAAGAGTTTTTCAACATGTACAAAATAAACAAATAATGAAAATAAATTTACTTCCTTAAATCCTTATTTTCTTCATATTCTAGAATAATATCCAGAATATACATGGAACTGAAATAATCCAACAATAAAAACAGGCAAATAATTCCACTAAAAGTGGAAAAATAATACAAATAGACATTTTTTCAAAAGAAGGCATACAAAGGGCCAAGGGGTATATTTTTAAAAAATGCTTGCCATCACTAATAATTAGGGCAATACAAATCAAGGCCATATTGAGAAATTTTCTTACCTGAGTTAGAATGGCTATTAGTAAAATGATAAAAAATAACAGATGTTCACAAGAATGCAGAAAAGAAGGAACTCTTACATACTGTTGGTGGCAATTTCAAGAAGTATAGCCACTATAGGAAATAGTATGGAGATTTCTCAAAAAATTAAAGGTAATATTACTATTACTATATATTAAAAGCAATATTATTATTGGGTATTTACCCAAAGTAAAGGAAATCAGTATGTAAAAGGGATGCTTCCACTTGCATGTTTATTGAAGAATTACTTACAATATTAAAGACAGAGAATCAACCTAAGTTTCTATCAATGGATGAATGGGTAAAGAAAACATTGTATGTATACACAACAGAATACAAGTTGGCCATAAAAAAGAATGAAATCATATCGTTTCCATTAACGTAGATGGGACTGATGGTCATTATCTTAAGTTGAAAAAATCCAAGCCCAGAAAGAAAAATACATCTTCTCACTCACATGTTGGAGCTAGCAAAGTTGATCTTATGAAGTGGGAAGGGTATGTGGTTGAGGGGTTGAAAAAGAGAGGTTAGTGGGTAGAAACATACAATTAGAAGAAGAAATAAGTGCTAAAGTCTAATAGCGGTTGAATCTGGATAACAACAATATAATGTATCTTTCAAAGTAGCCAGAAGAGAAGACTGAAAATGTTCCCAACACACAGAAATGATAAATACTTTAGATAATGGACACCCCAAATGCCCTGACTTGATTATTACTCGGTTTATTCATGTAACCAAACATTACATGTACTCAAAAGTATGTTCAAAAATTATGTATCGATAAAGCATTTTAATATAAAATAAAATTTATTGTTTATAGGGTTACTTTTGGCCAATGTGTTTTCTCCTCTTTTTTCTAGTCCCAAGTCACTTCTCAAATTGGAGACATAACCAAGCTGGCCAGTAACATGATATACTAGGTACTTTCCACTACTAGGTACTTTTGCAGGTGCTTGGATACTTCTAGATATGGGCTCACACTGCTTACTGATCCTATGTACACCTACGAATCAAAGGAAAAGAAATATATATATATATACACATATATATACATATATACATATATACATATATATACATATACACATATATATACATATATACATATATACATATATATACATATATACATATATACATATATACATATATATACATATATACATATATACATATATATACATATATACATATATATGTATATATATACATATATATATAAAGAATATTTAGAGAAGACTTCATCTAATAAGTTAAGATACCCAGTAAGAAAGAGACATTCAAAATCATTGGCAATGATAGAAATGAATATTCAATCAACAAAATATCATTAGAAATCTGTTATAATGGCCAAAATTATATAGCTACATAATAAAAAATAAAATGTTGACTACCAAACTATGGAATACACCAAAGCAGTTCTAAGAAGCAAGTTTATAGCAATAAACACCAATATTTAAAAAGAAAAAAGATCTCAAATAAACAACCTAACATTATATCACAAGAAAATAGGAAAAGAAGAACAAACTAAGCCTAAAGATAATAGAAAAAAAGAAAAAAGATCGGAGCAGAAATAAATGAAATAGTGATTACAAAAAGTAGAAAAACTCAATAAAACTAACAGTTTTGAAAATATAAACAAAACTGACAAACTTATAACTGGATTTACTAAGAAAAACAGAGAGAAGACAAATTGAAATGAAAGAGAAAGCATTCTGATACTACAGAAATATAAAAATCACAAGACTACTATTAATAATTATTCTCCAACAAATAGATATTAGAACAAATGAATTACTAGACCATTCAATGTACCAAAAATAAATCAGGAAGAAATAGAAAATCTGAAGAAACCAATAATGAGTGAAGAGGTTGGATCAGTAAGAAAAAGTCACTCATCAATGAAAAGCCCAGAACTTTATAGCTTATTTGCTGAATTCCACCAAACATTTAAAAAAGAATTAATATAAATTTTTATTAAACTTTTCCAAAATATTAAAGTGGAGGTAATACTTCCAAATTCATTTCACAATTTTGGAATTACCCTGCTACAAAAGTCAGACAAGGACATTAGATGAAAATAAAATTACAGGATAATAACCTTGATAAACATAGATGCAAAAATCTTCAACAAAATACTAGCAAACTGAATTATATTCACATTAAAAGATTATTCATTATGATCAAGTGGGATTTTTCCCTGGGATGCAAGAATGGTTCAACCTATGTAAATTAATCAAGGTGATATACCACATTAACAGAATGAAGGACAAAAGTCATATGATCATCTTAATAAATGCAAAAGAGGCATTCAAAAAAGTCAATATCCTTTCACAATAAAAACTATCAACAAATTCAGTATAGAAGGACTTTACCTTAACACAATAAAAGTCCTATATAACAGAACCACAGCTTATGTACTCTGGTTAAAAATTAAAAATGTTTTCCTCTAAGATGATGAGCAAGACAAGAATGTCCACTCTTGCCATTTCTATTCACACAATACTGGAAGTCCTTGCTAGAGCAATTAGAAAAGAGAAACAAATAAAAGCCATCCAAATTGAAAGGGAGAACTAAAATTATCTGTTTGCAGATGACATCATTTTACATATAAAACACCCTAAAGACTCTACCAATAAAACCCAAACTCAGATACTCAGTAAAGTTGAAGAATATAAAATCAACATACAAAAATCAGTCATATTTCTATATACTGACAAATAACTGTCTGAAAAGTAAATCAAGTAATATCTCGTGTACAATAGCTAAAAAACCCCAAAATAATCAGGAATAAATTTAATCAAGGAGGTGAAAGATCTGTACACTGTAAGCTATGAAACATTGATTATAAAAATGAAGACACAAATAAATGGAAAAGCATCCCATGTTCAAGGATTGGAAGAATTCATATTGTTAATTATATAGCTAAAGTTAACTATGTAAATTGCCCATACTACTCAAAGCAATTAGCAATTTCAATCCAACACCTAAACAAAATTCCAATGCCAGTTTTCTCAGGAACAGGAAAAAATTTTAAAATTCATATGGAGCCACAACACAACCTAAATAGTCCAAGTAGTCTCAAACGAACAGAATAAAGCATGATATCACCTAACTTCAAAACCTACTGTAAAACTTTAGGAATCAAAACAACATGCTACTGGCATAATGATAGACACATAGACCATTGGAACAGGGTGGAAGGCCCAGAAATAAGTCTACACACTTATAGCCAACTGATTTTCAACAAAGTTGTGAAACACACTCAATGAGGAAAGGAAATCTTTTCAATAAACAGTGCTAGGAAAACAGGATATCCACATACAGAAGACACTAATTAGATCCTAGTATCATTCCATATAAAAATATCAATTAACAATGGAATAAAGACTTAAATGTAAGACTTAAACTACAAAACTACTGGAAGAAAACAGAGGAAATACTTCATGACATTAGTCTGGGCAATGATTTATATATGTGTGTATATATATATATGTATATATATGCAAAAGCATAGGCAAGAAAAGCACATATTAACAAATGGGATCACATCAAACTAAAATGCATCTACACAGCAAAGGGAACATTCAAAAGAGTGAAGAAACAATCTTCAAAATAGGAGAAAATATTTGCAAACCATATATCTGATAAGGGTCTAATATCTAACATTTATAAATAATTTAAACAACTGAATATCAAGAAAACAAATAACCTGATTAAAAAATGAGCTAAGGGCCTGAATAGACATTTCTCAAAGGAACACATATAAATGGGCAATAAGTATATTAAAAAAACACTCAGTATCACTAATTATCAGAGAAATGCAAGTTAAAACCACATTGAGATATTACCGCACACCTATTAAAATTGTGGTTATCAAAAAGATGAAAAATAACTATTGGTGAAGATGTGGAGAAAATAGAACTATTGGACATTGTTGATAGAAATGTAAATTAGAACAGCCCTTATGGAAAACAGTATGGAGATCCCACAAAAAAAAACTAAATAAAATTACCATATGATCCAGCAATCTTACCACTGGGTATATTCAAAGGATATGAAGTCAGTATGTTGAAGAGACATTTGTACTCTCATGTTTATTGCAGTATTCTTTACAATAGCCAATATATTGATTCAATGTACGTTTTCAGTACCTCAGGAATAAATAATAAAATGTGGCATATATACACGATGGAATACTATTCGGTCTTAAAAAGGAAGGAAATCCTGTCATTTGCCACAACATGGATTAATCTAGAATGCATTATATTAAGTGAAATAATCTAGACACAAGAAGATAAATACTGCATGATCTCACTTATATGTGGAATATTTAGAAAACTGAACTCATAGAAAGAAGCAAAGAGTGAAATGACAGTTACCAGACGTAGGTTTGTGGATGGGGAAATTGGGAAGATGTTGACCAAATGAAACAAAATTTCAGTTAGAATGAATAGGTAAAGAGTTATATATCATGGTGACAATAGTTAATAATAATATATTGTTTACTTGAAAACTTACAAGACTAGATTCTACATATATTTACCAGACAAACACAAATAAGTATGTGAAGTAATACTTATGTTAATTGGCATCATGTAAATATTCTGGAGTATATACATATATTAAAACATCATGTACTTCAGAAATATGTACCATTTTTAGTTGTCAATTAATAAATACATACATAAAATGTTGAGGAGGAAGATGAACTGGTAGCATCGCTAATGAGAGAGTATTAAGGGAACCATTCCAGAGAGCAATATGGTACTACTTAGACAAATTGAAAATACAAATACTTATAACTTAGAAATAATACTTCTAGTAATATTTTCCAAATACATCTTCAGTGAGTCATAAGGAAATATGTATATGCATGTTTATTTCAGTGTTATTTGTGATTGCAAGAGGATAAATGTAACTTTCTGTCCATTTCAAAGTCAATACAGTGGGTAAGTAATCTGTAAAAAACACTTAGCAATGTAACAATCACAATTCTCATCATTTAATCAAATGCTAAAGTGAAAAAGAAAGTGAAAAGCAAAGAGAGAAAACATGGGTGAAAAAGGAAATATAACCCATACATGGAAAAACACCAGTCAATGGAAACAGACCTAAAGATAAGAGAGACTTTAGAATACTGACATTAAATGTTGAAAGATCTGAAGAAAACATGAAAAAATGTAAAGAAAACTAAAAGATATTGAGAAAAAGAGAACAAATTAGACATGGAAAACATACACAAAGAAGAGAGCAATAGACACTAGGGCCTATTTGAGTGTGGAGTGTGGGAGAGGCGTGAGGATCTAAAACCTACCTATTGAGCACCATGCTTATTACCTGGGTGAGAAAATAGTCTGTACCAACCGCTGGCAACACACAATTTACCTATATAACAAACCTGCACATGTACCCTTGAAACTAAAAGTTAAAAAATAAAATAAAATAAACTACTAAATGGCTTTAACAGCAACTTACACACTTACACATTTTTACAGTAAAAAAGAATTTAACATCAACTTACACACACATTCTTACAGTAAAAACAATTGTGAACTTGAAGATAGTGATAAACACTAAACTGAAATAATTTTTTTTCTAAAAATAACAGAGTAAGCAGAGTTTTGATGAACTGTGGATCAATGGTCTAAGATGTGCATAATTGTATTCCCAGGAGGAGAATCAGGAATGTTTGAATGTTTGAAAAATTTTCAAATTGATATAAACTGTAAACGCAAGATCCAAATGGCTAAATGAGATACATGAAATAAAGAGAAAGAAAACTGTACCAAATTACATCAAATCAAATTGTTGAAACCCTAGGGAGGAGAAAATACTAAAAACATGCAGAAAAAAAACCCAAAAAATTTAAAAATAATGAAATGAGTTCTGATTTCTCGTTTTAAAAAATGACTGGGTAATTTATAAAGAAAAGAGGCTTGATTGACTCTGCAGGGCTGGGAAGGCCTCGGGAAAATTACAATCATGGAAAAAGGGGAAACAGTCACTTCCTTCTTCACATGGTGGCAGGAAAGAGAATTGCAGAGCAAAATGGGAAAAAGCTCCTTATAAAACCATCAGATCTCATGAGAACTCACTCACTATCATGAGAACAGTATGGAGAAACTGCCCCCATAATCTAAACATCTCCCTCAGGTTCCCTCCCACAACACATGGGGATTATGGGAACTACAATTCAAGATACGATTTGGGTGGGGGTACAGCCAAAGTATATCACACACTACTCTCAATATGTAAACTCAGCCCTCATGACCTCATCTAAACATCATAACCCTCATTGAAATTTTGAACCCTCATTATGAAATTTTGGGGTTGATACAAACATTTCATCCATAGCAAGAAGGTATAAAATAAATTTTACAACTAGATTAGATAAACATCTATTAAAATGTATACTAGATATAAATGGATAATTCCTGAATACAAATTTATACATATGTCTTATAATTACATGATAACTTACTTACAATCATTAGTCAGCAGCAAAATGAAAATCATCTGCACAAAATACTCACTACAGACCCACCAAAATGAGTTAAGTAAAAAGACAAACAATATCATGAGGATGGAGAGAAACTGGAAGGAACATTCTTATGTTGCTGATAAGAATACAAATGGTACACACACTCTTAAAAGGCTTTGCATTTTTAAAATATATCTAACATAAACTTATTGTATAACCAGCAATTTCATTCCTAGGTAGCGATCCAAAAAAAAAAACAACCCAGGAAGCATATGTCTACACAGAAACCTGTACATAAGTCATATTCCCAATAGTTTTACTCACAATAAATAAAAAATGGGAATGAAAGTTTACTAGAAAGTGAGTGGATAAACAGATTGCCCTGTATTCATACAATTAAGTAATATTTGATAATATTTGGCCAGACACGGTGGCTCACACCTGTAATCCCAGCACTTTGGGAGACAAAGGCAGGTGGATCACCTGAAGTCAGGAGTTCAAGATGAGCCTGACCAACATGGAGAAACCCTCATCTCTACTAAAAATACAAAATTAGCTGGGTGTGGTGGTAATTGAGTAGTCTATAATCCCAGCTACTCGGGAGACTGAGGCCAGAGAATTGCTTGAACCCAGGAGGCAGAGGTTGAGGTGAGCCGAGATCGCACCATTGCACTCCAGCCTGGGCAACAAGAGTGAAACTCCGTCTCAAAAAAAAAATTATAATTATAATTATAATAATTATTATTTTTAATTTTGGTAATTATAATTATAATTACCAAATTATTAATACACCTAATAAATACCCACTAACACACACATAATGTATTATACATGCAAAATACATAAAAAGGTGAACAAAATACATTTTAAAATGCTAGGTCATAAAGCAGACACCAAGACCAGACACATAGTTACGTGAAATTTTAAAATAGGTAAACCTAATCTATCTTGCCAGAAAATAGCTCATTGTTGGCTGGAGGTATATATTAGGGGAGATGGAGAGTGGCTGACAGTGAAGCGTCATGGGGCAACTTCCTGTGGTGCTAGTAATAGTTTGTATCTTGATTGTTGTGGTTACCATTCACATGGTGATATATATTTATTAAAATAATCAAATCGAACATTTAAAATATATTCATTTCATTGACTGCATAATTACACCTCAGTAAAGTTGAATTACATAAATTGGATCTGAACTAGGATATTCATAGTGCTTTAGAGTGCCAGAGAGAAGTAAATTCTTTTACAATTTCTTGGCCCAGAAAAACTATGTACAGGCATTAGTTCTAGATTCTCACATTTTAAGATTACTCTTGTATCATAACATTTTTATGAAAAAATAAGAAACATTTTTATCTCATAAATGTGCATTAAAATCATCAATGTTATTTAACATGTATTTTATCACATAAATAAAAATTGAGACATGCCATTTGATTGAACATTTATTTCTTGAAAATTAATAAGATGAAATAAAATATTTGAACAGAAGCGACATAATATGGCTTAGAAAGGTTTATTTGTTATACATAACAAAAAATGGTTAATGTCTTATTATGTATTGAGGTTTTCTTTAAAACAATAAACTTCTTATAATCAGAAGGACGTTATAATTAATTGATAAACTTTAGGTTATCACAGTCAAAATAAAACCATCCTGGTAGGAACTTGAAATGCCTGAACCAGTGCCATGAAATAAGGAGATTCTTATATAGTTAAAACATGCTATTGCAAAATTTCAAAAGCTCGTAATAGTAATGTTTAAAAAAAAACCATAACCAAAACAAACAAACAAACAAAAAAACAGGAACAGATGGAGAAAATCTTAACCCCTCTAAAGAATACCTTATTATTTGTAAATAAGTAAAATAATTGTAATTTGGGTGCAAAATTTGTAGCAGTTTTATTTGTTTGGTGAAATTTTACAAAAAATAATTTTGGGCAAAGTACCAAAGTGTATTTTATCTTTATTTAGCAAAATCATCAAATAATTAAAGGGGGTGAAATATGCCAATCTCATAAAGTTAGAAACAAAACATTTTTTGTTTTATTTTGCTTTGCACATATTATTTCAACGTACACAACTTTTGTCAGCTGACTGTAAGTGGCATATGTCACAGATTGGTAGATCTCAGCCCACCTACAGCTATGTGTATCTGAGGTATCATTTTGTTCTTATTAGCTTGCCAGAATCCATATTTTTGCAGGGGTGGTTGGAGGTGGGTGGTAACACACACGTTTTACTTCAAATGGAAAGTATAATCCAAAGACTATGAATAAATGCACTTTAACGCTAGGGATAATAATACAAATAACAGGGATTTTTTTTTTAAATAGTGTTCATATGGTATAAATTTCTCAAAATAGCTAAAAGAACATTTAAAGTGTTTTTAGCCATAGTAGGTGTGGTGATTCACACACTAGGAAATTTATTCTATTTTTGGGAAAATAATCATGAACTTTGGGATTTTTTATATCAAAGATTTACATGTAAGTTTGCATGATGAGTGACCAAATCCCTTGGCAGCCCTTCATCCCAATTACATAGATATATATTAATGCAAAATTAGGCTTTTTATTTTATTTACTGATAGAAAATAATATGAAACTTGAGGCTTATATTAAGAAATGCAGTCAATGATGTCATTCATGTTCATAAAATGATAGCACTTTAAAATAAAATAGTGAGGTTTAAATTATGGTCCAGATAGCTTGGATATTTGTAGCTTTCTTCATTTTGTCCAGAATATCGTTATCCACTAAACTCTTTGTTTAACAGACCAGAATGCTAGTTGGGTGTTGTGTAGCTCAACACAAAACCACTCCAAACACATGATCAATACTCCATGCAAGACCTTAAAAGGAACATATGCTGGAGTTACGAAATATGAAGACAGAGGAAGAAGTTCTTTAAACTGGCATTCAGGTCTTTCCAGTGAGACAGTAAGTGAGAGCGGAGTCTTAAAACAACAACAACAGCAACAACAACAAACCTTTTATGTTAAAATGCTTTTCTCTCTTCAGAATAATTAAAGCAGTATATGAATATTATGTAACATATGGAAAATACGGTAATTTAAAATGACTGATAAACCCAAGCATACAAGATAATATCGTGAACATGTTACTGTAATACTTCATAGTTTTGCTATACAAATGTTAAAAATAAATTATACTTTGAATTACACGTATTAGAGAGAACTTAAGTGTGAAAAATTACTTGTGCTTTTGTATAACAAGTCAAATTTATGTGGGATGTCCAATACCAAACTATTTGAAAATGATATCCTACAACTAGTGATTATCAATAGTCATTATATATACTCTTGATATGAAATTAAAATATAGATTTCTTAAAATGCTTTAAGATTTTATTCAACAAGTTGGCATTTTCTATATCTAAATCTTCATGGTATTTGATTTACCCAACAAGGATGACAATGTTTAAACACAATTTTATTTTTTTTTAGTTTTTATCTGAAATAACTATAAATAAATGCATTTAATATGTCAGCCATTTTTTAATGTAATAAAAATGTTGTTTTAATGTAAAACATTTCCTTTTGCCTCATAATTTATTCTTTGTAGATAGGTACCTATATAAAATGAAATAAAATTAGAAATCTTATGTTTACATACATATGAATTTAATATAGAGGTATTATACATGTATACATATGCATGTTTAATATCTTTTAAAATCTCAGTTCAAATGCCAGAGAAATTTAAATAGAACCATCAGTTAGAAGTAGGAAAACATTGAAATGAGACATCTATGATGTATAAGCCAAAAAAACCCTTTTTTTAAAAAATAAAGAAGGAAAGACAGCTTTATAAGAGCATCTGAAGCATAAGGGTAAACAGATTAAAGCAACCAACTATGAAATGTTGACAACGTTTTCTATCACTAACTTTGTTTTAGAATTTTTAATATACTTCAAGTTCTGGGATACATGTGCAGAACGGGCAGGTTTGTTACATAGGTATACACGTGCCATTGTGGTTTGCTGCACCAATCAACCCGTCAACTACATTAAGTATTTCTCCTACTGCTATCCCTCACCCAGCCCCCTACAGGCCCCAGAGTGTGATGCTCCCCTCCCTGTGTCCATGTGTTCTCATTGTTCAACTCCCACTTATGAGTGAGAACACGTTTTTAAAGTCTGTAGTTAAAAAGTTGTCTTAAGTTTGTGAGTATAATTTATGACTGTTAATACTCCCTACTGTATTATTACTCTACAGTTTTTCCTTTGTAGATCATTCTGGTAAAAACTGTACTTTTGATTTTTTTGAGGTATAGTGGGATAATATAGTAAGTTTTGGAATGTCAAGAAGTTGAAAAAATAAAGGTTAATTTTGTAACAGCCACTTGAGAAGTTTTTTTTGTCTTTTGAAGGCAATCTATTAAGTGATGAGATATTGATATGGATAAATAATGTAGATGTGTGGAGAAACTGTGCTTTTCCCTTTTTGTTGCTATGAACATTTCCCAGATTAATCCATCTTAGGTATTGTCTTAGTTCATTTGTATTGCTCTAACAAAATACTACAGACTGAGTAATTTATTAACATCAGAAATTTACTTCTTTTATCAGAAAATTTTTCTGTTGTTTATCAATTACAGAGGCTGAGTAGTCCAAGATTAAGGCCCCAGCAAGGTTGGTGTCTACTGAGGGCTCAGTCTTTGCTTCCAAGATGGCACCTTGTCACTGTATCCTCCGCAGGGGCAAAATATGTGTCATCACATGGCAGAAGGGACAGAAGGGGTAAGTTCACGAGCTTGAGGTCTTTCATTCAGCACTAATTCATTTATAAGGGTGGAGTTCTCATGGCCTAATAGCCTTATAAATGTTGTACATAATACTACTGCATTGGGGATTAAGTTTCAACATTAATTTTGGAGGGGAAACAGACCTGAATAAGAGAGCAGGTGTTATAGAATTATACCATGAAGAAAATTCACTAATTATTCTTAAAGCCTGCTTAGACTAGTTCATATCTTATTGCTTTTCCCAGAAAAGTCACTTGAATAACTCCCTGATTACAAACAAATATATATATATATATATATATATTTTTTTTTTTTGCTGGAAGAATAATGGCAAAACACAGGTTCATAATTTAGGATGGCCTTTTCATCTGGGGTATTTAATTTTAAAACACTACATTTAACTTTTTGAAGAGATAAAGTTGCAACTGTATAATAAGTTTGTTACAAATAACAATTATTTATTTACTTTCTTTTGGAACATTTCAGCCTGTATTAAACTCTATATTCATACAGCTCATAACAAATGACATGTAACACTTAGAGAAGTGAAGAATCTGGTATAATTGAAGGAAAACATCTTCCATCTAAACAAACAAATACTAAATTATACATGAAAATATTATGAAATAGATATTGAGACTAGGTCTAAAGCTCTCTTATACTTTCCTATATTGTAAACCAAATATTTCTACATTAATTATTTATATCTGGAGCTTCTATTTTTTTCTGTTTTTTGTTATTAATTACATTTTATAATATCAATGACCTACAATTAAAATATAATCAAATGTCTCTTTTTCCCTGTCACTTCATGTGCAATAATATTCAAGTGAAAAGTTCAGATATAATATGTGAAACTGGGAGAATTTACTTTTTAATGTAAAGCATTTTGGATGCCTTTTCTTAGAAGTATCAAAACACATGGTCCTAGTCATTATTACACATAATCCAAAGGAGAATTTTCTCCTTAGTCTCTTAACAGTAATACTAGCCTGTACTTGTACTGGAAGTTATACCCAGAATTGACCTAGAACTGAACTTCAGTGTATTAGCAAGATATTGGCTATGCTATTCAAATTAAATTTAACGCCTTGAAAGAAATCACTATAAAAACAAATAAGATTTTATGCAAAGCAGATAAATTGAGAAAAATATTTTGATAATGTAGATGCAAACTTGAGGAATAAATTCAATGTAAATATACATAAATAATTACAAACATCTTTGTTAAATGACATTTTTTTGGATACGGGATTAGAGGCATTGCTAGCATACGTCTCCTGTTTAGAAGCACAGAATAATATATAGAGATTCACATTGTGAACATTTTTCCAGAAACGATGCAGGAACTAAGCAGGAAAACCGAAGAAATCTATGGATCCCAGAAGGAAGCAGGAGCCTGCAGCCTACACTATGAGTCAGACAAAGGGCTGCGAGTACCCAGAGTGTGAGAGAGGGAGAGTTTGCCTCTGGGATACACATCCCCACCCCGGGGAGCCTGAAAGCCCAGGGCACAGGGTAAGGCCTTAACCTCACACAAAGCAGGAAATAACTTGGGGAAGTTCATGGAATATAAAAGAAGAAGCAGCGGCAGGAAGACCCTTGAATTCACTCCCAGATCCCAGTATGGACCAAGGGCAGCCATTACTTACTGTTGCTCAGAAGACCTCGTGAAGGACAGCCAAAAAGTTCAGGCCGTGGTCACAAGTTGAAAGAAGCTCCCAACGGGGTTTCCAGATGTAACCTTTGGTGGTGACAAAATCCCGTGGCCAGGGCCAGTGCAGGGGAGAGTGAAAAGCAGGCTGTGAGTGCAGGAGCCACGGGTTCATGAGCCATGAGTGCAGGAGTTGTGAGTAGGAGCCAAGTGCCAGGCTTTTCAGGGAACAGAGAGGGGCATGACTTGAAAGCCGTGGTTGCTATCTGCATGGGGAAAGCTTATGAGTTCTGAAAGTGGGGAATTCTAATTACAGGCTGACGCGAACTCATCTCTCTGCTGCCAATGGAAATCCGTGGGAGTGGGAGTTCCTCTCCAAGTGTGTGGGAACTCTGTGGGGCTTATCACCACCTGCTACACCAACTTCCTGAACAAATTCTGTGCAGTAGAGGCAACAATGCTCCCCTCTAGAATATCAACCCAGTGGCAT
This sequence comes from Pan paniscus, assembly GCF_029289425.2. Lineage (NCBI taxonomy): Eukaryota > Metazoa > Chordata > Mammalia > Primates > Hominidae > Pan > Pan paniscus. Next base: position 114,834,797 of record NC_073254.2, read on the forward strand.
GAGACCTACCTACTCCCATCCCTCTAAACCCACAAGGGCTGCTGCTTGACCTGCACACATAGACTCAGAGTATAAACCTGCCCTACCCAGCTCCTTCTTGGCTTTGCCCCACCACCCACCTTGGTAGCTTACACAAAGGACAGAAGCTCTTGGGAACTACATGGCCCTGCCCATTGCCTGAGAAATCAGAGTAACCGCCCCCACCCCGTCCCCATCTAGTAACATAAGGCAAGTGAAAATCCCACTGCTAGTACACAGCTGGTGCTCTTTTACAAGCACCATCTCCTGGCTGTAGGCCAACCAACACAGTCCATTATGGTATCTCCTGGTAGAACAACACTGCAACCAGGAAGAAGAAAACAGCTGCATGATCTCAGTTATTACCACTACTTGTACCTCTCTGGCTAACCAAGAGGTCCTGAGTCTGTCCATATGACTAGTTCATTACCACTATAACTGGTGTTCAAGAAAGCCAAAACACTATGGCTATCAATAACCAAGGAACTTCACAGAGTCTCTGACAATCCCCTGCCACTTCCATTAGAGCTGGTGCAGCTACCCACTTTTGGGAAACTTGAGGATAGGTCACATCACTGGATTCCTTGCAGATATTCCCTAACACCAGCATGGAGTGTGACAACCTCACTGAGCAGCCAGACCCAGAGGCACAACACTCACAGTAGTCTGGCTTCCAGGGACTCCTAGTGATAGGGAAAGGAGAAGTGCACCACATGAAGGGAACACCCTATGGGATAATAGAATCTGGTTGGCAGGCCTTGAGCACCAGATCCTTCTGCTGGTTGGTGGAAAGCTTCCTTAAGAACAGTTGAAATGCTGGGCTCAGCAGGGAAAGTTTTCCACTGTATTCCAACAGACTTGTACAGCCCTGGTGTGTGTGAAAGGTCTTGGAGAAGAGGAAGTCTTTCCTCCCTTGTCTACCACTGTAGGCACATTTTGGGCTTCTCCCATGAGAGCTCAGCATGGGCACAACTATAGACAGCCTTTCTGGAACATATCAGAGCCACTGCATCCACAAAGGAGGAGCACACTCCAGGTCCAGGATAGCATGAGAGACAGAGTCACAATTCCTCTTTATTTGGAACATCAACATTCCTACAGATGAGAAGAGGTGCCTGTCTGATCCGAATAGCTGCAGCACTGGGACAGAAGCATGTCTGAGAGGTGGATAACATTCCTGCTGACCTGGCAGGGGAGCTGATGTGGCTCCAACCCTTTCTCCTTCTAAGACCCCAGTGTGACTCACTGAGAGTTTCTCCAACCACTTTTGTCAAGGCTGGGACTTTATCCACCCGCTTTAGCCACAACCTGTTCCTACCCAGAGACACCTCGCCTATTGGTCTAAAGCCTGAGCCATCAAACTATTAAATAAAATACTGGAGAAAAATAAATAAATAAATTGCACTCCACAGGAGAAAGAGATAAGCTTTAAGAGACCTCTATAATTTCAACCCAGTAGGAGATAGTGGACTTATTTACACACTGAACACATTGCTACTACAACCAATATATGAGAAAACCGTTGTTCAAAGACTGTCTATAACCAAAAAACTCTTACAGAGCCTTCATCCCTGAAAGCACCAAGAGCTGAATTAGACTATAATTTATTATAAGCAATAAAAGAACACAGTCAAATCAAACATAAATTCAAGAACAATGAAAAGCACTACTCTATCAAAATGAAAATGAACCAGAAAAATAACTCTGGTAATATGACTAAAGAGGGTGCAAATACTCCCAAAAGTCACACTGGCTCTGCAGCAGTGAGCCCAGACCAAGATAAAATCTAATACCAGATAAAGAGTTCAAAAGTTTGATTATTAAGCTACTCAAGGAAATATCAGAGAAAGGTAAAAACTATCATAAAGAAATTTAAAAAGCAGTTCAGGATATGAATGAAAAATTTTCTAGAGAGATAGATATCATCAAGAAAACAATAAATACTTCTGGAAATAAAAGGCATACTGAGGTTATTACAAAATGTAGTGGGAAGTTGTAACAGTAGACTAGAATAAGTAGAAGAAATAATTTCAGAGCTTGAAGACAAGGCTTTTGAGTTAACCCAATCAGACAAAAATAAAGAAAAAATAATAAAAAGAAATGAGCAAAGTCTCCAAGAAATATGATATTATGCAAAATGGCCAAATCTAAGAATAATTTGTGTTCCTGAGGAGGAAGAGAAAATGATGTCTGAAAAACTTATTTGAAGGAATAATTGAGGAAAACTTTCATAGCCTGGCTAGAGATCTAGATATCCAAATCCAAGAAGCTCAAAGAACTCCTGGGAAATTCATTGCAAAAAGATCTTCACCAAGGCATATAGTCATTATGCTATCTAAAGCCAACATGAAGGAAAAAATTCTAAGAGCAGCAAGACAAAAGCATCAGATAGCCTATGAAGGAAATCCTATCAGAATAACAGCAGACTTCTCAACAGAAACTTTACAAGCCAGAAGGCATTGTTAGCCTATCTTCAACCTCCTTAAACAGAGCAAGTGTCAGCCAGGAATTGTTTTATTACAGAAAAGAAGAAGAAATAGTGATTTTCAGAAAAACAAATCCTGAAGGGATTTGTCACTACCAAACCAGCACTACATGAAATGCAAAAAGGAGTTCTAAGCCTTGAAACAGAAGCCCAATATGCATCAACATAAAACCTCTTGAAAGCTTAAAACTAACAGCGCCTATAAAACAATAACAGAAGGAAAAAAAAAACTAGATAACAATTACCTTGATGAACTTTACCTCACATCTCAATATTAACATTGAATGTAAATGGCCTAATTGCTCCACTAAAAAGATTCAAAATGCCATAATGGATAAAAAGTTCACAATCCAAATATCTATTGTCTTCAAGAGACACACCTAACATGGAATAATTCAGATAAAAGTAAGGTAAATAGGTGGAAAATGCAGTCCATATAAACAGAAACCAAAAGTGAGCAGGAGTAGCTATTCTTATGTCAGACAAAACAGACTTCAAGATAAAAACAATTAAAAAAAAAACAAAGATGGTCATTGTATAATAACAAAAGGATCAATTTAACAAGAAACCATTACAATCCTAAATTTATATGCACTAAACACTGGATGCCCTAGATTCATAAAATAATTACTACTCAGAGTGAGATAGAGAGCAAAACAATAATAGCAGGAGATTTCAATATCCACTGACAGCACTAGACAGATCTTTGAGACAAAAAGTCAAGAGAGAAACAATGGACTTACATGACATACTAGAACGAATTGACTAAATGGATATTTACAGAACATTCTACCCAAAATCTGCAGTCTATACATTCTTCACATCAGCACATGAAACATTCTTCAAGATAGATCATATGATAGGCCACAAAACAAGTCTCATAAATTTGAAAAAACTGAAATCATATTAAGTATCTTCTCAGAGTACAGCAGAATAAAACTAGAAATAAAATCCAAAAAGGAACCCCAAAACACTACCAACATATAGAAATTAATAATCTGCTCCTGAATGATATCTAGGTTAACAATGAAATCAAGATGAAAGTTAAAAATTATTTGAATTGAGTGATCATAATGAGACAAATTATGAAAATCTCTGGATACAACAAAAACAGTGCTAAGAGGAAAGTTTCTAGTAATAAATGCCTACATCAAAAAGTCTGAAAGAGCACAGATTGACAACCTAATGTCACTCCACAAGGAATCAGAGAAACAAGAACAAACTAAATCTAAAGCTGGAAGAAGAAAACAAATAAAGATCAAAGCAGAACTAAATGAAATTCAAACAACAACAACAACAATAAAATACAAAAGATCAATGAAACAAAAGCTGGTTCTCTGAAAAATTAAAATTGATAGACCATTATCTAGATTAATAAAAAACAGAAGAAAGAAGATGCAAACAAGCTCAATTAGAAACAAAATTTTAGACATTACAACCAACGCCACAGAAATAAAAAAGATCATTCAAGACTACTATGAACACCTTTATGCACACAAACTAGAAAACCTAGAGGAAATGGACAAACTCCTGGAAACATACAACCCTGCTAGATTAAATCAGGAAGAAATAGAAAACTTGAATAGACCAAAAACAAGCAGCAAGATTGACTCAGTAATTTAAAAATTGCAAACAAAAAAGCCCAGGTCCAGATGGATTCACAGCGGAATTCTACCAGACATTCAAAGAAGAATTGGCACCAATTCTGCTGAAATGATTTCAACAGATTGAGAAAGAAGGAATCCTCCTAAGTCATTCTATAAAGCTAGTATCTCCCTGATATCAAAACCAGGAAAGGACACAACAACAACAACAAAAAACTACAACCAAGTTCCCTGATGAACATAGATGCAAAAATACTCAACAAAATATTAGCCAACTGAATCCAACAACACATCAAAAAGATAAATCATCATAATGAAGTGGATTTCATTCCAGGGATGCAGGAATGGTTCAACATATGCAACTCAATAAATGTGATACCCCACATAAACAATTAAAAACAAAAACCATATGATCATCTCAATAGATACAGATAAAGCATTCAACAAGATCCAGCACCCCTTTATGATGAAAATTGTCAAAAACTAGGCACAGAAGAGACCTACCTCAAAAGAATAAAAGCTATGTAAGACAAACCCACAGCCAACATCACACTGAATGGGGAAAAGTTAAAGTATTCCCCTTGAGAACAGAAAGAAGAAAAGGATGTCCACTTTCACCACTCCTATTTAACATCGTTCTGTAAATACTAACCAGGGCAATTAGGCAAGAGAAAGAAAGGACATTCAAATTGGAAAAGAGAAAGTCAAACTATTGCTGCTTGCAGATGATATGATTGTACTCCTAGAAAACTAAAGACTCACCCCTAAATCTCCTGGAATTGATAAGTGCATTCAGTAAAGTTTCAGGATAAAAAAAAAGTACACAAATCAGAAGCCCTGCTATACACCAATAGTGACCAACCTCATAATCAAATCGAGAACTGAACCCCTTTTACATTAGCTGCAAAAAAATTAGAACTATGCTTAACCAAGGAGGTGAAAGACCTCTACAAGGAAAACTACAAAGCACTGCTGAAAGAAATTACAGACAACACAAACAAATGGAAACACATACCATGTTCATGGATGAGGAGAATCAATATTGTGAAAATGACCATATTGCCAAAAGCAATACATAAATTTAATGCAATTCTCATCAAAATACCACCATCATTCTTCACAGAACTAGTAAAAACAATTCTGAAATTCATATGGAACCAAAAAAGAACCCACACAGACAAAGCAAAACTAAGCAAAAGAACAAATCTGAAGGCATCACATTACTATACTTCAAATTATGTTAGAAAGCTGTAGTTACCAAAACAGCATGGCTATTATATAAAAGTAGACACATAGGTCAATGGAACAGAATAGAGAAATGAGAAATAAGGCCAAATATATACATTCAACTGATCTTCAACAAAGCCTGCTAAAACATAAATTGGGGAATGGACATCCTATTTAGTAAACGGTTCTAGGAAATTTGGCAAGAACATGTAGAAAAAATGAAACTGATTCCCATCTCTCACTATATACAAAAATCCAGTCAAGAAGGATTAAATACTTCAATATAAGACCTGAAACCACAAAAATTCTAGAAGACAACATTGGAAATACTCTTCTAGACATCAGCTTAGACAAGTAATTCATGAATAAGACCCCAAAAGCAAATGCAACAAAAACAAAAATAGATAAATGGGACCAAATTAAACTAAAAAGCTTCTGCACAGCAAAATAAATCAACAGAGGAAACAGACAATCTACCTAGTGGAAGAAAATATTTGCAAACTACACACCTGACAGAGGACTAGTATCTGCAATCTATAAGGAAGTCAAACAAATCACCAAGAAAAAACCAAATATTTCCATTAAAAAAGTTGACAAAGGACATAAATAGACATTTCTCAAAAGAAGATATCACATGGTCAACAAACATATGAAAAAATGCTCAACGTCTCTAATCCTCAGGGAAATGAAAATGAAAACAACAATGAGATACCACCTTACTCATGAAAGAATGGCCATTATTAAAAAGTCAAAAAAAATAGATGATATTATGAATGTGGTGAAAAGAGAACTCTTATACACTGCTGGTGTGAATGTACATTAGTATAACCTCTAAGGAAAGCAGTATGGAGATTCCTTCAAAAGCTAAAAGTAGATCTACCATTTGATCCAGTAATCCCACTACTGGATATCTACCCAGTGGAAAAGAAGTCAATGTATAAAAAAAGACACTCACACAGATATGTTTATAGTGGCACAACTGACAGTTGCAAAGATGTGGAACCAACCTAAGTGTCCATTAACTAATGAATAGATTTTTAAAATGTGATATATATACATCATGGAATGCGACTTAGCTATTAAAAGGAACAACATGTCTTTTGATGCAAGTTGGATGGAGCTGGAAGTAATTATTCTACGTGAAGTAACAGGAGTGGAAAAACAAAAACTCTATATTCTGACTTTAAGTGGGAGCTAAGGTTGGGCGTGGTGGCTCATGCCTGTAATCCCAGCACTTTAGGAGGCCAAGGCTGGCAGATCACCTGAGGTTGGGAGTTCATGACCAGACTGAGCAACATAGGGAAAGCCCGTCTCTACTAAAAATACAAAATTAGCCAGGCGTGGTGGCTCATGCTTATAATCCCAGCTACTCAGGAAGCCGAGGCAGGAGAATCGCTTGAACCCAGGAGGCGGAGGTTGCAGTGAGCCGAGACCACACCATTGCACTCCATCCTAGGCAACAAGAGCAAAACTCTGTCTCAAAAAAAAAAAAAAAAAGAAAAGAAAAAACAAGTAGGAGCTAAGCTATGAATATGTAAAGACATAGAGTAATATAATGGACTTTAGAGATTCAGAAGGAGGGGCAAGAATAAAAAAACTACACACTAGGTACAATGTACACTACTCGGGTAATCAGTGCACTAAAAAAACCACAGAATTCACCACTATGTAATTCATCTATGTAACAAAAAACCACTTGTACCCCAAAACTTATTGAAATAAAAAATTAAAACAAAAAGCAAAAAGATGATGATTTGACAACACAAAGACATATAATCTAGCTATGTATTGACAAAATAAACAAACAAAACTTAACATGTCTAGCTATTCATATATATAACATTAAGTAGAAAAAGCATAGCATCCTTCCTTCTCAGGTTTAATTTTTTTTACAATGTTTAATTATTTTAACTCAGTGAACAAGTGTGAGTGTATTTAGTGTTACAGGGATAAATTCTGTATCAGACAAAGCACTCTAGGCGCAATTACTCGTGAGGGGTAGACAGACATAACTGAATTTAATATTGAATTTAATATGAAAATAATATGAAAGAGGCAAAAGTCAGTTGTTGAGACTAGTTACAGGGAGATGTGATTCACTCCACCAGGAAGAATTAGAACTTCTAAGATGTTATTTAAGAATAACAGTATTTCTATAAGTAGAGGTTGTAAGAGAAACTTGAATAATTAAAGAGAGGAAGCAAACATGGAATAGTTGCCTAGCAGATACCAGACATGTGGTTATGCCCTTTATATATAGTCATTTCATCCCTACCAAAATTATTTGAGATAAACAACAATATTCCCATTTAAGGGATGAGTTACATCACTTTAAGACCAATCCTTTAAAAACCAAAGCAATCTATCTTTATGAACAGGCAAGAGCAATATTTCTAGATCTTGTGCTAATAGATTAACTTTTAAAATTATTTCTGAGCCAGCAAGTATTTTTATCAAGCTAAATCCACAAACATACATGGAAAGCTTTTCAATTTTTCACTTTTTATCTCAATGTTTGACATCATATTTGTAACTGTAAGGGAATTTATAGTCAATTTACAAATGTTGCTGACTTTTGACCAAAAATAAGAGAATAAAAGTAAATCCGAGATCAAACCAAATTAAATGTAATTAAATGTTTCTAGTTTAAAATCTCACTCATATACTTACGCTATAAGAGTTTTGTGTATATTAGGGTCTGAAAAAATAAAATGTGGAAATTATTTTAGAATAAACACCAAAAAAATAAAAAGATATCAGTTAACTCAAGTAAAAATGATGCTTTGTTTTGTGAAGAATTTGTAGAGCACCCAGTATCTATTTGCCTTATGGGATCTCCATTTTTAGCAATATTGAAGAATAATGATGTTCTTTTCTATTGGGAATTAACAGAGACAATCTTAAATTTTTCTTTTTATTTAATGTCAAATTTTGAACCAAATGAAAAATGTTTTAAAGATTTGTGAAAATGCAGAAGCAGATGAAATTTTTAAAGAACACAGTGAGGTGAAAATATTCTAATTTTATCCTCACTGGTATAAATATTGCATTTCCTTGAGGCTGTGCATAACTAACTCTGTTTCAATTCTACTACTTCTTCTTCTTCTTCTTCTTCTTCTTCTTCTTCTTCTTCTTCTTCTTCTTCTTCTTCTTATTATTATTATTATTATTATTATTATTATTTGAGATGGAGTCTCGCTTTGTTGCCCAGGCTGGAGTGCAGTGGGGTTACCTCGGATCACTGCAACCTCCACCTCCCAGGTTCAAGTGATTCTCCTGCCTCAGCCTCCTGAGTAGCTGGGATTACAGGTGCGTGCCATCACGCCCGGCTAATTTTTGTATTTTTAGTAGAGACGGGTTTCACCATGTTGGCCTGGCTGATCTTGAACTCCTGACCTCGTGATCCGCCCACCTCGGCCTCCCAAAGTGCTGGGATTACAGGTGTGAGCCACCGCGCCCAGCTCAACTTGACTTATTTTTGAATATAACCAAATCAGCTTCTAACTAGACAGGTCATCTTGGGAAAATAACTCAAACTCTTAGATATTTGGTTCTTTCACATTTAAGCTGCTAAGACTGAAAATGTTCTTTAAGGCCCAATCAACTTTAACATTCTGCTGCAACTAGATATTTTCATGACTTAACAACTGTAACTATTATAAGCATGGAAGGAAAGATGCACAGTTATGGCACAGATTGGTTAGTATATTACTTGTTCAGTAGAAACACTTGAAATCAAATGTAATTACATTGCAACTAGTTTATTAAAATTGCAAGCCATATTTAACATATATTGCTGTCCATTAATGTACAAAAAAAAAGAAAATCTATAGGCTTATTTATCAATTTTTGAAATATTAAATGAAACAGGTTTTTATATTTTCTCATACATTTTATTGTTTCTTTTTGCTCCTCAGGTTGACCAGAATAATAGACTAGCTTCAAAGTCTCGAATATTATAACTTAATGTCATGAAATTCTGATAGTTTTACATGTACATATATATATAAAATCCTTTATGTTGAAGTAAATTTATTATGTTTACTTTTGTTCTGTGATACACATGTACACATATATATTTGTAATTACTCCTTTATTGCCAGATCTTGCATTCTTTTCCTCATAAGATTAATAATTAACTCTATTTTTTCTAGAATTAAGAGAAGCTGTGTTTTAAACTGCATAAATATTTTACTCAGCACCATCTACTAGGCAACATGTAGTGATCAATAATCACTAGTAAATTTATTTCTTAAAATTATGTTTGGTCTTTATGTGTTTATATAAGATAGTAAGGTGCTATGTATTCATTCAAAAATACATAGCCTACTTGATGTCAATATTCATCGGTATACTAGGAAATTGCAAGGTACCATGTGGAAATAATTCCCTGAAACATGATTGCAGTTCATAGAGTAAGTCATTAACCACTCCACCCTTCTGACCTCGCTTTTCCCCAACTCCATGCCTGCTCCCAGTGTTCTCTACTATGAACTATTTCTTGGTTTTCCATTTTTACCTTAGCCTTGCTCATTTAGTTTCAGGATTAGAAATTTTTTCTCTGCTCTTGCAGTGATTCTGATTCTATTAGACTACTTAAAATCATGAGCCCTCCTGTGTCAATTCCAGCACAAACCTCAAGATTGCCACTGAAAACAAAAACAACATAAAGTAAAGAATATTCTTAATTTGATGATTTAGAACCCAAACACAAAATAAAATTTACTATAGTATTTTTCAAAGCTACTAAGGGAGTTTTAGTCTTTCTTTAAAGTCTGTCTCAAAAATTCCTCAACTATAACATTATTGTTACTTCTCACATTCGTCCATGTTTGAGGAAATTAATATTTCTCCAAACTCTAAAAATTTTTTAAGGACTATAAACAAATTTTAATGTATACATGTACAGATATATGAATATATCAATAAATTATTGAATCAACCGATGACCTATTAGATATATAGGACATTTTTACTTTACCCTTTGTTTCTTGAGCAACCCTTGATTTTTTCTATAAATTGCATTTGGCATAATTTCTTCAGATTTCTCTCTTTACCAATTTTCATCTTCTGTATCTAATATTCTCATTAATCCATAGGTTAATGCTTTATATCAGTGAGTTATTTATATTTAGGATTGTGATATAGTTCCTTTTCAATTTAGCATGTGTGTATATGTTATTTGTATTTGTGTCTTCGTTATTCAAATTTGCTTTTGGTTTCTTTTTTATCATCTTAATAATTTTAAACAATTATTTTATATTATTTTTTAGGTTGCTTTACTATGTCTTGGTCTTGGGGTTGTAATACTTTTAATTGGTTAACTGTTCTCTAACTCTCTTTTGATTGATTCTTTAGGCAGTTTTACATTTTTGTTGTTGAACTTATTAAAATTATACTTTATGTGATTCCAATATATTCCTGAGTTGAGTCTCTTTGTTGACAGATATTCTGCATTTTCACTCTGATGTTCTTTTTCAATATTTTAGGTACATCAATATACAGTACTAATTACAACCAAAATGTTAAACCTGCTCTTGGATTATGTCATTTCATGTTAGATCTTTAGATAGGTACTAATACAACAAAATCATCAGTCGATTCACTTTTGTGTGTTCTAGATATATTAATCAACTTTAATAATAATTCATTAGAAAAAAAACTTTTATGCCTATACACTCCACAGATGCAAATATACTTAAGTCACTAAGCACTAATGAATTATCTTGATCCGTCTCCCTAATAGAAATTATTCCCTGATGTCATGCACGCCTGAAATGTGGGTCACCCCCATCAAACAAGTTGTAAGCCTGTCTTAGATTTCAGACATATTATTTTTACAACTGTGGTTATTAACAAGTATTTATATAGTGATAAGTAATGTGTTAGGTGCCATTGGCCTTCAGGCACAATGACCGTATTTCAGATATAAAAACCTGCCTCTACTATTTTCATTGGATTTTATCAAAGTGTACTTGCATATGTACATGTGTATTAAATATTTTAGCAAAAAATATTAGGACAAATTAAATATACTTATGAAGATAATTAAATTTAACATCAATATCTTAATGAAGATGGAATGCAAATATTCTAAGCTTAATAATTAATTTCCTAAAGTTTCTTAAACAGCTTAATTTCAGACCCACCTATAACCTCTATATATAAGCACATGCAGGTATATCAAGAAAATATTGAGTTCAGTTCCTGAGCACCCCAATTAAGCAAATATTGCAATACAGCAATTTAAACTTTTTGGGGGGTTTCCCACTGCATATAAAGGTTATGTTTGTATCATTATGTCTATGAACAAAATCTCTATACCCAAATTTTAAAAATTCTTAATTGCTAAAAAATATTCACAATTATCTGAGCTTAGATTGAGTCACAACGTTGTGCCGAGGAAGAGACCTGCCTTGATATTGATAGCTTCTGACTGATCAGGGCTATGGTTGTTGAAGGTTGGGGTGGCTGTGACAATTTCTTAAAATGAGAGACAATGAAGTTTGCTGTAGCAATTGACTCTTCCTTTCATAAAAGATTTCTCTGTAGCATGTGATTCTGTTTGATAGCATTTTATCCATAGTAGAACTTCTTTTAAAATTGGAATCAATCCTCTCAAGTCTTGCTGCTGTTTTATCAACTAAATTTATGTAATATTTTAAATCCTTTGTTGTCTTATCAACAATGTTCACAGCATCTTCTCCAGTAGATTTCATGTCAAGAAATTACTTAACTTGCTCATCCATAGGAAGCAACTCTTTATTCAAGGTTTACCATGAGATTGTAGCAATTCAGTCATGTCTTCAGGATCTTGTTCTGTTGCTATTTCTACCACATCTCCAGTTACTTTCTCCACTGAAGTCTTGAATCCTTCATTTATGAGAGTTAGAACTAATTTCTTCCAAATTCTGAGTAATGTTGATATTCTGACCTCCTTTCATGAATCACACATGCTGTTAAAGACATCTAGAATGGTGACTCCTTTATAGAAGATTTTTAATTTACTTTGCCCAGATTCATCAGAGGAAACAGATACAGCCTTACAAAATATATTTCTTAAATAGTAAGACTTGAAAGTTGAAATTACTCCTTGATCCATGGTCAGTATAATGAATGTTGTGTTAGCAAGCATGGAAACAATGCTAATCTCTTTGTACATCACCTTCAGAAGGCATGAGTGACCAGGTTCATTGTCAATAAGCAGTTATATTTCAAAAGGAGTCTTTTTTCCAAGTAGTGGGTGTCCACAGTGGGCTTAAAATATTCAGTAAGACATGCTATCCACAAATGTCATCTGGGATTTGTTGTTCAATTTCTAGAGCATGAGCAGAGCAAATTTGCATAATTTTTAAGGGCTTTAGGATTTTCTGGATGGTAAATGAGGATTGACTTCAACTTAAAGTCATCACCTGCATTAGTCCCTAATAAGAGAGTTAGCCTGTCAGTCCTTTGAAGCTTTGAAGCCAGGTACGAACTTCTCCTCTCCAGTTATGAAAGTTCTAGATGGTGTCTTCTTCCAATAGAAAGCTGTTTCATTTACACAAACAAAAATCTATTTTTTAGTATAGCTATTTTCATCAATGATTTTTAAATGGATCTTCTGGATAATTTACTGCAGCTTCTAGATCATCACTTGCTGTTTCACTTTGCACTTTTGTGTTAGAAAGAGGGCATTTTTCTTCCATCCTCATGAGCCTAACTCTGCTATTTTCCCTGTGGTTTATTAAATTTTATGTTATCTGTAGGGTTTTTTTATTATTATACTTTAAGTTCTGGGATACATGTGCAGAGCGTGTAGGTGTGTTACATAGGTATACACATGCCATGGTGGTTTGCTGCACCCATCAACCCATCATCTACATTAGGTATTTGTCCTAATGCTCTACCTCCCCTAGCCCCCGACCCCTAGACAGGTCCCGGTATGTGATGTTCCCCTCCCTGTGTCCATGTATTCTCATTGTACAACTCCCACTTATGAGTGAGAACACGTCGTGTTTGGTTTTCTGTTCCTGTGTTAATTTGCTGAGAATGATGGTTTCCAGCTTCATCTATGTCCCTGCAAGGGACATGAATTCATTATCTTTTATGGCTGCATAGTATTCCATGGTGTATATGTGCCACATTTTCTTTATCCAGTCTATCATTGATGGGCATTTGGATTGGTTCAAAGTCTTTGCTATTGTGAATAGTGTTGCAATAAACATATGTGTGCATGTGTCCTTACAGTAGAATGATTTATAATCCTTTGGGTTTATACCCAGTAATGGGATTGCTGGTCAAATGGTATTTCTGGTTCTAGATCCTTGAGGAATCTTGACACTGTCTTCCACAATGGTTGAACTAATTTACACTCCCACCAACAGTGTAAAAGCATTCCTATTTCTCCACATCCTCTCCAGCATCTGTTGTTTCCTGACTTTTTAATGATCACCATTCTAACTGGCGTGAGATGGTTTCTCATTGTGGTTTTGACTTGCATTTCTCTAATGACCAGTAATGCTGAGCGTTTTTTCATGTTTTTGGCCACTTCTTTTGAGAAGTGTCTGTTCATATTCTTTGCCCACTTTTTTATGGGGTTGTTTTTTTTTTTCTTGTGAATTTGTTTAAGTTCCTTGTAGATTCTGGATAGTAGCCCTTTATCAGATGGATAGATTGCAAAATCTGCTATCTTTAAATGTTACCTCCACAACAATCTCAGCTCTCTTAATCTTCATAGAATTGGAGGGACTTAGAGCCTTGCTTTGAATTTGGCATTGTTTTATGAGAGTGTTGTGGCTGATTTGATCTTTTATTCAGATGGTTAAAATTTTATCCAAATCAGAAATGAGGCCATTTTACTCTTGTATTCACTGAAGTAGTACTTTTAATTTTCTTCAAGATCATTTTTATTTGTATTCACAACTTGGCTAATTGTCGTAGAGGCCTACCTTTTGGCCTTTGATTTAAAATGGGACCAGTTCTGGGTGTAGTGGCTCATGCCTGTAATCCCAACACTTCGGGAGGCTGAGACAGGCAGATCACTTGAGGTCAGGAGTTTGAGACCAACCTGGCCAACATGGTGAAATCCTGTATCTACTACAAATACAAACATTAGCTAGGTGTGGTGGTAAATGCCTGTTATCCCAGCTACTACAGAGGCAGAGGCAGGAGAAATGCTTGAACCCAGGAAGTGGAGGTTGCAGTAAGCAGAGTTTGTGCCATTGCACTCCAGCCTGGGTGTCACAGCGAGACTACATCTCAAAAAACAAACAACCTAACAAACAAACACAAAACAAAATAAAATCAAATGTGATATGTACTACTCGTCCTTTCACTTGAACTCCTAGAGGCCATTGTAGGATTATGACTGGGTTAATTTCAATATTGCTGTGTCTCAGGGTATGTGGAGGCCCAAAAAGAGGGAGAACAATGGGGAAATGGTCAGTTGGTCAAACAGTCAGAACATACACTGACATAGTTTGGACATGTGTCCCTGCCCAAATCTCATGTTGAATTCTAATTGTCAGTATTGGAGGTAGGGCCTGGTGGGAGGTGATTGGATCATGGGGGTAGATTTCTCATGAGTGCTTTAGTACCATGCCCTTTGTGCTATCCTTGTGACAGAGAGTGACTTCCTGCAAAATCTGGCTGTTTAAACGTGTGTGGCACCTCACTTTCCCTCACTTGTTCCAAATTTTGCCACGTTTGCACAATCTCCCACTTCACCTTACACCACGAATAAAGGCTCCCTGGGGCCTTTCTGGAAGCCAAGTTATGTCAGTGCTATGCTTCTTGTACAGCCTGCAGAGCCAAGGGTCAATTAGACCTCTTTTTTTTTTTTTAATAAATTACCCAGTCTTAGGTATTTCTTTAGAGCAATACAAGAATGACCTAATACATACATATTTACTAATTAATTTCACTGTCGAATATGATGCCCCAGAACAATTGCAAAGGTAACATGAAAGATCAATGATCACAGATCACCATAATAACAATAATAATAATGATAATCATAAGATTTGAAATACTGTGACATTACCAAAGTGTGACACAGAGATATGTAGTGAGCACATGCCATTGGAAAAAAATGATGCTGATAGACTTTCTTGATGCAGGGTTGCCACAAACTTGAATTTATTAAAAAATGCAATATCTGTAAAGTGCAGTAAAGCAGATCATAATAAAATAATTTATGTCTGTTTATTCAAAATTAAGACCATATTAATGACATTTTGATACAGTTGTATTTTATACCTTCTTCAAAAAGAGAATTCCATGGCATCTTCTCAGACATAGTGATAAAAGTTTACATAAACAATGTCTCATTCTAATATGCTATTGATATTATCATCTATCTTAACGCCATTACTTAGTCATGTGGAGAGTTTTGTCTCAGTATTGTGGTCAGACAAGTTGAAGTTCATTTTTTTTGGAACTAAGCCTATTTTTCTCACACCAGGCTAGTACTGATCAAAATAGAATTTCCCTCAGTGGGCATGTTACTCCAAGGCTCAATGTCTTAGTCCATTTTGTGATGTTATAAAGGAGTATCTGAGACTAGGTAATTATAAAGAAAATTATTTATTTGGCTTAGAATTGGGATGACTGGAAAGTTCAATACTGAGCATCTGTATCTTGCGAGGACCTCCAGCTGCTTCCACTCATTGTAGCAGCAAAGATGAGTCAACATGTGCAGGCAGAGATCACATGGTGAAAAGAGGAAGTGAGAGAGAGGAGATGCTGGACTCTTTAACAAACAGCTCTTGTGGACACTAATAGAATGAGAACTCACCCATGAAGGAGGGCATTAATCTCTTCATGAAGAATCTGCCCCCTTACCCCAAATACCACCCACTAGGCCCTATCTTCCAACACCACCACATTGGGGATTAAATTTCAGCAGGAGATTTCGCGGGAACAAACAAACCATACCCAAAGCATAGCACCTATGCTATGAAACTCACTAGACCCACCTATTTTCCCTTATGACCTCTTTCCTCATCCCACTGCTTGTAATGATTGTATTACACGATTAAGCCTTGATTACGTCAGATTCCCCTCTTTTACTGGCTCTGCTAGTTTAGCATCTGAAACCATAGAGAATTTTGTCTTTTTATAGTATTCCCAGTAGACCATACAATCTTGATAGAGGCACTTTGTCAAAATTGAGTTCCAAATAATACAGAGTAGTCAAGGTGTTTTTAGAGATGAGAAGTAAATGGAAATCACTTTATTTTCTCAGTTTCTTTTTAAATGGGATTTCACAAAAGAGATCCAGGCTAAAGTGCAGTGGCTATTCACAGGTACGATCATGGCTTACTGAAGCCTCAAATCCCTGGGCTCAAGTAATCTTCCCTCCTCAGCCTCCTGAGTAGCTGGGACTACAGGGTGTACTACCATGCCTGACATTCCCAGTTATTCTTATGAAGCTTTGTAAAATTGTATTTTTTATTTTCTATTTTTCTTGTTATAAGCTATTTTTTTAAGAATAACATTTTGATCTAAACAAGGTATTATGTATATACAAATGAGTGTGTATTTGAATTTGACATATTGATGCAGTGATTGTGGACAACTTTTTTTTCTTTTTAGCACTAAATATTATATTAATTTGGATGTACCATAGTTTATCCATTCACCCACTGAAGTACCTCTTCGTGGCTTTCAAATTTTGGCAATTATGAATAAAGCGGCTATAAATACCCAAGTGCATGTTAGTGTGGGATGTAAGTTTTCAAATCATTTATGTAAATACCAAGAAGCACAACTACTGGATTGTATGGTAAGAGTGTGTTTAGTTTGCTAAGCAATTGTTAAACTATCTACTAAAGTGGCTGTACTATACTATGCTGTGTTCCATCAACAATTTAAAGAGACTTCCCGTTGCTCCACATCCTAGTCAGGATTTGGTGTTGTCAGTGATCTGGATCTTAGCCATTCTAATCTGTGTGTAGTGGAAACTTGCTTTAATTTTTAATTCTCAAATGATGTATGATATTGAATATCTTTTCACATGCTTATTTGTGATCCGTATATCATCCTTGGTAAGCTGTTTGTTTAGGTATTTTACTCATTTTTTAAATTGGGTTGTTCATTTTCTTATTATTAAGTTTTAAAAGTTCTTTATATATTTTGGCTGACAGTTGTTTATCAGATATGTCTGTCACAAATATTTTCTGCCAGTTTGTGGTTTTTTTATCATTCTCTTGACAGAGTTTTTCACAGAGCATAAATTTTTAATTTCAACAAAGTCCTATTTATCATTTATTTTTTCCATAGATTATGCCTTTATAGTCCCTAAAACATCATCATCAAGGTGACCTAGATTTTCTGTGTTATCTTATAGAAGTTTTATAGCCTTATCTTTTACATTTTGGTCTATTATTCATTTGAAGTTAATGAATTTAAATTAATTAAATTCATTAATTTCTGTGAAAGGTGTAAGGTCTGTAACTAGATTCCTATTTTTTTGCCTGTATATGTTCAACTGTTCCAGCACCATTTATTGAAAAGACTATCCATTTCCCATTGAATTGCCTTTACTCTTTTGTAAAGTATGATTAGTTAACTGTATATGGGTCATTTTAAGACTCTCTTATGTTCTCCATTTCTCTACTTGTCTCTTCTTTTCCAATAAAATCTTATTCTATTTTCTAAAAGATTATTTCTCTAAAGTATCATTTTTGTTATTAATTTCCAGAATAGTAATATCCTCACCTCAGCACAATTATGAAATGTATTTAATGTGCGCATTTTGAAATTCTCCATTCAGAACTTAAAAATTTAGTAATTAAACAACAAAGAATTTTATTCTAAACATTTTTTATTTCAGACATTCAAGAATTAAGAATTGTGTTATTTGCAGTAATTCTGTTTTGATAATATTATTTTGGATTGCTTTCTGTATGATTAATATCATTAGTGTCTAAACATATACACTTATACTATAAAGTTAATAGGCTTTTAAAAATTTGCTTGCTTCTTTTGAACCCTAGATTTAAGATTCTTCAATTAAGACATGAACGACATATATCATACATGATGTATTAGTTCTAAAGTTCATTAATTTAACTTCTACTTTGTAAAATAATAACATTTAACTTAATGTCTTCACTGCTATGTGTTTAGTTCCTGTATTATCCAATCTTAATGGGGCAATGACACATAGATCTCATGTTTCTGTATTTCCTTAATGTTTAATACCTTAATCAGGTCACTTGTGCTTTTTCTGATCTAAATAATTATACTTCCCAAATTTGTGCTAGAATCTGTGTGGTTAAAGCAGATAAAACACTCTGATAGCATTACACAATCAAAATCTGGGAAAGGTTATTTAAGAGAAAAATAAAAATGTGTAACCTGAAACTTACTAAATATTTTCCTAAGAAGAACACAAAAATGTGCAGCAAACATTGAAGACACATTTATTGTAAATTCCACATGGGACCTATATTTTCTTTCTTTAGTGAGAAAGCATTGCTAATCAGTCCCAACACTGTGTTTTGAACAAAGACTACTCCTGTCTGGGACCCTAATATGCCTAGGCTATGACCAATAATATATTCAAACTAAAACCCTACTAGGAAGTCTTCGGTCCCACTGGGAGCATTGTTAACATTGTTCAAATATACTTCTATTAAGAAAAGCATGGAAATGGAACAATTATAATCAGCAATTATATATGTATATAAGAATGTATTGCCTTCTTCCACAGAAAATTTTAGAGAGTTGAATTCATAATTCATTAACCTAATATTTATCGAGCACTGACTTTGCATGCAAAACACTGTTCTAGGTGGTTGAAAATGTCAATTTAAAAATAGACAAAAATATGTTTATTTCTTGACCTTAAATTATAGCAGAAGAATAAAGATTCTCTATATATAGTAAATTATATGGTAGGATGTTAGAAAGTGACTAGTAATGTGGAAATGAGAAAAAAATGGAGGTGAAAAAGAATAAGGGCTTAGGAGGAAGACAAGCGACAATTTAAGTATAAATGAGATGATCAGGAGTTTGCTTCATTGAAAAGGTAATACATGGATGTGGTGGCATGCACCTGTAGTTCCAGCTATGTGGGAGGCTGAGGTGGGAAATTAGCTTGAGCCCAGGAAGGTTGAGGCTCCAGGACTCCAGTGAGCTGTAATCATGCCGCTGCACTCTAGCCTGAGTGACAGAATGAGGTCCTCTCCTCTGTGTGTGTATATATATAATACATATAACAATTTTTAAAAAGAGAAAAGGTAATCTAAGAGCAAACACATGAAAACGGCGAGAGAGGCAGCCATAGTGACAGTTGGGGGATGCCTTGGGAAGAAGAAACAGGAAATGTAATATCCTAAATTAAGAAGTATGCCATGCACATTTTAGGATCAGCATGTAAGCCAGCATGGCTGGAGCTGTATAAGCAGGGAGAAGAACAGTAAGAGATAAAGTCAGAGAGGTAATGAGAATGGGAGGCTAATCCATTGTGTCAGGCCTTTTAGACCACAATAAAGGCTTTGGAATTTCCTCATTGAAATGGCATGCCATTTGGATAGTTTTGAGTGAAAGATTTAAATTATGACTTCTGTTGTTGTTGTTGTTTGTTTTGTTTGTTTTTTGTTTTTTTGTTGAGACGGTCTCGCTCTGTTGCCCAGGCTAACTGCAAGCTCCGCCTCCCGGGTTCACGCCATTCTCCTGCCTCAGCCTCTGGTATAGCTGGGACTACAGGGGTCCGCCACCACGCCCGGCTATTTTTTTTTTCTTTTTTTGTATTTATAGTAGAGACGGGGTTTCATCGTGTTAGCTAGGATGGTCTCGATCTCCTGGCATAGTGATCCGCCTGCCTCGGCCTCCCAAAGTGCTGGGATTACAGGTGTGAACCACTGCGCCTGGCCTAAATTATGTTTTTTAAAGGTTTGATCTCATTTTATGTTGTAAATGTAGGTAACGAGGTAAGGTAGAAGAAGAAAAACTAGTTTAGAGTTGGTTTCATTAATGAAGGCAAAAGATGATGGTGCAGAATCAATCATAGATACATGAAGAAGTTGTTAAACTCTGGATATGCCTCTAAGGTAGATTTAACATAGTTTCTGGTGGACTGGAACTGGGGTATGAGAGAGAGAAGCATCTAGTGCAACCTGATTTTTGTTCTACAGAAAGACACTAATTTTATCTTCCAATCCTATTCACTACATACACATCCTTGAAAAGATAGTCCAAAAGAAAGGGTCATCAGTGCCTTTCTCGGAGGATGTACAGAAATGGAAGACTCATGGAGAATTGTCTCCCATGAATTAATTTTTCTCTTATATGATTTTTATCTATTTGGCAATACAATACAGCCAAACAATTGCTTAAGTCGGAAACATAGGAGTAATTTTAAGCCCTTCATTATGTTGGGGATACTGCAATAACAACAACCAAAAAATGCTTCCTTTTTGCTGTATCTAGCCATGAAATACTCTGGGAACTATGTCAGGAACTTAAGTAAAGCTACCCTTAGAATGAAGCCAGGTCTAGGGAAAACAGGATTGGTACATTAAAGTAACTCGGCTGGATGACAGTGTTTAGCAGCTTTTTCGATCCTTTTCTTAAGCCAAACCAATTTCTAAAGTTTTTAGTTACTTAAACTAATACGTTTCTATATCTTTTTTGGATATGAGTTGGATTTGCAGGCACTTACAGGTGAAACTCTGCCCACTCTTCAAACTTCACTTGAACTTTTTTCTGAAATATTTGCCTAAGCATTGTGATTTTATTTTATCCTATATTTATTGTTTTTATCATACAACAACTTGGACCTACTTGCCTTCCAATTTTCTAAAAATTTGAAATTTGTTATTTTAGACTGCTTTTCTACTTTCCATAAATTCCATAAGTTCATCATAATCTATTCAACTGTTTTTGCTTTGTTTGTTTTGTAGGAAATGTATCTCTTCTCTGGGATGATATACCTGAGGTTAATACTGATAATAACATTCAGTAATCATAACTATGCTTTTTCCAATAATACTAATGTTTAAAAATTAAATCTGTAATATGTCTAGTTACAGAGGAACCTTATTTGGTGTATATAGTCTGGGAAAGTGTACATCACATTTCAATCTACTAAAGAGATTTCTGAGAAAAAGGAAGTAGTGAAGGAAGAGCTTCTGCAATTTCTTTAAGAATGGAAAAGCCAAATTGTAATTTTAAGTCTTGAAAACTGTTAAAAATGATAGTTTAATTTATGGCTCTACATGTAAACTATTGCTCTTCTTAACACATATTAACTCATTTAATCCTTAGCATACAATATGAGTTAGGCATGGTTGTTATCATCGAGATACTAAGACACAAAGAGAAATTCTGGGAGGAGCCAAGATGGCCGAATAGGAACAGCTCTGGTCTACAGCTCCCAGTGTGAGCAACGCAGAAGATGGGTGCTTTCTGCATTTCCATCTGAGGTACTGGATTCATCTCACTAGGGAGTGCCAGAGAGTGGGTGCAGGACAGTGGGTGCAGCGCACCTTGCGCCAGCCGAAGCAGGGCGAGGCATTGCCTCACTCGGGAAGCACAAGGTGTCAGGGAGTTCCCTTTCCTGGTCAAGGAAAGGGGTGACAGACGGCACCTGGAAAACAGGGTCACTCCCACCCAAATACTGCGCTTTTCCGACAGGCTTAGCAAATGGCACACTAGGAGATTATATCCCGCACCTGGCTGAGAGGGTCCTATGCCCATGGAGTCTCGCTGATTGCTAGCACAGCAGTCTGAGATCAAACTACAAGGTGGCAGTGAGGCTGGGGGAGGGGCGCCCCCCATTGCCCAGGCTTGCTTAGGTAAACGAAGCAGCCAGGAAGCTCCAACTGGGTGGAGTCCACCACAGCTCAAGGAGGCCTGCCTGCCTCTGTAGGCTCCACCTCTGGGGGCAGGGCACAGAAAAACAAAAAGACAGCAGTAACCTCTGCAGACTTAAATGTTCCTGTCTGACAGCTTTGAAGAGAGCAGTGGTTCTCCCAGCACGCAGCTGGAGATCTGAGAATGGGCAGACTGCCTCCTCAAGTGGGTCCCTGACCCCTGACCCCCGAGCAGCCTAACTGGGAGGCACCCCCCAGTAGGGGCAGACTAACAACTCACACAGCCGGGTACTCCTCTGAGACAAAACTTCCAGAGGAACGATCAGACAGCAGCATTCACGGATGACGAAAATCCGTGGTTCTGCAGACACTGCTGCAGATACCCAGGCGAACAGAGTCTGGAGTGGACCTCTAGCAAACTCCAACAGACCTGCAGCTGAGGGTCCTGTCTGTTAGAAGGAAAACTAACAAACAGAAAGGACATCCACAACAAAAACCCATCTGTACATCATCATCATCAAAGACCAAAAGTAGATAAAACCACAAAGATGGGGAAAAAACTGAGCAGAAAAACTGGAAACTCTAAAAAGCAGAGTGCCTCTCCTCCTCCAAAGGAACGCAGTTCCTCACCAGCAAAGGAACAAAGCTGGACGGAGAATGACTTTGATGAGTTGAGAGAAGGCTTCAGACGATCAAACTACTTCGAGCTACAGGAGGAAACTCAAACCAAAGGCAAAGAAGTTGAAAACTTTGAAAAAAATTTAGAAGAATGTATAACTAGAATAACCAATACAGAGAAGTGCTTAAAGGAGCTGATGGAGCTGAAAGCCAAGGCTCGAGAACTACGTGAAGAATGCAAAAGCCTCAGGAGCCGATGCGATCAACTGGAAGAAAGGGTATCAGTGATGGAAGATGAAATGAATGAAATGAAGCGAGAAGGGAAGTGTAGAGAAAAAATAATAAAAAGAAACGAACAAAGCCTCGAAGAAATATGGGACTATGTGAAAAGACCAAATCTACGTCTGATTGGTGTACCTGAAAGTGATGGGGAGAATGGAACCAAGTTGGAAAACACTCTGCAGGATATTATCCAGGAGAACTTCCCCAATCTAGCAAGGCAGGCCAACATTCAGATTCAGGAAATACAGAGAATGCCACAAAGATACTCCTCGAGAAGAACAACTCCAAGACACATAATTGTCAGATTGAAATGAAGGAAACTGACATAACTGTCATAAATGTCAGTTGAAATGAAGGAAAAATTGTTAAGGGCAGCCAGAGAGAAAGGTCGGGTTACCCACAAAGGGAAGCCCATCAGACTAACAGTGGATCTCTCAGCAGAAACTCTACAAGCCAGAAGAGAGTGGGGACCAATATTCAACATTCTTAAAGAAAAGAATTTTCAACCCAGAATTTCATATCCAGCCAAACTAAGCTTCGTAAATGAAGGAGAAATAAAATACTTTACAGACAAACAAATGCTGAGAGATTTTGTCACCACCAGGCCTGCCATAAAAGAGCTCCTGAAGGAAGCACTAAACATGGAAAGGAACAACCGGTACCAGCTGCTGCAAAATCATGCCAAATTGTAAAGACCATGGAGACTAGGAAGAAACTGCATCAACTAACGAGCAAAATAACCAGCTAACATCATAATGACAGGATCAAATTCACACATAACAATATTAACTTTAAATGTAAATGGGCTAAATGCTCCAATTAAAAGACACAGACTGGCAAATTAGATAAAGAGTCAAGACCCATCAGTGTGCTGTATTCAGGAATCCCATCTCACATGCAGAGACACATATAGGCTCAAAATAAAAGGATGGAGGAAGATCTACCAAGCAAATGGAAAACAAAAAAAGGCAGGGGTTGCAATCCTAGTCTCTGATAAAACAGACTTTAAACCAACAAAGATCAAAAGAGACAAAGAAGGCCATTACATAATGGTAAAGGGATCAATTCAACAAGAAGAGCTAACTATCCTAAATATATATGTACCCAATACAGGAGCACCCAGATTCATAAAGCAAGTCCTGAGTGACCTACAAAGAGACTTAGACTCCCACACAATAATAATGGGAGACTTTAACACCCCACTGTCAACATTAGACAGATCAACGAGACAGAAAGTTAACAAGGATACCCAGGAATTGAACTCAGCTCTGCACCAAGCGGACCTAATAGACATCTACAGAACTCTCCACCCCAAATCAACAGAATATACATTTTTTTCAGCACCACACCACACCTATTCCAAAATTGACCACATAGTTGGAAGTAAAGCTCTCCTCAGCAAATGTAAAAGAACAGAAATTATAACAAACTGTCTCTCAGACCACAGTGCAATCAAACTAGAACTCAGGATTAAGAAACTCACTCAAAACCACTCAACTACATGGAAACTGAACAACCTGCTCCTGAATGACTACTGGGTACATAATGAAATGAAGGCAGAAATAAAGATGTTCTTTGAAACCAGCGAGAACAAAGACACAACATACCAGAATCTCTGGGACACGTTCAAAGCAGTGTGTAGAGGGAAATTTATAGCACTAAATGCCCACAAGAGAAAGCAGGAAATATCTAAAATTGATACCCTAACATCACAATTAAAAGCACTAGAAAAGCAAGAGCAAACACATTCAAAAGCTAGCAGAAGGCAAGAAATAACTAAAATCAGAGCAGAACTAAAGGCAATAGAGACACAAAAAACCCTTCAAAAAATTAATGAATCCAGGAGCTGGTTTTTTGAAAGGATCAACAAAATTGATAGACTGCTAGGAAGGCTAATAAAGAAAAAGAGAGAACAATCAAACAGACGCAATAACAACTGATAAAGGGGATATCACCACCGATCCCACAGAAATACAAACTACCATCAGTGAATACCACAAACACCTCTACGCAAATAAACTAGAAAATCTAGAAGAAATGGATAAATTCCTGGACACATACACTCTCCCAAGACTAAACCAGGAAGAAGTTGAATCTCTGAATAGACCAATAACAGGAGCTGAAATTGTGGCAATAATCAATAGCTTACCAACCAAAAAGAGTCCAGGACCAGATGGATTCACAGCCAAATTCTACCAGAGGTACAAGGAGGAACTGGTACCATTCCTTCTGAAACTATTCCAATCAATAGAAAAAGAGGGAATCCTCCCTAACTCATTTTATGAGGCCAGCATCATCCTGATACCAAAGACGGGCAGAGACACAACCAAAAAAGAGAATTTTAGACTAATATCCTTGATGAACATTGATGCAAAAATCCTCAATAAAATACTGGCAAACTGAATCCAGCAGCACATCAAAAAGCTTATCCACCATGATCAAGTGGGCTTCATCCCTGGGATGCAAGGCTGGTTCAATATACGCAAATCAATAAATGTAATCCAGCATATAAACAGAACCAAAGACAAAAACCACATGATTATCTCAATAGATGCAGAAAAGGCCTTTGACAAAATTCAACAACCTTCATGCTAAAAACTCTCAATAAATTAGGTATTGATGGGATGTATTTCAAAATAATAAGAGCTATCTATGACAAACCCACAGCCAATATCATACTGAATGGGCAAAAACTGGAAGCATTCCCTTTGAAAACTGGCACATGACAGGGATGCCCTCTCTCACCACTCCTATTCAACATAGTGTTGGAAGTTCTGGCCAGGGCAATTAGGCAGCAGAAGGAAATAAAGGGTATCAATTAGGAAAAGAGGAAGTCAAATTGTCCCTGTTTGCAGATGACATGCTTGTATATCTAGAAAACCCCATTGTCTCAGCCCAAAATCTCCTTAAGCTGATAAGCAACTTCAGCAAAGTCTCATGATACAAAATCAATGTACAAAAATCACAAGCATTCTTATACACCAATAACAGACAAACAGAGAGCCAAATCATGAGTGAACTCCCATTCACAATTGCTTCAAAGAGAATAAAATACTTAGGAATCCAACTTACAAGGGACGTGAAGGACCTCTTCAAGGAGAACTACAAACCACTGCTCAAGGAAATAAAACAGGATACAAACAAATGGAAGAACAATCCATGCTCATGGGTAGGAAGAATCAATATCGTGAAAATGGCCATACTGCCCAAGGTAATTTATAGATTCAATGCCTTCCCCATCAAGCTACCAATGACTTTCTTCACAGAATTGGAAAAAACTACTTTAAAGTTCATATGGAACCAGAAAAAGAGCCCGCATCACCAAGTCAATCCTAAGCCAAAAGAACAAAGCTGGAGGCATCACACTACCTGACTTCAAACTATACTACAAGGCTACAGTAACCAAAACACCATCGTACTGGTACCAAAACAGAGATATAGATCAATGGAACAGAACAGAGCCCTCAGAAATAACGCCGCATATTTACAACTATCTGATCTTTGACAAACCTGAGAAAAACAAGAAATGGGGAAAGGATTCCCTATTTAATAAATGGTGCTAGGAAAACTGGCTAGCCACATGTAGAAAGCTGAAACTGGATCCCTTCCTTACACCTTATACAAAAATCAATTCAAGATGGATTAAAGACTTAAACGTTAGACCTAAAACCATAAAAACCCTAGTAGAAAACCTAGGCATTACCATTCAGGACATAGGCATGGGCAAGAACTTCATGTCTAAAACACCAAAAGCAATGGCAACAAAAGCCAAAATTGACAAATGGGATCTAATTAAACTACAGAGCTTCTGCACAGCAAAAGAAACTACCATCAGAGTGAACAGGCAACCTACAAAATGGGAGAAAATTTCCGCAACCTACTCATCTGACAAAGGGCTAATATCCAGAATCTACAATGAACTCAAACAAATTTACAAGAAAAAAACAACCCCATCAAAAAGTGAGCAAAGGATATGAACAGACACTTCTCAAAAGAAGACATTTATGCAGCCAAAAGACACATGAAAAAATGCTCATCATCACTGGCCATCAGAGAAATGCAAATCAAAACCACAATGAGATACCATCTCACACCAGTTAGAATGGCAATCATTAAAAAGTCAGGAAGCAACAGGTGCTGGAGAGGATGTGGAGAAATAGGAACACTTTTACACTGTTGGTGGGACTGTAAACTAGTTCAACCACTGTGGAAGTCAGTGTGGCGATTCCTCAGGGATCTAGAACTAGAAATACCATTTGACCCAGCCATCCCATTACTGGGTATAT
Source organism: Pan paniscus (assembly GCF_029289425.2). Lineage (NCBI taxonomy): Eukaryota > Metazoa > Chordata > Mammalia > Primates > Hominidae > Pan > Pan paniscus. Next base: position 114,862,122 of record NC_073254.2, read on the forward strand.
ACCCAAAGGACTATAAATCATGCTGCTATAAAGACACATGCACATGTATGTTTATTGCGGCACTATTCACAATAGCAAAGACTTGGAAGCAACCCAAATGTCCACCAATTATAGACTGGATTAAGAAAATGTGGCACATATACACCATGGAATACTATGCAGCCATAAAAAATGATGAGTTCATGTCCTTTGTAGGGACATGGATGAAATTGGAAATCATCATTCTCAGTAAACTATCACAAGGACAAAAAACCAAACACCGCATGTTCTCATTCATAGATGGGAATTGAACAATGAGAACGCATGGACACAGGAAGGGGAACATCATACTCTGGGGACTGTTGTGGGGTGGGGGGAGAGGGGAGGGATAGCATTAGGAGATATACGTAATGCTAAATGATGAGTTAATGGGTGCAGCACACCAGCATGGCACATGTATATATATGTAACTAACCTGCACATTGTATACCCTAAAACTTAAAGTATAATTTAAAAAAAAGAAATAGAAAAAAAAAAGAGAAATTCTGCCAACATCAGCAACATTCATCCCAGAGTCCCTTCTTTCAACTACTCCACATACTGTTGTCTGTCATAGTACATTCCACTTCTAATTCTATAATGTAGTTTGAGAATGCTACATCACTTAGTTTGAATTGTTTATCAATTTAATTGCATGTGATATAACAATTTGATTTACTCTACATTATTTAAAACTTTGCTGGCAGAGATGCATTTATAAGGGATGATACACAAGTTTTCATGTTAAAAATGGAACTTTGAAAAAATTTGAAAAAATTGAGCTGAACTTTTGATGCACTCAAAGGTATTTTGGAGGAAAGTTATTTTAATATAAAAACAGGGAAAAGGATGAAGTTGGAACTCATAGAACAACTCTGATTGTGACTATTCAGTATATGGCTATTTTATCAGTAAAGAGACACTGAAAATCCTCAGAGAAAAGAAGCAAATGTTTTCATGCTTGTCAAAAGAACAGGCACGAAGAAGCCAAAGAAATTGAATCACTTAATGACAGGCAAATTTTGGCAGTCTATGTTTATCATGGGTATGAATTTATGACTGTACAAAGCAATAGTATTATCTTGTCTGTACGGTCAATGTTAGCCATATCACTACAAGGAACATATATTAGTGACTGAAAATATCTGAAGAATAAACTCTAAAATGATCACAGATACTGTATTGCCAGCTCTTGGCATGGCCTAGAGCTAATAGTAAAAATATATACCTTATTTGCAGCTTTCTAGCACCTCCCACCTAAGGGAAATAATAGCAAGTTTTAGATTACAACTCTATTTATCTCTTAAACAACCATGTCTCAATTTTGATGTTGTGATTATATCACAATATTGTATCTACCATAACTGCATGGGTTCTGGCATTACTTGAAGAAATAGAAATAGCTATATATATAATTATTTTGTTTGAAAGACAAAAGCCCTCAAGAGAATTTTATTCAGAAACTTAAAAGTGTAGAAAAATATAATTATCTCATGACCTAAATTGTGTTTAAAAAGACAATACAAAATAGTTATATCAACACAGGCAAAAAGACCAGTGACACAACACAAAAGCTGACAGAACAGGTGCAGTGCTGATACTAAATCAGTACTGAGCCGTGGGGACTAATCACAGCCTGTTTTATCTACTCTATTTTGGTTCAGACTCTATCTCAGAGTCTGAAGCTGCTGCAGGGCTGTATTCAGCTACTAGATAGGGCTTGGGACCAGGTGTGAGTGAGTGTGTGTGTGTGTGTGTGTGAGAGAGAGAGAGAGATTTGGAAATAGTAAATGGTGCTGTATTACTAGATAATTCTAAATTATATGTCAATATTTTTCTTGTAATTATATAGAATTTTTTATATTTATAAACAAACAAAACAACAAAAAAATAATTTTCCCTTAATGCACATCAACTGTTTACAGATGCCACAGATTTTGAGAGGGAGATGCAGTCTGTGGCAAAATAACTTAATATACTGACATGAGTACCATTTATTTAATTCCTGAATAAAAATTATATTTCTGGTTAGAGAGGCAATAATTTTAGGGAGCTATAGACTGCTTTGAACTCCAGGACATAAAGTCCATTGCAGCAGATTTAAGTCACTCCTTACTGGTTTTTTACTGGACCTTACCATTATTTCTTCTGTCTCTCTGAAGATGTAAAGATAAAAGGATAAGGGCAGGAATGTTTCCTTCTAAGCGGAGAGGCTCTGGTCTTTTACTACAATAGTCAGTGCTCCAGAAAAAAATTCAAGAGGCAAAGTCTCCTTAGAAACAATAAAAAAGATTCTAAGTATCATATTTTTTGTACCAAATGCATATAGTTTTCATTAAATCTTTTGAAGTATATATTTAAACTGACTGTATTGCTCCCAGAAGACTAAACACAAATTTGAACTCACAAGCTTTGGATATTGTATTGCACTTTTTATCACAGAAGAATTTGCTTTGGTATACAAATTATAAAAGGCATGCATATATGGGTCTAAGCCAAAAATATTAATCAATAAAACAAAACAGGGTGCAATTTTCATAATTACAACTGCACTAACCAGTGTAGCAGGATTTAAGGTACAGTCTTGAGTGTTACCTTATGATAAATGTGCATCCTTCAGTTGTCTTTTAGGTAGCGTTAAGTTCCAGTTACTCCCAGGTAATTATTTTTCTTTAAGGATTTTTAGAGATAATATAATTGGACATTTTGTTTATCAGACAACACTTAGGACAAAATTTAAGACAATTATTTTCTTGTTGTAAAATTGTTACTATCTGTGTTTTTGTTGTGTAACAACAATGAGAAAGGGTAAATTGAAGCGGTGTCAGAGTGGTCTCAGAGAGGCACATTTGGAGACTTTTGAGAAGGTTTTGGGTGAGAGTGGATCAGGGCCTGGACCAACATATTGACAGTGAGTTCCATGTGGTGATGGCTTTGGAACCCTCCCTGATGCGGGAATATGTACCATCGGAAGTGTGGAACACTAACCTAGCCCCATGCCTCATTATGGAAGTCCTTCTCCCATGAACTGTTCGTGGGAATACACATTTGTTCATTCTGTACAGCTTAACAATTATATCACCACATGAATTGTACATAATCCTCTACCCAACAATTCACAAGCAGGAATTTACCCAAGGAAATAAAGAAGTATAAGAAGTAAAGAAGACACAAAAATACATTGTGATAGGTCCCACCCAGGCCTGGATTCTAGTTCTCTTCCGTTTTACAGAACAGGAAAGCTTTGGTTGACAGTCTGATCATCATTCCCTTACTTGCTATGAACTTGTGCATGTGTGACGTATGGTCATATTTTCATAAATTGTGAAAAAAGAAGATAGGGCCAGTGGCACAGTTAGAAATTATATTCAGAACCCTGTTTGATCCACGTGACATGAATTGCTAAAAGCATTACAAAAGTTATTATAAAAGGTAATTTTCAGAGTTTCAGGATTACATGGTTGGAAGTTGAGATGTCAGAAAGCCACATTCAGGGTTTTCTACATCCTTTCAGAAATTCAATCTAGACGAGTTGAAACTAATCACCACTGGCCTAAGCTTCTTTCTCATGAGGATCTTGTAAAACACACAAAGCGGACTTCATTGATTACCCCTGGCCTTTTGCCTTTTGTTACATTGAATCTCTCCAGCTATTACAAATGACTGTCACTTATAAAAGACTTATTTGTTAGCATCTTATTTTTTCTGAGGGGCATAAAAACAGTTCTTTGTGATACTATGTAAAATATACATTAAAAAAGTAAACACCTAAATAGCATTAATTAGCATTAACAATATGACAACTATATGTCATGACATACACTAAAACAACAATTAACGACAATAATAGCAGCTAACATTTATTTAGCACTCACAGTATTATGACCTTACAAGGTACTCTTTTATAAGCTTTATAGAAAATGACATATTTAATCTTCACAAAAAGCCTTTGAAGTTAGTCCTGTAACTATCCCTCTTTTACACATAAGAAACCTGAAAAACAGAGAGGAAAACTGGCTTACCCAACATCACACAGGGAGACAAGATTTGATCCCATATAATCTGGCTTTAAAACCAGAAATTCACTCCACTACATTCAATATTAAAATAGTTCACATGTGTTGTCTTTTTTTCTCCTTACTTTAATTATTTTTTAAATGATTATATAGGAAGATATTCAAACTATATTGTTGGAAAAAAATCAGAGTTTGGAAAATAATAAACATGATCCTATGCATATAATCTCATACACATACACAGACAAACATACACATGTTTTTGAGAAACAACATAACAAGGATCCTAGGGGAAAATAAGAGCAGTGGCCTCAGGCTAATGTGAAAAATCATAATTCTTACTAAATTAGATTCACTTATCTACTTCTCTGATCAATGTGTTTTCTCATCTGCTGGTCTTTTTGGTGACGTTTCCATTCTCTTCCTTAATCTTCCATAACTTTAAGCATTTGATTCATGCGCAATGTAGAAGCTCAAAAGGCATATAGGGTATAAAACCTGATATATACATATATATATATATACACACACACGCACATATGTATACACACACATATATATACACACATATATATACACACATATATATACACACATATATATGCATATATATACACACACATATATATGCATATATATACACATTAACAATTATATATATACACACACTTTCTGTATATACATAGAGAGAAAGTTAAACGCTATTTATTAAAATCTTAACAGTGTTCATTTCTGATGAAAGATTTAAGAGATTTTTGACTTTTTTGACTTGTTTATATCATTCTGTTATATAAAATTTTAATGAGAAAATATCATTTTTATAAAAATATTCTGAAAAGTGAAATATGTAATTATATGGACAATATTTTAACTATATTATTTAAAAAAGCAGATTTCCAAATTTGTATGCATTTACGATGACATTTTTGTACTCTTGAGTCTACATGTATACTCAACATATACTCTTGTAAAGTGATGGAAGCACATCAAAATATTAATAATAACTATCTACATGTGTTCAATGCTTTTTTCAAAAATGTACTTTATTTTTACTATAAATTTGCATATATTATTTTTCATTGAGAAAAAACACTGGTACAAAAAACTTATTGAAGAAGAAAAGAGGGAAAGAGAAAAGCAGGGAGCGAGAGGGCATGGGAAATGGAGTTAGAAACATCTGGAAGATAAAAACCTAGTTCTGGTGCCATCATTTACTGGATGCCACTTTGCCTATATAAATCTTCTGTATTTGTTAAAAACTCATAGCAGAGCATAGTAATAATATTTTATTGTTGTGAGGTAAGCCTCATAGGATTACTATGTAGATTAAAGAGTTGATGAAAATAAATTCAGATCTTTGGAATGATGCTTCTCTTTGGCCTTTACCTCAAGAAACAACATAATAAAGATCCTAGGAGAAAAAAAAAACAGCAGTGGCCTCAGGCTAATGTGAAAAATCATAATTCTTACTAAATTAGGTCGACTTATTTATCAGATTGATGTGTTTTCTCATCTACTGGTCTTTTTGGTGATGTTTCTATTCTCTGCTTAATCTTCTGCAACTTCAAGCATTTGATTCATGAACCATGTACAAGCTCAAAAGGCTTTATTTTTCATTCAACTTAATCAGGATAGCATAACGGTTTCTGTATTCCTTGCCTATTCCTCAAATCATGGAGCATGGAATTGAAGCACACACCCAGATACTGGATGAATCCAGGTCAAGTGTTTTCCCTGGTTGTTGCCAACATAGGAACTTCTATCTTCCCCTTCTCAGGCTGAATTTTCTCCCCTAAACTCTAAATCATTGACTTTGGCCCTAAAATTTGGCCTAGTCATTATCAGTTAATTTTCAAAGTTGAAGATTACTTCCCACCCTTAACTCTAAAGTACTGAGCATTTCTAAGGCTTTGTGCTCCAGGGCTCTGCCTTTCTGCTTGAGTCACCCTAAGAAAGACTCCACAGGTGGTCTAAGAGCCTGTTAGCATGAAGACACTGAGGATGTCTGTATCACAGGCATTTTCTAGTTCTGCAGTTCCATGTTCTTAAAATGTTTGGGCCAGGTTGCCATGTACAATCATGTGTCTTTCAGAGAGGCCTGTATCCCTCTATCTGTTATTCTGTACATAAAGAATGCTGCTGATCTACAGAATATGTAGCATAGAAAAACTGACTCCTCTTGTGTGTTTTTGATTTAACCAATCAACCAACCAACCATACATCAAAAGCATGTTTAATTACCAGGTGGTGACTCTTTGGTATCCAGTTATTCTATTCCTGCTACCCCCCATGCCAGCACGCTGGTCATGCAGCTTCCTAGCCCTGCTTTGTACCCACATCAAAGCACTTACTGTGCTCTATTTTTAAATGGTCATTCTGTCATTTTTCTCTGGGATTATACTCTTTGCTCTCTGAGGTCAAGGGCAATATCTGAGCTTGCTCTCACTTCTTCCTGGCTCCAGGATACAGAAGCCTCATTAGGTCCTTTGTTCAAGTCATCCTAGGTGAGAGCAAAGGCACTTCAGCATCAAATCTATCTGGGGAAATTATTTAGTGATACTTTTGTGCCACATGTATTTTGTATCCTGCTTTGGATAAATAGAGAGTAGTGACCTGCCTTTCTGAATCAAATAACTGAATTTGGTGAATCAGTTTTATGCTCAATGTCATGTTTGTGTTCAGTACTAAAAATTGTTTCTCAAGGAAATCTTGAGGTACAATAGAAGTAGCATTGGATAAGAGTCATGTTAGCCAGAAGACACCAGTATTTAGATTCCCTTCATTTCTAAAATGGGAACTACTATATTCTCTCCCTTTTCTACACAAGGAAGATTATTTTGAGGATTAAATGAGATGATGTGTTTGAAAATGTCATCCCCAATGTAAAGGTTTTAGTCAATGTAAGTTAATATTAAATATTATCATGCCTAAAATGAAAATAACCACTGGGAAGGTATCTTAGTATTATTAACAGAGTTGGCTTGAAGGTCAAATGTCATCATCCTCACTATCATCACAAAGATAACAATATCAACTATAAGTATATGATGGGCATTTAGTATTTGCTAAAAACTCTTTCTAATATTTGTATATTTCTAATGTTCTTGACTTGCAAGGTAGGTATTATTCTCTCAGTTTATCAGGTGAGTAAACTGATGCTCAAAAAGAGAATGGCTTGATCAACATCACATGGCTTTTACATGACACAGTGAAAGAGAATTCTAAATTGTAGGTTCTCATCTTGGAATTCCAAGGTGACAGCAACAATAATAACACAGATTAGTTGTTTCTCTTACAAATGTAATGGATTGCTCAAAACATATGTGAATAAAAGACAAGCAATTGGAATGTACTCTAGGTCTGCTATTTGGCATTCTGCATCCAGGAGCTTTCTACCCATTAACTGAAGAATTACTCATTCCTTTGCCAAGGTGTCAGTTTGTGTACTTGAGATACATGAATTTCTTGGCACAAGACTCTCCCAGTTGGACTTGAAGGGGTAAAAAACACAAGTTACTAAAAAAAGAAATCTTTAACTTCTCCATTCTCTTACAGTTTATTTTTAATAGTAGAGTTAGGTCAAAGTGAGATTTTGTCATTTGACTTCTCAAGCCATCAACACAATGGAGCTTTTTACATGTTTCAAATATCAACATTTAGTTCTGCTAAGGGCGATATTTGTGACTGTGACTGGTATAGATTCATGTAAATTTCTCCCATCATTTCTGTCATAACTATTCTAGAAAATTACCTTCACAGTTTCCATGATAATTCCCATAGTTCTCTCCCACCACTATTTCAGGAAAATGTAATCTTCTATAATTTCAATCTGACTTTATGATTCACAGGAAACATTAATTTTTCTAGCTTCAGGGCTCACATGTGTAAAATTTAGATAATATTGCTGTCCTGAAGCTTTCTTTAAGTGAGATAATATATGCAGAAAACTAGCAGATTGCTTCATACATATACACCTGCTCATTAAATTCCAATTCCCTTCCCATTTCATTCGCATAGGATGAGTTGACCTTTGGAGATGAGGGTAACAAAAGACTGTGTCAGATTGTACATGTGCACACATTTTTTAAAGTACAGTAATTTTATATGTATAACACATCGATCTTATATAATCTTTTTTTCTTAAAGAAAAAAAGTAGAAATAAATAGTTTAAGTTTATCATGAAGTAAAGATATACATCTTAAAATGTTCTTAAGAATTAAGACTTATTAAAATAAGATCTAGTCTAAGGTCTCTCTGCAGGCTTGGGAATCAAGCTTTACTTTATTTCTTTTAACCAGAGCCACTTTATTTCCGTATTAAGTAGTTCTGCTCCATTTGACCCAGGGACTCTTAACCCTTATTTCAATTTATTTTCAGCTTTAAGTGGAGAATAATAATAGCACCTCTCTTATCCTTCAGAGGGTTGTTGTGAGGAGCAAAATGAGAATGAATAAAAGTGAAGGAACATTAACAAGATGAAAATGTTGAAATAAATATGTTAAGATTATTATATTAGGCAGTACCTTGAGTGGATATTTCTGTTAATTACAGAAGAGCTCAGGATCTAAAGAACTTATGCAGAAACTGCTACATGCTCTACAAAAATTTATGTTTGCCTCTTTTTCTGGGCGTATTGTTTAAAAAAACTGTTCTAAGTTTCTCTTTATGTGTGATTAACTAAATCATATCTAACATAGTACGAGCAGAATGATGTATTTGACTTCTAAATCTGGTACATAAAACCTCCTGTGTAGGCTTTCTTATGACTTTTTCTCTGTTTCCAGTTAGAGTGCTGCAATGGAAACAAGCTGCAAGGGAACCTGGACTCTTGAAGATGGCAAAGTCTGTGTCTACATGGGTTCATGAATGACTATAAGCAGGAGAGATTCATCACAGCTGATATTATATGAAGAAGTAAAATTTTATTATATGGAAGCCATTACACATGTTTGGGCCAATTTGTTAGAGCAGTCAGAATAAACCTAACCAACATAAAAATCAGATCTTATGGTGTTGAGAACGCTAATCTACTTTCGTATGTTTTGATAATCAGTTAAGTCCTCCTAATGAAAATGTAAAAATTAACACATTTGCTGAAATTGAAAAGAAAGAGGACATTTGCTGTCATTAACAAAGCCACACAAACATTTCTCAGTACTCATTTATAGAAACTATGTACCTGATATAATGCTTATAAAATTTTATAACATGGTCACGAGGATTAATTTTTATATTTTATATAAAATAATCACTCTATCAACAAGCTTATAGTTAGAATTCATTAAATAGTAGCTTAATATGAATAAGAATTACTGGGTTATTCATTTTTTTCCAGGGAGGTACTGATAATAATTTATTACTACTAATAATTACTATGTGTTTTTTATATTCTTAGAACTTTACATGTTCTTATTTAATTCACATAAAACGCCTTGGAGAAAATGCTATTATTATTCCCATTTTACACATGAGGAAAGTGACGGGCTAACAGGTTAAGCAACTTTCTAAGGTTGCACACAATATTGTTCGGGATAAGTAAGATTAAGCTCCAATAAACACACAAATTTCAAGGGTCTTCACAAAACAAAAGTTCATTCCTCACCAAGACTGCATTTTAGACTACTACAGGTTAGACTACTAAGACTATGTGTTAGTGAGTTTATAGGAGTCGATGGTCAATATTGTTGCTCAGGGACCCAAGCTGAACAACTTTTCATTTTGACACCAGCTTTCCCTGTCAATTGGTTAAAAGCAAAAAAACATGACAAATCATGCACTAGATCTTAAAGCTTCTTCCCAGAAATGATACGTGTTCAGTTCACATTTCCTCAGTCAAAGTGTGTGACAGGGTCATACCAACTTTCAGAGGCAAGAGCAATACAATCACATACCTGAAGAAAGAGAAGTAAATTTGTGTGAATATTATTATCTTAAAGTACATGTATGTCTAATAAGTGGAGGAGGAAGGATGCAAACTGAGGCAGTTTGGTTCCAAAGTTAGGATTTTTAACCACTAAGTTCTTTCTAGATAACAAAGGTCTTGGGTGTAGTAAAATCAGACTGAATAAGCAGTCCATAGCCTCCTGATAGGAATCTGGTAATTTTGTGTAACTTGGTGTCATAGACAAATGACAGCTTGCGGGATTTTAGCATTGTTCTGTTGGTACATCTGGAGGAGTTAGGGCCAGGTGACGTCCAGGACCCCTTTCTGCTTCTGTCAAATATCTTCTAAGGACACAATTATAAAATAAGCCTTTTCTCCAGGAATCCTTGTACTATTAGTTATATAGACCGTTATCCCTGAATCTGACTATAACAACCAGTTCTGATTCATAACTTTTCTTCAGTTGGCTGAGTAAGAGGGTCACCTTCATTTGTATAACACTTTGTAATCTACAGTACTCTTTCATAATCCCACCTCCTACCATGCCCACAAGTTTTGAAGGTATGGTAAAAAGTAATTTATAGACTATGAGCCAGCAATTATTCATTCAATGTTTCCATTGTGCTACACAGCATTTCTTACTAAGAGATAGGGTATAGTATGCCAGTTGTTGCTGAGACCATGAAAATTGACTATCTTGTAATTTCAAAACTTTTGCTAAATAAAATTTAACATTATTCTTATTATTTAATGGAAGCTTAGCTTAAAATAAAATAAACTAGAAACTGAAAATAAATGTTTCTTCTGGTTAAACATGCCTTAATATATATGCATATTTATCTGAAGTCAGTTTCACCTCCCCATACAAAACAGAAAAACAAAATTTAAAATTTAAAGAAACCACACACTAAAACGAAGAAATTGAAAAAGGCATATTGTTTCTAAAGACAAGAAAGCAGGAAAGCAAAGGCTTTTTTCCCTTAATTTGTATTGACTTATTTATTACTATGTGTACAATTTGAAATGTTTTGACATCTGTACAATTAAGAATCATTATCACAGTCCAGTAAATTTATAGGCCACCCAAAATGTTCCTTGTGTCTGTGATTCCTTTCCCCCTCACTTCCTGTTCTCAATACTCCTTGCCCAATTCAGGCAATAACTAACTTTCTTTCTGTCGCTAGATTAATTTACATTTTCTAGAAATTTATGTAAATCAAATCATAAATATATTTGTTCTCACTTGGGTTTTTGCCTTCAGCATAATTATTCTGAGACTCAACCATGTTATTGCTTTGTTGATAGTCCATTCTTTTATTGAGTAGTATTCCAGCATATGAATTTACCACAGCTTATCCGTTGACTGATGAATAGTTCAATTGTTACCAAATTTGGAATTTTATAAATTAAACAGCTATGAACAAATGTATGAGTCTTGGTATGGACACATGCTTTCATTTCCCTTGAATAGAGATCTAGGAATGAAATGCTGAGTGATTTGGCTGGTAAATGTTTAACAATTTAAGAAAATGACAAACTATTTTTCAAAGTGATTGTATCACTTTTTTTATCATCAGTAGAATATAAGAGCACAAGTTTTTCCCCATCTTTGACAACACTTGGTATAATCAGCCTTTTAAATTTTACACATTATAATAAGTATATGAGTATACCGTTGTGATTTTAATTTGCATTTTTCTAATGACTGATGACAAAAATTATTTCACGTGCTTATTTGCCTTCCATATGTCCTTTTGTTAACTGTTGGCTCAAAACACTTCCCAATTTTGCTTAATTGAATGGCTTGTTTTATTATTGTGTTTTGAAAGGTCTATTTATTTCCCTATAGCTATTAATTTGCATATCATTTATCTGTTTGTCTTATATGGAATATTAATATGCATATATATTCTCAATATATATAGTGCATAAATTTATTTTAACAGATATATGATGCAAATACTTTCTCCCAGCCTGTGGCTTATCTTTTTGTTTTCTTAATAGTTTCTCAAAACCAAAAGTTTTTTGTGAAGTCCATTCTATTAATTTCTTCTTTTGTGATGTCGCTCCCAAGAATTCGTTAACATAAGTCTCTTATTTTATCTTTCATAATTCTTATATTTTTATGTTTAACCTTTAGGTCTGTGATCTATTTTGAATATTTTATTTGGTGGAAGGTATGAACAAAAGTTAAATTTTTGCATATGTATATTTTAATTTACCAGCAAAAAATATTGAAAATTTTTATCTCTTCCCACTGATTACCTTTGTAGCTTTATCAAAAATTAGTTGTTTATATATGTGTTTTTTTATTTATATACTTGTTTGTTTTGTTTTGTTTTTTGTTTTGTTTTTTGTTTTTTTGAGACAAAGTCTCTCTCTTTCGCTCAGGCTGGAGTGCAGTTGCACGATCTTGGCTCACTTCAACCTCCGCCTCCCTGGTTCACGCCATTCTCTTGCCTCAGCCTCCCTAGTAGCTGGGACTACAGGCCCCGGCCACCACGCCCGGCTTTTTGTATTTTTAGTAAAGACGGGGTTTCACCGTGTTAGCCAGGATGGTCTGGCTCTTCTGACCTCGTGATCCGCCCGCCTCGGCCTCCCAAAGTGCTGGGATTACAGGCGTGAGCCACTGCACCCGGCGCATTTATATACTCTTTATTCTGTTCCATTTAACTTTGTGTCTATATTTTGTCAAATCTATGTTTTTATTACTTGTAGCTTTATAATAAATCTTAAAATCAAGTATTGTTAGCATTTCAACACTTGTTTTTCAACGATTTTACTATTCTAGACTGTTTGCATTTCTGTATTAAATTTATTATCCTGTCAATTTCTACCAAAACTGAAACAAAAAAAGCTTTAATTTAGAATATATAGTGAATATATTGAACAATTTATGAGACTTGATATCTTAAAAATAATGACTCTCCTATCAACAGGATTAACCGATTTATTTAGGTCTTTTTTATTTTGGTAGATTTCAGTGTACTGATTTTTAATGATTCTTCTAGATTTATCTATATTTTTATGTTATTAGATATGTATTATATATTTTTGATTTTACAAATGATATATATGTTATTAGGCATGATATATATATTATATATTACATTGGTAGGATGGTGGGAGTGGATATGTGCATGTATTGTTCTATTCTCAATTTTTGTTTAATTGTTGGTGGTATATAGAAATATGTTTGATTTTTGTATTGATCTTGCACTTCTGTGTAACTCCTTTCTCTCTGTTACTGTCTTCAGTGAACTCTAGCCACTTGGTCTCAGACTGTCAGCTCCATCTTCTCCACTAAGAGGTCTATCAGGATCATACGGTTTCTCCTTCACACACACAATCTATGTGTGTGTGTGTGTGTGTGTGTATGTGAGGTTTGGCTGTGTGTGTACACACATATATATACATACATGTATTAATATATTAAGTATATATATACTTTATATATATATACTAAATAATATATATGCTAAATTATCTATTTGGTAGAATATAGAAATTTGAAACCCATGTTTATGAGAATGGGAGTATATGCATGTGAGATAGAATCAAGGCTGTCATTAATTGCTTACATTATTATTCTTAGAAAGACTGGGTATTTGGTAACACTGCATCCTCTTGAAGCTGGGCTGCAAAGTGATGGTGCAAACTGGGAAATTTACTGAAAATGTTCATAAGGAACAATGACCAATCCTAGACCAGATGGGAGACAGCTGCCCAGAATCATAGTGAAAGGACTCTAGTTCAGATGGTTACAGGAAGGCATGGGACTCCAAGAAAGAGGTCTTCATAGATAGGAAATAAAAGTACTTGATAGATTAACTGTGGGTTTTAATGTATTGCAAAAAAATTTACAGTTGTCAGGATACTTGGGAATGAATTAATGGTATGTACCCAGAAATGTAAAAAATGTAATGAGGCAATTAGCAACTTCAGGGAAAATTAAAAATTGTACAGGAATGAATATGTGATCTCTGTGGCTTTAACCAGGCATAAGATTTACATAGCATGATGTCACTATGAATACTGATTTAATGAAAAATGATAAAGTACAATTAGTGAGATGGCAAGAGTCAATGTACATGTGTGTCCATGGTGTAAAAGCACAGACTCATCTCTACAGCAGGTAGAAAATATTGTGCACTTAAAAATCAAGAAAGAACAGTATGGTTTTTTTATGTTTAGAATTATATAGGCAAAATATATAAAAAAGAAAATTAAAGTGGTTGCTTTGCATCAGTAGGAATTGGGGTGTTTTAGTAGTGAGCAGAAGGCTTCTAGTTATTATTATTTTGTAGGTCTAAATGCATTTATTATTTTGACTAGATTAAAAGTAAATCAAAACAAAGTTATCTCAATATAAACTTGCATCAAAAGCTTCAAGGTGTTTGGTTAAGAGTTAAGAATATGTAGACAAACCGCCTAGTTTAGAACCTCAGCTCTACCCCTTATTAAGTTGTAACTTGAACATATTACTTCACCTAGTGATGCTTCAATTTCTTAATCTGCAAAGTGGAAATAGTAGCTGTATCTGCCTCATATGGCTTTTAAGGGGAATCCAATGAGTTAATCTTTGTAAAGTGCTTACAATTGAGACTGGTATATAGTAAGTGCTATTTTGTAGTCTATTATAGCAAAAGCAAAACAAAAGGACATTGATGTTGTAGTAATGCTATTTTGGCTTGTTTTTTATATTTCTACTGAAGAATCAATGCCAAGAACACAGCAACATCACTCGACTTTAACAGCAATGCTATTTGCATTGATTCGCACTAGATTTAAAGTATTCAAAGATTTTTAAAAATAAGTTGTTTTTGATGCTCCTATATCTGCTTGAAGAAACATTTTCTAGCACATTAGTCAGAGTATGATTGCCCATTCTGTTCATACTGTGTTCATTCAAGATTTTTTTTCCAAAGTACTGAAAATCCTGCAATATGATTTTTCAAAACCTGCAGTATGGGGGCAACAGCTGGCCTGGTCAAGCTTCTTGGCCTAGTTGTGAGCTGGAGTCTGAGATGGATTACTAGAAGAAAAGTTGACCTACTTTGAATCTTTAGGTAGGAGGAGTTTGTTAAAGCAAAAATGATCCTGAAGGATGATATTGATATAAAGAGTAGTTCATTCCAGTTTCCACTTGTCAGCCACTAGGGAATATATAAACTACATTTGCCTCAAGGCATCAGCTTATCCTGTAAAACCACTGCAGTATTATTCCAAAATGTGTATTAAAATCAGCAACAAAACAAAATCAACCTTTTTTAAAAAATTATTTTCTTATTTCAGTAACCTTTTTGGGGTTAGTTGGTTGAGAATATATATTGCTATGAGGAATTTAATATTGTAAAAGAAACACGAATTTAGACAAATGTATCCCGTTAATATATATCCTATATCTTGAGACAAATATATCCCAATAACTCATAAGAAATATTTAAAGAGCAATATAATATTGAAAATTTCTAACAATAGGTTTTAGAATATTTGGTATGTCATGAGGTCCTCAAGGACAGTGACTTTTCTTTTCATTTGTGTGCCTCTAAAACTCTGTGCAAAATCCCAGACAAATTCAATGTTCAGTGAACACTTATGTCATTGAGTTAAACACTGGTTAAAAAATCTTTTCAGGGGATATTTTATTTTTATTGTGACTCTGAGTCTGTCGTTATAAATATGCAGTTTATTCATAATATTGTACCATAAAGGTCACAATGACAGGGCAGTGGAAAAAATATGAATATAGAAACTTGAAGATGAGTTGATTCATTTCACAAAGGTAAACAGCAAATGTTGCATAACTGTCTGCTTTTAATTAGCTTGTCAAAAGATTTTGACAAAGACCTCCAGTGGATTACTGAACAAACCTGGATGCAGATTACTTCTATTGAATCATTTATTGTCTTTCATAGGTTTTAATAGAATTGATCTAATCATACTCATTCTATTCTCTTATCAATTTTACACTCCTCTTTTATTTGCCTTTGTAACTATAAGGTTTTTAAAGATAATTTTTCCTCCTTTATGTTTGCTATAGCCACTCTCAGCTTTAACAAATATTTTAGATCTATCCTGATTTTTTTTATTATTATAGTTTAAGTTCTGAGATGAATATGCAGAATGTGCAGGTTTGTTACATAGATATACATGTGCCATGGTGGTTTGCTGCACCCATCAACCCATCATCCACATTAGGTATTTCTCCTAATGCTCTCCCTCCCCTTGCCCCCCACCCACTGACAGGTCCCATGTGTGATGTTTCCCTCCCTGTGCCCATATGTTCTCATTGTTCAACTCCCACTTATGAGTGAGAACATGTGGTGTTTGGTTTTCTGTTCCTGTGTTAGTTTGCTGAGAATGATGGTTTCCAGCTTTATCCATGTCCCTGCAAAGGACATTAATTCATTCTTTTTTATGGCTGCATAGTATTCCATGATGTATATGTGTCATATCTTCTTTATCCAGTCTAACACTGATGGGCATTTGGGTTTATTCCAAGTCTTTGCTATTGTGAATAGTGCTGCAATAAACGTGTTGTGAATAGTGCTGCAATAAATGTGTGCATGTGTCTTCATAGAAGAATGATTTATAATCCTTTTGGTATATACCCAGTAATGGGATTGCTGGGTCAAATGGTATTTCTGCTTGTAGATCTCTGAGGAATCCCAACACTGTCTTCCACAATAGTTGAACTAATTTACACTTCCACCAACAGTGTAAAAGCGTTCCCATTTCTCCATATCCTCGCCAGCATCTGTTGTTTCCTGACGTTCTAATGATCACCATTCTAACTGGCGTGAGATGTACTTTTGTGGTTTTGATTTGCATTTCTCTAATGATCAGTGATGATGAACTTTTTTTCACATGTTTGTTGGCCACATAAATGCCTTCTTTTGAAAAGTGTCTGTTCATATCCTTTGCCTACTTTTTGATGAAGTTTGTGTTTTTTCTTGTAAATTTAAGTTCCTTGTAGATTCTGGATATTAGCCCTTTGTCAGATGGATAGATTGCAAAATTTTTCTCCCATTCTATAGGTTGCCTATTCACTCTGATGATAGTTTCTTTTGCTGTACAGAAGCTCTTTAGTTTCATTGGATCCCATTTGTCAATTTTGGCTTTTGTTGCAATTGCTTTTGGTGTTTTAGTCATGAAGTCTTTGCCCATGCCTATGTCCTGAATGGTATTGCCTAGGTTTTCTTCTAGGGTTTTTATGGTTTTAGGTCTTACGTTTAAGTATTTAATCCATCTTGAGTTAGTTTTTGTATAAGGTGTAAGGAAGGCATCCAGTTTCACTGTTCTCCATATGGCTGGCCAGTTTTCCCAATACCATTTATTAAATAGGGAATCCTTTCCCCATAGCTTGTTTTTGTCAGGTTTGTCAAAGATCAGAAGGCTGTAGATGTGTGGTGTTATTTCTGAGGCCTCTGTTCTGTTCCATTAGTCTATATATCTGTTTTGGTACCAGTACCATGCTGTTTTGGTTACTGTAGCCTTGTAGTATAGTTTGAAGTCAGGTAGCATGATACCTCCAGCTTTGTTCTTTTTGCTTAGGATTGTCTTGGCTATATGGGCTCTTTTCGGGTTCCATATGAAATTTAAAGTAGTTTTATTCTAATTCTGTGAAAAAAGTCAATGGTAGCTTGATGGGGATAGTATTGAATCTATAAATTACTTTAGGCAGTATGGCCATTTTCAAGATATTGATTCTTCCTATCCATGAGCATGGAATGTTTTTCCATTTGTTTGTGTCCTCTCTTATTTGCTTGAGCAGTGGTTTGTAGTTCTCCTTGAAGCAGTCCTTCACATCTTTTATAATTGTATTCCTAGATATTCTCTTTGTAGCAATTGTGAATGGGAGTTTCCTCATGATTTGGTTGGTTGTCTATTTTTAGTGTATAGGAATGATTGTGATTTTTGCACATTGATTTTGTGTCCTGAGACTTTCCTGAAGTTGCTTATCAGGTTAAGGAGATTTGAAGCTGAGACAATGGGGTTTTCTAAATATACAATCAATCATCTGCAACAGAGACAATTTGACTTCCTCTCTTCCTATTTGAATATGCTTTATTTCTTTCTCTTGCTTGACTGTCCTGGACAGAACTTCCAATACTATGTTCCAATAGGAGTGGTGAGAGAGGGCATCCTTGTCTTGTGCCAGTTTTCAAAGGGAATGCTTCCAGCTTTTGCCCATTCAGTATGATATTGCCTGTGGGGTTGCCATAAACAGATCTTATTATTTTGAGACATGTTCCGTCAATACCTAGTTTATTGAGAGTTTTTAGCATGAAGGGGTATTGAATTTTGTTGAAGGCCTTTTCTGCATCTATTGAGATAATCATGTGGGTTTTGTCATTGGTACTGTTTATGTGATGGATTATGTTTATTGATTTGCATATGTTGAACCAGCTTTGCATTCCAGGGGTGAAGCCAACTTGATCATGGTAGATAAGCTTTTAAATGTGTTGCTGGATTTGGTTTGCCAGTATTTTATTGAGGATTTTCATACTGATGTTCATCAGGGATATTGGCCTGAAATTTTGTTGTTGTTGTTGTGTCTCTGCCAGGTTTTGGTATCAGGATGATGCTGGCATCATAAAATTAGTTAGGGAGGAGTCTGTCTTTTTTTATTGTTTGGAATATTTTCAGAAGGAATGGTACCAGGTCCTTTTTGTACCTCTGGTAAAATTCGGTTGTTAATCTGAATTTAATCTGGTCCTGGGCTTTTGGTTGGTTGGCTTTTAATTACTGCCTCAATTTCAGAACTTGTTATTGGTCTATTCAGGGATTCAACTTCTTCCTGGTTTAGTCTTGAAAGGGTGTATGGGTCCAGGAATTTATTTATTCCTTCTAGATTTTCTAGTTTATTTGCATAGAGGTGTTTATGGTATTCTCTGAGGGTAGTTTGTATTTCTGTGGGATCAGTGGTGATCTCCCCTTTATCATTTTTTATTATGACTATTTGATTCTAATCTCTTTTTTATTAGCCTGGCTAGCAGTCTATCTATTTTGTTAGTCTGTTCAAAAAGCCAGCTCCTGGATTCATTGATTTTTTGAAGGTTTTGTGTGTGTGTGTGTGTGTGTGTGTGTGTGTGTGTGTGTGTGTTTCTATGTCCTTCAGTTTTGCTCTGATCTTACTTATTTCTTGTCTTCTGCTAGCTTTTGAATTTGTTTGCTCTTGCTTCTCTAGTTCTTTTAATTGTGATGTCAGGGTGTCGATTTTAGATCTTCTCTTTCTCCTGTGGGCATTTAGTGTTATAAATTTCCTTCTAAACACTGCTTTTGCTGTGTCCCAGGGATTATTATATGTTGTGTCTTTGTTCTCATTGGTTTCAAAGAACTTACTTATTTCAGCCTTAATTTCATTATTTACCCAGTAGTCATTCAGGAACAGGTTGTTCAGTCTCCATGTAGTTGTGTGGTTTTGAATCTCTTAGTCTTGAGTTCTAATTTGATTGCACTGTGCTCTGAGAGACTGTTTGTTGTGATTTCCATTCTTTTGCATTTGCTAAGGAGTCTTTTACTTCCAATTATGTGGTCGATTTTAGAATAAGTGCTATGTGGTGCTGAGAAGAATGCTGATTTGAGGTGGAGAGTTTTGTAGATGTCTATTAGGTCCACTTGGTCTGGAGCTGAGTTAAAGCCCTAAATATCCTTGTTAATTTTCTGTCTTGTGATCTAATATTGACAGTGGGGTGTTTAAGTCTCTCACTATTACTGTGTGGGAGTCTAAGTCTCTTTGTAGGTATCTAAGAACTTGTTTTATGAATCTGTGTGCTTCTGTATTGGGTGCATATATATTTAGAATGGTTAGCTCTTCTTGTTGCATTGATCCCTTTACCATTATTTAATGCCCTTCTTTGTCTTTTTTAATCTTTGTTGCTTTAAAGTCTGTTTTATCAGAGACAAGGATTGCAAACCCTGCCTTTTTTGCTTTCCATTTGCTTGGTTTATCTTCCCCCATCCCTTTATTTTGAGCATTTGTATGTCTTTGATGCGAGATGGGTCTCCTGATTGCAGCATGGTCATGGGTCTTGACTCTATCCAATTTGCCAGTCTGTGTCTTTTAATTGGGGCATTTAGCCTGTTTACATTTAAGGTAAATATTGTTACGTGTGAGCTTGATCCTGTCATTATGATGCTAGCTGGTTATTTTGCCCATTGGTTGATGCAGTTTCTTCCTAGTGGATTGTTTTTACAGTGTTGGTACCAATTTTTCCTTTCCATATTTAGCGCTTCCTTCAGGAGTCTTGTAAGGCAGGCCTGGTGGTGACAAAAATCTCTCAGCATTTGCTTGTCTGTAAAGAATTTTATTTCTCCTTCATTTATAAAGCTTAGTTTGGCTAAATATGAAATCCTGGGTTGAAAATTCATTTTCTTTAAGAATGTTGAATATTAGCCCCCACTCTCTTCTTGCTTGTAGGGTTACTGCAGAGAGATCTGCTGTTAGTCTGATGGGCTTCCCTTTGTGGGTAACCCAACCTTTCTCTCTGGCTGCTCTTAACATGTTTTCCTTCATTTCAACCTTGGTAAATCTGATGACAATGTGTCTTGGGGTTGCTCTTCTCGAGAAGTATCTTTGTGGTGTTCTCTGTATTTCCTGAATTTGAATGTTTGCCTGTCTTGCGAGGTTGGGGAAGTTCTCCTAGATAATATCCTGAAGAATGTTTTCCAACTTGGTTCCATTCTCCCTGTCACTTTCAGGTACACCAGTCAAACATAGGCTTGGTCTTTTCACATAATCCCATATTCTTGGAGGCTTTGTTCATTCCTTTTCATTCTTTTTTCTCTAATCTTGTCTTCTTGCTTTATTTCATTAGGTTGATCTTCAAGCTCTGATATTCTTTCTTCTGCTTGATCGATTTGGCCATTGATACTTGTGTATGCTTCACGAAGTTCTTGTGCTGTTTTTCAGCTCCATCAGGTCATTTATGTTCCCCTCTAAACTGGTTATTCTAGTTAGCAATTCCTCTAACCTTTTATCAAGTTTCTTAGCTTCCTTGCATTGGGCTAGAACATGCTGTTTTAGCTTGGAGGAGTATGTTATTACCCACTTTCTGAAGCCTACTTCTGTCAATTCATCAATCTCATGCTCCATCCAGTTTTGTTCCCTTGCTGGTGAGGAGTTGTGATACTTTGGAGCAGAAGAGGCATTCTGGTTTTTGGAATTTTCAGCGTTTTTGCACCATTTTTTCCTCATCTTTGTGGATTTACCTACCTTTGGTGTTTGCTGTTGGTGATCTTCGGATGGAGTTTTTGCGTGGTCATCCTTTTTGTTGATATTGATGCTATTGCTTTCTGTTTGTTAGTTTTCCTTCTAACAGTCAGGCCCCTCTACTGCAGGTCTGCTGGAGTTTGCTGGGGGTTCACTCCAGACCCTGTTTGCCTGGGTATCAACAGTGAAGGCTGCAGAACAGCAAAGATTGCTGCCTTCTCCTTCCTCTGGAAGCTTTGTCCCAGAGGGGCACCCACCAGATGCCCGCTGGAGCTCTCCTATTTGAGGTGTCTGTGGACCCTCCCTGGGAAGTGTCTCCCTCTCAGGAGGCATAGGGGTCAGGGATCCACTTGAGGAGGCAGTCTGTCCCTTAGCAGAGCTTGAGCACTGTGCTGGGAGATTTACTGCTCTCTTCAGAGCTGGCAAGCGGGAACGTGTATGTCTGCTGAAGCTGTGCTCACAGCCGCCTCATTCCACAAGGTACTCTGTCCCAGGGAGATGGGAGTTTTATCTATGAGCCTCTGACTGGGGCTGATGCTTTCTTTCATAGATGCCCTGCCCAGAGAGGAGGAATCTAGAGAGGCAGTCTGGCTACACAGACTTTGCTGAGCTGTGGTGAACCCCACCCAGTTTGAACTTCCTGGTTGCTTTGTTTACACTGTGAGGGGAAAACCACCTACTCAAGCCTCAGTAATGGTGGATGCCCCTCCCTCCACCAAGCTGGAGTGCCCCATGTGGACTTCAGACTGCTGTGCTGGCAGTGAGAATTTTAAGCCAGTGGATCTTAGCTTGCTGGGCTCCGTGGGGGTGGCATCTGCTGAGCAAGACCACTTGGCTCCCTGGCCTCTGTCCCCTTTCCAGGGGAGTGAATGGTTCTCTTTCACTTGGGTTCCAGGTGCCACTGGGTTATGAAATAAAACTACTACAGCTAGCTAGTTGTCTGCCCAAACAGCCTCCCAGTTTTGTGCTTGAAACCCAGGGCCCTTGTGGTGTAGGTACCCGAGGGAATCTCCTGATCTGTGAGTTGCAAAGACCATGGGAAAAGTGTAGTATCTGGGCCAGATAGCACTGTCCCTCATGGCAGGGTCCCTCAAGGCTTCCTTTGGCTAGGGGAAGAATTTTCTGGACCCCTTGAGCTTCCCAGGTGAAGCAACACCCCACCCTACGTAGGCTGCACCCACTGTCTAACCAGTCCCAATGAGACGAGCAGGGTACCTCAATTGGAAATGCAGAAATCACCTGCGTTGTGCATTAGTCTCCCTGGGAGCTGCAGACTGGATCTTTTCCTATTTGGCCATCTTGCCTCGAGCCCTATCCTGATATTTTTATTTGGGTCTGAGTATGATGTTTCTGGTAGTGTTTAAACTTTTAGTTCTTGCTCTTCATTTTTAATAAACAGTTTTTTATCACACTCATTTTCTTTTCCCATTTGCTGTTATAAAATATACAAGTATGGTCATTTAAAAATATATATTCAGAAAAATGATGTCTTTTTAGAATGTCTGATTTCTTTGATCTTCTATTTCTCATAAATCTTTTCCATACCCCTCTTCATCATTACAAATAACAATGAAATGTTTCTGAAATTAGCAAGTTATCTACAGAATGAGATGATCTGACACAAATCAATTTTCATCTTCACAGTATTAAATGAATTAATTCACCAAGTAGCTTGCAAGATAATGAAAGCAAAATGCAAGCAAAGAAACTGAATGACCTTTAACAAGCCTCAAATAGAATTAAATGTCAAAGTCCTGAAAAGAAGTTTCCTTGTTTATTTCTAGCAGCTACATGTTTTAGCCCAGCCACAGGATGATGGTGAGTTGCTAGATGATTCTTATAACTCAGATTTTATTTCTGGTAAAGGTTTACTATTCCTAGCAGGATGACACTGTATTTTTTATTTGAATGATTTCTATCACTAAAACCCCTCAAAAATTATATTTTTTTTCTGAAAGAGAAACTGTTTTCCTAGATATTGCTTTTATTTGATATCTATAAAAAAACACAGGTTTAAGTCAAAGTTGGTAATGACATGGGCTCCACGTGTTTTCCAACTGTAAGAAAAGGATATTTTTCTAATCACAAGTCAAATACAGTAGACGAGCTATTAAAATGCAGGAAAATTAACAGTAATTGTCCACATCAAGATGAGGTATCATAAAAGATTAAAATTCTTATGAATCATATAAGAGAATGAAGAAAAAACAGAAACAGAAGTATCAAAAGAAATGTAGATATTATGTGATGAGAAAAATGAAGATGGGTTCTAACATAAAATTATTAATACTCTTCCAATGTACTATATTGATTGCATGCTATATAATATGTAAAGTTACTTATAACTCCATGGATTGATTTTATTCTACATTTGGAATTGTATATATCACATTTAGCTCATGTTCATTTTCAATTATAAAGAAGTAAAACAGGAAAGCAAAAGCAAAGAAACTTAAGCTAGGGCTTTACCAAACCATGCCAATGTAAAATAAATGGCTCATATACTGTTGAGTTGATTATATAGAAACCTAACAGCTTCCTCTAAGTGCAATAGATCACAAAAAAAGGGAGCTGAACTAGTGTCTTTATCCTCAATTCAGAGCACTAGCTAGGCATTATGTATAAATGTGGAAGAATCACCTGTTTTCCACTATAAAAGAGGATAAGAGAAGCATAGAAATTTAGGCTTTGAGTCACTAGATATCAAAAACAAAATATTATGACTATCAGTGCAGGAACAGTGTCATCTAGTTTTTGCCAGGATGTAAAGCATATCTCCTTAGACTGATATATTAGAAATGAAAAATTATGTCATTGATGATAAACACAAAAATTACAATGCGTAGGCAGATAATTTAGTTTTATCTTACCTAACTGCTATGGTTTGAAACAGTGCCCCAAAATTTATGTGTTGTAAGCTTAATTTCCAATGCAACAATGTTGGTAGGTGGGGCCTAATAAGAGGTGATTAGCTCAAGAGTGCGCTGCCCTTATGAATGGATTAATGCTGTTATTGCAGGAGTGGGTTAGTTTTAAAAATGAGTTCAGCCCTGTCTTGTTTCCTCTTGCTCTTGCCCTCTCTTGCCTTTCTACCTTTTGTCATGAGATGATGCAGTACAAAGGGCCTCACCAGATGCCAGTGTCATGCACTTAGACTTCCTAGCCTCCAGAACTGTGAGTCAAATAAATTTGTTTCTTTTAATAAATTAACCAGACTGTGGTATTCCATTATAGCAGTGTAAAGGGACTAAGGTACTACTTTAGCCACAGAAATTTAGAAATTCAGTCATTTCATTATATTCAAAGTATACTAGGATGGATGATATGTAGTTTAAACCCCATAAGAAATAATTTTAAATTTACAATATGGGTATATGTAAGCAAATGCCTATGGTCTTTTGTTTATTGCAGTAATTTTCTAGTTTAGATTCCTACCTAAATTCACTCTGTTAGGTCTCCCTGATTATAAAAAAAAGAACAAAATATATTAAATATTTACTATGTAAAAATCACTGTACAAGCATGTAAGAAATAGAGATATGTATGACACAGACCTCTCCTCTTTAAGAATAGTAAAAAATTATCAATAGCATACACACACAAAAAGCAATTATAATAAGAAATAATGTATAAAGTCATATTTATATATTAATTTATAATTGTATTCATATATTAATATATACTGATCACCTGCTTTTTTACATTGTGTAAGAATCCAACTGTCAACAATACCACTAAAGTTTTTGCTCTTGTAGTCTTTATAAATTTTGGAGTAATAAGACAGATAAGTACAAAGTAATAAGATAAATATTATAACAATGGACTTAGAGATATAACTTTCTCTTGTCATGGTTCAAGTCTGAATTTATTTTGCATATTGGATGTTAGTTATTATAAGTAAGTTAGTATGAAGAGAAAGCAGTCCAGGGAGGCAATTAGCATAAGCATAGTCCCTCCTCTGGAAGTCATACCATTGAAGACTTAAAATCTTTCTGACTTGAATGTAAGCCATTTGAGTGTAATATTTGAATAGATTTATTGTTTTAAATCTTTTTTTTTTTTGTAAATGCTACCTCAGTCAGCACCAGAAGTACTGTACACTACTACTTGGACATAGTAGGTGCTCAATAAATTTCTATCAATTTATTAATGTATATTCTCACCTATATATCTATTCTTAAATCTTTGCTTGCATGTTCAGATAGCAGTGATTTCTAAAGGCAGATTTGCATGAGTGAAATACTCCTGAATCTGACTTTTGGTTTACATGAGCTTCAATTTCCATATCAACACAATGAAACACAGTAGCACTGTACACCTTTTGCTTTACTTACAGTGTCAAATATAATTTGATGGCACTCCCATATTTTAAAAGCTGATGGAAATGTTTAAGAAGAATATAGTCTTCAGCCTGAACTTTGAATTTTGCATTATCATTGTGGCAGATTTAGTAAAATTTATTACTTGATAGATATTTCAATTTTTCTAGTTCTAACATTTATATATCAGGATCAATTACAATTAAAAATATACATATTGTCAAGAAATGCCTTAGAATCTGAAAGTATTTGAGAGAAAAATGCCTTGTGTAGAAAAATTTGAAATAAATCCTTTCACATATTAGCACTCTTCCTACTTCTAAAATTGTACCTTTTTTATCCAAGGCTGATTTTTGGAGATAGGAGAATGCATTGTGTAATTCTCAGGGCTGTGAGCAAATAGAACTTTTCTTTACTAAACTCAATAAGGAGCAGGCACCTAATCTGGATATTACGTTTTTGTGTGAAGGTGACTTTTCCTCATCTCATGCACTAGGCATTTAGTCTAACAGATGTTATTTGCAGACACTGCCTCACCACAAATAACAGTTTCAATGAGGTCAGGACCCTTTGCGTTCAACTTGTAGTCAGTGTTCTAACTGAATGGCATCTATGCTTACATCCAGCTTCAGGAGAAAACGCACACACACACACA
Source organism: Pan paniscus (assembly GCF_029289425.2). NCBI lineage: Eukaryota > Metazoa > Chordata > Mammalia > Primates > Hominidae > Pan > Pan paniscus. The sequence goes on from NC_073254.2 coordinate 114,888,233, forward strand.
CACACACACACACACACACACACACACGGAAAAAATCTCAACCATTCCACAAACCACATCTCCATTCTATACATCATTGTGTGGAGAAAGTTTTGGTCAGAATGAAGCAAGGTAAATTGAAGATGACAAAATTTCCCATGTTTTCCAGTCAACAATCAAAATGTGTTGTTCTCTGCTGTTTATCTGCTTGCATCAATCCTACATATTTTATTTATTTTCTTATTTATTTCTAAATAACTACACCTACATTTAAATTTACAGATATGGAGCATGCTGCCTCTGGGGACATTTAAAATACAAGAAAATAAACAGTCTTACAAAAATGCTATAAAAATCACAATGGAGCCCAATTTTCTTTCTATAGCAATGAAAGGGAGAAAAAGACACCTGAACCTGAAGAAATAAACTAAACCTTTAACCATTTTAAGTAAAGTTGTGGCTTCATGAAACTCCCTGTATTAGAGAGAAAAAAAATAGCTGTGTGGCTGAATAGAATGAAGAAAGACATGGTTTAGTCATGACACCAAACTTGTTAGTGTAGCACATAATAAACATTCCTATTATTATCATTATTTTATTATTACTGCTATTATTAAAATTAAAATTATTTTAATTGTTAACATTATTCATTTAAATCCCTGTATAAGTTAATTATCTTTGAAGAAGCCACAAATATTTCTTGAATTCATGTCCTATAATAATTAGGAACCAATATTTCATAATTGAATCATAATGGAAAGAACATAATAATTGACAAAAAATCATACATCTTCTTGTTCCAAGGTGGCATACTATACAAACTCATATATAACTATGAATATTTGACCTCTGGATGTTTTCTGGAAGAAGAGAATTTTAGAAGAATTGCCCAGGTAAATTTATTGTAAGGTTTAATAGAATAGAAGGGAGAAAATAAAAATGCCAAACATAATGTGAGGACTATAATAGTTTGGCATGCAGTAAATACATCAGTTATTATTTCTATGATTATTATTATTTTAATATCTAATCTTATTCATTAAATTTCTTAAATAGTTTAATAATTTTTCCAGCAATTTTTATCACTTATAACCCATTACATATACTAATTTAAAAACAATCTTGCCATAATTTAATAAAAAATATAATATTCAAACTCACAAATGATTATGAATATTAGATCTCTGGATATTTCTAGTAAAAAGGACATTTTACAAAGAGAATTTCCTTAGGTTAATTTATTACACTGTGAGCAGGAAAGTTGAACAGAAATTTAAGCCTGAAATGACTTCTCCCATGATTGTGTTCTTAAGGATGTAGTATTTGAATTTAAATTGAATTGGAGAAAACAACCACACTCACCTACAAAGATTTTTCTTCATAACTAAAATTAGACTTCTTTATAAAAAATAAGCCCTAGTCAACAAATGTTTAGAAAAATTTATCAAACTAAATATTTCTTATTTTTGTCAAAGAAGTAGAAAATAAATAGGTTGGAAGACTCCTAGAACTCTTGTCTCCAGTTAAAAATACTAACATTCTTATTATATTTTATGTTATTTTTTCCTTTTATAGTTACTCTAGAAATGAATTATTAAATATTCACTACTGTTTGCATTACTTACATCTTGATTTGAATAACAATTGCCATGTATGATCTTCTTGATGTTTTGTCTGTAATTATATTTTCTCATGTAAGAGAAAAGTGCAAATAAAAGACAGAAGAAACTTCATTGTGGTTTAAATGTTTCAAATGCCAGAACCATGAAGACACCAATTATCAGCAGAATTTCAAGTTTTTCTAGCTCCAGTGTAAACGAGGACCCTGGAAACTAGTAAATAGAGAAAAATTATAAAATCTAGACAATTTTTACCAGTAATTTGGAAAACAAAGTTTTATGCTAATAACAGTAGGTATTTATTTTAAATTACTCTAGGTAATCCACTGTTCTTAACTGCAGGAAACTAGTTTCCAGTAATTAATATAGCTTTAATCATTTTCTGGAACTCCTTGTTAAGGAGTTCTTTCTAAAACTATCACATATTCAAATTTCTAATCTAGACAGTTTTTTTGAGTTAACTCAAAGGAAACTTTCAGAGCAAATAAGAGGATATGGCATTAAGAATGAAATACCGTCATTTAAGTACATGTGCACATGTGTGTATTCTGATATATATACACATATATATATATACACACACACACATATATATATATATATATGCACACATTCTGATTCTGAGTGTTAATAATGTGTTGGCCATTTATTTTATTTTACTAGAGAATTTATCTGATTTCAAAGGAACTAGTGCTTTAGAAAGAAGTGATTAACAAGACAAGGGTCAGAAAATATGCCTCATAATATGCACAGCTTCAGTGCTGGTTTTGTCTTCTCCAAGCCTGGTGGTCTAAAAAGAGTACTTACAGGGAATCTAGTACATATTTACTCAAAGACTGATTCATAGACCAGCAGCATAGTATAAACTACAATGCAGAACCCCAGACCCTACTCCAAAACTACTAAATCAAAATCTGCTTTCTAAAAGATCCCAGGTGAACCATATGCATGTCTTGGTGTTTCAACCAATTTAGTCGAAACAACAGTTCAAAAAGTAAGGGGGTACAAGAGTTAAGGTTGAAAATCAGGAGAACATCATGGAAGGCCTTATCTGGCATGTATAAAGATGCAAATATGAGAAATCCCGACTAATTGGACTTTCACAATGTTAATTTTGCAAAGTCAAGGTGGCATACAAGAAGTAACTTCGGGAAATTAGTTAAGATTCACTGAAATTATTTTGGCTTATTTTTCAAGGTCACACATAGCAAAATGGGTACAGACGTTGCAGGCATTGCCTCAAGATGTATCATATCTTCCCATTAATCTTTCCTAAGAGTAAGAAATTTTTCCAAGAAACTCTTCGAAAGACACCCAAAGTCTCTCATTTGCCAGAAGTGAGTCACATGCCTATCCATAACATAACTAGTAGCTATGGAAAAAGAGATTACTATGATTGGTTTAGATAATCATATACCAATCAGCATCAGCCTCAGAAACTCAACTAGAGTTTCTTCCCCTGAGTCATACAGAGTCATGTTGAAACCTTGAAAAATAGGTGTTTTGTTGGGATAGAAGAAGGCAAGATAAAGGTGCTAAGCACAACAGAGATATGATTAAGTCTGTTTATAAAAAATAGGGTGGAAAATATATAGTGAGTGCAAAACAGAGCAAATAATATTAAGAGGCTTGTTTAAGTGAGAAAAGTCTATGAGTTCAATCCAAGGTGGTTGTGCAAATAGAGAAAAGGGACAAATTTGAGGGATGTAATATTGAGAAGTAGATTCAAAAGGATCTGGTAACCTAGTGATTGAGTGGATATGGAAAGTGAAATGATGAGAAGGGATCTAAGAGGATTCATATTATTCTTTGCTACACAGTTTGACTATTTCCTCAAGTGCAGATATTATGACTATTTTGTTTACTGGACAATACTGAATGTCTGGCACAGTGAAATATACAATCTACTTTATCAATAAATATTTGTTAAAGTAACAAATAAATATGGCATTAGCTGAAATCATTATTCAGATGGAGTAGAAGATCTGAAGATGAAGTGATATGCCTGTGAATCTGTGCAATGATGTTGTTCAGTGGACAATTAAAAATTCAGGTCTTGGCCGGGTACGGTGGCTCACACCTGTCTCAGCACTTTGGGGAAGCTGAAGCGAGCAAATCACTTGAGGTCAGGAGTTTGAGACCAGTTTGGCCAACATGGTGAAACTCCATCTCTACTGAAAATATAAAATTAACCTGGCATAGTGTTGGGAGCCTATAATCCCAGCTACTCGGGAGGCTGAGGCACGAGAATTCCTTGAACCCTGGAGGCAGAGGTTGCAGTAAACTGAGATCACACCACTACACTCAAGCCTGAACGACAAAGCAAGACTCCATCTCTAAATAAACAAATAAATAAATAAAAATAAAAATACAGGTCTTTACTATAGTCACCCTAGTGTGCAACAGAACATGAGAATTTATTCCTCTTATCTAATTGTAACTTTGTAGCTGTTGAACAACCTCTCTTTATCTTCCATTCTCCCTTCCCCTCCCCAATCTCTGATAACCACTCTTTTATTCTTTGCTTAACAGTAAAGTATTGTATATCACAAAATAGCTAGAAGACATGCCTTTGTATATCCTCACTGCAAAGAAATTGCAAATGCATCAGCTGATGGATATGTAAACTCTCCTTATTTGATTATTATACAACAAATATATGTATTGAAACATCAAATTACATCCCTTAAATATGTACAATTACAATGTGTCAACTAAACCAAAACCAGGTAATGGGGGGATGTTTAAACTGAAGACAAAATACATGCCTAGATAATGCCTAGCTCTTTCTTCTTTACATCCTCTGTCTTTTCCTGTATCTTTCTTTCTATCCTAGTCTTTGCGATAGGCATACTTTTCTACTCTACTGACAGTGGAAGTCAGGATATTTCAAGTTAGCTTAGGGGAAAAATCAGTCTCTGAATTTCATGATTCCAGACTCACAAACTTTGCATACCTTTTCAAGATAACCATGTTGTCTCCTGTGAGAATAAGATAATAAGTCAGGCATGTTCCCAGAAATAAAACTCATTTCTGAATCATATTATGGGATGACCTAACACTATATTTTCTTAGAATTCTGCATTTTTTACATTGGTTCTTATTTCTGGAATGATCTTACTGCATTTGTCTTCCTATTTAATTTCTACTCAACCTTGAAGTTTTCAAATGTGTCATCTCAATTTCATGTGGAAACTTTTGTTGGGTATACTAATCCTGTGTATTATATATTATATAACCCCAAACTGTGCTAGGTACCAGAATTAAAAAATAAGATGTAATCTTTGTGTCCCAAAAATTTACCGTATTTGTTAGTATGGATAACAAAGAATCTTAATACAAGGAACATGGACAGAATCATAGATATGCATTAGATTTTATAAGAGCCAAATGGCTGCCACTCAGACTTTGTAGGGGGAACTAAATAAGGTAAAAAAAAACTAAAATAAAGTGACTTAAAATGGCGATACAATTCTAAGAAAACATGTGAGGGGTAGGGGCAATCAAGGAAATTCCAAATGCAAGCACGTGATGAAAACACATGTGCAGGGTAGGGGTATGAAGATTGAGGGTATGTTATGGAACCTCAGGCATGTTATTTTTCTGTATATAAACATGAGGGTTAATACAAAGGATTGACAGAAGCTGGAAGTGGAAGTAAGCGTAGTCCAGTTTTTCAAGGACATGGCATGCCAGGTCAGTTAGCTTGGAATTTATCATGTAGGGAATGAGAATTTTTTTTCAGTCTTCCATTTTCCTTCCTATTCCATCAAGTTGATATCCAAACCTTTCTGATATCTTTTCTAAAATGTCACATGTGTAACATTGTTAGAACACTAATTTTTGTGCTCATTTCTCCCTACCATGTGTGGATGTTTTGTCTGAATCATTTCACTTTATTTGTATAACATAGTGCCTACATATAACAGAACTTTAAGAAATTTTTTAGTTTACCTTTCTTAGTGTATTAATAAGTGTACTTCTATAGAACTACATTTTAATGCTTAATAGCTGCTTGCCGCATTACCAGATTGTTAGGCTGAGACAAGACTTGTGATTTGTAATAACAGGATTCTTTGTTCAATGATTTTATATACATATATATATATATATATATATATGCACACACACATACATACACACATGTATTCCTCAGTAAATGTATAGCATGAATTAAAGACAAATGGTGCAGAGAACCAACTCTGCTTTTTTAAAAGTTTTATTACACCAAGAGAAAAGCTTCATTTCCAATATTTTATATACTTATGGTGTAATTAGCTATATTTTTTCTGACTTGGAATAAAAGATAAAATAATGCAATAGCACCTTGATATCAGCTTTATTAACATTTTTATATACACTTTAAAGATCTTCCTCATACTCTAAAGGAATTAATGTAAAAATAAATGACCATTATCACTTGCTTGAGTAATTTTGATATCATTTAATAGCCCATCTGCATAGATTTATGTTACAGAATCTATTGACCTAATATAGACATTAGGTATACTTGATAGAAATACTTGATAGAAAGAGCCATTAAGCATGCATGGATGGTTAAAACAGGTATACAAGCAAAGTTTATAAACCAGCACGAATGAGAAGAACCCAACCTATTAAACCGATCTCTTTCACCATCCCATCCAGCTAGGAAATACTTAATAAATTATAATCTGTGTTTTAAAATACTTTACTCAATAATTTTGCAGTACATTGCACAGGCAATAGCCATGTCAGACTATCTAAAGACTCCTGGAAAGTGTTAATTGACAGGAATCTATGCAGGTGGGACTCTAGTCCTGAATACTGCATGGACTAGTTCTTGACCTAGCACTATATAGCCTAGAACAAAGTAAAATATCAAATTATCTTAAAACCTATTAAGTTTGGGAAGGACTTGACGGTAGAGTTTAACGTATCAAAAAAAAAAAACCACTGTAAAGTTATATTCTGCTTTAATCTACTTTGTATAAAACTCACAAACAATAGTTTAGTGGGAAAAGAAATTGCATTTTAGGCAAAGACAGTCTTTGGTTTGAATCCCTGTTCTGTGGTTTATTATATGGATAATGTTAGGTATATAATTTAACATCCTTATATCTTTTCTTCAAGTTTAGTTAATAATTTTTATCTTGAAGTATTGTTGTAAGAGTTTAAAATAGTAAATAAAAGGTAAGAGAGAGGCAAAAATAGGTGCAGTGCCAAGAATATGCATGTGACCAATGATAGATTTGTAATTATATATGAACTTAGTGCCTTGGCTAACTTGGGTAGGATTTATTTTTTGAGTAGGAACCGTTAGCAGCATGTAACATATATAGAGTTCCTAGTTCTCACCACAGCTCTGTTTCCAACTAGCTGAGATTCCTTGAGAAAGTCATTTACTTTCTTTATAACTTTGGTTTCTATGCTGGAATACTGTAAGAAGAAGAATGAGAGAAAATATATAGTTTGCTCAAAATGATTTACTAGGTTTTTGTTGTTTAACTGCTCAATAATAACAATAGAACACACTTACTTGGCACTTAGGTGTTAGGCACTGTTCTAAGTATTTTATATATGATTGATGAATTTAATCCTCAAAAAGCTTATATGAGGAAAGTACTGTGAATATCCACATATTAGATTTGTAGAAACAATTTACATGAAGCTAAGTAAATGTCCATTGTCACAAAGTTAGTGCTGGAACCAGCATTCCAATTCAAACTCCAAGGTCCATGTCTTAACCAATACACTGCACTGCCTTTTAAGTGTGCTTTGTTTCCGTAATGAATTTTAAGTCTTAGTATACTTTTTAGTATAAATTCCCAAACTGAGGATTATAATTCCTGTCAATAAATTTGTGTTTAAAATTTTTTACTTACATTTTAAGAGTCATACTAGGGTAATTTCAATACTGATATTATTCATACTATTTGTCAAAATATGAAATGAACAATGTCAGATTAAATTTTGAAATGAATGTATAATTTAAGAATTATACATACACTTTCAAATCTGATTTCCAGTAAACTTTAAATTTGTAAAGTTATAAAATTACAGATTCTTAACAATGAACACAAAGTCATTTATAGGATTGGCAAAGGTTTCATTTACAGAACAGATATTATTCTACATTTGCAAAATGATTTTTTTCATACAACACTTAGACATCTAACTCTAGTGCTTGTCTTCTACCTGAAAGTAAATAGTTTAATTACTGACAAACCATAAAACAATGGAGTCTTATTTTGGCAATTTTACTCATAAAAATTCTGTATCATCTCAGTGAACGACATTGCAACTTACATCTTATAGGAGAATCAAATAAAATGTATTAGTAAATTAAAAGATAAAAATATATGTTTTAAAAACACCAAATCTAATGAATGATAATGAAAGTAGGTTATGGTAGAATTTTAATAAACCACCATTTTTAAGTACCTATTATCCTTTATATTCTTTAATTTTTGCTTCTTCTCCTATAAATATCCACATGGATGAAACAAAAGAGACTAAATACAATTAACCCAGAAAAGAACATGTGACCTAACAGGACCAATTGTCCTTATCTCCTCAGCAATGTTTATTTTTGTAAAATTTTTTGCAATTTTTTTTATTTCCATAGGTTATTGGGGAACAGGTGGTATTTGGTTACATGAGTAAGTTCTTTAGTGGGGATTTGTGAGATTTTGGTGCACCCATCACCACAGCAGTATCCACTGCACTCGATTTGTAGTCTTTTATCCCTCACCCCCTTCCCAAGTCCCCAAAGTTCACTGTGTCATTCTTATGCCTTTGCATCCTCATAGCTTAGCTCTCACTTATGAGTGAAAACATACAATGTTTGGTTTTTCATTCCTGAGTTACTTCACTTAGAAAAATAGTCTCCAATCTGATCTAAGTTGCTCCAAATGCCATTAATTCATTCCTTTTTTTATGGTTGTTTTTACTGTCCAGTATCTTCGTCAGTACTTAATATCAAGCATCCATGTTTTACTAATCCGGTGTGTATAAAATGGCATATCATTGTGTTTCAATTTGTGTCTCCCTGGTTGCTAAACATCTATTCATATGTATATAAATTATTTGTATTTTCTATTCTGTTAGAATTTTTGGAAATATTTCCAGTTAGAAACATTTCTTGGTTTCAAGTGTTTCAAATATTGTTTCTTGGTCTTTTCTTAATACAAATAACTATCAATGTGGAGATACTTAGTTTATGTCATTCCTTGAGCTCTGCCTGTATTTTACTAACATATTTTTCACTTCTTTTACATGTTCAGATTACTCAAATGTAAGCTTGTTAGTAAACTGTCTTAAAAGGTGGTCAATAATTAGATCCAAAACTTTATTTACACTTAAATCTTTATTTTGAAATCAGAGAGGACTACAGTCTTATGAAAGCTACCCCTAGGTCAGGATGTGTCCACACCATACCACACTGACAATTATCTCATATATGTTAACTCAGTGTAAAATATTCATAATTGTCACTTCAAATTTTATGAATTGAGAGGCTGGTAAGTTGGAAGTGTTGTTTATAGAAATGAGGAGTTTGTAGTAGAAGCAGCTTTTCTATTTTGGTGCAGGAAATACCAGGTTTTCTTTGAATGTGTTAAATAAGCTATGTGTATTAAATATCCAAGAAGTCCATATCACTCCCAGAGGAGATTTAATGAATTTGCTAGGAGTGTGTATGAGGAAGATAATATCATCGAAGTCTTAGCTCTTGGTCCTTTATTTCAGAATCCAACAAAGGAGAATGAGAATGAGTGGCCAGTAAGTAGGAAAGAATAAGCCAAATAAGATTTGAACTGAAGCTCAGCCACTGGATTTGTCAATGTAAGTGGTATCTGTATTCTTAACAAGACCTGCTTTGTGGAGGAGTGTGTAGAAGGTAATATAGGGGTGGATTTAGTAGACAATAGGAATAATAAATGGACAGAGAGAAATAGTATAGGCCTGTTTCTCAAGGAGATTTCTCTGAAGGATGGGGAACAAATGGGTCAGTAGCTAAACCAGAAGCTTGATCAATGGCAAACACATTAAGATAGGAGCTATGTCAGTATGTTCCTTTGCTGAAAATGAATCAGGGGTGATCAATGACATAGGAGAGGGGAAAATTACTGAGGTGAAACCTGGAGAGTCAGAATTAGTCTATTAGTCTATATTAATCTTATGAATATTTATGTAAGAACCTCAGCAGATCTTAGGAACACAGGAGTTGAATAGAAGGGAAAAAAAATAAAATTTATTAACATTCATTTTTGCCATATTTGTATATTTCCAAATAAATTTTGTTGATGCTAAACAAAGTGCCATATATACAAGCCACCAAACTGAAAAATGTTTTAAAAACTTTTAAATAATTTTAAGTCATTACATGTATTCTACTGGGATGATATTTTAACCTCTAATTTATCCAAAAGGGGGTAAACATTGATTCTTTTCGGGGAGTGGAAAAATGATAGATAATAATTTGTTGTTCCAAAATGACCACAGTACATAGATGGATATACAGCATCTCTGTGGTACTAAAATTTAATGAAATGTGGTAGTATTTAATAAAACCAAATCCTAAAAAGGCACCTAGCAGTGATAGTAATCAAAAAAATCTAAAAATTTCCTTTGGGTGGGGGCAGTAATGAAAGAAAAACAATTGAACGACAGTGACATGTATTTTTTTTTATTCACAGATATACATGGTACAGCATATAAAATATGTACATTAGTACATTGATAAAGTCAAAGAATAACATAAACCTTAGTTTAAATTGTCAAAACAACTAAATATGGATTACTCTTGGCCTCAATCACTTAAAAAACACAGATGGCTTTGAAATGTAGAACATTTGCACCTGCTGGTGAAATGAAGTCTTCAATATATAGACTCAGTCTCTCAGCATCAGGGAATGCAAGACCACTATCTGAGAGGATAGAGATTTGGTCAGATTTTGAGTATATATAAGATGAACCCTAGGCATGTGCCTTTCTGGTCTTCTGTGGTCACTTAACTCTGGCCATACTACTGCAAGTAAACCTCATTTTTTTTTTCAATATGCCCTGCTCCCAAAGATGGTTTGTAAGTCTGCTGCAGTCCAGTTTACTTTGCCATCTGCCTTCTGGAAGCTGGACCCAACACTATAAACTATCCTTGTATCAACCCAATGGAATAAGATCCTGCCCTAAGCAAATTATTGATCTAGAAACAATGCAATACCAGCCACTTGAACTTTCATGTTACTTAGACCTAAAATGTCCTGCTCCCATGCTTCACTAACACACTTGATTCCCTTACATACTGGTCAAAGTTACATTAAATTATGCCTCTGACCCACTCAGATTTAAATGCTTACCGAAATCCCCGTTTATACAATGATATAGAGCTCTCAGTATGCTTCAAATCCAGAGTATAATTAGCTGTGGCCGGACATAAACTTATGAGTAATTAAATTTCAGGAGTGAAACTTTCAAATCTATTTCTTTAATCATGTTTGCACACTTTGAATATTAGGCCATTCATAAGCATTCATTACTTGAATCTGAAAAAAGTCCATGCAAACTCATACTTTCACATTTGTTTACAGATACTAACTTCCTGCTTGCAATTTCAACAACATTGCAATCATTTTCTCCAAATTTTGTTTTTATATGCTTTTACTAATTCTTATTTTAATATACCCCCAAAAGAAGTTTTTCCTGAAATCAATCAGTTGTATTTGTTTTAACGAAATAAATATATGTATTTTTAGGCATCTCAAATTAGTCACCTTGGACTTGTTGAAAACAGGTATCACACATAAATAATTAAGAAACTGAATATAAAGTTTCATATAATAAAGCTCTCAGCATGAGAAATAGTATGAAAGTGTTTATGTGTGAGAAAAAGATACCTCATTCTAATAAAGTAAAAATGTACAGAATAGATGGAAAAAAAGAATCAGATCAATAGTGTAGATAAAGAGAACTTCCATAAGATTATATTTTCTTAAAAATAAAACTTAAATATAATATATGAATTAAATTCTGAATACTGTCAAAGTGTAGCAAGTATTGATTTGAAATATATAGTAATGTATTTAAACATTTAATAACTTGTCATTCGAGGTAAATTTGTTTTCAATCTCATTTCATATTTTAGCTCAGAAAAGACCTTTTCACTCGAACTCCAAAGGGGAAAGAAGTCCATGTTTCTAAATCTCAAATTTGCAGTAGTATTAAACCATGTAGAATATGAAACATGAGAAATTTGTCTGAATGTATAACTTTTTCATACTATATTCAGTTGAAATGAAGGCCATGTTAGGAATAGAACATATTCTACTTGTAATGATGAATAACTGGTGTTAACAGCAGCTACAGAGGCAGAGCCATTAGAGAGATGGATGAATGTACCAGTAAGTAGAGGCACACATATCTGCTAATGGGAAGGTCACGAAGCAAACATTAACAATCGAGAACATTAATACATTCTCCCACACCAATGCTTTCTCAAGACTGACTTTTGACAGGTACAATCTGGCTCCCATATGTCTCTGGCTAAACCGCGGGGTTAGTTTTTGTTCAGAACACAAACATGCTTGCAAATTTGCCTTCAAGATGATAGAAACAACAGAGACAAAGTATTAAGATTTTTTGTATTTTGTATACAGTGGAACACGTCTCTTCTCTGAATAGATGAATGAGGAGACTGGTCTATGAAGTACAATAATGCCATGTTTTATTGTGCTTTGCAGATACTGTGTTTTTTACAAACTGAGGGTTTGTGGCAACCCTGTATCAAGCAGGTTTATTGGAATCATTTTTTTCCAGAAAGATGTGTTAACTTTGTGTCTCTGTGTAACATATTGGTATTTTTTGTTATTATGATGTCTATTATAGTGATCTGTGATCAGCAATCTTTGAGGTTACTAGTTTTATTTTATCGGTGACCCAAGAACTGTGTCCATATGAGACAGCAAAGTAATAAATAAATGTTGTGTTTGTCTGACTGCTCCACTGACCAGCCATTCCCCCATCTCTCTACCTCTCCTCAGGGTTCCCTGTTCCCTAAGACACAATAATATTGAACTGAGGCCAATTAGGAACCTTACAACAGACTCTAAGTGATCAAGTAAAAGGATGAATCATGTGTGTCTTGTTTTAAATAAAAAGCTAGAAATGTTTAAGCTTGGTGAGGAACGTATGGTGAACGCTATGACAGGTCAAAAGCCAGGCCTCTTTTGCCAAACAATGAAGTTGTGAATGTGAAGAAAAACATCTTGAAGGAAATATAAAGTGCTACTTCAGTGAACACATGTATGATAAGAAAGTGAATCCGCTTTATTGCTGATATGGAGAAAGTTTTAGTGTTCTGGTTAGAAGATCAAACAAGCCACATTCCCATAAACCAAAGACTAATCCAAAGCAAGGCCCTAACACTCTCTTCAATTCTATGAAGGCTGAGAGATGTAAGTAAGCCGAAGAATAAAAGTTGGAAGCTAGCAGAAATTGGTGCATAAGGCTTAAGGAAAGAAGCTGTCTCCATAACACAGAAGTACAAGGTGAAGAAGCAAGTGCTGATGGAAACGCTGCAGCAAGTTACCTGTAAGATCTAGGTAAGGTCACTGATAAAGGTTGCTACACTAAAAATTCATACTTTCCATGTAGATGAAAAAGTCTTCTGTTGGAAGAGGATGCTGTCTAGGACTTTTAAAGCTAGAGAGGAGAAGTCAATGCCTGGCTTCAAAGCTTCAAAGTACATGCTGACTGTCTTCTTAGGGGCTAATGCAGCTGGTGACTTTAAGCTGAAATACATTCTCATTTATGATCCAGAAAATTCTAGGGCCTTTAGGAATCATGATAAATTCACTCTGCCTGTGCTCTAGAAATGGAAAGAAATGGAAAAATTCTCTAGAAATGGAAAGTAAAAAGTCTGTTTAAAGCATGATTTATTTTATATTTTAAGCCCAAATGTTGAGACCTACTGCTCAGAAAAAAAAAAAAAAAATTCTTTTGAAATGTTATTGCTCATTGACAACGCACCTGGTCATTTGAAGATCTCTTATGGAGATGTGCAAGGCAATTAGAGCTGCTCACATGCGTGATAACACAACCTCCATTCTGTAGCCTATGGATCAGGAAAAAATGTTTAACTTATAAGTCTTATTATTTAAGAAATATATTTGGTAAAGCTATTAGCTTCCATAGATAGTGATCCTTCTGGTGGATTTGGGAAAAGTAAATTGAAAACTTTCTGGAAATGATTTGCTACTCTACATGCCATTAAGAACATTCCTTGTTTTTGGGAAGAGGTCAAGATATCAACATTAACAAGAATTTGGAAAATGTATATTCCAACCCTCATGGGTGACTGAGTGGTCCAAGACTTAGTGTAGGAAGTATCTGCCCATGTAGTGAAAATAGCTAAAGAACTATAATTAGATGTAGAGCCTGAAGATATAAGTGATTTGCTACAATCTTATGATAAAACTTGAATAGGCAAGGAGTTGCTTCCTATGCATGAGCAGATAAAGTGGTTTCTTGAAATGGAGTCAACTGCTGGTGAAGACGCTGTGAACATTGTTCAAATGACAACGAAACATATATAATATTACATAAACTTAGTTGATAAACCAGCAGCAAAATTTGAGAGGATTGACTCCAATTTTGAAGGAAGTTCTATGGGTAAAATGCTAACAAACAGCATCTCATGCTCCAAAGAAACCTTTCTCTTTCATGAAAGGAAGAGTCAATTGATACAGCAAAGTTAATTGTTGTCTTATTTTAGGAAATTGTTTACAGCCACCCTAACTTTCATCAACAATTACCCTGATCATTCAGCAACCATCAACATCAAGGCAGGACTCTTCGCTAATGAAAAGAGTATGATGCACTGAAGATTCAAATGACCATTAGTATTTTTTAGCAATGTAGAATTTTTAACAGGTATGTACAATTTTTTAGACATAATACTATTGCAGACTTAACAGACCACAGCATAGTATAAACATACTTTTTAATGTACAAAAAACTGAGATCTTAATGTACTAGGAAACTGAGATCTACACAATTTCAAAGCCAAGTTTTTTTAATGTTCTTTATGCTTTTTATGCCAAGCTACACTGAAATACAATCTATGATATTTCAAGAAATGGCATTGGACAATAACATATGTAATTGCACACACACATGCACACATACACACACATGCACTTTTGTTATACAACTATTCTAGTCCAATGTAATCTGTTTTAATCTTAGCTAAATTGCAAATTTCTGAATTTTCTTGATTTCATATTATTATTATTATTTTAGACAGGGTCTCACTCTGTCGCCCAGTCTGGAGTGCAGTGGCACTATCACAGGTCACTGCAACCTCCACCTCCTGGGCTCAAGGGATCCTCCCACTTCAGCCTCCCGAGTAGATGGGGCCATAAGCACACCACCACTTCCATCTAAATTCTGTAGACATGGTCTTCTGCCATGTTACCCAGGCTGATCTCAAACTCCTGGACTTAAGCGATCCACCTGCCTCGGCCTCCCAAAGTGCTGGGATTACAGGCATGAGCCACTGTGCTTGGCCTGTAAATTTTCATAATAAACTCTATTTGACTCTCTCTCCTTGTTATAGGCTATGTTTATATTTCCTACAGATCATATTTTCTTTTCATTTTTGACTTTATATTCTTGAAGGTGATCATAAGAAATTCTCAAATTATCATTCTCAATTATTTTCTTCCTTTCACCAGAACATTATACTGAACCACATTAACAATGTTATCAGTGCCTACTTCTTAAATTCTATACAATTTACTAATTCTTCTGATATTATTTATATCATTGTGGAGCATATGAAACATTAATTTCTTATTGCTTTTGTAACACATTACCACAAACTTAATGGCTTAAAACAACGCAAATATATTATTTTAGATTTCTGCAGGTTAGAAGTCTGAAACATATTTCTAGATGTTGATATGGCTGTATTCCTTCTGGATGATCTGGCCTGTTCTTTTATTCTTGTTCTTTTTGTTTTGTTTTGTCTTTCCCAGTATCTAGAGGCAACCTCCACTCATTGGCTCATAGCACCTTCCTCCATCTTCAAAATCACAGATGCATCTCTCTTAGTCCTATATCCATCTCCACATTTCAATTCTCTGACTGTCCTCCTTCCCTATATCATTATAAGGACGTTGTGCTTACATTGAGTCCACCAAAATGATCCAGGACAATCTCACCATCTCAAAATCCTTAATTCAATCATGTCTACAAAGTCCTTTTTGCCATGTAAGGCAACATATTCACTGGTCCTTTTAATTTTATTCCATTTTATAATTGTGTTCTATTGAGTAGACTAATTTATTTCTCCATTTATATATATATTCTCTTCTTATTTTAACTTCACTTTAACTTGTTCAACTTTTGTAGCCACCATTAAACTTTGGAGGGCATTGTAGCTTGCATAAGACAATCTGTCTATTAATGTTTAAAGTATGTTTGACATTTACTAATATATAATTTACAAGAAAAATATTAACAGTATGAATTATAGTTCTCACAGTTTGGTGAGAGATTCTACATTAGAAAGTAATATAAATATTAAAGTACTAGAGAATATTTTATTCCATGATATCAGAGACTGGAGGGAAGTTATCTAGCTATAACAATAATCTGACACACTTATGAAAATTGTGACATGATTTGAACTCTGATAGGCAATAAAAAGTGGGACCCTGGGAGTGATATTCCATGCAAAATAAATAGCATTTTCAGCAACAAGGATGAATGAGAATATGGCATATTTAGAAAAACAGAAAATAATATATTTAACAAAAATATACGGTGAACCAAAGAGTGAAGAATCTCAACTCTAGAAGTATAATAAAGAGCCAGATCACAAAGTATTATATAGTTTATATTAGGATCATGATAAAGAACTAAATTTAGAAATTGTAGATCAAGAGAAAAGGGGTTAAGAAGCTAAACTTAGCTAATTCTGGTTATTTGTTGGATGTTCTTTAGGATAATTTTATGATGGCTCTGATATTTTGGATTAGATGATGACATAACTATTTAATATGGCATAGGATATAGCAAGATGAACTAATTAGAAGGTGAAAGGGAAACCAGGAATGTAAGTATCGAGTTCAGTTTGGTCATGTTGCTTTTGAGGTACTTGATATCCAGCTGGAAATGCCCAACAGACTGTTGTAGTTCAGAGCAGGCTCTTGTGGAATAAAGGTATCACTTTTGGAATAAAGATTTCATCACATACGATGATAGTTGGTAAGTTGGTAGTTTGTTAATGGCTTATTTTTAATTGTTACCCATTATTCACTTATTTTTACACCATATGTATGATTGATTCGGAAAATTTGAAGCATGCATGGGAAGAAGATAAAGACTGGAAGCCTAGAGAATAAAAACATTTATGACATGAGCTAAGGAAGGAAGACTTTATAAATTAGATGTACAGTACTAAAATAATAAACAGAGAAAAAAAATTTTCCAAGAGAAATGGGTAAAAAAACATCAAATGACATTAAGAGAACAAGTTAAAAACAAGGAATTGAAAAGTTTATCTGATTTGACCATTAATTGACATTGATAGCCTTAATCAATATTAGTGAATGAATGTGAAAAGTCAGATTCAATGTATTTAAATATTAAAGTTTGAAAAAGCAAACATGAACAATCTTTAAAATATTTGAAGATGAAAATATGAACAAGTGGACAAGGGTTAATGGCTCAGACAGATAGAAATTTTTTTTTTATTTATTTTACTGCTAGAGAAATTCTGGAAAGAAAAGGATTGAAGAAACATGGAAAAGAAAGAGGCCTAAAATTGGTAGGTGTTCAATATCTAGGTACTCTTATTAAATGGCCTCTACCCCCGTACTCCTCACATTAACCAATGCCACCACTGTGGCTTCCATCTTCCATCTACAATTCCTCAGGGCTCATCACTTTTTGCCTAGTATGCCACCTAATCTTGCTCTCCTACTATGTGTGCTCCACACCTAACAAATTTCCATATTCTCCATGTTTTGTGGCTGGCATATCTCAACATCTCCTTTAAAAATATTCCTCTCTTATGTCCCAACCTTTTAGCTGTTCTAATTCTGCGCAAGGCTATCATTAGCACAGATTCATATATAAAAGGTGTTATCATAGTTATTAGAGAGCTGTAAAGGAGATTTCCCAGATGATGCTACCAAGCAGTTGGTATATAATGATAAATAATTTGATGACTTTTTGGGATGTGTGGAGCATGGTAATCCATTAGTCGCTTATTTTTACACTACGTATATATTAGTGCCAATGTAGTGCAGAAACTTGTTTCATGCTTCCCCAAACTTTGTGAAAACTAATTATCCTCCTTGTCTATAAATCCAACATCCAAAACCTCATTGGGCCTCAGCAGTTTATCTTTTCCTCCTTTACTATTATGTAATGATCACTAAGAATACCTTTTTGGGAGGCACTGGTTAGAAAGATAGAGGCTACATTACAGAATGTTGAGTGAAAAGCCTCAAGCATGAGAGAGAAAGAGAAGATAATTGAAGGAACATGGTGGGGTTAAAAAAACATCAATATGACATTCAGTGAGAACTTGGTGAAACCTTCAATGGAAATCTCCACATAAGTGAAAGATCAAGAATATCCTTGCTAACAGTGAAAAAAAAAAAACACATAAAATAAGTGACCAATGAAATAAGAAGCTCAGATAGTGGGGTAAAAAGCTAATAATGTAAGAGTCAGAGATGGAGAATAGAGATCAAACCAAGAGCAATTTAAGAAGCTCCAGAAGGCAGTTCAGCAGGAAGAAATTGTTTCAGCTTGGAATATTCCTGGGCAGTCAGTACATCAGTCACTGGTAAAGCCATCCAGACAAAAAGTAGGATACTGGACATTTCTTCTGCAGTTTGCATAACAGGCATTTCCTACATTTCTCTTTAGGAATAAATAATACTGAACTTAAAACTAAAACATATAAAGCCATTTCATTGAGTACGTTATCATCCTGCTCTACAATTTAGTGTACTTTCATGATGAGATAATTCAAGATGTCCTATTTTGATTATTATTCTCTCTGCTAACACAGTGCTAATGTTTATACTTAATTATTCCAACATGTTCTAATAAAACTTTTATTTTTATTTTCTGAAAGTCAGTAACGTCCACATACAGCTGACTGTTAACTCTTGTTTCTGCAGTATTAATATTAAATACTTGACTAGGATATTGGCCTATTAATGGCTTATTTTTAATGGGATATATTGACTTTTGTATTTTTGAACTCAGCATTTTTCAGGAGGAAGAGATGAAGAGTTCAGTTTACAAAATTCATTTTACAAAAGATTTCATTTTACAAAGTCCACATTTAGAAGGGGACCAGAGTAAATTCTGCAGAGACCTTCAATTCTTTGAACCCCTTAAACAAGAAATACTTGCACTGAAAAGAAAAACTTAAAAAGGGAGAGTAAAAATTAAAGAATAAATAAGAATAGTAACAAAATTCACAGAGAAATAACCTATTTCTTTACCATTTAAAATTTTTCAAGCAAGGAATTAATTTCTAACTCTTACTAAAGGAATTTAGGTGGTACTGGAAGGTAATTGTAAAAACAACTTTCTCTTTCCTGATGTTTTGTCAGGAGCATCAAAAAGCATTAATTTGATGCTTTGTTATGCATAGGTTCTACTCCACCTATCTCCTTTGCTTACTACTCTATGTCCACCTTTGTCCAATTGACAGGGGCATGCGATTCATATTAGGCACTAACTAATCTCATTTAAATATTTCTGCAATTTTTGCATACGCCAATGAAGAACTCTTACTTTTCTCCATTTCTTACCATAAGAACTACTCTAGCTCACAGTTTTTCTCTTTTTGCCTGCCCACCTTGTCTTGGTGCTTCCCTGTTTGATCCTCTGTGGCATGGTGAACTTCCTGTTTCCAAAGACTTGTGAGACTAGTTGAAAGAAGTTTTATTAAACTTCTTTCTTCATGACAGTCATTTCCACATCTGTGTGTCCTAGTATC
Source organism: Pan paniscus (assembly GCF_029289425.2). NCBI lineage: Eukaryota > Metazoa > Chordata > Mammalia > Primates > Hominidae > Pan > Pan paniscus. The sequence goes on from NC_073254.2 coordinate 114,907,841, forward strand.
TTATACCTAATTAAAGCAAATCTAAAATACCCTTAAAACAACAATAGTTATGAGTGTTATGTAAAAGTTATGTTATCCTTGCAGGTAGTACTATATGAAGTACTACATACATCAATTTTCACATGTATACTTACAAATAAGTTTGCATAGAATAATGAAATCAAAAAGGATAAATCGATACTTTATTTTTATTTTACATTATTAAAGCAAATGTGTGAAGACATCTCCATTGTGGAGAGAAATAACAGGAAGCTCTTCAGCATTTAATTATCTCCTCAATCCTCTCTTCCTTTAGGTTGATACTTGTACTGTACTTAAAATTCTCCAGTAACCATCTAATGTAGCAAAAATTACCTTAAATTCTCTCCATATCTACTACATCTACAACTATGTGTCCTTTTCTCATTTATATAAGGTCCACCTATTGACAGAGTTTCTCATTTTGTCCAAGACTAAATCCTGCATGTTTTCAAAATGCTTGATTTGTAACTCTCATGTAGCTTTTAATATGTCCTTGTAAAATGTTCTTTAAAATAAGAAAAAACATTAAGCCTCACATATAGAAAAATATATGGCAAATATTATCAAATTTTATGTGTCATGAATATAAAATACGTTTTCATTATAATTATACTTTGAATTTCACTGATGGTTAAGGGATCTCAGCATGTTTATGTGTCTTCTAGGAAATGCTTGTTCATTATTTTTACTCATTATTTTTGTTTGTTTGTATTTCTTCTTTATGGTTCCCATGATTCGTAGATCTTCATTATATATTTTTGATACTTTTCTTTTTTTAGTTTAAATATATGGGAGATATTATGTTTTGGTTTGTGGCTTATTTGCCACACTTGCCTATCAGAAGTTTTTAATGTACATAAAGAACAAAAATCTTTCTTTTTTATGATTTCTACTATTTATGTTTCATTTTAGAAGTTTTTCATACTCTGTTAAAATATGTGCCTTAAGTTCATAAAACTATTTGCCCTTTTTTCACATTGAAGTCTGAAATCCACTTGTTTGATTTTTGGTATGGCTCCAAATAAGAATTCATTGATATTATAAACAACCAATTATTTAGCACCTTTATGGATTAATTCATTCTTGTGATGCTAATTTTAGCCAGCATCATTGTCATGTAATCGTCTTCATAAATACATGAGCCTGTGCCTGGGGTTTATTCTGTCAATGTGTATGCCAATTCCTTTACCAATATTTCACTTTCTTAGTAATTATAGAGTCATCAATTTTTTTGTAATATGGATATGTTTACTTATTCAAATTATGTAGGTTTGTTATAGATATTTGAATCTTACTATTCTTTCATATACTTTATAAAATATCATCTTGTCAAGGTTTTATAAATTTCCTAAGTTTTTTTTAGGCATGGACTTCTTGTAATATCATTACATTTACTAAGGTCATATATATATTTTTGTAAAGTTTTATAAATTTTCCATAAAGAAGTATTACATTTTTTAAGAATGACTTCAATATATTTTATTTTTTTGCTGTAGTAACATGTTTAACTTTAATATACTAAAAATTTGTGACTTCTAGTGTATATTAGACTGATATGACAGTCTTGATAAATCTTATTGATACTAATATTTTTTCTAAATGTGTTTCTTTTGTATGGAGATAATTTTATCATCTTAGTATAAAGACATTTATTTCAACTTAAAATATTTATTCTTGTTTGATGAATGGGATGTCTGGTAAAATATAAAATAAAAACATCCTTGCCTCACTCTGTTTTCCTGCTATTGCATTTAACGTTTAAAAAAATACATTACATTTGCCATAATTTTTAAGTTGTATTTTTTTATCAGATTAAGTAATTTCTCTTTCAATCCTAATTGTCTAAGAGTTTAAAAAAATCAGGCATAAAGCTGGAACTTTTTCAAACTTTGCCCCTCAGAGAAGTTTTTAAAATTTGTTTAAGTAACGTGAAATTGTATTTATAGATTTTCTAATATTGATAGAAGAGATCTGTATTTGAAATAAATTAAATTTTTTATAATGTGTATTATCATCTTCATATACATTTCTTTATCTTGTGCTATTTTGTTAAGGATTTTTGTATATTTTTATGAGTCAGAATGATTTCTAAAATTCTTTCGACTTTTTTTATACTTTATGATGTTTGTGATCATTTATTTTAAATATATCATTAATTTGTTTCTTTATATAGCTGTTTATAAAGGTAATAATGCATAAATATATGAAATGGAAAATCAAGTGGTCCAAACTAGCTAAGACAATCTTGAAACATCTTGAAAAAGAAGAGCAAATTTGGAAGATTCACACTTCCTGAGTTCAAAACTTACTACAAAACTACAATAGTTAAAACGATGTTCTGGCAGGGCCTGGTGGCTCACACTTGTAATCCCAGCACTTTGAGAGGCCAAGGTGGGTGGGCCATTTGAGGTCAAGAGTTTGAGACAAGACTGACCAACATGGTGAAACCCCTCACTACTAAAAATACAAAAAATTAGCCAGGTGTGGTAGCACATGCCTGTAGTCCCAGGTACTTAGGAGGCTGAGTCAAGAGAATTGATTGAACCCGGGACGCAGAGGTTGCAGTGAGCTGAGATCATGCCCGTGCACTCCAGCTTGAGCAACAGAGCGAGAGACTCCGTCTCAAAAAACAAACAAACAAGCAAACAAGAAACAATGTTCTACTGGCATAAGGATGAGCACATAGACCAGTGGAATAGATCTGAGAGTCCATAAGTAAACTCATGTATCTATGGCCAATTGATTTTCAACAACAGTGTCAAGACCCTTCAATGGGGAAAGAACAGTCTTTTTAAGTAATGATGATGGGACAACTGGAAGTCGACATGCCAAGCAATGAAGCTGGAACCTACCTCAAACCATATTCAAAATTAATTCAAAATACATTAACAATCTAATAATATGATCTCTTACCATAAAGTCTTAGAGGAAAATGTAAGAGTAAATCATGAATTTGGCAACTGACAGATAATGACACCAGAGCATCAACAAGAGAAAAAAAAACAGATAAGTTGATAAAAATGATTACAATATAATCGATAAATTATATTAAAAACTTCTGGGTGTCAAGGAATGTTATGAAGATAATAAACAGGAAACCTACAGAATGGAAGAAAATATTGTTTAATCATAGATTATATATATCAGATAAAATTGATGAGCTATCCAGAACATAAAAAGAACTGCCACACCTCAACAGAAAACAAAAATGCAATGAAAACAGTTGACAAAAGACTTGAATAGACATTTCTCAAAAAAAGATATACAACTATCAGCAATCACACGAAAAGATGCTCATGATTGTTTGTGATTAAGGAAATGTAAACCAAAATGACAATGAGATACCACTTTGTATCTACTTAAATGTCAATAGTTTAAAACATGGGAAATGAGTATTGATAATGATGTAGAAAAACTGGAACCTTCATACACTGCTGTGGGAATGTAAATTCATGTGGCCATTGTGGAAAGCGTTTTGTAGTTCCTCGAAAAGATAAACATAGAATTATCATATCGTTCAACAATTCTTCATCTAGGTATATATTCAAAATACCAGAGCACAATTCTAAAACAAATACTCGACACAAATGTTCATGGCAGCAGTATTCACAATAGCCACAAGGCAGAAACAACCCATATGTTCATCCACAGATGATTGGAGAAACAAATTGTGGAATATACTTACAATATAATATTATTCAGCCACAAAAGGAAGTGCCAATACATGCTACAGTGTAGATGTTACTATGTTAACATATTAGGTGAAAGAAGTCAGACATAAATTTCACATTTTGTGTGATTCTATTTCTACAAAATACCCAGAATAGGTAATTCTATAGATATTGAAAGCAGATTGGTGATTGTTAGTGGATGGGGAGAGGGGGAAATGCAGAGTGATGGATTAATGGTATGGAATTTCCTTTGAGGGATAAAAATGTTTTGTAACTTGATACAGGTGGTAGTTGCACAATGTCATGAGTGTTCCAAATGTGACTGAATTGTACAGTATAAAATGGTTAATCTTGTGTTATGTAAATTTTACTTGTAAATTCCAACCCAATGTTTTTTTAAATTCGTCAATTTAACTTCTACACAGTTTCTCTCTCTCTCTCTCTCTCTCTCTCTCTCTCTCTCTCTCTCTCTCTCTCTCTCTCTCCAGGTGAAGTTAAGAATAAGACAGAAACATTTTCTTGACATCTTTAGTTTAGTAGTTTGCTTATTAGTTTTTCCTTTCCTAGATCACTCATTGTGGATTCTGTTTTATAGTGATCCCAGATTTATACTGATTTTGCCATTTGGGCAGGTGCTCAGTTTTTGCTTTTATTCCTGCAACCAGCTTGTTATATTGAGAGCTTTAGGCAACTAGTATTATGTTTTCCTCAGGGAAAATGCCAGTTTCAGGATTCATCTATTTAGGTTTTGACCTTTAGGATTTTTTAAAACGTTATTGCCACCATAGTTCTGATATATCTGATGTATTTTATACAGCATTTCAGGTGTTTTGTACCAAACTTTCCCCCGCCCAGATGTTCTAGGCTACCAGATTGCCAGAAATCGTCATACTGCCATGCCAGTTACTTTTTCTTCATCCATTAATGCTATGTTACTTCCAGGATCGTGGTGAATTTATATGGCAAAATCCAATGGACAACTTTCCTCCCTGCTCTTATTTGACCTTCCTCTGATATCTGAAGATTTGTCTGCTCTTTTCTCATCTTTAAGAGCTCAACTCTCTCCAACGTTTCCTTCCACATGCATGAATACTGACTCTTTACTGTAGTTGAGCATTTTAATTAATTTGTTTGCTTTCTATGCTGATGATTTTCAACTGTGGCTATACATTATAATCACTTTGTAACATTTGAAAAAGATAATTCTGAATAAATAATAGTGGCCTATTAGATCACAATTTATTTATATTTTAATCTGTAAGTTGCTTTTGATTGGCAGATCTACTATATTATACATATTTTCAGTTTGATGATACTTATTCCTGAGTAATGTTTAGCTCTACATTTACCTCAAATTCAATAAATGACATACTGATCTAAAATATTTTCACCAACTATTACTCCTCCTGTATTGCCTGTTTCAGTAATTAGCAACATTGTTCATTCTGTTATCTGCCAAATATTTGGGGATTTTATATACTTCTCGTTTTCATTTATTAAATATACTTTATAAGCATCATTGGACAGCATGAAGCAATGAGTCATTTTCTGAAGACAGGGATATAATAATTCATAGAACTTAAACATTCCATGCTCATGGATAGGAAGATCAATATTGTGGAAATGGCCATACTTCCCAAATCAATTTATAGATTCAATGCTATTTCTATTAAACTACCATTGACATTCTTATAAATAAAATAAATAACTTAAAAATTATGTGGGATCAAAAAAAGAGCTTGTATAGCCAGGACAATCCTAAGCAAAAAGAACAAAGTTGGAGGCATTACACTACCCAACTTCAAACTATACTACAAGGCTACAGTAACCAATACAGCATAGTACTGGTACAAAAACTGATACATAGACCAATGGAACAGCATAGAGAACCCAGAAATAAGGCCACACACCCACAACTACCTGATCTTTGACAAACTTGACAAAAACAAGCAATGGGGAAAGGATTCCCTATTCAATAAATGGTGCTGGGAGAACTGGCTAGCCATATGCAGAAAATTGAAACTGGATCTCTTCTCACACTTTATTCAAAACTTAACTTAAGATGGCTTAAAGACTTAAATGTAAAACCCAAAGCCATAAAAACCATAGAAGAAAATCTAGGAAATACCATTCAGGACATAGGCATGGGCAAAGGTTTTATGATGAAATAACCAAAAGCATGAAGGACTGTTGAATTTTGTCAAAGGCCTTTTCTGCATCTATTGAGATAATCATGTGGTTTTTGTCGTTGGTTCTGTTTATATGCTGGAATACATTTATTGATTTGTGTATGTTGAACCAGCCTTGCATCCCAGGAATGAAGCCCACTTGATCATGGTGGATAAGCTTTTTGATGTGCTGCTGGATTCGGTTTCCCAGTATTTTATTGAGGATTTTTGCATCGATGTTCATCAAGGATATTGGTCTAAAATTCCCTTTTTTGTTGTGTCTCTGCCAGGCTTTGGTACCAGGATGATGCTGGCCTCATAAAATGAGTTAGGGAGGATTCCCTCTTTTTCTATTGTATGGAATAGTTTCAGAAGGAATGGTACCAGTTCCTCCTTGTACCTCTGGTAAAATTCTGCTGTGAATCCATCTGGTCCTGGACTGCTTTTGGTTGGTAAGCTATTAATTATTGCCTCAACTTCAGAGCCTGTTATTGGTCTATTCAGAGATTCAACTTCTTCCTGGTTTAGTCTTGGGAGGGTGTATGTGTCCAGGAATTTATCCATTTCTTCTAGATTTTCTAGTTTATTTGCGTAGAGGTGTTTGTAGTATTCTCTGATGGTAGTTTGTATTTCTGTGGGATCAGTGGTGATATCCCTTTTATCATTTTTTATTGCATCTATTTGATTCTTCTCTCTTTTCTTCTTTATTAGTCTTGCTAGCAGTCTATTAATTTTGTTGATCTTTTCAAAAAACCAGCTCCTGGATTCATTGATTTTTTGAAGGGTTTTTTGTGTCTCTATTTCCTTCAGTTCTGCTCTGATCTTAGTTATTTATTGCCTTCTGGAAGCTTTTGAATGTGTTTGCTCTTGCTTTTCTAGTGCTTTTAATTGTGATGTTAGGGTATCAGTTTTAGATATTTCCTGCTTTCTCCTGTGGGCATTTAGTACTATAAATTTCCCTCTACACACTGCTTTGAATGTGTCCCAGAGATTCTGGTATGTTGTGACTTTGTTCTCATTGGTTTCAAAGAACATCTTTATTTCTACCTTCATTTTGTTACTTATCCAGTAGTCATTCAGGAGCTGGTTGTTCAGTTTCCATGTAGTTGAGTGGTTTTGAATGAGTTTCTTAATGCTGAGTTCTAGCTTGATTGCACTGTGGTCTGAGAGACAGTTTGTTATAATTTCTGTTCTTTTACATTTGCTGAGGAGTGCTTTACTTAAAACCACGTGGTCAGTTTTGGAATACGTGTGGTGTGGTGCTGAAAAGAATGTATATTCTGTTGATTTGGGGTGGAGTTCTGTAGATGTCTATTAGGTCCCCTTGCTGCAGAGCTGACTCCAATTCCTGGATATCCTTGTTAACTTTCTGTCTCATTGATCTGTCTAATGTTGACAGTGGGGTGTTAAAGTCTCTGATTACTATTGTGTGGGAGTCTAAGTCTCTTTGTAGGTCTCTAAGGACTTGCTTTATGAATCTGGGTGCTCCTGTATTGGGTGCATATATATTTAGGATAGTTAGCTGTTCTTGTTGAACTGATCCCTTTATCATTATGTAATGGCCTTCTTTGTCTCTTTTGATCTTTGTTGGTTTAAAGTCTGTTTTATCAGAGACTAGGATTGCAACCTCTGCCTTTTTTTGTTCTCCATTTGCTTGGTAGATCTTCCTCCATCCCTTTTTTTTAAGCCTATGTGTGTCTCTGCATGTGAGATGGGTTTCCTGAATACAGCACACTGATGGCTCTTGACTCTTTATCCAGTTTGCCAGTCTGTGTCTTTTAATTGGAGCATTTAGCCCATTTACATTTACGTTTAATATTGTTATGTGTGAATTTGATCCTGTCATTATGATGTTAGCTGGTTATTTTGCTCATTAGTTGATGTAGTTTCTTCTTAGTCTTGATGGTCTTTACAATTTGGCATGTTTTTGCAGTGGCTGGTACCAGTTGTTCCTTTCCATGTTTAGTGCTTCCTTCAGGAGCTCTTTTAGGGCAGGCCTGGTGGTGACAAAATCTCTCAGCATTTGCTTGTCTGTAAAGGATTTTATTTCTCCTTCAGTCATGAAGCTTAGTTTGGCTGGATATGAAATTCTGGGTTGAAAATTCTTTTCTTTAAGAATGTTGAGTATTGGTCCCCACTCTCTTCTGGCTTGTAGAGTTCCTGCCAAGAGATCAGCTGTTAGTCTGATGGGCTTCCCTTTGTGGGTAACCCGACCTTTCTCTCTGGCTGCCCTTAACATTTTTTCCTTCATTTCAACTTTGGTGAATCTGACAATTATGTGTCTTGGAGTTGCTCTTCTCGAGGAGTATCTTTGTGGCGTTCTCTGTATTTTCTGAATCTGAATGTTGGCCTGCCTTGCTAGATTGGGGAAGTTCTCCTGGATAATATCCTGCAGAGTGTTTTCCAACTTGATTCCATTCTCCCCGTCACTTTCAGGTACACCAATCAGAGGTACATTTGGTCTTTTCACATAGTCCCATATTTCAACAAGCCTTCATGCTAAAAACTCTCAATAAATTAGGTATTGATGGGACATATCTCAAAATAATAAGAGCTATCTATGACTAACCCACAGCCAATATCATATTGAATGGGCAAAAACTGGAAGCATTCCCTTTGAAAACTGGCACAAGACAGCGATGACCTCTCTCACCACTCCTACTCAACATAGTGTTGGAAGTTCTGGCCAGGGCAATCAGGCAGGAGAAGGAAATAAAGGGTATTCACTTAGGAAAACAGGAAGTCAAATTGTCCCTGTTTGCAGATGACATGATTGTATATCTAGAAAACCTCATCGTCTCAGCCCAAAATCCCCTTAAGCTGATAGGCAACTTCAGCAAAGTCTCAGGATACAAAATCAATGTGCAAAAATCACAAACATTCTCACACATCAATAACAGACAAACAGAGAGCCAAATCATGAGTGAACTCCCATTCACAATTGCTTCAAAGAGAATAAAATACCTAGAAATCCAACTTACAATGGATGTGAAGGACCTCTTCAGGGAGAACAGCAAACCACTGCTCAATGAAATAAAAGAGGATACAAACAAATGGAAGAACATTCCATGCTCATGGGTAGGAAGAATCAGTATCGTGAAAATGGCCATATTGCCCAAGGTAATTTATAGATTCAATGCCATCCCCATCAAGCTACCAATGACTTTCTTCACAGAATTGGAAAAAAACTATTTTAAAGTTCATATGGAACCAAAAAAGAGCCCACATCGCCAAGTCAATCCTAAGCCAAAAGAACAAAGTTGGAGGCATCACGCTACCTGACTTCAAACCATGCTACAAGGCTACAGTAACCAAAACACCATCGTACTGGTACCAAAATAGAGATATAGACCAATGGAACAGAACAGAGCCCTCAGAAATAATGCCACATATCTACAACTATCTGATCTTTGACAAACCTGACAAAAACAAGAAATGGGGAAAGGATTCCCTATTTAATAAATAGTGCTGGGAAAACTGGCTAGCCACATGTAGAAAGCTGAAACTGGATCCCTTCCTTACACCTTATAAAAAATCAATTCAAGATGGATTAAAGACTTACATGTTAGACCTAAAACCATAAAAACCCTAGAAGAAAACTTAGGCAATACCATTCAGGATATAGGCATGGGCAAGGACTTCATGTCTAAAACACCAAAAGCAATGGCAACAAAAGCCAAAATTGACAAATGGGATCTAATTAAACTAAAGAGCTTCTGCACAGCAAAGAAACTACCATCAGAGTGAACAGGCAACATACAGAATGGGAGAAAAGTTTTGCAATCTACTCATCTGACAAAGGGCTAATATCCAGAATCTACAATGAACTCAAACAAATTTACAAGAAAAAAACAACCAACCCCATCAAAAAGTGGGCGAAGGATATGAACAGACACTTCTCAGAAGAAGACATTTATGCAGCCAACAGACACATGAAAAAATGCTCATCATCACTGGCCATCAGAGAAATGCAAATCAAAACCACAATGAGATACCATCTCACACCAGTTAGAATGGCAATCATTAAGAAGTCAGGAAACAACAGTTGCTGGAAAGGATGTAGAGAAATAGGAACACTTTTACACTGTTGGTGGGACTGTAAACTAGTTCAACCATTGTGGAAGTCAGTGTGGCGATTCCTCAGGGGTCTAGAACTAGAAATACCATTTGACCCAGCCATCCTATTACTGGATATATACCCAAAGGATTATAAATCATGCTGCTATAAAGGCACATGCACACATATGTTTATTGCGGCACTATTCACAATAGCAAAGACTTGGAACCAACCCAAATGTACAACAATAATAGACTGGATTAAGAAAATGTGGCACATATACACCATGGAATACTATGCAGCCATAAAAAATGATGAGTTCATGTCCTTTGTAGGGACATGGATGAAGCTTGAAACCATCATTCTCAGCAAACTATCGCAAAGACAAAAAACCAAACACTGCATGTTCTCACTCAAAGATGGGAATTGAACAATGAGAACACATGGACACAGGAAGGGGAACATCACCCACTCGGGCCTGTTGTGGGGTGAGGGGAGGGGGGATAGTATTAGGAGATATACCTAATGTTAAATGACGAGTTAATGGGTGCAGCACACCAACATGGCACATGTATATATATGTAACAAACCTGCACGTTGTGCACATGTACCCTAAAACTTAAATTATAATAATAATAAAAAAAGAAATAACTAAAAGCAATTGCAACCAAAGCAAAATTGACAGATGGGATCTAATTAAACTGAAGAGCTTCTGCACAGCAAAAGAAACTATCATCAGAGCAGACAGACAACCAAAGAATGGGAGAAAATTTTTGCAATCTACCCGTCTGACAAAGGTCTTAAGCAAGGAGCTTCAACAAATTTACCAGAAAAAAAAGTGAGTAAAGGATATGAACAGAAACTTCTCAAAAAAGGACATACATGCGGCCAAGAAGGATATGAGAAAAACTTAACATCACTGATCATTAAAGAAATGAAAATCAAAACCACAACGAGATACCATCTCACACCAATCAGAATGGCAATTATTAAAAAGTTAAGAAACAACACATGCTGGCGAGGTTTCAGAGAAATCAGAACACTTTTACACTGTTGGTGGGAATGTAAATTAGTTAAACCATTGTGGAAGACAGTGTAGTGCTTCCTCAAAGATTTAGAACCAGAAATACCATTTGACCTAGCAATCTCATTACTGTATATATACCCAAAGGAATATAAATCATTCTGTTATAAAGATACATGCACACATATGTTCACTGCAGCTCTACTCACAATCATAAAGACATGGAATCAACCCAAATGCCTGTCAATGATAGACTGGATAAAGAAAATATGGTACATATACACCATGGAATGCTATGCAGCCATAAAAAGGAAAAAGATCATGTTCTTTGCAGGGACATGGATGGAGCTGGAAGCCACCAACCTCAGCAAACTAACACAGGAACAGAAAACCAAACACCACATGCTCTCACTTATAAGTGGGAGCTGAACAACGAGAACACATGGACACAGGGAGGAGAACAACACACACTGGTGCCTGTTGGGGGAGGCTGGTGGTGGGAAGAGGATTAGGGAGAAGAGCTAATGCATGCTGGGCTTAGTACCTTGGTGATGGGCTGATAGGTGCAGCAATCCACTATGGCATATGCTTACCTATGTAAGAAACCTGCACATCCTGTACATGTAACCTGGAACACACACACACACACACACACACACAAATTAAAAAAATAAAATTCATAGAACTTAAGAATTAATAATAAAAGAGGATACCCAGTTTAAAGCTACCAAGTAAATGACATACACTGTCAGGATAGCCAAGCATAAAACTAGTAGTCTATGTCCACAGGTAGACAAGGTTTACTGGGCATAGAACAGAATGACTCTGAGCTAATGAGAAAAGGTTTACCAACACATCAATTACTTTTGTGATTGTATTCAGGAGTATGACCTGAAAATTTAAGAATATGGTCAAGGAGAGGCCAACTCTTCCTACTCAAAACCCCACCCACTAAATTAAGCTAGAATTTGTCAGAATTTGCCTAATATAAAACACAACTTTTTATTTCCAAATTTGCAGTTAGGCTTACACCACTGTTGTGCCATCTAATGCAGATTCCAGGATACCAGGTCTCTGAGCACATGGTAGTGTATCAAGAGATGAGGCAGAAATTTCTTCCACAAGAATCCATCATCCCCGTAGGGAGTCTCTTTGTAGATTGGAAGGTTTATAAAAGAAAATGAAGTTTTGTTTAATGAGATTGAATGAAATAAGATGTGTCTGTGGATTCTCACGATGAGATAAGGATGCAGAGACCGGGTACAGAGGGCATGGGATTTATTACATCATTCTACTTTAGGGCTCCAGCTAGTTGTCCCCCGTTTCTAGCATAGTGGGATGTTTTTCACCTGCAGACCAGTGATCAGACTCTTCTATCCAACATCATAGTGTCTGGTTCAGTTTGTGGTTTTCATACGGATTCCCTAGCAATTCCTGCTGCTTGAGAGTTGATAATTGTGAGGGATCAGAGGTGCATGAGAAAGTAACTGTGAAGAAAATGTATTAGCCTGAATGAAAGGGCACAGAAATAATTATACTTCCCAACTGTAGCTTTTGCACTAAGCCTAAACACGTTTTTAGCTCAGTTCACCAGAGTGTCATTTCTAGTAAAAGCCAAGCTAACAATATAAAAGTATCTTTTATTTCCTTTTTTTATGTTTAGTTTCATCCTAGAGTATGTGGGGGCAGGTTTGTGATTCTGCCAAGACAAGATTAGAATACTCCTGTGTTCCTGAATACACTCGTCAAAATACCCTGCAGTGGCACCCCAGTTTCTCTTAAATTCTCACATATAAGAAAAATAATCACCTGCACTTAATGACTAACAAAGACATAAGATTTGAGGTGAGTAAGGAATACAGAATGACCTCAATATGTTAGAGACAAAAGGAAGGGTTAATGGCAATGTCAACTATAGATATTACAGAACAGCAATGACCTTGGGAGAGTGAGAAGAAATTTTGTGGCATAGGTTTGCTCCTCTATACAAAACTGTAAATGTTCATTTAACATTACTGACAATGTATGTCCGCTACCAGTTTCAGTGTTATCTATAATATTTTATCCTTGCTTTCAGGGGCAGAAACAAAGCTCTTCTCTTTATTTTATAATTTAATGTGTGGGATATTTTCAAGAACATTATAGATGACTTCTGTCACATCTGAGTATCAATTTAGTTCATCATCACTCTAAGAGTATTACAGTTTATGTACAGTAGACAGGTAGTAGATGAAACTGATCCTCCAAGAATGATAACAGGAGGACAGATAGAAATTGGATGTACTAAAAGGTGAAGGTTGGAACAAATTTTACTGTGTTTTTACAGGATTACAATTCAAAATAACTGGTGATCCAGCTAACTGGGTGCTCCTTTTTACAAATTATTATTAATCCTCTCAATGTCAAAGGGATTGCTGTGTTGATTATATTTAAAATAAGTTTTAATAAAATTGGTCATGCATATATATCCTAAAATAAACTAAAGGATAAGCTCATTTTAAATTGTGCATTTGTTGCATTTGATTTGTTCAGTTACTGTAAGGATTACAAGTGTTAACCTTGTTAGGCTGTTATTAGCATTTAAATTAATGGTTTTCCATCAATAGAAAGCAGATAGCCTAGTTCTCGTGTTATTTGTAAAACAAACATTAAAATTAAGATATATCTGATCCAAATAGTTTTGAGCTAAATTTAAATATACATCAATGAAATATTGGCAAAAGTTGCTTCCAAATTTCTGGCACAAAATGTACTCCCATTTGTCATCTCTAAACCACAGCTTGAAAGCAATGAAGAATCCACAGGTTGAATCTAATATGCTGAAAAATTCCTTCTAGCTATTTACAATGCCTTCCTGTATAATTAAATGATAGTTATTCCCTCTTTGATTTTCAGATCAATTTTAAACATACTTTTTAAAATTTTGGGATAATTTTGGTTTTCTAGAAAAATTACAAAGATAGTACAGAGAATCACCATACTTTCAAATCCAAATCCTCCTATAATGAACATCTAATACCAATGTCAGAAACCTGTCGTAACTAATCAGCCTACATTGATGCATTATTGTTTACTCAAAGCCTACACTTTATTCAGATTTTCATAGTGTTACCTAATGTCCTTATTCTTTCCCAGGATCCAACTATATGTAGTCATCTTAAGTTTCTCTTGAGTGTGTCAGTGTCTCAGTTTTCTTATTTTTGATGACCTTCACAGTTTTCAGGAGAACTGGCTAGGTATTTTGTAGATTTGTCCATTGGGAGTTAACTGATGTTTGTCTCATGTATAGACTAGGGTTACATGTTTTGGGGAAGAAAACCACAGAGGTAAAGTGTCATTTTCATCACAACGTATATTGAAAGTAGATATTTTCAATATAATTTATTACAATCGGTGTTGACACTGATCCACTGGCTTAGGCAATGTTTGTCAGGTTTCTTCACTGTAAAGTTGTTCTTTCCTCTGCCTTTCCATACAATATTGTTTGGAAGGAAGTAACTATACATAGCCTCCTGTTAAGGGGTAGAGTTATAATACTCCTGGAGTGTGGAGTATCTACATAAAATATTTGGAATAATTTTGCATGAAAAATTGATCTAATCTCTTCCATGTATTTATTTAATCATTTATTTATAGCAGTATACATAATGGTGGTTTATTTAATAATCTGAGCATAACCTAATACTGCTTTATATATTGTGTTGCTCATATTGTTCTAGTTTAGGCCCCTGGGAGCTCTTTAATTTGGTATTTGTGTCCTTTGACATATACCCATCAATTTTTTTTGTTTGTATTTTCCATATTTGTTTGTAGTACTTCCTCTTTTTTGTATTTAAAGCTTTATATAATTTCGACATTTATTTTAGATTCAACCAGTACATAGGTAGGTAAGTTGCATGGGTGTACTGCATGATGCTAAGGTTTGAGATATAAATGATCCTGTCAACCAGAGAGTAAGCATAGTACCCATAGTTTTTCAACCCTTTTCTCCCTCCCTCTCTCCCCCACTGATAGAAGTCCTCAGTGTTTATTCTTGCCATATTTATGTCCATGAGTACCCCATGTATAACACTCACTTATAAGTGAGAACATGTGATATTTGGTTTTCTGTTCCTGGATTAATTCAATTAGGATAATGGCCTTCAGTAGCATCCATGTTGCTGCAAAGTATGTGATTTCATTCTTTTTATGGCTGTATAGTATTCCTTGGTGTATAAGTACCACATTTTTTAAATCCAGTACACCATTGATGGGCACCTAGATTGATTCTGTGTCTTTGCTATTGTGAATAGTGTTTTTAGCACTTCCTTTATTTTGGCAACTTACTTCAAGATCCTCTTGCATGTTCCCTGCCCCAGTCCTAGAATCAGCTATTCTGGAAGCCATGGTTCCATTTATTGGAGGATTCTATTAGAATTTAGTAGACTCATTGCTACCAGTAGTAAACTTTTTGCTGAAATAAATGCCAGAAAATAAATTATTTCTATGTGTATCTATGTCTGTAGGTATATAAAACATCTGTTATACCTTCTCTCCTCATTGAATTATTCAATTCAAGTTAATTACAAATGCTGTGTGCCCCATAAAAAGTCACTTAGGTGGAATTACAGCCCATTTCTTTGTGTGTGAGGAAAAATGAACTATAACTTACTATGATATTGCAGTGGTAATTGAAAGGAAAGCAATAAGTGAACACTTAAGCCACTCTTGGAATGGAGAGAAGATGTCTTGAGAAACCACATTCACATTTGTATTCGTTTTCTATTGCTGTATATAAAACTAATATAAATTTAGTGGCTTAAGACATACTAATTTGTTATCTTATAGTATTTCTAGATTAGAAATCCAGTCACAAATTAATGGGCTCTCTGCTCAGGATCTCACAGTAGTAACACAAATGTATTGGCCAGGTTGTGTTCTCACGTAAGGTTTGAGATTTTCTTTCTAAGCTCATGTGGTTTGACTAAATTCAATACTTATTAGTTATAGGACAGAGGTTCCATTTAATTACCAACTATCATCTTCATGCTTCTCTGAGCTTCTAGAGGCCACTCACATTCCTTACCATATAATCCCCTCCAGTTTCAAAGTTATCAAAGAAGAATCTTCCTCATGTTGAGTTTCTCTCATGCTGTATATTTCTTTTTCCAGGAAGATCCTGCCTCTTAAAGTTTCACCTAATTAGATTCTGTCCATTGAAGATAATCTCCTTCTCTTAAAGTCACCTGTGCCATATCAAAAAACCTAAGCATAGGAGTAAAATCTGTCATATTCTCAAGTCCCATGCAATAAACAGGTGGGAAGACAGGGGGCAGTAACACTGGAGACCATCTTAGAATTGTGCCTACCATAGATCTGTATTTTAATAATTTAGTAGAACATTCTAAGTTGCAGATATAAAGAGAGCAGGCACTAGGCAGAAGATAGAGGTAAGCAAGACATATGAAGTGTAAATACAAGTAATTCAGGATTGATGAGGTAGAAGACTTCCAGTCTGGCCTTTGAGAGATGACACTATATAAGTAATATGGCATGAATTAATGAGGACCTCATTCCATGCTAAGAAGACTTCAATTTTTCTGTAGTTTGTAGAGAATTTTAATCAAGGAGTAACAAGTAAAATTTCTTATAGTGATGAAACACAGAGACAACAGCACAAGTGGTAATTCCGCATATTACAAAGCTGGTGTCAGAACCGTCCAGGCAAGAGTTGACAAAGGCATAAAATAAGAAAATGATAGTAGGAGAGAGGATAATTATTTACCCTCAAAAATGGGGTTAGGGTTCATAATGCCTCCAGTTGTGTAGGCCATAGTGAGATTATCCAGGAAGACTCATGATAAAATGACTCAGGAGAGGGGCTCTTTGGGTCTGTCAGGAGAATGCAGAGTTGTCAATTATGAAGCACAATATATAAGTGAAGGTTTCTGGGAAATAAGGCTAGAAATATGGCATTGATCATCCTGTAAAGTATCTTTAATGGAAACATGCTGGAAGAGTAATCATGCATTTGCATTTGAGATTATTGAAGAAATCTAATGTAATTTTTAAACAAGAAAAAAATAAGAAACCAGAATGCCAAAGACTAGAAAGTGAAAACTTTAACAATTGCACAGCTTTAATAATTGCACAGTGGCAAAATTCATTTGACTTAGGCATAGGATGACCATGATTTAAGTGTTTAGTATTCTATTAATACTTAGTGAGGGAGTAATCTTGCTCCAATTGCCCAAGAACAATAACCATGCAACAGTTTCATGTCATGATGTTTTGCACATACTCAATTCTGGTAAGAAATAATAAGAAATAGGTCATATTTTGTCTTTGAAACTGTCCACCTCCCTCCCCAGTCCATTTATACCTAACTTGGAGCCAATATGATGGCTGGGGACAGACAAAGGAGAGCTAAATAGAAAAGAAAAGCCAATTGTATAGAGTCATATAATGGAGTAGAAAACTCTAATCTACTTCATTTCTTCTTTTTCTGTTCCCCTGACTCTGGAGTAAGCTAGGGATTAAGCAAACAGTTGCCAAAAAGACTTCTTGCTATTTTAAATGACAGGTTTCTATTGGACAACCATCATTTCAAAACTGAAACAAATGTTGTCACTTATTAGAATGGAAAATACATGCACATAAAAATGCATTTCTATTTTTCATCTGGGACTAAGATTTCTTAGAATACATAAGCATCTTTAAGTTGTATGCAGACTGCAGAGATGATTACACATCACACTGTCATTTAGAATTAGCTTTGTGTACATAGATAGGAAAAAGAAGTGGGCATAAGACAACTATCCATTTTATTTAATCAGTCTAGAAAATTTGATTTTCTTTGTTTTGACATTGTTTGGCTATCGAGATGGATCTTTTTAAATGATAGTAGTCAAATTTCTATGTCACTTTATGTTTTGATTTAGCCTGAGCCAAGAAAATGTTTTTATCCTCTTTACTTCTAAGATATTTGTTTAGGAACCTGGGTAAAGACAGAATTGCAATTGAAGGGCACAGCAAGGTATATAGAGAACGAAGAAGATGTATGGACATTTCTAAGTTGACTTTATAATATACTATCAAATTATTTGATATTATATATCAAAATAGCTGCTAAATAAACAGCATATAAACTAATTAGTGGGGACCCATGACCAGCATAAGTACAAAAATTATATAAAATAATTCTTTTATCACCTCACAACTCCTTTAAGAGAACACTGACTTATGAATCTACTCACCTAAGGATGAGAGACAAAAGTGGGTCTCCTCTTTTGCTCTGGCATCTTCTAAATTGACTTCACCTTTGTTCTTGGTTAATAAAGTACTGTAGGTAAAAAAGTTATCTTGTTAAAATTTTAACAAATTCAGGAAATATAGTGTAGATGAAGGGAACAATACAAAATTAAGCAATATTTTTATCTTCATAAAAATTATTTATACTTTGCAATTTATAAAGCTTGCTCACAAGCTTAGTTTTACTTGGTTGTAATAATGGAAATAGAATACATACAAAAACTGTTATTTTGGGGTATGAATATTGTAAAATTTGGAAGTAAAATCTTGAGAGTCTTGCTTCCTTTCAGAGTAAATAGATATGCAATTGAGCACTTGTTTCATAATCTCTGATCATCAAGATTCCAGGATCTTCCATTAACTTCCCAGTGTAATCTGTCCCTAGCTAGCAGCCTTATGTGGTCATTTCTTTTTGTAATTCTACCAACGTGTATCACTTTCATTTTATCACCTCTCTGGTAGTCCTTATGTATTCTCTAGCATACAAGAAAGTTGTGAAGGATTCTGTTTTAAATTTTATGCCTGAAATTTTGATATCTGTGCTTTTGGCCCCAAAACATATTCTCTATTTCATAATTCCCCTCTTACAAAATGGAAGAGTTGCCTTTTAAAATTCTTTTCTGTGCCATGGTTTTGAAATTCTTTCAAATATGTAGGAAGTAGAACGAAATAAGGATAAATTGGCCAATCTCAATCTTCCTTGACTAAATGGAAGTTTTTTCCTGGATAGCGGCAGGGCCACACATAAGAGAGGATCAGAAAAAAAAAAAAAACAGATTAATATTTCATTATATTATCTCACTACAATGATTTTAAAGATAAGGTGAGTAAGTTTCATAGTAATTTAGAGACTTGTATATGATTATGATGATAGAAAACTGGAAAGAATAGCTTGAATTGCTCTCGGTAAAATCTCATGCAAGGAATTTTTGATGTCATAATCTAATTTGTCTTTCAGAGAAATACACTTAATTGGAGAAATATAAAATTCGTGCTCTCTTTTGAAGAAATAATGTTGATTAGATCAAGACTCAACAGTCTTTATAGGTGCTGACTGCCATGTCTTCAGTGCTATGGGAACATTGAGAAGGATGTAACTCACAGTCTGGACTGTTGCGGAAGTTGTTAAAGGTAACTGGTGTTTTGAGAGAAGGACAAGGAAGTTGGTTGAATAGAATTTCATAGACAATGGCACCCATATGCTAGAATTTGTAACTAATTTAATCATAGGGTACATTTAGGGTAGAAAAGTGGGAGAAGAATTGATAAAAGTTGCGGTAAATGAGGCTTGCATGTAAGTCATTAATAATCTTATATCTCATTTATTGCAAAGACAAACTATTTATGATTCCAAGAGACAAATGCATTTAATCTGTGATTGGGAAAGATAACTATTGATGGTAGAATGTTAAAATAAAACTTCTTGGCAGGAAAGGCAGTTTGGAAGTAATTGGAGTATCTCAACAAGGAGCTAATGTTTTATACTTGAAATCATTCAAAAACAAGTGGTGTTATGAAGAGAAAGAAAAAATCAAGATATATTTAGTAGAAAGAACCAACAGGGCCTAAAGACTAATAGTGTGAGATTTTGTGCATTGTGCATTAAAACATCTGATACCTGGCACACACAACCATTCAATAAATGTCCAATCACTCTTTCCTTGCAACCTGTGTTGGATTGCTTTTTACATGAATATAACTCATACCTGTCTGCCATGAAAGTTATGTCAATATAGCTTCTAAAGCAATTGGAGTATGATATGAAGATCTATCATTAAACATAATGAAAAAAAATTCAGGAATGTAAAATAGTGTTCATATGCACGTTTGACTACATAAGCACACGTTTACAAACATAGTTTTATACACTGACACCAATAAATGTGGGTGTTATATTACTCAAATGTAGACATTATATCTGTAGATTTACAAGGTCAGAAAACCATTATATCATCAAACCACTGTGCAATTAATATTTGTAAAACAAATGAATGTAAAGTCTTGGTACTTTTTGCAGTTTTATATTTTGCAAGTTTAAAGCAGTAGGTTTTGAGGAATAAAACTCTAATACTAGCCACCAAATAAAAATTAATCAAGATCATTTATTAGTTACCACATCCACTCTACATTTTTTGCATTTGCTTTTTCCTCTACATGCATGAGTTTTAATGGATTAAGATGGTAAGGAGTATCAATAGGATGAAGACAATTTTAAAAAATAGAAACTAATAAGAGGAAAAGAGAGGAACAGCACTCCATTCAGAGTTAAACATAAACCACAAACTTCCCCATCCCCTACATGCAGTGTCTATTTCTAGTGTGCTTTCAAATGCTCCCTGCCTCTCTGTAAGTACTGTTATTATTCTCTCACTTGAGTTATTGTTCTCCACTCATAATATTGATGCAATTCAGAAATTCTATTTATGTCAACTTAATAAATGTATATCTCCAAATGACAGGGAAAACACCCCTCAGAAAGTTGTTTGCTGCTTTCTAGTTGGGGTACCATAATCAATTTTACTGGAAAATTTAACTACATCACTGTTAAACAATTTGCATGTTACTAAATCCTTTGCATGCTGAATATAAGAGGTCCATCAACCATGTTGCTTTAATCACCCCCCATTTCAGTAAAAACTATATTTTCAGATAAATTACCTTGAGAAATCACATGCAGATATTTAGGATGTGTACTCCAATCATACAAAAGTTAAAAATATAAACAGAATTTAAGAATCAAAGAAATTCCAGGCGTGGTGGCTCACGCCTGTAATCCCAGCACTTTGGGAGACTAAGGTGGGCAGATCACCTGAGGTCGGGAGTTCAAGACCAGCCTGACCAATATGGAGAAACCGTCTCTCTACTAAAAATACAAAATTAGCTGGGCATGGTGGCGGGCGCCTATAATTCCAGCTACTCTGGAGGCTGAGGCAGGAGAATCGCTTGAACTCGGAGGGCAGATGTTGCAATGAGCCAAGATCACGCCATTGCACTCTAGCCTGGTCAACAGGAGCAAAACTCCGTCTCAAAAAATAAAAATAAAAATAATAAATAAAATAAAATAAGTCAAAGAAGTTATACCATGTTATATAATGAAAAAATATTCCTCATGATTTTAATAAAATAATACAGAAAAGATGTTAGGATTAAGTAAAAATTTGTATTTCAAAGCAATGGTTCTCATCTGTTTGTCAAAATCATTTATAAAATATTTAAAAAAACAGATTATTGGAATCTCCTTTCCTCAACTATTTCCAGAGATTACACATAAGTGTAGGCAGAACCCCTGGTATCAGAATTTATAATTTCCTACATCACAGTTAATCACAGCCAACTTTGAACACTACTGTTTTCAAAAAGGCATTTTTGCCACCGTGTAGACTAGAGATTAACCTTGTCTTCATACTAGAATGTTTGGAGAACTCTAAAATTACCAGTATTCAGTGGCATTCTAAATCAATTAAAACGGATACCAATACCTAGCATAATTCCAGCTCCAGTAAGGATCTCTTGGAATGGAACCCACACATTGGTATTTTTCAGGTCCTAGGGAATAACCTTATTAAACATAAGTGAAAATTCCATTTCAAAAATGTCGATATTTGAATGCTTTTTGTTGCATTATCTAAATTTAGTTTGTCTAGTAATCATCTTTGAACATAATGTTAAAGATGATTAATACAATGTATAATATGACTACTTAAAATATTTGACTTATAGATACATTGCTTTTAGTATTTGTTTTTTGACAGTTTACTTCATCTCTAACTACCCTGTCATTCATGGTCAAATAATTTCTGAAATACTAATTGCTTTTAAGACTCAATTTGTAATCTACTTTGGTTTCCTGTCACCCCTAAAAGCCTATATCAGTTTTAATAGGAAGAATTTAAAAGACATGGTTTAAAATTAATTTGAATTAACTTTAAATATAATTTCATATTTATTGTAATCTAGGAAAATGTAAATTTGAGTGACAATTTGATGTTAAGGCATTCCCTGACGTATCATGTAACTTTTTTGAGAAATAGATGAGGAAAATCATAGTTTTTTTCAGCAGTGGTAAAAATACAGATTTCAGCTGAACTGGGATAACTCTAGGCTTATCTCTGTTGTTTCCGGGGACACCTGCAAGTCTCGTACTAACTTTTGAACAAGATAAGAATGAGTGTGACAATTAATGATTTATACAGTTCTATTTAAAAGTCAGAAACTCCAGTGGTGGTACTCAGGGTTGGTTTGCTTATTGATGTCTTACACTTGGTATAATTGGTTAAACAACCTGGCTTGCTTCCATAATCAGCGTGGCATAAGTGGCTCTGCAGCGAATTACTGCCTTTACTGTCCTGAAACCATGACCCTTTGAACATATATTGGTGATTCATAATGAAGAGAGGAAGTCTGTCCTAAGAAAGGACTTAGAGGAACTACACCTGAAATTCTCTTCAACTCTCATGCTTGCCTGCCCTTCTTTCATGTGTGGAACTAGAACTGTATCTTTATTTTATTAAACCTGCCTTTAAGATTATTATGTAAGATTTTAGGAGTCTTTTTAGTGATCTGACTCCATGAACTCATTGCAGGTAGCTTTCATAAATATAATTCTGTACCCATGGTCTCCTCTGTGAAGCCATTTTGATTACCAGGGAGAACTATGTTCTCTTGTGTGTCCCCATAGGACCCATCTATGCATATCTGCATTTGAGCATTTGTTACATTATCCTGTAAATGTTGCTCAGGTGCCTATTTTCCTCTCTAGATTATAAATTCCTGGGGAAAAAAAGTGAGCATGATTTAATTATCTACTTATTCCTACCCACTTTTTCAAAAATGTCATTTTAAAATTTTGTTTATAAAACAGACCATGTAACATCAACCAAAAAAAATCAACTATACATTTTTATGCTCATAAAGGTCCAATTCTCTTTACCCTTCAAGTCCTAAGCACTTAACAAATGTCTTTATCTAAGATATTAGACATATTATTTGATTATGAATTCAATCAAAGAATGGCCAAATGTATGATTTTTAGAAAAGTATATACATGGCTTCCAGTTACCTGAGAAGGAACAAAAACATTATATTTGCAGAACTTTAGTCCACTGAATTTGAAAACTAAAACAAAAAATATTGATACACAAGTCCTATTTATGTCACCTGTGATCTTAAATGGTAGGGTGATAACTGAAAGCAGGTAAGAGGGAACTGAGGCAAACTGAATAACATTGAATAAGATAAGCCAGATTCCAGATTTTTCAAATATTGCTAGAAAACTGTCATAGATAATCCAATTATATCTTTTATTTCTTGTACATATTAAGATTTTGTTTAAAAACTGTTTTCATATTCTAGGAATTAAAATTTCATATTCTAGAAATTAAAAAAAAATCAGTCCTGAAACATACTGCAATCAGTTAAGGCAAACAGACATTCCCAAACAACAAAAATATCAACACTCTAGAACTCTGACTTACTCCCACTAAAGAATTTTAAGAAACTGATTAATGGAATGGAATTGACACCATTTGTGGACATACATTTTGAGGAAGCTAGCACAGTTCTATATTCTCCATAGAGGCAGAAATACTCTATTGCTGATTTCTGTGGTGATTCTGGCAAGCTATTTAGTGTCTCTAGTCTTTATATCAAGTAGATGTTCAATAAAGGACCGAAATTACATGAAAAATAGTTCTATATGTTGTCAAATTTTTCAGATATGGTTTATTGCTTTCCCCTGCAGCTTTTGAGCTATAATTAACACATAATTATACATAATTGAAATATACAATTGTATGTTTGGTTCAGTGAAATCTAGATAATGAACATAGCCATATCTCCAGATATTTCCCGATGACCATTTGTGTAACTGTATGAAATAGTAAAATCACAATTATTTTCCCTAAAAATGAAATTATTGTTAAAATCCAAGTGATTTTAATGGCAAGTATCTTGCTCTTCACATTAAGCCACCACTTAACTGTATTGTAGCTCACCACATTATAGTTAAATGTTACAATTCACTAAAGATTGTATTAGAATTCTTACCCCATCCATCCCAGTCTGAGTGCGTGTATGTATGTATGTGTGTGTATTGACACTGGGTAATATCACCGTTATTACAATCTTTCTTAATAGAGTGCATATTGGGCATATATACTAAGATTTTGAGTGTCTATTTCTTTACTTGCTAAACACAGCACTGAAAACTTCACCAATGTTATCAAACAGACTGCAGACTGTCTCAAGTAGCATTCTGTAATAAAACACTTCACCTACCTAGAGAACTGAGTTTCCTTCCCCCCTCTTTCCCCCCTTCTTTGCCTCCCTCTCTTTCTCCCTCTTTCTCTTTCTACCCTTCTCTCTCCTTCTCTCTCTGTCTCTCCTTCTCCCTCTTTCTCTTTCTACCCTTCTCTCTCTCTCTCCCTCTCTCTCTCTCTCCTTCTCTCTCTTTCTTCCTATCATTTATTATTCTATCTGTATCAAAAAGGAAAAGAAAACATGTCCCTTTTGGTTAGACTCTTACTCTTCAACCTTCACATTATGAAATCCTTAGCTTACATAGATTTGGCACATATATATATACACACACATACATAAGATATATGTGTGTATATATGTATGTTATATGTATGTGTATATGTTGTATGTGTATATTATATATATACATACAGAAGATATATATATATATCTTATGCTATCTCTAAATTTGCAGTTTCATTTCTTAAAATTCAAAAAAGTAGTTGGAGTTTCAGCAGAAAATTGTAGTACATGTGGAGTACTTGTGACACTGGGGAAGAGGAAAGCAGCATAAAAATTATGTTTCTGTTTCTCTTTAATGAAGTTCCAGGTTGATTCTGGTAATTCTGGCAAGGTATTTAGAGTCTGTAGCCTGGATATCAAGTAGATGTTCAATAAATGACTGAAATTACATGAAGAATAGTTCTATATGTTGTCAAATTTTTCAGATATGGTTTATTAGCAAGCATATAGTGTTTAATTTAATATGTAACCCACCATTCCAGATACTGACATATACTTTTTAGGTAAAATAACATTGCCACACTTTCATAGGTGTTAATGTTATGTAAGGACATTAGTGAAAACTAAATTACTGATCAATTTTAATAAATGATGTTTAATTTGTTGTCTGGATATGGAAACTATAACTTGATGTCGACCTTATATCCCCAAATCATAATTTTAAACAGCAAAGTAAAACTTTCTACGTATACTATTAAACATATATATATATATATATATATAATTTTTTATTTTTTATTTTTTCCTGAGACGGAGTCTTGCTCTGTTGCCCAGGCTGGTGTGCAATGGCATGATTTCAGCTCACTGCAACCTCTGCCGCCCAGGCTCAGGCAATTCTCCTGCCTCAGCTTCCTGAGTAGCTGGGATTACAGGCACATGCCACCACACCTGGCTAATTTTTGTATTTTTAGTAGAGACGGGGTTTCAGCATCTTGGCCAGGCTGGTCTTGAACTCCTGACCTGATGATCCACCCATCTTGGCCTCCCAAATTGCTGGGATTACAGGCGTGAACCACCACACCCGGCCTATTTTTATGATTGCTAAAAGAGTGAAAAGGGTGAAAAATATTAGCAACATGTATAGCTGATAAAAGGCTCATAAACATAAGACAAAGAATAATTAATCATAAGAAAAAGACAAAGGCATTTTCTCCTTTCAACTCTTTATGGGGGTATTCCTTCCTAATTTCATTTTCTAGAAAAGGGAACAGGCTTGAGCATTGTCTTACTGAAGGTTACACAGGTAAGTGGCAGAAAAGAGATTCAAACCTAGAACCCCACTTACCTCCAAAAGAGGCAGGTTTTTGGAGAATTCAGATTAATTCCACATCATTAACAAGAGTTCTTTTTGTTGTTTCTTTTTTATGCCAGTCTTTGCTGTCTTTGCTTCTCTTGGACTGAATTTCATAATCTGGGAAATAAATGAAGGGGAAGAATCACAACACTGATTTTTAAATGGAATTTTATTTAAACAACCCGAATTACCAATAAATCTGCAGAAAAGACTCACACCATTGTTAAAGTTCAAGAAAATTCAAATTAAAAGCAAAACTAGATGCCACTAAACAACAACCAGACCTGAGAGGAGCCAAGATGGCCGAATAGGAACAGCTCCGGTCTACAGCTCCCAGAGTGAGCGACGCAGAAGACGGTGATTTCTGCATTTCCATCTGAGGTACCGGGATCATCTCACTTGGGAGTGGCAGACAGTGGGCGCAGGTCAGTGGGTGCGCGCACCGTGCGCGAGCCGAAGCAGGGCGAGGCATTGCCTCACTTGGGAAGCGCAAGGGGTCAGGGAGTTCCCTTTCCAAGTCAAAGAAAGGGGTGGCGGACGCACCTGGAAAATTGGGTCACTCCCACCCGAATACTGCGCTTTTCCAACCGGCTTAAAAAACGGCGCATCACGAGATTATATCCGGCACCTGGCTCGGAGGGTCCTACGCCCACGGAGTCTCGCTGATTGCTAGCACAGCAGTCTGAGATCAAACTGCAAGGCGGCAGCTAGGCTGGGGGACAGGCGCCCGCCATTGCCCAGGCTTGATTAGGTTAACAAAGCAGCTGAGAAGCTCGAACTGGGTGGAGCCCACCACAGCTCAAGGAGGCCTGCCTGCCTCTGTAGGCTCCACCTCTGGGGACAGGGCACAGACAAACAAAAAGACAGCAGTAACCTCTGCAGACTTAAATGTCCCTGTCTGACAGCTTTGAAGAGAGCAGTGGTTCTCCCAGCACGCAGCTGGAGATCTGAGAACAGGCAGACTGCCTCCTCGAGTGGGTCCCTGACCCCCGAGCAGCCTAACTGGGAGGCACCCCCCCACCAGGGGCACACTGACACCTCACACGGCAGGGTACTCCAACAGACCTGCAGCTGAGGGTCCTGTCTGTTAGAAGGAAAACTAACAAACAGAAAGGACATCCACACCAAAAACCCATCTGTACATCACCATCATCAAAGACCAAAAGTAGATAAAACCACAAAGATGTAGAAAAAAAAGAACAGAAAAACTGGAAACTCTAAAAAGCAGAGCACCTCTCCTCCTCCAAAGGAATGCAGTTCCTCACCAGCAATGGAACAAAGCTGGATGGACAATGACTTTGACGAGCTGAGAGAAGAAGGCTTCAGACGATCAAATTACTCTGAGCTACGGGAGGACATTCAAACCAAAGGCAAAGAAGTTGAAAACTTTGAAAAAAATTTAGAAGAATGTATAACTAGAATAACCAATACAGAGAAGTGCTTAAAGGAGATGATGGAGCTGAAAACCAAGGCTCGAGAACTACGTGAAGAATGCAGAAGCCTCAGGAGCTGATGCGATCAACTGGAAGAAAGGGTATCAGTAATGGAAGAAGAAATGAATGAAATGAAGTGAGAAGGGAAGTTTAGAGAAAAAAGAATAAAAAGAAATGAGCAAAGCCTCCAAGAAATATGGGACTATGTGAAAAGACCAAATCTACGTCTGATTGGTGTACCTGAAAGTGATGGGGAGAATGGAACCAAGTTGGAAAACACTCTGCAGGATATTATCCAGGAGAACTTCCCCAATCTAGCAAGGCAGGCCAACATTCAGATTCAGGAAATACAGAGAACGCCACAAAGATACTCCTCGAGAAGAGCTACTCTAAGACACATAATTGTGAGATTCACCAAAGTTGAAATGAAGGAAAAAATGTTAAGGGCAGCCAGAGAGAAAGGTCGGGTTACCCTCAAAGGGAAGCCCATCAGACTAACAGCGGATCTCTCAGCAGAAACCCTACAAGCAAGAAGAGAGTGGGGGCCAATATTCAACATTCTTAAAGAAAAGAATTTTCAACCCAGAATTTCATATCCAGCCAAACTAAGCTTCATAAGAGAAGGAGAAATAAAATCCTTTACAGACAAGCAAATGCTGACCGATTTTGTCACCACCAGGCCTGCCCTAAAAGAGCTCCTGAAGGAAGCACTAAACATGGAAAGGAACAACCGGTACCAGCTGCTGCAAAATCATGCCAAAATGTAAAGACCATCAAGACTAGGAAGAAACTGCATCAACTAACGAGTAAAATAACCAGCTAACATCATAATGACAGGATCAAATTCACACATAACAATATTAACTTTAAATGTAAATGAACTAAATGCTCCAATTAAAAGACACAGACTGGCAAATTGGATAAAGAGTCAAGACCCATCAGTGTGCTGTATTCAGGAAACCGATAGCACATGCAGAGACACACATAGGCTCAAAATAAAAGGATGGAGGAAGATCTACCAAGCAAATGGAAAACAAAAAAAGGCAGGGGTTGCAATCCTAGTCTCTGATAAAACAGACTTTAAACCAACAAAGATCAAAAGAGACAAAGAAGGCCATTACATAATGGTAAAGGGATCAATTCAACAAGAAGAGCTAACTATCCTAAATATATATGCACCCAATACAGGAGCACCCAGATTCATAAAGCAAGTCCTGAGTGACCTACAAAGAGACTTAGACTCCCACACATTAATAATGGGAGACTTTAACACCCAACACCCCACTGTCAACATTAGACAGATCAACGAGACAGAAAGTCAACAAGGATACCCAGGAATTGAACTCAGCTCTGCACCAAGCAGACCTAATAGACATCTACAGAACTCTCCACCCCAAATCAACAGAATATACATTTTTTTCAGCACCGCACCACACCTCTTCCAAAATTGACCACATACTTGGAAGTAAAGCTCTCCTCAGCAAATGTAAAAGAACAGAAATTATAACAAACTATCTCTCTGAATATAGTACAATCAAACTAGAACTCAGGATTAAGAATCTCACTCAAAACTGCTCAACTACATGGAAACTGAACAACCTGCTCCTGAATGACTACTGGGTACATAATGAAATGAAGGCAGAAATAAAGATATTCTTTGAAACCAACGAGAACAAAGACACAACATACCAGAATCTCTGGGACACATTCAAAGCAGTGTGTAGAGGGAAATTTATAGCACTAAATGCCCACAAGAGAAAGCAGGAAAGACCCAAAATTGACACCCTAACATCACAATTAAAAGCACTAGAAAAGCAAGAGAAAACACATTCAAAAGCTAGCAGAAGGCAAGAAATAACTAAAATCAGAGCAGAACTGAAGGAAATAGAGACACAAAAAACCCTTCAAAAAATTAATGAATCCAGGAGCTGGTTTTTTGAAAGGATCAACAAAATTGATAGACCACTAGCAAGACTAATGAAGAAAAAAAGAGAGAAGAATCAAATAGACCCAATAAAAACTGATAAAGGGGATATCACCACTGATCCCACAGAAATACAAACTACCATCAGAGAATACTACAAATACCTCTATGCAAATAAACTAGAAAATCTAGAAGAAATGGATAAATTCCTGGACACATACACTCTCCCAAGACTAAACCAGGAAGAAGTTGAATCTCTGAATAGACCAATAACAGGAGCTGAAATTGTGGCAATAATCAATAGCTTACCAACCAAAAAGAGTCCAGGACCAGATGGATTCACAGCCGAATTCTACCAGAGGTATAAAGAGGACCTGGTACCATTCCTTCTGAAATTATTCCAATCAAAAGAAAAAGAGGGAATCCTCCCTAACTCATTTTATGAGGCCAGCATCATTCTGATACCAAAGCCGGGCAGAGACACAACCAAAAAAGAGAATTTTAGACCAATATCCTTGATGAACATTGATGCAAAAATCCTCAATAAAATACTGGCAAAACGAATCCAGCAGCACATCAAAAAGCTTATCCACCATGATCAAGTGGGCTTCATCCCTGGGATGCAAGGCTGGTTCAATATACGAAAATCAATAAATGTAATCCAGCATATAAACAGAACCAAAGACAAAAACCACATGATTATCTCAATAGATGCAGAAAAAGCCTTTGACAAAATTCAACAACCCTTCATGCTAAAAACTCTTAATAAATTAGGTATTGATGGGACATATTTCAAAATAATAAGAGCTATCTATGACAAACCCACAGCCAATATCATACTGAATGGGCAAAAACTGGAAGCATTCCCTTTGAAAACTGGCACAAGACAGGGATGCCCTCTCTCACCACTCCTATTCAACATAGTGTTGGATGTTCTGGCCAGGGCAATTAGGCAGCAGAAGGAAATAAAGGGTATTCAATTCGCAAAACAGGAAGTCAAATTGTCCCTGTTTGCAGATGACATGATTGTATATCTAGAAAACCCCATTGTCTCAGCCCAAAATCTCCTTAAGCTGATAAGCAACTTCAGCAAAGTCTCAGGATACAAAATCAATGTACAAAAATCACAAGCATTCTTATACACCAACAACAGACAAACAGAGAGCCAAATCATGAGTGAACTCCCATTCACAATTGCTTCAAAGAGAATAAAATACCTAGGAATCCAACTTACAAGGGATGTGAAGGACCTCTTCAAGGAGAACTACAAACCACTGCTCAAGGAAATAAAAGAGGATACAAACAAATGGAGGAACATTCCATGCTCATGGGTAGGAAGAATCAATATCGTGAAAATGGCCATACTGCCCAAGGTAATTTATAGATTCAATGCCATCCCCATCAAGCTACCAATGAATTTCTTTACAGAATTGGAAAAAACTACTTTAAAGTTCATATGGAACCAAAAAAGAGCCCGCATCGCCAAGTCAATCCTAAGCCAAAAGAACAAAGCGGGAGGCATCACACTACCTGACTTCAAACTATACTACAAGGCTACAGTAACCAAAACAGCATGGTACTGGTACCAAAACAGGGATATAGATCAATGGAACAGAACAGAGCCCTCAGAAATAATGCCACATATCTACAACTATCTGATCTTTGACAAACCTGAGAAAAACAAGCAATGGGGAAAGGATTCCCTATTTAATAAATGGTGCTGGGAAAACCGGCTAGCCATATGTAGAAAGCTGAAACTGGATCCCTTCCTTACACCTTATACAAAAATCAATTCAAGATGGATTAAAGACTTAAACGTTAGACCTAAAACCATAAAAACCCTAGAAGAAAACCTAGGCATTACCATTCAGGACATAGGCATGGGCAAGGACTTCATGTCTAAAACACCAAAAGCAATGGCAACAAAAGCCAAAATTGACAAATGGGATCTAATTAAACTAAAGAGCTTCTGCACAGCAAAAGAAACTACCATCAGAGTGAACAGGCAACCTACAAAATGGGAGAAAATTTTTGCAACCTACTCATCTGTCAAAGGGCTAATATCCAGAATCTACAATGAACTCAAACAAATTTACAAGAAAAAAACAAACAACCCCATCAAAAAGTGGGTGAAGGCCATGAACAGACACTTCTCAAAAGAAGACATTTATGCAGCCAAAAAACACATGAAAAAATGCTCACCATCACTGGCCATCAGAGAAATGCAAATCAAAACCACAATGAGATACCATCTCACACCAGTTAGAATGGCAATCATTAAAAAGTCAGGAAACAACAGGTGCTGGAGAGGATGTGGAGAAATAGGAACACTTTTACACTGTTGGTGGGACTGTAAACTAGTTCAACCATTGTGGAAGTCAGTGTGACGATTCCTCAGGGATCTGAAACTGGAAATACCATTTGACCCAGCCATCCCATTACTGGGTATATACCCAAAGGACTATAAATCATGCTGCTATAAAGACACATGCACACGTATGTTTATTGCGGCATTATTCACAATAGCAAAGACTTGGAACCAACCCAAATGTCCAACAATGATAGACTGGATTAAGAAAATGTGGCACATATACACACACCATGGAATACTATGCAGCCATAAAAAATGATGAGTTCATGTCCTTTGTAGGGACATGGATGAAATTGGAAATCATCATTCTCAGTAAACTATCGCAAGAACAAAAAACCAAACACCGCATATTCTCACTCATAGGTGGGAATTGAACAATGAGATCACATGGACACAGGAAGGGGAATATCACTCTCTGGGGACTGTTGTGGGGTGGGGGGAGGGATAGCACTGGGAGATATACCTAATGCTAGATGACGAGTTAGTGGGTGCAGCGCACCAGCATGGCACATGTATACATATGTAACTAACCTGCACAATGTGCACATGTACCCTAAAACTTAAAGTATAATAAAAAAAATTTAAAAAAAAATAATAAAAATAAACAACAACCAGAATGATTAAAATAAGATGCAGACATGTTGGAAAGGACATGGAGCAACTAGAACTCTTATAGGCTATTGGCATGAGTGTAAACTGTTATAAACTGTTTATAACAGTTGGAAACTATTTTTAACTATGAACTAAAGTTGAATATACATATTTTGTGACCAATCATATAACTACTACTAAATACATATTAAGAATGCATATGTATATATAACATAAGATACCAATAAGAATATTCATAGCTGCATTATTCATAATAACCCTACATTAGAAACAAATCAAATGGCTATTATCAGTATAATGAATAAAGTTTATACAGTGGCATAGTGTATTCTAACAATGAATAAACTAAAACTGCATACAAACATGGAATAATATAATGAACATAACATCAAACAAAAAATATAAATGAATATATAACCTGTATTTCATTTATATAAAACAAAATATAAAGCAGGACTAGTCTGTGTTAGAAGTTGAGATTATGGCCATCTTTAGAAAGATAGAAGCAAGTATTAATTTACAGAGGCAAAAATAAAGATCTAAAGTGGTGATAATTTACTATTTCTTGATATGAGTTTTGGCTATGGAGGTGAGTTTATAATAATTCACTGAACCATACAATTTGAATTTATGCATTGCTTTATATGATTGATTTACTTCAATAAAATGTTAAAAATAAAAATAATTACAAATTTATGATAATGCTCTGCAGAATAGATAAATTTAATGAATTATTATCCATTTAATTGGGTATGAAAATGGCATTATGGTTATACAAAAATAAATGTCCTTAGTTTTAGAAATGCATGCTATTTACTAAAGCATGCAAAAAGATATTTCACCATTTGTTTTAATATATATTTATTAATACAATGAAAAATAATGAGGAAAATATGAAAAATTTTCTATTTATGAAAGACAATATTACTATACTATTCTAGCTGCTTTTAAATATATTTGAAAGTTATTATAAACTTTTTTAAAATTAGTGCTACATTTATCTAGCACTCAAAGAGATTAAAAATTTATTCTACCCTTGTGTTTTCTTAGCACAGATGTGGTACTCCACCCATATAGTCTGCTGTTCAGGGAGTTACTTAGATAAAATCCTTGACTTCTCCCTCACCAATTCTATTCCCACCACAACCCTCATGACACCTAAAGTCTTACTGGTTCTACCTCTTTACTATCCAGGGATTTCATATAGCTCACTTCATGCCATAACCACTGTATGAATTCAAGTCCTGATCCTCTCTAACCTGAATTGTTTCAATAACCTCTTTAACTGGTCTTACCATCTCCTGTTCTTGCCAGCTTATATCAATTCTCCACATTAGGGTAAGAGTGGTCTCTTTAAAGCACAGATTTGATCAAATTAGAATACCTTAATGACTCCCCTATACTGGGCATAGGAAAAAGTCCTGGCAAATGTTTTTGTACTCAACTTACTGAAATAAATCAATATAATACATTCAAATTCTTCCTTAAAATGAAGACTCACATTGGTGCTAGTACCTATTGCACAGGACTGCAATGTGTAGTAACATTTCAAATTGGAATTGGTGTGCTCTCCTCCATATTTAGAATTTACCATGTGGATGGATGGATGGATGGATGGATGGACAGATAGGTAGCTGCTAAACTAACAAAAGCTGCTCTGGTATTGCTCTCTGGCAGCCCTTCCACACCCAAAATTAAATGAAAAAACAAATGGCCAAGGGAGAAGACTCAGAAAAGGAAGAGAAGAGTAAAGCCAATAAATTGGAGTTCTACAGGCCTTAATGTAGGATGATTCAGGGAAACTGGGGATCCCCACACTAGAATGAGTATGATTTTCACACTCAGTAATGCATGTATATGTTTCCAATGGTGGTGGGCGGGGGGTCATTTAGGCCTTTATGTAGTTTTGTTATCCTAACTGGGTCGGGTTTACTGGCTGGAATAAAGTTGCATTTAGCAGAAAATGATTTAATATAGGTAATTAATATTTGTGGAATTTTTAGATGAGCTGTAGGAGTATGATCAAGACTGAGCTTTTAGCAACAATATTCTTAAAGACTCCACATGTTTGTTTCATCATGAGAGCTTCCGGTACCACCACAATAATTCATAGACAGTTAGGAAGCCGTCAGCACAATCGCTGGCTATCGGGCCTCAATTTACTTTTTCAAAATGGATGTCACATTACTGTTTAACATCCCCTTAAGAACTTCTGCTTCTATAAAAAGTGAAGCCAATCCATGACTACACTTGTCAATGGGAATAGCAGAATCAGAGTAACTGCAGCCACATCATGCTGTTCCACATAGAACTGCAAAATCATGAAAGGATCAGACTGGAAGAATATATATCTAGATTGGAAAAGTAACTGCAAGTTATCTAGGTGACACAGATCTTATGTTATATATTTCAAAACTCTGAGGTAAAGGGGACATACTACTAGGGTGTTAGAATTGATATCATTCAAGATGATTAAAAAAAAAATCCTCCTCCAGTGTCATGGAGATAGTAGTGAGGGAACTTTGTGGTTTTAAAAAAGTTATATTTAATTTTAGTTTTTTGCATGCTTCAGCCAGCATTAAGGGAAGCAAATAAAAAATATGAGGGGACCTAAATAGGTAAGGTATTAGTTTCTGTAATAAAATTAATGTCATATATCATACTGTGCATGGATGAATTATATAATGGGTAGTTCAAATGTGAAAGGATATGTATAACTAATAGCATTTGATTCTGAAAAAAGTATTCCTGACAAAGAAATAATTTACTTTGTTGCTTTGTTTTCTTCACAAATCTACACTGTCACTATTTTCCCAAATCTATTTTAGAAATTTTGGAGAATGTATAGAGAAAAAAATGAGTTTACTTAGAGATGATCATGTTTACTTTTATGTCTAACATTTTGCCATATGTTTAATAAATGAATTATTATGTTATATATATATATACACACAGTTTTTTTTACTGTATTGGTATATTTTTTTCCTCTCTGTTCCTAAATCAATTTTTTCATTTCCTACAAATCACACAGCATTTTTCCTAAATCCTAAGAATCAAAGGCTTCAAGATCAAAGGGACTTGCATTTTATTTTTCAGTCAACCATTGAGGTAAATGTGTTTATAAAATGTGTTCATAAAAAGTATATCTTTTAAATACATTTTATGCTTTTCTTAAAGGTGTCACTGTTTAGTCCAGCAAAGGTATCAATTACTTTATCTAGTTTACAAAAATACTTTAAAATATGGACTGCTAGTCATGGTTGGTTTATTCTTTTCTTCTATGTAATTTCATTAGTTAGATTACTATCAACATGGAAAATATCCAATATTATATAGAAACTAGATCAGCAGAGTCATATTTAACCTTTTGCTTTCAGACTTTAGATATATAATCACATAATATTAAGAAATAGCTTTTTATGAGAAGTACTCAAATGCAGAAAGCTTACTAATACAGCATATTTGTTTTAAATTTGTGTTTATAATTTTGAGATATGCCTAAGATAAAAAAAAGACTGATATTAGACAATATTCAAGTTTAAGACATGTTCTCTATCATTATAATGATATTCACTACAAAAATTAAGACAAACTTTTATAGTAGGCAAGATGAGTCAAAGCAATATAATTTTGAAGTTCCACATGAGTAATATGTTTTTAAAAATTGGCTGAATTGAATCAGATTGCCCAAAACATGTCATTGCTTTTTCTAAACTAAAATTGTCTATTACTTTATAGGTGAAACTTCTGGTATTGTAAATCGAACTTCTTTTCTAAATGGCCATGAGGTCAATTAGCCTCATAGTGCAATCGTTCTTGTGTTGAAAGCCAATGAAGTTCATAAACAGAATGGTGATTTTGTGTTCCAGTTTGACAAAACTGGGGTAAATGTGGATTGAAGATGGATAGTTTGTTATGGGTCAGTAAAGTAGTTTTATGGTTCTTTTCATCTTTGTTTCAAGTTGGACCTAAATCCAAATAAGCAGGCAAGAATAAATAAATGAAGAATAATATAAAGAAAGAATATTTAATTACTGCATTACTTTCGGATGAATATCAATCTCTGGTGTTGATTCTGAGATATGCAAAGATCAAATAAGTGAGTGTGTGTGTGTGTGTGTGTGTGTGTGTGTGTGTGATCTTAAAACAATACATTGGGTGCCCTAGTATCAACTAGTCCTACCTTCTTGACTAAAGTACCTGAAATAAACTTACATTCATTTCTGGGCTTCCCTTGTGGCAGCAGAACTGTTGACTCTCCTTTTGTTTTTATATAAATTCATTCCACAAAATGACTCAGCTGTGTTCAAGCTTGACTTTCTCCAGATATATTTATATGTTTCTGTTCTTAAGTTTCCTAATCTGTTTCTCGATATGGAAAATCTAGTGTGGGTTTTTTAAGCATTATGTTTTCAGTTTTTAATTATAAAATTCATGCTTCATATAAAATTGTCAAACAATATAAATCAATATAAGAGTCCCCTCACTCCTTTTTGATTATTCCTTCTTTCAGAGGTAATGACTATTAACAGTTTGGTATGCATCCATCTACACTAAATTTGTTTTTCTCCTGGAAATATATGAACCTACATCATGAGATATTATATGTGTAAGTTTTACTTATTGTGTGGCTAGGAAAAAAAATGCTTTTGAGTAATCAATGTGTGGCTAAATAAACTATAAAAGTGACTTTTCTTAGGAATTCTGGAGGAAGGGCTCATAGAAATATATTAGATACCATAAATAGGGCAAGATCCACAGCTTCAGGCTGTGGATAAAGTTCCTATGTTTGTAGCCTTCAGAAAGTGTTTTCCAGTAGAAAGTCAAATAAGCCAAGAGGAGTCACGTAAGTGTCAGTATGAAGTAGAAAATAAGACAATACTGACTTATAAAAAATTCAAAATTTCCACTTACCACTTGGATTAAACTCCTAAGTAAGCTGTTATCTCTTTTACCTCATGAAAAGGAACATTCTATCCAGAGAAGATTCAAAATAGATGCACAGATTTCACATACATACACTCACATCCATCCATACATGCATTAATAAAATTGAAACTTCTGTTCTCATATCTGGGTGGCTAATGCCACAGGAAGCACCAAAATCTAATAAAAATGCCTCCTGACCAAATCATTTTTAACAGATGGTAATAGAGTCTCCTTGTTCCCTGTGTTATTGTGTCATGTTCCAATGTCACTCTTTTACTCCTGGCTTACCAAACTAAACAATAAAAAACAACTTACACAATTAAAAGAATTAAACCAACAAAAGAAACTGTAACCACAAGACATTATTGTTACCATACATTTTCAGGACACTCGTCACTGAATATCCGTTTCTATTAAAGGGTAGTCAGTGAGCATATAAATTCCATCAGAAACAGTACACTACTGCCTGGGCATTAGTTCAGTATTCAGATGGTGGTTATATCCATTAAAATTTAGGTACAGCAGATGACATACTGTCTGGAAGAAATAAAGCGTCCAAAAGTATTATTGAATAGTTTTAAAACAAATATCTCATTAGGATTCTTGAGATAAATGAGATATACTTAAAAACGTTCTCAATACAGAATGTCTAAAATCCTGGACAAAATATTCTTAAAACCTGCTTTTAAAATGTAAGGCTGATTAGCAAGAAAAACAATACAGAATTTTTTTAAAGCATGATCCTAAGTTTTAAGACAGTTATAACTAACTTAATTATGTCCTATATTCTTTTTCAAATCCAAAGTAAAGTATTCCAAAGACTCTCGGCACATCCCCCATCTCCTGGAATCTCATCACTGGAAACCTTTATATCCTGTTTTGACTCAATTTCCTACCTCTCTGCAACTCCTGAAATAAAATAATTCCACCGTACTTTTGGAAACACAGGGTCAATCTACATCCTTCATAATCCCAACTTTGATCACTCCTTTACCTTCATACACTGAAGAAAACCCACACTGTGCTGAGGATACTGCCTTCTTACAACCTTCTTTTATTTTATTTTATTTTATTTTTATTATTATACTTAAAGTTCTAGGGCATATGTGCACAATGTGCAGGTTTGTTACATATGTATACATGTGCTATGTTGGTGTGCTGCACCCATTAACTCATCATTTAGCATTAGGTATATCTCTTAAGTGATGGATAATTTTCACTTTCTTATCTCTGTTCCACCAGCCTGAACATTAGGTACTTCCCTCCTTTCTCCTCATTACAATCCTTTCAGACTAGTGATGCTCTCTCCTCCCTAAAATTCATGCCTCCGCACTATCTGTCCTGATTGGCCGTCACCCACATTCTACATTTCCTGTCACAATTCATCACTACATATAGAGTCATCCCTCTGTATCTACGGAAAATTGGTTCCAGGACCTCTTGTGAATACCAAAGTCCATGAATGCTCAAGTCCCTGGTATAAAATAAGATAATATTTGAATATAACCTACATACATCTTTCCATATACTTTAAATCATCCCCAGATTATTTATTATACCTAATATAATGTAAATGCCATTTAATTTGTTATACTGTGTTGTTTTGGGAACAATGACAAAGAAAAATGTCTGTACATGTTCAGTACAGGTGCAATTATGTCTTTCAAAATATTTTTGATATGTAGTTGGTTGAGTCATGGATGCAGGACACACGGATTTGAGAGGATCAACTGTTCTCCCTTGGTTAAGCTGCCAATTATATTATTTTCCTTATTCCATATGCCCTTGGCAATAATTCTTTTGTTTCGTTTTTGAGATGGAATCTCGCTCGCTCTGTCACCCAGGCTGCAGTGTAATGGCACGATCTTGGCTCACTGCAACCTCCACCTCCCAGGTTCAAGCGATTCTCCTGTCTCAGCCTCCCGAGTGGCTGGGGTTAAAGGCGCCTGCCACCACACCTGGCTAATTTTTGTATTTTTATTAGAGGCGAGGTTTCACCATGCTGGCCAGGCTGGTCTCAAACTCCAGACCTCAGGTGATCCACCTGCCTCAGCCTCCCAAAGTGCTGGGGTTAGAGGCATTAGCCACCATGCCTGGCCCCCTTGGGAATATTCTAACCCTAGCTTATTCAACCTAACTACTCTCAGACTAAAACCATGCATCTTGAGGAAAAAAAAAAAAAGACATTTTTCTACTCACATTAATTTCATCGCTATTAATCACCATTTCTATATTCTATTCTTCCTTCTACTGTTTTACACAATTATTTTATATTTCTTTCTGAAACCTCTAAACCTTCTCCCCATCATCACTCTTGATTTTCCTTCCTCTTTTATTTAGAAAACTAAAGCAATATATCAGGCACCCAGTACCTCACCCACCATCCACCCTACATGCTACCCTTATAATCTGCCTATCTTGTTACTATGGATGAATTATTTGGCTATTCTTCTGCTCTCACCTAAATAGTCTCTCAACTTGTATTTTTGATCCTTTCTTATCTCAACTATTCAAGGAAATTCCTCCAGAAGTCATCTCTTCTCCTTTTTTCCCTATTTTATTTCTCTCTACTGAATAGATGATATATCATTTACTTCTCCATTAAGTCATTTTCAATATCTTCAATTGAAAATATGATTCAAAGCCTTGCATATATATTGTTACATCTTTTGCTGGGTATCTATATTTTGTTACTGTGTTATATATATTCTTTATGAAATTGTATTATCCATATCTATAATGTCAGTATTTTGAAATATAATTTTTATATATTGACTTTTTTCTAATCAGTAAACTTCAATACTTCTCATAATTTTCAGATTACATTATGCATGTAAACAACCACATTATCTGCATAGTATGACCTATTTATTTCCAATTTATTTTAAATATTTATAATTTTATTCATTATTTCCTCTTCTAATTTCAGTGGCTGAGAACTTAAGAAAATAATGAGTAAAAGAGGTGTCAGACATGCTTACCTTGTTCTTGATATGAAAGAAATGTTTTAAATATTTTTATTCATATTTTGCTAAAAGACATTTGAAAATCTTGACATGGCATTGAATTTTGTCAAAAGTATTTTGAATATATTGCAATTATCATAAACCTTTTTTCTCCTTTTTCTGTCAATATTATGAATTACATTAGATGATGTTCTAATTTTCAATTGTTACTGCTATGCAGAAATAGGTCTAAATTTTTCACAGTATGACAGTTATGTTTTTTACACATTGCTATTTTTAATTTGCTAAATTTTTGTTTCAAAACATTTGTATCTATTACATTTGTATCTGTTACAAATATAAGATATTTGTATAGATATAAAACATTTGTATAGATATAAAACATTTGTATCTATTACAAATTTCAAACATTTGTATCTATTACTGTAAGAATGACTTGTGATGCAGTTTCTTCCATCCTTGTCTGGATTTTGGTGTCATGATCCTATAAGCTTACTATAGGATTGCAGTTATTGACTGCAGTTACCCCTTTCTAAAAATATTATCTGGACACATGCAAAGTATCTTGAGATTATTTTTTATTTTATTGTACATTTGATAAAATTAATCAGTAAAAGAATATAATTCATGTAATTGTTTTTTCATCTATTAGTGCTTTCAAATTTTATTTACATTGTATTATTTTAGGACATTGTCCATTTACTAACATAAAAACCTAGTCCAAATCAAATTTTTTCTTATTTCTGATATTCTACGTGTATTTTTTCTAATTGCATGTCTTTACTATGTTTGTTTTTGTTTTTTGGGAACAGGTTTACTGAGATATCATTTATATTCCATATATTTCATTCATTTAAATTGTACAACTCCATGTTTTTTAATGTATTTGCAAAGTTGTACAAGCATTACCAGAACCAATAACTGCACATTTATTTATCCATTCATTAGCTGACAGACATTTGAGTTGTTTTCAGATTTTGGCTATTATGAATATTTGATTTCTATGACTATTCATGTACATGTTTTTGTGTGAATATATTTTCACTTCACCTAGACACATACTTATAATAAAATATTATGGAAACTCTTTTAAAAATTAAGTTCAATTAAATTGTCATTACCTATATTCATTTTTTTTTTTTGGTGGGGCACCTTATTAGCAAATTAAATTGGAGATAAATACTAATATCATTAGAATTAGAACAGAAAAAAACAAAATCAAAACTGGTTTGCAAATAATATAATCATATGCATAGATAATCAAAATTATAAGAAATGTTAAATCATTTAATACACTTATAACCTGTAAGAGTAAATAAAAATCAAATGTATTTATGTACCCAAACACAAACCAAACTATGTAAATGATACAAATATAATTCACATGCAAAAAAAGCAAGTCCTAAAAGATCATATACAGTGTGTTATTTGGGCACATATATACAAAAAAAGATAATACAAAAGAAAAATAAGAAAATGTTTAACATAAATTTCAGGAGACTTTATTTCTCCTGAATGTATTGAGGAAGAGGCATGCAGGGGTTTGTCAAAGATTCTGAATTATTCTGTGTATTAATCTGGGTGGTAAATACTGTAATATTTATGTTATTTTAATATGTTAAAAATATATAATCATTATACGTTTCTAAATATATATATATATGTATATATATATATATATTTCACCACTTAATAGTATGTGGAACAACACAGAGCTAAGAATGGCAAAGAGAGTCCTAAGAAAGATTTGAACTAACAGATACCTAGACTCATTTTAGCCTTATTGAAATAAACACAATGTGGTTTTGGAGAGTAGAACAAAACAGAGTAAAGAAATAAACTGCCCCATGAATAGAAACTTGAGTAACAGAGATTGTATTTGAAATTACTGAGGGAAGAGACCACTCCATAAATGACACAGGGACATGTATTATCCACAAGAAAAATAAAATGTAAATATTATAGAAAAAGTTGACAAATTGAAATTAAAATGAAATACTTTGTACATCAAAAGGCACTAAAATGAGCAAAACCATAAATCATATGTTGAGAGAAGATATTTTCACACAAATAACTAAAGAACCCATAATATGTAAATAACCTTTATAGAAAAGTTAATAACATATATTAGGGAAGATATAGGTCATTGGGAGCTAATGGGAAAAAATGGTACAACAAATTCAGAAAAAAATTATCTTTATACTGTAAATTAAAAAAAATTTTAAACCATTAACCTAAAAGTCCTGTTCTATCAATATAACCTACTTTTTTTTTTAAGAATTAGCATCTGGCATCAGATACATGTTGTTCTTAATATTCTTAGCAGCATTATTCTCAATGGGAAAAACAAAACAAAAATATAACAAAACCTTTTTGGTTTTTAAAAACATCAGAAATGTGCATTGACAGGAAAATAAAATAAATTGTAGTTGATACGGTTCGGAACTGTGGCCTCACCCAGATCTCATGTTGTCTTGTAAGTGTTGAAGTTGGGACCTAATGGGAGGTGATTGGCTCATGGTGACAAATTTCCCATAAATTGTTTACTACCATCCTCTTGGTACTGTCTAGTGAGTGAGTTCTCATGAGATCTGGTCATTTAAATGTGTGTGGTCCTGCTTTCACCATGTAAAGTACCTTCCACTATGACTGTAAGCTTCTTGAGGCCTCCCCAGAAGCCAAGAAGATGCCAGCATCATGCTTCCTGTACAGCCTGCAGAACTGTGAGCCAATTAAACTTCTTTTCTTTATGATTTACCCAGTCTCAGGTATTTCTTTATAGCAATATGAGATTGAACTAA
The DNA here is from genome assembly GCF_029289425.2 of Pan paniscus. Classification (NCBI taxonomy): domain Eukaryota; kingdom Metazoa; phylum Chordata; class Mammalia; order Primates; family Hominidae; genus Pan; species Pan paniscus. The sequence continues at coordinate 114,950,942 of NC_073254.2, forward strand.
TACAGTCGAATATTCATACAATGGAATTGTTTAACTCTAAAGCCATGAATATATCTTAGAAGTAGAATGCTTCATTGAATGAATATACAATTACATGCTTTCAACATATTCACAGGTCGCAGTGATTAGAATGTGGACATCTGACTATCACAAACTAAATTCATTATTATAAAATTTTATAAAACTCAGAAACAAGCAAAAAAAGTAAAGTGTATCTCTTTGGGTGAAATAACTTCTATGGTTTTTTTCTATTTTTAAAAGCAAGGAAATGATGAAGACAAAACCCAAGAGAGTATTTTCCTGCATGGGTATAAGGGAAGACGAGGGAATGGGATAGCAGAGAAGTAGTACATGGCTAGATGTAAGGTATTAGCAATGTTAAATCCTTCAACTTCTACAGTATGTTCAAGGGTTTTAAATTATCCTTTTAAGTGTACATGTTACATATATTATTTTGCTGTAATACATTTTAATTTAAGGCATCATTGAGATAATATAGTTCAATAAAAAAATGAAAACATTAAGCATGGAAATTGAAATATATATACAGTATTTTGAAAGAAAATATATATTTGGTTCTAATACTGCATGTATTAGGACTTATTATAGATAATTTATAGACAAAAGGGAGGTAAATTATAATTTAATATGATTAATATTAGAAGCAATATGAGACTATGATTATAAACCTATCTGCTGTTAAAAATTACCTGAAGAAAAAATAGGGCTCATACCCTGATATTTTTAATCTAATGTTTTATTTTTATAATTTATCTCAGACATTTAGTGTCAAAAATACTTCACATAGTATAAAACAGTATATTATTCAATGTGGTCTTATTGCTTATGGGTAGACGTGTGTTCAAGCAGTATATTCGTTAGCTTGGGCTGTCATAACAAAATATCAGAAATTGGGTGGCTTGAAATAACAGAATATATTCTCAACAGTCTGAATGGTGGAAGTCCAAGATCACGGTGCCAGTAAGGTCAATTTCTAGTGAGGGCTCTCTTCCTGGCTTGTAGGTGTCTGCCTTCCTGCTGTGTCTTCACATAGCAAAAAGAGAGAGAACAATCTCTCCTGTGTCTCTTCCCTCTATAAGGGCACTAACTCCATCATGAGGGCCCTACCATTATGACTTCATCTAAAACTAAATACCTGACAAAGGCCCTTTCTTCAAATACTATCACATTGGGGCTTAAAGTTCCAACGTATGGATTTGGGCAGGGCAGTTCAGTTCATAGCACACAATTTTCATTTTTTAAAGCACCATCTGTAAATAAATTGTCTACAAAGTTCTTTATAGTATGAATACAGTGAAAGGTTTTATTCTAGAAAGTCATCATCAGGATCCCTAGAAAGAATACCTAATTATTATCTATTATTATGAATAAAATCTAAGACCAGCTTTGTTTACTACTTGAGTTTTATTTCTCCTGGCAATGTGGTACATATTAAAGAAATAAGCCTATTTTCAGTATAGACAAATATGCCATTTTTTAATGCTAATGTAACATTGTTTGGAGAAAGGTGAAGGAAGAAAGCATAACCAAAGAGGTGGGATAACATCTTATAGTGGAGACTAAGAACATAAAATTCATAACATTTTAATGATTATTTTTCAATAAAACTATGTTATAAAATAATATTCTTCCAAAGATAACAGTTCTCATATGTAGATTTTAAATTTCAACATGTACTTTCCTAATTTGAATCTTATTTCAATCTTGTGTTTTAGGAAGGATGCAAAAAATGACATCCAGCTATAAATATTTCAAATTTTAATTCTTGAAATTAATAATCAAAAACATGTCTGAATGTGAACTATTCTGCTGCAGCACTAAATTATTTAACAAGCAATAGTAAGATCAAATTACTGTTTGACCCACTTAGACGACAGAGACAAATCCAAATTTACTTACTGTGGATCAATTTAACAATCTTATTCCATGACCCATACCCTATTTTATGTACATCTGCACCCAGACAGACTCATCACCATAACCGTTTTCAAATTTGATTTGTTGTAATATTGCAAGAAAGAGATTAAATGCCTGTACTCAAAAGCTAAAAATGTTCATTTAAAATACCAGCAACTAGGGATCCTCCCTACACAATAAATTTGAGTAGTTATCAGTGCCTGTATTTATTGCTTCAGCGTGTCGTTTACTTGTCAATCTCTTAAATCCATTTGGTTGAAGATATTTAAACCCACCACACAGAAACAAAACATAAAAAGACTATTAATAAAAAATAAGCTCTAGAAGAATGTGCATATATATCAAATTATTACAAATTTGAAGCACACTGATCAAATGCAGAAAGAATTCCACTAAGTGTTAAAACAGTTGAAAAAGTTATCCCCCACCCGCAAGACCTACTTTTAAGTTCCTTTGATACAAGGTGGCACAAAGTCAAGAGAGAACTTAAAACAAGCTCCACATTAATATTTGAAAAAGGGCACCCACTGTGTTTGATGTGGCGCCCTTCATGCAAATCATGTAGTCCAAGAGAAATCCCAGTAGGAAAGATGCTGCTTTCTTCTTAGCATGCTCCCTCTTTTCTGCTGGGTAATAATGAACTTCTCACACTCCCTTTGCAACCCCCCTTAAGCTATACAGAAATTAAGTTATTACTTGCTAGCTGAAGACTCTTTTGTCAGTTATCAGAATGTATTTTCTTATTGATTTTTAAGAGAAAGAAATGCACATTCAAAATTTGATAGGGGTAATTTTTTTCGCCTTATTTTTCTAATAATGAGCAGAATAAGTTCCGAGCAAATATGGGTAGAATGAGATATATTCATTTAAATTATTTCAAAATATGATTGATGTGTATAGGAAACCATTTCTTTATACTCTGGGAACATGCAGGGGCATTGATTTAGATGGAGAGGGAAAATTATTAATGGTGAGAGCCAAAGCATAGGAAACATGCCACATAGCCCACGGGAACCCCGTTTAAAGCACTCTCACATTTGGGGGGAAATGTAGAAACTAAAAATCAAACTTGGAATTACTGTTATTTTAACAACACTCATTTTGTTATGAATTTGGGAGCTCCAAATTTCTGGTAACTATGTGTCCTCAGGAATATTTAGAAAACTGGAAGAAAAATAGCCCCAATTATTTTCTTCTTTAATAACAATATAGGAATATTTAACATCTTGCCCCTACTACACACATATCAAATTCATCTAGGGGAAGCTGTGGGTAACTTTTCTTTGGCATTCTTAAAATGGCAATTATTTTTATTGTGGTGAAACCTAAAGTTCCAAGCTTAGACTACTAAATATAATAAAGAAAAAATATAAACTATACTTCACTTACTAGTTTATCAAACATTTTTCATTTAATCCTCCCCAAAATTGGATTCAGAAATTACTCTTACTGTTCCCATTTAGCAAACAAGGACATCAATTCTTAGAAATATCATTTAAATTATCTCCATAACTATTCAAATGTGATACAACACTCTTGTCTTCTGACTGTAGATAAATTGAACTTCTTACAATAACCTAACTTCTGCATTATGAATTAAAATCAAGAGAATAGAATCTGGCCTGAAATCTTCATGGGACATTAGGTAAATGACTTCCTCCATGTTTACTCTTCACATCCTCTCCAAAGTGTAAAAGCGAGCATATGTATGGCAATTCAAAGAGTCTTTGGAAGTTTTCCGGAAACGTGGCACTCTTCTGACTGAGAAACAATAAGTAAAAACTGCATACTCAGGTCCAGGTTAAATTTACTTTATGCTTGTCCACTGAAAGATATGTCCTAAGGCTGGTTGACAAAGCCTGTCTACCCTACGCCATGCTCTCCTTTCCCCTGTACCTTCATGCTTCTACTTCAGTGAATATGAAGTCTTGGATAGGAATGTGGAATTGATTACTTTATGCTTTAGATTATTAACTGTCCTGTCCTGTACTATTTGCTTAACAGTTCTATTAATGCATTTTTGCACTTCTATGTTACTGATTTTTTAAGATATATTATTTTGACAACATAGGTTTTTCACAAGTTCATTTGAATAGCCATCTGATGTGATAGGAAAAAAGGTCTCACACCAGGGGTATTTCTTTTGTTTTTTATAATTGATTATACTGGTAGTGATCAATTCCAGAAACTACGAGAGTATAATATGGCCAAAATAATTGATTTGGCATTTCAAAATCTAAACATCCCTGGAATTTCTTATTTCTGTACAAATGCAACACTCTTAATAACATTTTAATCTGATGATGAAAATTATAATGAGAATATTCATTTCCTGTGCAGCAGGCTCATATAATTTCCTGTGGGTTCATGGACTTTGACCATGCTATTTTCCTTTTATGTCTTATTGTTCCTATTTTTAATATGTACTTTCAAAAGTTATTTTGCCTAAGCAATTGCCTTTTTTGAATACCAGCGTTAACTCCAGATTTTTAGAAAATAGGACAACTGATTCAGATTTAGAATTAAGAACCACAGATATAAAAAGTCCTACTTAATATTCTGCTCACATTCTGCAAAAAAAAAAAAAACATATATATACATATAGATATATATCACAGTAAAGCTACAAAGACACATCAATAGTACTGAATTTGAATTTTGGAAAAATCTTGGACAAAGGCTTTAGTTTCCTTTTTGAATAAAATTAACATGTCTACTGACAGAGAAAAATAAACTCAATGAAGTAAATAGATAATAATGATGAAAAGGATACGCTTGTCAAAACATGGACTCTAACGATTATTTTGCACAATTACCATCACTTTGATATCCTTTAAATAATAATTTCTCATCATCTCTTCAAATAAGACCATGAATTTCAATATGATGGATCAGACAATTAGTGCATCTAAACTAAAGCCTGCATGTGGTAGGTGCCAGTGGGCTGTTTGAAGGAAAGGCTAAATAAATTGCACCTATGCACTGCTATACACAGCGTGTGATACTGTTCCTGACTTAATCAGATGATATGCTCATGCCTAGCAGCATCTAATTACTATTTTAATGACCCTATCCTTCATAGCTAACATACAGTGGCCACTTAAAGATGGAGCAGATAGATATGCTTTATAACCTCATATCTGGACAGTTTGTATGTGTATTTAAAATTTATTATACATATATATGTAAAAATTATTATGCATCTATCATTGACTTTGCTTAGAGCATGGTAGCATTTCTGAAACAAAAAGGCAAAAATTACATTTTTTGTAAAATAATGAAGATGCTGTCAGAATTCTACTGAAACAAATGATTTATTTTTCTATTTCTTAGCCCCCTGAAAAAAAGAGTATACAAATATGTTAAGGAATAAAGAACATATTGCTTAGATTTTATTTAAAGAAAATATTAGTGAAGTCTATTTAAGCACAGGATTAAAAACTAAAAGATGCTATCACTTATTCATAGGTTCTTTATATTAAATGCCTTAATGTTAATGCCTATTATTTCAGCAGATATTCTAAGATTTAGACATGTCAAATGTCCTATTTTGTAGTGGTTAGTAGTGATATTAATACGTAGAGCTATGAGTCTCTCAAAATTATGCTGGGTAAGATTCACTGATAATTTGTAACATAGTATAGAATTAATTTTATTTTAATCTATTTCTGTGCTTTCTGATAAATCTTTCTATAATTTTTTTATTTAATTACTGCCTACATCCAAAAAAAGTTTTGCATGCATTACTTATTAATTTTTATGAAATGTCCATGAATTCAAGGATATTATTGTTTTTCAGAGGAAGATATTTGACAAGCTCTAGAAGATGATTCAAAGTTAAATAGTGAGTCATGTATGGATAAATTGCATCACTTTATCCATTAAAGTGTTCTTCTTATGTTAATAATTAATGTAAAATGCAATGCTTGTTACTTTCTTTTATATGAAAATTTGTGTCATTATTAAATCAGGTAAGCCTAAGAGTTGATCATCAAGATAGAATTATATGTTAGTGCATCTGTCTTTCTGCAACATAAATCTCTATAACATGTTACTAATAAAGTAAAAGGAATAAAACGTAATACTAAACATTTGTATACATATTGTTTAATATTACCCTCCAAAGACTACCTTTCAAAGAGTACAATTATAGACTGTTAGGGACTGGAGAGGTCTCTCCAAAAGAGTCAATTATAAGCTGAAATTTCTGTATAGGTTAGAGTTAATAAGGGAAAACAAGAGAGTAAATGGGAGGAAAACCGTTTCAGATGGAGAGAGCTATATTTTTCTGTTGGTTGATAAGAGCATAGAAGTTCAAGAACTTAGCACTTGAAAGAATGAAACAAAAGCAAAATATAGGAGCATAAAAATCACAGTGGTTCAAGATGAGGCAGGAAGGCAGACTAAGAAAATTCCTGTAAGTGTAACAAACATTATACCTGCATTACAGTGGCAATATGAAGCCTTAAAAGAGTTTGTACAGGTAAGTCCATCTGACATTTTTAAAAGCATGTTCTAGTTGCTCTCTACAAGGTAGATTGGAGCTGAGCAAATGTGGATGCAATGAACTACTGAGACAGTGATGCAGGTAAGTGATAATGATACCTTAAACATTTTACTAGTCTGTTTGAATAAACCAACCTTTCCCAAACTTTAGTGAGCATCAGAGGACTAGTAAAAACACAAATTACACATCACAAGAACCAGAGTTTCTGATTTAGTAAATCTGGAATGAATTCTGGGAGTTTGTGTTTCTTACCCATTCCTAGGTGATGCTACTGCTGCTGTTGCTTCAAGTATGACACTTTGAGAAACACTAGCCTCAAAAATAAAATGTACACTGCCTTCAACTCACTGCTAACTTAATAAGGTACACAAACCCTTATTAGGTTTGTCAGTTTTAGTAAATAAAAAATACAAGGCTCCCAGCTAAATTTGAATTTTAGATAAACAACAAATAAAATTTTAATGTATGTTCCACGCAATATATGGATATACTTATACTAAAAATATATTATTGTTGGTTATTACAATTCAAATTTAATTGGGAATCCTGTTTTATCTTTCAACCCTGCAGCCCTGATAGAACAGTGACGGAATGTTCTGTAAAATATACTCAGAAGTGTTCTTTATTAAGAACTGCTAGACAGCTTCCAAAATGGATGACTTTATTCTTCCCAGATCAATATGCAAGCATTCTCCTTGCTCTACAACCTCACTGATTCTTGGTATTACCAAGCCAGTACTCAAATCCTTCTTAATTTTTACCAGGCTTCTGTATTTTTATCCTAAACATTTAAATATAAAATTTACAGGTAGGCATCAACTTAACATTTTTTTCATAAATCACTGACCTTTCACTTTAAATCTATAATTGCATTTAAACTTTAAATATAACATACTTGTCCTCTAGCATATAATAAATAATTGAACCCAACACTCACCTATACGTTAGAAATGAAAACTTTAAATTATATTTGCAATGTTCTGTGCATCTTTTCTATCAACCTTATCTCCTGCCTCTCCCCTACATCAAAAGATAACCTCTGTCTTATCTTCCAGGCTTATTTAATTTCTTCTATCTTTAAAAGATGAATATATATTTTATATATTATATTTTATATATATTTTTTATAAATTATATATATAATTTATTTTTAGAAACAAATCTCTATTAATACGTGTAGCTCTACATCATTCACAGTGCTCCATTACATAACCTTGTATGTACTATTGATTGCTTTTTTGATTGATTAACTGAGAGTCCTTCAGGATGCCCCATATTGTTTACTGGGATGAACAACACTATTAGAAGCATTTTTGTAAATGTCCCTTTGTGAGCACATGAAGAAGTTTCTCCAAAGTACATGTGAAGAAGTGGTATTGCTTGACAATGAGGTGTGTTACTTTAGTATTTTCAAATTGCTCTCCAAAGGGAAGTTAAAACATTTTTTGTTATTGATTTCTAGTTAGATTCTAACATAGTCAGAAAACTTACTTTGCATAATCTTAAACAAAGTTACATTTGATTAACTTTGTTTTATGACTATCAGATATTCTATTTTGGGAAGTGTTCCATGTGTACTTGAAATGAATGTACATTCTGTTCATTTAGTGTTGAGTGTTCTATAAATGTATTAGATGCAGTTGGTAGGGTATTGTTCTACATTTCTGTACACTTACTGTTTGTCAATTTAAGACAAAGTCTGCAACTATACAACTAGATTTGCATCTGTGCATTGTAGATTTGTCCATCTTTCTAGTCTATCAATTTTTGCTTTATGTAATTTGTTGCTATGTTTATGAGTATATACACATTTAGTCAATATAGATTTCTTTTGATTAGTATTTGTTGCTATATATTTTTTCATTTTTTTTCTTTTACCCTGCCTACATCATTATATTCAGGGTTTTGTATGTGTGTAGATATTGTTCATGTATTTACCTTAGGAAATATAATGTACATTATTATTTTATAGTCTAGTATTATACTGTGAAAATAATTAAAGTTTTTCCTCTTCAAGGAAATATAAGTAACTTACCATAATATTTGTCACTTTTTCATCAACCCATTCTGTTGTAGTTGTAATAGGTATAAATATACCTATCTTAAAATCCCACCAGGCAATGTTTTAATTTTTCCTTTCCTTTCAATAATCATACACATGTCAAAGAACTTATATAGGAGTATTATACCTAGCTAGAGGTTTACTATTTCTCCAATTGTCTTTTGATATAATTTATTTTATTTTAGTATAATCAAACCCATTGACATTATTCTTTAAGTTTTATAAAAATTTTGTGGGCTTCAAGAAATTCTTAAGATTGTATAGGTTTTTTTTCCTTCTAAATATTTTGCAGATTAACTTATTGCATGTTAAAATATGCTAGAAAAAATATTAGATGATTCATTCTTGCCCAATTTTTCCAGAAATATTATCTCCATCATATATTGGCATCCCATATAATGGTTTATTCATGTTCCATTCATTTGACTCTTGATCAAAGTCTTACAACCCTATGCTAATCAAAGTCTTACAACCCTATGCTAACATTAGGCATTACACTTCCATAATGAATACTGATATATTATGGGAAGAATTCCAAACTTGACTACCTCTTCAGGATTCTTTAGGTTTTTTTGGCCCATAATCTTCATATTATTGTAGAGTCATGTTAAAAATTTATTTTAAAAATCAATAAATTTTTAGTAAAAGTTCAGCAAATTCGGAGATTAATCTTAATTGAATTGATTTTTTACATTATCATCTAATTCTATCTAAGAGCATATATATACATTATATATATACAGTATATATACGCAGTATATATATACACTATATATACAGTATATATACACAGTATATATATATATATACACACACACAGTAAACTGAAATTATTGAAAGTCAGAGAAAAATATATATATATACTATATTGGTATTACATTTGAAGAAAATATCTTTTAATTACGCTTTTTGTTGTTTGCATGTATGCTCTCATTTTTTTTCGGGCAATTGTCTTGGATATTTATTTTAACCTTATCTTAAATAAAAATAATTCATTTTTCTTCTTGGTTCTTACACATTCCACTTTCTTTCTTTCTTATTCAATGACAGTAGCTAGGACCTCCACTGTAATGTTGACTAGAAGTACTGATAGCAGGTGTGCTCCTCTTGCTTTTGACTTTAATGGGGATTCTTCTAATGGTATAGAATTACAAGTGTATGCCATGTGTAGATAGAACGTATTAAATTGAGAGTGTTACTATCTTCCTAAAATATATTTAATTATAAATATATATGTGTGTATATGTATAATATTGTATAATATCAGATTTATATAATTATATTATCAAGATTTTTGAAGGACCTCAGTTACCCCACTTGTTTTGATACTGATTCAGGTACAATGGTAGAAGGCATGATAATCTTGGGTCAGAGGCAAAGGACTTTATTTCTTAAGGCAGAGCTAATAGTATGAGCATTTGGATATTTCCACTGGTCCTCTTTGTTCCCAAGTCCCACTGGGTGACATGAGGGGTCCAGATGAATGATAAGGAAGCAGTGGGTTTGCATCTCAGTTCAGGAGTGCAGGGTAAGGGTAAGGGCCTGGCCCTTTTTTGTAAAACAGCAAACCTTATAGAAAGTAAAAAAAATAAAAATAAGAGGGAGGAGCCAAGATGGCCGAATAGGAACAGCTCCTGTCTACAGCTCCCAGCGTGAGTGACACAGAAGACGGGTGATTTCTGCATTTCCATCTGAGGTACCGGGTTCATCTCACTAGGGAGTGCCAGACAGTGGGCGCAGGTCAGTGGGTGCACGCACCGTGCATGAGCCGAAGCAGGGCGAGGCATTGCCTTACTTGGGAAGCGCAAGGGGTCAGGGAGTTCCCTTTCCTAGTCAAAGAAAGGGGTGACAGACGGCACCTGGAAAATCGGGTCACTCCCACCCGAATACCACGCTTTTCCAACTGGCTTAAAAAACCAGCGCACCAGGAGATTATATCCCACACCTGGCTCGGAGGGTCCTACCCCCACGGAGTCTTGCTGATTGCTAGCACAGCAGTCTGAGATCAAACTGCAAGGCGGCAGTGAGGCTGGGGGAGGGGTGTGCACCATTGCCCAGGCTTGATTAGGTAAACAAAGCAGCTGGGAAGCTCGAACTGGGTGGAGCCCACCACAGCTCAAGGAGGCCTACCTGCCTCTGTAGGCTCCGCCTCTAGGGGCAGGGCACAGACAAACAAAAAGACAGCAGTAACCTCTGCAGACTTAAATGTCCCTGTCTGACAGCTCTGAAGAGAGCAGTGGTTCTCCCAGCACTCAGATGGAGATCTGAGAATGGGCAGACTGCTTCTTCAAGTGGGTCCCTGACCCCTGACCCCTGAGCAGCCTAACTGGGAGGCACCCCCCCAGCAGGGGCAGACTGACACCTCACACACAGGTACTCCAACAGACCTGCAGCTGAGGGTCCTGTCTGTCAGAAGGAAAACTAACAAACAGAAAGGACATCCACACCAAAAACCCATCTGTACATCACCATCATCAAAGACCAGAAGTAGATAAAACCACAAAGATGGGGAAAAAACAGAGCAGAGAAACTGGAAACTCTAAAAAGCAGAATGCCTCTCCTCCTCCAAAGGAACGCAGTTCCTCACCAGCAATGGAACAAAGCTGGATGGAGAATGACTTTGATGAGCTGAGAGAAGAAAGCTCCAGATGATCAAATTACTCCGAGCTACGGGAGGAAATTCAAACCAAAGGCAAAGAACATGAAAAGTTTGAAAAAACTTTAGAAGAATATATAACTAGAATAACCAATACAGAGAAGTGCTTAAAGGAGCTGATGGAGCTGAAAACCAAGGCTCGAGAACTACGTGAAGAATGCAGAAGCCTCAGGAGCTGATGCGATCAACTGGAAGAAAGGTAATCAGTGATGGAAGATGAAGTGAATGAAATGAAGTGAGAAGGGAAATTTAGAGAAAAAAGAATAAAAAGAAACGAGCAAAGCCTCCAAGAAATATGGGACTATGTGAAAAGACCAAATCTACGTCTGATTGGTGTACCTGAAAGTGATGGGGAGAATGGAACCAAGTTGGAAAATACTCTGCAGGATATTATCCAGGAGAACTTCCCCAATCTAGCAAGGCAGGCCAACATTCAGATTCAGGAAATACAGAGAATTCCACAAAGATACTCCTCGAGAAGAACAACTCCAAGACACATAATTGTCAGATTCACCAAAGTTGAAATGAAGGAAAAAATGTTAAGGGCAGCCAGAGAGAAAGGTCGGGTTACCCACAAAGGGAAGCCCATCAGACTAACAGCTGATCTCTTGGCAGAAACTCTACAAGCCAGAAGACAGTGGGGGCCAATATTCAACATTCTTAAAGAAAAGAATTTAACCCAGAATTTCATATCCAGCCAAACTAAGCTTCATAAGTGAAGGAGAAATAAAATACTTTACAGACAAGCAAATGCTGAGAGATTTTGTCATCACCAGACCTGCCCTAAAAGAGCTCCTGTAGGAAGTGCTAAACATGGAAAGGAACAACCAGTACCACCCACTGCAAAATCATGCCAAAATGTAAAGACCATCGAGACTAGGAAGAAACTGCATCAAATAACGAGCAAAATAACTAGCTAACATCATAATGACAGGATCAAATTCACACATAAAAATATTCACCTTAAATGGAAATGGACTAAATGCTTCAATTAAAAGACACAGACTGGCAAATTGGATAAAGAGTCAAGACCCATCAGTGTGCTGTATTCAGGAAATCCATCTCACAGGCAGACACACATAAGCTCAAAATAAAAGGATGGAGGAAGATCTACCAAGCAAATGGAAAACAAAAAAAGACAGGGGTTGCCATCCTAGTCTCTGATAAAACAGACTTTAAACCAACAAAGATCAAAAGAGACAAAGAAGGCCATTACTTAATGGTAAAGGGATCAAGTCAACAAGAAGAGCTAACTGTCCTCAATATATATGCACCCAATACAGGAGCACCCAGATTCATAAAGCAAGTCCTAAGTGACCTACAAAGAGACTTAGACTCCCACACAATAATAATGGGAGACTTTAACACCCCACTCTCAACATTCGACAGATCAATGAGACAGAAAGTCAACAAGGATCCCCAGGAATTGAACTCAGCTCTGCACCAAGCGGACCTAATAGACATCTACAGACCTCTCCACCCCAATTCAACAGAATATACATTTTTTTCAGCACCACACCACACCTATTCCAAAATTGACCACATACTTGGAAATAAAGCTCTCCTCAGCAAATGTAAAAGAACAGAAATTATAACAAACTATCTCTCAGACCACAGTGCAATCAAACTAGAACTCAGGATTAAGAATCTCACTCAAAACCACTCAACTACATTGAAACTGAACAACCTGCTCCTGAATGACTACTGGGTACATAATGAAATGAAGGCAGAAATAAAGATGTTCTTTGAAACCAATGAGAACAAAGACACAACATACCAGAATCTCTGGGACACATTCAAAGCAGTGTGTAGAGGGAAATTTATACCACTAAATGCCCACAGGAGAAAGCAGGAAAGATCCAAAATTGACACCCTAACATCACAATTAAAAGCACTAGAAAAGCAAGAGCAAACACATTCAAAAGCTAGCAGAAGGCAAGTAAGAACTAAAATCAGAGCAGAACTGAAGGAAATAGAGACACAAAAAACCCTACAAAAAATTAATGAATCCAGGAGCTGGTTTTTGAAAGGATCAATAAAATTGATAGACCACTAGCAAGACGAATAAGGAAGAAAAGAGAGAAGAATCAAATAGATGCAATAAAAAATGATAAAGGGCATGTCACCACCAATCCCACAGAAATACAAACTACCATCAGAGAATACTACAAACACCTCTACACAAATAAACTAGAAAATCTAGAAGAAATGGATAAATTCCTGGACACATACACTCTCCCAAGACTAAACCAGGAATAAGTTGAATCTCTGAATAGACCAATAACAGGAGCTGAAATTGTGGCAATAATCAATAGCTTACCAATGAAAAAGAGTCCAGGACCAGATGGATTCACAGCCAAATTCTACCAGAGTTACAAGGAGGAACTGGTAGCATTCCTTCTGAAATTATTCCAATCTATAGAAAAAGAGGGAATCCTCCCTAACTCATTTTATGAGGCCAGCATCATCCTGATACCAAAGCTGGGCAGAGGCACAAGCAAAAAAGAGAATTTTAGACCAATATCCTTGATGAACATTGATGCAAAAATCCTCAATAAAATACTGGCAAAACGAATCCAGTAGCACATCAAAAAGCTTATCCACCATGATCAAGTGGGCTTCATCCCTGGGATGCAAGGCTGGTTCAATATATGAAAATCAATAAATGTAATCCAGCATATAAACAGAACCAAAGACAAAAACCACATGATTAACTCAATAGATGCAGAAAAGGCCTTTGACAAAATTCAACAACCCTTCATGCTAAAAACTCTCAATAAATTAGGTATTGATGGGACGTATCTCAAAATAATAAGAGCTATCTATGACAAACCCACAGCCAATATCATACTGAATGGGCAAAAGCTCTAAGCATTCCCTTTGAAAACTGGCACAAGACAGGGATGCCCTCTCTCACCACTCCTATTCAACATAGTGTTGGAAGTTCTGGACAGGGCAATTAGGCAGGAGAAGGAAATAAAGGGTATCAATTAGGAAAAGAAGAAATGAAATTGTCCCTGTTTGTAGATGACATGATTGTATATCTAGAAAACCCCATTGTCTCAGCCCAAAATCTCCTTAAGCTGATAAGCAACTTCAGCAAAGTCTCACGATACAAAATCAATGTGCAAAAATCACAAGCATTCTTATACACCAATAACAGACAAACAGAGAGCCAAATCATGAGTGAACTGCCATTCACAATTGCTTCAAAGAGAATAAAATACCTAGGAATGTAATTTACAAAGGATGTGAAGGACCTCTTCAAGGAGAACTACAAATCACTGCTCAATGAAATAAAAGAGGATACAAACAAATGGAGGAACATTCCATGCTCATGGGTAGGAAGAATCAATATCGTGAAAATGGCCATACTGCCCAAGGTAATTTATAGATTCAATGCCATCCCCATCAAGCTACCAATGACTTTCTTCACAGAATTGGAAAAAACTACTTTAAAGTTCATATGGAACCAAAAAAGAGCCCGCATCACCAAGTCAATCCTAAGCCAAAAGAACAAAGCAGGAGGCATCACATTACCTGACTTCAAACTATACTACAAGGCTACAGTAACCAAAACAGCATGGTACTGGTACCAAAACAGAGATATAGATCAATGGAACAGAACAGAGCCCTCAGAAATAATGCCGCATATCTACAACTATCTGATCTTTGACAAACCTGACAAAAACAAGCAATGGGGAAAGGATTCCCTATTTAATAAATGGTGCTGGGAAAACTGGCTAGCCATATGTAGAAAGCTGAAACTGGATCCCTTCCTTACACCTTATACAAAAATCAATTCAAGATGGATTAAAGACTTAAACATTAGACCTAAAACCATGAAAACCCTAGAAGAAAACCTAGGCATTACCATTCAGGACATAGGCATGGGCAAGGACTTCATGTCTAAAACACCAAAAGCAATGGCAACCAAAGCCAAAATTGACAAATGGGATCTAATTAAACTAATGAGCTTCCGCACAGCAAAAGAAACTACCACCAGAGTGAACAGGCAACCTACAAAATGGGAGAAAATTTTTGCAACCTACTCATCTGACAAAGGGCTAATATCCAGAATCTACAATGAACTCAAACAAATTTACAAGAAAAAAATAACCCCATCAAAAAGTGGGCGAAGGATATGAACAGACACTTCTCAAAAGAAGACATTTATGCAGCCAAAAGATACATGAAAAAATGCTCACCATCACTGGCCATCAGAGAAATGCAAATCAAAACCACAATGAGATACCATCTCACACCAGTTAGAATGGCAATCATTAAAAAGTTAGGAAACAACAGGTGCTGCAGAGGATGTGGAGAAATAGGAACACTTTTACACTGTTGGTGGGACTGTAAACTAGTTCAACCATTGTGGAAGTCAATGTGGCGATTCCTCAGGGATCTAGAACTAGAAATACCATTTGACCCAGCCATCCCATTACTGGGTATATACCCAAAGGAGTATAAATCATGCTGCTATAAAGACACATGCACACGTATGTTTATTGTGGCATTATTCACAATAGCAAAGACTTGGAACCAACCCAAATGTCCAACAATGATAGACTGGATTAAGAAAATGTGGCACATATACACCATGGAATACTATGCAGCCATAAAAAATGATGAGTTCATGTCCTTTGTAGGGACATGGATGAAATTGGAAATCATCATTCTCAGCAAACTTTCGCAAGAACAAAAAAACAAACACTGCATATTCTCACTCATAGGTGGGAATTGAACAATGAGAACACATGGACACAGGAACGGGAACATCACACTCTGGGGACTGTTGTGGGTTGGGGGGAGGTGGGAGGGATAGCACTGGGAGATATACCTAATGCTAGATGACGAGTTAGTGGGTGCAGCGCACCAGCATGGCACATGTATATATATGTAACAAACCTGCACATTGTGCACATGTACCCTAAAACTTAAAGTATAATAATAATAAAAAAGAATAAAATTTATTTTTGTTTAACAAAAACAAATAAAATAAAATGAACAAAAAAATGAAAATAAAAATAAAAAAAGAGCTAGCTCTTCTGCCCCATGGAGTGTGCAGTTACACAGTAGTGATGCTGTAGTTGTCTTGAACTTATTTGCCTGTGTGAGCAGCTAGAGAAATTCCTCACTGTAGGGGAAGTAGAAAAGCCTTGTTATTGTGGTACATTCAACATGTAGGTATACTCAGGAACCATGACAAATTATGTCTCTTACGATATATAAATTGGACTCTATATACTAATACATAATACTGGATTTTACTCCTGTGTTTAGCAGTGTTGCAAAAATCTTGAACAAGTTAATCTATGAGATTGGATTCAAATTTATCTTTTTAATATTTTTTTCAAGATGTAGGTATTAAAATTACATGAGCTGATTAACCTCATAAAGTGAATTGGCTTGTATTTTCCCTAATTTGATTTCTTGAATTTGCATAAAATTGGAATATATTCTCTTTGGAAAAATTTGGTTGCAGTAATTCATTAGTTATTTCTTTAGGAATGATATTCAACCTGCCAATAGAAAGTCTACATAAGTATTTTCCCTTTTTTCTTTCTGTCAATGTATTACATTCTAACATAGATCAATTATAAATAATGTTTGTTGAGAAATTTTATCCTGCTCTTTGTTTAGCAATATTATTCTGAAAGGATAATATATATTCACAAGTATGAAAGAAGTATGAATTTATAATATAGCAAATATTTTACAAGTTTATTATATTTGATAGACTGTCTGCCCCAACCAATGTTTGCATTTATCATCTATCTAATTTACAGAATTATTTGATGAGAGCTTTCTTTCAGTTGGTTCAGATAAAAAAGCTTAATAATCGGGTTATATGAAACTGCATTCACTAGAAAATATGAGAATATTTTAGCTTTGAGGTTTCATTATTCCACAAAGACCAGTAATGTTATCATAAGTTAGCTGTATGAAAGAACTGTTCCTAAGTTTTCAGAACTTCATTGATATATGCTCTAGCTATACAACTCTTGATCATCTTGTGGATTTCTGCACTAGCTTAACTTGGAATATCTAAAAATAAAATTTAAAAAGAAAAACAGAATTTATGAACTCATTCATTTTATTGTTCTGGGGCTTGACAAAACCATTTCACAATATTTCAATGGAATGAATAATGACCTATAATATTCAAGCCACTTTATGTAGATATTCATAATAGTAACTGCAACCAGATATGGACAACATTAACAGAAATAAGAAAAATAATGAGGTTAGATATTAACGCAAGTTCTTTCCAAATTATAAAATCTTTTATAGTTACAACCAGTATAAGACTTATGGTAAACACTCCTGAGTCTCCCCTGATGTTTGCTGTACAAAATAAAAGCCTTAGAAATTCTATGTGTTTTTCATCTGTTTGCAGAAACACACACACAACAGTACACAGAGACAGGAGGATATTATGGGCAGTCTGAGAATTATCCCAAGTTCAAGAATTATCCCAATAATAAATAGATCCACTAGCTTATACATATGGGCACAACAAAACACACAGTAATTATATGCTACATTTTCATAGCATTCACAGGACTTTTTAAAGATTGTACTCATTAAAAGCAACCCTCCAGTTGTGTATTCAGGTGAGTTGTTAAGGCTGTGTACTAATCTCTCTTTATAACAACTTTCCCACAAGGGTAATTTGTTTTACATCTCGGCATTGTTCTGAATACAGTGCAGAAGAAATAGCATTATGGAGAGTACCAGCTCAGCACAAGCAGGGGAAAAAGCAGAAAGAGGGGATGGCCCTCAAGTCAGGAGCAGTAAACTGACCACAAAATCAACATTTAGTCAAGTGTCCCATGGGAGCTTTCTCAATCACGGAAAATAGTGATCTCAGCCTGATCTCGACCTATCTCAAAACACCCTCCTCGCGGCTATTACAGAGCATTAAAATACCAGACACTGCAAATTTGCTTCTCCAGAGTGTCAGAGACACAGTTAGGTGACAGATTTTGAGGGCTTCTTAAGCTATTGTAAGGCATTTACTCTCACAAAATATTTGATATGAATGATAAAGTTTCATTACTCTAGCTGTACTAATATCCTAGAACTGCCATTCTCCCACAGTTTAAGAGGACAGAAGTGTGAAATCAAGGTGTCAGGAAACTGGTTCCTTCTGGAGGCTCTCAGGGAGAAACCATCCCGATGGTATCCCTACCCAATTTCTCCTAGCGTCTGGTGGTTGCTTGAAATCCTTGGTGTTCCTTGCCTCTTCCAGCTTTTGGTGTTCCCGGGCATTCCTTGGTTTGTGGTAGCATGATTCCAGTCTCTGCTACCATTTTCACATGGCCTTCCTCTATGTGAGTTTCTCTGTGTACTCTCCTCTTACTAGAACACTGGTGTATAGTCTATTCTCACAGTGCTATGAAGAAATACCCAAGACTGGGTAACTTATAAAGAAAAAAGGTTTAATTGACTCATAGTTTCACATGGTTGGAGAAGCCCCAGGAAACTTACTGTCACGGCAGAAGGCACCACTTCACAGGGCAGCAGGAGAGAGAATGAATGCCAAGCAAAGGGGGAAGGGCCTTGTAAAACCATCAGATCTCGTGAGAACTCATTCACTATCATGAGAATAGCTGGGGGAAACTGCCCCCATGATTCAATTACCTCCACCTGGTCCCACCCTTAACACGTGGGGATTATTATTATACAATTAAAGGTGAGAGTTGGGTAGGGGCACAGCCAAACCACATCAACTAGTAATTGGATTTAGAATCACCCTAATCTAGTATCACCTCACCTTAGCTAATTACGTCGGCAAAGACTTATTTCCAAATAGTCACATTCTGGCATGCATTTGGGGACAGAAACAGTTGGATGAGTGGCCCTATTCAACCTACAACACTAGCCAAAGGTGAGTAAGCACAATTTCCTTCCCAGTGTCCACTCTGGTATGCAGGAATCCTCTACCTGAACCCCTGGAGTGCTCTCTGTATGATCTGCTTTCAGAAAACTCAGGGATCTCTGGAGGTGTTTCTAGTTGAGAGCCAAGCACCAATCCAGTCCCCAGAAACTACAGCACATACAGGTCAGACTCTTGCCATGTTCTGCTTTTTAGAGCCCTGAGGCTCCAATATTTCTCGACTTCATCCAATATTCAGACAAGGAAAAGGAAAGGGTCTCTCTTCTTGAAAAGCACCAACACTCTGTAAATGGTAAGGAAAGGAGAGAAAATGCACAGCATTCAGACAACTCCGTGCAAAGAATTTCTCACTCTCGAGGTTTCTCTACCTGTTTCCCCCTCATAGGGCTTTAAATTATGCTTAGAAGCAAAGTGCAGTTTTTTCAGTTCCCTCTTAATACATTTTGCACAAATGAGACCTTGGCAACTTTTCCTAGAATGTATAATAAATTGACAACCTTTGTTTCAGACCCAGGCCTCAGCCAAGTTTGAGACAACTAAAAAAGGTTCATTTAGCATCTAGGTACAGAATAATTAGTCATAATAATAAATTATTGCTCATTTTTTATCATACCCAACTTGAGAAGCTTTAAGTTTAAGAGAGTAATGTATTCCCAACCCAAGTATAAAACAACAACAACATAAATGTGTCCTAAAATGAGTGTAGACTGCATTGTAAGGAATAAGAATGTTATAATTTAAATTGATACAAATTCAATTTGTTATAAACATGTTAAGATGTTACATGTTATCCACGGTGATTTGACAAAGGTAGGAAGATCATTGTAGGCCATTTAAAAGCCCAGGAATCAAAGAATTGCATGCTTCCCCAAAGACTAAGTAAAAATGGATAATTGACTAATATAGTTGTAAATAATTTTAAATGTTTTCCAATTATAAAATGCATTCAAGTTATAAAAGTTCTAAAATATATAGAAACAGAAAGTGATTGTATCAGAGAAAATCATTTTAACATATGTAGTTCCATATTTACAAACATATTTTTATAAAGTATAATGTTTTATAAAGTTACTTTTTACATGGGGTTAGTTACACTATTCATGGACTTGAAAATCTATTTTTTTAATATATGTGTTTAGTTTCAATATTTTCCTGTGTTGTTAGATCTTTTTTCCGTATTAATTTTTATTTATTATAGGAATTTTAAAAAAATACACAAAAAGAGAGAGATTGGTACATTAAACTCACGCGTGTCTGGTATCTAGCCTATACAATTAGTTACAACATTTGTATAGGCTTGTTTCATTTGTTGTCTTCCCAATATTTGTTGGTTATTAGTGTGGTTGTTTCTGAGTACTATAAACTAAATATTAAATATATATTATTTCATCTATAAATGCTTCAGTATGCATTTGTAATAGCAAGGACTTTTTAAAAATATTACTCCAATAACATAAGCACACAAAACCAAATTAACAATAATCTCCTAATGTTATTTGTTACTTCAACAGTGATCTCAAACATGTACTTTTATGATAGGATTGTTCAAATGAAGATCTGGAAAGGTTGACCAAGAATTTGATTGATGTTTCTTAAGTCACTTTTAGTCTTTTAGAAGTTTATACTTCTATACTTTTTTATACCATTTATTTGTAAAAAACATAAATTGGTCTTTGGGGCATAGAATTTTTCACAATCTAGATTTAGCTGATTGGATCCTTATGGTGTCATTTAGCAAGCACCTCTCCTTGCTGTATTTCCTGTAAACTAATATTTTTATCCAAACGTTTGATTAGTCAATATTTTTTATAGGCAAAACTATATCTCAGGTAATGTGTTCTTCCCATTGAATCATATGAAATGAAAACAATGTTTGACTTATCTATAGTTGCATTGCTTGCATTTGTTGCCCAGTATTTATAAGGTTGTAGCAAGTTTTCCATTCCTTTTTAAATATAATCCTTTATCATTGATATTTGGAATCTAGATCATACTTCATGGAATTCGAGAATTTATAGTATAAACAACATTTTCTAAAAATAATTTCCTCATTAAACTATGAACAGATGACCAAACTTAAGATAGAGTCTGTAGGGCTTTCTTTCGTTTAGAAATTTATCTACTCCTAGTCACACTCAATTTAAGATACAGAAAAGTCTAGGATCCAGCTCCAATCTCTTTGAAGTAGAGTGAGTGTGGGTGGAATAACATAACTTGGGAGTGACTCGAGGTATTGACATTTATTATTGTTCATCCAAACTTTGAAACAATTGTGTGGATATACATATTACAGGGAGCTGTAATAGAGTGCTATAGACACACATCATATACATACAATCCCTACATTTATAAATGCATGGTTATAAAAGATGTTGGAGAGTTTCCTTTCCTACATAAATATTATACTACATTCTAACAATTATTGCTATTTGGAACTTTCCTCTTTAGATAGAATGATCAAGAGAAAAGGTCATTGGTATCTTTGTGATATCTGTCCCTTAGTGGCTAAGAAAACTTCATAATCTTAAGGTGCAATGTTAGAGATTATGGTGTACTAGGCCTGAACTGGAGAAAAATGACTGCTTCATGTTCTAAACGCATATTTAAGCAAATACTTTCTATGGGATGCCACTGTTTTTTTTTTTCCAGTAGATGACAAAATAGCTCAGCAAGAAGTGACATTTTTGTAAAACAAATGTAAATGACTCTGTGTTTTGGTCATGGATCCTTACCGACTTGTGTGCTTCCAAGACTAACACATTTTCTTAATCTTTCCTTGTGTTCTGCTTCTCTTAATCTCTCTCTACTCTGCTTTTCTCTGAAAAGCAGCTTTATGCTTCCTCAGTCAGTTAGGAAACATGACCTCTGACAGCTTTCAAGCAGCTTTACCATAAGAGAAAGGCTGACTGATTAAAATGTAAAATCTCACCAAAATTATAAGAAAAAAAAGGAAGGGCTGTAAAAAACAAGAACTACTTAGGCATATTTCTGGCAAAATATGAGCAAGATCTATATTCTCAAAACTACAAAACATGGATGAAGAAATTCAAAACCTTAAATCACTAGAAAAGTATACTATGTATGTAGATGTGAAGATAACAACATTGTTATGATATTGTTTCTCTTATATTGATTGATTTGAGTGAAAATCTCAGCAATAATCTTTCTAGATAATAAGCTGATTTTTAAAATACATTGAAAGACAAAGAAACCAGAATATTTTAAACCTTTTTGACAAAGAACAAAGTTGAAAAATCCACACTACCTGATTTCAATAATTAATATAAAATTACTGTAATCCCAGCAGTGTGATGTTGGTGAAAGGATGAGCACATTAAATAAATGGAATGTAAGTTAGTTCAGAATAGACACACAGAAATGCACTCATTTGAGCTTTGCAAAAATAAACAAAGCCAATTTAATAGAAAAAAACCTTTTTTAACAAATGGTGCTTGAAAAATTGAACACTATATAAAAAATCAATCTCAAACCACACCTCATACTTTATTCACAAATACCTCAAAATGGGTTATATACTTGAATCTAAAGTGTAAATTGATAAAAATAGTAAAAGAAAACATAGAAAAAAATCTTTGTAACCCTGGATTAAACAATTTTTTCTTTAAATGCAATACTAAAAGCACAATCTATAAGATGACAAATAGGCTTTAATTAAAATTAAAAACTTCTGTAAAAGTTCCTCTGATCAGTTGAAAAGATAAGCTGCACACAGGGAGAAAATGTGTGCAAATTATATATCCCACAAAAAAACTTGTATGCAGGCTACATAAGGAACTCTCTAAACTCAACAGTAAGAAAGCAACCTAATTTAAAAACGGACAAAAGATTTAAACAGATACTTCAGCAAAGAAGATATACAGATAGTAAATAAGTAGCTGAAAAGATACTCCAACTCATCAGTCATTAGCAAAATGCAAATTAAAGTCACAATGAGGTACCACTACTTCCATATTAAAATAGCTTAAACCTAACAAACTGACAATACCAAATATTGCTGTATTACCAGTTAAGTCTCAGATACACTTTTTTCTTCATTATCTAATCTGAAATCAGTCTCAATTTTCACATCCATAAAATGTGGCTGCTAATTAATGCTTGTCCTCACTTGCTTATTGTGCTGTTGTGAAAAACAAAAGCAAATATGTAGAAAACATTTTGTAAAATACAAAGTAATTTACTAACATAATGAAAAATTATTATTGTGGAATTTCAGTGAAGATTTGAGAAAAGATTCAAAATGCAAATGCTTAAAGCAGCATAATAAATTTTTAGATTAAGTATATTGGTAACTTATTTTTAGGCAAAATTATTGAGAAAATCATAAAAAGCATCATTATGAATTAATTATTACAATGATACAAATTTATTTTTAGGCAAATTTATTGAGAAAACCATAAAAAGCATCATTATGAATTATTACAATGATACAAATTCTAGTAATTGCTTTGTGGTCATATAATTATTGGCCCAAAGTATCAAGAAAAGTTGCTAACCAAAACTAATGACACAAATATTCACGTTGAAGGCACACACTACCTCTATTGTAATATTTAAGGCAAACTGTCATATTAATGAATTATTTCAGTGTCTGCCTTCAAAATGGACTTAATTATAATGAAAATGTTTATTCTGCAAATATTTTCCTTTTTTCTTTGCATCTGTATCTGATCACTCACTATAGAGTACACTGATAATGCATCGAGCTATAATGCTCTACAAAGAAAAGATAAAAAGAAATAAAATAACTCCCAATCTAAAGAAAAAAATTAAAATGTCAACAGTCCCTTGGTGACAGTTTTAAATGAATCTTTAAAAGAAGCTTATTTTGGAAAGCCTTCTGGTCACCCCCAATTACTATGGTTGCCTTGGTTGTGACAGCTGGTGTATAATCTTTGATTACACTGTCATTAAAATGTCTTTTATACCTTTTTTAATGCCATCAACACATCATTTGCTTTTCAAATCACACCCTAAAGTGGGTGGATCATGGGCATTGAGGTATCTATGAAGTTTCTAAGCCTTTTTCACACTTTTAGGAGCTCGTAAATTCAGACACAATATGGGAATCTGATGCTGCTCCAGCTCTCATACACTAAATTTATCCTAGATTTTTTTTAACTTCTACTAACACTTTTGATCTTTCTCTCCTACCCTTTATTTCAACAGAAAAAAATATTCATTTCATTAAAGTTCATCAATGTACCTTGTTGAGAATTTTAATAATGAAGTCAGGACTGAGGTGCAGTCCCCAAGCACATCAATTATAGCTTCACGGGGGTAAAATCCCACATTGTTTCATAGCCTTAGACTCCTTTTTTAACCCAGTCAATCAGCTTGAAAATTTGCACCATGAGGTAAAGGAGCATGTAGATTCATCTCTATGGAGAGAATACTTAATGAAGGATCAGAAGTTCTTTTTTAATTATTTTTTTCTCATACTGATCACGTGGTTTCAGAAATAAATTCAGATAAGCTCACTGAGCCCAATTTCTTTGAACATATGATGGGAGAAATAATTACTCTTTTTACTTTTTGGAGTAGTTTTGGTCATTAAAAAAAAATACGGTGCTTGAGGACACGTTACAACCCAGAAAGTACTGTAATGTAATACAGATGCTCCTCAACTTATGATGGAATCATGTCAAAATAAATCCATTAAAAGTTGAACAAGTATTTAACACCCCTAAACTATCAAACATCATAGCTTAACCTAGCCTAAATTTAATATGCTCCAAATACTACGTTAGTCTATAGTTGAACAAAATTATCTGGCAACACAGTACACTGTAGATTACCAGTAATTTATCCTTGTGATCAAGTGGCTGACTGGGAGCTGCCCAGCATGGCAGGGGAGTATCATATGACTGTCTACTGAATGCATATCACTATCACACCACCCTAAAGTCAAAAAATTCTAAATGGAATCATCATCAGTTGGGGAACGTCTGTACATTGTTGATGGTAGTGGTACTTCTACAGGTAAATCTATCAGAACAACGATCACCATGACTGGTCATATGATCTGAGAAATATTTCTTTAGGACATTTCATCACTGTACAACATCATACATCATAGACCATATCAGCACAGATTAAATGGTATAGCCTACACCTAGGCAATATGGTGTAGCCTATTGCTCCTAGGCTACAAATCTGCGCAGCGTGTTGCCATACAGAATATTGTAGGCAGCCTGCCATAGTGGCTCACTCCTGTAATACCAGCACTTTGGGAGGCCGAGGTGGGTGGATCACCTTAGGTCAGGAGTTCGAGACCAGCCTGGCCAACATGGTGAAACACTGTCTCTACTAAAAATATAAAAACTAGCCAGACATCGCGGTGGGTGCCTGTAATCCCAGCTACACTTGGGAGGCTGAGGCAGGAGAATTGCTTGAACCTAGGAGACGGACGTTGCAGTGAACTGATACGGTGTCACTGCACTCCAGCCTCAGTGACAGAGTGAGACTCTGCCTCAAAAAAAAAAAAAAAAGTAGGCAATTGTAACACAATGGTATTTATAAACATAAACTATCTATGCATAGGAATGATACAGTAAAAATGAAGTATAAAGATAAAAGCAAGGTATACCTGAGCCATGTTTTAGAGCACTTACCAGAAATGAAGCTTGCAGGGCTGGATGTAGTTCTGGGTAGTCAGTGAGTGAGTGGTGAGTGAATATGAAGGCTTGTGACATTAAGTACTCTACTGTAGGCTTTATTAACACTACATACTTGGGCTACACTAAAGTCATAAAAAAATTTACTTTTTTCAATAATAAATTAATCTTAGCTTATTGTAAATAGTTTTGCTTATAAACTTTTGATTTTTTAACTCTTTAACTCTTGTAGTAACAGCTTAAAACACAAACACATTTTATAGCTGCACAAAAGCATTTTTTCTCTATATCCTTATCCTATACACTTTTACAATATTTTTAAATGTTTTATTTTTTACTTTTTTGACGTTTTTGTTAACAACAAACATACACACACACTAGTCTAGGCCTACATAAAGTCAGAAACATCAATATCACTGTCTTCCACCACCTCATGTTCTACTGGAAGGCCTCGAGGGACAATAACAAGTATGGAGCTATCATCTTCTGTGATAATGAAATCTTCTTCTGGAATACCTCTGGAACGACCTGACTACGGCTGTTTTACAGTTAATTTTTTTTTAGTGAGTACAAGAAGTACACTCTAAAATAATGATAAAAGTATAGTATGGTAAACAAACCAGTAACATAGTTGACTATTATGATTACCATGTATTGTATATAATTAATTGTATGTATTACACCTTTATAAAACTGGCAGAACCGTAGGTTTGTTTACACCAGAATCACCACAAACATGAGAGTAATGTGTTTCAATGTGATGTCATAATGGCTATATTGTCACTAGTCAATAACATTTTTCAGCCCCATTTATCTTACAGGACCACCTTTGTATATGTGATCTGTCATTGACCAAAACACTGTTACGCAGCACATTACTGTACTTTATAGGAATCGTCAGTTTACTAGATTATCTACTCCATTTCTTAATTTAAACTTGGTGGCCTACTTTTCTGCGATTTCTAGTCTCCTTTTGAGAATGGGAAACTTTCCAATCATCAAGTGCTTATTGCTTTTAAGTTATATCCTTGTCAATATCTCTGCTATTTCACACTGTATTTTCTCCACACCTCATCATAGAGCACTCAACCAGTTCCAGTTATTTACTGCTGGTGAATTTCTAAAGCTGCATCACGAATTTCTTCATAGAGCCTTCACTGTCTGTTAAATCCACACTTATTTTCCATAAAAAGCTCATTTGGAATTGGAATTTTCTCGATATTACATATAGTAAAGTCTCATGTAAAATACTGAAATTTTGTACTAGTTCTCTTTTTTACGTATTAGATATTGAGAGGCCTGTCAATATGAATGCACCTTTCTCTTAAGAATATATTGGTTCTGAGATAAGTTCTCTTCCTCAACGCTATTCTGAATAATGAAAAAGCTATGAATTTTTCCTAATAAAATGATATGATTTTCTGGTAATAATTATGTTAAAAATAATCCTAGAAAAATTTGAATTCTGGAAATCTTGTCATCTACAATTAATTTAATTTTAAATTTATAAAAGATTCTGAACTAGACATTGTAATAAACATAATAAATTAGAATTGCACTTGCTTTCAAGCAGCTTGTTCTCTTACTACTAAAATAATTTACGTATGCATATTACTACTAACCAATATCAGAGAAAAGACTAAACACTAAAGAAGACTAAATGGGACACACTGAGAGTCCTAACTGAAATTTGGGACTGGAGCATACCACTGACATTTTCCTAGTTTCCAAGAGAAGAGTGTCCTCAATGTTATAATATCTAAATGTTAAGAAATAAGTGTTATAGAGTGGCCAATACTTAGCTAAATTTAATACTCTCCTAATCAGCACTGTGTTATACAGTTCTCTTATTGATTGAAGCCAAGATAATTCTAACTTAAGAAATAGATTTGTGTAGGCTTGAGAGGGACTTTTAAAAAAAAAAATCTTAACAGATGGGAGTGAGATTGTTTCAAACTGAACCAAGTAGCATTTGCAAAACCAGCATTTCTCTGATGGCCAGTGATGATGAGCATTTTTTCATGTGTCTTTCGGCTGCATAAATATCTTCTTTTGAGAAGTGTCTGTTCATATCCTTTGCTCACTTTTTGATGGGGTTGTTTGTTTTTTTCTTGTAAATTTGTTTGAGTTCATTATAGATTCTGGATATTAGCCGTTTGTCACATGAGTAGATTGCAAACATTTTCTCCCATTCTGTAGGTTGCCTGTTCACTCTGATGGTAGTTTCTTTGCTGTGCAGAAGCTCTTTAGTTTAATTATATCCCATTTGTCAATTTTGGCTTTTGTTGCCATTGCTTTCAGTGTTTTAGACATGAAGTCCTTGCCCATGCCTATGTCCTGAATGGTAATGCCTAGGTTTTCTTCTAGGGTTTTTATGGTTTTAGGTCTAATGTTTAAGTCTTTAATCCATCTTGAATTAATTTTTGTATAAGGTGTAAGGAAGGGATCCAGTTTCAGCTTTCTATATATGGCTAGCCAGTTTTCCCAGCACCATTTATTAAATAGGGAATCCTTTCCCCATTGCTTGCTTTTGTCAGGTTTGTCAAAGATCAGATAGTTGTAGATATGCGGCATTATTTCTGAGGGCTCTGTTCTGTTCCATTGATCTATATCTCTGTTTTGGTACCAGTACCATGCTGTTTTGGTTACTGTAGCCTTGTAGTATAGTGTGAAGTCAGGTAGCGTGATGCCTCCAGCTTTGTTCTTTCGGCTTAGGATTGACTTGGCGATGCGGGCTCTTTTTTGGTTCCATATGAACTTTAAAGTAGTTTTTTCCAATTCTGTGAAGAAAGTCATCAGTGGCTTGATGGGGATGGCATTGAATCTATAAATTACCTTGGGCAGTATGGCCATTTTCACGATATTGATTCTTCCTACCCATGAGCATGGAATGTTCCTCCATTTGTTTGTATCCTCTTTTATTTCCTTCAGCAGTGGTTTGTAGTTCTCTTTGAAGAGGTCCTTCACATCCCTTTTAAGTTGGATTCCCAGGTATTTTATTCTCTTTGAAGCAATTGTGAATGGCAGTTCACTCATGATTTGGCTCCCTGTTTGTCTGTTATTGGTGTATAAGAATGCTTGTGATTTTTGTACATTGATTTTTTATCCTGAGACTTTGCTGAAGTTGCTTATCAGCTTACGGAGATTTTGGGCTGAGAAAATGGGGTTTTCTAGGTATGCAATCATGTCATCTGCAAACAGGGACAATTTGACTTCCTCTTTTCCTAATTGAATACCCTTTATTTCCTTCTCCTACCTAATTGCTCTGGCCAGAACTTCCAACACTATGTTGAATAGGAGTGGTGAGAGAGGGCATCCCTTTCTTGTGCCAGTTTTCAAAGGGAATGCTTCCAGTTTTTGCCCACTCAGTATGATATTGGCTGTGGGTTTGTCATAGATAGCTCTTATTATTTTGAGATAAGTCCCATCAATACCTAATTTATTGAGAGTTTTTAGCATGAAGGGTTGTTGAATTTTGTCAAAGGCTTTTTCTGCATCTATTGAGATAATCGTGGTTTTTGTCATTGGTTCTGTTTATATGCTGGATTACATTTATTGATTTGCGAATGTTGAACCAGCCTTGCATCCCAGGGATGAAGCCCACTTGATCATGGTGGATAAGCTTTTTGATGTGCGGCTGGACTCAGTTTGCCAGTATTTTATTGAGGATTTTTGCCTCAATGTTCATCAGGGATACTGGTATAAAATTCTCTTTTTTGATTGTGTCTCTGCCCGGCTTTGGTATCAGGATGATGCTGGCCTCATAAAATGAGTTAGGGAGGATTCCTTCTTTTTCTATTGATTGGAATAGTTGCAGAAGGAATGGTACCAGTTCCTCCTTGTACCTCTGGTAGAATTCGGCTGTGAATCCATCTGGTCCTGGACTTTTTTTGGTTGGTAAGCTATTGATTATTGCCTCAATTTCAAAGCCTGTTATTGGTCTATTCAGAGATTCAACTTCTTCCTGGCTTAGTCTTGGAAGGATGTATGTGTCCAGGAATTTATCCATTTCTTCTAGATTTTCTAGTTTATTTGCATAAAGGTGTTTGTAGTATTCTCTGATGGTAGTTTGTATTTCTGTGGGATCAGTGGTGATATCCCCTTTATCATTTTTTATTGTGTCTATTTGATTCTTCTCTCTTTTCTTCTTTATTAGTCTTGCTAGCAGTCTATCAATTTTGTTGATCTTTTCAAAAAACCAGCTCCTGGATGCATTAATTTTTTGAAGGTTTTTTTGTGTCTCTATTTCCTTCAGTTCTGTCCTGATTTTAGTTATTTCTTGCCTTCTGCTAGCTTTTGAATGTGTTTGCTCTTGCTTTTCTCGTTCTTTTAATTGTGATGTTAGGGTGTCAATTTTGGATCTTTCCTGCTTTCCCTTGTGGGCATTTAGTACTATAAATTTCCCTCTGCACACTGCTTTGAATGTGTCCCAGAGACTCTGGTATGTTGTGTCTTTCTTCTCGTTGGTTTCAAAGAACATCTTTATTTCTGCCTTCATTTCGTTATGTACCCAGTGGTCATTCAGGAGCAGGTTGTTCAGTTTCCATGTAGTTGATCGGTTTTGGATGAGATTCTTAATCCTGAGTTCTAGTTTGATTGCACTGTGGTCTGAGAGACAGTTTGTTATAATTTCTGTTCTTTTACATTTGCTGTGGAGTGCTTTACTTCCAACTATGTGGTCAATTTTGGAATAGGTGTCATGTGGTGCTGAAAAGAATGTATATTCTGTTGATTTGGGGTGGAGAGTTCTGTAGATGTCTATTAGGTCCGCTTGGTGCAGAGCTGAGTTCAATTCCTGGGTATCCTTGTTAACTTTCTGTCTCATTGATCTGTCTAATGTTGAGAGTGGGGTGTTAAAGTCTCCCATTATTAATGTGTGGGAGTCTAAGTCTCTTTGTAGGTCACTCAGGACTTGCTTTATGAATCTGGGTGCTCCTGTATTGGGTGCATATATATTTAGGACAGTTAGCTCTTCTTGTTGAATTGATCCCTTTACTATTATGTAATGGCCTTCTTTGTCTCTTTTGATCTTTGTTGGTTTAAAGTCTGTTTCATCAGAGACTAGGATTGCAACCCCTGCCTTTTTTTGTTTTCCATTTGCTTGGTAGATCTTCCTCCATCCCTTTATTTTGAGCCTATGTGTGTCTCTGCATGTGAGATGGGTTTCCTGAATACAGCACACTGATGGGTCTTGACTCTTTATCCAATTTGCCAGTCTGTGTCTTTTAATTGCAGCATTTAGCCCATTTACATTTAAAGGTAATATTGTTATGTGTGAATTTGGTCCTGTCATTATGATGTTAGCTAGTTATTTTGCTTGTTAGTTGATGCAGTTTCTTCCTAGTCTTGATGGTCTACATTTTGGCATGTTTTTGCAGTGGCTGGTACTGGTCGTTCCTTTCTATGTTTAGTGCTTCCTTCAGGAGCCCTTTTAGGGGAGGCCTGGTGGTGACAAAATCTCTCAGCATTTGCTTGTCTGTAAAGCATTTTATTTCTCCTTCACTTATGAAGCTTAGTTTGGCTGGATATGAAATTCTGGGTTGTAAATTCTTTTCTTTAAGAATGTTGAATGTTGGCCCCCACTGTCTTCTGGCTTGTAGAGTTTCTGCCGAGATATCAGCTGTTAGTCTGATTGACTTCCCTTTGTGGGTAACCCGACCTTTCTCTCTGGCTGCCCTTAACATTTTTTCCTTCATTTCAACTTTGGTGAATCTGACAATTATGTGTCTTGGAGTTGTTCTTCTCAAGGAGTATCTTTGTAGCATTCTCTGTATTTCCTGAATCTGAATGTTAGCCTGCCTTGCTAGATTGGGGAAGTTCTCCTGGATAATATCCTGCAGAGTGTTTTCCAACTTGGTACCATTCTCCCTGTCACTTTCAGGTACACCAATCAGATGTAGATTTGGTCTTTTCACATAGTCCCATATTTCTTGGAGGCTTTGTTCATTCCTTTTTATTCTTTTTTCTCTAAACTTTCCTTCTTGCTTCATTTTATTCACTTCATCTTCCATCACTGATACCCTTTCTTCCAGTTGATCGCATCAGCTCCTGAGGCTTCTGCATTCTTCACGTAGTTCTGGAGCCTTGGCTTTCAGCTCCGCCAGCTCCTTTAAGGACTTCTCTGCATTGGTTATTCTAGTTATCCATTTGTCTAATTTTTTTTCAAGGTTTCTAACTTCTTTGCCATTGGTTTGAATTTCCTCCTGTAGCTCGGAGTTGTTTGATCGTCTGAAGCCTTCTTCTCTCAACTCGTCAGTCATTCTCCATCCAGCTTTGTTCCGTTGCTGGTGAGGAGCTGCGTTCCTTCAGAGGAGGAGAGGTGATCTGCTTTTTATAGTTTCTAGTTTTTCTGCTCTGTTTTTTCCCCATCTTTGTGGTTTTACCTACTTTTGGTTTTTGATTATGGTGATGTACAGATGGGTTTTGGTGTGGATGTCCTTTCTGTTTGTTAGTTTTCCTTCTAACAGACAGGACCCTCAGCTGCAGGTCTGTTGGAGTTTGCTAGAGGTCCACTCCAGACGCTTTTTGCCTGGGTGTCAGCAGCAGTGACTGCAGAACAGTGGTGGCTGTAGAACAGCGGATTTTGGTGACCCAGAAATGCTGCTGCCTGATCGTTCCTCTGGAAGTTTTGTCTCAGAGGAGTACCCGGCCGTGTGAGTTGTCAGTCTGCCCCTACTCGGGGGTGCCTCCCAGTTAGGCTGCTCGGGGGTCAGGGACCCACTTGAGGAGGCAGTCTGCCCATTCTCAGATCTCCAGCTGCATGCTGGGAGAACCACTGCTCTCTTCAAAGCTGTCAGACAGGGACATTTAAGTCTGCAGAGGTTACTGCTGTCTTTTTGTTTGTCTGTGCCCTGCACCCAGAGGTGGAGCCTATAGAGGCAGGCAGGCCTCCTTGAGCTGTGGTGGGCTCCACCCAGTTCTAGCTTCCCAGCTGCTTTGTTTACCTAATCAAGCCTGGGCAATGGCGCACGCCCCTCCCCCAGCCTGACTGCTGCCTTGCAGTTTGATCTCAGACTGCTGTGCTAGCAATCAGTGAGACTCTGTAGGGGTAGGACCCTCGGAGCCATGTGTGGAATACAATCACCTGGTGTGCCATTTTTTAAGCACCTTGGAAAAGCGCCCTATTATGGTGGGAGTGACCCGATTTTCCAGGTGTCTGTCACCCCTTTCTTTGACTAGGAAAGGGAACTCCCTGAACCCTTGCACTTCCCAAGTGAGGCAATGCCTCACCCTGCTTTGGCTGGCGCAAGGTACACTGCACCCACTGTCCTGCACCCACTGTCTGGCACTCCCTAGTGAGATGAACCCGGTACCTCAGATGGAAATGCAGAAATCACCCATCTTCTGCGTTGCTCATGCTGGGAGCGGTAGACCGGAGCTGTTCCTATTCAGCCATCTTGGCTCCACCCAAGTCTTTTTTTAAAGGCATTGCATCTCTAAAATCTAAACTATACTTCACTCATAGGTTGATACGAAAAAGTTTATGTGTAAAGTGTAAGTCTTGGTTCACTTAAAAAAAACATGTTAATAAAAATGTCCCTGACTTCACCTACATAATTAATAATATACAATATTAGCCCTTAGTAGATATGATGGTTTGGTTTTGAAAACACATTTCTCCCAGAATCAGCTCAACACTTTTCTTGATCATCAACAATGTTCTTGACCATGTATGAAATGATATGTGAACACAGGCTTTTTTTCTTCAGAATAATCATGCTCCAATTTTGCCTAATAGTTCTCATCATATTACTCAAAGCTACTGAACCACTTTCTTCATCTAAACTACCTAATGCATTAGTAAGATAGCAAGAAAATGAGCTGAGCATGCAGCGAATAATGAACTTGGACCTAAAGATGGAATAAATATTTTAGCATATAAGCATATTGCTGTAAAGCCTTTGATTAAGAGATAATTCTTAATAAATGTCCCAGGTCCCCAAATGTCATAAACAGCATCTATACATGTTGGTATCCACATTTTTACATCCCTTTATTCTTAAATCATTCATCTATAGATTCCTTCAACATTATTTTTTTGAAACCGTGTATTACCAAATTAAAAATTACTCCCTGGTCCTCGTTTCAATATAGTCTGTACAATTATGTTTACTCTGGGGATTGTGACAATAGTATTTACTTCCTACCTACTAAAACACCCTCCTTTATGATTCTGTGATAACTCATAATATTGCAGCCACTCACATTTAGGCTCCTCAGCAGGCTCCTTTTTCCTTTGCACTTCTTTAATTGATGAAGTGCCCCAGTTTGGGTTCTTCACCCTTTAATCACTTCATGCACACTCTTTTTGTGATCTTCTTCCCACTTAAGGCTTTCCTGTTCACCTGCATGATTATGACTATTGCAAATTTCCCCATGAACCCAGATCCACAGATCCAGCTGTAGACCATGTATTGTTGTCCAGCCACCCAGCTGCCCAGAGGCATCCTAAGCCCAATATGCCCACATCAGAGCTCATTAATCTTTGAATTGCTGCAACAAACTCCCTGCCAAAATCAATATCTCATAAGGAATAAATAATTTGATGTTTTTGAGTTCTCTGTTGTATTATAAGCCAAATGTAGGAAAAATATATTTTAAAAAGTTTATTTTAGCATGTGTCAATATTTTCTTTTTTTTTTAATTTTACTATTATTACACTTTAAGTTTTAGGGTACATGTGCACAATGTGCAGGTTTGTTACATATGTATACATGGGCCATATTGGTGTGCTGTACCCATTACCTCGTCATTTAACATTAGGTATATCTCCTAATGCTATCCCTCCCCCCTCCCCCCACCCCACAACAGTCCCCGGAGTGTGATGTGTCAATATTTTCTTATTCTTTTTCTGTGTCCCCTGACCTTTCCTCCAGGCCATATGTGGCTCCCTAGTGGTGTAAATTTCATATTAAAGTACATGTATGTATATGTGTATGTATTCATCTAGATTGCCAAATCATCCTGAGATTTTGGTTGACAGCATGTCACTGAGAAAAAATATTAAATTCTCATACGCTATGTTCCAAGGGGGCTCAGATATTGATGAGAGATGCCCAGTAGGCTTCTAAGCTCAAGAGAGACCCAACTGGTATAGTATTCCCTTTACCTACAGGAGACAGTAGGGTAGAGAAGGTGACAGTTTTGAGAACATTCTAGGTAAGGGCTGTTTTCTCTTGGAAAGCTTAATGTGGACATCAGTGTCTTACCTGGAGGGAATATACTTTTATACAGTATAAAACTGGTCCCTGGTCCTGCTCTGGAGATTTCTAAAGCCAGCAAGTATACAGAAATATCCCATATGATTTAGGGCATAAATGGATCAAAGTTCAGTGTGATTAGGAGTGAGGAGGTATAATTTCCCCCTTCCCAGTTCACTCTTAGAGGTTGGAAATAGGCCTAGACATTCTCCTTGCCTTTATGTTGTGTAACATGACAGTTAGTGGAACGGTTGGTGTCACAGTTGAGCTAAGGAAGCATGTCAGTCAAACATCTCATTAACAACCCTCATGAGATACTAATGGAACTAAGAGGACATAGTTGAGCCTCGTAAGGCCCTCCAACACAAACGAAATTTGCTGAAGCTCAGAATGCCCATGAGAAACACCAATACTTCCATTCTAAGTTACTCCATGCCCTCATCAACGTACTTATTCTATGCTTGTAGAATGCTTTAGATAAACTGATTAGCTAATAAATATTTCAAAATAAAGCATATAAACAGAATTTCCACCAATAAAAATTTGTATTATATAAGGAATACAGGAATTTAAGATGCTGTGACTGGAGATAGGAAATTAAACTGATTCTTTTATTTAGCATTGATTTTGTGGCAAGCAATACACTCAGCATCTTACATGTAATAAATTGTTTAACTCTATAAAATAAATATTACTATTGCAATTTATTAGATGAGAAAGTGATTCTCAGATTGCTGAACTAATTTGTCCAAGATCTCACAAAAAGTTATTGGCCAGAAACAAACCTATGTCTGTCTTTCTAAGCAATTGAAATGCTTTTGTCATGACATGCTTCAGCAAGAAGAACATTTTCATCACAGGACCTTTTTATGCATCACATTGTGGGTTTTCTTATCCACCAATTTAGAAAATTGCCATTACTTTTAAGACCTATTCTCATGACATCTTAGTATTCCTGGGTTAGAAATGCATATATTTTAAGGATTTTTATATTCTGATTATGTTCTATTTTAACAAGTTTTTAAATATATACATTCTCAATATATGTGCCTCTACTTATTTATAAGTTATATGTAATAATAATTTAACACTAGCTAAACAAGCCATATAATGTTGTAAGTATTTACTTTATAAGTATTAACTCATTTAATCATTGCATTATCCATGAAGCAATTACAGGTACTATTACCATTCTTACTTTAAAAATAAGGCACAGAAAGTAACTTTGCCAAACTGCCTTACTTAGTAAGAGATGGAGGGAGGATTTAGACCTAAGTGGTCAGGCTCTAGGGGAATATCTTTGACCACTTTAAAGCAGTATTTCTTCTATGTATTTTTCTATGATAATTTTGTATAAATATTATAAAATGTGTAAAAAATAGAAAATTAACAATAATAAAATATAAATATGAAAACACCTTTGTTACATGTTATAAACTTGAATGGATCATCTTATACACCCCCTTTGGAAAATGCTGGTTTATTTTCTAAATGATTTCATCTTGACTTTACTAACAGTGATGCTATCTTCAGATATATTTTGGGAAGAGGATTTTATTCTTTTACAAAACAAGCAAGAGAAGCTTAGGAGTTTTATTCCCTCAAAAGGTTTTGTTGACTAGACCCCAAAGATCATCTTTGGAATAAGAAAGAAGAGAACATATGGAAATCAGTAGCAAACTATCAAAAGAATGATATCATGGAAGCAGTAAGCAGAGTTTAGAAACCATCTATGTTTTTATCTGATATGTCTATATAATAAACATGTTTTTTAGGAGATAGTTGGGTGTGCGGGAGTGATTATATCTTCATTGTCTCACTGATTAGAAAAAGTATCATCACCTTCTGAAGAAACGTTTTACCGTTAGAAACAGAAACTTAAAAAAGAAAAAGGACTACTTAAATATTTGTCTATGTTAAATGCAATAAGCCATAGCATCATATATCCAGAAAGGATTGTTTCATTTAGTTTAATGAAATTCATACCCAAATATATATTTTTGTATAATAAACTACTGGATTCCTGCTATTTGTCCAATTTTTGTTTTTGGCAAAACATGAGTTTTAGCTTCATTGTGCATTTCCCTGTGAGTTTTCCCAGCCACAAGTAGACAGGTAATTCATATGTCTCAGTGGGGGTGTTTTGGAGCATGTTTCATGTGCAGTTTCAGAGAAAAGGAGGCAAATGAGATAAGCAGGAGAGATCCCAGGAGCTAACTCTTCCTAGGCAGAAGCTCCATTTAAAAGGCATAAAATTATAATAAAAATTAAAAATGCACAAAGTGCGTAGAAGCAATGTTTGTGGTTAGAGTAAAAGAAAATCAATTTAATCAATCTTTTTCATAAGAATTATATTATTTATTATAGAAACGACAGTGAATCATTTTGGTGGTGGAATTGAGCTAGTAGGCAAATGTCAACATGGAATTGCCAATTTAAATCATCAACCTCGGTTCCAATATCCTTCATCCTGAAAACAGTTTAAACCAAAGTAATAAACAAACAGAAGGGAGACTATTCAGTTATAAATACTTTGACTCAGCGGATTAAGAATACTTAAAATCTACCCTCCAAAGATGTAGAATATGTGTTTTCCTACTCTTCAAAAAATCACTTTTATGCAGTTTTGTTTATAATCATATCACAATTTCTAAACATAAGAGTTACTCTGAAGAGGGCCATCCTGTAAAATTTGTGCATTTTCCAGATTTTTATAAAATAACTTGAAATTTAAATCTACTCAGCGTCTTTTCAAATATACCTAAGCATACAAGGCTTAACATAAAATTATATTTTCCGTGGAAAGGCTCAGAAGTCACTATCTCCCAGAAAAGAAATATCTACTAAGAAGAAGTGTAATTATTAACAAGTGAATATTTTAAATTTAATATATATTATGGTGAATAGTGTGAATCTAGTCTTCAAGAAAACTTAGAATCTACCCTATTCAATTAAATATATCTCCATGTTAACTACTCCCATAGCCAAACTAAATATATTCCCATTGTGTCAGTAAATGCTACATTTTGTCAGAGAAAAAATAATACTAAAATCATATTATGATCTTCTGTCAAGCCAAGACCCCAACACTTACATTTTTTTTATATATTTTGAATTGAGAGTTACAATATTTCTATTTAATTCAGAAGGATAAGCTCTAGAAACTCTCCTATCACACAAAATATTTAGTTCTCCCAGTTGTAGATAACATATAAACAAGAAAATATGAATTAGAACTTGATCCGGTCTTTAGCCTTATGAAAGCTAAAGGCAATATTTTATATAAAAATGTTTTTACTCAGAATTTTCATGGAATAATTATAATATTTATAATATTTTCAAAAACATAAAGCAACCCTAAATGTGGGAAATGTATATATAAAACATAATCTAAATATTTCTTAGGACCTACTACATAGAAGGCTTTGAGGAGAGTTTCAACGTTTGGATCCTCTCCACAAAAGAATTCACATTTGCTTTGATTCTGTGTTTCATATATAATTTTCCAAATGCTATTTGCATATTGACGCATTCAAAGTTGAAAACTCTTAATTGGATTATTTTAAGGAGTACAAGGTCAATTCCCAATGCTATGACATTACATTATAAATGCCTTAGTGCAAAAAATCTTCCTTCTTGTGTTTCCTTTTTGTGCTTCGAACTGTCACATATACCTTTGAATTTACTATCTTCTTCTTACAGAAATCTAATGCATTATTAATATAAAAATCCAACAGAAGACAAGCTCCATTTAGGTTACAAATATTTATCACATGCTTAATAAGTGCAAGGCAATATTTAACAGCACTAGAATCATTTAGTCATGGCATGATGCCTTATTAAGTAACCTTTATGTACTCCTAGTTCAATAAATATTGGTTGCAAACATACATTTGTTTATTTTCTAGAGCATAGCCACTCTTACCTAGCAAATGTTCTGTACTTTGGAAATACAGAGAAACTATGTTTTCTGCTCTCAGTCTAAACAGATTTTTTCTAATTGCTTCCAAATGTAACCTAGTTTTGGCTCTTCAAATGCCTCATTTTTGTTTTAATCTAATTACTTGAATTTTAAATGCAACAGTTTTACCCCTAAATTCTGCCTTAGTGGAATTACATTTATAGTAAGGTAAATTTATAATAGGACTGCTAATATTTCATTATTGTTAAATCTGTTTTCAGATATTGTCACTTTACCATTTTGCTATTCTTTTACCTTTTATTTTTCTTCTTTCAGGTTAGAAGAGTTAGAGAGATACTAGTAAATAGGGCCCCTTGCCTATAAAAACAATTTATATCACCACAAATTAGTATGTGCAATACTTGGAAAGAAGTACCACATTGAAAAACAGGAGCAGTTTGCCGCTAAGCTACACTTCTGGAACCAGCCTGACTACAATGTTTCAGGAAAAACCAATTTCTGGATCCCAGAACTTCCAGGGACATCTAGTCACCTCCACAAGCAGAGAGAGTCTGGTGTGAGGTAGAGGTTTCCAGAGTACCCTGAAGGGTCCAAGTCAGGACATGAGAAGACTTGCTCATACCATTTTGTCTGTAATCACAGATCCAGAACACTAGAAGGGAACTTAAAAATGTCTCAGAAAGCACACTAAGGCGCAGGGGTCCACTGAGAATAGGGGCCTGGAATACAGGCACAGCTCACTAGATTATACTTTTATGGAAGCCACCACCCCCAAAACGTTTTTTTTCCTATTTAGTTGCTTTAACAACCTCCTTTCATTTAAAATACAGTTAGTTAAGTGACTAAATCACAAGAATATAGTTCTCTAACTTCTCTACTCTTTCATCATTATAATTAGTACTGAACAGCTTTTATTTAACTTGAGTATTAGCTCTGAACTTCAGGTCAAAGAGGTTTTTTCCCTAAAGCACTGAAATATAATATGAACAGATGGGAAGTGAGAAATTTTTAACAAAGTTAAAATATCGTTCTTATAACTGTACTGCTTTTATTAACCTTACATATTTCCCTTCTTTGAAAAACATTCCAAAATATTCATGGATAACCCTGAGCTTCAATTGTCACAGGGCTAATTTTAGCCAAAATTATGAAATATTAGTTATTAAAACCACCCATATTAAGTATAATATATGCTCAGACACTCTACTAGGTGTTTGGATAGCAAATGACTTTCATTTTCATAGCTCATTGTACTCTTTATATACCCATCTTTATTAATTGATCTCCTCTTTTAACAAATATTTAGTGCTTCTCACATGCCACACACTGATCTAAATCCTGGATACATATCACAAAACAAAATAGAGAAAGAAATCATGTACACTCACTTCTATTGCAGCTCATTTGACCTACCTTACCCATACTCAAAGTATTCTAAACTAACCAAAGGCAATTTTGCTTCCTAAGTTCAAATCTCCTCATTTTACCAAATGGACTCTCTCCATGCCTTCTCCCATCCACATGGGCCTCATTTCTCTGTTTTCTTTCCTTGTCATGAAGCTTATCTATATTTGGTCAGAAATTCTTATCCTAGAAAACCTCTTATTTAGTATATCTAGTAAGGTATTATGTTACCTCATCTTCCTAGTACCATGTATTTATTTTAACCTTCACCTCTTGAAGATAGCTTTACTGCAATTCTTGCTTAACCTAGAGGAGTGATGTCTATCATGTCGTACTGTACAGATCATTCCAGTTAAGAAAGAAAGCAAATTAATGGAAAACTACCAAAAGAGCTGGTTGTGTTCTTAAGGGGCCTCGTAGCTGCCCTTATGTAAGATTTAACTTTGTCTGAGGTCTAAGCCCTGAATCTTTTCTGAGGGAGTGGTACTTAGAAAAGAAACAGGTCAGTTTTCTTATATTTGCCTTCTGTTGCCTTTTTTACTCTCTTGTATATTAAATTGATGTTTTCTATGAATAGCTTAAATGCTATAAAACATTCAAGTTACAGTTAAATGAATTTTAACAAAGATGTATACCATTACAGGTAAATCTTCCCACACCCCCTTGACCTAGACAACCCTTGATTTTCTTTCTGTCATTTCATATTAAGTGTATCTTTGCTAGAGTTTTAAAAAATAGTACTTTTTTAAATGTTTTGCTTCTTTATTATGTTTTTGAGATTAATTCATTCGTATTATATTTATCAATAGTATGTTCCTTCATATCACTAAATGGTAAATACAGATAAATGTATAATAAATTATTTACTCATTCATTTGTTGATGAATTTGTGGGTTAATTCCAGTTTGGGTTTATTGAAATAAAGCTGGAGCTGGTATGGCATTTCTATTCAAGTCCCTGTTTAGGCTTATCTATGAATAGAATTGCTGCCAATATATAATAAATGAATATCTAACTATTTAAGATACTATCAGACTGTTTTCCAAAGTATAGATCTCATTTTACATTCCTGAAAGCAATGTATGAGAATTTGGTATGGCTCTCTATTCTGGTCAACAATTGGTATTAACAATTTTTTATTAGTTTTAGTCATTAATATTTCTTTAAAATCTTGTGGTTTTATTTTATTTTTTGACTTGAGAACTTGATATTGAGTATTTCATCCTGCACTTATTGACCACTCATATATTTCCTTGAACAAAAAGATTTGTGAATAATACAAATATTAAATTGTTAATAATATATTTATAGAAACATACATGTATATATGCGATTTATAGATAATATAGTTGTAATACATTATATGTATAATATTTACAAATCAATGTCAAACTATATATATGGACTTGCATATATATACATATATGTAAGTTCTTTATAGACATATAGACTGTATTTTCTCCCATTCTGCAGCTTGTCCTTTACTTTTTAAACGATATAATTTTAAAGCAAAAATGTCTCTGATTAAATACAATTTATCTATTTTTTTATATGGCTTGCGCATTTTGTGCTCTAAGAAACTCTTTATCAAACTTTACAAAATTTATCCTCCTGTGTTTTTTTAAATAATATATTATTTTACCTTATAGGTTTAAGTCTGAGGTCTATTTCAAATGATATGAGGTAGTAGTAAAGTTATTTAAAGTTTTTTTTTCCATTTGGATATCACCTAACTGCGTCTGCAACATTTGTTCAAAAGACTATCTCCCCAACCCTCTTGTAAATATACTTTATTTTTTAGAGTAGTTTAGTTTCATAGCAAAATAGATCAGAAAGTGCTGGGAGTTTCTATAGATTCTCTGTCCCCCCTCTCTGCCCCTTTCTCCACTATCAACCCCCCAAACCAGAGTGGTATATTTGCTACAATTGATGAAAATACGGGAGGGGAGAGGGATAGCATTAGGAGATATACCTAATGCTAAATGACGAGTTAATGGGTGCATCACACCAACATGGCACATGTATACATATGTAACAAACCTGCACATTGTGCACATGTACCCTAAAACTTAAAGTATAATAATAATAATAATAATAATAATAAAGAAAAGAAAATACGTTGTAACATCATTACCATCTAAAGTGCATAGTTCACATTAGGATTTACTCTTGATGTTACGCATTATGTAAAATGACATGTATCCACCTCTACACTATCATAAAAAGTAGTTACACTGCTGTGAAAATCTTCTGTGCTTCACCTATTCCTATCTCCCCACTAACTCTTAGCAACCACAGATACTTTTACTGACTTCATAGTTTTGCCTTTGCCAGAATGTCATAAAGTTGCAGTCATGCAGTATGCGGGGTTTTCACTAAATAGTAGAAATTTAAGGTTTACTTTATTAAGTTGTAGCCATTTATAATTCTCCTATATTTGCTGAAGGACATCTTGGATGCTTCAATGTTTAGCCAATTATAAATAAATCTGTTTATAAATATTCCTGTGCGTCTTTTTTTTTGTGAGCTTGTTATTAACTTATTTGACTAAATACCAACAAACGTGATTTCTGCGTCATATGATAAGAGTATGTTTAGTTTTGTAAAAAATTACCAAACTGTTTTCCAAAGTGACTACAATTTGTGTTCCTGCCAGCAATGAATGAGCGTCCCTGTTGCTACACATCCTCTCTAGCATTTGGTGTAGTGTTCTAGACTTTGGCCATTTTAATAGGTGTGTGTAGTGGTAGTTCATTGTTTTAATTTGCATTTCCCTAATGGCATATGCTGTGGAACATCTTTTCATGTGCTTATTTGCTATCTGTATATCTTCTTTGATGAAATGTCTGTTCAGGTCTTTTGCCAATTTTTATTTGCATCGTTCACTTCTTGATTGTTGAGTTTCAATAGTTCTTTGTATATTTTGAATAACAGTCTTTTATCAGATATATCATTTGCAAATATTTTCTTTTAATCTGTCACTTGCCTTCTCATTGTTTTCACAGTGAATTTTGCCCAGCAGAAGTTTTTAA
This sequence comes from Pan paniscus, assembly GCF_029289425.2. Lineage (NCBI taxonomy): Eukaryota > Metazoa > Chordata > Mammalia > Primates > Hominidae > Pan > Pan paniscus. The sequence continues at coordinate 114,994,204 of NC_073254.2, forward strand.
TTTAATGAACTTTAGCTTTTCAATTCTTTCTTTCATGGATCATACATTCGATGGTGTATCTAAAAAGTCATTGCCATGCCCAAAGTAATCTAGATTCTCTATTATGCTATCTGCTAGAAGTTTAATAGTTTGTGTGTTTTATATTTAGATCTACGATCTAGTTTAAGTTAAATATTTTTGTGAAATGTGTAAGGTCTGTGCCTATACACACGTTTCTTCTATTTGTGTGTGATGCTCCAGTTGCTCTAGCACACTGTTGAAAAAACAATATTTTCTTCATTGTGCTAGTTTTGCTCCTTTGTCAAAGATCCGTTGAGATATCATGTGAATGTATTTCTGGGTTCTCTATTCTGTTCCACTGACTGAGTTGTCTGTTTTTTCACCAGTAACACACTATTTTATTTATGCAGCTTAAAAGTAAATTTTTAAGCCATGTAGTATAAATACTCTGACTTTGTTCTCCTCCTTCAATATTAAGTTGTCTGTTCTGTGTCTTTTTGCCTCTCCATATAGATTTTAGAATTAGCTTTTTAATATCCACAAATAACTTGCTGTTTTTTTTAATTGGAGTCTAAAGACAAAATTGAAAAGAACTGAAATCTTGACAATATTGTTTCTTCCTATCTATGAATAAGGAATATCTTTCCATTTGTGCAGTTCTTTGATTTCTTGTATCAGAGATTTATAGTTTTCCTTGTATAGATTTTTTACACATTTTATTAAATTTATTCCCAAACATTTTGTTTTTGGGAGTGTTAATGTAAATGATATGTTCTTTGTAATTTCAAACTCTACTTCTTTATTACTAGTATACAGGAAAATGATGGATTTTCTATATTAATAATATCCTATAACTTGGCTATAGTTGTTTATTTGTTACAGGAGTTCTTTTTTTCAGTTATTCCAGATATTTTACATATATGGTCATGTCATCTGTAAACAAAGACATTTTTATTTCTTCCTTTCAATCTGTATACTTCTCATTTATTTTTCTTCTTTCATTGAATTAACTAGGAATTCTTAAGGGATATTGAACAGAAATGGTGAGACACACCATCCTTGCCTTGTCCCCACCCTTACTGAGAATACTTCTGATCTCTCGCCATTTAATGTAATGTTAGCTGTTAGATGCTCTTTATCAGTTGAGGAAGTTTCCTTCTATTCCTTGTTTGCTGAGAATTGTTGTCATGAATGGATGTTGGATTTAGTGAAATAATTTTTCTGAATCTTTCATATCTATTTATATGACCATGTGATTTTTCTTCTTGAGCCTGTTGATGCAATGGATTGTATTAAATGATTTTAAAATTTGAACAAGTCTTGCATACTTGGGAAAAATATCACTTTGTCATGGCGTATAATTCTTTTCATACATTTTTGGATTAAATTTGCTAATATTTTGTTGAGGATTTTTGCTTCTATATTCATGAGAGATATTGGTGTATATATTCTCATAATGTCTTTGCCTATTTTTCTATTTAGATAATGCTCTCCTCATCAAATGTGTTAGGAAGTATTCCCTCTGCTTTTATCTTCTAAATGTAATTTTAGAGAAATGACATAATTTTTTTCCTTAAACGTTTACAGATGTCACAGGTGAATTCATAGGGCCTGATGCTTTTTATTTTGGAAGTTTCTTAATTTTTGATCCAATATCTTAAATAAATATAGATCTAGTTAGGCTTTCTATTTCTTGTGTAAGTTTTGGAGGATTGTGTCTTTATAGGCATCAGTCCATTTCATCTAGTTTAGCAAATCTGTGGTCATATATGTTCATAGTTGTTTTTTTTTTAATGCCCATAGACTGTAATAATAGGCCCTCTTTTATTTCTAATATTAGTAATTTGTGTCCTTTCTCTTTTTTCTTAATTAGTCTGGCTACAGACTTATCAATTATAATAATCTTTTCAAAGAAACCGATTTTGGTTTAGTTGATTTTCCCTATTGCTTTTCTGTTTACAATTGTTTTATTCGATGTCTGCTCAAATTTTTGTTCTTTTTTTCTTCTTTTACTTTGAATTTAATTTGTTCTTTATTTCTAGTTTCCAAAGGTGGTAATTAGATTGTTAATTTTAGATCCTTATTTTGTAATATATGCATTCAATGTTATAAGTTTCTCTGTAAATACTTCTTTTGCTTCAACCCACAAAATTTGATGTTGTTTTTAAGTTATTATTTGATTTAAAATATTACTGAATTTTTTTCAATTTCTACTTAGACCCATGTGTTATTTAGAAGTATGTTGTTTAATTATGTATTTTAGGAATTTACAGTTATTTTGCTGTTACTGATTTCTAGTTTAATTTCACTGTGATTTGAGAGCAGACAATGTGTGATTTAGGTGGAGTCTGTGTTTACGAATGTTTTATGAACTTGAAAGAACATGTAATTTTTCATTGCTGAATGAAGTAGTCTATATGTATTAATGATATCAAATCAGTTTATAATGTTGTTAAGTCAACTATGTCCTTAGTGATTTTCTGCCTACTAGCTGTGTCCATTTCTGTTAGAAGAATATTGACGTCTCCAACTATAAGGGTGGATTCATCTATTTCTCCTTGAAAGTTCTATCAATTTTTGCATCATATTGTTTGATGCTCTGTTATTACATGCATACATATTAAGGCTTATTATGTATTTTGGGGGAATTGACCACTTTATCATTATGTAATACCCTTCTTTATCCCTGATAGCTTTCCTTGCTCTGAAGTGTGCTCTGTCTCAAAATAATATAGTCACTTCAGCTTTATTAGTTGGGGGAGATATGACATTTTGATGTAAGCATACAATATGTAATGATCAAACAGGTAATTGAGATATTCATCACCTCAAACATTTATAATTTCTTTGTCTTGAGAACATTCCATATCTAATCTTCCAATTATTTTGAAACATACAATAAATTAATGTTGACAATAGTCATTCAATTGTGCTACCAAACACTAGATCCATTCCTTCTAACTGTATTTTTGCAGCCATTAACAAACCCCTTTATATCCTGTCCTTCCCATTATTATTTCCATCTTCTGGTAATCATGGTTCTATTAATTACTTCCATGGAATCAATTGTTTTAGCTCCCACATGTGAGTGAGAACATGCAACATCTGTCTTGTGTGTTTGTCTTATTTCACTTAACATAATGACCTTCATTTCCATGTATATTGTTGCAAATGACAGGATTTGACTCTTTTTTGTAACAGAATAATTTTCCATTGGGTATATATAACGCATTTTGTTTATTCATTCTTCTATTGATGGATACTTAGGTTGATTCCATATCTTCACTATTGGGAATTTTGCTGCAATAAACATGAGAAGGCAAATATCTCTGTTTGATACACTGATTTCCTTTCTTTTTAATATATACCCAGCAGTGGGATTTTCTCACTTCAGGATTTGTCAGGTTGTGATCTTTTGTATCCACTTGTTCAATTTTGGTGACCGTGATTTGCCCTGTGACCTCCCTTATTATATGGATCTAAGAAGAATTACTGGGTTTTGTTTGTTTGTTTGTTTGTTTGTTCGTTCAGCTTTTTGTTTGTTGTTAGGACAAATTCCTTACATGCTACCCTGGAAACCAGAAACCTTCATAGCCAAAAATTTTACCTTTTCCACATTTAATTGTCTTAGCACCTTTGTGAAAAACTAATTAACAACGTGTGTGATCAAATGCGGCCATGTATGGATTATCTCTTCTATTCCACTGATACATGATTTTTCTTATGCCAACCTTATGCTATCTTGATCAATGCAGCTCTATAAAAAGGCTAGAAATCAGGAAGTTCAAGTCCATCAACTTTTTGTCTCCTCATTTGAATTTTTATGTAAATTTTAAAATAAGTTTATCACTTTCTACTAGGGTGGGAGACGTTTTAGTAATTTAATCTATTTTAAGTGAAATAGGGCATTTCTTTTTTCTACTTTCTCTAAATGGGTTTGGGAAATTTACACCTTACAAGGGATCTCTCCATTTTATTAATACTTCAAATACATACATTAGCAAAAAGTTTTTTATATTTTCTTAGTATTTATTTCTGACACGGGGATATGTAGTGATAACTCTTTTTTATTCCTATTATCAGTAATTTGTGTTTCTCTTTTTTGTTTTTTGTTTGTTTGTTTTGTTTTGTTTTTTGAGACGGAGGATCACTCTGTCGCCCAGGCCGGACTGCAGTGGCGCGATCTCGGCTCACTGCAAGCTCCGCCTCCCGGGTTCACACCGTTCTCCTGCCTCAGCCTCCCGAGTAGCTGGGACTACAGGCGCCCGCCACCACGCCCGGCTAATTTCTTTTGTATTTTTAGTAGAGACGAGGTTTCACCGTGTTAGCCAGGATGGTCTTGATCTCCTGACCTCGTGATCTGCCCGCCTTGGCCTCCCAAAGTACTGGAATTACAGGCATGAGCTACCACGGCCGGCCTGTTTTTGTTAACCTAACTAGGGATTTATCATTTTTATTGATAGTTTCTAAGAAACTGCTTTTGGTTATTTTATCTTTTTCATTTTATATTTATCTCTGTTTCTGCAATTGTTATTTCCTGCCTCCTTTTATTTTTGTACTTGATTTGCTTTTCTATTTCTACCTTCTAAAATTTGAAGGTTTGATTAGTAAATTGAAATTTTTATTTTCCTAATATAAGCATTTAAATGTACAAATTTTCCTCTATAGACTGCTTTAGTTGCAGCCCAGAAATTTTGATATATATTTTTTTCTTTCTTTTCCTTTTTTTTTTTTTTTTTTTTTTTGAGACATAGTCTCACTCTGTCACCCAGGCTGGAGTGCAGTCGCTCTGCAGTCTCAACCTCCCAGGCTCAGGTGATCCTCCCTCAGCCTTCTGAGTAGCTACTGACTCATGTGACCATGCCCAGCTTTTTTTGTGTGTATTTTTTTGTAGAGACGGGTTTTCACAATGTTACCCATGCTGGCCTCAAATTCCTGGGCTAAAACAATCTGCCCACCTCGGCCTCCCAGAGTAATGGGATTACAGGCATGAGCCATGGTACCATGGCTCATTTTCAATTATTTTGAGTATTTCTAATGTATTTTGTAATTTCTTTTGTTTGACTGTCGTCTGGCTTATGTTATTGAATTTCCAGTATTGAATTTTAAATACCCAATTTTTGGGTTATTCAAATGTTTTCTTACAGATTTTTATTTGATTTTATTGTGGTGATGTGACATATTTGATAAGGCACTTAAAAATTTATAAAGAAAGGTGCATTATGCAGCATCATATGGTCAATCTTGATTAATGTGTCTATAGAAAGAATGTGTCTTTTGTGGGTTTTTTTGGAGTATTCTATAAATCTTAATTAGGTAAATTTAATTGATAATGTTATATTTTCTATAGCTTTACTTATTTTTGCTAACTTGCCCTACCACTTACAGAGAAAGTAGTGTTGAAATGTCTAACTATAAATGTGAACACCTCAGTCATTTTTACTTCTTGTACTTTCAAGCTCTGCTACTGGATGGATACTCATTACATATTTGCCTTATTATTAATCATGATTTGGTCCCTTTATCATGAATAAATTTTCTTTATTTATCCCTGATCTTATATTTCCACCTAAAATCCAATCGGTCTAATATCAAAACAGCCACTTCAGCTTTTTTATGATTTATCTTTGCATGCCATACATTTTCATCCATTTCATTTTTTATTTGTGTACTTATATTTAAATTCAGTATGTGTAAACAGAGCATATTTGGCCCCTGCTTTTGTATTCAATTTTGAAATCTCTATCTATATTTAGAACATTTAGATTATGTATATTTATTTCTTTAGCAATGTAATAATGTTCAAATGCAATAATTTGCTATATGAATTTTTGTTCTCCTTTCTCATTTGTGTTGATTTTTGTCCTCGTTTATTATCTTCTTTTGAACTAGAATATTTAACATTTTATTTTATCTTCAACATTAACTCATTAACTCTTCCATTTTAAAATTTTTCTAATAATACTTCTGTGTTGTTGATTATACACTTTTAATGTATCACACCCTACCATCAAATTATATTATATTCTTTCACAATATATGTAAAATTTTACAGCAGTATACTTCCATTTTCTTCCCGTTCTTCTTATCACCAAAGGATTATATGTTATTTCTACATATGTTGTAAAAGCTATGATAGTTAAATAGTTTTAAAATAAATTTAGAAATTATATGAATACACTTTATACTTACATATTTAACATTTCTGGTGCTCTTTGTTATATAGATAAAAGTCACAACGTAACGTCCCTTTTTTGGCTTAAAAATTTCCTTTGATATGTAATATAGTTCAAGACTGCTGGTGGCCTATAAACTTTGCTTTTCCCCTGCACAAGTGTTTATTTTGCATAATTTATGAAGGATACTTCTTCTAAATATAGATATTTATGTTGAATTTTTTTTTCTTTTTTTTTCTCATCATATTTGATGAGATGTCTGTGATTTTCTAATATATGTCTTTGGGTAGGCAATGTGCTTTTGGGCTGATTTTCTTTTTTGTCATTGTCTTTCAGTAATTGATTGTGATGTGTATTAGCATGATTGGCTTTGTGTTTATCAGGTTGTGTTTATCAGGTTGTGTTTCTTAGGTATGTGGGTTTATAGTTTATTTGGAAAGTTTTAAGTCATTATATTTGTAAATATTGTTTCTGACATTGCCTGCAGACCATCCCAATTACATGTACACTAGAATGCTTGATATATTAACTTATGAAACAGAATTTTTCTTTTCATTTTTTTCTGTTTCGTTTTTGAATTATTTGTATTGCTGTTTTCGAGTTCACTGTATTTTCTTCTGTAGTATCTAAGCTACAATTAATCCTATCTACTATATTTTTCATTTTAAATATTGTATCTTTTATTTTTTGATATTTCTTTGTTTATATATGTTTTATTTCACTTATTATGTTTACATTTTCTATGAAATAATTGAGCATATAAAGTTTATGCCTGAGAACTGCTTTAACATATCTTTATATTTTACATGTACCTAATTGAATATTTTATCTTTTTTATTTTTTAATTTTCATAGCTAATAATAATTTTTTTGGCTGAAGGACATAGTGATACTACATTTCTGAGTGCTGAATGTTTGTGTTATCATAAAGAGTGTTGGAATGTCTAATTATAAATGTGAACACCTCCAATCTCCCAAGTAGTTACAAAATTACTTACAGATTGTTTTAATAATTATAAGATTTTATGATGTTTGATTTTAGATTTTATTAAATTGGTGTATATTTCCTATACTACTAAGCAAGTTTAGCCTCACTGCTGAGGTATAATCCTTCAACATTTTTCACATTGTGTGGAAAAAATTTAAATAATCACGTGATCTGTGTGAATTCAGGGAGCAGTTATATTTCCAACTTTGACGAGTCTTATCAATTTTCACCCTATGTATGCACAGATTGTTATTAATTGTATTGTCAAAGACTAAAGGGATATCTGTACAAATTTATGGGGCTTTTTCATTGCTCTGGAAGCTTCCCCTTCCCATTGCTTAATCTGGAAATTTCCTCAGGATAAAAATTGGAGCAAATATATGACACACTTTGTTTCCCTTTTTTCTAGGATTGCAGTCTTGGGCTGATGCTTTTTCAATGTCTGAAAACAGTCATTTTCTATTGTTTCTAGGTTTTCAGAAGTTTGTAGTAGAAGGGTAAATCTTAAAACTGTTCTTTTTTAATGGCTAAAATTGGAAGTTCTTTGTATCTGCCTATTTTGATAGTGATGATAATGACATAAATGATGATGATGGTTATTATGACAATAATAAGAACTACTTTATGACTCCAGTTTTTTTATTTGCAATATGCAAAGATGGGGCCTATGGGTGTCCTGAACTGGACAAAAAATTGTAGTAATTGTTTAACATAAAATAGATTATTCTATTGACAGTATATAGAAGATTTGGCTATACACACACACTGTACTTTCTTCAAAGGTATTCTGACCAAAGTAGAGCTTCAGAGCTCTCACCAACAAGCATGAAAATATTTGCAATGTTTCTTGGGAGTCAGAATGTGATTATTTGCAAACAATCTGCAATGACCCATAAGAGAGTTTGGAACTTATCTGTGTTATTGCAAATTCACAGCTTTGCTGTACTGTGTAGAAAGAGCTTTCATCTGTTCACTGCTAATTTAATATAATGTACTTCTCTACCCTGGAAAGCACTAGAGGTAATGACCTGAATTATACTTCTTCAGCACTATATCACAAAGAATAAGAAAATGCTCTGAGAGCTGTACACATAGGACACACTTCACCCATTGCTAAAATGATACTTTCTTTGAACTGATATATTGCAACTGTTTTAAAGCATCTAGTCATCATGGGACTTAATGCCTAAAAAGCTGTTTTGAAAAGTAAATATAGCACTGCATTTTGATCAAGTTCACTAAATAACAATTCAACTGTAAAAAACTGCTTGTTCATGGCAGCAACATAATAAACTATATATCCCTAATATATAAACTATATCCTGTTTGCTGTAGAGGTTCATAGAGAATTAGTATCAACCTTAGAGACTCCAGACAATTTGAGTGCACTGGACTTTAAGTTTTATTTTATGTAAGTATACAATGACCAAAGAACCTAATGTGATGCTTGATTGGGCTATTATTAACTGATGGTGGGAATTTTCTCCTGAGAATGCTTTGAATCTGTAGAATAACATCTCTACTTAGTTTAAGGGAAGATTGAAAATGAACTATGGCTTCTAAGTAGCAACAGGGCAACTTTAAGATTTTCAAGTTAAATATGCCTGTGTCATTTTCTACCATTAGTCATTCTTGAACTATTAATTTAAATAATACTTGACATGCCTTATCTTAGAAATCTTATACTTTATTTTATCTTATTAGCTTACACAATTTTTTTGCCCTAACTGACTAACAAATATTATGGAATGTCCATATCTTGTTTGCTTTGGCCATATTTTATTTGCTTTGAGATTCCATGGTTCAATAACTTTCAGATTAAATTAGGAGAAAAGTCACTAGATGCACTCCTAGAATGTGAAGTGTTTACCTTACTTGCCAAACAGCTAACTGTAAAATTCACCATTCGTTAATTTTTAAGACTTGTCATTTTATTTGCATGTAGGTTTTAGCATACTGTAGATTTTCATCAATCTGAAATATGAAGAAGAAACTTTCATTTCCACAGGCGATATGAACAAGGCAACAAAATACTGTGTCATACAGTAAATATAAGGAAAAAGGCCTATACTCCTGTTGAAAGTGATTTTCGTAAGAACCTCATTAAGTTTTTATTTTTTTTAATTTCTTAAATTGGTTTAAACTTACTCACTAGGCTGTCTTCTCTTTTAATAATAACAGATATTCAAACATTTTATTTGATTTGACAGCATGCATGTAAAAAAGAACCAAAAGAGTGTTGTTTTTCACTTTCTTTGTCTTTTCACATTACAAAGAACTGCATTAATGCTGCATTTCATAAATTAAAGTAGACCCTATTGCTTCTCACAATGGATCTTGCTGAAATAGTACTGCAAGCATTTTGTAGATCAACTGATTTTAACATTATGGAAAAGGTAATTTAGACTTACCTCAATGTAAGCAAAAATGTAGAGAAAAACTAGACAAAAGAGCCATTTATAGCATGACTATGTGCCTTGATAACACTCAGATGTCTGCATCCATTTGAAGTTCTATTGCTAGAAATGCTAACTTGAGTGGTCTGCAACATTGAAAATTTAGCTCAGCAATAAGCCATTTCCTACAAAACAATGTATTGAAGCAAATCACCTTCCTATTCTAAGTCTCTGTATTTCATTGATACCTAACAAATAATGGCACAACAAGAGTCCTGGAAAGAGCACAATGTTCACAGAAACTAAGTACACCACAGAGGACAGGAATGGTGAGTTGAAAACAAGTCCTCACTTGTACGTACTTTCTTTTATACTCACTGGCACACCCTCAGACTTTTCCCTTACTCCTTAGGCCCAGGCACCATATGTTGTATAACGTTTGAAAGTTACAATTGAGATTACCATGGAAAAAGGCACAAATCAATGAGAAAATGAATTCTCTGGGACAAACTCACAGTTTTCCTGAGCTCCTATGTTGTAAGACATATGCTTCCCTTTGCCTTTTATTTTAATAAAAATGAAAACCAATTTTTTTTACCATTTATATAATACTATATGATAGTATGCCTCAGTAGGACAGGTAGGGAGTAGACGGAGGTGACCTGATTCATTATAATAAAGTAAAAATTAGACAGGGAATAAGCTTGTCTCTTTCCTTCACTTTGGCAAAAGTAGAGTCATGTTTGAAATAGAGAACTAAACAATTAAACAGTCTAAACAACCTGTAATTTTCTTACTATGTAAAAATGCCCAAAGACTCAAGAGAACAGCATTTATCTTTTTATTAAGTTAGTATCTAAATATCATAATTATTCTATCAGCTACTTCTTTAAGTATCATCTGTTTGGTCAGTATATATTTAATACATGTATATTTAAGAGATATATTTTAAAATAGTGCTCCCCAGAACATACTTTTTATATTTGTATTTGGGTGTGGGAGGTAGCAACTGAGTGGTGGATGCTGATTCCAAGTTTGGTATATATGTCTACAAATCTACTTTATTGCTGTAGAACTGGGGAAGTTTTGCTATAACTTGTCTTTTCTACCCTTCTATAGTTACTCATGGGAAGAACCCTAAGTAGTTTGAAAGAAATAGGATTTGTAAACGTATATTAGAGAGAGTGAATCCAGGCCTAGAAGAGTCTTAAAGCATTATCCCAAATACCAAATACAATTCCATGCTTAGATTTGGATTGAGATTATACAAGACCATGTTCCCACACAAAGAGTTATATTGGTCTGATTGACTTCTCTGGTTTCCATCCCTACTTCTTCTTTCAAAGCAAGTTAATTGAAATCAAAGTCCATTTTTATTTTACCAGTTATCTCATCTACTAGCACCTAGGAGTAAATCAATATATGCTTCAATTAAATTATAAAGAAATTAACAAATCAATTGCCTGTTTTGCCTTCCAAGGTTATAGGTAGATTCTTTGTTGTTCTGGGATAAGTAGGTTCTGTTGTTTATATAACAGTTCTATGTGGAGATGAGCAGTCTGTATTCCTATTAAATCTCATGTCAAAGCTGCTCTTGCTTTGGAAGATATATAGGGGATCTAGAATTCTCCAGATCATACGGGAAAAAAATTATTATCAAAAGCACCTAATTTGCTTGCAATATAACAATTTTGTATAAAAATCAATATGATTTGAAGCTGGGTCTTTTGTACACCTCAAACCAGGAAGGTACCATTCTACTATATGCTCATTGTAACCTTCGTACAATATCACCTGCTATGTTGTAACTTAGCAGGAAACAAAACACCAAAGATACCTCTGTGGCACTATACTTTACTAGAAGCTAATGACAATAGATTTCAGAAAAACAGATGAAATATTAAAATATAGCTGCAAATGTACCCCTCTTACATTGATTCTCTACTGCTAGTGATAGTTTTGGAAATCATAAAAGGCAGGAAGCATTTATTTCTGAATTATTATTTTATTTTTAAACACATTGTGAAACAATAAAAAAGTATTGGTAGGTGATAAACACAAATTGTCAGGGATGATGTTTACAAATGGAATAATCATAAACAGAGATACATCAAAAAATGGAAGCATGACCGTCTTGGGGTAATATTGAAGAATGAACTAGATGAAATGTGTTACTGGAAGAGTTTGAATGGCTGCCTCTTGGAAACCATAGGACCGAGGGGTCCATTTTTCAATCTAAGGTTCCATTCAGTCCCTTACCTGCTACTTTCGTTGGTTAAATTCCAAATATCTATGCACATAACTACTCCTCTCATTATATTATAAATTTCTAGTGTACAATGAGCCTGTCTTACTCATCTTTGTATCTTCCAGTGTCCTCGAAGGATATAAATCACATAGCAGTTGCTCTATACATGCTAATCGTACAATCCTAAAAGATGATACATAATACATACCTATCTTATTTAGATAAGTCATTCCCAGAAAAGGAAAATAAAAATTAATGCCTCCTTAAGCCCTTTTTATCCTTAAAGAATTAGGGCTTTATATACTGTACTTCTGCTTCTCATGAGAATATTGCCCAATTTCTTAACTAATAACCACACCAACTTCATAGATTTCCTGGCCATATTTTTCACAAGATCAGTGATTCAATCTTGGGTGACACTACCAAAGCATCAATATAGCATAATATTGGATACTTCCCAAATTTAAATAATGTAGCAGATTAAAGGAGCTTGGTTACAGAAATGAAAATATTATGTCATTGGAATTCAAAAGCAGATATAGCCTCACACCATTTGATTTGCACCAGCATAGTTACATTTAAATAATGTAAAAAAAAAAGTCTTCTTAATGGAAGATCTATTCCTTCCCAGAAATAAGTTATGTCCTCCTGTCTAAAGCATGCTAATATGGCATTACTCTAACAAGCTTGCATTGCCCGTAGATAGGTATATTTGTGCAAAATGTGAAGGGCTTTAAGTCCGTTTTCTGCTTTATGATTAGGTCATATTAAGTATTCTGATTCACTGTTCTTTAGATCTACAGTTAGTTTCAGTGAGGTTCACAAGGGATTGAGTTTCATTCTTTGGTTAAACACCAACATATTAGAAAAATGTAGTCATAAAGGTAATAGGGATAGAGTCACTTCTTTTAGTCGCTAATAAACTGAACCAAATAAACTATTCACTAATAATTGATAATAAGATTTAGAAAAACAATTCTGCAATTTTAATGAGGAATCTATTTTATTTTAGAGAAAAAGCCTTTGATGAATCAACTACATTCCATCAAATTTCTTAGGTTGGAGCAATGAAAATATGCATTTGTACAATTACAAATGAAACTGAACCTGCCTGCACAGCCAGCACAGACTGTTCGGGAACATAAATCTGCTTCACCATAGAAAAACCCTTTGATGACTAATGCAGACATCTTGAATGAAGGAAAACATAATAGTAAGCTATTGCTAACATAAACATGCTATCAGACATATAAATATATTCATATATAACTTCATAAATACATATCTTCCACCTATCCAAATTGTGCCAGTGTATTAGTCTATTTTGTGTTGCTGTAAAGGAATACCCAAGGCTAGGAAATTGATAAAGAAAACAGGTTTATTCTGTCTCATGGTTCTGCAGACTGTACAAGAAATATGGCATCAGATTGACTTCTGTTGAGGCCTCAGGAAGCTTTTAGTCATGGCAGAGGGGAAACAGGAGGAGGCATGTCACTTGGCAAGAGAGGGAACAAGAAAGGGAAGGAAGTGGCACAGTCTCTTAAATATCCATCTCACCTGTGAACTAATGGAGAGGGAACTCATAACTGTGAAGACAACACCAAGGCATTCACGAGGAATCCGCCCCCATCACCTAGACACCACCCACTAGGCCCACCTCCAATATTTGGGATCAAATTTCAACATGATATTTGGAGGAGACACATATGCAAACCATATCAGCCAGTTTCTATAAAATTCCAGGAAGAATCACATTACATTTAATCCAAGAATAAGTTAAAAGTTAACCAGGTTAATTATTATATATACCAATCATGAAACCTGAAAAAGTAGCCTATTAAAAAAGAAAAAACTAAAACAAATGGTTGAAAATTAGAATTCAGTTAAATTTATTTGCCAACTGAGATAAATCATATATGTTAATAATTACTCTTTTGAAATAACTAGAATAAAATTTTAAAAAACACTTAAAGTGATATAAACTGACATAATTTTAACCTTATTTAAAACTGAGACATCAATCAAGTTCTCCTTTTCTTTCAGGGTCATCATTATGACCAAATATGAACCATATATATATATATATATATATATATATATATATATATATATGGCTATATACAATAAGGTATAAATTAGCCTACAATCCATATTGTGAGATATATACTTTCATTAGTATAGTTTACTTAAATGTCATTTGTTCTTATTTATAAAATGGAGGCAAAGCCCTGTATATTCTGAATCTATCTAAACTTTAACATTTAAGATTTTAAGGTTTAGTTATAAGTTTATTGCAGATACTACGCTAATATGTGGAACAGATACTGATGAACTGATATGTGTTGTCTTAAGACAACATCATCACTCTATTATAATTTATTTCACCTAAAATGTCCCTTCTTTGAGAATGTCCCTTCTTTGAGATAAGCATGTTAATTCATCTCTTAAACTCATTTTTAAAAATAGGTTTAAGTTAACTTTGAGAATATAGTTCTTGAATAATAACACTACTTTAATAAATTATACATAGGCATGGGCATATGCAGAATAACTTAACTATTAGAAAACATCAATTAAAAAATTCAATAGACTTTTCTTAATAAGTAGTTATGAGTAAAAAAATGAGGAAAATTCTGCATGGGATTTCAAAGCGGCAGTAGCCGCCCTCACCACATATATATTTGCACCTATGCTTATTTATATGAAGGAAGCAGAGAGAAGGACAGGATTCATTTCCCATTCTTACATTCAAGGTATAAAAGTGACACCAATGATTACTAACCAATTGAAAAATTATGAAAGAAAGAACATACATATGCACAGAAGAATATTGAGCATAGGGTTGTTCTAATAAAGTAGGTTGTGGTGATAGTGGTTTTTTTTTTCCTCTTTTATGTTGAAACCATGTAATTGCCAATGCAAAATGGAAAACTGGCAATAAAAGCATCCATTTACATGAGAAATTGCTCAGTGCCCTCACACATACTGCTTTTCGTGCACAATACAAAATAGTTCCATTTTCAGTGGAACATATGCTAAATGTTTAAGCTCAAAGATGATTTAGACAAAATGGAAAAGATTTTTTAAACATTTATTTTACACTTTACAGGATTCATTTAGATTGGCAGATGTTCTAAGATCCAAAGAAAAGTAACTTAACTAGCTAGTGCAAATGACAATGTTTGAGAAGACAGCAAGAGGGAGAAAAAAAATCTGTCACCTTGTGGCATTCAGTATCAGAAAGCATATAAATAAGTAGATATGTAATAAATACATAAATAAAAATACAGAGGAAATCTAATACTTAAAATACCGAGGGACTTTCAAATTATTGTAGGTACCTGCAGCAAATGATGTATTGATTTTGCTGTTAAACTGCACAGCTGTAACCAACACATTAGACATGGAAGATAAAAGCAATGACTAAAAGCACCTTATTTCATCTGTCACACCTGAGGCACTGCCTTCTTCAGACCTTTAGTGTATTAGCACAGAAAATCAATTAGGTAAAGAGCTAAACAAACGAAGGGAAAATAAAAAAGGCCTCATTCACAAAGTGTCAGAGATGTCAACAAGCTCAGGAGACTTCAGTAAACTATGTGATATCTCCAAATAAACCATAACTACTTTTTCTGAACTTTTAAAAGTCAGAAATTATGTATTGCATAATCCTCTAAGCCTATTTTGGAAGGTCCTCAGCCATTAAACAACACATGATAACGCAAAATTGCTTATGGACAAAAATGATCCATCTATAAAGTACACATCACAGTATGTTGTTTGCTTAAAGTTTGGTATACACAAATCTATTAAATAAGAAATATTCTGTGTCATATAAGACCAAAGAAACCCAATGTTGCTATTTTCCTAATAGACTGTCAACATGATTATGCATAGGGATCCTTACACAAAGCCCCTTGGTACTTAAAATTTGTATTACCAGTACTGTGTTTATATGGGGCCCCCAAATTTGGAGTGCAACTTAAGCGATTAATCTTCTCAGCCACTGAAATAATCATTTTTATCACAACAATCAAATGATTCCTTTTTTAAGTAGACAAAGCACTGAGTATCAAATCAGCCTTAGGGATTCTGCTGGATTAAAGTGCCATGATATTAATATTTCTTTAAGGGACTTATTATTTCCTACTAAGAAAATCAAACTACTTCTTGAGAGGAGGTCGTATAAATTATCAGAAGAAATGTATAAAAGCCACATTTGGACACTAAAATTTAGTTTTATGGCCAATGCTTACCCATTTTCTTGCAACTTCACCAAATATTAAAACTATTTCTTCTTCATATCATTATTTCTTATACTACTAGTACATAGTTCATCTTACCAATTTTCAAGTCACTGCTTCTTCACCTCATTTACCCATAGCTGTTAATCTCATACTTCTTCTTTATTCATATTCATTTTCTTCTTTTTAAAAGCATTGTGGAATTTCACACACAGAGCTCCATAAGCTTTAGCTCTATCCTGACTAAATTCTCAGTTAATCACCTTTTGCATTTGCTTGTGACCACTATCTTCTCATATTAATTACTGATGTCCAGATATCATGACCTCTCCCATAAAGACCTGATTTTCCCACTTTCCTTACCGGTTTGCTTCTCGTTCCTCAGGGTCAATACCAACCAGTAACTCTCTACACCCTGCTTTGTCACCTGAGCTTCAAATTAACAAATATTCACTGTGGGTCTGTTATGTCTCAGACACTGTGTTGTCACATTTATATGCATTAAAACATACATAATTTAGTCATTTGAGTCTCATAACTATCTCGCAACATATTCGTTCAATTTCACAGATGAAAAAACAAACATGGAAAAGGTAAGAAACTAGCCAATTGTCGTAACTTCATTTAGTTATACCGACACTCATTAAAGTCTTGCTCATTGTGACCTTCTCCTAAAAAATGGCTCTAGATTTCCTTCTTTGTACATAATAATTCATCAGATCAGCTCTTTGCCATCTCAGATTTATATGAAGCCCCAAGAAGAAGAAATAGAGGTCCATGTTCAAAATTTCCAATGTGCCATCAATCAAAACTTCCACATGCCATTCGCATTAGTAGACATGTGGAAGGATGATTGTGACCTTTGGGAATAAGTTTGATGAGAGAGAGAGGGAAAGATAGGGAGAAAGAAGCATGAAACATAAAAACATGAGATTAAAGAGGAAACCAAAAGAGGAAAATATGTAACATATCCTAAAAATCAGCCTGGGTTGGTGCTCCAGAAACCACCATAAAGGAAGTGTGTATTAACAAAGCATAGGATTCAGAAAGCAAGTCTAACCCACTTCACAATTTCTTTAAGATAAAATGTTCTTTCTATCCAAAAGTTTTATATGGAAATGCTACTTGCAATAGAGAAAACCACCGGAGCAGAACTCAATCCTTTATCAATGATCACGATATGAATTTGAGTATATTATGTAAAGACAAATTTTCAAAGATCGAAACAAATGTTGAATAATACCTACTTTCAAATAACCTGTTGAGAAAATGCTGAGGGTTCTTTAAATAAAAATTAAAAGTTTTTGGAGAGAGGTGGAGCAAGATGGCAAAAAGGAAAGTTCCACTGATTGTCTCCCCTCCCCACAAGGATACCAAGTTAATAACTATTACACAGAAGAAAACAGAACACATTCATAAGAACCAAAAATCAGGTGAGCACTCACAGTACCTGGTTTTAATTTCATATCACTGAAAGAGGCACTGATGAGACAGAAAAGACAACCCTGAATCACTGACACCACCCCTACTCTATCCCTGGCAGTGCTGTCCTGTTAGAGCAGAAAGGAAAACCATACCAAACTCAGCTGATGCCTGCCCACAGAGGGAACATTTAAACCAGTCCTAATCAGAGGGGAATTGCCAATTCCAGTGGTCTGAACTTGAGTGCCCACAAACTACACCACTGAATGCCAAAGTACTCTCCATCTCTAAGTAAACTTAAATGACAGTCTAGACCATAAGGACTGCAACTCTCATAGGTGAGTTCTAGGGCTGAACTAGGCACAGAGACAGTTGACTGCTGAGGTGGGTGGGAGTCATGTGACCTACTGAAACACCAGCTGGGGCAGCCAAGGGAGTTCTGGCATCACCCCTCCCCTAAACCCAGGTTGCACAGCTCAAGGCTCCAAAAGACAACCCTTCCTTCCACATGAGGAGAGGAAAGAGTAGGAAGGAATTTGTCTTGCATCTAGGATGCCAGCCCAGCCACAGTAGGATAGGGCACCAGTCAAAGTCATGAGGCCCCCATTCCAGATGATATTTCTAGACACACCCTGGGCCAGAAGGGTAGCTGCTGACTTGAAAGAAAGGACCGAGTGTGTCAGCATTTATTACCTGCTAACTGAAAAGCCCTTGGGCCCTGAATAACCAGCAGCAATATCCAGGTATACATCAAGGCCCTTGAGACTTGCTGGCTTCAGGTGAGACTCAGCACATTACCAGCTGTGGTAGTTATGGGGCAAAACTCTTGCTTGAGAAAAGCAAAGGTAAAAGTAAAAGGGAACTTTGTCTTGTACCTTAGGTACCAGCATCGCCGCAGGGTGGTAGAGCACTGAGCAGGCTCTTGGGGTCCCTGATTCCAGGACTTGACTCTTCAGTGGCATTTCTGGACCTTTCCTGAGCCAGAGGGGCACCCAATGACCTGAAAGGTGAGTCCCAGCCCAGGCAGCATTCACCATAATCTGACTGAACAGACCATGGTCCTTAATGGAATATTGGTAGTGGTCTGGCAGTACTTCTTGTGGCCAGGAGTGGCAGTGGCTACAAAGTGAGACTTCTCTGCCTTTGAAAAGGGGAGGGAAGAGTGGGAAGAACTGAATCTTGTGGTTTGAGTTTCAGCTCAGCTGCAATACAGTAGAATACTAGGAAGACTTCTAAGTTTTTTTTACTCTAGTCTCTGACTTCCAGGTAGCACTTCTGGAATGCCCTGGGGCCTGGGGGACCCTGTCAGCCTGAAGGGAAGGCTGGCAAGCTCTGCCACCTACTGATTGTAGAGCCCCAGAGCCTTAAGCAAACATAGGCAGTAGCCAGGGAGTGGTTACAGCAAGCCTTGGGTGAGACATAGTGCTATGCTGGCTTTAGGTCTGACCCAGAGCAGTCATAGTGGTGGTGAGCACAGGGGTACTTGTGTCACTACACCTCCAGCCTTAGGTGGCTCTGAAAAGACAGAGAGACTCTGTATGTTTGAGAGAAAGGGAAGAGAACAAGACTCCCTACCTGGTAATCGAGAGAATTTCCCCCAGACCTTGTCCAAGATCATCAAGGTGGTACTTCTACAAGTCTGCAAGAACCACAGTATTACTAGGTATGGGATGCCCCCTAAAACAGAAACAACTTAGATCACAACACCCAAGTCCTTTCAAATATCTGGAAAGCCTTCTCAAGATGGATGGCTACAAATAAGCCCAGGCAGTAAAGACTATGATAAATACCTAACTCTTCAATGCTCAGACACTAAAGAACATCTTCTAGAATCAACATAATCCAGGAAAACATGTCCTTACCAAATGAACTCAATAAAGCACCAGGGATCAATCCTGGAGGAACAGAGATATGTGAACTTTCAAATAGAGAATTCAAAATAACTGTGTTGATGAAATTCAAAGAAATTCAAGATAACAAAGAGAAGAAATTCAGAATTCTATCAGACAAATTTAACAAATCAGTAAATCAGTAAAAAGAATCAAGCAGAAATTCTGGAGCTGAAAACTGCAAATGGCATACTGAAGAATATATCAGGGTCCTTTAACAGCATAATGGATCAAGCAGAATAAATAATTAGTGAGCTTGAAGACAGCCTATTTTAAAATATGCATTCAAATGAGACAGAAGAAAAAGCAATAAAAAATAATGAATAACACCTACAGGATCTAGAAAATAGCCTCAAAATGGCAAATCTAAAACTTTATTTGCTGTAAAGAGGAGATAAAGAAAGAGATGGGGTAGAAAGTTTATTCAAAAGAATAGCAACGGAGATCTTCCCAAACCTAGAAGAAGATATCAATATCTAAGTATAAGAATGTTAGAGAACACCAAGCAGATTTAACCCAAAACATATCACCTCAAGGCATTTAATAATCAAACTCCCTAAAGTCAAGGATAAAATATCCTAGAAGCAGCAAGAGAAGAGAAACAACATACAATAAAGCTCCAATACACCGGCAGCAGACTTTTCAGTGGAAACCTTACAGGTCAAGAGAGAGTGGCATGACATATTTAAAGTCCTGAAGGAAAAAAAAATCTTTTACTCTAGAATAGTATATCTGGTGAAAATATCCTGCAAACATAGAGAAATAAAGACTTTCTCAGACAAACAAAAGCTAAGAGATTTCATTAATACTAGACTTGTCCTACAAAAAATGCTAAGGAGAGTAATTCAATGAGAAAAAAATAATATGAATGAGCAATAAATAATCACCTGAAGGTACAAAATTCACTGTAATAGTGAGTAAACAGAAAAACACAGAATACTGTAACACCGTAACTGTGGTGTGCAAACTACTCATATCCTAAATAGAAAGACTAAACAATGAACCAATCAAAAACAATAACTGCAAAAACATTTCAGGAAAGAGTCTGTACAATAAAATATAAATAGAAACAGCAAGAAGTTAAAAAGTAGGGGGACAATTTAAGGCAAGTTTCTATTAGTTTTCTTTTTGCTATTTTGTTTTTGAAAGTAGTGCTGTTATCAGGTTAAAATAATGGGTTGTAAGACAATACTTGCAAGTCTCCTGGTAACCTCAAACCAAAAAACATACAATGGATACACAAAACATAAAAAGCAAGAAACTAAATTATATCACCAGAGAAAATCAACTTCACAAGAGGAAAACAGAAATGAAAAAAAAAAAAAGAAGGAAGAGAAGACCACAAAGTAACCAGAAAACAATAGCAAAATGGCAGGAATAAGTTATTTATCAGTAGTAACATTGAATGTCAGTGGACTAAACTATCCCATCAAAGAAAGAGAAAGAAAGAAAGAAGGAAAGAAAGAAAGAAAGAAACTACAAGCCAATAAAACTGATGAATATTTATGCAAAAATCCTCACCAAAAACTAGCAAACTGCATTCAACAATACATTAGAAATATCATATATCATGACCAAATAGAATTTATCCCAGGATGCAAGGGTGGTTCAACATATACAAATCAAAAAGAGATATTTCGTGAAATCTGGATTTCTGGAATTCAGTGAAAAATGATATTCCATGCCAATGGAAACCAAGAAAGGGCAGAAATTACTATACTTAGACAAAATAAATTTCCAAATGAAAACTATAAGAAGGGACAAGTAAAGTCATTATATAATGATAAAGTGGCCAATATCCTTTATTCTGCTGATACATCATATCGGAAGACCTGAAAAATGATGCTGGGAAAATTGAATAGCCATATACAAAAGAATAAAACTAGACCTCTAGCTCTACCATATATAAAAATAAAATCAAAATGGAATGAAGACCTGAAACTATGAAAATACTATAAGAAAACACTGGGGACAATCTGCAGGACATTAATCTCTGCAAAGACTTTTTGAGCAATACCCCACAAGCACAGACAACCAAAGCAAACATGGAAAAATGGAATCACATGAAGTTAAAAAGCTTCTGCACAGCAAAGGATACAGTCAACAAAGTGAAGAGACAACCTACAGAATGGGAGAAAATATTTGCAAGCTACCCATCTGACAAGGACTTAATAACCAGAATATATAAGGAGCTCGAACAACCCTATAGAAAAAAAAATCTAATAATCCAATCACAAATGGGCAAAATATTTGAATAAACATTTCTCAAAAGAAGACACGTAAATGGCAAACAGGCATATAAGAAGGTGCTCAACATCATTGATTATCAGAGAAATGCAAATCAAAACTACAGTGAAATATCATCTCACCCCAGTTAAAATGGCTTATATCCAAAAGACAGGCAATAATAAATGCTGGCACAGATGTGAAGAAACGGGAACACTTGTGAACTTTTGGTGGAAGTGTAAGTTAGTACAACCACTATGGAGAATAGTGTGGAGGTTCTTTAAAAACCAAAAATTGAGATGCTGTCTGATCTAGCAACCCCAGTGCTGGGTATATATCCCAAAAAAGGAATTCAGTATATCAAAAAGATACCAGCACAACTATGTTTGTTGCAGCAGTGTTTACAATAGCTAAGATGTGGAAGCAACCTAAACGCCCATCAACAGATGAATGGATAAATAAAATGTGGTACATAAACACAATGGAGTACTATTCAGCCATAAAAATGAATAAGATCCAGTTATTTGCAATAACATGGATAGAACTGAAGATCATTATCTTAAGTGAAATAAACCAGGCAAAGAAATAAAAATATCACATGTTCTCACTTATTTGTGAGATGTAAAAATCAAAACAACTGAACTCATAGACATACAGAGTAAAAGGATAATTACTAGAGGCTGGTAGGAGTAGTTGGGAGTTGGGTGGAAGGTGAGTATGATTAATGGATACAAAAAAATAGAAAGAATGAATAAAACCTACTATTTGATAGCACAATAGAGTGACTACAGTCAATAATAATTGTATATTTTAAAATAATGTAAAGAAAGTAATTGGATTGTTTTGTAACTCAATAGATAAATGCTTGAGAGGATGAATACACCATTCTCCACAGTGCACTTATTTCACATTGCGTATCTTCATGAAAACATCTAATGTATACAATAAATATATATACATACTATGTACCCACAAAAGTTTTAAAAATTAATTTAAAATTTTTTTAAATTAGGCTTTTGAATTGTGGCATAGGAATATTCTGTTTGGTGGGTTTCTAATAAATATTCAGTGACAAAATAAGGTCATTTTTAATACTTGCCTAATTTATAAAGTATTTTATAGACTCATATTGAAAGTAGGAATAATAAGCTTCTATGTCTTTTAGTGCCTGCATTTTATTATTATCAACTGCAGGATTCAAATATATGTCATGCACACAATGATTAACAGTCTATATCCAGAAATTTAAAAAATTCTACAATTGATAATGCATGTTGTACACTATCACCTCAGAATGTGAAGACATTTTCTTTGTTAGTGGTAATACATGCATTCCTCTGAGCCTGAAAAGATCAGAACAAAATTCTAAGATTTCTGAGAATTTTGTAGACAATAAGTTAATATCCTACACTTCTGTAAAATTTCTCATGCAAATATCACTTAAGATTAAACATAGTTGAGTATACCAAAAATGCATATCTTGGTGGTATCATTTTAGAACTTATTCAGAGGAGAAAGATCCATGTCAATTTCAGTTTTTTACCAGGTTTCCACTGCTAAATACATATAAACATCTTGATCCTGAAAGTGAATAATTCTGTTGTAACTGATATCCTCAGATCACCATGAGAAGCTTGCAATTTGACAAGGCAATTTAGAACAGCTCTAGGGGTCCCAGATGTTTAAAAAGTTCAGCTTTTACCAGAGTGAGTTGAATGCTATGGCTAACTACATTGTAGTCAGAATACAACAGAATGACTTTCTGAGTTACTTCAGATATTAGAGAGGAGACCTGCCTGATACCGGAAAGGCTCAATCAACATCAATTATTTTTCATCAGTTAGTATCTTCAAAATGGCTCTTTTGAAAGGTAACCCTATTAGCTGGGAAGGTAATGCATTATTCCATTAGCTTGTAAGAAGAAATTGCTTAGCAAGGTCCTCAGGGAATGAACACCAATAAATAAGTTTTAATAAAGGGGGAAAATGAATATCAGAAGAAAATCTGGGCATGGATCTCGCCCAACCTAACAGTCCTGGGTAAATCACTCAAAAAAAAAAAAAAAAAAAAAAAAAAAAAAAAAAAAAAAACAGGCACTTTTGAGGAAGCAGAGGTAAAGATGGGGTCATGCCAAAGAATTCCCCATCCCCATAGTTTAATAGGGCACTACAGATATTAGGGGCACTCTTTATAGATCCAGCATGTATGTATTCACTCTCCTTTGCCTACACTTTTTCTGCTGTGAAATAGGGATAGTAATAAAAGTTATATCATAGGTAGGGCTACAAAATCAAAGGTGATTCATCAATGTAATACATAAGATGCATTTAGGGCTTTACCATAATATTAACATTATGTTAACATATGGAGATTCATTAATATTACAGTGAAGTAGCTTGATATGTTCTTCATCTTATATATGAAAAAGTATTATTATTTCTGTGCATTATTAGTATTCCAATATGTAAACACTCTGAAAAATAAAAATAAAAATTCTTTTGCATGGTTTTACTTTTGGCAGATTGATAAAGGTACTTAATTTCTTTTTCTTTAACCTGGTGAAGTATCTGAAGCCTTTCTTTCTCATGTCAGAAAATGAATTTCAAACAAATTATAAGCAACTAACCTCAATTTTCATTCCTAGCAAATGAACATACCTTCAAATAATGTTACAGAATTTTTTTATACTTCTCCTAGATGATAGATAAATTCATAAGGCACTTCTCGTTACCAGGAAATGGGAGCTTTTGTTACTGCTCCAATAAAGTAAGCATACACAACACTCTCTTAGAGACCAATAACCTCACTCACAATTTCATTTATCAGCTCCCTGTAGTCTACGAGCTTGTCTTTGAGGAGACTCTATCTGCATGAGGATTTCAGGACTAAATTTTCCTTTCAAATTTCACTGTCTAATAATAAAGTTCTGTGGACAGTTTCTCAATTACTTCTACTGCCTAGGGTCAGGCTACAGAAGCAAATGTAGATATCTATGCACTTCATTCCCAGTGGATCAAGGTGGTAATACCCAGTTTCATTTATACCTGTTTTTACAATTTTTGTGTAACAGCAATTTCATCTAATTTTCAGACTAATGTGGATTTAATTTTCTTTTCTTTTCATTCCTCGCTTTCTTCCGTTATATTTTTCCACCTTTTCCACTTCCCTCCCTCCCTCTCTTCTTTCCCTCCTTCATTCTCTCTTTCTTTTCTTATTTTTTTCTTCTTTCCTTCCTTCCTTTCTTTCTAACAGTCAGGAAATAGGTATTAGTGTTTCTATTCCTGTATATTTTCCTTTCCTTTCAAGGAAGAGTCCTGGCTATGTGTTTAAAGTCCCTTATTTTATATGAATACAAAGAAAATTGTATAGGAGAACATTCATACACAAAATTAACTACTCAATTAACTATAATAAAATTAATTGAACATGAATTAGTTTTCCCTTTTGCCATGAAACTTAAATATCTCAAGATACATATTAATGATAATTGTAAGAAAATGCCACATTTATTTTACCTACAGTGTGTTGATTATTGTCATCACAATTCAACTATCACCATAGTCATCAGCCACTCATATTTCAGTGTTTAAATCTAATATCCTATGACCTTTCTCACGCTCTCATCACAGCAGAATAAGTTCTTAGTTCTCACTAATATCTCTATTAATTGCTTGCCATCTTATTTTCTCACTCCAAGGAAATGGAAAAATCTCTTTGAATCAAATGGACCTGTCACCTAGGGCTAGGGCACCTTTGAGTTACAATACCTTAGCTAATTATGTAACTAACCTGAAACTCATTTTCACAGTCGGAGAAAAAAGGGATTTATGACATACAGTTTTGAATTTTGTCATAAACACTAAAGATAATATTAATTAAGCAACAGCATAGTGCCTAGCACCCAATAAATCATTTCAAATGTTATGAAAAATCATTGTCATTATTATTGTTCATTTACATTGAATCGTTATTAATATTGTTGCATGTACCTAATTAAATATATACATTGTGTGTATGTCTATTTCTGGAGTCTCTATAGTGTTACATTGATCTATATTTACTCTTTTAACAATTCCACACTGCAGGGATTAGTGTCATTTTTATTTAGACATGAAATCAGATAGTGTGAGTCCACCAACTCTGTTGTTTTTAAAGACTGTTTGTTTATTCTATCTAGTTTGCTTTTTATGTAGATTTTAGAATCAACTTGTTGATACGCATAAACTTCCTGCTGGAATTTGTAGTGGGAATGTGTCGAATCCACGAGACAATTTGAAGAATTCACATATTATCGAAATTATGTCTTCTAATCAATGAAAACTATGTATATTTCCATCCAATTAGGTCTTCTATGATTTCTTTCATCAATGTTTTGTAGTTTTTAGGACACAAATCTTACATACACTTTGTTAGGTATAAATTAAAGTTCTTCGTGTTTTTGATGCTATTGTAAATAGTACTTTTTATAAAATTTTAATTTACAGTTTTACATTGCTGTTATACGAGAATTCAACATATTTTTTCAATATCATCAAGACCTATTTATTAACATACTTATTAGTTTTGGTAGCTCATGAAAGACTCTTTGGAATGCACTACATAGAAAATTATATTCCCTGCAAATATAGAGCATTTTCATTATTCTATTCCAAATACAAGGCCTTTTGTTGTTTTTTCTTAACCTACTTGTGCTCACTAAAATTTGAAAACAGTTACATTACAGTAGCACATGCAAACATATCTTCCTATCTCTGTTTTTAGAAAATGTATGGGAAAGCATTCACTGTTTTATCATGAAGTGTAATGTAATCTGTAGGGTGATTTTTGGTTTGGTTTGATTTGTTTGGCTTTTGATTTTGAGATTCTTGATGATTGTGTGTGTGTGTGTGTGCACACGTGTGTGTGTGTGCATGTGAGTGTGTGCGGCAAGTTCTCTTTAACAAGTTAGGAAGGAGTCTTCTATTCCAAGTGATTTACCTCTACCTTCCCCCCACCAACACACACATACACATTTGTATATGTATGGCCTAGAGTCTATTGATAGGGTGAATTACATTGTTTTGATTTTTTAAATGTGCCAATTTTGCATTACCAGGATATGGTCATGATACATTATCCTTTTCATATATAGAAGTGCCGTTTGTCTGATATATTGTTGAGGATATTTTTATCTATGTTGCTGATGAATATTGAACTGCCATTCTTTTGTTCTCTTATCCTTATTTTCTTTCAATACAAATACAGCCTTACAAAATTAATTGACAAGTATAGGATGCTCTTTAATTTTCTGGAGGGGATGTTTGAAAATTGGTATAGTTATTTTCTTAATTATTTAGGAAAATTCACCGTAAAGACTTCTCTGCCTAAAGTTTTATTTGTTGAAAGCATTATTAAATAGATAGTACTATTGAGTTTATCAGTTTTTTAATCAAACTTTGGTAGTTTACTATTTCAAGAAATTTGTTCATTTAAATTACTAAATTTATTTATATAATATTCATAATATTCCCATAAGACATAGGGATGTCCTTCTGATATTATAAATTGATCTCTATTTTTTCCTAATCACTCTGCTAAGTGTCTTTATTTTTACCATTAATAAGCATTTAGTTTTCCTGAATTTTTTTATATTTCTCTTTACAGTTCATTGATTTCTGGTTTTATCTTTATTACATCTTTTTTCTATTTGATTTGAGTTCAAGTTGCTCCTCTTTTTCTCCTTTCTTAAAATGGAGACTTAGAGCATTGATTTGAGACTTTACTTTTTTCAGATACAAGCAATTATTATATATTTTCTCTCTAGCACTTCTTTAGCTATGCTGTCAAATTTTGATACATTTTGTTTTCCATTCAATTCAAAATATTACTAATTTATTTTGTTCTTTATATTTGCCCCATCAATTATTTGAACATTTGTTATAACATTTTTATAAGAGGATTATATATTATATTTATAACATAAATATATATATAAATATAACATAAATAAAAGAGGATTTTGTGATATTATTCTCTTACATATTTTTTGATTATTTTTATTATTGTTAAAGAACTTAACCTCATATGGTTTGACTTCTTTTAAATTAGTTGAAATTTACTTTGTAGTCCTACATACACATTTATCTTTGTAATACCTCATATTTTCTTGAAAAAGAGAAAAATGTATTTTGTTGTTCTTGGGTAGTGTGTCCTATAACTGTCAATTAGATCAGGTTGTTCGATACTATGTTTTAAGTCTATTTTTCCTACAGTTTTAAAATAATTACTGTAAAATAAATCTGTAAGTCACAAATAACAACTTATCTTTTTTTCTTACAATGCTACTTGGAGCCAAAATAATGTATCATTTTGATTATTCCATAAGCCTCATAGCTGTTCTCTCCTTACCATGCTCAACTATAGTATAGTTTGAATACAACGGCCAAAGTTATTTATTTATTTATTTATTTATTTATTTATTTATTTATTTACTAAGACAGAGTCTTGCTCTGTTGCCCAGGCTGGAGTGCAGTGGCGCGATCTTGGCTCACTGCAACCTCTGCTTCCCAGGTTCAAACGATTCTCCTGCCTCAGCCTCCCGAGTAGCTGGGACTACAGGCGCCCGCCACCATGCCCGGTTATTTTTTGTGTTTTTAGTAGACACGGGGTTTCACTGTGTTGGCCAGGCTGGTCTCGAACTCCTGACCTCAAATGATCTGCCCTTCTTGGCCTCCCAAAGTGTTGGGATTACAGGCGTGAGCCACCGTGCCTGACCAAAGTAATTTTTTAAAACTCAGATTAAATCATGTCATCCCTCTGCTCAAAAACTGTCATGGGTTGTACCTCTTGAGCAAAGTAAAATTCAACATCCTTAGTGGCTTATAAAGCCCTATATGATCCAGTATCCCATTAACGTTCTGGCTGGTTTCAGAATTATTCTTTCCCTTGTCTCACTGGCCACTTGCTGCTCCTGGAACGTGCTAGGCACATGCCCACGTGAGGCCCTTTTTACTGGCTATCTCCCTTGCCTGGAATGCTCTTTGTGTAGGTTAACTCCTTATACCCTTTCAATCTGTTTTAAAGATTCCCTTTCCAATGAGACCCACTCTGACCACTTCATCTTACATTGCAATCCGTCTACTTTCCTCTGATCCTCACAATTCTCCATCACCCTACGTTATATTTCCTTTCCCATAGTATTTATTTCCTCTAACACATGGGCAGGAATCCATTACTGGTTTGTTCACCTTTATATTATAAACCCCTATAGCACTGTCTAACACAAAGTAAATATTCTCTAAATAGGTGTTGAATGAATAAATATATTAATCAATAAAAAGTGAAGTGGCAGGAAATCTGAAACAAAAACATATAAACAAAAATAGAAATCAAATGAGAATATCAGCAGGAGTAGTAAGTAAAATACTAAGATATTTGTATTAAATAGAGAAAAATAAAACCACTAATTGAGAAAAAGCAGATATAGTGCAAAGAACCAATTACTCTGAATCAGGCAACAGGCATTTAGATATAGTTCTACACTGTCTTATGTTATGACCTTTAGAATTTCCTGCACTCACCCAGGGTCTCACATAATCACATCTTTAAGATAACCTCTAAGTTTATATTAATTTAGGGCTACTACATGGCCTCTTCCTAGGGATTTATATTATCCTTATTGGCAAACAGAGTTTTTGTTCATATCATATTCGTTCTACATAATTTTTGTTCTAGAAAATTCACCTGAGGATAAAAGATTTGAAACACAGATGCTGCAATTTTCTAGTGCAATTCTACTTTCTTTCCTCTGCATATCTTTAAAATATTTGTTCGCCTTTGAGAAAAATTAATCAATAATGGGTATAAACAATTTGAATGCTTACTATGCAATGAAGAATGAGTCATATCAAGTTTAAAAATGCTTCAGATAGAGACATTTTGTTTTATACAAAATAATCCCTTTCTTGACCAAAGTCTAATTGTCTGTTCTTATTTTTTTAACATGGCATGTTTGAGTCACATGTTTGAGATGTTTAGAAGAAACATCTCAAATGGCTCAGCCGTTCTCAACTTAAGGAAACAATCCAACATTTATGACTATCTTCTTCTGTGCATTCTAAAAATTAAACAAAAGTTTGACAAAATAGATGGTAAAATTAGAGATTAAAACAATGTGTTCGTGTGCTTTGTTCTGTTTAAAATATTATCAGATAATTCATGTATTGTTTTATTTCAACAAATGCCTATATAGCTTATTCTGAGAAATAGTACCAGAAATAGTTAATGTTCAAGTAGCATACAGTATGTTAAAAGATTAAAGGCTAATGATATCTGACTGAGCAGGATATCTAGTTATGAATTTGATATTAAAAAGCTGTACTATAATTTCCATATTGCATAATGTATGATTGGTTTCAGGAATAAAATATATTATCCCATAAATAGACAATTTTCAGAGGTCTTACTTGTAAGTATCCAATAAGATAAAAAAGGAATATGATTGCATATCTAAATATATAGTACAAAATTTCAAAGAATATTAGTTTCAGTTGATTATTGTTTTCTCTTTAAAACTGTCTTCATACCTATGAATAAAAACAACTGTTTAGACATGGAATAATTAAGAAGTGAATAACAGTATCTATTTAACTTTTCCAGATATTATCATTTTGACAAATACACAGAAGCTATGTTATTCTATCTAATTAACAAGACAAAACATAAAACAAAATAATTGAATAAGCATCAAAGAGAAACTTCTTACTATCACAAAAGAACAAACTTCTGAGCTCTCTTCAAAGATATTTTTAAAATTCAAAGCAAATTCCAAGCCAGACGATTATATGTCGGAAAAATCTCGGTTGTCAGTAATGCTTTAAAAATTTGGCTAATATGGTTAATAAAAGTCCACGAATAACTAAGAATTAAATCCCCAAGCATTTCAGGTCAATTCTCATTATTTTAAAATATTTCTAAAATACATTAGTCTTTTTATTCACCTTAGCAAGTTCATGAGTCTGAAGATAATTGAATCTGTGATAATTCAGAATCTGCAATGCCTCAGGCTCATCGTTCTTAGCATCAATCCTCATTGCATAGTGATGGAATTGAAATTATAGAGTGTATGGGATATTGGTCTTAGTCCCTACTGAACTAAAGATAAGCCCTAGAATGTTTTGACTTTTGAATATATAGCTAAACCCCAATTATTAATGTATTATTTACCTCCATATCCCATGTGTGCAAAAGGAGTAAAAACCAATTGGGTTATTTGAAGTTACTGGTAAATCATGTTTGAATTTTTTCTCAATAAATTTTTCCTTTTCCCTTTTCTTCTGGCATGGTATGTATCCAAAAGAATGTTTTTTATGAATTAAGAAATACAATGTTACATGTGCAAAAGAGTCACTGATTGTGTCTTTATTGATTGAGCAGTCAAAAGGTTAATCTGTTATCAGTTATTTCCCAAAGCTATATTTACTACCAATTTGTATATCAGTCACTGATAACACATATTTATTTTCTAATTGTCTATATTGGGTTTTTAGTTGACTGTTTCAAAAATGTATTCTTAGCAATTACAAGTTCAACATCATTTTCTAAACAAAATTACAAAAAGAAAACTTTCTGATGTCCATTAAATATTAATGGGGGATTCTGCTTCTGCATGAATCAGGGGAGAAGATAGTGTAGGCAAACTTTCCCTGATATCTCTCACTGAATGCAACTATATAACCTGAGCACAATGCATAGAACAGCTTTCTTTTCTTTTCTTTTCTGTTTTTTTGAGACGGAGTCTCCCTCTGTCGCCCAGGCTGGAGTGTAGTGGCGCGATCTCGGCTCACTGCAAGCTCCGCCTCCCGAGTTCATGCCATTCTCCTGCCTCAGCCTCCCAAGTAGCTGGGACTACAGGCGCCCGCCATGGCGCCTGGCTAATTTTTTGTATTTTTAAATAGAGACGGGGTTTCACCGTGTTAGCCAGGATAGTCTCGATCTCCTGACCTTGTGATCTGCCCACCTCGAGGCCTCCCAAAGTGCTGGGATTGCAGGCGTGAGCCACTGGAACAGCTTTCTAAGAACTCTGAAAATTAAATGGTAGCAGATGGATTGGGGAAGAGACTAGAATTCGAAGTTCTACCACACTGGCCAACATGGTGAAACCCTGTCTCTACCAAAAATACAGAAATTAGCCAGGTTTGGTGGCGCCTGCCTGTAGTCCCAGCTACTCGGGAGGATGAGGCAGGAGAATTGCTTGAACCCAGGGGGTGGAGGATTCAGTGAGCTGAGATGGTGCCACTGCACTCCAGCTTGGGCAACAGAGTGAGACTCTGTCTCAAAAAAACAAACAAACAAAAAAAACCGAAGTTCTACCAAACTTTGAGCTTACCAGTTTTTACTTTACTATTGCCTGCCCAGATATAGAGGCAAATTCCAACATGCTCTGTGTACAAGATATGAACAGAAGTAAGTCCACAAGGATCCCTCTCCTTCTGGACCAAGAAGAATAAAAGAGGAGCAGTGTGGGGAATATGGTTTGAATTTGTGTTTCTGCCAAATCTCATGTTGAATTGGAGGAGACTCCTGGTGGAAGGTGATTGGATCATGGGGGGAAGATTTCTCCGTTGCTGTTCTTGTGATAGTGAATGAGGTCTCACGAGATCTGATGGTTTAAAAGTGTGTGACACTTCCTGCTTCACTCTGTCTCTCCCTGCAGCTCCATCATGGTAAGACGTGCTTGCTCCCTGTATTAGTCTATTCTCACACTGCTAAGAAAAGGTATCCCAGACTGGGTACTTTATAAAGACAAAAGGTTTAATTGACTCACAGTTCCGCATGGCTGAGGAGGCCTCAAGAACCTTACAATCATGGTGGAAGGCAGCTTTTCACAGAGTGGCAGGAGAGAGAATGAGTGCTGAGCAAAGGGGGAAAAGCCCCTTATAATAGCAACTCACTCACTATAATGAGAACAGCATGGAGTAACCACCCCATGATTCAATTACCTCCCACCAGGTCCCTCCCACATGCCACGGGGACTATGGGAACTATAATTCAAGATGAGTTTTGGGTGGGAACAAAGCCAAACCATATCATTCTGCCCCTGGCGCCTCCCAAAATCTCAGGGCCCTGCATATCAAAACACAATCATGCCTTAAAACAGTCCTCCAAAAACTTACCTGATTCCAGCATTAACCCAAAAGTCCAAGTTCAAAGTCTCATCTGAGACAAGGCAAGTCTCTTCCTCCTAGGAGTCTGTAAAATCAAAAGCAATTTAGTTACTTCCTAGATACACTGAGGGTACAGACATTGGGTAAATATACTCATTCCAAATGGGAGAAATGGGTCAAAACAAAGGGGCTATAGACCCTAGCAAGTCCAAAATTCAATAGGGCAGTCATTAAATCTTAAAGTTCCAAAATTACCTCCTTTAAATCCAAGTGTCACATCCAGGTCACACTAATAGAAGAGGTGGGCTCCCATAGCCTTGGGCAGCTCCACCCCTGTGACTTCGCAGTGTACAATCCCCTTCACAGATGCTTGCATGGACTGGCATTGAGTGTCTGTGGCTTTTCCAGGCACGCGGTGCAAGCTGTCATGGATCTACCGTTCTGGGGTATGGAGGACAGTGGCCCTCTTCTCACAGCTCCACTAGGCAGTCTCCAGTGGAGACTCTGTGGGGGATGTGACTCCAAATTTCCCTTCCTTCCATGCTGCCCTAGCAGAGGTTCATAATAAGGGCCCTGTCCCTGCAGCACACTTCTGCTGGGACATGGAGGCATTTCCAAACATTGTCTGAAATATAGCTGCTTCCCCTTGAATCAGGGGAGAAGACAATGTATTCCCAAACCTCAATTCTTGACTTCTGTGCACACGCAGGCACAACACCATGTGTAAGCTTCCGAGGCTTGGGGCTTGAACCCTCTGTAACAATGGCCTGAGCTCTGTATTAGTCCTTTTTAGCCACAACTGAGATGAAGGCACCAAGTCTTGAGACCGCACAAAGCAGCAAGGCCCTGGTCCTGGCCCACATACTATTTTTTCCTCTCAGGCCTCTGGACCTGTGATGGAAGAGGCTACTGTGAAGATCTCTGACATGTCCTGCAGACATTTTCCTCATTGTCTTGGCTATTAACAATTGGCTCCTCATTACTTATGCAAATTTTAGCTGCCAGCTTGAATTTCTCCTCAAAAAATGGGTTTTTCTATTCTATCACATAGTCAGGCTGCAAATTTTCCAAACTTTTATGCTCTGCTTTCCTTTTAATCATAAATTTCAATACCAAACCATATCTTTGTAAATACATGAATAAATTCATAATATATATATGAATGTGTGTATATGTAATGTATTCTATATAATAAGTATTAAATATGCAGATACCTCTCCTTTTATTGAGTGCCACTTTTCTGCACTTCAGATATTGTGTTTTTTATAAATTGGAGGTTTGTGCTAACCCTGCATCTAGCAAGTCTATAATTGCCATTTTTCAAACAGCATGTGCTCACTTCAGGTCTCTGGGTCACATTTTGGTAACTTTCAAAATATTTCAACTTTTTCATTATTATTATATCTGTTACGGTGATATGCAATCAGTGATCTTTGATATTACTATTATAATTGTTCTGGGGCACCATGAATTATGCCCATTTTAGATGGTATACTTAATTGATAAACATTGTATGTCCTGACTGCTCCACTGCCTCTCTATTCCATCATGTTTCTTCCTCTCCTCAGGCCTCCCTGAGACACAACAATATTGAAATTAACCCAATTAGTAACCCTATCGTGACGTCTAAGTTTTCAAGTAAAAGGAAGAGTCACACATCTCTTACCCTAAATTAAAAGCTAGACATGTTTAAAATTAGTGAGGAAGTCATGTTGAAAGCTGAGATAGGTCAAATGCTAGGCCTCTTGTGCCAAACAATTAGCTAAACTGTGAATTCAAAGGAAAAGTTCTTGAAGAAAATTAAAAGCTCTACTTTAGAGAATACACAAATGATGTTAAAAAATAAAGTGAAACATTCTTATTGTTGATAGGGAGAAAGTTTGGGTGTTCTGGATAGAAGATCAAACCTGCCACAGCATTCCCTTAAGCCAAAGCAAAATCCAGAGCAAGGCCCTATCTCTCTTCAATTCTATGAAGGTTGAGAGAGGTGAGGAATCTACAGAATAAAAGTTTGAAGCTAGCAAAGATTGGTTCACACGGTTTAAGTGAAGAACCCATTCCCATAGCACAAAGTGCAAGGTGAAGCAGCAAGTGCTGATGGAGAAACTGCAGCAAGTTATTCAGAAGACCTATCTAAAATAATTCATGAAGATGGCTACACTAAACAACACATTCTTCATGTAGATTAAAGGCCCTGCATTAGTGGAATCTGCCTTGTGGACTTCAATATTTGAAAAGAAGTTGCCTGTTTTTGAAGCTTTGAAGGTCAGGCTGAATCTTTTGTTGGGGGCTAATACAACTGATGACTTGAAATTGAAGCCAATGTTCATTTTCCATTTTGAAAATCATGGGAATTTAATTGTTTCAATATTTTGATAAAACTTGAATAGATGAGTAGTTGCTCCTTATGGATGAACAGTGAAAGTGGTTTCTTTAGATGGAATGTACTCCTGGTGAAGATGCCATGAACATCGTAGAAATGCCAACAAACAATTTAGAATATTACATAAACTTAGTTGATAAAACAGCAGCAGAATTTGAGAGGATTTACTACAATTTTGAAAAAAATTCTAATGTGGGCAAAATGTTGTCAAACAGCACCACATGTTACAGAGAAATATTTGCTTAAAAAATGAGTCAATCAACATGGCAAAGTTCATTTTTGTTTTCTTTTAAGACATTGTGGCAAAGTTCATTTTTGTTTTCTTTTAAGACATTGCCAGAGACACCCCAAACTTCAGCAACCACCACTCTGATTAGTCAGCAATCATCAACATCAAGGCAAGACCCTCCACCACAAAAAGGTTATGACTTGATAAAGGCCAAAATTGTCATTAGCATTTTTAAGCAATAAAGTGTTGTTAATTAAAATATATACATTTTAAAGACACAATACTATTGTACACTTAATAGAATACCATATAGTATAAACAGAAGATTTATATGCATTAAGAAACCAAAAAATTTATGTGACTCACTTTATTGTGATATTTGCTTTATGGTGGTGATCTGGAACAAAACCTGTAATATTTTCCAGGTATGCCTGTATAATGTTATATATATCTATACACACACACAGACACACACACACATATACATATGTACATATACAGAATGGGAGCTTGAGCTTTTTGTGTGTCATGTCCTCCCTTCTTTTTCAATCTTCTTCTTATCTTTGCAATCAGAGAAATGGTATCCTCCTTGATCATTTTCTGTCAGATTTTAAAAGACTTATTTACAGGATCTTTTATCTGCATCTTCTTTTTTCTCCTCTCCTTCTTCTTCTATCCATTGACCTGCCTTTTGTCAAATTATTTTTTTACAATTAATAAAAGAATTCACTTTTTAACCTTCAACTGCTTCCTTTCTGCTTCTGAATTTAATCCTCTAGTCTCAATCAATCATTCTGTTTCTTAACTGAAATTTTCATGTAAATGTCAGACAACTTCATCAATGTGTTCCATTTAGTTAGTTGCTTACACATCCATTCCTTGAGCTGTCTATGCAAATCATGCTTTTCAGGCTGTCTTGTGATCTGAATTTGAGGTGGTTTTGACCAATGAGAGGTTCTGCTAAGGTATTAGACTTGGACATAGAAGCCATAGTACCTCTCTCTTCCTGCTTCGGGGGTATCTCTAGAAGCAGCTATCTCTTCTCCATAGTTCCAACAACCTTCAGGAAGGCCTATCCTTCATGGTGCCAGCTGCAGCCAGTGGTCCTGCTCTTGGCTTCTTGCAACTCCATTTCTCCGTTATATTTATAGCCTTAAAGATGGGAGTGGTTTCCTGCTATTACTAAATTCTGGACTGCCCCAGTGTCTCCTTCTGACTTTCTAGTTCTTCCTATACCTTAGGAACTCGTTGTAATATTCATGTTACCTACTTTCTCCATTGTTATAGATGATATAATTATCCTGTTCTCAGCTTCAAACACAATGATGTCAGTTTCTAAAATCATGCCATCATGTCATTTCTTCCACTGTGAAACGAGCAGGTAAATATAATAAAGTGATGGTTCAGGCAATCAAATAATTTATAATCTACTTTACATAAATCTCGTTTAATATTTTTAAACACTTTGAGATATGCTTATTAAAATCTCATCTTTCTGATATCTAAATAAACTTGAAGGCCGGGCGCGGTGGCTCACGCCTGTAATCTCAGCACTTTGGGAGGCGGAGGCAGGCGGATCACGAGGTCAGGAGATAGAGACAATCCTGGCTAACACGGTGAAACCCCTTCTCTACTAAAAATACAAAAAATTAGCCGTGCGTGGTGGCAGGTGCCTGTAGTCCCAGCTACTCTGGAGGCTGAGGCAGAAGAATGGCGTGAACCCGGGAGGCGGAGCTTGCAGTGAGCCAAGATCATGCCACTGCACTCCAGCCTGGGCAACAGAGAGAGACTCCCTCTAAAATTAAAAAAAAAAATTAAAAAAAAGTAAGCTTGAAGATGCTAAATAACCATCTGAGATCAGACAGCAGGTAGGTGGAGAAGCCAGTGTTTAAAATGATGTTGTTTTGGCTCATAATATTTTATTTATAACATAAATTAATAAAACCAATTGACTAATAACATTTGCCGTAAACCATAATTCATTTTGTAAACACACCCTGACATACAGAGATAACAATAGCATAATAATGGCTCCTTATTTAATCAGCTAGTTAGAAATCTTTCAGGCTCTTACTCTATGGACAAATTTGCATAAACATTAGCAAATATGTCCGTTTCTTTATTATTCTCTTTTCCACCGGCGAAGCAATAAAAATAAGTCAATTCCAAAAGAAGATTCATAAATGTGTCCTTAAATGTTTCAGAAGAAAAATACATTTTATCTATTTTATCAAAATACATTCAGAAAATTACTACTCCCACTAAATGCCAATAGGTTTTCTTGACAAAAATTATCCACATTTATATAAAATTATGTAACTATTGCAAAATTGAATGTTTGAAATTCAGAATACTTATTAATGTGTGAAAAGTTTAAGTATTTACTTCTATTCAACACTGAATTGCATTATTATCTCTGGAGTTTGTTACACACACATACATAGAAAGGCGCATAGAACATTGAACTTGATATTTGAAAAATATATTAGTCCACTATATGCATAATAGAACTTAGTCCTCATTTAAAGCACTTTGATGAAATTTCCACAGTCATACACTTTGGTTTTAACAGAATAGGAATGAAAACCCAAGTATAAGCATATTCAGTTTATGCCAAGGCAAGTCAGCTATGGGTAGGACAAGGAGCATGATATTTTGTTGTATTAAATGTAATTTGCATTCAAAACTTACTAAATGAATCAAAGTTTTCTTATCTCTAAAATGAGAATAAAAATAACAATATATGCCCTAATTACTTCACAGTGTCAGTATTATTGTGAAGGTCAAATAAGTACATTTATTTAAAAGGATTTTAAAAGCAGCATGTATCATCATTTTAATTAGGTTAGGAAGACAATATCGTAAGTATCAAAGCATTGTATATCAATGATTTATATTTAATATGATATATCCAGATTTTCCTAACTGAGATTTAGGCAAACTAATTTTAATTATAAAGGTTTAAGGTTTTTGTTTGTTTGTTTTTGAGCCTCATTAATATTTGAATTAACTGAATATTTGTATAAATTCTTTGCAATTTGGAGACAAAATGAAACATAAAGTGTTTGTATTATATTTAAATGCATGTGGAATTTAAAGATTATTTTATTATATTTTAAAAATAGAGAAAAATGCACAACCCTCTGATCATACCTATTTGACAATTCTCACTTGGCAGTTTTTCAAGAAATTATTATTTTTGGTTACTTTAATGACCAATTTGAGTTGAACACATGATAAATTCTGTCAATTGTGTCAAACTCAGTTGTCAAAAGAATCAGAAAGGGCATTTTAACTGTAAAGTGGTTGATTCTAGAGTTGCCTATAGATGTGGCCTCGGAATATTAACTCTCTCATCCACCAGAACTATTTTAGATATACCGATGGGAGCATGTCATTTCCTGAATCGTTCAACTCTCAGTTACCTTTGGAAATAGAAAATAGCAAAGTCTAGATGAATACAATTCTCAAATATCCCCTGCTCTTACTTCGATTATTAATGCTCACACCCTTAACTAACTTTTGCCAAAGGTTCCATGAAGTAAGCAAATGGCAGTTCAAATTTACTTCAAATCTGTTTTCTTTTATATTAGCCATGAGATGGAGGTGATAATGAGCAGAGATAAATAATGAAAATGTAAGAAGCCAAATGGAAAAGAAGATTAGGGAAATAATTGACTCTATTGTGGAAAAAGAATGTTTCCTTTCACATCAATTTTGAACTATTTTGTTTTACTTAAATATAATTTCAAATAGTTTCATAAGCACCATGTATGTTTTAGCCAAGGAAAGAATAATTTACAAAACGCTGAAGGCAACACTATATAGTGAAAATATAACTACACATTAAGCTAAATCAAAACACCTTAGTCAATTTATTTAATAGCATAAGGATACATTTCTTAATCTGTTGAAGAAATGTACCAATCTAGCTTTCTGATTTTGCTCTAATGACAATTCTATCATTTTAACCTATGTAGAATTCTAGGATATTCAGGATATTGAAAATATGGTTCCTAAACTCAAGAAAATTGCTAACTAGTTGCAATAGATGTATTCACAAGGAAGATAGTGAAAAATGTTCTCTGAGAAAGAAATATGAGCAAACAGAAAATGTGTAAATATACATATTTACACCAGGGTAAGACTGGAAAGGCTTAGTAGAAGTTAATATTTTATTAATATCTGTGTTTGGAAGTATAGGTATGTTTTTTACAGGTGGTAATGCAAGGCAAAGAGTATTCAAAACAAGGATAAACAATGATAGGCAGTTATGAATAAATAGATGATAAATAGCAGCGAAATGACACTATTAGATTTTTGTTTGTTTGTTTGTTTGTTTGCATTTTTAGCAGAGATGGGGTTTCATCATGTTAGCCAGGATGGTCTGGATCTCCCGACCTCATGATCCGCCCACCTCAGCCTCCCAAAGTGCTGGGATTACAGGCGTGAGCCACCGCGCCCAGCCGACACTATTAGATTTTTAATCTCAAAACACAGAAGCTAATCTAGATCATTAATTTTTAAATATGTTTTATGTTCCATATTGTGAGTATTTAAGGTCCTCCTGATCATTGGATTAGGGCCTACATTATCTGAAGTTGATTACATTTGCAAACATTGTATTTCAAAATTATGTCATATTCAGATTCTGGGTGGTCAGGATCCTTAAACTGCTCTACTTTACTTATTTATGCATATGACATACACATTGTGTATACACTATTTTCAATGTTATTTCCAATAAATGCAAATGATTTTATTTTTGGAGATTCTACTTAGGCTGAAGTTCAGTGAAACTGGGCACCTGTGTCTTTTCCTATTCTACAAGGACACAGAAAGCACATTATTGTGCTACCTTATTTTATGAACTATTTTTAATCTTTAAATCTTGAGTTTCTGATTTACTCTTAAGGTCTGAAGGAGGCTATGACTTGCTAAATAAGCTACAAAAGATCTGTTATTTTTAAATAGTTATGATAAAGGGAGTGGGAAGATAAATTGATAACTTACACTATATTTCTGATTCATTTGATATGGCAATTAAATGAAAGTCTGAATTTATTTATTATTCTACATAGTTACAACCAATCTTCAAAGATGTGAAACTATTAATGTGTTATATTAAGTGGAATCTTGTGTTATTTATATGCTAAAATATTACACATTTAATCTACTAGCAACTTTGGTTTCTGAATTTCTGGAAAGAGAGCTGGACTTCTGCTAAAAGTATTCCAGCCCTCACTCTGACAAATTTTGGACTTCTTTCACCTTGGGAAATACATCTTCCTCAGTATGTTTCTCTAGAGACCAAATGACTATTAAATTAGGGGTTGTCAAAGTATGGCCCATTGCTTATTTTTGTAAATAAAGTTTTATTGTAACACAGCCTTGTCCATTTATTTGTATATCATCTGTGACTGCTTTTGTGCTACAATGGTTAAATAGCTCTGGTAGGTCCATCTGGATTGCCAAAATTAAGATATTTACTACTTGATCCTTTACAAAAACTGAAACCCTCTAATCAAGATTATTTCTATTACTGCTCTAAATTTTAAAATTATGTAATTTTGTGGTCCTTTTTCTTTAGCTCCTACTGAAAAAATCTGATTAGGTACTTTCTACATGTTAGACTCACAAATGAATAGTTGGTATATTGAAAGGTATAATGATCCAGAGTCCATAAAATTTTGCCAGGGCCTATGTTGTGAATAGTATTGCCTAGATTTTCTTCTAGGGTTTATATAGTTTTGGGTTTTACATTTAAGTCTTTAATTCATCTTGAGTTAATTTTTGTATATGGTGTAAGGAAGGGGTCCAGTTTCAATTTACTATTTATGGATAGCCAGTTCTCCCAGCACCATTTATTAAATAGGGAATCCTTTCCCCATTGCCTATTTTTGTCAGGTTTCTCAAAGATTAGATGGTTTTAGATGTGCAGACTTATTTTTGGGCTCTATATTTGGTTTCATTGGTCATTTTGTCAGTTCTTGTACCAGTACCAAGCTGCTGTGGTTACTGTAGCCTTGTAGTATAGTTTGAAGTTGGTTAGCGTGATGCCTCCAGCTTTGTTCTTTTTGCTTAGAAATGCCTTGACTACTTGGGCTCTTGTATTTTTTTTTTTTGGTTCCATATGAATTTTAAATATTTTTTCTAATTCTGTGGAGAATGTCAATGGTAGTTTAATGGAAATAGCATTGAATCTATAAATTGCTTTGGGCACTATGGATATTTTCATGATATTCATTCTTTCTATTCATGAGCATGGGCATGAGATGCTTTTCCATTTGTTTGTGTTATCTTTGATTTCTTTGAGCAGTGGTTTGTAGTCTTCCTTGAAGAGGTCCTTCACTTCTCTTGTTAGCTGTATTCCTAGGTATTTTATTCTTTATGTGGCAATTGTAAATGGGAGTTCATTTGCGATTCGGCTCTCAGTTTGACTGCTGTTAGTGTATAGTAATCCTAGTAATATTTGCACATTGATTTTGTATCCTAAGAGTTTGCTAAAGTTGCTTATCAGCTTAAGAAGTTTTGGGGCTGAGAGAAAAGGGTTTTTGAGATATAAAATCATGTCATTTGCAAATAGAGATATTTTCACATCCTCTATTTCTATTTGAATATACTTTATTTATTTACCTAATTCCCCTGGCCCGAACTTCCAATATGCTGAACAGGAGTGGTGAGAGATGGCATTTTTGTCATCCTCCAGTTTTCAAGGAGAATACTTCCAGCTTTTGCCCATTGTGTAATATACTAGCTGTGAGTTCGTCATATATGACTGTTATTATTTCGAGATATGTTCCTTAAATACCTGTTTTATTGAGAGTTTTTAACATAAAGGAATGCAATTTCCGCATCTATTGAGAGAATCATGTGGTTTTTGTCTTTAGTTCTGTTTGTGTGATGAATCACATTTATTGATTTGCATATGTTGAATCATATTTGTATCCTGAGGATGAGACCTACTTGATCATGGTGGATAAGCTTTTTGATGTGCTGCTGGATTTGGTTTGTCATATTTTATTGAGGATTTTGCATTGATGTTCACCAAGGCGAATTCAAATGATATTCATTTGAAGTTTTCTTTTCTCGTTTTATCTCTGCCAGGTTTTGGTATCAGGATGATGTTGGTCTCATAGAATGAGTTAGGTAGGAATCCCTCCTTTTCAGTTTTTCAGAATAGTTTCAGTAGAAATGGTACCATCTCTTCTTTGTACCTGTGGTAGAATTCAGCTGTGAGTCTGTCTGTTCCTGGGCTTTTTTTTTTGATTGGCAAGCTATTTATTACTGCCTCAATTTTACAACTCATTATTGGCCTATTCAGCTACTTTTTCTCTTTCTGGTTCAGTCTTGGTAGGGTTTATGTTTCCAGAAATGTATCCATTTTTTCTAGACTTTCTTGTTTATGTGCATAAAATTATTTACTGTATTCTCTGATGGTTGCTTATATTTCTGTGGGGTCAGTGGTGATTATCCCCATTATCATTTCTGATTATGTTTATTTGAATCTTCTCTCTTTTCTTCTTCGTCCAGCTACTGGTCTATTTTATTAATGTTTTTCAAAAAAATATCTCCTGGATTTCTTGATTTTTTGAAGGGTTATTCGTATCTCTATCTCCTTCAGTTCACCTCTGATCTTGATTATTTCTTGTCCTCTGCTTGCTTTGAGGTTTGCTTGCTGTTGGTTCTCCAGTTCTTTTAGTTGTGATGTTAGGTTGTTAACTTGAGATATTTCTAGTTTTTCGATGTGGGCATTTCATGCTATAAATTTCACTCCTAACACTGCTTTAGCTGTTTCCCAGAGATTCTGGTATGTTGCATCATTGTTCTCATTAGTTTCAAAAACTTCTTGATTTCTGCCTTAATTTAATTATTTAATCAAGATTAGTTCAGGTGCAAGTTATTCAATTTTCATGTAGTTGTGTGGTTTTGAGTAAATTTCTTAATCTTTTAGTTTGACTACACTGTGGTCTGAGAGACTGTTATGATTTCAGTTCTTTCGTATTTGCTGAGGAGTGTTTAACTTCCAATTATGTGGTCAGTTTTGGAGTAAGCGCCATGTGGCAATGAGAAGAGTGATATTCTGTTGTTTTTGGGTGGAGATATCTGTAGATACGTTCAAGTCTGCCTGATTCAGAACATAGTTCACATCCTATATATCTTTGCTAATTTTCTGTCTCAATAATTTGTCTAATATTATCAGTGCAGTATTAAAGTTCCCCACTATTATTGTGTGGGAATCTAAGTCTCTTTGAATGTCTGTAAGAACTTGCTTTATGAATCTGAGTGCTCCTGTATTGGGTGAATATATATTTAGGATAGTTAGGTCTTCTTGTTGAATTGAACGCTTTACCATTATATAATGCTCTTCTTTGTCTTTTTTGATCTTTGTTAGTTTAAAGTCTGTTATGTCAGAAACTAGGATTGCAACTCCTGCTTTTCTTCTGTTTTCCATTTGGCTTCATAAATTTTCCTCCATCCCTTTATTTTGAGCTGATGTGCGTCTTTGCATGTGAGATGGGTCTCTTGAAGACAACATACTGATGATAGTTGGTTCTTTATATAGCTTGCCGTTCTGTGTCTTTTAATTGGGGCATTTAGCCTGTTTACATTTAAAGTTAATATTATTGTGTGGATTTGATTCTGTCATCATGATGCTAGTTGGTTATTTTGCAGACTTGTTTATGTGGTTGCTTCGTAGTGACACTGGTCTGTGTATTTCACTGTGTTTTTGTAATGGCTGGTAACATTTTTTCTTTTCCATATTTAGTGCTTCCTTCTGGAGCTCGTGCAAGGCATGTCTGGTGGTGACAAATTTCCTCAGCATCTTTTCTTGTCTGAAAAAATATCTTATTTCGTCTTTGCTCATATAGCTTAGTTTTGATGGATATGAAATTCTGGGTTGGAAATTCTTTTCAAGAATGTTGAATGTTGGCTGCCATTCTCTTCTGACTTGTAAGGTTTCCTCTGAGAGGTC
The DNA here is from genome assembly GCF_029289425.2 of Pan paniscus. Classification (NCBI taxonomy): domain Eukaryota; kingdom Metazoa; phylum Chordata; class Mammalia; order Primates; family Hominidae; genus Pan; species Pan paniscus. The sequence goes on from NC_073254.2 coordinate 115,038,525, forward strand.
GATATTATTCTGATGGGCTTCCCTTTGTAGATGACCTGGACTTTCTCTCTGGCTGCTCTGAACATGATTTCTTCCATTTCAACCTTGGAGAATCTGATGATAAGGTTCTGGGGGATGACCTCCTCATGGAGTATTTTACAGGGTTCTCTGCATTTCCTGAATTTTAGTGTTGGTTTGTCTTGCTAAGTTAGGGAATTTCTCCTGGATAATATCCTGAAGTATGATTTCCAACTTGGTTCCATTCTCCCGGTATCTTTCAGGTACCCCTGTCCATCATAGGTATAGTCTCTACATAATCCCATATTTTTTGGAGGTTTTCTTCATTTCTTTTTATTCTCTTTTTCTCTGTTATTGTTTGCCTGTCTTATTTCAGAAGGATAGTCTTGAAGCTCTGAGATCCTTTGCTCTGCTTGGTCTATTTTGCTATTAATATTTGTCATTGCATTGTGGAGTTCTTGTAGTGTGTTTTTCAGCTCTAACAAGTTAGTTGTGTTCCTCTCTAAACTGGCTATTCTGGCTATCAGCTCTTGTATTGTTTTATCATGATTCTTAGCTTCTTTTTGTTGGGTTACAACACGCTCCTTTAGCTCAGTAGAGGTGTTGCAGTCATTTGGAAGAGAAGGGGCACTCTGGCTTTTTGAGTTTTCAGTGTTTTTGTGTTGACTCTCTTCCTTGTGAGTTTATCTGCCTTCATTGTGGCTGCTGAACTTTGATGGGGTTTTTGTGGAGTCTTATTTGTTGATGTTGTTCTTATTGTTTTCTAACCATCAGGCCACTCTTCCATATGGCGGCTGTGGTTTGTTTGGGGTCCACTCCAAACCCTAGTTGCCTCGGTTTATCCTGTACCTGGAAGTATCACTAATGAAGGCTGCAAAACAGCAAAGATGGCAACCTACTCCTCCCTCTGGAAACTTCATTCTAGGAGGCTACTGACCTGTTGCCTGTGCAAACACTCTTGGAGAAAGTGGCGAGAGACGCCTATTGGGAAGTCTCACTCAGTTAGGAGGAATGGGATCAGGGACTCACTTAAAGGATCAGTCTAGTTGCCTTTTGGTAGACCAGGTGTGCTGTGTTGAGGATCCCTTCAGTCCCTGCTTGGTATGGGTTCTCCAGGCTCCAGAGGCTGGACTGACAAAGAAGCCAGAACAGCTAACATGGCAGCCTGCCCCACTCCACGGGGACTCTGTCCCAGAGGGAAATTAGAGATATTTCTGTAGAAAACTGGCTGGGGTGGCAGAAGTCCTGACTGGGATGTACAGCCCAATGAGGAGGAATGGATTAGAGTCCTGCTTAAAGAAGCAGTCTGGCCACGATCTGGCAAAGAGGCTGTGTTGCACTGGGGAGACTCTTCCTCACAGGGAACTTTTGGACTCTCCAAAGCTGGCAAGCTGGAAAGACTGAGTTGATTGAATTGTAGAGATGGCAGCTTCCCCTCCCCGGGGATCTCCTTCCCATCTCAGGCAGACTCCACCCTGTTGCCATTGGCTGGCTGGAATTTCAAGCCAATGGGTCTTATCTTGTGAGATGCTGTGGAAGTGGGGCTGGCAGAAAGATGCTGCTTGGTTCCCTGAATTTAGCCCCCTTCCTAGGGTTATGCATGGACCTCCCACCTTTCCTGAGTTGCAGACACTCTTATTGAAGATCTTGGGCCAGAGTATGTAAAGCTTCTGGGTCTCTGTGTGTGCTTGAAAAGCTGTTCTGCCAAGACTTCACACAGTTCCACATGTCGGACCCAAGGCCCAGTGACGTGGGCCCATGAGAGGATCTCCTGATTCTCAGGTTGCAAAAATCCCTGGGAGGAGCGTAGTTTCACAGGTGGGGTCATACAATCACTCACCACTTCCCTTGGCTGGGGGTGGGGATTCCCTTGGGTCCATGTTGCTCTTTGGTGGGCCATCACCCCACCCTTTTCTTCTTTATTCTCCATGGGTCAAGTTGTTTGTCTAATCAGTCCCAATGCGAGAACTTGGATATTTCAGTTGAGAGTGCTGCATTCACTCATCCCTTTCCTTTCTCTCCATAAGTGCTGTGGACTACAGCTGCTTCTAATCGGTCATCTTGGCTCCCCCTCTCCCTAAAGAGACATTTAAAGTACATGTTTTTATTTAATCATCTAATCTTGCATTCTGTTTATTAGCATCCTAATTTTACTAATAATTAACTTTTGTTAACATAGCTACTATGGGGTGGAGTATGGATTGGAATCCAGGTCTACCTTTAACATACATTTACACACACATATGAGCATCTATTTTCCTCTCCTCTACTCAGCCACTATAAAATTCTGATACTCACTCATTGATTTCATGATTCCATTTCACAGTCATATCCTTTAAGTTAGCCAAGCTAGAAATCTTGCATGAAATTTTTATGTCTACTATAATTATTGAGGTGTAAATTACAAAGAGCCTGGTATAACTAATGTATAAATGTAATGTGTAGGAGTGTTTGTCTATGAGTGTATATGTAAAACAGAACAATTCAGAAAAAGCAGATATAATGTAAAGAACCGTGTGTGTGCATATATACATACATTCATACATGCAAATACTTTAAACTTTTATAATTATTCAACTATTCTTAAATAATGATATTAGTAGGATGATGGAGTAGGATATATCAGTTTTATTTCATCCACAAAAAACAATTAGACTGCTATACACGCATGAAAATAACCTTGGGAGAGCTCAAGAGTCTAATTAAGAACCTGCAGCAATACTATAGAGCAAAACAAGGGAGAATAAACACAGAGAAAAAAATAAAGAGAAGATTAGCGTACCTCAGTCATCTGGAGACTGCTGTGGACCAAAGAGGGTAGGGGCTATTGTTATCAGCTGCATAGTGGGTGCCATCATGGTCCCCAGTTGTCTGTCTGGCATAAGGCTGGCAGCTTTCACTACTGAGGTAGCCAACAGCCATCACTGTTGCAGACACAACAGAGAGAGATATGCTGTTGTGCTGCCTCCCCATATCAAAGAAGGAGCCACTATTATCTTACTCTAGGACTGGGTTCACCACTTTTCACAACCACATACATGCCTGAGACTCCACAGTTATGGCTACACTAAGTATGCTCACAAACTCCAGCTCTGCAGCCACTCCATGTATCCCCACTTTTAAGACTCAAGTTCTACAGAAGCACAGTATGCATCATGCACACCCATACCACAAAAAATGGAGCCACTACCACTGCAGGCTAGCCCCAGCCCAGGCCATAAAACCTCAATTACTCCATGCATGCCTGTGCTACAGACCCCATCTCCCCTGCCACTTATAAGAGTGCCTGTACCTGGGACAACGGTGGAACTGCTAATTCCAGCTAGTTCATTCCCAGGAGCCTGGAGACATTGTCTGTTTGGGCATGACTGCACTCCTGACTTCAGCTCCACAGATGCAACACACGCACACTAACTCTTCAGATGCCAGGGCCACTGTTTCTATGGGCTAGTCTATACCCCAGGCCCTGAAGCCATGATGTTCCTTCACTCACCCTCATTCCTGACTCTGTCTCCACTGCTCCAGGGTGACCATGACTCAGACACTAGAGCCACTGCCACAGCAAGCTAGTTCATGCACCTGGCTTTGGAGCCAACGTCACTGCCTGTGTGTCCATGCACAGTGCCCACCTTCATGGCTCCTCTATAAGCACCTGAAAACACAGATGCTGGAGCCTCTGCTTCAGTAGGCACATCACCAATCTGATCCTCAGAGCAATGTTAGCTCTGCACATGCCCATAGTCCAGAATCTTGCTTTACAGCATTTCTGTGAACATCTGCAAGTAGGACACCAGAGCCACCAACCCAGTGGGAGCAACCAAACCAAGACTCCAGAGCTACTGTAGCTTTGCTCACTTCCATTATCTGTAACCTGGTTCCCTGACAGCTCCACAAACACCCATAGCTGGAACACAGGTACCAACTTGGCATCAATGGATGCTTATGCCCAGTACCTTGGTGCCATTGCTACCATGGACCCAAAGGCCATGCCTTCTTCATGTGTGCCTGCAATCTAGACCCCAGCTCCCTGAGCACAACATGAATTCTGCACATCAGATAATGGTGTCACAGCCACTGCAAATATTCCTATAAGTCAGACTCAGTGACAAGAGGTACCCCCTCCACCATGACTTCCCTCAGTGAGACAAAAAGAGATATGGAGGACTCTGGTAACCTTCATTACCAAATATTCCAGTGGCCCTCAGAACCACTGTGAATACCCACAGCATTGGCAACTGAGGACCCCTGCAATCTTTGTTGATGTTGACCTCAACTAACAGAGGTGCACAAAGATTATAGCACTATGCCCACACTGGAGACAAAACCATGCAACACCCCAGCTAGTGCCCTCACACTCAACTACTGGTAAAGGTATAAACTCATTAAAACTTGTCTGTGAAACCAGGAAGGCATGACTGCTTCATCAGATTTGCTTATATCATGCAAGGTAAGAAGAAACATGAAAAAATGAAGGAAACATAACACCACCAAAGGAACATCATGATTTTCCAGTAACCAGCCAGAATTAAATGTACATTTATGAAATGTCTGATAATAAATTCAAAATAACTGTTTTAAGGAAGCTCAGCAAACAATAATAGAACACAGAGAAACAGCTCAGTGAAATCAGAAAGACAATATACAAACAAAATTAGAATTTTAACAAAGAGACTGAAATCTTAAAAAATAATAGGACAGAAACTATGAAGCTGAAGAATACAAAAATTAAATTTTAAAAATACAATAGAAGGTATCAACAGCACAACTGATCAAGCAGAAGAAAGAACTGGTGAACTTAAATAAAGATTAATTAAAAGTATCCAGGCAGGGGCCAGGCGTGGTGGCTCACGCCTGTAATCCCAGCACTTTGGGAGGCCGAGGCAGGTAGATCACAAGGTCAGGAGATCGAGACCATCCTGGCTAACACGGTGAAACCTCGTCTCTACTAAAAATTAAAAAAAAAAAAAAATTAGCCGGGCGTGGTGGTGGGTGCCTGTAGTCCCAGCTACTTGGGAGGCTGAGGCAGGAGAATGGCGTGAACCCGGGAGGTGGAGCTTGCAGTGAGCCGAGATCACACCAATGCACTCCAGCCTGGGTGACAGAGCGAGACTCCATCTCAGAAAAAAAAAAAAATAAAATAAAATAAATAAATAAATAGATAAATAAATGCAGTCAGTGGGTAAAAACAAAGAATGAAAATGAATGAAGAAAGCCTATGGGTTTTATGGGTCACTATCAAGAGAGCTAACATCTGTATTATGGAAATATCAGAAGGAGAAGAAAGAAAGTGAAAGAAAGCTTACTTAAAGAAACAATAGCCAAAAACTTCCCATATCTGAGGAAAGATATACAGATATTAGACTTACAATCATTTCACTCATGATTTTTCAACTTTAGAATTTTGCAAAAGCAATATTCATTCAGTAGAAACTCCAAGGTACTTCAAGTGTCCTTAAAACCATACTTTTTTTCACTTTCAATATAGTATTCAAAAATTTGCATGAGCTATTTTTCACTTTATTATTAAATAAGCTTTGTGTTTAATTATTTTGCCCAACTGTAAGCTAACATTCTGAGCACATTTAAGGTAGCCAAATCTAAGCTATGATCTTCAATAGGTTAGATGTATTAAATGCATTTTTTACTTACAAAATTTTCAACTTATAAGAAGTTTATAGGAGTATCAATTCATTGCAAAGCAAAGAGTGTCTGTAAATATCCAGGTACAGGAAGTTTAAAGGCCTAGAATTAGATTCAACATAAAGAAGACTTTACCAAGGCATATTATGATCAAACTGTCAGAAATCAAGGATGAAGAGGTAATCTTCAAAGTAGAAAGATAAAATAAGTTTAATAAATACAAGGGAAATTTTATAAGGCTATAAATGAATTTTTCAGCAGAAATAAGCAAGGAGAAGATGTGATTATGTATTAAATATGCTAGTGGGGAAAAAACAAACTTTCCAACCAAAATATATTTTATCTGGAACTTATATCATTCAGAAATGGTGAGATAAAGGCTTTCCTAAATACACAGAAATTAAGGGAGTTCACTACCAACAGACTTGTCTTACAAAAAAATTCTAAAGACAGTTTTTCAAGCTGAAACAAAATGATACTAATTAGTAACATGAGAACATATGAAAGTTTAAGATTCACTTGAAAAATTGAATACCCAGTCAACTACAGAATATTCTAATATTGTGAAAATGTTGTGTAAAACATTTATACTTTTAGTATATAGCTTTAAAAAATCATTAAAAATAATGATGGATACAATAATTTGGTAAGAGGTACACAATAAGAACATATATATTGTGAGAGAAAAACCATTAAGATGTGTGAAAAGTAAAAATGTAGATTTTTTATGTATTGAGTTATTATCAGCTTAAAATATACTTTGATAAATATCAGATATTTTGTGTAATCCTCATAGTAACATGAAACCAAAAACCTATAGTACATACCAAAACAAAAAAAGAGAGAAAGGAATAAAAGTGTACTATTACAGGACATCATCAATTTGTAAAAGAAGGCAGCAAGAGTGGAAGAATGGAACAAAGTGTATACAAAACAGAAAATCATTTAATGAAATAACAGTAATAAGTTCTTACCTGTTATTAGTTACCTTGAATGGAAATGAATTACATACAGAATAATCCTTCCTGATTACGTAGACATTGAATGACTGAATGGATACAAAACCAAGACCCAATTACGTGCTGCCTACAGTGGACTCACTTCAGCTTTAATGACACATATAAACTGAAAGTAAAGGGATATATAATAATGAATGAGTTAATTAATCATGAGGTTATACTTTTACATACATATTTATCAAACATTGATTCAGCCAAAAATATATAAATATTAATACTTCTTAAGAAAGCAACAACAATTCAAAAATAATAGAAGGTTTTATTAACCCACTTTCAGAAACAGGAAGGTGATCTAGACCAAAATTAATAAGAAAATATTGTTAGGCCACAAAACAAATCTCAACAGATATAAAGTTAAAATCATGATGGGGGAAGCGGCCAAAGTATGCCTTCTTTCACCAATCCTATTCAACATAGTACTGAGAGTCATGGCCAGAGCAATCAGCCAAGAGAAAGAAGTAAGAGGCATCCAAATAGGAACAGAAGAAGTCAAATGATCTCTCTTTGCAGACAATATGATTCCATACCTAGAAAACCCCAAAGTCTCTTCCCAAAAGCTCCTTGATCTGTTAAGCAATTTCAACAAAGTTTCAGGATACAAAATCAATATACAAAAACAAATACTATTTCAATACACCAACAATATCTATGCTGAGACCGAAATCAAGAACATAATCCCATTTACAACAGCTACAAAAATAATAAAATATCCAGGAATACAGCTAGAGAAGTGAAAGATCTCTACAATGAGAATTACAAAATGCTGCTCAAAGAAATCAGAGACAACAAGACAAAAGGAAAAACATTCCATAATTATGGCTAGAAAGTGTCAATGTTGCTAAAAATGGCCATGTTTCCCAAAGAAACTTACAGATTCAATGCTATTCCTATCAAACTACCAATTACATTCTTCACAGAATTAGAAAAAAACTTTTCTAAAATTCATGTAAAACCAAAAAAAGAAAAAAAAAAGCCTGAATAGCCAAGGCAATCCTAAGCAGAAAGAACAAATCTGGAGGCATCACATTACTCAACTTAAAACTACATTACAAGGGTGCAATGACCAGAATAGCATGGTACTGGTACAAAAGCAGACACATAAACCAGTGGAACAGAATGGAGAGCCCCAAAATAGTGCTGCACACCTAAAACCATCTGATCTTTGGTAAACCTGACCAAAAAAAAAAAAAAGGGGGGGGGGGAATATTCCCTATTCAATAAACGGCTCTGGGGTAACTGGATAGCCATATGCAGAAGATTAAAATCAAACTCCTTCCTTACACATATACATAAATCAACTCAAGATGCATTAAAGACTTAAATGTAAAGCCTAAAAGTATAAAAACCCTGGAAAATAACTTAAGAAATTCAATAATGGACCTAGGAACTGGCAACGATTTCTTGGTGGAGATCCCAAAACAAATTGTGACAAAAACAAAAGTTGACAAATGAGACCCAATTAAACTAAAGCTCTGCACAGCAAAGGAAACTATCAACAGAGTAAACAGACAACCTTCAGAGTGAGACAAAATATTTACAAACTGTGTATTCAACAAAGGTCTAATATCCAGACTGTAAGGAATTTAAACAAATTTACAAGCAAAAAACAACTCCATTAAGAAGTGAGCAAAGGGTATGAAGAGACACTTTGAAAAGAAGATATATGTGTGGCCAACAAGCATAAGAAAAAATACTCAACATCACTAACCATTAGAGGAATGCAATTCAAAACCACAATGAGATACCATCTCACAATAGTCAGAATGGCTATTACTAAAAAGTAAAAAAAAAAAAAACAGATGCTTGCCAGATTGCAGAGAAAACAGAATACTTATACACTGTTGGTGGAAATGTAAAACAGTTTGGCAATTTTGGAAAGTGTGATGATTCTTCAAAGAACTTAAAACAGAATCACCAGTTGACCCAGCTATCCCATTATTGGGTATATACACAAAAGAATATAAATCACTCTACTATAAAGACACATGCATGTGTATCTTTACTGCAGCACTTCACAATAGCAAAGACATAAAATCAGTCTAAAGGCTCATCAATAGTTGATTGGATAAAGAGAATGTGGTATATACAAACCATGGAATACCATGCAGCCATAAAAAGAACTAAATAATGTTCTTTGCAGCAACATGACGGAACTGAAGGCCATTATCCTAAGAAAATGAATGCTAGAACAGAAATCCAAATACCACATGTGCTCACTTATAAGTGGGAGCTAAACAATGAGAACAAATGAAAACAAAGAGGGAAACAACAGACGCTAGGGCTTACTTGAGGGTGGAGTGTAGGAGAAGCAAAGCGAGAGGATAAAAAAATTACCTATTGGGTATGATGCTAATTACTTGAGCGATGAAATAATCTGTACACTACACCCTCATGACACAGTTTAACTTATAACAAACCATCATATGTACCCTTCAACCTAAAATAAAAATTAAAAAGATAATATTAATAATAAAATTATCCAGGTGAATCAATTCTAGGGAAATTATATTTAGTATAGAAAATATGCACGCAATTCTTCACTATAGCATTATTATCATTAATATTATTATTATTTTGAGATGAAGTCTTGCTCTGTTGCCCAGGCAGGAGCGCAGTCGTGTGATCTTGGCTCTCTGCAACCTCCACCTCCCAGGTTCAAGCAATTCTCCTGCCTCAGCCTCCTGAGCAGCTGGGATTACAGGCACCTGCCACCATGCGTGGTTAACTTTTGTATTTTCAGTATAAACAGGGTTTCACCATGTTGACTAGGCTGGTCTCAGACTCCTGATCTCATGTGATCTGCCCGCCTCAGCCTTCCAAAGTGCTGGGATTACAGGAGTGGCTCACACCCACTGCAGTCGGACAGCATTATTTTTAATAGTGGAAAATTATAAGAATCTAAAGGTTCAAAAAGGGTGAAAGATTGAGCAAACCCAAGTTGGTCCACTCTAGAAATATTATGAAGCCACTGGAAATATTACAAAACCACAGTTATGAAGACGACATTATAACATGAGAAAAGTTTATGGAATAATGCTCAGTTGAAAAAACTGGCTATATAAAGTAGTCTGCATTAAAATATATTACATAAAAAAAGAAAACTTAAAATTTTAAATAACTCAAGAAAATCATATCAAGTATCTTTTTTTACTACAATGGTATGAAACTAGAAATTAATAGCAGGAAGAATTTTGAAAAATTCACAAATATGTGGAAATAAAGCAACACACTCCTGAGTCACCAGTGGGTCAAAGGAACACAATAATTTTCCAGTAACTAATCCCCAGAAATGAAGAATTATGCATTGACTGACAATTAATTCAAAGTAATTGTTTTTAGGGAAAATTGGTGTACTATAATAAAATACAGAGAAACTACTCAATGCTATCAGGAACAGTCAGAGTAAAGTGACAACCTTTATCCATCGGTTGGTCAGGAATGTGTTGTTTGATTTCCACATATTTGTTAATTATTCAAAATTCTTCCTGTTACTGATATCTAGTTTCAGTTTCATAGCAGTCGTGGTAAAATCAAAGGAAAAATTTAAAAATATCTTGAGACAAACAAAAAATGGAAACACAACATACCAATACCAAAGAAGGAAGGCAAAGCAGTTTTAAGGAGATAAGGGGAGAGTTATAACAATAAATGTCTATACTAAAAAAGCAATAGATAACAAACAACCTAATGTAGCAACTCAAGGAACTAGAAAAAGAGGAACATACTAAGCTCAAAGTTAGTAGAAAGAAGAAAATAGCAACTATAACAGAAGAAACAAGATAGAAACTAGAAAAACAATGAAAAGGTAAATACAACTAAAAGTTGTCTTTTTAATGAAATTGTCCACCTTTTAACTTGATTAAGAAAAAAAGATGAAAGACCCAAATAAAATTAGAAATGAAATAGGGGATATTACAATTGCTACCATAGAAATACAAAAGATCATAAGAGACTACCATGAGCAATGTACACCAACAAATTGAATAACATAGCAGAAATGTATAAATTTCTAAAAAATGAAATGCAACCTACCAAGACTGAATTATAAAGAAATAGAAAATCTGAACAGGTCAATAGTAAGTAAAAAGATTGGATTGGTAGTAGAAATTCTCCCGTCTAAGAAAAACCAAGAACTTTATGGCCAGCATTACCTTGATTCTAAAACCAGATGAAGACACTACAAATAAATAAAATTGCAGGCTAATATAGATGCAAAACTCCTCTGCAAAACGCTAGCACATTCAATGGCATATTGAAAGGATCATTCACAATGATCAAATGTGGAATTTTATCCCTGAGTTACAAGGGTAGTTCAATACACCCGTCAGTAAATATTGTAATACATCAACAGAATAAAGAAAAAAACACCATGTGATCATCTCAGTTAATATGGCAACAAATGCATAAACAAATGGGATTGCATTAAATTAAAACTTCTGCAAGGCAAAGGAAACAGTAAACAGTGAAACGACAACATGTGGAAGGCAAGAAAATATTTGCAAACCATATATCTGATAAGAGGTTAATACTCAAAATATGTAAGGAGTTCAAACAACTGAATAGCAAGAAAACAAATAACCCGGTTAAAAACTGGGCAAAGAACATGAACAAACATTTCTCTGAAGAACACATACAAATGGACAGCCAGTTTATGAAAAAAAAGCTTAACATCATTCGGGTAAGTACACATCCAATCATAATGAGATATCACCTAACAGTTGTTAGAATGGCTATTTTCAAAACGGCAAAATAAACCCCACGTTGTGACAAGGCTGTAGAAAAATAGAGAACTCTTATACATTGCTGGTTGGTAGGTACACTAGTACAGCCATTATGAGAAACAGTATGCAGGGTTCTTAAAAAATTAAGATAGGACTATCTTATGACCTAGTAATCTCATTATTGGGCATATGTTTAAAGGAAATGAAATTAGTATCTCAAAGAGTTATCTGAGGGGAGGGGCCAAGATGGCCGAATAGGAACAGCTCCGGTCCACAGCTCCCAGCGTGAGCGACGCAGAAGACAGGTGATTTCTGCATTTCCATCTGAGGTACCGGGTTCATCTCACTAGGGAGTGCCAGACAGTGGGCACAGGTCAGTGTGTGTACGCACCGTGCTCGAGCCGAAGCAGGGCGAGGCATTGCCTCACTCGGGAAGTGCAAGGGGTCAGGGAGTTCCCTTTCTGAGTCAAAGAAAGGGGTGACGGATGGCACCTGGAAAATCGGGTCACTCCCACCCGAATACTGCGCTTTTCTGACGGGCTTAAAAAACGGCACACCACGAGATTATGTCCTGCACCTGGCTCGGAGGGTCCTACGCCCACAGAGTCTCGCTGATTGCTAGCACAGCAGTCTGAGATCAAACTGCAAGGCGGCAGCGAGGCTGGGGGAGGGGCGCCCGCCATTGCCCAGGCTTGCTTAGGTAAACAAAGCAGCCGGGAAGCTCGAACTGGGTGGAGCCCACCACAGCTCAAGGAGGCCTGCCTGCCTCTGTAGGCTCCACCTCTGGGGGCAGGGCACAGACAAACAAAAAGACAGCAGTAACCTCTGCAGACTTAAATGTCCCTGTCTGACAGTTTTGAAGAGAGCAGTGGTTCTCCCAGCACGCAGCTGGAGATCTGAGAACGGGCAGACTGCTTCCTCAAGTGGGTCCCTGACCCCTGACCCCCGAGCAGCCTAACTGGGAGGCACTCCCCAGCAGGGGCACACTGACACCTCACATGGCAGGGTATTCCAACAGACCTGTGGCAGAGGGTCCTCTCTGTTAGAAGGAAAACTAACAAACAGAAAGGACATCCACACCAAAAACCCATCTGTACATCACCATCATCAAAGACCAAAAGTAGATAAAACCACAAAGATGGGGAAAAAACAGAACAGAAAAACTGGAAACTCTAAAAAGCAGAGCGCCTCTCCTCCTCCAAAGGAATGCAGTTCCTCACCAGCAATGGAACAAAGCTGGATGGACAATGACTTTGACGAGCTGAGAGAAGAAGGCTTCAGATGATCAAATTACTCTGAGCTACGGGAGGACATTCAAACCAAAGGCAAAGAAGTTGAAAACTTTGAAAAAAATTTAGAATGTATAACTAGAATAACCAATACAGAGAAGTGCTTAAAGGAGCTGATGGAGCTGAAAACCAAGGCTCGAGAACTACGTGAAGAATGCAGAAGCCTCAGGAGCCGATGCGATCAACTGGAAGAAAGGGTATCAGCAATGGAAGATGAAATGAATGAAATGAAGTGAGAAGGGAAGTTTAGAGAAAAAAGAATAAACACAAATGAGCAAAGCCTCCAAGAAATATGGGACTATGTGAAAAGACCAAATCTACGTCTGATTGGTGTACCTGAAAGTGATGGGGAGAATGGAACCAAGTTGGAAAACACTCTGCAGGATATTATCCAGGAGAACTTCCCCAATCTAGCAAGGCAGGCCAACGTTCAGATTCAGGAAATACAGAGAACGCCACAAAGATACTCCTCAAGAAGAGCAACTTCAAGACACATAATTGTCAGATTCACCAAAGTTGAAATGAAGGAAAAAATGTTAAGAGCAGCCAGAGAGAAAGGTCGGGTTACCCTCAAAGGGAAGCCCATCAGACTAACAGCTGATCTCTCGGCAGAAACCCTACAAGCAAGAAGAGAGTGGGGGCCAATATTCAACATTCTTAAAGAAAAGAATTTACAACCCAGAATTTCATATCCAGCCAAACTAAGCCTCATAAGTGAAGGAGAAATAAGATGCTTTACAGACAAGCAAATGCTGAGAGATTTTGTCACCACCAGGCCTGCCTTACAAGAGCTCCTGAAGGAAGCACTAAACATGGAAAGGAACAACCGGTACCAGCCGCTGCAAAATCATGCCAAAATGTAAAGACCATCGAGACTAGGAAGAAACTGCATCAACTAACGAGTAAAATAACCAGCTAACATCATAATGACAGGATCAAATTCATACATAATAATATTAACTTTAAATGTCAATGGACTAAATGCTCCAATTAAAAGACACAGACTGGCAAATTGGATAAAGAGTCAAGACCCATCAGTGTGCTGTATTCAGGAAACCCATCTCACGTGCAGAGACACACATAGGCTCAAAATAAAAGGATGGAGGAAGATCTACCAAGCCAATGGAAAACAAAAAAAGACAGGGGTTGCAATCCTAGTCTCTGATAAAAGAGACATTAAACCAACAAAGATCAAAAGAGACAAAGAAGGCCATTACGTAATAGTAAAGGGATCAATTCAACAAGACGAGCTAACTATCCTAAATATATATGCACCCAATACAGGAGCACCAAGATTCATAAAGCAAGTCCTGAGTGACCTACAAAGAGACTTAGACTCCCACACATTAACAATGGGAGACTTTAACACCCCACTGTCAACATTAGACAGATCAACGAGACAGAAAGTCAACAAGGATACCCAGGAATTGAACTCAGCTCTGCACCAAGCGGACCTAATAGACATGTACAGAACTCTCCACCCCAAATCAACAGAATATACATTTTTTTCAGCACCACACCACACCTATTCCAAAATTGACCACATACTTGGAAGTAAAGCTCTCCTCAGCAAATGTAAAAGAACAGAAATTATAACAAAATGTCTCTCAGACCACAGTGCAATCAAACTATAACTCAGGATTAAGAAACTCACTCAAAACCACTCAACTACATGAAACCTGAACAACCTGCTCCTGAATGACTACTGAGTACATAATGAAATGAAGGCAGAAATAAAGATGTTCTTTGAAACCAGTGAGAACAAAGACACAACATACCAGAATCTCTGGGACACATTCAAAGCAGTGTGTAGAGGGAAATTTATAGCACTAAATGCCCACAAGAGAAAGCAGGAAAGACCCAAAATTGACACCCTAACATCACAATTAAAAGCACTAGAAAAGCAAGAGCAAACACATTCAAAAGCTAGCAGAAGGCAAGAAATAACTAAAATCAGAGCAGAACTGAAGGAAATAGAGACACAAAAAACCCTTCAAAAAATTAATGAATCCAGGAGCTGGTTTTTTGAAAGGATCAACAAAATTGATAGACCGCTAGGAAGACTAATGAAGAAAAAAAGAGAGAAGAATCAAATAGACGCAATAAAAAATGATAAAGGGGATATCACCACCGATCCCACAGAAATACAAACTACCATCAGAGAATACTACAAACACCTCTATGCAAATAAACTAGAAAATCTAGAAGAAATGGATAAATTTCTCGACACATACACTCTCCCAAGACTAAACCAGGAAGAAGTTGAATCTCTGAATAGACCAATAAGAGGAGCTGAAATTGTGGCAATAATCAACAGCTTACCAACCAAAAAGAGTCCAGGACCAGATGGATCCACAGCTGAATTCTACCAGAGGTAAAAGCAGGAACTGGTACCATTCCATCTGAAACTATTCCAATCAATAGAAAAAGAGGGAATCCTCCCTACTCATTTTATGAGGCCAGCATGATTCTGATACCAAAGCCAGGCAGAGACACAACATAAAAGAGAATTTTAGACCAATGTCCTTGATGAACATTGATGCAAAAATCCTCAATAAAATACTGGCAAAATGAATCCAGCAGCACATCAAAAAGCTTATCCAGCATGATCAAGTGGGCTTCATCCCTGGGATGCAAGGCTGGTTCAATATACGCAAATCAATAAATGTAATCCAGCATATAAACAGAGCCAAAGACAAAAACCACATGATTATCTCAATAGATGCAGAGAAAGCCTTTGACAAAATTCAACAACCCTTCATGCTAAAAACTCTCCATAAATTAGGTATTGATGGGATGTATTTCAAAATAATAAGAGCTATCTATGACAAACCCACAGCCAATATCATACTGAATGGGCAAAAACTGGAAGCATTCCCTTTGAAAACTGGCACAAGACAGGGATGCCCTCTCTCACCACTCCTATTCAACATAGTTTTGGAAGTTCTGGCCAGGGCAATTAGGCAGGAGAAGGAAATAAAGGGTATTCAATTAGGAAAAGAGGAAGTCAAATTGTCCCTGTTTGCAGACGACATGATTGTATATCTAGAAAACCCTATTGTCTCAGCCCAAAATCTCCTTAAGCTGATAAGCAACTTCAGCAAAGTCTCAGGATACAAAATCAATGTACAAAAATCACAAGCATTCTTATACACCAACAACAGACAAACAGAGAGCCAAATCATGAGTGAACTCCCATTCACAATTGCTTCAAAGAGAATAAAATACCTAGGAATCCAACTTACAAGGGATGTAAGGACCTCTTCAAGGAGAACTACAAACCACTGCTCAAGGAAATAAAAGAGGATACAAACAAATGGAAGAACATTCCATGATCATGGGTAGGAAGAATCAATATCATGAAAATGGCCATACTGCCCAAGGTAATTTACAGATTCAGTGCCATCCCTATCAAGCTACCAATGACTTTCTTCACAGAATTGGAAAAAACTACTTTAAAGTTCATATGGAAGCAAAAAAGAGCCCGCATCGCCAAGTCAATCCTAAGCCAAAAGAACAAAGCTGGAGGCATCACAGTACCTGACTTCAAACTATACTACAAGGCTACAGTAACCAAAACAGCATGGTACTGGTACCAAAACAGAGATATAGATCAATGGAACAGAACAGAGCCCTCAGAAATAACGCCACATATCTACAACTATCTGATCTTTGACAAACCTGAGAAAAACAAGCAATGGGGAAAGGATTCCCTATTTAATAAATGGTGCTGGGAAAACTGGCTAGCCATATGTAGAAAGCTAAAACTGGATTCCTTCCTTACACCTTATACAGAAATCAATTCAAGATGGATTAAAGACTTAAACATTAGACCTAAAACCATAAAAACCCTAGAAGAAAACCTAGGCATTACCATTCAGGACATAGGCATGGGCAAGGACTTCATGTCTAAAACACCAAAAGCAATGGCAACAAAAGACAAAATTGACAAATGGTATCTAATTAAACTAAAGAGCTTCTGCACAGCAAAAGAAACTACCATCAGAGTGAACAGGCAACCTACAAAATGGGAGAAAATTTTCGCAACCTTCTCATCTGACAAAGGGCTAATATCCAGAATCTACAATGAACTCAAACAAATTTACAAGAAAAAAACAAACAACCCCATCAAAAAGTGGGCAAAGGACATGAACAGACACTTCTCAAAAGAAGACATTTATGCAGCCAACAGACACATGAAAAAATGCTCATCATCACTGGCCATCAGATAAATGCAAATCAAAACCACATTGAGATACGATCTCACACCAGTTAGAATGGCAATCATTAAAAAGTCAGGAAACACCAGGTGCTGGAGAGGATGTGGAGAAATAGGAACACTTTTACACTGTTGGTGGGACTGTAAGCTAGTTCCACCATTGTGGAAGTCAGTGTGGCAATTCCTCAGGGATCTAGAACTAGAAATACCATTTGACCCAGCCATCCCATTACTGGGTATATACCCAAAGGACTATAAATCATGCTGCTATAAAGACACATGCACACGTATGTTTATTGCGGCATTATTCACAATAGCAAAGACTTGGAACCAACCCAAATGTCCAACAATGATAGACTGGATTAAGAAAATGTGGCACATATACACCATGGAATACTATGCAGCCATAAAAAATGATGAGTTCATGTCTTTTGTAGGGACATGGATGAAATTGGAAATCATCATTCTCAGTAAACTATCGCAAGAACAAAAAACCAAACACTGCATAGTCTCACTCATAGGTGGGAATTGAACAATGAGATCACATGGACACAGGAAGGGGAATATCACACTCTGGGGACTGTTGTGGGGTGGGGGGAGAGGGGAGGGATACCATCGGGAGATATACCTAATGCTAGATGACAAGTTAGTGGGTGCAGCGCACCAGCATGGCACATGTATACATATGTAACTAACCTGCACAATGTTCATGTGTACCCTAAAACTTAAAGTATAATAAAAAAAAAAGAGATATCTGAACACCCATGCTCATTGCAGCAATAATCACAATGGCCAAGATCTGGAATTGACCTGTTTCCATTGACATATGGATGAATAAAAGAAATGTGTGCATATATATATATATATATATATATCCTGGATATGTGTGCATATATATATATACATATATATGTATATATATATATGCACACATTTCTTTTATTTATATGGTGAAAGGAAAATAAATCTTGGGGCTCCAAAATTACTAAGCTAAAAGAAAAAGTCAAGCTGGGAACTGCTTAGGGCAAACCTGCCTCCCGTCCTATTCGAAGTCATCTCTCTGCTCACTGAGATAAATGCATACCTGATTGCCTCCTTTGGAAAAGCTAATCAGAAACTCAAAAGAATGCAACCATTCACCCCTTATCTACCTATGACCTGGAAGCCACCTCTCCACTTCAAATCGCCCTGGCTTTGCTTCCAGTTGTCCCAGATTTCTGGACCTAATGAAGGTTTATCTTACATATATTGATTGGTGTTTCATGTCTCCCCAAATTGTATAAAACCAGGTTGTACCTGGACCACCTTGGGCACCCTTTGTCAGGACCTCCTGAGGCTGTATCACAGGTACATACCCTTAACTTTGGCAAAATAAACTTCCTAAATTGACTAAGACCTGTCTCAGATATATTGCTTAGCAATATACATGCACATGCACACAACACATACACAAATTGGAATACTATTCAGCCTCCCAAAAAAGACATTCTGTCATTCGTGACTACACGGGTGAAAGGGGAGAACATTATGCTAATTAAATGAAGCTAGAAACAGAAAGACAGATACTGTATTATCTCACTTACATGTGGAATATAAAAATGTCAAACTCAAAGAAACAGATAGTAAAATGATGATTGGCAAAGGCCACGTGGGTAAGGGGGACAGTGAAATGTTGATTAAGGGGTACCAATTTCTCATTAGTTGAAATAAATGCTGTATGTGTATTGTACAGTAACAACAATGTATTGTATACTAAAAATTGGTAAGAGAGTGTGTGTTAACTATTCTCACCACAAAAAAGGGAATTTGAGGTGATGGATGTGTTAATTATCTTGATTCAATCATTTCAGAATGTATGCATATATCAAAACACTAAATTGTACAACATAAACATAAACAGTTTTGGAAAATATACTTTAATAAAGCCCTAAAATGTTTTAAATATGTCTAACAAGGATGCATTTTTATATAGAGAAATAAATGTAATGTCTTAAGAATGGTCAATAAATACCCAAAACAAATATAAAGTAAGAGTAAATCCCAGAAAAATTCTCCAGATGTGAAGCAATTTTCTATCTTTTTTTTTCTTTTAACTTATTTTTAAATCTAAGACAGGTGTGTAAAAATCAGCATTGCTAATTTCTTGTCAAATGATTTCTGCCTAACACTGTTCTATATTTTTCACAAGGTAAATTCAGTAACTCTAGCCAGGATGAATATAATGCTAGTAATTATTTCATATTTAAGCATGTCATTAAATGTAATTTATGGTTTTGTTATGTATGTTTATTATCCCCAGTGACAGAAGTAAATGCAAAGGGACAGAGATGATAATCCCCATTAGCACAATGAAGATATACACAGGTGGGAAGACTTCTTCACAATGGCATTGTAAGAATTAAGTTACATTGTAAATAGAAAATGCTTTACAAATGAAACATACAAAATCACCAGCATCTTCTATTGAGTGCAGAAAAAATAACAGAATACTGCTTCCTAGAATCTGAAATTGTATTTAAAGAAAAAAATAGAGGTAAGATCACAGAGGGAATGGGACGTTTATAGTGCTTATTGAAATTTTCCAACTGACTGATGTAAATATTTTCTATATAGTTTTGATAAACTGCTTAAAATCTAGCCTTCAGTTTTGTTAATATAAAGAAACAAAGATGATACTTGCTACCCAACTATGTCAAAGCTTTTAAGTTAAAAATCTATTGTGATTGATGTACTGTGTTATTTGATTAATGAAAATGCTTTATGGACACAATATGTACACTAACTACACTTATATCTGAATGGGTTTAACTTCGAGAAGAAATTAACTATCTTGACTAGAAATATAATCTTAAATTTAATGTTTTCCTTATTGTCCAAATATTCATGAAATTAATTCATCCTGTGAGAATGAATAGTGAGAATATAATACTTCACTATTTAAAGTATGTTATATTTCTTAATTAAATCCTCAGTGATTTAATTATTATAATTGCTGTTACCTCATATTGACCACTCATTGTATGCCAATAATTAGTGTTCTCATACAGATCTAAGGAATTTATATATATATATATGATTTAAACATGAATTTTCACAACTTATTAAGATATCATGATTATGATGTAGCTATATATTGAACAAATACTGAAAACAATTATTAGAGAGTCCAGGGAGTAGGTTTGGCCTTTTGGTAATGGTGGAGTAATTTGGCTGTTTACCTCTTCTGCATATTACAATTATGTACTCTAAAACAAAGTATAAAAATAACAATATCTGATGGCACTAAAGTATAACCTAAAACTAGCAGAACCTGGCTAAGGACCAACATTGGGAAGAAAGGAATGGCCCTAAGTGCATTTCCTATTTTCTATCAATTTTTGCCTGAAGGAAGTCTCCAGTGAGCACCCATTACAAGCATCTAGAACTTGGATATAACTGACAAACTTAATGACTTTAGGAATTAGAGGACAGATATCAGGGGTATCCCAACAGCTGGAATGTGAGGAGTGGAATTTTGCAAAGAAAAAACTCCTAAGAGAGGTGATTCCACATTCTGAACATAAACTTTTCCCAACTCTGTGGCAGATCCCTGCTCTATGAATGAATTGGGCAAATTTCAAGCAGGCTAAAAAATTATATTGAACTGAACAGTGATTTCAATGGGTGCACCTTACATACAAGACAAAGTTTGGAGTTTGAGTTCAGCCAAGATAGCTGTCAGTTAAAACAATCAAAACCTTAATAGTCCTCAGAGAAAAGTGACAAGATCTAGAGTCTATAAAATTATTACCCATAATATCCGATATATAATGCAAAATTTCTAAAAGACATATCAAAAAATATTAATACCATGATCCACATTCAGAGAAAGGAAATCAAGGAATGAACAAGACTAAAATACCGATATATTGGAATAGACAAACTTATATCTATAAGAAATAGAATCTAAGAAAAAGAATCCCCCAAAACGAAAAACTTAAACTCTGGAATAAATAATACAATATATGAATTTTTTTTTACTGGAGATTCTAGAGAATTTCCTAGGTTCACACACTTACTAATTGCCATATCTAAGATACAAATTAGGTTTGTCTGATTCTAGAATTCTTGCACTTTAATGCAAATCCATGTTGTTTCCCAATAAAGTATATGTTATTATATTCTATTATTCATATGTGGAAACTAAGACTTGATAAATTAAACAATATGCTTGGTAATAAGGACAGAGGGTTAAATAAGATAGTAATGCTCTGTGAAGCTTATAATTCAGTAAGGGTAATCCATACTAAATAGATGCCTTCAATGACTATTTAATAACAATAATGGTAACTGCAATTGTAAAACACATCATTAAAAAAGTTTGTAAAAAACGGTGACCTAACTTAGCTCAGAAAGCTTTGTACATGATACCTACTGCTTCTCAGTATGTAGTTAAATAGTATTTCTCCAAAATATGACACTCTTTAAGAACTCAGATGTAAGATTGTCCTGTTCAGTAAGTGGATATTTAATCTCACAGTTCTTAAGGAAATAATTTATCTTTGTTGCTGCAGTATACTCAATGGAACCATACCAGATTACCTACATGTAAGACATAATAATATAAAAGAGGGCTATCTGTGGGAAATGGAACACTGTAAAAGATATTGTAATGACTTTGAAGTATATGATTACGAAAGTGGTAGTTTGGGTCATATTATTGCAAAAGAAAAATATCAGAGATTTAGACATCTACTATATTGATGATCTCCAGCGTGCACTTCACTGTACAAAGCAGCCATAGACTAGTAAATTAGTCTCTGAAAAAGATAAACAGTGGACATTATACCGAAGGAATAAATATGTATTTTTATTTCTCTCTAATCCAACCACATTTTGTAGCATTTACCTTGACTGTAAGATGTAGCACAGTCATTGATAAAATTGAATCCATTGATCTCTGACACTTCTATTCACGTAACTTTTCGTGTCATCCTAATTTATTGTAATTAATATCAAAATCTTATTCTCTGCTTCTAATGTCCTAAGGAGCAATACTTTTCTACAAAACTGCAGAGAGACTCTTAAGTAAAAATGTCATTGTCATTTGAACCTGTGTATTTATTGTATCAGAATACATAGCAATACTGAAACATTTTAGGAGATTTCAATTCACAGAACTGATCAATCACCTCGAATGCAACCTCTCTCAGTTTATAACTTTTCATAATTTTCATTTGCTAGCCACCTCCTCCCTCAGAACTTAACAAGATTTATACTGAGTAGTAGAAATGTCCAGGCATTTCTGTGTTCAAGGAAATAAACATCTCTCTTTCTCAATAAATATTCTATCATCAGTCATTTAAGCTGTATCTCATTGTTTTCTTTCTTCCAGGAAATCCAAAAAAGCTTTCTACCTACTAAAGATTCTATACCACATAAAAATAAAAAATAACAGGAAATCTTAAATCATTTCAGCTACTATTGTCATCTTATTCTGTTTATATCCCCCTTCTGATTTTCTTCTAGAAGACATTACTTGTACTCCTCTACATTGCATGCCTGCACTAAGGCCTTTTTAACTTACGTAATCCTGTTTACCCAAGTTATTTTCCAAAAATTTTAGAGCTTTATCATAAACAGAAAACATTTATGAAAAATCCCTTTTTATTTCACCTGGTGGATCTAGATAATTGCTTATATTTTAAGAAAGATAATGTCAACTAACAAACATTTTATTAAATTGTGTAAATTTAATGGACACATGTCTACTATGTGTCAGGTACTGTTGATTTATAAATATTGATACAATGAATCATATTGTTGCTATTAAATGTTGTCAATTCTAACAACATTCAAGAAACTTCATCGTATATATAGATTATAATTATTGTAAGAATGCCTTAAATGCAAAACTTTTGACACTGCTTCTTTCCTTTTGATAACTTGAGTTTTTCTTTTTAATAATTTTTTAAAGAGATGAAAGCAAAGGAGATAAGAGCTCTTGGTTCACAGTAGTTCTACAGAATTGTCAATTACTTCCAAGGATCAATGCTTGGCTTATTATACTGTTGACAATAACGCAAGGCCTCTAGGTAATGCCAAAACAGATCAAAAGTGCCAACATTGGTTTCACATTTTCTATTTCTAAAACAAGTGTGGTGAAAGTTTTGGACACCAGGAAAAAAATCTGTCAACTCCCTCACCAGCAGCTGTCACCTATAGTTAATCTTTTTATTTCTATTTGTGTATTTCCCCTCACACCACTCTATCTCCTACACACTATGTCACCATCTGCCACCACATTTTCATGCATCCAATTGACCTCTCCAAACATGGTCCTGCCGTCATTTTCAGTAAGTCAGGCATCACTAAGTCAGTGACAGCAGTGTCCTTTGAAAATGAAACTAGGTATTTCATAATTGAAAGAACTTAATATTTACTCACTTTGTCTAAACATGGAAATGTTTTTTTAAGTGAAGGTGCAATAACTATTGAGCTCACAGCACGTTCTACCAAGTAAGAAAAATGTATCTAAATTTGAATGCTGTACATCTCCAGAAATAAAGGCAAAGAACTTTTTTTTTTTCCTCACAGGAACTCATGCCAAATGGAAAACAATGCAAAAGATAAAGAACCAACTTGGAGACTAGTGGTTAGTAATGTAGTCAGTGTGGTGAAGACGGCCAACATCTGAGCACATCTGGGTTGACTCTCCTTACATGAAAAGTACACTTTGTTTCCAACCTGCTGTTAAATATCATATGACCAGTTCTGACCAGTTCATTGTAAGGACACATGCATTATTCTGGGCTGATGTCTTTTGGAGTACTCAGGGTCTCAGGGTGAATTTGATTACCATAGCATAACCTAGCCTATCCTGATTAAAACCACAGGTCAGAAGGGGGAGGGAGGAGGGATAGCATTAGGAGATATACCTAATGTTAAATAACAAGTTAATGGGTGCAGCACACCAACATGGCACATGTGTACATATGTAACAAACCTGCATGTTGTGCACATGTACCCTAAAACTTAAAGTATAATAATACAAAAAAAGAAATAATAGAAGAGCTAATCTGTCTTGTCTATTGCCCTTTTATCACACGTCCTCCATACTGAGGATTTTAATGATTGGCTTCAGTTTTTTAGTCATTCTGTAGATCCAGTTGTGTCTGGGTACTAGAAAAGCCCTAAACTTTTCTATTATGTCAATTTGTAAAAGATTTGACTGCCTTTACAGTTGGGCTAGTTGAAGATACATATTAAGGAAAACGTATGTAGTTTTCCTGCGGTCCTTTGCTGTCAGGCAGAGGATACCCACAATCATAAGTGAAGAACTTTCTCTGGAGGAGGCTCTAGAGACAGCAGCCACTGGCAGCACTGTCTGTTGTGACAAAAGGGGCTGAGGAAACAGAAGACCAATGTCAAGGGCTCAAGACCCACATTTCTTCCACGTTTTGATCAGAGAATAAAATATAACCACAGATTGGAGAGAATGCTAGCAGAGACAGCACTGTTTTCTGAAGGCAATATTGAATGCTTCTCTTTTCTTAAAAAGGATGTACATAAAGTGGGTTTGGATGGGTTCCCAGATTGCACATCTGCCTGTCTAAATTATACCTGAGAAGTAGCAACAAAACAGATGGAAGTCAGAAGGATTAGGGAACAGCTTTCTTTGGA
This sequence comes from Pan paniscus, assembly GCF_029289425.2. Taxonomy (NCBI): domain Eukaryota; kingdom Metazoa; phylum Chordata; class Mammalia; order Primates; family Hominidae; genus Pan; species Pan paniscus. The sequence goes on from NC_073254.2 coordinate 115,063,072, forward strand.
TTTTATGTGCCTATAATCACAATGGCTTACACTCTTTACAACAAAGGGTCTTTAGGCTGGCAGACAGTCTTGTAAATATAGACTGCAACACCTGTGTGTCAAACAAGTAGATACAGGTGCAATCGTGAGTTTTTAGACAAGCAGGATACACTTTGCTGAGTTAGACACATGCACATCCTTGTAACTCTCACTGCTTCTTTCTTAAATCATTATAATGTAGAACATAATATGGCATACTTTATTGATGGTGTTAAAAACCAATTGCTCTTTGCTAGATTGGGGAGGGGTTTAGTCTGTCAGTTTCCATTCTATGTCTCCTCTATTTCTGCTTACTCTTTCCTCCTCGGCTTTCTGTGATTTCTCTCTTAATTATAATACACCATTAAATGGAATGGAAATGTTGGAAGCAGTCTTAATGGTCAAAATGAATTTCCTCCTCTTTCTCTAAACCTTAAGTGGTTTGGTACATTGAGCAGCTAAAAATTTTCAAAAATCTTAATATTACTGAAACTTTGCAAATAAAATTGAAATAATTAACATAATGTCATTTTTTAAAAATGATGGCTAGAATTGTAAATACTTGGTATTTAAGTGAAAAAAATGTGAAGAAATAATACAGAGTGGTAAGTAGTATTTTTAATTGTTTTATTACCGCAATGAATCAACAGTTTAAGACTGAGCTAGACAGGGATAGTAAAAGGTAGACAATAAATTAACCTACAATGTGAAATAATCTTCTACCTTTTAATTGGATCCTTGATCATTGTTTCACTTAATCATATACTGTGTTATTGATTAGCCTTAATAGATCTCATGCACACAATTTGTTAGTTGAGATTATTTTTCCCCATCTATATGGCCAGTAACAATTTTCGCAAAATATACTAGAAATGTAAAATACAATGGGATCTGACATGAACAACTAAATAGTATTCTGATTAATTGTGACCATGAAATCTACCTTATAAACGGAGAATAGTGTTTCATGATTCTCTCTAAATTATGAAATAGTGTACAATAATCATTTTACATTAAATCTAACACACATCTTAGTCACATAAGGTTTTACTTTGCTCTGACAAAACTTAAAAATCACATAGGCATTTTATATTGTTATTTTATATAATACAGTAACATAAATTGCACTTTCTAATAGAAATATGCTTTAAAACAGAAAGCAAAATTAAATTGTCTATTAAATTATTAGATTTAGTTTAAAAACCAGGGTCCTTTAATCAGTATGGTTATAGATAACTGATTTGACTAAATTTCTGACACAGAAAAGCTTGCTTTACCATCATTTAAAGAGATTCCCTATGAACCAGACAGGTCAAAGAAATTTTATTGCAGTTTACCACAGCTCCTTATATATCAAGACTGTGAGGGGAAGGCATTAAAGTACCAATCTTATCACAATCACTTATTACATATTTGTTAATTTCGAGTGGAGTAAATAAGATAAAGCCACAACAAATGTAACTGACAAGTTTCTTAGAAATTCCTGTGCACAAAAGTCATGCATATGTACAGCAAGTATTTTCATGGGACTCATTAAAAATAGCTGAATTACGTGCACCTAAACACATTCATATGCACCCAATGCATGCGCGCGCGCGCGCGCGCGCACACACACACACACACACACACACACACACACACGTTGAACGATATCACTTTTTTTGTGGGAGGGCTAACATATTGCTCTGTTTCCCAGACTGGAGTGCAGTGGGATGCTCATAGCTCACTGCAGCCTCCAACTCATAGTCAGGGCTCACAGCAGCTTCAAACTCCTGAGCTAAAGTGATTATACCCTCTCAGCCTCCCAAAGCACTGGGATTATAGGAAGGAGTCACTGCACCATGGCATGACTGATATCACTTTAAATATATATATATCCACAGTCTTAGAAAGAGCCCAGTACACTTTTGGCCAAGATAGAAAAAGATAAAAATAATATCTAAAATAGCCAAAAAGCCAAAAAGCAATAGAATATACATATATAAATACATATAACATATTATATATATAAAGTATATATAATGTCTTATATATAAAGTATATACAATGTCTTATATATATAAAGTATATATAATGTCTTATATATATAAAGTATATATAATGTCTTATATATATAAAGTATATATAATGTCTTATATATAAAGTATATATAATATCTTATATATAAAGTATATATAATATCTTATATATAAAGTATATATAATATCTTATATATATAAAGTATATATAATATCTTATATATAAAGTATATATAAAATCTTATATATAAAGTATATATAATATAGTATATATATAAAATATATATATATAAAATATATTATATATATTAGGAGTTTACACGACATTGAATTTCAGATAATGAAGGACATTAATCTCTGAGACACAGGAAACATGTTGAGCCTTCTAATTACCCAAGCTTATTAACTTGGGAGAGTCTCCAGGTCATTGAGTAGGAGGAGAAACATAAATAGAGACTCACATAAAATATTAGGATTCCAGGTTAGGGTATCTGAGTGGTAGCACCATCTTTAAAACAGAAATCCCAGTCAAGTACACCTGTCCTACCAACATCAGATAGATTAAATGAACCCAGCAAAAGGCCATATATTTTGGCAATTTAGGGATTTCAGGATAACATTTAGTTACCCAGGCAGGCATGCATACAAAAATAAATAAGCAAATCCTACCACATGCATAAACAAATCCTACCCACTCTATGTCCAGTGTCCCACTAACCTCAACTCCACATTGCACAGGTGGGGCTTAGATAGCAGGGAGAACTAAAGCTCCTGCTATCTTCTGTGCCATGAGTAATAAAGTCCTTTGTTTCTGATCCAGAAATCTTTCATCTTCTGCTAGCATGCAGAACAGTGTGGTGGCCAATTTGTTGGCTCAAAAGTAGGCTAAAATCTCAGAACCTGCACAATTCTTGTTAAAAAAAAATACACACACAGAAATACGTTTTTTTACAAAAAGACAGCATCACAATTGTAAGATAAAGCACTAAAAGTACAATCAATAAAAGGTCAAATTGATAAATTAAAATTAATCAACATCAAAAACTATTGCTCTTTAAAAACATTTAAAACTTGAAAAAAGCCATGTATTAAGAGACAAATATGTTCAAATCATATATCTGATAAATGACTTGAGTCCAGAATATATAAATAATTCTTAAAACTCAATAATAGAAAAATAACCCAATTTAAACAAAAACCAGCAAACTATTTAAACAGATACTTCACCAGTAGAGATATACAGATGGTAAATACATGAAAAAATGCTAAATATTATAAGTCCTTAGGAAAATAAAAATTAAGCTACAGTGAGATATAACTACATATCTACTAGAATGACAAAATACATACTATTGGCAAGGACGCAGAGGAACTGGACTCTCAGACACTACTAGTGAAAATCTAAATAGGTACAACCACTTTGGAAAACATACACCTACCATATGATCCAGCCATTCTGTTTCTAGTATTTACCGAAGAGAAATGACAGCATATGCCCCTACAGAGACTTGCACGTAGTAATTGTAACAGCTTCCTGCAATAGCCAGACTTGAAAAAATCCAAATTCCCATTAACAGGTGAAGAGAAAAACAAATTGTAGCATATCTACGTAATGGTTAAATAAAACAGAATGAAATACTGAAACAACAATAGAAAGCAATACGTTATTTAGATTTGCTTATAGCATTAATTAATCTCAATATAATTATGTTGCATGAAATATACCATTATCAAAATAATTAAAAGCATATACTGCATGATTCCACTTTAAACAAATTGTAGTGTAAATAAAAGAAAGTCGATTAACAGATAGTCTGAAGTGTCTAAAAAGTTTGTGAAGCCTTACTATTTGTAAAACAGAATTCCCAGTCAAGTACACCTGTCCTACCAACATCAGATAGATTAAACGAACCCAGTAAAAGGTCATCATATTTTGGCAATTTAGAGATTTTAGGATAAAAGTCGGTTACCCAGGCAGGCACACATGCATAAATAAATAAGGAAATCCTACCAGAGAAGACAAACCTAAAAACATAGAAGTCCCAGCCAGGTTTTTGGAATTCTTATTTTAAATAGGAATGTACAGTCATAGTTGACAAGACTTTGAGGAAAATATTAAAAAAAAAAAGAACATAAAGCCAAAACAAAACAAAATGATTGTGGAATAATTAAAGAAATAAAGCCAGAAACAGAATTACATTTAGAAATTTCTGACTGGTATATGCAGAAAATAATGTAAAAAAGTGTTTTTGTCCATAAATAAGATTAAGGTAATTTAGTGAAGAAACACAAAGAAAACAAGATTAATCTCTTAAAAACCAATATGGAAATGCAAATAAAAATCAGTAACACAAATGTATACAAAAACTTAAACAAGAAGAGCAAATAGTACATGTTTAGAGCACGAACGCAGGGGATCCTACTTTCTAGTGAAAACGATCAAACTACGGAGAGGAGAATATTATTAAACGAATAATAAAGAAAATGTCTTCAGCGCTTAAGACTACAACCCTCCAGATTTATCAGTAAAGGAAAAACAAAACTAAAGTAAACTTAACATAGGTAAATATTATCCTGAAATACTACTACAGAGGTAAAAGGAAGATTGCTATATCTAATGCTTGATTCAAAATCCCTATATCAATTTATATTTTCATTTAGTCCTTAGATTATTTCTTTGTGTATTTTTTAAACTGGATATTTAAATGTTAAAGTTTTTAGAAGATAGACTTATTGAAGTTTAATATCTATACCATAAAAATATCAATTTTCAGTATTTAATTTTCAAATTTTATTAAATTTTGTTTATATTAAATGAAAACTATATAAAATGGGGAAGTATATCAATATTAGTGTAGGGGTAGTTATAATCAGGGTCACTGATTATTTCTTCTGCCAGGTCACATTTACTGTTGAGCCTCTGAGGTGATATTTTCATTTCATTTATTAAATTTTGAAAGTAAATGTTTTAAAATGTATTTACAGTTATGGAACAATCAACACTAATTTTAAAACAGTTTCAGTGCCCCAAAAATAAACACAGTCCCACTAGAAGTTACTCCTTATTCTTCCCCACTTCCCCTACACTAACATTGATCTACTTTGTCTTTCTAAACAGTGGCCTATTCTAGATATTTCATGCAAATGAAATTAGACAATATGTGGTCTTTTATGCCTGACATCTTTCATTTATATAGTATGTTTTAGAGATTCACTCATATTGTAGTTAGTATCAATACTTTATTCTTTTCATTTTTGATTGTATCCCATTGTATGGATATAACAAACTTTGTTCATTCATTCATTTTAGACAATTGGATAGTTTCCACTATTTGGCCATTATGAAAAATGGTACTCTGAATATTTGTGTGGGGGTTTGATATGTATATATTTGTGTTTATTGCTTTTGGATAGATACTTAAGACTGGAATCATTGAGACATATAATAATTTAATTTTTAACATTTTGAGAAACTGTCAAACTATTTTACAAAGTGACTGTCCATTTCCAAAAGAGGAGAAACGTGAAAAAATATGTCATTATGCTGTCTTTTATGGTTATCTCTTCCTACATGGTGTAGATTAGAATTACTATTTGGGGTCACTTCCTTTCTGCTCAAAAAAAATCCTTTGGAATTTCTAGTGATGTAGGTCTTCTTGCAAAAGTATGCACTGTGTTTGTTCTTCTAGAAATGATCTTATTTTTCCTTGATTTTGGAAGAAGAGTTTCTCTGGATAGAGGATTTTTGGTTGACTATTATTTTTCTTCCAATACTTTCAACACATAATCCATTGCCTTCTGGGCTCTATTGTTTCTGATGAGAAGTGATGAGAAAGAGCTTTCAATATTACCATGGTTCTCTTTTGGTTACTCTTTTATCTTGTTGCTTCTAAGATTTTTCTTTTATGTGGGAGGTTCCAACAATTTGACTATGATGCATCTGTATATGGATCGTTTCTTGATGATGCTTAGAGGGTTTTTTTAAACTGTTTTAAATGTGTAGAAATTTTTAAAGCAAATTTGGGATGTTTTGGGCATTTTTCATGAAATGTTTTTTCTTCCCCATTCTCTCTCCTCTCTGTATGGTGTGACCATTAAGTACATATTGATGCATTTCATGCTGTGCTACATTTGTCCTGAGCTTTGTTCAGTTATCTTTCTTTTTCAGATTGTATAATTTTTACCGATATTTCTTCAAGGTCACTGATTATTTCATCTACCAGCTCCACATCTACCTTTGAGGCTCTGCAGTGAAATTTTCACTTCACTTATTATACTTTTCAAATACAGAGTTTTTGTTTGTAGTTTTAAATTTCTTTCTCTTTATTGATATTCTCTATTTGATAAGACTTTCCTTTAATTATTTAAAAATAGTTTACTTTGTTTATATGGCAATGAATGATAACTTCTGTGAAATCTTTTTCTGCTAAGTTTAACTTCTGAACTCCCTCAAAAAGCAGTTCCTATTCCTTGCTTCTTTCCCGTATATGGGTCATACTTTCTCTTTTCTGGCATGTCACATTTTTTTTTTAACTGAACATAGTATATAATACATTGTAGCAACTCTGAACTCTGACTCCTCACTCCTCAGGTTTTGCTGTTACTGGTCATTTTGTTCCGTTGTGTATTTGTTCAATCACTTGGAAGGACTGAATTCTGTGATATCTATATTCCCCACAGTGTGCAAGCTCTGATGCCCATGCTTTATTTTCCTTTGTTTTCATTTTTAACCTGGGCTTCTTAGAATTCATCACGAGATCAGCATAGCTTAATAATCAACCACTTGTCTTTCACATATTGTTCGTAAGCACCTAAGCCAATACATTTTTCACACTTTTTCCACTGAGTCGCTGTGTGAACTGGGGACTGATTTCAAATTTTAGGGAGTTTACAAGTCTGTTCCATGTTCATCCAGAGATGAGTAGCTTGGATGTACTTTTATTATGCACTTCTAGAATGGTGCAGGAAATTTTAGAAAGTATAATAATCAAGTTAAAGATTTTAAATTCATTTACCTACAGTCACACATGCCTAAACACCACTTAGAAAATATCCCCATATTAATGGAATATTTTAAACTCATTTTGGACACTGATTATTTAGGGAATGTAGAGAAATCTAGTATCATGCATAATTTTACAAAAATTATAACATTTTTATAACACTAATTTTTTAATTGGAATTTTCTGTTTAATAAATCACTTTTAGAAATGCATCCATCAGAAATGACAAATGAACAAAAGAAAGGGGAAACAAACAAGAAGATATATTATTAAATTATTTATAATATATACAAATAGGTGATTGGAAAATTCAATCAAGTTAGTTTTGCCAGTGAACATTGTCTTCAAAAGTCTGCAAATAGATTGAGACTGGAATCTGGCTACTTCTCATCCTTAGTTGATGGAATAGGAAACTGTGAGTTTTTTCCGTTCAAATAATTATCTGGAGAGTCATCTAAGCTCTATAGGTATCCGTACTGCAGTCTGATCCTTTTTATTGCTGAGCCGTATTCTATGGTATGACTGTACCACCATTTGTTTAATCAATTACCTTGTGAAAACATCTGAGTTGTTATTGATTTGGACTATTAAGAGATAAAGTTGCTGTAGATATGTGTCTATAAGATTTTGTGTCAATGAAACTTTTTATTTTTGTGTGATCAATGCCTAGCAACACAATTTCTTGGTCTTATATTAATTGAATATTTAGTTTTATAAGAAACCACCACACTATTTTCTCAAGTGGCTTGTCATTTTACATTTACACAAATAATGAATAAATGACCTAGTTTTTCTGCATCTTTACCAGCAGTTGGTCTTGTTGCTATTTCTGTTTTTAAACTTAGCCATCCAGATATAGCTATATCTTATTTTGGTTTAAATTTGCACTTATCTAATGGCTAAAAATGTTGAACATATTTTTATGTGCTTATTTGCCATTTAGCACAATTTATGTGCTCATTTGGTGAAACGTTTCTTCATGTATTTTTCACCATTTTCTTTGCTTCTTTATAAAGTAATAAGAATTTATGTTTAAATCATATGAAACCTTTATCGAGACTTCCAAAAGCTTTACATGTAGTCAAAGATGGTATCATTATTCAGATTACTTTTATATGCCTTTGTGAAAAATGTTTTCAAGGACAGTTTACAAGATATATTAGAAATCGGTCTTGTTATGATACATTCGCACATCATTTTTACATTGAAAACAGTGTCACAACAACTTATTTATTGATTTGAATGTAAATAACTTATTCATTTCACCTGGTACCAAATAACTCCACACAATTTCTGCACAAATCTACTTTCAAAGCGAAAAGACTCATTATTATTAAGAACATTCAGAGATTGCCCTATGACAGGTTATTGAAGAAAGATCCCAGAGGAGAATTTTTAAACATTCTAAGCCATAGCAGAAATCTTTCAAAAGTGAATTTTATATTTTATACTGATAAATTTTATATTCTGGTATATCTGTTTTATTTATTTTTATTTTTTTTATGTATTTATTTAGTTTTGTACTTCATGGTTATTTTTATTGACACAACAGAACCTCAACTTCCACTGCTTGGTTAGGCAGCCATTTTTTAAAAAGCAGTTAAGAAATAATAATTAAAAGAACTAAAATAATTATGTGCATAAAATATGCTGTCTATGCATTTAAATACATGCAGGATTGTCCTCTTTTGTGATCCATTTCAAATCCCAAATGTCTCATTTTATTTGTTTATTTGTTTATTTATTTTTATTTTATGATTTTTAAAATTTTTTTTATTTTTTTTCTCTTTATTTCTTCTAAAAACAAAATCCAGGATACATGTGCAGAATGTGCAGGTTTGTTACACAGGTATACATGTGCCATGGTGATTTGCTGCACCTACTGACCCATACTCTAAGTTCCCTCCCTTCATCACCCTATGTCCCAATAGGCCCTGGTGTGTGTTGTTCCCCTCTCTGTGTCCATGTGTTCTCATTGTTCAACTCCCTTATGTGAGTGAGAACATACAGTGTTTGGTTTTCTGTTCCTGTGCTAGTTTTCTGAGAAAAATGGCTTCCAGGTTCATCTATGTCCCTGAAAGGATATGATCTCATTCCTTTTCATGGCTGCATAGTATTCCATCACATATATGTTCCACATTTTCTTTATCCAGTCTATCATTGATGGGCATTTGGGTTGGTTTCATGTCTGTGCTATTGCAAATAATGCTGCAATAAACATACATGTGCATGTGTCTTCATAGTAGAATGATTTATATTCCTTTGGGTATATACCCAGTAATGGGATTGCTGAGTCAAATGATATTTCTGGTTCTAGATCCTTGATGAATCCCCATACTGTCTTCCACCAACAGTGTAAAAGCATTCCTATTTCTCCACAGTCTCACCAGCATCTATTGTTTCCTGACATTTTAATAATCACCCTTCTAACTGGCATGAGATGGTATCTCATTGTGGTTTTCATTTGCATTTCTCTGATGATCAGTGATGTTGAGCTTTTTTTCATATGTTTCTTGGCCATGTAAATGTCTTTTTTGAGAAGTGTTTGCTCATATCCTTTGCCCACTTTTTGATGGAGTTGTTTAATTTTTTTTCTTGTAAATATGCTTAAGTTCCTTGTAAATTCTGGATATTAGACCTTTGTCAGAGGGGTAGGTTACAAAAATTTTCTCCCATTCTCCAGGTTGCCTGCTCACTCTGATGATAGTTTCTTTGGCTGTGCAGAAGCTCCTTAATTAGATCCCATTTGTCAATTTTGGCTTCTGTTGTAATTGCTTTTGGCATTTTTGTCATGAAGTCTTTGCTGATGCCTATGTCTTGAATGATATTGCCTAGGTTTTCTTCTAGGGCCTTTCTGGCTTTGTGTTTTATATTTAAATCTTTAATCCATCTTGAGTTAATTTTTATATAAGGTGTAAGGAAGGGGTCCAGTTTCAGTTTTCTGTATATGGCTAGCTAGTTTTCCCAGCACCATTTACTGAACAGGAGATCCTTTTCCCATTGCTTGTTTTTGTTAGGTTTGTCAAAGATAATATTTAGTGTGCCTATTATGGCTATGTCATGCACTTTTGAAACAAGCAAGAAACAAGACAGCTGTGATGTCATTTTGTTTTCTATGTTTTTCATCTTATTGTTTTCTTTTGTCTTCATTGCTGAGAATTGCTTAAGCATGTTTTACCATTCCATTTTGAAATATCTATTGTGTTTATGTGTGTATAGCAGTATTATTTTTATAGTGATTGATCTCTGTATTAAATTGTGTATTTATATAACTATGTATATATATATATATAAAACTGTGTACACACACACACACAAACACCAACACCCTATCATCATCTACTAGTGTCATCATTTTATCTGTTCAAGTGAATTGTAAAATGTTACTTCCTTTTAAATATCTATGCAAGGCTGAAAATAGAGGGATTTAGAAAACAAAAATCTACCAAGCAAATGGAAAACAGTAAAGAGAAGGATTACAATCCTAGTTCCTAACAAAACAGACTTTAAACCAACAAAGAACAAAAAAGACAAAGAAGGTCATTATATAATGGTAGAGGGTTCCATTAATCAAGAAGACCTAACTACCCTAAATCTATATGCGTCCTACACAGGGGAACCCAGTATAATAAAGCAAGTTCTTAGAGACCTTCAAAGAGACTTATGCTCCCACACAATAATAATGGGAGACTTTAACACCCCGTAGATAATATTAGACAGATAACTGAGAAAAAAATTAACAACTATATTAAGGACCTGAAGTCAGCACTGGATCAAAAGGACCTGATGAACATTTACAGAATTCTCCACCCAAAACAACAGAATATACGTTCTTCTCATTGCAACATGGTACATACCCTAAAATTGATCACACAATCAGAAGTAAAACACTACTCAGAAAATACAAAAGAACTGAAATAACAGCAAACACTCTCTCAGATCACAGTGCATTCAAATTAGAAATCAAGACTAAGAAATTCACTAAAAGCCATACAATTACATGAAAAGTGAATAACCTGCTCCTGAATGACTTACGGGTAAATAATTAAATTAAAGTAGAAATCAAGAAGTTCCTTGCAACTAATAAGAACAAAGATACATTACGTACCAGAATTTCTTGGACACAGCTAAGGGAGAGTTACGAGGGAAATTTATAGCACTAAATGCCCAGATCCAAAAGTTAAAAAGATCCCATGTTAACAACCTAACATCAGAACTAAAAGATTAAGAGAACAAAGAGCAAACAAATCCTAAAACTAGCAGAAGACATGAAATAACCAAAATCAGAGCTGAAATAAAGACTGAGACAGGAAAAAAAAAAAACCATTCAAAAGATCAACAAATCCAGGAGCTGTTTTTTGACAATATTATTAAAATCAGTAGATTGTTAGCTAGACTGATAAAGAATAAAAGAGGGAAGATTAGCATAAACATAATTAGAAATTACACAGAGGATATCACCACTGAACCCACGGAAATACAAAAAGCCATCATATAATATTATAAACACCTTTATGCACATAAATTAGAAAATCTAGAAGAAATGGATGAGTTCCTGGAAATATACACCCTTCCAAGACTGAACCAGGAAGAAATTGAATCCCAAAACAGACCAACAACAAGCTCTAAAATTGAAGCAGTAATAAATAGCCTACTAACCAAAAATGCCCAGGACCAGATGAATTCACTGCTGAATTCTATCAGATGTACAAAGAAGAACTATTTCTATTGAAACTATTTGAAAATGTTCAGGAGGAGGGGTTCCTTCCTAACTCACTCTGTGAGGCCAGTATTATCCTGATACCAAACAAAGCAGAGATACATCTTAAAAAGAAGACAGGCCAATATTTCTGATGAACATTGATGCAAATATCCTCAACAAAATACTGGCAAGCTGATTCCAGCAGCACATCAAAAAACTTATCCACCATGATGAAGTAGGCTTTATCCCTGGAATGCAAGGTTGACAACTTATGCAAATCAATAAATGTGATTCATCACTTAAACAGAACTAAAGACAAAAACCAAATGATTATCTTAATAGATGCAGAAAAGATTTTAGATAAAATTCAACTTCCATTCATGTTAAAAACTCTCAACAAACTAGGTATTAAAGGAAGATATCTCAAAATAATAAGAGCCAAATATGACAAACCCACAGCCAATATCATACTCAATAGGCAAAAGCTGGAAGCATTCCCTTTGAAAACAGGCACAAGAAAAGAATGGCCTCTCTCACCACTTCTATTCAACATAGTACTGCATGTCCTGGCCAGGGCAATCAGGCAAGAAAAAGAAATAAAGGGCATCCGATTAGAAATAGAGGCAAGTCAAACTATTCCTGTTTGCAGGCGGCATGATCCTATAACTAGAAAACCCCAGAGTCGTCCGGGCACAGTGGCTCAAGCCTGTAATCGCATCACTTTGGGAGGCCAAGGTGGGCGGATCACGAGGTCAGGAGATCCAGACCATCCTGGCTAACACGGTGTAACCCCATCTCTACTAAAAATACAAAAAAATTAGCCGGGCGTGGTGGCGTGCGCCTTTAGACCCAGCTACTTGGGAGGCTGAGGCAGGAGAATGGCGTGAACCCGGGAGGTGGAGCTTGCAGTGAGCCAAGATCGCGCCACTGCACTCCAGCCTGGGCGACAGAGCAAGACTCCGTCTCAAAAAAAAAAAAAAAAAAAAAAAAAAGAAAAAGGAAAACCCAGAGTCTCAGCCCAAAAGCTTCTTAAGCTGATAAACAACTTCATCAAAGTCTCAGGATACAAAATCAAAGCAAAAATAACGCTAGCATTTCTATACATCAACAGCAGTCAAACTGAGAGCCAAATCAGGAACAAACTCCCATTCGCAATTGTCACAAAAAGAATAAAATACTTACGGATACAGCTAACTTGGGAAGTGAAAAATTGCTACAAGGAGAACTACAAACCACTGCTCAAAGAAATCCGAAAAGACAAAAATAAATGGGAAAACATACCTTACTCCAGGAAAGGAAGAATCAACATTGTCAAAATGGCCATACTGCCCAAAGCGATTTATATATTTAATATATACCTATTAAACTACCATTGAGATTCTTCACAGAACTTAAAAAAAAAAGTTTTAATTTATATGGAACCAAAAAAGAGCCCGAATAGCCAAGGCAATTCTAAGCAAAAAGAGCAAAGCTGGAGGAATCACACTACCAGACTTCAAACTATACTACAGGGCTACAGTAATCATAACAGCATGGTACTAGTATAAAAACGGACATATAGACCAAGGGAACAGAATAGAGAACCCAGAAATAAGATTACACAGTTACAACTGTCTGATCCTTGACAAACCTGACAAAAGCAAGCAATAGGGAGAGGACTCTTTATTCAATAAATGGTGCTAGAATGACTGGCCAGCAATATGCAAAAGATTGAAACTGGACCCCTTCCTTATATCATATACAAAAATTAACTCAAGATGGATTAAAGGCTTAAATGTAAAACCCAAAACTATAAAAACCCTGTAAGACAACCTAGGCAATACCATTCAAGAAATAGGCAAAGGCAAAACTTTCAGGATGAAGACGCCAAAAGCAATCACAATAAAAGTAAAAATTGACCATCGAGATCTAACTAAAGTAACGAGCTTCTGCACAGAAAAGGAAACTATCAACAGTGTAAACAGATAACCTACAGAAGGAGAGAAAGGTTTTGTAAACTATGCATCCAACACGGTCAAATATCCAGCATCTGTAAGGAATTTAAACAAATGTGCAAGAAAAAAACAAACAAACCCATACAAATATGGAAAAAGGACATGAACGGACACTTTTTAAGAAGACAAACTAGGGCCCAACAATTATATTAAAAAACCCTCAACATCACCGATCATTATCAACATTACAGTAAGCCATCTCACACCAACCAGAATGGCTATTATTAAAAATCAAAATATTACAGATGTTAGCAAGGTTGTGGAGAGAAATAAACACTTAACACTGTTGGGAGTGTAAATTAGTTCAACCATTTTAGAAGACAGTGTGACAATTCCTGAAAGACCTAAAGAGATAAATACTATTTGATTCAGCAATCCCAATACTGGGTATATACGAAAAGGAGTATAAATTATCGTATTATAAAGACACATGCACATGTATGTTCATTACAGCACTATTCATAATAGCAAAGACATGGAATCAACCTAAATGCCCATCATTGGTAGACTGGATAAAGAAAATGTGGTACATATACACTATGGAATACGATGCAGTCATAAAGAATGAGATCATGTCCTTTGTGGGGACATAGATGGAGCCGGGGGTGATTATCCTTAGCAAACTGACACAGGAACAGCAAAACAAATACTGCCTGTTCTCACTCATAAGAGGAAGCTAAATGATGAAAACACATGGACACGTAGAGGGGAACAACACACATTGGGGCATTTCTGGGGGTGGAGGTCAGGAGGAAGGAGAGGATCAGGAAAAATAACTGATGAATATTAGACTTAATACCTGGCCAATGAAATAATCTGTACAACAAACCCCCATGACACAAATTTACCTATATAACAAACTTGAACATGTACCCCCGAATGTAAAGTTAGAAAAAACTCTATGCATTTCACCATTTGTAAAATAATTATATTAAATATTTCCTTTATATACATTTAAACCACATCAGATGGTGTTATAATGTTTGCCTCACCATCAAATATAATTTAGAAACCTCAAGAGAGGAAGGATCATTCATTGTATTTATCCATACTTGCATTTATAGTTGACTTTTAAACAACACAAAGGTTGGGGTGTCACTCCTCTGCATGGATCACACATACCTTTAGAATCCTTAAAATCTTAACTGTTAATAGCCTGCTGTTGACCAGAGACTTGTGGATAGCATAGTCCATTAACATATATTTTGTATATTATATCTATAAAGTATTCTTACAGTAGGGTAAGCTACAGAAAAGAAAATGTTCTCAAGAAAATCATAAAGAAGAAAAAAATATATTTTCTATCCTTAAGTGAGGATCATCACAAAGCTCTTCACCCTCACCATCTTCATGTTGTGTATGTGGAGAAGGAAGAGGGGGGATTTTGTCTTGCTGTCTTAGCTGTGGCAGAGGCAGAAGAGAACAAAGAGGTGGAAGAGAATTCAGGAGGGGCAGGCCCACTCAATGTAATTTTATAGAGGTGTACCATTATTTTGGTCTGATATTTTTGCTTGTTAATTTCTCTAAAAATGTTTATATATGATAACAATCTGTCTTCTATTATTTGCTTTAGTTTCAGTCCCCATATCATCGAAGAGCCCATGCATGAAATAACTTACAAACAGTCCTGGATAATAGGAGACCTTCTGCCAGATTATCTAATGACAAATTGTTTCCTGTCACTACTTTTTTATACGGCTGCTTCTTTATTGTCTGGCACTGGTTTGGAAACACACATCTCAATCATTCGTCTTCTGTTACTTCCTCTGATGTTGGACTAGTAGCCTTGAATGTATCCAAGATATATTTCACCCCCTCTCACTTTATCCCTATATCTACAATCTCTTCAAAGATTTCTTTGATTGGCTCCATTACAAATCTGTGAAGTCATGCACAACATGTAGACAAAGTTTTTACTAATAGGAATATATTATTTTCAGCTTCATGGCTTTCTTGGTGTTTTCTATAACAATGATGGCATCTTCAATGGTTTAATCCTTCCTTTATGATATTTACTCTATCAGGGTTCTCTTTCATATTGCTGACAATTCTTTTTTTTTCTTTCTTTCTTTGAGGCGGAGTTTTGCTCTTTTTGCCCAGACTAGACTGAAGTGGCGCGATCTTGGCTCACAGCAACTTCCGCCCCCGCAGGGTTCAAGCAATTCTCCTGCCTCAGCCTCCCCAGTAGCTGGGATTACAGGCATGCACCATCATGCCTGGCTAATTTTCTGTATTTTTAGTAGAGACGGGGTTTCACCATGTTGGCCAGGCTGGTCTCGAACTCCTGACATCAAGTGATCCACCCACCTTGGCCTCCCAAAGTTCTGGGATTACAGGAATGAGCCACCGCACCTGACCTTCCAACAATTGTTTCCATAGACTACCATGTGTAATGAGCTTTAAAGGTCCTTATAACCCCCTGATCTAGAGGCTGAATTAGAAATGTTATGTTTGGGGGCAATTAGACCACTTCAGTAACTTTTATTTTGAACTCATGGGGTTCTGAGTGACCAGGGCCATTGTCCATATCAAAAACAAATTTAGAAAACAGTTCCTTACTGGCAAGGTACTTCTGGACTTCAGGGACAAAACACCAATGAAATCAATCCAGAAAAAGTGTTCTTGTTGTCCAAGCCTTCTTCTCATACAATACAATGACTGGAAGCTGGTGTTTATATTTTCCCTTCAAGGCTCAGGGGTTAACAACTTTACAGATAAGGGCAGTTCTTACCATAAACCCAAGTGCATTTTCACAAAACAAGTATTGTTAGCATATCCCTTCCTGTCTTTAATCCTTGTACTTGCTTCTCTTTCTTAGCAATAGATGTCCTTTGTGGCATTTTTTTTTCCAAAATAAGGCACTTTCATCTGCATTAATAACCCGTTCAAGTAGGTATCCGTCTTATTAGTCAGGGTTCTCCAGAGGGACAGAACTAATAGGATAAATGTAAATATGAAAGGGAGTTTATTAAGGAGAATTGACACTCAATCACAAGATGAAGTCCCATGATAGGTTGTCTGCAAGCTGAGGAGTAAGGAAGCCAGTAGTGACTTAGTCTGAGTACAAAAGCCTCAAAAGTAAGCAAGCTAACAGTGCAGCCTTCAGTCTGTGGCCAAAGGCCTGAGAGCCTCCAGCAAACCACTGATTTAAGTCCAAGAGCCCAAAGGCCAAAGAACCTAGAGTCTGACGTCCAAAGGCAGGAAGCGTCCAGCACGGAAGAAAGAAGAGTCAGCAAGCCAGTTTATCCCACCTTCTTCCACCTTCTTCCAGCTGCACTGGCAGCTGACTGGATGGTGCCCACCCACATTGAGGGTGGGTCTTCCTCTCCCAGTCCACTGACTCAAATGTTAATCTCCTCTGGCAACACCCTCACAGACACACTCAGAAACAATACTCCACCAGCTCTCTAGGCATTCTTCAATCAAGTTGATACCTAATATTAACCTCACAGGATCCTGTAGCCTCAGGGATTTTCTTACCGGTGTCTGTGAACTCACTGCTGCCTCTTGGTTGACAGAAGGGACTTTTCCTGTTTTGTTGATATTTTATTAAGCCAAACTTCGTTCTCAAATTATCAAACCGTCTTTTGCTAGCATTAAATTCTCCAGCTTTAGCTCCTTCATCTTTCTTTTGCTTTAAGTTGTTATATAATTACTTTACTTTTTATTTAATTATATTAGAGTCTATGTATGCCTTTCATAGAGCAATCTGCACATCATAAAAGCTGCACTTTCAGTACGAGATAGACAAAAAGGTATTACACAAAAAGTCCAAAGTTTTTCCACCTGCTGGCATAGCTTCAGTGATGGCTTCACAAATTTCCTTTTCTTTTCTCCCAGTGGTCCCTGGGCTGGATTCATTTATCTTGAAATGGTAAGCAACTGCAGCTGAAGACCTCAATCTATGATACACACCAAGCAATTCAACTATTTCTTGTAATGTCTTGACTTTGGTCTGCTTATTGGGAGCACCCCAAGCATCACTAATTGCACTTCATATAGGGCCCCCCGGTATTCTTCAAAGTTTATGCTATTGAACTAAATATATTGAGAAATGAGAGAGAATCATGAGATATCACTTTTTATTGCAATATGAAATTTATTAGAGAGAAGAAATGTTCACAGGGAGATAATTAGTGTCATGTAACATTTAAACAAATATTCACAACATGCTTGAGCTCATTGCAATAGCAACATGAGGTCGCAACAAAATTATTATAGTAGTACAGTATGAACTACAGTTAACTTTTATAGTTTTCATTTAATATCCCATATTTACATTTGGTTGCATTTATCTTATCTGTTAATGGAATCATGTATGTTTTGTAAGCGTTTGTGTACATAATCTTTGAAAAGTTTTTTCTTCATGTAACAGATTTGTGTATATTTCATGGTAAGAAATGACAAAATAGACTGGTATCTACATATATTTTATGCATCATGACACAACTTTTTTTCTTAATTTTTGATACTTTTTGGCTACATGGTTTGTGAGTTTTTAAAAATTGTTTCAAATCTCAAAAAGAATTTATTTACTGAAAAAAAATATATGTGTATAAGCAGACCCACGCCATGTTGTTCAATGGTCAACTATACTGTGTTCTTTCTTCTTCCTTTATATTCTAAGTTTTCTTTCTGTTTGGAGAACTTTTTTTAGACATTCTTTTGGTTACATAATTTGCAACCATTTATTAGTTTTTCTTGATCTGAGCATATCTTGATACTCCCTTCATTTTAAGGGATATTTTGCTGGGTGTAAGATTCTGGGTTCACAGTCTTTTCTTTCGGTCATTGAAAATGACTGCCTCTCCTTCTTAGATCCCATGGTTTCTGATAAGAAATGCAATCATTCTAATTATTTCCCTCTTATATGTAAGGTATCCTTACTCTCTCACTGCTCTCGAAAATTTCCTTTAGAGTTCAGTTTTGAGAACTTTGACTATAATTTATCTTAGTGCAAGTTTTGTTGAGATTTACTAGACATCTGGAAACTATTGATATATGTCTTTTGTCAAAAGTGGAAAGTTTTCAGACATTATTTTCTCATGTGCTCTGTCAGCTCTACTTTCCTCTTTGCCATCCATAACTCTGGTTACGTGAATGTTGGATCTTTGGTTACAATCTCACAGGTCTCTGAACATTTTTCTTTCAGTTATTCTATCTCTGTTTTCAGGTTTGCTAATTTCTATTGCTCTTTCATCTCATTCTTTCTTTTCCGTGTCACATTAATTTTGTTATTGAGCTCGTCCATTGAGCTTTATTTATTTATTATATTTTTCAGTTTCAAAATTTGTATTTAGTTCTTCCTTATATTCTCTATTTCTTTGCTTAAACTTTCTCTTTTTTGTTGAGTCTTTTTATTAGTTTGTGTCAAGAATATCTATGAAATCTCATTGAAACGTTGTTATGGCTACTTTAAATCTTTGTTATATAATTCTAATATCTCTGTATCCTCCATGTTATCATCTATGATTATATGTTTTGAATTCAGCTTGAGACCTTCTTTATTCTTGGTATTATGATTCTTTTTTTTTTTTTTTTTACTTAAAAGCTGGACATTGTGAATATTATGTTATGCAACTGAAATCACTTTTAAAACTTCTGATTCATCTGTCTTGGCAGAAAAAAATGGAGGCCACCTCCTTACTTCTAGATGATGATGAAAGTCCAAGCTTCTTATTGAGCCTTGTTAAAATCTGAGGGGGAATTTCCTCTTTACTACTGGGTGGAAATGGGACTTCCGGTTTCCTTCTAGGCCTCCCCTGATACCTTCCTGGCTCGGAGGGATTGCTGTGCCAAGTTATTGCTCCCCATGTGACCTGAACTGACATTGTGGCAGAGGTTGGCCTCATTAATGATGTACACCGTGAAAGTCCTTACTTTCCAGTAGTATTTTTCTGATACCACCTTAGCAGGGATAAAGACAGGAGCCTTAATTCTGCTGTATTGAGATGGGGTCCAGGCCAGAGATTACTCCTCAAAGACTAAGGCTAGAAAATACCAGAAGACACTATTTATCCAGATATAAGAAAGTGTCTATTTTTTCTTAAGAGAGGAGAGCAAGTTTAAATATTAAATAATATAATATAAATATTTTTATTTCATTTCTATGAAAGCAGTTATATAAACATATATTCACAGTGCTTGTTTCCTTGGATGGGTGGATGGCATTACCAGAAATATTAATTTAAGTGGAATTATTTTCATATTTGATTTTTAATATAATAATGAACAGGTGCTCAATTTGTGTTCAGGAAAAAAAAAACAAGCAGTGACAACCAAAATAAAATAACTTTTACACACACACACACAATTTTTTGAGCGTCTTGTCCATAATTACTATAGAGAAAGAAAAAAATAAATTTTAAAGTTTGAATATGAATATGCCTATTGTTCAGCAAGAATTAATTAATTTATAATTTAGGCAAATCTGACATCACTAGATTGCAATTTTATATCTGTTACTAAGCATAAAGAAAAATATTGTTATCTGAAAGGTTACTTTCTAAGTGATGCTGTCCCTGTTCAGTCTATTTAAAATCGTAGCATCTATGCATTTGTATATTCCCACCCTCCTAACTTTTCCTTGTCATGAAAACTACATAACATTTTACTTATTTTTGCAATTATCTGTACTTCCTGACTCTAGTGTAACCTCCATGAAAGAGAAATGCAAATGAAGAGAACAAACACTTAACAACAGCATTTAAAAATGTCTATTTTCAAACACATGATTTCATGTGAATGTGTTCTATTCTATAAATTAGGGGAAATAAATCTCTATTTGGCAAAATTATATTCTAATTTGGCTTTATTTTTATTTTATTTTATTTTAATGTTTATGTTGCTTTTCTATAATTATAATTGAATAGCCTGTATTAGTCCATTATCATGCTGCTATGAAGACATACCTGAGACTGGGTATTTTATAAAGAAAAGTGGTTTAATTTACTCACAGTTCCACATGGCTAAGGAGGCCTCAGGAAACTTCCAATCAAGTCAGAAGGTGAAACAGGTATGTCTTACATGGCAGCAGGTGAGAGAAATGAGTGCCAAGTGAAGGGGGAAGCCCCTAATAAAACCATCAGATCTCATGAGAACTCACTCACTATCACGAGAACAGCATGAGGTTACCCAACTCCATGATTAAATTACTTCCCACTGGTCCCTCCCACGACATGTGGGGATTTATGGAACTATAGTTCAAGATGAGATTTGAGTGAGGACACAGACAAACCATATCATTCTGCCTCCAGATTCTCCCAAATCTCATGTCTTTACATTTCAAAACACAATCATGCCCTTCTAACAGTCCTCCAATAAATACACCCGTTACAAACGGGATAAATTGGCCAAAACAAAGGGGTTACAGGCCCCATGCAAGTCTGAAATCCAATAGCGCAGTCATTAAACCTTAATTTTCTAAAATGATCTCCTTTGACTCCATGTCTCACATCCATATCACGCTGATGTAAGAGGTGGACTCTCACAGCCTTGGGCAGCTCTGTCCCTGTGACTTTGCAGCATACAGCTTCCCCATCCTGGCTGGTTTCACAGGCTGGCATTGAGTGTCTGTGGCTTTTCTAGGTTCATGGTGCAAGCTGTTGGTGGACCTACCATTCTAGTGTCTGGATGATGGTGGCACTCTTCTCACAGCTCTACTGGACAGTGCCCCAGTGGGGACTCAGTGTGGGGGCTCTGATCCCACATTTCCCTTCTCCACTGCCCTAGCAGAGGTTGTTCATGAGGGCTCTGCCTGTGCAGCACACCTCTGACTGGACATCCAGGCATTTCCATCCATCCTCTGAAATCTAGGCAGAGGTTCTGAAAACTCAATTTTTGTCTTCTGTGCACCTGCAGGACCAACACCAATGTGGAAGCTGCCATGGCTTGGGGCTTGGACCCTCTGAATCCATGGCCAGAGCTGTACCTTGGCTCCTTTTAGCCATAGCTGAAGTGGCTGGGACCCAGGGCACCAAATCCCTAGGCTTCACACAGCAAGGGGGCCCTGGATCCATCCCACAAAACCATTTTTTCTCCTAGGCCCCTGGGCCTGTGATGGGAGAGGCTGCCACAAATGTCCTTGACAGGCCCTGGCAACATTTCCCCCATTGTCTTGGCTATTAACATTTGGCTCCTTGTTACTTATGCAAATTTTTACAGCTGACTTGAATTTCTCCCCAGAAAATGGGTTTTTCTTTTCTACCAAATCATGAGGCTGCAAATTTTCTAATATTTTGCTCTGTCACCTCTTGAATGCTTTCCTGCTTAGAAATTTTCCCACCAGATATTCTAAACCATCTCTCTCAAGTTCAAAGTTCCACAGATCTCTAGGGCAGGGCAAAATGTCACCAGTCTATTTGCATAGCCAGAGTGACTTTTACTCCATTTCCCAACAAGTTCCTCATCTCCATCTGAGACCACCTTACCCTGGACCTTACTGTTCATGTCACTATCAGCATTTTGGTCACAGCCATTCAATAAGTCTCTAGGAAGTTTCTAACTTTCCCACATCTTTCTGTCTTCTGAGTCCTCCAAGTGTTTAGAAAGTTTCAAACTTTCCCACATTTTCTTGTCTTCATCTGAGCTCTCCAAACTGTTCCAACCTCTGCCTGTTTACCCAGTTCCAAAGTTGCTTCCACATTTTTGGGTATTTTCACAGTAGCACACAACTCTACCAGTACCAATTTACTATGTTAGTTCATTCTCATGCTTCTAAAAAAGACATACCCTAAATGGGATAATTTATTTTAAAAAGAGTTTTAATTGACTCATAATTCAGCATGGCTGGGGAAACCTCAGGAAACTTACAATCATGGAGGAAGAAGAAGCAAACACATCCTTCTTCACATGGCAGCAGGAAGGGGAGGTGCAGAACGAAGTGGAGGAAAAGCTTCTTATAAAACCATCAGATCTTGTGAGAACTCACTCACTGTCATGAGAACAGCATGGAGGTAGCCACCCCCATGATTTGATTACCTCCCACCAGGTCCCTTCCATGACACGTGGGTATTATGAGAACTACAAGATGCAATTTGGGTGGGGACACAGCCAAACCATATCATAGCCCCATATTTATTACATTTAATGAAATAAAATTCTGATATAAAAAGTTGATATTTTATCATTCAAGGACAAAGCCCAAAAGGAGCTTAAATAACTTCCATACTCTCACTTTCCCTTCTTATTTTATTACCTTTTTCTTCAGTATCCCTTTCAGTGTAATGATGACATATAACTTTAGATACAAATTTCTAATTATATCCTATACCTATTTTATAAATATTAGTCATATTTTTGATGACCTTATAAATAAAAACATGGAACTCATATTCATTTTCTTCAAAACTAAGCTCATAATATTTCCTCCCAATTATCCTTTTCCCTATTTTATTTTTGAGACATTGTTGCCTATTTCACAAATATGGTTGTCAACTTAGACTTCTCCATTTACCTCATATTCAATGTGCAGTTTCTACCAATGCATAACAATTTTATTCACAAATATCTCTTCTTTCCCCCATTCCCATTATAAGAGATTCAAGTTACTTCTTAGTTCTGCTCTGTTGCAATTCAGTAGAAGTTTAAATAATAAATTCAATCTGTGATACACCATTTTGAGATTATGCTCCATACATGTCCTCTTCTCTTATTCTTCCTGATTTCACTGAACAACTGCAAACATAGAGATAGTCCAAAGAAGAAAATGTCTGATTTGGTGGCACATCACCCTTAACAAACCCTATATAAGGGATTATCTTAGTTCTAGTTATTTGTGTTAGAGGCACATATATTATCTGTATTTGTCTATTTTAACTGTGTTTTTTGCAAATCTGGGATTCTAACAGCATTTCAGATATGATTGAAAAATTTGAATGAACAAAAGGCAATATATTAATGTCAGATTTCTAGGTATGATACTTGAATGCTGTGTACATGTGGTAATGAGAAACAAAAAGAAGTTCAATATGAACTGCTTTGTTTGATATATATCTATCAGGTACTTCAGTGTGTTTCTGTTTCCCAAAGGAATGTATATGATAATTAGTCTTGTGGTGAAGCACATATTTCTAAATGACTACCCTGATTCCATTGTAGGTAAAGGGAACAAATAGAAACTGTTCTTATAAAAATATGAAATACGATATTAATGGCCTAAGTTGTATACTTCCCTTGAGACCTTCACTTTTAATAACCTCCAGGATTATAGATAAAACTGAGGTAGTAATCATTACTGAAATGGATTTTCTGGCAGAATTAGACTTCACCTCCAAGAATCAATAATCATTTGAAGCTAACAGGGTGATTAAATGACCTCCTTTTTATTTTTCCTCATGTCGAGTTGCTTTTTCATCTTGATTTAGAGTCACACTGTTAGAAACAAAGATAAACTGAGGACTTAGGACATTAGAGCAGCAACTTGAGACTTATTCATTATCAAGGTTAAAGGCTCCCTTCCTTCAATCAAGGCATTTTTAGGTAATCAATGCATTCCAAAGGAAAAACTGAACACTCTAGGCGCAGACTGTGTAAATACCACCATCTAAGGCTGCTTCTCCTTTTTAAAGATATGCACCATTAGCTTTGCTATGGCAGGTGCTATTTTTTTATTTAATAATTTACCATGTCAGTGATGCTTGAGGATATCTTTGCATTGACTGATAATGATGTCATTAATTATTTTCATCCAAGAAGTTTATCCCTCCCATCTTTTTACAGTCCAGAAAAGAACTGCCTTAAGTTGGCAGCAACTTAATTCTACTAACCAAATATTTTCTATCATATGTAGAAAATGCAACCAATTCCCAAAAGTTTTTCATAGTTTGAATTCTCAATTACTATGTAAAGAACTGTACTGACAAAACTATTTAGTTTGTGTGTGTGTGTATGTGTGATGTGTGTATGTGTGTGTGTCCTAATATGCACATATCACAATATGGAAAGGAAATATTAGCGTTCATGTGCAAGAAATAATTACGATTTAAAAATAAAAAATATAGAATTCAATAAAATTCAAAGCAAACACAGTTTTATCTCTTATCCAAAGATAGATAGATAGATAGATAGATAGATAGATAGATAGATAGATAGATAGATAGACAGACAGATAGATACACATAAAGAGAGAGAGAGAGATCTGGTGAGTGCACATGTGTATATACACACATATATGCACAAAGGAATAAAAAAGAGAGAGTCCGTCTTTAGGTATATCCGGTAAGTGTATTATTAACCTACTGCCCATACTTTTCTGACTCTGAACATAATAGTTTTTATGTATAACTACTATCTTAAGCCTTTGTTTCTTCATAGATTGAACATGTTTCATTTCTTTAAAAGTATATTTTATGTTTGAAGTCATAACCATGATTAATAAGATTATAACAGCAAGTTAGAAACTAACAATTATCATGCACTTTCTTTGCAAAATATTTTCAAAATATAATTTACAATTAATTAATGAACCTCATTTCTGAAAAGCTTTTATAGAGCTACTTGGTAACTAGAAGATGATTTTCAAAATGTTGAAACTGGATATCTGAATTTTAAATACTTTTGCCACTGCCATGACAGTCATTTAGGGAAAATATTAGTCTTCTTAAATAAATTGATTTTTAAAAATATTTTTTAACACCGCTAAGTGTCCTACTGTTCCTTTTCAAGTGCAGAATGTAATTTCACTTCATTTCTACATAGTTAACAGTTTGAAAGGGAGATATTCAGCTAATACATTTACAGTTCTGTTTATTCATTCTCACATTCATTTACAAACCTTTAATACTGTCCATATAATTCTGACAAGGACACAGAGATGCTCTGTACTTCTCATAGATCCCTATCAGGGGACACATTTTATAACTTTTTGTGAAGTTAATTTTGATCAGTGTGACCAGGTATTATCAGTCCAATCCGTCTACATAATATTCATTGTCAGGTTTTTACCTAAATGGTTTAGACAATCAATGCTGATTGTCTACCTGATTTATTTATTTAGGAGTTGCAAAATAATTCTATTCTAATTCTATCATGTATTTCCCATTCATTAACTGCAATTCATTACATTATTCTAAGTATCATAAAGTGTATTTTACATAGACATTAAGGAATATGTTCTGATGTTTATTAATTATTGAGAATAATAATTGGTTCTCAAAAATGTAATAAAAGTGAGAAATATATTTTTATTTTACTTACAATTGCAGTAATATTAGCATGCTTGATATGCTTCAATCTATTGCAGTAATTATTTTTGATGCTCATATTGTCCTATCTTTGACCAGAGGCATCATTCAAAGTTTTGTTTTGTTTTATTTAATATGAGCCTAGTAAGCTTTATCACTTTCATGATATCTTGTATAATGTGATGTTCCAAGCACCTCTTGCACCATTTTTACTTCAGACCTGGAATTAGTCATTTCCTCAAGGAGCTTTGATTATTATTAATACAATGTGTTTAGTGATCACAACCTGGGCACTAAGGTTTCTCCTTAGTATGTTATTGTTCATTGTTTCTAGAGTTTTGATAAATGCAGCTAAGAATATATGCCTTTTTTAATAAGAGAAAAAACACATCATGGATTCATACTAATATGTCCAATTACACTTCAGAATTATAGTGTTTTGTATTATTTGATTTTATATTTATCTACATTTTATAATCTGAAAAATATTGGTTTCTAACGACATTAGCTTATTTACTTATTTGACTTATCCTCATAGATGAGTGCTTATACATACAGTAGTATGCTGTTAAATATTAAGCATTGAAAAATAAACTCCCTGGAGAAATAAAAACATCCCTGGTTTGTAGCATTTGCTTATTTCCATGGAGTAAATACACCCACTATGGTTGATTTCAGGCTGCTAACATGGCACCACTGAATGCAAAGTTCAGGAAGATGCACTGTCACGCAGGGGTGTCTAATATGTTCACCATACAGGTACAATAGATGTAAATAATCTTAAGATCACAGATGTCATAAAATAGAGTAAAGTAATTAAGAAGTGATGAATTGTTGAAAATTTATTAACCTTATTTTAAAATGAAATATATTTAGTTGTGAGGTTTTATGATTAATTTTTTAATAATAACTGCATTTAACACTGGGTTCACAAAGTTACTGAAAATTCAGTGACCAGGTTTCACACAAGGTGGTACAAAGTTGGCTCAATCACACCAGTCCCTTATGTGTACATACATTTATTTTGATAATACCAGAATCATTACTAAAAATAAGATTATTAAAAATAAGTTTAAAATATTTTTGCTCTTAGGATATTTGCCAATGTGTAAGCATAAATGATTGCAATTTGAAATCCCTTGAAATAATTTCTCTCTGTATACTTAGATCTTGTTAGAGAGTATTTGTTTCATTTGGCTTTAAATATTAAATATTTTTATTTTATGTTTTGGTGTAATTCTGTTTAATATTGTGTAAAACTTTTGCATGCTTCTAATGACAAATGAAATATATCATCAGAGAAATTGTAATTCTATCATTTGTCCATTTATCCTATTCTCTCCCTTCATTTATTGATAGCTATAGTATTTGGATTTTATTTAGTCTTACATTTACAGTTAGACAAACATAATGTATTATTTATTTGATTTGATTAATACTAACTACAAATTTATAAGAAGTATAAAATGGAGTGATATGTTAAGTGCCACTACAAACATGGAATCAAATATATTTAGAAAGTAGAAAATCCTATGGAATAAATAGCTCACCTTCTTGATCAGTTGCAAGACAAAGAGAATAAAAGAGTTTGGGTATTGTAGATATAATGAGACTTAAGGTACATGTCAACCAAATGTAATATGTGGACCTTGTTTGGATCCTGAGTCAGTCAAAACATGAGAGAGAAACAGAGAGAGAGAGAGAGAGAAAGAAAGAGAATTCTGGGCACTTGAGCACTATTTTAACTGTTTTCTGGTATTTAGGAATTATTGTAATTCCTAAGATTTTATTGAGAGTAAAAATAATATTGTGGCAGTGTTAAAAATAAAAGGTCTTGTTTTTTAGAGATACATAGTGAAGTTTTATGTATTTTTATAGGTATTGGTGATTACTGAACTTGAGTCACGTGTCTATGGGGGTTCAAAATACCATTCTCAGAGATACAAATAAACACAAAATGAAGTCACTGTCCTCAAGAGTCTTATTACACTGGTGTAGTTTTCAGGCTTGTAAACAATTATTACACTGTTGTTATATAGACGGTTTAAAGTCTGCTAGATTGTAAAGAGTAGGGAGAAACTAAATCCATCTGGGGAATTAAGAAGGGCTTTATGGAGAGAAGGGTATTAATATATGTGTAAGAATTTGGGAGTGATCAATGAAAATGAGAATATTTCACACAACAATCCTTATTTGCAGAAAAAGGAGTTTTGAAAACTCGTGACATTTTCAAAAATAGTGAATAACAGATTAAGTTTATTGTTTTGTCTAGATTATATATTTTTTATTGAAAAATAAAAGTACTATACTTATGATGTGGTGTAATCCTTAACTGTATTTTTATTTATATCACTGAAGTTAAAATTTTATATGTTATTAAAATTATGAAGTATTTTTAGTTCATGAAAATTAATTATTATATTTAAAGTATGTGAGATAAATCAGCTATGTCAGGTATACAAAAAAGTAGCTACTGACATGGCTTTCTGTGAACTAAATTATTCAAAGTTTTATTTGAAATGTCAGTTATGCATTGCAATTGTGAAAATGAACCTATAGATTGCATTAGTGGGTCATTGATGAGAATATATCAGTCCCTCTTATCCACAGAACTCATAATCATGCTAATGAGAGCATTTGACAATTTGAATATAAGTTTAATTTTTAAGAAGGATGAAACCTAAGAAGACCATATTAAGATACTTTCTAAAACACTATTAGATCAATATGCAGTACTTAACAAATTATAGGACTCTGGGGATTCTTTTCCAAATGGGAAGGTAAAGGTATATGTAATCTGAAAATGATCCCACAGTAATTTTAAAGAACTTTGCGTCCTTTACACTCACCTTGAATCTATCTAGAATCAATCTAAATGACAAAGGCACATACTTAAGTATGAAAATATTGTTGGGGAGAAACAGGTACAAAGTGTGTTCCAAGTTTTGACATTTTTTAAATAAAAGCATTTGATATTAAGAAAGAAGGGGGGAAAACAGGCAATGATGATTAAAGAGATGAAGAGAAAGTTAGAAAACCAAAATTATAGCATAGGAAAGAAGGATACTGAAGGGATTCAGAAAGAAGGAAAAGGAAAAATCAGAAGGAACATTAAGGACAAAGGGAGGAAGATCTATTGCCCGGTCATGGCCATGGAAGTATTCATCCCCCGTCCACTAATTTTATATTTATTTTCTTTAACAATGTTTTACCATTTTATTTTTTTCAAATTAGTTTTAAATCTCAATTTTATATATAACCATTTATAAAAACAAATAGTGCTTCCTTATGTTTCACTGGTTCCCCAATCTCGAATTCTGATTTACAGAAGCAATAGTCTATACAATTTTTCCCAACATATGCATGTTCTTCTATTTCTTTTATTTATTTATTATTTATTTATTTATTTATTTATTTATTTATTTTTATTTTTATTTTTTTGAGACGGAGTCTTACTCTCTCGCCCAGACTGGAGTGCAGTGACGCGATCTCAGCTCATCGCAACCTCTACCTCCCAGGTTCAAGTGGTTCTCCTGCCTCACCCTCCCTGGTAGCTGGGATTACAAGTGCGAGCCATCACACCCACCTACTTTTTGTATTTTTAGTAGAGATGGGGTTTCGACATGTTGCCCAGGCAGGTCTTGAATTCCTGACCTCAAATGATCCTCCCGCTTCAGCCTCCCAAAGTGCTGGGATTACTGGCGTGAACCATTAGTCACAACATGTTCTTCTATTTCTTGATTTTGTGTTCTATTCAATTCTTCCATATGCTGGTAATCCATTGCTGGGTTTTTAAGATATATAGGCCTTCTAAGATGAAATAGGAAAATCTATTTTTCTTTCCACTTCTCCTCTCAAACAAATATATCTTCGATATTTGACAATCTATAAATATAAATTAATAGGTAGCATTTTTTCAGTTTTTCAGTTATTAATGATTAAGAATATTGTTCAGTATGAGACATGTTTGCAATGTGGTTTTATTTCCTCCTTTTGGCTTGCTGCCCATTTTACTTTATATATAACAACAACTTTTCTTGCAACTCTCTGGAAGTGTAAATCTATATTCCCACTCCAGAAGCCATAATATTAGTGCCTATCAGGACTTTTTTTTTTTCTGCAGGCTGGTTGTATTTTAGGATTTCCATTTGTCATTATTCACAGTATTATTTTTATCTCTCCTTACTTACCTTCCTCCCTTTTCTTGAGCACATTTATTCTTCATCTTCAGGAAAAGGACAATATAGGAGATAGCTTAGAGATTTTGTGTGTCAGAAAACATCATCAGTCCACTTGCTAGCAGAACACTAAATTAGCTGCTCATAGAATTTTAGGTGGAAAATTATTTTTTTCTAAGAATTTTCAAAGCATTTCCAGCCACCCTCACTCTTCCTGATACTATTGAAAATACAAAGACATTGTCCTTCTTGGTGTTTTAGATGTAACCTTTTAGTATTCTTTCTGGGGGCTGTTAAGATTATAATTTTTTATTCCTAGAGTTCTAACATTTTATAATGATGTATCTTATTGGGGGTTTTCAAACTTTCTTGTTCTAAGCAATCAGTAAAACTTTTTGAGTCTGAACATTCACATTTTCCTATTCTGATAAAAGTTTTTGACCAATTTCCTTCATAAGAAAATACATTATTTTTGCAACCCCTATTATTCAGAAGAATAGCTAGTTGACTACCCAGATTGATCTATTTTTTCCTGTTTACTTATTTATTTTTTGTGCCTTTTTTCTTTCTCTAATGTTTCTTTAGACTTATCTTCAAAATTGTACATTTAGTTTTTTAATGCATTTCCTTCAATATATAGACCAATACATATTTTACACATATCTATCTATCTATCTATTATCTATCTATCTGTCTATCTATCTATCTATCTATCTACCTATCTAATGAGAGACAATGAGAAAGGGGCCTAGGCTTTAGCATACAATATATTGAGACTTCTCCTTTTCATTTCCTATTTGTTTTTGTCTCTGCAGACTTATGATTAATATCATTTTAACACAATTTCAAGAAAGAGTAGATCCAAAGACATACATGGAATCTATCCTTTTAAAATAACAGCCACTTCCATGCATATTTTCTAATTCACTTTACTTATCCGCATTTCTTTATTTCTTTTTCTTGATGTCTTATATGTCTCTTTTTAGCACTTATTTATTCCTTTCCTCTTTTCATAATGTACTTACTAACAACATACAAGATATTTTGTGAGATTCCTACTCAAAACCTTTTTATATTGTTCATCCTACTTTTCTTATTATATATTTCTTTTACTTCGCATCTTTGTTATTTGATTTTTTAATATTTTCATTGTGGTAAATGCTATATGCACAAATGTAAAAAATTGATATGTGTGATTTAAAGAAATGGTTAAATAAGTACCCATACCCTCCACAAAAATAAATAGAATGTAGCAACTACCTTAGAAGCCCACTGTGCTGCCCACTAAAATATCCCATTATTTCTTTCCCTAGAAGTTACATCGGTCCTGAGTTGTGCACATACCTCTTACTTGCAAAAATAAAATATTTGATTCGAATATTTGAACCAACGCTTTTTACAAAATGAATGAAATAAATATGTTCTTTTGTGACTTGGTCCATTCACTCAACATAACGTTTTTGAGTTTTAATCATGCTGTTACATTTAGCTGTATTTCCTTCATTTTTTGCTGCTGAAAGAAATCCATTGTATATACATACCACAATTTCTTAATTCTATGATTGTTATATATTTTTATTTCCATGTATTTGCTATTATGTAAAATATAGCTAAAACATTTCTTTTTGTGGTTCTTTATGTATATATGCAAAAAATTGAAAAGAGTATAAACAAAATAATAAAATACAAAGAGTTGTGAATACTCTTCTCACATTCAGAGAAATGACTGAATGATAAGAATATGAGAATTTTCCATTTAATATGCAATTACAAACCTTTACCAAAGTGACTGTATCAATTTACATTATTATCAGTTGCATAAGGCATTTCATCAATCAACCTTTTTCAGAAAATTAGATATTAATAGAATTACATTGATGGTATTGACCATAAGGGTCTCAGGCTTTTGCAGTTTTTTGTGAACCTTACTTGATTTTTTGCAGGAGTGGGAAGGAGAGGTCTACCTTTTGTCTCTTGTTCCTCATGCCTGATGTTGGGTTCAGTGCACCTTCCCTAATGAAAGCCAGCCCTTCATATGTTCACTTGCCAGACTTTCTGATATACTTCTATTTTAATATGAGCAGAACTTCAAAATACTTGTCTTAGCTATTTATTCCACATGCAATTGCACACTCTAAACAATACTTCAGAGAATCTAGTCTGCTATATTGCAAGAATAGAAGTTCCCTGTTTTATTTTAAACAGGATGAAAAAATAAAATACATGATTCTAACAAAAGAGACTATAGAAATTTTAAAGTTCTAAATTTATTTTCATTTACTATTGGTTGTTGTTTCACCCAGTATTGCAGAAACACTAACAAACCAAGAGCAATAACTAACAAGATTTATGAAACTATAAAATTCACATTATTCACTTCTCTGTAGCTCATTTTCTTAATCTGTGTATGGCAATAATAATAAAATTAACTTTATGAAACTTTATAAAAGTGCCTACCACTTATTTTAACTATTCATTTTTAACTATTAGTGAAACCATCTTATGCATATAAATTGAAATATATGATACCATAAATTTCTGAAAGCAGTCATTAAGAAAATCTTTTCTTCTCAAACTTTTGCTCTCACATTCTCTCATAAACAGCACACTCACTTACACCCACACAATAGAAAGCTTTGAAATTCATGGAGAACGAAACTGAATTTCATAAATAAATCTTGAAAGTGATTTGAAATAACAGAAAAAATATGTGCCAGTGTTGGAATATATTTAAAGAATTGAACAAATTCCTATAGAGTTGATCAACATTTGCAGAGGCTGAAAGTACATGCCCCTCAGAATCACAAAATAAGGAACTTCATTTGAAATATATAAGCTGAGAAATATACAGCATTGGATTGAAAAAATAGTTAACATCTTTAGGAGATTTTTATAATAGAAGTCTCTATTCATCCTTAATTCAAACCTTGCTCTTTGAATGCTTAATTTAATGTAGCTGGGCCAATCCATCATTCAAAAGCCTCTTGAGTGCCTACTATGTGCTCAGCATGGGAGTAGCAGAATCAGACACCTCTGACATTTTGATAGGTTGATCTGATTTTCTGTCACTTGTCTTTTAGGCTCCGCTAGAAAGAACAAACCTGGAAGTAGCAGGCTCTATTCCTTCAGGGAAATCTTAATGAGACCGAGCAGTTCAGACTGACAACCTGCAATCAGACCTGATTTTACTGCATTTCTTTCAGACTGAACATTGGTCGTTTCTTTATGCTTCTTTATAAGTCCTTTATCTTCAAGCATTTCATTTTTACACATTTATACATGAAAAAATTAATGAAAGCTTTGATTTTGTCAAATAAATGATTGTAGTAGACCCTGACCTCAATTCGTAGTAAAAAGATGTTAAATTTCAAATTGAAATACAAACTTAAAAATCTTCTTCACCTTTCAAATAATAATAAGGAAAGTCTAAAATAATTTGTAGATTTGACTTCCAATTGTTCCTTCAGTTTTCATGCTTTAATTTTCTGACATAAACTTAAACTACATAAAGCCATTTTTGTAGTTTTTGACATAATTTATCTTATCTAGTCCTAAATTCTTTATTATTATCTATTTGTGTTGCTTCAATGCTAGGTCATTTTTCTTTATTTGTTATTATTAATTAGTATTTAATACATAATTCCCCTGCCCATACTGTTTTGAGAATCATGCTAGAATCAGGGATTGCAATTAGTAAACACAAAATAAAAAATCACTTCGGTTGTAGTTGGGCCCATAATAGATCTCCAGATCTAACACCTGAAATGTTAAGGCTTGTATTCAAGAGTGTAAATCTAGATTATCAGATTGGACCATGTTATAATATAAGAATCGGGAGCTATGTGTTTGAAACAATATGGAGATCTAATTATCAACTATAATTTCTTGGGAGGGTCAGATTTAGGTTTTGTGGTACCTGAAACCTCTATAATTTGGGAGGTCTTTAAAAAAACAGAAAGATAAATTACTACTACAAAAATTATGTTTGTGTTAATTACAAAAGGCTTTAGAAAGAAATAGTGCTAATTTGAGACCCTAAAATTTAAGCTTTATCTGATTCATTAAATGTGCCTTATTGATGAAATTTACAGTGAGTATAATTTTAGATAAAATACAGTATCTATGTGTTTAGCATTGCCTAATATATCTAATTGATAAGGAAGTTATCTCAGTGCTAAAATACATAATGTGATGAGACTTCTTAAAAGTGTTCTAAAACCACAGATCCTGATGAGCACAAGCATTGTATTAAATTTACAGTTGATGAAATTGACAAATTTCATTTTGCAGGACTAGGGAAAGCTGAGGTAGAATAAATGAAACAAAGATAATTATAAGGAGGAGAGGAGAAAATGCACTGTGATGCACAAAGAGACAAAACGCTTCAGAGAAATAATGGCAATTTTAAATACAATTTGTATATATGTTAATAATGTTAGAAATTATTTAATAATAAAAATAACGTTTATGTAAGATAGAAAAGAACTTTCAAGTGCAAAACTATTGGCCAAACTGCTATCATTTTGATGTGCAAAAGAGTATGCAAATGGCTTAGATTTAATGATAAGTCATTCAATTTATTTATCAGATGGCTATCTTATGGAAAGTTGGAGACTATTTTTCCTTTGGACCTTTTCCTTGGACTATATTTGACCTGCTGCTTTATAAAAAAAATGTAACTGTCACATTTTATTTCATCTTTAGAAATGACAGACTCATCTTTTAGTGACTTAATCTGTGAGTTAGTAATTCTACATAGAAGCATAAGTCCATGACAACAGAATAAATCAGAAAAAAAAGAGGTTTGTAAAAAAAGAAATAATTGGTATTGTAAAAGTTATTCATAAAAATGTGAGTGTAACTAGGGGGCAAATAATTTTGTAGCATGTCATGCACTGAAGGGAAGTAACAGAGTTATAAATGTGATTATGCTTCTTGAGATAACATTTAATTGATTATAAACTGACTTGAATATTGTCATTAAAAAGAATTTTACATAAAATATATATAAAAATAGCACTGGAATTGAATGGTTGAGAATCTTAAAGATAAAATAATAAATTATTATGTATTTGTATGAAGGTTTTCAACAATTATAATGGCTAAAGTCAAAATACCAGTTGGATTGGGGCAATAGATTGACAATTTATTTCACACTTAGAGACCACAAGTAGCCACCTGAAAAACAAAGGCCCACTGATCTCGTGCAGCAATTAAATTATCTGTTGCATATAACAAAATGCTGTAACATTTATTTATGATTAAAATTAATTAAATTAGGTAAAAATGAAATGCTGTAGTGAAACAATTAAAATTAATACATCAAATCAAATTACTGAAAAGCTACTAGAAATGTATCAATTTCTGCTCAAGAAGAAGCATTAATTTTATGTATCCACTATTAAGTACTTTGCAAGAAATATTGTACAATTATATGCAATTAATTCACCTGGCCTGTGAAAGCAACCAGGATGGGGGCTGTATCTGCAAAGCCACAGGGACAATGCTACTACCCAGGTCATTGGAACCCACCACTTGCATCAGCATGACCTGGATGTGAGATATGGGATCAAAAAAGATCATTTTGGAGCTTTAAGATTTGTATGCTCTTTCAAGTAAAGCTTTACTCAGTTATTGAAAATAAAATAATCACTAATTTTTTAATTAAAAAGTTTTGAAAGAAACCTGAGGCTCTTGAAGTAAAACTAAAACTAGGCTGGGCACGGTGGCTCACGCCAGTAATCACAGCACTTTGGGACACCGAGGCGGGCAGATCACGAGGTCAGGAGATCGAGGCCATCCTGGCTAACACGGTGAAACCCCGTCTCTACTAAAAATACAAAAAAATTAGCGGGGGGGTGGTGGTGGGTGCCTGTGGTCCCAGCTACTCCGGAGGCTGAGGCCGGAGAACAGCGTGAACCCAGGAGGCGGAGCTTGCAGTGAGCCCAGATTGCGCTACTGCAGTCCAGCCTGGGTGACAGAGAGGGACTCCGTCAAAGAAACAAACAAACAAACAAACAAACAAAAATACTAAAACTAATGTCAAGATGCTCTGATGCAGTACATTTTGTTTGCTAAAAAATGGTTCAACAGTACAAATTGAGGGAGCTTGTGTTTGATTCTCACCCATGTGTTTTTATTATGACTTATCTTTGGTAACTTATTTTACAAGTCCATGTAGAGACTCTGCAGCAGTGTGACTTTTCTTTTTTCCTCTCATTTATCAGATTTTTGTGTCTCATAGGTTATTTATAATGGCAGTTTTGTACAACTCAGAGTAGAAGTGAGGCAGAGCAGAGATGCAAGATGACTTCACAGTTAAAGGAAGGTTACCTAGAGCAAGACACTTTGGGTTAAATCATGTATGTACCAGGTACAATAAATGTGACTTCATCAATGTTACTTTTCATCTCTGTGCCTTAGTATCCTTTTAATACAGAGATAATTATTATAGCTACCTTTTATGGTTTCTTTGAGAATTTAAAGTGTTAATATGTTTGTGAAGCCATATAAAAATGCTGGCACTAAATTAATGTTTTTAAACATTTATAGAAAACCCAGAGTCCCCTTTGACCATCATCCCCTATAACAATATACTTAGAATTATATACTTGTTAAGTGTATTACTTAACTACTCCATGTGAATTTATACATTTACACTCTGTGTGTATAGAATGTGTTATTTTAAAAAATGAAAGGTATCGTACTCTTCTTAACTCTTTTAGTCTGGTTTATTGAAAGTATAATTTACAGACAGTTAAATTAATCTGTATGTAGTATATTGTATAGATTAGGGCTTCCTTTTATGCATATTGAGGGAATAAAATTGTTTTCACATCATTTGTTAAACAGGCTGAATTGCCTTTGCTCCTTTATTAGAGCAACTGACCATATTTCTTCAAGCTTTTTTATAGACTTGACACATTTTTCTAACCTAGAGGTATATTCTTTTTTAAAAATGAGTATTTTAATTCAGTTTCAGAAAAACATGATACATGGACTTGAATTAGAAAACATGAAATTAAGAGGTTTGTTTTGCTGAAAATGGGCAAGAAAAATAAATAAACTCTAATATGTTCCATGATAATTTTCTGGATCTTCTTGTGTCAAAAGCTATATATTTTCTCCTCAAAGCGGCTGCTCCAAGGAATAACTACCCCTCTTTGTCTCCCTCTAGCTGGGATAAACTAGTTCCTCTCTACCCCCATCTCTCTTCTTTCAATAACACTGTGTGGTTGGTAAAGGCCTGAGCTTTGACCAATGAACATCATTGTCCTTTAAGCCAGCAACCCACAGGCAGTGGCACTAAAAATCTCACCTCCGGCCCCCAGGGCAGAGGCCATACACCTGCCATTGTTTCCATTGCCTCAGGAAGAAGGAGCCAAAAGCTGACCCTCAGCACAAATCAAAGCCCAACATATAGAGAAAATAAGTGCTTCTAGGCCCACAGTAGGCAAACTGTGGGCAGGAAAGGGACCCTTTTCCACTACTATGGTCTTCCAGTTACTCTACTGCTACTGAGCTCCAAGGGTATCAGAAAGCACAAAAGGATCTAAACTAATGAGGAGAACTTTGCCCAGGCTGGAGATAAGAGTGACAAACAGGGAGACAGGTGAATGTAATCGTGTGTAGGAAGATGATGCTGGGTACTTCTACTCTTCACATGGCTGCCAGCCCTACAGAGGACAACACAATTAAGAACGAAGACAATCACTCCAAACTGGTATATCTGGGGAATCTTCAGGCCTTTCCCTATGTCCCATGTCAAGTGTTGAATCCCATTCTAGGTATGATACGTGACAGGGAAGATGAGTGCAAACTTAGCTGTGAGAATCAGTGCTAGCCCCAGACACAGGGACTTCAGGAGTTCCAAATTAGACTCAAAGTTCCCAGGTAGCAACAGGGCCTACATGCCAAAAAAAGAGACCTTTGCACTTAAAGCAATACTAGTGTCACGGTGGCAGATGGACATCACCATGGGAAGAGACCAACTGTAGATAATGATGTGGGGAGATAAAAACACTTTGAACCTGTGTTCTTATTCCAGAACTGCTTCATCTCTTCTTTGGCCATGGTTCCCAAAGCAACCATCAGAAAAGCATTTCTCATACAGAGCTGAGGGCTAAAGTGGGCTTGGAGGCAGTGACGGCCAACAAGCCTCAGCAAGAGTGCAGCCATCTTGGGTTCCAGCCTAGATGAAAATTAATCTAGAGTTATATTTTTATGACAAAACCACAGTGTACTGACTACTATAACCAGATAGTAAGCCTTAAAATCAGTTTGAGTGAGTACTCTAAATTATTTTTCAAAAATTTTTATTAGTCTAAGCTCTTTTTTTGTTATATTTTTAAAAATCATTCTGTCAATATTCTACAGAAATGCATTCTGAGTGTTTTTCCCAAGATCTAAAAATAATATTGATAATTTTTTCATTAATACATAATTATTGTACATATTTATGGCATACATGTGATATTTTGATACAGGCATATAATGTGTAATGATCAAATAGGGGTAGATAATATATCTATCACCCCAAACATTTGTCATTTCTTTTTGTTTTGGGAATATTTCAAATCCTCCTTTCTAGCTATTTTGAAATATACAATAAATTAATGTTAACTATAATTACCCTACTGTGTTTTGATTGAAATTGCACTACATCTAAACATAAGGGAAATTAGAATCTTAATTATGTTGAGTTTTCAATCCATAGACACTGTCTCCAGTTATTTAAATCTTCTTTGAATTTTAATTCCATAATATTTTAGTTTTCCACATATACATCCTGCAAATGTTCTGTTTTTTCCTATTTGATTTGTTAATGTATTATACACATTTTGTTAATTTTAGTTCCAAATATCTATTGACAGTATACATAAATATTATTGTTATTTATATGCTGATCTTTTTTTATTATTTATCACTGGCAAACCTACTCATGAGTTTTAGGAGGTTATTTTACAATCCTTGGGATTTTCTATGTAGAAGGGTAAGCCATTTTACAAACAAGACAATTATTTCTTCCTTTTCAATTTCTACCTTTGAAAAAAAATTTTAAGAAACTCTCTGGAAACCATCATTCTCAGCAAACTATCACAAGGACCAAAAACCAAACACCGCCTGTTCTCGCTCGTAGGTGGGAATTGAACAATGAGAATACATGGACACAGGAAGGGGAACATCACACACCGGAGCCTGTTGTGGGGTGGAGGGACGGGGGAGGGATAGCATTAGGAGATATACCTGATGTTAAATGATGAGTTAATGGTTGCAGCACACCAATATGGCACATGTATACATATGTAACCAACCTGCACATTGTGCACATGTACCCTAAAACTTAAAGTATGATAAAAAAAAAAAAGAAACTCTCTTCAACGCATTGGCTAAGACTTATGGTAAGATATTGAATAAGTATGCTCAGAATATATATCCTTACCTTGTTCCCAATTTAAAATGGTAGGAATTCAGCTTTTCACTACCCAATATGATGCCTGCCTTAGTTTCTTGTTTGTCTTTACAATGAATAAATGTGACACTTTGAAATTATTATTTTTTGCCTCAGTTGACATAATTATCTATTTTTTCTTTATTTATTAATATATTAGGTTAGGTTGATTTATTTTTGCATGTTAAAACAGCCACGCATTACTGGGATGAACCATATTTATGATGCATTTCTCTTTTCATGTATTGTTGAATTCAATTTGCTAATATTGTGTTGGAAATTTGCATCTGTATTCATGAAGGATGTTAAGCCTGCATTTTCCTTTATTGTACTATCTTTTTGTGGCTGTAGATTGGTGAAGCCATTATGGAAAACAGCATGGAGATTTTTAGAGAAATGAAAAATACAACCATCACATGACCCAGCAATTACTCTTCTAAATATAGATCCAAAGAAAATGAAATCACCACCAAGTAAAGATATCTGCACTCCCCTGTTCACTGCAGCATTATTCATAGTAGCCAAGATGTGGAAACAACTTAAGTAATAATATATCAATCAATGGATGAATGGATAAAGAAACTGTGATAGAATACACAACAGGATATTTTTCAGACTTAAAACTGGAGGAGATCCTGTTATTTGCCACAACGTGAATGAACCTAGAGGACATTATGCTAAGTGAAATAAGCCAACACAAAAAGTAAAATATTGCATTATCTCACTTTTACGGAATCTTAACAAAATGTCAAATATGCAGAGAGAGAAAATAAAACAGGGTTACCAGGGGCTGGACTGGTTGGGATGAAGCAAATGGGAAATGTTGGTCAAAGGATAGAAAGTAGCAAATACGTAAGATGAACAATTCTAGAGATTTAATATAAAACGTGAGAACTATAATTAATGATGCTTTTTGTATTCAAGAATTTTGCTAAATGAGCAGATTGTAGCTGTTTTTGTCACACACACACCAAAAAAAATGGGTAACAATGTAAGATGATGTACATGTTAATTAGCATTGCTATAGTAAGCAGTTTTCTCTATATATGTCTCTCATAGTATAATGTTGTATACTTTAAATATGTACAATAAAATTTATTTTCAAAAATTGATTTTTTTTACTTTTTGAAGAAATTTTATAGAATTGATGTTATTTCTTCTTTAAACATTTTGAAGAATTCTTCAGTGTAAACATGCAAGTAGATTCTTTTTTGAAAGTTTAACCATGAATTCAATTTTTCTAACAGAGCTAAGAATATTCAGGTTATATATTTTATGTCAATGAGTTTTGATAGTTTGTGACTTTCATCTACATGTAGAATTGTCTTCATGTTACTGAACTGATTTACATAAAGTCGCTTATATTATTCCCTTATTATTAATTCCTGTGAACTCAGTACTAACTTTTGTTCCTAACATTGGTAATTTATTTCCTCTTTCTTTTTTTTTAATTAGGTTTGCTAGAATTTCATTGATTTTATTGATCTTTTCAAAGAAATAGCTTTGGTTTCCTGATTTTCACAGTTTGTTTTCTGTTTTCAATTTCATTCATTTCTATTTCTATGTTATTTCCATCATTCTGTTCAATTTGGTTTATTTTACTCTACATGCCCT
Source organism: Pan paniscus (assembly GCF_029289425.2). NCBI lineage: Eukaryota > Metazoa > Chordata > Mammalia > Primates > Hominidae > Pan > Pan paniscus. The sequence continues at coordinate 115,104,232 of NC_073254.2, forward strand.
AGTTTTTTAAGATGGAAACCTACACAATTATTTTGAAACTTTTCTACTTTCCTAATATAAGTATATAATGCTATGAATTTCCCTATAAACCCTGCTTTGTCTGATCCCAATATTTTTAATATACTGTATTTTGATTTTTATTCTTTTCAAAATACTTTATGTTGCCTCTGTCCCTTCATATTTGACTCATGGATTTCTTGCTTTTTTATTCAATCTGATAACTAAAACTATGATGATCAGTCCACTTATATGGTTTGATTTAAATCTGTCATATTAATAGTTGCTTTGATTTAAACCCATGTATTTTTTTTTCCTTTTCCCTTTGTTCTTGCTTCTTGGGGTGATTAATATTTATAAAATTAATATAAAATATATGGTCTTGTTTATCTTGTTTAACTTATTAGTTAATACACCCTTTTGAGTGTTTGCTCTAAAGTTTACAATACAAGTCTTTACTTTATAATACTCTATCTTCATGTATTCTTATACCACTTCACGTACAGTGTAAGAAACTTTCTGTTTATCACTTTCCATACCTTGTGCTATTTTTGTCATACATTATTCTATAAATAACATAATTCCTCAAATATATCATCACTATTTTTAATAGGCAGTTATTCTTTAAAGAATGTAAAATAAAAAATGTATTTTTAATTTATGTACAATTTTAGCAACACTTTTGATTGATTTATTGTGTTTTATCTATTTAGTATATTTATCAAAATTTGCATTTGATGTTACTCCTTCTCCTTTACCATTTCTTATAGGGCAGTTCTGTGTAAGATGCATTCTCTGGAATTTGTTCATCTGAAATATCTTTTATTTGACTTCATTATTAAAATATATGTTCATTATACATAAAATTGTTAGTTGTTATTTTTAAGACATTTTAACGTCACTCAATTGTCCTCTGATTTTTCTTGATTTTTAACAAAAGCCAACTCTAATTCTAAATTTTGTTCTTCTGTAGATATTTTCTTTTTTTTTTTTTATCTTCTGGAAGTCTTCAATATCTTCTCTCTATTGCTAGTGTCAATAATTAACGGTGCCTGTCTGAGATGTGTGTGTGTGATTATACCATTTTCTCCTCAAATTTATCTTCTTCCCTATGGCTTCTAAATTCTCTTACCAAGACTTCAATTATTATACATACGTTAGACCATTAGGTAATGTCCCACAGGATACCATATTCTAAATTTTTTAATTTTTTTGTATTTTAGTTTGGATAATTTCTCTTGAACTACAATTTTTATTTCCACTGTATCCATTCTGTTGATAAAACTGTCAAAGGAATATTTGTATTTGATATCTTTTTTGTAGCATTTCCATGTGACTCTTTTTTTTTCTATTTTCCATCTCTCTAACAAAATTCTCTATTATGCTCTTGTCATAATTTTAAAACTTTTTATATTTTTATATGGTACTTCTTTAGGTCTAGTTCTATCAATTATGTATTCTGACAATATTTTTGGTAATTTTTGATGGAATAATAGGCATTATAGGCCAAAGAACATAAGAAACTGCAATAAATAGAATTTATGCCTCTTTCTCTTTCAAGCTTTTGGTGTGGGGAGTTCAACTGAGTCAATTATTGAGCAGAGTTTAACTTTTGTTATTGCTGTAATTACATCAGCACACTACAAAGTTCAAATTTATTCAATGGTGTGATGCTACTAAGTCATTCACAGTGTTTATCCTCTTCTTCTATTAGACCTAGATGCCTGCAACACAGAGATGTTCTATATGGACATTCTTGCCCTTCCCCCAGTTTTAGATTGTTGTGGATTTTACTGCATGCAAGTTTGGAGGGCAGGGTAGTTCTCAGCTCTGCTGGTCATTCTTTATTCCTAGACAGTTTTTGTATGCCTGGGCCTCAGGGATAGGGGTTTCTTAGCTTCTTACTCTTCATTCTCATGGAAGCCAGTTTCTTATATCTATGGAAAATCATGAGTTGGAAGGGAGTGTGTATATCCTCTCAGATTGGTAGTCAAACTGCCTTTCATCAGTTTAGTATCTTCAGCCCAAGTGGATTTTTCCAGTTGTTCCTCAGTAGCAGACAGCTTGTTTATTTTCTATCATCCAAGGTAGTACATAATCTCTGGGTTCTTTATTTGAGAGGGTGTTTTACACTCTTCCAATAGCTTCATGACTTCTTTCATAAGAGAGTAAGGTCAGGAATATGGTGAGATTTTGTATGTATGCACTATACTGTGGGTGCTTTATCTGGTTCACTGTTCTGCGCCCGATACATCTTGAGAGCATCTGGTATTGACCCGTATTAAAAGCTTTGAAGAGTTGGTAGATAATTCTCCTGTTATGGCTTGGATGTGTTTCCCCTCCAACCCCCAAGTTGTAATGTGACCTCCAATGTTGTTATGGTCCTAGTAGGAGTTGTGTGGGTCATAGGGGTAGACCTGTCATGAATGGCTTGGTGTCCTCATCATGGTAATAAGTGAGTTCTCTCCTACTTTACAGGGGAACTGGTTGTTTTGGAAACGTGTGACACATCCCTGCTTCTCTCTTTTTTCCCACTCTTGTCATGGGGATATGTTGGATCTCCCTTCACCTTCTGCCATGATTCCAAGCTTCCTGAGGCCTTCACCAGAAACAGATACTGGTACCAGGCCTGTACAGCCTACAGAACTGTGAGCCAATTAAGCCTGTTTTCTTTATAAATTACCCAGCACCAGGTATTCCTTTATACTAATGCTAAAACAGACTAACACATCTCCATATGGAGATAATATGTAAGAATGGCGTTGTCTTTTATTTTTTATAACTGTCCATGGAGATTCAGAGAAATAATATCATGGGATAGTTGTTTCAAATTGCCGCAAGCCCCTTAAACTAACTCGATGCTAGGTCTTCCACTCCCAGATCAGAGCCATTTTCCACCAGACAGCTCTCATCATTGATTAGTTTGGTGGAGACAGCATCCACATGGGCCACCTCCAGCTTATCCTTATGGGACTTCAGGGACAAAGAAAACTAGTGTAAACCTGAAGCTCATTCTGCTTCTTGAAACATGAGTATTAAAATCCTTTATCTCTGACTCAGTAGTCTTGTGTCCTCTACTAGCATCCATGAAACTGTAGTATGTTAAAATCTTAGCTTGTAAGTAGGATAAAATCTCAGACCCTTGATTGTTCTTGACAGCAAATTCTTGCAATGTCTTGTCATCTGTTTGTTTCTCCCAGGGATTGTAAATGCTCATAACAGTCATTTAAGAAGGCATTCAAATTTTATCCTTTCTTGTTTACTTATTTCTTCTTATGATTTACCCAAAGTGAAGCAGTTCATGTAACTGTTCCTCTTTTGGAGTTAATGGTCACTCTTTGGAATTCAGTTCATTTGATAAAATGAAGTAGCTTTAAATTTTACAGATTATCTAGGGGGTGTTTTCATCGTTATTAGGATGACAGTGCCATTTTCTTATGGCCTTGTACACTCTTTGCTTGTCTTTAAAAATTTGCATGTTTTGTTGTTCTGCAGTTGGTCCATGTGCCTTACAGATTTTACTTGATGTCAATATATGCATTTTCTCCTTAATCTTTTCACCTGCCTCATGATATATCAAAGTATGAATTATACAATAGTTTCCCTTATAATGAATATTTAAATATTATCTGATGATTCCTGGTTCCAAATAGTGTCTATTCTTTACAGGCCTTCTTGAACATGTGTGTAAGCATTATGCTGAGTATTTATCAGAAGTATGATTTCCCTATCATTGTGTTTCCACATCCTTTATTTTTCTATTGATTTGTAATAGTTACTTATTTATTATGTATATACTAATTTTGTGTGAGTTCTGCAGACATTTTCTACTATACTTATATGTTAACCTTAATAATGATGCTTCAGTTATAGTGAAAACTTTGTTTAATATTTTCCCCTGCGATGTTTATTTTTGTCTTAATAATGCTTTCCTTAAAGTTATAAAAATATTCTTCTGTATTTACTTTAGAGGCTTAAATGTATATTACATGTTTAATAATTTTTGATTGTGTTTATCATTTTTGTTAAGTTTATGCTTTTTTAATTTTGAGATTTATTATAACAAATAGTATTAACTTATTCTAAATTTGGAGTAATTTTTATACTTAATAATTTTTAAAAGGTACAAAATCCTTTGTGGACTCTGTTCTATCAATCTACTAATTTATTATTTATTATTGGTTATTACCTTACTAGTTTTTTTACTTATAATGTAGTTTGGTACTTGGTAGAGTAAGATCTATTACTTGGTTTGGTTTTTTTCAATTTATGTTGCTTGTTCTTATATAACTTTGCTGGATGAAGTTGAGAATTAGTTTAACAAATTTTGTAATAATTGTATTGGGATTTTAGTTAGTTTGGATTAAATTTATGGATTAATTTGGAGAGTCTAGCTTCTTTATCATCATGACTCTTCCTGCCATTACTTTTGTTTATAATTTATTTATTCACATTTTATTTACACTACATTTCAGTATTTTATTCTGAAATGTCTTAGATTTTTCTTAGGTTTATTTCTAATCATTTAATAAATCATAGCTGCAATTAATATTGATCTTTTTATTTATGTATATTTCTAATTCGACATTACTGAAATAGAAGTGGTGTTAAAGCTTGCTAATTCGAATCATGAGCTTCAGAGCCATAATGAACCCCAGTTTTGCCACTTACAAGTTATGTGACCATAGCAAAATTAATTATAATTTTGTATACTTAAATTTTCTCATTTGTAAAGTGGCTAAAATTACAGAACTTATTTCAAAAGGTTGTCATAAAAATAAATAAGGTAACACACATAAAAATATCTCTAATACTTGAGAAATGTAAAGTACCCAATACATATTATGCGGAATTACAAGGACACTTAATTTTTCAGTGTTTTCTCAGTTCATTAACGAGTTTGTATTAGGAGTGCAATTATATTATCTAGAGAATGAATGTTATTTCTTCCTCTCCAACATTAATTTCACTTGTTTCTTTCTTTATCTGTATATAAGTTGGTTGGAACTTCAGTACAAAGTTAATACTGGGATTAAAGCCAGTATCCTAGTCCGTTCTTTAATAAAATGTTTCTAATATTTAGCCATTATGTATGATTCTTACTATAACATGTTTTTAGACTCAATCTCCACATAAGAAAGTTTGCCCTCTTCTAAGTTATTTATGAGATTTTTATTAAAGTATATATTTCTTTTTAAAACATATTAGATATAATTCATTGAATATTTGTTTTGTGGTCTATTGAGAGAATTCTGTTAAGCCTCTCTTCTTTATTAACAGAGTAGATATTATTGTATATAACATGTTTTAAAATGTTAAACTACACCTGCATGTCTGGATAAATCTAATAGGTCAGATTGATGCTTTTCACTTAATATACTTAACGATTGTTCTATTCTCCGTCAGTCTGTTTATATAAAAGATTATTCCAAAGCTCTTTTTTCTTCTCTTTGTTATGAGGGCTTATCCAGTCTCATAAAATGAAATGAATAAGCAACATCTTTCATTTAAACAATCATTCTGTATTAATAAAATAATGCTATAACATTTTCAATGGCTGCATAGTATTTCTTATTTTACTGCAATATTGACTTAATCCATCAGTTGTTCACTTATTTAAACATATTTACTACGTACCTACCATGTGTTTAACATGATTCTCAGTGTCCACTATACAGCAATAAACAAAACAAATCTCTGACCTCATGGAGCTGATCTACTTTTGGACTATGACAAATAATAGGCTACTAAATCAATACATACTGAATGTCAGCCATGTACATTTATTTCAAATAGTTATTTTAATAATTTTAAAAAGCAGAACAATGAGTACAAAATGTACTGTCTTATACAGGATGATTAAGGATAAAATGTACTGTCATATATAGGTTGATTAATATTTCTTTTAATAAATATATAACTTTTATTTAGATTTGCCAGTGTGTGCTAACTTCTGCTTTTGCTATACAAATGATTAGTTTACCATTTTCTTTGGATTACTTGCTTAGTTAATTGGAAAATTTTTTTTAATAATTCCCTCAGAGAAGATTTGAGGGAGTAACTTGTCTACTTTCTTTCACTTTGTTTAAAAGTATGTTTATTTTGTCATTACACTGTGTTAGCAATAACTATAGAATCCTAAGTGTAATATTTATTATCTGAAAAATTTTAAAATACTGTTACAATTTATGGTAAATAGTAGTATTAATAGTTTATTTTATTAGTTTTTGAAAAATGTCAGCCTTCATTTTAGATGCAGTGGGTACATGTGCAGGTTTGCTACGTGCAGGTTTGTTGCATTATGCTGAGATTTGGGGTACATATAAACCTGTCACCCAGGCAATGAGGATTGCACACAATAGGTAGTTTTTCAGCCCTTCCCTCAGCCCCACCTTTTGATGTCCCCAATGTCTATTGTTCCCATCTTTGTGTCTTGGTAGTGAGGAATCTGAGATATTTCTGATTCTCATTGATTAGCAGACAATCTAAGTTTTTTTCCCCCCTTTCTATAGTCTTTACCATATTTTTGGATAATTGCTGATATTATTATTTTATTTATATTACTATTAATTTATCTTACTCAATAGATGGGTCCTCATTGGGGTCTTTTAATGTGACTGTTCTTTTTTCTTTACTCCTATTTTTGGGAACTTTTTGTGAATTCTTTGAATATTGTTTATCATTTATCCTCTCTAGTCATTCTCTGGAATTAATTTTAAAACATGAAAGAGACATTGGAAGTTTATTCCACTTCAATTAACCTTTATTTCTTGCACTTTTTAAAAGAATTTAGATATATCAGAAATATCTTCAGCTATGTCTATCATTTATATTTAGTTTAGTTTTGTTTTTAACTCAAATGATCCATGTTAAATATCTGTAATAACATTTAGCATTTCTTATATGTATTCTATTCCTTAGTGCATTTCTCTGAAGATGTTAAATGTTTTGACTCTGTATTCCTGGTCTATTTTCTCAGTTATCTCTGTTACCTTTATCGAAAGTTATTTCTGCTAATTCATTATTATGCCTTTGCTCTTTTGTGCTATAGGTTTCTCTCAACATCTGATGATGGATAGATAGATTGATAGATACAGATACAGATATATCGATGTATGTCATGTATATGTCCGAGTGTATGTGTGTGCATGAGATTTGTATTTGTTTATTTATTAGACATATTACTAAGTTGGCTTGTACAATTTGTATATAAATATTCAATTGGACAGGACTTGCTTCAGAAGCTAGCACAGTTGCTTGTGTAAACAGAACCAGAGAACAAAAATATATCAATCTTGCTGGATGGAGTGTTTTCCTAACTAATATTATTAACATGAGAGGCATAGTATTTTTTGACCCACCTTGTATTACCTTGTTGTCACTAAGAGTATGGAGGAAAACACCACTGTTACTGCTTTCTGGCTCAAATGGGTGGAGGAAGTTCACAGATGAAGGTCCCTACTCAGGCTCTTGCCAACGGATAAATATCAAGGTTGCTGTCCAACCTTGATAGTTACCCTTTGGCAAACTCCTGCCTCTATGATCACCCCCTTTGTAGATGGATCACTCTTAGTGTTGCTCACACCTTCTCAAGTAGCCTTTCCTGCTTATGTTTTGTCTTGTATCTTTCTTCATTGATTCCATCTTGTCTCCTTGCCAGCTTTCAAAAGTCCTTCACAATCTCTGCTAAATAGAAATACACCAGCCAAACCTCTTACATCCTTAATATCATTGGAGGACATCTTACATACCATAGGTGGACAATTTTTTTTGTACCATCTAGTAAATATTTTAGACTTGGTGGGTCATAAGGTCTCTTTTGCAACAACATAACTCTGCTCTTTTACTGTGAAATATTTCATGGTTAATATACAAATAAAATAAAAATTTTCATGTCCCAATAAAACTTTATTTATGAAACAGACAATAGGCAGGACTTGGCCTGCAGTCCATAGTTTGCTTTCCCGCAATAGATAATATAAGCTTAAAGGGTTTCAAACAACCATTTCTTAAACTTAACTTTTGAAAAAAATCTTTCTACTGCCACTTATCAATTTGGAATACTGCTCCAAATTCTTCAAGAGATGAAAGTAGCATGATATCTTTTATCTTCATTAATTTAACAAAAATATTTTTACATCTGAAAAGGAATGCATGTAGATAAATACAACTTCAGGGTAAAGAATAATTCAGAATATTTTAAGTTCATATATATTATATTTTCCTCTATTGCTTCAAAGTTCCCAAAGATGAAAAAGGAAGCTTCAATCTCAAATTCCTGAACAAGATGAAAAATGACTCGTAACTACATACTCTGCTATAAATATGAAAATAAAATCTGCAGTATGTAAAGTAACTTGTTATATAAATTTCCACAATATTATTTGTTTAAACTAGAGCGAATAAAATATAAACTTGGCATCCATGTATAAAATATACTTGATAATCTTTATAAATGCTGGGGAAAGGTTCATAATAAAAGCATGATCTGTAGTAATGCAAGAGATATTAGGTAGGATTTAAAAGTCATTAAGAGGGTATTTGTTTTTATTTAAAACAAAATGAGAATATAAAAACATTAGCAGGTTACACTATAGCATGTGTAGAGTTATTTTATATCTTTTAAGATAATTGTGTTATATTTCTTCAGGTTTCAATCCTTTAATGGCAGATTTACTCTTTGTATATGAGTCCTCTCAGTTGAATTACCAAAATTTACTCTCCATTCTTTCTCTGGTAATGTCCCAGAAAGACACACATTTTTTTAACAGGGAGTAAATACTTGCACTTTCATTGCTTTACACCTCATTCTTTTCTACTGGTCATCGCCAATTTTGTTTGTGTGACTCTATGCTCACTGTGTTGTCACCACTGGTCTTGTGCTCATATTGTTGTTATCCTCTCTATACTCAGGTAATCACTCTTGTAGAGGAAGGTGTACACTAGATACCACCCCACCCCCAAATGCAATCTTTGTCCTTCTCTGTCTTGCTTCCTTCCCTGGAAGTTCCATCCCTGAGCATTGCAATGCCAGGGTTTCCCTGCTAGCCGGCTTCCAGTTGGATTTAACTAATGAAAAGGACCAGCAAGAGATGGGGATATGAGACAGATCAGAAGGCTTTTCTTTTTTTTTTTCCTCTGCCTTCTATGTCTTTCAGCAGTGTGTTTCTTGCAGTACTTGTAACCCTTCAGAACCTCATCTTACCAGCTGATTACTCTCACATTGTTCCAACAGTCACTGGGCTTCTGTAACAGTTTTCTCCCTTTGCTCCTTCAATCCTAACAGTCACAAAGGCTTACTACTCTTTTCTAGCCTCTATTTACCTACCTTATGTTTATTTCCTTTTTGCTGTCCTCACCCTATAGGTCTTCTTCTGTTTAAAATCCCCTCACTTAAATTATCTGTCAGCCTTCTTTCTTGCTGGACCATGTTGTAAGAAATAATTTAGATCCTGAATGATTTTCTTTAGCTGATTTCTGCTGTTTTTTAACTCTCCCAGCTCCATATCTAATCTTTATAAAATTGGAATACATTTTCTAAAATAAGCATTTATTTCTTAAATTCAATGCTACAGACTAGTAATACAAATATAAGCCTACATATACATAGAACGTTTATAGAATTTGAAGTCTAGAGGATTACATGGTTCATATAACAATAATAATGTAGTATCTTTTTCAAAAATTTCCATGTAGTCTCTGTTCCAAATATTTATTTTTGACCTTCATTAATGAGCGTTTTTAGATTTAGTCCTACACAACTTAATGCTCTTCTTAAATCAATTTCCTTCACTATTCTTCACTCTCTAAAAGTTTAAAATTTGACTTTTGTTTTTTCACCTTGAAATCTTCTTCTCCATATAAAAAGAAAACACTGGTAGTTAATAATGAATTTGTTAACAATAAATCTATAGCGTAATTTATCCCAGAAGGATTGTCTTCTCCTAATAGATTGCTGGCTCACCTAGAATTTCACAGCTAGGGAGCCACTTTCTTCAAAGTAATGAGCAATTATGACATTGTCACCAAACAATAGCATACTGTCTCCACAAATCTCAATATAAAATATTTTGCCTTTGGGAAACATATCAAGGAAATTATTGAAACTCAAGGAGTCTTCCATTACTTAGTCTATAATGTTTGTTGACTGCATTTATATAAATGTGGTTAAAAATGTAATACTAGATATTATTGCCTGGAAGCACGAGGAGATGATAATATCACTGATGTAAAAAAATACAGTTCTTCACTAAAGTAGAACGCTGCTTTTATTACAAATTACAGTTGTCATACTGAAGTTTAATTAAAATTTCCTCTAGAATTGAAAAGACTTCGCATCAAGAGACTATATCCTATTGTAAAACCTAGGAGAAACCATTTCTTTTTTGAGTAATTTAAGTTTGTCAACATTATAATAACTGAGTCTCACTTGGAGATAAACTGTAAAATCAAGTGTATATTTTTCACAATTCTTTCATCATTCTCCATTTTTACCATGGTACACATTCAGTGGAATATGTATCCCTGCCACACTGGAAAAAATGGGATATTAGAAAAATCCTGAATGTGTTGGCAGTGTTTTCCTTATCTACTTGTGTTCATGCCTTTCACCATGAGAAAGGCCTGCCCCATGTTGCTACTTCTACCTGAGAAAAACAGGGAGCTGTTCTGGAAATACACCTGCTGTTCATAATCCACATTGACTCTCGAACTTGTGTATTAAAGAAATGATTGCTAGTTTTTATAAGCCATTGTAATTTTGGGTTAGTTTGTTATATAGCATAGTCACATCAATAGTTGCATTATACAAACTCTTTAGCAGAGAAGTAATCAGAGGAATTCTAATAAATGAAACTTGCTGAAAGACAACAGAACAGATTTGCATATCATTTAACAAATGCAAGTACAGTCATATGTAACAACATTTTGGTCAACAATGAACCACATATAAGAAGGTGGCCCCATGATATTATAATACTGTAACTTTACTGTACCTATTCCATGTTTAGATACACAAATGTGTCCCATTGTGCTACAGTTGCCTGAAGTATTCAGTACAGTAACATACTGTACAGGTTTGTAGCTTAGGAGCAAGAGGCTATACCATATAGCCTGGATGTGTAGTAAGCTATATCATGTAGGTTTTTGTAAACACACTCTGTGAAATTTACAAAATGGCGAAATTCCCTAAAGATGCATTTCTCAGAAAGTATCCCCAATATTAAGAGCATAACTGTATTTATGTATTGGTTTACACAAGAAACCATTAATTTCTACAATCTTCTCTGACCACTTGAGGAAAAGAAAATAAAAGAAAAAGCACAGGTAATACTGGTATGCTTCTAACCTTGGATAAAATGTGTGTTCAGTGTGGTAAGGAAACAACTCTCTGCTGCTTATATTACAATTTTTAAGAAGTTTCAAACAGTGTGGTTTGTGTCCAGGATTAGTTTAGTACAATAGCCCTTTCAGAATGTGTTTTGTTTTCCTTGGTGTTTTTCTGTAAAGCCGTTCATCTGCCTAAAGTGAAGATTTGGGACTGCTAGAATTCAAGTGATAGCCACTATGCTTCACTAAAAGAGTCCCTAAAGATATTACCACTTTCTTTCTTCTGAATAATTCACATAAAATGCTGCTAGGTACAGATGAGCAAGGCACGTATCTTCAAAGGAAGGTGGTGGCAGCATCTTGTCACGGGGCATTGAAACCAAGTGGGGTGAGGAGGAAGTCTGTGCAGGGTGGGAAATGGCAGCAGCTTGTCAAGGGTGCTGGAGCCTGAGCATGTTAAAATTATCTCTAGTGTTTCAAATAATTATTCAAGGTTATTCTCTACATCTGGATAGATTTTTTAAAACACTTTGTAAAGGGGCAGGCAAAATGTGTGTGTGCGTTTGTGTGTTTAAATGGACTCGTGCAGCTACATCAGATTACGCTCTTTTCTGTATGTCGAACAGCTAGTTGTCATTACTGCTTTTTAAAAAATAAATCTTCAACTAAAATATGATTTACAATTAATTCATCTAATCATTCTATGACTGTTTCTATTACCAAAAATTTGCATACAAAAGAAGCTCCCTAATGAAAAACAATTTGCTATATTTCATTATTAAAACGAATACATAAAAAAGTTTGATATGCTATTTAAGACAGTTGTATCAGGAAGTGTACTGTAGAGCAGAAAAATTGAGGATGGATTTAAAAGCAAAACAAAATAAAGCATTTATTTTGCATTCAAACTACATTAAGGAAAATTCTCTGCAAAATTTAATTGCAATTTTCAAATATTTCCAGTAATTTCTTGGAGATGACTATGATCTAGGAAAGTCATTAGCATACCCAACTTTAGCTATTACTCCATTATATCTCAATCTAGTGACTGTGACAATACCTTCCTATGATGTTTGCTAAGAAGGAGTAGCAAGGTCAGAAACAATGCTTTACCTTCCAGTAAACCCCCAGAGTTTCATTGTCAGGGAACTTTACCAATCCTGGGGAGTTTAATCATCCTCAGCTCCCTCTCTCTTACTATTTTATTCAAATATACCCTGGAGCACTTGACTGCCAATACTCTACTTGCCCCCAGTCACGTTCACAGTGTCTTCCAAAAAGGAAAAGCAAACTATAGGAGAAGAGTGACCACCATTTGATAGAAAATCCATATATTAAGGATACTTTATTGGCAAGATTGCTAGTTAGCATCTTCATACTTTCAAAACAATTTGAGCTGAAAGGAAAAGTGTCTCATACTTTAACCTGACCAACTACCCATTATCTTTTATTGCCTCCAGCGTTCTTTAGAGTATTCCTTAAATTCACTGTTGGTTCTTCAATTTCTAACTTGCACCTGACTTGCCGGTTTAGATCTAGATGTTTTCTTCAGTTGAAGAATGTGTTTAAGTTAGAAAGATAGGCTTTCTTTTTTCTGTGAGTATGTCTTCCATTTATTAATTAGAAATTGTTTTATTCAAATATCTGGCATTTCCCCCTTCAGATATTAGTAAATATTTATAATTAGATTTCTATCTTTTTATTTATCTTTGCACCCACAGTTGGCATAATTCCACTTCTAAAACTAAGAAATAATAATTACCATTAATATATTGAATGTTCTTTATATTCAAGTCATTGTGCTGGTATTTTATAACCAGGACATCATTAAATCTTTGCAGCACCAGAAACGGTAGGAATAATTAATAATATCATAATGTAGATGGGAAGCTGGGATTCTTTGAAGTTATTAGTTTGTCGAAGAGCCCCTGTAATTGGCAGGGCCAAAATCTTTACAAAGCCTGTCTAATTCTAGAGCTTGAGCTTGGCAGGATCTCATCAAGAATTTGCTAACAATTTCCTTTGGCTTTCTCACTTTTATCAGAAGTTCAAATTTAACTGATCTATGACTATCTTATTGTAACCTGCTAGCAAATATCCCTAACATTTTTTTTCACAATCACTACTGATTAAGACCAATATTTGAAAAAAAAATTGTTCATTGCTACCTGTAGCACAGGTATCTACATATAGCTATGGCTATAGTTATAGATATACACATGTAGATTTAAGTAAAGGGCTTTTATGATTGTGCGGACTGGTAAATCTAGAATCTGTAGGGAAGACCAACAGGCTGGAAACTCAGGTGGGAGTTAATGCTTCAGTCTTGAAGCCAAATTTCTACTTCACTAGAAATCTTTAGATTTCACTCTTAAGGCCTTTAATTGATTAGATGTGGCCCATTCACATTATTGAAGGTGATTTTCTTTACTTAAAGTCAACTTGTTTTAGATGTTAACTACATCTATAAAATACCTTTATAGAAATACCTAGATTATTGTTTGATTAAATAACTGGGTACTATAGCTTACCCAAGTTGATATATAGAATTAACCATTACACTACCTATAACAAGAAGCTGGAATTTCTTTTCATAAGAAATTGTAATAACCAATTTAATGTAGCAATTTACTAAATGTAAATATGGAAAAAATAACCCCTCCAATGGTATAGCTTCAAAGATTTGTAAATTTCTTAACCAAATATGAAAATATTGAGTTAGTTGTATAATCCTGATCAGACTTACAAAACCCTATTCATACTTAACTATTTAAGTATGACATATTGAGTCACAATGATTCTGAAGACGTTTACAACTCAAGAAATTTAATTTGCCATTGATATTCACTTTGGTCTTCATGCACATGCTATATGTATTCATGTCACCTGTTTCTGTCATTCATTACACTATCCAATCAGACAAATTATTTTTGAAAAGTACTAACATTATATGATATTGAAGTCTTTGCAACCAAATGTTATAATTTTCCTAATCAACTTTTTATCGATAGCATTATTATGAAATATGTGTTGGTTTTCATTTGATATGCTTCCACATCATTTAGTTATTTTATTAGATTGATCAAATCATCCATTGGTTCATTCATGTATTAAAGATTATTGAACATATTGTAGGTACTGAGAATACAGTGGTTGGAAAAGAGAAATTGTTCTTACCCATAGAGTTTAGTTGTTTTGAGAGAAAGTGATTGCATTATTGTTTCCATAATATTTCCCCTGCCACCACCCCCCCCCCCACCTTTTTTTTTCCAGGCTGGAGTGCAATGGCTCGATCTGGGCTCACTGCAACCTCTGCCTCCTGGGTTCAAGCGAATCTCCTGCCTCAGCTTCCTGAGTAGCTGAGATTACAGGCACCTGCCACCACGCTTGGCTAATTTTTGTATTTTTAGTAGAGACGGGTTTCACCATGCTGGCCAGGCTCATCTCAAGCTCCCAACTTCAGGAGATCTGCCCACCTCGGGCTTCCAAAGTGCTGGGATTACAGGTGTGAGCCACCAAGCCCAGCCAATATTCCCTTTTTTGACACCATATCTTATTCATCAATAAATTGTCTTGGCACACTCTTCAAATTCTTTCCTAGAGCTTCAAAACATCTTTCCACCTCCACTGTACTTTTCTGGCACAAACTGACATCATCTCTGGTCTGTGTTACTGGTTATTGCTGTCACTTCCTATCTGGTTCCTCCTGCTCCTGCTGTCCTAGGTACTCCGTTGGTCTCCTTGCTCTGGAGCAAATTATGTGTATTTATGAGAAATAATGGGATGTTTTAATATGTATACATTGTGGAAAGTGTCAGTGAAGCTAATGAACTTATCTATCACCTCACTAACATCATTTTTTATGGTGAGGATATTAAAATCTATTATTATTATTATCATTTTGATACAGGGTCTTACTCTGTGACCCAGGAGTAGAGTGCAGTGGTGTGTTCCAACCTCTCCTCCTGGGCTCAAGTGATTCTAGTACCTCAGTCTCCCGAGTAGCTGAGACTACAGGGGTGTGCGACCACACCCAGCTTGTTTCTGTATTTTTAGTAGAGACGGGTTTTGCCATGTTGCCCAGGCGTCTCTCAAACTTCCGAGCTCAAGCAATCCACCTGCCTCAGACTCCCAAAGTGCTGGGATTTCAGGTGTAAGCCACCATGCTCAGCGAAAAATCTATTATTTTAGCAACTTTTAATTAATATATTGTTAACTGTAGTCACCATGCAGTGCATTAGACCACTAAAACTTTATCCTCCAGTCTAACTGAATATTTGCATAATTTAATCAACAGCTCTCCTTTCCCCGTTCTTCTCCCTCCCCACATCTAGCCTCTGGTAACCACCTTTCTACTTCCTGTTTGTGACATTGACTTTTTTAGATATCACATATAAATGAGATCATACAATAATTGTCTTTCTATGCCTGGCTTATTTCACTTAGCATAATGTCTTCCAGTTCCATTTGTTTCATGCTGTTGCAAATGGCAGAATTTCTTTCTTTTTTAATTCTTAATATTATTATATTATATGCATGTGCCGTATTACCTTATTCATTCATTCATGGGCACTTAAATTGGTTTCTTATATTGACTATTGTGAATACTGCTGAAATTAACATGGGAGTGCAGATATCTTTTCAACATACCTATTTCAATTCCATTGTATGCATACTCAGAATTGGAGTTGCTTGATCATATGGGAATTTTAATTTTAGATTTTGGAAAAACATTCACACTATTTTCCAAAATGACTTTGTAATTTACATTCCTATCAACATTTTACAAGGATTCCCTTTCCTCCATATTCTCACCAACACTTGTTATCATTTACCCTTTTGATAATCTCCATTCTCACAGGTGTAAGGTCATATTGTGATTTTAATTTGAATTTCCTGGTGATTAGAGACTTTTAGCATATATATATGATATATATGATATATGATATATATATGATATATGATATATATATGATATATGATATATATATGATATATGATATATATATGATATATGATATATATATGATATATGATATATATGATATATGATATATATGATATATGATATATATGATATATGATATATATGATATATGAGATATATATGATATATGATATATATGAGATATATATGATATATATGATATATATGATATATGATATATATGAGATATATATGATATATATGATATGTGATATATATCATATATGACATGTGATATATATCATATATATGATATATATCATATATATCATATATATCCTATATGATATATATGATATATATGATATATATCCTATATGATATATATGATATATATCATATATATGATATATATCATATATATGATATATATCATATATATCATATATATGCTAAAATATATATAATTATATATATTATATATATATAAAATTCATATCCCTTTTGAAAAGAAATGGTTATTCAGATTCTTTGCCCTTTTTAAATCAAGCAATTTGATTACTTACTATTGAGTGGTTCAAGTTGCTTATATATTTTTGATATTAACCCCTTGCCAGATGTATGGTTTACAAATATTTTCTCTAATATGTGGGTTATCATGTCAATCTATTAACTGTTTTCTATCCTGTGCAGAAGCATTTTAGTTTGGTGCAAAGCCAATTGTCTATTTTTGCTTTTGTTAACCTGTGCTTTGGGTGTCCTATCTAAGAAATCATTGTCCAGACCAAGGTTGTGGAGATTTCCCCCAATGTCTTCTTCTATAAGCTTTACTGTTTCATGTCATACATTTAAGTTCTTTATCATTTTGAGTTGATTTTTGTCTATGATATAAGTGCCCAATTTCATTTCTTTCTTTCTTTTTTTTTTTTTTTGCTTATGGATATCCAATTTTCCCATCATTATTTATTAAAGATATTGTCATTTTTCCATTATGTGTTCTTAGCACATTTGTCAAAAAACAATTAACCATAAATACTTGGATTTATATCTGGGTTTTCTATCCTGTTCCATTCGCCAATATGTCTGTTTTTATGTCAGTATCTGTTTGATTTTTATAGCTTTACAATAGATTTTCATATCACATAGTGTGATGGCTCAAGCTTTATTCTTTTTGCTGAAGATTGCTTTGCTATTTGGGGTCTTTAATGGTTGCATACATATATGAGGATTTTTTTCTATTTCTGTTAAAAAAATTAGAATTTTGAAGAGATTATAATAATTTTAGATGGTTTTAGGTAATATGATGATTTTAACAATATTAATTTTTTCCATCAGTAAAAATGAGATATCTTTCCATTTATTTGTGTCTTCTATTTCATTCATCAATATTTTATGGTTTTCAGTGTATAGATCTTTCACCTCTTTGGATACATTAGTTCTAATTATCATTATTATTGTTATTATTGCTGTTGAAAATAAAATTGTTTTCTTCATTTTTTTCAGATAGTTGATTTTTAGTGAATAGAAGTGCTATTGGTTTTTGCACATGGATTTTGTATTCTATGACCTTACTAAATTTATTTATTATTTCTAACAATTTTTTTGGTGGAGATTTTAGGGGTTTGTATATATAAGATTATGTCATCAGCAAACAGAAACCATATCAGTTTATCACTGGGATAAATCCCACTTAATCAAGATGAATGATCTTTTTAACGTGTTGTTGATCTTTGTTGGTATTTTATTGAGGATTTTTGCGTCTGTGTAGATTGGTCAGGGATATTGGCCTGTAGTTGTTGTTGTTGCCGTTTTTCCATGTAGTATCCTTGTCATGTTTTGACATCAGGATAATGCTGACATTATAAAATGAGTTTGGAAGTAATAACTTCTCTTCAATTTTTTGGAAGAAGTTTATGTAGCTATCAGTTCCTAGACATTTTTAATAGCAGACATTTTGTCATTTATAAGAATTGTTGGCTTAAATTACAATTTGGAATTTTGTATTATTTATTATTCATGCCAATATGGTAAATAAAGCACATTGATCCATTTGCTAGACAATTTTAAAATTTTATGTTTAAAATTTTATATTATTTATTATGCATGCCCATATGGTAAACAAAGTACACTGATCCACTTGCTAGGCAATTTTAAAGAACAATTTTGTGGACATTTAACAGTTGCTAGCACAATTCTCAAATAAGGAAATTTTTCTCGCTTTCTTTTAAATGTTTTAAAATTTTTTAACAGTACAAAAATTTGAATGCCTGGGGGTATGATTCTGGATATACTCATTCCAACTTGCCTGTACAAATGACCATACAGTCATTAAGCTATAAAACTCATTTCCTGGCCCAAAAATATAAAAGGTAAATGTCCTTAATACTTCTGATAAAAGACCTCAGGACTTCACTGAATTTATTCTCTTGTAATCTGAGAAATTCTTATTATTCAATTCTAAACGTGAGAACTGTCTTAGCACTTAGGTTAACTGGTCATCTAAGAAAAAAAAGTAAAAACTATTTTAAACATTTCAAAACAGATATTTTCAAGACTTAATATATAAGCATGATTATATCTGCGCTGAAATTTTTGACTCCTAGAAACACATTTGGAGGTTTGTATATTATTTAGGTTGCATACTCTGGGTTTTTATGACAACTGATAATTTCCTTTTAAATTTCTAAAAAAATAATCATCCAAACTTCTATAGTATTTGTAAAGCCCTTTAGAATTGTTTCTGTTGTTGTTCACTTCTTTCTGCTCACAGAAACTAGCCTTTGGTACCTGACTGTAGATAGCTGTTCCGTGATAAATTTGTACACAGAACTGTTACAATGACAGTGAAAAACATGTATTTCTTACAGTGGGAGGTAATCAAGGTAGCCATCCAAAACCATTTACGTATTTATTTATTTATTTATTTTATGTGATGAAACATTTTTATTAAATTATAAGGTCTACAAATGTCTACAAATAGTTATTGTCAGCTTAATACTACTCTGGTTTTAATAAGAGGAAAAAAACAGTCAGGTAAGAAGGATGTTAACAACATGTGTTCCAGGCTGGAAGGAGGAATAAGTGATATTTGTCTATTTCAAATTTCCAAATATCATAACACAAAATTGGAAAGATTTTCCTTAGTAAATTTCTGTGTAGCTTTTATTAAACATTTTCACAGAGAAAAATGTCCATAATAATTAGATGCTAAAAGTATTTTTAAAACGCTTTTGAATACTCTCAGCTGATCAAAACACCTAGAACTTTACATGTAAGCAATTTGTTATTTTCACATTATCTGTGGTTTATTTTCCTACAAATCAGTATGTGTTTCCTGTTGCATAAGTGAAAATTGTCCTATTTATCATTTCCTTATTGCATCCTATATTTGCATAAAATGTTGAAATTACTCCCACTTTATTTAACTTAGTATACCAGAATCCTTTTCAATCCATTGAATTAAACTCAATGTTATTTGAAAAACCTCGAAAACAAGTGATGTTAACGCAGCTGTCACTGTGAGCTAGTTCAGAGCATTTATGTATTTTTTCTGTGGCACTTCCACTCAGTGCGCATGTCACCTAGTTTTTAAATTAAAAATGCAGTAATACTTTCCTTAAGATATTAATAATTTGGCATGTTTTCAAATATAAATGAGATGATATAAGAACAAACTACGTACTGTAAATTATATTGAGAAACCAATGTAAATTATAAATCAAGTGCTATTATTAAACTTCTTATACTTGTAATATTGTCTTCTTTGTAAAAATGGTCATAGTTGTGGTTATGGCATCAAAATTCTATGCCTTTTCTTATTTTAGATTTTTTTTCCTAAATATTGCTGCCCATCTGCAGTGAGAAATTATCTAGGCTTATCATTTTGTGTTTCATAAAATGATAATAATATATAATGATTCTATATGAATGATGACAGTATACAGTTGACCCTTGAAAAATATGAGTTTAAACTGCATGTGAACACTAAACGTGAATGTTTTTCAATAAATATATTGGAAAGTTTGGGAGAGATTTGTGACAATTTGAAAAACATGCAGACAATCAGTATAGCCTAGAAATATCAACAATTATTTTTAAAAGTTAGGTATGTCATGAAGACATAGAATGTCAGCAGATACTAGTTTATTATTTGCTACCATCAGATATAACAAATCTGTTATACAAAGTAAATATTTATCAAAACATAGAACACAGACCATACATGTCTCCATTAGCTGTCAAGAGAAAGGGGAACAAACTTAAAGATGCAATATTAATTCATAACTGCATAAAGTTAACTGTAGTACATACTCTACTAATTTTATAATTGTGTAACCACCTTCTGTTGCTGTTGCAGTGGGCTCAAGTGTTGCGAGTATCCACTTATAACACCATGTGATGCTAATCATCTTTGTGTGAGTAGTTCCTTTCTCCAGCAAATTGTGATTCACTGTAAAAAGCGATCTCCCACATTTCTTGAGTATTTTTTATCATGTTTAGTGCCATACCATAAACCTTGAATAACACCATTGAAGCCAAACAGAATGCCACTAGTGATGCTAGAATTGCTCCCAAGTATCAAAGTTACCACATTACAAGAAAAGTTGAATTGCTTGATATGTACCATAGATTGAGGTTTTGCCTGCCATTTCAGACAGGTGATAAAACTTGTAAAGAGATGCTGTAAACTAATGGACTGATTTTCTCTTCCTTATTATTCTCTTAATAACATTTTATTTTCTCTAATTTTATTGTAAGAACACAGTAATATAATAAATATACAAAATATGTGTTAACCATCTGTTTGTGTTATCAGGAAACCTTCCAGCCAACAGTAGGCTATTAGTAGCTAAGTTTTTGGGGAGTCAAAATTATACATAGAATTTCGACTGTATGGGGGTCACCACTCTTAACTCACAAGCTGTTCAGGTATCAACTGTATATCTTCTAGAAGACTGACATGTGAAGGCTATAATGAATTTAATGCTTAAAATCTTTTCTATCTATTGACATAGTTTCCTATAGAGTTTTACATAGCAAAACTCTTTAGGAAATCCACCAATGCGATGCAATTTCACCATAGTAATTTGCTCTATTTAATTGGTAACGACGGGAAGGGGTGTGCTTGTTACAAGAGGAAGCATTTTACTTGCCTTCTAGTCATACTATTGGTGAGGAAGATATTCCCATCCCAAGATTGGAGGGATAGACAAACACACTACATCTGACACTGGAACAATAAACTCAGCAGCAGTTTGTTAGTCACATACACTTATAGCCTGGAGGAGGAGCAGACCACATGTCATGCAGGACCACATGGGGCCACACGGGAGTTGTGCTCCAGAACTGAGTGAACAACCAGGGTCTCCACCGGAGATTGTTATTGGTTTATTTGAATAGTTTCACAGACTGACAAATAACTGAAACCTGCTACTCAAGGATAAGTGGGAAGCACATCTAGTCAATTTATTAAGCAGGGTTGTTGGCTAGAAGACCTTATCCATCAGGGAAGAATGGGGAATGGAAGTTGTGGTTAGACAATTTGAGGCCCTCCTGGCTTCCCCCATTTGTCTAAGCAGCACTTAATATTGGTCCTTAATATTAGACCTTTTACCGTGGGCAATAAGTGTTGTAATGGAACTGGTTAGGAGAAAAAAAATGCTGCTCTACATTTAAGAAAGCCTGTGCATTAATCAAAATTTCTAAATATATTATCTGCACGTCCTCAAAAAGTAATCCAACTCTTGGAATTTGTTTTCCTCAAGGATGTAACAGAAAAACTAATACTTGAACTATGTCTCTTACAGTATTTTTTAAATTTAAACTTCTCATTTTGAGAGATGATTGTAAAGTCACATGCACCTGTAAAGAGTAATACAAACATCTCTTGTACACCTAACCTAGGTTCCTCCAGTGATAACATCTTGAAATACAATGTAAATCTAGTACAATATCACAACCAGGGTATTGACATTGATACAGCCCAGATACAGGACATTTCCATCTTCATAGGGATCCATTCTGTTTCCCTCTTACAGCAACAGTTTCATCCCTTCATATTTCCATTCCTGAGCCCTGACAACTCTCCATCTGCCCTTCATCTCTAGAATTTTGTCATTGCAAAACATTTTATAAAATTAAACCATACAGCGACATTTTGGATTAACTTTTTTCACTCAGTGCAATTCCCTGGTGATTTATTCAAGCTGTTCTTTATAGCAATATTCCATTCATTTACATCTCAGTATTGTTATATAGCATGGAGGATCTACAGTTTGTTTAATTATCTGTATATTTGGTGATCATCTACATTGTTTCCAGTTCTGGATTGTTTTCTGGCTATTGTGATTAAAGCTGTTATGAATATTTATGTATAGATCTTGTATAAAGATACATCTGATTTCTCTGAGATATAAGCTCAAGAGTGTAATTTCTGGGTCATGTGATATTTTATTTAAAAATTTTCAAACTGTTTTCCAGAGTGAATGTACCACTTCACATTCCCATCAGCAGTGTGTGAGTGATCCAGTGCCTTCAGGTCATCACCAGGATTTGGTGATGTCACTGTCTTTTTTTTTTTGTAAATTTTAGCCTTTCTGATGCACAATGCTCACCGTGGTTTTAATTGGCTTTTACTCGATGGCTAATGGTGTTAATTATTTGTGGAATTTTACTGACGTTTTTATGGCTTATTGCTATCTGTATGAACTATTTGGTGAAATTTCTGATGTATTTTGCCAATTTTCAATTTGAATTTGTGTGTTTTGTTTTTTATTTATTTTTTACTGTTGATGTTTGAATGTTCATTATGTATTCTAGATGTTAGTCTTTGACAGACATGCGGTTTGCAAATATTTACTCCCAGTCTGTGGGCTGCTTTTTCATTTTCTTAACAGGGTATTTTGAAGCACAAATCATCTTAATTAGGTCTGATTTATCCATTTTTTTATTTTAGATGATAATTTTGGTATCAAATCTAAGACCTCATTGCTTAGGCCTGGATTCCAAATACATTGCCTTATGTGTTTTCTAAAAGTTTTATAATTTTATATTTCAATACCCGAATATATTTTCATATAAGGCATGTGGATTAATTGGAGGTTCATAGTTTCTCTTATGACTATCCTATTACTCCGGAACAATGCGATAAAAACACTATTTTTTTCTTATTTAAATATGAGTCTGTCAAAAAATCAGTTGACTATATTTTTATATTTGTGTTAATCTGTTTATAAGTTCTCTATTTTGTCTTTTATTTAACACATTGATTGATGTGTCTATTTATCTGCCAATATCACATTCCTGATTATTATTATAGCTGTATAACAGACTTATGCAATAATGGGTTGAATGATTTCTCCCATCTTATTTTTCATCAAGATTGTTTTAGCTCTTCTCTGACTTTAATATTTCCATATGAATATTAGAATAAGCTTATCTATGTCTATAAAAAATATTGTAAAATATGACTTAAATTACATGAAATCCATAGATTGATTTGGGGGAGAATAGACATCTTCACTATGTTAAGTCTTCCAATCCATGAACACACTGTATTTTACCATTTACTCAGGTTTTCTTTGATTTTTTGCATCAGCTTTTTGTAACTTTTAGCATATATATTTTATACAACTTTTTAATGTTTTTGCCTAAATGTTTTATTTTCTTTGGAGTGAGGATAAATGATGTTGTGTTTTTAATTTGGTCTCCACATGTTCCTTTTTAATCTACAGAAATATGATTGAGTTTTGCGTATCGATTGATCTTGTATCCTCCAACATTGGTGAACTCAATTATTAGTTCTAGAAGGCTTTTGTTTCTGATATACAAATATATATCACAGGGATCCATATATATATATATATATATCAGGAATATATGTATATTATATAAAATTTTGTCATTGCAAAACATTTTGTAAAATTAAACCATACAGCGACATTTTGGATTAACTTTTTTCACTCAGTACAATTCCCTGGTGATTTATTCAAGCTGTTCTTTATAACAATAATCCATTCATTTACATCTCAGAGTATTCTTATATAGCATGGAGGATCTACAGTTTGTTTAATTATCTGTATATTTGGTGATCATCTACATTGTTTCCAGTTCTGGAAACTATATATATATATTCCTATATATATATATTCCTATATATTTATATTCCTATATATATATTCCTATATATATTCCTATATATATATTCCTATATATATTCCTATATATATATTCCTATATATATTCCTATATATATATTCCTATATATATATTCCTATATATATTCCTATATATATTCCTATATATATATTCCTATATACATATTCCTATATATATTCCTATACATATTCCTATATGTATATTCCTATATGTATATTCCTATATATATATTCTTATACATATATTCCTATATATATATTCCTATATATATTCCTATATATATTCCTATATACATATTCTTATATATATATTCCTATATATATTCTTATATATATATTCCTATGTATATATTTATATATATATATTCCTATATATATTCTTATATATATATTCCTATATATATTCCTATATATATATTCCTGTATATATTCCCATATATATATTCCCATATATATATCCCCATATATATATCCCCATATATAGATATATTCCCATATATATATCCCCATACATAGATATATTCCCATATATATATTCCCATATATATAGCCATATATATATTCCCATATATATATAGCCATATATATATTCCCATATATATAGCCATATATATATTCCCATATATATAGCCATATATATATTCCCATATATATATAGCCATATATATATTCCCATATATATATAGCCATATATATATTCCCATATATATATAGCCATATATATATTCCCATATATATATAGCCATATATATATTCCCATATATATATAGCCATATATATATTCCCATATATATATAGCCATATATATATTCCCATATATATATAGCCATATATATATTCCCATATATATATAGCCATATATATATTCCCATATATATAGCCATATATATATTCCCATATATATATAGCCATATATATATTCCCATATATATAGCCATATATATATTCCCATATATATATAGCCATATATATATTCCCATATATTGATATATTCCCATATATATATTCCCATATATATATCCATATATATATTCCCATATATATATCCATATATATATTCCCATATATATATCCCCATATATAGATATATTCCCATATATATATCCCCATATATAGATATATTCCCATATATATTCCCATAGATATATTCCCATATATATATATTCCCATAGATATATTCCCATATATATATTCCCATAGATATATTCCCATATATATATATTCCCATATATATATTCCCATATATATATTCCAATATATATTCCCATATATATTCCCATATATATATTTCCATATATATTCCCATATATATATTCTCATATATATTCCCATATATATATTCTCATATATATTCCCATATATATATATTCCCATATATATATTCCCATATATATATATTCCCATATATATATTCCCATATATATATATTCCCATATATATATTCCCATATATATATTCCCATATATATATTCCCATATATATATATTCCATATATATATTCCCATATATATATTCCCATATATATATTCCCATATATATATATTCCCATATATATTCCCATATATATTCCCATATCTATATTCCCATATATATTCCCATATATATATTCCCATATATATTCCCATATATATATATTCCCATATATATATATTCCCATATCTATATATTCCCATATATATATATTCCCATATATATATTCCCATATATATATATTCCCATATATATATATTCCCATATATATATTCCCATATATATATATTCCCATATATATATTCCCATATATATATTCCCATATATATATTCCCATATATATATTCCCATATATATATTCCCATATATATATTCCCATATATATATATATTCCCATATATATATATTCCCATATATATATATATATCCCATATATATATATATATCCCATATATATATTCCCATATATATATATTCCCATATATATATATATTCCCATATATATATATTCCCATATATATATATTCCCATATATATATATTCCCATATATATATATATTCCCATATATATATATATTCCCATATATATATATATATTCCCATATATATATATATATTCCCATATATATATATATTCCCATATATATATATATATATTCCCATATATATATATATATATATATATATATATATTCCTTAGGATGTTCTAAGGAATCACCTGAAATTGGGGAAAGTTTTGTTTCTTCTATTCCATTCGAGATGTTTTTTCTTTTCTTTTCTTTTCTTTTTTTATTTAATTCAGAGACTACAACATTCAGTTCTATGTTGAATAAGAATGGTGAGAGTTGTCATTCCTCACCTTGTTCCTGATGTCGGTGAGAAAGGAGTCAGTCTTCACTGTTAATTATAAAACCAGCTGTAGGTGTTTCGTGGATGCTCTCTGTGAAGTCATGGAAATTATTTTCTACTCCTAGTTTGCCAAAAGTTTTCTTCATAAATGTGTATTGAATTTCATTAAATTCTTTTTCTGTACCAATTAATATAATCAGGTTTTTTTCTAATTCAGCCTGTTGATATGATACAGTATAGTGTTGTTTCAAATGGTAAACCAACTCTTCATGGGTCAATAAAAAACCTGTTGTAGAATAGTGTTAAATTCTTGGTTATAACACAGAATTATTGTTAAAATTTACTGAATTTAACTGCCTAATATTTTAAGAATTTCGGGGTCTAGGTTTATGAGAGATATTGTTCTGCAGTTTTCTTTTCTATTTCTTTCTTTGCTTTGTTTCTTCTTCTTTGTTTCCTTCCTTCCCTTCTTCCTTTTATTTTCTTTGTACTGTCTTTAGTTTTGATATCAGGATAATACTCATCTCATGAAATGAGTTGGAAAGTATTATCTTCTGTTTTCTGCAGAAGGTTACATAAAATTGGTGTCAATTCTTCTTTAAATGTTTAGTAAAATTTAACAGTGAAGCCATGTGGACTCAAATATTTCTTTCTAGGAAAGATATTAATTAGAAATTCAAAATGCTTAATGATTATAATACTGTTATTAATTTATTTTGATTGAATTTTGGTACTTTGCAGTTTTTGAAGAATCAGTTCATTATTCTAAGTTGTCAAGTTGTACCTCAAAGTTGTTTATAGAATTTCCTTATTATCTCTTCAGTAAGTTCAGGATCCTTAGTGATACATTTCTGCTATTACTCATTGCATTTTTCTCTTTTTACCTTTATCATTCTTGCTAATGGTTTATCTATTTTATTGATATTTTCAAATAATTAGCTTTTTGTTTCATTGCTTTTCCTTTATTGTTTCCATAATCTTAATTGTATTATTAATTTTGATATTATTTCTTTTTTTTTTTTTTTTTTTTTTTTTTTTAGGCAGAGTCTCGCTCTGCCGCCCAGTCTGGAGTGCAGTGGCGCGATCTCGTCTCACTGCAAGCTCCGCCTCCCAGGTGCACACCATTCTCCCGCCTCAGCCTCCCAAGTAGCTGGGACTATAGGCGCCCGCCACCACGCCCAGCTAATTTTTGTATTGTTAGTAGAGACGGGGTTTCACCGTGTTAGCCAGAATGGTCTCAATCTCCTGACCTCGTGATCTGCTTGCCTCGGCCTCCTACAGTGCTGAGATTACAAGCATGAGCCACCACGCCCGACCAATTTTGCTATTATTTTCTAACTATTTCTTCTTTCTCCCTGTTTTTGGCTTAATTTACTCTTCTTTGTTCTAATACTAAAAATAGGAACTTAAGTTATTGATGTGAAATTGTTTCTTTTTCTGATGTAAACGATTGTATAATTTTTTTTCTCGGAAGTGCTTTAGGTGTATCTCACTTATATGGATGCATCGTATTATAATTCTCACTCAATTTCATGAATTTTTTGTTTCCTTTGAAACTTCCTATTTGGCTCACAGATTATTTAGAAATGTGTTGCTCGGTTTCCAAATGTTTTAAGATTTTTTTTTTCTGTAACCAGTTTCTAGTTTGATTACATTATGGTTGGAGAAGATACTCCACATAGTTTTTAATTTCTCTAAATTGTTTAGACTGTTTTATGATCCAATATATAATCTATATTGGTGAGTGTTCTCCCCATATGAAGTGAAGTATGGGAACTTGAAGGAAATGTACATGCTGCTCTTGAAGATTAAAGAGTTCTGTTTGTGTCAGTTAGTTCCTATCAGTTGATGGTGTTGTTCAGCTCTTCTATGGCTTTGCTAGTTTTCTGTCTATTGATTGTATTACTGAGAGTGGGGTGTTGAAGTTTCCAACTACAATTGTAGATTTGTCTATTCCTCCTTCTAACTCTTTTATTCTTTCCTGTGTTTAGAAGATCTATTGTGTGGTATATACCCATTAATGATCAGTATGACCTCTGTATTAGTTTGCTAGGGCTGCTATAACAAAAAGACACAAGCAATGAGGCTTAAACAACAGAAATTTATTTTTTCACAGTTCTGGAGGCTAGAAGTCTAAGATTAAGGTATTGGCAAGTTCGTTTCTTCTAAGGGCTCTCTTCTTGGCTTGCAGATAGAGCTTCCTTCTTGTGATATGCTCACATAGCCTATTCTCTGTGAATGCACATCCCTGATGTCTCTTCTTCTTTTAAGGATGCCAATCATATTGAATTAGTGTCACTATTCTGACATCATTTAACCTTAATTCCCTATTTAAAGGCTCTATTTCCAAATACAGTCACACTGGCATTACGGCTTCAAGATATATATTTTGATGAACATAATTCAGTCAATAAAAACATTTTAATGGATTATTTTATCATTATAACATATCTTTTATAACTGATAATTTGCTTTGAAACCTGTTTTATCTGATATTAATATAGTCACTCAATTTATTTTTTTTAATGTTAACATGGTTTATCTTTTTCCTTTAAGCTTCATCCTGCATATGACATTGTGTTTGAAGTGAATTTCTTGAATACACCATATAAAACATGGATTTTTAAAAAATCCACTCTGTCAATCTCTGTTTTTTAATCAGCGTATTTCCATAATTTACATTTAAGTAATTTTTTGTTGTGGTACTGCATAAATCTGTGATTTCATTTATTTCTATTTTCTCTATTTCTCATTCTTTATTTTTCTTTTCTTCCCTTCATTTGGATTGCATGAATATTTTATAGAATTCTATATTTTTAATTGTTTTCAAATATATCACTTTGTATAGTTATCTTAATGATTGTTCTAAGCAGTACAATATACATATATATAACTTACCACAACCAACAGTTACTGACATTTTACTTTTTTTTTGTTTGTTTTGTTTTGAGACAAAGCTCTGTCTGTGTTGCCCAGGATGGGTTTGAACTCCCGAGTTCATGTAATTATCTCACCTCAGCCTCATGAGTAGTTGGGATTACAGGTGAACAATACCATGTCTAGTGATATTTTACCACTTTAAGTAAGTATTGAATCTGTAGTTCTATTAATATCTCTGTCTCTCCCCATTATAAAAATTTGTCTCATTTATTTCTCTGCATACACTTGCCATCACATGATTTTTGCTTCTGCCATCTAATATGATTTTTAAAACTCATGAGGAGAAAAAATATATTTTCCCTAATATCCCTATTTTTAAATGAAATCCCAGACTTTCTGTCACCTTTTTCATTCTAATTGGATAGATTTTTTAGCCATTCCTTAAGGGTAAATTGCTAGGATAAAATTAAATGTTTCTTTGCCTGAGAATATCTTAATTTCCCCATCAACCCTGAAGGACAGTTTTGCAAGATACTGAATTTGTGGTTGACAGTTCTTCTTCCTTTCAGCACTTAAAAATATTGTGCCCCTTTCTTCAGACCTTCATGATCAAATTGGAATTTCACTCTTATTTGAATAAGTTTTTTTTTTCTTTGCTATAGATAATGCATCATTTCTCTCTGGTTGCCTTTAAGATATCTTTCTTTGTCTTTCATTTTTAGAAGTTCACTTATCATGTATCACGGAGAGGATTGCTTTGAATTTACCTTGTATGGGATTCACTCAGCTTCTTGAATCTGTAAATTCACATTTTTTTGCCAAATTTGGGGAGTTTTCAGCAATTATTTTTGAATATTTTATACATATATTCTTTCTTATTTTTGCCTGAGTCTCCAATAATAGAAATGTTTGATATTATGTTCTGTTCCACATGTCCCTGAAACTGTGTTCAGGTTTTTTTCAGTCTAGTCTGTGATTCAGATTGAGTAAATTCTGTTGATCCCCTTAAGTTTACTGGTTCTATCTTCTGTCATCTCCACTCTACTACTGAGCCCATTAAACAAACGGAAGGTATAAGATAGAGTCAAATGGAAATTATGGAACCAAGAAATGCAATAACCAAATAAAAATTCACTTGATGGGTTTTTATTTTGGTTATTACATTTCTTGATTCCATAATTCCCATTTGATTCTATCTTATAACTTCTATTTATTTAATGACATTTTTATTTTTTTCATTGATTTCAAGAAATGTGTAATTAATTATTGAAGTATTTTTGTGATAACTACTTTGAAATCTTTGATATACAATTCTAATATATTTGTGTCTATGTCGGCAACGATTGGTTGGCTTCTTTTTCTCATTCAAGTTTTGATTTTTTCTAGTTCTTGGTATGATGAGTGATTTTTGACTGCATACTGGGCATTTTAGATTGTATGTTAGGAGACTCTTAATCCTATTTAAATCTTCAATTTTAACAGGCAGTTGTCTTACTTAGGTTTAGCGTACAGGTACTGGTCTAGTTTTGTGGGGTGTAATTCCAATAACAATTTAGTTTTCTGAGCCCTCACAATGCTATTCTGAACTGCTTTGTTCTGATTCAGCTTAATGTCTCGCTATTCCCTGCTGGTACTGATGGCAGAGGTGGAAGTTGCTTCCCTAAGCATCCAGATCTCTTATGTAGGAGATGCTGAATGTGCAGGATGGAGAATATTTCATGCAGAGCATTGGACTTCCTATTATGTCGCTGGTGGTGGCACCAAAGGGAGCGAGGTGCCTACCTGAACTATCTTTAACCCACTGGATAGAGGACAAATTGATGCCTGACTTAGAACTACTTCTTCCATTACAGCGGAGGGCTAAGAGTATTGCTTTTTATTGTTGGGCAGAAGATGAAAAAACACCAGACCTGTTGGCACTTCCAGTGCAATTGGAAAAGCCCATCTGCTGCTAACAAATGTGGGACATGGTTTGGGTGGGAATGACAGGCACATTGGACTGCCTCTGCTGGAGGACCCAGGGAAGAATGTGAGCTGGCCCACCCAGATTCTGCTGCTGGTAGTATCACTGCCACTGAGCAGTCAGCCCCATTGTCGCAGGTGTGAAGCCAGGGACAGAGAGCAGATGTGGCTAATACAGCTACTAGACGTTGAATTTCCCCATCAGATCTCTATCGGTTTACTCCTTTTTCTGTTTTATTGGCCAGAGAGACCAGAATGTACCTGCGTTTTCTTTGACTGCGCTTTTGTTTTGTTTTGTTTTTCATAATAGGCATTTTCAGGTAGGAGTTTCATCTCTGTTTAATTGCAGGTATATTAATTAATGTAGATATTGTATTATCTAAATGTTTTTGCATTGAGTCATAAAATTAATATGTATTTTAAACATATCTATAAAAAATTAACATGTAGCAGAACTACATTCTGATATAGGAAACTGGCTTGAAATATGTTTTTCAGTTATTTTTAAATGTTTATTATTTAGCTTCAGAATATATTGGATATTTATAACTGGGTCACCTTAGATTGCTTGTTTCTTGACATTCTCTATAATTTGTGGTATTTACTACAGAAAACATTGCATTTTTCAGTGCATTTTTATTTTCACTTTATTATCCCTGCTGTGGAAACTAATTTATCCTTGAGGATATGATCTGTCAAATTCTAGGTTCAATTTAAGATAAAATACTTATTTCTTTATTAATTTTGGTTTTAATAAGTTTCCTTAATTAAATTTTATAATGTATCTTCTTTTATTTCAATATTTCAGCAAAAATGGTTCATATATTATAATAATTTTTGGCAAATTTATTTTTATTTTAGTTATACTAAAAACTAAAAGTTTTACATTGTGTAAGAAATCTTGGGTAAAATTTTGTGTAGATCTATATACATGGAATTGCATGCACACACAGATACACATATACATGTACTGAGATTTAGTTACTTAAACAGTGGGAATTGATATAAGTAATATTTTTATACATTCAGATATTGTCTTACACTTAAAAATAGTCTTTATTATCGATATAGGAAACAGCTCCCACTATTACAAAATTACCAACTTGATAACTGGGTTAGTATCATATTTATCATAATAGTTCATGCAAGTGCTAGATTGTTATAAAAAGCAGGCACCAAAGTACAACAGCTTTACTAAAACAGGTGACTTCTCTGTCATGGTACAATCTACTATACTGTCATTCTAAGGCCGATGACATTGTTCTTGGCTTCATTGTTTATCCTAGATTAGTTTTACATCCATGTTCAGCTTGTAGGTAGAGGAAAAGACAGGCAGGAATTCCAGGACAATATATTTTATAAAGTTGACCAAATGGAAGTTTTGGATTTCTTTTTCTATCTTTTTGGTGATAATCATATGGCCATGTCTAGCCACAGGGGGCCTGGAAGATTTTGTGTATCACTGGGCATTCATATACAAAGGAAAATGAGTGAACAGATATGAGAGGCAACCTGGAACTTTCCATAACTTCCCAATATTTTATGCTAGATTTCTCTTCAATTAGCAGAAACTTGACTTTTCTGTATTATAAACATAAGGAGAAATGAGGAGTCTTTACATACAACTATCCTGCTATTAACCTGAACAAATGTTAAACTCCAGTTTGCCATACTTGATCTTATCTCTAAGGTCGAGGTTTATGGACTGTTTAAAAAAACACTTTTGTGAATGGTAAATAAATACAGATATAATTAAACATGTATTCTGTCTCTTGAATGTTTAAGAATCAGGAAAGCATAAATATTTTTATTAAGGATGTGGAGGCTATTTTTCACTTTTGGTGAGTTTTTCTAAATTTTTATTTTTGTTTAAATGAAAGTCTGGGTAATTCTAGTTTACAACTACATGACAAATCTTCCATCAGAAAACCAGTGAAAACACAGTAAGAGGCCCTGAACCTTGAGAGAGCCCCCAGGACTCCATAAACACGTGCAGAAGCATCTGGCTATCCTAACTGCCACCAACCAAATGCTAACTTTGCTACAATTGGAAACCAATTCGAAAATTCACATACAAATATGAAAGCCAAATATTCTGCTGAAACAAATGTTTTCAACTGAAACAAATGCTTGGGTTGTTTGCATGTGCCCAAACCAAATATTTTCTTGTAACAATAAATCTGTTTCCAAGTTATCTTACTCTGCATCATTTATTAACTAAGCAAGGCTTTATATTAAACAAAACTTGATACTATCCTATACTTTATTCTGCTTTATTTTGAAGAAAACATGAAATACCTACTGACCATGAAATGGTAGACTTTGTTCTGAAGGGTCAATATCTGAGGAAAAGAGCCTTCACATACAGTAATGCCCTCTGTGGGAATGCTTAGAATAACCTCTAATTGTCTGCTTCGTTCTTAATACTTATTCAGTGTTCACCTCAATCATAACTTCTTCAGGGAATCCTTCTCTGTTTAAGTTAAATACCACAAACATTATATATTCATTATTGTAAGTTTTATTTAATATGTATATCTTCCACTGTGCTGTAAGCAAAATAAGAGTAGTGACTGTGTGTGACATACAAAAGGCAAGCAACAGTTATTGGGTAAATAAATGGAGATAATACTATGTGACTCCCAGGGTTGATTTGAGAATGCAGTGGGTTATTGCATGTAAAATGCTTAGTGCCTGGCACATGGAAAGCAATTAATTTTTTCTGCCAATGAAATGTAAGCTCAATTGAGTCAACATTTTTTTCCAGCTAATATATTCATGAAACATAGAAGAATTTCTAATATATAAAACATTCTCAATACATAAAGAATGAATAAATGAAAATGAATGGAACCCCAAATGCAAGCTTATTCATAAAAAGACAGCTCAACTTTATTATTGGGCCTGAAGGAATGAGTAAATAAATTATATATATATATATATATATATACCCTTTATATATATATATATATATACCCTTTATATATATATATCCTTTATATATATATACCCTTTATATATATATATATATACCCTTTATATATATATATAGTGTGTGTGTGTCTGTGTGTGTGTATATATATATACACATATATATCTATACATATATATGTGTATATATATATACACACACACATATATGTCTTTTAATTGTCTGACTGGTATAATGACTCCAGAGAGAGTGTGAAAGCAAAGCTGGGTACAGCTTGAGACTGGGCAAAAAATATTTCCGATTGGAAGCACTCTGAGTATTTCTAAAGCTTTTAGAGCCATGTGATAAGAGTCAGTCTTGAATCTATTCTACTATTTCCATACAGTTTAATTAAAATTGACTTATTTTGTATAATAATATCTGGAATACAGATTTTAAAATTATGGGCAAAGATTAAAATAATGTGACCAGAATCAATTATGAAAATCTCCAAGGCTGAAAAAGATTACTAGAACATACCAATTATTAGTTGATATGACTCATTAGTAGACATAAAAATGCTTGAAAACAACTTTTGGTATGAATGAGAACATGATACTTATAAACATATTGAATTATAACAGTGAAAATCACCAGCAGAAAAGACATTAAAAAATGGAAAGAAAAGATAAAGAAAAAAATGCAAAGAAAGCAAAGCAGGAGAGAGACAGACAGAGAAACAGACACAGAGAGAAAACAATATTATTGAAAACACTGCATAAAAGCTGTTTCTCTAACACATTATGAAAATGCACAGGACATTGTGCAGTAAGACCCAATGATAGCACTGATTCTGAGATCTGGCAAAACTTTGTCATGACCTATTACTGGATGAAATGTCAATGATGATCTATGTTTATATGAAAAGTTCAGTGCTACCTTTCTTTACCACAATAATGGATATTGGGGTCCTTGTCTGACAGCTTATTTCAGAACTGAGCCAGGAGGAGTGTATACACTTCCCTGATCACTGCTGAAGGAAAGCAAAGGCTCATGCTGAAAGCCACCATCTGCATGATACCAAACACCACAAAGTTGGCTATGCCTCCCTGCACAAATATGTTGATGCGTTTGTATGGCTTAAGTCATCGAGTTAGTTTCAAAAATGTTTGTAAAATTTGTTTGACTTTTAAAAATGTGAATTAAGACTCCAGTAAAAATTTGGAGCCAATTTGAGTAGACAGCTCTCAATTCCACTTTTAAAATATCAAGGGATATAGATTTTTTAAAAAATTGTTTTTATCTAAAGATCTTTAAGTATTTTTATTTCTTTATATCTTATTTTCCATAATAAACATGCCTACATGCTTTAAGTGAACATTAGTTTTATTGTAAATATTACTTCTTGCTATCTGTCTTTAAGAATGTTGGAAAACTAAATGTTTATATAATATGTTTCTATAGAGCACTTTTTAACATATTTGTATAAGCAACATATAAATTTTATCTGCATTCTGATTATTTAGTATTAAAATTGCTGTTACTTTGCCAATATCATCGATGCAGGAGAATTTCTCAAAAACTCAGATTTCAATTTTTCATTGATAAAAGATCAAGTCACACTATTTAAAATATCATTTAATCAATTTTAAAAAGGTACTTAGAAATTCATTCATTCAAAACAGAATGCACAACAGCTGATACACATATATGTTTGATACAGTATAAAAGTAAAATATATAAAGTTATGGAAATAAAAATAAATGCTGGAAAATAATGTGAAATAAAAGATACGATTTCACATTACACAAAATAACTACTAAATTCTTATTTGGTGGCTTAAAGTTGGCCACAACATAGACTCTGTGAGGCCATAAAGTCAGAAGAAATAAGGAAAAGATTTAGACTAGGTTATATAGTTATCAGAAGTTGTTTCTAAGTCTACAATATTAATTCATGAGAAATTTATTCAACAGTTAATTATTCTTATCTGCTTTTTTTTAATAAGTGCTAAGAAAAATTTCTTTCATTGGTCCTAATGAGGGTTCGCTGAATGATGTAATAAATGCTGTCTTCAAGAACATCCTGACTATTAATACCGTAAGTATTACAGTGCAGCTTCCTCTTATGTTATCAGGAAAGTTCAATGTGACAGTTTCCATTCACATGTCAGTAAAGAAGCCTACAGTGTATCCAAATCGTTGCCCAAGTACAAATGATCCAATCTGACAAATGTTTTGACAGCCTGAGTAAAATGTTTTCAGTAAAAAATAACGTATGACTCTTTGATAAGTCATTTTTTCTGTACTATACAAGACATTTATTAAATATTGAAATATTAAAAAGAATATTTACATTCACATATATTCATTGAACATATAGGTGAATAATACTAAGAATACTCATCACCAACCATCTGCTTTAAATAAAATATTTCTATTACATTGAAACCCTTTGCATAACTTTCTTCCACCTCATCCTGTTTTCCTTAGGGAGGCAACTTCTTTCTTGAATTTCCTTTTGTATTCTCGATTATATCTATTATTATACTATTATTATTACCCTTAATAAAACATTTTTAAATATTTTTAACTTTAATAATAAATTAAAGCAATCTTATGTTTCTCTGCAACATGCTTTTTGTGTCTTCGATGTTATTCCTGAGATTCAATCATGTTATTGTTTATAATTCTCATTTGTTCACTTTTACTTAAGTACAGAATTCCTTTATATATCATAATTTACTTATATAAGCTACCACTGAAGAGCAACTGATTTCTTTTTTGGGGGGCTAAGACAAATAATACTGCCAAGGTCATACTGATACATGTCTCCAGGTGTACACCTTCCCCTAGGGTGAATATGAAAAATCAGATTTTTATGGGACATCGATTTGCTCAAAATTTGCTGATTTTACTAATTTAAACTCTTCAACAGTATAACAATGTTCCAGTTTCTCCACAACTTCATCTTTACTTCCTATTGTCAATTTTTTTTTAATTTTCTGCAAAATTGTTGGTGAGAAGTGGTATCTTATTGGTCTTATATTTCATTCCTCTGCTTATTAAAAGTTTTAGAATATCAATGTGTTGTTGGATTACGTTTCATATATCTATTCAGGAC
Source organism: Pan paniscus (assembly GCF_029289425.2). Classification (NCBI taxonomy): domain Eukaryota; kingdom Metazoa; phylum Chordata; class Mammalia; order Primates; family Hominidae; genus Pan; species Pan paniscus. The sequence goes on from NC_073254.2 coordinate 115,141,835, forward strand.
TTTTCCCCCTTTCTCTTTGAATAATCATTTTTCTTTTATTCATCATTTTTTTTGGTCAGCTACATATGTTGCAATTTATTTTCTGCTCTAACTTGTTTTATTTTGTACATGCTATTTTGAACAACTATAACTTTAAACATTAGTGATATCAAATTGATCTTTATTTTACTTTTGCTCATTGATTCTTAAAAAAATTAATGTCAACTGAGGTCATAAAGATATTCATCTGTATTGACTTCTAAAGGTTTTATTGTTTTTCCTTTAAAACTAAGGTTTTTAATCCACCTGGAATAATTTTTGTGCATAGTACAAGATAGGGTCCCAACTTCACTTATAATCCATGTAGATAATAAATTATATCAGCATCATCCATTTAAAACTTCATCAATTTACATAGAACCACAAAGCCCAATTTGTGATATATCAAAAATCTGCATAATGTGGATTGTTTCTGGACTTTGTTTTCTACTACTTGATGTTTTCTTAGTTCCTAGACTAATACTATTGTCTTATTTATCAAAAGACTATAATAATTTATAATATTTGATGATGCAATTCCCTTTTCCTGTTCTTCACAGGAATGTCTTAGAAAATTCTGGCACTTTCTCTTTACTATAAATTTTAGAATCTTCTTGATATGATACACAAAATAAACTGTAGGGATTTTGATGTTAAGTGTATTAAATCTATAAATTAGCTTGGGGAGCATTGACATTTACAGGTTATAGACTCTTCCTATATAAGAACCTGACATATGTGTCCATTTATTTAGGTCTTGCTTAATGCTTCCAACAAAACATTTTTACTTTCTTCAGAAAAAGCATGCTAGTAATATTCAAGTTACTTTGTTTCTGAGGTAGCTACAAGTAACATAACTTGAAAATTATATTGTCCCAGAGTTACTTTAGTTTTTGCTCCTGTAGATAAATGCAACTGAGATTTATGTTAAGATTTTTAATACAATCAACTCAGTAACATTTCTTATTAGAAATCAGTTTATTTCTATATTTTTGTTTTTTACATATAGATAATTATGTCATCTGTGAATAATTGATGATGGCAGTGGCCCATATGGAGAAGCCACTGCAGGACGCCAGCTGCAGCGGGGGAGGCATGGCCAGGGCTGTGTCCTCCATGGAGCCAGCGGGAGCCAGAAACAGGTGGGAGCCCTGCCCCCTACAAAGTTGGCCGAATGGAAGCCCAAGGCTCCTGGGCACAGCTGCAGCTACCCAGCTGTGGCTTCAGACCCGGGCATCCCTGTGCTCCCGGGGTCCCGGGAAGCCCTTGGCCCCTAGAGGCTCAAAAGTACCTGCTCTTACTCCCTGGCCTCTCCCCACTCCGAGTGCTCACCCCAGTGCAGAGCAAAGTGGTGGCGGCGGAGCCCAGGTGCTGCTGTGTGACCTGGCCAGGTGTGTGTGTGCACTCCGGGGCAGGCTGCCATGCAAACCCCCTGTCACCTTGACCCTCTCTGGACTTTGAACTCTGACGAGTGTGGGGGGAGGGGAGGAGGGTTGAGGGCAGCTCCGCAAGAGCCAGCAGGCACCCCTTGGCATGAACAGCCTGAGCACCATGGACAGTATGTTGATGAGAGGAGGCAGACAGGTTCCTAGGCAGAAAGGAACGGTACCCAGTAAAATCCCCACCTTCAAGCCAGGAACAGTCTGAAGCCTGGGGTTGAACTGCCAGTTCTGGGTGGAGTCCACCGCCTGGAGTGAGAAGTTATGGTGCTTCTTCCGGCTACCCATGGCCACCTATGGACCAATCATCACGTACTTCCTCCCTTCTGAGTCCATAAAAATCCCAGGACTCAGCCAGACTCAGACACACGTCCGGAATACATGGATGCGGAAAGGAACTACCCACTTTGGGTCTCCTGAGAGCTGGTATGTAGCTCAATGAAGCTCCTCTCTCCCTTGCTCATTCTGCATACCTCATTCTCCCCTGATGCGGGACAAGAACTCGGGACCCACCGAATGGTGGGAATGAAAGAGCTGTAACACAGGTCAGGCGCGGTGGCTCATGCCTGTAATCCAAGCACTTTGGGAGGCCGAGGTGGGCGGATCACGAGGTCAGGAGATCGAGACCATTCTGGCTAACACGGTGAAACCCCGTCTGTACTAAAAATACCAAAAAAAAAAAAAAAAAAAAAAAAAAAAAAAAAAAAAGGCCGAGCGTGGTGGCAGGTTCCTGTAAGCCCAGCTACTCGGGAGGCTGAGGCAGGAGAATCACTTGAACCCGGGAGGCAGAGGTTGCAGTGAGCCGAGATCGCGCCACTGCACTCCAGCCTGGGCGACAGAGACAGACTCTGTCTCCAAAAAAAAAAAGAGCTGTAACACAAATAGGTCTGAAACACTACACCCTGCCCCCAACCATTTGCCACCTTACGGTGACGAGAAGGAGAGAATAGCTACGGCCCTCCTGGGAGCCCAGACCTTGGGGCTTCCTGAGCCAGGGCTGTGACACGCTGTAACACCCGCTTAGGTGCTCTGCAGTTCCTGGCATCTCTGACCTTTCAGGTGCCATCACGTTACCCTTGTCCAGATGAGAGTGCCTGCAGCGGAAGCCGCTTGTTGTACCTCTGGTCCAGCCACAGCTTCACACAGAGCCAGCGCCTGTGCTGGCACCTGGAGCTGCCGGGCCCACCACAGCCCAACACAGCTCGCCACACCAGAGCCGGTGCGGCGTGCCTGGCTGGGCACAGTGGCAGGGCAGGACCCCACGCTCGTTCACTTGCTCATACACCCGTTGCCGCTCTGGGTCTGGCTTGCCCTTGGCAGGCGTGGGATCCGGGCCCGTCACGCAAACTGAGCTCAGCCTACTGGGCCAAAGGGGCTGAAGGAGCCCAGGGGGTGCAAACAAAACCCGATCAGAGGCAATGCCAGCCACAGAGGTTTCCGGCTAGCGAAGTGACACGCTAAGGATCCTGTAGCTTCGTATCTTCAAACCTTTGGTATATAAAGCAACTGGCGAAACAAATCTGAAGACTTGTGTCTCACTCAGAGCTTTTGAACTTGCTACTACGCCAAACCAATGTTCTTTAAAAAATAATAATGTAAAATACTCAAGGCCTGGCATGGTAGGTTACACCTGTAATCCCAGCACTTTGGAAGACCAAGGCGGGCAGATCGCTTGAGGCCACGAGTTAGAGACCAGCTGTGCCAACCAAAAAAATTAGCCAGGAGTGGTGGTGTGAGCCTGTAATCCCAGCTACTCCGGAGGCTGAGGCATGAAAATCTTTTGAACCCGGGAGGCAGAGGCTGCAGCGAGCCAAGATCATGTCACTGCACTCCAGCCTGGGTGACAGAATGAGACTCTGTACTATATATATATATATATATATATATATATATATATATATATATATGTTTGTATACCTATATGCAAAACATATATATATATGTATACACACACACACACATACACACCCAGACTTGTTCTAATAGTCTATATCCACAACCAGATTTTTAAAAATCACAAAACTAACATTCTGGAAAATCATATTGTGTCACCAATGGTGAGACCCCTAAAGCTAAATGTAAATTAACTATATTTACCATGATTTGTTTTACAATGTAATGATTCAATTGGAATACTTGTATGTTCACGATCTTATGTCATATTTTATTATTTTCTTTGGCTGCTTCAAAAACTGCTAATTTTAATACAAGTTCCAAGTTTAGGAAAAAAACATACTTTCACAATGCTTTATATTTTTCAGAGAATATTTGCATTCATTACATCAACTGCAATTCATAGGGATTCTGTGAGCTGAGATGTCATTACATTACTTCTCAGGTGAATAATTTAGTGGACTTATTTAAAATTAGAAAAAATTAGAAACCAGGCATGGTGGCTCATGCCTGTAATCCCAGCACTTTGGGAGGCTGAGGCGGGTGGTTCACCTGAGGTCAGGAGTTCGAGACTAGCCTGGCCAACATGATGAAACCCCATCTATACTAAAAATACAAAAATTAGCTGGGTGTGATGGCATGCCCCTGTAATCCCAGCTACTGGGAAGGCTGAGGCAGGAGAATGGCTTGAACCAGGGAGGCGGAGGTGGCAGTGAGCGGAGATCGTGCCATTGCATTCCAGCCTGGACAACAAAAGCAGAACTCCCTCTCAAAAACAAAAAAAGAAAGAAGAAAGAAAGAAAGAGAGAGAGAGAAAGAAAGAAAGAGAGAGAGAAAGAAAGAAAGAGAGAGAGAAAGAAAGGAAGAAAGGATGTTAGAAGCCTATATCATATTTATTCCATGATTTATTTCATGTTAGACACTTGCGATATCACAGCATGATTAAATTATGTGACTCCAAAAATAAAAAAATAAAAATGTTATTAAGAAAACACCAACAGCAGGAGAAACATTGTTTGTTACTCATTATTTCCTATCTCACATTCTTTATGAATAATTTCAAAAATGTTAAATGTTAAATGTTATAAAATAAATTGGGTTTATTAAATGATTTGTTAAATAAAACAAATTTCTCCACTAAATATATATAAGGGCCATATAAAAGTTCATTATACACATATGTGTATATATATATATAAATACACACACATATATATAGAGAGAGAGGTTATACTGATTGAGACTAAATAGATAAGCTATTGATAAGCTGATTGATAAGCTAGAAAGACATAGTTTTGTTAATCTGATAGCTAGTTTTTGTTGGTCTAATTCCTCATAGATATATAAATGTAACTACTTTAACTAGTGTATAATAGGGGACAAGCTCAAGTTATGTATCAAGTTTTGATTTATTCATATTTTCCTATCTAATCCTTGTGAAAAATAGTGATATTGATGTCACAGGCCATAGTTACAAAACATGCAACTAAATGAATCACAGATAAATTCATCTCATTACCTTAGCTTACTAAAAATATTTATTTTTATGTTCTTACTAAACTAACTCCTATGGTTCACTTTTTGCCTTTTATAGGATTATCCATCCACTGCATATAATATTTTCCCTTGCAATAGCCTTTGTGTGTGCTGTTGAAAATCAATAACCTTGAATGCTGTGTGTAGTGGCAAGTCTACCAACTCTGTCAGACAAGGAGAGAGAGGACAATTAAGATATTGCATTTAGGCATATGTATTAACTCACCATCTCACATGGAAAAGGTAATGCGTGTAACCCTCACAATGGTGGAGTATAGGGAGCTTTTAAATAGGGAGTTTAATCTCCTTTAGAGCAAAGCCACACTCTCTGTTGCCCTAGGTTTTTGGCAAGATTCCCAGAAGCTGCAGTCATTCATGAGCCACACACTCTGTTCTTTGGAAAATTGCAATGAGATCCTCACACAGTGCAACCAATGCTCTCGTTTTGGACGCCTCATCTGTAAAAAATCCCCTCACACATGTGTATACACGTGCGTGGTACTTAACTCAGCCACCACCGAAGAATGGAGCACTACAGGGATTTGAACCTGTAGTTGCAGGAAGTCCAAGTATTTCAGACCTTATGTGTCGACTATAAAACCATTCCCTCTGGCTGATTATTCTGGAATTAAAATGTAGTTCATGTTAAGCAAGCTTGGAAAATTCCCAAATCAAATAAGCTTGTTTAGAAGGGTTGTTCTCTCTTTAGAAATGTTGAAGCCACAGCTTTATTCCACCTTGGTTCCCTTTGACTTTTGTAATGTACTCTTATGTTCTCATTCACACTAAACTCTGTGAAATTTGAATAAGATTTCTCTACAAATGAGATATGCTGAGCGTAACTATAAAATGTAATACAGTACACAATATGTGTTTACTTATTTAAATTCTGGAGCTATGAAAAATTAGTAGTATATTTTATTTTGAAGGCAAGGGGAAATCTCTTTCACTACTATTGTTTGTTTAACAGAATAGGGTGTGAGATTGTATCTTGACTGGGTAAACTAAAATGGCTAATTAGATCAATATGTATAAATCTTAAATGTTTCCTATGCAATATTTTATAGGTATGTATATTTGATGTTCATACTAATTGAGGTTGTCAATTTCAATAAATACACTTCTATTTCATTTACTTTATTTTGAAATATCGAATTTTGTTAAAGTTCTTGTTTAAAAATGAAGAGATTGAAAATCTAGTAGGTCAGCTTTTGGATATATGCACTTTCTGAATTTTACACACATCTAAGATATATATGTTATATTTAAACATATAACTTAAATTACACACACACATATCATTAAACAGAAAAGGCAAAACAGCATATAATATCTGTTACCACTGCCAATAGCAAAAGCATAAGACAATGTCTATTCTATCTCTTCATAACATAAAATTTTGCTCTAATTTAACTGGAAATAAACAGTTTCATGTTAAGCTTTGGCAAATAATATTTATAGCAATTAAGCTATTTCAGTTACTGAAGTTGTATAATCCTTAGCATTAACTGGCAATCAAGAAAGGAACCTCCAGAGCTTCAGGTTTGCAGACAGTGAAGTTAGATACCTTAAGATATGCTTTCTTTGCATGTACACTAGTTGTTTTGTTCATCTCATACACATACCTATAGCTTTTTTGTTGTTGTTACAGAGACATTTTCTTTGATATTATCATGTTATATTTCCTCAGAGCATTTTCTACCCCAGGGCTGAATGTGCTTTTGCAAAACTGATTTCATTAATTCTTCTAATATTTCTGTGATTTTAAAAAAGAAACGAGAGTGGCAGAGAGAGGGCAGTTGGTGTTTTTTTTTTTTTTAGAGAGAAACTGAGACACTCAGAAGTTTATGTGGTTTCCTAGGCAATAATACATTTAAGTCAAGAAAACAAAATATAAGTAAAATATAAGCAAAAATTTAGCAAGCCCTCATAGCTCGTTTTTATTTTTTATTTTACCTTTATTTTCTTTGCACAGAAACATATAACCTGGCTTTATTTGTATTTTATATAGTTAAATTGAAGATGGCTTGCTCTCTCCAGGATTAGCACATTGTTTAGAAACTGGACACTTCCAAACAACAAAAACCAGAGTCAAAACCCAAGTGGCCTTACTCAATTGTCCCCAGCAATTTCAATTTGGTATCTTCTGCAGATTTTATGATTGGCTATGAGGCAATGCATTAGAACACATGTAGAGAGACAATGGGGAGTTCCTTTTAAGACAACTCAACTTTGACATAAATGCAAAAAGTGAAATACTTCATAGAAATTAAAATATATATCCTATAAATAGTTATACCAATATATGTATATATATATATTTGCTTCATTGATATTTACAACTAAGAAAGAAGAATAAAAATTAGTTAACTGGAAAATACAGGATGCAGAGTATGTGCCAAAACATGCTTCCATAAACAGATGAAAATTTGAGCATCATTTAAGATCCTACACATAATATAAGACACAATAACCTGGAAAAATCTGTTTGCATTTTAGTGAAAAGTAAGGCTAAGAAGAAACAATCATCATTTGATAACAAGCTTTTACTTTCTACTTATTCTATTAAAGTATATAAATTATAATTGAAATATTTTCTGTAGCCAATATGTCATCAGGATCATAAAAACAAGAAAATTAAATTAGATCTGTTTTTGAATTGGTATTTTCTTTTTAACTTGCTGTTACATTTTTTTCCGAAATGAATTTATCAATCTTTTGAAGCTCTCAAGCCATATAAAATGAGGTGCTATTAATGAGATGTATTTGGTTGCCTAAACTGATTTAATATGCATTTTTATATCTTGTGTATGAATGAAAATATTTACTTTAAAATATATTGAAGAGTCATAGTATTATTTTTACTGTTAAAAATGATGCTATGTAATTCAGCTTTCCTAAGGGGAATACTGAAGACATTTAAACCTGTTTAGAACTTTCTTCTGAAATTGCACATTTTATTTATATTACAAAGAACATTTTTTCTTGTTCATCACTTGGAAGACATATTATTGCAAGTTAATAGGATAGTAGACATAGTTAATAGTTGCTGTATTATTTAAAATTTCACAATTTCCATAAAAACCACTTTTTATATTTTTTCCTTTGGCATTTTTACTCAGATTAAAATGTATATTTAATTTGAGAAAAAACACTAACATTGGAATAAAATTCAACATTTGTGCAAATCAAGTAATTTTGCAAATTTAGTGTAAACTTGACAAAAGGATAACTATGAGATGAGACTGAAAGAGGAAAATTGTGGTTAAAGGATCAACTGGAAGAAACCTGCTGTAAGAGATTATATTTATGAACAATTTCTTAAAGACAACATTATTAGAAACTAAGTTTGTAATAAATTCTGTATGAAACAAATGTAAATAAAGTAAAACATATTATTATAAAAGTAAGCCCTCGATGAAAATTGGTTGTTAAAGAGCCTATTGGCATTATAGAGAAAATAAGCCTGAAAGAACAGCTCCAGTTGTCATATCTGTTCAGATATTTTGCAAAGTTTTGACATTGAAAAATTCACATTTAAAAAATAGAGGTGAACCCGAGCACACAGAAAAAAATTTCATAGAGATTTCAATTTGTTACACAGTATGACCGTGCATTTGAAAGACTGTTTTTTTTATTTTTGACGTACGTAAGAGAAACAGATATCTAATTTTTTTTATGTCAACTAGCGTTGTACATAGAAGATAATCAGTTTCATGTTCATCTCACATGTGTGGCAGGTCTCACTGAAGATAACTGGAGCTAGAATCAGAGAGATTTCCAGCAATTCTTGAAACAAAGCAAAGTAAGAAAGCTCAAAGCTTTTGCAGAAATAGTGACATTTGCCTCAAGTTAATGACCCCACTCCCTATGTAGCTATAAATGATAACAACAATAAAAAAAGAGCGTAGCTGTTACAGTGACATGCTTTTTCTTGAGAAAAATATTGCAATTTAAAATAAACTTTTATTTCAGAGTTCATCCACCGCCCTACCCCCAGCCTTCACACACACACACACACACACACACACACACACACAAATGTAAGCTTCAGAGATATTCACTCAAACTGAAAGAGCCATCCATGAATTTTGGTCATCTTTGTGTTATATCCTAAGATAGTTTTTACCTTTCTTCCTGTGTGATATAGATGCAGGTTAACAACAAAAACAATGAAAAATTTAAAAAATCAAAAGCTTGAAGAGTGCTAATTAGAACCAATTATAATTTCATTGTCCTGCCATGGTTCACTATGTCCTGGTTAAAAAAATAGTAATAATTTTGATTTCTGTACATGTCTGGCTTTATGCACATGCCTGACTGGAGAAGTTTAATATTCAACACATGTGCATAAAGTAATCCTTTAGACTAACAGTCTAAAGGTAGCAATAACCTATACAATTCCTTGTGTTAATTTCTAATTAATATGATTAAATAAATACCATCAGACTTCAAAAGGACCACTTACTTTATGGAACCAGTGTTTATTTAACTGGTATGTGAAACTGGTTTTCATGTCAATAAAGATATTAAAGTTTCTATATTTTGTATTCATCATGAAATCATAGAAATGACTACACTAACAACAAAGAAGAAAGTTCCCTCAAATCAATTTGGTTCTTGAGGAAAGCAATTCAATCTTAATGTAACCTACACTAGTTAACAAAAGATATTTCATGAGCTTTGGTTAGAAATGTAATGCAGTAACCTAGAATTACCTTACATCTAAGTTTAGCAACTACCATTTTCAAACTGTCTGTACCTAGCTTAAAAAGTTGTCTACTCCCATCTAGCGGTCATAACGTTAAATTTCCTTTCAAAACTTAGCAGCCTGAATGGTCTGCATTAAGGCAAATGGAACTGCTGTTTTATTGTCAGAATTAAATAATTAATGCAGTTAACAACATCTGCATAGATTAAGTAATTCAGCCTCATGGGTTTTGTTGATAGCAGTAATTTTAAAGGCAGCATAAAATGGTTTTAGTCTGATTTATGGAGCGTAGCTCATGCTGCCAGAGCCGCATGGAGTTCATTGACTGAAAAACTCCAAGGATCACTCAGGAGGATTGCCGTAGTTCTATAGTCAACAATCTCTTATGAATATTTTATAAAAATGTCTATGTATAAAGAAAAGGAAAGTTCAAGCAATGAGGTCCTCTGTGTACAACTGAACTCCAGCATATAAAAATAGATGATTGATCTCTTCAAACCCTTGTTAAAGAAAAATTAAGACTGTCAGTTTTTAAAATAAAATATGCTTTAACATTTTTATCATGTAATCTTTATTTTTAGTACCAAAATGCAGACTAGAAGAGCATTTGTTGTGGTAATGATACCTGATTTTCAAAAACAAACAAAAAAACCTGAAAAGAAAACACATTCCATTTCATATTTCAGCAGAAGGAAGTGGTTTTGTTTTGTTTTGATTTTAAATCTTGTCCTAACATAGCAGCACGTGACTTGGTGTGGTTATAATGTCATACATTTACATATGTTGGATTAATTGGAACCTTGTACAATGGTGAAATGCAGCTCCATGTCAACAAATCTAATTAAATGCTTGTAGTATCTATGCAGTTGGAAATAACCACTCGCTCTTTTCCAGTGAGTAGAAATGTGAGCTAATTATCCAGCAGAGCATATCTACTTATTTTACTCACTAAAATACATTGAGCATCTCCATACAAATACCATACTGGTTTTCAGCAAAAATCTAGGGTTTATGTCGCTATTGAACAGACAAGAGAAGCATACATCATAACTCCAAAAAAGGAATGGTCTAGTCATGACATAGTGTCGGGGTTCTAATGGAAGTAGGAAACCACAGTGGTTGGGAAAGCTTCCTGGGGGTGATAGGATTTGATCTAAAGATTAAATAATGAGTGTGATTTGTGTTAGAAGCAAGAAGATAATGGCTTCAACAGAAACAAAGATGCTAAGTTAAGAGCAAATTAGATATGTTTGAGGGAAAGCTAGCAGATTATTCTCTCAAGAATAGAGAAGACTCATGCCAGGAAACAGTGGGAGAGAGTTAGAAAAGTAGTTTGGACCAGACTAGAAAGCATCCTGAATGCCTTGACATGCAAGAAAGCTGAGTAAGCTGAGGTTGGACAGATGAGTTTTCACTGGAGGTATAAAATAAATATGGGAAAATGTAACATGCGAATTCCTGCAAGGTGACTACAAAGAAAAAAATTATTAGAAGCTTGTTCACTTACATAAAAACCATGAGAGTTGTGCAGTGGTTAGTTGATCAGGATAAATTGAAACGTTGTACTATGGAACATACGTGTTGACTCATGCGTATAAGCATCAAACACTTTTAGCATCTACTATGTGCTAGGGACAGGTATGAGTATTTAGGGTTTACATTTAAATGCTATTTAAAATGTTAGAAACATACTATGTATTAGTGGCAGCATAAAGAATATATATTTTTCATCACTGTAAAACACAATGTAGAATCAATACTCAACTGTTCTTAAAGTTAATGTAGATAACGGGTTGATGGGTGCAGCAAAGCACCATGGCACGTGTATACCTATGTCACAAACCTGCACGTTCTGCACACATATCCCAGAACTTAAAGTATAATAATAAAACAACTTGGATTAAAAATTGAAAAAAAGAGGTTTAGGGTTAATTACAAAGCCTAATTCAGATATTTTATGTATAATTTATTTAAAAAATTTTTTTAATCTATTTTGAGTTTTTACTTGTTCAATAGAACTGCCATTAAAAAGCTAGAACAATTGTGATGAACTGAAATGGTATGAAAAACAATGAGTGTAAGTCATTTTAAATTAAACTAAATTATCTTAAAACTTTGGCAACTAATATCAACCAGTGACTTCTAGTAAGACAGGGAACAATAAATAATAAATCACTTTTTTAAAAAAAGTGCATATCAATTTATTACTCTGTTTCAGACTGTCCCTCCATTGACGTACATGTGAAAGAATAAGTGTGATTTGTGTGTGAGATATATATACATGTGCATATATTTATATATCTCACTTGCAAATAGATAAATGATAGGTGTAAAAGATAAAAATCACTAAACTATAAGTAAACATATCAAATATAAGTATAATATAATTTTTAACTTATATTCTTTAGAAACCAGAACTGAGTATTTCAATTCCCAGTGTCTAAAATATGACAGTGTGGAATTTTATCCTTTGAGTAGATTTAAAAATGGATTCATATTTGTAGTGAAAAATATTTCTTTGTAATTATTTAGGCAAATACAAATTTTAAAAAATAAACTTCCCTGTTATATTTAATGATACTATTTCAGATAAAGTTAAAATGGCAAATATTCCAATCGTACATGTGTGTGTTAATCATTGCATTTCACAAGTCTAGTTTTACATTCTAAAATAATTCACATTCTAGAAAGATATTAGAATTTTTAAAAATTTAGCACTTGAAACAAACGCCTTTCACAAACACATTTTGTAAAATAAAATATTAAATGAATTTAACCAGGGTAATATTTTAAATTTTTTTGGCTGAGGGATTTTAGTAAGCTCCTATGAGGCATGTTTTCTTTTGCTGATGGGCTGAAAGATAGGATGATTCAATGACTTTGATGTGCTTTTATCAAGGTACATCAAGACTAAAATCAACACCATCAAACAAAACTATTTTTTTATTTTGTTTTCTTAGGATAAAAGAAAGCATATGCCTTTGGATTAAGAAAAAAACAAAGCAAAACCAAAACAATAAAGTTTGCCTGCGATAGGCAGGTGAGTCAGAGGAGTGAAGTCCTGCTTAGTGAATCATTCCAAGAGGTATTTTGTTTAGCTGTTTCAAGACTCATGCCTCCACCCTCCCCCAACCATTTTTTTAAATATTGTAGTAAAGAACAAAGGCGATCAACAGGAAAAGCAATATAGTAATTAAGTAGTAATTGGTAGAAGCGGCTTTGGGGTTAAAATTAATACAACCAGCATGATGTACATTAAGACTGTATAAATATTTAAGGAACTACAGCCTGCTTGGAGATGTAAACCGATTAGCAAAACATTTGAATCTGGAGATTCAAATGTTTCAGGTAGATAAAATAAACAGAGACTGCTTGTTGGAAATATGATCAGTTTTCGTCCTGGGAGTGCTGTATTTTTTTTATTTTAATCATCAAAATAAAACACTTTTGATGTTTTGTGTAAAAGGTTTTATATTGCATCTAACGCAATGCAGGAAATGGAATCACAAATGAAATCATTGCAGATGTTTTTCTTTTCTTGTCAGATCATGTATTATAGGTGGAATTCTGGCCTTTCACATTGAAATTAAAGGGAAAGTATAACACAAGAAACTGAAAACTCATCCTTCAGGATTTTCTTTGCTGGTAATATTGATACATAAAAATTTATCTACGGGCAGGAAATCATTTAAAGGTAAAATAGTTATTCTTCATTTCCAGCAATTCAAATGATATAGTCAATGTAATTGAAAATAATTAATAGAGGCATTATAACTTCTCTTTAATCCATTTCCTTTCTCTTACAAAATCTACTATAGGAATTTGATATAAATTTCAGGATTTAATATTTAACATTTAGATGAAATTTTTAAAAACAGAACTATTAATTGAATGTTGGGCAAATATATGCATGCTTATATTTAATTAGACAAAATGTCTAATAATTTAAAGGTATTTTATAATTTTTACCTGAACCCTTTTGTAGCACACAGCATTAAACTTGACAATGTTTAGAATTAACACTAGGTTCTGAGTTATATTCACACAAGATCAAAATACCCACATGAATAGGGACACTTTCGTAATCATTTGGGCAAAACTAAATGTTCAATATAAACACATTCTGTTGATTCAACAAATTAATCATTAACTCACAAAATTAGTTAGCATCAGGTGTACTGTGAATTATGAGATACCTACCTTACATCAGAATTCCTCAGCAAAGATCTATATATTTAGTATCTTTATACTCAGTTCCCGTGAAAACATTAATTTTTGCTAGTAGAATGCATCTGTAGAGAATACACACCCATACCAAGGCCAGTACATTTAGGTTCCTATTTGCAATTTTAAATTTGTATTTGTAGAAATGCCAAATAAATGTTTTGAACAAGAAAAGAATGATAGAATAGCCAATAATTGTCAGTGAATACATCAAAGCTTTTCTTTCTACTGACAGAGCACTGGGGAGAAATGCTTATAAAAGGGGGTTGTAGTCAGAAGACTTTCTCTCTAATTGATATTAGGCACTATGTGGGTCAGGAAACAAGCTAAGACAACGATCCACCAAGAATACCTTGTCCTAAATATGTCAGATATTTAAGTTTTCTTTTTATTGTTTATGTTTTCTACATCTTCTCCCTGGCCTATTTTTCTTACTTAAAAATACAACAAAACAAACTATCATTCCATAGCATTGATTTTTAGCTCTTGGCCATACCCAATCTTAGACTATTTTCTCAATATTATCTTTTTTGGAATACTACATTCAAAATTCTTGTTGTTAATACAAATAGGGAATTTTGATGTTCTTTTTAAAACAAGCCATTTTGTTTATTTTAAAGGAGAAATGTATACAGTTATTAAAGCATTTTAGCTTTTCTAAATTCTGCTTCAAAGGATTGTATCATGTATATCATGACAAACATGTAGATGGAAGAATATAGTACTTTTGTTTACATGCTGGTTGAAAGAGGCATCAAGTTAAGAGTAATCATTTGCATTTTCCTTTTACACTTTTGCTTGTAAGTGTAGCAATATATCTTTGCTGATTATAAAGGCATTTGCTGACCTACCCACCACTTTGCCTAGCACAAAAAAATTCAATATTCATTAATCATACAAACATGAGCTTATATTAAATGTGCAATAGATGTTATAAAGATAATCTATGTTAATTCACTCTCAATTTAGGAAAACAAAATTTTACCTATCAATATCTAGTAAATAGTAGGGTAATAATTAATTCTATATTTTACACAAAAGGCAAATTCAGTAACTCTTGATCATTCCTAGCATCAAAAAATAAAATGTGTCCCATCAAGTAGTGTGTAGTAGATGACGGATTTTTCGTTAGTTATAGTAATGTATAAAACCCTTCTGTATGTTGCAGTTCTCTCCCATGTAACTCATTAAAAGCAGTGTCAGTTAAAGGCTCTTGCACATCTGACAGCAGTAGGAAATACCTCCGTAACTTCCCCACTGACACCTGTTCTCTCTGTTGATTTATACCAACTGAATTTTCTCATGCCAGATACTTAAAAATTCCAAAACATATAAATGATGGAATCATAAGGTTTGATAGATAGGGCTAACACATCATTTGGACCAGCCTTTTATCTCTGATGCAAAGAAGGTCAGATAATTATCTAGCTAATTTATTTCAAAATTGTATTTATGTGAAGTGCATAATTTATTTCTTATTGTTTAATATTTGAAAGAATTATTACCCTTCTGCTGGGAAAAAATATATTAAAATATAATTCAGTTACCATAGGAAAACAACTGGAAGTTGAGTATATTGTCTACCATCATCAGATTTTGCACTGCAGCAAAATTATCCCTGCTGTAATGATAGAAAATTACATGGATATTTACTGAGCATTCACTATGTGACAATCCCCAAAATAAAAGTTATTCTTCTAAACCAATATGTTCTGAGTTTAGACAGGTAATAAAAATATAAAATTTCATAGATCTATCATTTTAGTTGCTTTGTTTTAATGCCTCAAATTAAGAGTCACAAAAGGCACTTCCATTTTGTGGTTTGCTAAAATTAACATATCATAGAAAATGTTTAAATATGTGTGCTAATAACATAGCACTAATTAGTGTCTCTCTTGTTAAGAATTTCTTATTTTGTTGTTACTGGAATCACAACAACTTCATGGATATTTTAATATTAAAAATGTTATAATTGTCTACCCCTTAAAGTTTTTACTGAGACCATGTAAGCCCTGAAAAATTCCAAGAAAAATAAGCATATATAGAAAATAGTCTTTGCAGCCATCTCCAGGAGTAGAGAACAGAAGAATTGCTAAAGGAGAGTGAGACTTTCCAAGATGAGGACCTCGCCTGCGAACAGCTGAGCCAAGATTGCAGATAAAAAAGACCCCACAGATTTTTCTTCAACATAAAATGCATTTAAAGCAGAAAACTGCAATGACCACAAATGGGACAGCCACCAAACAAAAATAGGAGGTGAAACCTGAGATTATAAAGAATATTAACGTAATTTTTTATAGTTAAAAATTAAATTATTTCATTACTTAATATTTTATAACATAGGCCTACTAATACTATGTAAAGTTGATAAATAAGAAAATTTATTTTAAAAAATATAATATAAGTCAATAAGCTAAGCAAAAAACATCTAAAATTAAATCTCCATTTGATTCAAGCATCAGACTACACAATGTGAGCTACAAGATCTGGTATTAGGTAAGAGTGGCCTTTGTTTCTCTTGACAAGAACAAAGTAATAAAACACAATGTTTTAGATATTTTTGACACATTTGAGAGAATTATCTACCAGATAGAATATGAATAGAGATGACTGAAGGAATAAAGGATTACAGAATTCAGGTCAAGTTGGGAATGACTGAGAAAATTCAAGGAACATGGAAATTATTTTGTCAGACATTTCTTCTTTCATTATACATGAGAAAAGTAAAATCTGAAGCCATTTTTAGAAATAAAGTTTCTTTATATTACCTTGTTCAGTTGAAAAAGAAATATGGCAAATGTACACATAGGGGTGTGTGTGTGTGTGTGTGTGTAAGTGTATATGTGTTGGTCATGGTGTGAAGATGTGCAGCCGCTCCCAGTCATATGTGGTATATGGTAATGATGAGGAGGCAGGAGTTGTTCTGCAGCACCCTTGAGGGCATTGGCAAAAGGAAAATAATAAGCCCCTGAGAGTCCATATCCCTTTAGCAGTATATGAATTTAATATAATGGAAAAAGAAGTTAAAGTCAGAGGTGGAAACAGGTAACACTATGCAAAGATGGAACGAAACATAAAAATCTGCTTCTCTAGTAGTAAATTTGATAAGATAAACAATCATATTTTGTCTACAAATTATTAAGCATAGAATATATAATGATAATTATAACAGTCACTGGTTCAGCCACCATCTTCCTATGTTATATTTGGTATTATGAATGAATGAAATTGGCAATATGATTTAACAGTTGTGCCTTCAATGTCATGCTATTTAAAAATAGTGGTCAGAAAACATTTCTATCATATTTTTCACTGACATATCAGTAGTGGTATCAGATTATGCAAGCAAGTAGATGTTATATGAAACCAGATATTACCTCTTAATAAGCATGGGCAGGTTTCTGAGTTCTGTGTTTCAGTTTCCTCAGCTGTAAACTTGACAATTCTAACATTATTTCCTCATGTACATCAGTTGAGATAATATACTGAAACTGTCTGGTACCATCAAGGGAATATAGTGAGCGAGTCATAAGTAGCAGTGGAAAAAAAGAAGAAGAATAGAGTAAGAAAAAGAAGATTGGAATGCCAGTGTTAAGAATACACACACACATAACACAATTTTAGGTTTCTATTTATTTTCTGAAGTCATTTTTAGACCAAAGACTCTTTGAACCATTTTATTTTTGTGTAATCAGAACAAACTACTAGTACAAGGCCTGTCTCTCCTCTGAAAGGGACATAATTATAGTACTTAACTCTTAGACTGGTGAGGATTGGCTTACTAAGCATATGGAAAGTGCTTAGAGCAGGGCCTGGAATAAATAAGTGTTTCATAAATGTTAGTTATTGCTACCTTTTGTAATATTTTCAACCCCATAAAAACATTCAAGTTAGAGACACACACTTCTAGCTCCTATAAAACAAAAAGTACAGAAAGAAAAATAAATTAATAGATGTGATTTGGAAAGTATTATTCCTATTTAACATTTGCTTTTCTTTCAAATTTTATATTTAGATCTGCTTTTTCTGACCTGTGCTGAATTACTTAAATAAAAATAATAATAACATAAGTAGCACTTATTGAGTTCTTATGTCTAGGCATTTTCCTGAGTACTTTACTTGATTTATAGGATTTAATCCTCCCAGCATTAGATAGAAGTAGGTACAGTAATTCTTGCACTATTGCAGAAGAGGAAATTGAAGCTCAGAGTTAAGTAATTTGTCCCATGTCATAGGGCTAGTAAGTTAAAAGAGCTGAAATCAAAAGATAGTTACAATTAAACGCTCCTCAGTTAAAGTGTATATTCCCCTATTCAAACAATCCCTAAAGATCTTCAGTTTCCAAGTAATGATGAATAATCTAATACCCAATGGCCAGGTAAGAGAAATTTAGGAGTTGTTGAAATGAGCCTATGAAAGTTTCTGGCCTACTTGTTCTTCTATTCAAAACCCAGCTATATAATCTGTTGTTAGCCAGTAAGAAGCCTTAAGCTATCTTAAAAAAAAAGGTTTGTATTTCTACTGAAGATGTTATACATTTTTTACTACTTCTACTAAACTAATCCAGAAATAAACATACTAAATTTATAGAAAGTTGTCAAAAACCCCTAGAATTCTACAAGCATTGAAGATATATTCCCTAACACTGCAATTACACACTTCAGTTAAATTCTGAATAAGTAGCTTAGTATAATATTAAAATATTACTCCATTTTTATTGTATAATCATTCTAACATGAAGCTCTATATTTCTAGTTTTAAGCTAGCAGGCAGCTTAACTAGGCCATTCAAAAAAAAAAAAAAAGCCCATTGTATATGAATAGGGGGCAGTGGCCTGCTTCCCAAAATCCCTATGACAGAGAAACCAGAAACAATTCTTTTTTTTTTCACTTTTTTTAAATTATACTTTAAGTTTTAGGGTACATGTGCACAACGTGCAAGTTTGTTACATATATATGCACGTGCCATGTTGGTGTGCTGCACCCATTAACTCATCATTTAACATTAGGTGTATCTCCTAATACTATCCCTCCCCCCTCCCTTTGTAGGGACATGGATGAAGCTGGAAACCATCATTCTCAGCAAACTATTGCAAGGACAAAAAACCAAACACCGCATGTTCTCACTCATAGGTGGGAATTGAGCAATGAGAACACATGGACACAGGAAGGGAACATCACACACCAGAAACAACTCTTAAAGCTCAGGAAACAAAGTGCTTAATGATCTGACTTTCTCTCTGTTTTTCTTCAGTTTTTTTTGTTTGTTTTTGCTTTTTTTTTTTTCACTTCCACCTTTGAACCAGTCTCAACATCATGTCAATCCAATCATTTCTCCATATGAGACTGTAGGAAGTATTTCCAATATTTTTCCCTCTCAATTCCCCACAATTTATACTTTTACATGCTATAACAAAATGCTGCACATATCTCTCCAAGGAAAATACTATTTCTTATGAGAATACTAAGTAATAATGGTAATAAAAGCTAATATTTACTGAGTGCTCACTGGGTGTTAAATACACCCTTGAAAAGGCATCATCCCATTTCTTTTCACTGAGGTTTACTGTGGTATAATTTTTATTCAGTAACACTCATACCTTTTTAGAGGTACAGTGTTTTGTGTGTGTGTGTGTGTGTGTATGTGTTTTCAAATTACTACAATAGACATAGAATACATCCATCACACCCATAAGTTCTGTTGTTCCCCTTTGTGGTCAATTTCTCCTGCCACCCACAACCCCTTTGCAACCCCAAATCTGATACCTATCTTTATTGGCTAGAAGTTAGTAAGTGGCTATAAGTGGTGGAACCCCTATTGAATTCCACAGCTGTCTGACTCTGCAACTCTTACTCCTAGATATTCTATGCTTCTATCTCTTCAGAAGATAATTTTCCTTATTAATTCATGAATGATCTTAAAGAAGCTCTTTGAATTTGCTTATTTTATTTTTAAATTAATATAATCAAACATAGTAAGTTATAGGGTGAGGTGAATTAAAACATAATACTAAAGTGTGGATATAACCAACTTAGTAATTGCTAAAACTATGGTAAGTAGGGAGAAATATAAAGTTGAACATTGCAGCATGGCAGGATCATTCTCAACATATCAATGTCTGTGTTTTCCTTAATAGTTTCTCTTTCTCCCTGTTCAAAGGGGTATTAAAAGCAGGCCCTTTGAAATTCTATGCCTCAGGATGTTTTGCAGAAAAAATCACAGAGACAGTCAAACTCCTTTAAAAACTGGAGACTCAGAGGAGATGATACTATGTGTATGAGTAGGAGAAAGAGAAGTACTTTGGGGAAGAAGGTAAAAGGCAGGCTTTCTAAAATGAAGTAAAAGACAGGAGTTGAGAAGTTCTAGAATAGCTGAGATCTTTGTATCGCTTAGTGGCAGCAACCCACAGAGCTTACAAAGTTTGATGTTTCGTCAAGAAAGAGAAAATATTTGTCACTATGGTTTCTCTGATATCTATGAATCAAAAGTGTTGCAGAAGTAGCTATGCTGCCAAATTATAAATGCCCATACAAACGGAGAAGTTCATGTCTTGCTGGTAACCTGTGGGCTGACAAAAGACCTATGGTCTACTGACATTTACCATGTATTATACATGCATTAACACGTCTAATCCTCTCAACCCGATGGTATTAGAATTTATCCCATTTCAAAACTGACAGAACAAAGACAAAGAAATGCCAAGATTTTTTGCTCGAATTCACACAGTATCTAAAGAACAAACACACAATTTGAACCCAAACAAGTTCTATCCGGAAAGCTTATGTTATAGTGCCTAAATCAACCTAAATTTCAGGGACTTTTCTTTAGTCTGAAAGAGGAAAATTAATATAAACAAGATTGACATTTTGGAAAATTTCCTCAAATATAGGATTGAATTTTGATTTATTAAAATAGTTAGAAAAATGTGGTATTCCTTATGCCACTGTGTGTGTAGACATAAAGGTATTCCCAATACATTAGCAGTATAAAATTTGATACCCTTGTAAGAACCACGTAAGCATTTCAGAGGAATTTTTCATGTTATTAAAAATGAATAACTTATTACTTGAACATAAATTTAGTTTCTTTTATCAGTGGTCAATATTAATAAGTAATTGTTAAGTTTCCTTTTTTCCTTCAAAACTTAAGAATGAAGTCTCTTTTTATAATAATGTGACACAATTTAAATTAATTGAACAGATGTTACATCAGCATGGCTGGTATGGGTAATTTATGTATTCTAGCCATACCATTTTCCCTCAGCCTTAAGGTTCTACTGTACTTATTTATTCCCTTCTGATAAAATAACATATTTCTTTTGTAATTACAAAATGGCTTTTATTTTATTCTTATAATAAGGCATTTATTGGTTTATTTGTTCTTCAATGATCTAACAAAGCTATGTGGGGAGCCCACAATATGTCTGACATTCCTTAGGTATTGGACATAAAAAGATGAAGATATATTTGTAACTTCCAAAAGTGTCCAGTCTTATTGGGTGATAGGTAAATAAATAAGTAACTAAAATAAAAAGTAATTAAAAATAATAAGATAAAAAGACCATGTTCATTTGCTCATTCAACAAATATTTATTCATTATATATGTACTATTCCAGGGGCCTGGGGACAAAAAAGATAGATAGATAGATGATAGATGATAGATAGATAGATAGATAGATAGATAGATAGATAGATAGATAGATAGATGATAGATAGATAATAGATAGGAATATAAAAACAAATCCTTGCCCTCTTAGATTTTTATTTGATGTGAGACCATCAAGAAACGAACAATGTTTGGTGATGGAAAGTGTCACAGAGAAAAAACACCTTAGAGGAGTACTGCCTAGTGACAATGTGACTGTGAGGAAAGAGTTAACATAGCAGGTCTGATTGGTCAGTCCTTGAATGGCTCCTAGGGAATCTGCAAACCTGATTGACTCTTGGTCAACCCCTGGGAATGTGACCCTAATTTTTTTTCTGTTACTTATTTATTATGTTGTATAAGCTTAGAGCAATTAGTCATGCTTCAACAGATTATCAGATTTATCCAGATTGTTTTGTACATCCTGATTGTTGATATACCTTCTTTCATTGCTGAGGTCCTGAGTTTCTGTTATCATGCTAGATGGTCAACTTCACGTAAAATCCCTGGGTGCTGAGACTCAAGCATGCTTCCCTGGGTGCAGATACTTCATACAAACGCCTGGCTATGTTTGGGGAAGGATCCTAGGATCATGCCAAGTTTTTTGGTTTGGGGTTCTTTTTTTGTTTGTTTTGTTTTGTTTGTTTGGCTGGGCACAGTGTACTTTATTAATGGCAAATGGCAAGGTAGGGCTCCCAAAGCCCCTTCCATTCTTCAGAGGGCCTGGGATGGAAACCATGTCAAGGAAGGGAGATTTTCAATATGTTAGAATGTGAAAACTCTCCAGTAGCTGAGAGTCTCTTGTTCTCCTTCTGGTGCTGGTGGTACAGAGGCCACCTTGGTGGTACAGAGGCCACCTTGGAGGCCATGTGATCTAAAAAATCTACCACCCCATTGACCCCATTGCTTTAACCAAATTAATTGTCACACTGGGATACAAGCTTGACCAAACAGTCATTGAAGGTAAAACCAGCCCCGGCATCAAATGTGGAAAAGTAGGTGTCACTGTTAAAGTTATAGTAGATGACCTGGTCCTCAGTGTAGCCAAGAATGCCTTTTAGGGAGCCCTTCAATGGCTGTTTCACCACCTTCTTGATGTCATCACATTTGCCAGCTTTCTCTAGACACCAGGTCAGATCTTCAACCAACACATTGTGCAGACACAAAAGGCCATGCCAGCGAGCTTCCCATTCAGCTCAAGAATGACCTTGCCTGCAGCCTTGGCAGTGCCAGTAGATGCAGGGGATAATTTCTGGGCAGCTCCATGGTTATCTCACCACATTTTGCCAGAGGGGCTATCCAGGACCTTCTGGGTGGCAAAGATGGCACAAAATGTAGTCATGAGTCCCATTAAGATGCCATAGCTCTCATGAATAGCCTCAGCCAGGGGGCTAAAAGTTGGTGATGCAGGAGACATCACTGACAATCTTGAGGAAGTTTTTGTACTTCTTATTGTCTGTGCCCAGCAAAAACATGGAGGCATCAGCAGAAGGGGCACAGATGACCTTTTTGGCTTCATCTTTCAAGTGAGCTCCACGTTTTTCCAAGATAGTGAAGATTCCAGTGGACTCCAGAACATATTCAGTACCAACATCACCCTATTTGATATTAGCAGGGTTTCACTCGTGGAAGAGGAAAACGAGATTTAATTCATGACAAGTTTCCTATTTTCAGCCTTGACTAGGCCATGAATTGTGCCATGGGTTGACATAGTTGAATGTGTGGACCATGTAGTTGAGGTCAAGAAAGGGGTCATTGATGGCAACAATATCTACCTAGCTGAAGTTAGCCCTGATGACCAGTCACCCAATACAGCCAAATCCATTTACTTGAGCCTTCACCATCACATCTCAGGGACACGGCTGGCACTGCATGAGGAAATGTATCTCTCTGTCAAATGAGAAGGATCAGAGATCCAGGATCATGGTGCTATGAAAATGCTCCTAGAGACGACACATTTTGGGGCTGGGCACTGAGGGGAAGGGGCTATGTCTGGCTTGCATTACCTTCTGTGATAATTGATTGTTACCTGCAGTTCTTTCTAAAATGCTGGGTCACACTTCCACTTCAGCTTGGAGTGACCATGCCACTTCCTGCCAGCCAGCTACAACTGATTAGAACAATGTAGACAATGGCCCTCAAATGGATCCAATTGACTTTTTTTTTTTTTTTGAGGATTAGGATTTAGGAAAAAGTGAGTCTCAGCAGTAAGATTTAAGTATGAGGGGAAGTATATCTTCATAAATAAAAAGGCTATTTTCTGTAAACTAAACGAGAAAATCTGGACTGCAGAAAGAGAGAGGAAAGAAGATATAAATAGTAATCAGGATGAGAAACTAATCAGCCACAGTATCTGGGGCTCATGAAGCCAGAGGGGTAGTTCTGGTTTGTGAGACCAATCTGTGCCTTTGGACTTGAGTCTTGTAACAATTTTGTATCTTTCAATGATTTCATAACTAATTTTAATAGGTTTCTTTTCCCTAAAGCAAAATCATCCCTAATGGGTTTGGATCCATTTTAAGTAACTACATATACTATGAATGACTACGTAAACTATGCCAAGAAATTTGCAGATTATTCTATATAAAACTGAATAATAGTACCCTTTTAAAAAAATGTAATTGGAGAAAGACAATTCTAACAATAAAGTAGCAGATGAAAGAGATGGAGGAGAAACTAGATAAAAAGTGAACTATTAGGAAGAAATCTTAGAATTACAAGGAAATTCTAGTTTTCATGGTTCATAAAAGAATAAAGTTTGGAAGCATTCTTACAAATTTCAGACTGAATACAAGTTGTATATTCATTTCTAACACTTGAAAAAAATCACTAGGGTGTTTGCCTTCAAATGTTTGCAGGTGTGGGTAATTAAAATACCACATTACTTTCATTTGATTGTGTAAGCATTCTCATGTCTACAAGTGATTCTAATCAACTTCACTGACTATGAGGGAGAATCCTCTATAATTAAGAAAACTTTATGTACAATTATTAGAGTTTAGAATAATTCATATTGCATTCCTAATTATTATTTGTATCTACTTTAACTTCCATTTTTCTTAGGGAATAATAATTTACTAAATGATCAAAATAGTTTTCATTCTTTTCTAATGAAACTATTTAGGAATAAATAGAAAACAGTAAAGTATTTCAAAAATTAGCCACACATAATCATAATCGTAATCATAAGCCCACACATAATTATTTATTAAATAAAATAACATTTCAAGTTTTTTAAAAAATTTATTCTTTATTAGATTTCTAGGGTC
This sequence comes from Pan paniscus, assembly GCF_029289425.2. Taxonomy (NCBI): domain Eukaryota; kingdom Metazoa; phylum Chordata; class Mammalia; order Primates; family Hominidae; genus Pan; species Pan paniscus. The sequence goes on from NC_073254.2 coordinate 115,166,570, forward strand.
ATTTTGGTATGAATAAATCTTCCTTCATCTTGCAAAGGATACACTGTGGCTAAGAGCGGTAAGTTTAGACTTGATCTAGTGATCAAGATGGTGCTATCCAACCAGTCCATGGGAACATATATAACGTATAATACAACTTAGTAGTGAAGAGAAAAGCTTTGGAGTTATAATCACCAAGATTCAAGCATTGATTAAATTTCCAAGGCTAAGTATCATCATGTATAAATCGAGGTTATAATTTTTACTTCATAGAGTTATTGAGAATTAAATGGGGCAATATACATACAGATCCTGGTACATACTATATATTAAATGAATAATTGTCATTACTATAATACTTATATAAATGGGCTTCTTCTCTGGGAGAGATTTTTATGGTATAGAAGCTAAGGTAATGTAATAAATTGCAATCATGATTCTTGAAATTTCCCCTTTATTTCAAATTGCCCATTTTGAAAAAATAAAATGGCATTGATGGTTAAAAAATATAAACCTTGAATTTCAAAGGACAGTTAACACAAATTAAACTAGTTCAACCTAACCATTTTGACTCTGTATCCAGTAGAACATAAATTTCAAACAGAAATATTACAGGGTTTCATCTCCAGAAATTCCCAGACATAGATTTGAGGTGATTTCTAGGAATATTGAATACAATAAGCTAATTCTCAGGCAAGTCATTCTCAGCACCCTCTCCAAGTTACACCACAAGAATCTCAGATGTCTCAGGACAAATTCTAAGACTTTTTCATCCACAAATTCAGTGCATGACTTTGTGTCTAACATGCACTAAGTACTCAATACATAATAATGAAATTATATAATTAATGATTAGCATACCAAAACCAAATTGATTAGCATTGTTACTATTTTGTTAATTATCTCTACTGTGAGTTGTATGTAATTTGAATTTTTATTCCCATTTATGATAGAGAGCTTTACTTTCAAATTATTTTTTGTGATCTGTGACAAAAATGGAAATAAGGCAAATTTATTTACTTTAAAAGATGAAAAAATTGAATGCCTTTTTTACTTAGATTTATACTCATTCTCAGACTTTTCAAAACATTTCAGACATTAAGACTTGAAATTAACATTAAGACTGTAAACTAGTTCAACCATTGGAAGTCAGTGTGGCAATTCCTCAGGGATCTAGAACTAGAAATACCATTTGACCCAGCCATCTCATTACTGGGTATATACCCAAAGGATTATAAATCATGTTGCTATAAAGACACATGCACACATATGTTTATTGCGGCACTATTCACAATAGCAAAGACTTGGAACCAACCAAAATGTCCAACAATGACAGACTGGATTAAGAAAATGTGGCATATATACACCATGGAATACTATGCAGCCATAAAAATGATGAGTTCATGTCCTTTGTAGGGATATGGATGAAGCTGGAAACCATCATTCTCAGCAAAATATCGCAAGGACAAAAAACTGAACACCACATGTTCTCACTCATAGGTGGGAATTGAACAATGAGAACACATGGACACAGGAAGGGGAACATCACACACGGGGGCCTGTTGTGGGGTCGGGGAGGGGGGAGGGATAGCATTTGGAGATATACCTAATGTTAAATGATGAGTTACTGGGTGCAGCACACCAACATGGCACATGTATACATATGTAACTAACCTGCATATTGTGCACATGTACCCTAAAACTTAAAGTATAATAAAAAAAGAAAGATGAAATAATTTCAACATACAACTGATATGAATTCCAGAATTATAGAGATAATACGTAAGTAGATATTTTTAAGGCATGATGAAAAGATTTAAATATAAAAGAAAATTTTAAAAATTTAAAGAGAATTTAAAGGAAGAGAGAAAAAAATAGTTCGCAGAATGAAGCAGCACACAGAAAACCAAGGTAAATGAATAAATAATATGCATATATCAGTTTACATTGTAGTGAAAATGCGCAACATGACACAAAGAAAAAAATATTCTAAAGTACCAAAGGAAGAAAATAAAGAGAAAAGAAAGACTGATTGTCTTCAAGGAAATTACAACCAATTTTACTGCAGTTTTCAGCAAAACATTTGAAGCTAGTATACAAAGTAATAATATTCTAAAAATGTTTAGAATACATAGTTGTCAATCTAGAAATCCATACTAAAATAAATACATTGACATGTGAAAGCTAAATGAATATTTTCAGACGTTAAAAAAAAACAAAACAGAAATGTTATATTTCATGGACCCTCACTGAAAAAATGATGAATGAAAATATGTTAGTAAGGAACAAAAAAGAACTGAGAAAAAAGTTATAGATAAAAAAAGCAATAGTAAGCAAATAAATGGCTAAGAAATTTTATTAAATCTTAATCAGTATTTACTGATTAAGGGGGAAAAAACCACTGGTATTATAGGTAGGGATTAAAGCAAGTATAATAAAATTGAAAACAATATATTGAAAATGGGAAAAATAAATTAAGATAACCCTGTTGTACATTTTAAGTATGCATATAAAAAACCTTTATATTTAATTAGTAAATTTATTGTGTTTATATGTTTATATTAAAACATTTAAATGTAACCATTAAAAGTACATACTTGGACACCTGTAATCCCAGCACTTTGGGAGGCCTAGAGGGGGTGGATCCTTTGAGGTCAGTAGTTCGAGATCAGCTGGGCCGACATGGTGAAACCCTGTCTCTACTAAAAATACAAAAATGAGCCAGGCATGGTGGTACATGCCTGTAATCCCAGTTACTCGAGAGGCTGAGGCACGAGAATCGCTTGAACCAGTGAGGCACAGGTTGCAGTGAGCCAAGATAGCCTCACTGCAATCCAGCCTGGCCTACAGAGCGAGACTGAGTCTCAAAAAAAAAAAAAAAAAAAAGATAAAATGAGACTAAAATTTAAATGGATGATAGGATGGGAACAATAATCAGAGAAAAATAGTAAATGTAAAAATCCAGATGTTAGTAATAATATATTTGTTCTACATTTACATAAAATTTACACAAAAACAGTATACTTGGAAATATAATTAACTAGGAGATACGTAAAGAATGATCTATCTTTTTATCTTTATACATAGAAACTTATAGATCTCAAAAACACTAAGATGAATAAACAAGCTGTAGAATGAAAAGTATATCATGACACCATATCACGAGACTTCGAAAGAGATCCTGTTCTGTGTAGAGTCCTTGCGATCCACGATACACATATATGACAATCCAAAATGTTACTTATGTATACAAATAACACTAGTAAAAGTGTTACAACATGAATACCAATCAGTCTCACGGTAAGGGTTGCTTTTGTGAAGGAAGGAGTGGAATAGGATTGAGCACAGGTACCAAGGGAACGTTACCTCCTCAACTTTATCTGTAACACTTATTGACTCAAAAATAATTTTGAAATTATCAGGATGAAGCTGTAACATTTATTAGATTTTAGACTGTGGTTACATGGGTATTTGTAATATTAAGTTTTGGATTTTTTATGCATAGATATGTAATAATTATATGCTTTAATGAGAGCCTAAAATAATACACTGTTTTCCTTATTTATCTATGGAATACTGGAACATTAAGTTTCTTTAGTGAAATACCAAAGAAATAGAGTAACACATATCTTCTCCTAACTTCAATACAAACATTGTTATAATGCTTTATTTCTCAGATAAATAGTACTATTTCCAACTTTGAAATAGGTACTTCACATGGAAAGTCAGACTACTTACAGGTGTCCTAAAATCCTAGACTGGCTTAGATCCAGTAGTATTTTGCCTATTCCAAAATTGCAAGCATTATTTATGCCACGTGTATGAAACTACTGGTACATCTCAAAATTGCATCTTCCTTCCATTACCTCAATTCACTTGGGATCATTTCACAATGACAAGTATCTGCTTCTCTACTAGCTTAGCTCTCCTAAATCAGGAGATGTCAGCTCTTAAAAAAAAAAAAAAAAAGTATGTCTCTTCATAAATGAAAAATTCATCTGTGGGAGTTTCCTAGAGAAGCACTGTCATCCATGAAAGATGTAAGGCTCACTAGAATTATAAGTAAGAGTGAATGAGAAAGTTAAGAAACTATACATTTACAAGCAATAAAGGCCCAAATGAAATTAAATGGTAATGAGTCTGGCCTTAATTGAGTTTTACTCCCACCGCTAAACTCTTTAGTAAAATATATTATCACATCATTTCTTTTATGATACATTAAAATCTGTACTATATTAAAACATTAGTTATTTTGTTACCTTTTTAAAAAAAAGTCTTGCTTCATTTCACAGTATTGTTTATTTGTTAAGTGCATTATCACAACATTGTAGTTTGTCAGAATTCCTCAACCTAGGAAATGAGGGTTAATTTAGCTATTTTATTCACAGAAATTGCCTTTCCTGATTTGAGATTTTTTTTATTTTAATATAAGTCCTTGGTGAATTTCCCAGTAGACCTGTAATTCCACATTGGACCTTTTAATGTACATTGTGCCAGAGACATGGATTCAAAAGGGAAGCTGTCCTGTCCAAAGACTCTACATTTCAGTGAATTCTTCAGACCTATTGCTGTATCCCAGTGACCACAGTGATTGTCTGAGAGTAACAATATGTCAAAAGTCAGCAAGTGATCCTTCACATTTGCCCTTTATTGAAGCAACTGTACATTGGGCTCAACTGAGTTCCCAAACAGCACAACCTATGACAAGATCAAAGAATCCCAAGAACAGGGAACAAACCAATGCACTCTGCTGGTCAGCAGTCTAAGAGCTCAACTTACTTCATTAAAGTGCTATATGGTCTACTGAGATTCTTCTTAGGTTCTAAATACTGCTGCAATTTAAGCACATACATTTTAAATGAACATTTCAATGTAGCCTATTCTTCATAGTATACAGGGTATTTTAGAATCACAGATCTGAGGAAAGCATTTCTCTTTTCACAATTATTGGACTGCTGTTTACTAGATTTAGAATTCTGTCAGGGTTCTGTAGCACCTAACACTGTACCCTGCAGGTAGTTAAGTAATCAATACCTAAAAAAAAATCGTAAGCAAGTAAATAAGGATACTTCTTGAATAAATAAATGAGTATAAATACACCTAATCATACTAAACCTCAGTCCCCTCATCTATAAAGGATGAGGGGGATCCCCAAGTTGAAGAATCATTATTAGAGAATGAAATAAGGTATGTAAGAAACCTAGAACTAAGTGGAAGCAAAAAAAATACAACTTGAGTATTCTTCTATTATAACTTGGCTAGTAATACATTGATTCATATTAGTTTCTTTTCAAAATGTTATCTAAAATATGATGATTGTACACTGTAAAATTATGTTAAATTCTACCCTGTAAAGCATGTTAGTAACATTTTCCTGTCACTTAACTTTGCATTTTGCTATTTTAACCTCAAAGTTTTGTCACTGTGTACATGTCATAACTTTCATAAAATGCAAAATACTAGCCACTTAGAGAACATTGTATTTATGAAGGCTCTGAACATCCCACATTATTTCTATTTACCTCTAACACTCCTTTGACCTTGTCACATTTTGGAGATAATGGTGAAAAGTCTAAATTTCTCCTGAAATAGTGAGATTGGCTCCTAGAGTAGAAAATACATTCATTTGACCAAAGGGATAAAACTGTACGTTTTCCCCAAAACGCTGGCACAAATTCAGCCAGGGTGCAATATCAGTACCAAAGTAGGCATTTGGAGTGGAGGAGACATAACACAATGTGCAGTCACTGGAGATTAAATGGCACTTCTTTTGGGGGGATTACTTTTGTCTTTCTTTTGGGACCTAAAACTGATGTCAGCATGCTTCATGACTGCATTTTTCTAACTATGGTTTAGAGATTGGGATTTATTTTAAAAATTAAAAAATGAATAATGCTATTACACCCACAAATGACTTTGAATTCATACTATTTCTTAACAAAATTATATGGCATATATTGTATTTTTAAACTGTAATAAAACTAAGTGAAATGATTATACTTCAGCTGATTCTTATAATATGCATACAATTTTAATTTAAGTATAATATCTTTAATTTAGCCAATTTTACTCAGCTCAAAAGCATTGTGACAACTCTAGATGAGAAACTAAATTCCAGTTTCCAAACTTTGAGTGACAGATGAGAAACATTTAATCAGAAAGTTCTTCAATAGTACAACTATTTTTCTATGAGGTTAATATTTTATCACATTAGAAACACTCAAAAGGCTACATATTGCATTTTACCTATGAGAATGCCAAAAATATCAATAAGAAGAAGTTCTAGACTTTCTTTCAAATAACTTTCTCATTTGTGAATTTTAAATCATTTTTGTTAAATTTAATATACATTCATTTTTTTCAGGTGTTAAAAATTAAAAGTATAATTTGGAGTTAATGTGTATGTAAAGATGAAAAGTTTATAAAATTAAATGTTAAATAATAGAATTAGTAATTGATCTTGTTTTCTTTTAAAGTTAATTTCCTGTTAGTAGATAGCTGTAAGATTGAGAGCAATGTTATGGTGAGGCCCATTTTCACAGGAGTAATAATGAACTGCAAAAGTGAAAGTTTCCCCATTTCATAGTTATAATGTGGCTCAGGTGTGAATGAGTAGGTTAATCATGTGAACACATAGTTCAATTGTGAATTGATCTCTAGTGGAGGCTACTTGACTAGATATTGGAGGTGAAGGCTATTGACAACATGCTTTCTCTTGATTGACCGAAGGTGAAAGATAAAACAACGTGGTTACTTCTTATCCTCATTCCTATCACCAACTTTCCTATTACACTCTTAAAAGTTATAGTAAACCCAGAAACAACTTGAAAAAAATTAGGGTAAAATTTACTCTCTTCTGATATTTTTTGCTTAGCTGCTTTTTATCTGCTTTGCTCTAAGCCTCAGAAGCTCAAGAATAAAATTCACTAGAGAATTTCATGCCACGTTCTTACCTGTGGACATGGGCTATCCTCTGGGAGATCTTCCTCAAATTTAAAGTCTTCTAAAGAATGAAAAATGGCTAAGTCCTGAGAAGGAATTTAAAACGTGCTTCTTCAACTAACCTTCATTGCTGCTCTCAGATCCAGGTATAATAACATCAAAGTCACTGATGCATCAAGATTTAAAAGGGCCCCTACCACATGGCCACTTAGATTCTGGCCTCCATCCTCAGAACATAGAGTATTTACCATGACCTTCATCTCATAAAGGGCTTGTATTATTTGTGTACATATCAGGTCATGTACTTTTCATCTTTTTATTTAATATATGGCAGATGCAAATTCCTTTTAAAGACCAGCTCGCATGTCACCTATTCTATAAAACTTTAGCTGCTCCTTATATCCTGGAATATAGTAGATTCTCAGTATGTATCAGCAGAAAAAAAACGAATACATGAATAGATCACTCCACTTTATGAAAGACTCAACATTTAGAAAATGCTTTTATTAATGTAATTTTGTTTATTAATAACACATTTATTTGTCCCTGTTCACTATAAAAACTTTAAGCCTTTGTTTTCTTTTTAAGCCCCATATCACCAATATCACTATTTCTGGCTGATAATAGGCATACATTAACGCTTGCAAAATGATGGATTATGCAATCAAGATATATCTGTTAAAAACATACTCACAGGCTAGACATGGTGGCATAGGCACGTAATCCTAGTGCTTTGAGAGGCCGAGGCAGCAGGAACACTGGAGACCAGGAGATCGAGACCAGCCTGGGCAACATAGAAAGACCCTGTCTCCACAAAAAATTGAAAAGTAGCCAAGTATGGTGGTACGTACCTGTAGTCCTATCATTTCAGGAGGCTGAGGCTCAGGAGGCTGGGATCACTTGAGCCCAGGTGCTGAATCCTGCAATAAGCTGTAATCATACTCCTACATTATAGTTTAGGCAATGGCGCAATACCTTGTCTCTTAATTGTTCTACATTTTTTTTCAAAATTTACTCAATTACATATTTATATATGTTTTATATCGTTCATACTATGTATATTACATTCATAAAGATATAATCTAGTAAATTCCAAAAAAAAAATAGATGGAATAGAGGGAATATGAAAGAGAACATGGAAATGTGTTATTTTTCTATTAATGTATAACAAATTACCACAAACTTTGTGGTTTAAATGAACATACATTTGCTATCTCACAGGTTCTGTGGCTCCAAGGTCTAGGCACGGCTAAGCTGGGTTCTAAGTTCAGGGTCTCCTTGGGTTGCAATATACACTGGCTATCACCTAAAGACATCTCTCAGTTTCTAGAGGCAGTTCCCTACCACAAGGCCCTCTCCCAAACATACTTCTTACAGGCCATCTCACAACTTGGAAGCTCATTTTTTCATAGCTAGAGTTTCTTTCTTCAGAAAAGGCCCAGTCCCTATTTTAATAAATTTTCCTGACTGTCAGACTCACTCATGATCATCTTTCTTTCAATTGATTCAAAATCATCTTGCTTGGAATTTTAATTACATCTACAAAATCCCTTCACCTTTACCATCTAAATAAGCCTAATCAAGGCAGTGATTTCTCATTATATTTATAGATCCTGTCCACACTGTAGCAAAGGAGATTATGCTAATTATACTCCAATATAGGGATGTTGAAGTCTTCTCAGAATTCTACCTACCACAAATGTGAAAATGGAATTTAAGGTTGGAGTACATAGAATATGACCCTCTATCAAAAATGATCTAGCTTTCTCTTCAGGCAAAAGGTAGAATTTCACTTCCCTACCAATTCCCATCTGAAGTTAGGTACAGCAATGTGTTTTAATCTTGGCAATGAAATAAGAGTAGAAATGCATGTGCCATTTCTGTGAGGAAGTTTTAGAAGCCAGCACACAACTCATATTCCTTTCTCTCTGCCTTAGGCATTGTGAAGGCTTGTGTTGAAATGAAACCTCTACCAACTTTAGTCTTGAGTACTTATGAGTAGAGTCCTATCCTACTTACAACCAGCTTTAGAAAAGCAGCATGAGAGAAAAATGTTTGTTGTGCTAAGCAACTGAATTCCTGGGGATGTGTGTTACTACAGGACATTTTTTTCCCATTTCTGAATTATATTTGTACCACTTAGAGTTCATAGGTTAAAGGACATCTTAGTCACATAGAGTGACAACAAACTGGAATATTCTCTCAAATGCTAACTGGGAACTAGTACTGAGTGTCCAGAGATGCTTAGCATGGTGAGGCACACCTGTAGTTTCAGCTACTGGGGAGGCTGAAGTGGGTGGATACTGAAGCCCAGGAGCTTGAGGACAGCGTAGGCAAAATAGCGAGACCTAGAAACAAAACAAAAAACAAACAAAAAATTTCAAGAAGAAAAAGAGAACAGGTTGCACCAGAAACAGGAGAAAAGTATTGGAGATAATGATTAAATAAACATTATATTGAGAGGAACAGAGTGAAATATATAGAAAAGTACGTAAATATAGTTTGAGGATGTCATTAGTATAAGATTATGGAAAAAGGGAGTCACTTGAACACAATAATACGAGGAGCACTTGTTCAAAGGAAAAAGTAGAAGAAATTAATATTGTTCTCTATTATTGCATGATTTAATTTTAACCCATTGTTTCTCCCTCAAACTTAATTTATAAAACCTAAAACTGTATTCCTGTTAATTCATTTATGTAAGTAATATGGTTAAAATTTATGTGGTACAATCTGTTCATCATTCTTCTAAATGTCTAGGATGGAAAGGAAGCTGTTTTCCAGTTATAAATATCTACAAGTTAAGTAGTAAAAAATAAACAACAAAATTAATGGTCTAGATGTCATTTGTCATGGACTGTAGCAGTTAATCATTGTTTACTCTCTGTAAACTACCTTTATAAACAATGTATCTGCTTACTCCCAAAGCAGACACTAAATACAAATATAGAAATACATATTAAATGCAGTGAAAAATAATAGTAAACAGAAATTCTGAAAAGACAAATCCTGATTCTAGAATTGTCAATACTAAAAAAATGTGATCTTATGTACAGCAAATAATTTTCATATACCTATTTTATTCTCTGTATGATGGTAGGGATGTGATTATTTGACCTTTCACATCTGAATTTCTAAATTGTTACATGTAAGTAGTTCCACATAGAAAGGTTTATGTGAGTAAATACATGGAATATGTGCCTGGAAAGAAATTTTTAAAGGAGTTCAAATTAATTTTAACTTACAGGACTTTTTGTTTTCATATGTACTCAATATGGTTATACACAGACCTCCTAGGATCTTCAGAGTCTTTTATCATCCTATATGTCTTATGAATCAAAATCTTCCATGGTTAGTAAGTTGAAAGGTCAATAATATTATATCTAATAAAAACTTGACTGACAGCTACACATAGCTTATTACTCATCTATTTATTGACAAAGAAAACCACAAACCTATTCATCAACACCCATGATGAGAAAACAGAAAGGTATCAGATCTATGTGGACAAAACCCAAGATCAAAGTTACTATCAGGATTTCTGCTGGTTGTTGAGTTGTTTCTTCCCCCAAGATTGATTTATACAGTCTGTCATACTATCATGCTCTCCAATCATTTTTGCAAGTCATGTGCTTCAGACATTAGGTGATAATCTTCATCATTCTTCTAAAATTCTATGAAGAGAAGGAAAATGTTTTCTAGATATGATTATCTAAAAACTTTGCCTTTATACAAGGATACTAACATCTGTGAAAGAGAGACACGTTTTTTGGTATATGATTTTGATGTGGATTAAGCTATGTGGCTACACTTTGGGTCAGTCGAGTTCAGGAGACCAGCATGGCTCCATGCTCTGGGTTCCCAAATGAGTTAAGCTGCCATTTGCTTTCCAAAACTAGCTATAAGCTCGCTTTCTGGCTAGACTTACATTAAAACCCATCCTCAAAGTATGTTCCAAGATATTATAACTAAATTCTGAATGACTGAATTTCAAAATTAAGAACCCTAGAAGAAGTCATATACAGTTTCTCTTCATCCCATTTTCTTCCTTCTGCTGACTATATTTTCTATTTTGAGTAATTATTTCTTTATAAGAAGAGTTCTATGGCAAAATTATATGTTGTGAAATTACTTGTTTGTCTAGCATCTATAAATATATAAATGTAATCTAAATTAACTTCTGGATGGGCAGCAACCAAAAAAGAAACGATGCAGATTGCCAAGTTAAAAGTTTTCTTTTTCATTTGGTGTTAGTTTTACAAAAAATTGTAAACATTTTAACAGTTACAGATTAATTTGTATAATATTACATCTGATGACATACAAGCATGGGCTACATGTGCTTCACAAACAAGTGCATTTACAACCAAGTCCATAAATATTTTTAATAATTCTGGCATAAATACTATTGCCAGACAGACAGCTCAGACTATTTTTCTTGGGTAATTTAGTAAATATATTGTTTCTCTATGATACCATGAGCCACCAAATTTTTAAACTTATTACCACAAGGCAACAAAAATAGAGCTACGGTATCGAAATATTTATTGAACATACAGTGGCATGCACAATAAAATCAGATGTCTCAATTTTGACAGAATTAACTGCCAACATGGTTTACTTTGTTTCCATGAAATGGATAGAGAAAAATGAACCTTACATTAAATTTATATTTCTAATAGCTGATAGTACTGACATAAAACTGGTGTCACTTAACTGTTTGAGAAGTTTTTCTTCTGCTAATAGAACCAACATGAACAGCAATTGCCTCATTATTTGTAAATGCACAAGAAAACTTGAAATCAAATGAGTAAAATGAATTTAGACTAAAATACCTATTTGATCCAAATGATAAGTCAGTTATCAGAGTTATATTTATCTGCAACTTACAGAGTCCTCTTACCCTAAGGACTAATTTTATTAAATAGATGCTGCAGCTTTCACAGATGAATTGTGTCTTCTGTATTTAATATGATAAATGGTTTTCACAAGTCTACATGGTGGCTTGTGAATGTGGACAATATATTGTCATGTTCATCATCAACTTTTGGAGACAGGAAAATCCCTTATTAATTTTTAATTAAACATGAATCTTTGTGCACTTATGGTGGCCAAAAGTGGTCATTGCATATTCAAAACATTACCAAACAATAAGATAAATAATTATAGATTTATACCATATGATAAATGGCAAATGGCATTATCTATATTCTCTATTGCCAGACAGACAGCTCAGACTATTTTTCTTGAGCATATTCTTCATGTACCTGACCTATAATACCTTTTATTTTCCTTTGACTCCACTAACAGTCTTGCATATCTGTGGAGCTCCCAGGTTGCAATGGTGGCCAAGACACAACTCATTCGTTTGCTAAGTGTTCAAAAAGGAGCAGCATTAAATATTTCTCCTACTACCACCCAATATCAGAAGAACGAACTATCCCAGAACAGCATTTTATCATCAGCAAGAACTGTGCCTGCTGTCCTTGGAGAAAGCTGAGAAAAGAGAGTTGGGTCATTAGGATTTAACTATGCATTTGGGTGAGAATTCCATTCATTGCATATGTATCTCACATACTACTAATGATGTGTAGAGAAAGCTGGATATTTATTCCAGTTTATTGTGATGCAACTACAAACAGTAATGTTTATCAAAAAATGTAAATAAGACAAATGATCAATCAGACTGATGTTGGGGTAACAGGAATTAGCAGAACTAATTCTGGTTTCCAAACCAGGTTGACTATACCAGCATATATAGACACTCTGTATTAACTAATCAGCTCTCTTCCCAATCCATGTGGTGAGTTAAAATAATAAACTCCGTATCTGGTATAAATCATAATTCATTTGGATTACTTAAACAATTTTTTTGAAAAATAAATGCTCAATATCTCTTAATCTTGCCTTTTCCTTTTTTTTTTTCTCAAAAATAGGGTTGTAGAGCATTGTAGCAGGTAGTTTCAAATTACCCTGAGATGCGAGAGCCCCCATATGCCTTCTGTCTCCTCTGTTATGAAATAGTTTTGAATTTCCTTGATAAATTTGGTGTTGGACTTAATTCATAAAGTGGTTTTGTTTGTTTGTTTTTTCTTGGTTATTTGTTTTGGCTTTGACTATGGCCAGGAGCCTTTATTGGCTGATCTGACATTCCCTCAGCTCTTGAGGTTGGTATATATTCCCTAGTACCTGTCCTGTTCTCTATCTTTTCATTAATTCATGTGTTTCTCTTCAACTTCTGTCAGAGTAGCTTCTCTTTTTTAACAACAGACCCCATGACAGACCCACTGGCATCACCTGACACTACAGGGGAGGACAAAAATGAAAATAAAATAAAATAAAATACTCTCAGGATAATTAGAAGTTTTCTTTGCTTTTGTTTTGCTAAAAAGGCCAACTAACCAACTTTTCCTGTCTTAGATATTTCTGGCTTCAGAATCGGAATTGCAAGGCAAGAAAGATACAAGGAAAATAAAAATGGATGAATTTAATATTCCAAAATATTGTCTCATTTCATTCAGTATAAAATAAAGTTTATGCCCTAATATATATGTTCAATGTTATAGAGTAAGGGTCTTTATACATTCCCAAGAGATCCTCTACATTAACTTTGTAGAGTGAAACAGAATCCTTTGATCTGCTTCAAGGAAGGCCTACAAACACTTGCTTTATATGATGTCTATTTAGTTTAATAAATATATATACACAGAGTAATAATATAATCTTTTAACATAGCTTTATTGTTAAATTTTAAGAAAAATACACTGTACTCTCAATTCATATAAACCAACTGAGTTAGAATTCTTGAAAAATAATTTTCCGATATAGGATAAACCAATTGTCTATATGTCTGGACTCAATTACTTAATATAAATTCAGTATACATTCAAAACAAATTAATTTTCTTTTAACAATGCACTTTTATACAAAAGCATTTTATTTAAAGAGTCTGGTGTTACCATACATGAACCAAGCAGTTTGAATATATCATTTGTAAAATTACAAACAATTCTTTCTAACAGTGGAACTCTTTGTGTGGGTATTTTGTACAACATTTCATCTATCAGCTAATAAAACTATCCAAGAAGCATTATGGTACAAGATACACATAAGCAAGAAAGATAAAAGGAAAGGTTAACACTTTTTCAGCATCTGTCAACACTGTCTCCTATTACATTTGATCACATTTAAAGTAAATGCAAACATATGATATCATTTACAGTAAAAGTGAATGCCACACAGCAGCTACTTTGCTTTTATCCATTCCGCAGATCACTCACCACAGACCGTCATGGGGAAGGACGATGCCGCTTTATGGTTCATCTTTGTCAGTAAAGCACACTGCTTCAGCTCTTCAAGGCTGAACATTCACCCTATAACTAACAAAGAAATCTACCCTTGTGAATTTCCCGTTTGAAACCTGGAGAAAGGAGCAGAGTAGAGAAACCATGCTGCTTTGTTTTTCTTAAAAAAGTAAAACCACATGGATGAAATTGGAAATCATCATTCTCAGTAAACTATCGCAAGAACAAAAAACCAAACACCGCATATTCTCACTCATAGGTGGGAATTGAACAATGAGAACACATGGACACAGGAAGGGGAACATCACAGTCTGGGGACTGTTGTGGGGTGGGGGGAGGGGGGAGGGATAGCTTTAGGAGATATACCTAATGCTAAATGACGAGTTAATGGGTGCAGCACACCAGCATGGCACATGTATACATATGTAACTAACCTGCACGTTGTGCACATGTACCCTAAAACTTAAAGTATAATAATAATAAAAAAGTAAAACCAAAAGGGAAGACAAAAGATTAGCAAACAAAATGTGAACAACTAAGTATGCTATTGCTTTGTCAAAGGTTTTAATGAATTTTTGAAGTGACTCAAGGACATCTTTGTCTAGAGCAACGGTTAAAAAATTGTATTCCCCAGACTTCCTAAAGTAGCACCACCTAGGAAATTACTAAAAACGCAAATTCTCAGGCCCTATGCCAGAACTACTGAATCAGAAACTCTGTGGGTGGCATCTAGCAATCTTTGTTTTAACGCACTCTCCAGATGATTCTGACACACATTAAGAATGTTTGAGAACCACCAATTTAGGGAAATTCAGTATGGTTCATACCTCATGAGTTTACTCCAGTTTAATATTATCATTTTAATTATCAAAATAATTTTATAGATGTGTACAGATTTCAGTTTATATAGGTATGCAAAAAATTATTACATACTTTAATGTTTGTATTTTATAAAATTAATTCATTAATCTCAAAAAATATATCTGTTTTTTATGTATTTTATAAGTGAGCATATCCATTTGATGCATCTTAAACAAAATCTTAGAAAATCTGTGCACTTTCCACTCAGTGCATTCATATACCACAAAGCATATTTGACATAGTAGCCAATAATATAAATGATACTGAATACAGTTCTAACAATAAATTTTGAGTTTAAATTTCAGTCTGTACTTTTAAGAATTTTTTCTATTTTCACTTATCCTTCCCAGTTACGATATAAACTACATATGATGTATGGAAACAGATGACATTTTAAACTATAAAGTCCTTTAAAATGGGCTTTAGAAATAACAATACTAAGCTTTGGAATTCTTGGAAACTATCCCTAACTTCATCTTTCTATGAACATCTTCTTAAATGCCTCTTTAGATGGAAAGAGGCTTACATCCTGGAATATGTATTTCAAGCCTTATTTCCTAAAGGATTGGTGAAGTAAAAAACAAATGATTCTTTGGGAAAAATGGGGAAACCATAAAACCATAAATTAAAATACATGGGCTAATTAATTAAGACTCTCTGCAACTTATCCAGCCAGTCAAACTTGACTGTGCTATTGAGTGTTTTGTTGGTTCTGACCATCTTTTCTGGGCCCTGAGATTGGGACACAACTGCTGTTTGTATCAGCTGAAATCTGGGGGCAGAAACACCTTCCCCTTACTTCTCAGCAAAGAATACATGATTTGTCAAATCTTTACCAATGGCCTACAAGACATTGACCACTCTAATTTTTACTACTATAAGGTCAGTGATATTAAAGATTGGACTGGAAAAATCTTCAGCGAGCAGAGATAAAGAAATACATACATAAATAACCAGAAGAAACTCAATAATCAGAAAAAGGAAAATCAAGCTCAAACCCAGAATATGTGACCTCATTAAAACGTAAGTGTTTCGGGAAACATTGGAAAACAAAATTTTCAAGTAGACTTCTAAAATATTTACTTTAAAAATAGCATTCAGTATATTTTTATCAAATAATTTAATGAGAAGATGATCACTGTTAAGAACAGAAACAGGCCAGGTGTGGTGGCTCATGCCTGTAATCCCAGAACTTTGAGAGGCTGAGGCGGGTGGATCACCTGAGGTCAGGAGTTTGAGACCAGCCTGGAGCCTGGTCAACATGGTGAAACCCCTTATCTACTAAAAATAAAAAAAAATTAGCCAGTCATAGTGGCAGGCGCCTGTAGTCCCAGCTACTTGGGAGGCTGAGGCAGGAGAATCGCTTGAACCCAGGAGGCGGAGGTTGCAGTGAGCCAAGATCGCAACATTGCACTCCAGCCTGAGCGACAAGAGTGAGACTCTAAAAAATAAAATAAAAAAATAAAATAAACTGAAACAGTGACCTAGAAGATCAAAAACATGTATCTCATGACACTGTGCAAAGGTACAGTAAGAGAGAAGTTGAGACTACTGAAGCATAAATTGAGGAGATTTCATTATAAAATGTTTTAAAAATATGTATATTTTTAAATTAGAGACAGAGTCTTGCTACATTGCTCAGGCTGGTGTTAGACTCCTGTGCTCAAGAAACCCTTCTGCTTTGGCCTCCCAAAGCATGGGGATTACAGGCATTAGCCACACTACCAGGCAAATCTAGAAGAAGTAGAGGAACAAATTGAGGCAAACTTCTAGAGAAGATTAGTAAAAATATAAGGCCCTCTGAACGTCCCTTTAGAAATCCTGAAAGAGAAAGGAAATCTTATTTACTTCCTAACATAAAGGGGTCAAGGAAAAGAGAACCAGACTATCATGGGGCTTTAAATCTACAACACTAAAAGCCAAAAAACAATGCAATTAGTTTTCAGATTTCTTAGCAAAAAGATTGGGACACAAGAATAATACATCATTAAAGCACAGGAAATTTATGTTCACATATGTGCAAAGATTCAAAGGTGCCTCAGTAAAGTGTCAATATAAAATGCTCTAACTTCAACATGAGGGAGGAGAAAAGGGAATATAAACAGTGGTGAGTGATGCATCTTACAATGTACTATAGTTGAATTCAAATTGGTGATGATAATGTGATTGACAGTTTAAAAATATGTTAAATAAGAGGCTTTTGAAACTGAAATGAAATTTGTGTCTAGTTTTATTGTGTTAAACTGCAAGCCACAGAAATTCTGAATAACAGAAGAATAAACATTTATTTTGTACTTTCCAAGAACTCTGGTAGTAAGGGTCCCATGCTTCTCTTGCTGTGGTGGCTGTTACTGCTGTTGCTGGTTTTGGTTTTACTGGCCCTTCCTATCCTTCCATTTTAACATTTTAATGATGCTATCATTTCATGGTCACGGATTGCTACTGCAGAACCAACCATCACATTCTCACAGAAAAAAAGGAAGCAGAAAAGTAATGGTCATTTTTTCTAATGCTTATCTTTTATCAGAGAAAAATATCTGTCTCGTAAGCACAATAACAGCCTTCCTGTAATTACCGATAGGCCCAAACTGGAAGGTATGTCTGTACATAAAACAATCCTTGGGAAAGGGGAATCTGATTATGATTGTCTTAGGCTGACAATAATTTATCGACTAGAGGTGGGCACTTTGCCCTTCAAGAAATCATGGAGTCCAGTAAGCAAGAAAGAACTACCAAATGGTTTTGCGTAAATCACCAAAAGTGTGTGTTATACACATTGTTATATATAATATGGAATTAAAATTTTTTAAGAAGCACAAAAAATTCAAAGGTTTGGAAAGGATGTGGGGAATATAAAATCAAAACAGATAGCATTTTAAATGTCTCATAATCTCTATTTGTATGTGGGCTAGCGGGAAGGAAAATAAGGCTTCTGAAGATTTTTGTCAATGTGAGGGATAGAAGAGGGAAAATAGAAAAAGTTTTGTGATGTTGGCAATGATTAACTCATTCTAAAGGTATAGTTAATATGCCTTGGTGTAAACTAGAAAAGCAGTAAGAAATGTGCTTTAAATTTGACAAATTGAAATTTAATTAACAAATAGATTTGTATTCTGTTCAGAGAAGCAAACAGCGAGAGAAATGAAAATCCTGGGTAGCTTTTTAAAAACATTGACTTTGTGCCACCAGACAGCTCAGTTGAATCAGAAAGTTCAGAGTGGGATATGGATACATGTATGTTTTTAAAATTCCTTGGGTGATTCTAATTTGCAACCAGGATTGATAATCACTATTTCAGAGGAATAAGAATGTAGTACAATATCCACTATAAATTATATAAATTTTACAAATTATTTCGGCAACCAAATTTTGAGTGCCAACCATAACCTAGACAGTGTTCTAGGCACAAGTGATATTGCACCAAATGAAATAAAGTCCTAGAACTTGGACCTTCAAATGAGAGAGACAGGTAATATCTATGTAATGCCAGATAAAAATGATAATGAACCCTAATAAAGTGTGGGAGGTGAAAGCAGGTGGGTCCAGGGATGTCCTCTCTGAGGAGGAGAGAATTGAGCAAGGCAGGAATAAATCTAGGAAGTGAACCAAGAGCACACATGAGGAGGGAGAAAGAGGGCAGAGAGGAAGCGGAAGAACAAGGCTTTGCATCAAGAGCATGTTTGAACCTGCAGCAGTACACTCAAAGCCCTGAGAGAATGGGGTGGTGAAAAGAAAAACCTAAGCTTATTCACACTTTCTTTCAAAAATAATGACAATCAAATATCTTTTCAGAGAAAGATTTAGAGATTTTATCTTTGCTAGATGCTGACTGTCAGTACTTCTAAAGTGTATATGTCAACAAGAAGGAAAGAAGACCTGGAAGGAAGGAAATCATTCTGGTAAATTCCAAATAACTATTTTAGATTAAAGCAAAATTAATAAATGATTGACTTAGAGAATGAATTAAAAACAAGATGAAACAAAAATAATATAATAAAATCATATGGAAGATGGAGAGAGTCAGGTCAGAGTCCACATGTTCTAATGTTCATGAATGGTTAAGAAGGGGATGACAAATTCAATGAACTCCAAATTTTAAGTCAAGTGTACAAATGAAAATATTATATACTCATGAAAAGAACATTAATTAATAACTTACAAGAGTTGAAAAATGCAATGGAGATAATATGATTAATCAACTAGACAGTTGGATGAAAAAAATGTCTGCAAAGAATGGGCATGGAAACTATAAAACAAAGATGGGAAAACATACCTGGGTTGTAGATTTGTGATTTTATTGGGTTGTAGATACTCTGTATCTTTCATCTATAATAGATAATTTGTAGAAAATATAAAGAATATATGAAGAGAAACAATGATATTACCAATATGAAACTACTATGGCATTACATTGAAAAATAAATTAAAAACTCAAGTAAATAAAAAAGAAGTGCAAATAGGCCTGATATGTATGAAAGTTTAATATGCACTAAAGTAATATTTCAAGACAATGGAAAAAGGATGGCTTACTTAATGATGTTGGCATAGATGGATATCTGCAATGTGAGGTGAAAGGAGATGGATGAGAAAACATGGTAAAATATAAAAGTCTATCCAGACTATTACTACACATGTGTAAAAAATGAGCTTACTCATGATAATCAATAACTAGAAGATATCATGGAAAATGAGGATAGGAATATGGAAATTTCTGCCTTGTTTTAATTGAATATTTGCATTAATATTTGATCATAAATAAAAGTTAAAGCTCAAATGCAGATACTTCTAAAGAAATAAATATTAAATTACGTGTGAACTAAAATAAGAACAAAACTAGGATCACCTACACTGTACTAAACGTTTTCCATTGAGAAACTCAAGCCCAGTGATATTCATTTATTATGAACCACATATAAATTTTAATTCATCTGTTAAAATTGAGAAAATAAAATATTTGTTTCAGAGGACTGTATGGTTTATTGTACATACAAAACATTTTTTAAGAAAATAATACAATGATCTTCCATTGTTGCAGTTGGCCTCTTGGCCAAATACTGCAGCGTTTTGCCTTGCCCACTTTGTAGAATCTGAGTATCTAACAATGAAGAACAGTAGAATGAAAACGTTTCAGTAAGTATCCTTCAAACCAAGTAAAAGTAATTTTGTGGGCTACGCATTTGCAATTGCCTTCCTTTACAACCTCTAGAGAGCTCTTTAGCATCACTTGAATTAGGACTTTGGGCAAATAGCCTGTTCCAAATGAAACTACTATTATAGTTACTCTTGACCATGGTACATTGCTTTTCTGTCCCCAGTGCCAGGCACTCCAGCAGTGTGAGCAGTCAGGGAGCACCACTAAAAATATAGATGATAAAATATGTGAGAGTTCCCTGAAGCAGATACAAAAATGCATGTGCATTTGTTCCTTTGTAGAATATAATACTGAAAAGAAGAGACGCTCATTGGAACACATGATATCTTTTGCATTTAAGCGATTTATCTATAAACATCATATCATTCTTGAACAAGGCAATTTCCCTGTTGCATTGTTGTTAAATTTACCATTTATGATAATTTAGGGACACATTTCAGAGTGTGATTGTTTATTTCAATCAACTCCATAAGCGTAACTTGATTACAGAGTTGGAGAACTGTGAAAAACACCATTAATTTAAGAAAAGGCCTTTGAGCTTATAGTTAGTGTAGTTAACATAGTTCCATCATTTATTTATGGCTATACCACTAAGGACATATGTTGGGGGTGAGGTTAAAAAGAGGGAAAGGTTTTTTTTTCTCTTAATTTACATATCAGTTTTTGATGGGTTTTCTCTCCAAAAAGAAGTCTGTTTAGGTTTATGCCAGAGTCCAGGGCCATTTACAGATTAATGGCAATTTTTTTTCTTCATATACATAGCCTTCCCTTATATACCACAGGCTACTTCAATGGCTGCAACCCACTTGCCAGAAGACAAGTTAACTCCTCTTTAGTCATGTTCAAACTATTACAAGTTCCTTTTGTAGAATAATACCTCTCTTTGGGGCCATACCACATGACTTACTCTTTCCAACCCCTATTTTTGGCCACATTTTAATCCAATATTTGTTTCAGGGTAAAATGAAAATTCACGTGTAAGACTCATTAAGCACTGTACACTTAATTCCCAGCACCTCTTTGCTGTAGCAATCCAATGCATGGGGACACTCTGGACCTTGCCACAACCTAGGGCTTCTAGGGCTTAAAATTGTAAACTCTGATGTCCACTTTTGTCACAACTTTACAAGCTTACTTTCCCGCCCCCCCAAACCCATAACTCAAACCTGCAAACCACATTAAGACGTTTATTTGCTCTCTGTGTATTGATATCCTTTTGGTTTCATGTCAGTGTGAGAAATCTCAATTATTTAACCTATATAGTAAAGTAGGTAATCGTGCAGACTTTGGAGCAAGACTACCAGGGTTAGAAATCTGATTCCAACATTTATTAACTATGTGACCCGGAGAAGACACGTAACCTCTCTGACCCTTCATTTTCTTGTCTGTAAAATACAGTTTGTAAGGGCTCATTTTTATAAAGAAAATACATGTTCTATATTTGTTTTTTTTTCTATAAAGGAAAAAATAGCAGATTACATATGAGATTTAAAGTGGACCAGGAAGATAAATGATTATATTATGAAAATATCAATTTTTCATAGGGATAAAATTCACCTTATAAATGTAAATTTCTTGTGTTTTAATCCTTTCTTCCATATATTATTGAGATTCTATCCCAAGCGTCTCAAACTTTTCTATAAGAGTTAGTACAGACTTCATTGTTTTTAAAGGAACTAAACTAGTCACAACATCTTTTTTTCTTTATAGTCTGGTGTACGTAATTAAAAGTTTATCCCTACCCTTGCCTGTCATCGTGAGTTACTCTAGCCCACACCAAAGGAAAAGGAATGCAACCAGACTGAGATCATGACACCAAACATTGCCTTTCTTGACAGAGCGCTGCCATCCCTCATGCATAGTCAAACAGGCAAACTAGCACAAGTTCAAGACCTCCAGAAAAACTTATCGTTTCTTCACTTTCTGTCACCTTAATTTAGCCGCTGGCAAAGAAAAGCTTAACCATTGCTTCAAGAAGGAGGGTAGGTAGGAGAACAAAGATGACTTGCAAAATATAACATCTGAAAAATTGCAGTTCCTTTGTGTAGATTTGCTTTTCTCTTCAGTGGGGAATTTCTCACAAGTTCTGCCTTTACCTGAAGTATCACATGGCTACATGAAGCAACATTCTCCCCACTGCACCCACTCCCCATTTTGAAATGAGGCTGACAAAACAGCCTAATTTCAAAGAAGAGTAGGAGTGAGAATTATTGTTTCAAAAACAGCATAGTCTTGAAGTCTTCCTGGAAGAGAGTTCCTCCGTAATTTTCACACATCAAAGTGATAATGAAGCGAATTCAGACGTCCACTTTTTAACTCAACAGTTGAAACAAACTCATCTTAAATTCTTTAGCTGAACTACATTGAAGAGTTGGGAGATTAAATTATGCTTTACTGTATGACATTTTGTATCCCAAATCACAGGTTTCAGACTGAAGAGTCTGTTGCTCCTGATTTAACCCATATTGAGTTTGCATGTTGAGAAAGCATTGATTTTTGCTTAGAGAAGCAGGATAATCTGATTTCTTGACTCTACCAATATCTAGTTGTGAGCTACAAATTATATAATCTTTCTACTTCATATTCCTTCTCTTTATGAGACACAGACTAGTTTACTATCTTCCCCTTTCTCATAGGAATTGTGTAGCTTGGAATGTTGTCTTGCATGAGACTAAATATTGCTTCGTGATTCTTAATAGAAAATAAATTCATAAAAGCAGTTGAAGGAATAAGTTGTTCAGCTAAGAGGCCATATTAATTATTTAAAAATCTCACCAGAAATCATTACTATTTGATGTAAAGAGGACTGATGAATTTATAGAATTACAGGGTTTTTTATTTACAAATAGCTGTGGAAATATATTTGTGTTTTAATACAAAAATACATCAAGGATTAATATCAAATTTTGTATAATGTCATCACTTGTGAGAAAAGAAATCAGCATATCCGTAAGATCTTCTCAAGCATTTTCTTCTATGTGGACAGCAATTAAGCAATGACTTCACCTTTAGATTAAACATTTGTGAGATAAAATTTATAGAAGTTCATATATAAATAATTAGTCATGAGCATTTTTGCTTAAGCATTAGCCATGTTTAAAAGATTGTAGATGTGTGTATATCTGAATGAGTGAGACAGCCTGTAAAATACAGAGTACAATAAATATAAGGAAATATTTCAAAATTAAAAAATCATGAAAGAAATTACTTCAGAAGATGTGTGTCTCTTCCTCATATTTTTAGCTATGCATAAAGACTAAATCACATTCTAAAGACCAAATCACATTCTAAAGACCATCAGAACAAGACATTTCTGGCTATCTCACTGATGTGTATTAGATTCTTATTCAATAAATTATTCTTAAATTTTAAACTCAATTTCCTTGTGCTATACTTATTCAGAATGGTAGCGAACTAGTCCATCTCATGTTACAGTCCATAATTATTTGATTCATGGCATCTGAGGTGCAAAGTGATCTCTTAGATCTGATTTTAAAACCATTAATATATATGTTTCATTTCTTAAATTTGTTATAGTTGATGACATCCCCCTCTATTTATAGACTCCCTCAGAAATTACTTTCTCTTAATGTGTACAATTTCACTGGGGAAGACCAAAGTTCTTGTGCTGATACCTTAACTGATAATGACAACATATTACTAAAATAGTAACTGCTTTTAACTTGTTAAAGCTCATATTTGGTCACACTTTAGCACAACAAATTCTTCTCCAATTTGCATCTGTTTCTTTCTTCCTTCTGGTTGTGTACTGAAGTTATATCTCAGCTAAAATTATGCCATTTTGGTATTAAATAATTATTTTTAAAATGTAGCTGGTTATATGGCACACACAATATCTTGGGGATATGACTGAACTAATAAAGAAGAGAAAAACTAAAATTATTTTTTTAAAGCTCATAAAACACCCTTAGGGAATGGTAGCCAATTTCTGTCATGAAGTCTGGGCCAGCTGGAGACCAGGCCTGTTTGATCACAAGATGAATACAGTCTTCCCTGTAGGTTTCATTCTCCAATCACTCATTCTCTTAGCTGTGATTGTCACTGAGAAACTCCTCATCAGTCCCTTTGACCACCTTCTCTGTCTGTCTTTTAAGTACATGAGAACTTCTGGACACTTATATAAGCTGAGAAAAACACATTTCCAGACCCTCTTTCAGCTTATCACTCTGATCCAACAAGGATGTTTTGAGGATGCTGTGCCTCCAGTGCCTCCTTCCAGAGTCATACAAGGGAAGGGAGTCAACAGAATTCTCTCTTCCTGCAGGGTTTAGCATACCTACTGGATGCTTGTAACACCTCTTTCTTTCCTCAAGACTGGTCTCCAAATGAGAAGGAAAAAGAAAGAGCCAAGAATGCTACAGCCTGCCTTTTTTTATTTATAACGCTTTCTTCACCATTCTTGGTAAGGTTATACTTTTATCCTTTTGTGTCATTCTTCATTCTTCTTTTAGTCCAGCCTCAGATTAAGCTTATTTAGCAGAAATTTGTGATTCTTACATAAATCATATATTATATATATAATTATATATATATTCTATATAGATATTCTCTATATAATAGAATATATATAGAATATATATATTTTTATATATTTATATATATAAAATATATAATTCAGGCTTGGTCCACAATATGTTACCTAGAAGCTTTAGGAAGTTAGCAACTCTCTCTTGCCACAAATCTTGGTTTTCAAGCTAATGCCTTGTTCTAAGCTTAGCTACCTATCCCCCTTCCCTAAAGGGCCCTCCCAAATAAGGAGATTGAAGTTAGAAATAAAGTATAATTAAGAGGAAATCAAAACAGAATACTTCAATATTTTAAAAAATATTATCCTTGTTTTCTTCAACACAAGCTGTACAGGAAGACAATAATTTAAATTTTTGAACAGATTGACTCCATTCGGTTGCTTCTGCTTACAGCCCTTGAAAACTTTCTTTTCTTTTTTGATATATCACACAATCTTTCACTTAAAAAAAAACAGAACTTATGAAATAAATGATATATATAGAATAAACCTCTAATTAAGCACACAGGCAGACAGATGGACACACAGACAGACACACACACACACAAATATTGATTTAAAAACCATAAATAAGCATTGTCACAAAAAACTACAATGTGTTTTATTATTAATGTAAAATACATTCACATCTTTGAATAGTTCGGTGAGAAATTACTAATTTTAACTCACAAGCCAATGCATATTTGCTAGTAGTTTCTGTGAGGAGCTCATTGTAGAGACAAGTTATAGGTGAAATGCCCTGAACCATTTTGGCCATGAGTAGAAGGTGATGTAATAATCATCTATTTTCATATATGATATAGGCAATCCAGTTGTGACCAGAATATCGTTGCTCTCGGGGAGTCACTGTCTTCTTCCTTCTAATTCTATAAATTCAAGCCCCATGCCGCACCTATATTTGCCATATGCACAAAACATTTTCTTACCCTAGACTCATTTGTAAATCACAGTGTCCTTAGAATCTTTTTGGACTCATTCAGAGTTTGGTCTTGAAATTACAGAAAATTGCTGCTTCAAACATACAGTACCCATGACTCTACTGCCACAGCTCTAGCTAATTTCCTGTCTTGCTGCAATGGCACAAATCTGTGCAAATGCTGGAAATTCAGAAACTTATCATTTAGTGAAAATAAGTTCTCTTACAGCCTTTCTTAAATAGTTTTTGCAAAATGCTTTCTGATCATATACACTTTCTTCTATGTGATTGAAAGCTTGAAAGCATTTTTCATTCATTAATTATTTATTGAGTGACTACTATAGGACATGCACGGTTTCCACTTTAGTCTAAGTTTGCCTGGAAGTCTTTCTTCAAATTTATATAAGCACAATTTCCTTCATTTTTTTTTCTTGTTTTCTCCTACCAAACATCCTCCCTAGTATTGAGGATTTAAAGTACTTCCCTGGAAAACAAAATACTGCCTTCAGAAGATTATAGTTTTAGTATTTCTTATTCAGTAGTATAGAAAATATGTATTATTCTAAACTTGAAGAATATTTTGTAATCATTTAAATTCCCAGCATATTAAAAAATAGCTTTTCCTGTCTACTTTAATAAACCTATGACCTCTAATTTAAAAAGAAAATCTTTTTCACTCAACAAAAACCACAGATCCTGATACTCTAGGATAGTATTAAGGATTAGGAAGAGACAGAAGGGCCAGCATCAAACATAGAATGTTAAGGCTCATAAGACAAGATCCATACTTACCTATGATGGGAAACAAATATATAAGCAAACAAAATATACAATTCATTAGGTTGTTTTTTAAATATTTCTCCTTCAAGTGGAGTCAGTAAAGACATATTGGGGAAAACAACACAATATAATGAGATACGTAATTTCAATCAAAAGTTGTACAAGTAAATTCACACAAACACACACACACACACACACACACACACACACTCCATAAAGATAAATGCCCACATGTGCAATAGACAATTGTTGATTCAAAACAAATGTTTTGCTTCCACCCACAGGCAGAGGAAAGTAGTGACTCCAGTCATACTGCATTTCCTTTTCATCACCTGAAAAGCCATGTGTTTATGTTGAATACAGAATCGTGTGTTAGGCACGTTCAGCTATCACAATCACAAATTATTTAGGTTGACTGAGAAGATATACTACCTGTGATGATTGTTGATCTCAATACTACAATAATTTCACAGTATAACTTACATACATAATACATGAAAGTCTATAAATTCCTTTCCAAAGAGTTTACCCTGATCCCCAACTGTTACCCAGTTTAGCAGATACCACTGTGTAGCTTTGATGTGAAATGCCAATATGCCTGTGAAACTGCAGGTTTATATTATAAAGAGTTCTGACAACTTGCCCAAGTAGAAGAAGCTGTAAAACCAAGATTAGACAGTTGCGTTAAAAATAACAATAGTCTTGATCACTTAGAGTAATTTGATCACATATGTAATATAGAACCTTAAATGGCAAGGGAGGTATAAAACGTATAACTTATGCACTAAAACTGTCATGACTGTATGACAAAGTAACTCGATTTAAGATACAAAATAGATATTATCAGAATATACAGGGGTCTCCTCATTATTCATAGAAAAGAAGAAAATAATTTAAAAATTTATATAATTCCTATGCATAATTTTCCCTAATGTTTCAGCATTGTTACTTAAAAAATCTTTTCAAATATCTAGATGTCGGTTAAGGAAAGAAGAAGCAAACAAATAGAGATACTGTGGTATAAACATGGAATATAACATATGAATAAATGTTTTAAATTATATATAGGAGAAAATCAATATTATAACTCATAAGTACTTTTACAAATGTAACTACAACTGGTTTTAAATTAATATTTTTGATAATTTATAGTTTAGAAAGATTTTTCAAAGTTTCAACAAAAGCTTTGAAACTGACTGTGCTTATTGCTTTATTTGTCAAATTATGTCTCTCTCCAGCCAAACTAAATACAATCTAAGTACCCCTCTTCTCGCCAAGGCATACTGCATGTAAGCTTTCATTTTATCTCTTTTAGACTTTCTGTTTGTATACACTTTTGCTTATTTTTAGATTTTATAAGAAAAAAAGAATAAATATCAGCCACAAGGCTAGTTTCCCAAGTCTTCTGTTCCTGCCTGAAAAGTTGAAGAAACATATCAGTGAACTTTTCTTTCACTATCCCCATCATCCTGTAAAGAATAAATAATTTCCAGAGCATGAGTCACAACATTTTATGTTAGTTCAAACAATTCTATGACACCAATGAAACAGGTATTTAATAGCAAGATATTCGCTACTAAAAAACAGCACGATATTTGCATTAGTCTTACATAATTGAACTCTTAAAAATAAGCAGTATGTGTACCCATTTCACTAAGCCATTCCACAGAAAGAAGAAGATATTTTTGGCCAAAAATGTAATTTCTTGAATGCTTGATAAAGAAAATATCTTTTGTTTTTTTTTTAATTAAAGCTAGTCCATTATTCAGAGCTAGGAAATGTTCAGAGTATGGAAATGGAAAATATTTTGAATGACTGGTTAATCGTTAAGGCATAAAGATAAGATTCAGTTACAAAGATAATATTGGTAACACAAGCAGCAATGTGTATTGTGTAATAATTAAGTGTTCAGTCATTTTCTATGTTCTTTGTATCAGTTAACTCATTTAGGTTTCTGGCTAATTAATATCCACAGATGTAGAACCTGGACCACAAATAAGTCAGGTAACTTGTCCAAGTTCATATTAGTGTTACAACTGACTTCAGCTTGGAATTTTAACCAATAGGTTAAAGGAAGACTCTAAATTTTACATGTGGAAGAAAATGAAACCTGCCCCTCTGAGACTAATGTGCATAATGTCCAAACTCCCCATGTATGTAATAAATGAAGTAGAAGTATTGTGACATGTGATTATAATAAATTTCTGGATAGTAATAATAACATCCACACATTTGATCAAAATGAATCAATTGTATGTAAAAAGCAAACCTTGAATGTTTTCTAGGGACCTTCACTACAGGGGAATAAGAAGTGGAGATGTGTGGACCTATATAGATCCCATGAAACAGAGAAAAATGGGATGCAATGAATTCACTGGTGGACAAAGAGTGTGATTATGTATTCCAAATTTCATGTCAAGGTTCCCATGTGGCCCACACTATTATTTCTAACCTAAAATGTCTGAGATTGCCTGGCGAGCTTGTAGATTGATACCTGTTAGGTATCAAGAGCTAACATTTCACACACATCAAGATATTTGCTATTAAAAAACAGTAAAATATTTGCATTAGTCTTACATAATTGAACTGAATCAGTTCGATTTTTCTGAATCAGGAACACTGATAAAGCAAATTGTTTACCTGCTAGACTATGTTTGGAAAACTTGTCAGTTTGAGTTTTATAGAGTTTGATTTTTGGCCAAGTACAATTCAGAGACTTTCTATTGAGTCTTTCTAAAATGTTACTTAAGTCCTCATGTAATTTTCCCACTTACATAAATAAATTACCCCCTACCAAATAATGTTACATACAATATAAAACTCTTCAAAATCTTATCCAGACACTTGGCATTGTCCCTAAAAACTTCTCGTTTAAAGAGTGAAGTTGTGGTAATTGGCGATGGATTCTCACTATTCATACACTAGTACTATAGTTTAACTGTGTCCCACAAAAATCATGTGTTGAAAACTTAACCTCATTCAACAGTGTTGAAAAATGAGGCCTAATGAGAGATGATTAGGCCATGAGGGATCTGCTCATGAAAAGATTAATGTCATTCCTGCATTATTGTAGGACTGACTTCCTCATCTCAGCAGTGGAGTGAGCTTGGCCCTCTTTTTTCTCTCTCCCTTTCTCTCTTCTTCTGCCATGAGATGACAAAACAATGCTCTCACAAGATGCCTGTCCATTGATCTTGAACTTTCCAGCCTCCAGAGTCCTGAGTCAATAACTTTCTGTTCATTATAAATTACCCAGCCTTGGGCATTCTGTTATCACAGCATGAAACAAACGAGGGCGAATAGTGTATGTTTTATCTACTCTCCTAAAGTCTTCAGTCCTCAACCAGCTTCTATTTTCTTGGCATCCAAGAAATCTAAATTTTGCAGACCTTAGAATGAACTGTTATTTGGCCTTAGGCAAATTATTTAACATTTCAGAGTATTAGCTTTCTTATCTGTAATATATATATATGTATCTCTCATCCATAATATATATATAGTGTGTATATGTGTGTATAATGCAAATATACATACATATATTTGATAAATACTCATCGGTTGTGATATAAATGTATAGACACATCGATTAAATATATAAAAATACATATGGCACATTTTTATTTATACAAAATATACGTGGTGTGTATATATGTATATATGTGTGTGTGTGTGTGTGTGTGTGTGTGTGTATATAAACACATACAAAGTTTTGTTATAAGTGAACTGCCTGGTATATAAACTGATAAATATTAGGTACTTATGAATGCTTTTAATTGAATTAAGAAGCAACCAAAAATAGAAAAAAGAAAAAGCATGCTGCATAATATCAGCATTCTATTCTGAATACTGGGTTTGCTCCTTAAGAATATTACTGTGTTATTTTTTAATAATGGTGTCCAAGGCTGGCAGACACTTACACATAGTAAAGAGGAAAATTCTCATCTTTCCATGAAGACATTTTTAAAAAGCAAATAATAAAATGCATTTTATATTTTTGTTAGACTGTTCTAATTCTCATAGATATGATATTGAGCTGATCCAAATGTAATAACATGAAAAATAAATGAGATCTTCAAGGTCAGAAACCACATGTATCAGAAGAAAGTGATATTAATATTGATACAACTTTCAGGATTCAAGATCTTAATATGCCAATTAACTTAAATTGTATCAGATTTCATTAACTGATTCTAAAAATTAATATGAGTATTATTTGTTTTAACATGTTTGTAGCTTCACAGACTAGAAACAAAAATTTAGTGCAAGAAGTTTTATGTTGCCCTTCCCTTCACCTGGAGCACTCTTACTCCACAGATCCCCTTGCTTCGTCTCTTGCTATTCAGGCCTTTGGACACTTGTCACCCCTCAAGGAGCACCCTGGCTAAAATTTCACACCCATCAGTCTTTTTTTGCTGGTAACTTTTCATTACCTGATATTATAACATGTCTTTTATTTTACTTGTGTATAGTACCAATCCCTGGGAAAATGTAGGGAATAGACCTTTTTCTCTTGGGCCCACTGTCAAGAGAGGAGTTAGAAGACAACCTAGTACATACCAGATTCTTAACAAGAAATAGATCTGATTATATCATCTTAGATTATTTTTGACTCTTCTTAAATTTTATATAAATATAAAGTATGTACTCTCCGAAAGCTTACCTTTTTCACTCAGCCAAACATTTTTTGGGGGGATTAATAATGGCCCTGACTATCACAGTATTTTGTTCATTTTATTACTGAGTAGTATGCAATTCTAGGAATACACCACAATATTATACATCATCATGTCTTTAGATGGTGAATATTTGGGTTGTTTTCACCTTTTGGTTATTATTAATAAAGCTGTTAGAAATATATTGCCGCAGATATATTTTTTATTAATCACGTGGAATTGCTGTCAATGTTAAATGGGTGCTAAATTTTATAAGAAACTGCCAAACTGTTTTCCAAAGTGCTTTTAATATCTTATACCTCCACCAGTGACATATGAAAATTTCATTTCCCCCGGATCCAAGGAAACACCTGGTATTGTCTATCTTTTTAACTTGGGGCATTCTAATGTGTGAATGAAATACTGTTTTGGATCATATTGTGGTTAAAGTTTGTACATCCTAATGCCAAATATTTACCTGTATTATTAGCCATCATATATCTTCTTTCAGGCAATTATTAAATAAGAAGTTTACTTTTCTTATTTGAGTGCGTTGTCTTCTAATTATGAGATTATACGATTTTTGAATGTGTTTTAGACACAGAGTTCTTGTCAGATAAATGTATTGAGAATGTTTTTCTCTGCCTGTGTTTTATTTCTCCATTTTTGAGGGATTTGTTTTAAAGAACCAAAAGGTTTAAATATTTTTGAAGACCAGATTAAAAATTTTTATTTTATAGTCCTTGTATTTTGAGTATTATCTAAAGCTATGGACCTGCCTCAAGGATACGAAGTTTTGTTTTTATTCCCTATGTTTTTCATTTTACATTTAGATATATGTTCCATTTTGAATTTAATTTCCTCTTTTCGTATGTCTCAGTTTTTAAATTTAGTTAATTGTTATTTAAACATTTTTTATTTTCAGGTATAAGCATATAAAAATACAAATTTCAATGCAAGCACCACTTTAACTGTATCCTGCAAATTTGGGTATTTAGTGCATTCATTTCTTTTCAGTTCAATTGTTTTTAATATTTCCTTTGAGATTTTTTATTTGACTGAAGGAGTACTTACCAGTGTATTACTTAATTTGCAGATATTTCAAAATTTTCTTATTTTAAAATTTATTTTCACTTTCCCCAAAGAATAAACTCTGTAATATTTATGGTTTTTGAGATTTACATGCCCTAGCACATAATCTATCTTGGTGAATCTTCTTTGTAGACTTGAAAAGGATATGTATTGTTTAACTGTTGGATGTAGTAGTGGTAATAGCAGTTAGGTCAAGCTGATTACAGTATTGCACAATTAATGCAACAAGTTAACAAAACTATAATTCTGTTTACTGAATGTCTCTGGTGTTATTACCTTTATGTATTTAACATATAATATGTATACATATACACATTATAACCACTATGTACAATATAGTTTTTCTTTAAATTTCTAGTTTTCTTTAAAGGAATTGGAAGAAGACAAAAAATATTTTTATTTTTACCAACTTATTTACCATTTCTAATCCTATAGATTTCAATTTCCAACTAATTTTCTTTCAGTCCGAAGTAAATTTTATTATTTGTAGTTGTGGAGGCCTAATAATTAATTCAACATTAATTTATCTGAAAAACTACTTATTTTACCCTGGACATATAAATCTGTAATGACAGGTTTTTTTTTTTCAGCACTTCAAAGGTATCCTCCCATTTCCATTTATCTTCTACTGTATGTGATATACACTGAGTTGTCATTTAAATTTTTGTTTCCCTTGATATAATATGCTCTTTTTTTCCTAGCTGCTTTCAAAATTTTCCTTTGATCTTTTCTTTTAAACTGATGAATATGAAGTGTTTAGATATAAATTTCTTTATATTTTACCTGCTCAAGGCTCACCGAACATCTTGAATCTGTACATCAACGTTCTTCATCAAATTTGGGAAACTTTGGCCATTTTTTCTTCAAATGTTTTTCTGCCTCATTGTTACTTTCTTCTCTGTGTGATGCTTTAATTACACATATGTTCAACTTTAGTATTGTTCTGCAGGTCCCTCAGGATCTTTCCCTTGGTATTGAATAATTTTGTCTCCGTTTTTCAAATTAGATTGTTTTTACTAGACTATCTTTAAGTTCATTGACCTTTCTTTCTACCATTGCTATACTATTCTTAAGCTCATCCAGTGATTTTTTTTATTTCAATTATATGTTTTAGCTCTACAATTTTCACTTGGTCCTTTTTATACATTCCGTTTATTTGCTATATTACCCTGTTTACTCATTACATCCACATTTTCCTATGAATATTTCAACATATTTTCCCCTCGATATATTTTGGTAGTAGATTTAAAGACTGCTAATTCCAATATCGAGCTCTCTTCAGAGTCAATTTCTATTTTTTTCTTGTTCATGGGTAACATTTTCTTTTCTTTTCTTTCTTTCTTTCTTTTTTTGGACATTACACTTAACACTGACTGTACACTTAACATTGCCAATGTATTTTGTGAAGACCATAGATTTTAACTTGTTAAGGCTTATTTTCAACATATCATTAGGGTGGACCTGTGGAAAACATAAGGTATTTTTTAAGCCTCTAACTGAATAGGAAACTGTTGAAGGCCGAAAAAGTGAGGGTCGTGATTAACTCAGCATACCACTGGAGGCTATATGAGTAAACAGCAAACTGTTCTCATGAAAGCAGGTTGTTAGCAAACTGACAAACTGTGGCTGCCGGCCAGAAGGAATCCTGAGGGCAGTCACGACCCAGGCACTAGTGTTTCTTCTGATTAGGCACATCTGAAGCCTGTTAGCCATAATATGAACCTGTGATCAATCAGGCAGCTGACCAATTATTAGCTACTCCTGCCTGCTTTTTCTACCCAATAAATACAAAGGGCTGTGGAAGCTCAGTGTGGTGGCTGCCTTTGCTCAATAGAAGCAGTGAGCTCTCTTCTTCTTCCCCTGGCCCCTTCCTTTAAAACAGTTTCTTTTGTCTTTAAGTTTTCATTTCTATGTTCGGTTTGCCCCTTCCTTCAGTCTTGTAATGACAGTCTCAAGTAGTAACAGTAGTAACTGTTGTAATGATGGTTTCAAGTAGTAACAATAATAACTGTCACAGTGACAGTCTCAAGTAGTAACTGTGGCAGTCTGCCACAGGAAACACTTTCTGAATCTAAAGTTCTACCAGGTGAACTTTATTAGGCTTGATTTTAGGAATTTTTATCAGTACTCTAGAGTAGACTATAAGAAATTGTTCTTACTCCTAATGCATAATCTTTTTATTGTTTTAGCTGAATACCTGGGATATCAACTCTCCTCTATTGCTGGGCCAGAATTCCAGTATCTTTCAGCATTGCTCAAACCCTAGTGTTTCTCTTCTGTTTTCAACTCTGTAATAATTGAGTCCCTACAAGAATATGTGCAGCTCAGCATGCAGTGAAGGCCTCAAAAACAAATTCTTCATAATTCAACTCTTCTTGACTCCCTTTGTCTGGTGACTTGAATATCTTATATATCTTATATTCTGGCTGCTTCAGAAGCCACAAGCTCTATTCTGTTTTCTCAGCTCAGAGGGATCACGGCACTTTTCTTGTGTTCAAGCTCTCTGAAACAAATTGGAACATAGTCCAAAAGTGCAGAAGTGTGGAGGCTGTATAGCCCATCTTGAGAGGGGATTGCAGGGTTCCCTTTTTTCAGGGATTGCAATCTCAAGTTGCCTATGATTCTATGCCTGAAACTAGTTGTCTTACATATTTTGTTCAGATTTTATTTTATTTTATTTTGTGAAAGCACTAGTCCCATACCAGTGATCCTACAATCTCTGACAGATGAAGCTTCCACTAAACATTTTAATTTCCCAAAAAAATAATTTTTCATTGTATAATACTAAATATGAATGGAATGGTCTAATAAACATCATGTAATACTTGATTTATGTATGTATTTATAAAATAAGCATAACATTTTAATAGTTGATTAAACATCTGCTTTTAAAAATAAAATAATTTAGTTCAGTTTAAATTAGAATATTTTATAAGGTAGTTACTTGTACTAATGTCATTTAGATAAAATATTAAAGTTACTACTCAGAATTATTATTGAAATTATAGCAGTAATAATCAAATAATATCTTCGGCAAATACTGACATAATTAAAAATCATTTTGTTGTATATGGTTTATAGAGACATATACATATACTAATTCTCAGTTATATATGTAATTTCCAGTATTGTACTCAAAACACTAGATTTTAAAAATATTTTTAGCTTGCTCATTATCTACTATAGTAAAGTGTTAATTCTTTGTTATTTTTTTCCAAAGGGAAAAATTTAACTTAAGTATGTGATGTAATAACATAAAGGAGATATCAAAAAGCCATCATAAAATCAATTTACAATAACTGTTACATTATTTTAATATCATATCCTTCTAAACTTCAACAGTTAATTATTTAAATAACCACTAAAGTATTTTCTTAATTACATAAAAAGTTGAACAGTTGGTATTACCCTTATTTGTCAAATTAAAAATACAGTAAGTAGAATATAACATTTAGAAAGTTCTGTCACATAATTTATAGACATGTTCTCAATTTAATATTAATTTTTCTAACAAATATTTAGTAAGCACTCCCTGTGCATTTAGACATGAGTAACTTGGGATAGAGTAGTCAGCAATATGGGCATTATCTCCTTTATGAGAACTGATGGCTTAGGAGGATAATCACTTCCCTTGAATTATTAAAATGAGTCAGACAGGCATTGTTTGAATATATACACACCTACATGTGCACACATAAATACATACATACATACGCATGTATATTTTCATCTAATTCTCATGCTAACTCTATAAATTCCTTGTTATCACCATTTTATTGATCATGTTATAGACGCATATTTTACCAGTGTGTCATATTACAACACTGTTTATTCTTCTTGTTATTGGTGGTGGTGGTGGTGCTTGTTTTTGGTCACAAATTCTTGGCTTTCATAAAACACTGTAGAACACTCCTTACTATGAAATTCTTTGGCATGAAAGGCATGCACTGTCAAGATGGTATAAGGGAAACTACAGAGAACAAGGAAATTGCATTGTATTTAATCGACCTGACCCTATAATACTGCCTGTCTTTATAACATATCTCATCTTTCCATTTTTAATAGCCAATTAATTTTTTGATAGTTACTACATTTTCTCTGCACTTAATATTAAGCTATCAGCGAAAACTTTAGCTAAAAGTGAATCTGTATCATTTTCTTTTTCTTCACTCTATATCTACATTAAGCAAAAAATGAACTCAGGTAAAGGTAGGTATAGTCATGTTCTCAGTCCTCTGTCTTCTTCCCTCCCCATCTGCAGTCTCAGGCATCTTCTTTCTATAACTGTCATCCATGCTTCTGCCAGCCACCTGGCATCTGGTGTGATCTGTGTTTGTGTAGATAACGTCAGTATAATTCGGTCCAAGGTCTTTCAGACAACAGCTCTCAACTAGCTCAATCTCTTTGACCTGTGTTCTAGCAGAATAAAGGCCATGTCCCCTTGAAGCTTCCAATGAGAAATAGTTATCTATTAGTTGGTGAATCACTTTCAACCACCTTACTTCCATCTGTGGAAAGCCTATGGTTTTCAGTTGCTTATTTGTTAACTTGATGTTTGACAGGAAAGCAAAGTAGAATGACAGGAATTGCAGATATTTTCCTGCTTATGTGCATATCACTCTCTCACACACACAGACGTAAGCCTGGGTGCATGTATATCTACTCCCCAGTGCCTGTAGTGAATCCACGTTTGTTGAAGCCAACAATTATCCATGCAGCTCTCCTACCATGTGCTCCCAGTCACCAGCTGTCTCACTTTCTAGCACGCTCAGGCTTTTGCTCTTCCCTGAAGCAGTTCACATGGGCACTATGATCCTCTCAGCTTAGTCTCTGATTCTAATCCCTATCCTATGGTCTTGGAGCTTTTTGCTTCTTTCAGCTATTTCCAGTTTGAAATTCATATTTATTACTGGCTCCTCCTTCCAGAAGTGTTGGCTGTAAGGAAAAGGATTAAAATGAGTCACAAACTATTTTCATTTATTCTGCTAAACCTTTTCCTAATAGCCAAGGCACACTGATATTATACAAGCACAGTGATACCCACAAGTGGAAGTATTTTGAATTTTTATATTAATCGACACTATAAGAATGAGATTAACTTGTTCTTACCTAAGCTTCGGTACAGCATATTACTTAGGAGAGCAAGATTCAGGATTCGTTCTGATTTGGATCAAGTAATTTTCATTTATTCCATAGGTAGTATCGCTCCTAGCCTCGTCACTCTAAGATAAGATACTTCTTTCTCATAATGTCTCTATTCACTGACTCAGTAATAATTCTTTTGGTAATAAGCTCCTTTTTTTAATAACTTCTGGGTTTGCCTGCCTCACATTACAAGAATGGCTTGTCATACAATATACTTTTTAAATATTCTTAGTACACATAATAATAACATGACACCTAAAAATAATTGAGAGAAACTGGCACTTAAATTGTGATTACATTTTATTTCAAAGGCCATCCTACATTCTATTTAAGACAGAAAGAAAAGCATATATATTTAACACCTTAAATTTAGAGTTTATAAAGTAGTGCTAAAAATGCAAAAAAAAAAAAAAAAAAAAAAACACCCACAAATTTCCCACTGTGTGAAGAAACAATCAAAATGCTGTGTGTCATCCCCTGATGGTGATCTTGCCTTCGTCTCAGTGGGTAACTAAATAATGCTTTAATAACAGTTGACTTACAAAGTGGTTGCAGTGGATATGCTTGGAGGACTCCTTTTACTTCTTACTGCTCTCTATTGACCTAATAATTAGTTTTTAACAAGAAAAGGTCAGCTTCTCCTTCCATTTCTGTCTAAGGTTCTACTCATTCATTCACAGTTTTCCTTTTCTTTTAACCTTATATATGTTTCTTGCCCACATTACCCCCAGTGAAAAGAGCCCAAGCCAATGATGTCTACTTGCAGGTTCATTTGGGTTAAAAGAGAGTCTGGGTAAGAACAGGCACAGTTTAATTTATTTATCATAAAAGCTAGAAAATTCAAATGGCATGTCTTGCTGAGGGCAGGTCAGTCATAGCTGTAAAGTAAAAATGATAGCACACTTAAACTTGTAAATAAAGACTCTCCTATGGATTTCTAGACACCTTGATTCACTTGTTTTAACTCTAAAATATATTTTTTCTTTTCACAATATCTTCAGGTCTAGATTTTTATTGCAGCAGTTTTCTAATAAATCCATCCCACAAACAACAATAACAACAACAAATCTCTCAAGATTCAGCCAAGTTTCTTCAGGGCTCTGCCATTTGGAACATAATTCTCTTGAAATGTAACCACTGCATCCTATCCTAATGTCCACAGGAACAAGACCTTACTCTCAGAGAGATGGTAAATATAGTCCCTTGTTCATAATACCCACTTCAAACCAAGAACCAGAAGGTCAACCCATTACAGTAAGTTTGTTTTAATGTGTTCAGCCCTGGGAGCTGAGCCACTTTTCTTCCCAAGTCCACAGTCCAGAGTTTCAGAGAACAAGGGGAAAACCAAAAAGCTCCTGTCACCTTTTGCAATGAATATCTTTCCCTAGTTCAATAATAAATCTATTGTAGAATGAGAAGTGAGAAAATGAGAACCTGAGGAAGAAAATAGATCCAGTTACTCAAGTCATTTGGAAGGTAATATTATGTTGGTCATATGTCTGTAATGAAGATGAAGATAGGAAATTACATCTGGTTACTTCAAAAAAAAAGGGATATTTTAATGAGAAACAAAACTCTTTACTCAGGGAGTGGCCTATGGGTGCATGTAGTAGCCTCCCTTTACTGCCATTTACTCAGAAGAAACAAAGAAGTAGCTGCTTACATCTGACAGCTACATCACATGTGGAAATCCAGACTTCCAAATAAAGTGACAGACAAAAATGCAATGATAATAATGCTATAAGACATCATGGAAACTGATTAATAAAGAGGAACATGTAAAGAAGTAGGGGGTAAGATTCAATAACAAAAAATTATGAAGCAAAATAACAATCAGAAAAGACTCTTCTTTAAGAACATGGTAATAATAATCCTGGGATACAAAACAGCAGTTTGAAAGGTAGACTGGAGGTACATACATCCTTTAATGGTTCCAGAGGACAGAAACAAATTCTTTTAAGGCTCCCTGAAGGTGAGAAGGAGAGACAAATATAATAAGCCCTTGAAATGAAATTTGCAAATAATATAGATTACTAGAGTCTTAAAGTGAGCAACGTTAATTTAGACCTTGTGACTTAGGCAAGTTATTTTTTAAAATATAGTTCCCTCATTTTCCTTATGTATGAAAGATGATAATAATTACATTGCTCCAATATTTTTTAAGTGTTAACTGAATTAATCCTTGTAAGTATGTAGAAAATAATAGCCAATGTTGACTACTGGAGCTTTATCTACTATTATATATGTCTATGAGTTGCTAAGTTGCAGAAAATTTAATGTAATACTAGTTCATAATGTGTTGTTGTTAAACTATGCTTTAATAGTATTCTGAGTTTTTTGTAACTTAGAATGAATATTAATGCAAATTTCTGAAATTGAAAGTCTAAAATATTGATAGATTTCTGGACACTGATAAAACTATGAACTTCATTATATTAGACAGACTTTTTTCAGGAATTTATAATAATCCACTTTAATAAAATAACACTTTTATGGAATGGAATACTAGAATGGTCTACTCGAACTGATAGTGATTTTTTTATCTATTCGGGTGTCCACAAGAAGCCAAATTTTAACCAGAAGTACGGTGACCCTAGAACTGGAACAAGGTGGACAATTGTCTGATTCTAATGTATGAAGGTAGGCCAGAATTCTCTTAATGTTCTCCTTAACCTGACTAACCTTTAGATAGGCTTTTTCCTGATTATAGGCTGATGGAGCTCAGAAAATGATACTAAAAAAATATGCTACCTTGGAATACTGAGTATTTTAAGCTGCAGGAAATTGGGAAAACCACAGAAGCAGGAAGATCACTCTTTGACTTCCTCTGGCCTTTCTCTCCTGAAGCAGGTTGTAAAATAATTATCTGATCTACCTTCCCTGAAAGTAGGTCATAGGATGCTCAGTAGAGTGATCCTTCTCTATACTGGAGGCCTGGAAGAACCTGAACAAGCAGGTCTTGCTAAATTCCCCCCAGTTTCTTACTGTTAGATGATGCCCTTTTACTCCAAGTATATTTCTGCCCTGAATATCTGTAAAAATACACAATTTCTCTGGGTCTTTAAGTCTTCATTTCTGAAGGCTGCCATGTCACATAAATTTTATATTAAATAAATTTAAATACATTTATATGTTTTTCTCTTGTTAATCTGTGTTAATTTTATATTTTATAATCAGGAAAGGAGAAAAAGAGACTTTATTTCACATGAAGTGCTACAGCCTGTAAGGTGGCCATCTCACAGGCTGAGAAGCAGGCTTCCAGCCAGGACCAGAGACAGGTACTTGGAAGGAGGAGAGGTTGGGGCAAGAGTTTTATTCTGAACACACATATTCAGTGGTTACAAAAGGAGCTATGATTATTAATGAAAATGGTCCTGACACATGGGTATTGAACAAACATGCATGTAACATATGACCTAGTTTATTTTGGGATGGAGACAACATTTAAGTATATTACAGTTTTTGGTGTTATATACCAATTGGTATTTTCAGGACACAAATTCATGCAAGTGCACTATCTCTGTAAACCAGCCAGAATCAGTCCATAGTCTCCAGTCTTCTTACCAAAAGAAAGCTATTGAAATCCATCTCTTGACAATCAAAGCTGTAGTTACATGTAGTTGTGGAACAGGAACTAGGGGTCAGTTAGTAACCGGTGCAGCTACACATTGTTTTAATATTGCTTATATTGAGGCCAATGCTTGCTTAGCTGCTAGAGAAAAAGAAAAATCTTATGGCTGTTAGAGAATCATTTATCTTTAAGTGTAGGGATGCATGACTTAGCCCTGGCCAGGCATCGCCTTAGGTCCTATTTATAATTTGGTATCTTATTGCCACAAAAAGTCTTTTCTGTCAGTCTTAGGATCTCTATTTTAACATTAACACTGGTCAGTTGTGTTGTTTGTAAACCACAAAAAGGAGGGGATATAACAAGCTGTGTCTGACCTCCTATCTCATCATGACCAGGAACTCAGCTTTAAGGTTTTTCTGGGGCCCCCTGGCCCACAAGGGGATCCATTCAGTTGGTGAGGGTGGTAGAATTTTATTTTTAGCTTATATCTGTCTTTTATTTTACAGTTTGCATTTATTCCTTTGAGATTCAGACCTTCTATCATTCATAAATGTCTCTCAGGGACCTGAGAGTCATTGCTTTGAAATATAACCATCAGAAAGATAAAGTCCCCAGTCTCAGTTACCCACTCTCTGTGGAAGAAAAGGAGCTTAACTTTTATAATGGCTAATTAGCAAACACAGGTAGTCTAACACATCGACCAATCTCCCCACTAATGTCTTCAAGGAATTTTCCGCTAGCTCACCGCGGCACTTAAAAACTCTCCCACCTTTTGTTTCAGTAGAACTGAGTTCAGTTTTTCTTTGCTGTTACACTAGTCTTGGTCCCTGTTGCAATAGTCTTCAATAGTCTGTTTTTTTTTCTGTTTAACCCATCCAGTGCAATTTTCTTTTATGGGGCTGAAAGCGTGATCTCTGCAACTTCATGTGCTGAGGCCCCCGATTTTCTTGGTTATGTTATTCAATACGGCCAACCTCTGATTCTTTTTATTTTTTATATTTTCTCCTCTACCTCAGTGCTTCTCAACTCTGGTTTGAAGCATCTGAGGGTGTTTAAGATACCACAGTCTGATTTAATTCATCTAAAGTAGGGTGGGGAATTGGTATTGTTTTAAATTGTCCCAGATTGCAGTAATTGACAATATTGAGAAGTACTTTTCCAGAGGATAAAACTTTTCTTTTCATGCAATGCTTCTACACACATGTAAAGTAAAATTGATCAGATACTCATCTATCAAATTAAAATTGCCTGCCATTCCTGACATTCCTGGCCTTTATCTACATTGTCGATTCAGGGCTTACTGAACTCTTCAATCACATATTTATTGACATCCTCTATTTGTTTCTATTATAGAAAACAGAGGCCATATTTTATAGCCATGTATTACTAGTTTAGCGCTCAAAGACAACATTAAATTCTGAAGGGGGAAAGGAGAGGACCCAGTTTATCTCCCTTTTTCATTTGGCTAATTTCACTGAGTTTATCCAATCTCATCTGAAGTGTGATATTCTCCAGAACTACTTCCTTTACCCTCATGCAAGTGTGTTGCATAGAAGGCAGCACTGTCATCACATGAGAGCTTGATAGACATGCAGAAGACACACCCACCATGTACTAAATCAGAATGAGCATTTCACAAAATACCCAGGTGATTTCTATGCATATCAACCTTTGGGGTATATGGCTTAACTATTAATATAGTAATAGTTTTTGACCACTCATGTGCATGTCCACAGCAAGCTGGATTTCTTGCATTAATTTTTGTATTACTAGTGTCTAGTACAACCCTGGTATTTAGGAGGTATCTAATATATACATTGAAGATATTACTGTTTATTTATTCATAGTCTTCTTTATTATTCTTCTTAAATTCTCTTTCTTTTTTTTTGACAGTCTCACTCTGTCGGAGGCTGGAGTGTAGTGGCACCATGTCAGCTCACTGCAACCTCTGTCTCCTGGGTTCAAGCAATTCTCCTGCCTCAGCCTTCCGAGTGGCTGGGATTACAGGCGCCCACCACCACGCCTGGCTAGTTTTTATATTTTTAGTAGAGATGGGGTTTCACCATGTTGGCCAGGCTGGTCTCAAACTCCTGACCTCAGGTGATCCACCCGCCTTGGCCTCCCAAAGTGCTGGAATTACAGGCATAAGTCACTGTGCCCGGCCAATTCTCTTTCTTTTCCAATTCCATATTTAGAATCATTTAAATAATATTCTATGTTATTATATTAGTTGATGTTAATGACAGAATGTTTATGAAATAGAGAAATAAAAAATAAAGGTTTACTATCATCCTGAAACAACTTGGCATTTCTAAAACCACTACTCCATTTATTTTATATGTATGTGTATAGTTGGGATCATGATGCAAATATAATTTTGAGTACTAGTTTTTCATTCAACATTATACAAGCAACTTTTCCTTGCCACTGCTTACTTTTCAAAGCCATTTTTTAATGTCTACTTACTAATTTTAATGGGCATTTTAGGTCATTTACATTAGGTCTCAGCCCATCTCTCTAGCTTTAGCTCCAGACATGGGTCAAATATATATTCACCATCTGCTCTAACCAAACTAGACTTATTGCTGTCTTTACTTTTCTTACAGTTTCATTTTTTTCTGAAGAAATCCCTTTCCCTGAATGCATTTCCTACATAACTCAGCAGATTAAAATTCTACCATAGTATATGATTTTTCAAATGCAAACTTCACTGTAAAACTTGTTCATGTACATCTCAAAAGATGTCTCTCCATTCTCCAAACTCCTATCACTTGCTGTTTTTATTTTCTATTACTCTTATGGCGTTTACCACACATACCATAATATTGTGTTCTAGTTATATCTACCAGTCTATCCACACAGAAATTCAAGAGCCATGCCCTAATATTTAATTATATTATGATACAATTATATTATATATACCATTATTGTAGTATGATGCAATTATACTATAAATATTATTGTATTTATATGTGTAATATTTATAGGACTTGCTCATAGAAGATAGTAAGAACAATTGTTGAATTATCTTCAATACAGAATCTTTTATTACTTTCCAAGACCTCTTGCCATATCTTCCGTGCAGTTGCTTACCTCAATAGCCTTGAATTCCTCATTGATTCATCTGTTACCTTCATGCACAAGATACTGACCATCAGTAAGTAGTGTTTTCGAGCATTTTCACTACCTCCATCCTGACACTCTAGTCCAAGGCAACTTTGGATTTACTCATTGACTCCCAGTTTCCACTCTTGTCCTGACAATAATATTTCCTTCATATGAGTCACCTTTTAAAAGACTAATCAGTGCTGTAACTCTCCTGCTTAGAACTCACCAAAGGCCTCTTATCATAGTCAAAATAACAGTCTATTTTCTAAACATAACTTACTGAG
Organism: Pan paniscus; assembly: GCF_029289425.2. Taxonomy (NCBI): domain Eukaryota; kingdom Metazoa; phylum Chordata; class Mammalia; order Primates; family Hominidae; genus Pan; species Pan paniscus. The sequence continues at coordinate 115,210,902 of NC_073254.2, forward strand.
CCCTGTCTGATTTGGGCACAGTGTGTACTTTCTGAAACATTCCTAAACTTATTCTACAATAGCCATACTCAAACAGGAACTCCACCCTCATTTTTAGTCTTTGAATTTGCTTTCTTTTGTGTGGAATACTCTTCTTTTAGATATTTACATGGTTCCCACTATCATCTTCTGGATACCTGATCAGCTGGTGCTTTTGACACTTCCTTGTCTTCAACATTTCCTCTAACATTTCTCCTCTCTCATTATCCTTTTTAAGTGTTTTGATAACATTTATAATAATTTGAAATTGCATGACATGTATTTGTTTATTGTCTGTCTTCTTCACTAGAATGTAAGCACCTTGAGGCTAGGGGCCTGTTGTCTCTTATTCACTACCTGGAACAGTTTTCGGCACATAGTCTATCAATAAATATGGAATAAATGGAAGAGTAATATGACAATTGTTACATGTTTTTATCCTATGTTAATCTATTTTTTCTGATACCCAGAACTATAATTGGAAATGGTGAGGATAAGCAAGTGTAAACCCTCTATATCTGAGGTTTCTACATCTTCAGATTGAAACAGATATGGATTTTTAAAAAGCTAAAAATAAAATAAAAGTAACATATCAATAAAAGTGCACTATAGCATCTATTTACAAATTACTTATATTGTATTGCATACTGTAATCTAGAGATAATTTAGAATATATGGGAGGAGGTGCATATGTTATATCCAAATACTACACTGTTTTCTATAAGAAACTTGAATATCTGTGGATGTTGGTATTGGCAGGAAGAGTCTTGGAACCAATTGACACTGGATACCAAGGGACAATTATGTATAAAAAATTGTGGTAAATTCTTATTCTCCTTTTAGTTTGACTGTATAAGCACAAAGCCACAATGACAATAAGAACCAGGGAGTAACCAAGGATTAAATTTGCATATAACATCCAAGAACCCTAAGGACTAGGAAAATAATTTCTCTTTTTCCTTCCCTCCCCACTTTCCCCCAACTGTTTCCATTATCTCTTGACTAGAAACATGAGCTTTTTATTAGGGCAAATTATAAGGTAGAGGTACTATTATAGAGACTCATCATAGCAAGTCCAAGCTTTTAAGGGAAGAACATCTGAGGACAGAGCACCTAGGAGTAAAGATAAATGTTGAAGATTTGCAGGCCTGGCAGAATCTTCTACATAGATTTCTACGACTCATTATTTTCATAAAATATTTTATTTTATCATGTTCAGAATACAAAAACTTTAGTGTTCAAAAACTTCCAAACTGCTGCTTATGAAGAAATCATATTTCCCCATCAAATGATATTTGAAGTTTAAAAAGATAAGGTAAAAATGCTATCTGTGAGTTCTAATGGCCTGCCAGAGCATCAGTTATTTATCTTTTTTTTTTTTTTTTTTTTTTGAGATGGAGTCTCGCTCTTTTGCCCAGGCCGGACTGCAGTGGCGCTATCTCGGCTCACTGCAAGCTCTGCCTCCCGGGTTCGTGCCATTCTCCTGCCTCAGCCTCCCAAGTAGCTGGGACTACAGGTGCCCGCCACCACGCCCGGCTAATTTTTTTTTTTTTTTGTATTTTTAGTAGAGACAGGGTTTCACCGTGTTAACCAGGAAGGTCTCGATCTCCTGACCTCGTGATCCACCCGCCTCGGCCTCCCAAAGTGCTGGGATTACAGGTGTGAGCCACCACGCCCAGCCAGTTATTTATCTTTAATGATATTCCTTGAAGGACTAAAATGGCTAATACCACTTTGTATCAGAAATTCTAAATAAGAAAAAATACAGAATAGTGAGATGTATAGAGTAGTAAAATACATTGAAATGAATTACTGCACACACATATATGCATAATATAAACTTACTATGGTCTTGTACACTTATTTTTAGCATTACTAAATCACAGACGAAAAATAATAAATTAATAAATAAATCTTTAATTACAAGAATATGTGCATGATGTTTAATTCCACTTTATGTAAGGACCATTAGAATATTAAAAGGTCATCCTTGAATGTATTTTCATCATACTAATCATAAAAACTGTAAGAGTATCATATTGTAGGTTACAAATGAGTTCATCCCTAAGGCTAAATTCTGGTGAGTTGTGACTTTTTGACTGAAATACAAAGGTCGTGTCTATGAGCTGAAGCTCCAGTCATCCACAGTTTGTGTCATATTAAGATTGAATAGTAGAGGAGTAACAGAATGCTAACTTGCATGCTCAATCACTTATTGTACAGGTAATGATAGCCCATCACATGTACATAGTGAATTAAAGAATCTTCAGCACTAAATTACAAACAATTTAAAAATACACTGGAAGTAATAGTGCCCTTGCTATGTCAATACATACCAAATTGGAACTTACTATAATTTGAATGTATCCCCCAGGAGTTCATGTGTTGGCAACTTAATGCCTCTCCTATCCTAAATAAGGGTCTGCTTTCATAAATGAATTAATATTGCTATCACAGGAGTATATTCATTATTGCAGGAGTGACTTTGTTATAAAAGTGAGCTTTCTCTGGATCTCTTACTCTTATCCCCTTACCTTGTGATGCTCTTCACCATGCTGTGATGCACTAAGAAGGTCCTCTCCAGATGCCACTGTCATGTTTTTGAAATCCCCATCTCTAGAACCATGAACTAAATAAACTTTTCTTTATAAATTACCCAGCCTCTGATATTCTGTTAAAGCAACAGAAAATGAACTGATAGTTCCCAATTTTCTGAATTTTGGGGATTCAGAATTTTCTGAATCTCTTCCTGCTCCTTCTGTGAGATTCTAAGATTTCAAAAACCAGGTTAAAAATGACAAATATTCTAAGCTTGGGAGGAAATAAATAAAGCATAAGACTAAAATGGGGCTGGGCACAGTGGCTCATGCCTGTAATCCCAGAACTTTGGGAGACCAAGGCAGGAGGATTGCTTGAGGTCAGGAGTTTGAGACCAACTAGGTCAACATAGCAAGACCCTAACCCTAGGAAAGAAACTAAAAACAACCAACCAAGTATGGTGGCACATACCTATAGTCCTAGTTAGTTGGGAGGCTGAGGCAGGAGGACTGCTTGAGCCTAGGAGTTTGATGCTGCAGTGAGCAATAATCACACCACTGTGCTCCAGCCTGGGTAAGAGAGGGAGTCCCTGTAAAAATAAATACATAAATAAATATTAAAAGGGACTAGAAAATCTAATATCCTCATACATTAAAGTATAAAAATAAATATTATAATTTCAGGATGTAATTCACATGACCCCATTCTAAAGGTTGTGAGAAATAAATTTTTTGGCACAATATCTATGTTTAGAACTTTGCATCTTACAATAAATATGAATATGGAAAAGACATAAAGTTACAGAATAAAAATGTTAAATAATTACATAAATAAATAGACACATGATACCTTAAAGTCAGAAGAAAAGAAAATTAAGGAGCAGTAGAAAATTAGTAAAATTCATCATTATTTTTTAATTGAAGGATAATTATTCAATTAGCAATTAGACTTGTTTTATCTGAATAACCCAAAAATAATGGATGGTGAATTTTAAAAATCATACCCTTGAGGAAAAAAAAGTGCATACTTTATTTTATGTTAAAAGTTGCATAAATGAGTGTAGACTTTTGACAGTATAACTGACCAAGTTAATGCCTTGAGAAATACAAAATGATAGAAATACAAATGTTCTTACACTGAATGATAGACATACAAAAGTTCTTACAAATCATAACTTTAATTCTATAATTATTCTGTATTTATTTCAGGTACTTTAACACACACCATTTACAAAAATATTACTTAAAATAACTTCTCATGAAAATGTGTTTCCTGATCTCATCATTGAAGCCTTCAACGTGGCACTATTCACAATAGCAAAGACTTGGAACCAATCCAAATGCCCAAAAATGATAGACTGGATTAAGAAAATGTGGCACATATACACCATGGAATACTATGCAGCCATAAAAAATGATGAGTTTGTGTCCTTTGTAGGGACATGGATGAAGCTGGAAACCATCATTCTCAGCAAGCTATTGCAAGGACAAAAAAAACAAACACCCACCGCATGTTCTCACTCATAGGTGGGAATTGAACAATGAAAACACATGGACACAGGAAGGGGAACATCACACACTGGGGACTGTTGTGGGGTGGGGGGAGGGGGGATAGTATTAGGAGATATACCTAATGCTAAATGACGAGTTAATGGGTGCAGCACACCAACATGGCACATGTATACATATGTAACAAACCTGCACATTGTGCGCATGTGCCCTAAAACTTAAAGTATAATAATAATAATAATAAAAGAGGGAGACTTTTGAGATATTTGAATCTTACCTGGTTGGGAGACATAGTTTCTTAGATTAAAAAAAAAAGACACTTAGTATTTTTATATACTTCTGTTAGTTAGCAAAGCATATTTTCTCTCATCAATTGGATCAGTATCCACTATTTATTAATAATTGTGAGTTCTGGTGCCTTTTCAGGGGAATTATATATGGTTGTTGGACATGGAAAGAAACACAGAATATCATAAAATATTTCTATTATAGAAGCCTGTTATTCTTTCTGGATGTGAGTGAAATACTCAATACTCAATTTTATTTGGTCAGAATGACTACGTGCATCAAATCTAGGCTTAAAGATTCTCAACACTATCAAAACTTTTAAATGTAAACAGTGCATTCAATCTTAGAGGATATGTCTCCCACAAGGCAAGATTTAGTTGTCTATGTGCATATGTGCTGGGGTTAGGCAGCAGAAGATACAGAAAGCTCTAAGATTAACTTTTTACATTTCCTTCGTTATTTTCAATGCTTTTTCTGAATTTCTACTTGACTTCATTAAAAATGAGTGATACTTCAGATTATTGACATTTACCAAAATTAACTTTAAAATCTCTTTTATATCTTATATTTTTGTTGCTACAGAAAATATATTCAAATTATTCAATGACCTTTACTGAAAAGGAATATATTTTTGTACATGGTCATTTACTAAAGAGTTTTCCTTAGGTTTTATCAACCAACAATGCTAGCCCTTTGAATCGTGGAGGTCTTCTTTTTCTTTTCACCCATAACACACTGGCAGTGTCTATCACCTCTGGCAGACAGCTTACGAAGTCAGAAGTATTTCCAGTCTACTCCTGGCCTCCAACTGCTATTTCTCTTCCATTTCCATGGTAATGGAAATCAGATATATAAAATAATAATACAAAAGAAATGCTTTTACTTGAGAATTTACCAAGCTTTTGTCAAGCTTTTGATTTTCTTTATTAAAACACAATGTTTATTTTCAAGTTAAGTGATCAAATATTTAGTAGTTGTTTCTTGAAACTTTATTTTTATTCCAGAATCCAAGTATTTAGGAGGGAATATATGTCCTTTGAAAGGAAAAAAAAAAAGTGACTTTGACATAACTCAGCCTATAATCTGTGTTTGCCTTATGATACCCAAGACAGCCAAATAGTGTCCTCCTGGCTCCCAGTGAGGCTCTAGCCCCAGAAAGAAGACATCATTTGCCTTGTTTGGGGTTGGTTTGGGGTTGGTAGGGGATGGAGTATTGCTTCTGGAACTGGTGGAGCTGCTGAATAAAATGAAAGAAAGAATCCAATTTCAACTCAAAATGTGTCCAGAGTACAAAGTGATGCTTGAAACATCACAGTGACAATTTTGGAAGCAGAGGGATGATGCCAGCTTGGTTCTGTAGAGCTGCTCATGTTATCCCTTCTCAGTAGTTAGAGCCTGTTGTCATGGGCTGCTATTCTTTTGTCACACCTAAGCTCCCAAAGATGGATATCAGCTTTAATGTATGCTATCTCTTTTTTTTTTAACTATCACTTCTGAGAATTAATTACTTCATTTTGTTTCCTTCATGCTATGTTACATCAAACATCTTCCATTCTTCTAGAATAATTCATGACTTTGCTACTTTGGGCAAGTACACAGAGATGTTTTAAAACCAATTCTGTATTCCTGTGAATAGTATCATTGCCTCACTAAAATCTGTGATGATGGTCACAAACTGATATGGAGCCACAGCTCAAAAATAAGACGCTGGTTACAGTTATCTTCTTGTTTTTTTCTCTTTCAATGGAAAAAAATCTACTTTTTACATTTTTATAGAATAAACAGAGCTATAACGTGGTTTTTTGTCCATTTGCATAGTTTATTTGAAATGCTACATACATAGATATATGTTTTATTGACTTCGTATTTATTACAACCCTCTAAACCTCACACATAACGCATCCCACGTAGACATGTCTTTGAAACAGGAATACATTATGTAACAGGTCTACACTCCTCTCTGGCTCCCATGATCAGAGCAACATTAAAGTAACTTAGGCATTTTTCATTACATTTTAAGTTCAATTCATATCTATTGAGGTATTTTTCCCGTTTTCTGATATTTTCTGGCACTTAGAGATCCCATGACTGCAGAAAAGAATACACAAGTGAAAGCAGAATGGTGAAGAGCATGATATGTGAACTTCTTGAACTCAAGTTCTAACACCCTCACTTCTTTGCTGTGAAAAATTGGTGAAGTTGTTAATAAATCTCACTAGCGGCTGGGCGGGGTGGCTCACGCCTGTAATCCCAGCACTTTGGGAGGCTGAGGCGGGCGGATCAGGAGGTCTAGAGATGGAGACCATCCTGGCTAACATGGTGAAACCCCGTCTCTACCAAAAATACAAAAAATTAGCCAGGCGTGGTGGTGGGCGCCTGTAGTCCCAGCTACTCGGGAGGCTGGGGCAGGAGAATGGCATGAACCCGGGAGGCGGAGCTTGCAGTGAGCGGAGATCATGCCAGGGCACTCCAGCCTGGGCGACAGAGCAAGACTCCGTCTCAAATAAATAAATAAATAAATAATCTCACTAGCCCTTAGTTTTCCAATCTATCAAATGGGAACAATAGTTATAAATAGTTAAATAATGTGATTGATGTGAAGATTAAATATATCTGGTGCACAATAAACATGGAAACATGTTTTAAAATTATATAAATTAAACAAAAAGGTAACAAAAATGAAAGAAAGTAGAATAACCATTTAAGTACTGTCCAATTGCAATTATTTTTACAGTAAAAAAGGGTGCTGAAATAAGAAAAATATTTAATATTTGAAATATTTATGTACTTGATAAATTGTTATACTGTTTTGATGATAAATGTTCTATTATTTTGATGAGTGTATAAAATAGTTCAACTCAAAAATTACTTTGAAAATCATAAAAATTAAAAGTATAATTATATATAGTAAAATTAATTTTAAAATTTGAATTGATTTTAAAATAACATAAATACAATAATGATGTTTGGCACATAATCATACATTTAATCAGATCAGCGTCATTGTTTCTGTCCATACCAAGGTATCTTGCAGTCCACCGCTCAGGCTTGAGCACCAACTAATACAATGAGTAGCATTGGACAGCAGCACAACCCCACACCACAAGGAATTAGCTGTCTCTGATAACTTTGGTCCTAGTGTGCTTGATCATATCGCCATATTCCCTGCATGATATTCTTAAAATTTTTTGAGGGGAAAATGTTAGTTATACTGTTAGAAAGGGTTGAGAGAGATATTATATTTCTAATTATCTTTCAAATTTAATCACATGTGTCTCCTACTGCTAGCTGAGTTTATGTGGAAGTTCAATGTACAATCGACCCTTGAACAATGTGGGGATTAGGGGTTCTGACAACCTGCTCAGTCAAAAATTTGTATACAACCTTTGAGTATCCAAAAGCTTAAGCTGACTGAGTACCCTATAGCTTACTGTAGACCAGAAACCTTACCAATGACATAGCCAGTCAATTAACATATATTTTTAAGTTTTATGTGTTATATGTTGTATTCTTAAAATAAACTTAGCTAGATAAAAGAAGATGTTACTAAGAAAATCATAAGGAAGAATAATATATTTACTATGTATTAAGTGGAAATGGATCATCATAGAGGTCTTTGTCTTCACATTGAATAATAGCCTGAGAAAAGAAAGATGAGGAGGATGATGGTGGACAAAAAACCAAACACCACGTTCTCACTCATAGGTGGGAATTGAACAATGAGAACACATGGACACAGGAAGGGGAACATCACACGCCCGGACCTGTTGTGGGGTGGGGGGAGGAGGGAGGGATAGCATTAGAAGATATACCTAATGTAAATGACGAGTTAATGGTGCAGCACACCAACGTGGCACATGTATACATATGTAACAAAGCTGCACGTTGTGCACATATACCCTAAAACTTAAAGTATAAAAAAAAAAAAGATGAGGAGGGATTGTTCTGGCTGTCTCAAGGATAGCAGAGGGTGAAGAGGTAGAGGAGGTGGAAGGGTAGGCTGGAGAGGAAGGCACATTTGCTGTAACCTTACAGAAATATATTGTTATTTCTGCCTTTTTGCTCTTTTTGTTGCTCTAAAAATATTTCTATATAGTACCTATCCTTCTTCCACTATTTGCTTTAGTTTTATTGCCCATATCACAGAAGGATCCATTTTGTAAAAGAAGTAAAAAAAAAATAAAAGCAATCTTGAGTAATCTGAATCTTTCTGCCAGATTGTCTAATGTCATTTCTTTTCTGTTTCTGGCACTGCTGCTTCTACATCTACTGCCTCATCATCTGGCACTGGTTTGGAAGCACTCATCTCTACCATGTTGTGGTCTGTTAATTCCTCTGCTGTGCTGTCTATTTGCTCTTGAATTTCTCCAAAATCTGTATCTTGACACTTCATCTCCCACATTTTTTTTGCCATATCCACAATCTTTTTCATGATCTCCTTGATTGGCTCTGTCATAAATCCTTTGAAATTATGTGTAACATCTGGACAGAGTTTTCTCCAACAGAAATTGTTGTTTGTAGCTTGATGACTTTAATGGCTTTTTCTATAAAAATGATGGGATCTTCAATAATTTAATCTTTCCAGACTTTCATGATGTTCTATGAGGGTGCGCTTCCATAGCATTGGCAATCTTTTTCATAGAGTACCTTTTAATGAAACTTATAGATCCTTATGACCCCTGATCTAGAGGTTGAGTTAGAGATATTGCGTTTCAGTACAAGACAACTACCCCTTTCGTGTTGAATTCACTGAGCTCTGGGTGGCCAAGGACATTGTCCCATATAAAAAGAACTTTAAAAGACAATCCCTTCCCAACATGGTTCTTCCTGACTTCAGGGACAAAGCATCAATGGAACCATTCTAGAAAAAAGATTCTTGTTGTACGTGCCTTTTTGTTGTATAACCAAAAGACTGGCAGCTGGTGTTTATTCTTTCCCTTCAAGGCTCAGAGTTCAGCAGATTTATAGATAAGGGCAGTCCTAATAATAAGCCCAATTGCATCTGTGCAGAACAGAAAAGATAGCCTCTCCCTTAATTTCTGGTGTTTGCTTATCTGTCTTACTCATAAATGTCCTTTGTGACATTGTTTTCCAGAATCAGGCACTTTCATCTGCATTAAAAACCTGTTCAGGCAGATAGTCTTTCACCTCAATGATTTTTTTAATGGCATCTGGGAACCTTCCCCTTTGTATACAGAAACTGTTATCTTGACATTTTTAAAGTCAAACTTCTTTCTAAAATTATCAAACTATCCTTTGCTGGAATTAATTTCTTCAACTTTAGATCTTTCACCTTCCTTTTGTTTTAAGTTCTCATATAATGAATTTGCTTTTTCCAAAATCATATTAGTGTCTATAGGTATGTCTTTCTTACAGCAATCTATACCCACATAAGCTGCATTTTAACGTGAGATTAAAAGATATTCCAAAAACAGTGCGATGTCATGCCTGCTGGCATAGCTGCAGTGACGACTTGATGAGTTTCCTTTTTTTTGGTTTTGGGGGTTTTTTTGTTTTTGTTTTTAACAATGGTTCTTATGTTGGATTCATTTATCTTGAAATGGTAGGCAACCACAGCTAGAGACTTCAATCTAAGGTGCATGTCAAGCAATTCAACTTTTTCTTGTAATGTGATGACTTTTCTCAGCTTGGGAGCACTCCCAGCGTCACCAGTGCCATTTTGTTTGGGTTGCATGGTATTATTAAAGGCTTAAGATGTTACACTAAATATCATAAAAAATAAGCAAGAGCGCAAGATACTTTTTACTGTGATATGCAATTTACTAGAGAGATGAACTGCTCATGAAGAAATGATTAGCGTCACACTTGCAATATTTGTGCTTACCGCAATAGTAACAGGAGGTGACTACAAAATTATTACATTAGCACAGTGTGTATTATAGTTAATTTTATGCAGTTTTGATTTAATATTGCATCTTTAGGTTTTTTACTTTTCTCTTGACTGTGAATAATATCAGATATTACCTGCAACTGTGCACATAAGTTTTTATAAATTTTAACTTTATAATACATTTTTGTATATTTTATGCAGCAAATGATAAAAATAGACTAGTATCTGCATATATTTTATGCATTCATGGCATCCTAACTTTTTCTTTTATACATATATATTTCTAGCCTACCCAGTTTGTCTGTAAAGTTTTTTCAAATTGTAACAAACCATCAAAGAAGGTCCATAAAATTGGACCTGCACAATTCAAGCACGTTGTTCAAGTGTCAACTGTAAGTGCTTTTATGCAATTTTTAGCTTTTATGCTTTGTTAAGAAATTAACAATTTGGGCAATTGCTAAACCAGTCAAGACACTGGGACAACAATTTTGCTAGCTCTGTTACAGGAAATTTCTGTTATCACCTAGGAATATGACACTGAAAAACTGTTAGCGTCATTGTTTTGACTTTTTAAATTTAAGTTACTGCAGAATCAACAATGTAATAATATTACCTAGTTTTAAAAGTCCCTGACAATCAACTTGTTTCTGTGTTGGGATAACAATATGCAATCCATTTTATATTTTTCCCTAACTACTCACATGATTACATACACTTTCTACATGAAAACAAATGTAAGAACAAATATAGAATTAAAATATAACATTATTTTTCAACATGAAGAACATTATAATAAACTGGCCTTTATCTAACAGGTGGTAATTAGATGTTAAATACAATAATTAACCTAATCCAGGATGAACCTAGGAGCATTTAGACATTACCTTGCTGTCAAGAGTTAGTATCAATGTTTCTGAAGAAGAGTAAATTCTCTCTGTTGTTATTACTCTCTCTTTATTTGAATTTCAGTTTTGAGTTAGTTTTATGAATATTTCCTTTTTCTATCCCTTTGCCTTAAAACTATCCATAATTTTTGTATTAATTAGGTAAATGGTAGGCAAATTGGCCTTTTGAATAATTCATTATAAAGACTATAGGTAGACAACATAAAATAAAATTGGTAACATTTACTATTGAATAATATTAATGATAAAAATAAAATCTCAATGCCAGGTTTAGTGAAGTAAAACTGGACTTGGAAAAATGGGAGTCTGTAGACAAAAATACGGAAAAGCAACTCATACCCATACTGTTATACTCACTGGGCCAATAATCAGTATAATTTAATGCATAACAAAGGCTGATTTATAATTTAAAGTTCATCTGAAAATAAGTGAAAAAATAATTTACTCTGATTCAAAAAAACATAGAAAATTAAAAAGGAAATTTTAAAATTCCAAAATTATTTATCTTTATTTTATTAATTCAGTAATTAAATTGGCTTTAGGGTTGTCCAGCCAATTATTTCTGAAAACAAGTACATCATTATTTGCATAAGTCTAATTAATTGCTTGTAATAAAAATTTATTGATGTCAAAATAGCAGGATAAATGTGGTCAAATTGAAATTGCCTCTATAGTTTTAGAAGATCATGTCTTTAGAGAATCATCTAGGAAAGACCTTCTCAAATATACTGTTTTTCCAAGAGAATAAAACCATTTTTACAAATGCTTTAGTTACTAACTTACCAACATTAAACCCCAGGATAGAAGATGCAAGAAAGCAGGACTCCTGAAGCAATGGAACGAGCCCAGGGATATAACTGAATATTGAGATTCCTGGGGCCTTGTTTTGAAAAGACTTGAAATACACATAGGAAGAAAGGCACAAAAATAAATGTTCATTTGTCTCTGCATAAAAAACCCAAACAACAACAACAACAACAAATTTTAAAAGTTTTTATTTGTATTTGAAAGATCTCAAGTACAAAACATTATAAATATGTATGTATTTGTGTGTATACATGTGTGTACATATATATATGATTATATACACATTACGAAGCAGAAAAGTAATATTGCAAACAGTAATGTCTACCCCACAATGTAAGATATTGAGTATGATCTTCAAATCCTGTACTCTCCTCAGTGACTGCACAGACCTTTCTTACAACTCCATCCTCAGTCTTTGGTTAAATGTGTTTCTCATCATCATCTTATCATGTCTGGTATGTATTAGCATATAATTTAGGTCTATCTGCTTTTTTAAGATTGTAAAAGTACAATAATGATTTCTTTATTCTCCTTTCACTTGATTTTTAATCTAAACATTGTCTTCTGAGATTTGTTCATGTTTATTGGAGTACTTTATTTTCACTCTTGCATACTTTAATTTTGTATAAGAATCTGCCAATTTTTTATACATTCCATTGAGAATGGGTTATTTGTGTGGTTTCTATTTTTTCCCTATTATAGATAGTACTTCCATGTACAGTCTTGGATAAATCTCCAGGAGCAAGTATGCAAAAGTATCTCTAGGCTATAAACTAAGTAATGGATTATTGAGTTCAGGGTATGAACATTTTTCATTCTAATCTATAATGCCAATCCTTTGTCAAAGTAATATTCAACTATTTGTGAATATTTGGCTGCTTCATATCTCGTTGATGACTGATATTATCAGACTTCTTTAATCTTGCCAGTCTGGGAAGATGAAAAATAAGTCATTGTGGTTTTAATGTGTAGTTCCATGATTACGAATGAGTTTGAATACATATTTATACTTATTGGACACTCCTGTTTTCATTCAATTGCTTGTTTTGTTCGTATTACTTTATAGGAGACCTTTATAAATTCTAGATATTAATCCATTGTCAACAATATTGTAAAGGTGAAAATCTTTTGCAAAGTGTGTTCCAAGTGAAAATTTTCCTTCTAATATCCACAAGAATTACTCATGAATAGTAGTTATGTTCTTATGTTCAATGTGATAAAATGTATTCTTATTTTAAAAATAGATTTTCTATTTTATATATCTTACTTAAATACCTTTTCTACCATGAGGTCAAAAAAATTATTTACAGTATTTTCTTCTAACATTCCATAAGTTTCCTTTTATATTGAATTTTTTATCTTTATGAAATAGATAGTACCCTATGGTATAAGATAGAAATAGGCAGATATATGATAGATAGATACACACACACACACACACACATATATATATATATATCTCCTCATGGAAAAAATATTGCTCATTGATTTCTCTTTTATCTAAAATGATGGTTCTGTCATGTATCTATCAGGGTACCTATATTTTTACGCATAAATAATAGAACCTAAATAAAGCACTGGAAAGGTTATTTTTATTTTTAATTATATTTTTCAAGGTTCTTTCAAAGAAATACTACTAAAATAAATCTATTAAAATATATAGACCCTTTGTTTTCATTTAATGTGTGATCTAAACATTTTCTCACGTTTTTACTCTTTCTTTCTTTCTTTCCTTTCTTCCTTCCTTCCTTCCTTCCTCTCTCTCTCTCTCCCTCCCTCCCTCCCTCTCTCACTCTCTCTCTTTCTTTCTCTTTCTTTCTTTCTTTCTTTCCTTCCTTCCTTCCTTCCTTCCTCCCTTTCTTTCTTTCTCTCTCTCTCTCTCTCCCTCTCTCTCTCTCTCTCTCTCTCTTTCTTTCTCTGTTTCTTTCTTTCGAGTCTCACTCTGTCATCCAGGCTGGAGTGCAGCAATGCGATCTTGGCTCACTGCAACCTCGGCCTCCCAAATTCAAGAGATTCTCCTGCCCCAGTCTCCTGAGTAGCTGGGATTATAGGCACACTCCACCATGCCCAGCTAATTTTCACCACTCCCAGCTAATTTTTGTATTTTAGTAGAGACAAGATTTCACCATATTGGCCAGGCTGGACTCAAACTCCTGACCTCAAGTGATCCACCTGCCACAGCCTCCCAAAGTGCTGGGATTAAAGCGTGAGCCACCATGACCAGCCCAGTCTTACCAAATATTATTTTTATGAAGCCCAAGAGTCTTACTTTCATATCACTGTGTTATGATCTGAACATGTGTGTCTCTTCCCAATTCGTGTTGAAGCCTTTATCCCCAGTGTGGCAGTATTAAGAGATGAAGCTTCAAAGGACGTAATTAAGGTTAAGTGAGGTAATTCGGATGGTGCTCTGAACAGAGAGGATTAGTGTCTTTATAAGAAAAGGAGGAGACAATCTCTCTCAACATCATATGAGGACAGAGCAAGAAGGCAGCCATCTGCAAGCCAGGAAGAGAGCCCTCCAAGGAATCAAATTGGCCAGCACCTTGATCTTGGACTTCCCAGATCCTAGAACTATGAGAAGTAAATTTCTGTTGCTTAGGTCACACAGTAAGTAATATTTTGTTATGGAAACCCATGCAGAAGAATACATACAGTTTTAGCATTATTTTAGATGTTTTTAAGCACTTTAATGTAATAGATACCGCTACATAGACTGCACCAGAGTAGAGATGTATTTCAGATCTTTGAATTACTTTTTATAATAAATCCCCAGGAAAAAGTTTAGTAAATCAAGGGGATAAGCATCTTTACAGTTTTCTGGAAAAAAATGTTTTGCCATATTGTTTTCCCAAATAATTATATAATTATACGTATGTTAGCAATACTGGAGCATATCAATTGCACAAATAAAATTCAGAGGCTTTGTTATAGCTCTATTTTAATATTAAAATGAGACTGGTATGGTGGTACCTCATGAATACTTTGATTTTCAATTTAGTACCATATTCCTTATGTTCAGTTGTTCTTTAATTACATAGACTCTAACTTTGTGACTCTTAGCCAAAGAAAATTATATTTGACTCAAATAATTAATTCTGTGTATGTCCATTTGATCAGTCATAAGAATATGTCTGCAATTTACTTGTCAACAAATTATATACCCTTAAATATACAAAAACAAATTCAAGGAAATAAGTTTACCCAATCCTACCTAATGGCAGAAAAACATAAGAAGACAAAGGCTATATTTTAAAGCACGTATACACGTAAAAAAGTAATTATTGTACTTACATACACTATAGACATGTATCTATGTATGCATGTGTCATATACACACATATTCACACATACAAATAAACCATTAATAACTAAAATCTATAGAAATTGATGGCTTCAGTGCACTATTTTAGAAGAGAATCTTGAACCTTACATACAAACATAAAACACCTTACATACAAACATACAATATTTGAAACTAATAGCCAGTTGATTACTTCAATAGACATTTGGCCTCTTTTTGGTACTTAAGAGACATTTTCTGAAATATACCTTTTAAGCTTTCAATTTGTAGGTTTCTGAATTAGGACACAGGAATCACAAGGAGCCAAATTACTGCAAAGCAGTGGCATTTACTTTTATTTCCACTCACCTTATTTCTCCTGGGAGCAAAATAAGCTGCTGCTATTTGCTCAGAATTGGTGGCCATGATCAGACTGACTGTCAGAGAGCCCCTGTCTCTCTCACTAATTTCAAGCTCTATTGAACAGTGCTGCTCTGACAGAACCAGTGTGCAACATTTATTAGCATCCCTGGCACAACTTGGGGAAAATCTTAAACAAACTTGTGGATGTTGCTAATTATAGGGAAAATACTAGCAATTTTTCCTTTCTTTCTTTCTTTTTTTTTAATTTTTGCCTGTTTGGGGTTTGTTTAATAAACATCACCATGGTAGAGTGTATTGCTATAAATAATATCAACAACCAACAGGTATTATAAAACAAAATACAGATGGAATATTATTCCATAAATAGAAGAAATAAGTTAACAGAAATCATGCACCACTAAACTTGCCTAAGAGACAAGAAATGTTCTTTCCCAAGCTATTTTCACAATCTTCCCTTTGAGATATCTTTCATGTACTCATTTATTCCAATACAGAAAAAAAGTCTAAATGCAATATTGCCACTTCCTCACCTGGAATTCCCTCTTTAGTTTTGTGTAATCATCTGGTCTATAAATCTCTACCTGTACTAATGTGGTTTTTATGAGTTTACCAATGACTTCCTAGGTACTACATTCAAATGACATATCTGTCCATTTTGCCTTTAACTTTTTCCCTAATGTGTATTTCTTTTTCTATGCTATTCCTGAAATATATGTATACTTTGCCTAATGTCACTTTTTGTGTGGCTTTTCCTTCTCAGATTCTATGAGTTTCTCTTCAGTCCACTGGGTAAATTAAAAAATTCATAGGTTTCTTTCTTGCAGTTCTTTTCCTTCTTGGACTTTATATTATCCTCCTAGTAATCTCACCTCTCCTTATGGGTTTAACTACCACCTGGATTAACTCACATGTGTTTATTTGTCCTGTATTGCCCATTTGACAGCATAGGCTATAGTTTTACTTGCTGTTTAACCTCTCCACCTATACACTAACAGATACCTCAAACTCAATATGTTTTGGAAATCTGTTTGACATATATACAAAACCTGAACAAAGGCATACTCTCTGACTCAGAATTCCATAACCCTGTCCAGCCTCCATGGAAATGTATGCAAATGGACACCAAAAGCCATATATGAGACTGTTCATAGTATCATTATTAATAATTACTCCTAACTGATAAATCCCAGACAACAATAGAATAAATACATAAATTGAGGTGAATTAATAAAATGGAATACTGCACAACATTTCAAACCATTGCTCAGCATAACAATATCAATTAATCTTGCAAACCAAATTCTGAGTGAAATGAAGCTAGAATAAAAATGTGCATCCTATATTATTTTATTTACAGAAAGTTCAAAAATAGAAAAAACTAATCTTTTATATTAGTGGACAGGACTTTTTTTTATCTTTGAGGAAAAATGTGGGTGGTTGGGAGAATAACCAGTTTTTGTTTTCATTGTGTGGCTAGCAATGTTCACCATTCTTTGTCTTGATGTGGGTCCTGGTTCCGTGCACACCCATGTGGTGAAAACTGATCAAGCTATACAATTATGAATTCTGCAGTCCTTTATCAGTTATAGTTCATGAAATTATTTACTAACACCACTTTGCAAATGATAATAAATTACCTCTTGATGCTAGCACATGAATAATTTTGGAAGTATATTTTATCATGACACTATCCGGCATAGAATCCTTCCATTTTTCCATTGACCGTAGGTTGAAACACAAATTTCTGAGTATAGAATAAAAGATCTTTCATAATCTAGTTTCTGCCTAGATCTAGCCTCATCTTTTCCTCTATTTTTGTCACATGAAATCATTTTTATAATATTATTTCTTTTTTTTTTTTTTTATTATACTTTAAGTTTTAGGGTACATGTGCACATTGTGCAGGTTAGTTACATATGTATACATGTGCCATGCTGGTGCGCTGCACCCACTAACTCGTCATCTAGCATTAGGTATATCTCCCAATGCTATCCCTCCCTCCTCCCCCCTCCCCACCACAGTCCCCAGAGTATGATATTCCCCTTCCTGTGTCCATGTGATCTCATTGTTCAATTCCCACCTATGAGTGAGAATATGCGGTGTTTGGTTTTTTGTTCTTGCGATAGTTTACTGAGAATGATGGTTTCCAATTTCATCCATGTCCCTACAAAGGATATGAACTCATCATTTTTTATGGCTGCATAGTATTCCATGGTGTATATGTGCCACATTTTCTTAATCCAGTCTATCATTGTTGGACATTTGGGTTGGTTCCAAGTCTTTGCTATTGTGAATAATGCCACAATAAACATACGTGTGCATGTGTCTTTATAGCAGCATGATTTATAGTCATTTGGGTATATACCCAGTAATGGGATGGCTGGGTCAAATGGTATTTCTAGTTCTAGATCCCTGAGGAATCGCCACACTGACTTCCACAATGGTTGAACTAGTTTACAGTCCCACCAACAGTGTAAAAGTGTTCCTATTTCTCCACATCCTCTCCAGCACCTGTTGTTTCCTGACTTTTTAATGATTGCCATTCTAACTGGTGTGAGATGATATCTCATAGTGGTTTTGATTTGCATTTCTCTGATGGCCAGTGATGATGAGCATTTTTTCATGTGTTTTTTGGCTGCATAAATGTCTTCTTTTGAGAAGTGCCTGTTCATGTCCTTCGCCCACTTTTTGAGGGGGTTGTTTGTTTTTTTCTTGTAAATTTGTTTGAGTTCATTGTAGATTCTGGATATTAGCCCTTTGTCAGATGAGTAGGTTGCAAAAATTTTCTCCCATGTTGTAGGTTGCCTATTCACTCTGATGGTAGTTTCTTTTGCTGTGCAGAAGCTCTTTAGTTTAATTAGATCCCATTTGTCAATTTTGGCTTTTGTTGCCATTGCTTTTGGTGTTTTGGACATGAAGTCCTTGCCCACGCCTATGTCCTGAATGGTAATGCCTAGGTTTTCTTCTAGGGTTTTTATGGTTTTAGGTCTAACGTTTAAATCTTTAATCCATCTTGAATTGATTTTTGTATAAGGTGTAAGGAAGGGATCCAGTTTCAGCTTTCTACATATGGCTAGCCAGTCTTCCCAGCACCATTTATTAAATAGGGAATCCTTTCCCCATTGCTTGTTTTTCTCAGGTTTGTCAAAGATCAGATAGTTGTAGGTAAGCGGCATTATTTCTGAGGGCTCTGTTCTGTTCCATTGATCTATATTTCTGTTTTGGTACCAGTACCATGCTGTTTTGGTTACTGTAGCCTTGTAGTATAGTTTGAAGTCAGGTAGTGTGATGCCTCCAGCTTTGTTCTTTTGGCTTAGGATTGACTTGGCGATGCGGGCTCTCTTTTGGTTCCATATGAACTTTAAAGTAGTTTTTTCCAATTCTGTGAAGAAAGTCATTGGTAGCTTGTTGGGGATGGCATTGAATCTGTAAATTACCTTGGGCAGTATGGCCATTTTCACGATATTGATTCTTCCTACCCATGAGCAAGGAATGTTCTTCCATTTGTTTGTATCCTCTTTTATTTCCTTGAGCAGTGGTTTGTAGTTCTCCTTGAAGAGGTCCTTCACATCCCTTGTAAGTTGGATTCCTAGGTATTTTATTCTCTTTGAAGCAATTGTGAATGGGAGTTCACTCATGATTTGGCTCTCTGTTTGTCTGTTGTTGGTGTATAAGAATGCTTGTGATTTTTGTACATTGATTTTGTATCCTGAGACTTTGCTGAAGTTGCTTATCAGCTTAAGGAGATTTTGGGCTGAGACGATGGGGTTTTCTAGATAAACAATCATGTCGTCTGCAAACAGGGATAATTTGACTTCCTCTTTTCCTAATTGAATACCCTTTATTTCCTTCTCCTGCCTGATTGCCCTGGCCAGAACTTCCAACACTATGTTGAATAGGAGCGGTGAGAGAGGGCATCCCTGTCTTGTGCCAGTTTTCAAAGGGAATGCTTCCAGTTTTTGCCCATTCAGTATGATATTGGCTGTGGGTTTGTCATAGATAGCTCTTATTATTTTGAAATATGTCCCATCAATACCTAATTTATTGAGAGTTTTTAGCATGAAGGGTTGTTGAATTTTGTCAAAGGCTTTTTCTGCATCTATTGAGATAATCATGTGGTTTTTGTCTTTGGCTATGTTTATATGCTGGATTACATTTATTGATTTGCGTATGTTGAACCAGCCTTGCATCCCAGGGATGAAGCCCACTTGATCATGGTGGATAAGCTTTTTGATGTGCTGCTGGATTCGGTTTGCCAGTATTTTATTGAGGATTTTTGCATCAATGTTCATCAAGGATATTGGTCTAAAATTCTCTTTTTTTGTTGTGTCTCTGCCAGGCTTTGGTATCAGAATGATGCTGGCCTCATAAAATGAGTTAGGGAGGATTCCCTCTTTTTCTATTGATTGGAATAGTTTCAGAAGGAATGGTACCAGTTCCTCCTTGTACCTCTGGTAGAATTCGGCTGTGAATCCATCTGGTCCTGGACTCTTTTTGGTTGGTAAACTATTGATTATTGCCACAATTTCAGATCCTGTTATTGGTCTATTCAGAGATTCAACTTCTTCCTGGTTTAGTCTTGGGAGAGTGTATGTGTCCAGGAATTTATCCATTTCTTCTAGATTTTCTAGTTTATTTGCGTAGAGGTGTTTGTAGTATTCTCTGATGGTAGTTTGTATTTCTGTGGGATCGGTGGTGATATCCCCTTTATCATTTTTTATTGCGTCTTTTTGATTCTTCTCTCTTTTTTTCTTTATTAGTCTTGCTAGCGGTCTATCAATTTTGTTGATCCTTTCAAAAAACCAGCTCCTGGATTCATTAATTTTTTGAAGGGTTTTTTGTGTCTCTATTTCCTTCAGTTCTGCTCTGATTTTAGTTATTTCTTGCCTTCTGCTAGCTTTTGAATGTGTTTGCTCTTGCTTTTCTAGTTCTTTTAATTGTGATGTTAGGGTGTCAATTTTGGATCTTTCCTGCTTTCTCTTGTGGGCATTTAGTGCTATAAATTTCCCTCTGCACACTGCTTTGAATGCATCCCAGAGATTCTGGTATGTTGTGTCTTTGTTCTCATTGGTTTCAAAGAACATCTTTATTTCTGCCTTCATTTTGTTATGTACCCAGCAGTCATTCAGGAGCAGGCTGTTCAGTTTCCATGTAGTTGAGCGGCTTTGAGTGAGATTCTTAATCCTGAGTTCTAGTTTGATTGCACTGTGGTCTGAGAGATAGTTTGTTATAATTTCTGTTCTTTTACATTTGCTGAGGAGAGCTTTACTTCCAACTATGTGGTCAATTTTGGAATAGGTGTGGTGTGGTGCTGAAAAAAATGTATATTCTGTTGATTTGGGGTGGAGAGTTCTGTAGATGTCTATTAGGTCCGCTTGGTGCAGAGCTGAGTTCAATTCCTGGGTATCCTTGTTGACTTTCTGTCTCGTTGATCTGTCTAATGTTGACAGTGGGGTGTTAAAGTCTCCCATTATTAATGTGTGGGAGTCTAAGTCTCTTTGTAGGTCACTCAGGACTTGCTTTATGAATCTGGGTGCTCCTGTATTGGGTGCATAAATATTTAGGATAGTTAGCTCCTCTTGTTGAATTGATCCCTTTACCATTATGTAATGGCCTTCTTTGTCTCTTTTGATCTTTGTTGGTTTAAAGTCTGTTTTATCAGAGACTAGGATTGCAACCCCAGTCTTTTTTTGTTTTCCATTTGCTTGGTAGATCTTCCTCCATCCTTTTATTTTGAGCCTATGTGTGTCTCTGCACGTGAGATGGGTTTCCTGAATACAGCACACTGATGGGTCTTGACTCTTTATCCAACTTGCCAGTCTGTGTCTTTTAATTGGAGAATTTAGTCCATTTACATTTAAAGTTACTAGTGTTATGTGTGAATTTGGTCCTGTCATTATGATGTTAGCTGGTGATTTTTCTCGTTAGTTGATGCAGTTTCTTCCTAGTCTTGATGGTCTTTACATTTTGGCATGATTTTGCAGCGGCTGGTACCGGTTGTTCCTTTCCATGTTTAGTGCTTCCTTCAGGAGCTCTTTTAGGGCAGGCCTGGTGGTGACAAAATCGGTCAGCATTTGCTTGTCTGTAAAGTATTTTATTTCTCCTTCACTTATGAAGCTTAGTTTGGCTGGATATGAAATTCTGGGTTGAAAATTCTTTTCTTTAAGAATGTTGAATATTGGCCCCCACTCTCTTCTGGCTTGTAGGGTTTCTGCCGAGAGATCCGCTGTTAGTCTGATGGGCTTCCCTTTGAGGGTAACCCGACCTTTCTCTCTGGCTACCCTTAACATTTTTTCCTTCATTTCAACTTTGGTGAATCTGACAATTATGTGTCTTGGAGTTGCTCTTCTCGAGGAGTATCTTTGTGGCGTTCTCTGTATTTCCTGAATCTGAACGTTGGCCTGCCTTGCTAGATTGGGGAAGTTCTCCTGGATAATATCCTGCAGAGTGTTTTCCAACTTGGTTTCATTCTCCGCATCACTTTCAGGTACACCAATCAGACGTAGATTTGGTCTTTTCACATAGTCCCATATTTCTTGGAGGCTTTGCTCATTTCTTTTTATTCTTTTTTCTCTAGACTTCCCTTCTCGCTTCGTTTCATTCATTTCATCTTCCATTGCTGATACCCTTTCTTCCAGTTGATCGCATCGGCTCCTGAGGCTTCTGCATTCTTCACATAGTTCTCGAGCCTTGGTTTTCAGCTCCATCAGCTCCTTTAAGCACTTCTCTGTATTGGTTATTCTAGTTATACATTCTTCTAAATTTTTTTCAAAGTTTTCAACTTCTTTGCCTTTGGTTTGAATGTCCTCCCGTAGCTCAGAGTAATTTGATCGTCTGAAGCCTTCTTCTCTCAGCTCGTCAAAATCATTCTCCATCCAGCTTTGTTCCGTTGCTTGTGAGGAACTGCGTTCCTTTGGAGGAGGAGAGGGGCTCTGCATTTTAGAGTTTCCTGTTTTTCTGTTCTGTTTTTTCCCCATCTTTGTGGTTTTATCTACTTTTGGTCTTTGATGATGGTGATGTACAGATGGGTTTTTGGTGTGGATGTCCTTTCTGTTTGTTAGTTTTCCTTCTAACAGACAGGACCCTCAGCTGCAGGTCTGTTGGAATACCCTGCTGTGTGAGGTGTCAGTGTGCCCCTGCTGGGGGGTGCCTCCCAGTTAGGCTGCTCAGGGGTCAGGGGTCAGGGACCCACTTGAGGAGGCAGTCTGCCCGTTCTCAGATCTCCAGCTGCGTGCTGGGAGAACCACTGCTCTCTTCAAAGCTGTCAGACAGGGACATTTAAGTCTGCAGAGGTTACTGCTGTCTTTTTGTTTGTCTGTGCCCTGCCCCCAGAGGTGGAGCCTACAGAGGCAGGCAGGCCTCCTTGAGCTGTGGTGGGCTCCACCCAGTTCGAGCTTCCGGGCTGCTTTGTTTACCTAAGCAAGCCTGGGCAATGGCGGGCGCCCCTCCCCCAGCCTCGCTGCCGCCTTGCAGTTTGATCTCAGACTGCTGTGCTAGCAATCAGCGAGATTCCGAGGGCGTAGGACCCTCCGAGCCAGGTGTGGGATATAGTCTCGTGGTGCGCCGTTTTTTAAGCCGGTCTGAAACGCGCAATATTCGGGTGGGAGTGACCCGAGTTTTCCAGGTGCGTCCGTCACCCCTTTCTTTGACTCGGAAAGGGAACTCCCTGGCCCCTTGCACTTCCCAGGTGAGGCAATGCCTCGCCCTGCTTCGGCTCGCGCACGGTGCGCGCACCCACTGGCCTGCGCCCACTGTCTGGCACTCCCTAGTGAGATGAACCCGGTACCTCAGATGGAAATGCAGAAATCACCGTCTTCTGCATCGCTCACGCTGGGAGCTGTAGACCGGAGCTGTTCCTATTCGGCCATCTTGGCTCCTCCCAATATTATTTCTTTACTATTAATTTTCCTTAAGTTTATTGTTTTAAATTCCTTGTTAATTTTTATGTTTAAATACTCAAATTTAATTCTATGTAGCCTATCTTGACTTTATGAGGCAGTGAAGAATTTTCTCCTATATAATCTTACATCATTCTTTGTGCACCTTTCTTGTAGCATCCATTCCAGTCTTTTTTATATAGAAGTAATAGGGAATTAGATAGCAGTCAGACAACGGAGGGCAAAATTTTGATATATTTAAAAATATACCTCAAAAAATCGGAAACAATATTTTCAAGATTTTACTGACTACATTATTTATTACCTATTTCAAAATTGGGAAAAAAATAATGCAAGCTCTCAAGACATTGGTGTAAATATTGATTCAAGGTTTTCTGATACTGTGAATCATTCACCTGCAATTTAAAGTTTTTATCTACAGCCTGAAGTATAAATTGAGTAGTACAAACCAAACAAAAGGTGCAATAAAATGCACCCAAGCAACTATCCAGAAGCACATTGAATATGGTAATAAGCATATATTCTGAAGTATAATGATATATATTTGTATACATCATGTGTAACTAAAAATATAAACAGTCTCATAAAATTATCCAATTATATTTTTCCACTACAATTAATCTCTAGGCTTACTTCTGTGTATATTATAAACACTTTATTAAACAAAGTGCAAAGCAAACGAGAAGTTTTTCAATTTTTCTCATGGAATTAAAGAAAAATGTTCACATATAATTATTATTTATATTATTCTCTTTGTTTTAACAATCAATTCTGTGACTTTAGAGTACCTTAAACAGGCACATTAATTTATATTTGCAAAATGTATTCAAATGTTTCAATTTGTCTTATAGGTAGATTCAATCCTTTTTCTGCCACTTTCTCACATGTGTCATTGAGGAAAACATATGTAATCTATAAAATTGGAATCACAATGTCTATCTCAGAACTGCTCTGAGATTTAGAGATAAATATTTAAAATATGTAATACTATGCAAACTGGAAAATCTATAAATGCTATATATTATGATTTCTAGTAAAATGAATGAAGTTGACTAGATTGAGTTATAAAATTTAATGAAGCTGCTAAATTTGGAATTCAACTATAACAATTATTTAGCTACTAATAATTAGCATTTGTATAGTAGACTCTAATCCTCTTTATTGACACACTAACTTCTTTTCTCACTGATATTTCTCACTGATACTTTCTCACTGTTACTGAATTTCTTGCTTGCAGTTTTATGTGTTCCAAGAACTTGCCTCAAAATATAGGTTACTGTTGTATAATAAAAGAAATTGGCTGGCCTTTTCCCCCATGCCTGATTGGGACCCTTGAAACCCTTGGAATTTCCTGAGCGATAGGAATGTCTGTTATTCATGGTGGTCCTCTGGTAGCACACATAAGCTTACGCTAATGAGATGACTTATGATTGACTCCTAGATAGTTTATAATAATGAGATGACTCAGGTTGGAGATTAGTTCCAATCATGTGATTAAAGGGTTGGGGCTTTCAGCCATGCAATATCAGCCGGTCCTCTTGGGAAGGGAGGGAGCTGGAGAGTGAGTTGAACCACACAGCCAAGGATTCAGTAACTCATGCCTTCATAACAAAATCCCAATAAAAGATCTAGGAACTAAAGGTTCAGTGACCTTCCTGGTTGGTGATCCACATGGATGAGGGGTGACAGGTCCAGAGGACGATGGAGCTTCTAGTACCCTCCCAGGTCTTTCCCTATGAATCTCTTATTTTGCTCGCCCTGATTTGCATGTTTTATAATAAAACTGTTAACACTACTAGCACTTTCCTGAATTCCTGAATTTCCTGGGTCCTTCTAGTGAATTATTGAATTCCTGAGGGGTTAGCCGGAACTCTCAAATTTCAGACTGTTTCGTCAGAGCATAGGTGCTTGTGGCTAGTGTCTGAAGTAAGGGTAGTTCTGTGGGAAACTGTCCTTATCTGTGAAATTTCACCTAGCTCCAGATACTTAGAGTCAGAATTGCATTTCAGTGGCAAACCAAAATGCTTGGATTGGGGAAGGTTACATAAATAAAATACATTTTTAATATGATAAATATAGTAATACACACTTGGTCTATAGGGAGGCATCTGTCACTGAGTCCAGCTTATACCCTTATGCAGAATTGTACACTCAGCATTGCCAACAGTTGTAATTTTTAAGGAAAAGGACAAACCCTTATTTTTATATGAAATCTCATGGTTTTTAAAATTTTGTCAGATAACGTCTGGCCCTCAACAACTTGACACGTTTCACTTAAAATATATTCTGGGAACTTCAGTTTGGGGCCTAACATAAAAATACCTTCAAGGTCATCATACCTGTCATTACAAGAAAAAGCTGAGAAAACTAAAAAGGCAACTATTTTTTCTGGACATATCCGAAGTCTCAGGGAAAACAGAGACATGGTAATACAGAGTCATAATCAGGATCTGCCTTGCCTTACTGGAATAGAGCCATAAACTGGTAGGAACACTTAAATGATAATTTTGATGAATTACTGGAGACTGAATATAGATTAGCATAAGAGTAAGAATGTCCTGAAGGGGCTGCTGCCTTTGGGCTCAGCACACTTTTATGTGGTTTCTTTTCCAGGAAGCCCACCAGGTTCTCATAATGAAGTTCTAACTCTAGCAGGTAAAGAGGAAAAATAAACATGTAGGTATCAAGACAAAACATTAAAATATGTGTGGGTAAAATAGAACTACAGGGAAATTGAAAAATCCATTAATAGAGTTGGAGAGTAGAACATCACTTTTTAAGTAATTGATTGGCTGAGAAGGAAGAAATCAGAAAAAGATATAATTGATATGATAAATATATTCTGATCATTTAATTACTTGTACATGTATTTCCACTGTAATTTATCTATAGCTTTATGAATTTAATAAATGTTTAAGTGATTAGAGTATAAAAGTCTAACTGATAAGAATATAAGATATGCTAAGCAAGAAAAAGATATAAAACCTTTTTTATCCTTGTTTAGTTTATCAAAACAAAGGTTTTTAAAGTTGATTAAAGGTCTGCAAAAAGCTGTCTAAATGATAGTGTTATGATGTTTCAAAAATATAACAAAATGGGCTTTTGATAGACAAGTAATAAGTGCTAAATATTCTGTGACATTTATATTTCATAAGTATAAACCTAATGCTATTAAAACACATTCATCATTTAATTTGTACAAGAAAAAATGTTATTCTAAGTTTAAAATGCTATAATAATTAGCCCTTTTAACTTAATCAAACAACTGGTTTTTTAAACAATTTTTTGGAGATTCTTAGTGTAACTATTGTTCTTCTGTATTGCTCAGGATGATAATAGTAACTACATTATTTGATGACCTCTGTGGTTTAACACAATAGAAATTTACTTGTCATTTCTGTCATATTCCAAGGCAGTCAGCTAGAAATCTGAGGAGGCCTTCCTCTAGAGATGTTTATACGCTATCTACCTAGTAGGTTTGCTGCTAAATGAATGAATTGGGAGTAAGAGGGAATGAAAGATCCTTCATAAACCCCATTTGTACTCACATTCCTTTGGTCAGAACTCAAATACAGAACGCGGCCCCTCCTAGGTGATCAGAACTGTTAGATACATGGATTTACTCCTGGCGTATAAATACATCAGGAAATTATTCTCAAAAGTCACAGAGTGATATCTTTAAAGGGACACTGCTTTAGTTATTAGTCGAACCAGAATTTGTGGTTTCTGTTAGTTCAAAATTGTTAAAAATTCTAATCACTTGCCAATAATCTAAGGTTAGATTGAAAGACAGAATATGTAACTTGAAGAAACTGTAATTTCATCTTGCAATTAATTAGTAGTAAGTACTGAATATTCTAAACTACATTTAAATCATTATTTCGCCTAAATAATAGACAAAATAACTACCAAACATAAATGTTGTTATATAATTTTTGTAATATATTGGATAAGATTTATAAGCTTCCTACAAGATGCAACAGACTAGAATGAAAGGCAGGAATACTTGTATGGATGTTCCTCCTTAAATTATGTGTAAACCATAAGAACTAACTACTTTCAAACTAGGAAATGTTTATAAATATCATTATTCAATTTTTTCCTTTGTCTGAAATTTTTGTCTTTTTTTTTTTTTTGAGACATAATATCACTCTTGTTGCCCAAACGGCACAATCACGGCTCAAGAAATTTTTGTCTTTAATTTTATTTTTCCTATTTTTCCTATATTCAGTATTAGTTTGCAAGTTTTTAAAAAAATACTCTGACTCAAAAAACACCTGTGAGGTGATTGATATGTACAGAGCTTACATTCAAAGTTTAGGATTATGCTGTTTTAATAATTTTTAGAAAATTTTTGTATGTCTCTAGCTTATATAATAATGTTATTCTTAAAAACTAAAATCTGTTTACATAATATATACTTGTATCTAATTTACATATTAGATTACATTCTATTTTTTTCTTTTTAAAATTATGATGGTAGTAGGATAAGATACAAATGTGCCATATCACCACTTACTACAATATTCCCAGGATATTTACAGGTGATTCATGAAATTACACTTAGATATTGAAATAAAATACTATTTTTAAAAAGTGATGTTTTAACATAATTGGTTTTAAATTTGTATGAAGTGATAGTCTTTTGGCCGTGTTAAGAGGTTGGTAAACTTCTTTAAAACAGCCAATCTTAAATGAGCCTTCCAGTATAACAATATGTGATTTTATTCATTGTATCCCCACTATGTGAGCACTGCAGCATGACAATAGATAATACTAAGGGGTCAGAATTAGCTTTCTTCGCAATAATTTGTGTGACTTACCAAGCATCTTTTTCAACTTACTAACAATGATATTTAATATAATTTGGAGTATTTGATTATCACATTTACTTTTAGTAAATAAATACTAACAGTTTTAATGTTGAATATACAATTTTTATACAAATATTTGTTAACGGCATTAACGTCTGAACTTATTTCAGTTCATATTATAGAACTAATACAAAAGAAAGGTAAAAAACGGAAATAAAAAAGAAGTTTTATAGAGATTGAGATGCCCTTCAATTTGTTAAAGAGTTCATTTTTCCTTTAGTTAAAAAAGAAGCATTTGAATCAAATACATAAATATTAAAAAGGCAATTATGGTTTGTTTCCGGGACAACAGAAATGAAGTACATGATACAAAAATGGAAATAATTTACAGCTCAGTGGGACGACCATAGAGACAATAATCTAATGGAAAACTCACATTTGTTTAAAAAGAAAATAAGATCTCTTATCCAAGCCCATCTTTAATTTCAACTTTAGTATACCAGGTGATAGTACAGAATCCCACATTTCAAATCTTTCAAAGACATTTTTAGTAGTTCATGGGAGGTTAGGAAGCAACATCACTACTTTAATGCAAATAGGTTCTTCTGAATAGGCTAGCAATTCAATTATATTTAGGAAGAAAATACTTTTGCTTCCCTAGAAACCCTATGATGTTCTGTAACAAATAATAAGCCCATGCAAAATTCTATATGCCGTAGGTAGGTCTGACTCAACTTTTAAAACTCCACAGGTATAGTTACAAGTGTGTCGTATGAACATACAAATATAATGACCTTCTCAATTAGAGCCCCAGAAGCTAGAAAATACTTTCAGTTTATGTAAAAGAGTACATTTAAAATTAGCTTAGTCCATGATTTTTCTTTCTTTTTTTTAAATTTTCATTTTAAGTTCAGGGGTACATGTGCAGGTTTGTTACACAAGTAAATTTGTGTCATGGGGGTTTGTTGTACAGATTATTTCATCACCCAGTTATTAAGCCTAGTACCCATTAGTTATTTTTCCGTATCCTCTCCCTCCTTCCAACTTCCAGCCTCCTAAATAACGTGTCATTTTTACAACGATATCTGATAAATATTTTGAATATGAATCCTGCCGCCTGGGAAATATGATTCATTTGTAATTCAAGACCAGATAAGTATAACATAAAGCTAGCATCAAGAACAGAATTGCAAAAACATGACTGTAAATAATAATAGCTCTATCATAATATATGCTTATTAGTTTAGTCAATAATGCATATGTAAATTGGACTCTGGTATTTTTAATAAATTTTGACCACAATTATATGACAAAGACGAGCATCCTCACATATCTTAAGTAGCCACAGTAACATGAAGAGAAATCATGCATTTTACCTTGGATAATTTATCTAAATCTAAAAATGTGTGGAGGAATTATGAAGGAGACCAGTTGGCATTCTTGTATTCATGAAACAATTGATTGCCTTTTGATTGGAGACTAATGGCTGCCCAATTTTTAAGGCATTAATAACTCATAAAGTAGGAAGCTAGCCAGAGGACAGATACAGTTGAGGTTCACAATTATGGATAAGGATTAGGGTTGGCTCTAAGGAAAATTTTTATTTTAGTAATGATGCATGTCAGATTTTCTTTTGGCTTATTCCTTGGTACCTATAGAGAAAAAAGTAAGTGAAATGAAAAAGCTCTATCACTACATGTAGTTTAAGAAGATTTTTTAAAATGTAATTTATATTTTGTGGCCTAGTAATGAATTACAATATAATTCTTCAGGGTGGAGTTGGGTATGGGAAGAATATGTTCTACTACTTCAGCTCAATATCTATTTACATAATAACACCTTTCATAATATTAGAAATGTGAGAAAGTCATCTAGATGACCAGATTGCTTGAGAGTCTGTCAATCAACCTCAGGAATGACAGGAGATATTAAGGTTGTGATGTCAGTTCACCTAGAAATGGCAGATAAGACATGGCTCTGATGGAAGAAAATGTAAATTTTGACCATTGGAAAGGCCCTGTGAAACTCTGCTGACCTACCTGAGCCACAATGGAAGAACTCAAAGGGCATGGGTCCCAGAGACTCTGAAAATGGGATCTGTTGTTATTAAAACTTAACACTGTGTTTAGCCTAGTGCGACTAGGAGTAAGCATAATGCAAGATAACTTAGACACTTCTAAGGATACTTTCTTTCTTGAATATTCTGGAGTTTTGTAAATTTGGGGTAAATAAATTAGTCTAAATAACTACCACCAATATATAAGTGCAAAACTTAGGAATAATTACTAATTTTATTAAGGAACTTCAATGTATGTTATCATATTTGACCCACATAACGATCTGTGTAAAATAGACATTATTGTCTCAGTTTCTCATGTGAACCTTAAAGCTGTTAGGTAGTCTGTCCTTGCAGGAATAGTGTATATCCACCAGACAAATACATGACTGTCTGATGCTGAAGTCTTTGTTCTATTACACCATGTGGCCATAGAGAAAACTGGAAGAAATTGCCATCATTGCTTGCAAAAATCAATATTTACCATTCCACATGAATGCATAGGTAGGACATAAATGAAAAGGCTATTTTTGCTTCAGAAATAATTGTATTTCTTTCTTTTTATGTTTTCTCATCAGAAACTTGAAATGTGAGAACAGCTAATACAATCCTGGTTGACCTCAAGATCCTTTAGGATTATTTTGTGATTTGACTTTCATGAACAAAGAACCAGTGAAAAAATACAAAACAAACCAACGAACATGTATTGGTGCTGACAAGTATCCTGCCTGGCTCGCTACCCTTAGGAGACTGTCATCCTGTTTCATTGTCAGTTTATAAACATCATTGCTAAATGGAAAGCAGAGATAATTCATTCAGTTCACTTAGGAAAACCTTGAACTTCAGGTCACCTAAACTAAATCTGTTTAAATCTCAGAAGTAATGAGAGAGCAAACATAAAATTATAGAAAATTCTAATGCTATTTTCATCCCAGGGAGTTCAGAATTACATTATGCAGGGAATATAATTAACTCCACTGAATTCTACCCTAAGTAGCATGTTAGAAGTGTAGGATTTGTCATTAGCATAAATGGAACAAAAATACAGGCCTGAAGTAAAATATCTGCAACATTGCCATCAACAGCCAATGGGAATGAAAGAATCTTGCAAAGGAATGACAGGTCAAAGGAAGTGATGAAAGCTATAATTAAAACCATAAACTGTAAGTAAAAGAGCATGTAAACTACAGAGCCATTTAGTCTATGGGTGAATGAATCCAGAATAATTATATCAAGCTAAATGAAGAGTTACTGCTTTCTTGCAAGGCTCACACTAGAACAGAAAACAAAGCTTCCCGAGAGGAGTCAGAAAATCTTCATTCTCTTTTGGGTCTGTTCTGAATCACTGTTTGATTTCTAGTAAGAACTTAAACTTCCTAAATGTCTCTTTCCCATGACTGTATTCTGAGACCAATCATATTTCCTTTACAGATAGGTTTAGAAGACAAGTTTAAAAAATAGTTAAAATATGTTTGGGAGAAAGATAATAAAATATAACTATGTTTCTATTGAAGTCTCCAAGCATGATAAAAACAAGTCTAAAATAGAAAAAATTCAGGTTTATGTTTTGTTCTTACTATTGATTTGATGCCTACATTTAATTACATAATCTTGTAGAATTTCAGTTTCCTTATATGTAAGTTCAAATAAAGACAAAGTTGTGGTCGGGTGAAGCTCAGATGACAAAACATATTTAAATGCAATATGGAAAATGTAAAAATCTAGAAATAATACCGATAATTTTTAAAACTTACTGCCAATGGTATACAATAGAAGAGTAATGACAAGCCTATGAAAGGAAGATGTATATGGAAACTTTTATATCCAAATTTGTCAGTAAACCAAGCGATGTCTGCAATGGTCAGTAGCTCAGTATCTCTCCATTTATTAAAATATTTTTAAACATAGATTTACATTTTATTCTAGTTGGCTTTTATAGTTTAATAAGAGTGCCAATTTCATATAGTGAGAATCACATTTTAAAAGGTGTAAATCCCAATTCTTTACAAGGATATTGCTACTGTTTATTTTGAAAAGATGAAAGGGGAGCATTAAGGTAAGAGCTACAGACTCTCAAAGGAGAGGCAAAGCACAAAAGTTTCTTTGCATAATAATGAAATGAAATGTTTTGGAATTTCCTTCTCAAAACTTCAAGCCTAGATATCATACTTTACAAGGTAATTAATTTACTTCATAATTTATTTTTAAATTCTTCCTAATCATTTTCAAGATATATGATGCTTTGTCAGTGTCCTAAGAGCCCCTGATGTTGCCTGCAGATGTGTTCTGTTTGGCCTACGCAGTGAATCTTTTCATAGAGCTAAATTTTCAATTCCCGTCAACACCTATGGGATTAGAATTGAACCTATCCATATTTAACTTACTTGTCTGGCTCCTGAAGAGTTTTTAGTTTGCACCTCTGTATACAGCATAGAACCTTAAAACAAATATAGTTGACCCTTGAACAATGTGGGGGTTGGGGGTGCTAACTCCACGCAGTGAAACATCCACATATACATTTGACTTTCCCAAAACTTAACTACTAATAGCCTACCGTTGAAAGGAAGATTTAGTGATAAACAGTTCATTAGCACACATATTTTGTATGTTATATGTATTATATACTATATTCTTACAACAAAGTAAGCTAAAGAAAAGAAAATGTTATTAAGAAAATCATGAGGAAAATAATATATATTTACTATTCATTAAGTGGAAGTGGATCATCATAAATGTCTTTATCTTCATCATCTTCACATCAAGTAGGCTGAGGAGGAGGAGGAAGAGGATGGGTTAGTCTTGCTATCTCAGAGGTGACCTAGGCAGAAGAAAATGTGTGTATGAGTGGACCATGCATTTCAAGCCTGTGTTGTTCAAGGGTCAACTGTAGTATGAAATTATTATTTACTGAAAGGAACTCAAGTTATAATGTTCATTAAATCCACATAATATATTTTGAACAGATATTTTTCTAATTTTTATGGTCTTGAATGTGTTCCAACTTATTTTTTATTCTTCAGTTTAATACTTATAATTTATATAGACTGAATGAAAATAATTTATTTTCCTTCTTGAATCATCAGAAGTTATTCTAGGGAGTATAAATTTGAGCATAAGCTGAACCCTTTCTATCTCATTCACCTCTAAAGCAGCCTCTCAATCCCTCGAATCCCTTATGCTAGGCTAATTTTAAAGCACCTCTGTATCAGGGTACTGCTTTTAAATTATTTTTGTGTTTTTAAATAGCCATGATTCAAATCTGTTTTCAGTGACTTTGAATTCACAGATTTCAAGTCCATTGTTGCAGTACTATTTTACTGTAAAAGTGTTCTCTGCAAGGCATTGATAGATTAGTAAATAATGGGAATAAATTTCTGAACACATGGACACTGGGAGGGGAACAGCATACACTGGGGCCTGTTGGGACATGGGGGGCAAAATATGGGAGAGCATTAGGACAAATACCTAATGCATGTGGGCTTAAAATCTTAATGACAGGTTGATAGGTGCTGCAAACTACCATGGCACATGTATACCTACGTAGCAAACCTGCACATTCTGCTCATGTATCCCAGAACTCAAGGCAAAATTTAAAAAAAAAATTAAAAGTAATGATTAAGCTGCTGAGTTGTTTTGCTTCCCAGAATACCACACCTTTCCTTTCTATCCTCAGTCCTTACACCAATTCACACATTTAGGCTAATTGGTGGTCTGTGCTTTTTCTGGTTTTGGTTTACTTAAATCTTGGTCTTTAGAGAGGCCGGCTGGCATAGACAAAGTATTTCATAAGTCCTTGAGAGAACTAGACTGTACCTTTCTGTCAAAGATGATAACAAATAGAAAACATACACATACACACACACACACACACACACATTTTTCTGAATCTAGGGAGAAACAGAAAGGAAAATAAGAGGGAAAAAAGGAGCACATAAATGTTCGCAGGTCCAGTGCCCTGCTTTACTGACAAAGAACTCAAGATGGAGAATGAGAATGAAAGATTTCCATGCTCCATAGTAATGTAAAAATGTCTAAATTCCACATACTTCCATGTGGTAACCATAACACAGAACTCCACTATAAGTGAAGGAGCATGAGGACAGGAAAAAGAAACATCTCAGTAGCAATCTATATGGACTGAAGGCCCAGCAGATGCAATGGGGAACATCTCCTCAAGTGTCAGGTGCAGAAGGATAACTAGTCCCTCCTACAAAGCCTTGGCACTCTGTAAGTCCCTTCATCTCCAATACTTGGCCCAACACTAGGAAAAGGGGGGTTGTCTTGGCTGAGAAGGAGTTTCCACCAAGTGGTTAACAGGGGGAGAAATTGAAAATAATTTCATTATAGAAAATGATATGTATCGTGCATATCTGTGTTCTTGCAGAGGTTCGTATCTAGCATATAATTAATTAAAAATCAAAATAAAATGTCAAAAGCGTTTTCTTATTACCTGTGATTCATTAGAATCTAGACATTAAAACTTTGTAAAGACCTCAGGTATACATGATAGGATGAAGTCATTTCTTCTGCTTTTTAGTTACATCTGCATCACTGACTTCCAATGCAATGTTGTAGCAAATTCACATACTAAAATAATCTAACATTAAACAGGAATATAATAATTTTTACAATACTCTTCATATGTTGGCAGTATGTGCATGAGGCAAGTAGTAGACTATATATACATCAGTTCAGTTAAAGAATTTAGTATGATCCAAGACATGTAGATATTAAATGTAAAGTACAGTATTATTAGGTTTAAACATTTAACCAAGCACTAAAACTACCTCAGTGAGTTTCAGTCCAACACTTCATTCCAACCTCAGAAGAGTGCAACTCTCACTGTCATCATACACATGGAGCTAGAACATTTGGGTCCACTTATTCTTTGCAAATGAGGTGCCTCACTTCTTGACTTCCAAAACCTTTAAGCAATCTATTTCTTATAACATGAATCAAAGGTTTATTGGATATCTTCTGAACCATCTGGGTGAGTTAAGGGTAAAGGAATCTAAAATGCATGTATGCATTTCATTTAAAATACACATGGGCTTATAAACCAATTGAAAATTTCTTGGCATGAAAGTAGAGGAACTTGGCAGAAAATGTTTTCTTGAACCCAACATTTTGACAAAGTCCAAATGCAATAAATAATTGCCCAGATTTTTAGCCATGAATTGGCGCAATAGTCAAATAAGAATTAAATAAAATATATCGAAATGAATTTGAAACAGTTAGATATGCTTTCTTAAATGAAATGTAGCTTATAGAAAGGCTTATGTATCTTTTACTACAATAATGGATCTTAACTTTCAGGGCTTTGTTTTCTAGCATCTGATTACAACTAGATGTCTTTTATATGCCTCTAGGAATCAGGTGGGATTTTTTTGTTTGTTTTGTTTTTTGTTTTTTCTATTGCCGGTTTATAAGAGTGCTGTAGAAACTGATAGTGTCAGGTGCTCTTACAATGAGACTATGGCATGTATGCACACATAGACACATTCCTGCATGCACACATAAAGAAAAAAACCTACTCCACAAAGTGAAAGTAAAAACTGCTCTTTGTATTTGTTCCTTTGAAGATTATGCTACACACCCACCCACCCACACACACATACACACAGACACACACACACACAGAGCTTCTAATCTA
Organism: Pan paniscus; assembly: GCF_029289425.2. Taxonomy (NCBI): domain Eukaryota; kingdom Metazoa; phylum Chordata; class Mammalia; order Primates; family Hominidae; genus Pan; species Pan paniscus. Next base: position 115,246,905 of record NC_073254.2, read on the forward strand.
CTAACAGGAACAGCTAACAATATTTTTTGTAAATTTTTGCTTCCAGCAAAGGTTGCTATATAAAATGCAAGATGCACATTTAATTTGGATTTCAGATAAGCACCAAATAATATGTTTTGGTGTAAGTATGTTACATGTAATATTTGGGACAAGCCTACATGCAAAAAATTAACTATTTATCTGAAATTCAAATTAAAATAAATGTCTTGTTTCTTGTATTTTTTCTTAATCTGAAAACCCTACTTCCAACGTCTCTTAATGAATGCATTTAGAAGAGGAAGTATTTCAATGAATAAGTAGTTCTCAAGATCCTATCATGTAGTTTCTCAGAACAAAGAGATCTCTTTAGGTACTTACATTCCACTCAGGATATAAGACTAACATGTGAAGAATGCAATATAGTTTAATTGTTAAACTGTGTTTACTATCTATAAATGATCTGTTTATAGATTAAAAAATAATAAGACCTATTGAAATCAAAGAACTTTTCATGATTGATATGCACTTTGAAGAAAATGAAGACATTTTCCATGTAGAAGAGGTATGAAGGAGTATTCCAGGGCAGAGAAATAAGATTGAAAACTTAGAGGAGAGAATCAGCACAATATATTAATGACACATTGGGCAGGTATTCAGACGATGGGAAAAATATTATTCAAAGATGCTTAAAACTAAAATGTGAGAACAAAATATATGCATATATAACATCAACATTCCTTTCAATCATTAGTTAAAGATGTTATTGTACTTAAAAAATGGAGTCATAGACCTCAAAAGCCTTGCAGTCTTTGAGTCTTAGCAATTCCTATCCAGAACTGAATTTTGATATAAGCAAGAACATGGACTATACCTATTTTATATATTCCTAGTATTTAGCACAATGTTTAAACATAATGCTCAATAAATGCTTGCAAAAAAATTTCTCATTGTAACGAAGAGTAAAAAGGAAGGGAGGGAGGGAGGGAGGGAGGGAGGGAGGGAGGGAGGGAGGGAGGGAGGGAGGGAGGGAAGGATTCCTCAAAGTTGGTAGATATTTTAGGAGTAATAAAAAATTATTTAAATTGTTAAATTTATTTATATTTCTAAAGAATAAAATACAGAAGTAGAATTTCAGATGCCAATGTCACATGAAGAAGGATTCTACTGCCCTTTTTCATCCATTTATTTTGAAGAATATTACTTTAAATTGAAATAATACTGCAGGCATTTAAAACATACCCACCAAGGTTCCAGAAGGTGATTCTACAAAAATTATTCTTCAGGAATAACTCTTCCACTCAAAACAAGAATTAAAATATAAATAAACATATTTAAGGAGTTGTTATTATGAGACATTTAAGGCTATAATATTTAGGCATTTAAAAAATTAGGATTATTGGATAAATGATTTTGTGCAATAACCACTGAAGATTCTTGAAGTGGAGATGGCTCTGTTTGCTTTCTAACAGAGAACTTGCTGTCGTGTGTTGATGTCAGCATCAAGTCTAAAGGTTATTGCTGTAGCTGACAAGAAACAAAATCTCACTGTCAATCAGTGAATTTTTCCATTAGAATGAAGGATATTTGAATATTTGCCATGCTTTGCAGATTTTTAATCTTCAAATCATTAGTTTTACCATATACATATGTGTTTTAAAATTAATACTGCTTTTCTTCCTTGTCCTCTGATTTCTACCAGGTTATTAGTCCTCCATTCAGGACTGGTACTAGTTGGATAAAGACAGGAGATATGCCAACATATCCTGTGGTTTACCATCTGGATTTTTACTAAACATAAAAGTAGACTTTTAAGAAATGAGATTGAAAGACTATAGTGCTTGGCAGGATTGAAAGGACACTGATCATGTGGTACTTTTAGGCTTTTTGTCCCCATCCAAAGCTCATCTACAGTTGTAATCCTCATAATCCCCACAATCCCCACGTGTCAGGGAGAGACCAGGTGAAGGTAATTGAATCATGGGTGTAGTTTCCTCCATGCTGTTCTTGTGATAGTGAATGAGTTCTCATGAGATCTGGTGGTTTTATAAGAGGCTCTTCCTCCTTTGCTTAGCTCTTCTTCCTGCCGCCTTGTGAAGAAGGTGCCTTGCTTCCCCTTCACCTTCCACCATGATTGTAAGTTTCCTGAGGCCTCCCCAGCCATGCTGAAGTGTGAGTCAATTAAACCTCATTTTTTTATAAAGTACTCAGTCTTGGGAAGTTATTTATGGCAGTATGAAAACAGACTAATACACCATGGTTTCCAAACACAGAGGCTGACTGCTTTTGTCTTACATTAAAAACTTGATAAAAGACTCTTCATAGCCTTGTCCATCAGGTAGGACTAAGAATAGCATGTCCCATGATATCAGGGTCAAAAATTCTGTGAACAAAAAGTCCTCAGACTCCTCTATTACCCAGGGCAATGCCTAACAGTCTTGGTGACACAGTGGTGGCACACTTCTGGCACACACCTCTGGTGGCACAGTGTTAAACTGATGTTGTACAAACATGTGTCTTGCACAGAGCCCTTTTCATTTTGGGGTAATGATTTTATCATATTTATAAAGAATCACATATGTTTATTTTTTTGAAGTCAAACAATTTTTTGAAGTCAAACAATACAAAAATGTATAAAGAATAAAGTTTATAAATGTATAAATGTATAAAGAATAAAGTTGATAAAACCCTTTGGCATTTCATCACCAAGAAAAAATACTAGACAGAGCATTATTCCAGTTTCTTTCTATGCATGCATACTAACAAATTAAATGAGTTACATATTAATAAAATATTTTATTAAAAAGTATATCATATTCATGCCTTTTATTTAAAAGTATTAAATGTAGTATTTCTTGATTTTTTAGGATAAAAAGGAAATAAATTGAAATTGAAGTGCCAGATAAATTATTCCTTCTTTAAATAAAACAAAATGATTGTAATACCCAAAATATTTATTTAAAGTTAAGAGTAAAAGATTGAGATAGACCATAAAGAACTGAAACCATTATTTTTTCTCCAAATTTCAATTTTATATTAGCAAAATGACTACCTACTATAAAGGATGAGGAAACCAGAATTCTCATGTTTTTACCCTTTCTTTCTTTCTGCAAATTCCTGCTTTAAAATGATTGTATTTTCATTTTTGAATTATCAAAGTTCATGACACTTTTACTACTTTCTGTAGACACAAGTTTCTCAGTTGGTTTAAGCTCAGTTTTATATCTGCATGAGAAATTAAATACTTACTCTTAGTTCATTTTTCCATTTCTATACTTTATTCCTGTTTTGCAACTTTTGATTCACCTTCTAGTTAGCTGAGTTAGAACAGTAAGCAGTTTTTCAGGAGTAACTTAAGGGTATTATTTTTCCCTGTATTTTTGTGTCTCACGGTAATTGCCTACTGCCTTCATAAATACTTATGAACTTGAATTATGAATTGGCTATATTTTTGGATATTTTCTCCTTAGAATTTTAAGGAGATCACTCCATTTTCTTCGATATTTAACCTAGCTGTGGAAAGTCTGAAGCAAACCCGATTTTCCATCTTACATTCTCTTTTGCATATGCCTGTGTGCATGAAAATTTATTCAGGTGTCTTTGAAATGTAATACTAAACTAGAATATGTCTCAGTATGTTCCACTTTGTATCAATTTTTCATAAAACATGGTGTGATCTTTTACATCTTTAAAATCAGTTATTCATTTCACAGCACTATTTTCCCTAATGTATCTGTGAATGTATTTTTCTGTTCCATTTGTTGAATATTTGACAGCAGAAATTACTTACATTTGTGATTTTTTTAACTTTTATATCTTCCCAACTGCTTTAATATCTTTGTCTTTTTTCTTTTGCATTAAAAATAATATCATTCCTTTCTTCTGTGGCAGTTATTTGAGATTTATCTTTCCTTTTCCAATCCTGTCTTTTCCCAGTTCATTTATTTGTTCAGTTAATGATGTCTGTTTTTTCCTAAATTTGTTTTTAAGGCTCAGAAATACCATTTTCTATTTTCTTAATGTATCTTTGAATTATTATTCTATTGAAGTAAGTTCTGGTTAAATTCCTCTAAGGTAGGAGGTATTCACAAAAATATTCTTTTTCAAAAAATTAACAACTTTATACTTTGTCTTTTTCCAGTTATATTTTCTTTCTTCTCTTTTTTGATAATATTGTTTCATATCATCAGGCAATTATGCCCACAACTAGAGCTGTAAACAATTAATGTTAGAGAACTTGAAATATTTACTGCCTAGTTTGATTTTATGTTCTTTTTTTTAACTGTCTGTAAAAAGATTTCACTGCATTAGTAAGGAAGTGTATCCTACTCAAGAGGGTATGCTCAAGTTCCATATCGCTACTAATTTTACTGTGAATGTATTGGAAATGCAAAGCCCTGGTTATCTAATCTCTACTGACATCTTTAGATCTCATCGCATGTTACAAAGGCTTCTCTCTCCTCTCTCTCTCTCTGTCTCTCCCTTCCCACCCTCCTCAGTGTCTCTGTCTCTTTCTATTTCTATTTCTCTATCTCTGTCACTCTCAATCCTCTTTCTGCTACCTATCTGCATAAATTTCTTTTCCTGTAACTCCAGACAACTAATAATTATTCAGATTCCTCTCTACTATTTTTATTATTTTGTTTTTGGATGAAAAGCTTAGACACTCCATCAAGAGCTTGCAGATACAAACTTTTCGTTGGATTTCATGTTACAGATTTTATGGCATGAATTTGAAACTCTTTTTGTTGCTTTTTTGCTGATGAATTGTTGTTTGTATCTTATTTTATTTTGTATTTGTGTGTGTGTCTATTTCATTAGATATTATCTTTGTGACTTCTGTAATCCAATTTTACTCTGCCATCTTTTGACAAATTATTTTCATCACAATATTCCCAAACAGTATAAAATTCTTATGTTAATAATTTTGAAGTCTTAAAAATCTATTAACATTAAAAATGTATAAAATTATCGAAATTAAAATTTAGAATAACAATTTAATACTATGAATGGTGTTTTACTCAGAAATTATATTACTACTCCAAACGTGAATATTATGTTTACTGGTTCATTACAGGTTCTTTGACTTTGGAAAGTTGATACACTATAGGACCAGGAGATGGCTCAATTGTCCTACTCTTCTTTTCTATTTGAACTATGGCCTTTCTTTGATGTCAGTATGCATCATGTGCACTCCACCTTGTTTTTTTCATTATTTAACAATTTTGATCTCTCAGCAACTGTGTATACTGATCTCATTTAGCAGTACTTAATTGTAATGTACCCCAGAATATGTTTCAGATATATTCTTAAGGTAATTATTTTTAAATTTCATTGAAATAGAAAACACAACACTTTTACAGTTCTTACATGTTACAGAGAATATGGGTGCCAGTAATTTTTTAAGTGTTTTTACCTCTAGAGCCATGTAAGTGAAGGTACCAAGACAGATTGATTAATACTTAATCTAAATCGAGAAACACAGAGCAGTGCTCCACTGACTTCATAGCTTCCATTTGTAAGTACGTACTGTTTACAAGTCAAGTGCTCGTGAAAAAAAAAGGAAAAGAAAATTAGCTATAAATCAAAAAGTCAGCCCCACATAGGAGTTTATGACTTTCATATCCTGAAGCATATTCTAAGATATTTCAATGTACAGCTTGTATACTTTCTTTTTAAATTCCTGGATCCTTTAAATTTGTTATCTTGGTGTTTTCATTTTCAGACCTGTATAATCAGCAACATCTTTGCTCTGTAAGGGGAAAGTAAAATCCCATTGCACCGTGTCATTTTTGATGTAGATCTTTAGAAAAAAAATAGCAAGTATCAAGGATTAAATTATGCTGTTGTCAAGCCTCTAATTTTTCTATGAATGACTTATAAAGTAAGCAAAGGGTGAGGGGAAAGTACCATATGCTCTTTTTCCAAAGGAGTGTTTCTTTCTTAACAACAGATCAGAAGTCACCTTTAAATGCTGACTATGTAGAAACCTCCAGCTGCTTATTCTGCACAGGCAATTTTTGCTTTCTTTTTGCTGAGCTTCCAAAAAGAGAGTATCTAAAAATAATTATTTCTGCCAGTTGAGTAATTAATGACGGCCTTACCAAATGACAATTTTATTGAATGACATTAGGAAAGATGAATTAGCTTTTTATTAAATGGTATTTCAGTGTTTCAAAGACTCCATGAATACCCCAAGAAGAGTGTTCCTGTTAAATTAGGGAAAACAGTGTTTTGGTTTTCATAACTACAAGAACTATTTGGTACATGTGAGTATTTTTCTATCAAAATCAAAAAGTTAAGATATATTACTTTGCTTTGCTATTATTTCATGACTAAAATTAATACAGAATGAAAATTAATGGATATTTATTTGTATTGGCATGTCAGTTATTTTCAAACATTTTATGAATTATAACTTTTCTAGGGATCTTTGTCCTTATTCTTTTCACCACTTCCCTCATGTCTATCAGACTTGAAACAACAACAAAGAATGTAAGCTTTATATTTGTCAGCACATTGACTGACCTGTTTTAGTGCCACTACCACTCTTCTCACTCTTCCTCATTCACAAGCAAAGGCATGTAAAAAGGAATTAACTCTGAAATCAATAAATGTCCTTATAGGGTGTTAAGAAATAGTAGTTAAGTAGATCTATAACATTAGTAAACTGTAGCTATTTTGACTAAACATGTACCAAGTTCCAGAAATGAGCTCTTCCCTTTTCTCTATCCGGTCTGATGTCACCAACTCTAGGAACTTGCTCCCTAGTTCTGCTGAGCCAGTAATGCCTTAGTGCAGTAGTGCTGCGGGGCTCAGTCTTTGGTCCTTAATTTGCTCTTGTAGTCATCTCAGTGATTCCCATGTCTTTAGAATACCATCAATATGCTGACAACCCCAAAATGTATGACTACAGCCCAAAGCTCTGGACTTATATACACCACAGGCATCTTAAGACCTCTTCTTGGATGTGTAATAGACTTTTAAAAACTTAAAATACCTAAAAATGAACTGATTTTCCCTGAAAAATCTGTACCACTTGTTGGTTTTCAATCTCAGTTAATGGCAAATAACAATAATAATAATTATTATTTAAACTCTATCTTTTTTTATTAGTTACTTTCTGTCACACTACACATCTATGCTGTGAGAAAATCATGTCAACACTACCTTCAAAATATATATACAATCAAGTCGTTTTTCACCACATATCCTGGTGCCACCCCAATTGGACCACCATCATACTTCATCTGGATGACTGTACTTATTTCATGTTTGACTCATTTCTTTCAACTCATGCCTTCTCTGCCATAATCTATACTCTATGCAGCAGCCAGAATGACCCATTTGATATGGATCCTAGATATCATCACTCCTTTATTTAATACACTTAATGGCTCAACATCCTACACAGAGTGAGTCATTAAAGTCCAATTTAATTGACCCTTTTCTGTGACTATTTGCACATATCTCGCATATCACTGCATATCACTCACACTAACTTCTTGCTTTTTCTTAAACCAAAAAAAGTATCTTCCTATCTTACTTTGTTCATTTTATTGGGAACACTTATTTCCCAAATGTCCTCCAGTCTATCTCCCTCCCTCATGTCTTTTAAGTCCTTCATTATCATCTTTTCCGTAAGGCCTACCTTGACCACCCAATGGAATACCGCATTCTCTTCCTCTTCCCAACCACAGCACCGTTCTTTACTCTGCTTGACCTTTTTTTAATTCACCTTCTAACACATAACACATTTCCTCTGCTTATTATATTTGGTATTTATTTTCTACATATCCTGCTAGAACATAAGCTCCCTCAGGGGACTGAAGTGTGTTTGTTTTGGTTGCTGGGCAATAATTGTTATTTTTCAACACTTGACATATTCTCTAGATTGGGTATTCTGACCAGCTACAGTTCCTCCTGTCAAGTGAAAGTGAGTTTGCCGCTAGAGCAGATTCAAATGACTCAATTGGTAGGACTGGTAATCACCTGAGAGACCTTGCTAGACTGAACTTTCTCACACTCACATCTCAATTTCCATTCTGAAACTTAATACATCTCTGTATCATAAAGAATAGTGGAGAAGTTTGCATATCTAATATTATTAATTATATCATTACATTTATTAATATTAGAACATCATTTTGGGAATAGTACTAATATATACTTTCAACATTCAGTTATATTTTATGTTAATTTCTCATTTAGAATTTTATAATGATATTCATGTGCATGACCCATATTAAAAAGTAGTCTATTTTAACTTTAAACTCTGCATTTTTATTACCATGAGCGTGTTAACTTCTTTGAAGAAATGTTTAAAAGATTATGATTGACTCAGGTTGTTTATACAAAGAGACATTTAATGAAATGAGTAGCAGCTGAAAAACATACCTTATTTAAGACTACACTAACAATATACTTAAAACAAAATTTTTTTCTTGAAAACTTGTGATTTCAAAGAACATTTATAATGTACAATGCTACTTGGCAGGTAGAATTTCTAAGAAAATTCAAAAAATGCACCAATTTTAGGTTTTGAATACTAAAATGTATACTCACTGTTTACTAAGAAGTAGCCCTAATCTTACAGAAAATGAATGGCTATGGAACTGTATCATTAAACTGTAAGAAGTAAACGGGAAGTTGTGTTTTCAATAAATCTGTAGCCCATCTGCAAGGTCTTTGAGAATATGAGAACCAATGTTACAGAACAGATTTCAGCTTCTTTCCAACTGACACAGCCATTGAATATTAGTCACAAGCATAACAAATCTCATCAGTAATGGTAGTTCACATTAGTCTGGCACAAAGGAAAAACAGGTTGCACTTTTATGAACATTTTCTTTTTCTAGCTATAATCCCACCCCTACAACTTCCCCCAAACTCAGGACCTCTATAGCTACATAATGGTTGAAAACCAAGACTGTGGAATTTTGAGGAGAAAAACCATTAACAGTGGGCTGTTGAGAGGGATGTTATATCCTTTATCTACTTTGATTACAAATGGCCCAATAAGATCAAAATAGATACAAGTCCCATCGTACAGAGGAAGAAATATATTTGGAAAGAGTAGATGGCCAAATGTTGCTGAGGGAGTAATAAGTGGAGCCACCATAAAGAACTAATTTCCAGTTCATTTGACTTCCAGCCCAAGGCTCCCTACTCTGCCGCAAAATGAGAAAGTTGGATTAAATGATTTCTCAAGTATCCCTAGGCAAAAAACAAACATGATTTATCTCATTCTAGTCATGGAGATGCGAAGGAGGTCATGATTTGGATGCATGGATAAATGATAGATGGCAAAGAACAGGAAATTTAGATGTTCATATGATCCAAATTGTGTAGCTCCTACTCAAGGAGAGTTGTTTGGGGCTCCATATCTATCACATCTGTCAGGCAATTATCACTCCTTTGCATCTACTGACAAATAAATAGATAAAATGCTTTTAATATTTATATTTCTTTGTACTGGAAATATATTATTTAAATGATAAGGACATTCTAAGGAAGGATAAAAAATTACATTCAACAATTTCCAAATGAAAAGTCATTTGTTTATAGTAGGCTATTCAGTCAGAGTTAGACTACTTTTTATGCTTTTTCTTTTATGACACTGACTTTTTTTTCTCCAAATAGGCTGGCTGTCATGTAAATGTGCATCATTGTTTAAAAGAAGAACAAGCAAAAAACCTCCAAAGTCAGGGTGAATCCATTGTCTCTGCTTCCAAAACAACACTAGTATTCTCCCAGTGATGCATGTGTAGAAACAACAAACAGAAACCTTTAAAGATCATACTTTAAAGATCATATGGTTGAACTCACCATATTATAGATAAATGAAAAGACACAGGAAGGGGAATATCACGCTCTGGGGACTGTTGTGGGGTGGGGGGGAGGGGGGAGGGATAGCATTGGGAGATATACCTAATGCTAGATGACGAGTTAGTGGGTGCAGCGCACCAGCATGGCACATGTATACATATGTAACTAACCTGCACAATATGCACATGTACCCTAAAACTTAAAGTATAATAAAAAAAAAAGAAAAGGCATATCTTTGGTGAATGAGGTTAACTATCCATCCCAACTGTGGTATCTAGGTTTTCTGACTCCCAGTTGATTTTTTTTTCTAGATTACCATTATGATTGCTTTTCTTAACATGTGGAGGGAAATAGTTAGTGTTCATAGTAATTCATTTGCCAAGTAATTATAATACTGTACTCCTTTATGAGAAGGCTTATCAACAACACTGGAAATATTAAACCCCCATTGGACTAATTAGGAAATCTTTACAGCTTAGTCAATTGACTCACAGCTAAGGGGATACAAAAAAAGAAGAAAACAACCAAACACCATTAATTTTTCTTTTTCCTTCTCTGGGACCTGCTGTTTTTATTGAAAATATTTAACATTCATTAAAAAGCAAAATAAAACAAATTAAAATAAAAATCTTCCATGGCAGTAAGTTAAATAAGCATGTACTTTCTTCGAACCCAAGCATAATATTTTTTTCATTGTATCAGAGCCCTAAGTACATGCCAAATGCATTAGAGTAGCACTAGACTACTTCCTGGCTATTAGCCAAATGCTGTGCAACTTAATACACACACAGCCTGCTGTATATTTCAAAGGTTCAGATCAAATTAGTTTGAAGTTTTAGTTAGATTAGAAATGTTCATATCTTTCTATCAATACTAGATAGTTAATCTTTCTATTTCATGTTTTAAATTCTCAGGTTTTTAGTAAGCTTACCAATTAAGATAAAGTTAACCACTGTATTTCCAGGTGAATGTGACAATCCTTTAATGAAGTGAAATGCAACAAAATTTCTTTGGTGAAAGGATCTGGTAATCATACTTATGATAAAATGGATAGAAAGATATGTCTGTATCTATATCTGTATCTATCAATGAATAGAAAAACACAGTTGTATGTGCTCCATAGCCTGGTTCAGGAAATGCTTATTTACAAAGGCATTGGTAATTAAAACTATGATTTTTAGGAAACTTCCTGACAAGAGTAAAATTAAACAAAAGTTAATTATTTTGATTATGTGTCTATATTCCTCACCAGCCAACTTGCCAAACCTATGAATTTCTAAGGAATTACACTAGGTAAATTTCACTTTTATTTTCCTCATTTTCTGTGATCACTACTAAAGGGAGGGCTAAGGAGAAACAAAAGTCTTGGAGTCACTAAAAGGCTTAGAAATTTTATTACACAGACAATTGAGAAATATTGCTTTATTTCCAAAGAATTTTTAACCACTTCTCAGTCAGATTGAACATTTTAGCTTTACACTTCACAGTTTCTTTAGTATTATGATGAGTTGTATAGCTAGTGTACTTGGGTCTGCTTCCTTAACATAATTTAAACTACATGAGGTCAATGTGCATATGTTATATTTTGTGTATACCCCAAAATATAGTACAACTTTTGATACATTTTTTGGTGTGCAAAGTAATATGTGCATTGAATGTAATGTCTTTTACATGAAACTACAGTACTCTTTCTAAATAGCAAATTCAAACAGACTAGTTTTTCTTTCTTCCAGTGCTGCAAAGGATCTAGTAGTAAATAAAAATACTAAAAAGCAAAGTGTTGACTGTTGTTCTGAACCTTTGAAATAAATAGAGTTTTTTCTTGCCTTTGGGAGTTTTCATTTCATTACCAACAGCAACTGCCATTTCACATGTACTTTAAATATACTGTGTCTTTCCTCGGTATAATGGACTAAGCTAATAAGAGTGGACAAATCCAACTCCTACCACTCATAATACCAAATATAAACATCAGATAAAAAAATAAGTAGTTAGCCAAAGTTGAGGGAAATAAACTCACACACAAAAAAAAACCAGAAACTACCGAGTAACGAAACGGAATATTCAGCTGAGAGCTGATGCCATGATGCCATCCATCAGGAACCATAGGGTAAGGGTGTCAAATGCAGATGTAGAGGTGGGGCCAAGTCTTTAATGTATATGGGAAGAAAAAGCCAGAGTCTTGGGCCAAATGGGGGCCAGCATACCATAATAGGGCTTCTGTACAAAACACAGCTCCTTAAAAGAGTGCCCAATAAATACAAATCATATTAGAAAATCTCCAACTTTTAGCCCAGGGAAGCCCTTCAGGAGGGCTGTTGTCTCCTCAAAGACAATACTTGCAGGGGAGGACAGGAAAGAGGATTAAAAATTACAGAACCGTAGCATGAATTGAAGTCCCATCCAAATTCACACTTTTCACAAGAGGTAGGAACCTAACCAAAAACTGTAATTATGATTAATTTAGTTAATATTAAATGTAATGATTAGTATTAATAGTATTAAAAAGATGTGGCCAGGCGTGGTGGCTCACACCTGTAATCCCAGCACTTTGGGAGGCTGAGGTGGGTGGATCACGAGGTCAAGAGCTCGAGACCATCCTGGCTAACACGGTGAAACCCCGTCTCTACTAAAAACACAAAAATTAGCTGGGCGTGGTGGCGGGTGCCTGTAGTCCCAGCTACTAGGGAGGCTGAGTCAGGACAATGGTGTGAACCCAGGAGGCGGAGCTTGCAGTGAGCCGAGATCACGCCAATGCACTCCAGCCTGGGCAACAGAGCGAGACTCCGTCTCAAAAAAAAAGAAAAAAAAAAAGAGCTCGAGGTCATCCCGGCCAACATGGTGAAACCCCGTATCTACTAAAAATACAAAAATTAGCTGGACGTGGTGGTGCACACCTGCAGTCCCAGCTACTCGGGAGGCTGAGGCAGGAGAATTGCTTGAACCCGGGGACTAGAGGTTGCAGTAACCCAAGATTGCACCACTGCACTCCAGCCTAGCAACAGAGTGAAACTCCATCTCAAGAGGAAAAAAAAAGAGATATAACTAAAATCTCATTATAATCAAACAAAGACCCAAGGAATCTTTCTCTCTCCCACAAACAGATGCACATAAAACCCAGCTGGAAAAAAGCTGCAATAAAACATTATATGTCATTGATGAAACATAACTTGATTATTCAATTTATTATTTCATCTTTGGAATGTTCACTACTTATGCTGCTTCTCTAAATCAAAAGACCTCAAAAATTTGCTTTAATGGCATACAGATTTGAATATTCTACTTTGATGAACAGAGTTAAAAAACAAAATTTACAAACTGTATAACTGCTTAACCATAACTGCTGAATTTTGCTTTAAAATAACAACTAACGGTATCATTGATTTAATTAACTGTGTCTCACCTCTTTCCCAAACAGACATGGAGTAAACATAAAGATCTCAAGGAGATCATTTTTATATTTTACCAAATGCTTTAAAGGATTTAAAAGGATAATTTCAATTGGTCCATAACTATATTTAAAACACTGTACTTTTTAACCAAATAAAACATAACTTGAAATTGGTCTCCTCTATTGAAATAATAGCATTAAGAATATATGTATTTATTTAGCAGTGCTACCTTCATTCCATGTATTTTTGGAATCCTTTCAGAAATGTATCACATATATTTCTGTAAGCTTTACTTTTCTCTCTTATTTTCTAAATAATAGAATAATCTACTATTTTCTAAATAATAATAGAATAATCTATTATTTTCTAAATAATAATAGAATAATCTATTATTTTCTAAATAATAATAGAATAATCTATTATTTTCTAAATAATAATAGAATAATCTTTTTCTAAATAATAATAGAATAATCTATTATTTTCTAAATAATAATAGAATAATCTATTATTTTCTAAATAATAATAGAATAATCTATTATTTTCTAAATAATAATAGAATAATCTATTATTTTCTAAATAATAATAGAATAATCTATTATTTAGTGATGAGTAAAAGGACAAAGATTCCCTGTTCAATGCCTTTCCATTTTTCTCAGTTGCGAATTTTTGTTGTTGCTTTTGTCATTTGTTTTCCCACCATATCTACTTAGCCATTGATTGTACGTATTTTAGAGTTGATTATTTTAATTAAAGCTGCATGGCTCTGCATTTCAGAAAGATAAAGTATTTGCTAGGATTTAAATTAGGAATCTGCAAATCCATCATAAATCTGACTCAGTTTCATTTGTATGTTTCCAGCCCGCTCAAGGGCAGTATGTGAAGTAAGTCGATATCATGCGTGTAATTGACTGATTGCTATTAATTTGAAATATGTGAATTTGAGGGCTGCCTTTATATAAATTCATTAATGTGCCATCCTTCACTGGCAATGATCAAGCTGCTGACACATCACTAATAGGATATTTGCTTTGCGTTGTTTTTTAGTGGTCATGATGAATTTGGGTTGATCCATTCCACATACAGCTGTCTTTTTTTTTTTTTTTTTTTTTTGTGACTAATGGGCCATATCTGGTGTGGCAGGCTTATAGATATTATCCTCATTCTTAATGGAAGATGAAAAAATGGCAACAAAATATATAATGTTGGCTTCATTTACTAGAGCCAAACAAGCATGAATATATTATAAAACTACTCTCTAGTCAAAAAGCTAGAAATTATCAGGATAACTTTTTCACCTAAACAAACATTAAATTCATATACACTATAATGGATTTTTACGTATACTATTAGTATTGCACAAAGTAACATGTAATTAACGATTTCAAATGAAAATTTCAATAAAAAAGGGATGATTTAGAACAAATATCAGTTTGGCAAAATGTAATGTTATTTGTACTAGTTACGAAGCTATTGTCTTCTCAGCTTCAACCTCCCTGCCTGTTACCCTTCTACACTCTTCTTTGTAAGCTGAGTCTTAAATTGTCTTTTATCTGTAGAGACATATGAAGAAGAAAGTATGGTTGAAAAGAAAAGAGACTTTCTTTTGTCCTTTCGGTTGTTGTTCTTCCTAGTAAAGAAAGTCCCTTCAGCCCTGCAGTTGTTTATCTCAGTCCCCTCCATCACTGGGTACTTCTAGAACCAGCTTCAGTTAATGCTTTCACAGTCACCAGTATGAGCCAGATGGAATCTGTTTACCAGAGTATTAGACATCATTCCATGAGGACCTCCTCCAAGATTCTAAATCTTCATTATTTCTCCAATTGGATGGGTAGTGTCTCTTTCCCTGAGTTATTACTATTTTATTATGTCATTTTTTTCCATTTTAATCCTTCAAACATCTGTTTAACCAGTTTCCTAGGATGTCAAATTATCTTCATTGAAATAGATAATAAATTTATATTTCCTGATGATTTTGATAGACTACCATAAGCGAGAGTTAACTTTTCTAGAGATTAGATAATTTTAATTGAAATATTGAGTAAAATTTTTAATCCATAATCTACTTTTGAAATATTAATCAACTTAGTTAATTATGTTGCCTGTTTAAACCCATTCCATCCTTCTTTGTTACTGACAAAAAAAAAAAAAAATTTGAGAGATACTTTAAATGTGAGAGCATAAGTGACTATGGTGGTCACCTGGTTTTGGTTTGAACTGTTTTGTTTTGGATCTGATCTGTGACCTTTGGAGAACTTATTGCCCTCTCTCTTCCTTTGCCCAAACACACACATACCATATGTGCTGTGTGGTTCCAGTTTGCCAATCACAGAACCATATGTCCCCTAATTTCCAAAGTTGACTGGTCAGATTTCCTTTCCCAAGAATGTTAATCATGAATGCACATCCCAAAGATGAAGGCTAACTTGGGTTGAAACATTCAATAGCAATTTCTAAGAGAGATGATGCCTGCCTTTCTACTCTTAATATCCATGGTTAGTGTCCACAGGGCTAATTCTTTAGCTATTCCTTCTCTCCTGAAGCTACCAAATATTCTTTGTTTATTTGGTTAAGTAAATACTGGTAGATTGCTTTATACATACAGTAGTTCTGCTTATATATTGCTTTTTAGATGGCTGCTTTATACATACAGTATTGCTTTATACATACAGATTGCTTTATACATACAGTAGTTCTGCTTATATATTGTTTTTTAGATGGCTGCTTTCCCATTTCTCAGCTATGCTCTTTAATTAACTATGAAAAAGATGTCATTTTCTCCATTTTTTTAAACATGGGATGAAAGAATCATGTCTGCTTCATAGTTTCATCCATTGACATAATATATTTATAAAATATAGTTTTAATATAAACTTTGGGAACATACTTGGTATACACAGTCTACAATTAATTAAGGATAATGTTTGATATGGTTTGGCTGTGTCCCACCCAAATCTCATCTTGAATTGTACATAATTCGAACATGTCATGGGAGGCACCCAGTGGGAGGTAATTGAATCATGGGGTGGGTCTTTCCCATGTTGTTCTCATGATAGTGAATAAGTCTCACAGGATCTGATAATTGTACAAAGGGGGGTTTCCCTACACAAGCTCTCTTGCCTGCCACCGTGTAAGATGTGACTTCGCTCCTCATTTGTCTTCAGCCATGATGTGAGGCCTACTGAGCTATGTGGAACTGTAAGTCAATTAATTGAAATCTCTTTCCTTTATAAACTTTGCATCAGTCAGGGTTCCTTAGAGGGACAGCACTAATAAAATAGATGTATATGTGACGGGGAGTTTATTAGGATAATTAACTCACGCGATCACAAGGTGAAGTCCCCAATAGACTGTCTGCAAACTGAGGAGCCAGGAAGCCAGTCTGAGTCCCAAAACCTCAAAAGTAGGGAAACAATAGTGCAGCCTTCAGTCGATAGCCAATGGAATGCTGTTTCCCATGCCCCCAGTTTATGGCTAGATGGGTCAGATAGCACCCAGTTCATGACAGGTAGCTCAGGTCCCATGGTGACTTGATGACCCATAGTCAAACTTTCAGTTTCCACCAAAGCCCAGTAACATGACAAGAGCTGTTTCTCGAAAGGAGAGTAGTTATCTGCAGAAGGTGGGAGGGCCTTGTTCCAAAATTCTACAGGCCTTCTGTGTGACTCACCTGTGGGGGCCTGCCAAAGGCTCCAAACAGCATCCCTATCTGTGACTGACACCTCAAGCACCATTGGATCTACTGGGTTGTATGGCCTAAGTGGCAGAGCAGCTTTCACATCAGCCTGGAGCTGGCTCTGAGCCTTCTCCTTTTGTGGACCCCACTCAAATTTGCAGCCATTTGGGTCACTTGATAAATGGGCTGGAGTAACATACCCAAATGAGAAATGTGTTGCCTCCCAAACCCAAATAGGCTCACCAGGCCTTGTGTCTCTTTCTTGGTTGTAGGAGCGGCCAAATGCAGCAACTTATCCTTTACCTTAGAAGAAATATCTCAACAGGCCCCACACCACTGGACCCCTAGGAATTTTACTGAGGTAGAAGTTTCCCAAAGTTTAGTTGGATTTATTTCCTATCCTCTGGCACACAAGTGTCTCACCAATAAGTCCAGTGTGTTTCTACTTCTCGCTCACTGGAGCCAATCAGCATAATGTTATCAACGTAATCCACCAGTATGATATCTTGTGGAAGGGATATGTGGGGTGCGAGCCCCAACACAGAGTCCCCACTGGGGCACTGCCTAGTAGAGCTGTGAGATGAGGGCCACTGTCCTTTAGGCCCCAGAATGGTAGATCCTCCAACAGCTTGCACCATGCCCCTGGAAAAACTGAGGACATTCAATGCCAGCCCGTGAAATCAGCCAGCAGGGGGCTGTATCCTTCAAAGCCACGGTGGAGGATTGCCCAAGACTGTGGGAGCCTGCCTCTTGCAACAGCATGACCTGGGTGTGAGACAGAGAGTCATATGAGATCATTTTGGAGGTTTAAGATTTAACTGCCCCACTGGATTTCGGACTTGCATGAGGTCTGTAGCTTCTTCGTTTTGCCCAATTTCTCCCATTTGGAATGGGTGTATTTACTCAATGCCTGTACCCCCATTGTATCTAGGAAGTAACTAACTTGCTTTTGATTTTATAGGCTCATAGGTGGAAGGGACTTGCCTTGTCTCAGATGAGACTTTGGACTGTGGGCTCTTGAGTTAATGCTAAAATGAGTTAAGAATCTGGGGGACTGTTGAGAAGGCATGTTTGGCTTTGAAATGAGAGGATGTGATATTTGGGAGGGACCAGAGTTGGAATGATATGATTTGGCTCTGTCCCCACCCAAATCTCATCTTGAATTGTAGCTCCCATAATTCCCATGTGTCATGAGAGAGACCTGGTAGGAGGTAATTGAATCATGGGGGTGGGTCTTTTCCATGCTGTTCTCATGGTAGTGAATAAGTCTCAAGAGATCTGATGGTTTTATAAAGGAAAATTCCCCTACACAAGCTCTCTTGCCTGCTGCCATGTAAGATGTGACTTTGCTTCTCATTTGCCTTCAGCCATGATTGTGAAGCCTCCCCAACCATGTGGAACTGTGAGTCAATTAAACCTCTTTCCTTTATAAATCACCCAGTCTCAGGTATATCTTTATTAGCAGCATGAGAACAGATTAATACCATTTTGATTATATTTGGGAAGACGGCTTAGATAATATTTTTGAAGTTTAATTAATAATAGCAAAAGTCATTATATGAAATTAAAATTTAAATTGTGACCTGTTTCTCCTTTTTATTTGGACACACAGAGTTTACTGGTGCCTCATTAATTTCATTTATTTGTTTACACATGGTTTTAACAAATATTTATTAAATGTGTCCTATATGCTACACACTGTGGTAAACAGAAGAGATGAAGAGTTAAGGAAAAGTCTTTCTTCAGAGAGCTTCCATTATAGTGGGAGAAATGGGCAACTAGAGAAGTGCTGTGAAGCATGACAAAATCTATTGTAATGATAGGCACAAGATACTATGGTGACAGAGGAAAATGGCATGTGGTCAGATCAGAAAGTAGGAAAAGTTTATAATAAGATATAAGAGAATAAGGAAAAAGGAGAAAGAAAAGTTAAGACATTAAAAAAGAAATAAAATACTTAAAATTTTGCTTGTTTAGAACCAAGGATTCCTTTGGTGAATATAGGAGAACAGGTAATAGGCAGGATCCCACTTATCCTTGTGTGCCAAGCTAAACTCTATTTCTTTCTTGATATCCTATTGAAGAATAACACTATGATCAAGTTATGATTACATTAATTAAACCTACTTTTAAACATACTTTTTTCTCATTATAGAGCTATGCATATGACTTATAATAATTCTTCATTTTCTTTCAAAAACATTTAATTATGAACAATTAACAGTAATTTACATATTATAAACATAGTACTAAATAATTTTTGCCCTCGTATTTCACTACAGTTGTAACTTTTTAACATAAATATGTTTGGTAAACAATAGTTATTCCAGATGTGTGGAAATCAGCTGATAACTATTGTAGTGTCTGCATTACCAAAAATATGTAATTAAAAATTAATATAATAATTAATTTATATTTCAAATATTATAAGATATGTTGAATAGTCACAACTCAATTATGTACAATATTGGATATTTCATTTGCTTTTATTTTTAATGCCTGCTATCAACATTGTTTATTGAATCTCAAAAGCACTGAGCAGTGATGAAACAATCTTACCCATAATAACATGCCAATTGAAGCCAAATATCATTCAAATATTTCTAGATTAAAACTCAGTCTTAAAGGCCTAAGTTTTCACTGCCTGTTGTTGTCAGTTCCGATTTGTTGCCATGGAGATCACTGCCTTTCTTTTGTTGTGGGGTATGTCTCTGGGTGTATGTCTATCTCTTTTGTATAACTCCTTTGCCAGATATTGGATTCACCCAACATTAGTTTTAGCATTTCAGAGGGAAGTGTTCTTCTTTGTTTTTATCCAAAGGAGCAAGTTTACTTTTTTTTCAAACTGCTGTAGAAATGCTTTACCTGGTCTCTTATTGGCCTAAATAGTTCCAAGCATATCAAAATGTTAACCAATCAGTGATAAAGACAATGGAACTACTACCATGATTGATTTAGTATACTTATCTAAGGTTGAATCATTAGTGGTATCAATCACAATATTACCATACACAAATACAGGCATACCTTGGAGATATTGAATGTTCAGTTTCAGACCACCACAATCAAGGGGATTGTATTAGTCCATTCTCAAGCTGCTATGAATAAATACCCAAGACTTGGTAATTTATAAAGAAAAGAGGTTTAATTGACTCACAGTCCACATGGCTGGGGAAGCCTCAGGAAACTTACAATCATGGCAGAAGGCCCCTCTTCACAGGGCAGCAAGAGAGAGAATGAGTGTTGAGTGAAGGGGGAAGCTCCTTATAAACTCATAAGATCTCCTGAGAACTCACTCACTATCAGGAGAACAGCATGAGGAAAACAACCTCCATGATTCAATTGTCTCCACCTGGTTCCACCCTTGCCATGTGGGGATTATTGCAATTCAAGGTGAGATTTAGGTGGGGACACAGAGCCCAACCCTATCAGGAATATTGTAATAAAGCCAGTCACACACGTTTGTTTGTGTGTTTTTTTTTTTTTTTTGGTTTCTGAGTGCATATAAATGTTATGTTTACCCTATACTGAGAGTTTATTAAGTGTGAAATAGCATTATGTCTAAAAAAAAAGTGAGCATAACTTAATTAAAAATACCTTATTGTTAAAAAATGCTAATAATCATTTGAGCTTTCAGAGAGTCATAATCTTTTCTGATGGAGGTTTTTGTCTCGATGATGATGACTGCTGGTCAGAATGGTGGTTGCTAAAAGTAGGGTGGCTGTGGCAAGGTCTAAAATAAAAGAACAGTAAGGTTTGCTATACCTATTGATTGTTCCTTTTGCAAAGATTTCTCTATAGCATTAGGTGCTGTTGGATAGCATGTTAGCCATAGTAGAACTTTTCTCAAAATTGCAGTAAATTCTGTAAAACCCTGCCACTGCTTTATTAACTAAGTTTATGTAATGTTCTAAATCCTTCATCGTCATTTCAAAAGTCTTCACGATAGCTTCATAGGAGTAGATTTTATTTGAAGAAACCACTTTCTCTTCTAACCATGAAAGCAACTCCTCATTGATTAAAGTATTTTCTGAGATTGCCACAATTCAATCACATATGCAGGATCCACTTCCAATCCTAGTTATCTTGCTATTTCCACTGCATCTCCAGTCACATCCACCACTGAAATCTTGAAACCCTCAAAGTCATTCATCAGGATTGGAATTAATTTCTTCCAAACTCCTGTTAATGTTAATATTTTGATATTTTCTGAAGAATCATGAGTATTCTTAATGGCATCTAGAATGGTGAGTCATTTCCAAAGGTTTCCAATTTACTTAAATCTATCAGAGGAATAAGTATCTATGGAAGTTATAGCCTTATGAAATGTATCTCTTAAATGAAAAAAAACTTGAACGTCAAAATTGCTTTTTGATTCACAGACTACAGAATGGATATTGTGTTAGCAAACACCAAAACAACATTAATCTCCTCGTACATCTACATCAGAGTTCTTGAATGACAAAATGTATTGTCAATGATTAGCAACACTGTGAAAGAAATGTATATTTTCTGGGAAGTAAGTCTCAATTGTGGGCTTAAAACACAGTAAACTATACTATAAATGGATGTGTTGCTGTCCAGGCTTTGACGCTCCATTAATATAGCACAAGAAGAGTAGATTTAGCATAATTTTTAAGGGCCCTAGGATTTTCAGAATAGTAAAAGAGTATTGGGTTCAATTTAAAGTCATCAGCTGTATTAGCCCCAACAAGAGTTAGCCTGTCATTTGAAGCTTTGCAGTCAGACATTGACTTCTCTCTAGGCTTGAAAGTCCTAGATGGCATCTCCTTCCAATGGAAGACTGTCTTGTGCACATTAAAAATCTGTTGTTAGCACAGCCACGTATGTCAATTTTCTTAGCTAGGTCTTCATGGTAGCCAGCTGAAGTTTCTACAACAGACTTACTGCTTCACCTTGCACTTTTATGTTTTGGACAGAGCTGCTTTCCTTCAACCTCATGAACAGATCTCTGCAATAACAGCTTCAAACTTTCCTTCAGTAGCTTATTCACGTCTCATAGCCTTCGTAGAACTAAAGAGAGTTAGGGCCTTCCTCTGGATTAGGTTTTGGCTTGTGGAAATATTTGATTTTCTATCCAGACCACTAAAACATTCTCCGTATCAGCAATAAAACTGTTGCACTTTCTTATTATTCTCATGTTCACTGGAGTAGCACTTTTAATTTCCTTCAAGGACTCTTTCATTGCATCTATAACTTGGCTAACTGTTTGTCACAAGAAAATGAGCTTTAGGCCTATCTAGATTTTCAACATACCTTTCTCACTAAGCTTAATCATTTCTAACTTTTGATTTAAATTGAGAAATATGCAACTCTGCCTTTTACTTGAACACAAAAAGGCCATTGGAACTTTATTAATTGGCCCAATTTAAATATAGTTGTGTCTCACGGAATAAGGAGGCTTAGAGAAGACAGGGAGGGAGAGGGTTAGGGAGGATAAGGGGAGGAGGGAGATAGAGAGAAGAGAGAGAATGGTACAGGGAGTGGCCAGTAGGTGGAGCAGTGAGAACACATAGAATGTTTATCAATTAAGTTCACCATCTTATATCGGCCCAGTTCATGGCGCTATAAAATAATTAGAATAGTAACACCAGATATCATTGTTCACAGATAACCATCACAAATATAACAAAAGTTGTTACTATTTTGAGAATTCTTATAATGTGACACAGGGACAGGGAGTGAGCACATGCTGGTGGAAAATAGCACTGATAGACTTGCTTCATGGGGGGTTGCCACAAACCTTCAATTTATGAAAAATGAAATATCTGTGAAGCACAATAAAGCAAAGACTAATGAAATGAGGTATTCCTGTAACATTGTATTTAAATGAAACTCATGTATTCAGAACTAGAGTAATCATAATTCTTGGTTTATTGCACATTTTCATCATTAGTCTCTGAATTGACTAGTTATAATGTACATATGGATAGATAGATATATCAGAGGGTGAAAGAGAGAGAGACTATTTTGTCTGAAAATACAATGTATAAATGCTCTATAAATGTATTCAACTGAAAAGTTTTGGGCTCCATCTTTGAGATCTAAGACAAGATGCTTATATACTAAAAATAGAAGCTAACCAAAGTGTTCTTGAGAAAACAGAGTGAGGTATTTCATTGTAAAACATAAACCATCATTTCACTATCCAGTTTAAATCATGGCTCATTATTTGTGGTATTTTTCTTTCACTATTCCAAGACATATATAGCAAAAACTTGATTTCCTTTTGCTGTGCTAGCTTTTAGAGCACATTGACAGAAATGGTGAAAAAATGTAATCAATGCTTTGGGACACATGTGAAAATACAATGCCCATCTCATTTCTTGGCTAAAATAGTTCTGCCAAGTCTATTTTCTATTGTTGTGTGCTATTTCTCTCTACATTTATCTTTTGCACTTGTCTTACACCCTTCCTGTCTCTCTCCTCCTTCAATCCTCAGCAACTCTCTAAATACTCAAAGCACCATTTATACAGAGTATTCGACTCACAGTGAAAGGTGAAAGTGCCCTATTCTTGCATCATTTCTATACTTCATTCCTGTCAGCCTTGCAGAGGGCTGGGCATGTGTGTGAGTGTGTGTGTGTGTGTGTGTTGGTTGTAGAGAGGGCTACATTTCAAATATTGATTAAAGCACAGTTGAAAGGGCACCTTCAAACACATAGATGTGATTGACTAAAATAATTCAAACTTGCAGAAATCTATTTGTTAATATGCCTAAAATATCTTCATTCTTTTATCAACTGTATTAATATTTTAGGAACACCTGTCACAGCCAAGAAATGTCCTAAAGGTGATAGTGCAGCTCTGGATACAAGTGACAAGGCCCATGCCTTCAGCATGGGTATTATGTGGAGGGTGGAAAAAGAAAAACAACAACAAACGTCTAATAGCCTGGGTGTATATGAGGGATATATAGCAAAATAAAATAAAATAAAGTGGCTGTATTCCCACACTCTGGGAGCCCGAGATGGGAGGATAACCTGAGGTCAGGTGTTCAAGACCAGCCTGGCCAACATGGCGAAAGCCCGTCTCTACTAAGAATGCAAAAATTAGCCGGGCGTGGTGCCTCATGCCTGTAATCCCAGCTACTTGGGTGGCTGAGGGAGGAGAATTGCTTGAACCTGGGAGGTGGAGGCTGCATTGAGCCAAGATCAACCCACTGCACTGCAGCCTGGGTGACACAGCAAGACTCCGTCTCAATAAATAAATAAATAAATAAGATAAAAAGAAAGGGAGTGTTAGGATAGAGGGTGTCATATTAAAAATGGTGATCATGGATCACCACCGTGTTGTCTCAGGTAAGTAAGAGAAATCATAAAAGCAGAGACTTGAAAGAAGGGAGGGAATAGGCCATGTTGCTATCTGGTGGACTGGGAGACAAACAATCCAGATAGAGGGAAGAGTGCTTGGAAAGTGCCTAGGGAAGGAGCATGCTAGACACGTTAGCAGTAAATAAAGGAGGCCAACGAACATGGCACTGAGTAGGCTGAAAGAGAGAAAGAGCAGAGACAGAATGCCTCATATCATGTAGAACTTTATAAGACATGGCAAGGATTTTGGCTTTCATTCCCTCGGATGAATAGAAATAAGTATATTTTGAATAGGGATATATGACATAACTCGGATTTTAACATGCTTTTGCTTATAAAATCAAATGGCCTTTTTTTTTCCTTTTTTGGACATTTTAAGTTTTAAATACTTATTACATTGTCAGTTGGAGGCATCATTTATTTGGACCCATCACTTCAGATTTGAGGAGAGAAGCCAGAATTAGAGCTTCTCAGTTAGGTGTTTCGTGTATAAATTCTTTTTAAACTCATAAAAGAGAATGAAATTACCTAGGGTGTTAATATAGATAGATCCTGAAAACAGTTCATGTTTTTTGAGCCAGAAATTTTACTTCTAATGAGTTATCCTAAGGTTATAAACATACATGCAAAAAATGACTTCTGTGTAAAGATATTACCACGCTATCTTTATTTAACTATATTCAAAGCCTCTTTTCCAAATGTTACTTAATCACATATATGCGTATGTATGTGTACTTGTATGTAATTAAGTACTAAAATATACTCTATTTTGTATTACAGTATGTGTGTGTGTATATACAGAGTGTATACACAGAGAGAGAGAAATGTATTAGAATTGCAAGACTATTCTTACATTTCTAAGGAAAAATTGGCAAAGTAATGCACAGAATCATTGGGTTTTAAAATCATATGTTTAAAATAGCTTGTTTCATTTTTAGGTTGGATAATTGCACACTGCTCTCAATTTGAAATTAATATTTAGGACATAAATCTTAGATACATGCTTAAAGTTGTTCCCAGAAAAACTTAAGCTACTAGTGTCATACATATATATGCATATATATACACATATATACACACATATATATGTATATATGTATACATATATATGTATATATGTATACACACATATATACATACATATGTATACACACACATATATACATACATACGTATACACACATATACATACATACGTATACACACACATATATACATATATATGTATACACACACATATACGTATATATGTATACACACATATATACGTATATATGTATACACACATGTACGTATATATGTACACACACATATATATGTATATATGTATACACACACATACGTACATATGTATGTATGTATACACACACATATACGTATATATGTATGTATGTATACACACACATATACGTATATATGTATGTATGTATACACACATACGTATATATGTATGTATGTATACACACACATACGTATATATGTATGTATGTATACACACACGTATATATGTATGTATGTATACACACACACGTATATATGTATATATGTATACACACACATACATATATGTATATATGTATACACACACATACATATATATGTATATATGTATACACACACATACATATATATGTATATATGTCTACACACACATACATATATATGTATATATGTATACACACACATACATACATATGTATATATGTATACACACACATACATATGTATATATGTATACACACATATACATATGTGTATATGTATACACACATATACATATGTGTATATGTATACACACATATACACATATGTATATATGTATACACACATATACATATATGTATATGTATACACACATACACATATGTATATATGTATACACACATATACATGTATATGTATACACACATATACACATATATGTATATATGTATACACATATATATGTATATATGTATACATATATGTGTATATATGTATACACACATATACACATATATGTATATATGTATATATGTATACACACATACACACATATACACATATATGTATATATGTATACACACATACACACATATACACATATATGTATATATGTATACACACATACACATACACATATATGTATATATGTATACACACATATACATATATGTGTATATGTATACACACATATACACATATATGTATATATGTATACACACATATACACATATATATGTACATATGTATACACACATACACACATATATGTACATATGTATACACACATACACATATATGTACATATGTATACACACATATACACATATGTATATATGTATACACACATATACACATATATGTATATATGTATACACACATATACACATACATATGTATATATGTATACACACATATACACACATATGTATATATGTATACACACATATGTATATATGTATACATATATGTATACACACATATGTATATATGTATACATATATGTATACACACATATGTATATATGTATACATATATGTATACACACATATGTATATATGTATACATA
The DNA here is from genome assembly GCF_029289425.2 of Pan paniscus. Lineage (NCBI taxonomy): Eukaryota > Metazoa > Chordata > Mammalia > Primates > Hominidae > Pan > Pan paniscus. The sequence continues at coordinate 115,273,659 of NC_073254.2, forward strand.
TATGTATACACACATATGTATATATGTATACATATATGTATACACACATATGTATATATGTATACATATATGTATACACACATATGTATATACACACATATATGTATATACACACATATGTATATACACACATATGTAAATACACACACAGGTATACACACATACATATGTATATACACATACATATGTATATACACATATATACATATGTATATACACATACATATGTATATACACATATATACATATGTATATACACATACATATGTATATACACATATATACATATGTATATACACTTATATACATATGTATATACACTTATATACATATGTATATACACTTATATACACATATATACATATGTATATACACGTATATACACATACACATATATGTATATACACGTATATACACACATACACATATATGTATATACATGTATATACACACATACACATATATGTATATACATGTATATACACATATATGTATATACACACATGTGTGTATACATATATGTATACACACATGTGTGTATATACAGATATATGTATACACACATATATGTATATACATATATGTATACACACATATATGTATATACATATATGTATACACACATATATGTATATACATATATGTATACACACATATATGTGTACACACACATATATGTATATACATATATGTGTACACACATATATGTGTGTACACATATATGTATATATACATATGGTTTTTGCTGAAACATTAATATGTGACTCTATGGAAGACCTCAGATATTTCCATGGTATAAACACTGAATTTTAGACAATGGTAAGTTATTTTGAAATGTTTTGGTGTCTATTTGGCAAGACATCATCAGGGAAGAGTAGGGTCTTATGAGAAGTCTATTGATAAAGTGTAATCTGAATATAAATGCAAAATACATGATTTATCTGATCTGTTCCTTGTGAAACGTTAAGAAATGTAGGCATAAGTATCATCATAGAGGGGAACAGTCAGCTTGGAAAATAGTACTGGATATTTGGTAACAATGTTATACATACTAATCTATATTTGATTTTCTCTATTCCTAGTTCATGGGCTATATTATGATCTCAGATATAAGTTAAACATTTTTTTTTCTATAATGAAACTAAGAGAAATAGTGACTTGGGGTGATTTCTACAAACAAATTATCTAACATACATGTAACCTTAATCCGCCAATAATTTATAGCTTGTGTAAGCAAGCATATTTTTGCAATATTGTGCTTCTCTTTGAGAGCTCAGGGTGCTTCTGCCTCCTAAGTGTAATTTAATTTATCTTATGAAGTGTATAATAAATTATTTTTATTGATACGTGATTGAGGCCCACACGGCTTAAATGACCATTTTATTATACAGGCTTATACATTTTATTTTACCTTTTCTTTTCCTCTTACATAAAATTGGAAGTAATGAAGACATCAATTTTTATCTTTAATATAATCTATTAACACGACAGAATCTAGAGTATTAGTGGCTCAAGATCAGGAGTTATTTTGAGACTTAAATTCCATATTTTATGGCCTAGCAAAGTGAGACATTTAAAAAGTTTACAGTTCATTTCTCATTATCTAAAAATAAATGTGGGGGAAAAATCTTACTCTACCCATGTACAAATGCTTTCTATAATCTGACAGTTTGGAAAAACTGCTTTATAAAATGAGTTTTTACAATATGCTACTTTCTTTGATAACTTTATGTCATTTTCCAAATGTGTTTAGCCTTGCACTCATATTCTAAAGAAACTGTCACCCTAAGATATCCCTTATATAAATCTAAATAACAAAAAAGATTCATATGGGCAATTTTATAAAACATTCTTGTTAAACTTGCAGTATTTCTTCACATAATTTCTCAAATCATCTCAGAACTATTGTCGATTAAGTTATTCTGCAATTAAAAAGAAAATATTTTTGAAGTATTTATACTAATGAAACAATTGATAATCTATAATAATTATCTACATAGTGGAGATCTGCAAGCATGCTTAATCCTTCACTCCACAGTGAATCTTTAAAAAAAAACAGAAATTCTTCTGCCAATAGTCAGAAAGAAGTTACAAAATTGACTAATTTAATTTGTAACTACTTGTCATTTGAAGTGCTAACATGTATCAATGTGTCCTAAAGACCAATAGATTAAAATAACTGGAGTAGCAAAATTCCAGATTACATCAACTTCTGCTTTTGTAACAATCAGGCAGTAAGGGCAGAAAAAAAAAAAAAAGCAAGGTAAATGGACAACAGAATGAATCATTTTCACAGACCTTGTCTCCTCCAACTCAATTCCCTTAATACTCTGATCATTTGAACTTAAAATTAGCAAGTAGAATATAGAAGAAACTCCCCAGAGAAACGTTGGTATAAAAACATCAAATTGTATACTTTAATTACACTATAATTTTTCTTTGAGGGGGATTACTGTCATCTTTGCCAAAGATAAAAGCACGTTTATGCCAAAGTTAACATGACAATCCTGAAATTTGAACTTATCTATTTAGCAGAAAGCTTGCAGGAAGTGATAGACTCAAACATCTTGCTGCTTAACGTTGATATGTCTATAATATTTGGGCAAAATTCTCATTATTTCTTTTATGAATTTGAAAAAGCACTTATTTATTTTTATGTTTTGGAAGTTGAAATGTGTTCCTGAAAGTGAGAAATCCCTTTTACTTCACCATATGTCATCTTGTCTTTTTGACACTCTAAGCCTGGAAATATCTCAAGTGTGCAGACTTCTGATTTCCAAATTATCTGCTGCCAAGAAGGGAAGTGGATATCTGAAACTCAGCCACAGACCTTGGCAAATTTCAAATTCAGAATAAAACTTTCACTTTAAAATTGTGCTCAAAAGTTGAACGGGATTTTTTTATGTCTAATTTGTGTTCTATTCCTATTACCGAATAGTTGGGGGAAATTATTGTAGCCTAGTTTAAAAGGCTTTTTTTTTTTTTTTGATCACTAGAGATAAGTTTTGAAGGATTACGATAGGAATTAAAGTTTCTATTCTTTTGCATTTAAATTTAACAATGTAAAGAGTGACAAATTCCTACCAGCAGCAATATTGCTGAAGTAAGCATATCTTTTGGGACTCTTTAACAGTGGATGCTACTAGATTTTTGGAGGTATCTGAACATATGTCTATTCCACAAATTATGGCTTGTCTAGCAGTATGAATAAATTTTCTGTGATACAGTATGGTGCACCTCTAAACTGAAAAGGAAACGGTGATTTTGCCATGTCGCTTTTTAAATTTGTGTTGTTACTGAAAACGTGCTCTAACTAGAACCCAAAGAAATTGTTATTTCAAATATTCCTCCATCAATAAGAATAATTTTTGATCAATTTTCAATAATTTTTTACCAAAGATTCAGGGAGTTTGTATTTGAATGGAAGCAATAAGATATATTCCAGATTTTTAAAAATCAGGTTTAGATAGTTTCATTCATTCAGGAGATCATTTAAGTATCATTTATTACTTATTTCTAACTTTAAAAAGCAGGTTTAGATAGTTTCATTCAGGAGACAATTTCAGTATCATTTATTATTATTTATTTTTAATGTTTGTGAGTACCCAGTAGGTATATATATTTATGGGCTACATGAGATATTTTGATACGGGCATACAATGTGTAATAATCACTATTATGTAATTTTAACTTAAAGTTAAAACAACAAAAATGAACCTTTCCAGTTCTAGAAATGACAGGTGATACTAAGTGAAATTCCTCTTGCTACAAAAACATAAAATATATCAAATTTGCTAGGAAAAAATCTTCATGTTAAAAGAACAGTGACAATTAAGTAATAGCTGCTTGGGGTTTTAAAGGATGCTTGTCTCAGCAATTGGGAGATTGACTAGATGTAATTCCTACAGAGAGACAAGGGGTAAAGCTCTTGCACAAAGCGATGTGGGAGCTGGAGTTGAGATCTTATACATAAAGCTACACTCTGAAACGATTATAATCTCACTAGAAAAGTGGACAAAGCAAAGTTTGTCTTAAACACCAAGCAGTAAGTATTCATGTATGTTTCTGCCTAATCATCGGGAGGCAAATGGAGGGAAAAGGAGAAATTTCCTTGAGAATTAACTTTATTTCACAAAAATGAGAGTCTATAATTTATAATACCTAAATTTAGGAAAATGTCTTAAGAAAATAATTACCAAAATAAAATAAAACCTTAGGACCAGGAATATCATTGGAACTTTTGGCAGAAACAAACTTGCAACCATTCTGGGAGCATATTCAAACAAAATATTATGGGTGAAATTTACTTAACTATATTAACAATAATAAATGTAATAAATGCAAATGGAAAAATACTTGCAAAAAAAGACAATATTTGCAGATAGTTAGGGAAGCTAAATCAACAAGTACCCTAAGTCATAAAGAAGGTCCAGGTACAGTTAAGTAATAATAGTAGATAAATGTATACAGAGAAGGAGCTGATATATCTATTAAAAATCATACAAAATAAATTGCAAGAATGTATTATTACGAATAAAAATGGTTTCTATATAATAGAAAAATAATAAATCAAATAATTTACATATTCAGGATGCTTATATACCAAAAAGCATACTCTCAGTATATAAAAATAAAATTTAGTCCTAATCTAAAAACTATCAAGTTGTGCTTTTTAAAGATAACATACTCAATAAAGATCAAGAGAAATTAAAAAAAATAAGTTAAAAAATAAGAAAGTTTGTACCACCAGATACCAAAGCATACTAAAATTCTATAATAATTAAAACAATTTTGTACTTACCCACAGTCAGAAAGGAACAAAATAAGATCAAGAAACATGTAGTACATACAAGCATCTAATTCATTCTTAGCAATGGCACTTCTAATCAGTGAGGAAAAAGCAAAAGCAAGCCAAAGAATGGCACTGAGGTAATTTGGAAACGGATTGTTAAAACTGATCCCTTAATTACACCATTTATTCAAAATAGCCTGAATATATTTTTTATGTATCTAAATGGAAGATAATCTGAATAACTACTGAAAAAAGTTAGGATTCCTTTACCATTATCTGAAAAGGGGGAAGGTTTTCTTAGCATAGAAAAAAATCTCAAAACCATAAATGCTTACAATTAAAATAGAAAACTGTTAATGATACCAAAAATAATATTAAGGTAATTGAGAGAAAGAGTGAAACAGAAACAATATATAATACAAATTTAATCACTAAAATGTATGAAGTGTTCCTAAAATCCAGCTACAGGGAAACAATGAATAAAATGATATCTCCTTGTTATATTCACTTATTAATATATAATCATAAGACAATATATAATGATATAAATGAATATAATTACAAGGAGATATCATTTTATTCCAAGATGTTGACAAACAATTTAGAATATGTTTTGTTTTCTTATAAGTAGGTTATGGAGAAAGAGACACTTTCAAATGGTCTCCATGTAAGTGTAAATTGGAGTAACATTTTGGAGGATAATTTCACAATAATTATCAAAATTAAATTACTCACCTAAGCTGACCCACCCATATATCTAGCTAAAAACTGGACATAGAAGGAGCATCATAAGTAATGTGGAAATGATGTAAATATCCATCATATTACTTGTCAATGCCCTCAAAATTTTACATATGCAAAAGTTATTTTTTTAGAGAAGCACATGTGTCTTATTTAAGAATTTTTATTTGTATGTGATAAAAATTAATTTCGGCTAGTTTAGCCAAGTAAAAGGGAATATTTCTGAGAAAAGAGGCCAGGAATCCATTGGCAGAAATGTAACCTAGGCACTTGAGGTACTTAAACAAAAACCTGAAAGATTAAAGCACAAAGTTACCATTTTATTTCTATTCTCCTGATTTTCTGTGCTTGCAGAACTGGAAAACAGCTTTCTCTGTTTCTTAGTCTACATGAAAGAATAAAGCTTCCTATAGCTTCTGAATTCACTTATTATGTTTAACACCTACATAGACTAAAGTGCTATCCCAAATATAAATTTACAGAAGACAAAATTAGATTGCCCCAGTTTAAGCCAGCCATCCACTTAAAATACAAGACACTCAGTGCATTTAAGTTTCACCCCTGTAAATGGAAGGAGTCATTCCAAGGAAGAAGGAATCATTATGATTTTGGCATCAACCTCAATAAATACATGTTTAAAAGAGTGCATGTGTGTATGTGTATGTGTATGTGTGTGTGTTTAAAACTGGAAAGATTTTTTATTCCTGATATATTCTGTTTTCTTTGTAAAGTAAGCATCTAATTCATCCAAAGCAAGCCAGTGCTTATGTTAAAGTAGGAGGCTCAAGGAGAAAATGAAAATATTGAAGTAGCCTTTGAATAATTGGAAAAAAGATTTATTAGGTAAATGGTATGTTCAGTGGCACTTATACTCCAATTGCAGGAGGTTGAAGTCATTCATTCATTTATCTCTAAGTAACTGGAATGCCATATTTTACTATTTTCAATAGAAAGCCTACTGTAGAATTAATGAATGTCTGTGAAAATATTATAGTTGATCTAATGTTGAAGTTTGGTTAAAGATTTGGCAAAGGCAATTGAGTGTGGAGAAAAGGGAGTCTATGAAATGCATATTAAAAACTAGGTTTAGCGGGAAAACATAAAATAAGGCTCAGATTATTTAATAATTAAAGAAGGACAAGTCAAGGGACTGGGAAGTTTTAATGAGGTCAAAGTGCACGTGTTAAAAGTGTCAGGGATGAGAACCCTGGAAGAAAGAGGTGACGGACAAAGAGTTGGCAGTTGAATTTAAGATTTCAAAGTGGAACACTTCCCACTGACGTCAAGATTCTTAGTGGCTTTGGCAGGCATTGCTGAAATGCAGTAATTATAAAGTTCATAACAATCAAGAAAGTCAATGAAGTTTGATGCCAGCCCATTATATTTTTTGTAAATTTGAACATTAAACTTACTAAGCATAGGACTTGCGTGTATGTATTTTAAATGCCAAAGGTAACACTGATAGTAAAACACCTGATTCTACAATCCTATTCTTTATACCTAAACTCTCTGTAATCTTTCACTTACATCCTTTGATCAGACTAATCAAGCTTAACTGGACAGCTAAATTAATAATTATTTTGATAATTAAAGAGTCTGAAAACTTTTTTAATATATTAAGCTTCAGATATTAATGAATCCTAGGTGAGAAGGAAAATATTTAGAATAAAATAAATCATTATTCAAGAATATCTATAATAAGTCTTATCAATTATTTAAAATATCTTAAAACCACTTAGACTCCATTTTTACCTATAAATTCTGGAATATTTAACATATATACCAATTTATATATATATATATATATATATAATTTACTTTTACTGTCGTCAAATCAAAACATTAGTTTTAACTCATATATAATCGTATTTTACACAAGTTAAAAATAGCCATAAGTTAAAAACAGAAAAACATTTAGTTTCATAAAGTAAGCTCAGTTCTGTGCCTCTCTATTAGTGAAAAGATAATACACAGAGGAAGCTTTACCATAAGAGGTCCTTTGGGCTCCATTCTGAGATATTCTGTTGAACTGGAAAAAAGAAACTGGTTTTTCTGTGTTTCTAGTTGTAACCTCACTTAGGTAGCCTCAAGAGATTTACCAAACTCTCTGGCAGCCAGTGTTTTAGTGGTTCTGGTGTATTTGGATATTTTTGGTAATATTAAACAGCATTTGGATAGCCTTTAAATACTTTTGAAATAAAATTATGCTCCATAGCAGTGCATTTCTTCTTTTTCAGTATTTGTAAACTGTAGCTTGTGCTAATGTATTATTATTATCATTATTACTATTGAGACAGAATTTTGCTCTTGTTGCCCAGGCTGGAGTGCAATGGCGCCACCTCGGCTCACTAAAACCTCCGCCTCCTGGGTTCATGCCATCCTCCTGCCTCAGCCTCCCTTGTAGCTGGGATTACAGGTGCCCGCCACCATGACCAGCTAATTTTTTTGTATTTTCAGTAGAGATGGCATTTCACTATGTTGGCCAGGCAGGTCTTGAACTCCTGACCTCAGGCAATCCACCCTCCCCAGCCTCCCAAAGTACTGAGATTACAGGCGTAAGCCACTGTGCCCGGCTCATACTAACATATTTTTACATAACTTTTATTTCACAAGACAATAAAACCAGCCTTTCTTATTGTGCCTTTTCCCCTTCATTTAATATATACCATGTTTCTGCTGGTCATCTTGATGTAACATTCATTCTAATTTTTTCCTCACTCAATCATGTTACTATTTGCACGTTAAACTTATATGAGCATCCTAGTTATTCATATGTATTCATTCTCACTTTCTTACTCTTTCACAGACTGTCTTTCCCTTATGCCTTTTACTACAGGTACTTAAACTTTTCGTGATTTTGCCCTTATTTTGGTTACTCCTACCACATCTCAAAGCACCCAAAACAACATCAACAATTGACTTAAATATTAATTTCTTATTATTTTTTAAATAACTAACTGGGTTGACTCAATTTTTTGCTTCACATGGTTTTGGCTAGGGGCACTAGGAACGCTGGAGAGTCCAAAATGGGCTTACTCACTTGGATGGAGTTTGGTGTTGACTGTGGGATAGAAGCTCAGCTAGGGCTACTGTCTATGTCCTCATTTATACTCAGATTAAATAGAAGGAAAAATATACCTGACTTATGTAAAGGGAAACATCATGTTCAGAAACAGCATATAGAATGGGAGATTGTTGCAGTCACCTCTGGGAACACAGTTTACCAGGATCTACTTAATCAGTGTGGCTAGCAGAATTCTAAGATCATTCTCAAAATTCTGTCCCCTAGGCATACAAACCCTGAACAATCTCCTCTCCTTGTGTGTGGCTGGGAACTGTGTAGAAGATAGGGTAGTAACTCCCCTGATTAGGTCACATCGTAAGGCACAGGTAATATGATAGTCATTTTTGTGATTATGTTGTGTTTGTGATTCCATCAAAGTTGAATAGAGGGAGATTCTCTTGCTGACATTAAAGAAGTAATCTATGATGTTGTGAGAGGCCACATGGCTACGACCAAAGGGCAGCCTCTAGAAGCTGAAAGTAGCCCCAGTTTGAGACACAGCAAGGAAATGGGAACCTCAGTCCTACAACTGCAAGAAACTGAACTCTAATAACAAAATGGATGACCTTGGAAAATGATCCCTAGCCTCAGATGAGATTGTAGTCCTGACCAAAACCTTAATTTTAGCCAGGTGAGAACCTGAGCAGACAGCCCAATTACCCACACAGAACCTGATCCATAAAAATGGTGAAATTTAAAAATTCATGTTTTTATGTTGTTAAGTTTGTAATAAATTGTTACATAGCCATAGAAAGCTAATACAATAATGGAAGAGAAATGATTAATTTCTTTAATTTTCAGATTCAAGTACACATCTTCAAATAACAAACTTTAGTATTTTATCAATTCTCATCCTGAACTTGAGGGTTCTCTTTTTCTAAGTCTTCACCATTTGCTTTCATCTCACCAGAATGTAACTCCATAAATGCTAAGCACATTCTACTCCTCACTCATGTTATGTCTCTCCTTTTCATATTTTGCTATTACATTAAATAATATCCTCAAAAATATTGTATTGGCTTGGTTTTGTTGCAGCTTGACCTCTTTTCTCATCAAGAAGGATAGATATTTTCTACCACATATGTTTATGAATATTGTGAAATCGAATGGTTATACTTTTTTCTTCATTGCCACTTGCAAACTGTTATACATCCAGGCTTTAGTAAAAGTACTATCTCTTAAGAGATTCTTACATTCTCAGCCAAGTAACTTTCTGCCCCTCTGCATTGCCAGCATCAATTATTTTGTGTCACTGCTCTTAACATTTTAAAATTTGGTTCACACTTCATTCTGACCCTACCAAAATTCTGTGTGATGTGTCTATCCAACACATTTGCTTCATAATTTCTTCATGTACTCAGCTCCAGATACCTTCACCTCTGCAAACGTTCATTTCCATGACCACCCCCTGGATTTGCATACTTCTCAATTCATTCAAAATTTCAAATATATTTACTTTTTACTTCAACCCTACTCTGTTTTCCACTAAACGAGATATAATCTTGTTGCGCTGACATTGCTAAGGGATTGCCTAGGTCTAGGTCCAAGAGGGCTCACCATGTTTGCATTCCAGCCAGGGAGAAAAGTGGAATGGAAGTGAGACCAGTCCCTTTCTTGAAAGAAATTCTATTTTTCTTTACCATTTTAGTTGTGCTCTTGAAAGAACACAGCACAGTCAGTGCAATTGTATTACCACATTGCATTGATTGACTATGGCCCCAGCAGCTCTAAAGGAGTAAATTTTGAGTGGCTATGTATCCAGCTAAAATGTTGGGATTGCCTTACCAAGGGAAGGAAGATGTTAGGTAACATTTTTAGTGTGCTCCAGATGGTAATCAAAGGAGTGTTCCTACGGTTTCAGGGACTCTAGGGGCATTATTATCTGTTTTCATGCAATACAATTCAGCAGGTAATAAATAAACTGAATTGGTAGCATTTGATTTACATTACATTTTATATTTAAAATTGAGACTCATGATTTAACAAATATGTATAGAGCTAATGGAAGGAATGTTATAAGTTCATACTGCTTCAGTAATCCCAGGAGTTAAAGTCATGACAGTGAGTGAATAGAGGCTTAAACTGCTGCTGTTTTCAGCCTTAGCAGGTGTCTATAATTCTCCAGCTTGCCATAATCAGAGGAACAAGTAATTTAGAGTCAGATAAATCTAAATGCTAATGATCATCACAGCTCTACTACATATTTAGTTATTTAGCCTCTTTGAATTTATTTTCCTCATCTGTAAAATAGAGATAATTGTCATTTCAAAGTTGTTAAGAAGATTAGAGATAAACATGTAAAAAGCCCATTGGTGTCTGGCACAGAGAAGAAACCATAAATGATTAACATTATCATTAGTATTTTATGTGCTGCCCCTGTCTTTGCACATAAATTGTTATCATCTCTTCCACTGCTTTATATCTGCCAACCTACTCTTTGCCAGGACCTTCAAAAGTTCAGTCAATCTTAATTTTAATAACCCAAAATCATTTAGAAATACACTAGACTTTCTGCCTATATTGTGGTAAGGCAAAGCATCAAATTCACTTAACTAGCACAAATGGGTGTCTAATGTTTTTTTCCTGATACCCTGATACTTTATTCACCCGATCCACTACTAAACATCCCTCTCAAAAAAACTTGACTTTCTCCTGTCCATTTCCCATTCACAGCCCTATAAATCTCAGTAGATGACCTTACCTCCTACATTAGAAAGGACAACACCAAAATTAAATACGAATTTTCACACATATTCTTGTCCACTCCTCAAAATCTGTTTCCTAACATTCTTTCTAGGATCAATTAAAAAAAAACAATTACCACCACCACCACCACTAAAATAAAAAATTTCCTACCCTGAAGGCCAATCCCTGCACACACACTCTTAATCCTATTTTTCTTCACCATTTTTTAAGTTATGAATTTATTTTTAAGTGCCTACAGTAAACAAAGTGAAGACAAATTATGAAAAGAACCTAGACTCTGCCCTTGAAGATCTTCCAAAAATCAGAAAGGAAGGGGAAGTGTAAAATGATGGGATGAACACAAACACTCACTCATAAGTGCAAATAATAACAACAAATAATTACATACAACCCTCCCTCCTTACCAAGAGGTGGGTGACTTATCTATTCTGAGAAACATGAAGTATTCTGAGAAAGTTATAACTTGTTTAGAGGCATATCCTACAGAGAGAAATAAATAGCAGAACCCAATGCTTAAATGTGTTTTTTCTCTTACTAACGGAGGCTACTTTTAAGAAATATCAGCCTTTACATTTTAGTGAAAACGTATTCTGGCGTTAAGAATTCCAAGCCTCTCAAATGTATGAAGGTTACATTCAACAGAATTATTAACAACAATAAGAGTTTTAAATATATGATAGAACAAAAAGAAATGAAGTACTGTAATTTTATAAAATTACAAAACAACAACAGAGTTAAACTCAGAAAATAACTGACAAGCCAGATTTTCTTTAATAATAAATCTTCTATGATGTAATTGCATAAGTAAAGTATACCCCCAAAGAGGCAAATTGATTTTAAAGGTCATAATGATGCTTTGCATTTTTATCTTATACTAGAAAAAATGTAAGATTGATGATGTGTCCTGATATTCTATTAATCATAGACAAATAAAAAATACACATTGCTATTTATCAAGTAACAAGACATTAACCTGAGCAAGTTTATGGTTGTTTTATTTGAGACGGCATTTAAGATTTACAAAATCTGAAACATACCTTTAATGATTATTTTTTACTATGAGAAAGAGTAGTGAAAATGGAAAACTTTGGCAAGATTTCACCAAGGTTTAGTACATTAAAATATTAGCAAATTGAGTAACTTCAGCAAATTAAAATCACCTGTGTCTGTACATTTATTTCTCTAACAAGTTTTTCAGCATGTAATTTCTTTGTGTGTATTGAAAAAATAGTTGGATCTCATTCACCTGATATGGAAACTGAAAATCCATGAATATTGTTTTACCCATTATTTTCCCCCATTATATTAATTCTACTAATGAGGTCAGAGTTGACATTTTAAATTAAATGAGGCTATTAGTGACAGTAGTATTTTGGTATATATTCACTTTGTGTATTTTTATGAAGTAAATCTTTTAAAAAATACGCACTCATTTTACATCAAGCTTCAAACCAATTCACAATTCTGTGACTCTGCAATGCACTGGAAGCCTTCTTTTGTCACCCAGAGGCTTTTTTAAATGTGTGTGTGTGTGTGTGTGTGTGTGTGTGTGGTGTGTGTATCTGTGTATGTAAAGCCTTAAGAAAAACATCACAAATGCAAATGCAATAATTAATATCCTTTTGCGTGAATGGTGACTAATATGTTTCCAGAATGATGGATAGATGAAAGAGCAAAGAGAACATAGATACTTGGATAATTAGTCAATTTGTCCAAACTAGTTTTTCCTACTCATAAGCTCCAAATTTTTTTTCTTCCATACATTAGTTACTGGTGAGTAGCAATTACAAAATAAATTGTACCTAGACATTTGCCAGGTTTATGATTTTCCACTAAATATACACATATATACACAATACACATACACACATATAAACATATATACCAACAAAAATATATATATACATTATATATATACATATTTGTATGTATACACATACATATTTACTGTTTTCAAGAAAAGCAAAACTTTGACTAACCAAGCCAAGCACTTTCCATATCTTGCAAGATGCATCTTCAGGTCAGATGCCATTCTGAACCTTTGGCAGCTCTGTGCTCCCTCAGAGCAATGGACACTATTATTATAGCACCATGTGCCAACTGTAACACAATCTAAATATAACCACTTGTGGCATTGTTCATCCCTCATCATGAGTTGCTTTTTGTTGTTGTTTTGTTTTTGTTTTTGTTTTGTTTTGTTTTTGAGACAGAGTCTTGCACTGTTACCTAGGCTGGAGTGCAGTGGTATGATCATAGCTTACTACGGCCTCAATCTTCCAGGCTCAATTGATCCTCCCACCTCAGCCTCCCAAAGTGCTGCAATTAAAGGCATGAGCCACCACATCTGTCCTGACTATGGGTTCTGTGTTACCCCAAGATCTCTGAGCCTAGATCAGTGCCTAGCATAAGGTAATTTCTTAATATATTTGAATGAATAACCAAGCTATGCTCCAAATCTGAGGTGTAACAGGGAGGAGATTGAATTAAAAATAAGTACAAAGAAAACTGTCAGAATTCAAGGAATATAGAGAAGCCAGACATTAACACAAATTATTTTTTTCAAACTGGGGAAAGTTTTACAAGTAAGCACACATATAGAAGATAGAGGTCAAGAAAGTCAATGTGCCAAAATTATGGCAGAAATAGAAATTATAAACAAAAAACAAGCATTATAACAAACATTTTAATACTCTTCCTGCTGAAAAAGTATCCATAGACCAAATTTTAAGAGGATAGAGAGCATAGTTTACTTCTATGCAATAACTCTTCAACTTTGAAAATTATTATTTCAGCAAGTTTATACCCAAGTAAGAAAAATAAAATGGTCCAATATGTGTTAGTCAGTATACACATATCATCACAATGGGAAAAACTCAAAACACAATAGCTACAGCATGACTTATATGTGACTTCAAAATGTACAAGCAACTCAATATTTGCCTAGGTGTTCAATCAGGAAGGCACGGTCTGCCTTGTACAGGGAAGACGTCAGAATACGTTACAAGCGTACCATAGTGTATTCGCTGCAGAACACATGGCTAAATGTGTCTCCATCCTTATCTTCAAGGCCTAACCTTCGATGACACAGAAATTCTCGGAAGAAAGGACAGCAAACTTTCTCCAGTGTTTGGATTGAATCTCTTTGGGTTAAACTATTATTCAAAGAAGCAAAAATATAGTCCATTCTCTGAAAAGGCACACCAATTTGTAACTGATCTGGAAGATTTCCACTGATAAAATATATGCTTCAGTTATATATTTTAGGCAAAACCAGAGAATTTTAGCGATAATCCTGATATCTTTACACAGTTCTCTACCTTCATACCATATCTGATATCTGGAATAATGAAGGGAGAACCAAGGACAACCACTCAGAGTAGGGGGTCTCTGAGTTTAGGCAAGAAGGAACTCTTTCACCAAAATACTCATCATGCAGTGATGTCTGTATTAGTCGGGATAGGCTAGGTTAGGCTGAGATAATGGATAACTCTGAAGCCAATATGGCATAAAATAATTAATGTTTATGTGTACATATGTACATCACGGCTTGCCTAGGGATTTTTCTCAATGACCTAAGCTTGATGATGTATCCAACATCTAAAGCATTGCTTGATGCTATGGTAGATAAACGTATATGGTGAATTGCACATGGGCTTTCAAAGGCTTTTGTCTACAAGTGAGACATATCACTTTCGTTAACATTTATTAACTGAAGTCAGTTACATGACCATACCTAACTTCAGGAGGGGCCAGGAGGTGCATTCTTACCAGCTGCTTAGATAAAGAATGGGAACACTGGTAAATATTCCAAAAGTTATCACAGTTTATAATTGTAAATAACATCTTTTCAATTCTCTTTTATATTTTAGGGAACTGAAAAGCAACCTAAATATTACTTAAAGGTTAAGAGAAGCAATGATTTTACACGCTGCACTTTAATAAGCAAAGATCATAAGACCTCACCTGAAGCTGAGAGCATAAATTTTCCCACTATTGATGATACATTTTTGAAGTGTTGATGTTATTTATTCATTCCAGAAATATAATTTGAAATCTCTTAGATAGTAGTTTTGAAAACTACTATTACAGATGAAATGGTTAACTAAATATTGAAAAACTATTTTTAAAATAATAAAACATTATTTAATTTAAATATCACTTCTTTATCTTAAGACTCTTTTCATTCATGTAAAAAAGTATTTAAAAGCAAAACCAACATAGAAAATTTGTTTTCAAATATTGTTCTTGGTTCCTAACAAATTATCAGTAATCTTCTTGCCAAATCCATTTGTCTATTTTCAGTTTTTATGCTATTATCTGTAATAGACCTTCTTGACCATTATTCTTTCTGTAACTCTCCATCCTTGGCTTTCATTGGCATGGTTACTTGTGTTTTTCCTTGTGCCTCTGGGTTGGTTCTTCTAAGACTCCTGTTCAGGTGCTTCCTTTTTGTCCCTGTTTCTCAACATTGGCATCAACCTAGCACCATCCCCTGTCCTCTTTCTTTTAACTGTCTTACTGTTGATGGCACGATGGAATGATGGACGGATGGCAACCTCCATCCTTCTAGTTTCATATATGTAACCAACATCTGATGATGGGCCCCAAATCTAGTTTTTCAATTCTGAGACATCTCTTTACATTCAGATTCATATTATCAGTTGATTGCTGGATAGCATTTTATAAACAAACCTCAAGAATGTAACATTAAATCATTCAAAAGCTGAACTAATTTTCTCCCTCTATACCACAGACCTACTTCTAATTATTTTATATAGACATATTAATAGATATCCGCATCACATATCTAGAAACTTTCAAATTATTGTTAGCTCTTTCTTTACCCTCTTCCCTTAAATACGCACCCATTTGTTTACCAGGTTCTCTAATGCTTAAATTTAAAATGCTCATTGATTCTCATGAATTTCCTCAGCAGTCTTCCTCATCAATCTTTTGGTATCTGATGTAGATTAAGATTTTGCCACTTGGAAATGCTTTTAGCATCTTACAAAGACCGCCATATCTTTATGCACTGTTTTGCCTAGTGTATTTTTCACACTGCCACCACATGTATTTTCTTTTCCTTTCTTTCTTTTCCTTTCTTTCTCTTTCTTTCTTTCTTTCTTTTTCTTTCTCTCTTTCTTTCTTTTTCTTTTTCTCTCTTTTTCTTTTTCTTTCTTTCTTTTTTTCTTTCTCTCTCTCTCTCTCTCTCCTTCCTCCCTTCCTTCCTTCCTTCCCTCCCTCCCTCCCTCCCTCCCTCCCTCCTTTCTTTCTTTCTTTCTTTCTTTCTTTCTTTCTTTCTTTCTTTCTTTCTTTCTTTCTTTCTTTCTTTCTTTCTTTCTTTCTTTCTTTCTTTCTTTCTTTCTTTCTTTCTTTCTTTCTTTCTTGACTGTGTCTGGCTCTGTCACCTAGGCTGGAGTGCAGTGGTGCGATTTTGGCTCACTGCAACCTCTGCCTCCTGAGCTCAAGTGATCCTCCCATATCAGCCTCCTAAGTAGCTTGGACCACCATGCCTGACTAATTTTTGTATTTTTTGTAGAGACAAGGTTTCACCATATTTCCCATGCTGGTCTCCATCTCCTGAGCTCGAGCAACCTGCCCGCTTTGGCCTTTCAAATTGCTGGGGTTACAGGAGCAAGCTATTGAACCCAGACTGTATTTTCCTGAAGACGAAAGTGACCATGTCACCGTCCTGCAGAACATTTTCAGTAGTTTCCCTTCTCAAAGTCCAAACTCTTGAGAATGGCATGAGATCCTCCACAGTCAGAGCATGAGCTTATTTACCAGCTGCATCTCTTTTCAACAGCATATACTCCAAGATACTGAACAATTTCTTCTGCCATAAAACAGTGGTCTTCAAATATTTACATGAATAACAATCACCAAGGTAGTTTGACAGAAGTGTAGTTTCTTTGGCCTCATCCAGAGATACTGTTGTAGATGTAGTTTTTATTAGGTATCTGTAGTTTCCATACATCACTAGGTGATATAGTGCAGGTGGTCTATGGATGGTAATTTGAAAGTTTTGCTTAACATATTTTGCCATAAAATTTTTGTCCTAATTCTCTGCCTGGAAATTATTTACTTTCCTTTTTGTCCCAGATGAATGCCTACTCATTCTTCCAGAACCATCTGTGTGATACCCACTTCTAATTTATTTCACCTTAACTAGTTGTCCCCTTTTTCTTTTATATAAGTTGGTTATATTTTTATTTTAATAATTTCATTATTTTCACCATTATTTTGCATATATGACTCACCAACTATATTGATAATCCTTGATGGCATCTTCTTTTCAGTTATATTCAAACATAAGTGTTTAATATCTATCTGTTGTATTTAACTGAATATATTCTATTTTTCTGTGGATTTTATTTCTAAAGGAAAGCACTATACACCAAAGAAAATAAAATGCAAAAACACCAACTGAAAGTTCTTTGTTATGTTTAAATAAGACACTTTATCAGATTTGCAGATGATGCTTAATGTATTCAACAGATGACAGAGCAAGATTCAAATATATCTCAGCTGGCTGAAGTACTGAAATAAAATTTGTATGGATAAACACATAGTACCATATTTATGTTTTAAAATATCAGTTGCACAAAATCTAGATGTGGGAGACATATTGAGTAACAGTTCATGTGAAAAATAACTGGAGGTTTTATCTGATGACTAAATATGACCCAAAGTACTATTTGACTAGTAATGAAGCTAAAGCAATTTTAATCTGCACTCATAAAAGTTTGGTGTCCCTATCACAGGACATAATGGTCCCTCTGTGAGCTACGATGATGAGTTCAAATAGTAGATGTTATGTTGAGTCTGTGCCACCATACAGGGATATTTACAAACTAGAACTGTGTCTAGAGCATTAGTAGAAGAATATGAAAATAGGTTGGGAATGGTTACTTGACAAATTGTTGAAGGGACTGCTTAGAAAGAAGATAAAATGAAGAATGGCATCTGTCCTCAAATGTGTAAAATAGATTCATGGAGAAGACAGATGCACACTGGAGTTGCCTCAGAAATAAGCACTGGAATTATCCTAGGGAGGAAAAATTTAGCTCAGGATTAATAATTTTTGGTTGAATTTGTTCATTGGAATAAAGTATCTCCTAGAGTAATACATTTCCCATCCTTGTAGATTTTTTACATTTTATTTATTTATTTATTTATTTTTTAGATGGAGTCTGGAGTCTCACTCTGTCACCCAGGCTGGAGAGCAGCGGCACAATCTCAGCTCACTGCAACCTCTGCCTCCCAGGTTCAGGGAATTCTCATGCCTCAGCCTTCTGACACACTGCGCCTGGCTAATATTTGTATTTTTAGTAGAGATGGAATTTCACCATTTTGACCAGGCTGGTCTTGAACTTGAGACCTCAAGTGATCCGCCCACCTCAGCCTCTCAAAGTGCTGAGATTACTGCCATGAGCCACCATGCCTGGCCCCATCCTTGTAGATTTTATGCACACCTGTCACCAAAGGTAATGTGTCTGCACCACAGAGAATCTAGTATCAAATGATCTTTAAAGTGCCTTTTACTCTAAGTTTATTCCTTGTTTCTTCGTTTAAGGTCAGGTTTATTGAGGTATGACTTACATACAATAAAACTTACCTTTTTTTACGTGGACAGTTTTAAGAGGTTTGATAAGTGTATATTTACATGTATATATTATGTTACCCCATTACAGTGAAGATATAGAATATTTCTATTCCCTCCAAATTTTCTTATGCCCCCGTTTAGTAAATTGCTTACACCTCTTCTACCAGCTGACAACTCATTTGATTTTCATGCCTACAACTTTGCCTTTTCCATAATGTAACATAAAGAGAATCATATATAGTGTTGCTTTCTTTAAAAAAATCAGTGGATGGATGAACAAAGAAAATTTAGCATATAGGTATGCAACTGAGTACTATTCAGTTATAAAAAAGAATGCAACCCAGCTCTTTGTAGTAACATGAATGGACACTGAGGGTCAATGCGTTATGTGAAATAAGCTCTTTCTTTGAGATAAAGACAAATATCACATGTTCTCACTTATATATGGAAGCTAAAAACTTGATCTCATGGACATAGTAGAGTGCTGCCAAGCTTTTTTTTTTTGCATATTTTTCAAAAATTTTTAAAGTTCTTACTAAAATTTAATCATTAATTTTAAATAAGTCATCCCATAATAAACTGTCTGTAAAAATGCTCTCCAGCTAAATGAACTCATACAGACAGTGTTAATCATACTCTGGTCTAATGCAAATTCACAAACACACAGACACACACACACACACCCCATTTCATACACTCTTACAGGGAGAAATACCACTGCTGTTGTCATCTTCATATGTGGGATTCTTTCTCACAGTTATTTCTTAGATTTCCTCTCTCTTGGTCTGACACCCAGTGATAAGAGGAGAGTACACAGTAGTGCCAGAGGAGGAGCCTTCTTCTCTCCCATGGATCTCATGATGCTAGTGAGCTTAGTCCTTGCATAAAATGGGTCTATTTTCTTTGTAGCCATCATCCTTTCATCTTCTTGAAACATTTTTTTGTTTTATTTTCCACCCTTAACTGAAACTTTCCCTAATAAAAAATATTTAAGCAAAACTCTGAAGTTTCTTGGATCATTAATTACATTCATTATATTAGGCGACTGAGAATTGCTATAACAGGTTGGAAGACACATAATTTTGGAAACTGGGTTTTTGTGGGAGATCTGCTGTGGGATGTGTGGCACTTTAGAACAGCAGGAAGGTACACAAGATGGCATGGGGATAAGGTCAAAGAACAAAGAACAAGAATCATTAAGGATCTTTCTATTTTATGGAGTACTTTGCAAATATTGCATCATTGAATCCTTATAATGATGCATAAAATCGAGCATGATTAAGCCTTTTCTGCAGATGAAGAAAGAGCACTGAAGTAACATGGTTAAAGAGACATTGCTGCTAATCCAGGACATAGTAGATGTGAAATCAGAACTTTCCATTCTAAATCATTCATTCAGTTCATTCATTCCCCAGATATATGCTATGTCATTTCCATAATCATTTTATAAGCTTTGCTTGAAGGATAAGGAAACAAGGGCTCTGAGAGATAAATGAAATTTCTTAGGAAAAAATAATAAAGAAATTTTAGTGGTGGAATTTTAGTTCATGTTTAGTCATTACTGTTTCTGCTCTATCTTCACAATTCAGTAAGTAGGGAGTGGTACTCTATATTTTGTCTGTTATATTTACCTTTTTACTGTTTTCCAAATTTGAAGATAATTCCTAGAATAAGAGGGTCATGTAGTACTATTTTGAAAAATTAGAGTCATTCCCTTCCACTTTTTTCTTCTGCCATTCTATATTGTCTGCTTAGCCATGCTTTGCTCCTTCCTTTGCTACTCTTGGGTTACTCTTTATTTCCCAGCAGTTTTCTCATTGTGATATAAAAAGCTTGCTAATATATGAACATATCATGTATCAAGACTAGTGGAAGTGTAATCTAGTTGTTAAAGATTTGGTGTCAGCCAGTGTGCAGTTTGATTCCAGTTCTGATCTCTCTGCTCTTAGTAAGTCATGAAAGCCTAAGTAAGTCTCCAAATTCTACGTATTCTTATTTGGAAACTAAATATATTAATAACTCCTTTATAGCATATAGTATCATTATCAGGAGTGCAAGAAATTATGCCTGTAAAAGTATTTAGTACAGTACCAACCAGTGGCGATGCTCAATAAATATTAAATGCAGTAAAATGTCCTAGGTGATTCTGTTAATTTGCTGTGTTGGTCAGGTCAAATTATGCCTACCTGGAAAAAAGAAAGACATCAAATAAATATTTTGAAAGTATTTTCTATTTGTTTTAGAAAAATACGTTCAAGAAATTGTGGTGACAAAAGTCTCACAATGACATAAAGTCAAATCTGGGGATTAAATTCAGAAACTTAAGCCTTTGTTTTGCTTCTAAAATGCAGACATCCAAGAGAAACAGGAGAGACAGCAATGCAGCCCAGTAACCTAATAATGCACTACTGAACCCTTCTAGCGCTGCTAATACATTTTCAGTTTCAGATGGCTTTAAAGTAAATTTCTCAAATGCACTTCAGTCTGGTTAGACACACAGCATGACAATTGCTATGTAGAAAAATCAGAGTTTATGGTTCATCAGATCTCTATTTTAGCTATGTGCAGAATGGCTGCTGTACTCACTCATGGCTCCGTTTAAAGGCTTGGCTGTTAAACGTTTATACATCCGTTAATTAGCAGCTAGGCATGATTTAAAAGATAATGTTCCTGGCGTTCAGCATATATGAAGCAGTAAACAGCTTTTGTGGAAGATTAAATGCTTTAGCAAATCAGAGACATTTGGTGACCCCCAGAAGCCATTTGTTGCCAGAAAACTGCAATGCTAAAATTATTGTGCCAGGGGGAAAACATACTCAACCAATAGCACAACAAATAGAAGAATGCATTTGAATTTGCCTCTTGTATGCTTGGAAATATGACTCCTTTCTTGTTTATTTTTTATTTTATTGATTGAATTTCATTTGAAGAGAAGTTTATAGCCAAATACAATGTACTTTAACATACCTTAGATTAAAAGGATTTAACAGTTCTAGGGATCAAGGTAGGTTTACAATTAAGAAGTTAAAAATATGTGGCTAATATGAAAAATTATAAATTTTTTAAAATTTCTCTTATAAAATTAAATATAAATCTGTATGATACTTACCTATTGCTATCAATGGACTGTTAAAAAAATTTTGGATTTTGTACAATGCCAACCATATATTCATAAATACAGTATGTTTACAAAAATCAAAACATATTTGGCTTGTTATATGGAAAATAATAAGAGAAATTAATCCAAATTATTGCTTGGAAAAATCTGACTACTAACAAACATATTTTTATGTTAACACATATAAAATTTGAAAATTTTAGATTTATATAAAACTTCATATTTATATATCAAATTTACAAATCAATATCTTCCTAATAAAAATTGTATACATATTTATAATTTTATGTATACATATAATTTCTAAATTAATTTCTTAATTTATACTATATAATATGTATTCCAATATAAAGACCCAGAAGTGTAAACATATTTAAATAAAAACAATATTTTCAAATGCATTTTTCCCTAGATCATTTGATTCTGAAGTTCTTCTATTATTCATTTTCAATTTATTTATCCATGTAAATATATTCTGAATGAAAAATAATTAAAACAATAAAACAACAAGGAGAAATAAATATTTGGCAGGAATAAAAAAGATATTTGATAATGTGTAATAGTCAATGCATGGAGAAAAGTTCTTTTAATACATATACATGTCTATGTTCTAGGCTTACTGGAAAAAAATTACATGGTCTAGTAAGCTGGTTTAGCTCTCAATAAGAAAAGAATTTCCACTGTTCTTTCTCCGTAACTGGATTTGGTATGCATTGTAAAAGAAACAGCGCCTTTCACTGAGCAGTGTTAGTAACCCATTTTTTAATAATACAAAAGGCTTCTCACACCACGTGTTGATCACCATAAATGCTTGTCTAACCCACTTCTCTCTCCTTTCTCCCAGAGACAGTTTTCGGCAGGCCAGTGTGGTTGTAGATGGGGTAGTGGTAGTAAAACCCTTTAACAGGAATCTGAGATCCTCATTTTCAGTGTTTCTTTTTGATTTTTCTAAGGCACTACTTTTAAATTACCATCAGAAGTTTGAAGTTTCAAAATTGCTTTAATGATAAAGCTACATTTTGTTTGGGGAAGTGGAATTCTGCATTCCGTGAAATCTATATCTTTTTTGAATGGCTATTGGGGAAGAGACATTGCAGTAGTTTGAAGCACTGCTTTAATACCTACAGAAAGGCTGCGGATGCACAGAGGCATCTGCCTTCACTGTGACTAAAATGTTTACTTTAGCAAACACTGCTCTATTAAATTTCAAAGTGGTGCTCTTTGAATTTTAAATTGTAAAGGAAACCTGGCCTCCATTCTTGAAAGCTTTGGTTTAAACATAAAAAGGAGAAACTAGCTTTGAAGTTTGAATGAGATGCATGAACTCTCCTTTTTTCACTCAGTTTGAAGAACTTATAGTGTGGGCATGTGTGCTATTTATTATTCTAACTTATGACTTGAGTGATATTCTTATTTCTTTCACCCTTGACCATTTCTACTCTAAAAGAAATAGGATTTGGGGGTTAATGTAAGGTTCATTTATTATTCTCCAATCAGGAAATATATCTAACAAAATAATTTTAAACATTTTTCTAAACAAACTACTTTACTGCTCTTTAATGGGCATCTAATTTTTCAAATTATACCTAAACTCCAAGATTTTTATTAGTGCTTTTTGTTCATTTCTCCAGAGTTTACTATGTAAATAAAAGTGAAAATACAGAAAATTTGTATTTTTGGCATAGATGCTCACCTTAATGAGTATTTATTTGGGCAGATGAGTGTTTGCATAATAGAACAATCCATGGACCAGAGATAATTGAGCATTACAATAAGTTATGTCACCTATTTGCAAATGGGAGCTATTAACTCTTCACTTTATTTACTTCAATGAACTTTTTAAACCAAATAATTACAGATGCACATTCAGAAAATAAGCCTTTTCAGGGTCAGTTCATTTTATCTGCTACAGTGAATAATAATCTTGATAGTATTGTTTCTATTTTAAAATGAAACAAACTTTTTATCATAAAATTTGTCAAGGCATTACTCTTAGCAAGTAAATACTTTAAATAAAATAATTAAAGAGTCATAGTATATGGAGTAAAACTTATTAAATTAACTTTAAATTTTCTTCCTGGAAATTCCACATAACATTTAAAGAAAAAAAGGGAGAAAATTTATAGCATTATTCTCATATATTACAACATGTTTGTCTTGATTTAACGACTGTTCCCACCAATAAAACCTTTTCTAAACAGAATACGCTCTTTCCTTATTAAAATAAACAGAGATGACTAATTTGTCTCTGAATATGGTAAGAAAAAAAGAGAGCCATTAGCAGTCTCTTCTCTTTTCCCAAATACCTGTCTTATATTCCTTCCTTAATTCTCTCTTGCATATTTAAGTTAAGAAATGAAAGATATGTACAGAAACATTCAATATACTTATGAATCAATGAAGCATGGAAAATTCCTTATTAATACAGTCAACTAGCATGGACATTTGCCAATGGGAACTGAGGCTATCTGATAAACTACACAGCCATCCACCCTAGCTAATACATCTCCAATCTCAGGGGAACAAGTGAGCCATAACAAGAAGCTCCAGAGACTGAGCAGCTCTCTTCCTCAGCAATTCACAAACTGCTGTTTTGGAGAAGAAGATCTACTAGGAGTGACTTCAGTTATATAAAGTCTAATAAATGCTGCATATCATTTTCTTCTTTTAGAAATTTCATATGCACAATATAGTGTTAGGTCCTGCAGTAAAGAAATCACAGAACTATCAAAAACCCATACCCTTTGCCGTATGTTTTGTGATTATTTGACCTGGTGCCTGGCACTAAGAGTAATAATATCAAGAAGTAACACAATTATAATTTTTATATCCTAATAGCCTCGGCATAAGAATATCTTTGCAATTTCATTTTAACATAAATAATATCTTTCTGAGATTAGAGCTATGCAATAATGGGGTAGAATGTCTTATGTGGTAATAAGCTCTCTGTTGTTTGGTGCATTTGGTGACACTCAAGCAAAGACTGGTATTGGTGTAGCAGTCTGTGTGTTAAAAAAAAATCTCTGCACTGTATTTTGGATACTATTAAACGTCTAAAGCAGTTCAAAATTCTAAAGTATATGATTTTTTCAATGCCTTGTGTAAAGTTTGCTTTTCATGCTCATCACTTTGCCTATTAATAAATAATCTAAAAAGGGAGCCATATGAAACATTTTAAATCATAATTATATATTAACCAAGTCACTATGTATTACTAATATATATTTAAGTACACATATATGATTTTTGTCCAATGCTAGTGATTGGAAACTAATTCAAATCATTTAACTTAAATTATGCACATATAAACAACAGATTAAACATCTTTTGAAATGACAGACATGCATCTGTATCAAGACATTAAGAAAAAGATCCTGAGTTAATGCTGAATAGTTACAAAACACAAACAAATTTTTAAATGCTTTTGTTCTCCCATGCTTTTTTAATAGCATGTCAACTGTAATGTTTAAAATAGTAAACACTTGTTTAATATAATTGGTAATCTTTATGTCCATCTCTGTGAGATATTTAGGAAAGGCTTCAGATATGAATCACATGTGGGCCTTCTCTAAGGATTCTCAACACATGAATCAAGTTAGCTAAAATTCATCTGCTTATGACTAAATGCCTCTTAATGTTATAAATACTCTTTTTCTGAATATTTAGGAATTATTATAATAATGTTATATGAATAATGAGGTGAATTAAAAACCTCTGAACTTCAGAGAGAGAGAGAGAGAGAGACATACACATCAACAAAAATGAGCCTAGAGGATTCCAATCCCTCTGGTTTAAATAAATACATGAATACTATTGAATGTGTAGATCTTTGTGACATCAAATGAATAGTAAAGAATAACGTCCTTGATCTATGAAATATCATAAAGTTTCTATAAAAAGAAAAGATGTTTTCTAACCACACCACGGTACTTTTAAATCTCCAGATTTCATTGAAAATATCCTAAACAAATGTAGTAACCACTCAGAGCCATGAGAATAAAGGAATCTATTTGAAAGAATAGAAAACCTTCTGAATTAGCAATGTGGAATATCTATGGTGCTTAACTGTAAATTATTTTACAATTTTTGAAATATGTTTGACTTTGCTTAAAACTTGGATGATTTTTCTGATTTACTTGATTTAAATGAGACAAGATTACTACGTAATGTTGTAACTCAATCATCATGCAGTCATCTAGGGGGAAAGTGAACCATTCAGAAACATTTTCACATATGTAATTTGTATAAACCATAAGGTTACAATTAAGAAATCTTAGGAATATATATGACTGTGACAACAGCAGTGGTATCAGCCCCTTTTTCTTCTTGCTATAGACAGCAATATCCTCAAGGATAGAAGATTGCCTGCTTTTATTTTATGAGTCAAGAAATTTAGTATTTCTACTCTCAAGGTACTACATTTTAAAAAATGACTCACAATGCATAAGTGTAACAACATGTTACTTTACTCCAAACTTTCATCATCAAAAGTACCTAAATTCGGAGGATTCTACACTAGTTCTTTCATGCAACTCTGCCCTAAGAGCTCTCAGCACCTTATGTAGTCATTTTCTACTCATTTCAAATTTTTTATAAAATGAACACATCACAGGAATATTTCTATTCTCAGTAGTTTACAGGATCCAAATAAAGTTGCTCAACTTCCGCATGACTCCCCACCTCACATCATCCGCCACGCAAGTTAAATGTAAATTTTCCATCTGGCCTTTTAAATAAGGACTCTTTCATTGGTTCTTATTATAACTATTTTACCTATAGTCCCACAAACTTTCTTCAGTTTAGATACTTGATTTATTTGCCTACCTTGTTAGAGAAATTATGTAAGCATTGATTATTAAACTTCTGAGAGTTCCGTAATGATTTGCTATGTTTGTTTTATCCATAGTTTCACATTAATTTCCTTACTTACAGATTATCAAAATGATAATGATATATTTTATTAAATAAACAAATACATATAAAGCACTACCGCGTGAAAAATACTTTCTTATGGAAAACAAAAATATAAATAAATCCTGGTTCCTGACTTTGCAGTCTGGAGGAAACAGGAACGTGAATAATGAAGACATTCATTATGGAAAGAAGACAAAAATCTCCATGATGAAAGAGTCCAAGGGGAAAAGGAGAGATTATTTCCAACTGCGGAATTCTAGAGGAAAGTTAATGTTTCCAAAGGTGACAAAAATATTCTAAGGAGAGGGAATCTCCATTATTGGCATGGAGAATCAGTTTCACTGGGATTTCTGGCATAGTCAAGTATCTGCTGCAGTGTCTTCAATCCAAAATCAAAACAACACAGATTTCAAAGAGCACTGCACTTCATTTATTTTGGAAAACCATTTTTCTCTGAGTTTTCAATTTCTTTCTCTGTAAAGGACATCTTTTCTAATCTATATTCATGAGAACTTCTATAAGTTTGAGTAACAAATGGAATAATGTACAAAAAAAACTTTGAAAATTACCATTCAAAATAGCAGGCTTTTTTGTCAAACTCTTCATGTATATTTAAGATAGTGATACGGATTTTTGAGTGAAAGTTCTTGAGAAATATAAAATATGAATGTATTACTGATGCATAACTACTTTTTGTATAAAAAGCACCCCAATTCTAGGAAGGGGTTAGAAAATGGACAGACTGTGAAAGTCAGAGAGGTGTTTACTCTCATTTTTTTGTGACCTAATTAGTTACAAAGAGACAAGGGAAGCCCTCTAGATGATCTTTTTTATTCAGAAAACATCAAGTACAGGAGGTCCTCAAGTACTGTTTCATTACACGCCGTTTCTTTATAACATTGATGAGAAGGAAAATTGATTCCTGGTCCAGGCCACTGTCTGTGTAGAGTTCACACATTCTTCCCATGTCTGCGTGGGTTTTCTGCGGGTTCTCTGGTTTCCTCCCACATCCCAAAGCTGTGCATGCTAACTGGCGTTTCTGAGTGGTCCCAGTCTCAGTGAGGGTGGGGGTATGTGAGCCAGTGCTGAGATGGGATGGCGTCCCATCCACTGCTGGCTCCCGCTTTGGCCACTGGATGGGCTCCGGCCACCCACAGCCTTGAAGTGGAATACGCGGGTAAATAGTCATCTTACTTATTTTATTAATCTTTCTTAAATGTATGTATAGTTCACTTTAATTTCAATGTTTATTAGTAGAAATGTTTTCATCTTTATTTGGAAATTGGTGATGTATTTGTGATGAGAAATATGCCATGGGAACTTAATTCTTGTTACATTAATTCACCTATGGTAAAATTGGTTTTGTTATACGTTGTTTCACTTAAGGTCACAGTTTCCAAGAAGCTCTCGACCATGTTAAGTGAGGACATACTACACTTAAAAAAAAAAATAGAAAAGAAAAGAAAAAAAAGTCATCCGCCATCCTCTATTTCCTCCCCAGCCTTGTTCTGGGTTAAGGGATGAATCTAGGAAGTTTTGCCATTTGACACACACAAAAAGTCAACTTTTTAAAATTTTATTTTTTTTTAATTTTTATGGGTACATAGTAGTTGTATATATTTATGGGGTACATGAGCTATTTTGATACAGGCATGTAATGCATAATAATCATATCAGTGTAAATGGGTATTCATTATCTGAAGCCTTTATCCTTTGTGTCACAAACAATCCAATTATATTCTTTCAGTTTTTTAAAACTGTGCAACAAATTATTCTTGACTGTAGTCATCCTATTATGCTATCAAATACTAGATCTTACTTGTTCCGTCAATCTGTATTTTTGTAGCCATTAACTATCCCCACTCTCCTCCAACTCACCCTACCATCACTCAACTCTCTATCTCTATGGGTTTGTTTTAATTTTTAGCTCCCGCAAATAAGTGAGAACATGAAAAGTTTGTCTTTCCAAGTCTGGCTTGTGTTTAATAACAAATTATGAAGCATGCTTTGAAAGAATATCAATGTAAACAAGCCAGAGTCCAACCACATTCATTTTTTATGATGTTAAGGTCATTTCCTTGAACCATGTAACTACACTTCTAGCACTGTAGTTGACATTCTCTCTGTTAGGACTCCTTAAATGCTCTGAATCACACTGTTCTACATTTTCAACACAAAACAATTTAAATTTCTCTTGTATTTTACTGTTAAAATAATAATTACCCCCTAAAAATAATGAACTATTCAAATGAGTCAATAATAAAGTTACCAATTTAATTAAATAAATGGATTCTAGATAAATCAAAATATAAATTCTATTAATCTTTTGTATTTTATTGGTAAGATTATAAGTTTTCTACCATTAAAAATGCAGGCTATAATAAATGTCAAAATCTCTAGAAACTAACCGAAATACAACAAAAATAACATTCAAAATGAACACTTGAAGATTATAGACTCATTCCAATTCATATCAATCATATTTGTAAACTTCTGAAAAATCTAAAGTCCTCAAAATAGTTAAGTGTAATTGACCAACAGAAAGATCATTTGGGGTTTTCCTTTCATTCAGTTCAAGATGATCACATGATACATTCCAATTTTCAGTAGAAACAATTGCATTAGGCAAACTATTTAAATATTAACAAGTTTTCATCAAATATTAACTTTAAACACATTAGAGATCATTTAAATCTAAAAGATACAATAATTTAAAATAATACAGTTACGGTGGAATATAATTAGTGGCACTTAGTGATAAGTGATTTTACTCCATATTACATATTCTAGAGGGAACAGAAAGGAATATTTTTGTGTGTGATAAAATTTACCTAAAGTCTGATCAGCGTTTTAGAATTTTCCTCAGTCTTCACAGAATATGTTCTCATTCAGGCACTATTAAGTGTACTGAGAAATTCAAATGTAATTTTTACAATTCTCCAGAAACAAAAATAAGGGATAGTTCACTAATAATAGTGGCTTACAGCTTAAAATAGTTGTATGCTTGTCAATATTTCTATGTAATTCTGAAAGAGACTAATGTTGGCATTTCACTGAAAATATGTGAGGAAGGATAGTTATTTCCATTTATTATTGCTTTCTACTTCCAAAAATGCAAAGTTCATTTGCAAGCTGTTTGACAAAAACATGGGACTTTCAAATCAAATATTGTAGGAGGAAACACAACCATATTATCATTACTACTTTATAATACAAATATAGTACAAAAGACACTTATTGAAAGCTCAAAGAAATTTAACCTCAAGTCAGCAAAATAAAATTTGACCAGGATCTTACAGTTTGTAAAGTCTTATTTCTAAAAAGCTTCATCTTGAATAATAAAGTCCCCCATCTTACCACCAGAGATTTGATTTGGCATTAACTGAACACATATTTTTCTTCTTTGTTCTTAAACTAATTTCTAACCTAGAGCATTAGCTTCATGTTTTTCCTTCTGTAAACTTTATAACTGATGCTGCTAATTACAATAACAGGGCATATCTGTGGAGTTAACCAAAGCAATCTAAAATATTTGTGATTTACCTGATCTTGCTTAATCACAGTTTGAAAAAATTGGTCATGGCAAAATTTTTTTGCAGATATATATTTAGTTCTTAATTTACTGAAACTGAGTTTCTATGCGATAGCAATTTTTTTTTCTTCAGAATTATCTAGTGTTACTTGGTTGACTCTTGAGCTTCATGTTAACATGGTAAGAAAAAAACTGCTTTGCTAATCTCTTTGACCTGGAGTAACTGCAAAGCTAAGTCCTTACAATATTACAAGACTGAGCTTATGTCCAAACTAGAAATTTCAGGTGTTTCAAATGCAGTACTTGAATTTTCAACTTCTTTAATGGAAATGCAACATTACCACGATGCAAGAAGACATTAACAACAATGTATTTCCAAGACATGCTTTTACATTCTAAGGTTATTATCATAAACATTTAAAAATATACATCATTCAACACAATAGATAATGAATTTAAGTTCCTAAAAGACTTGTTTTCCCATTGATTATGAATGAAACCCATTATAATTGATGGTAACTGTGTATCCACCTCAATGAGCAGCTTTGCTCTTTTTCATGTATGCATCTGGACTTAGGTTATTTAAAAGTTATTTTTTTCACATTTAGATAACTCAGATGTCTCAATGACTGCTTCACATTTGTAAATCAATAAACAACCTCAAATACTACTTTTTTTTTCAAAATTTAATTACTAGTATACTCTCTTGGTTGACAGTTGCATGTAATCTTTATTCTCATTAAGAAGGATTATTAGACATGTGAAGTGTACAAGTAATAAAAAGCATAAACCAATATCAGTATTCTGCTAGAATTATTTACCTTGGCAATTCAATGTTAATTTTGACATCTATCAACCCCATCCCATAACGACAACTTTCCTTTCCTTTACCCTTCAGATAAGTTTATCTACGCCATGGGAATATTAAATTGCTTCTTTGCAAGAACACTTAATCATCCTCTGTACTACACAGCCAATTTTAAGATCTTTGGTGATAGATTGTCCTAGTCTTGGACTTGATTGTTCTTAATCTGTTCTCTGTTCCCCTGCTCCACTCTGTATAAGAGGAGCTCACCTCTTCGGATTGCATTTTTCATGATCCACAGCCAGCTGGCTCTGGCTACCTTCAACAATGGAGACACTGGTGAGGGTGCCTTTTGGAAGGCAGTGAGAAGAGAGAAGCCAAGGCATTCTCACCTTCATCTTTGCTGAGCAGTTTTCAAATGTGGCTTCTCTGTGGTTCCAGCTTGCATCTGACAGGCCTATGGTGGCTCAAGTACTGACAGGATGATCTCTGGCATCTAATATTATCACTCTTTATCCCTCCAATCTAGAAGTAGTAATAGCTTTCTACTATTGATAATCTCTGGATTACCCCATCACTCCTTACATGGTTCCCCAAATCCACATTACCTCTGCAACCAATTTCCAGGATGAAATGCCCTGCTATAAACATTTTAAGTGCTTTCTGATTGCAATTTGATATATCAGTCTTACACATTATCACAGAGATATGTAATGGTATGTTGTCATTTTGATCACATGTTATATATCAGAAAATTGAGATTTAGAGATATTAACCTGATTTTTTAATTTATGTCAACTGACAGTGGAAATTGAATATGAATTTAGATTAGTCTGTCTCTTCATCCAGTGCCTTTCAACACAGAGCATGTGTCTTGTATGATAATCTGTATATTGATAAGTATCTAAATTTTTCCTTACCTGAGCTAAGCCTGAAAGGATCATAATATATAGCTAGAAATATCTCATACTCCTTTACTTTGTAAGAAGGCTTTCTAGTGACACAGTGTGATTTATGCTTTGGAAAACAGAGTGCTGGTCTGCAGATAGCTTCTCAGGGAATGGGTGGAATCTGGGAGACCTGACAGGAGATTATGTTATAATCCGGGCAGAAGGTCATGGTGGCCTGGCCAGAGTAGTGGTGTTGGAAGGATGATAATGTTCAGATTATAGGATATATTTTGAAAGTAGAGACAATAGGAGGTTGGTACAAATTAAATGCAAGATTGGAGAGAATGAACTACTGCCATCAGCTGAGATGAAGAAGGCTGTGAGAAGCATACCTGCAGAGATTCAGGTGAATCATAAATAGAGTTTTACACATATTAAGTTATCTTGTTATGATTAAATTGTGTCATCATGAAAACCAGCTTTCTGGTTAAGAAATGTAGCTATCATGCAAGCACCCATATGTATTATTGTAATCTAAGGAATTCAGAGAAAATTTAAACCAGTTTAACAAACCATTGGGACCAAAATCATGTCATTTGAAAAAGTCAAATTTAAAAAAAGGGACAAAATAATCAAGGATGCCTTAAAAGTCTTAGGTAATGTCACTGTGAAGGTTTCTAAATGATGAAACAGTCCTAGGGTGACAACTTTCCCCAGCATTGAATACACACAGAACCCACCTTGCCTCAAAGACATGAAAGCCCAACAAAACCTATGGTTTAATGCAAATTAAAGATTTACATAGTTTATAATTAAGCATAGCTTATTTTAGAAACTCAGACTAACTTGTGTGTAAATGTCTATTTTCTGCTCATTGGCTGTTAATTTAAAAGCAGATTTTTGCCATCTTTCTACCATTTGCCCCTTTGTTGTTTTAAGCCAAGTTCTCAAATAGACAGGCAATTCCTTAAATACTGAGGTGAGTTTGCCAAAGAGTTTAGTGTAAAAATGAGTTCATATATAGTATATGACAGTCTATAAAAATGAAACCAGAGTAAAAAGAAAAAAAAACTGTACATGGAGTGCATTGCACATGGCAATCATAATTCCAACTCAGGACTTGTATTCCCAACACACAGAATTGCCTCTCCATGCATAATTGAGGCTCTAGTTTCATTATAGGTCCTTTTACAGAGACTTTGCTTTCTAAACCACATAAAACTTAATGTTTGCTGTCAGTCTAATTAAACTATTATTAAATGTTTCCTCCTTTTATTTTGATGCTTATGAATGTTAGTAGTAGTAATATTTTGAAAATTGTATTAGCATTTTGGCATTTGAAGGCAATCTCATACCTAAAAGCATATAGCATCAAAATTTTAAAGCAAACTAAGTAAGTTGTCTTTGTTTCATAAACCCTTGTATTTAGAATTAGGAATGATTCATTCATTTACTAAAATAATTAAGGACTTCCACAAAGGATAGAAATTACTTGCAGCTGTTTTTCCCATATAGGAAATGAAGATTACCTAGAGGGTGTTGGTTTTTCATTGAAAGTCCAGATGATGGGTGGAAAATTTGCCTCTATTGTCTCTTGGAAGTGGAATCTCAGGTATGCCTCACTTAAGGCATGCATATTTGATCTTCTTAAAGAAAATACCTAATTAGGACTTGCATCTTCCAGTTTGTGACCGTTTGTATATTACTGTTTGATTGAGACATGAAGCTATGTTTTGACCATTTACTATTCAGACAATATTCTAAGTATTATTTATACTGCAATGTGAAACAAGTTGCCCCTATCTACTCTCATAAACTACACAAAAACACACACACACTCACACAAACAAAGCACATTACAACTTAATTATGCTAAAACTTGGTAAAGATAATGGTTTCTTATTAAAGCCTAATAAGTACTATCCTTCCTTAACACTCCGTGAAATATAAATGTAGCTTAAAAATAAGAATATATTTGTAATTGCTCAAAAAGAAAAGAGAATTTTATGACGCCATAAACCTCAAAAAGCGATGACAAAGGGCAAAAAGAGCAGAATTTAGAGGTTCATGGCATTACTTCTAACTTTACTCCCATGTTCCCCTGCTTAAAGATGTGATGGCTTAAAAATGTGGTTACAATATAAAATATTTGGTCTGTAAAAGTTAGTTCAGAGAGGCAATTAAACAGTTCTCAGAAGAAAGTTAAGGAGATGCTTAACAAATTACATTAGTACACTGAGAGACGCTGGGCAAAATTCTCTAAATATCACCAAAAACAAACAAAATGACATAGGAAATATGTAAATATACTGTGAAATTAACAAATTTTTAAAAATTATTACTCAGTCTAGGAAAAAAATGTAAACCAAAGAATAGAAGGTGTGATTGAAACTACTATTGTACAACAAGGTCCAGTTTCCTTCCATACATGAAACTCCAGCTAAGGACCACATTGCCCTTGCAATCAATTGTGGGCATCTGTTTATAATTAAGCCATTGCTAATGGAATGAACAGATATAACATATGGAATGTATGCCTCTCTTGCTAAAGGGAAAATCTCTCTCCCTGGGGACATGTATTTTTTTTTTAACTTCTGCCTTAGAAGACTGTCAAAGACTAAAACAAACCTGAAAGCTATGTGTGGAAGATCCAGAGCCATATTTATTGCAAGTCCCTGAATGTTAATGTGGAGAGCCACCTGTCAAGCTGGGACATCCACCCTGAGTCATTAAATAAAAGGAAAATAAACTTATGTCTTGTTTAAACAATTATATTTTGAGATTTTCTTTATTATTGGATCTAATAAGCCCCTAATTAGCTCAAATGGGTTATTTCCCAGAGAGCTTGGTGTAGTCGAACAGGTAAATAAGAACATGAAATTAGTAAAAGAAACATAAAAACATGTACATTAAAAAAGATAATAATTTTTTTAAAGTACTACAGAGTTAAGCGAATAAATTGCCAAAATAAAAGGAGAACTAGTAGATTTAGAAACAAAGGAACAGGATAGAAAAAAATGACATGGAAATTCTGATATCGAAGTAAGCCCTGAAATAACCATAATGAATGCAGATAAATTAAAGCAGTTAGAGAGAAGATAATAGTTGGGCAATTCAGATAACACATCAGGAAAATTTATGAAGCAGATAACATAGAATGAGAAATTATTCAATTATGCAGGGTATAAAAAAGATGCCTGAAATGAAGGAAGAAGGCATCAGTAGACTTGTGTGGCACATTATTTTCTAGGAAAAGTTTGATATGGTAGAGTTAACAGTGGGTCATCTGCAAACTGTATTATTAAACCCTGAGAATAAAGAGAGGGTTTTTAGTCATCCTGGCAGATTAATAAAAATACTTAAAGGAAGAAAGAAAAATAAGGCTTATATGGGACTTCATAACATTCGATACCAGAAAATAATAAATCTATGTACACAAAGTTCTGAAAGAAATCAACAGGCACCAAAGACTCCTTGGACACTGGCCAAAATATAACTCAATTATAAAACAAGAGAGATATTTTCTCAAATATTAACTTATTAAGAAAATACAGCTCTTGGCCAGGTGTGGTGGCTCACACCTGTAATTCCAGCACTTTTGGAGGCTGAGGCAGGTGGATCTCCTGAGGTCAGGAGTTAGAGGCCAGTTTGGCCAACATGGCGAAACCCTGTCTCTACTAATAAAACCTGAAAAAAAATCTTAGCAAGGTGTCCTGGTGCACTCCTGTTATCCCAACTACTTGGGAGGCTGAGGCAGGAGAATTGCTTGAACCAAGGAAGTGGAAGTTGCAGTGAGCTGGGATGACCCCAGTGCACTCCAGCCTGGGTGCAACAGAGTGAGATTCAGTCAAAGGAAAGGAAGAGAAGGGAAGGGAGGGCAGGGGAGGGGAGGGGAGGTGAGGGGAGGGGAGAGGAAGGGAGGAGAAGGGAGGGGGAGGGAGAGGGAGGGAGGGGAAGGGAAGGGGAAGGGAAGGGAAGGAGGGAGGGAGGGAGGAAGGAAGGAAGGAAGGAAGGAAGGAAGGAAGGAAGGAAGGAAGGAAGGAAGGAAGGAAGGAAGGAAATACAACTCCTATGATCGCTTTGTGAAAAAAACTCCCAAATGTTATACAAAGTCAATCAACACATGAACAAAATATAAAAACTGCTGTGAAAATATTGGCATAAGGAGAATCAAAATTAAGCATCATATATACGTACATACATATGTATCTGTGTGTTTGTATACCTATGTGTATATATGTATACATTATAATACAAAACAACTATAGGAATAATGCTTACAAAACAACTTTAGGAATAAAGCTCACCTTTACTCCTAAAGGTGAGTAAAGGTGAGTGAAGATCACCTTCACCAAAGTGAGTAGGCATATATATATATACACATATATCACAAAACAACTATAGCAGTGATGCTTACAGAAGAGAAATAAATGCCCTGAACTGGAATAATAAAATATAATAACATAATTTATAAAATTCTTATGAGAAAGAAAGAAGTGGTAAATTATAATGTATTTCCACTTTATTATCAATGTTAACAGTAGGAGCAAACTAATAGAAAGACCAAGTACACAGATCTTGTAGATCCATGACACAGAGTTTACTTATCTGAAGAATGCAGAAGAAAGTCAGTAATATCAGAGTACATAAACGAGAAATCAACATGTTTTAGAGCCAGTAGAAAGATAAAAATCTAGACCCCAAAATCTTCAAAAGGAGTTGTCAGTGATAATTTCTGATTGCATGTGTGCTACTTTCCATATTTTCTACCCTCCTCCCAGCCTTTCCTTGTAAACATAAGCTTCTATACTTAAACATGGACCAGTGTTAATTCAAATGAGTTTAATATGTGCCCAGGACCATCTCTTCTGAGCCAAGTGCTCCCCATCAATCTTAGAGTTTACATAATATAAAATATACTAACAAGGTGAGGTCTCATACACCCAGGATTAGCACAGATATCATTTATCACCCTCTCTAGGCTTACACAGCCTGATGTAAGTATGTTCCTTAACCCAGGTCTGGAAAAACAACATGGATCATTTACCTAGATGTCAGAGGCAGTCATGTTAATAGGCCTATTAATAAGCCCTATCCTGCAGCTAATTACCTCATCATTTACAGCAAGAGTAAATTGATACTGTAAAAACTGAAACTAGATGAAAAAAATACACATAATGACTCAACCTCATAATGTGCTCATAAACCCCTATCCTTATCAAATAACATATCCTGCGATGAAGAAACATTTATCTGAAGTTCATCAGATCCTTCAGTTTTTCTTGTTTATTTTTCTCCTGTTTAGTCAAATAAATTAAATCTAACATTCATTGACTTTATATATTATCATCTCATTTTAATAAAATAATGTGTCATATATTCAATCTATCCATTATTTAATTCATGTTTCTGCTTAGGGTGGGAAAGTATTTAATGTATGGGATGGCATCACCTAATGTTAATGATAGCTATTTCAGGACGATTGTGGTAATGATGGCCAAGTTCTATCTTTCAAGTTAGAGAATTGATTAGAATGTGATTCAGATTCTAATGCTTTTAGTTCTGTGTAATGACAAGGAATACTCATATGCACACATTTCATGGTTACCTATTTTTGAAGCTTCCCTCCATCTCTGCAGTGAGCAGGCTCAAGGAAGTAGGAATGATGCCCATAGCCAGAAGACATGTTCCATAGTCTCACACGGGCATTGGAATTGGCCAGTGCTACTGAATGCCACATATAATGGTTAATAAACTAGACTGGGCTAAAGGATGCCGGATAACTGGTAAAACATTATTTTTGGATGTGCCTGTGATTAAAGAGATTAGCATGTAAATCAGCAGTCTGAGGAAAGATCACCTTCACCAAAGTGGGTGGGCATCATTCAATCCTTTGAGGGCCTGAATAAAACAAAAAGGCAGAGAAAGGACAAATCTGCTCTTTCTGTTTGAGCTGAGACATCCGTCTTCTGCTTTTGGAAATCAGTGCTCTTGGTTCTCCGGCCTTCATGTCTGGAATGGAACTATACCACTGGATGTTTTGGATTGCCAGATTGCAGAAAGTAGATTGGTGAACTGCCTAGCCTGCATATTTATGTGAACCAATCACTAATAATAAACTTCTTTCTGCACATCTCTATATGTCCTATTAATTCTGTTTCTCTGGGGAACCCTGGATAATACAGGACAGAAGTAGGATCACATATTGGTTACCTAAAGATACCACAGTGCTATTCAACGTATGAGAGTTCATTACACATGTAAATTTCCCCCCACCCCTCCCCAGGGCCCAGGTTATTTACTTTCTACATCATTCCACTTTATTATAACCAACTAAATACTTGTGCTCAAAGTTCAAAGCAACACCTACATAATTTTAAATAAATTGTTTATAACTTTAGTTCTAGAGAATCGAGACTATTGGAAGAAAGTCTGAGAAAAGAACTGGCCTGGAAATATTAATCCAGCATATCCTTTGGCACCATCCTTCAACTATATGGTGAATTTTCTTTGATGGTTTCTGCATTTGTTGCAACGAGTACATATGAATTTTGAATAAAAAGGAACTTCTTTAAAAATAAACACCCAAATAAATATACAATTAGGACTTCTGGCAAAACCTAAAAAGCAAAGCAGCAAAATTCTTTGAGAAAATATAAAAATATAAACACACACATATAACCTTACCTTAGCAAGATCTGTCTGTCATCTAACCCTGGTGACTAATCTCAACATCACTAATAGTGGGAAAATGTGACATCATGTACTTCTTGGTGTGATGCAACAAGAAACACGAAACACCACCCAGTAAATACTATTCCTCAACATATTTACTCTGACTCTGATTCATCTTCATATCTAATATAGTTTACAGTAATAAAAGTGATGAAGGAACAAGTTAAATGATATCTTGAGGACA
Source organism: Pan paniscus (assembly GCF_029289425.2). NCBI lineage: Eukaryota > Metazoa > Chordata > Mammalia > Primates > Hominidae > Pan > Pan paniscus. The sequence goes on from NC_073254.2 coordinate 115,312,746, forward strand.
CAGACACATCTAGAAGGTGAGATGCTTATAGATCTATCTAGTCTCTTCAAAATTTTATAGAAAACAAAAACAACAAGTCTGTACTAGGTTGAAAGAGACATATGAGACACACCAACAAAAATACCCATAGTTCTTAATTAGATCCTATTTTTAGCAAATTTAACTGTAAGATATATTTTGGGAACAATTTAAGAAATTAGGAGAAGGACTAGGAGTAATAAATGATATTAGGGAATTTTTATTTTATTGTATTGCTTGTAATTTATATCTATTTATTTATCAGAGACAGGGTCTCACTCTGTCACCCAGGCTGGAGTACAGTGCCACAAGCTCAGTTCACTGCAGCCTCAACCACCCAGACTCAGGCAATCCGTCCTCAGCCTCCCAAGTAGCTGGGAGTATAGGAATACCCTATCACAGCCAGCTAATTTTAATATGTTTTGTAAAGATGGGCTTCACCATGGCCAAAGCTGGTCTCAAACACCTGGCCTCAAGTGATCCACCCACGTCGGTCTCCAAACCTGCTGGAAACACAGGTCTGAGCCACCAAGCCCAGCCAAGAAGTTTTTAAATAATTTGTAGAAAACAGGATTGTGGTTACATAGGTAAATAACTGCGTGTTTGAAGATGCATATTGAAAAACTTAGAGGTAAAATTTATGTCTGTGTTAATATAAATTAATTCAGCAAAAAAGTGAGCAAATATGGAAAATAGTAACATTTGAGGATTTTTTTTTTTTTTTTTTTTAAGACAGAGTCTCATTCTGTGGCCCAGCCTGGAGTGTAGTGGCACGATCTCGGCTCACTGCAACCTCTGCCTCCCGGGTTCAAGCGGTTCTTCTACCTCAGCCTCCCAAGTAGCTGGGATTACAGGCGCCCACCACCCCACCGGGCTAATTTTTGTATTTTTAATAGAGACGGCATTTCACCATATTAGCCAGGCTGGTCTCAAACTCCTGACCTTGTGATCTGCCCGCCTTGTCCTCCCAAAGTGCTGGGATTACAGGTGTGAGCCACTGTGCCCAGCCTACATTTGAGGATTCTTTATGTTGTTCTTGATATTTCTGTTTATTTTTTAAAATATGAATACAACCAGGTAAAACAATATAGATATGGGACAAGATATTTATGGCACATACTGCAAGAGTATCCCCTCAAGTCTATGGTAGACATTGTTGCCCAATTATGTCAGTCTTTCCCAGTGACTCAAGACATAGCTCCTGGTTGCTTCTCAACCAAGCACTTCTAATAGATTAAAGTCAGCATTCGGATTAAAACTAAACTATTTTCTATTCTTGTGATAAAGGAAAGTTTAGTATCATGGGTGGACATTGATCCATTGTTTGTTAGGTGAAAAGTGTACACAAAATGAAACAGCAGGTATATGATAAAATTTTTGTTTAAAAATGTGTTTATATAAATATAAGAAACAAAAGGGTATCTGACACAATGCTAATAATGGTTATTATCTGGAAGTAGAATTTTAGGATAGTTATGATAGTTACCATACTATCATAACTATGAGCAGGGGTGCAGCTTGGAACTTCAGCTCTTAAATTTTCTTCAATTTGTTACTGCTTTCTGAAGTTGATAAAACAAATTTATATTACTTTTATAAGCAAAAATATTGTTATGTTTAAATCATTTTGTAAGTATTACTCCAATGGGAAAAATGTTTATTTTGACAGACGAATTGATAAATGGTGTCAATTAGGTTTTTTCTAATTTTATGTAAGAAATATTTATTTTAGAATTGTTTTAAATTTATAAAAAATTTGCAAGATAGTACAAAATGTCCGTAATATGCCAAACCCAGTTTATTCTATTTTAACATATTATGTAATACAATTCGGTATGCACTAAATATAAATCATCTCATATAATCATTTGTCAAACTGAAATGAAAGTAGATATTATCCCAATTTTATTTGTATCATATATATACATACATATATATGGAACTGAGTCATATAGAGGTATATTTTCTCAAGACCACATAACAAGCTGCATACCTATTCAAATCCAGGGTTCTATGTGATTAAAATATATAACTTGTATCCCAACACAATAATGCCTCTTAAGATATTAGATGCTCTTCTAAAAAGAGAAATCTCTAATATTTGTGTTATGGTGTCTAGACATTAATTCTTATGGAAAAAGTAAAAAAAAAATTAGAAAATCAGAGGTTATGTGATCTTTCAGCAGGCTCAGCCTAGTTACTGTATATTAAACATTTCTATTATTTGTTTTTTTTGCTAAGTGAACTACCTTGCCTTATTTATCTTCATTCACTTAAATCTTTCTGGCATAAACCTATTTTCAAGATTATATTAGTGATTTTTTTATTCTGTAGAATAAATAACAGCATATATATAATATCATCAATAAAGGAGTCTACTGTTTATGTTGTCAGTAAAGCCAAGTATAAAGTATTATTTAAATGTCTATTTTATACTCAAATAAGTAAATAGTACAATTCCTTTCTCCCTATTATTGAAAAATACAAGTCAGCTTTTAGTAAAGAAAATATGAAAGTATAAAAAAGAAAAGCAAATTAGCATTAATGCCATTTTTGAAGTGGCATTTAAATAACTGATGTGTCAGGGTAAAAGTCTGAGTTAAAAATATTAGTAGAGCATATAATATTTCACAAATCCTCAGCAGAGCTTCAGAGTTTTCTTTTTGGTAGCCAACACATATAAGATAAATAGGTTGAGGCATAAAGAAACACCAGATAAAATTGTTAAAGATGTCAATCATTTTTGCAAAACATTTACTGGGGATATCAACATACACAAAATATCCAAATTTCTCTAAATCGCCAATTTTCAGTAGACAAATACATCTGTGATTAAAAAAAAAAAAACCTTCTCAATTTGTTTTACAAACCTGAAAATCACCTCAACAAACTACAGTGAAAATGTTAGCATTGAGCATCTCTTTAAAATGTAATAAAAATTAGGCTCAGAAAGGTTACTTAACTTGATTGATGCCACACAGGAGCTTGAGTTCTTATTTATATTCTCTGTGCCAAGTAATAATAAATATAAAGAAAAGTTAATATGGAAAAAAAGCTTCACTTCTCCTAGCACTTCAATTCACACAGTCAGTTGACAATGGTGATTAGCATTTGAATAGATAGAAGGTAATAGAATCTTTGGCCTTCATTAATATCACAGGTCAGTAGATTTAGAAATAAAAGATGAGCTTGGATTTTCCTTTACAAAACCAGTAAAATGAAAGTCAAAAAAAAACTAGTAATAATTTTTAACTTTCACTTATTTTTCACAAGGCATATATTTTATTCCCTTAAGGCCAAGGCCTTTGCCAGCCTCTTCCTGATACTGCAGGCCACAGAATTCGGTAAACTACTAAAAAAATGAACATTTCATCCTTGGTTGAATATTGTTATTGCTCTGTAGTTACATTGTGCACTGTATATAGATATAATTTATCTGTTTTTCCATTAAACAAAATCATAACTGGCAAGTAGAGCTATGGAATTGTCTTCTGTAGTGCTGCTCTCTTTATAAGATGTGATGTCCTCATTCTAGCTGTGCTAGCTTTTTGCAGCAGTAGTTTTTGTTTGTAAAATGAAACAGCACCACCTTGTATCCTGAAGTAAAGCTACAGCTTCTTTAAAATATCTAACATTCAGATGTTTACATATTTCAAATATATGTAGTAAGCGTCGTATTATGAAGTAGATAAAATTTAATTACAGGCCTGCTCTGTGCTAGATTCAGCTGTGTAATTACTAAACCGCTAAACCGATACCACTGTATTTATGCCCCCAAAATACATACTTTTAGCTATAAATTTACCCCGATACAACCAAATGCAGAAAAATATGTTAAATTGTGTAATAGCTATCAAATGGCAAATTGTCTGTTATAGCTCACAAAAATAATTCAATTAAATGTTGAGATCTCCCTTAACCTTGTTATTTTATGACTCCATCAGTCCATATGTACATACAAAATGAAACATATGTCCTAATCTATAAGGTAGGTAGATGTTTTAGATAGTTATTAAGTTCATGGAAGTACATAAACAAATGCTTTGCTATCATATAAATATATACATATAAACTAATTCACCTAATTAAAATTATTAGAGATTTCCCAGTAGAAATCTGTGGCATTTTTAGTATCTTTTAAATAAATTTAACCACAAAAATAATACTTAACAAATATATGCATAGATGTTGAAACTCTTAACCAGGATTGTGAAACGGTGTTCACTGATTTCCTTATACTGCTGAAATCCAAGTTAATACTTATGTTTATGACTCAGCAGAATTGTGAAGTACAGCATAGCACTACATTAATATATTCAAATGTTTCTTTAAAAGTGCATGTGTATTATATATCATAGTTTTGAAAGATTTTCTTATGTCTAAATTATGGCATATTTCAAACAAATATAATTCACAGTGCATCAGAACTGCAAAGAAGATAAAATGTATTCGCACAAAATCTAAACTTTCTAAAAGCTATTATGTGAGTTTTTGATTGCCAGAGTAATGATTGTATTATGATTTCTAGATCAGTTGTTTCATGATATATTTGAATTCTTGGCCAGAAATACAACATTTAAGGTGAAATAATATATCTTATTTTTCTCCTTGCCAACACAGTATTATTCTCACAGATACACAATTGCCAAGTAGGGGTTACAGACCTTATATTTTGCATTTTAAGATTTGATTTTATGCCATAAAATCAAAGTATATTATAGGAATACTTAAGCGCAGCCAGGTGTCTGGGGTTTCACTTCCCATATATTTGATTGCTTTATAATCTAATCTTCTATAAGAAAAGTTCACTTATCACGTTCTTCTTTGCATTACAAGTGTCTGTTTGCAAGTCTCTTCTGGAAAGTATCAGAAGTCTTGCATCGTATCTGGCTTATTGTTTTAATACAAGTGCCTATAGTAGTGACTGATACATAAGAGATGCTCTATAAATATGTTTCTGTAAATACATTTTCTCCTATAACTGACAGAATGAGGAGTATGTGGTGTAAGAAAGTTCACAAAGCTGAAGTTCCAAGCTGCACTCCTACTCATAGTTATGAAAGTATGATATACTTAGTGAAAAGGGAAAAAAGGAATATATCTGTCCTTATAGTTCCAAGTAGCAGGCAGGTAACCCACTTGCATTTTGATCCTTCCATTATTTATTTTATCAATCTTAAGGATGGTATGCATGCTGCTTATTTTTATCAGAATTTTAAAAATGGGGCTTGGGTTGTGGAAACTTCTACCTTCTGTAGCCTGTGGAGTAACTGTAATCTACTAAGAGGTACAAATATTTTGTCAAATCCAAGCATAATTTTAATTACTATTGCTCGTCTTAATCTTCTGAGTTAGTTTAACTTAACACCTACTTTACCAAAAAGGGGCTCAATAAATATTTTTAAATTAATAAATCAATCTTATTTGATGCAAAATACATATTAAAATAAAACATATCTATATGTAGGCATTTAAACAAAGGTTAGAAATAAGAAACTTATGTCATTAAAATATTCTCCATACAAGAAAATTTTGCAAGGTTTTTCTGTCATTTGCAAGTACAAAATTATTAACAATAACAAGTAGAGAATCCATCTAGGTTTTTATTTTATCTATAGAGGAATTTTTAAAAATATGTCTGGTAACTGGGAAAATTATTTTAGGGTAGTAAGTGACTATTGATTCTATCAAACCTTCAAATATCCAGAATATTCATTCTCCTATAAAGCCTGACAATTGTTCATTTCCTATCTGCTGTGATTCTTATATCGACTTGACTTTGAGCTCTACTGCCTTGATGCATTGGTAGAAAAAGTCAACCCCTATATTCTGTAACTATTTCAAAGTCTTCTGGAAGTTGAAATATGAGATGGGGTAAAATATTAAATTATAACAAATTCACTTAATCACTTCATTAAAGTATGAAACTAAAATTAGATAATATATTCAATAAACATGATTCAAAGTTGAACATATGGTATATTCAGGAAATAATATTTTAAAATATTCCAAACTTATGATTTCTAGGAAATGAAGAAAGAAAAATTGGAGAATATTTAGGGAATGGGTTTAATTCAAAATTAAAGCTATATTAATGTGAACATTATTAGACTCTAAATAGAGAACAGAATATGCTTGCTGATGACCTTATATTTATTAACGGTGAATTAAACTGAATTGCTTCAGATCAGATGCTGGGGAAGAGAGGATGCAGAAGAATTTAGTAGCTAATTTCATTATTACTTACAATAGGGAACCAATAGACCATCATCAAAAAAGAAGGATTAAGGGTGCTAAGGAAAGGTACTTAGTATGAAGGTAACCACAAGAACAAAAATTAATGAGCCTACCTAGATACCAAAAAAGTTAAAAAGAGCCGGGTGGAGTGGCTCATGCCTGTAATCCCATCACTTTCGGAGGCTGAGGTGGGTGGATCACTTGAGGTCAGGAGTTCGAGATCAGCTTGGCCAACATGGTGAAACCCCATCTCTACTAAAAATACAAAAAGTATCTGGGCTTGGTGGCAGGCATCTGTAATCCCAGCAACTCGGGAGGCTGAGGCAGCAGAGGTTGCAGTGAGCCAAGATCACGCCACTGCACTCCAGCCTGGGCGACAGAGTGAGATTCCATCTCAAAAAAAAAAAATTAAAAGAAAGATCTATCTATATTAAGAACAGAAAGATTAATACACAATTGAAGAATAATGTAAACATTAAAGGGGATGTGGAACTAATGCCCCTAAGAGGAGGGAGGAAATAGGGTAGAGGAACTAGCTCAGAAACGGGACTTCTTTGCCTATGCCTTGTTTTGGAGATGTGCCTCTGGAAACGGATCAACATTTTTCCATGTACATTTGCAACGCAACTACATTCCTTCAAAGAAATTTACAAAAATAAGCAATAAACAAATGAACCTAACTGTGTTTTCAGTTGGTGGTATAAAGAGGTGAAATATTGAAAGTGACTTTAAGGCATAGTAATCCCCCAGAGGGATATGTGTTAAGGACAAAACTATTACCTTGATTGTGGTCATGGTTATCGTGAGTGTTTGCTTATGATTGTGCACATCAAATATGTGCAGTTCTTTGTATGTTAATTATACCTCAATAAGGCTGTTTTAAAATCTACAAAAGAAAATTCAAACATTTAAGCACTCATATTTTTGTTTTAGTGTTCTGTTTTAGTCTCACTCTGTTGCCCAGGCTGGCATGCAGTGGCACGATCATGGATCATGGCTCATTGCAGCCTCTACCTCCCAGGTTTAAGTGATCCTCCTACCTCAGCCTCCCAAATAGCTAGGAATGCAAGCATGCAGCACCATGTCAACTATTTTTTTTTTTTGGTAGAGATGGGGTCTCACTATGTTGCCCAGGCTAGTCTCAAACTCCTAGTCTCAAGCGATCCTCCCACCTCAGCCTCCCAAAGTGCTGGGATTACAGGCATGGGCCACTGTGCTAGGCCTAGTGTTGGTATTTTAATACTGATATAGTTACATATGTAATGTGGGATAAAAGCAAATGAGTAATTATTTTTTATTTGAATTCCTACAATCTCAGTGTTATTGAGAACTGGAATTCTTAGCATAGACATAACAGAAAAATAATTAATAGGAAGGAGTTTAAAATAAAAGCCCTGGAGGTCTTGAATTTGAATTCAATGTAGTGGTATAAATTAATGAGATATTTTAATAAAAATATATTTAAGAAAATATCCTCCTCAAAATAAGCATGTTTCTTATCTATTTCAATTAAAAAACAGCAACAATGACCAACCATTTACAATGAATCTAGATTTGATCATAAAACATGTGTATCTTTCTATAGATATTCTCTCCATTTCTCTCTCTCTCTCTCTCTCTCACACACACACACACACACACACACACAAACACACACACATTCTTACTGGAAGGAACCAGGGCTTCTTGGAGAAAAGACTGTAGCAGGAGAACTTCAAGATGAAATGGACAATATTTTCATATCAGAGAGCAAGGAATCTTTCAAAGATATTTTGAATGCTGTATTGAAACTACTCAGAAATAATCCTGAAAAAGATTTCACTTGGATTTAGAAAGTTTGAGAATTAATTGCAATAGATTGAAACAAACCAAACATCTAACATGAGTTTGTAATGAGACTAAAAAACAAAACAAAATAAAACAAAAAAGGAACTCCATCCACCGATTGTTTACCATTGAAATTTTTCATTATTTATTTTGAAATTATTAAAATAAAAAAAGAAAGAATCAATCATTTATCCCACCTTACACTAATCACTCCACTGGGTAACCAAATACTATCTGACTAGATGAAGAAATTATCTCTTAATAGAAATATTTCATCTAATATATGAAGACACAATGATTGAATGAAAATACCTCTTCTGGGTATGAAGTAGTAAAATAAACCTTATGAATTCTGAAAGGAAAAGATCAAGGTCAGTTTCCTCCATGAAAGTTAAACTTCTGCGTGCATCTAACTCTACCACTCATTTTTAATGTAATTGCTAAATTCTAAAAGTCCATATTTTATCATTTAGAAATATATTGTTCGAAATTACAACACTCATTTTTTCTCATTGTTTCATAAATTATTTGAAGAAGAGACTTGGGATGGTTATGCAGATATTGAGTTTCTTATTTGAGAATACAAAGATGTGTGAAAGACAATCTAGAGTATCATCGAATTCACCAAGTACTGACTATTGCTATTCAATCTAAAATTTTTACAAAATTTGAAGTTCTAAGAACTAAACACTTAGGTTTTTGAGTGTAATCTCTCTCTGTTTCCCTATTTGAATTTCTTGTTATTTCACAAGATGAAATGGAAAGTCAATGTTTGACTCCCTAGATTATTTAAATTTTTGAAAACTGAAAAAAAAATATTCTGAGTATAATTACAAATGAATTTTAAGTAGACATTATCTCTAGAAAAAAGGTTCATGCAGGCAGTGTGGTACCTACCTACAGTTCCAGCTACTTGGGAGGCTGAGGCAGGAGGATGGGGAGAGTCCCTTCAGCCTAGGAGCTAGAGGCCAGCCTGAGCAACATAGCAACAGCAGTCTATAAAAACAAAACAAAACAAAAAGATACAAAATAAGAGTGAACGGCAAGAGAGGCATCATATTAGCAGAGGTTATATGCAATTCTAATTTCCACAGAGCTGAAAATGCATTTCAAAATAAACCTTCCTCATTATGACTAAGTGTGCTAATAAAGCATAGAAAACAGTGAATACCACAATAGGAATAAACACACCAAGAAAATATTTTTCCAAAAATATTTATTTGTAGATAGAAAATACCTCCTTTATGAATATTTTAATAAATTTCCTGATTTCTAAAATATTCCCTACATCTAAACTTTATTTTCTTGATGGTGTTTATTATATACTATAAATAATTATTTATTGCTCATATTTTTCTCCTTGACTAGAATAAAATGTTACTGAACATAATAAAATCTTAGTATCTTGTACAATGTTTATATCTTGCACAAGACAAATCTATAGAGAATAAAGAAATATTGAATAAATAAATTATGAATAAATAAATTGCGTATGTCCTGTTATGTTGAGAAAATCATGTAGATATAGAAACCCTAGATTTTAGTAAAGATTTTGACTCTATTATTCATAATATTCTCTGAAAAAGATAGAATATTTCCACTCAAACTTTACAATTCATCCAAGGGTTTTGTTAAAATGCAGATTTTGCATCAGAAGGCTTGGATGGGGCATCAGATTCCACCTTTCTAACTGATCCTTACAAGCAAGATTTAAGGAAAGCATTTTCATGTTTATTTTTTCTACTATCAGGATCTTCCCACGCCGTTTTATAACTCTGGACTCTTGGAACTTGGGACATCATACAATTCAATGATTAAAACTTAGCCTTAAATGTCAGACAGACTTAGGTTAACCTTGAAACTCTAAATTTGGTAGACAAGTTACTTAACTTCTCTAAGTTACTATGTCTGAGAAATGCAAACAATGAAAATTTCCAGCTACACAATATGTGTGAGGCATAAATGAGCAAAATATACTGTATGTAAAATATTTAGGGTGGTGGTAGTCATAGTAGTACTATTATTATTAAATGATTAATAATAGTAGCAGGAGTCACGATGCTGGTAGAGATGCGGGAGATGGTCGTGATATTGATTACTGTGATGTAAAGAACATAAAACAAGCTTATTTTGCCAAATCTTGGGACGCTTTATTGACTTCATGATACTTGCCAGTATCTGTGAACATTCTACTCAATGTCTCAGTCCAGGTCAGATAAAATTATTTTATAACATTTGATATATAGGTTGACAGCTGTCCCATATTCACCAATACGTTTCAAAATTCTCTCTCCTTTTTCTCTCCTGCAGTCACAGAAACAATCATGACCACTTAGTAAAATGTTAATGGGGTATTTGGACTTTTATTGAATTTTCCCTTAAGAAAAGCTAAACAGACCAACTCTGAAGATGTATAAAATGTAAAAAATGTGATGGAAGTAGTTTTCTTCAGAATTCTTTAGTTAAATTTGAAGCAAAAGGGAAAAATCATAACAATTAGAAAATTCCCCAATGTCAGGTAAAATATGTTATTACATTTTACTGCCAAATATCAAGTATACAGAGTGTGTATAAAATAGCAAATACCAGGCATTTGCCTTGGATAGATGTGACTCAAAGATCAACCTGTGATAACAAAGACTTTTTTTTGAACGTTCAAACAGGAAGGGCTGTTGAGATAACCTAAATATCAGGGAATTTATATTTTTATGTCAACAACTCTATCGAAAGCCTGGCTGTGACAATGGCGGGGGGGAAATACTTCATTATTAGCGGGCAGGACATTTGATTGTGAATAAATCTCAAAACACAAGATAAAGGACTCTTAGTAGACCATGTAACTTTTCTAATTTTTGCTAAAACTAGTGACACCATGTTGCCAATGCATAACCCAATCTGCAATGATAGAGAAAATATATATTTTTTTGCCTAAGGATTAAAATCAATAAAATTACAGTGAAATTTGAAAAAGGCATATCATGGAGCTCTCCAACCACTCCTGTAACTAATGGACATAGCTCTTTAGTAGGTAACATTTTTCTCTCTTAGCCCCATTTCTGACTATCAGAGGATAAACTGCAGAAACCCAAAAAGGAAAGAACAGGAAAGATCATGAAAGATACTACACTTTTTCTTTACTTTTTTTTTTTTTTTTTTTTTTTTTTTGAGACGAAGTCTCACTCTGTCACCCAGGCTGGAGTTCAGTGGCACAATCTCAGCTCACTGCAACCTCCACCCCCAGGGTTCAAGTGACTCTCCTGCTTCAGCCTCCCGAGTAAGTGGGATTACAGGCACCTGCCACCGTGCCAGGCTAATTTTTGTGTTTTTAGTAGACATGGGGTTTCACCACCTTGGCCAGGCTGGTCTCGAACTCCTGAACTCGTGATCTACCCACCTCATCCTCCCAAAGTGGTGGAATTACAGGTGCCTGCCACCATGCCCGGTTGATACTACACTTTTAAAGTACACAGAATGTGCCCGATGTTCTTCTGAAACATGAAGATAAATGTATGTCATTAATAGGCTCATATAAATGGTTAACGCCTTTAATGTGTCTTCCTAATTTCACATTTTCAAGATAGGTAGGCTTCCAATTTTTGCAAAACATCTGAACTTTCTTAGTGAGGGGCTTGTTTTAATAACAGAAAGCTAACAAAAATTCTTCAAATAGCTGCCTCCCACCAGACCTCTTGTTACCTACAAAAAATGTAAAACCTTACAGGTACCCACTTGGCCTTTTCTGACACAAAATCAAGTTTAGTAATTTCAGCTTGAAAACATAGAAAGGTTAAAATATAAAGCCTAGAAAATTCCTTGGGACATTTAACTTCAGTTTAGGACTTAAATATATGGCTTCAGGGATCCTTGTAAGAAAAGGCAGAATGGCTTAGTGGACCAAAGTATGTGAATTGGAATCAGATTCCCGTGAAAGCCAACCTTGAACTTGCCACCTTGCAAAATCCTTTTAATCATTCTGTCCTTAGAATCTTCAGTTACTAAGTAGGGTGCACTACCTTACACAGGAGCCAGGATGAAAATTTATAACTTATAAAACTGAAGTCACAGTGTCATTAAAAAGATCCTGACTCTATTACAACATATTCTGGGCTTAGATTGAGAAATGAGAGGAATTGGATTCAACATTTTTTAGTATATGATGTACTCATTCCAGCGCATAAATTGAATCTACCAACTACACCTTCATACACAAGGCAAAACCGCATATTGCCAGTTAGTCATCTTGATAAAAATTGAAAATAAATGTCCTTGCAAATTTTAATATTCTCATTCAAAATGTTCTCCTCTAAAATTAGAAACAGTTCCCATTGCTTTCATTTTCACATTTATAGCATTATTTTGTAAATGGATAACTCCGAGCAATTTATAATAAGGTTACATTAATTTACTACAATAAATTTAGAATTCTTAAATGTTACGTATTATTGGCTTTATATGATGTAACACATGGCATAGATGCATTATCATATGCTATTTTGTGATATTTAAAGAAAGAAGCAAAGTTTATTTCAGTTGTTCATCCATTCAATCTAATTATTTGTTCAACAAATAATAATTAAATGCAATAGTCCCACTTTAGCCATGGTTTCAGTTATTCAGAGTCAACTGTGTTCTGAAAGTAGGTGAACACAGTACAATAAGATATTTTGAGAGAGAGAGAGAGAGGAAGCAAGCACATTCATATAACTTTTATTACAATATATTGTTATAATTATAGTTTTATTATGTTTTTGTTGTTTATTTCTTGCTGAACCTAATTTATAAATTAAACTTTATTGTATTTATGTATATATAAGATAAATCATAGTATATATATGGTATGGTACTATCCATAGTTTCAAGCATCTACTGGGGTCTTGAATATATGATCTGCAGAAAAGGAGGGCCGCTGTACCTAATATTTACTAGGCTCTATGACAAATGCTAGGTATACAATGCTAAAAAAAAAAAATACACTCAAGCTGTGTTCTTGTGAAACTTACACTTTAGTGGGAAAGACAAAACTAAAATAAATAAATGAATAAATATATAAATGCATAAATAAGAGCACAAATAAAAATAACTTGAAAAATCACCTATAGGAATTAAGCAACGTTTTGTAAGTTTAAATTAGAGAATTGGATCATGCGTCTTAGGCGCAAAATTTAAGCTGAGATCTGGCCTTTAATTAGAAGTCAGGCAGGTAAAGAACATTCCAGAGAGCTCCTAGCATGTGTGAATGCCTGGAATAGGCAGTCCGTTCGTAAGTTCAAGGAACTGCAAGAGGGACAATGTTACTGTAGAAGTGAGTTAGGGAGAGAAGGTTTGGAAATAAAGTTTGGATTGCACCCATGAATCAGGGAGGGCCTAGAGAATAGGAATTATCCACACTCACCTATGCTTCCATCCCCCATACTATTGACAACATTTGAGTTCCCCTGGCCTCATCTATGCCATGGAGAATGGCCCCTGCCATGAAGTGGGGGCTTAATTGGCAGGAATCAGTCTTGCCCATTTACACCGTGCCTGTTGCCTGGCTTTGGGTCCCTCAGATCTGGTTTTCCTTTCTAGGGCTGCAATGTGAAGTTTAGAATTGAGTTTGGGACAAAAAGTTGTCTCGGGGGTTCATGAATTCATTTAGATTAAGTTCCAGATGCGCCCTGCCAAATTTGCAGTTATCAGCCAGAAGGGGGGCTCCTCCATTATTTTCCTTATTATAAGCAGAACGCTGAGGAAAAGAATTATCTCCCTTAGGGGGAAAAAAAACTTACACTACGAAAGGATGGGAGACGGGGGAGAGTCTCTTGCTCTGTGCAAATGGGTTTCTTCAATTACTGTATTCCTTCCCTGGTTTAGACAAGTAAGGATCCTTCAACCATGGGAAAAAAGGCTCTGTGGTCACAGGTTCATGGCAGGAGGGGACGGCAAGCAGAAGATGCCAGCCATCTTGCTGTGCAGGGCCTGGGCAGCAGCTGTGGTTCTCTCCCACCCCTCGTGGCCACTGGGTGTGGCTCATGCATGCTGTGGACATGCCCAAGTACCCAAGCCAGGAGTGGAGTGGGAAATGGGGAGAGCTGCTGTGCATCACGTGCCTGCAGCTGTTGGGGTGGGGGTGGGAATGGCTCCTCCAAGAACAAAGGGAAACCACATTGTTCTGAACTGCACATCTGATGGGTGGGCCAAACGTAGATTCTGCCTAGTATCATTGCCACAGTCTGTAGCAAAACCCTTAACATTATAAAGGAAGAGATAGGAGCCATTTCTAACTGTGAAACAAGGAAGGAAAGATACCACAGGAAAATCTGGGCATCTTGGCTGATGCCTTCAGTGGCCCAGGACCTTGTCCTCACCTCACACAACAGCTAAACCTCTGTGAAGGGAAACAGAGCCAACATTTCTTTCACCCAAAAGAAAGAGAGAGGTGGCAGGGTCTTGGAAAAGAGACAGTTCTGCATCTGAACTCACCCTTGTGACAGATCTGGTTAAGTCCCCAGATGAAACAAGAGAATTCCTTGACCCCTTCGCAGGACTTGCAACAGAGGTGGCTCATTTACTCGGCTACCACTCTTTACCCTTTATGGGACAGAGCACATGAGCAGACAGGAGTGGGAACTGGAATGAATAAACACTGGAACTGCTGGCCACTTCTTTCTGGTGAGAGCAGGCCTTGTACAGGCCATGTGGCAGCATCCAAGTGTGTTACAATGCTCTTTTAGATCTGCCATCCAGGAGGGGGTGCCTGTGATCCCCAAAGCCCCAGAGGGCATGTTACCAGCTCAGTGAGCCTTTTGCCTCATCACATGGGGTGGCTGCCTTCCACCAGCAATGGCAAAAGGCCAGTGTGACAGCCTTTTTGGGTTCCTGCACCCAGTGCATCCTGAATTCTTGTCCAGTGCCCAAGAGGAATGAGGTCACACAGACTTGAAAGATGTTGAATGGGGAGATTTTATTGAGTGGTGGAACTGGCTCCTAGTGGGATGAGGAGGTGGAAAGGGGATGGAGTGGGAAGGTGGTCTTCCTCTAGAGTTCAGCTGTCCCAGACCAAACTCCTCCCCAACCATCCCTGGCCAAACTCCTCCCTGACTGTAGTCTTCAATGTCCAGCTCCTTCTACTCCTCGCAACATTCAGACAGTTCTCTCTTCTGTGTGTATGTGTCCCCTGAATCTGGGGCCTGAGGTTCCTATGGGCACAGGGTAGGGGGTGTGGTGGGCCAAAAGGCAACATTAGGGTGGGAAAGTGGACACGTAAAGTTTTCATTTCATGCAGCAGGTCAAGGCTTGATGGTGCAACCCTCGCCAGGGACCTCACCTTTTTTTACCTAGTATTTCCCTGCCTCCTGACCATAAAACAAAGCAAAAAGTAACAAGCAAAATCTGTCAAAAAAAGAAAAAGCAATAATTTAGTTAAACTTTTGAGGTAGAAATCACTGAGAAGCATTTAGTGAATATGTCAAATGTTTTCGTGAATACATAAATTTGCAACTCATTAGCAGGTTTATGGCTGAAGAGTAAATGCAGGGTCATTTAAATCCCTTAGTCATGAAGGACTGATGAGGGAGCAGGTTTCCTGTAACAATGTGAGTAGAAACCAGATTGAAGTAAATTTTAGAGTGAAAGGGAACAGAATAAGTGAAAATTATAATTCTAAATGGCTTTTTAGAGAAACTTACATGAATAAAAACAGAAAGGGTTTTTATATTTTAGATGTGATCTTTGTCAAAGAGGTTTTTTATTTGATTTATTTTATTTTTTAATAAGGGGGAATCCTAGGGCATATCTGAATGCTGTAATCATTCAGTTGGAAGAGAAAAATCTAAAGCACAGAGGAGGAAAGTAAGTATCAAATGAAACAAGTTAAGAAAAAAGGGAACAAGATTTTGAACAGTGAGGAAGAACTAGCTCCAGGGGCAAACAGAGCATCATATGGGAAAAGTCTTCTCAGATGCTAGATTATCTCTTTCTTTGTAATTAGGCATTTTAATTATTATTTTTAGAAGAGAGAGGGAGTGGTAATCTTTAATAAACAACCAAATCCAATTGTAAAATAATCTTTCCTTTAATTACTCTATTTCTGAAGAGCTATACAGAATAGCCATGGTAAACATTCCTGCTGCAGTTTTACAACAGTTTGTGATGGCCTGTCATTTAAACTTTGGGAAAAACAGATCTGTATTGACAGTATTGAGCTTCTATTTGAGTATGTATTTGCACACATACACACAAGGCCCTATGTATGGAGTCACCCCAAAAGCCACAGAATTGCAATCATTCTATTTCCCTTATTATATGTCTGTTAGTAACAATTTTTTGCATAAAAACTGCTGAAGGTGATAGAAGAAAATTTAAATGTATGAAAGGAAAAGAGAGGAACACACAGCTTCTAACCAATGTGCATAGATAGTCTGTGCCTTTTTCGTAGAGGAGGGCTTCAGGCAAAACCATTTCAGTTCACTGTTTTCTCCTGAGCCTTATGCTTCTCATCTTTTGGTATTTTTGGAAAGTAGATTGGTCTAGGTAGACATTAACACAAATGAATTATCAAGGTAAAGTGAATGGACATTTGTATGGTAGATCACATCTATCATCTCATGGTAATATAATTTTTGTTTAAATAAATGTACACAGGGGCTACAAATGAACCACTCTTTCAACAACAACCACTAAAATAACAATGGTAACTGACAAACTGGTTTCAGAGTGAATAATTTCACCAGTGTGTTTTATAGAGTATAGAGAGAAAAAGCATAAAAAATTCAAACTTCTAACAGTTAAGCAAAGTGGAATAAACACATGATGAAGAGGTGATCATAGTTGGTTGAATTCAGATTATTTTGACCTAACAAAAGTTATATTATCTCTCTAGTGTGGGGCAAAATTATCTTTGGGATCTTGTCAACCTAGGATTTTATTAATTAGCATAGGTATTTGCAGACTTTACAAAGAGAATAATTTATAAAATCGAATTTTTAGCTTTATATAATGAAAATTTTCACATTTGCTATTATAACCTCAAATTAAATATGACCAAATGAATTTGGTCTTAAAATTGAATTTGATGCAATTTTATTTCTATAATATGTTACAATTATACATATATCAGCAGAAGGAAATAATCCTAATGATGCTTACAAATAAGTATAAAAGTATTGTGATATTGAAATAATCACTTGAATATTTTAGGTGCTGAAAGAAAAGTTTACTGAATAACATAATTGATCTTAATGGCTAAATATTTTAATATCTCCAACACTGCAAGATCATGATGGTCACAAATGCCAAACCAAAGCGATTCAAAGAAACAACATGATATCCTTTCTTTGATCACAGATAGAAAAATTAAATCACAAAATTTGTTTGTATTCTTCCCTCTAAGAATACCACAGAGTTTTAATTAGGCTTACTATTTTGTAAGTCTTAAAGTCAAGTAAACTGATTCCTCCCACTTTATTTTTCTTTTTCATAATTCTTCAGCTATTCTAGGTCCTGTGCCCTTCTATGTAAATGTCACAACAAGCTTGTCTATTAAAATTTAAATCAAAAATTTTATTTAAGTCTACTAAAATCCATGGTACAATCTTGATAGAAACTGCATGAAACCAGTTTCAATATCAGTTTTGGAAGAATGGACATTTTTACATTGTTGAATCTTCCAGTTCATGAACATGGTATGTCTCTCCACTTATTTAGAGAGCAAAGCTTAGTATACTTACAGTAAAGTTAAAAATGAGCAAAATTTTGCTCATTATCAACTGAGTAAAATTGCGCAGGGTTTATTTCACCAAATTGAAATTTTTGTGACATTAGATAGACTTGCATTCATTTATTTTGACTTTTCCAAATTATTTTATCTTCTATTGCTCAAACCAGATGGAATAATAGACAAATGAGCTGATCACAATGTCCGTGTGTAAAATCTTTTTGGGAGTATTAAGCATTTTAAATAGTATGGAGTTTATCCTGAAAAGAGAAAAATAGTTGCTTATTGTCATATTCAGGTTAGGACAAACTAGAGAAGTTGCCCCATGGTGACCAGGTGTTTGGAGTGGAAGAGAAAGGAAGTAGGTGAAGAAAGGAGAGATAGTACACAATCACCTCAATAGGCAGACTACTTACTTCACAAAACTCCAGGGCTTGTGATTTGTCTTCAGCATTATTGTTCTCCTTTTTACCCCAGCTATTTCACTAAGTTATGTGGAGTTAACCACAAAATGTGTGTCCTGAGGGTGTGGTAGGGCAGAGTGAGAGTAGATAAGTGACTCAAAGCAATTCCTATGGGGCTGCGAGCCTCTTTAAATATGGTCTGGTCACAAGTTCACCAAAATGGGCCAGGGTTCTGAAACCATGTGTCCCATTCTTGTTCCTCAATGTACCTTCTGATTATGGAGAAAGATAATTCTCAACTGAGCTATGCATTAGATTCATCCCTGATATGATATACAGATTTGCCAGCATTCATCCTCACCTCTCTAGGAAATGGAATGAAAAGCTCTTGACTATATATGCCACTTTAAACTCCACTGGTGATTCTGAGTCAGAGCCAGGGTGCAGAGCACTAATGTGAGGACTGAGGTAGGAAATGCCAGTTATTAAAGCCTGCTGATGCAGATGGTTTATGGAAAAGCCACTGTAACTACCTACTAATCTCCACCTTTTCTATTAGCTTAAGTTATATTTTCAAGGGTATTTGTGTTTGGGACTGAACGGTTTTTCTGGCCACAGGCAGAAACCAGTGGTCTCGTGGCCTTGTGATTTAGAAAGCAGTAGGAGAAGTAAACATTGTTAAGAGAGGACAAAGGGGAATTTTGTTTTTGCAGAAAACTGCAAACCTGTCTGTAGAGTTAAGCTGTATACTACATATAAGCAATTAGTGAAAACAACATTGATATGACAACCTTGCAGAAATGATCATGAGCCTCCCACGCTAAACAATGCTACAATATTCTGAAAATTTATAGGCAAATTATGTAGAGTTAAGGTGCACAGTCAAATACAGTCAATTAATGTTATCACTGTAAATCAAGATTACAGTTTTCCATGCAAACAACAGTTAATAAGCATAAATAACAGCACAAGTGACTCAATTTAGCAAATCACACAGGCTGCTGTGCATGGTCAGTGTACTGAACTGTTGAAGGAAAAATGGGCCAATTTAGTACTGGCAGAAAGATTGCTCAAATGCTAATTCAATATTAAACAGACATCAAAATAGCTGATAGAACTGAAAGCAAACCACAGGCAAGGAAATTACAGACAAGTAGTAAACAAACACAAAAGTACTGGAAAGACAAGTTTTAGAAATTTGAAATTAATAGCCAAAGAAACCTCAACATCCCCTAAAAAATGTAGCCTGTTCAATAGTGGTTGTGAGACAGAATGCAACACAGAAAGTAGAGGTTACGTGCTACAGTGATAGGTCACATTGACTATGTTTGGGCGCTGCCACCAAAACTTACCAGATATCACTTAGCCTTTTATCTGTAAAAACTGAAAAATATATTAATTTTACCCCATAAAGTTGTCATGACAGCAATTCAAGTTTGTGCACTTAGCATGGAACACCGTATATCATAAACACTAAATAGATTTTAGATATTTTTAAAATATATAAAAATTAAACTCTCATGACTTGGCTGTGACAGTTAAAGTTGATAGCCCATCATGTTACCCAAGACATGTTTTGTTGTTCACATTTTTGCTTAAGGGAATAATTCCACTTTCAGTTGTAGAAAAGTCACTCTTATAACCAAACGTAGTGGAATTTACCTTTTGTATTACCCCAGGAAGGCTAGAACTAAAGCACACAGCACACAGACCAGGAAGCCCGCTTCTCAAACATACAGACCGACAGCCAGTGTCCTAACAGTGGCCTATAACATTTTTCATGATAGAGACCTGCTCACTATGCTCTAACCTAAGCTCTTCCTTCCTCACACTTAACCCACATCTCCAGTCACATTGGCTTCATGGGAGCTCCACAAATATGCCAAGTAAGCTCCACCCTCAGGGATTTGAATACTCTGCCCCCTTTGCCTAGAACATCTTTCCCCATTATCACTGCTCTTTCTCCTCACTTCCTTCCGGTTTCTCCACAAATATCACTTTATCAGAAAAGGCTCCTTCTTAACGGCCCTACACATTTCTATATGATATAAATTTCAACATCCTTTCATCTATCCTACTTGATTGCTCTCCATGTCACTAATACATTAAAATTCAACTATTTGTTAATGTTCCATTTAGTCCAGTAGAATATAAATAACCCTGTAAGCTTGGTTGTCTGTTTTTATCACTACTTTATGTAGCAGCAAGAACAGAGCCTGCACAAATTAGGCACTCAATAAATATCTCTTGAGTTTATAAAAATATGAAATATGATCTATCCTTGCAAGGTTTTTAGAAAAGTATCTGGCATATCATCAGCACTCAATATGTGTAAATTATTGCTTTACTATTATTATTAATAAATACTGCTCCTTGAAAAAATTTATGACAATCATGATTATTGCACTTATTGAGGACATACTATGTTTTAGAAAATGTACTCAATTTGTTATATATATAACCTCATTTAATTCATTAAATAATTCTAGGAGGCAGGCATAATTAATGTCATGATTATTCAAGTGAGAAAACAGAGACATTCGGAGCTAAAATTAGTTCAAACACAAATATTTTATAAAGTATAGAATCTGAAATCTAACCCAGGATATTTGACTTCAGATTCCATCTTTAACATGCAATATTATTTTCTTCACATTTTTTACCTAGGCAAATTACAATAAGAACTTTGAAAAACAATATTAAAAGCTCAAGAAAACCAAGTATAACTAACAAAAACTCAATATACAGTGGTAAAAAAAAAGTATAAGCTAAATTGCTGTTACTGAGGACTCCCATAATACAATGATGTAAATAAGATAGATATTTATTTCTTTCTCCTCTGACACTTTGGCTGGGTGAATTTCAGCAGGCTCTTCTTTTGCCTATGCTCATTCAGAACACAGGTTTGTCCCACTTTGTTCCTCTGCCCTTTCCTAGAATGTGTTCTTCATCTGCATAGTCTAAGTTGTATCACAGCTATGAGCCTATACAGAGAAAGCACATTCAGAGCACTCCCCTCTACAAGCCCATCTGGATTATTCTCACTATGCATAAAGGAGAGATTGTGTCTTGATGAACAACTAAGCATATTGCAAAAGGACCAAAAAATACCAGAAGAAATAGAGTTTCACTAATTATTTTGCAGATATGCCTTTTGAGAAAAAGTGTTAAACAAGTTCATTTAAACCAACGGGTTCTTCAGCAATGTGGGAAATTTTTCTACCAACACTGTTGAAAACTGGAAGGAAAGGTTTATTTAAAAACAACCATGCATCACAAAGATCCTCAGGCCATGACTATTGAGCAAGCAGTGCTTAGGGTTTTGTTTTGTTTTTTACTTTTATTTTAAGTTCAGGGGTACATGTGCGGGTTTGTTACATAGGTAAACTTGAGTCATGGGGGTTTGTTGTACAGATTATTTCATCATCTAGGTATTAAGCCTAGTACTCATTAGTTATTTTTCCTTATACTCTCCCTCCTCCAATCCTTCACCCTCGGATAGGCCGAAGTGTGCGTTGTTCTCCCTTACGTCTCTGTGTGTTCTCATCATTTAGCTCCTGCTTATAAGTGAGAACATGTGGTATTTGGTTTTCTGTTCTGATGGAGCTGGAGCCCATTACTCTTAGTGCTTAGGGTTTTAAAGGTACAGAAAGAAATGCAGAATTTTACCAGGTACCATGCAACAGTACTTTTAAGTTGTATAGGAATAAGAAACTTGCAGTTGGTAAATCTGAATTGTTCTTTTCAGTTTAATTTGTGCTCAGACATGGTGACAGATGGTCTTATTTTTGTTCACTCCATGGTGGTTAGAGTGACTCCTTGTCTAATGTTGGTATTCTGTGAAATTGTTTATTTTTTATAGAAGAACACCACAACCTAAGTGTTAAAGTAAGGCCAATTCCCTGTGAAGTAGTCAGAAGGGTTTCTAATCCTCAGGGTTGCCAAATAAAATACAAGATGAAATATAGAAATACAAGATGAATTTTAGATAAACAGTGAGTAACTTTTATAGTATATGGTTGTCCCATGCTAAATTTGGGACATACTTTACTTATACTTAAAAAAAATCCATTATCTATCTGAAATTCAATTAACTGAGTGTCTTATATATATTTGCTAAACCTAATAACTGTTTCTCCCAATCCCCTTTTCAGATTAAGTTTAGAATTAAGGGGACTAAATTTAGCCCTGCACCATCTTACCCTACCCTCAACCCTGAGAGTGTTATTGGAGTTTATAGCAGATCTGGAACTTACTTGTTAATTGGTCCCTTTAGCCCAGTCCTTTACAGATCCTCTAACTATAATTGAACAGTTAGTCCAATGGAGACACTTTGTTAGTTGGCTATGAATAACTTTCTTATATTTGGAAATAAGTTCATTTCAGACCTATCTCTGAGGATGATTTAGCATCATCACCTGCCTCCATTGCCCCCATGCCACCCTCCCCACCAACACAACCACACACAACTAGAGAAATGAATGTGATGACAAGACTGAAGTATGGTGGCATGGAAAACTATCATACGTATATCATGGTTTATGTTCATTCATAAGAAGTTGGGTACATCTGTTTTTAAAAAGTTGAATAAAATTTAAAATACACAAGGGTTTAGATTTCATTTTTAAATAGAAACAGTATTAAAAGTTTAAAAAATTTACTATTTTATGGTAATAAATATCACTCAACCATTAATTGGACTTTTGTATAATAAATTTGAAGGAAAAAAACCCATTTTAAGAGAAAAATGAAATATATAAACCTGAAGTCTTCATAGTATTTCAATGCTTTTAAAAAGCATAATGGTTCTGAATGTTCCAGCTCAGGCTCTCATGCTAGGGTCCATATGCCCCTAACACTGAAACAGCAGTGTTCTGGCACATGCTTTATAATTTCCACCAACCATTGAGGACAGTCCAAAGAGTAAATTGGATGAATGATTAATGCTGATGCTAATCTGAACATAGCAATGCAATGGTTGTATTCTCAAAGCTGTTTCACTCTTGACGCCTTATGTGGCTGGCACAGAGGAGCTGTATCACTCATGAGGAGTCTGTTGCCTTGCATGAGACAGAGGTGAGGAAGCCTCTGCTAGGGTTGGAAGACTCTATGTTCTGAAATTCATTAACTGCCCCAAAAGCCCAATTATTAAGGACATTCTGCAGGACTCTTCCTGCATGAAATTAGAAGGAAAGCAGCCTACCTACTTACTGATCTTTGGAATGGGAATGAACTGATCTACTACTTAGAGTTCTGCCAAAAAGCATGGAACCCTTTGTAGGTCAGGCTACTTGCTCTGACTCATACCTTACAAGTTACAGCAGAATAAAAGCTTCTCAAAAACACTTGAAATCTGGGAATATATTTTTTCCTAAATAATATTTCCCTTAAAAGTTCTCAAGAGTTAAATCTCCAAGCGGGGAGAAATCTGTACAAATCATATATACGTTGGATATTCTATATATGTGTTATATTAAATAAAAACGTTGATTCTTTTTTATATACCCTCAATTTTAACTGAAGGAATTGATTTTTAAAAGTTTTATTAATAATAACAATTGATTTCACATCTACAACTACCATTTAAAAGTTATGCAAATTTTTGTCTTTGAAAATGAACAATAGCAATAATATATAGTGCTTATAAATATTATATATAATACAACAATGTAATATATTATATTAATACACTATATAGCTTATTGTGTAGCTGTATTATTCTAAGCTCTTTGGGTGCTATAAGTAAATAGTGTACTGCTGTAGGATATTGATGTAATTTATTATATAAATTAGAATAACTACAATTACAAATGTGCAAAAAATTGCGCTTAAAAGGATGTGTTATTAAATCATCTGTCTCAGAGATTTATGTATTTTGTGTTACCATAATAAAATCACTTAGTGTGAAGTTAATTTTCTAATATTACCATCCTTTATATATATCCGGTTCTAAACTAAATAGCATTTCTATTATTTAGTATTTCTTATACCTATCTCTTGCTATCCTTTTACGAACTTTTCTGGTGAAGCTTTGGTCAGTCCAAAAATAATAACTCAGTTTTTTTCTTGGTTATTCCTTAAACCAACCTCTATGTTTTCCTTTATAGTCTCATTTTCAATTAATTCTACAAAATAAAATGATCCTTCTTACTCATTATCATGACTGTTGATCATTTTTGGTATCATCTGTTTTAAATGTTTTAGAGCAAGTATAGTCTAGTTTATTTTCTATGCTGCCAAGAACAATATATTATCCTTATATTATTATTTGATAACTTTAAAAAATGCTTAATTTCCACATATGCTGTATTTTTATATGAATCATTCATCTGTGAGTTTGAAATAAAACAATTTCACTATTTCTTTTGGCCAAGGACATACCTTTGGTTTCCCTTCTATTAATCTTCTATTTAAACACTAACTAGCTGTATTTCTTCTGTGCTTTCAGTTCATATATCCTAGAGATCAAATTTCAGTTTTATATCTGTTAAAAGAATGTTTATGAAAAGTGAGAGCCCTAAAGGGGATAACTTTAGATAACTTTCCCACTGTTCAGTAGATTATGCATATTTAAAATATGATATGATTTTTAAAGCTGCCAAATAATTTAGTTATATAAGAATCTAATGACCATTTGGGAGATATGAAGATATTTCTAGAAATTAATTTAAGGAGAAGATTAACATACATAATTCTTAGACCAAAGCAGGTTCCTTAAGCATGCTGTAGCAAATAGGATTTCACTCTACAATAGTGAAACATTTAAACTATGTGTACCAATTAATAAAAATTATTGGAAAATGTATTGAAAATATCAATAGCCTAAAGTGCAAACAGGATATAACAAGTGGTGGGCAACATTTTTATTTCCTTTGGAAATTTAAAATATCCTTACATATTAATAAAAGTTTATATCACAATTTGCAATTTGGGAGTTATGGACAAAACAGTGCTTCAACTCATTCTAGTAATTATCTTAGAGCTATAATTATGGATTCATTATCAATCTACTCTCTACTGGAATGCTGAGATTTCAGTCCTGATTGGTATTCTAGGTGTGATTTCTGGATACTAAAAGACTAGGAAAAACAGACAACATGAGTTGAGCTTCCTTTAAGATTCATGAAATCCTAGAATAACTTTTCAATTAGTTAGCTAAAAGCAGCAAGATCTTTTGGAAAGTGGTTATTGTAAAGAATCATTACTGAATATAACACCAGCTATAATAGGCAGAAAAATGATAGTATACATTCATGAGATAATAAATAAAAGTTTTTCATCAAAGGCAGGAAAATTTATGACCTCACTACAATTTGTATCCTCAACTCCTATTATTTTTACCAGACACAAAATTGGCTCCAGAAACGTAGCTAATTCTCTCTCTCACCTTAAGATCATCAACAGTAACTTCAGAGTGGAATTAACTATGCTGAATTATAGATTGACAACAGATTTAATAGTGTTTAATTTTACCATAGGCCAGAAAACATCATCTATGCAGACATGGAATTTTCAATATAAAGAAATGTCATCATCATGAATAATTGAAAAGGGATTTACTATGTGATTCATTGATACCAAGAATAAAATCTTTCAAATCTGTTGCTGTTCAAAGTGGTAATATTGCAATTCTATAGGCATTCTCTAAAAACATCCTTAAATACCATATCAGTAGAGAAATGCAGAAAGCTATAATTTGCAAGTGGTAAAATTGAAACAAAGATATTATAAATTAGTTCTTCTACTTACATGATTAAAAACATTTTTATTTCTTTATTTTCAAGGTAACAGCTAGCACATCTTTCTTTTAGTAGTTTATATTTGTATTTTACATTAAAATGTAAATGCTTAGGATATGGACAAAAGGAAAAATATAAAATTTACTAGTGGAAAATATACATTTAGCTTATTTCTTCTTCTTGAATAATAACTCAATTTTCTGGAAATTTAATTGGCCATGGTCCAAGAAAACGATTTCACTGCAGAGATATTAGTTGCCAGTATAATCAAGAATATGTCCAAATGTGTCTCTAAAATCAATGAGGTGTCCTGCCAAGTACTGCTGACCATAAAACTTAAAATTATATTGATCTCTTCTCAAATAGAGAGGGTTAATAATGTATTTTTAATAGAAAACAAATGGGTGTGTTGAGATCATAAAATTCTGTGCAAACAATAATTTAAGTCCTATTAACCTCTACGCTATCATGGCTAAGAACAGTTTTCAAACATCACATAATGAAATGATTACACTAAGGCAAAGTTCTGAGTAAAAGAGATGATTAAAACACTGAGAATTTACCAGAACTGCAAGAAGAGACGTGTTGAGTGGGTCAGTAGACATATTTACTGTTATAAAAATCTACATAAATGAGCCTAGACAGAGAAAGCATCTGTGAATTTGTTAAATTTGAAAACTCTGAGGAGAATAATAAATATAGAGCAGGCAGTTTGAAAAAAAAGTCAGTGAAGTTGGCACTCTGCTGTGCTAAAAGTAGTTGAATGTACAAAAATGGAACCTTATACAGCTGGCTTAAGTATAAAGAACCAAAATACAGAGCCAAAAAATCTAGTGCATTAAGAGCCCTTATAGAATATTCAATAAAAAAATTTAAGTTTCTATTAATATTATGAAATGTATTTGGGGCATATAGTTAAGAGAAAGAAAAAGGATTTCAGAAAAACACTTTAGAATAGACAAAATGATTTATGTGGAACTAATATCAGTCTGACACTAACCATATATACTATCATTGAACCATGTCTACTGTCTATCCATCTAGTTATCTCTTAAATAGTGTATTAGAGTCAGTTAAAAAGTAGTTGTTACAGGTAACAGAAATAATAATTTTCCTGTTCATTATAGAAAATATACCTCATGACCAATATTAGGGCAATTACGTTTATAATGTCTCCTTAAACCTATAATATATGTGTATTAACGTGTTTAATTATTTAAAAATCATTATTAATTAATATTGAAAAATATTACAAACAATATTTTATTCTGTCTGATAGACAGGTTTATGTTGAATTAAACATTTTCAAAACTTACGTCCAAACTATTACCATGTTAAATCACTGTCCTAATTTTCTGGTTATCAGCAAACAACTCAAAAGGGATCTACACTCCCTGGATCTATAACTGTCAGAGACTGGCTTCCTGCTATATTGGTAGAAGTCCAGGTAGACATGATCAGAGAGTTTTATCTCCTACTTTGACACTATCATAGTGACAAGATGTTCCTCAGAGTACACTTGGACTCAGTAAGTTCTATTACATGATTTCTGTTTCATAGCAAATTTGGGACTAAACTCAGCCATTCATTCACCTAGTCATTCTCTAATTCAAAACTATTTGTCATCTATTATTGTCCAAGGTTGCGTTAGGCACTAGGAGTGCGTTGGTTACTAGACAACTCAGGGCCCTGAGCTCATTATCTGGGAATAACTGAAAAATAAATTCTTACTAGCTTTTAAATGATGAAATTTAATAAAGCAGTAAATTACAGACACACAGTGAATTTCAGATGCCTCCAAGAAAACAATACATCATATATTGGAGTTTTACAATTATTCCTCTTCTCTTGAGGGTTGATAATAATTTCCAAGCCTAATTTGTATTCTATTTTTAGAATACAACCCTGCTTTATTCTATTTATTTGGTCTTCTTGTCCTTGTCCATCTTCTGAAGTTAGTTAATCACCATTGATACCACAACCTGAGTTAATCATTGTCTCAGAAGACCTCCATCTTCATTCCAATGTGCACTGCACTGCCTGGGGCTTGCCTACTCCCTCAATAAGTGTCCTAGCATGATATTTCCATAATTTTGAGGGCTTGCTACCCACTAATAGAGCCTCATAATTGTGTTTCTGTGCTTTCTGAAGTTCAACTTTGTCTTGTATATGTTCTGTGTACCTCATGCACTGTGAAGTATGCCCAGGGAGGCTTCCATTACTATCTTTCTTCTGCGCCAAGATGTCGGGCTTTCTCCCCCGTGTCCTCTATTTGCCTCCACTACTTATAGTCTACCATACTTTGCTGTCTGTTCAGGTTCTTTCTTTCTCTATTAATCAATTTTGTCTTTCTGACTTTTTTCGTGGAAAGAGAAATTATTTATTTACCTGTTAGTAAGCCCTGCCATTTTTAGATGAAAATCCTTGCTGTCTATCCCCTGCTGAAAGAAAGAAATCGCTCCAAAAAAACTTGAACATCTTTTTCTGGGAAGTACTGTTCATTTCATTTTAAAAGTCCATAACTTAACAATTGTATTGTAAATCTCACCACAAACTATAAATATAGTAACCCACTTAATACAATGACTGGGCCCTGACATAATAGCCTACCTTTCTGTGTGTGCTCCAGTTATTGATGGCCACACAAGTCTCTCTCATTTAGACCTAGTTAGAAAAT
Source organism: Pan paniscus (assembly GCF_029289425.2). Classification (NCBI taxonomy): domain Eukaryota; kingdom Metazoa; phylum Chordata; class Mammalia; order Primates; family Hominidae; genus Pan; species Pan paniscus. Next base: position 115,341,342 of record NC_073254.2, read on the forward strand.
GTGATTATCATTTCTTTAGAATTAACATTCCTAAAAACAATGTTATCTACATATTGCCCAGACCACCTCATGGCTTCCTTTTCCTCATGACTTTCCTATTTCTAGCATCATCTATTTATATAAGCTAAAGACTTTGAGTCTCTTCTCTTCATCAATGCTTTTCTATCTGCCAAATCCCAAATTCACTTGGGTTTTTGGCTGTACCTACTCAGGCATTTCTTCTTCTTTATTCTAAATGTAACTGTCCTGGTAGAATCCCTTACAAACTTTAACTGAGAATACTCTCTAAGCTGATCTTTCCATTTCCACTCACTTTTATTCTTCCAGTCAAATTATCATACTTTTTTGCTTCATGGCAACTGATTTTAAAAATACCTGCAATATCTCCTGAGTGACTAGAGAATTAATCCAATATTTCAACCTACTCTTATCTTTATTTTTTATATATCTACCGTTCATGAGATAGCCTTTTCTTTTAATATTATTTATGCTTTTCTACCTCTATCACTTCTAATAAAAGGTTACTTCTGCCTATAGAATGTTTTCACATTCTATCTCAGAGCCATGCCTCTCCCCTAATATTTATGTTCAAATTATACTCATTGTTGAAATCGCAATCAAAATATTACTCCTGTCTATGGTCCTCCTATAAGTCAGAGCCAATCTCTTCTTCTATACTTTGTATTATTGATTCCCGTTACTTGTCTTTCACCTTCATTTTCTTTGCTTTGTCATACCCTTACCTTATAGTTAGTATTATTTCTTTTCCAAATGTATTGTAAAAAATTACTTATTTTTTCTCCTAGAATTTAATTGCACCTTGGGAAAATAAACTGTGTTACCAATTTAATGAAAATAAAATGAGTTTCGGAATCAGACAGCCCTAATCTGCCTGTGACCTGAGAAATTCTGAGGAATTTGGACAAGGTGTGGACTAGAGCCTTGCAAGTATAAGCAGTCCCAGTGTTAAGATGAGGAATGTAGCTTTATTATCAGAAATAGAATAATCACATGTAACCTGTGTCAATTGAGCAGATAACCTTACAATATCTAAGTGTCTTCCATGAATATAAGCCCAGAAACTGAAGAGGTAGCATGTCATCATCCTGAGGACGCTAAAGCCTCTGCATTGTTTTTGTTTTATGCCTCATCCCGCTCTATTTCTGTGAAGACATCGCCTCATCTTGTTAATAACTGGACTATTTGAAGACTTTTTTCAGGCCATGGTCTTTCACCAGCCATTTTCACCTAGAGATCTCTGATTTGGTTGGGAAAAGAGTGTCTATCCAACCAGCCAACCATGGCATCTCTTACTTAGGCATTTCCATAAAGCTCCCTAAATTTGATTAATTATTCCTCCAGAAGATAAGATTAGAAAAAATATTGAAAGTTGTACATTTGCCTAAGACATGGTATTATTTCCTGCAATAGTCTCAGGGGATGCAAAGGGGATTACAGGCTGAGGAATGATCATTGTGTATGGCCTCACTTCTCCAGCAGTTACCATATAGAGGATGCACTCAGGTTATGACAACAGCTACTAGCCAATTAACAGTGAGATTCTGCCATGTAGGAGAGAGACAACAGAGAGGATTTTCTAAACTCTTAAGCCCTTTGCTGCACCACACAAAACTCAAGCATATGTAATTTATGGAGTGAGAAGTAAAAGTTATAAGCTTTTGAGCAGAAGCCATGGCACCTAGAAATGATATCTGACTTCCTGGAATAGTTCCTTAATTTAAAATTATGCATAGTTTTTATTGTCATGGCTATGTATCACAAAGTCATATCCACACTCTGGATGACAAGATTACACAATAGGGTGGATACTAGGAGGCAAACTCATTGGGAGCACCTTTGCACTGTCCACCACAATGTTTGACTTTCAAAATGTAATTCACCTAAAAATATGTAATTGGTTAGAGTTGAAGTTAAGTGTAGAAGCTAGAGAAATAGTATCACTTGTGCAAGTTAACCATATAAGAATAATAAAAACAATACCAATGGTTCAGTTCAACAAGAAGTATCAGAAAAAGACAGAAGAAAAGATCTCAACAGATGTTTACAACTAAGGAGGAGAAAGTGGAATTAGTAACAACGACATGGGGAAGAATGTCCAGAGGGTTTACAAGGAATCTTGGCAGAAGGCAAAGAAGCTTGGATGCAGATAGGCATAAATCCAGAACTCCTATCTTTTCACCAAGTAAGTAGCTATGTGATTTTAAGCAAGTTATTTATCAGTTCTGAGCTATAATTCTTTTACAAAAATGGTTTAGCTGTATTTGGCTGGCACAAACCTGAGGAAGATTAAATGCCATAAGACATAAAAAATGCCTAGCACAGTTAATATGCAAAAACTTCTTGCTATTAGGAAATGAACCAAGATATAGTATTATGAAGGCTATAACCCTTAAATATAAAGTAAGCTTGAAATGTGGTACTAGATTAAGGAGGTATATTTTTCATAACTCTATATCCAGCATCTCCTCATATCTTAAATTGAAAGGCTTAAAACAGAATCAGGTAACTTTAGGCTACCCAAATTCCTAGGCCCACAACATTCTTGCACTAAAAATAAATAAATAAAAAGCAGGTCATAAACAGTTCCTGTGTTTTGAGCTAAATTTATAGCTGAACTAAGTACGTAGCAGATGCTCAGAACATTCTTGTTTTACTATCACAAATGGCAAGGAAAAAATTCTGCTAGGATAAATTCAAGTACAGCAGTCCAGTTGGTGGATATTTCAAGTCAAGGCCCGCTTGCAGCAGCACAGCTGCACAGCTGCACAGCTGTCTTCCTGACATCATTCCAGAATCTCTAAGTAGCCAAAGAGTAGACATACCTGCAGTTAAAATTGACTAGGTTCAGTGTGCAAACTCCTGAGGGAGGCTTCAATTACATTAATAGAGCTGAGCTTCAGTATTATTTGTGACCAAATTTTTAAACTAAATTATAGGAGTACTGTAATTTATAATTTATACACAATATAGTTTATTTTTAACCATGCTTTATTAGAGAATCTTTATGACACAAAATTAGAAAAACAACTAAAACTAAAAACTTGTCCATAACCCAGAAATCTGAAGACAATCTATTTAAATAATCTGGTTTATAGCCTTCAAATCACATTGATGTATACATATATATATATATGTTTGTACATATGTATAAACACATACGCATGTTTAAAATATAAATTTTAAATATGGATCATACTTTATATACTGCTTAATAAACTCCTTTTTCTGTATTTAATATCTCTTAGAAATAGCATGAGCCATTAAATATTCTTGAAAATGTAACTTAAATTACTATATAATAATTTGTTTAATTCAACCAATTTTTTATCATTGGCCATTTAGGTATCATGTTTTTAAATTACATTAAAGTAGCACTGCACAGAACATATGTATGTTCATTTATACACACACAGATTTGTGGTTACCATCGATAGTTTAATTTACGATAAATTCCTAGATAAAAATTTTCACATCAAAGTGTGTATGTGTGTATATACATATACATACAATATACACAGTTTTCCTTTATATATATAGTTTTATGATCATTAGTTCAAGTACAAATATATTTCTACTCTCATTCTAGTGCTTAATTCTTAATTTGTTTCAGGAGATGTGTTTTAGTGGTTGTTTGTGGAAATTTGTATTGTTTAGAAGCTTATTTTTATTATTTTTTATTTATTGTAGTTATTGGACCTTATTTTCATAAACCCTTGTGCAAATCTTTCCTGTGTTTTATCTCTCATCCTTTTTACTGAAAGACCTGGGATGCCATTCTATGCTACTTAATGGAGAGCTCCATCCTGTGGTCACTTGTTAAGCAACTCAATGCTTCACAACCAGACCCAGGGCAGCTCTCACATCAAATTAGTTTTGAAAGCCTATGGATTATTCCCTGCAAAGCTCGCTGGCCACATCTGCTACCTCATTTCCAGACCCAGTAGCTCCACACTAATTCCCGTCCTTGTCATACCACCTCTAAACCATGGTAATAATTTCCTAACTCTAACTCTTCAACACAGCCTCATACAAAAAATTGCAAAGGTGAACACCTCAGTATCTCTCAATGCACGGCCCTCCATGATCCTTCCTCTCTGATACACCTGAGATCTGATCTCTGATCTCCAAAAGTTCTCCTGAGAAACTCCTTCAGCCCAGAATGTACTCCTTCTCTTCTCTCCTTTCCCTTCCCCAATTCCCCCTTTCAGAAATCCACCTGTACTTAAAGCCCCAGATCAAAGCTTCTTTTACTTCTCCTCATGCTAAAAGGGCCCTCTCCTCTCTCAGTTCCTATTGTGTTTCTTTTTGTCAGTTCTGCAGTTTTCTTGGTTTTTCTGTCTCCCCGTTTCATCATTTATAAAATGGGTATAATGCCTTCTACGTACCTCATAGAATTATTGTGAAGATTAGATTACATGGTCTGTGTTTAGAAGCACTGAGAAGCATTTCTGAACATTGTAAGTGCTCAATAAATTTATTTTTGATATTATGAAGTGGATGATAAGTATAATGATATTGAATCAACTCAGTGTTAATTACATTTTCTGTTAGCCTATATTATTTCTCCCCGAATAGAGGATAATTTTCTGCAGAGCGGGGATTTGTCAATCTATTTTGCATAGACTAGATGCCTGATTACTACTTATTGATTGATGCATTTCTTTCAGCAAAATTGGACTGAGTATTGGTACTGGTGCCATGACTCCCTTTGTAAAACCTTCAGCATTTCAGTAATGTTATACAATTTAGAAGAAAAATATTAACAATCTGTCTTAATGAATCTGGATAATTTTTATTGAAAGAACATTTGTTAGTTTCACCATAAAATAATTTTGATTAACACGAGTAAAATAGAAAAATGCCTTTTCTCCACAGCAACTCTTCTCAGCTACTCTCCAGGTTCAAGTTCTCCCAATTACTTCTCCCAACAACTTGCCTTGACAAGAGGTTGGGGGAAGGTCATCCAAGAAGTCAGGAAGAATACATGTAGCATCGTGTCCTTGGCTGTAATCTCTCATATATCTACTCTATGAAGTCCTCTCACATCTTTCAGAGAGCTGGTAACATCTCCTAACTCTGTGCCTTTGAGGCTGAAATACCCTCTATGCTCAAAGATAGAAGATCTAGTACCCACAGCCCCACTGGCATCCCTTGAACGGTCCTCAACAGCGTTATTACTGTTACATAGTGAGGAGTAATAAGTCAACCAGACTGAACTTAGCTTCCAACATTCCTTGTCTCTGCATCCTGGCTCAACCACACTGACCTTCGTTCTGTTCCTCCAACATTCCGAGTCCTTTCCTCCTAAGGTTTTTCGCATTAGCTCATCTACTGGGTACATGCATCTCACATGTATTCATGTGATGGTTACTCATCATCCTAGTTTTCTTAGCTTAAATGGACTTAGCAGGGCCTTTTTTGACACCCATTTTAAAATAGCCTTACATTCCTTCTATTATATATTTTAGTTTATACATATTATTTTCTAGTTTCCTTATTTTATTTTCATCCCAAACAAGAAGGGTCTTTGCTTCCTTTATGTACTAATACCAAGATAAAGTGCCTAACATATAGTAGGCACTCAATACCTTTCTCTTTAATAAAAAGCTTAGCAAAGATGTGATACAATTCTTTTGAGTACATGCATGATTGAAATAAAAGATTAAAAAAGAGAATATAAAAAGCATTTTCTACTCTTAAATAATTAAAACATTGGCCAGATTACACAATTTCCCAAAAAGTGTCTCTTAAATTTTTATCTACATTGTTTCCAATAAAAGAGTAGGACTATTGAAATAATGTTAAAATAGGCTCTGTTTTAAAATAGCTAAAAATTGACTGTGATAAATTCTTATTAAAGAGACACCCTACAATACTCAAAAACTGTTTCTTAAATTTTTACTGATATTCTCTCCAGTTCTTTCCAAGTGTTACATAGAAATTCATGCCAAAATTTGTAAAAAGTATTTTACATTTCCAATGATCTTTTTTTTTGTTTTATATATGCACCTGTTTTCAACTTCTACATATGTAATTTTTTTTCCAAAAAAAAAACCTCTATATGAAGAATTGGCATGTACAAAAATCAGATTTTTTCAGAATTTCAATGTATTCAAATGCAATGGTTCTAAACTGTTCCAAAGAATAGATTTTAAAAAATGATAAAAAGGGAAAAGAGGAAAAGTGTTATAAAAGTGTTTAATATTGGATCATTATTTTTTCCTAATACAAAAAAGGACAAGCTTTTAATTTCATTTTTATTTTGCTGTTGGCCTCTGTAAATATCTTTGCATCATTTTATTAAAATTCGATCAATAGTTATTTACTAGCTATTATTAGTAATATATTAGTTCCAGATGACATCTAATGGTACATATAGCATCTAAATATACATCTTCACAAATGGCCAAATGTCACTGAAACAAAAATATCATCAAAACTACAAAATATTATTTAATTTTGTGTGTTCACATATATGTAGAATTTTAAAATCACATATTCTCACTATTGAAGTAATTAACTATACACATTTTACTCTGAGTAGTCTAATTAACTTTAAGAAAATATCATTTCTAGACATCTAAAGTCATAGTGCAACACATTACTCACATGTTTGTAATGATGCTGGTGTAAACAAACTTACTGCCCTGTCAGTCATATAAAAGTATAACACATACAATGTGTACAGTACATAACACTTGATACTGATAATAAACAACTGTTACTGGTTTGTGTATAATATACTTTTTATTATTACTTTAGAGTGCATTCCTTTATCTATAATTTTAAAAGTTGACTATGAAACAGCATCAGGCAGTTTTTTTAGGAGATATGCCAGGAGAAGGCATCATATCACAGATGACAGCTCCATGCATGTTACTGCCCCTGAAGACCTTTCAGTGGGACAAGATGTGGAGGTGGATGACAATGATATTGATGATCCTGACCTTGGGTAGACCTAGGCTAATGTGTGAGCTCGTGTCTTAGTTTTTTTAAAAAATAGTTTAAAAAGTAAACATTAAAGTTTTAGAAGCAATTAAAAAGCTAATAGAATAAGGATATAAAGAAAGAGAGTATTTTTATACAGCTGTACAATGTGTGTTTTAAGCCATGTTAGAAGAGTCAAGAAGTTAAATAATTACTCATAAAGTTAAAAGTTACAGTAAGCTAACATTAATTTATTATTGTAGAAAAATAGATTTTTAAACATATTTAGAGCAGCCTAAATGTATAGCCTTTTTAAAGTAGTGTACAGTAATGTCCTGTGCCTCCACATTCACTCACTACTCACTCACTGACACCCAGAACAACTTCCAGTCCTGCAAGCTCCATTCATGGTAAGTGCCCTATACAGGTGTACCTTTTTTTTTTAATCTCTTATACTGTATTTTTGCTGTCCCTTTTCCATGTTTACATACACAAATATTATAATTGCTTACAGTATTCAGTACAGTAACATGCTGTGCAGGTTTGTAGCCTAGAAGCAATAGGCTCTGCCATGTAGCCTAGATGTATAGTAGGCTATACCACCTAGGTTTGTGTAAGTATACCCTATCATGTCTGCAAAACAATTAAATAGCCTAAGGAAACATTTCTCCAAACATACTTCCATTGTTAAGTGATGCATGACTGTATTTTTCTAGGAAAAGTGGACTCACCAGTGTGTATGGAAAGATGGATGTGTGACAGTACACTTTGCCCCAGTATGAAGATCACCAAGAAAGGGAAAAGAGTTAGTGGTTACATTATTTCCAAAGTACCTATTTTTTTTCATTTCTCTGTTGATATTTCATGTTCCTTATCAACCTTTCCACTGTAATGGAAGGAAGAAAAATGCTCAAAACTTGAAATTCCATCTTCTCTGATATTGTGGAGTATGGAAACCAGAGATAGGTGACATATATTAGACACACTACATAAGAAGGGGCAGGTGGAAACATGCAAGCTGGCTTTGTGATGTCTAAGAAGTGCTGGTGATAGGCAGAGTGTCTGAGGCGTGTCTTCCCACCCGCAGTCTGGAAATCTCCAGTACTCAAAGAGAAGCTTCTCATAGAGAGATAGCAAGCTGGATTTTGGGGTCAGGTGGCTGGATTAAAAGATTTTGATGCGATGTTTTTTGTTTTGTTTCTGTTTTGTTTTTCCCCATTTTCCATCATCACGCAGAGCATGAGGAGGAACTAGCAATTGCCTCCACCGTGGTCAGAAGTTTGAGGGGAATAAAAGGGTTGGTGGACTAGAAATGTTTGAAACAAAGATGAAAATAGCATAGTATAAAGAAATTTGACATCAAAATCAATAATCAAAAAGGGACTCCTGCACAGGGTCAGAATGAGGTGTTCATGGCCAGGGAGGACTCACACTGCAGAGTCCTATACACAGTAGACCTAGGGGCAGCAGAAACCTACAAAAATTAAAGGGTCATATTTGGAGCAGAGATTCCCCTTCCCTTTACCATTGTGTAGTCACAATCACTCCACATATAAACCAGGTGACCGAGGTGACTATAACATTCCCCTCAAATTGACCAAACAGTAGACAGGTGTCTTCCTGACATTAGGCCCCTGACTTCCCTTTTCTTAGAGTGTTTACTTTAGAAAACTTGCAATTGTTAATTTTTTCCTCTGCCCTTTTGAGATGCAAATTTTCTGCAACTAAGACTGTCTTTCTGGGGATCTGGGAGCTAGCTCTTTGAAATGTGTTCATTAAGAAAGATCAGGCTGATGTCTCCCAATCTCACTGGGAGGAAAGGAGCCTGTCTTCCATAAGGGCCAATTAGCAAACACAGAAAACCTAATCACATTGGCTAACCTCCCCCCTAATGTCCTCCAGTAATTTTTTATTAGTTCATCCTAGCGTTTAAACATCCTCCCACTTTTTGTTTTGATGGAGTTGAGTTCACTCTCCCCTATTCCATAGTTTTGACTCAATGCGAGAGTCTTGGATAAACTCCTCCCGTCATTTTTAACAAGTGTCTGGTGCATTTCTATTTGGCAGTTCTTTTACATAGGCAACATGTTTGAGAGAAATCCAATTTGGCAGACAGGAATGAAATGGAAAGACCAAGCCCAAATAACCCAGAAGTTATTTAAACTGAAAGGGCCAATAATACCATAACCTGGCAAATTTAAGGTTAGTTTTCCCCCTAATTAAATTAGGGGGTGAGGACTGAGGTAGGAAGAAAATTGGATCAGTTATTGTAAATAAAGAATCAGTGTTTTCTTCACACATCATATGAAAGGGTGAGTATATTTTGACCCCTCTACACAAGTTATAGAAAAAGCTGTAGAGCCAACAAAACTCACAAAAGTCACTCAGGTACCGCTGTTAACAAGCCAACCTAGCTACCCTCCTTTCACTGGGAGTATTGGTGGAATAAAACTGCTCTGGAAATCAACTGGCAACAGCTCAGCACTTAAAGTGAATTATGAGCATATATGGGTGTCACTAGCAAGAACTTTCCAAAAATAGCAGGAAGCACAAAAAATAAAAGAAGGAAATGATTCTTGAAACATAATTAAACAGTAATGCCATCAGATAAAACAGAGGAGGATCAGTATGAGCTGAATAGAACCCAGATTATTCCCTGAGTCCCTGGCTAGCAATTTCTCTCAATACAAAGACTAGTGAACTGAAAATATTTATATATTTACATCATTTTTCCTTTCAAGAGAAATCCAAAACCCTAATCCATTATGCATGTTATTCTTGAAGCTTTATACCCAAGAGTTGTGCAAAGGTCCAAGAATCAGACTTAATGTCAAGATACTGGAGTAGCCCTTCCAGGACTAGTCCTCAGTCCACACCAGCTACATCCAAGATACCCAGTGAGAAAGTTTTCATGGTCCTTTTGATTTAGGGGTCTGTGCTTTTGTACCATCCTTAAGACATGAAAATATTTGTAGTGGCTAGAAATCCCAGTATCTAAAACTCAGTATGCACCATTAAGCCAGATCCCTTGAGGCTCACCATCTGCCTTGGGGCACTGCCAGGGAGCAGGGCATGTGTGCCTGTTACTTTGAAACCCACAAACTTTTCTGTTTTTACAGCAACAGCTGCTACAAATCTGATTATATTTCTTATGAGTAAATAACATTATATATTATAAATTATTTGAAGGGACTAAATACTAAAGTTGCAACCCAAATTGCTCTGTGAATTATATTTTTCTTAAAGTAAATTAAACTCTCCAAAGTAGAAAAACAGATATAGGTTAATGTCATTGTTTTGCTGTAAATCTTTTTATGAAAAGTGATTTCATAGCATTTATGGAAGTTTTATATATATATGTATATATACACACACACATATATAAACATATATATGAAACAATATGCCCACATCCATACATATCATTATAAATTATAAATTATATTTATATTTTTATAATTTAAAATATATAAATTATATTTTATATATTTATATATTTTATATATTTATAATTTTATAAATATGTTTATAATTTTATAAATTATAATTATAAATTATAAATAAACATATTAAAATTAATATATAGTAAATTACATATAGTTGTAATTTAAGAATACAGGTTTAATTATCCTTTACAGTTTGTTTGGATATTCACTTAAAGTGCTAAGGTAAGGAAGGAAGCCTTCCAGGTATTGCTATATAAAAAAACCTGAACCCTGTGGGCAATATCTGCAGGTTTGTAGTGCCAAGAGTAGAAAAAAGTTATGCAGATCTTGCTTCTCACTGAACACTGGCTTAAAAAGGTTTGTTTCTCTCTGTATTTGTAGTGCACTCTGCTTTCATTACACATGGTGGAATGACACAGAAAAATATTTTGATTTAATTTTACACCAGTCTATCAATTTTAAGTTGTGCTCTATGAATATACATTGTAGAGGATAATCTCTCACTATTAAATCAATCAAATTTAAAAGATTATTAAATAATGTATGTGAGAATGCCTAGAATAGTGCACCTTATGTCATATAGGCTTTTGGTTTATTTAATCCAGGTATGAAACATAAGGAGGGGGGAAAACACCAAGGATGATCCTAGATTTTAGACATTTGTCTACTAATTTTACACGTGAAAAGATGGAAAGTCACAGTGTTTATCTGACTGCTTAAGGTCACACCCTTGGGGTAAGAATTAAGAGCCTGGGAAACATGTCCAATTTGACAAGCCTTCCATATGCTGTGCTACTTCCCTAGACACTGATGCAATAACAGGACCATACTACATTAATTTGTAGATCCTGATTTGCCATGAAATAGATCCAGATAAACTTTCTGGCCCTGAAAAAGTAACAGAAAGATTAAATAGGCAATCCAAAACATTTCACAAGTTAAAATCCTATAGAGACAAGTGTGTGTTCTCTCACTGTTTCTTCCAGCAAAAACAGACAGGTGGTATATATAGATTAGAGAGCCAGAAACTTGGCTTATTTCAGACTTGTGAGCTTTCATTGCCAATCTCAATTTTGCAAGTAGCTTATTAAAAGATGTTGGGCAAGCTATTGTTCTCTGTATGAGAATATTCTCATTATACAAAGAAAGTCCTGAACACAAATCTGGCTATGAGTTGCACAGCAGCTCCAACAATTGGCACTGGTGGCTTCCTCCCTTAGGAAGCACTCTCCTCAAATGCAACCTTCTCCGTCCTTGATTCTGTGTTATTCTCATTTGGAATATTCTCATCTGACCCTCACCTCTGGCACTCATGGGGGAATTTGTTTACTTTTGTCTTCCTCCTCATGCTTCTACTGTAAGCACTCCCAAAAGTTCTGCCCCAAATACTTCCTTGGTGAAATTAGTCTTTCATATGTATTCAAGTGACTCCATGTCTTGTGTGTTTAGCACTTCAAGTTTCTCTTCATATGTGTTAAGATTTGAATTCTTTACCCCTGAAAATTGCATTGATGAAGAACTTAGCCACCTAGTTCCTGAGAATGGGATCTTATTTGCAAATGAGGTTCTTGTAGATGTAATTTTTTAAATTAAGATGAAATCATACTGGAATAGGGTGTGCCCTTGACTCAACAAGATTAGTGTCCTTATAAAAAGGAGAAATTTAGACACAGACATATGAAGAAGATAAAGGGAGGGATTAGAATGATTTTTTTACAAATCAAGGAATGCCAAAGATTTTCAGCAAACCTTTAGAAGCTAAGTGAGAGACATGGAAAAGATGTCTCCCTCACATCCCTCAGAAAGAACCATTTCAATGAGACATTGATCTTGAAAGCCTAATCTCCAGAACTGGGAGTTAAACAATTTTCTGTTGTTTAAGCCACACTATGTGTGATATGTTGTTATGGAAGCCCTACCAAAGTAATACAATATGGAAGACACTAGTATGTAGTATGTAGTCACCAAATTCAGTTTCCTCTTTCTTTTGGGTGCACATGTAGATGACATTCTCAGCCTCCCACAAAATTAAGTGAGTTTTCTGGTCAAAAGAATGTGGATAGAAGTGATCAATACCTTTTTCAATCCTGATCCTAAAACTATCCATACATGGATTTTTTTTTGTTTCGTCTTTTGGTTAAAATGAAGAATGCTTCCAGGACAACATAAGCATATGTTGAAGATGGAGAAGCCACACACTGCAAAGACCCTTAGTCCCTAAATCAGTATTCTCTGGAGGAGAGCAACCTCACCAGAATACCATTTTGGATTATGAAGTAAGCAAGAAGTAAAGTGAAGCCACTGAAATTTAGGAGTTTTATTTAGGAGAGAATCATATTCCTTTTATCCACATTTTGTTTCTCTCCTTTCATTTTTATCCTTTGAATTTTATCTGAGTGACCATCAATATTTTAGATCATGTATCTAAAAACAAACTCAACATCTAAACACCTACCTGATCATATAGCTTCCACATTGATTCTCTAACACAATCAGATATTCTCTCTGAATTTACTAATTCCCCAAATCCCAAATCTTGGAATTATTTCCTCTATCTTCAACTTCCTTATCCTCACAGATTTTCATATGATATCCTCATGGATACTCCCTGTTCAATTTCTCTCACATTGATGCATTCTCTAATTTTTCCCTTCACATGTAGATAAGCTTAATTTGGGGGAAGTAACGTAATTATTTCTTATCTAATCCTCTTATCTGAAAACTCATTCATTTTAATACTTATATACCCAATACCAGGGGTTTTCAAACTGGTGGTTATGACCCAATGTATAATCACAAAAATAATTTAAAAATAAAATGATATAGAACAAAAATATAAGACAACAGAATAACAACACAGGTAAAAACATTTCTTATAAGTATAGGTAAGTAATTTATATGCAAATTTTTGTGTTACATGTATATATCTATACAAGATACTGATGACATAAAATATATTTCTTTCTGTGGTTCTCAGTCAAATAAAAAAAAGCATGGCAGTATATGCCACTGACATATTCGTATTTTTAATGCACAGATCATAGCTTATCAGTTCTTGGCTAAAAATAAATAAAAATGAGCCAGGCAACTTGCTCATGCCTGTAATGTCAGCATTTTGGAAGGTTGAAGTGGAAGAATCGCTTGAATCCAGGAGTTTGAGACCAGCATAGCCAACACAGTGAGACTCTACTTCTACCAAAGGCTAAAAGGTTAAAAAAAACAATCATCAGACATGGTGGTGTGTGCTTGTAGTCCCAGCTATTGGAGAGACCTAGAGGGGAGGATCACTTAAGCCTGGGAGGTAGAGGCTGCAGTGAGCCCTAATGGCACCACTGCCCTCCAGTCTGGGTGACATAGCAAGATCTTGTCTTAAAAAGTATGAAAGAAATAGAAATGGCCTCCCAAAGAGCTATTACATATAAGAAAAAATCTAGTATTTTCTACAATATTCAAATTCTATCCTCCAGTTGAGTGAGACTGTTTGCTCTTTCTTTTACACATCATCATGTTTTCACCTCCAAATGCTTACTGTAGCTCTTACTTTGGGCTGAAATTCATTTGTATAGCTCCATTTCTATGCCACTCTCTAATATATCCTTACTGTCATTCAAAAGCCTTCACACATCATGATATTCATGCAGTTTTCCCTGATATCCTTATCAAATGATGTGCCCATGTTTCTCAACATTATAAGAACATTTTTGACCCCTAGCCCAGCATTTCTCATTCTGTCTAGCAGAATGAGAACGAACATCAATAAATAATACAGTTTGCTAAATATCTGTGTATGTTTGTGACTAGGGATGAGTAGGTAAATGTCTCTATGTCATTAAATGTACTGAACAACTGTGAAGTTGCCCTCATTCTGAATTTATTAAGAAATACAAGTAAGAAAAACAAAATGAAACAAATAAATGAAAATCTTACAGTATAAAAGGCATAAGATAAAAATCAATACTTTGGTAGACATTAGAATTTCATTAATCATAAATAATTTCTGCTGCTAACACTTAGATCTGAATGAACTAGAAAATATCTGTAAATAGTTGACCCACTCAGGTTCTGAGTGGCTGCATGACAGAACAATCTTTGATTTCTTACAAGGATCCCAGTATGGGACCCATCTCCTCAATACACCTCATTATCAAGAGGAGAACACATAACATGCCTTTGAAAAATGTTTTTCCCCAGATTTAGTGCCCTGTGAATTGATTGTTATTTTTGTAGCATAATGCGAATGTCTACTATATTGTAAGAGATTCTATGAGTTTCTTGGGGCAAATACACATAGGAATAAGTTTCCACAAAAGAACTTAATGTAATTTTTAGAAAACAAATACGTACACATCTAAAATAATGAAGTAGATAAATGTCAGAAACAGGCCATGAATATATATGTGAGCTACATACAGTGATGGACAGCCTCCAAGTTTCAAAACTGTATAAGACCTTAGTTAAAAGTAGTCAAGTATGACCACCAGTGAAGAATAGAATAGAGAGAGTGAAGAGTAGAGATGACCAGAAATAGAATACTTTAAAAGAAAAAAACACACATTCTTACATCTCATTCAAACTTTTATGTACATAATTGCTCCCACATCTGAAAGGTGCTGCCATTACTGGTTGAATTTTATGTTTGATTTCCATATTATAGAATGTCTAAGACCATATTAAATCTCAAGATTAGGGTATGGTCTGAATTAAATCCTGACCTCATTTCTGAGGACTGAGTCAGAGCTTAATGTCCTTGAAACATTAGAATTTCTGTTGCTTTTGCTGTACTTTTCTATGCTATAGTCATGGCTCCCAATAAATTCAGAGTCATTCCCTGTTACAGAAGCTAATTATTTTTGGCATACATTCTAAAATCAAGTGTAAATGGTGTTCCTCATTTCAAATTCAGGAAGGTAAGAGTCTTTGTTCTAATTCTATGGGCGAATACTTAAACTAATATAGGTAATGAAGTCTAAAATATTCACCTTCAGAATCCAAAGAAAAATTATCTTATTGGTATTTCTTCAATATTTAAGAACTTGATGATATTTTAAGTCTTTATGGCATGAAGATTGTGTTATAATGATAGAAATTAGAATTGTTTAAACTATATCACTGTGAGTCAATCAAAAAACTCAGTTTTAGGCACATGTAACCAAATTGTATTTTTCCATCCAATGACCTGCGCCTACTGGCTTAATGAATATCAAAAATGTACTAAAGACATTTTTATAAAACTTTATAAAGTTAGACAAGCCAACAATGCCAATTATAATAATATTCAAAGTTAAAGGTAAGACTATTCTATGCTAAGATTAGATAGAAGACGTAGAAGTGTATATTAACAAACAGAGATAAACCACCCACAGTAATGTACTTTAAATAAAAATTAAATTATAGTTTTCTGGATTGATATTGGTGGCATTATTACTGAGGTAATAATTAGATTTGCTTCTGAGGCACTACATATTTTTTAATATGTACTTTAAATACGTTGTGTGTTTTCACATTTCATCAAATATTATATGAGTGATCAATATTTATAAATATTTGACAGTAAGCCAATTTTGAAATATGAAAAATTACTATTGGATAATTATTGCAGAAATAAATATTTGATCTATATGAAATTAATTCAGCAGTTTATTGCATGAAGGAAACTAAAATTTTTTTAGGACATAGTGTATGCCAAGCATATTTCCAGGATCCTTACAGGTATTTATTTATATAATTTTAATGACAATTTTATAAAATTAATATAATGCTCTTACAAGATACAGGCTAAGAGCTCTGATTCTGGGGTTGATTCTGTTCCTATCATTCCTGAAGTTTTGTTGCCCATTTTTGTGCTGTATCTATAAGGCAGTGGGCCAGTGGACTATTTCTTTCAACTTGTACAAAGTAAACTGTTCATTTCCTGACTTTAGCTGTAGGGAATCTGTTTTCAAGCCCCTGCTTTCCAGCACGCGTGCATCACATGCACACATGGCCTGTTGCCTCACTTTGACTCACAAGAATACCAAAGTCCATTCCCTATGTATGCAGGTATCTGATGCAGTATAACTAAAATTCCATGTGGATGCTGTCTCCTCAGCTATGGTTTTCCTCTTCCTTTCTGGCACCCAAGGATTTTTTTTCCTTATTTTTAAGAATGTACCACATCAAAAAATCAAATAATCATATAATATATTAATAATATTTGAATAAGACTAGCTGAGGAAACAAACAACATGTAAATTAATTCTTTGTCTTCCATTATTGATTTTAAATTTATTCAACTGCCAGTTACCCATTGTGTCCATTAGATGAAAATGCGAGCACACCCATGGCAATAAAGTTTTTTTGCTGGCATTCTTTGTTAGTACATGATGCTTCAGTCACATCAGCTAACAAACACTATCTTGTTTGAGGTATTTGATGCTTTAGTCACATTAGCTAACAAACACCATCTTGTCTGATATCTGATACAAGATATATACTCAATAGTACAAATTTGATTTAATCTCCATTTTTTTCCTATCTTGAGCTTACTTTTACCTGTAAGCTTATGGGGAAAAAAAAGTAAATTTAACTTCTCTGATTATGTTTTAATTTTCTAATCAATTTCTGATTGAGACTGGGTGTGGGGATGAGAGGCATGGTGGAAGGAATGTAAGGGAAGATAAGAAGAGATAAAAGGCAAGACAGATCTTGCTTAAACAGGTTTTACTACAAACTGCCTTTACATTCCTTTGTGTGCCAGGTGACTCTCTCTTCAGAGTCCTTTAGAGATTCCTTTGATGGGGATTTCCATCTGATAGTTCCTTTGACTTTGGTGATTGAATCCCTTTTAGGTAGTCACTTTCAACTACTCCTTTAGCTTCTAGAAGTCTAATGTTCGCCTGTGGGTTGTTGCAATCAGAGTTCCTCACTCCTCCAGGTAACCTTATTCAGCAAAACCATGAATCATTCTTGTCCTCCTTATGCACACCCCAAACGTTGTCTACAGGAAAGATCCACACATCATTTTCCCTGAGAAAGATTGAATCTGGGGTTACAAACTCAGGCCACTATGATAGGCATCTCCAGACTGGTCACAAAAAAAGCTGCTGTCTTCACATTCAAAGTAGTAGGTTAGCCCATTTCTTATTATTCAGATTTCTGTATAAGTCAGCTTCTTGTCATCTTTGTCTCACACCTTGAAGAAACATACTTCAGAACCGTGAGTGGTCCCACTGCATTGCCAACCTAAAGAAAAGGAGGCACACCACTCTCCCCTTAGAAATTTACATTCTAAGACAGCTCTCTCTAAAAAGTCTCCCCAAAATACTTTCTCCTCTCATCAATCTGATCTATTTTTGTAACTTAAATCTTGTAGAAAAAGCAACAAATAAGGGAACATGTTTGTTTGTTTTTTTGTCATTTGCTTTGTAAATTCTGCATGTAAAGCTTTCCTAATATTCACTTAACTGTCAGATATCTATTGGGTTTGTATTTTAGCCAACATTAAGGCACAAAAGAATCATCTCGTCTGGCATCCTGTTAATATTCACATAAGATATTATTATTAATATATAACAAATAATAATTATCTGATAATAACTATTTGATTATTTTTTTAAATGAAATGCTTCAGGAAGTCACAAACTCATATTGAGTGACAATCTCAGGTTTGTGAGGATCAGATGCGCACTCTTGACACAATCAATCAGTTAGATTACCCACTTAGTTCACTTTCACTAACAACTGTCAGAGTTATAATCATTAATTTTAAAGTCTGTTTCTACAATTTTTATTTACACATTTGTTACTTTTAAGCCTATAATGGACTACTTGTTAAAACAGGAGGCACAAAACACAATGATATAGAAATATAACAAGGTAATAAGGAACCTTGAAACTGAGTAATTCTGCACACCCACCTAGATTTCTACCAAAGGTGTAAGTCGCCTTTTTCTGATAACATTTGTTTGACAATACATCAGAATGTCCCTAGTAATTGAAAACTAATACAAAAGTGATAAACTACTTTTTGACATTTATTTCCAATTTAAATTTTCATTAGTTGGGATTAAACTACTCCTTACATCAGACCTAAATTCAGGCAAATATTTACAAATAGCATCGTGGAACCTTCTTTCCTAGGCCATTATTTGGAATAGAAGCTTCATAATACATAACATTAAATAATTTTAAATTATGAAACATAAAAGCTCTAAAATTTAATGTCTGCCTCTCTGTCACTTTTTTTTTAAGATGAAGAAAATACTCATAATATTAAGATTCAGGTTTAGGTTTGTTTTTTATGCTTTGACCTCTGTAGCAGACCAAACTTCCAATCTAGTTCACCTTATTTCAGTACTGGTTTCCCAGCAGAAGTCAGTCAGAGCTACCAAATGGAAGTTACCATTTTTCTTCATGATTATGCCCCTATACATAGGAGGAATTGCTTGCTCAGATCTGCCATGTTTCTTAGCCTATTATAATCTAATGACATCTCAAATTAAATTCCTCTTATTTCTAAGAGTTAATGTATATTTCTAGAGTTAATAAGTTCCTCTTATTTCTAAGTTTGCCTTTAAAATTTTTAAGTTATAAGTATAAAATCTTTAGAGGAATTATAGATGACATAAAATATTGAATATTCTAAAATTATATTTTAAATAATAAAACCTACATGTATTGGTAATTAAAAACTTAGCATCAAATTTAGTAAGTAGATTTCTACTAAAATGGGCAGGTGTTCTTTGCAAATAGAAAGTTTCCTCCATGCTGTACCTCAAGAAAATTGTACACATGAAGAAAATATTAAAGTTTTATAATTTTATCTCATTTTTCAAAATAAAATTCTATAATTAAATTCAACTCCCCAAACAAATTGTGCTTACCATCCTCGAAAAAGGAAAAGTATTCCATTAACTAAAGGTATATTGCAACAAAAGCCTAAGGCATAAACATTATAACAACTAATGTAAAGTTTCATCTTATTTCCTTTTATATTGTAATTTAATAAAGAAGAGCAATGCACTTTGAAAGTGTTTTATTGTTTTGGTAATATTTACCTTTGTTTTATCTGATATATATTAACTTAATGGGCCTTTCATTTTGTTGTCATTTGTGAATGAAAAATAAGGTGACAAATAGAAGAAAAATGTTTTTGTTAGAATATACTTTAGACATAGTATGAAGTAGTGTATATATAAAGTATCATGTAAATAACATAGTGTAACATTTTGATTTATGTCTACAATGTTTTTCTTTGTGACAGAAGCCACATGGTAGTTCAAAAAGGTAATAGAAGGCATCTGATGTAATACATCTAATATTTAAAGGAACACTTATAATTTAAATTCAAAACCCATTTAGACCATTGATAATATCTTATAAGGTATAAATTACAAATTCAATCTTTACAAGGAAAATAATATTCTTAAAAAATCATTTAGTTAGAACTAAGAGTACATACTTGTTTCAGGTTATAGAATAAAATCTTTCATTTATCAATTATTTGGGGTATACTTTTAAATTATCAGACTATGTGGTTTTATTCCCCTGCCTTACAGAATTAAACAAAGTATTAAGAATAAAAATATTGTATTAATTCATTGGTATGTTTTCACATTTATTGAACCTCTCCTATGCTAAGTACTGTAAAGGCTTAGTACTTTTACTCAAGTGTCTAATAATACAGTGAAGAAATATATGTAAAGCAATTGAAATATAATCTATCTAAAACAAACTACAAAGTGTACTTTAAGAACAGAAGAAATAATACCAGAATTTACCAGAATAGGCTAAAGAGAGGGATGGAATAAAATTGGGAAAGAAAATTTGGTGAAGAACTCAAAGATTGGCGAGAATTCTCACTGTAAGGAGGAAAGGGGAGGCAATTTAGAAAGAAAGGCCAACATTGAGTGGAGATGTGCATGGAAGGTCAGTGAAGTTAACTCACAATATGCTAAGAATTTGAGATTTCTATGAAGTAGATAATAGAAATTACTTGGCACATTTTGACAGAGGATAGTTACATATTTAAATATGTTTGTATTTAATGTATATGAAATTAGAATAGGAAAACCAATTAGGAGGCCACTGCAGTAATTCATGGAAGAATTTATAGATATCTAAACTAGGGTTATGGTAAAGAGGCTGAAATGGAGATAATAAGGATATAATTAATAGTTAAGAGGCTGAGAAGCTGTTTGGGGCAGAAAAGAGCTTCAGAGGTAAGAGTCACACCTGGTTTTTAAATAACCAAATATTAGACATTTTTAAACACCTGAACAAGTTAAAAGGCTCTCTCTCTCTCTCTCCTTCTTCTTCTTCTTTCTCTCTCTCCCTCTGTCTCAATCTCTCTCTCCTTCCCTCCCTCCCCCTTTCTTTTATCTCTTAATGTATACTTAAAAGTTATTGTATTAATATTTGAATTGTCTCAAATATATCTACAGTGAACACTAATGACTAACAATTCCTTGCTTGGGTACAAGTCTGTGTCCTGAGCTCTAGAACATCTTACCCAACAGTCTACTTGGCATTTCCTACTTGTTTTCACATGGAACCCTGCTCCTTTTCCTGGCACAATTGCTTACCAGATGCCATTGCTGGAAATTTTGATGTTAGCTTAATTCTTTTCTATTTCTCCTTAATATTTAACATTAATTGTCACATTCAGTAAATTTCATTTAATAAGGGTAGCTTTGATTTTTGAGCACCTATTAATTTTGAGGATCACACTGGGGTCTTTACGTTTATCATTATTATTGTTAATAATAAATGAGACATGTAAGGATACATGATAATAATGATAAGGATAAATGATAAGGAGCATCTTGGTCCTCTTCCTTTTTCTTTTTTTTTTTTCTTTTTCTTTTGAGGCACTTTGAGTCAGGGTTTTGCTCTGTAACCAGTCTGGAGTACAGTGGCACAATCATGGCTTACTGCAGTCTTGAACTCCTGGGCTCAAGCCATCTTCCTGCCTCAGCCTCCTGAGTAGCTGGGACTACAAGGGTGCACCACCAGGCCTGGCTCTCCTGGTCTTCTAACCTCCACTGATAGGTCATCTTCTCCAAAATACATTACCCTTGTTCCTTCCTCTGCCAGAAGTAACACTACTGCCTGCTCCTTCACTAGTCCTTCAATGTTGTCTTACAACACTGTGCATATTCTTAACATAACACATAGCATATAATATTCCAGTTACTTTTTATTTTTCTGTCTTTATCTCCTCAGAGTAAATGATTCTTAAGAATAAGAGGTTTTTTACATATATAATTAAATCTTTTTTTAAATTAATTTGTTTTTTTTAAATTATACTTTAAATTCTAGGGTACATGTGCACAACGTGCAGGTTTGTTACATATGTATACATGTGCTATGTTGGTGTGCTGCACCCATTAACTCGTCATTTACATTAGGTATATCTCCTAATCCTATCCCTCCCCCCTCCCCCAACCCCACAACAGGCCCCGGTGTGTGATGTTCCCCTTCCTGTGTCCAACTGTTCTCATTGTTCAATTCCCACCTATGAGTGAGAACATACAATTCGGTTTTTTGTCTTTGTGATAGTTTGCTGAGAATGATGGTTTCCAGCTTCATCCATGTCCCTACAAAGGACATGAACCCATCGTTTTTTATGGCTGCATAGTATTCCATGGTATACATGTGCCACATTTTTTTAATCCAGTCTATCATTGATGGACATTTGGGTTGGTTCCAAGTCTTTGCTATTGTGAATAGTGCTGCAATAAATATATGTGTGCATGTGTCTTTAAAGCAGCATGATTTATAATCCTTTGGGATTATAAGTAATGGGATGGCTGGGTCAAATGGTATTTCTAGTTCTAGATCCCTGAGGAATCACCACACTGACTTCCACAATGGTTGAACTAGTTTACAGTCCCACCAACAGTGTAAAAGTGTTCCTATTTCTCCACATCCTCTCCAGCACCTGTTGTTTCCTGACTTTTTAATGATCACTATTCTAACTGGTGTGAGATGGTATCTCACTGTGGTTTTGATTTGCATTTCTCTCATGTCCAGTGATGATGAGCATTTTTTCATTGTCTGTTGGCTGCATAAATGTCTTCTTTTGAGAAGTGTCTGTTCATATCCTTCGCCCAGTTGTTTATAGGGTTATTTGTTTTTCTCTTGTAAATTTGTTTGAGTTCTTTGTAGATTCTGGATATTAGCCCTTTGTCAGATGAGTAGATTGCAAAAATTTTCTCCCATTCTGTAGGTTGCCTGTTCACTCTGATGGTAGTTTCTTTTGCTGTGCAGAAGCTCTTTAGTTTAATTAGATCCCATTTGTCAATTCTGGCTTTTGTTGCCATTGCTTTTGGTGTTTTAGACATGATGCCCTTTCCCATGCCTATGTCCTGAATGGTATTGCCTAGGTTTTCTTCTAGGATTTTTATAGTTTTAGGTCCAACATTTAAGTCTTTAATCCATCTTGAATTAATTTTTGTATAAGGTGTAAGGAAGGGATCCAGTTTCAGCTTTCTACATGTGGCTAGCCAGTTTTCCCAGCACCATTTATTAAATAGGGAATCCTTCCCCCATTTCTTGTTTTTGTCAGGTTTGTCAAAGATCAGATGGTTTCAGATGTTTGGTATTATTTCTGAGGGCTCTGTTCTGTTCCATTGGTCTATAGCTCTGTTTTGGTACCAGTACCATGCTGTTTTGGTTACTGTAGGCTTGTGATATACTTTGAAGTCAGGTAGCGTGTTGCCTCCAGTTTTGTTCTTTTGGCTTAGGATTGACTTGGCAATGCACGCTCTTTTTTGGTTCCATATGAACTTTAAAGTAGTTTTTTCCAATTCTGTGAAGAAAGTCATTGGTAACTTGATGGGAATGGCATTGAATTTATAAATTACCTTGGGCAGTATGGCCATTTTCATGATATTGATTCTTCCTATCCATGAGCATGGAATGTTCTTCCATTTGTTTGTGCCCTCTTTTATTTCGTTGAGCAGTGGTTTGTAGTTCTCCTTGAAGAGGTCCTTCACGTCCCTTGTAAGTTGGATTCCTAGGTATTTTATTCTCTTTGAAGCAATGTGAATGGGAGTTCACTCATGATTTGGCTCTCCTTTTGTCTGTTATTGGTGTATAAGAATGCTTGTGATTTTTGTACATTGATTTTGTATCCTGAGACTTTGTTGAAGTTGCTTATCAGCTTAAGGAGATTTTGGGCTGAGATGATGGGGTTTTCCAAATATACAATCATGTCATCTGCAAACAGGGACAATTTGACTTCCTCTTTCCTAACTGAATACCCTTTATTTCTTTCTCCTGCCTGATTGCCCTGGCCAGAACTTCCAACACTATGTTGAATAGGAGTGGTGAGAGAGGGCATCCCTGTCTTGTGCCAGTTTTCAAAGGGAATGCTTCCAGTTTTCACCCATTCAGTATGATATTGGCTGTGGGTTTGTCATAAATAGCTCTTATTATTTTGAGATACGTCCCATCAATACCTAATTTATTGAGAGTTTTTAGCATGAAGGGCTGTTGAATTTTGTCAAAGGCCTTTTCTGCATCTGTTGATATAACCATGTGGTTTTTGTCTCTGGTTCTGTTTATATGCTGGATTACGTTTATTGATTTGCATATGTTGAACCAGCCTTGCATCCCAGGGATGAAGGCGACTTGATCGTGGTGGATAAGATTTTTGATGTGCTGCTGGATTCAGTTTGCCAGTATTTTATTGAGGATTTTTGCATTGACGTTCATCAGGGATAATGGTCTAAAATTCTCCTTTTTCCGTTGTGTCTCTGCCAGGCTTTGGTATCAGGATGATGCTGGCCTCATAAAATGAGTTAGGGAGGATTCCCTGTTTTTATATTGATTGGAATAATTTCAGAAGGAATGGTATCAGCTCCTCCTTGTACCTCTGGTAGAATTCAGCTGTGAATCCGTCTGGTCTTTGACTTTTTTTGGTTGGTAGGCTATTAATTATTGCCTCAATTTCAGAGCCTGTTATTGGTCTATTCAGGGATTCAACTTCTTCCTGGTTTAATCTTGGGAGGGTGTATGTGTCCAGGAATTTATCCATTTCTTCTAGATTTTCTAGTTTATTTGCATAGAGCTGTTTATAGTATTCTCTGGTGGTAATTTGTATTTCTGTGGGATCAGTGGTGATATCCCCTTTATCATTTTTTATTGCGTCTATTTGATTCTTCTCTCTTTTCTTCTTTATTAGTCTTGCTAGCTGTCTTTCAATTTTGTTGATCTTTTCAAAAAACCAGCTCCTGGATTCATTGATTTTTTGAAGGGTTTTTTGTGTCTCTATTTCCTTCAGTTCTGCTCTGATCTTACTTATTACTTGCCTTCTGCTAGCTTTTGAATGTGTTTGCTCTTGCTTCTCTAGTTCATTTAATTGCAGTGTTAGGGTGTCAATTTTAGATCTTTTGTACTTTCTCTTGTGGCCATTTAGTGCTATAAATTTCCCTCTACACACTGCTTTAAATGTGTCCCAGAGATTCTGGTATGTTGTATGTTTGTTCTCATTGGTTTCAAAGAACATCTTTATTTCTGCCTTCATTTCGTTATGTACCCAGTACAGGATGTACCCAAAATTCAGGAGCAGGTTGTTCAGTTTCCATGTAGTTGAGTGGTTTTGAGTGAGTTTCTTAATCCTGAGTTCTAGTTTGATTGCACTGTGGTCTGAGAGACAGTTTGTTATAATTTCTGTTCTTTTATATTTGCTGAGGAGTGCTTTACTTCCAACTATGTGGTACGTTTTGGAATAAGTGTGATGTGTGCTGAGAAGAATGTATATTCTGTTGATTTGGGGTGGAGAGTTCTGTAGATGTCTATTAGGTCCGCTTGGTGCAGAGCTGAGTTCAGTTCCTGGATATTCTTGTTAACTGTCTGTCTTGTTGATCTGCCTAATGTTGACAGTGGGGTGTTAAAGTCTCCCATTATTATTGTGTGAGAGTCTAAGTCTCTTTTTAGGTCTCTAAGACTTGCTTTATGAATCTGGGTGCTTCTGTATTGGGTGCATATATATTTAGTATAGTTAGCTCTTCTTGTTGGATTGATCCCTTTACCATTATGTAATGGCCTTCTTTGTCTCTTTTGATCTTTGTTAGTTTAAAGTCTGTTTTATCAGAGACTAGGATATATAATTAAATCTTAATTGCCCAATATAGTGTCTGATACAAAAATAAGTGTTGGAAAACATCTAGTGAAAGAATGAATATGGGCCATAAAACAATGTATTGATATATGTATGACAAATTGCGAAAGAAGGATACACATTCTTTCCATCCATGTATTCATGTTTCCATTGTGTTGGGCTTCATAATTTTTCTCATCAAGAAGTATAATCTATTTATCAATTCCTTTCATCTGGGCTTGGCCCAACAACTTACCTTTCCTAATGCAATTATTAGCAAACAGGACTTAAGCAGAACATTGATAAGTGCTTATACATTTGTGCTTTCTCTGTCATCTAGCACTAAGTAATGAAAGTCCCCATTTTTTTGTGAAATAGAAAGCTCAAGTGCTTCTCTGAGCAGAAGGGTCCTTGAAGTATATTTTTACTGAACTTTTTCCTCTTTCCAACTAGATAAAGCCAAAGGTCAGGCAAGGGACCTAAGTTTAAACAGAATCTATCTCCAAGGGATTAAGAATTTGAAACAAATAGCAAAGAAATACAGAACTAGTTATCTATTTTTTCCAAGGGTGGAAGAAATGCGAAATACTTGTGTTCTTCTGTTGAGATATTCCTATGTTGGCCAATTCCCAAATCTTTTTAAAGTTTTCAATTTTTAATTTTTGTGGGTATATAGTAGGTGTTTATATTTATGGGGTACATGCAATATTTTGATATAGGCATACAATATGTAATAATCACATCAAGGTAAATAGAGCATCCACAGCCTCATGCATTTATCCTTTCTTTGTGTCACTAATAAACCAATTATATACTGTTTTTTTAAAATGCACAATAAATTATTGTTGGCTGTAATTACCCTGTTATACTTTCAAATACTAGATCTTATTCATTCTAACTATACTTTTAGTAGATGCTAGAAAGTGAGAAATCCCCAGCAGAAAAACGCTGAAATAATGCCTTCATGTACTCAGAAGTTAAGGAAAGAGTTTCACATTACTTGAGTTTAGAAAAATATTTGCTTGAGTCAGGGGAATGCAAGGAGATACGGCTCCATTAGGGAAAAGAACAGTTGACAAAAGAGAAGAAACAGCTTTAAAGATCTGCAAGACTTAGAGGCAGGAAACCACCCAGCTAAGGAAAAGCTGGCCCGGTCCAATCACCATCTTCTATCAACTCCTTCAACCTTTTTGGAGAATGAAAAAATAGCCAGCTGGTCAAGGCAGAAGTTAACTGGGACAAAGTAGTGAGCAGGACTTGGCCCCAAGCAACTTCCCAGCTTGAAGAAGGTCTGAGATGCAAGAGTGTAGAAGAATTAATAGTAGGACAAATTTGAAATTTTGTTTACTAAATGGGATTGAGTATTGTAATTACTGAATTGAGGATTGTTTTTAACTTTAAAGTAAACTCTCAGTTAGCCAAAGATGAGAAGAAAAGCCACTAAATCTATCTCAGTTCTTATGTGGAATAAGATTATCCCAGTTGAATAAAATCTAAAGGAACGGCAAAAGGTAAAATTGTGTTAGGAAGAATTATATGCTGTTTGTTCAACACAACATATCATTATGATTGTATAACTATAGCTTTTCCTCCAAAATGGAATAATTTTTCCCCCTTAAGAATGCTTGGTAATTGTATGTCTTGGTAATTGTATAAGTCTTTGTAATTGCATAATTTTGTTTAATAGTAAAACATTTGTGTTATACATTTCTCTCTGAGTACTATAAAGAAAAAATGAAAGTAAACCACGAGCTTCTCCAATAAATAGATAACATTGTATGCTTGTCATTTGCCTACTTACTAACACATCCACTTCCTTCACCTTCTTGCCCTGCTTCTTCTCTCAGGAAGCTAACCCAGCAAAAGAAGTATCCCAGGTTCCTTAACTATTTAGATGCTGGGTACAGTTGGCCAATGAGAGGCCTGGTGGAAGACTACAGAGTGAAAAGAAGGCAGCAACCAGGTTATTTCACCCCCTTTCTCCTTGAATCTGATAGGGGCAGAGTAACCAGCGGAAGCCAAGTCCCCTCCCTGGCTTGTGCTTTCACTGCATAGACCCTTTCTACAGTCCCGGTTCCTACTGTTCTATCCCCCTCTGTCATCCCAAACTTTGATAATGCCAAGTTTTCCACTTGGATTGCCTCACCATATTATGTTTGGACTTTAACGTTTGAATTTGTAAATAGCTCAATGTGTTATTACCTCTTTATTGAGCTACTTTGCATGAGTTTCATTTGTCTGACTAGATTCTCATTCCTAACACCATTGTTACATTCTGAAGACTTGATTTAGCAAATTTATAAATTTGTTCTGTTTTAGTAGTATATTTGGTGGAAGTAGTAACTTATCCTCCCTTGCTTTTTTGAGATTTAGGTAAACTTGGCCCTGAACTCTAAGACCAGATCCTTTCCCATAAATTCTTCAGATTTGTGGGAGCCCATTTCCCTATTAGTTCTCATTATAATAAATTTCTAAATTATCTATAAGTCTCTAAAATGTAATCTCTGAAGTGATATGAAAATACACCTGGTTCAGAATATTCAACACCCATACACACACACACTGTCTCTGTGTGTATGCTATCTACATTCTCTTTAGGTGTCTGTCTCTGTCTTTGTCATATAACCAT
Source organism: Pan paniscus (assembly GCF_029289425.2). Classification (NCBI taxonomy): domain Eukaryota; kingdom Metazoa; phylum Chordata; class Mammalia; order Primates; family Hominidae; genus Pan; species Pan paniscus. Next base: position 115,369,450 of record NC_073254.2, read on the forward strand.
CCATGTAACATCAGTCTTGATGTAGATCATTTATATATTTACTCTGTATCCTAACTTTTAGTGCTGTCTATATGATTGTCAAATTCTAAAAAAAAAAAAAAAGTATGATTGATCTCCGTCTTTAACGTGGATTTTGTCTAATTCATTTGTTTGTGATGACTTTTGCTGTATATAATGTAATGAGGTACTTGATAGTAAAAGATCAGAACTATTACATAACTGGATAAATTGTAGCTTGTGTCAATGCAGAAACATTTTTGTACCATTTAATCTATATTGAAATTTTGAAATTTATTTTGGCTTAATTAAATATTAGCAAATCTTACATTTTACATGCACTTATATATTTTGCTCAAACATTTATTTCAAGTAATTTGAGGTCTTTTATTTCACTTCTTTATGTATAGCATTCAAATAGAATTTGTTTCTTCACTCAGCATTATGATTTTTTCTATTTATGGGGAAACTAATTTATTCACAATTATTGTGACTGCTAATAATATTGGGTGTTGTTTCTACCATCAGATTCAATTAGTTTTCTATTTTCAATGTTTTTTGGTTGTCTGACTTTTTCTGGATTAGATGATTTCATTGCTCCTTTTATTCTTTCTTTTTAAAATGTTTGGGGTTTAGAAATCATATAGACTCATGCATAATTTAGCAGACTGAAAACATGGTTTTATATTTAATTATATAAACCCTTCATTTCTCCACTGCTCAACAATTTTATATACATTCAAGAATGCAAAACTTCATCACCTTAAATATCATTTTGTTTATGCTTAGTAGCCTTACTTCATGTGAATATGTGGCAAAACATAGACTAACTACAACAGAAGATTATCCTGAAACAACCCTAGAGAAGACGCATTAACGTAGAAGTTAATAAAAATAACCTTATGCACACAAAAAAAGACATCATCGTTTTAACAGTAGAAATTCAAGTGACCACCTGGGCACACTGAAAGAAATACAGAGAATTCAGTACAGTCATAAACATTGATTTTGAAAGGAAAGAAACTGTTTTACTAAATGGCTGTTTAATCAAGTAAAAGCTTAGTATAACAAAAACATAATTTGAGAACTCAAGAGAAATATTACACCCTAACAAAACTCCATATAGAGACTTTATTTTAAAATATATATTTATTTTAGAAAACACAAAGAAGACAACATTATTCTCTTCTGAGGATGATGTGAGAAGTATCTTATTTCCAAAAAGATAATAAGTAGTTTCAAGGGAGGAAGACACAGTACCATCATAACTGGCAAATTACAATGCTCAGAGGTCTGTAACAGTCCAGTAAATACCCAATTTTCCTTAAAACTTTACTTTGTAAATCCCATGAGCCACTGTGTTTTATGTTCCTTTAACTGTTATCTGAGGAATAAATATAGTAATATTACAATGGAATTTAGGCTAATTGAGCACTTTTAGGCCGTAGATGCTCCATTCTAAATATCTTCAAAACTCAGTATTTGGCACAATGACTGACAGAAAATTAGTGCCAGTTTATTAACTAATGATTTAACCTTAGTTTAGGAATACCAAACTAATTTATATATGTTACAATTGATTTTTTAATATCTCATTTCATATTTGAACAAAAATTTTAAAAACCCTAGTTCAAATGAAAAAAAAAATACGGATCTTCTTAGACAGAAACAGAAAATTCAAGTTAAGTTTAATTGTTAAGAAAGTGAAACTTTACGACTTTGATTTTCTAGGTAATAGTCACTACATAAATGTACCCATTACAGTTACACATTTACAGATTACAATATTCCATGCTAGGCTAGGTTCCCTTAAATTTTCAGAAGTTTTTCTAGCACTCTGGGGCATCCCAACATTACCAGATTTCCACTTCTCCTCAAGTATTTAGACCAGTTGAATTCTAATAATATGTTTACTCATCTTTGTTCTCCACTAGAAGATAAGGGCAGGAACCAAGTCATGCTCATGCCTGTATACACAATGCCTGTGATACATTAAACACTAATATACGCTAGCTGAATGAGATTTTCCCATTCCTGGTAAGGGAAAAACATTTTGTTATAAGATGACTCAGTCTAACTTGGGGTGTAGAAGTAAATAAAAAGCAGGAATATAAAAGCAAGCATCCCTTCACTTTGATTTTTGTATTTTTCACTTTCTGTTTCATTATTGTGATGTTGGATTCACATCTCATGACTCCTATCATAAGCTCATGAAGAGATGCTATGATTATGCAAATCCATCTTTAAAATTAATGGTAAAGTAGATATTAATAAATATTACTAGATTACTACTTTTATTTTATTTGGAATAAATATATTTTCATCTTTGTGCTATTTACTTGGGTAAAAGAGAAATATTTAGGGCACTTTTAGTTTGAAAAGCTTTGCACCAACTTTGAACATAAAGTAAGCATTTTCCATCAAGTCTCTCCATTGCTCTTGAGGACTCCAGTCTCTCTTTTATTTAGACCTTCTTTTTGTGACTGAGCAGAGCTAAGAATAGAGAGGACATTAGATGCAAGCATCTTTGACTTTTTATCACCCATAGGTTGTGTAGGACAACTTTGAAACAGCTCCCTAAGATGCTTCTTCTAGACATTTATGACACTTACACCGTAATAAAGTTCAATTTCAGTATTTGAATCTTCCCTAAAGTAAAATCTAACTCATAGGGAAACAAAAGATTTAGATGCCATACAACTATAGATGTGGTTATCATTTAGCCACATAGAGTTAGAAAGCAAATTCAAGACCATTCATAAGCATTTGATTATGTTGTTTAGCCAACAAAGGATAAAGACTATTCCAGCAGAAGTATACCTTAAAATAAATGTCTAAGTGTCTGTTTTCAGTCAGGTCCTATACTCGGTAAACCCAAGCAAAGTTTTCACAAAGTTTCATTCAGTGTTGCCTACCTATTGCCAATATATTTCTGTAAATTATGTATGAGTCATAAAAACAGAAGTCATAAATAAATCAAAGTCACTCTGAAGTCTAACAATTTAAAAATAAAAATAGCCCCAGTGAGAAAGTCGATTCTATTTTTCTTTTCTTTCTTTTTTTTTTTGGTGGCGGGGGGGTTATGGTCAGTATTTTTAATACAATAGGCATGACTAAAATGATTTTTTTTTTTTTTACGGAGATTAACACTATTTTAAGCAATTGCTTTTAGTTCAACAGAGCAGCTGCTTCACTGTGCTGTGATAGCTCATGGTTAATTGACCAAATAGTCATTTAATTTGGAGAAAAAATAGTGAAGAAGGGAGGTACAAGAGAAGAAATAGAAACATTGTGTTCTAAGTAGTGCTATATATATTTTACATACATCTTTATAATTTAACTATTCAATACCCTAGTAAGATAGGTATTATAATTCACAATTATATGAGAAAAAAATTTACCAAAAGTTCAAAAATTTACTTAAGCTCATGTTGCTAATAAATGACAGCACTCAAATTTGAACTTAGAGCTGTATATAAGGCTATCTTTTCTCCATATGTACTGCATTTGTGATATTCTGTGCAGCACAATATGAAGGTGAATAAATAATGTCTCCAAGACTTGGCTTTTAATAAAAAGAAAAATCAGGGTATAGTAATTTGTGTACATAAATCTCCATTGAGCAATGGACATTCAGAACAGAGGCATATTGCTTCTTGTAAGGGTAGGTAGGATTTCTCCAGCTGTGAATGTTGTACTTCAAGGAGGACTGGAGGCCTAGGAAGTGAAACTCCAGCCAGAGAGAAAACATGTAGACAAAGACAATGTGGTGGAAAAAGCAGAGTGCTAAAGTGATGAAAAGTAGCCAATTTTTATCATTCAAAGGATAACGCTGAGAGATATTTTGGGGTGAGGCAACAGAAGATAAGCTTGGGTTTTGGGTGTAAATGGACACAAACATGGTCAATTCTGAGCTACGAGAGGTCTAATGTAATGCTTGGGACTGGATCTCAGAGCAATCCCAGCCTGAATGCTTGCTCTGAGTAGGAATCAAGCTTATGGAATCAAGTTTTATCCCTACTTTGCTTTTTGACCCCACCTCTGTTTCTTAACTGCCTAAAGCACCTGCTTCTCTTCTTAGGAGGAAGTACAACCCAGCATTGTCCTATATCCATGGATCTGAGCAGGACCATCTCTGGACAAGACAGCCAGCTGGCCACCAGCATGTACGGATATATTTTTCTGCCAGTCTGGAGGATGCAGTTGTCTCCACTGTGCCAGGTATAGCAAAAGAGTCATGGCCTCCCTTGGTCACAGCTAGTGCTTAGCACAAGCTCCCACTTTTGCATAATAAAGAGAATGTGTATAAAAGCAACTCGAAACTGTGACACAATGCAAGTTAAAGAAATTGTAATCTTCCCCTGAGAAGATGAATAAATGTAAGGTGAATGAGGCATCTCTGAGAATTTTCTCTTTAGTTCAAACACTGTCACTAAATTTTGAAAAAGAGTTAAACTCAACCTTTCAAACTATATTCTGAGCACCACTTTTTTTATTATTTAGTCAATTATGTGTTGGTTCCTTTTGTTTAAAAACGTAAATAACAAGATAAAGTCAAGGAGTGGTCAGAAGAACCTATAAAATATGAAGAGAAAATAAGTTGTAGTTTTGAACAAAATTTAATATTATAAAAATAACAAGAAGCTTCTTGGAGAAAGAAAATTATTTGGTTATAAAGTATATAAAATTTAAGTATATATAGTACACTAAAATAAAATTTATTATTACAATTTCAGATATGCTAATTTTAATGAAGAAGTCTAAACATGAAATGTGATTTTATACCAATGTACCACATGACTAGGTCAAAGATTCCATTCCTGACTCCTGATTCTTTTTAGGAGTCTTGTGAATTATAAAAAGATAAGTAGGTTCATCATTAGTGAAGTGTGGGGATTTAAATCTAATCCAAGGATGTTTCAATACTCCCTGTCAGAGGGAAAATAATTTTAGGCTATTATCACGAAGAAACTGCTTTCTATTATATAAAGCTTTACTCTGGTTTTGTTCTAAATAGAAAGTATAATCAGTATACTTTTATAAGTGTGCAATCGTCCTTCACGAAGGGGAAGCAAACGTAATTAGTTGTGAATGATTATATAGTGGGGAGAAGCTAGCCCACAAATAATTCCTTATGCTTTGTTACGGTGCCCCTCACACCCCTTAACTTAATGACCATAGACAGGGCCCATGTATGCAAAGCATATCTATTCACAAAATCCATTCAAAATAAAAAGCTTTATAGCAATGTACATAGGAACAGATTCAGGTGATGCCACAACAGCCTGAACAATTAACTATTCATCAAAAACTACATTAAATGTAAGCGCATATTTCTTGAAAAGTTTATTTGCAAATTTATATGCATTACATGAAAATTTACCATTCTGTTTGTCATTTCAACACCTGCCTTTTCCGTTTGAACACTTACTGATTCTAGAAAGCAAAAGTACGAGGCTTAAATTCCTGGGATTCTACCCTTAATTTTTTAAATTTTCAAACTGCTTAGGAAAACTGTGTCACCACTCTGCACTGAAAACTTTGTGATTACAGACTTTTGCTGTAATCCCACTCCTCTAAAACTTCCATTTCTGTGTACGAAGAAGTCATATAAATGTATTAAGTTCGCAGCAGATATTATCATTTAGCAATGTATTCCAGACATTTTGTATCAATACCCATTTAGTGTTCCAAATATTACTTGAGATATTAATAACCTAGGTGGTTAATTTACTTATGCCAACTACTGTCTAAGTACTTTGGTTGGTTTAATCCTTGTAATAACCTTGTTACAGGAAGGGAGAGGTTAAGTAACCTACTCAAGGTTACACAGCAATAAAGTAACTTATTGAGCTAGGTTTGGAGTCCAGGCAGTATAGCACTGGAGTCTGAGCTCTTGTTCACCCCACGATGCTGCTTATGAAAATCAAACAACTCTTTTTAAGTGATTATTGAAAATAAAATGCAAAATCATTAAGTGGATCTTTTGAAATGAGAATTTCCCCCCATTTGTTCTATAATTTGCTCATGTTAGGCTCTCATGGTAGCATAAGTGTGGTCTGTACAGAATTCCGAAAGCCAAAGTTCAATCAATAATCTAATCCTGCCTCCCCTATCTTTGGCTGTGTAAAGTAGGCATTTTTTTCTAACATAACTGAACCTCAGTTTCTCCATTTGTAAAGTGAAAATGATAATCACCAAACCTACTTAGGATTGCTGTAAGGAGTTTATGAGACAGCATATGTAAACCATTCATTAATGTGGCTAGCAGGTTATTAAATAATTGGTTACCCAATGTATGTTAGTAATTGTCATCAGGCTTTAGAAAACAATAGGCCAACTATGGATTCATCTGACTGTGTTTACTAACTTGCCATTAATGTTAGTTTACCCTAATTATCATAATAAAATAACGGGAATTTTAAATTAAGAAAATGGAATTGTCACCTGTATTATTAAAAATCACTTTAAATTTCAGTACTTACCATATTGTTGCCTCCAACTTAACTGTAGTAAATATATTAGTCATTATGGTTAGGAGCAGTAATTAGTGCAAAGGCTGTCAAGGTCTTAATCAGAAAACTAGCATGTTGGTGATGATGATTGTAGCAGTGACCAGAGCAGGGCAACACTGATTAGCTTATCTCTTACATATTGCATAAGGACATTATAAAAGCAAATGCAATTATTATAAGTGCATTTATAAGTCTGAAATGATTAGTGAATAATGAATATAAATTTTGTGCATAAATATATCTTACACATAAAATCATATCTATAAAGGGAATGCTTAAGCTTGCAAGTATTAAATAAAAAATAAATTTTTCATATAAATACTCCTCAGGAAAAACACAGGCTTTTAAACATAATTTGATTGGTTCTAATAGAGACTTTTTCTCATTTTCAAAAAGTTAATCTAAGAAGAAAGGATCATCCTGAAATCCTGAATCTCATTTTTTTTTCTTTATAGTTATCATCTTCTGCATTAATCACTAGAGAAGAGCTTTGGAGATTGATAAACTAGTTCATTCTTTTTCCCCATGCTGTCTAGCCATTGAGATTTTCCTCTATCAGTTTTATACTTTTGTTAAATAATCATGATACAGGTTTTTCTTATATTTCCAATCTGGTTGGTAAATAGCCATTCCAGACCTTGTCTAGAGTTGCCTATATGCCTCATTTTTTATTTGTTCTATTTGGCAACATACTCGACTTTGGTTCTATAATAATTAAGTGAATTGCTTTCAGAAATAATAGTCTGCAGAACATCACTGCGTGACAAAAGAAGCTTAATTAATTTATGTTTTAAAAGCAGGCCTTATTCAGCTAGTATTTTGTTATAATTGTATCTTTCCAAGTCAGCTCCTACTGGAATCAGAATCTTGACTTCTATATAAAGTAGATCCAGGTAAGACATCACTCCATAAATAGCAATACTTAAAAGGATACTCTAACTTGATTATTAATAAAGATGAAAGAAACCATAATTGTAAGTAATTTAGTAGACATCATGCAATAGGAATTAATTTTACTTTATAATATAGTCACTTAAGCAGTGAAATTCAACAAAATATGAATCTTACATTAATGTTTCTTCACTGAGTAATAAGGTGAAACCTTGAGCTGAAGAGGCTGTATCACGAAGGGAAAGTTCTTCAGCATACTAACAAGAAAAGCTTTGAAACAAACAAACAAACAAAAAGGCTAGGAATATATTTAACCAAGGAGGTGAAACATTTCTGTAAGAACTACAACACACTGATGAAAGATACCCTAATTGACACAATTTCTATCAAATTACCAAGATAGTTTTTACCTAATTAGAAAAAACAATACTAAAATTCATATAGAATCAAAAAAGAGCTCAAATTGCCAAAGCAATCATAAGCAAAAAGAAGGAAGCTGAAGACATCACATTCACGTGACTTCAAATCACACTACAAGGCTATAGTAACCAGAACAGCATCGTACTGGTATAAAAAACCACATATAGATAAATGAAACCGAATAGAGAACCCAGAAGTAACACATACTTACAGCAAACTGACCTTTAACAATGTCGCAAGAATATACACATGAGAAAGGACATGCTTTTCGATAAATAACATTAGAATATTGGATTGCCATATGCAGAAGAATGAAACTGGATCTCTCTCACCATATAGAAAAATCAACTCAAGATGGAGTAAACACTTAAATGTAAGACCTGAAACTATAAGAATACTAGAAGAAAACCAAGGGAAAACTCTTCTGAACATTGATCTAGGCAAATAATTCCTGACCAAGACCTCAAAAGCACAGGCAACAAAGCAAAAATAGACAAATTGGACTTAATTAAACTAAAAATCTTGGACATCACAAAAGAAATATCAGAGTGAACAGACAACCCACAGAATGGAAGAAAATATTTGCAACCTATGCATTCAACAGTGGACTAATATCCAGAATTTACAGGGAATTCAAACAATTCAACAACAACAAAATACAAATAATCCCATTAAAAGTGTACAAAGGACATGACAGACATTCTTCAAAAGAAGATAGACAAATGGCCAACAGGCATATGAAAAAATGTTCATTATCACTAATCATCAAATAAATGCAAATTAAAACCTCAATGACATATCATCTTACCCCTATGCAGAATCTCATTATTAAAACTACAAAAAATAACAGATGTTGGTGAGGAACTGGAGAAAAGTTAGAACTTACACTGTTGGTGGGAATATAAATTAACCTCTAAGGAAAACTGAATGGAGATTTATCAAACAACTAAAAATAGAGTTACCATTTGATTCAGCAATTCCACTACTGGGTATTTACCCAAAGGAAGGAAAAGAAATCATTGCACTAAAAAGATAACTGCACTCATATGTTTATCACAGCACTATTCGCAATAGCAAAAGTATAGAATCAACCAAAGTGTCCATCAACAGAAGACTGAATAAAGAAAATGTGATATATATACACAATAAAATACTACTCGGCCATAAAAAAAGAGTAAAATTGTGTCTTTTGCTGCAACATGGATGGAACTGGAGGCCATTATCTTCAGTGAAACAACTCAGAAACAGAAATAAAAATACTGCATGTTCTCACTTATAAGCGGGAGCTAAATAATGTGTGCACGTGGACATAGAGCATGGGAGGATAGACAAAAGACCTCAAAGGACAGCGGAGTGGGAGAGGAATTGATGGGGGTAATAAATTAATGGGTACAATATGCATTATTCAGGTTATGAATACACTAAACGCCCTGACTTCACCATTATGTAACTTATTCATGTAACAAAATTATACTTGTATTCCTTAAATTTATACAAATATAAAACAAAGATAATTTTTTAAAAAAAGAATAGGAATTTTCTTTTTCTTTGCTAGAATGATCAGTCAGTTCCTTGGTTATTCCTTGGTTATGTTACTTGCCATCTCTCAAACTCTTACTTTTCTAATTTATAAGGTGTGAATAAAAGCAACCTTTCCATACAAATGCAATGAGCAGTTGGTCAGCTAATGTAAGCATAGAAAATAGTAGAGGGTCTGGCATATAATCAGTGCTCAATACATTCTAAATGCGGTTCTCAATACATTCTAAATACTAGGAATTTGTCTATGCAGGTGCAATCTGAATTTGTCTATTTCTGGGTTTGGCTGATTTTCTTCAGACTCCTGTGGTGATCTATTGCTTGTACTTGGATATACATCCCTCCTCCTTGTTAATTCTACTGAATTCCCAATCTTTCATCTGCAATTGCTGAAAGTTCAGACTTTCCACTAATCACCAACTGATTTCTAAGATTTCTTTTAAAATTTAAAATTTCTTTTAAAATTCCCTGGAAAAAGAAATCTCACTACCAGTGTTACTAATAAGCAAGGTATGAAATCTTCTGTGAGATCCTTGAGGTCTTTCTGTCTTTCATTCTCCATCACAGTTCATGAATCTTGCTCTTGGGTCTTTGGCCTTTCCTCTCAGTAGTTTGTCCTGTGTGTTGGAGACAGGAATGTGAGATGCCATTTCCAGTTGTTTCGTTTTTATTGTTTTAATTCATGTTTTCTTATTGAATTTAAGAAAACGTTAACAGATAAACAAATTCCATAATATTTCCTGTGAAACTTTACTAACATGTTTCTTTTTCTAGCTATAATCAATGATATAATTTTACCATTTAATAAAACAAGAGACATCTTTAAAAAGGACTACAGAACTGCACTTTTTATACCTATCATTGCAAAGTTTTTCCAATATAGCGACCATTAAAATGTATTTGTTTTATTCTCCATTTTTTCTACAAAAAGTTTAATGGTGCTATTTGAATAAAAATAAATTTATTTCTTTTTAAGCATTAATTGGGTTAAACTCATTCTGTGTTTTGACTGAAATTTTAGCTAACATCCTAATAACACGTTGAACATAATCTGTATTACAATAAATAAATGCAAAAATTTTACTGACAAATAACTATACTCCATCAAAATAAGAAAATAGAATAGTAGACCTTCTTAATCATAGTATAAAGTTAAAATTCTTACAAAATTATGAGGAGTGAAAGAAGAATGCCTAAATCATTTAAAAATTGAAACTATCATGACTTGATAATGGATTTGGTAAATATATTGTTCAATCTAAGAATAAAATACAAAAATGGAAGAAATTTTAACTAATACTCAAGAAATTATTTAAATTTCTGAATGTGTACATGTACATTTTATTCTACTCATGTTAATCAAAAAGTATGCATAATTAACTTTTGACAATCATAACTGTTATAATGCATAATTTAAGCACTGTCAATTCACTTACATCAGCCATTCATTTAGATCATTTAAAATGCCAATTCACGTTTTAAATACTTCATTCCATTTTATTTCATGATATTTCAAAAGTTCAAAATTGATCCTTGGCAACAGTGGACTCTTTTTTGGAAGGTATACATTAAAATATTCTGTGAGTTAAACATTGGTAAATATTTTTTGTCAGTCTTGGGAGTTCTGGCTAAGTGGATAATAAGAAAAAATTCAAGGGATTGAATCTTCATGAAATGTTAATGTTAAAACATTTCTTGAGAGAAAAAATATAATTCAAAAAATATTGTGTAAACTTCTCTGCCTTAGTAAACACAACACATTTTGGCCAAAGGGCATCATAATAAGTATCAATTTTTGTTCTGTGGTGCTTGATCTTTGTTCTGTTGAACTTACGGCAGACTAAATATTAGCTCCATAAGATAGGTGAAACTTGTTTTACGGAGAAAGTCTCAGATTTCAAGTTTTTGTTTCCATTTACTTCTTTCTTATTGAACTACAATGAAGAATGTTGAGCTCCATGACCTCCTGGGCTCCATGACACTGTCTTTCAAAAATTAATTAGTGAATCGAAGGCTGAATCAGCCTTCTTCCAAGTAATTTTCTTGCTCTTCAATAAGTTAACTTCTTTACTCTCATTATCAATGTCCTTTGCCTTGTCAGCAGCATTTAAAACATTATCTATTATTTCTGCATCACTAGCACAATGTCAGTGGAATTGGGTGACAGCCTTGTTGTAGAGCCAAACCTAATGGCAGGGTTAATCAGAGTGGCAGGATTAGCAGTGTCAAACCATCAAATGGGCAACAACTAGGTACTTGGATTGACTTATTAGGTGCTGATGGTAACAAAGAGATGGATATCTGTCTGAAATTGCTCTAGCAAGTAGTGAACAACATCAGGAATACAAGATAATTGAACTTTATCTGGATCAGCTACAAAACAGGCTACAAAAAATGTCTCCATGATAAACAAAGTATCTGGTAAATTGTTAAGACTAGGACAAATGGAAGCCTGCATAAAAATAAAGATTAGGATCAAAACCTCAGTTCAGTTTCACAGAATAGAAAAAATTGAATCTTAGAAGCAGATAACCTGCTGGGAAAAGGATATCTTGAAGTTTTTTTTTTTTTTTTTTTTTAATCCAACCTGTCTGTGCTGGGGATTCTTCTACATATGAGCACTTCTGACAGATTCAAATTCCTTGCTCAATTTCCTTGCCCTTCTAACCAACACATACAAGTTTTGTGCCATATAATGCTCCATTTACTTCTAATACAATCATTGTTATTATCAGACACTCCTTATCTACATGTCATATTTTAAATATTTTATTTTATTTCAAGATGTTTTAAAAGTTGATAATTGATTATTGGCAACGTTATTCCCACTAGAATTTAATAAGAAGTGATTGTTGTTTAAATGATATTCTTAACTTTTCAAAGAATGCTTAACACAAAACAAATTAAAAGGAATAAAAATATTAAAGTCAAGTTATATTTAATGAATACATTAAAAAGTGTAAACATCTTCCTGAATACATAACAGTAACACAATCCAGATTGTGATTGTTTTAGGGGAGCAAGGGGAAAGCATAAAACTGGGGAGCAAAATTGTGGTCTTTAACTGTTTATTAAGCAAAAATGTGAGAAAACATTACTGTTTTTAATTTCAATTTTGACAACTACATTTTTTGTTTTGTTTTAATTTGCAGCTTCCCTGAACCTGAAATTAAATAAAAGTATATAAGAGAAAGAGACAGAGAGAAAAACAGAGAATGAGAGAAATGGTAACCCTTTATTCCCTTGACGTATCTTTTCCTTAAATTAATCAAATACTCTATTCTGTCTCTGATAATCTGATTTCAGTTTTCCATCTGTTCTGATTCTTGCCATCTGCCCATCACTGATTTTGGCTCCATTGTGGCACACACTTTGAAGCTCATCTCAATTCAGTCCTGTGAATTATAGATATGAAAGGTACTGAGAACCAGAAAATATGTAGAACCATGTACCCCAGTATGGGAGCCCACAGAGAAGAAGGGGCAGATTCAGGATCAGGCCTGAGTGACAGCGACTTTGGTCTTCAGGACTATTTGAGAGATGGAGGGTGTTGGGCGGGATAGTGACATTCTACTTGAGCAACAGTAGGGTTGGATAAGCATGGGGGTTATTTGTGGTAACTGTACACAGGAGATTTGGGAAGGAATAGAGACAGTTCCTTCAACTGATTCCTAGTTTAGTATAGAGTGATAGAAAGAGGGATGAATGCATATAGATAGATTGATAGGTAGATCAATTTTTGTATGTATAGATGACATCTAAATGACTAAATAAATCACTGAGACTAAATTTATATAAAACCATTCTCAACTAGATAAATCAAGTGAAAATTGAATAGAGTAAGGCAAATTATATTGTGAATATTATTGAATAAAAGTTTAAATCACACGCTGCACTATCCCTCCACCTCTGCCCTCACACTCACAACCAGGTGGGGGATATATGAAGTCAAAATGTACTTTTCAAGTGCTTCTTGGGTGTGCACTTTTGTCTTCACCATGGAAAATCATGGCTTTTAAGATTATTTACATTTGCAAAACTCAAGATTGTGTCTGATGAAACACTGCACGCAAGAGTGGTCCAACTGAACCTATTTCTCTAAATATTGAGAAGACAATTCACAATGAAATGCTAAGCTATAATATCATAAGTATAATAAATAGACCAACCTCACTGCCATTGCCAAACTACTAAGGGTCTAGATTGAATTTAGAAATCAGTTTTCTGAAAAGGGCACAATATTATATTGCAGCTTCATAATTTATTTATTCTTTTTGATGGGCCATCAAATGTAGCTTTCTAATGATTAGAGTGGCAAAATTGTGTTTGGGAAAAATCATGGCTTATTCAGTTGCATTTGTCCATAAAAATATTTGAAAATTCCAATTAAGATTGGGACAGAGACAGGACAATTTCTAATCTCCTGAGACCAATTTTATAAAGTTTTCCAAATGAATAACACAGAGTATAACATTCATTGGCAATTTTCAATCATTTTGAATTTTTATATTTAATTGTAACACTATAAGTTTTGAGCTTATGTAAAATTTTGCTAATCTTCAATAGTCATATTTTCACTAATTTCTATCCATGTGTGATTGTCTCCAAATTGCACTGTAAAAGTTATACATTATTTTTTCTAATTTCTCTTTACTCATATTTGGCACATATTTTTAAAATACATATATGATAGTTGTTGTTATTTGTCTTGCAAATGCTAGTCTCTCCTTCTACAGAGGTATCCTTCTTATTTATTATCTGAGAATATGGCCACCTGGAAAAAATGCTATGATATCCGATCCTCATTGCAACTAGGGTATCTGTAAGAAATTAAATTTTGGGCAATGGGTTGTGAACAGAATTGGCATAAGCAACTTCTAGGAAACGTCTTTTTAAAAAGTGGGCATGTCCAATTCCTTCTCTTTTCCTCCCTTTTACTAGTTGCAATCAGACATAGTGACTGGAGCTGCTTTGAAAGACACTTAGAATCCAGTGTTTGAGTATGATGACTAAAAAGGTAGACAGTGCTTGAGTGCCTGATAATAATGCAGTCATCATTATCAACCTGGAAAGCTGATGTGGAACTCTATGTGAAAGGGAAATACACTTTAATTTTGATTAAACCAGAGTTTTCTCCACTTCTAGTTATACCAATCCTAAACCCACGTTTTATGATGTATTATTATATACTATAGCCATCTCTATATATTTTTTCTGTCTAGGAGGCAAACTACAAAATAAAAGGATTGTGTAAACACTTAATGTTTAGTCATTGGCTATATTATAGCAAAGAATGAACATTTAAATGCCCTGGAGTATTTTATTAGATTAAATCTGACACATATGAAATTTTTTCTCACCCTTCCAGAAGGGGGATAAGTCCTGAAGACTTTTCTACTCACTTTCACTGCCTTTGCTTTCCACAGATGCTCCTTCACTTTCTACTTCCTCCATTTCTAGTTGTTATTTAATTTGCATCACATCATTGATTTTTCCTCTGTCCATTCACTATTATTCTATTTATTTATTTCTACCTTTCCTGGGCTTCCATTATATTTCTTGGTTTGTAGGAACATTGTTCTAGAGTTCGAGGGCATTTTTATTTCTATTGACAAAAGGACCAATCACATCTCAGGTCAAGCAATTTTTGAAAATCTGCTATCACTTCTTTCAAAACTTACTGTGGGAATTCTTGTTTTTCCCCTCTCTCTCCTACATTAATATGTTTGTCTTAAACAATGAATATGCTGAACATCAGAAAGAAAAATAATCTGTATGTTTAAAATGCTTTAAGAGTTTCTAGAAAGTATTAAGGATATTATAAAATAACACCTCTATTCTACTCTTTCAAATACTAGTGATGCTGCTTCTCAATTTAATAATAGAAAACTAATGATTATTCCTAATCATTATGTAATATTGGTTTATATCTTCACATAAAACAATTTACTGTTTCTATACAGCTGAATCTCAGGCCAACAGAATGGAAAGGTGTAAGTATTACAGAAGCACGTTGTTGCAGCAGAGTTTTGAAAATCTTCAAATATTTGAGTCTGGTTTAAAAAAAAAATCACAGAATTATAAATCGTATAGTTCTATAAATACGTACCTGACATTTTAAAAAGACAAATTAAAGCAATTTTAATTGCACTCTAAAGCGGAATGTGACTCTTGGAAGGATAAGAACATCAGTAAAATAGCTAATTCTTTGAAATTCAACTTGTTCCATAGAGTATATGTGAAACAGATCTGAATTAAAATACAGTATTCTGACAGTGCCAGTCATTAACCTGAAATCAAAATAAGGGAAATACTGCTGACAGCCATGGCCTTAACATATGATGCTGTTTTCTTCATTTTAAATATTTTTCCTGACAATTCTAAGTTATTTCTCATGAGAAAAGTTGAGTTAAGTCATCCCCAGGAAAGTGAGTCATACTATTTAAACACACAGGAGTACCATTCTGTGGATGAGTAAATGAGATCAGTTCTATTTCCACCATGCCAGATGCTATACATTTTCTGGAAAGGCTCAGGATTTCAGGTCTTTAGTGAGACTTCCCGCTAAGCTGAACATCTGTTCATAATATATTGTACACTTGCTAGAAACCTAAGAATGCTAAAATGATTAGAACATCTTGATTGTGTTTTCCAATAGTATACAGACAAAAGAAGATGTCGAATTGGAGCACTGAGCAAGCAACAAATCAACTCTCAGCCACCATCCAAATAAGTACCATCTTGTTTCCCCACTACTTTCATTTATCAGTTGTTGGAAATGTTTATGAAAATATAATTGAGATATTACTTCAAGAAAATCCCATGCCTTTGTCCCTGAAATAAATGAATGGCCAACAATAAGGATATTTAGAAAAAAAAACAATTTTTATATATGGAAAATCATATCCATCACTTTAAGTATTTTAATTTCCTTGGCTATTTTGTCTGTATTGTTTCTCTATACCCCTAAAATTATGAAGTAATGAATACAATTAGCATAACCTTATAGGACATATGGAATTGATTGTTTTGTGAAATTGATCTTCCATTTAAACATTCTCTTCTTCCATTAGTTTACATCTGGTCATTTACCAAATTATTTCTTACTTTTTTTAACCAATGACCTTTTATCTCAAAATATTGTATTAAAAATGTGTATAGTCTATTGGGAACATTCACACAATTACTGTAATGAGCATAAAAAGTACTCAAGTCAATGTACATTTTTGCAAATAAAAACAATAAGTTCTCTCCTACTGAAACAGTTCCCTTATTAAATCCTCTAGTTTATCCTCTAGATTCAGAAGAACAATAAGAATGCAATTATTCTCTTAGGCAGTACTCAATTAAGCAAATTTGATGCAATTAATTGAATTATATGTGAGGAAATTCTAAAAACCTGAATATCAGGAAAAGTTCATAACATTCTTTTTATTATTATTATACTTTAAGTTATAGGGTACGTGTGCACAACGTGCAGATTTGTTACGTATGTATACATGTGCCATGTTGGTGTGCTGCACCCATTAACTCATTATTTACATTACGTATTTCTCCTAATGCTATCCCACCCCACACCCTCACCCCACGACAGGCCCCGGTGTGTGAAGTTCCCCACCCTGTGTCCAAGTGTTCTAATTGTTCAATTCCTACCTATGAGTGAGAACATGTGGTGTTTGGTTTTCTGTCCTTGCGATAGTTTGCTCAGAATGATGGTTTCCAGCTTCATCCACATCCCTACAAAGGACATGAAATCATTCTTTTTTATGGCTGCATAGTATTCCATGGTGTATATGTGCCATATTTTCTTAATCCAGTCTATCATTGATGGACATTTGGGTTGGTTCCAAGTCTTTGCTGTTGTGAATAGTGCCATGATAAACATACGTGTGCATGTGTCTTTATAGCAGCATGATTTATAATCCTTTGGGTATATACCCAGTAATGGGATGGCTGGGTCAAATGGTATTTCTAGTTCTAGATCCTTGAGGGATCACCACACTGTCTTCCACAATGATTGAACTAATTTACACTCCCACCAACAGTGTAAAAGTATTCCTATTTCTCCACATCCTCTCCAGCACCTGTTGTTTCCTGACTTTTTAATGATTGCCATTCTAACTGGTGTGAGATGGTATCTCATTGTGGTTTTGATTTGCATTTCTCTGATGGGCAGTGATGATGAGCATTTTTTCATGTATCTTTTGGCTGCATAAATGTCTTCTTTTGAGAAGTGTCTGTTCCTATCCTTTGCCCACTTTTTGATGGGGTTGTTTGATATTTTCTTGTAAATTTGTTTATGTTCTTTGTAGATTCTGGATAATTAGCCCTTTGTCAGATGGGTAGATTGCAAAAATTTTCTACCATTCTGTAGGTTGTCTGTTCACTCTGATGACAGTTTCTTTGGCTGTGCAGAAGCTCTTTAGTTTAATTAGATCCCATTTGTCAATTTTGGCTTTTGTTGCCATTGCTTTTGGTGTTTTAGTCATGAAGTCCTTGCCCATGCCTATGTCCTGAATGGTATTGCCTAGGTTTTCTTCTGGGGTTTTTATGGTTTTAGCTCTAACAATTAAGAGGAAAAGATGGTTACAATTACAGGTGCAGGAGAGAGAAGACTTTTACTAAAAATCATGATCACACTTAGGTTATCATTTGATTTTTCATACCATCTTTGAAAACATGTTTATATCTTCATTTTGAATTTAATTCAGATGCAGAGCATAGTACTTTGACACCTAAAACTAAGTGCTGGAATTTTCAAGATTTTAAAAAAATAATTGTGATCACATACACAGGGATCAGAATCAGTACCGTGCAAAACTAGGAAATAAGTTTGCCAAAGACCTGTGGAACTCTAGCTTCTCAGACTTAAAAAGCAGAGAGGTTTTTCAATAGTTCTGACCTGATTAGACATGTGAAAATTTTGTCATAGTTTTTATATAATTATAATATTAGATTGCTCAAGGGAAAAAGCGATTTGGTTGGTGAAATCTACTTCGACATCTCAACTTTCAGCATAGTTAGTAGATTATTCTAGTCACCTATAGATGATATGAAAACAAAAAGATATAGTAAAAAAGTTATGTCATAAGACATCTTACTTAAGCTGCTGATTCTCATGAGGTAAATTTAAGAAAATACAGCAGCTGCACCAAATCTCATGAGTTGGTAAAATCTGTGTGTTTTGCATACATCTTTCCAAATGGCCCAATTCGGAGAATATCTCAGTAATTAGCAGTTAACCAAAAGGGAAAATCTCAAAATAGATTATTCAGACTAATGTACTATCTTCACCAGTTTATTTTGTAATAGGATTTGTATGTTCTATAATCCAAAGCACTGCTGAAAACATACCTAATATACGACCCAATCCATTTACATATCTAAGAGGTATATATACATGTGCATGTGTGTATGTGTGTGCGTATTCCGATTTTGCTATTTTTCAAAAGTAACATAGCTTTTACCTATTGTTTTCATTTATTTCTAATACATCAATTGTTGATAACATTGTTTGAAAAACAATAACTCCAAAAAACCTGAAAATTTTAAATAGATAGCAAAGCAATGTGTTCATAGTTCTTCATTTTTTTAGTTCAACATTACAATTTTTTTTTGTTTAAGGTTTTTTTTGTTATATTTCCTTCATGAGTATTTAGTTTTATATTGTAGAAAAGGAAATCGTGATTCATGTATTCTCTTGGTGTATATTTTTAGAATTCAGATTTCACTTTGAAAAGAGGTAAGATTGAGGTAATTGTTAGTGCTAACGTGATTGTAAGAGAACTTAGCTCCTGTGAAGGGACTAGTGTCTTTTTTTCTCTCTGTGATTCTTATAAGAGAGCACAGAGACACTTACAGATAATATTGTTGGCCTGTGCCTATGTTGAGTAGATATGAACAATGGGGGGAAAAAGCCACAAGGAGGGAAACAGATAAATGTACCAACTTTTAAACATTTCACAAAAAATCTCTGGTGTCAGACCTCACTTGACTTTCAATTGGAGTTATTAGAATATGAGAGGACTTTCTAGATTTCCAGGTATTTCTAGATTTTTTTTTACAATGCATGTTTCAAAGCCTCTCATAATAAACTTGTGAAAAAAAGTGAGAAATACGAGATTGGAAGAAAATACTCAAGTTAATCAACCAGACATTTCGTTTTATGAATGGGTCAATGTTATAGCACTATCCTCTTCAGAATTTTTGTCAAAGACTTGGCAGAGACATTAGTGGCATCCTCAAATATGTTTAAGTTGATACAAGGCTGGAAGCAAAGGATTAAAAACACCTTTGGAAATTAGATTGATGGGCCATATCTAACAAGAACTTTGGTAAAGATAAATGTCAATTTTTACTTAGATCTCAAAATCTGCTAAAACAGTGGAGGAGAGGCAAAACATACCCCCAACTTTTTGAGGTCATAATAGAGAGGATATAAAGCACTGGATGGGAGAATGAAATAAATTACTGTCTTAGGTTTTCTTCTACCTCTGAAGTTAAATAATTCTATAATGTATGTATTTTACTCCAGAAATTTGAGGATTGTTTTGAAAGTATTTATGAGTAAAAATGGTTATATCTTTTTGGGCAGATAGAAATCTACTTGTTCCTAAAAAGATTACTCTTGGCTCTCTGGCTGTCTTTAAAATGATTGTGATATATCTAAGCTCAGCGAAAAAAATATAGTTCTAAAAATTCTTCTGAAATTAGAACACTTTAACTATTGTAAGTAGTCAATTCATTTTAATGTTGGAGAAAGAATTTGTCTGCTTTCACCTTTAAGGAACTAGTTCTACTTCACTTAATATTACAGGAGATAGACTGTGTTCCTTTTACTCAAATAGAATAATAGAATAATTTCAAATGTGTATAAAATATAAGGGTATAGTCATAATTTTGGTAGAAGAGATCCTTTTCATGTTATTTTAAAAAGTTAATTTTTAATAAAGCAAGTATTATATTGGCAATAAGATTAGGTGGAAATGGATTTATTATAAATTTTTTTTTCAAATAAAATTGGTGCTACATTTGGTGTAAAAGAAGTTAAAAAAATGTAACATGGCAATCATATTAATCTTATAAGAACATTCCTCCCAGTGAGGTACCAAGTTTAAAGTTCTTAAATAACCCAATTAAGGACCTTTAAGGAAGAGAAAGAGAAAGAAAGAAAGAAAAAAGAGCCTGGCCAAATGATGACTAATTAGAATGACAGGCGTTCTTCTGAATCATGGGGGAGTCACAGTACCTAAGCAGTAAAAATAGCATCTCATTAGTCTTTTAAACACTATTCCCAGGTTTCTGTGAAATTGATATTTAATCACTTTCCCAGTGTACAGCAGGCATTTATTACACAGGGAAGACATAGGGAGTGAAAAGTTTATAAAATGTCTGTCAATCTCTTCTCAATTTGAAAAATGATTCATTATAATGGGCCACCAGTGGCAGAGGACACTAAATAGGAGCCTGTAATTAACTTCCCTTCCTACTTTATTGATGGCATTTGGTGAGTTTTGAGATTAGATGGTGTATCTTGGGGGATGTACCCTATGGAACATGCTGTTCAATACTGTAAACTACATCTAAATCATGTCTACAGCTGTGTTAGTCACAATTCTAGATATTGGTTTTTAGAAATTTGATGCTAAAGTATCTGGAATCTAAGTTTGCTATTCAGAATAGTGTATGTAGAGACACTGAAGGAAGAAAATGCATGTTTAAATTTGGGGGCACTTCTGTAAAGAACAAAAATGTACTTTAAGATGATAGAGCCCAACAACTTTCTTTTAAAAATTCAGGCCAGGCATGGTGGCTCATGCCTGTAATCCTAGTACTTTGGGAGTCTGAAACAGGTCGATCACTTGAGCCCAGGAGTTTGAGACCAGCCTGAGCAACATGGGGAAACCCCATCTCTATAAAAAAAGAAAATACAAAATTAGCCAGGTGTGGTGGTGCATGCCTGTAGTCCCAGCTACTTGGGAGGCTGAGGCAGGAGGATCATCTTAGCTCAGGGAGGCTAAGGGTGCAATGAGCCATAATCTTGCCACTAAACCAGCCTGGGCAACAAAGTAAGACCCTATCTTAAGCAAACAAACAAACAAACAAAATGTCAGTACATTTAATATCTGATTTGTTTCTATCGAGTATTGCTATTCTTTCAGAAGTGTTGAATAGTATTTTAGTATTGTTAGGTGCTTTAAACAAATTCAAAGTATGATTGTAAGGGCTATTGAATTTTGTCAATAAGTCCTAAATTTAGCTTTCATATACATATATAGAACCAAAAGAAATGTCAATACAGCAACCATCCCTGTCTCGCCCACAAAAAACAAAGATTATTTTTCTGCATTTCATCAAGAAAACAGAAAAGGGCAAACACTCGAAATTCTTTTTTATTTATTTATTTTTTTATTTTTCTTTACATTCTGGGATACATGTGCTGAACGTGCAGGTTTGTTACACAGGTATACATTTGCCATGGTGGTTTGCTGCACCTATCAACCTGTCATTTAGGTTTTAAGCCCCGCATGCATTAGTTATTTGTCCTAATGCTCTCCCTCTCCTTCCCCGCCACCCGAACACCCTAAATTCTTTCATTCCGTTACTCATTTAACAGCCTTTATTTCATGGACATAGCATGACACATCTTGTTGGTGGTCACTCCGTAAGATGGTAGGAGATCCATTATTTGTTTACAATTTCTATTCTAATAAAATATAGTCATGACATATTTACCATATTTCACATTAGTCAGTTGGTCTATTTTTGGTTTTCCATTCCAAACCCCTCCTGGAAAAATAGTTTGTTTCACTAGTATAGGAGTTTGGTAGGGAGCCCTGGGCCATTTCTTGCTGAAGTGTTACAGGGTTGTTGTCCTTAGGGAGCTCATATTCTGATGAAGGTAAAGACATGAGAACTATTATAAAATAATACAATAAATAGTTTTCTAGCATATGCTAAACCTTGGTTAGCAAGTGTTAGGAAAGCACTCAGAGCCAGTCTTCATCAAGGCTAAAAAATAAGTAGTATTAATAAATATATTAAAGTAACTCAAGAATCTTTAAACTTATATTCGTATGTCCAGTAGAATGCATTATTCTGTAAATCAGAAACTGGTTTTGCTAGAGTCACACTAAGTAAAATTCGGCAAATAATGACACTAAAATTTAATTTACTGAAGCAAAATATCAAAACAGACATTTGCCTTGATTAAAAAAACAAGAATTATAAAAGGCGCTTCTGAAAATTGAATTATTACTTGACATCCACACCAAAATTAGTTTTTAATGTTCATATACAATTCAAAATTTAAAAGAAAATATATTGTATTCTATGTATAACTATTCCAACATCTGCAGCAGAATC
The DNA here is from genome assembly GCF_029289425.2 of Pan paniscus. Lineage (NCBI taxonomy): Eukaryota > Metazoa > Chordata > Mammalia > Primates > Hominidae > Pan > Pan paniscus. Next base: position 115,392,177 of record NC_073254.2, read on the forward strand.
ATAGCATTGTTAAAATCTTCTTTATGCTATCATACATCCTTTACAAATCATGTGCTGAGAGCAAGACCTAAATTTTACAATGTACATTCCAATTTTCTATTAAGTGAGAACCCTCTAAAGACCACAAAGGGGCCAAATTATCTAAAATATTCAAGGCTTATTATATTTCCACTAAATTATCAATTTTGTAAAACAATTAAACAGGGAAAGCCAATTAGTGTAAAAGTGGTCTTTAGAGTATAATCATTAGTTAGAAGCTCGTTTGATAAGGTTAGGCCCAAATCTAATAAATTAAACCCCCAGCAGAACCATAATAGAGCCTTAGTGGCAGTTTTTAACAGTACCAGTCTCTAAATAGAAACCGCCAGAAATTAAGGAAATTAAAAAAAAGAAGTTATTTTTGCCACAATCAACAAAATCTCTGTAGAGTTAGCTATGTCAAGTAAGAATTAGAATAGTTTCTTAATTATGATCACTAGAAATTTATTTGTACTATGAATCAAAATTATTATTAGTTCCAGTTTCTTCCAATAGAGTACCGAGGACTATTGGTTAAATAATTATGAACAGAAGAGGCAAAATACAATAAAGCAAACACTTTGTAACGTTGGAAAAAGTAAAACAAGATTAATAAGGCATACTCATGCAAACCTGATCCACACAGCCATCACTGTACTGTAACATTCCTAGCCTCTGTTAATTATGCCTCATTTATGTTCCGTAAATATTATTTAAGTAAAATAAAGTAAATCAAAAGAGAAAAGAAATGGTGTGTGTGAATATATCTGTTTACATAACATGAACTCACTTAAATGTTAGACCAAAACGTCTGGGTTACTGAGCCATTTTGCATAGGAAGTTAGACCATTATCACAAAAGAAGACGCAGCCTGAGCAATACTAACCTATTAGCCTATTTGAATAAGTGAAAAGTTACCCACTTTAGAATAGAGTTCTGTTTTTTTAATCACACAAAGTATAAAATAAGGTCATCATAATTTATTTTCATAAACTTTTTTTTGGCCTCAGCTACTTACATTGCACTTAATTGCTATATGAATACACATGAAGAAAAACTGTATAGATCAGAAAAATTATGTTTTCTGTTCATCATTGCCTTCCATCTTTACAAACTTAGTTCTTTAAATTCTAAAGGACGTAAATAATTCATATGATCAGATAATCTACTCATCAGTACATCCACATTCAAAACAGTACAAATTGGTCATTAGGGAACAGTTGGCTGATTACAATGTCTCTTATGCCACCCCACACAAATATGTCCTTCAAGTGGTTATATAAACATTATAAGCAGTTCTTTAGTTCTTAATATTCTTTTAATTTCTCCAATATTTATGGGAATATATTCTAAAATTCACTTTTTAATACTGGTGCAATTTAATCATCTATTTTGATATATTTATTTTCAAGTATCAATCTTTATTTTAAAATATTATGGGTGGATATTTTGTTCCTTTTCACCAAAATATTCTGAAGCTATACCTCATTAATGTAGTTGCATAAATAATCATGCCAGATCCCTCATGTAAGTAAGAAATAAAATGAAATGGGCATCTGTTTGTACAAATTAATAATGTGAATGATAAGATGCAGGTTAAAGTTTAACATAGAAAAAATTGGACATGGTGCATGAATACAAAATGAATTATTACATAGCTATGTAATTTTACTGCCACCACTTAGTTAATTATGCTGTATATCAAACTGATAATTAAAGAAGCAAGCTCTTACTTCAGTGTTCCATTCATACAACTATCAATTACTATATACATTTAAAATTGTGATTAGACATAAATCTCACAGCAAGGTGTAATAACAAAATATACTTGGCCTCACTACTTGAGAATTTCACAAATTTACTCTTAAAATACATTTCAAAAGAAATCACAGTATCTCTAGCAGTCATAGCATGATAATTAAAATACATGAATATGGAATAATCTCTTTTAGTTATCTAATGCTGCATAAGAAAGGGCTTCAAAACTGTTGATGAAAAGAGTCAAACTGTAAAATATTTGAAGAGATTTATTTTGAGACAAATATGAGGACTATGATTTGTTACATAGCCCCAGGAGGTTCTGAGTGTATGTGCCCAAGGTGGTTGGGTAATAGCTTGGTTTTATATGTTTTAGGAAGGCATAAGCCATCAATCAACACATGTAAGATGCACATTGGTTTATTCTGGAAAGGCAGGATAATTTGAAGTGGGGCTTCCAGATCACAGATAAATTCAAAGATTTTCTGATTGACAATTGATTGAAAGAATTGTTATTATCTAAAGCCCTGTAATCAATAAAAAGAAGTGTCTGGGGGTAAGCTAAAGAGTTGTAGAGACTAAGGCTTTTTTTTTTTTTTAATCATGCAGATGAAGCATCTAGGTAACAGGCTTCGGAGAGAATACATTGTAAATATTTTTTACCAGACTTAAAAAGGTACCAGACTCATAACTAATTCTCTCCTGGATTGGGGAAAAGACTTAGAAAGAGAAGAGGAATCTTTACAGAATATGGATTTTCCCCCACAAGAGACAGCTTTGCAGGGTTATTTCAAAATAAGTCAAAAATATATTTTGAGGTAAAAAATGTTGACTTATTTCAGGACCTACTATCTGCCATGTTGGTATCTTATTCCTACAGAGTCTGTTTCATCAGTCTTAAGGTCTGTTTTTAAGTTAATGCTGGTCAGTTTTTCATTAATTCCAAAAGGAGGAGAGTATAATGAGGCCTGCATGACCCCCTCTTTCCCATCACGGCCTGAACTAGTTTTTCAGGTTATCTTTGGAATGCCCTCAGCTAAGAGGAGGGTCCACACACTCAATTGGTTGGGGGACTTAGAACTTTATTTTTGGTTTATAAAACTTAGTGGCTAACAGTACAACTTTTAATTTGTTTCCTTCCAGTTTTACAATTTGGACATCAACAGCTGTGCTCCACGTGGCATCAACAGGTTGACTTTACTGAGGTCAACAGTCCACCTCTAATGTGGCCTCTCTCACATTTCTGGAACGTTAGTGCAGGCTGCCAACTGGGGACTCAGCTGAGGCTGCTGTCTAGGAATTTAGGTTATCCTTTTTGTGACATCTCCACTTGGGCAAGCTGGAAGGCTTGTAGCATGGGGCATGGGGCCTTGGGGTAGTCAGACTTATTACATGGTGGCTAGAATTCCCTAGACCACAAAAACTATAATCTAACAAGCTTCCTTAAAGCTTAGATCCTGAATGGGTGCACCTATGATTCTTCTGCCTTGTGTTAAAGAAGGTCATGAGCCAGCTAAGATTCAATGGGAAGGAACTGCACAGATGTATAAATACAGGGAACCAGTAAAGTAATATTACCTCTCAATAAATAATTTTCTATCTAATTTCCAAAAGCATAAACCAAAATGCTTTTAGTTAGTATAAATTTCATTTTAACTTAAGACAAACACATGTATATGCTCAAATTTGTTTAACACTTTAATATCAGAGTAGCTAAACTTAAATGCCTTTTGTGAAAGCAATATAAAGTCTTAGGGCAGAATTCTATGTATTTCATCCATATTTCCTGTTACTTAAGAAGATGTAGTAATGTTTATGCTCTCTTTATCAGATTAGGAATTCACTCATAGCAAGATTTCTCAAATTCTATTTCCGCAATATATAATACTCTTTGGGTTCATCAAAAGCAATAGTAATGTGGAGTTAAGTCCTTTTGTTAAAAGGGCTTTGGATTTCATGTAGTAGTAGATGGTAAAATAGTAATGATAATTCAAACTACTGATTTGTGATAGTTGTTTTTAAGGCTAATTGAAATATAACCAAATTTCCCAATGACAAATTTACTTTTTAAATTAATATTAGATACATATTGGAAGCTAATTTTTGTTTATTTAAGTCCCTCATGCTACCATTTACTGAACAGTACACCAAAGTTATAGTTTCTAATCGTAAACCAAAAATAAAATTCTAAGCCCCCCAACCATCTGAATGGATCTCTCCTCTTAGCCAAGAGCATTGCAAAGTTAACCTGAAAAACTAGTTCAGGCCATTGTGGGAAGGGGAGCCTGACGTGCCTCGTTATACCCTTCACCCTTTTGGAATTACTGATAGCAGGGAGTGGTTTCCATTATGTGTTTCTCTAATGGTAGTGCTGTCCAATATTCTATACATACATTAGAAAATTTAGTTTAATTCCATAATTAAAACACTTTCTCACAGAAATAAACTGGCTTTATGTAAAATAATCTGTATTGTCTAGCACTGCATAAATAATAAGCTGAGTAATGTATTACATAATTAAAGACAAACAGATACAGTTAAGAAAATTCTATCATTATCTCTTATAAATAACAACCTCGTGATCTTGAATTTTGATGCTTCTAAGGACAGATTAACATCACAAAGTGGCTGGCAAAACAAATTTCACTGAAAGCATTTCACAGTTGACCCTTGAACAACATGGAGGTTAGGGGCACCAACACCCTGCACAGTCAAAAATCTTTGGACTTCTCAAAAACTTAACTACAAATCGTTATTGTTGACCGAAAGTCTTACCAATAATTTAGTCAATTAGTACACTTTTTATATTATATATATTACATATTTCATTCTTACATAAAGTAAGGTAAAGAAAATGTTATTAAGAAAATCATAAAGAAGATAAATATATTTAGTAATCATTAAGTGAAAGAGGATAATTATAAAGGTCTTCATCTTTGTCATCTTCACATTGACTAGGCTAAAGAGAAGGAGTAAGATGAGGGGTTGTTCTTGCTGTCTCAGGGTGGCAGAGACAAAAGAAAATCCACATATAATTAGACCTACTCAGTTCAAACCTGTATTTTTAAGAATCAGGCCGGGTACGGTGGCTTACACCTGTAATCTAGTACTTTGGGAGGCTGAGGTGGGCAGATCACCTGAGGTCAGGAGTTCAAGACCACCCTGGCCAACATGGTGAAACTTTGTCTCTACTAAAAATACAAAAATTAGCCGGGTGCAGTGGTGCATGCCTGTATTCCCAGCTACTCAGGAGGCAGAGGCAGGAGAATCCCTTGAACTCAGGAGGCAGAGGTTTCAGTGAGCCAAGATCATGCCACTGCACTCCCGCCTGGGTGACAGAAAGAGATTCTGTCTCAAAAAAAAAAAAAGAAAAAAAAAAGAAGAAGAAAGAAAAAAAAGGAACCAACTGTATTTGCATTTAAAAACACAATTATTGTTTTGGGTATTGCTCTACACAATTCAAAAATATTTGAAAAATTATATCTATAGTTTGAAAAAATGGTTGGGTACTATGCTTAAACTTTACCCCACTCCATTCCTCCCCCCATAGTAGGCTCCAGTGTCTACTGTTGCCATCTTCATGTTCATGAGTACCCAAAATTTAGTTCCCACTTATAAGTGAGAAAATGTGGTTATTTGTTTTCTATTCCTGTGTAATTTGCTTAGGATTATGGCCTCCAGCTGCACCCATTATAAAGCTCCAAAATAATCTCCTTTGACTCCGGATCTCATATCTGGGATGCATTGCTGCAGGGGGTAGGCTCCCAAAGCCTTTGGCAGCTCCACCCCTATAGTTTTGCAGTGTTTGGCCCTCAAGGCTGCTCTCACATGTTAATGTTGATAGTTTGTGACTTTTCCAGGTGCAGGGTGCAAACGGCTGATGGATCTACCATTCTCTGACGTGGAAGACAGTGGCCCCCTTTGCATAGCTCCACTATGCAGTACCTTAGTGGGGGCTCTGTGTGGGGGCTCCAACTCCACATTTCCCCTTGGCACTGCCCTAGTTGAAGTTCTCTGTGAGCACTCTGCCCCCACAGCAGGCTTCTTCCTGGGTACTCAAGTTTTTCCATACATATTTGGAAATCTAGGCAGAGTACCAAGCCTCAATCAGTCTTGCATTCTGTGCAACCACAGGCTTAACACCATATGATAGCCACCAAGCTTATGATAACGTGTGTTCTCTAGGGCAGCAACACAAGCAGTATATGGGGTACTTTGAGCCTAGGCTGGAGGCAGAACAGCCAAGTTGCAGGAAGCAGTGTCCTGAAGCTATTTAGGGCAGTGGGGCCATGGCTCCCAGCACACAAAACCAATCAGTCCTCCTAGGCCTCAAGGCTTATGATGGAAGGGGCTGCTGTGAAGATCTCTGAAATGCCTCCAAGGCCCTTTTTTCTGTAGTTGGTGCTACAGATGCCTGGAGATTTGCCTGGGCATGGGCATGGGCCCATGGATCTTGGGCCCCCTGCACCAAGATCTCTGCACAGGAGAGGTGGGGTGACTCACACTGCTGAATCAGGCAAGTAGGTGCTCTGAATGCCTCTAGATTTGCCTGTGTGTAGAGCAGAGAGGGCCTCCCTGCATCATAGTCTCTGTCCAGGAAGGGTCTGGGAGCTCAGGCTGCTGAACCAGGCAAGTGGGTGTTCCAAATGCCTGGAGATCTACCTGGACATAGAGCAGATAGAGCCCAGCTGCAACAAGATCTATGTCAAGGAAGCATGAGACAGCTCAGGCTGCTGAGCCAGGCAAGTGGATGCTCCAAATGCCTGGATTTCTGCTTAAGGGTAGAGCTGAGAGGGCCTTCATGCACCACAATATCAGGAGAGTGAGCAGGCTGGGGCACCAAGCAACAGAGTGTGGACCCGAGTGCTAAGCTGTCCCTGGCTACAAGTCCTGCTGCCTAGGAGAAAATGCAGCTGTAGCAGTACTTCTCTGGAGCCCCTAGAGAATTTGCTTGGTATGTATAAGGAAGGGCACTTTGATATTCACAGAAACTATTAAGAAATTGGTGCTAAAGATCTAGAAAACAGAATTCATCAAGGCAGCTGCCCTCCAAGGAAGCTAACCACAGATGATAGCTTCCTCTGCCTTCCATATTTCCTCACCTGGCTGACCAGAACACTGTCTGAATAACCCATGGGCTGAATAACCCATGCCTTCAAACTGTTTGAACACAGAGATTAAGTACTTGTGATAAGGCTAAAGAATTAACATAAGACCAAGGAATAAATCGATAAAAGACATTCTCAGAAGGTATTTATGAAAAACAAGAAACTCCATGTTTGCCCTTTATAACCATAGCTAACCTCTACAAATCTCCAGTGCAAGATGACCTTAGCTAACCCCAATTTCTCTAATTCATTCTTATCAGTGTCCTACTTCTTGATCCTGTGACCTATACTGGTCTTGTCTCAAACAGGCAAGAAATATTGGTAATAGAATTATGAATAAATTAAATGAATAAATGCAGCTTATCTACAATATTAAATTGTTTATGTATCCATATTTTAAAAATGGAAACTCATTTCTTTTTGTTTCTAATAAAAGTAATATGTGTTTATTCATTGAAAATAAGTATAGAAGTTTAAGACCTCTCATAATCTTACCCTGTAACTTATCTCTTTAACTCCTAAAACAAATTAATTTGGGCATGTATTTTCGAACTTATAAACACAAAGGCACATATACACACACGCTACAGTGCTTATTTAACTTAATACATATGCTTTGAATATTTTAACGGCTGAATTGTTTACTACTGCCTTCATTCACTATATTTTTAAAGCAATTTAGTGTACATTTAAAGCATAGATTATTTGATCAATCTGACAAGCATTTTTTTCTGCCTGCAATTGCTTTTTTACTGTTGCAGAAATTACTTGTAAACATCTTAGGGCATACATATTTACACATTTCTATTTTGTTCTCATTTAATTTGTATACATATTGTTAAATTGTTCTTTTAAATTGACATATCAATTTACATTATGGAGTCTCGCTCTGTCGCCTAGGCTGGAGTGCAGTGATGCTATCTCAGCTCACTGCAAGCTCTGCTTCCCAGGTTCACGCCATTCTCCTGCCTCAGCCTCCTGAGTAGCTGGGACTACAGGCGCCCGCCACTATGCCCGGCTAATTTTTTTGTATTTTTAGTAGAGACGGGGTTTCACCGTGTTAGCCAGGATGGTCTCTATCTCCTGACCTCGTGATCCGCCCGCCTCGGCCTCCCAAAGTGCTGGGATTACAGGCATGAGCCACCGCACCTGGCCTCCATTACTATTATTTTCAAGGTGGTATATACTGACACCTTTACTATCAGGGGATACTAATCAATTTTTAAAATATTTTAATATTTTCTTGCTCATTTCAGTAGGATTTTGAATGTCATAGGAAATACAGAAATAAATAATTGATATCCCAGAACTACAAGTCAGGAGAAACATTTAGTACACTAATTTGAAGTATTTTTATAATTTTCATTTGTTATTTAAAAATAAAATTACAGCTGTGTCTAGTGGCTTGCACCTGTAATCCCAGCACTGTGGGAGGCCAAGGCATAAGGCTTGTTGAGTCCAGGAGTTGAAGACCAGCCTGGTCAACATAGCAAGACTCCATCTTTACAAAGAAAGAAAGAAAGAAAAAAAAACAGAAAGAAAACTAGCCAGGCATGTATGGTGCACTCCTGTAGTCCTAGTTACTCGAAGGCTGAGGTAGGAGAATTCCTTGAGCCCAGCTGGGAGGTTGAGGTTACCATGAGCTGGGATCACACTATTGTACTCCAGCTTGGGGGACAGAGTAAGACCCCATCTCTAAAAAAATATAGTAAGTTAGAAATGTTTTATTCTATAAAAATATATTTTATTTTATAGATTTGCTAAAGAACACTAATCCTCTAAAGTAAAAAGAACACAGAAATTTCTAGTAGTCATACCTTTTTAAAATATTTGTCAGGTTTTACAAATAATTTTAATATATAGAAAATCAGAATACCAAAATACTTGACATAAAATGGAAATTTCATTATATATGTGTGTATTACACACAAATATATTGTATATGTATTACACACAAATATATTGTATATGTGTGTATTACACACGTATATATTGTATATGTGTGTATTATATTTATTTGCATACATCTCAGCTATAAACTGAAATCGAGATGAGGAAGTCGTATCACATTGTTACTGGCATGTCTATGCTTAGGGTAGAAGACTGTTAACTGAAGGCAAATACAAACATGCTCTAACTTAAGAACACAACACAATAGCTTTGGTGAGTTAAGCTCTTTTTATTCCATGAAAAGTTCCATTAGGAAAGAGTTGCCAAGGGGAGAAAGAAACAAGTCAAATACAAAGTTAGAGAAAAGGGTGATTCTGTATGGTGCCTCAGATCAAACTTCAGTCATTCCTTCTTTCTGCTCACCACTAAGAAGCCCCAGTAAGCTGCTTCCGTGGTAAATCTGGACCCTGCGATAGCAGAAACAGGTGTTTCTGAATTGCCTTTCTACTTTTCTATAGACAGATCACTGCCATTTCTCTCTCTCTCTATATATATATATATATATGCATATATACATAAATAGATATATGTACATATATGCAGATATTTGTACATATGTATATGTATCTATTTATGTATATATGCACTTATTTTCATATGTATATATCTGTAAGTTCACTGACCCTGAAGATATTGCAGGTTTGGTTCCAGACTGCTGTAATAAAGTGCCCCACAAATTTTTATTCTTATATTATAAAAAATATATTTGTATATTTATATAAACATATGCAAACAGATATTTGTACATATGTATATATGCCTATTTATGTATATATGCACTTATTTATATATGTACATATTTGTAAGTTCAGACAGACCTTTGAGATATTGTAGGTTTGGTTCCACACTGCCATAACAAAGTGAATCACAAATTTTTATATTATATTTATATTATAAAAATATACGCTTATATTTATACATATATAAACAGTTATTTGTGCCTATGTATATGTATCTATTTATGTCTATATGCGCTTATGTATATATGTATGTATTTGTAAATTCACACAGACCTTGAAGATATTGCAGGTTTGGTCCCAGACTGCCATAATAAAATGACTCACAAATTTTTGGGTTTCCCAATGCATATAAAAGTTAGGCTTAGACTATACTATAGTCTATTAAGTGTGCAATAGCATTATGCCTAAAGGTCAATGTACACACCTTAATTTAAAAATATTTTATTGCTAAAAAATTCTAACAATCTTCCGAGCCTTCAGAGAGTCATAATCTTCTTGCTAGTAGACAGTCTTGCCTCGATGTTGATGGTTGCTGACTGATCAGCATGGTGGTCGCTGCAAGTTGAGATAGTTGTGGTAATTTTTTAAGATTATGAAGTTTACCACACTTATTGACTCTGTTTCACAAAGGATTTCTCTGTAGCCTGAGATGCTGTTTGATAGCATTTTACCCAAAGTAGAACTTCTTTCAAAATCAAAGTAAATCTTAAACCCTGCCACTGGTTTATCGACTGTTGTCATTTCAACAATGTTCACAGCATCTTCACCAGAACTAGAAGTCAGCTCAAAAGAACCATGTTCTTTGCTTGTCCATTAAAAGAAACTCCTCTGTTAAAGTTTCTTCATGAAAGTGTAGCAATTCAGTCACATCAGGCCCCACTTGTAATTCTACTTCTCTTGCAATTTTTACCACATTTGCAGTGACTTCCTACACTGAAGATTGAACCCCTCAGAGCCATCCATGAAAGGTAAAATCAGCTTCTTTCACATTTCCAATAATGTTTATATTTTGACCTTCTCCCTTGAATCACAAGTGTTCTTCATGGCATCTAGTGTGGTGAATCCTTTCCAAAAGATTTTCAATTTACTTTGCCCAGATCTGTCAGAAGAATCACTATCTATGGCAGCTATAGCCTTGTGAAATGTATTTCTTACATAATAAGACTTGAAAGTCAAAGTTACTTCTTGATCCTTGGGCTGCAGAGTGATAAGAGGCATGAAAAAAAAAAAAAAACCTTTAATCTCTTTGTACATCTCCATTGGAGCTCTGGGGTGCATTTTCAATGAGCAGTCATATTTTGAAAGGCACCTTTTTTCTGAGCAGTAGGTCTCAACAGTGGACTTAAATATCTAGTAAAACATGCTATCAACAGATGTGCCATTATCTAGACTTGTTCCATTTGTAGGGCATAGGAAGAGCAGATTTAACAGTATTAAAGGGCCCTAGGATTTTTAAAATGGTAAATGAGCATTGACTTCAACTTAGTCACCAGAATCATTAGCTCCTAAAAAGAGTTAGCCTGTCCTTCAAAGGTTTGAAGGTTTGAAGCCAGGCGTTGACTTCTCTCTAGCTATAAAGTCCTAGATGGAACCTTCTTCCAATAAAAGGCTGTTTAGTCTATATTTAAAATCTCTCATTTAGTGTAGCCACTTTCATCCATCGTCTTAGCTAGACCATCTAGAAAACTGGCTGAAACTTCCACATCAGCACTTCACTTTGCACTTTTTTTTTTTTTTTTTGAGACTGAGTCTCGCTCGTCCCACAGGCTGGAGTGCAGTGGAGTGATCTAGGCTCACTGCAAGCTCCGCCTCCCAGGTTCATGCCATTCTCCTGCCTCAGCCTCCCAAGTAGCTGGGACTACAGGTGCCCACCACCACACCCGGCTAATTTTTTGTATTTTTAGTAGAGACGGGGTTTCACTGTGTTAGCCAGGATGGTCTCGATCTCCTGACCTCATTGTGATCTGCCCACCTCGGCCTCCCAAAGTGCTGGGATTACAGGCATGAGCCACTACGCCAGGCCCACTTTGCACTTTTATGTTACGGAGATGCCTCCTTTCCTTCAACCTCTGCTATATTCAAAATTTTCATCTGCCACTTATTCACCTCTCTTAGCTTTCACAGAATTAAAGAGAGTTAGGGTCTTGCTGTGGATCAGGCTTTGGCTTAGGGGAATTTTGAAGCTGGTCTGATCTTCTATCCAGACCATTAAAACTTTCTTCACATCAGCAATAAGGCTGTTACACTTTCTGAGCACTCACTTGTTCACTGTAGTACCACTTTTAATTTCCTTTAAGAGCTCTTTCTTTGCATTCACAACTTGGTTAACTTTTTGGTAGTAGAGTCTTAGTTTTTAGCCTGTGTCAGCTTTCAACATATCTTCCCCACTAAGCTTAATTTTTGTAACTTTTCATTTAAATCGAGAGACTTGCAACTCTTCTTTTCACTTGAACACTTGGAGGCCATTGTATGGTTATTAATTGAACAAATTTTAATATTGTTGTGTATAAGGGAACAGGGAAGCCGAGGGAAGAGAGATATATAGCATTGTACACAATGTTATCTAAAGAAAAATTGTTTTTGATTATAAAGACTTCCTCTTTAGTCAAGGCTTTTAACATGGAGCAAATTTTTTGAATAAAATGGAAAGTTTCCAGCACATTGAAATGTGTATTGAAACATCTTACGTTTTCAGATAAAAATTTGTATTTATTTTCATATTATCATTAAATTTTAAATGATCATTGCATTTTTATTCAAAAAAATACTTTAAAGTTTGAGGGAGAGAAGAGAGAATGAACACTGCTTTCCTGTAATAGTATTTGGACAGCTACCATTTAATAGCTCACAGCCACTTGGCCTTTCTCTCACAGAACGGCAGATTGTTTCTGTGAGATTAGAAACCAAAACAACAACAAAAAACTATATAATTCACATTTCATAAATTTATTTTATTATGTAATATATATTTAATATAATTAAATTAGAATTACATATATAAATATATTTAACTTCAGTATTCAAAATAAGAATTATTATATCTTTGCACAATATATTCATCTAGTAACCTCACGCTCACTCTTTTAAACCACTACTTGGTATAACTTTATATGTTTTTGCTGTCATGCAAACAGTTTTCTATAATCAAAAGGCAAATGTTCAACTTTGCCACGCTTATTCTTCTGGTTCAGTCCTTAAAAAAAAAAAAAAACAAGAATACAAGGCATGTTTCTGCCTACTTATTGCTGGACAGGTTATTAAGTGACTATCCAGATCCACTTCCGTTAGAGGCAATGTTGTTATTTTTAGGAAGCTGGAAAAGATAACTATAAACAATTGCAACTAATGAAAAATAGTAGTTGGCTGAGCATGGTGGCTCATGCCTGAAATCCCAGCACTTTGGAAGATCGACGAGGGAGAATCACTTAAGCCCAGGAGATCAATACCAGCCTGGGCATATAGTGAGACTATGTCTCTACAAAAAATTTTAAAAATTGGCCCAGTGTAGTGGTGTGTGCCTGTAGTCCTAGCTACTTGGTAAGCTGAGGTGGAAGAATTGCTTGAGCACAGAAGGCGGAGGTTGGAGTAAGGCAGTTAGCCAAGATTGCAACACTGAACTTCACCCTGGGTGACTGAGATCTTGTCAAAAACCAAAAAATAAACAAACAAACAAACAAAAGTAGTACTGGAAAAAGAGGAGAGCTGTTCTATGTGGCTAGACATGCTCTTTACACATTAGCATCTTTTGCAATTCCTTACCTAGATCATTAAATAAATACATAATTTATTTAATGCATTGATGTTTATTAAAATTTTAATACATATTAAGATGGTTTCACTACAGGTATTACCGATAATAGATACTTCAACACAGGTTCAGAAAATCTGCAATGCATGTCTTCAAACTAGTAAATTTTATTCCTTACCAGTCTTGTCAGCATAATCTCTTTATTGACACCAAGAGTCTTGGATCTAGGTCAGTCAGAATGTAGCAAAGGGATGTCAGAGCTATTGTGGTCAGTGAGTAGACATTAAACAGGAAGTTAATAAGATATTTGTCATATAAATCTATACATAATATAGGCATATATTTTCCATTAATTCATATTCATTCAGATACTAACATGAATTGAGCAAGACTCTGCCTCTTGCATATAATACATGTGTTCTAAAGACAATGGGAAGATTGGAGTTGGAATATACCAGCAAATGCAATCATTCTAAATTAGTGACCTGGGGGATTGGGCATGAATCCTAAACACAGTATGAGAAATTATTACTCTGTAGTAAAGGTTTCAATAATACATTATACACATTTCACCACTCAAAACACCAAAGGAAATCTGTATACAAAGCAGCAACATGGTTAATACTGTTTCCCTATTAACTTTATGATGCATAATACTTATATAATGCTGTGAAAATGCTCACTTACAATGAAGGATAATGACTACAATAACACTTTATTCAATGCTTTAATTTGTCCCATGAATCATCCAGGCCTATATAATTGCATTGGTAATATGACACTATTGTATAAACAGGTCTTGTGCAAATGGAATGGGTCCTTCCTAACTGGGCCATGGTAAGCACTTCTATGAAAAGATTTGCTAGGTAATTTTACCTGAATGTATCCGCTCTCTCACAGAATTTACTTTTTTCTTTTTTTGTAAATCTATACATAGACTGAAACTTGATTGTCCTACAACACTAAAATAAGATTGAGGAAGTTTTGCTGGGTTTTCAAGTGCTGTATTGATTCCTAGAAAATATTTATTTCTATGCATTAATAGTTTTATGCTACCTACTGTGGATATTATATCTACTTCTCCTCATACTTAAGTGACGATGAGGCATTATAATTAAATAATAAAATGTGAGCTATATTTAGTTATATAACAAGTTAATGAAATATTTCATGTAAATGAGTGGCTAGATGGAGAAGTTTTTGAAAGATCAATGGGGATTGTGATGATTATGGAATATATATCAACAATGAAATGAGTATAATGCTGATTTTCACTACAGAGAATGGTAATGCAATTATGACCAATAATATAAAAACATGTTTAAAATTATCTAAAAGATATGTATTATCCTTAAAATGCAATAAGGAAAGGGTAAAATATGCCCTATTTGAATCCCTGTCAAAAATTCAGAAAATTATCAGAAACAAATATACAGAAATAGGCTAAGATAAATTAAACTTCTATAGACTCTGAAAAATTATAGAGTTTTTCAAAAGGCAACAGATTTTCTTATTCTTTTTTCTTGTTTTTTAAATGCCTAATCTTTGAGGCCTGCAGTTTACAAAAAATTATCTGAGCATGATGATAACCCTAGGATCAGAACTGAAGATTACTGCAGACCCAGAATGAATAAAAAACCAAAATGTTAAATGGGGGGCTCAATTTGGGCCTATACATTTTATATGATAAGATGCAGCCAATAAAATAAAGCTACTGAAGATCTCACATCAACTTAAGAAGTACTTGTGTTATAATGTTATGTAAAAAAATCCACAACATAAAATTAGATCTCACATGATAACTAATATAGAATAATGGAAGAAGATATATAAAGATGTTAACAAAAAATGGCTTTGGATCATCAGAGAACAGGTTTCATTTTTCAATACTAGCAAATTTATTTTACATTTTAAAATTACTGTAATAACTATACATTTTATAACTAAAATGTAGCAATGTGATGTAAAAATGTCACGGCTACTACTAGATGTATTACAATCATGGAAAGGGAAAGGAAATCAGCAACGATGTAGAAATTTGAATCAGATAAAGATTGAATTAGGTGAAGAGCTTTACTTAGAGATACTTAAGTTACAGTCTGGAATATAGTCATCCTGTTAATGTGTTCAAATACCATATTTATTTTGCTGAAAGATTCCATATTTCAGAAGAGTCATACTTTCCTGAAAATTCAAGTCTTGCAGTGGTATGGAGAAAAAGAAAAAAAATAGAGCAGAAAGAAGAATCAGAATGCCAGGGGCTACTGGGGACTTGAGGTGGTGGACTTATTAGTAAATAAGGTTTGTATGTTGGTTTCAATATGAGGGCAAGATTTGAGCAAAGCTTTGAGAGAGGAGAGAGTGCTAGCCAAATCGATATATAGGCTACACTGTTTTAAATAAGCTGACATATTGCTTCCTTTTTGAAAGGTTCTGGAATCCTAGTAACTCTAATGCAAACAACCACTTGACCTCTTTGGAACATTTACACAAATGACCCCACAGCACTCATAATTAAAGTTAGTTTCTATTCTGAGTTGCTAGCTGAAATTATTATTCTATTAGGATTTTGTTCTATATTATTATGTTATTAGCACTATGGGAGTTACCAAGAGAAGCTGCTCAATGATAACAGCCCCATTAATGCCTCTAGTGAAATACTTTAAACAGTTCTTTATTGATCTTGGTTCCAAATACATCAAAATGTTGTATTACAGTTTTGTTGAACTATTCACCCTACTGGCATTCTGAGGTGGCTACATTCCCAGTTCAAAAGTTCTTATTCTTGAGCTCCAGGTAGAAACGAAGAAATAGCAAAACTGACCTAACTGAAAAATGTGGGTTGACTTTATTCAAGCTTTTTAATCATTAAAAGAAATATTTGACTTCTTTTTTCCGTATTAGGAATGTGCTAGTTGTCATTTATTTGTATTAAATTTATATAAATATACACATACACACATATATACATACAAAGTAAGAAGCCCCAAGAATAAAGACTGCAATGAAAATATAATTTATTATATGAAAGCTCTAAATTCTAATTCACTACTCTAAGACCAGTCCAATTCACAAGTAAATGAATGACCTGAACTGACCCTCAGACAATTAATCAAGAGGTCTTGAATGTGTTTCATTCTAACCCTAGTAAAGATCTATTTAAATCATAGTTTCTGTCATGAAATACGTGTATATATTCTACTTGTGGCTGAAGTTAAGCCAAGGCTAAATTTGTAAACAATTATTCTATATTTATCATTGAGCTTTATGATATGCCAGTTGGCCTGGTTCTGATTCAAATGCATCAAAACGGTAGCATACGCAGTCTTGCAGAACTGAGGCTTCCTTTTGACAGTGCCACTATTGAGGGCCATAAGGAGCATATAATAACTGAAGTCACTAACATAAACTCAACAGCATGTATGATTATTTAATTATTTTACTTCAATCCAAATAATTTTCTAACTTCATGAAGAGTAAGACCATCAACAGCAAGTGTACAGAAGGTAGATGTCATTAAATAATTTATAATCAAGTCCACAGTGAAGAATATATACGATGCTGTTGTTTTCATGATATTCAATTAAGGCAGTCATAGTGCCAACTATTTCACTATACTGAGGCAAACAGATATTTGCTAAAGTATTTTGAATCATTTATTACTCAGTCAGTTGGGTAAAACTTTATTTATACTGAAATTAACTGAATTTTGCTTTCTACACCTGATCTTAGCCAAAAAGCCAAGAAGTGATTGAATTTTGCTTCCTTTTCTATCTCACATAAATGTAGACTCATACTCTAAACGGTTTCCCTGTCTATTGTGAATAGTTTCTATGAAAGAAGGTCCTAATATTTTATATAAACTGTATATATATATAGTAACAACAACACAGTATGCTATTTCAAACACCAAAAAGTGTCATTCTTTAGAATGATGAAGTGCTCTTCGTCGTTCTAAAATGTTGATGAAATTAAATTAAAATTGTACTTTATGAGTTTACCATCAGCCTGTAAGTAAGGTCATCTCATCATTCTTACTCAAACATGAAATAATATGAGTAAAATAAGATTTAAATAATTAAGATGCATACGTTAGATTTGGCAGAAAGAGAAAACTTCAATTCACTAGCATTTGTGCCTCCAAACTGTATCCTATATCACTATTGAAATCAGAAAGGAA
Organism: Pan paniscus; assembly: GCF_029289425.2. Lineage (NCBI taxonomy): Eukaryota > Metazoa > Chordata > Mammalia > Primates > Hominidae > Pan > Pan paniscus. The sequence continues at coordinate 115,409,679 of NC_073254.2, forward strand.
CATAAAACAGCAATTTTAAAATGTCAATTTCTTTTTAATACATGAAGTTAGATCTGCCATGTGTTGAACAGATTTTTCTCATACATTATACCTTAAAAACTTTATTTTTCATCTATTATGGCTTGAAGGTTTTTCCATTGACCTATCTAAAACAGTTGAGATGAAAATGGACTTATACTTTTTAAAAGCTAATTTAATTAGCCAGTCTCCATTATTTTTGCCAATATTTATTTTGGCAAAAGTAAATAAATCTATATTATGCTGTAATAAATTATATTGGAAAAAGAAGTATATAACAAGTTAATATTTTTAAAAATATGCTCTTTGTCATTCTAAAATGCCAATGAAATTAAATCAAAATTGTACTTTGGGAGGCAGATCTGTTGACAAGAAAAAAGAAGTGTTCATGAACGCAGAGCATGCCCCTTCTTTTAACTGATTACACTCTGGCTCATAAAAATGTGTAGTAAGTAAACTGTATGTACTTCACTGTATTACTGTAAAAGAGATTCATAGGAGATAACTAGATATTAATATTCAAAGGTCAAAGCAAAATCAGGAGATGAATTGAAAAATACACATTTCCCCAAAGTCTCTATTATAAAACAGTAAGAATAAAAACTCTCACTGACAACAGAAAGTTCAAATTTTAACCATATGCTCAGAGCTCATATATGATTTTCAGTTTCTGTGCCAAACTCTTCCATTTCTAAAAATCTTTCATTTTCTCTTCTATATGAAAATAAAGTATTTTGATATATAATTAGAGTTGAATAAGCATACATGTTTTATATTTATCCTCCAGAATAAACATGTTGGTTTTTTTTCTTCCTACTATTAAGGCAATTTCATCTTGTGAAATCACAAAGCCTAGTGCTTTACTGGCCTCTGTTGTTACAATCTCAGTATAACACTTCTACACATGCAGTGTAATACCATTTTGATATATTTGATGAAAAAATAATGTGTAGTCTAAGGTTTTAAATGTGCCACAGAAGAGGAATCAAATTACTGTCAGATTATACAAAAAATTAAGCAATTCTTTTTGAAATAATATGTGGCATATAATTGCCACACATCAGACATACATTGAAGTGAGAAAAACCTCATCTTCTAAAAGTTCCCTTAGTTACTTTTTATAAATCAATTAGATAGTGCTTTCTGTCTCAGATCATATACGTTCCTAGCAATCAAGCTAAACATATCCTGGCAGAAATCCTTGATGCATCTTGCCAAACATGATGTTAATATAGATTGAGAATTTCTAACCCAAAAATGTGAAATCTGAAATGCTCCAAAATTCGTAACTTTTTGAGCACCAATGTGAGATAGTGACACCTTTGCTTTCTGTTAGTTCAATGTATACAAACTTTATTTCATGCAAAAAATTGTTTCAAATATTGAATAAAATTAGCTTCAGTTTATGTGTATAAGGTGTATATGAAACATAAGTAAATTTTGTGTTTAAACTTGGGTCCTATCCCCAAGATATTTCATTATGTCTGTATAAATATTTCAAATCTGAAAAAATTTGAAATCTGAAACACTCTGGCCCCAGGCATTTTGGATAAGGGATACTCAACCTTTATTCACTTTGTAATGCTGAACAGGGATTGTGTGAAGTAAATAATACATACTGCATTACAAAAAACACATCCAGGCCATAATTAATTTATTTAGAGTCAAGAGATTAAGCCTGTATTTTTCCTGTGTAGAGATGGTAACCACTGAAGTATCAATTTTACCAAATTTTCATCAAAGAATGTAACTCAGTTTTTGCTTGATAAGATACCAAGGTACACAATATTATTAGAGATTTATTTCAATGACACGTTAAATGTTTCCTAAACTTTTAATTGCATAAATACAGACGATAAAAATAGCAAAGAGATGCTTTCTAGGTTATTAAAGAATAGGAGAAGGGCCGGGCACAGTGGCTCATGCCTGTAAGCCCAGCACATTGAGAGGTCAAGGCAGGCAGATCACTTGAAGTCAGGAATTCGAGACCAGCCTGGCCAACACGGTGAAACCCTGTCTCTACTAAAAATACAACAAAATTAGTCAGGTATGGTGGCGCCGCCTGTAGTCCCAGCTACCCGAGAGGCTGAGGCAAGAGAATTCCTTGAACCCAGGAGGTGGAGCTGAGATCGCATCACTGCACTTCAGGCTGGACAACAGAATGAGACTTAGTCTCAAAAAAAAAAAAAAGAACGAAGAAAATAGCAGGAATTGTTGTCTTAAAAATGTCATTGAGTGTGCCCTAATCATCTTTGTCTTAATGTAAAAGCTCAGCTGTCATCTTTGCTGACAAACTAAGGCTTTACTATAAAGCCTACAAAGACTGACTCTCCAGGTAGTCCTTTTCCTCCCAGCTATTGTCCAGATCAGTACTTTCCAAAGGAAAGATAACTGAGCCACATATTAATTTTTAAGTAAAAATAATAAGTAGAAGAAAAAGAAGAAAAGGAAGGAAGGGAGGAAGGAAAGAAGGCAGGCAGAAAAGGAGGGAAGGAGGGAGGGAAAGAAGAAAGAAAATAAGAAAAAAAAAGAGAAAAAGAAAGAGAGAGAGAAAGAGAGAAACAGAAAGAAAGAGAAAGAAAGAAAAAGGAAGGAAAGGACAAAGGAGGAGATGAAGGGAAAGGAAAGGAAGGAAGGGAACTTCTCAAAGATATAATATTTCTGAGTTGGGAGAATATGATAAAATACATATGCAAAATATTCAGAACGTGAGAAGGTGTTAAGAGCAAGGGTTAAAAATGGAAAAGGAAAGAGGGATAGATAGATCCAGAGGTTGAGGGCCCATTTGCAAATTTAAAAGGGTGATCAGAGTGTATTATAGAGGTGGTGATATGTTTTAAAGACTTAAAAATGTCAAGGAAGTAAACCATATGTATAAATAGGGGGAAGAGTTTTTCAGGTATGGGGCACAGTAGATGAATAATTCTTGCTAGGTGCATGTTTATGAGAGAAAGGACTAGCTGGATTTCCTAGGCCAAATAAGAATTCCTAAGTCTAGCTGGGGAGGTGACTGCACCCACCTTTAAACATGGGGCTTGTAACTCAGCTCACACTCGACCAATCAGGTAGTAAAGAGGGCTCACTAAAATACGAATTAGGCTAAAAGCAGGAGGTAAAGAAAAGTCAAATCATCTATCATCTGAGAGCACAGGGGGGAGAGACAATGATTGGAATATAAACCCCAGGCATTCAAGCCGGGAGTGGCAACCCACTTTGGGGGGCAATCCTCTTTGGGTCCCCTCCTATTGTATGGGAGCTCTTTCACTCTATTAAATATTGCAACTGCACACTCTTCTGGTCTGTGTTTGTTACGGCTCGAGCTGAGCTTTCACTCGCTGTCCACCCCTGCTGTTTGCCACTGTCGCAGACCTGCCACTGACTTCCACCCCTCCGGATCCAGCAGGCTCTCTGCTGTGCTCCTGATCCAGCAAGACACCCATTGCCACACTGGATCGGGCTAGAGGCTCGCCATTGTTCCTGCATGGCCAAGTGCCTGGGTTCGTCCAAATAGAGCTGAACACTAGTTGCTGGGTTCCACAGTTCTCTTCCGTGACCCACAGCTTCTAATAGAGCTATAACACTCACTGCATGGCCCAAGGTTCCATTCCTTGGAATCTGTGAGGCCAAGAACCCCAGGTCAGAGAACAAAAGTCTTGCCGCCATCTTGGGAGCTGCCCGCCACCATCTTGGGAGCCACCAGCCACCATCTTGGGAGCCACCAGCCACCATCTTGGGAGCGGCTCACAACCATCTTGGGAGCCCTAAGAACAAAGACTCGTCGATATCATCTAGTGTCAGAAAGAGTCAGGAGACCTATGAGACTTAGGCAGAGCGTGGCACTAGAAGAAAAATAGAAGATGTGGGCTGAGGGGAGATGGGTGACCAAATCATGGAAGACCTTATAGACTATTACAAAGACTTTACCTCGTAATGTAAGAATTAGAAAGCCTACGAAGGATCATTGCTAGCTGCTAATACTGAGAATAAACTATACACAGCCATAAGAAAGAGTGAAAATTAGAAAATGTGTCCAGTAACTGGGTAAGAGATAATAATGTCTTATTCCAGGGCAAAGGTGTTTATACTATAGTCATGTTCTGGGTATAGCTTGAAGATTGGGTCAACAGAATTTGCAGACAGATTTTTTTTTTTTTGAGACGGAGTCTCGCTCTGTTGCCCAGCCTGGAGTGCAGTGGCACGATCTCGGCTCACTGCAAGCTCCGCCTCCCGGGTTCACGCCATTTTCCTGCCTCAGCCTCCTGAGTAGCTGGGACTACAGGTGCCTGCCACCACAATCGGCTAATTTTTTTGTACTTTTTTAAATAGAGATGGGGTTTCACTGTGTTAGCCAGGATGGTGTTGATCTCCTGACCTCGTGATCTGCCCGCCTCTGCCTCCCAAACTGCTGGGATTACAGGCTTTTTTTTTTTTTAAGAAAGAGTCTCGCTCTGTAACCCAGGCTGGAATGCAGTGGTGCAATCTCAGCTCACTGCAACCTCCGCCTCCCACGTTCAAGCAATTCTCTGCATCAGCCTCCTGAGTAGCTGGAATTACAGGTGCCTGCCACCACGCCCAGCTAATTTTTTTGTATTTTTGGTAGAGACGGGGTTTCACCATCTTGGCCAGGCTGGTCTTGAACTCCTGACCTCGTGATCCACCTACCTCGGCTTCCCAAAGTGCTGGGATTACAGGCGTGAGCCATTGTACCCGGCCCAGACAAATTTAATATAAGGGACAAGAGAAAGAGAAGAGTTAAGGGTAACTTTAATATTTATGAGTAATTGGAAGAATGAAGTTGCCACAGATTAGATGAGAAAGATTGTGAGAAGAGCAGATTTAGAAGTGAAAAGAGTTCTGTTTTGGACTTGTTAAGTTTAAGATATCTATTTAAATGTTTTGACAACTAGAGGCCTGTGAGGGAAAGCAAATAAAAAGCAATTTGCTTTCCTGTAAGCCAGGTGGAAAGATGTGGATGTGCTTCAAGAAGGAAGAAGTAAACAACTGAATTAAATGTTACTAATAGGTCAAATAAATTGAAGACTGAGATTTGACTATTTCATTTAATACTAGAATAAAAAGAAACTTCTTTTTAGAATTTGAGAAATAAAAGTAGATATTAAAAAATCCATAGAATGGAAGAAAAAATATGATTTCTAAAAAAGAGGAGAAAAATTACTGGAATTATTGGATTATGCAAGTAAAATCAGATAGATTCTAGCACAAAAGAAGTGAGGATTTTTAGCTGGGCATGGTGGCGGGCTACTGTAATCCCAGCTACTGGGGAGGCTGAGGCAGGGAGAATTGCTTGAACTTGCAGAGGTTGCAGTGAGCCAAGGTCACACCACTGCACTCAAGCCTGGGTGACAGAGCAAGACTCTCTCAAAAATAAGTGAAAAAGAAAGAAAGGAGAGAGAGAAAGAAAGAGAGAGAGAGAAAGAGAGAAAGAGGAAAGGAAAGAGAGAGAGAGGACGGGGAGGGAGGGAGGATTTTGCCTAGAAACACTGAGAATTCATTCAGAATAATAAGAGGAAAACCAGGAGTATTTGTACAGTTACAGGTAGATTGTAGACTTGTAGACATGATATGGAAGCATGTGAAAGTTCTCCTCCAATTTATCAAGCAAGTGTAGAAGTGGATGTTGAAGGTTGAAGAAGAGGAGATAGTATGAATTAGTCATATGGAAGAGTGGATTGTGAAGTGTAGCATGATCACTGGGTTACACAAAGAATGTCTTTGAGATTAGCGAAAAAAAAAAGCAGCCCAGGATCAGTGCTCCTTTGACAAATCTCTTTCTAGGATCATGGCCTCTCTACACGTGTGATCTAAGAGTTCACATAAAATGCCCTCTACGTCTACTTGAACATTGTCTGACACTGGTAATGTTTGGCTTTATCTAACCTCAGTTGAATTCTTGCCCACTGAAAATAGGTTGTGATTGAAAATTCTTCAGTGATTTTTAAATGTATTCCATTCTTAATGGCTGATCTCTTCTCTCATTTAAACACAGTTAGAATTCACACTCATTAAATGATGACTTTTTAATTAGAGAAGATAGTCTGGAAAAGTCTGTGCTTCCGAAGCTTTAGTAATTTGCAAAGCACCTTCAGGAGTTTCTTCTTATCTAGTTGTGTTGAATGGACCTATGTTAATTTGTCTGTGAAGCAAGTGTTATGTACTTTGAGTAAATATTGGTAGCCTTTGGCAGTTTGAGGTAGGTAGGAGCTATTCAACTTGTCTCCCATTATCTCTATGCCAGCTGGTATGTCACAATAACTGCAAGTCTTATTCCAATTTCTAATAAAGATACAAACATTGAGAAGAAACAAAACAGCCAAGCAATCTGTTCATACAGGCTTAGTGGAGATCTCACTCTGTCCTGAGACATTCCAGGGAGCACCTTGTGAGAAGTTTCACGCTGAGGTAGAGTTAACACTCTTCTGATGGCGGGATCAGCCACACCACATGTCTAGTCAGATTGGTTGGCAGAGTATTCTAGTTAATCAGAAGCCCAGGACTAAACAGATTTCTAAACCTAAAGTGGAACTCCCTATGTGTGAGAATGTCAGACTTGCCATTTTCTTACTTGTTATGCATGAAAGGGTGGGAAACTGTAAAATCATGTGTTTTAAAAGCATGTGTTTTAATATTACTCATCAATTAAAAAAATACTGCATGCACCCCTAATGACAATTATTAAATGTCCCCATATAGACTTTAATGACAATATTGAAGTGCTTAAACATTCTGAACTAAAGATTCCTGATTTGGATAGTGCAAATGCCAACCAAACACTTGGTTATAATCAAGGTTATAAATCAAGGTTAACTAAAACACACGAATTCACATTGATATAATATTGTTTATGTGGAGTAATTCATCCTTGCTCACCGAAATCAGAACCAGATAATCAGTACTCTTACTTCATGCCATTTGCATATATGTATATGTAGTGTGTCTACTTAAATGTCTTCCTTGTCGATATGTACATTAAATAATAAATTTGAGAACTAGCTACATTTCATTGTAAAAAATGCACTTTTAATAAATGCCTGACTCGAAAATGTTTGGTAGACAGTCTAAATGAGGGTGCACTTTGAAAACTTAATGACTTTAATATTCATCAAGGTAAATATAGTCTTGGTATTAAAATTATATTTTCAGAATAGCATAAATATGAGAAGGTCTATGAACTCTGTACTATTATTAGTATTAATAGATTAAAACAGCACAAGCATTGCCAAATAGTAAAAATAATTTTCTCTCCATGTGGTATCCTAGTGAAATACAGTTTACAACAAATACATAATTTTAAAAAATTTAATTACATTATTTTCCTATAATTCTATTTTATGAAATCTATCTTAATAATTATTTAACAAACCCTCTGAAAACAGAATCAGAAGAATCTCATCTCTCTTGCTTATTTTTAATTAATGTATATTACATTTCTCTCCTAATAATAAGTTATAAGACAAATCTCATTCAAATAAACTTTAGATACCAGTAAAGGACTCTCATTATGTCAAGTGGAACCTAAAAAATTAGCCTTTTAGTATACCAGATTTATTTATTCTATTTAGAAATAAATATATTTCCATAATACTTGCCCTTATAGTCTTCATTTTACTATATATTATACAGATACTTTATGAAGAATTTTTTCAGCTACTTTTAACTGCACTATTTTGTCCCAAATTAAATAAAACTAGCTCATTTTCAATCATTTGCATGATCACGAACAACATTGTAGCAATAATTAATTAGCTTCCAAAATACTTGAAAACCAAATAAAACATTTATGTCAGTAAGGTCATAAGGGAAAATGTGATAGAATTTGAACAAAAGGAAGGGGAAAAGAGGAAGAATTTTAGAAGAGAGAGAGACACAGAAGGCAGAGAGGCGAAAGATGCAGAAAAACCTGAGGAGAAAATAGTGTCAGATCCAAGTATAAGATTATGCTCTCCAGCTGCATTGGTTCCAAAACTCAAAAATTCAAAAATTTTAAAAATAAATACAAATTTATAAGACAATTTTTAGAGATGCAAAAAAATCTGGGGGGAAACATGAGAGATTATATCAAAAGAGATAGTCTTGCCCCCTCAATCTCTAATAATCTCTACTCTTGACCGTGACTCTCATCTGTTGACTTTATTTCTTCTTCACTAAGAAAATTAAAACAATCAGAGAAAATCTTTTATAGACTCCCACTACTCTAAGTACCAACCTTCTACATCTGTACCCGTGCATTTTGCCTTCATGAATACTCTCCTGTCCAAGGCTATTTCCTTTCATATGTGATAGTTCCCATGCTCTTTTGTCTATTTATGAACACTGTTCCAGAAATTCTCTTCTCATTCTCATGATTGTCAATTTTTTCTTCATACTTGATGATTTTATGAGCTCAAATATATGCTGTTATTTCTGTCATCATAAAACATAAATGACTCTCGATCTTATTTTTCTTTCTGGGGCAGCACCATTTCTCTCCTCCCATTACAACAGAATTCATTGAGAGATTTCTCTGTACTTCGAATCTCCAATTCCTCTTTTCTCATGAACCCACTATTTTAAGTTTTCCTCTCACTACCCTCTACAACTCTTATTAATAGCACCAATGATTGCCTCTGTTAAATATTCAAAATACTATAATAATTTTGTTTTCTTCTGTCTTTTAGGACACTCTTTCTCAGTCCGTTCTGCAGATCTTGTGATGTCTCCAATCTTTAAGTGCTGGCATTCCCCAGGTTCATTTCTTAGTTACCTAATCTATCTCTATTCATTCTCCTGACGATCTTATCTAACAATAATTCTCTATCCCCAAATTTATATTTCCAATCAACCATTTCTCCTGAGCATCATGAGGACTTCATTGCTTTTTTGTCAAGTTAACAAATCAAAACTACAAAGTTATTCTTCAAAACTTTCTTCTGTGTGTTGTTTAATCACAAGTATCTATTCAATATAATCTCTCCCATCTTCTAGGAAGGCTACATATAAAGAAGTGAAACAGTACTGTTGACTTGGGGCAGCAACATTTGGAGATCCCTTTCACTACTGTGATGCTAAAAGTCTTGAAGAATTTCTGCTCTATGTTCAGTGCCACTGAATGCTATGTGTGGCTATTTCTCCAGCAATGAAATTATAGCCAATGAAAATACTACATATACAGTTATTTTTGAATAAAATGGGATACATCTACTCATGATAAATTTCTTCTAATTCAAAAATATAATCATATCACATTTTTTAAAAACCTAAAATTACTATTATAAATTATTTCAGGGATTGGACTAAGGTATGAGGTAACTGGAGTATATACTGTTTTTGTTTTTTTATTTCACCTCAGGCTCTACTATACATTTAAAACTTAGTCTGCATTTAAAACTTAGATATTTTATTCATCCATTTTGCATTACTTTTTAACATTTAAATATTTCTTGAGATATTATTTGATTGTTGAGTTTTGTGGTAACTCCTTAAATTTTATGCCTGAGGCAGTTGCCTCACTTTTCTCACTGTCATTCCAAGCTCTTTTGCAAGGGAGTAGATAAATATAAAAAGTACCTCCTACATGCCTTTGTTTGCTTGGCATATTCCACAAAGCATAACTAGAACTACCTATTTTATTGGCCAGGATGATTTCTGCCCTCACCATATAAGTTGGACCATTACTAACACAGCTATGTGGAGATAGGCCCTTGAGATTATTAGCAAGTGTTTCAGAATTAAAAGTCATAATCCTTAAAGAAATCTATTTCAACTCTGGGTTTAATTAATGGGAAAATATACATACACAGCAAACATTAAGTATAAGATTGCACTTAAAAATTAAGACTCCTGCTAGCTGAAGGGGTGGCCTGCCCCTCCACACCTGTGGGTATTTCTAGTCGGCTGGTATGAGAAACTGAGAAAAGAAGACAGAGAGACAAAGTATAGAGAAACAACAGTGGGCCCAGGGGACCGGCGCTCAGCATACCAAGGACCTGCACCAGCACCGGCCTCTGAGTTCCCTCAGTTTTTATTGATTATTATCTTCATTATTTCAGCATAAAGGAATGTAGTAGGAGGGCAGGGTGATAATAAGGAGAAAAACATGTGAGCAATAGAATCTACATCATAATTAAGTTCAAGGGAAGGTACTATGACTGGACGTACACGTAAGCCAGATTTATATTTCTCTCCACCCAAACATCTCAGTGGAGTAAAGAATAACTAGGCAGCATTGCTGCAAACATGTCTCACCTCCCACCATAGGGCGGTTTTTCTCCTATCTCAGAATTGAACAAATGTACAATCGGGTTTTATACCGAGACATTCAGTTCCCAGGGGCAGGCAGGAGACAGTGGCCTTCCTCTATCTCAACTGCAAGAGGCTTTCCTCTTTTACTAATCCACCTCAGCACAGACCCTTCACGGGTGTCGGGCTGGGGGACGGTCAGGTCTTTCTCATCCCACGAGGCCATATTTCAGACTATCACATGGGGAGAAACCTTGGACAATACCCCGCTTTCAAGGGCAGAGGTCCCTGCGGCTTTCCGCAGTGCATTGTGCCCCTGGTTTATTGAGACTAGAGAATGGCAATGGCTTTTACCAAGTATACTGCTTATAAACATTTTATTAACATGGCACGTCCTGCACAGCCCTAGATCCCTTAAACCTTGATTTCATACAACACATGTTTTTGTGAGCTCCAGATTGGATCAAAGTGGTTGGGTCAAAGTGGCTGGGGCAAAGCTACAAATTAACAACATCTCGGCAAAGCAATTGTTCAAAGTACAGGTCTTTTTCCAAATGGAGTCTCTTATGTCTTCCCTTTCTACATAGACACAGTAACAATCTGATCTCTCTTTCTTTTCCCTACACTAGCCACCCAAGAAAATAAACTGAAAGCTATTAGAATTAACAAGAGGGTTCAGTAGAGCAGCAATGTAAAAAAAAGAAGAAATTAATAGCTTTTCTTCAGACCAGCATAAACCAGTTGGATAATATAATAAGAACATAGAACACAACAAAACTTAACTGAGACATTTAATATATGGACAGAAAAAAAAATGAAGCATCATTATATACTTGAATTGAAAAAGAAAATACTATAAATTAAAATTCTTACATTAATTCGCTAGTTTAGGGCAATACCAAATAAGAACCAACAAATGGTACTTTTAAAACTTGAGGAGTTTTGACTTCTAAAATGGCAGAGTAAGACCTCTGAAAATCTACTCCTCTATGAAAGCAACAGAAACACATGCAAAAACTATCAAAATCAACTTTTCCTGAACTCTAGACATTAATCAAAGTGTTGTAACAATTTGAGAAGTGTTTACACAAGAAGAAAATGGCTGAATATGTAAGAATATTGCAATTTATGGCATTTTAACTTTCCCTAATCTCATCCCTCTCTCTTCAGCTTCAAGATAACCCTAGAAATCAAGTCTTTCAGCCAGGTGTGATAGTTTTCATGTGTAATCCCAATTACTCAGAAGACTGAGGCAGAACCCAGGATTTAGAAGCTACAGTAAGCTATGATTACACCTTTGAACTCCAGAACTCCAGCCTGAACAATAAACTGAGACTTTTTCTCACAATAATAAAAAGAAAAAATAAATCGAGAATCTAGTCTTCTTACAGTAGCACAATTCACAATTGCAATTGATGTGGAACCAACCTAACCGCCCATTGACTAATGAGTGGATAAAGAAAATGTGGAATATGTACACCAGGAAATACTACTCAGCCATTAAAAAGAATGAAATAATGTCATTTGCAGCAACTTGGATGGAGCTGGAGATCATTATTCTAAGTAACACAGGAGTAGAAAACCACTTATAAGCTTATACGTGGGAGATAAGCTATGAGTATGCAAAGGCATACAGAGTGATATGATCGACTTCAGAGACTTAGAATGGGAAGGGTGGGAGAGGAGTTAAGGATAAAAAACTACACATTACATTACTACATTACTACACAATGTATGCTACTCGGGTGACCAGTGCACTAAAATCTCAGAACTGACCACTATATAATTCATCCATGTAACGAAAAATCATTTGTACCCCAAAAGATATTTAAATAATTTTTTTTAAAAAAAGAAATCTAGTCTTCCAAATGCAATAGCTATTAAAACCAGCAGTTTGGCAGCCACTAACTGAGGCAGAATAAGGTAGGAACTCCCTAGAAGTCCTGTCTGCAGAGATTTGTCACTACTTTACGTGTCTGGCAGCTTGTTAGAAAGCACTATTCTCAGGTTTTGTCTTTATCTGACCTTAGTTGGAGCTCTCGCTGTTTGTGAAGAGCCCTCTTCTCAGGATTTTGCCAAAAATAATCAACAGCAATTGTTTAACATCACAGCTGCCTAATGTGGCTTTATTTGTTGGGAGGAACAAGAACTTGACCAAAATACAAAATAAAATACTGAGGACTGACATGATCATAAGGAACTTTGCAAAGCTAAACATAACCAAGAAATCTAGGAGGCTACACACATACTCAGGACTGTGCACATGCCCAGGAAAGGACTGAGACATTACTGTCAATCACAATATTAGTAGAGCTGTTGACAATTAAAACAAAAAAATGAAGCCTAACATTTTAATTTAACTTTTAATAAATATTCCATGTTTATTAAAAATATATTTGGTTTTAAAAACTTATTGGTGGCGTCTATAGAAGACATACTTTTCTAATATATATTTCTTAGGAGTTGCTGTATTTTGCTTATAATATTTACATTATTAGCATGCTAGTCCTGAAGAAATAGAAGAGGTATACCATTGTTGAGTTTTGAGTAGTGAATCTTCCATTAAATTGTTTTCCCTGAATAAATAACTAGCCTGAAACCACTAGAGGGCAAGCTTTACGTTATAATGAAACAAGAATCACTTTCACATCCATAGTAATAGCACACATTTAAGGTGTTTAAAATGACTATTTTGAGAATAGAAATCTAATTTCTGTATAATTAACTTTTTTCTTTAAGAGGTAAATAAAGGTAAAATCACATTTTATATATATTCCTAAATTTAGCTACTCAAGTGCAGTAATTTTTAAACTTTAACATGGCAATTTTTTTAGAATCAGTATTAGACGTATGAGTCACATGCAATTCCGCATCTTCATAAAATGATATTCAATATCAAACAAATACTGTTTCCTAGTTATTAATTTACAAATAAGTTACTGATTAAACTAATCTGTGTGCTTCCTATTCCCTGACCCCTAAATAAGGCAAAAGGAATTCAGCCTAAAACTTTGGCACCTAGGCTTAAGAGAAAATCTCTGTATATGGCAAAGAGTTCTTTTTGTCATTGCAAAAATATTTGAAAATGATAATTCATTGATAGGTCACACCATAGCATGTGTGTGTTATACATATCATGAAATTCCTATTTTGCTATGAAAATCTGATAATTAGCTAAACTGACAGTCAATCTAATCTTGGCACAAATATGTATATAATGACCTACGTTAACAAATATCCTGTAGTTTTTTCTCTGTTCCCTGGGTGTGCTCTGCTGCTCAGGAAAACATGGATCATTAGACAAGCACATTTGATAATTTGTAGCATGTATTGAGCACTTAACATTTAAATTGTATTATGTAACTTGCTCATAGACACAAAGTTGGTGAGTGGTTGAGCCTGGATTACACTGATACCTGACACTTTCTTCTGAAGTGGTAGTTATATTCCAAGTAAATCTTTAAGGTTCAAATAACACAAAAAGAAGTACTAGCTAGTTGAATCAGATTGTAGTTTGAGAAAGGATGGTGTCAGACTAAGGGGTGGCTGTATTAGGCCCTTCTTGCGTTGCTATAAAGACATTTCTGAGACTTAGTAATTTATAAGAAAAGAGGTGTATCATTCCATCCCTGGCCCTTCCCAAATCTCATGTCCTTCTCATATTGCAAAATACAATCATCCCTTCTCAGTAGTCCCCACAAAGTCTTAACTCATTCCAGCATTAACTCAAAAATCCCAAGTCCCAAATCCAAACTCTTATCTGTAAATGAGTTCCTTCTACCTACGAGCTTGTGAAATCACAGCAAGTTATTTACTTCCAAGATACAATGAGGTATAGGCATTGAGTAAACATTCCCATTCCAAAAGGGATAAATTGACCAAAAGAAAGGGGCTACAGAACCCATGCAAATTCGAAACCCAGCAGGGCAGACATTAAATCGTAAACCTCCAAAGTAATCTCCTTTGACTCTGTTTCACATCTAGGGCACACTGCTGCAAGGGGTGGGCTTTCAAGGCCTTGGACAGCTCTGCTCCTGTGACTTTGCATGTTCAGCTCCCAGGGCTGCTCTCATGGGTTGGAGTTGAATGCCTGTGGCTTTTCCAGATGCAGGGTCCATGATGCTGATGGATATAGCATTCTGGGTTCTGGAGGACAATGCCTCCCTTCTCACAGCTACACTAGGCAGTGCCTTATTAGGGACTCTGTATGGAGATTGCAACTCCACATTTTCCTTTCAACTTCCCTAGTAGAGGTTTTCTGTGAAGGCTTCCCCACTGCAGCAGGCACCTGCCTGGGCACCAGAGCTTTCTCATAAATCTTCTGAAATCTGGGTGGAGGCTACCAACCGTTCTTCACTCTTGTATTCTGTGCACCTACAGACTTAATGCCACATAGAAGCTGCCAAGGCTTATGGCTCGCATTCTCCAAAGTTGCAACTCAAGCTATACCTGAGTCTCTTAGAATCCTAGCTGGAGCTAGAGCAGGCATATGTGTGGAGCAGGGTCTTGGGATGCACAAAACAGTGGGACTTTAGGCTGGGCCATGAAACCATTCAGTCTTTATAGGCTTCAGGGCCTGCAATGGAAAGGGCTGCCTGGAAGATCTCTGAAATGCATTTGAGGCCTTTTAACCATTGTTTTGTTTATTACCATTTGGCTCTGTTTTAGTTATCCAAATTTCTCTAGCATGAGGTTGATCCACAGCCTGCTTAAATTCCTCTTCCAAAAGAGCTTTTCCTTTCTCTGCTATATGGCCAGGGGCAAATTGTTTAAACTTTTACACTCTGCTTCCTGTTTAAATATAAATTCCAACTTTAAGTCATTCATTTGTTCCTAAATCTGAGCACAGGTTGTTAGAAGCAGCCAGACTATATCTTGAACACATTGCTGCTTAGAAATTTCTTCTGCCGGATATCCTAGGTCATCATATCTCAAACTCAAACGTCCACAGATGCGTAGGGCATGAACAGAATGCAGTCAATTTATTTGCTAAGGCATAACATGCATGACCTTTGCTCCAGTTCTCAATAAGTTCCTCATATCCATCTGAGATCTCTACAGCTTGGATTTTATTGCCCATATCACTATCAGTATTTTGGTCACAACCGTTTAACCAGTCTCTAAGATGTTCCAACCTTTCCATCTCTTTCTGTCTTCTTCTGAGCCCTCTAAGCTATTCCAACCTCTGCCCATTACCCAGTTGCAAAGTTGCTTCTACATTTTCAGGTCTTTACAGAAATCCCCCACTCCTCAGTACCAATTTTCTGTATTAGTCCATTCTTGCATTTCTATAAAGAAATACCCTAGACTAGGTAATTTATTTTTAAAAAGGTTTACATTGGTTCATGGTTCTGCAGACTGCACAGGAAGCCTAGTGGCATCTGCTTCTGGGGAGACCTCAGCTTACAATTATGGAGTAAGGGAAAATGGGAGCAGGTACATCACATGGAAAGAGAGAGGAGAGACTCTGCAGGAGAAGAGAGGTGACACACATTTTTACATGACCAGATCTCCCCAGAACTCAGAGTGAAAGCTCATTTATCACCAAAGGGTTGAGCTAAGCCATTCAAGAGGGATCCACCTCTATGATCCCAACACCTTCCACTACTTCCCACTTCCAACACTGGGGATTAGAATCCCACATGAGATTTGGGCAGGGACATATATTCAAACCATATCAGTGGCCTAGCTATAATCAAGTGACATTTTGAGTTCTTGAGTGACTACTACCTACAACCCCCTTAATAACTTGAGAGGTATCAGTTATAACCATCTAACCCTCAGTACACTGTAATTTTTTAACACAATTATGCTACATGAAGAAAATAAATGGATTCAAATTCAGGATCATCAATTTATTCGGTGCAAATCAGTATATATTATTTTTAGTAAACTTGAATACTTGTGACCCATTGTGATAGCCAGATTGTCTGGATGGCCCCAGTTAAGAGTTTTCCTGAATCCATGTCCTTGGCAATTTGACTTTGCAGCTACTCCCATTAAGAGGCAGAATCTGTTTTCCCACCACTTGTATCAGGTATAGTTTTACTTACTTTGGCCAAAAAAATAAAAAGAAGCAGAAGTAATAGAGTGGCCAGTTCTAACCCAGACCTTAAGCAGTATGCATGCTTCTACTGACATTCTCCCCTAATCTTTGTTCATGCCGTGTGTCCATAGCAAGCCTGGCCTCCTGCAGGTTGGTGATAGACACATGAAGGATGAGACAAGTGGAAGAGGGCCAGCAATTAGCTGCAGAAGCAGAGCTGCCTAGCTGATCCCCAATTCAAAAGTAGGACCACGAGGGAGTTTAGCTGTTACCAGCTGTAGAAGGCAGAATAATGGTCCCCCAAAGATACCCATGTTCTTATCCCTGGAACCTGTGAATATATTATTTTAAATGGCAAAAGGGACATTGCAGATGTGATTTAATCTTAAAATCAATAGGTTATGCTGGATTATTTGTGTGGGCTCAGTGAAATCATAAGGGTCCTTAAAAGAGAGAGCAGGAATGTCAGAGGAGATGTTCTGACAGAAGCAGAGGTCAAAGAGAAAAGGGAACTTAATGATGCTACACTGCTGGCTGTGAAGACAGAGAGGAAGGTGCTATGAGCCAAAGAATACAAGTGGCCTCTTGAAGATGAAGAATGGAAGGAAGGGAAAAAAGTTTTCAGAAGGAAGACAGCTCTGCTGACATTTTCATTTTAGCATTGTAAGACATATTTCAGACTTCTAATCTTCAAAATTGTAAGATAATAAATTTCTGTTGTTTCAAGTTACTAAATTTGTAATAAAGTTACTAAAATTGTAATTTGCAATAGCAGAGAACTACTACACTAGCCTAATATATACCCTGCAGATGCATCACTTAAATAGTTGTTTTGATTTGAATTACTAGATTTTGGAGGTGTTTTCTTACCCAAATGCTCACTGGTATACACTTTGAAGTAGAAATTTTGTTTTCTCTGTATAAAAACACAACTATTTAAAAATGTGAGGCAAACATGTGAATCCCTAAACTAACAAAGTGTTTGCAAAATACCCAAGTGAGAAAGAAAAGGAGAAAGAAAGAGGAAGAAGGGGTGAACAAGTTGCATTACCAGCATTTATCTTTTTCAAGATGTAAATTATCTCTCATTTAATCTATAAAACAACCATAATGTTGTATATATTTAAAAACCTAAAATACATATATAATGTGAGTTCCGTAGCTAAGAATGAGAGGTCTTGAAACAGATGTGAGTCTCATTAATGGGGAAGTTTATAACTTTCAAAATTGTAGTACTAAGAAAAATAAATATAATAATATGACATATAAGAACACTAAAAGGTTTTATAATCAGTGCACAGTATTAGATTAAATCCGTAACCTAGGAGGTTTATAAGAAATTCTGTGCTTCAGCAGAATGTGTCTTCAGGTGAATGCCTGCCTCAATGAGAGGTAATGTAGCTGTAATGCAATAGTCAAAACAGAAGAATATCATGCTAGCTTTGCTTTGAATGACTATATAAATAGTATCAGGAATGTTTGAAAAAATTTAATATTATAACAAACATTCTGATGTCAATAACTTTGCTAAAAACTCTAGGGCTAATGGTGGTTTTTTAAAAGTCTTTTCTAAAGCTACTTTCGTCATAAATGTTGCACTGTGTAATCCATCAGAACATCAATTCCAAGCATGAAAAAAGAAATACAAAGACATACAGTAGTGAACCACAAGAGAAAATATCACCTAGTTTTTCTTTTTGAATATATAGCTCCTTTGAATTGAAATAATTACATTTCATAGACTGGCATTCCAAAATATAACCAATAGCATTTTCATCACCTTCCCACAAAATTCTTCCTGTTTAATAAATGTCTCTTCAAAGAAAGCACTTAATTTTATACTGATATTTAATTTATCGTCTAAAGTAATTGTATCAGATAAAAAAAGAAGTGATATTAATTTTAAAATACATTTTATTTAACACATTATATCTAAAATATTTCAAAAGGTAACCAACAATTTGTTAATGAGTTATTTTGCATTCATTATTTTTATGAAGTCTTTAAGTTTCAATATAAGCTTCACATTTATTTCATATCTAAATTCTGATTAGCCCTTAACATTAGGCCATCATTAAGTGCTCAATAACCACATGCTGCCGGTAGCTATCACATTGGAGAGTGCAGCTCTAAAAAGAAGTAGTGAAAGAGAAAAAGGGTTATTGACATCACCTTGCAAATAAAAAGATAAGAAAAAAAAACTGTGGTAATATCCTAATTGCTTTTAGAAACCTGTGATTCTTAATTGTATGTGTCAACTTGACTTGGGTTAAGCAATGCCCAGATAGCTGGCGAAACATTATTTTGGGGTGTGTCTGTGAGGATTTTTCTAGAAGAGATTAGCTTTTGAATCAGCAGACTGAGTAAGGAAGATGGCCTCAACAATGTGGGCAGGCATCATTCAATTCTTTGAAGGATAGGATAGAACAAAAAAGCAGAGAAAAGGCAAATTGCCCCTTTCACCTTGAGCTCGGATAACCAACTTCTCCTGTTCTTGGACATCTGAGCTCTTGGTCCTAGGGCCTTCAGATTCCAGAACTTACACCACTGGCTTTCCTGATTCTTCAGCTTGCAGAGGGGATGGTATGGGACTTTTCAGCCTCTGTAATCAAGTGAGCCAATTCCTCTAATAAATGTCTTTGTGCTGTGTTCATATATATCTGTATATATGCTATTGGTTCTGCTTTCCTGGAGAATCCTGCCTAATACAGGATTCATCCCAGAGCTACTGAATTAAAAATGTTGGTAGGACCTGAAAATTGTAATTTTACAAGGCTCTTCAGATGCAGTTTTGTAGTTTTCAATATGGGTTTGGGGAACTACTAATTACTGTGTTAAGGTGGCTTTAAATTCTAATAGGTTACAGGGTAGCAAAGCTTGTAGAGTCATAGAGCATTTAGGTTGCAGAGTCATGTAGACTTTGATTTGAAATCAGACTCTGAAGAATTACCAGTTGAATGTCACCAAGTTACTTTACCTTTTCCTGAGCTTTGGTCTTTGATAAGATTAAGACTACATACCACATAAAATTATTAATGGCATAAAATAAAATAATATATGTAAAGGAATTTGCAGAGAACCAAGAAATCTGTTTTTGCTCATTATAATGTTTCTGAAATCCCCTCATGACCCCAAATGGCATTTCTAACTCTAGATATTTGCAAAACTGGGTGGCTTAAACAATAGAAATTTATTTTCTTATAGTTTTAGAGCCTAGAAATCCAAGATCAAGTGCCATCTTGGCTGGTTTTTAGAGAGGTGTCTCTTCGTGGCTTGCAGCCTGCTGCCTTCTTGCTATATCCTCATATAACCCCTTTGCTGTGTGTCTGCAGGAAGAGAGAACATGATCTCTGGTGTTGTTCCCTCTCCTTATAGGGAAAACAGCCCTGTTAGATTAAAATTGCACACTTATGACCTTATTTAACCTTAATTACCTTTTTTTCTTATCTCCAAATACAGTCACATTGTGAAGTAGAACTTTGAATACAAATTTCTTTGAGAGGAGGGACACAATTCAGTTCATAACTTTGTCATTGGTTAGTATCACCATGTACTTACTGTTCAAACACACACCTGGAGACTTTCAGAACAGTTAGGATGGCTTGAACATTAAAACTTACTCCTTTGCTGCACTATCTCTAGCAAATCAAGAATATAATCAGTATTTGTATTGATGTAACTCTGGCCAATGTCTCTATATTTTGGAGATAGCTTTAGCCCCTACTCATCATTAAAATATTGGACATAAGCTTCCATAATTGCTCAGCAAAGCATGCCAACTGACAAACAAAAGAAACACCAAGTCAAGTTTTTTCTGTTTATGAGATAAGACTGTAAATCAATACATAAGTTTTTCTCACCTAGAGAATATCTTTTCATGTATAGGAGCTGTATTTTAACTGGAAGGTTAGTTATTTCCATTTATAGTCTCTTGGGAGAAACCAAGTTCCTCATCAATTCTAGTCTATGTACTATTGTGACAAGTACAGATAGCTATATCTTGGCTGATTGTATATATAATATAGGACTTCTAATTTGAGAAGCACTATTCACAATAGCCAACTTGAAATGTTAGAAGTTAATAATCAAACTATAATCCAATGAGAATGTATTTTGAACCTGTCACTAATATTCCTATTCCAACCTTCCACTACATGTAGTTTATAACATATTTGCATTTCTATTCTTGTTTTTTTTTTTTTTTTTTTTTTTTTTTTTTTTTTTTTTTTGAGACAGAGTCTCCCTCTGCCACCCAGGCTGGAATGCAGTGGCGTGATCTCTGCTCATTGCAACCTCCGCCTCCTGGGATCAAGCGATTCTCCTCCCTCAGCCTCCCGAGTAGTTGGGACTACAGGTGCACACTGCCACACCCAACTAATTTTTGTATTTTTGGTAGAGCAGGGTTTCCACCATGCTGGCCAGGATGGTCTTGATCTCTTGACCTCGTGATCTGCCCACCTCGGCCTCCCAAAGTGCTAGGATTACAGGCATGAGCCACCACTCCTGGCTGCATTTCTATTTAAATTCACTTTTAGATAGCTTTTCTTTCCTACTATAACTTACATTCTCTGTCATCTTATAATGTATCCTTCTTCTGGTAACCCAACAACAGGTAACCCCAACTTTTTCATTTATTAATTGCTAAATGTTAGGGATGACTTCCTTTTCTAGCTTGAGCCTAAGAATCAGTTCTTTTAAAATAAGCAATAAGGTAAACAGTCCAGATATAAATGTTGCCTAGAAACAAACAAGTGGCATTCTTCTTACCTATATTCTCCACTAAAGTCAGTATTAGATAGTCCCACATGTGTTTCATCTCTCTTAAAAAATTTAAACTTTTTCCCATAAGTTTAAACCTAACTGAAATTTATATTTTTTCATAACTTTTAATAGATTTATTTGTTGTTTATTTTTTATTTTGTGGGTACATAGTAGGTCTATATATTTATGGGGTACATGAAATATTTTGACACAAGCATGCAATGCATAATAAAGCACTGCTCACAATAGCCAAGATTTGGAAGGAACCTAAGTGTCCATCACCAACAAACGAATTGATAAAGAAAATGTGGTGTACATTCACATATTTTTAAAGCAAACAACTCTATTGTTTATAATTACATGTTATTTCACAGGAGGGAGGTATTCGTGGCTCTTTTATAACTCTCTGAGACAGATATGATTGAGATGTACAATCATACACAATCATAATTGTCAATGTACTTGGTCAGATTTAATATACAGTTCTTTCTTGTTTAGGTGTAACAATAAATAGTAAGAACCAACCTTTAAAGAGATTTTTCACAGAACTGATAAGCTTTACAAATTCATTTTGTTCTGAAATGTGAAATTTATCTGAGAGTATATACATAAGTTGGTCAGACTTATTTGAGTTATATTTAGTATGATCAAAATGTATTATTGCCATAATTATCCTGAGGAAAAGAAATAAATATTTAAATATATATTAAATTTTAAGAACGTTTTGACATTTTAGGATATCCTGGAAAATACTACTGCATTTGTCTGTCCCCAGGATTCTCAGATGTTGGTACCAGAAGATAGCTGTACGTGGTTTCATCCTCGACATGCTCCAAGCTTGGCTTGCCCCAAGGGCTCATCAAAAAGCAGGAAGATCCTGGACTTCTATTTTTAGTGATAGCTGTTATTTACCCCAAGTCTAATAGTGTATATGGAAACTTCTGCCTCCTCATTGATAAAATACCTAATATTGCTTTTAAAGAAGGTTGAAAAGGAATTTAAATTGTATTTTCCTAGTAATTAATAATACAATTATTGTATTATTCTGGCTATGTCACTAGCTCTATTAATTTTAGATATTTAGTTCATTTTTGTAAAGGAAATGAGCCATCTCTCATATACATAAAAAAGTACTTACGGCAGTTTATTCACATATCTTTTATAATTATTTGATAATCACTCAGTAAAGTAGATTGACCTCCCCGGAGTGAGTGGGCATCATTTAATTCGTTGAAGGCCCAAATAGAACAAAAAGGCAGAGAAGCTAAATTCACCGCTTTTTGCTTCCTGCCTGCCTGCTTGACCTGGGAGACTGGTCTTCTACTCTTGAAATGTCTTTGTCTCTTTCTGTCTGTCTCTCTCTCTCTCTAAACACATACACACACACACACACTTCCTATTTATTGTTTCTCTAGTGAACCCTGACTAATACAATCCTGGTCCAAGAAAATCCAACATAAATTAAAATGAATAGGTAACAGCTGCCAACATCCACATGGGAAAATAAGAAAAACCATATTAGCTGATAATAATTCTCTCATCCAAACTAACCATAAACAAGATGAAAAATGTAGCACAAAAACACAATATGAATTATATATCCTTAAATAATATTTCTAAGTATAAAAAGGAATATAAAATTTGAAAAGCCAGAAAAAAGGACAAAAACTTGCAACAAGTAACATGAAAGGTGAAAAAAACAAGAAAGATACCACAATGAGATACCATCTCGCACCAGTCAGAATGGCTATTATTAAAAAGTCAAAAAATAACATGCTGGTGAGGTTGTGGAGAAAAAGAAACACAGACTTCTGATGGGAATGTAAATTAGTTCAGGCACCGTGAAAAGCAGTCCGGAGAGTTCTCAAAAAACTTAAAACAGAACTACCATTTGACCTAGCAATTCCATTACTGGGTATATACCCAAAGGAATATAAATTCTGTGTTCATCGCAGCATCATTCACAATAACAAAGGCATGGAATCAATCTAGATGCCCATTAATAGTGGACTGGATAAAGAAAATGGGGTACATTACACTATAGAATACCATGCAGCTACAAAAGGTCATGGTCTTCGCTGGAGATCATGGTCTTTGCTGCAACATGGATGGAGCTGGATGCTACTTTTCTAAGTGAACCAACATAGTAAAGAAAACCAAATGTCTCATGTTCTCACTTATATAAATGGGAGCTAAACATTGAGTACACATGGATACAAGGAAAGTAACAATAGAAACTGAGGCCTCTTTGAGGGTGGAGGGTGGAAGAAGAGTGAGGATTGAAAAACTGCCTATTGAGTATTATGCTGATTACCTGGCTGAAAAAATAGTCTGTAAGCTAAACCCCTTGTGACAAGCAATTTAACCATGTAACAAACCTGCATACGTACACCTTGAGCCTAAAATAAAAGTTGCATAGAAGAAAAATAAGAAAAAAAGAAATCAAAACAGAAGGAAAAAAATCCCAATGAATTCAAGGTAGCCTTTGATAAAAGTATAACAAGAATTCAATAGAAGAATAAAAATTAAGAGAATGTAAAGTGAAGAAAGAGTTATATAGGATCAGAAAACAAATTTGACATAGACTATAAGCAAAGAAAACTCAATATAAGATTAATTGGAGTCTCAAAAAAGAAAAACAAATCAATGAAATAAATGCAATCCAAGAAATGTGTCAGAAACAAAAGAAGACCAAAATCTACATATTGAAAAATTTTACCACATAAAACTGACATGGAACAGTCAATTCTGAGACATAACAAAGTACCTCAATTCAGCTTTAAGATAAAGAAAATATGGTTTGAACCTCCAAGACATTTACAAAGGAAGAAAATCAAATGTTATCAGATTTTATAACAGCAATATACAAAATACAAAGCAAAGCAAAAGTGGAGAAGCATTTTCAAAAGGATAAAAAGTGAAAATCAGTAAGAGAAAAGGAAATAGACAACATAGAAGAAACACAGTAAATATAACAATATGTATGGTAACTATAAAACAAATAGTATGACAAAGTTGATTCTATGTCAGGCATAACATACCTATTAAAAATAATTTGTAAGCAAAATGAAATTCTGTTGGGTTTTGGGTTCTGTTGTATAGAGAGATACATA
This sequence comes from Pan paniscus, assembly GCF_029289425.2. NCBI lineage: Eukaryota > Metazoa > Chordata > Mammalia > Primates > Hominidae > Pan > Pan paniscus. The sequence goes on from NC_073254.2 coordinate 115,433,853, forward strand.
AAGCAATGTTATTCAGAAAGATTAAAAGAAAGTAATGATAAATGTATACATGGCAATTTCAAACAATAAAAAGACAGGATTGCAATCTTGATATCAGACAAAGCTGAATTTATAAAGGAGAAACCACAGAAACGGAAAGGAAAAATAGTAATGCACTTTATTAGTTTACACAGCTTTGTTAGAAAGAGATCTAAATTTTCCAGAATTCCCTTTCCAGTGTAGTTCCTGCTAGAGGTTGACCCTCCAAAATTTGCATATTTAGAGACAGAAATGAAGCAGCAGCCATTACTCTCTGAAACCCTTACTGCAATTAGATGCAGTGACATAATTAATTTTTAAATAACTGGGAAAGAGTGAGGAAGGGTCTATGGTATTTGATTTGAATTGGAGACTTCAGTATGAATTCATTATTTATTTAAGAATAATTCTCTCTCTGACCACTGAAATCGTCTAGAAACAATGATACCCTAGTAACAAAAAGCACACCAATCACCCAGATCTAGCATGAAATGTCTACAAGGAGTTCTCATCACTTAAAAGGGGACTTGGAACAATTTGTGCCACAAAACAAAGAAGTGGTAAAAATTTTATGGGTACAGATTGGAAGTTGATAGAAATTATCTTGAAGAAGCTTCCAGTGGTCAACTTTGGGCAAGTTGAGCATCAAAAAGGATGATAGTCGTACAAAATTATGTCATACTGAATAATAACAATAAACAATCCAAAACCATTGCTACAAAAAGCAGATTGGAATGGAAAATCTTTTCTTTACCAAAGAATGCCAAATAACTATTTAGTTGGAATGATAGTAGAAAATCACGGCTTTCTGACCACCAATGCAGCAACTAATCCAGAAAAGGTTATTATTTGTGGCGTTGGGTGAAATTATTAAAAAGTTGATATTCAGAGGTTCTCAAAGTATCACTCAACAAATGCTGACTAATTAGAAAAAAATTACAGATTTGGTGTCAAACTAATGGGACACACACATTACATGCCTTCTGATGTAATGGTAATGACAGTAACTGCTATCACATATGCAGTATCACTGCTAAAAATGTTTAACCTGAATCTAATAATAAGTAAAATATAAACAATTACACATTGTAGAACATTTTACAAGTCAACCAGCATGGTGTCTTTAAGAATGTCAGTCTAATTCATGGGATAGCTTCAAAGTGATGCTCACTTGCCAACCACACAGATATTTAGAGCTCCCAATCAACATTTAAGGTGCCACACTCTAAAATATAAACAAGCAAGGGTCTATAATTTTTTACCAAACTCTCCAACATGTTAGATAGATTGAGATAAACAGGGAAAAATGACATTGCAAGAAACATAAATCATGGGAAAAGACAAGAACTACAAATACACACATATGCATAAATGACAAGAATTACAACTGTGTGTGTATATATATATATATATACACACACAAATATATTATGTAATAAGTAAGTGGACAGTGTGATTCAAAAAGATACTCCATAGATTTTAAAAAATTAGATGTTGTGAAGAAGATTAGATGAATAGGGCAAGAATCTGCAGGAGAAAGTTTTCCAGAAAAAAAAAAAAATTAAAAAAAGAAAAAGAAAAAATAATAAATTCAGTAAAAAATCCTACATAATGTGATCATGAAACATTCAAGATTGACAAATGTAATTAAAATAAAAATTTTTAAATGTTACCAGAGGCTCTATTAATTTCTTTGGTACATATACATATATGTGTGTATACATAATATAATAATACATACATGTATTTCAAATATATATATATTTGGTATTTCAAATATATATATTTGGTATTTCAAATATATATATAATATATATTTCAAATATATATTATTCAATATATAATACATTATTCAATAATATGTATTATTCAATACATATTATTCAATAATATATATTACTAAATATATAATACATTATTCAATAATATATATTATTTCAAATATGTATATTTTAAATACATATGTGTGTTGGTTTTCTCTTTTTGTTCCCTAGCCCACCAGATCCATTCATGGGCCCTCTCTGCTTCCACTGTGGCCCCAAGAAGTTGACACTTGTGAAAGGCAATGGAAGGCACTACCTAGAGATAGACCAGCAGGAAGGGAGACAGGTTGGACACTTCATTTCTTCTATGGTTTGGTGCAACTTCTGTGACCACTCATTTTCAGAGCTCCCTGAACGTTTCCAGCTTTCACTGGGCTTCCATATCTCAATTTCCTCCGTTTCTGTCTTCATCCCTAACGGAGAACCAGTCTCCAGTTTTTGCAAAGCTCTTCGTGCCTTATCATTTTTTTCTGTTCTCCTAACATTATATACACCCTTAAAAAAACTTGTATTAAAAGTTTCTTCTCAAAATAGAGAATAATCAAATAGACATAATAAAAAATGATAAAAGGGATATTACCACCGATCCCACAGAGATACAAACTACCATCAGATAATACCATAAACACTCCTACACAAGTAAACTAGAAAATCTAGAAGAAATGGATAAATTCCTGGACACACACACCCTCCCAAGACTAAATGAGGATGAAGTCGAATCCCTGAATAGACCAATAACAAGTTCTGAAATTGATGCAGTAAATAATAGCCTGCCAACCAAAAAAAGTCCAGGACAAGACAGATTCACAGCCGAATTCTACCAGAGGCACAAAGAGGAGCTGGTACCATTCCTTCTGAAAGTATTCCAATCAATAGAAAAAAAGGGACTCTTTGCTAACTCATTTTATGAGGCCAGCATCACCCTGATACTAAAACTTGGCAGAGACACAACAAAAAAAAGAAAATTTCAGGCCAATATCTCTGATGAACATCATTGTGAAAATCCTCAATAAAATACTGGCAAACCATATCCAGCAGTGCATCAAAAAGCTTATCCACAAAGATCAAGTTGGCTTCATCCCTGGGATGCAAGGCTGGTTCAACATACGCAAATCAATAAACATAACCCATCACATAAACAGAACCAATGACAAAACCACATGATTATCTCAATAGATACAAAAAGGCCTTCGACAAAATTCAACAGCCATTCATGATAAAAGCTCTCAATAAACTAGGTATTAATGGAACATATCTGAAAATAATAAGAGCTATTTATGGCAAACCCACAGCCAATATCATACTGAATGGGAAAATGCTGGAAGCATTCCTTTGAATACCAGCACTAGACAAGGATGCCCTCTCTCACCACTCCTATTCAACATAGTATTGGAAGTTCTGGCCAGGGCAATCAGGCAAGAGAAAGAAATAAAGGGTATTCAAATAAGAAGAGATGAAGTCAAATTGTCTCTGTTTGCAGACGACATGATTGTATATTTAGAAAACCCCATTGTCTCAGCCCAAAATCTCCTTAAGCTGATTAGCAACTTCAGCAAAGTCTCAGCACACAAAAACAATGTGCAAAAATCACAAGCATTCCTATACACCAATAATAGACAAACAGAGAGCCAAATCATGAGTGAACTCCCACTCACAATTGCTAGAAAGAGAATAAAATATCTAGAAATACAACTTACAAGGGATGTGAAGGACTGCTTCAAGGAGAACTACAAACCACTGCTCCAGGAAATAAGAGAGGACACAAACCAATGGAAAAGTATGCCATGCTCATGGAAAGGAAGAATGAATATCATGAAAATGGCCATACTGCTCAAAGTAATTTATAGATTCAGTGCTATCCCCATCAAGCTACCATTGACTTTCTTCACAGAATTAGAAAAAAAAAACTACTTTAAATTTCATATGGAACCAAAAAAGAGCCCATATAGCCAAGACAATCCTAAGCAAAAAGAACAAGGCTGAAGACATCATGCTACCTGACTTCAAACTATACAACAAGGCTACAGTAACCAAAACAACATGGTACTGGTACCAAAACAGATATATAGAACAATGGAACAGAACAGAGGCCTCAGAAATAACACCACACATCTACAACCATCTGATTTTTGACAAACCTGACAAAAACAAGCAACGGGGAAAGGATGCCCTATTTAATAAATGGTGTCGGGGAAACAGGCTAGCCATATGCAGTAAACTGAAACTGGACCGCTTCCTTACACCTTATACAAAAATTAACTCAAGACAGATTAAAGACTTAAACGTAAGACCTAAAACCATAAAATTCCTAGAAGAAAACCTAGGCAATACCATTCAGGACATAGGCATGAGCACAGACTTCATAACTAAAGCACCAGAAGCAATGGCAACAAAAGCCAAAATTGACAAATGGGATCTAATTAAACTAAAGAGCTTCTGCACAGCAAAAGAAACTATCATCAGAGTGAACAGGCAACCTACAGAATAGGAGAACATTTTTGCAATCTATCCATCTGACAAAAAGCTAATATCCAGAATCTAGAAGAACTTAATCAACTTTACAAGCATAAAACAAACAACCCATCAAAAAGTGGGTGAAGGATGTGAACAGGCACTTCTCCAAAGAAGACATTTATGCAGCCAACAGACACATGAAAAAATGCTCATCATCACTGGTCATTAGAGATATGCAAATAAAAACCACAATGAGATACCATCTCAGGCCAGTTAGAATCACGATCATTAAAAAGTCAGGAATCAACAGATGCTGGAGAGGATGTCGAGAAATAGGAATGCTTTTACACTGTTAGTGGGAGTGTAAATTAGTTCTACCATTGTGGAAGACAGTGTAGCGATTCCTCAAGGATCTAGAACTAGAAATACCATGTAACCCAGCAATCCCATTACTGGGTATATACCCAAAGGATTATATATCATTCTACCATAAAGACACATGCACACATATGTTTATTGCAGTAATTTTCACAATACCAAAGACTTGGAACCAACCCAAATGCCCATCAATGATAGACTGGATAAAGAAAATGTGGTACATAAACACCATGGAATACTATGCAGCTATAAAAAAGGATGAGTTCATGTCCTCTGCGGGGACATGGATAAAGCTGGAAACCACCATTCTCAGCAAACTAACACAGGAACAGAAAAGCAAACACCACATGTTCTCACTCATAAGTGGGAGTTAAACAGTGAGAACACATGGACACGGGGAGGGGAACATCACACACTGGGGCCTGTCAGGGGGTGGGGGCTAGGGGAGGGATAGCATTAGGAGAAATACCTAATGTAGATGATGGGTTGATAGGTGCAGCAAACAACCATAGCACGTGTATACCTATGTAACAAATTCTGTATCCCAGAATTTAAAGTATAATAAAAAATAAATATAAAAATAAATAAATAAAAATAAAATAAAACCATGTTCAAGCTAAAAAAAAAAGGTTCTTCTCTTAAATCAACTGAATTTTATTTCCTGCTGTATGAGACCTTAAAACTATACTGATAAATATGCAAACACATTTTTTTTCTGGAAATTATTAGGAATTATGAGAAACTACTAAAAGTGGAAAACACTGGGGAAACGGTCCAGGGACAGCAGGGAGCCACAATTCTGAATGTTATACTTTTGTACACTCTTTAATTTGTCTAAGCTTTAGATTGTTGGTACAGAGTATGGGAGAGTTGTGTCTGAGGGCTTCATTTAAGGACAAGGTTAGAGATTAAACAGTGAAAATCTACTTGGAACAGACAGAATATAGGGTTGGTAATGGTGTCAATCATAGTCATTATCATGATGTTAAGGAATCTTGAACAAAAAACTAAAATTTCTGAAGGCGAAAGAGAAGCAGTAGAACAAAACAAAGAATTATTATTTTAAAAAATCCCCTTTGGTAAATCAATACAGCGTACCTACACCAAATCTTGTCTCAGATAAGATAAGCAGGATAGAAGAGCACACCTAAAACAAAAGTATTATTGGACCGTCCTCTAGGTCTTTTTCAAAGAAGTACTAGATGTTTTGTCTCATCTCTCACCAATACAGATAAAGGCAAGCCTACTCATTCTCCTTCCCAAAGCCTTAAACTCAAAAGAAAGATTGTAGGGTTCCATCAATCTTCAGTTACAAGGTTATTTTTTAGATATCGTTAGCAACCAATGCATAGCTTTTTTTTTACTAGCTCCTGTTCAGATGTATTGTGAATTAAACTATTGATAATATTTTAGAGAAGAAATATTAATTGATGTACTTTAAGAAATGTGACTCAATTGATAAGTTACTTTTAAAAAGTCACTAATGGAAGCTTTTGGTGATCAAGACATTTGTGCTAAATAAGAAACGAGCTCTTGACATTTCTTGTTGTAGGAAAAGAGTATGCCTTTCTCTTTTCAAGTAATAACTCAGGAAAAATTGTATTTGCTAAGAATCAAAACACTTAAATATGCCTAGATTATTTAAATTTTATTATCTGTGAACATAGGCAAATATACTGATATTTTTCTGCTCTTATAAATCCCTTTAAACTATATCATATCATACATACATATAGAAAATAATTTCTTTTAAAAATCTAATGAATTCCCCATACCTGAATGCACTTCCAAATATTTTGTGGATTTTTAAAAAGAACTTTTATTATAAGTTCCCAGTATCTAGCTTTCACTGTAACAAAACTAAAAAATAAAAAAGATTTGCCTTTTGTATTGTCGAGGCATCATGAGTCACTTTATTTGAGGTATAACTAGTGGCACTAAAGCCCCCCACCCCTTATTTTTTTCACTCAGAGGCCTTCCACTCCTTGTTTCTGTAAAATTTATAAAGTTTGGTGCAAAGCTGATAGCTGACAGCAACATGATTGATGAAAGGCAAAAGTATATTTCTTCAGCATAAAATTTACCTTTAATGAGAAATCTATAACTATTCCCACCTGCATATTGGTTTTTAAATATTATCAAAGAAAAAAGGTGATATACAGTTACATTCCAGGCCAGAAATATTTAAAAATTATAGTAATATCAACATGACTTCTACAAATTCAGTTTTGTTAGGCCAAAAGAATTCTTTTCTTTGGATTTGTTATGGTAGGAATATGAGCTTTTCTGTCATATAAATAAGATTATCTTCAAATAAAAGATTCAATTGCAATTTTTTTATTGAAGTAAAAAAATGATCTGGGCTTTTTCTACATGTTAACAATTACATTTAGAGTTAAATCTAAAGAGCAAAGCAACATTCAGGCAACAGAATAGCACCTGCCTTCTTCCTTACGAGTATAATTTGCTTCTATGATTCTAAAATTAATACTAGAACAACAAGGCAGCAGAGAAAAACATCTTTACAAAAAGACACCTGCAAAATGTATTTTTTTAATTCTGATTTCTGGTAGACAACATAAATCATTACCTATTTGTGTCACATTAAGTTTTGTAATTTTGAGAAAATTTTGGGAACACATTACTCATTGCATATAATATCTTGATTGGAAAAATGTTCCTGAGAAGCAAGCATTCATGATAAATGCAGATATGATTTTCCTTTAAGGTGTACTTTTTAAAGTATGCAAAATTTACGTTTGAAGTACCAATGCCTTTCAATCAAAGACTAACAGAAACATATCTGTAATTGAACAAATTTGTATTTATTCACTTATTGCAAAGGAAAAAGCACATCATAGGAGATGTGGGATGTCTTAGTAAGAAAGGGTTAAGAAGGACTTGTTATAGGATTGTCCTTGTGTTAGGCAAGTTTGGAAAAGCATTCAGGTAGCAGGGCTCTGTTGTAGAACAGATGCTGTCCAGAAAACTTTTTTCTAGGAGCTGAGAAGAATACAGTGGGACTTAGGCTGTGACTTGGCAAAAAAGCAAAAGTTACTCATATCAGCTAGGACAGAGAGATCTTTAGTTGTATTTTGGCTTGGACAATGTTTATGATTTTTACAAATTGATATTGTGTTTGTCTTAATCCATCATCGTTATATAGTGGCCTTCTCTGTGAAATTATTAATGTTAAATAAGAAAACATCACAGCCAGCTGTAAGCGTGCCAGGCCTATCTCTTCCGGCAGGGTCCACTTTTTCCTTTATCAGAAAAAAATTCCTTCATTGAGAAGGCTCTTATATTCCCCAAATGATACATTAAGGCAATTAACGATGTCAAAATACCACTTAATGATGGCAGCCATGGCCCATGTAGAGTGGCTGCTGCCATGACACCAGCTTCAGTTGTGGAGGCATGGCCAGAGTTGTGTGCTCCAGGGAGCTTGCAGGAGCCAGGAGCAGGCAGGAGCCCTGCCCTCCTGGGCATAGCTGCAGCCACCCAACTCACAGCTGTGGACCCAGGACTCCCCGTACTCTTGGGGGCCAGGAGCAGGCAGAAACCCCCCTGCCCTCCCAGGTGCAGCTGTAGGCTCCCAAGCTGTGGCTGTGGACCTGGGCATCTCTACACTCTCAGGGACTGGGAAGGACCCCACTGCAGGCTCAGAGGTGTCTGTTACCACTGCCTGGCCTCTCCCCACTCCCAGTACCCACTCTGATATCCAAGCAAGTTTGAGACTGAGCCCAGGCCCTGTCACTGCCCACTTGAGTGTGCATACACTCAGGGCAGCACTGACACACCAGCCCACTAGTGCATCAGCCCCCTCCACACTTTGGGCACTGACAAGCATGGGAAGGAGGTCAAGGGGGTGTTGAGGGCAGCTCAGTGCTGACCTGCAGGTGCCCCTTGGTATGAACAGCCTAAGCACCATGAACAGCAGCATATGAGGCACACTGGCTCTTGGGTGGAAGGAGGCAGGTCCCACATGAAGCCCCACCTTCAAATCAGGGAGATCCTGAAGCCTGGGGGCTGGGCTGCTGGTCCCATAGACTGGAAAGGGAACTTGTGGTGCTTTTTCTGGGCCCACCCGTGGCCACCTATGGACCAATTGGCATATTCTTCCTCCCCTCTGTGGCCCATAAAAGCCCAAAACTCAGCCAGACTCTAGGAAACAGCAAGATGACCAGCTGAGAAGAGCTATCCACCCCATGGTCTCCTCTCTGCTAAGAGCTGAACACTCAGGACACTCTGCCTGCAAAGAGGAGCTACCCAATGTGGGTCTCCTCTGAGCTGCTCTGCCACTCAATAAAGCTCCTCTTCACCTTGCTCTCCCTCCACTTGTCTGCATACCTCATTCTTTCTGGATGCAGGACAAGAACTCAGGACCAGCCAAATGGCGGGACTAAAGAGCTGTAACACAAACGCAGCTGAAATACACCCCTTGCTCAGCACCTTGCAGATGACAAGAAGCAGAGAAGAGAGAAGGAGAGAAGAGCTGTGCCCCTTCAGGGAGCCTAGACCTAGGAACTCTGAGAGGCAGGGCTGTGACACCCTCTTTGAGGCTGTGAGGTTCTTGGCATCTCCAAGCTTCCAGGCACCACCACGTTCCCTGGTCATAACCGTGGAAGCTGCTTGTGGTATGCCTGGACAAGCCACAGCATCACAAGGAGCCGGTGCCTGTGCCGGCACCTGTAGCTGCCCACCTCATCACAGCTGGTGTGCCTAGCTGTGCACAATGGCCAGACCATACACTCACTCACACATCCCTCACCACTCCATACCTGGCTGGCCCCTGACAGGTGTGGGATCCATGCCAGTAGCACAAGCCAAGTGCAGCCTGCCAGGCCAAGTGGGTGGAAAAAGCCCATTGGCCTTGAGCAAAACTCAGGGAAAGGCGCCACTGGCGACAGAGGTTTCTGGCAGGTGAAGCGACACCCCAAAGATCCTGTAACATTTACATCTTTCAATTATGTATATTCTTTACAAATTCTTTTGTAACAATATTCTTTGGACAATTTATGTAATATAAAGATTTATAAATATTAATTACAAACGTAAATTTTACTAATGAAGTATTTGCATGCTATAAAAATGTTAACAGCTTTATTGAGGTATAATTGACATATAATAAACTGCACATATTCAAATGTATCATCACATAAGTTTTGATGTATGTGTGCACCTTTATCATCACTAATAAATGCACTCACCTCTATAAGTACAATTAATTTTTTAAAGTATTTCCTTAAGAAAATGATATTTACCTAATAAACATAACTATATTAATTTTCTTTCTTCTATATTCTAAATCTGTCATTTATTGAGTTTATTTTCTACCAAATAAAATGATTGACCAGAATATAGCCCTGGGTAACAAAATCACTAGAGAGAAAAGTCAGCAGTAAGAGCAGATAGTAGAGGCCAGGCAAGGTGGCTCATGTCTGTAATCCCAGCACTTTCAGAGGCCAAGGTGGGCAGATCACTTGGGTCCAGGATGGTGAAAGCTCGTCTCTACTAAAAATACACAAATTAGCAGGGCCTGGTGGCAAACACCTGTAGTCCCAGCTACTTGGGAGGCTGAGGCAGAAGAATCACTTGAATCCAGGAGGCTGAGGTTGCAGTGAGCCAAAATCACACCACTGCACTCCAGCCCAGGCAACAGAGCAAGGCTCTGTCTCAAGAAGAAAAAAAGTGGATAATAGAAATTCACTGACCTTTTTCAGCCAGGAATAATATGGTGTTCCTCTTAAGCCATGTGAGAAAAATTTCACTTTATCATGTTAGTTGCAAGTGTAGAAATTGTCTTTGGCTGATTTAAGAAGAATAGGATTAGAAATAGTTCACAGAATCACCTGGAATGCTGGGTAAACAAGCTCAGAAATTGGTCCAAACCAGGGAGGCTGCACTTCAAGCCCCACTGAAAAAATCTGCCATTGCTGAACCTGGAGATTAGATGTTGCCACCAGTGTAGCCATCACCCACCACTATCAGGAGAAATTCAGCCCCGATATTTCATATAGGTTCTTTTCTATTTTCCCCAAGTGTCTGTCGGCTGGTCTGAGAAATAAAGTGACAGAGTACAAAAGAGAAAAATTTTAAAGCTGGGTGTCTGGGGAAGACATCACATGTCAGCAGGTTCTGTGATGCCCCACAAGCCGCAAAACCAGCAAGATTTTATTAGTGATTTTCAAAAGGGGAGGGAGTGTACGAATAGGGTGTGGGTCACAGAGATCACATGCTTCATAAGGTAATAAGATATCACAAGGTAAATGGAGACAGGGCAAGATCACAGGACCACAGGACTGGAGTGAAATTAAAATTGCTAATGAAGTTTCGGCACACTTTGTCATTGACAACATCTTATCAGGAGACAGGGTTTGAGAGCAGACAACCAGTCTGACCAAAATTTATTAGGTGGGAATTTCTTCGTCCTAATAAGCCTGGGAGCGCTATGGGAGACTGGGGCTTATTTCATCCCTACAGCTGTAACCGTAAAAAACAGCCACCCCCAAAGTGGCCATTTTAGAGGTCTACCCTCAGGGACACATTCTCTTTATCAGGGATGTTCCTTGCTGAGAAAAAGAATTCAGCGATATTTCTCCCATTTGCTTTTGAAAGAAGAGAAATATGGCTCTGTTCTGCCTGGCTCATGAGCAGTCAGAATTTAAGGTTATCTCTCTTGTTCCCCGAACATTGCTGTTATCCTGTTCTTTTTTTCAAGGTGCCCAGATTTCATATTGTTCTAACACACATGCTCTACAAACAATTTGTGCAGTTAACGCAATCATCACAGGGTCCTGAGGTGACATACATCCTCCTCAGTTTACGAAGATGATGGGATTAAGAGATTAAAGTAAAGACAGGCATAGGAAATCACAAGGGTATTGACTGGGGAAGTGGTAAGTGTCCATGAAATCTTCACAATTTATGTTCAGAGATTGCAGTAAAGACAGGCGTAAGATATTATAAAAGTATTAATTTGGGGAACTAATAAATGTCCATGAAATCTTCACAATTTATGTTCTTCTGCCATGGCTTCAGCCGGTCCCTCTGTTCAGGGTCCCTGACTTCCCACAACACACCACCACCTTGTTTCTTTCCATCAATGTTCAGGGTGGGTGCATCTGAGCAGCCAAGCCTAGGTCAGGTGGTCACGCTCAGGTTTCAAAGAGGCACTGGCAAACGTGAGCATTCATGTTTTTGGCCTTGGATTTAGGTAGCAAATTCTGCTTTTCACTAAGACATAAGATAATTTCCCCCACACTACAAATGGGAAATGTGGTGCAGGTTATGGATAGGAAATAGTAAGTGGCAATTTTCCACTACAGAGTCTAAAATGAGGTCGCTTACAGATTAATTGGAAAAAGGTATTTTGAAAGAGGAAATAGGCATCAGCAGTCTGTCTCATTCTGTGGTTAAATTTAAAAATCTGGTAGTAATATCCAAAGTAGCTGCTGAATAGAATGCTTGCCTCCTGACTGTCAGTTATCCATTCAGGTAAATGAAAAGTAGACCAGGATCAACACAGGCCCCATAGTTCATCTTATTAAATATTTCCTTTGCCAGCTCAGCAGGGACTCGATGGTGACTCCCACTCCTTTGAGCACAGTGCTGTGTTCTGTCCCACCCACTCCTCATTTCCAGCTCACAAAGACACTGTGTAGCCCATGTGACCTAAGGCAATGAATCTGCAATATCAACTTCAGTTCTCAGCTGCTTCAGAGCCACACTAGCATAACTGGGAAATACCTGCATCTCATCAATAATGAATGGCACATGGATCTATACTAAGGCTTTATATCCACCTTCAAAAAGAGAGAAGCTTAATTGTTAATATGCCTCACTCTGTGGTGCTTGACTGTACTGTTTCATTTCTCCCTCTTGATTGTCTAGTGAACTTGAAGGAGGCTGGATCTTCAAGTACGTTGAACAATGGGCCCAGCTGTGAGCCCTGGAGAGAGTAATCCAGGTATGAGTATGTTGAAAATAGCAAACCATGCCATATTGTAAAGGAGTCTCTAGCAATTGAAACCACATTTACTGGGTCTCTTGTCAGATGCCAGAATTTACCTCCACTAGATCACCACCCCATCATCTTAAGTAAAAGAAAGAAATCCCTCAACCTTGTGAGGAGTACACTGTTTATGAAGAAAGGCTGTTTTCTCCCTCCTCCAAGAGCAGGAGAGATAATATTCCTCTTCTCCTAATCCAAAGAAAGTGGGAAAGGGACAAAGAAAGTGGAGAAAAAAGGCTCAAAGATATTGGGGTTTTCTTCAATAAGGGAGGACTAAAATTTCACTCTTTATTGCATAGCTTAGGCAGTAGGTTTAATAAATTCTCTGTACCACATCTAGCACAGGAGAAAAAAAACTTGGGTCAGTTGGTCTGGAGGGGAAACTACCATATGGAAAGATGATCAGTACCACACTCTTAACTTCCCAACTCCTAGCTTCCAGAGACTATGGAATGAATCCATGGATCCATCATGTCTGTAAAGAGGATAGAAGAAATGAAGTGCCAAGACTAGATTGCATAGCAAACAAGGGAGGCACATGTGTCATAGCAGGTGTTGAGATGTCACTACTTGGAGTTCAGTAGGGACAGGCAGCCCATCTCCTTAGGATTCCAGGATCTCCACGGAGGCAGGCCACTCATCAGTGGAGCACATTGGTGCTACCTCCAATTCATGTCCAAATAAAATGAACTACAGCAGCAGTTAAAGTCAAACAAAAAGCAATGTTTGCAGTTTTCTCTCTCTACCTTCCAAAACAAAACACCAGGAAGTAGTCCCAAGGAGAAAATGCAATCTGGGAAAGTGAGAGGACAGTGGAGGCAGTTTGCAGAAAGCTCTGTTCTAAGAGTAGAATTAAAGTTTTTAAAGGGTATAAATAATGAAGGAACATTTAAAAAGCTAGCATTGTTGAAGTTTTCTGTCTTAAAAAAAAATTAAGACTTTATTATTACTTTTTTTTTAAAAAAGCAGTATTAGGTTCACAGTAAAATTAAGAGGAAGGTACAGAGTTCCCATATGCTCTCTGCTTTCCCACACTATCAACATCCTGCACCAAGTGGTAGATTTGTTACAACTGATGAACCCATATTGACACATTATTACCCAAAGTTCATGGTTTACATTAAAGTTCACTCTTGTGCAAGGTGGGTTTGGACAAATGTATACTAATGATATGCGTTATAGTATTACACAGAGTATTTTCACTGCCCTTAAAAATTCTCTGTCCTCTACCTATTCAACCCTCCCCCTCCAACTCTTGGCAACCACTGCTGTTTTTACTTTCTCCATAGTTTTGCATTTTCCAGAATGTCATATATTTGGAATTATATAGCATGTAGACTTTTCATATTGACTTCTTTCACTTAGTAGTGAAAGAAGTAGTAGTATGCATTTAAGTTTTCTCCATGTATTTTTGTAGCTTGTTAGCTTATTATTTTTTTGCACTGAGTAATATTTCATTGACTGGAGGCAACACTGTTTATTCACCGACTGAAAGACATCTTGATTGGCTCAAAGTTTTTGCAAGTATGAATAAAACTGCTATAAACATCCATGTGCAGGTTTCTGTATGGATATAAGCTTTCACCTCCTTTGGGTAAACACTAAGGAGAGGGATTGCAGTGTTGTATGGGTAACAGTTAAGTGTAGTTTTGTAAGAAACTGACAAACTGTCTTCCAAAGTGGGTGGTACCATTTTGCATTCCCATCAGCAATGAATGGGCTTCGTTGTTGCTTCACATTTTTGCCAGCATTTTTTGTTGGCAGTGTTGTGGATTTTGGCCATTTGATAGGTTTGTAGTGATGTCCCATTGTCATGTCATCTTAATCTTGCCTTCCCTGATGACGTAGACATGCAATATCTTTTCATATGCTTATTTGCCATCTGTATATCTTCTTTGGTAAGATTCTATGGAGGTCTTTGGCCCATTTTTCATTGGGTTATTATTTTATTTTTGAGATTTTATTTTATTACTTTATTTTTATATATATTCTGGAAACAGGTTTTTTTTAATCATATATATCTTTCACAACTATCATCTCCCAACTTCCCATTCTCTTGGCAGTATCTTCCACAGAGCAGAAATTTTAAATTTTCTTCATGAACTGTTTTGTGTCATAGACTCCTGTGCAGATATGATAATTGTGTTAGAATGTTTGTTCAGATAAAGACCCCGCACACAAACACATTTGGTGGGGGTAATGGTAGTTCACAGACTTTTTGTAATCTGTTTTACTCAGTTCAAAATGCTATAACAAATTGCCTAAGGCTGAGTAGCTTAAACAACAAACATTTATTTCTCATAGTTCTGGAGTCTGGGAAGTCCAAGATCAAGGTACCTAGCAATTTGGTATCTGGTGAGGCTTTTCTTCCTGGTTTGCAAATAATCATCTTCTTGCTGAGTCCTCACATGGCAGAAAGCAGAGAAACAAGCTTTCCCATTTCTCTTCTTAAAATGCACTAATCCTATCATAAGGGCTCCAATTGAGGATGTAATTACCTCCCAAAGGCCCCACCTCCTAATACCATCCCATTGGGTGTTAGGTTTCAATATATGTATTGTGAGAGGGGGTTATAAATATTTAGTCCATAACAAGGACCTTTATAGACTATTTGGGGGCCCTCAGACCTCAGTTTATGAAGATCATATCTATTATTCCTCTTGAATAATATAATCATTTTCTGTCACTGGAGACGAAAATAGGAAGATGACTAATCTGATTATTATATCAGGATCTGTACAAAAGCAGTTCTTCTGTACAGAATACTTTGCCCAGCTTTACTAATTTATCAGGATTCTGCTCAGAATCCATACTGTCAGAAGCCCTCCAAGACTTCCATCTGTAGGATGAATGAGCTGCCCTTCTTATTTTCTCTCAGAGTAACCTGGGTAGACATTTTCAGAGTATCTTTTATAATGTAATTGTAAATTCCCTTAACTATAAGCATTATCATGTCAGAATCCTGTCTGGTCTACATTTGTGCTTTCTGAAGTCAACATGGAACCTGACACATAGTAGGTACACAATAAAAACTTGTAAAATGGGTGAGTGAAGGGATGAAGGAATGCATCTGTCATCTGGTATAATTTTACTTACATTCTGAAGTTTGAACCCAATCCTTCCCTCCATTTGCAAATTATAATATTCTGCTTATTAGCAAATGCTTCTGAGACTCTCTTCTCTTTCAAGATTGATTCCTCCATTTTCCTGAGGCCAAGGGAGCTCTATCCCAGTCTGGCGTGCTCACATTCTCCCAGCTTTCCTACTATTGCCATTTTCTGCTTTAGCAGTTCTGTGACCTTCCTGCCTTGGTTCTAGTGGTCTGTATTCTCACAATTCCCTGTTTGTTTAATTACTACCTATGTCACCATAAGATTTCCTATATCCTGCATCTTTCTGATTTGGAAGCCCATCCATGGTTTATCTTCTTATGCAAATGGAGGAGATTTCATACCACCTGATCCAAGATCTCTAAAGTGACCTGGCTTCTGTGAAATAATGCAGACATATGGTACCATCAACATTTACTAATTGCCTTCCCAACATCTTTTTCCTCTTTATATCACTAGGGATGGTATGATTATCTTTTGAGAGGTTTTGTCTCCCCTATTATCAGAACTGCATTTTGGTTGAAATTTTCTTTTTTTCTTGACTTTAAGAGTGAAGCCTTACTGGTTTAAACAAATTTTGTGTATTTTATTCTTTTAGGCCCAGATGGTCATCTGACCCAGTATAGGACAAAGCATAGAAAAAAGTCCCATGCCTTTTCCAGGAACTACTGGACAATAGTCTCAATTTTCCTCTGTGTGGTATAATGTGTTATAGGAAAGCTAGAATTACTGTAGTCATTTTGTTACCTCATTGAAAGAATCTAGAGTTTTTGGGGGCCACAAGAGATGGGGGCCTAAAAATGTAACTAGATTTGGTTTCCTCAGAAATAACTACTATCTTTTTGCCCAGATTTGAAAAATACCCTTTATTCTTTAATTCAATTTGAGGTTTTTATTCTTTCTGTATTACCTTTGTTTTCTATAATCAAAAGAATCTAAACACAAAGACATAGATCACACTGAAGATTTTATATCTCACCTAAATAATAGGGCTTTAGAGTTCAGATATTCAAAAAAAATTATGCTAAGAAACAAGTAAAGCAACAGGTAATTAAAGGAGGGAAATTAGAAAAATCATGGCGACAAAAATAGGCTTCAATTAATCTGGATTGTTTTTAAATAAGACACCAAGATCAATTAACCAATTGATAGTTAATAGTTAATCAAGTTGATCCCCAGTATGTAAAGATGAATATATGGGAGATCAAAGAAATAAATCAAGTCTTATAACTCTGTGAAACTGAATGGCTGCCACTTTATCGGTATTGCCTTGTTAACTTGTATATTTGTTAGGATCCCAGCTCAAGTAATGGAAGCTAAGAAGCTTTAGCTCAAGAAGGGGATTTATTTAATGGACACTGGAGTATCAAGAGAATCCAAGAACAGATAGGCAGCTCAACCTCAGGAACAAATTAGAACCAGGAACCTATTAGGATTCTACTCTATTATCTTTACATCTCTCTGCATGTCTGCTCCCCTGTCTTTCTCTAAGCAAAATACTGTCCTCTGTCTCTCTCTCCTTTGCTCCTAATTCCAAATTCTTGGGAAGGAGATTGTAATTGACCTAGCTAGATCTGGAACCCAATCTGCAGTATGTAACTATGCCATAGAATGGAATCATAGTTTATGAACATACATAGAAAATTCAAGAAGTTGGAATTATGGTACTTTCCTGAAAAGAAGGAGAGTTAATTAAACCCAATTGGTGTCAACAGTTGGTTAAGGGAACCATAGACTATAGCACGACAATATTATGGGACTCTTTTTCTGTCTCTTTCTATACTATAATATTGGATTATTGGCTTTTACATCTACTGTTACTATGCAGCTTTCTAATCTTGTTGCTGTAGCAAAAGAAATAAGAGACACATTTTGTCTGTGGTTTTGTCTGGTTTAATGCTGGGATGTAAGCTTGGAGTCACCACTCTCTGAGGTGACATGTAAGCCTCTCCAACAGAGCAATTGTTTATTGACCACAACCACAAAGAAGCACAAAGCTCATAATTCCTGGACTTGTCAGATATTAACAGACTACATTTTTATATAACTCATTTCGCAAAAGCTTACCGTTGTATTTCTCTCCATAGCATTGTCCTACTAAACAAAGATTATTGCATTAAATGTGTATTGTATACTTCAACAAAGCTTTAAAAAATATTTTCTTCATTTTCAATTGGCCTTTCCTCTTAATTCCAAGCTCAACGTCTTGATACATTCTCCCATTTATTTATTCAGAATATTTAATGCACAATCCACACAAGATGATTTCTCCCTCCGCTTCTTTTACAAGGTGAAGTCCTAAGTACAACTTCGTTGACTTGATTTTATTCTTCATGCAACTTTGTTATTCATTCTACTGCTCAGAAATGAAAATTATAGAATTTGCTGCAAAACTAAATCTTCACAAATTGTTTGTTCAAGCCCCAGCAATTCCTAATGATCAAATCATGAACACCAGGAAATAGGAGTCTAAAATAGAAATGCTGACAAGCACTTACATACAACACATTGAATGATGATGCCATAATGCAGTATATTAGATGTACTCCTCAGAGCTTATTGCCAGTGGTGAGTCTATAAATTCCTGAATTAAACCTCAACTGCTCACAGCTTATACTTTTAAATTAGATTTCCTACTTTATTCTCTCCTTAGAGAAATCTGAGCTGCAGAAGCGAGTATACATAGGCAAATAAAAATAGAATAAACTAAACGACTTATATCAGGTCTAAAATGCATTTCTAGCATGTTGCTACTATAGAAAATGGTGTGTTCATTTCACAAAATATGTCTTTAGGCACATTGTACTAAATAGCTGTGGCCATTTCCAATAAATAAAGGAAAAGCAGAGGGAGGACTGACAAATAGTATCCTCTGAAATGAAAACTAGATGATTTAGAAATTTTGGATAGTATTCGTTAGTTTTAAAATATTTTGTTCAGTATTTTTAATAAACTCAGATTTTTCCTACTATTTAAAATATGAAATAATGCCAGTTTTCTCATTTTGTATTCATATTGGCAGCAAATTTCACCCATAGATATATCGGAATCAATTTGGTTTTAGAATCCTTACAGATATTTTTATTTATTTATTTATTTTTATTATATTTTTATTATACTAAGTTCTAGGGTACATGTGCACAATGTGCAGGTTTGTTACATATGTATGCATGTGCCATGTTGGTGTGCTGCACCCATTAACTCATCATTTACACTAGGTATCTCTCCTAATGTTATACCTCCACACTCCCCCCACCCCACGACAGGTCCCAGTGTATGATGTTCCCCACCTTGTGTCCAAGTGTTCTCATTGTTCAATTCCCACCTATGAGTGAGAACATGCAGTGTTTAGTTTTCTGTCCTTGCTGTAGTCTGCTCAGAATGATGGTTTCCAGCTTCATCCTTGTCCCTACAAAAGACATGAACTCATCATTTTTTATGGCTGCATAGTATTCCATGGTGTATATGTGCCACATTTTCTTAATCTAGTCTATCACTGATGGACATTTGGGTTGGTTCTAAGTCTTTGCTATTGTGAATAGTGCTGCAATAAACATACGTGTGCATGTGTCTTTATAGCAGCATGATTTATAATCCTTTGGGTATATACCCAGTAATGGGATGGCTGGGTCAAATGGTATTTCTTGTTCTAGATCCTTGAGGAATTGCCACACTGTCTTCCACAATGGTTGAACTAGTTTACAGTCCCACCAACAGTGTAAAAGTGTTCCTATTTCTCCACATCCTCTCCAGTACCTGTTGCTTCCTGACTTTTTATTGATTGCCATTCTAACTGGGGTGAGATGGTATCTCACTGTGATTTTGATTTGCATTTCTCTGATGGCCAGTGATGATGAGCATTTTTTCATATGTCTGTTGGCATTTTTTATTGCGTCTATTTGATTCTTCTCTCTTTTCTTCTTTATTAGTCTTGCTAGTGGTCTATCAATTTTGTTGATCCTTTCAAAAAACCACCTCCTGGATTCATTAATTTTTTGAAGGGTTTTCTGTGTCTCTATTTCCTTCAGTTCTGCTCTGATCTTAGTTATTTCTTGCCTTCTGGAAGCTTTTGAAAGTGTTTGCTCTTGCTTCTCTAGTTCTTTTAACTGTGATGTTAGGGTGTCAATTTTAGATCTTTCCTGCTTTCTCTTGTGGGCATTTAGTGCTATAAATTTCCCTCTACACACTGCTTTAAATGTGTCCCATAGATTTTGGTATGTTATGTCTTTGTTCTCATTGGTTTCAAAGAACATCTTTATTTCTGCCTTCATTTCGTTATGTACCCAGTAGTCACTCAGGAGCAGGTTGTTCAGTTTCCATGTAGTTGTGCGGTTTTGAGTGAGTTTCTTAATCCTGAGTTCTAATTTGATTGCACTGTGGTCTGAGAGACTGTTTGTTATATTACAGATATTTCCTAAGACAGAGTCATTTGGAGAATGTAACTTTTGTTTAGCTAGTCTTGACACATTTATAAATAACATTTAGTTAAATGAAGATGGTTAGTTCACATTATTGCTCAGGGATTCTGAATGTGAGGAGTGGAGTATATGAAGAGCATGAAAAATGTTCTTCCTAGAATCTGTAAGTAAGATTTATTAAGTTTTTGATGTTCAAATATTTTATAAATTCAACTGGAATTTCATCTTGAAACTGTACTACAAACTTTAGAAAGTCAAGAATGAACTGCATGGAAAACCATCATTACATTATTCCTGTAAGTCTCTCAGAGAAACATACTTTTTTACTCATTTTTATTTGTGATCTTAAGCAAGTTGTCAATAACCAAAACAAACATTCATGTTGAACACATCAAGATGCATACATAAAAGCCAGGCACAGTGGCTCACGGCTGTAATCCCAGCACTTTGGGAGGCTGAGGTGGCAGGTGGATCACCTGAGGTCAGGAGTTCAAGACCAGCCTGGCCAACATGGTGAAACCCCGTCCCTACTAAAAATACAAAAGATTTTCCAGGCGTGGCAGCAGGCGCCTGTAATCCCAGCTATTCAAGAGGCTGAGGGAGGAGAATCGCTTGAACCCGGGAGGTGGAGGTTGCAGTGAGCCAAGATCATGTCATTGCACTCCAGCCTGGGCAACAAGAGCGAAACTCCATCTCAAAAAAAAAAAAAAAAAACTTGAATATTTAGAGAAAAGAATTTATTTTATGGTCTAAATATTTTAGAAAAATACAAACAGAACTTATTTGTTTAAATCATGTCAGCTTTTTCCACAATAATAAAATAAAAAATGTATTTTAACTTGTTTCATTTGCTTTCAAGTAATAGGCTTTTAAAAGTCTTTTAAATAAAAAGACTTTCAATTAAAAACTCAACATGAAATGGGAATGAACCAAATTGAATAAGAAATCACCAAATCAGATAACAATCTGGTTTCCTTAAATTGACTTTTTTATCAGGCACTTAGATGCTAAAATATTTTTATTAAATATGTTTCGGTATTTTTTTAATTGTAGTAATACTTATGTAGGAGCAGATGCCCAAATAGAAATGTAATCTTCAGAGACAACATTCCCAGTTAGAATGCATCTCTGAGATCTAAAGTTTTTGTGCAAACTTAAAACCTATGCAGCCTTAAAGCCAAAACAACATCATCAAGAGTATCCTCTGGAGAACACATGACAGTGTTAAGGAAGATGCCTCTTTCTTGAATTATTCACTCATTTAATTTAATGGAAAGTTTTAGAGACAGTATTAGATGTGGAGTCATTGAGAAGTCACCCATGTGTAGAATAGTTAGTTCAACTGCTGACAGTCTTTCCAAATTTCCTTTTGCAATTTAAGCCTTGTCTTCCTTGTTGGAGATAATGTGATTAGGCTAGATCCTTAAATAGAGAGGTAAATTAAAACATTATCACCCAAATTCATCTGTTTGTCATTTCCATTTCTTAGTGAAGCTTAAAATATACAGCATAGTGTTAAACTATATCACCTGTCCCTTCTTTTATATATTTTTGTTAGGACAATGGATTAGAATCTATGCTCATAAGTTTTTGACTAATAGACTAATTTAACTATAAAACCAGTTGCAGGAAATCTCTGGAATTTTACCTATGTGAAATGCCTCCCATAGCCAGAAATTGCACAGTCTCCTAAAGCTAAATGCTGAAAACCAATGGGGTATCCTGTTCCTACTTTTATTTCCCTGATAGAAAGAAAGAAGGTCTGAACTAAAGGATGCACTTTCATCTCTACTATCCTTTTAGAAAGCTGCTTTAATGAACCTTTTATCCTTTCTCTGTAAATGTAAAAGTGCCAGTAATATCCTCAAATGAAAGGGAAAAAAAATCCTAGTATACAGACATTCCTTAGATGCAGGCTCAAGCCTCTTCAGCTTTCTTTTCATATTTTCTTCCTAATCCAACCTATCTATCCCTCTAATCCAGAGGTTAGCTTTTTTTTTTTTTTTTGTAAATGGTCAGGTAACAAATTTTACAGGTTTCATGAACCACATGGTGTCTGTTACAACTATGAAATCTACCACTGTAACATGACAACAACCATGAACAATACTTAAATAAATGAGAGGAGCTATGTTTCAACAGAACATCATTTACAAAAAAATGGACGGCAGGCTCTTACAACTGGCTACAAGAGAACTTGGCTAAATATCACTAACATGAATGTTTGCAAACTTTTTCTTCCTGCTTCCCATTGAGAGACCTCTTGCATCACACAATTTTTGCTTTTTTTGTTTTTAATAAATCTTAAAGTGGCTTCTCCTCAGATTGTTAAAGGTGAAGTGATTTTATAATAAAAAATAAAGAGGATAATATGATGAGAAATACATCTCAAGGTCGGAGGATACATTTTTCAGAGCTTGAGAAGAGTGGAAGCTGATAGAAAGCAATACTATGGTGCAGGTGTGTGACTGCAAAATAGTGAACATGTTACATAATAGACTTTTAGTACCTACTCAGAGATAAAACAGCCTACACATCACCTTGACCATATGATATAACTTGCATTAGTATGCTTTCAGGTGTTAAAACTCAGGAAGAAGTTTATGAGAATGTTTTCCTGGCAATGCTTATACTGTGTGACCTACTCATAGAAATATCTTTTTTGGATATGGGACCCTGGTTTTCTTCTTTAACTGCCATTATATCTTTTCTGTCAAATCAACCATATTCTGTGAAGATCTTTGGAGTTGTGCTTTTGTCCTTTAATATAAATTATTTTGAAATTACTTTTGTTTGAATAGACAATTTCTATAGACCAACTAAGACACCACTGTAGGTTAAACACAAGGGTATCATGAGTTCTGGACAAGATTGTGAAGTGAAGGGAGTAAATGAAAGGAATTTGAACTTCATTCTGCATACAAGAGGCCATTTAGTGTGGTGATAAAAGCATGTGATTTGGGGTTAGAGATATCTATGTTCAAATAAATCTCTGCATTTTCTATCTACAGGATTGGTCAAGCTGCTTAGGGTCTCTATAAAAGAGAATAATGATAATTAAGTCAGGTAGGTCTGAAGAGGTTAGGCAATTTTCATAAAGGAACTAAATGACAGAGATTGGATTTGAACACTGCCACCCACTCTAGGCCACATCTTCATTAAGAAATCCCTGCCTCACTGCCTCATGATTTATAATCCTTTGGGTATAAATCATGCTCCTATAAAGATACATGCACACGTATGTTTATTGTGGCACTATTCACAATAGCAAGGACTTGGAACCAAGCCAAATGTCCAACAATGATAGACTGGATTAAGAAAATGTGGCATATGTACACCATGGAATACTATGCAGCCATAAAGAAGGATGAGTTCGTGTCCTTTGTAGGGACATGGATGAAGCTGGAAACCATCATTCTCAGCAAACTATTGCAAGGACAAAAAACCAAACACTGCATGTTCTCACTCATAGGTGTGAATTGAACAATGAGAACACATGGACACAGGAAGGGGAACATCACACACTGGGGCCTGTTGTGGAGTAGGGGAAGGGGGGAGGGATAGCATTAGGAGATACACCTAATGTTAAATGACGAGTTAATGGGTGCAGCACACCAATATGGCACATGTATACATATGTAACCAACATGCATGCTGTGCACATGTACCCTAAAACTTAAAGTATAATAAAAACAAAAACAAAACCAAAAAAACAACAACAAACTCCCTAAAAAAAAAAAAAGAAAAAAAGAAATCCCTGCCTCTTTATATGTAACACATCATTTCTGTATCTTTATTCCCAAGGAGGGGTTTTCCTCCTCCTATTCCAACATTATTTCATCTTTGGTAAGTTTGCTCATCAGTCAGAATTACTACTTGAAAATATAAGAAGCCACACCCTGGTTAATGTAATATGAAAAAGAAATTATTGAAAAGATGGCAGTATGTCACAGAATCAATGAGAAGGCTAAAGAAACAGACTACAAAAACTGGCAAGAGTTGAAACAGACTAGGGAACAAGAACTGCAGCCAAAACCATTCCAAAGGAATAGTAGGTAGGCCACATGCCGCCCCTGTTGACACCATCGTTGTGACTGCTATGGAACGTGGATGTACCGCCATCACAAATAGCACAGCACCAGAGGCTGCCTCCGCTGTTCCTTCCAGAATGAATTATAAGATCTTTAGTTTTTTCTGGCATCACTTACCTCATATCTAAAGCCCTGAACAGGAGTATCCAAGCATTTTAGCTAACGCTCATGCATCCTAGGAGCTGGGAGAGGGAATATTGGTCGGGGTCATACTTCCTAGCTGTGCTGGAACTCCTCAATTAGGCAGGATGTCTAGGCAGTAAACATGATAAACAGTCACTTTAGTGGCATGTTCTCCACGAAAGCGTAGTCTCCCTGACAGTAGGTACCAGAGATATCCTGTGGAGTCCTCATTTTCCTATAATTAACTCAGAAGCACTTCCCTTTCCTATTTACATCTATTTTTTTTTCTTCTCCATCTTGGGGTGTCTCTCTCCTCCACAGATTATCTTGGAAGAGCATAGATATGTCCTTCCTAGCCACCAAATCATTACTAATTCCTTTATTTTTTAGTATTTCAAGATCTTAAATCTGAAAAAAATAAAAACTAACAAAATTTAAGAAATAGGGAATTTGAAATTTATCACGGAGTCTTATAAAATTCTTTTGGGTATAATTTCTAATCTAAATGCCTAATTTTCTTACTAGATTATATGCAGAAGTCTTGTTACATGAGGCAGAAAAGCAATCAGATGAATTGTGCTTTAATGCAGAATATATTTACACTTTGAAATCCACTATAAACTCCAGCCCTTGTTAGTAGCAATTGACCAATCCTTTTTGTTGTCTTTCTACTATCTCCTGGAGTGCAAGCCCTTCTCCATCTGCTGCTGTTGCTACAATTTTAGGTTGTGGCTGAGAGATCCATATAAATTTTCACCAATAGGAGAGATATGGTCAATTCAGGGTAACCCCCCCTCTAGTCTAGCAGTTTGCTGTTCCAAATTATAAGCATTCAGTAAATATTTCATTTGAATTGAAGCAAAATTATCATAGTCCCCCTCCCACCACCATGACGGAACTTCCAGATTATTTACATGTGAGCCTTAGAAAACAGCTTTATTCAAAGAGTAATGATTGACTCTGGTGAGTGAGAAAAACTCCTCTACTTGTTAGATTTACAGTGGTACCATACATTTTGGTTAGAGAAATGGTTACATACATGTCTGCTTTATTTAAATCTAAAATATAATTAAATAAATATTATTCTCTTTAGTTAATAATTGTGTTCCATTTGTATAACTTGACTGAATGCCTTAAGAAAATGTTTCTCAGCAGCCTGGATTATAATTATATGACAAATAGGAGTTCCCCTCTCTCCCCCAAACTCAAATCACTAGGATAAAACATATTTACAAGTGCTTTTTTTCTCATAGTTTTCATTGTGTTATTCTTTATCATATTTTCAGTTGAAGCAGATACAGTGCCATCTTGAAGTTTAAAAAACAAGCTAAAGACACATTTAACTGAAATCAATAGAGAAAAAATGAAAAGTGAGAAAAATAGGTCAACCATGCTGTTTTATAATTATACTGTGGATTTTCCTTCCAATAAATTACTCTAGCAACACATCTAGCAAAAATTTAAATTATCCATGGAGGATTTTACAGATGATCAGTGATGACACTAATATATACCTTGGCTGAAATGCAGTATGCTAAAACAGGAACCCAGTTCTCAAAGGTTAAAAATCTAATCAATAACTTGCTGAAAGAAAATTTATTAGAGAGGATCTGCAACAATTTTATGGAGAATAAAAGAGGCAAATATTAAACAAGGCAGGTCAAATTAATGTTTGATTTCTGATCTGTGAAAGCATTAAACTGGTATTAGTGAAACTCTATACCATTGTCTAAATGGTTGCTTTTATTTTCCAAATTAACTCAACCTAGAACAACACAGCGGTTAGGTAGTAATCTCATGTATATCAGTCGCATATACAATAATTAGGAAAATTCAATTCCCAAAGTCAAAATTAGGCAGTTTTGGCTTTTGTCCACTCAAAGCAACCCATTGTGACTCTCTCAAGGGGAAAATTAATCTTAGAAATAAGATAACAGAATTCCCATGGTAAATATTCCTTATTTTCTGATTCTCAGGGCGCAGTTCTCATTCATGTCCACATACCTAGAATTTTAAAACTTCAACCTTTGACAGAAAGTAAGGCATAAATCCATGTATAGAAAACCATGCAAATCTGATTATTATCTATCTCTCATATATTTGCCAATTAAAGGAAGAGTAGACAGACCAGGTGCATTCATACATATTTTTTTCCCATCCAAATTCATATATTCTGAAAGGTTACAAAATAACTTCCTCAGGGCACATTTTATTGAATCATACATATATATATCAAATTTTATTTTTATAGTACGACATTAATTTAAAATGTTAAAATGTCTATTTAGTAATCCTTCTGAAATTTTTCTTACAATAACTAGTTAATAGTAACACCAAGACCAAAAGCATTTTATCAAAGAGAAGTCAAATTATTATTGTTACTCATCTATAGTTGTGTTTTTCATTGCATTCTAATTCTTCAATATTTTATAATTTTATACTGTTATAATATACCTACTCTTTCTCTTGACCAGAATATTGGATTTGTATAAACTCCATTCCCTTAACTTCACAGACAGCAATGTGTTTGATTTTATAACATTCTGCCTAATATAGCCATATAAAGTGTTGAATCTCCACGCTCAGTTTTGTGTCTCACAGGTTGATGCTACACTTGCCTCACTGATGAGAAAAAAAAAAAAATGCAGGCTCCATAGCAGCTGGAGCTTGAGGTACTCATTTTCAGTTGAGAGCTGATAATTAGGGCACATAACTAAAGGTAAGACAGTTCCATCACAGACAAAACTACTCTGAAGTAATTTCATTTCTAATTATGGGTCATGATAGAATATGTTTGTACCTAATCTATAATGGAATGTAACCTCCTGGGAAATAAAGGAACCAAGATATTAAAATCACATTTTTAATTTAGAAGTTAGGGATAACTCCTGTTTGGAAATGTTTTATAAATATGAAAAAGAGTAATTTGTGAAAAGACAAAAGTCTACAAAAGGAAAGAAACATTTTTCCCAAGATCCTGGCTGGGATAGAGGGGTTGTATATACTGATATACCATGTAGCTGTGTATATGGTTATAGAGATATATATCAAAGAAAGAGGCATGGACAAAGGCAGAAATTGAGGCCAAGATGGAGAAGTTGAAACTTGTATTCAAAGATATCTGAGAACATTCTTACGCTCTGTCCTAAATTCTCCTAGTTAGCTTTCAAATGAAGATAATTACTTTGAAATCATCATTAAATTTATCAGGTCACCAAAGTAATGAATTTAAATGCCATGAATTAATAAATTCATTGTTTCAAAACTGTTGAAGTTATTCCATGGAAAAAACTTACATACTTAGGTAAAATAGGCTCAGTCTATTTATCACTGCATCAGTTTGTAGTGTAACAAACTCAAATTGACTCAATTTATACATATTTAATGTTTTGGATGCTGAATCGGACTATCAATGTTCTAGTAACCTAGAAATTTCCCTAGATTCATAAAACATTTCTCTCTTTTCATGTTCATGTAATATAATCCCACATAAACCAAATAAGTAGAATTACAAGTGCATAAAATTGTCTCTAGTCTGAAACACACAATGGCTACCTTTTAAACCCAGTTACAGAATCAAGAGTGGTTGAAATTACGTTAGGGAGGGTCTGACTACAGGGCCCTCCATTCAGATACTAGACACAATGTTGGCTCTGTTTCTTAAAAAATGAATTTGCAATTTTACTTCTTATTCAATGGTCTAATCCACGGAGTGCATTCAAAATTTCCTCACATTTATTTAATTCAGGTTCCTGTGTTCTCTAAAGTGGCATATAATTGTAGTTATTAGAGAAATGCCACCATTACAGAATGTGCCCAACTGAAAAGTTTGCACATCAGTACCACTTAAAGTTTGAAATATCTACTGAATTCATTTGTGAGGGTTTCTAGAATGTATCAATATGCTTGCATCGAAATGTAATTCGGTGATGTTCAAACGATTACAATGCTTAATGGGGTTGTATCTCTAAAGAAATATTTTGTTGCCTGATTTGAAAAACTCGTTGCAATATTTCTCAAATTCTTGAGATTCAAAGAAACATATATTCTTGTGAGAGATTCAACAAAAAAAATCAATGTGGAAATATATTTTTCAAACCTTCTGAACTTATTTTTCTTCTTGGAGCATCAAAATACACATTCGAGTAATGAAGACTCTGAGGAATCGTGATCAAAAGAAAGCTGTTTATAGTTGTTAACATTTGTTTAACGCAGCATTTCTTAAAAGCATGTTTGACTATACAGCCAAGGCAAGACTTTTAGCCTCAAATATTTTCACATGCAATAACCTATTTATCTGAAGAACACTTTGAAAATGCTTGCTTATTGAAACATACAGTTTTTGCTGCACACAAGGTAATAACAATTACTTAATTGCAACTCCTTAATGCTTAAATTTAATCTCATAACTTGTAATCTCAGACACAAGTTTGTAACCTGGGTCCATAGGCTGTATGGAGTTAGTAAGCTCTTGAAAACTGTATGTAAAACGTGGGTATATTCATATTTCTCTAGGAGAGAGTAAACAACCTTCATCTGACTATAAAAAGTCCATGACTGAAACATTAGGTGTCCTTAATCTAGTAAATGCTAAACATCTATTTCAAAAGTAAGAATTTTTAAAATGCATTAATAAATATTTTAAGTGCTTATGAGTGGAAACAAAAGTGTATATAGTCAAGTCCATCCTGAATAGGTGATATTATGAACAGAAAGTTTCACATCAATCATACACATGCATTGTGGAAAACAGCAGCAATTGCACCTGTTTCTCAGCTTCTGATATCACCTCAGTCTATGCTTCAAAATAACTCTGACATCTTCACTGAATCACTCTAGTTTTCCTACTGTGACTAATTCTGTTCCACCATGTTACACCAAAAAAGTGTATTTTCTATGTTTATCACAGTAGTGTTCAAGGAATTGCCTTTTTCCAGAATTGAGTTGAGGAGGATGACTCTTGCCAATTTATAAATTAATTGTTCATGAAGAGGTCAATGAAAAAAGGTAAGTTTTTATTGTGGCAAAAAAAACTGAGTAGCTCCAGTGTTTTATTTTCATAAAAATTAATACAAAGTTTAAGTGATTGAAGAAAATAAGATAATAATCTGAAAAT
The DNA here is from genome assembly GCF_029289425.2 of Pan paniscus. Lineage (NCBI taxonomy): Eukaryota > Metazoa > Chordata > Mammalia > Primates > Hominidae > Pan > Pan paniscus. The sequence goes on from NC_073254.2 coordinate 115,463,398, forward strand.
GAAAACTAGGATCCCTACAGGGTTTTCCATCTTACATAGTTTAAAGAAATCCTATTCAAATAGCAGACAGAAAGTTTTATAAAATTTATTGGTTTCTTTTTTATAACGTGGTAGCAAAAGCCAGGATTTTTTTTTTATCATGTCTTCATTTTCTTTGGCTAGACTGTAAAAGGAGAAATGTCAGTTAATAGCACCCACTTTTTATTTTATAAAATAAATATACATTTATTGTTTTAAGTATGCAATTATTATTTTATATAGGTTGGGAGAAAGTCATTTGTTAAAATCCAGATGAGATGTTTAAGAGGCATATTTAGTTATTTGATACTTACTTGTTTTGAAATTCAAGTTCCTCCCCCCTTGGTCAGAAAGTAGCCAAGTGCCTTTGGGGGTATAACAATTAAGTTGTTCGGATTGAATTGCAACAAACTGCTATTTTTTTGAAAATAAGATGACATTCTTTTAGAATTTAACAAACATACAAATGGGGAAAGGGATTAAAAATGTTTAGATTAACCGAGCATGGTAGCAAGCACCTGTAGTCCCAGCTACTTGGGAGGTTGAGGTGGGAGAATCACCTAAGCTTGGGAAGTTGAGGCTGCAGTGAGCAGTGATCACTCCACTGCACTCCAGCCTGGGTGACAAAGTGAGACCCTGTCTCAAAAAAACAACAACAACAAAAAGGTTACATGACTATTAAGGAGATTATAAGTGTTTGTTCTAGAAAGAATGAAAAAAGCCTATCTTATCTAGACCCCAGATAATTAATGGGTGTAGAGTAATAATAAATAATAAATATGTACATAGTAAAATATATGTTTTCTTAAATAAAGTATTTTAGATGCCCAGAACATTAAGATTTTTTTTTTTTTTTTTTTGAGACAGAGTCTCACTCTGTCGCTCAGGCTGGAGTGCAGTGGTGCAATCTTGGCTCACTGCAACCTCCATCTCTTGGAGCAATTCTCCTGCCTCAGCCTCCTGAGTAGCTGGGATTACAGGCACATGCCACCACGCCCGGCTAATTTTTGTATTTGTAGTAGAGACGGGGTTTCACCATGTTGGTCAGGCTAGTCTCAAACTCCTGACCTCATGATCCACCCGCCTTGGCCTCCCGAAGTGCTGGGATTACAGGCGTGAGCCACCGCGCCTGGCCAACATTAAGATCTTATTACAGCATGGCTTATACACATGTAAACACACATACACACACAAACAACAGTTTTGGTTTTTATTTAATCCAAATGTAGTGTTTTACCCACTGAAATTCAGATACGGTGACATTCTAAATGCTAATAACTACGAATTCATGACCCAGTAAAAACTGCAAACAATACTCAAAGTTTTTCTACTGAGAATTCGGTGTGCCGTTAATGAGACTCTAATTCTTATTTATTTTGGCAGTTCCTTCTTGACGTTACTGAGGAATTTTTAAACAGTCAAAGCACGTGATACATAACACAACATGTCCATTTATCCTACAATGTCATTAGAAGAGAATCTGAGACTGATAAACTTAATGACAATTAAGGTCAATTGGGCATTAAGGGATAAATATAGATAGTTTAGTCAAATTAATCTAGAAATTCTGAGGTTGAGATTGAAGTTTAACGTGCAGTAAGTAAACCTACAAGAGTTTACATGTACTAATAATGCTTTTCACACCACAAACTCTGGATGTCAGTGCTCAGATTTCAAATGTGAAAGGAACTAGGAAATTGTCAAAGAATAAGAACAAGTATAAATTGGTTTATTAGCATTTGTTAATGTTATTTTATAAAATGCAAATACATTTCTCAAATCACAACATATAAAATACTGTCTACACTAAGTATTTAAAATACATAAAGTAGGCTATTTTAAAACCCTAATTGATTGTTTTATTTTAATACTTTTATCCTTCCCATTGGGATGAGATTCATGAGTGGACAGAGATATTAGATGCCTACAGGAAATTGGAGTATCTGTTATATAGGTAAAAGGAGTCGATGTTAGTTGATGAGGAAAAATGAAACGGAGAGTGAGAACATTATGGATAAAAAGAAATTAAAACTGAAATATTTTGTATTTATTTGACCAGACACAAGTGGGAGTTAAAACTGAGTATTGTTAATGTTCAGGAAAAACTGAAACTGTTCACTTAATTATTCCCAAATGGGTTTCCTCCTGTAATATGCTAATAATGCTATTATAATAATATATTTTAAAAGACAGAAATAAAGTAAGCATTAGTTGAAAGCTAAGCCTTCTTGTGTTCTCACAGCTTCACCTTGGAGTAAGTCTGGGAAGACATTTTGAAGGAGGTTGTTCCATTCTAAAAGACAGGTAAGGGTCCAGTTTCATTATTCTGCATATGGCAGAATAATCCAGTTATCCCAGCACAATTTATTGAATGGGGTGTGTCCCTTCCCTATTGCACGTTTTTGTTGTCCTTGTCAAAGATTAGATGGTTGTAGGTGTGCGGCTTTATTTCTGAGTTTTCCATGCCATCCCATAGGTCTCTTTCACCATATGCAAAAATTTACTCAAGGTGGATTAAACATTTAAATGTAAGACCTGAAACTATTAATATAAAAATCCTAGAAGAAAACCTAGGAAATACCTTTCTCAACATCACACTTGGCAAAGAATTTTTGACTAAGTCTCCAAAAGCAATTGCAACAAAAACAAAAATTGACAAGTGGGACCTAATTAAACTAAAGAGCTTCTGCACAGCAAAAGAAACTATCGAGTAAACAGACAACCTACAAAATGGGAGAAAATACTTGCAAACTATCCATCTGACAAATGTCTAATATCCAGAATCTATAAGGAACTTAATTGAAAAAGTGGAAAATAAGTAACTCCATTAAAAATGGGGCAAAGAACATAAACAGACATTTCTTTAAAGAAGACATACACGTGGCCAACAAACATGAAAAAGTGCTCCAAATCACTAAACACCAGAGAAATGCAAACTAAAACCACGGTGAGACACCATCTAACACTAGTCAGAATGGCTATTATTAAAAAGTCAAAAAACATCAGATGCTGGCAAGGTGCAGAGAAAAGGAAATGCTTACACACTGTTGGTTGGGAATGTAAATTGGTTTAGCCACTGTTGAAAGCAGTTTGGAGATTTCTCAAAGAACTTAAAATAGAGCTACTATTCAACTCAGCAATCCCAATACTGGGCACATACCCAAATGAAAATAGATCATTATACCAAAAAGACACACGCACTCATGTTTATCACACCACTATTCACAATAACAAAGACATGAAATCAACCTAGGTGCCTATCAGTGGTGGATTGAATTAAAAAAAAATGGTACATATATACCACGGAATACTGCACAGCTGTAAAATAAATAAATAAATAAAAACATGTCCTTTGCAGCATTGTGGATGCAGCTGGAAGCCACAATCCTAACCAAATCAATGCAAGAGCTGAAAACCAAATACTGCATGTTCTTATTCATAAGTAAGAGCTAAACATTGAGCACACATGGACATACTCATGGGAACAACAGACACTGCAGGCTACTAGAGAGGGGAGGGGAGAGGTAGCATGATTGAAAAACTATTTATTGGGTACTATGCTCGCCACTTGGGTGATGGGATCTGTACCCCAAACTTTAGCATCATACAATATACCCATATAACAAACTTGCACAGGTACTCCATCTATCTAGAATAAAAGTTGTAATTTTAATAAATAAATAAAAATATTTAAAATGTCTAAAGACAGATGGTAAGAAATTTAAATGGAAGTTGAAAGAATTGACTCAAGTTTTCGAATTCAAAAGAACTTTTGGGGTACCATAGACATGTTATCACTCCTGCTAAATGGTCATGTCAAGGTAGCTAATGAAAAAGATGTTTTCTTGCTTATTCTATCCACTTTCTGGAAGAAAATTCCAAGACAGATGGCTGAGGCTCATTCTCTTGATTCTTGTATAAACAGTATTAGGGCGGGAGAAATTGTACTAGCCTTCTTTTAAGTTGTTTTCTGGCTATGACAGAGTTGGTTCCACCCAGAGTGGTGAGTGGCAGTCCAACTGGGAGTCTGCAAGGGAACCCCAGTCATCTCTAAGAGAGTGTTTAAATAGGTATAAACAGTCATTATTGGTCCAATCAACATCAATTTAGGAGTATGGTATTATCACTAAACAAGGGAGATGGTGGACAAAAGTAAATAGCTTCCTAGATCCTTCTAAAAATCAATTTCACATCGTGATTTTATTATTATATTCAAAGTATAGCAACTTCCCAGAATATTAGACACAGCCACAACAAAATGTTCCTATAGAAACACATTATAAAGTATAAACAGGCAAAGATCTTTGGTACTCATGTCACTAGGCACTTTTTCCTTTCATTTTATAATTATAATTATAATATACTTTATGTATAAAGAATTGATTACAAATGGTAGATATAATTTAAGAACCTAAATTCTTGTATTTAGCTGTGATATCCTTTTGATCTGGAGATAATGTAACAGAGGAAAATTAATGTGGAGAGTAAGATAGAGTTTGTTCAATTTTGAGATCTGCTATTTCAATGGCGTTAAATGGCTGAAAGCATTTTGTGTAGATTTAATAGCTAAGCATTTATTATGGGATATTGATTAGTAATAGCAGAAATCATACATTTATTTTCCTGTTGTGACAATCTGAAAACCACCAGCACTCTATGGCTTGAACTGCATAAAAGACTTGACAACTTTCAAGAGATTCATGTACTAAAACACTCTTGTTGTGATTTTTTTCAATTATCTAAATTATGTAAAAAAAACTTAGCATCCTGTTTCGTTTGCCCTTGAATTATTCAGACAATTATGATCATTTATAGTTGTCTTTGAGGCCTTATTTATTCTTATTTTACAATTACATACATATAAAGTTACTCAGTGGGATACAAGAACTAATCTTTTGCCCTTTGCCTAATAAACAGGGTTGGAAAGAGCAGTCATGTTGAATATGTCCAGTAGTCAAAATCAGATGCCTCTCAAGATCGTCACCAATATTCAGAAATAATCATTTTCTGTTTCACATCCTCCCTGAAGCTCATTAGGCTAGGTCAGCAAGGCCATGGGTTTCATTCCCAACACTACCAACCATGGCAATATATGCCTACCTACATATGGTTATTCTCACAGATTGTTTACTATAACTTAAATAAATAACAAGAAATTGTATGAAACTGGGATTTCAAAGTGAAAACATTTCCTCCTAATACTTACACAGAAATAAAATGCTCACTAAATATCTATGACTGATTTGTTGTTATTGGGGGTGGTACTGAATTTATTGAAATATGGAACTTTGATTCTAAGCCTATCACAAACCTAAATATTATCCATTCTAGATGCACCATTTATTTTATCTTATGAACAGTTCCTTGGTCATCACAGTTGAAAATTTACAGCAAAGTGTACATCTAACATCTCAAAACCAGCAATCTTATTTTAAATATTCTGATTATGCACAAATTATTTCATATCACCCTGCTAGTATTTATAAAATTGAATATCCTGAGTAAAAATTCACATGATATATTAGAGGAACATTCAATATATTTAAAATAAATAAGTAATTTCAGCTCCTTCTGAGAAACTTTATCCATGGTACAAGGAGAAAAATAATTGTACAATTCTATTTAGCTAGGGTAACCAAAGAGACCTGAGAAACACAGTTAATATGGAATTATTAAATATTTCATGAGACCCCAGGGAATTATATTTTCACAAGAACCTAATAGAGCTTCTAAAAAATAGTGAATTGAAAAGTTATCATTGAGAGTTTGATTCTGGGACTGAGACTTGAAGAAGAAAGGAAATCCAATTTAGCAGGGCATCCCTAAATGGCCAAGAAAAACCCTTCTTCCTCACATCCAGGTTAGACAGAATCAATGTCATGTCATGTTATAGCACTAGACAGTTATTAGTGGATGGATACAGCCACAGCTTAGGAAATATTAGTCCCCGCTTACACTGCACTTAACGGCAATCTCTGATTATAGATTTCCAAGGTACACGTATATTTTCTTTGGGCCAGCTACTCTACTCAGAAGCCCTCAACTAAGTCTGTCAATTTTGGGCATACATTACTTTCCTTGCTCTAGAATCCTTCACTCTAAACTTCTCAGATAATGGTACCATGCCTTCCATTAATATCAAACTCAATGAAGTCAAAACTTCTACTTTAGGCTATAATCTTGTAGCTAAGAGATTGACCTCTCCATCATGTGGAAGTTGAAGAGCTTAAGAGATGTCCCTCAAGCATACAGAGTAAGTGGGCATGATGGTTAATTTTATGAGTCAATTTGACTGGACTATGAGGTGCCCAGATATTTTGTGACTGTAGGAGTGTTTCTGGTTTACACTAACATTTCTACTGGTAGACTGAGTAAAGCAGATTGTCCTCATTGTGGGTGCACCTTATCAAGTACATTGGAAACCTGAATAAAACAAAAAGGTGGAGTAAGGGAGAATTCTCTCTCTCTCTCTCTCTCTCTCTCTCTCTCTCTCTGTAAGCCAGGACATCAGTCTTCTCCTGCCTTCTACTTGGACTTGGACTGGAGCTTACACCATCATCTTCCCTGGTTCTCAGTCCTTCAGACTCAGACTAAAACTATACCTTTGGCTCTCCTGAATCTCCAGCTTCCTGACTTCAGATCATGGGACAAGAGCTCTTGATTCTGTCTATCTGAAGAAATCAGACTAACATACTAGGGGAGAGGCAGGAGGAGAGAGACACTCTGGCACACAGTGTTTTGGCACAAATGGCTGTTCTTTAGAAAAATAAAAATGTGAACATTCTCTGAGAAAATCCTGCAAATTGGTTAACCACAAAGGTATTTATAATCTTTCTCCCTTACATCCTTCTACAGAGCATGGAATATTAAAACACCCATCTGCTTATAACTGAGATTGGCCTGGGCTCTACCCCTACACAAGAAGATGTAATTAGAGTTTTCAGTAGACAGCTTTGGCTAGCTATTGATAGACTATGCATCTTTGGTCCTTTCCCCTTTTCAGCTTTCTTTATACTTGAAAATACAGTACTATGTGCTTCCTTACCCTAAGCATGAGAACTATCCACTTAGGACAGGGCAGCAGAAAGGTCGAATGTACATAGGGGCTTGATGACATTATAGAGCCACAACAAAGCATTGCACTTACAGGTCTTGCTGGAAGAAATACATAAATTCCTGCGTTACGCCAGCTACTATTAATTAGATTTTCTGTCACTAACAACCAAAAACATTGCTAACTGATACCACTCCTTATAAATGCGGTCATTTCTGTAATTTAACACCTAGTACATCTAATTTTACTTTGATAACAATTGTTAAAATTATTAATGTTACCAAAAATAAAATAAAATATGATTTAGCATACTTAACCTTCCACAAAGGCATCTAAACCATGTGATAATTTCACAGAAAAATCAATTTCTGCAACAATCAAATCTATTCAGTGCGCTAATACAGTTAAGAAACTCAAAGAATAGATATTGATAGACCAATTGTTGCTTATTGATGTGAAAGTACAAAACAGCTGAACAACAGAGTAAAAGCATATAGTTTAATGGTATAAAGAACGGTTTGTTGATTTATTGAGAGAACACAAGAAGAGTCAGGTACCAATGCAAAAAGATTACCAAATAATAAAATTGTAAATAGAGGCCCATTTCACAGAATATAAAAATTATTTGTCAATAAGAGGATCCTACAATCAAAGATGTTGTGGTAGCTAGACAAAATATTCATGAAGATCAAACCCCAAGCTGTGTCAAACAAAGTAGTCTTTTTAAAAAGCTGGAATTAAAGTAGAATTTTGAGAAAGTATCTAGGGATATGGATATTATTACTTTGTTTCTATCTAAGAGGCAATTTGGAAAAAACCTATTCATGAGTTTAGTGTCCTTTGTATTTGGTATAATTTATTTATAGGTAATAATAGTTGGTTCTAAAATGCTGAAAGGTATTTCCTCCACACTTCGGTTTAGGAAATGCATACTAAATTTTTCCAAACCATTTTTGCTCAAGTAGTCTTTTTGTACAAAGATAATTCAAAGGGAAAAATATCATCCTCTCTTCAAGGGTTCTTCCATTTCGGATTGATGAGAATCAATTAAATGATATTTTCTTCCATATATACAGAATGTTAGCGTTTTTACTTAGCCAGGTGGAGGACTGTTCCTTATTTGCCTCCATTGCCAATCTTAAAAGATCTGGTTTTTCTAAGTTCACTCTAATAAATACTAGACACAGAAAAGTTAGTTAAAACAAAAATATTTATTTCCATAATAAGTATCCATATTCTGGGATTTATTAGTACAATTCTCTCTATTATGTGTGTGGGAGGAGGGGAGGAAGACTGGGAGCATAAGCATGACAGCTACGAAAACAAACAGCAAATTCCTGAACCGGTATCCTCATGAATTCATTTTTTAAGATTTACAGGTTTGTGTGGGCAGGATCAATCTTCTGTCTAAAGAAGACACCTTAGAAATGACTTAGCTTTAGCCCATTATTTACATATGAAGGAACTGAGGCTGGGAGAAGTAATGTGATTTGCTCAAGGTTTCCTGCCTGCAGAAGCTAGAACTTGAACATGAGCCTCCTGATGTTTGGACTGGTGCTTTTGTGATAACATGGCTAACTTGGCTTGGCTTTGTGGTAGCCCAGAAACAAACTGCACTTTCATCTTTTTAACACTAGAGTAGCTATACTGAGAAGAGTTGCTTGCTCCTTTACCTTGATCTTAAATTCCCTTTGTGTTTTTGTTTGGTTAGGTATGTTAAATCGGTCTTTTTATTTAAGTTTCTTCAAATTGTTTATAAAAAGGAGCATAATATACGTATTTTAAAAATAAAATACTTGTAAACTCCCACATATGTGTTTGTAATTTAAAATTGTATAGCAAGGATACATTATCTTTACATAAGGTCACCTAGGATTAAGTTAGTGTAGCAAATCCTAGTTTGATCTTCTTAATCAGTAAGTAGTCATTATTTATCAGATCTCTATAAACTAAGATATGCTTATTTTTTAAAATTTGTGCTTTACACCTACACAGTATTTCCATCTTAAATACATTTGTTACTTTTCTAAATTAAAGAAAATATTGCAGATTTTAAAATTTACAAGTCTACATCTAATAAGACAGGTTAGCTAAAAGTATCTATGCCTTTTCAGATCCTAAAACAATGTAGCTATCACTGGTAATTGCCAGAGAGAGAGACAGAGATATAGAAAAAGAGAGAGACAGAAACAGAACCACATATTTTTAAATTAGCCATATTTGCCAGTATAGTCTACATATATTTAACACAAAAATCAAAATCTAAAGTGCTCCTAAATATGAGTCTCAACATGTTGCCACAAGTGGAAAATTCCATACCTGACCTCATGTAATGAGTTGCAGTCAAAATGCATCAAAATTTTGTTTCATGCACAAAATTATTAAAATATTGTAGAAAATTACCTTAAGGCTATGTGTATGAGGTGTATATGAGAAAGAAATACCTTTTGTGTTTAGACTTGGGTCCTATTCCCAAGATATCACATTATGTAAATACACATATTCCAAAATGAAAAAAAAAAAAATCCAACCTGAATACTTCTGGTCCCAAGCATTTTGATAAGGAATAGTCAACCTATAATATAAATAATGCTGTAAGTGTTTAGGACATAAGTGGAAATTTGCGAAAAAAGGACATAAGGACACAATGACAAAGGATCAGCTGCCTGACATGATGAACTTTTTGTATCATGTATCAGCCAAGTAATAACAAAACAGACTAATATTTGAACCTGGGTGTTGAAACAGCACTTGGGAGCAGCCTCAACACTGAGCACTAGTGCTATCATAGGAAACAGAGCAATCACAACTAGAGGCAATCTCTTGACATCCATTTAACCTCATGCTATTGGCAAAGGAGGACTTGACAAATTTAGAAAGAAGCAATAAAATCCACTGAAGCAGCTAAACTATCTGCTAAGAGACACTGGAAACTACCTAAAATGAGGTTATAAAACGGAAATGCATTCCAAATCACCTTGCAGCAGTTTGAAATAAACATTTTCTGCAAAGTTCCCCTGCATTATCTATCCTTACATTTTCAGCATACCATTCTTCAGATCCTAAGGCTAGTGTTTGGCTTTCCTAGTCTACATGCTCTTTTAAATTTTTTTTTTGCCTCTACATATAAATTTATTTCTTTCTCAAAAAGGTTGTTTTTGTGCTTTAGAACCTTGTCTTTCAGAATATAAGATATCAAAATAAATTTCTATAGTGAATCATATTGAGGCAAATTTTGGTTGTTCTCTTTCTAATGAAGAATTGAAAATGGTGCTTTGATATTATGATGATTCATATCTAGTTGTCTAATAAATGGAGACAAATAGACGGATATATTAGCTGTCTGCTGTAAAAATAAACTCCGAAATAAACTCAGTGATGTAATATAATAGTATTTATTTCTCGCTGCCCTAGATCATTCCACATATTCATTCAGAAACTCAGGTTCCCATCTTGTTCCTCTGTCTTTTTGAAGGGTCTTGAAATATTCTGTTAAATTAATAGATGGAGAAAGAGACTACTGGAAACACATACATCTATACTCACTTCTTAGCCATTTCTGAAGGGTCTAAAAGTAGCATACATCACTTACCCTCACATTCTATTGGCAGGAACTAATCGCATATCTCCACTTAGATGTAAGGGGGCTGGGTGGGAGCTGAAAATATACAGTTTTGGGCTGGCTAGCCACTTCCTAGGGCAAAAGTACTTAATGGAAAGGGGCCACAAATATTAAATAGCTAATAATTACTCCATACATAATAATTTTATAACAAAATATTTATTTTAACTTTATTAAATATCTGTTTCATGGCCTTCCCTAAATTCATATCTGGCTCAACTATGGTTTCCCCAATAATCCAAAGAATTTAAACCTACACCAATATTAATGACAACAGCTTTCCTAAGGCCAAGATAGCCTCCTCACAGATCACAGTACTTTTCTTTTTACATGCTCTCTGTGTTCTGCATTATCTTTATTTGGACAGCTTAAACTTGTCTTTTGTGAATTACACTTTTCCTTAAATCTGACCTTCTGTTTGTAGCATTCTTGAACCTCTCTAGTTTATATCAATCCATCATTTCTCTCTTTAATGTTATTTTACACCTAACCTTTATCTTCATTCACTAAGATTTGTTTCCATGATCATATTACTAATTTATGGTCAGTGAAAATTATTACTTATATCTCCTATTAGCCTTTCAATTTTCTGGCTGTGTGGATGATACATTAGTATACTAAGTCAATGCATTCATGAGTGAATTGAATGAATGAATTTAATAAACAAATATGAAGACATAAAGACAGTTCTAACAGCTTAACAGTTAAAAAAGTCTATAAAATTATTTCTGAACAGCATGTTGATTTTAATAAGGAGAAATATACACACATATACGTATACACTTACAATAATTTCCTGCCAAGCCAAGTGAACTTAGACAGTACAGACCTGATTTTTAATTTTAATTACCTTGAGTGCTGCCTGGATTTATTAATATGTGTGTGTGATGTAGTTTGAGTATTTGTCCCCTCCAAATCTCATGTTGATATATGATCCCCAGTGTTGGAAGTCGGGCCTGAAGGGAGGTGTTTGGGTCATGGGGGCAGATCACTCATGAATGAGTTAGTGCCTTCCTTCCAGTAATTAGTCCAAGTGAGATCTGGTTATTAAAGAGGCTCAGACTCTCTCTCTCTCTCTCTCTCACTCCCTCTCTTACCAAATGACACACGTGCTACTCCTTTGCCTTCCACCATGAGTGAAAGCTTCCTGAGGCCTCACTGGAAGCTAAGCAGATGCTGGTGCCATGCTTGTACAGCCTGCAGAACAATGTACCAAATAAAACTCCTTTCTTTATAAATTACCCGATCTCAGTTATTCCTTTATAGCAACACAAAACAGACTAATACAACACATGTACGTGTAGGCACATTTAAACTAAAAATATATGTACAAGTAGGGAAATAAATGCTGCTCTTTAAGATAACACTTTGAGGTTTGGAACTTAATAGAATGACATTTTCATGATTAGCTCTAAGTCATGAATGATATAATAAATTTACATTGCTAGAAATAATGTTATCAGTTGCCTTATAGAAATACTGAATTCTAATTGAATGTTATATAATATTAAATCCATATTGGTTATATTTTATTATAAAATGTGTTCACTCAATTTTCTCTTTCCTGAAGAATTTTTCTACTACTTTACCGAATACCTACTGTATAATAGGGACTTTATACATTTTATACATCCCTGCTCCAAATTTACAATATGTCTATTTTCTGTAGAAGAAAGTTGAAAGCCAGAAATATTTGAAAAGTTTATTAAATTTTACAACTCCTAAGTGTAGGGAAACAATTCTCTACAATTCCTTTAGATTTCTATAATCAATGAAAAACTGCTTTGTGCTCAGCCCCTAAGCAAGAAAAGGGAGATCCAGCACCTTACTGAACCATTGGGCTTTGGAGACACAACATACCTAACTGGGGAACTCTACTTGAGCCTTTATGTCAGTCATCTTGAAAACCAGCATTTTTAGGAAGTCTGAGTTGAAAGCTGTCTAGCAAGCTGTGGCATTCTTTCTATCTTCCAGGCCCCACAGCCCTAATGAGCCCTTTAAGCTCCATGTATTTGTGATTATGCTAATTATAGTCTCTGACAAAGGAAGATGCCTCTTTGGGTATTTGTCACCACTCAGAAGCAGCTATCAAGTAAAACACTTTAGAGAGACAGCCATTAGCTTGCTATTGGGTCCTGACCCATATGACCCTTGGGATGCTTTATTTCAGTGTTCCCATTTTAAAGTGAGGCAACTGAAACTCACCCACTAACAATGTGGGAAAGGCCCAAAAATCCGTGTTTGTTACAAGGAAATAGCATATAAAAGAAAACATGTGATTAGGTCCCAGCAACCCTCAATTTTATATGAAATGCAGCAGCTGACTCTTGGGGGAATTTTTTTTTCATTTAAAACTTTTAATTTTTAATTTTTGTGGGTACACAGTTGGTATATATATTTATGGGAAATATAGGATATTTTGTTGTAGGCATAAATGTGTAATGTGATTACTCATTGTACATCTGTGGAAAATTTTATTCCCCTCTCCATAATCTGAAGTATAGCCACTGTACTCTGAATAGCTGGTCCTGGTTCACTGAAATTTTGGCTATGCTGAGATCCAGTGGTTGGCAACTGAGGCTGGGGCCACTCTGTAAAAATGGATCTGGTCACTTTGTTCAGTGGAGAAAACTCAAGATCATCCTTATAGCTTTGGCCCATACCCCCATTCATAACCCTGTTGAATTTATCTTCTGGCTCTTGGGCTGTTGCCAATGGCCAGTCTATTTTTTTCTCCTATTTGAAAAATTACTGGACAATTAAATGCAACCCCTTTGGGGCTGCAAATTGTGGAAATAAATTGCTGCTTCTATCAAACCATCTAGTTCACTCATGCAGATGCTTACTAGAGGGGCCTATTCTCTGAAGAAACCAACTGGAATCAAGCTGCTGAATGAGTCTACACCAGCCAGAATGCCACCATTGCTACCTGGACCTATCATTGCACTAGAAATAGCATCACATCCATCATCATAGTCTGAGCACAATGTAAATGACTTTATGTTTCTGATCAGAGTCTATCACTGTATATGCCAGACTTATCACTCCTTTCAAAAGTCAATTCCTTTGGTGGTGAGAAAGACTACATTGAATAGCATATTGCCTTCATCCACTCAAGGATGATTCTTTACCAGAATATTTTGACTTTTGTTTCAATTTTTTAAAGTGGCATTTTATAATGACTTGAGGGTTTGCATATTCTGAGCTATATTTCCAAATCTCTTATTTACTTTATGCATGACTTCAATAAAATCATCTTATATTTTGTTGGCTTGATTTCTACATGTATATATAAAATTTCTGTAGTGTCCTAAAAAGAAGTGCTGAATACATCAGTATCAGTGATGTTTTAAAAGAAAGAAGGAAGCCATTTATGTTCTACCAGAATGATGATAATGCATCCTCTAATAACCTCTAAACAGGGTAGATAAAAAGAATAAAGTTAAACTAAAGCTGAACATATGCTTACCCTATGTTCCAATAATTACATTCCCAGCTATATCTAACATAAATGAGTATAGCTATGCATGAGGAGACACATATAAGACTGTCCTTTACAACTTTACTTATATTATAAATTGAAAAACAATATTAAAGACAATTAATAGTATTATGGTGTATCAGTCTGTTCTCACACTGCTATAAAGACATACCTGAGACTGGGTAATTTATAAAGAAAAGATGATTAATTGGCTCATAGTTCTGTGGGTTGTACAGGCTTCTGCTTCGGGGCAGGCCTCAGGAAACTACAATCATGGCAGAAGGTGAAGGGGAAGCAAGTATGTCTTCACATGGCCATCAGGAAAGAGAGCAAAGGGGGAAGTGTTACACACTTTCAAACAACCAGATCTCATGAGACCTCACTCACTATCATGAGAAGAGCAAGGGGGAAATCTGCCCCAATGATCCAATCACCTCCCACAGGCTCCCTCCCTCAACACATGGTGGATTACAATTTGATATGAGATTTGAGTGGGGACACAGAGCCAAACCATGTCATTCTTCCCCTGACCCCTCCCAAATATCATATCCTCACATTTCAAAACACAATCATGCCTTCCCAACAGTCTCCAAAGTTGCAACTCATTCCAGCATTAACTCAAAAGTCCAAGTCCAAAATATCATCAGAGACAAGGTAAGTCCCTTCTACAAATGAGCCTGTAAAATAAAAAACAAGTTAGTTACTTCCAAGATACAATGAGGGTATAGGCATTGTGTAAACGCTCTTACTCCAAATGGGCAATATTGGCCAAAACAAATGGGCTACAGGTGCCATGCAAGTCAGAAATCTAGCAGGGCAGTCAATCTTAAAGCACCAAAATAATCTCCTTTGATTTCATGTCTCACATCCATGCCACACTAATGCAAGAGTTGGGCTCCTAATGCTGTGGACATCTCTGCTCTTGTGGCTCTGCAGGGTGTAACCCCCACAACTGCTTTTATGGGCTGGTGTTGAGTGCCTGCAACTTTTCTAAGTACATGGTGTAAGCTGTTGGTGAATCTACCATTCTGGAGTCTAGAGGACTGTGGCACTCTTCTCACAGCTCCACTGGGCAGTGCCAAAGTGGAGACTCTGTTAGGGGACTCCAGCCCATTTCCCCTCAGCATTGCCCTAGTAGAGGTTCTCCATGAGGGATCTGCCCCTGCAGCAGACTTTTGCCTGGACATCCAGGTGTTTCTATATATCCTCTGAAAGCTAGGTGGAGGCTTGCAAACCCCAACTCTTGCCCTCTGCACACCCACAGTCTTAATACCATGTGGAAGTAGCCAAGGCTTTCAGTTTGTACCTTCTGGAGCAGTAGCCTGAGAAATTTCTGGGTCCCTTCTATCCAAAGCTGGAGCTGGAACAGCTGGGATGTAGGGTACTGTGTCCCAAGGCTGCATAGAGCAGTGGGGCCCTGGGCCCAGCTCACAGAACCATTCTGCCCTCCTAGGCCTGCAGGCCTGTGAAGGGAGGGACTACTTGAAGGTCTCTTAAATGCCTTGGAGGCATCTTCCCCATTGTATTGACTATTAACATTCAGCTCCTCCCTACTTACAGAAATTTCTGCAGTCAACTTGAATTTCTGCCCTGAAAATGGGTTTTTCTTTTCTACCACATGGCCAGGCTGCAAATTTTTCAAATGTTTATGGTCTGCTTCCCTTTTAAATATAAGTTCCAATTTCAGACCATCTCTTTGTTCACACATGTGAGCATATCCTCTTAGAAGCAGCCAGGCCACATCTTGAAGAATGATGCTTAGAAATTTCTTATGCTAGATACCCTAAATCATGTCTTTCAAGTTCAAAGTTTCACATGTCTCTAAAACAGGAGCACAATGCCACCAGTCTCTTTGTTAAAGCATAGCAAGAGTGACCTTTACACTGGTTCCCAATAAGTTCCTCATGTTCATCTGAGATCTCCTTAGCGTTGGACTTCATTTTTCATATCACTATCAGCATTTTGGTTACAACCATTCAATAAGTATCCAAGAAGTTCCAAACTTTCCCTCATTCTCCTTTCTTCTTCTGAGCCCTCCAAACTGTTCCAACCTCTGTCCAGTAACCAGTTTCAAAACTGCTTCTACATTTTCAGGTATCCTTATAGCACTGCCCCCCTTCTCTGGTACCAATTTTTCTGTATTAGTCCATTCTCACACCGCTATAAAGACATAACTGAGACTGGGTAATTTATAAAGAAAAGAGGTTTAATTGGTTCATGATTCTGCAGGCTGTACAGACTTCTGCTTCTGGGCAGGCCTCAGGAAACTTACAATCATGACTGAAGGCAAAGAGGAAGCAAGCATATCTTCACATGGCCAGCCGGAGAGAGATTGAAGGAGGAAGTGCTACACACTTTCAAACAACAAGATCTCATGGGAACTCAGTCACTATCACAAGAAGAGCAAGGGGAAAATCGACCCCCATGATCCAATCACCTCCTCCTACAAGGTCCTCCACCCCAACATTGGGGATTACAATTTGAGACCAGATTTGGGTGGGGACACAGAGCCTAGCCATATCATATAGTTACATATGTTACATATAGTTACATAGACATTATTGTAGTCATATAGTACCACAACATACAGAAAAAAAGAAAAAAACAAAAAAAAGGAATTAAATTAACTACTCCTATCTGCAAAAACATGGGTGAAACATATGCTTATGTTGAATGAAGAACTCAAACATAATATATTTGATATGATTTCACATATATATGGAGCTCAAAAAAATCTATTGTGATAGAAATGAGAGTAATGTTTACATTTGTGGGTCAAGGTTAAAGATTGAGAGAAGAAATGAGGAGGTATCTGGGCTACATTTCAAGATGTAGACATTACATCTTGACCCAGGTGGTGGTTGCATAGCTGTATTCACTTTGCAAAAAATTCATCGAGCTGTATACTTAGGTCTTTGTAAGCATAGGTACTATAGTTAATTTATGCTATATTAAAATGTATATCTCACTATTGTTATCTTATGCTACACGTATCTTATACTATAAGTTATCCTAAAAATAACCAAGTTAAGATTTATAAACAAGTGATACAATTGTGCCATTATATAAATGCATGTGTGTAACAGAGCCCCTTTGTACTTATGAAAGAAAATGTAAGATTGTTTGCAATTTGAATTATGAAGCACAAACTCCAAATACAGACTTGATGAATGATCCCAGTGCAAGACATCTGATTAAAAAAAAAGCAAGTGAAAGGATTACTTAAAAGAGGATGAATGTGATTATTACAAAAAAATAAGTTTTTTATATATAGCCTTTTTAGTATTACAGCTTTGGTTCTAAAAGAACCAGTCTTTTATTCAACAAAATAAGAGGATTTTAAAAGTACATTTAGTCAGCTAATTTATAATCCATGCTGTGAGTTCTGAAAATATTTTACAATGATTATTTTCAACACTTAATGAACCACTTTAGGAGCAAGTTAAATTCCAGGCATTCTATTATAGTTCAATCATGTTATTCCCCTGCTTGAAATGTTTCATCCTACTTTATTATATAATTTATAAGAATCAACTTTATTTAATATGCCAATATTTAAATTCTCCATAAAATCACTTGAATGTTTCTTTTTCCTGTTTATCACTCACAACTTCCTAATTTGTAGCTGATGTTTTAGCTAATTTCAACATCTCTTTCAACATATCACCACCCCCAACTTTTCTCTTTCCTCTATATTTTATTTGTAGTTGTTCCCTTAAATAAAAAAAAAAAAACCTCTACATATCTCTGTTCAAATCATACCTATTTTTCAAAACTCAAGTGAAACACTCCTTTCCCATGAAGTCTTCTTTGACTTTTGGGAGATACCTCTCTTTCCCATGAATTCCTATGGCATTTCAAAAATTATGTCCCAGCCTTGTAACTACCTATTACTTAGAGCTTCTGGGTCATCACTCATGTTTTATTATGTGAAGCCTCATTAAGCAAAGGCAAGTCAGGGTCTCCCCTGGGAGCAATGGCTTATTTTAGGGAGACTTCTCACTAAAAAGAGATGATCTGCTTAACTCCACATATCATGTCCTTAGTCATCGAGATCTGATTTCTAAAGGGCAAGGCTACCACAGCATCCCCAGCTTTCTAAATACAAACAGATTCCTCAATATCTTGTTTATTTTTTCCCAATCATTCCCAATTAATTTCATTGACATCAGAAGTTTGAAGGGTGACTGGTCCTTTCTGAAGTCTAAAGCTTTTTAATTAGGCTTTGCAGGAAGTACAATATGTATTTTCTTAATCCTTATAGACTTGATGTACAAATCTGTTTCACAAGATTTTTTTGGCATAGCTTCTTGCAAACAATTCTCAATTTTTAACACATGTACAGGAAATATATTATCCTTTTCCTTAATATATGTTCCAAGTTTTGATATACATATATTTAAATATCAATGATATCTGTGAATTCCTAAAGATATTTTATCATGATTTCCTCTATCCTCACACCTAATTCAAGTAAGCTATGCTTTAGTCCCACACTGGCCATTATGCTGAATGTGGCCACCTTGATATTTTCCAAAATAAATTACTAATTCTTGTTTTAAAGATGTGTCTTTCATACCTGCAGTGAAGCACTATGGAATGGCACATGTTACACTACTCAGGGTCCTTCATTATTTTAATCTATCTGCCATGCTCTGTGTCCCTTTTGAAAACCTCCAGTCCTGCCATATAAACCTTCTCTATCCCAGCCACTACCCCCAAGAAATGCACTGCAGCCTCCTAGAGTGGCATCTTCAATTCTAGTGAGTAGCCCTGCTAAGCTACCTCCCTTTATCATCTCTTCAAGGACTCCAGTGATTAGCATTTTCTGCATCTTCTTATATTTATCCCAATGTCTCTTTAAGAACAGACACATAGGTGTTAGATTGCCAAGGCTTAAATCTCATAAGCTGAGAAACCTGAACAAAGTATTTAACTTCTCTGCTTCTCAGTTTCCCCATCTGTGAAATACAGATAATAATAATACCTACTTCAGAGGGTGATTGTAGCGATTAAGATATTTAATGTATGTAAAGTACTCAGAACTGTGACTAGTTAATAGTAGAGGTTACATAACGGCCAGTTGTTATTATTATTAGTACTATTATTATTGTATCACTTCTTGAATACTAGCAGTGTATTCTGCTAAAGTTCAATTATACCCACCTCCACTAACTTCAAAACAGTTCCCACAGAGATTCACATTACATAGTTAATAAAAATATATGTAACTAAACAAGTGGATTGGAAGCCTCAGCTTGGAACTCAGATCACTCAAACAACACATCAGAAATCATTGAAATGGATGACTGCTGTAAGCTAAAAAGATTGAGAACACTTTAGCCATCAGAATTCATTTTTGGAAAGAAAAATTGATTTTGCTGGGAAAATAAATTAGTAAATGAGTGGTTGTGGTAGAAAATAAGACTTCAAGGATTGGAGGACATAAGGGTTGTTGGACATAGAATGTACTTCATTTGAGCAGAATAAGATTTCTTCTAACCGAACCAAGGGGAAAAGAGAGGACAGAGTTGTGGGTGTTGACACAGGGTCAGTGTGCTTACACTCAGCAGTCTGAGTCTTCCTTTCCATCTGCACTACAAACTCTTGTAAAAGCTTAATTCCCTTTCTTCCCACCCTGCCACACACGCAACTTTGTGCCAGTATATTTCCATTCTCCTTTCCCCAACAAAATGTGAAAAGCCTGGGCTTCTTGTGAAGACCCAACAAGAGCGGATGGATAAAAAAGCACCAAGACAGAGCTAGAGGGAACCAGGAGTGCATAAGCTGCCAGAACTCAGAAAATTATGAAGAAGCTCTGGACTTTTACCAATCAACAAAATTAGCAGATTTAAGTGAAGCAACCTAAATTTCAAAGGGAAGGATCCGTAGGTGATATTGGCCTTTAAGGATGTTTATTGAAAAAGAGTGTATGTTCCTTTTCTCAATGAATAATATCTAATCCTGGTACAGTGAATCTCTATGAATTCCCTCCCTATTAACTCTTTTTTTTTTTTTAATTTGTGATAGGGTCTCGTTCTGCCACACAGGCAGCCCATATTTTCTTCTGGGCACTGCTCATGGTGAGTTTTCTGGACATAATGACATCAGTAAACTGTGGATATGTTCTCTGACTTCTGAGACACTCAACCTAACCTGGACCTTAAGGGCCTTTCTCCAAAGTTTCTAGAACCAAATTTATGAGGATCTCTGTTCTTGACTAAAATTATTATTATTATTATTTTTGAGATGGAGTCTCACTCTATTGCCCAGGCTGGAGTGCAGTGGTGTGGTCTCAACTCACTGCAACCTCTGCCTCCTGAGGTTCAAACGATTCTCCTGCCTCAGCCTCCTGTGTAGCTGGGATTACAGATGCCTGCCACCACACCCGGTTAATTTTTTGTATTTTTAGTAGACACGGGGTTTCACCATGTTGGCCAAGCTAGTCTCGAACTCCTGACCTCATGATCCGCCCATGTCGGCCTCCCAAAGCGCTGGGATTACAGGCGTGAGCCACTGCACCTGGCCATTCTTAACTAAAATTATAAACTGCTAAAATCAAGAGCTCTCAGTGGGATGTGTTCTGGTCTATAGAACAAGATGCTTCACACTGACATTGAGCAAAGCCAATGTCTTGAAAGAAACAGAGAAAAGGGGACAGGAAAGTCATGATGGCCTGAAGGTCCTGGCCTACCTTCAGTCATTCCTGGGTTTAGCATTCTCTCTGCTTTTCTCAAATCTTAGTGCTTAACTCTCTTGATTCTAATTTATACAAGTATTTCAATGGTGGGTCAAACTACATCAAATTGTATTTCTACTTCTTGCTTAAAAATATTAAAAACTCATATATTCAGGTAATCTCTGCCAAGTAATTGTTAAACTATTATACAGATACCTTTGAAGTATCTCACTCTAAAATTGTAGGTGCTGCTTATTTTCATAATCTCTACAAATGAGTCTTTTTGATAAGTGAATATTTCAAAATAAACAATGCATAAATTTACAAAAGAAAAGGATTCTGTTATAAAAGATGCCAATCTCTACTATAATAAAAATGTAAATATTTATTCGTTTAATGGTTTCAACAAAAACCAGGGTATTTTATATACTGGCCTCTCCCAATGCATGTTTAATAAAATGCACTATTAAAAGATGTTGTATAATAGCATGTATAATAGCATTTGTATAAATATATAGATATGTTTATATATATATATATATATTTTTTTTTTTACTGGAGGTTTTTTCAGTGCCTTTGATATATTAATGGAAACCTGAACCTTCAAAATGAGCCTATTGATCACAATGTTTTCCCAAACTTACTATAACATTTCTTTTTCTTTCATCAGGTCAGATTATTTTGGGACTAGAGTTGAGACATGCTAATATACACAGTTAAAATACATATTTGTGCAATAAAATAATAAAATAAAGTGGAGGAATATACATCAAAGGTGCATACATTGAGAGGCACTTAGAAGCCTGTAAAACTCAAACTTCTTATGTATCTAATAGCCTAACCTGAAATGATAGTAATAATCATAACCATAACCAATTCTGTATTTCTTGAGTTACTGCTAAGTGTCAGGCACTGAAAATTTTTTTAAATTACTTTATTTGATGATTTAGTCACTAAAACAAAATTGTTAGGTTGGCATGACTGTCCCCATTTTACTGGTGAGGGAACCTATCCTTACAGTCAAAGAGTTGGGATTCTAGTATGGTTTAGCCAAATGAAGAGTTCAAAATGCAAATAACAGTGAAACATCAAGATGTCTTAACGACTTAATTTAGAATTTTTTTTTTTTGGTTTTCAAAAAGAAAATATATTTGAAACTATTTTTTGGGGGAATTACTCTAACATTGTACAGTTATTGTCCATATGGCTAATGGTATGGTGTGGCTGTTTTCCCACCCAAATCTCATCTTGAATTATAGTTCCCACAATCCCCACGTGTCATGGAAGGGGCACAGTGGGAGGTAATTGAATGACAGGGGTGGTTATGTCCACGCTGTTCTCATAATAGTGAGTGAGTTCTCACAAGATCTGATGGTTATATGAGGGGTTTTCCCCCTACTTTGATCTGCACTTCTCCTTGCTGCCGCCTTGTGAAGAGGGATGTGTTTGCTTCCTTTTCTGTATGATTTTAAGTTTCCTGAGGCCTCTCCAACCCTGCAGAACTGTGAGTCAATTAAAACTCTTTCCTTTATAAATTACCCAGTCTTAGGTATGTCTTTATTAGCAGTGTGAGAATGGACTAATATAGTAAATTGGTACTGGTAGAGTGGGATGCTGCTATAAAGATACCCAAAAATGTGGAAGTGACTTTGGAACTGGGTAACAGGCAGAGGCTGGAACAGTTTGGAGGGCTCAGAAGAAGACAAGAAGATGTGGGAAAGTTTGGAACTTCCTAGAAACTTGTTGAATGGCTTTGACCAAAATTCTGATAGTGATATGGACAGTGAAGTCCAGGCTGAGGTGGTCTCAGATGGAGATGAGGAACTTGTTGGCAACTGGAGCAAAGGTGACTCTTGCTATGCTTTAGCAAAGAGACTGGCAGCATTTTGTCCTTCCCTAGTCATCTGTGAAACTTTAAACTTGAGAGAGATGATTTAGGGTATCTGGCAGAATAAATTTCTAAGCAGCAAAGCATTCAAGAGGAAGCAGAATATAAAAGTTTGAAAAATGTGCAGCCTGACAATAGAATAGAAAAGAAAAACCCATTTTTCTGGGGAGAAATTCAAGCCTGCTATGAAATTTGCATAACAAGAAGTGAAATGTTAATTACCAAGGCAATGGGAAAAATGTCTCCAGAGTAGGTCACAGACCTTCATGGAAGCCCCTCCCATCATAAGCTCAAGGCCTAGGAGGAAAAAATGGTTTTGTGGGCTGAGCTCACTCTCCTGTGTGCAGCCTAGGAACTTGGTGCCTTGTATCCCAGCTGCTCCAGCCACTGCTAAAAGTGGCCTGGGTACAGTTCAAGCCTTGGCTTCAGAGGGTGCAAGCCCCAAGCCTTGGCAGCTTCCCATGGTGTTCAGCCTGCAGGTGCACAGAAATCAATAATTGAGGTTTGGGAACCTACACCTAGATAGCAGAGGATGTATGGAACTCCTAGATGTCCAGGCAGAAGTTTGCTGCAAGAGTGGGCCACTGTGCACCTGGAAAAGCCAGACACTCAACACCAGCCCATGAAAGCAGACAGGAGGGGGCCTGTGCCCTGGAAAGCCACAAGGACAAAGCTGCCCAAGGCTGTGGGAGCCTAACTCTTGCATCAGCATGTCCTGGATATAAGACATGGAGTTAAAGGAGATCATTTTGGAAATTTAAAGTTTAAGGACCATCCTATTGGATTTTGAACTTGCATGGGTCCTGTAGCCTCTTTGTTTTGTCCGATTTCTCCCATTTAGTACAGATGTATTCACCCAATGCCTGTACCTTCATCGTATCTAGGAAGTGACTAACTTGCTTTTGATTTTATAGACTCATAGGTGGAAGGGACTTGCCTTGTCTCAGATAAGACTTTGGACTTGGACTTTTGAGTTAATGCTGGAATGAGTTAAGACTTTAGGGGATTGTTGGAGGGCATGATTATGTTTTGAACTGTGAGGACAAGAGATTTGGGAGGGGTCAGTAGAGGAATGATACGGTTTGGCTGTGTCCCCATTCAAATCTCATAAAATCTCACCTTGAATTGTAGTTCCCATAATCCCCATGTGTAATGGGAGGGACCAGTGGGAGGTAATTGAATCATGGGAGTCCATTACCTCCATGTACCTCCATGCTGTTCTCATGATAGTGAGTTCTCACAAGATCTGATGGTTGTATAAGAGCCTTTTCCCCCTTTTGCTCTGTACTTCTCCTTGGTGCTGCTATATGAAGAAGGATGTGTTTGCATCCCCTTCCACCATGATTACAAGCTTCCTGAGGCCTTCTCATCCCTGTGGAACTGTGAGTCAATTAAACCTCCTTCCTTTATAAATTACACAGTCTCAGGTATGTCTTCATTAGTAGTGTGAGAACAGACTAATACAGCTACCTTTACTAAATTCACCTGTAAACAAACTCTCATGTAAATACTATGGATTTCCATTCATGAGGGAAAATGACTGAAGACACTTGCTTTTCCACTGTAAACAATTTTAAAACTGAACCAAATATGTGAACATAAAAAACCTTTTTGTTCACTTATTGGACAAAAAAAAAAAACCAGACTCTGATCCTTGAACTTAAGGAAACAAATGAAGTGAGCAGCACTCTCACCCTGGCCACCTTCTTAGGAACATTTTCCACCCTGGCTTAGGAAGGTGGAACTCAAGCAGTGAGCTGCAGTCTTGTTGAGCTGAGGAGGAAGAAAACAGAGTGCATTAAGTTTATTTTAGAATTTTTTATTTGTTTGCTGCATATTTTCCACAGAATATTTTTATGAGAGAAGTGTGTATTAGTTACTGTAAGAGAGTATCTTGAAGGCAGCATCTTTGCAAAAGCAGGATTACTAAAAAGTAAGGAACAAATTAGCTCATTAAAAGAAACTAGAATGGAAGCAAACGCAAGACTTAGAGTTGAAGTATATGAGTTTAGCGTATGCCATTCTCTGCCCTCTTGGCTTCTTTGTGAACCATGAAAAAAAGTACAGTGCAGGCAATGAGCAAGTCATTGCAGTTACCAGAGATGGAACATTTATTAGGACAAAGAGTGTGGGAGAAAGTCTTAAGTAAGTTGGTGATTTATTACGTATTTCTGATTTAGAATTTTATTAGTGTCACACCCAACAACAAAGTTAGCTGAGACACAAAGAAAATGAAAGAATGTGGCTGGTGTAACAGAGAGAAGGTGAAGAAAGACACGTATTAGAACAGCACAGAGCTTTGCTTAGAAAAAAAAAGGTGCTAGGAGGCCTGGGTTCAAAATGAGGACACACTTATCTATTTGAGAACCTAGTCAGAAGAAAGAAGACATGCCAAAGATGACTTTTTCTGACTTTATGATTTCTTGAGGTTAACTTCACTAATTATAGTAAAAATCAATGGGAGAAAAGTGAGGACTTTGAAATCACAAATCAGCCATTACAAATCTTTTTTCATTCCCCCACCTCACAGAGGAGTTCCCTGGCTGTACAGCGCTCATAGCAGGACTGTGCCTATAGAAAGTTGTAATAAATACTCTTCGATTCGAATACAACTAAATTGAATGGATGTGAGTTGAATTGATTTGAATCAAATTAAATGAACCAAAACTGCAAGAGAAACAATTTCTAATTTAGGTAATTTGAAAAAGAGTCTAGAAAATTACATAGTCTAATATCCTCTGATGAGAGATGAAGATTACAACACACTTTTAAATGAAATTCAAGAGCATGCACGCCTAATTGGTGGCACACATAGGACCAAGTTCTAGTTTTCTAACTTTCTGCCCAAACTTACCTTCACTATGCCACACTATATAAGATCTTTGTGACCTACAAATATAGATAATAATAATAATAAAAAAAGGTGAGTGAAGAGGAAAATAATTTTTACATCTATAACTAAAGGTTGCAGAGCTATGTTGGATGAAGAATAGATTGTGAAGACTAAAAGTCACAATTCTATAATATGGCTTTAACTTTCAAAGAAGAGGTGATTTAGACAGACTAGTTGCACATGCTTTTATAATCTGAGGAAAATTATGTTGATGCTACGAATAAACACATAGATGTATTAAAAATAAAATGAATTAATGACCTCATTGTAATTTATTCAATTATCATAACTTCTATCACTAGTGTCAAATTTTTACACAATGAACTCTGATGAAATCAGCCATAATAGTTTAACTAAATTCATCATCTTCAGTATTTAGGTTCAATACTGGCTGCCTTAAAATCAATCAAGATAATGTAAAAACAAAACTGAATGTGAAAATATTAGTTTGTGATAACAATAGGCAATATCCAAAATTTGCAGTGGCACAGATTAAATGTGCTTAATGGTTTGAGAAGAGATTATGACTTTAAAAGTTAATTTGTCTTTCTACTACTCCAGTTTGATGCCTTAGAAACATTTTATGAAGCAAAGTTTTTAGATTTTGTAACTCAGAAAAGGCCTATTTATATTTAAGTAGTTCTCTGAGAAGATATCAAATTTTACAACATTTTTTGTAACCATTGGGTGGATATTTCTTTATGCAGGTATTACATGTAAGGAATATTTGTACGGGAGATTTAATAAAGACAGTATTTGCAAAAAGTAATTACTTGTCAGGCTTCAGTGATTCCTAATCTGTCCACAGTGGGGCAGCACTCTACAGGAAAATTAAAATCGTATCCTAAATAAAATTCTACGTGTGGTGAAGTGGTAACACAGACTGTTCTATATAATGTGATCATCACAGTTTGTGTCAGGTGGGGAAAGGGAGGGTTAAACATCTAGATATAACTAACTTATACTAAAATGGTTAACGCAACATAGTGCCCTCATAATTGGACTTTAAAAAATCACAACAGGACCCGAGAAATATTTCTATATTGTAAATGTGTTCTGTTTTTATCTTTTTCCCAACTGAATGTTTTTTTCATAAATGTGAAATTTTAAACATTTTGCACCTGATGTAAACAACACCTGTCACTTCTTATCAGCAAACAAATTTGGTAATCAATATAAAGAAATTGTAGAAAATCCTAAATCAAAAATATTATCAAATAATGGGGAGAAAAAAAGTTGTTTAAAATTTTTCTTGGGTGTTTAAAACTTTTCAAAATGTATTTGCTTTTTAATGATGTATATTTGTGTAATTGTTCTTTACTTGATAACGAAATTTTGTAAATAAAAGTATCACCCATTATAAATAACATAGACAAATCTTAGCATGTCATTGAATCAAGTGTCTTCAAACATATAAAAGCCCTTTGCTGTACTCTAAGATATAATTAAGGAGCCCTAATCAAATTCAGGAATAATTTCTTTCAGAGGAAAGTCTATTCCCTATAATAATAAATAATATTATTTACTATTTTATTTAAAGATATATTATATATATACATATGGCAAGGGAGAGAAATAGAGTTTACGAACCACTTAGTGCTTACTAAGCATGAGTGTTCTCTACATTGGCTACCCCACCTTACTTTCTCACCAGCAGTGTACAAGGTTTCCCTTGTTTCCCTTTTCTCCACATTCTTGCCAGCACTTGTTATCTTAGGTTCCAAAAAAATTTAAAAACAGAACTACCATATGATCCAGCAATCGCACTTCTAGGTATACACCCAAAGGAATTGAAATCAGTATCTCAAAGAGATACCTGCCCTCCCAATCACTGCACCACTATTTATAATATTCAAAAAGTAGAAGTAGCCTAAATGTTCATGGATGGATGAATGAATGGATACAGAAAACATGATATATACACACAATTGAATATTTAAAAAGGAAGGAACCATTGAACATTAAAAAAGGAAGGAAATACTGCCATTTGCCACAACATAGATGAACATGGAGAATAAAATGCTAGGTGAAATAAAGCAAACACCAAAGGACAAATATTGCGTGATCCCATTTATATGAGGAATCTGCAATAGTCAAATTCATAGAAGCAAATATTAGAACGGTGGTTTCCAGGGGCTGGGGGCAGGGGGAAATGGGAAGGTATTTGCCAAGGGTTAGAAGTTTTAATTTCACAAGGTAAGTCCTAGATATCTACTGTACAGCATAATGTCTATAATAAACAATACTGTATTAAATACCTAAACGTTTGCTAAGAGGATATACCTTAAGTGTTCTTTATCATCATCATCATCATCATCATCATCACTTCATCATCATAATTAACAAAGATGATAGAAGAAAACTTCTGGAAGAGATGGATAGGTTTATGGCATAGATTGCAGTGATGGTTTCACAGGTGTATATGTATCTCCAAACTCAAGAAGCAGTATATATTAAATATATATAAGGTTTTGTATGTTAATTATAACCTTAACAAATTGGTTTTAGACATTGTCAAGGGCTGTTCAAAACCCGTTATATATGGTATTCGTTTTGAGACTCTTCTGAGTGATTTGCACTCTTCAAATCCACTTCTGGTTTAACACAGTTTAATAGTGGCTGTCTACACCTTTCTGCCTCTCAATATTCCTCTCTATTTTATCTAGCTACACCTATAACTCTTATCTATGGTAATCATCTAAGTTGCTAGTTTCAGTCCATCTTACTCCCAGAACTGATTCTACAACAATTCATGTCCTCCTACTACCCTTTCCTTCTTCCACAGCTGACCTACCCTGGTTTCTATACATCTGCCCTTCTGGCCAATCCAACAATCCAACATGGGGTCCATTATATCCATTATATTTCTGATGTTTCTTTTTGTATTTCGTATTTTTTTTTTTTTTTTTTTTTTT
Organism: Pan paniscus; assembly: GCF_029289425.2. Lineage (NCBI taxonomy): Eukaryota > Metazoa > Chordata > Mammalia > Primates > Hominidae > Pan > Pan paniscus. Next base: position 115,491,948 of record NC_073254.2, read on the forward strand.
TTTTTTTTTACAGAGACTTGCTCTTTCGCCAGGCTGTAGTGCAGTGGTGCGATCTCAGTCACTGCAACCTCAGTCTCCAGGGTTCAAATTCTCCTGCCTTAGCCTCCCGGGTAGCTGGGACTACAGTCACCTGCCACCATGCCCAATTAATTTTTTTTGTATTTTTAGTAGAGACGAGGTTTCACCATGTTGGCCAGGATGGTCTCTATCTTCTAACCTCGTGATCCACCTGCCTTGGCCTCCCAAAGTGTTGGGATTACAGGCATGAGCCACCGCTTCTAGCCTTCTCGTGTTTTTAAATATGTACAACATTCCTTAATGAATGAGCTGCTTTTATGAAGCTGAAACGTATCTAATAACAAAGACAAAAAGGAGAATGGATAAAGAATGTATTGAAAGGGCCGGGCACGGTGGCTCACGCCTGTAATCCCAGCACTTGGGGAGGCCGAGTCGGGTGGATCACCTGAGGTCTGGAGTTCGAGACCAGCCTGGCTAACATGGTGAAACCCCACCTCTACTAAAAATACAAAAAATTAGCTAGGCGTGGTGCTGGACGCCCGTAATCCCAGCTACTCAGGTGGCTGAGGCAGGAGAATTGCTTGAACCCGGGTAGGGGGAGAGGGGCGGAGATTGTGGTGAGCTGAGATCGTGCCATTGCACTCCAGCCTGGACAGCAAGAGAGAAACTCCGTCTCAAAAAAATAAAGAAAAAAAAATGTACTGAAAAGGGCCGGGTGCTGTGGCTCAAGCCTGTAATCCCAGCACTTTGGGAGGCCAAGACGGGTGGATCACGAGGTCAGGAGTTCAAGACCAGCCTGGCCAACATGGTGAAACTCCGTATCTACTAAAAATAGAAGAATTAGCCAGGCATGGCGGCGGGCACCTGTAATCCCGGTTACTCAGGAGGCTGAGGCTGGAGAATGGCTTGAACTCGGGAGGCGGAGATTGCCGTGAGCCGAGATCGTGCCATTGTACTCCAGCCTGAGCAACAAGAGCAAAACTCCGTCTCAAAAAAAAAAAAAAAGAAATCTGAATACAAACAAATGATGAAAATGTTATTCAAAAAACATTGGTAAGTGGAGTTTAGCAAAATATATTAAATACACTGAAGAAAAGTAGCATTTTTATCTAGAAATGCAAACCGGTTTAATATTTAGAAATCTATTAACATAATAAAATGTTAAAATTCTATAGTAAATTAAAGGCAACAAATTGCATCAGCTCAAACATCAAATACATTTCCATTTTAGTCAAGAACAAGACAGCCAAAGCTTTGCATCATTTAGCGGTGTTTTTTATGTGCTAGTCAAGAAAAGACTTGGAACAAAACATCATTAATATTAACAGATGATTTGACATTTCCTAACAAACCCAGAAGAATCAACCAATAAACTATTAAAAATTTAATAAGCATTTTTCCAGTATTTCAAAATAAATTAGATAAAATTTAAAATTAGACACTTTAATGATAGCAATAAATATGTCAACTTTTGATGAATTAACCTAACATGAAACTTTGACATTAAAAAGCACTGATAAATGAAAATTATCATGTCAACAAGTGAAATAAAAATACATGATACATTTATGAAGTAGACATGCCAATTAACATCACCATTAAAATTTTTGAAAACTATTTCTAAATATTTTATTAAACCATAAATTGATGAGAAAGCATAGTACATATTAAAATAAAAATAATAATGAGGATCTTGTGTTACAAACATGCTAAAATTTATCATAGAGAAGCTATAATGTAACTAATGTTATTCTGGTACTAAAATGTACAAATAGATAATGAAACATCTATGAAAGCCTCAAACTGAGTTAATTATATAGAGGTGTTTTAGAGTATTTTAAAATTCATTTGTATAAAAATAATATACAAGACTAATGTGATCAAATAGTATTTTTAAAGATGCTCATTACAGCACTGTTTATCACGAGAAATATTAGAAAGCCTAAAGGTTCAAATAATATCAAGTATAGTTTATTATCCATACATACTAAGTAATCATTGAATGAAATGGAAAGTATTACAATATATAATTCAGAAAATATAAATGTATAAAATATTTAGTATTGGCCCAATTTTACTTTCTGCCTATTAATATTTTATTGTATATTTTATGAACACTTAGATTACAAAGTATATATGATCAAACTTTTAGGGAACATTTTTACAATGTCTTAATTTTTTCTTTGCATTATCACTTGCAGATGTCTTCATAACAATCTATTGTTTAATATGCTATAATGTACCTTTAAAAAATGGTTTAAGTTGCTGTTTTTCCTTTTCCCTTTTGTTGTTTTATCAGGTTCTGGAGATGGATGACTTTAACTTACACACTTATTGTTTGTGTATTCTTGACTCACTCACCTAAGATCTAAGCCTAAATAGTCTTCCCTGTTAATGGAAATTAAAAAGAAAGGGGCAATGAGGTTTTTACAATGTTGAAATGAGGTGATGTACATAAAAGTTTTAGCATAATACTTGGCACACAGTAAGCACTGAGTGAACGGTAGCCAATTTTATTCAAAATATTACCATAAACATAGTTGTAGATAATTTTTCTGCAAATTTATGAGGTTTTTGCTCAGAAGAAATCTTAAAGGTAAAATAGCGGAGTCAAAGGTATAGTCATAAAATTTTTGATAGCTATTACTAAGCTGTCAATAGGGAATATTAGCAATGCAGTAAAGATCCTTTTGCCTAAGGCAAATGAAATGGCTTTCACTCCCTTTCTTTACCAGCTTTGGATATGTTAGAGATTTATTTTTATTTTTTAAATTTGTATTTACTATGTATACATAATAGTTGTAAATATTTATGGGGTACACCTGATATTTTGACACAGCAAAAAATGTGTAATGATCAAATCAGGGTAACTGGGATATTCATCACTTCAACACAATGTTCCTTTGTGTCAGGAACATTCCAGTGCCATCCTTTTAGTTATTTTTAAGTGTACGATAAATTATTGTTATCTGTTGTTGTTCTATTGTACTACAGAACACTCAATCTTATTTCTTCTTTCCAACTGTATGTATGTACGCATTAATCATCCCCTCTTTGTCCTTCCCCCAAGCTACCCTTCCTAGCCTCTGGCATTCTACATCATTCTATTCTTTATCTCCAGGAGTTCAATATTTTTTTTTTTAGCTCCCACATATTAGTGAGAATGTCTTTCAGTGCCTGGCTTATTTCACTTAACATAATATCCTCCAATTCATCAACGTTGTTGGAAATAACAGGATTTTATTAAAATGAAACAATACCAACTTTCTGGAAATGTGTACATTAAATATTGACAAGACATTTCTACATATTTTTCTGTGTTTTTTCATTTTTTTGCAGTAAGCTTATATTACTTACATAATCAAAAAATATTATTTATAAACATTAAATACTGAAACAAGTTTTTTTGCAGATGTTATTACTGTATTGTGTATCTAGAAAAGAGAGTTAACAGAAATACTATTATAACTAAGAAGATAATTAAGTGACCACATACAAGATGAACATATAGAAATCAACAGTTCTGCATACCATTAATCCGTGATTAAAAACTTTTAAAGATGTTTATATTCAGGTGAAAATAATCATTTTAATGAAATATATATTTTCTAGATTCTTAATCTAGAGCCATTACATCATTCCTTCAAAGGCTATGTTTTAGTAATATATTTGTTATTATTACTTTTCATTGTAATTATATGTTTAATGTATTAAAATATTATTCTGAGATGGAATTTATAGGATTTACCTATGCAAAGATATTAGATAATGGTACAAAGAAAAGGTTTAAAAATGCTGAATATTCTAGAGAATTATATCCTGTTTTATTTTATTTGAACTTTATATATAAGTGTAACTAAACATACAGCATAACATTTAATTTTGAATATCTAGAAACGTTGCATCACTTAATAATTTATAAATTTATGAAACTAATTTCAGAAAATATATGTTAGAATAAATTGGAAGCTTCTTTAAAGACATTTGTCTTCTTACTTCAAGAATAAAGTGATCTGGCTTAAAATTTTTAGCATGAAGAAAATAATTCAAATGTTGATAATATTTGGTGGAGATTTGTTTTAAAAATATATTAGTTTGCCTTTTTATAGAAATTTGACAGGGTGACAGGACGATTTCTTAAGGCAACAGTGGTATTTTTATATTTGTGTGACTAAGAAATTATTTACATGTTTTGAATGCTATTAACTTAACTATCCATGTGATCTCTACTTGAAACTCTAAAATCGATTCTACTTCTCAGTTTTGAGTACCCTCCTAAATTTATTCATAAACAATGTTCCTTTTTATTGTCCAACTAGTATAGATTTTTTTAGGAAAATCCTTTCCTTGGTTTGATGACTCCAATTCTTCAGCCAGTTGTTTCTGGTATAGAAATCACTTTCAATCAATACCAAAAAGATGTCTCAAAACCATAAATTTACATGCAAATTAAATGACCTACTCCTGAACAAATTTTGGATAAAGACCAATATTAAGGCAGAAATCAAAATATTTTTTGAAATGAATGTAAACAAATACACAACATAACAGAATCTCTGGGATATAGCTAAAGCAGTGTCAAGAGGAAAGTTTATAACACTAAATGCCTACATGAAGAAGTTAGTAAGATCTCAAATTAACAACCTAACATCACACCTAGAGGAACAAGAAAAACAAGAGATAACCAACCACAAAGGTAGCAAAAGAAAATAAATAACCAAAATCAGAGCTGAACTGAACAACGGAGATATGAAAACCCATACAAAATACCAACAAGACCAAACATTTGTTCTTCAAAAGTATAAATAGGATTGATAGACCGCTAGCCAGATTAATAGATTAATACAGAAAAAAAGAGAAGATCCAAATAAACACAATCAGAAATGATAGAGGACACATTACCATGGACCCCAGAGAAATACAATAAACCCTGTTATAAACTACAAACATGAAAGGAATGGATAAATTCCTGGAAACATACAGCCTCCCAAGATTGAACCAGAGAGAAACCAAAATCTTGAACTTACTGATAATGAGTTCTGAAATTGAATCAGTAATTTTAAAAAAACCCTACCATCCAGAAAAAGCCCTAAACCAGTTGGATTCACAGCTTAATTCTACCAGATGCACAAAGGTGAGCTGGTAGCAATCCTACTGAAATTATTCAAAAAAATGGAGATGGAGGTACTCCTCCCTAACTCATTCTATCAGGCCAGCATCATTCTGATACCAAAACCTGAGAGACACAGTGAAAAAGAAAGTTTCAGGCCAGTAGTCCTGATGAACATAGACATAAAAAATCCTCAAGAAAATACTAGCAAACCAAATCCAGCAGCACATTAAAAAAATAATCCACCATGATAAAGTAGGCTTTATTGCTGGGATGCAAGGCTGGTTTAACATATACAAATTAGGAAATGTGATTCATCACATAAACAGAATTAAAAACAAAAACTGTGTGATGATCTCAATAAATTCAGAAAAGGCTTTGATAAAATTCAACACCCCTTCATGATAGAAACCTCAACAAACTAGGCATCAAAGAAGCATACCTCAAAAGCCAACATTGAAAAGTAAAACTAAAATTAGAAACAAGGAAACAAATTAAAAAACCCAAATAATCTGTTTTGCAGGAACTAAAACTAGATCCCAAGTGCCAGTAAGCAAGAATGTTACTTGCTCCTGAGGTTACTCTCCTATTCTCCTTATTAAAAAAAAAAAAAAAAAATCCAAAAAACCTCACAAAAATAAAGCAAACAAAAGCCAAAAAATATTCTAAACTGTATCAGGTATATTACATTAGATAACAAACAATTTTGAAGTGTTCATAATATTGAAAACCAAATGTTTGCTTTTCACTCACTCTACTTTTCTGAATAGAGTGGCCAGGGGCTGTGTTCCTCATTATCACTCAGGCATCAAGGCCGATGTAGCATCCATGTTGACGCATTCTTCCACAGTTACTGAGGAAGGTCAAAGTACAGCTGGCATTCAGGAGGAGTACTCCAGCTTGGAGGTGACACACACCACTTCTGCCCAAAACTCATTGACCAGAATTAGAAGTCTGGTCCCATTAAACCACAAAAGCGCAGGAATTTGGTGCTTCATGGTGCCCAGAAGGAGATGAGAATCAGGTATCAATGAACCTGATCATTGTATGTTGACCATGTAAATATTTTTCTTCTTTTCTCTCCTCTACTGCCATCTCACACTTTCTGAGCAAGAACTTGCCTCTTCTTTTTTCACAAGGAAAAACTAAAACTACAAAGTATGAATTCTCTCAGATGCCTTACTCCAGAGTAACTAAATTACTGTAACTCCACTCATCTTCAGCCGCTTTATTCTGGTCTCAAAGGGATGCCCCGTCTCCTGGGAAAAGATATTCCTCTACAGGCACTGAAGTTTACTTTCACTCCATTTCTTTAAAGACCCTGCTTCATCCATAATTTAATTTGATCCAATATTATAAATTTCATCATCACTTATGTACCTTCCTTCCAGTCTGTAAACAAGTTCAATTATCTCACTTTCATAAAACTTCTCACAACGTTGTTGTACTCTCTCTTTCCGTAAATGTGGAAAAACGGTACTTTATAATTTTTTTCTCTTTTTTAATTGTGAAAGATTACACATATAAAAGTGTTTATTTTATACATGTCTCTATCTATCTGTCTGTCTGTCTGTCTGTCTATCTATCTATCTATCTATCTATCTATCTATCTATCTATCTATCTATCTATATAGGTTTTCATAATAAGAGAATGCCTCTATACATGGAATGTAAGAAATATTATAATACCCGGCCCTTTGAAGTCATCTTGTGTCACTTTTCTACTTAAACCCGTAGGAAGCCATTTGTAAAATTTTGAGATACTTATCTCCTTGCTATTCTTTGATAGTTTTAGCAAACACGTATATTCCTACTAAGAGCATTTTCTCTTATTTTTTACTATACTCATTTATAACTGTAATCCTACCACATGTATGATTCTCTATTCTTTGCATATTGTCTCAATATATAATTGTAAAGTTGAAATCTGTGGGTGTATTTATCCACAATTCATTGAGTTATACTGCTGTAGAAAATTCCATTGTTTGATATCTTATAATTTTGTTTTTGTTCATTCTACTGTTCACATACCTTTTGGTAGTTTCAAGGTTTCTTTTTTTGTTATTACTGACACTAACATTATGAAGTCCGGGCGCGGTGGCAGTGGCTCACACCTGTAATCCCAGCACTTTGGGAGGCTGAGGTGGGCGGATCACCTGAGGTCAGGAGTTCAAGACAAGCCTGGCCAACATGGTGAAACCCCGTCTCTACCAAAAATACAAAAATTAGTCAGGCGTGGTGGTAGGTGCCTGTAATCCCAGCTACTCAGGAGGCTGAGGCAGGAGAATCACTTGAAACCAGAAGGCAGAGGTTTCAGTGAGCCGAGATAGCACCATTGCACTCTAGTCTGGGGGACAAGAGCGAGACTTCGTCTCAAAACAAACAAACAGAAATATATATGTTATTACGAATATTCTGTCTCAGATATTCAAAACAAGATAAACTATTCTCTAAGATTTGCACATGAAAATGAAATTTTTGGGTCATCAAGTACATATATGTTAAACCTTACTTAGTAATGACAGGTTATCTTTCATAATGCCTCAATCAGTTAACACTCCCCAACCATAGGATATAATTTCTGCTGTTGCACAACACTGCCAACATTTAGTATTGTAACACGTTTTACATTTTTATAAATCTACTAGGTGTGAATCATTTCATAAGAATTTTAATTTGCATTTTTCTAAGCATTAATATGGTTGAATGTTGATTCATATTTTATTGAACATTTATGTTTCCTTTCCTCTGTAATACTTGTTCAAGACTTTTGCTCATTTTTCTATTAAATCATTAGGTTTAAAATAAATAGGCGTTTTGCATATATTCTATATGCTACGCTATTCTATTTAGAACTATTTACATTAAAATGCTACTTCCCAGATTATGGTTTATCTTTTCACATTTCCTAATGACTTTTGACAAATAGAAGTTTTTTTTTAAAGTATCAAAATTTTCAATATTTTTCTTTATGGTTTTCACTCTTTAAATATCATGAGTCCTTACCCTAGGGATGTAAAGATATTCTCCTATGTTTTCTTTTTAAATATGTCTTCCCAAATTATTTGTCATAGAGGAGAGATCACATTGTATTTTTTCAAGTACCCAGATGTCCCAGTACAACTTATAGAATAGTGAATTTTCCCCACAGATCTTCAGTGTTGGCTGTCATATCATGTTTCTGTTTTATTAGCCTAATCTCATATTCCTATGACAATAAACTTTGCTATACTTTCTTAATAAACATTTTCTTAATTTTCTTTTAACAAATCTTGATAAGTAGTTGGCCTACCCTCTTTCCTCAAAGAGATAATCTTTTTAAAGAGTGTTGATAATTTTTGGCATTTGAACTTTTATATATATATATATTTTTTTTTTTTGAAATTTTTTTGAAATGGAGTTTTGCTCTTGTCACCCAGGCTGGAGTGCAGTGGCGCAATCTCAGCTCACTGCAACCTCCACTTTCTGGGTTCCAGTGATTCTCCTGCCTCAGCCTCCTGAGTATGTGGGATTACAGGCAGCCACCACCATGTCCGGCTAATTTTTTGTATTTTCAGTAGAGACAGGGTTTCACCATGTTGGCCAGGCTGGTCTCGAACTCCTGACCTGAGGTGATCCACCTAACTTGGCCTCCCAAAGTGGTGGGATTACAGGCATGAGCCACCACACCCGGCCTTTAATGTACATCTTAAAATCAGCTTGACATGATCCATTAAGACCATGTTAACATTTTGTTAAAAATGTAGTGAATCTAGAGAGCAATTCAGGACCAAAAGTAATTTTAGAATTCTGAGACGTCTTATCCATGAGCATTGTATATCTACAGTTATTTCAGGTTTTTTGAAGTTCTTTCACTGTATTTTTTCAACATAAAGGTCTTATATATTTTTGTTCAACTTATTTCTTCAGTTATTCTTTGTTATATTCAAACTGTATGTATGTCATTGTTATCTTGTAAACAACAAACATGCTTGTTACTGTAGGATAGAAATGCAACTGATAATTATGACTGATTTTATGTCTAGCAATTGTGCTAAATCTTCATATTAATTTTAATAATGTTTTGTCATTAATTACTTTTTTATTTTACTCTTTCTTTTTTTAATTATTGTTTATTTTTCTTGATTGGATGCATTGTTGAGTATTAATACAATTTTGAAAAAAAGAAGTAATGGTAACATTTATTTTGCATTTCAATAAAAATACTTTTAGTATTTTACAATTGCTATGCAAATAATAATAATGTTATTATTTCGTAGAGAGCTTTTATCATGTGAAGAAAGTTACCTTCAATTTCTGTATCAATCAGGGAAATCTAAGTATAAAACAAAACCACGAATCTCAGAATCTTAACACAATACATTGCTTGCTCATTTCATAGTTTAAGCTGGTTGGAATAAATAACTCTTTACCGTGTATCCACTTATGTACATTCCCTAGGTCTTAGGAGTCTTTTCCTGGATTCTTTATATTTGGCTGACAGACAGCAAGCAAAGAAAGAGGGAATGTAGGATATCACATAGGAGGTCCTGGGTCCAAGTCTAGAAATGTCATTTGTGGCTTTCATCAGTCAAGATACCACACAGCCATGTGACCTCTTTTGGATAAAATGGGTTTACTCTTTAAGAAACCATTGTTCAATGGGGTTTAGCATCTGTCTAAAACATAAATGCATAAAACTTTTTCAGAAATGTCATTATAAATAATTCTACAGAGGTGTGCATGTTCATTAGTATACTGTCATTAAAGTGGCGGGATGCACTGGAAAGAATAGTAATTTTGGAATCCAGAAAGCTATGTTCTTATTCTATTTCTCAGGAGTTCAGGAAATAACAGTTTGGGATTAGAGAATCTTTAAGTAAATAATACTTAATTCCTTCAATCACTTGTTAAATAAGTGCAAAGCAGGTTCACTACACAGTGGTTACCACTTCAGCCCACTGCAACTCGGGCTGTAATTTCTACAATTTGTATGAGTATACCGGGATAGAATACTCACACAAGTTGAGTAAAGCAACTTTATTACTTACAGATAGGCAGAAAGGGACAGTAGAAGCCTGAGATTCATAGTGGGTCCATTTCCCAAGGCTCAGGAAAGCTGCCCAGGGCAAATGGACTCATCTACGGGTACCCCACCTCATATCATTGCTAAGTGACTACAAAAAACACCTGCCCTGGGTTTTATAACCCCAAGCAACACAAATCAATGGGTTAAAGTTTTGTAGAATATCTTGTCCCAGGAAGGACAAAGGCGGAGACTGGGCTATTCTAACCTGTTTCTCTGTATTTCAGGATGTTGCATTCCCAGAACATTCTACACTTATTCTTGAGAACTGCAAGCGAGAAAGGGAGAACCGAGTTAGTCCAAGGCCACCATTTGAACTGTCCTGCAATTAACATTTATTTTTTTCCACAATGATGAGTCCTCTATCATATATCTTTATTAGGGTGTTGTATAATATGAAGTGAAGATAAGCTATCACTAAAATCAATTGCTGATAAAAATTTCTTTCACTCTTATTGGGCAAAAGTATACACCTCTTTCGTATGCCTCTCTGTTTTGACTTTAAAGCCTTCTAGACATAATACTTTATGAAATAATGCCACAGTGATTAACCATTATTCTTTTGAAAAGTATATCTCCCAGTATTCCTTCTGAAAGGTTTATCATTTTCATTTAATAACAAAATTATGATAAATTCTAAATACAATCATATGTTATTTTAGCATCTTAATTAATTTAAAAGCCTCAAAATTTTACAGTAAATAAGCACTTAATTAATTAAGCAGTTCACATGTGCTCAGCACTAATGTGCTTGCCATATATTGAGCAAAAAAGCATAAACATATGACATCATGGCATAATGTTTTCAAAAATATAATTGAATGCTTTATTAGACAATTATTCAGTCATGATTTTGGGTAGGAAATAACTGGAACACACAAACAGGATAATTTGATAAGAACTAGAGACACTTTTTAAAAGTTATGTGCAGGGTTTAAATAATCCAAAAAGGGATAGTGCAGACCCCATAGGGCTAGTAACACTGGGGGATTTTCCTACCTCTATACCTGAAGGGACAAAAGTTATTGGAATATGGAGGGTGTGATGATGTGCAGAGATCACCTAAAGGAACTCTGGTCTTTATATAGAGACACAGCCAATTCTCAGTAATGTAACAGGGAGAGAAGCAGGGCAACCAATTTTGTCATTGATTTTTCAGAAAGTTGTATCTTCTAAAACTCAACTATCTGCAGTGGAATGTTAAATTACTCAAAAATCTTCAAGATTAGGGAGGTCAATGTAAGTTTCAATATAATTATTCTGTTGATGTTCACATTTAAAATAAAATTTCATGGCTTAATCAGAGTCCTGACCTCATTCTCTTCTCATTTTGTCTTCTGCTATTATGCCATATAGACCAAACCCTACCTGTGGCTGGAAGGCAAGTGAGCCCATTAATAGCAGCTTGGTCAGCCTCCAGGAAAGCAGGATTGAGAAGGAGGAAAAGTGTATCTGCAAAGAAGTCAAACAGAAGATACCCATCCCAGAAAAGCTGCTCTGAATAATGCTTAACCACACAGCTCTTGAGTAGATGTCTGGGTATGAACTTTAGCTCTTCTACTAACTGGCTATATGACCTTAGGAAAAACATCTAACCTCCCTATGTCTCAGTTACTCTATTCAAAAGAGCAGGTAATAGTGTTGGTTATTTTGTGAGCTTCAATAAGAAATAAATGTGGGAACATATATAAAATGCTTAGGACATGTCTATCACATGGCAGACATTTAAGAAATTTTGGCTATTTTTTTATAATATGGCATTACTAATAAAGCTCTCTGGTTTTCTAATCTGAGAAAGAAGACAAGATCTTCTTCTGCCTACCAGAAGCAGATCTAACAAATTGATACAATTTTTCATTGTTTGCTCATTACCTATTAGGCTCCCACTTCTAATATTACTAAATCTCCCATCTAGTTAATACTTTTATATATAAATTAAAACCTGTTCTAAGGAATGGCTCAACAAGGCCCATTCATAACAGCTACTGAAAAAAAATTTCTTATGGCATTTGTTCAAACTATTCACTGGTTTAAACCAAGGGGCAGAAAATCTAATTGTTTAACTTTTTAAATTAATAAATCAGAAGTGGAGATTAATTGGGGGAGAAAGCTTTTGATAATGTATTAATTGTGCAGACCAACACATAAAGATAGTTCTATTTATGCCTGCCCCATGCATACATCAGTGCATCTATTTTTTAACTACATAAATGTATATTGAGTACCTACTATATGAGAGATATAAAACTCAGTGCTGATCATTAAAAGATAAAGTGACAAAATTGGTCTACTATTAGCGAAAGTCATATTTACAGAGTAAGAATGTAAAGATGAAGGTAAAACCATCATAAAGTGTCATGAAAGTCCGTTTGTGCAAATGACAAATCTTTTTGCATAAGGTGAGAAATTCTTTAGAAAAGAAATAACATTAGAGCTGGATCTTAAAGGATGACATTTTTAATATTAAGTAATTCCTATGTTATGAATCAGCTAACCTGTCATGAAAAGGCCCTTCTTATTCATGTATTAGATTGAAGCATATTTAGTTGCCATTTTTGCAGATCAAAATTATCGAATATTAGCAATATCATAAAGCTTCAAATCAATGCATAAGTAAAAGTGGTATTATCCCAAAATTTTTATTTCACATTTAGCTATATTTGTTCTCTAATCTAAGAGTCAAATATACATGCATTGCAGAGATTTTCCTTTTTAAGTTTAAGGGGCAAGAGGTACATTTGGAACCAAAGAATTCCAGAGACTAGGAAGTAAAGTGAATTATATACAGGTCTTACTATGTAATAACAATATCTACCTCAGATTAACAGTATGTAAATCACTGGATACAAAATAATTTATTAAGCCTCACCCTGATCTATGAGGTAGGTATTATTTATCCATATTTCAAGAATCAAGAATGATAAAGAGATATGTATCTTTCTCAGGTTTCCATTGAAAGGGGCAGAACTGCATTTTGAACCCAAGCAGTCTGACTCCAGAAATTGTGCTCTTGACTGTTGTATACTTTGCTTCTTCAAAAAGCAAAAATGCAAATGGAAGCAAAAGGAAAGCATATTATGACACATACAGGTTGAATATCCTTTATCTGTAATGTTTGGGACCAGAAGTGTTTAGAATTTCAGTTTTTTTTTCTGATTTTAGAATATTTGCATACACATAATGAGATATCTTGGAAATGGGAACAAGGTCTAAACCCAAAATTCATTTAAGTTTCATATACACTTTATACACATAGCCTGAAGGTAATTTTATAAAATTTTTTTTTAGTTATTTCGTGCATGAAATGAAGTTCATGTACATTAAACTATCAGAAAGTAAAGGTGTCACTCTCTCAGCCACCTATGTGGACAATCTCTGGTTGTTTGGCATTGCCATCATTCCTGACTCTGAATTTATATCCTAACAATAAGTAATCATTTTCTTACACTTATTCACACAAAAGTGCTTAAAAGTGAACAATATGGCATACCATTAATATAGTGAAAAAATAATGGGTTTAGGGTAACTAAGCAGCACAGTGGCATCACCAGAATACCTCTATCAGCTGTGAAAGAGCAGCAGCAAACAACTGCAAGCACTTAGTCCCCACCTGCAATGCTGTGTTTTGATTAAAATACACTGTATTTTATTTCCTTCGGTGAGAAGAAACATCAGAAGCAGTCGGGGGACTAGGAAATGGGTTCTCTAGGGAGAAAGAAGCATTCTGCTGTTGGCTTTAAAAAAATATTTCCTCGTTAATGCTGCCTCATTTATGTTTTTGTCTTCGAAGTTTCTCTTTGATTTTATAAACTGACATGAATTCTTGTTCTGTTATCACTGCCCACTGCTTTAGTTCTTCTATAAGCCCATCACACATTTTTGCCATGTTAGTCTACAGACACATTTCTCTGCACTGTTAATATCATCTTCATTGTTGCTATTATCACAATCACCTTGATTCAGAACCATTTTGTCTCTTTCACAATTGGGCAATGTATGCAGGGATTTTCTAGTTTTTAGTAACTTTTGTTTATCACTTTCAGCATAGAACTTCAACAGTTTTTCCTTCTGTTTCTTCAGGTGGTATACGGTCTTCATTCCAACACCATACTCTTCTGGAAGACATTTCACACTGAGACGCTGCTGTCCAGTTTCTCTTAACAGCTTGACTTTCTGTACTATAAACAAAATGTTTCCTCATTTTCTCATCGCTGTTACCCATTGGGATATCTGCAGGCCTTTTTGACATTTTTAACAATATCTTTACATCAAAAAGCACAGTAAGCAAAAAAAGTACAATGAGTAATGTCTGTTGGTCTTGACCCCTTTGTGGGCCATTGTAAGGAAATTGCCTTGGTGCATCCAGCCTACACATGTGCCATTTTATTACCTTTTGTGAGTGTGCTTGCATGAGGGAATCTGGGCATGTGCAGAAAAGATATATCATAGCTGATGGGTGTTAGGAGGGTCTTTTTTCCCCTTGAGGCACTGAATAAGCTGTGTGTTGTGCACCTGCACTATCTAATCCTTCAATCATTCATTCTATTGACTGCAACCTGTCATATGAAGTCAGGTGTGGAATTTTCCAACTGTGGCTTCATGTCAATGTTCAAAAAGTTTCAGGTTTTTTTTTACCATTTCGAGTTTCAGATTATTGGATAAGGGATGTTTAACCTGTATATATAAATGACAAATTTGAAACCTAGGTTAAAAAACTGTTAGGTGAAAGAAGGTCACTATAATGCTAAAGCTTCTATGAAGCTTAAAATGTAGATATTAAATTCAAATCTTAAAATATTCTAGAAGTAATTCCATCATGGAGGACTCATCCTAGAGATTTATTTGTGGACCTTCATAATTATGTTTATAGCATTATTGGTAATAGAAACAGATTGGAGCAACTCAAATGTCTTTCAGTGTGGTACTTAACTGAGTGCATTTTCTCTACCAATTTTATTTTTATTCTTGAATTACTTTGAGGCTGGGTTGACATTTCTTGCTGATATGTCCTATAACTTGAAAATATGTGTATATGTATTAGTCAGTTCTCATGCTGCTAATAAAGACTTCCCCAAGACTGAGTAATTTATAAAGGAAAGAGTTTTAATTAACTCACAGTTTACCATGGCTGGGGAGGCTTCAGGAAACTTACAAACATGGTGGAAGGGGTAGCTAACATGTCCTTCCTCACATGGTAGCAGCGAGAAGAAGTGTCGAGCAGAAGGAGGAAGAGCCCCTTATAAAGCCATCAGATCTCATGAGAACTCACTATCATGAGAGCAGCATGAGGGTAACTGCCCCCCATGATTAAATTACCTCACACTGGGCCCCACCCACGACACGTGGAGATTATGAGAACTACAATTCAAGATGAGATTTGGGTGGGGACACAGCGAAACCATATGAGTATGTTCCTAGTTTTATTTCTAACATTGAATGTTGCTGGGTAGAAGTCTAAGGCCAGGTTGGTTGTTCCAACTTTTAAGTGGAAGGGGCTCTTTTTTCTACCTACAAATAGGCAGAATTAGTTTTTCTATCTTGATATTCATTAATTTAGCCAGAATATTTCTGAGTTCAGCTTTTTGAAACATTTATTTTTCTAAAATGCTGTGTTATTTTTCTATCTGTAAATTAATGTCAATTTTTGAATTAGGAATTTTTTGACTAACAAAGTTCAATAATTCCAAAATGTTCTAAAATTCCCTGGATGATCCAATCACTCACTGCTTACATTTTCTGCTACAATGACCTTCTCTCTCTTTTTCAAATAAGCATGGCCTTTGCAGTAAAGCTCACTTCTTGAGTCCTATCACCTGGCTATCTCCTTCACTCTCAGGTTAAGTAAAATTGTTTTAAAGTTAAGCAACTTTTCTTCAATTTCAGGATGACACTTTACTGACCTCCAAAACCTCAGGATAGATTACATTTCACTATTAATTATTTTTCACAGCATCCTGTCTTTGGCATTTACAGCACATATTTCAATTACAACTATTAAGTACATAAAACTACATAAAACTATTTATTTAATTTATTGCTCTACAACCTGTAAGATTATTCCACTACAGATTGTAAGACAGGGAGCATATCTGCTTTATTCATATGGAATCTCTAGCATCTTACCATCTCACAAAGAGTTTTTGTTAAATGGACAAATGGATGCATCAATAGATGAATCCAATAATTTGTTAAATATATTATTAAAAATCTGTCCAATTTTTAAAGTCTGAAATCCCATTTTGATAGTTTTATCGCCTTTTTCACTTACTTTAATTTGGTTACTTAAAGGCCATTAATATCTTCACACTTACCAGTATACCTCCTATACAACCTTTAAAAAAATCAGAGAATCCTACCACTGCACCTATAGACCAAATACACTACAA
Organism: Pan paniscus; assembly: GCF_029289425.2. Lineage (NCBI taxonomy): Eukaryota > Metazoa > Chordata > Mammalia > Primates > Hominidae > Pan > Pan paniscus. The sequence continues at coordinate 115,508,527 of NC_073254.2, forward strand.
ACCTAGTCCTTCTATTCACTTTCGTCCAGCTCCTTACTCTGTGCCAGTTTCCAGCTCATGTGCATTCTGCTGGGCCCATTCCACACTTGAGCACCTGAGGATCTGAACACTGACAGCAGCTTGCTTATTCATCTCTCTAACTAGGACTAAGCCTCTCAACCTCCACAATACAAGAAATAATTCAGACACTTGAAGGTAAAATCGTTATCTTCTTGTTCCAGGCTTCTCTCCCATTCAAACAGGTCTATGATCTCCATTTTTCTTTGACTTGGAATATAAATTACTTTCCCTTCCATTGTTACTGTCTTAATGAAAAAAAAGGGCTGACTATAAAAGAAGAAAGCCTAACCCTTTAAATGCCTGGGTGATTTATATCCATACTTTTGGACTCATGTCTATCCTGTTTCTGTATCTGAAATGAAGGTAAACTCACAGCTGGCACACCAAGAAAAATAGCAAATTACTCATATCTCTTTCATATTAAAAAGCAGTTGTTTTTGAAAAGCTAGGACAATTTTGGTGAAAATACAAGATTTGGGAATGGTTTTGATGACACTAATAAAATAAAAGATCATATTTTTAATATAAATTTAAATATGAGAAAATGCATGATCTTTAGGTGAATGCTTGTTATGATACAGTTCTCTTTACCAGTTTCTTCCATCTACAAACCACAAGGATGCTGATTTAATAATAATTTTATTTGTATTGTATTGGATGTTACTCAAATCATATCTTATTATCTTTATGTTTATATTAAAACAACAAATAATCATGCCTCCCCCTAGTTATCTTTTAACTTGGTTCTGATGCATGCACATATCAAGGTGATACGGTTTGGCTGTGTCCCCACCCAAAACTCATCTTGAATTGTAGCTCCCATAATTCCCACATGTTGTGGGAGGGACATGGTGGGAGATAAATGAATCATGGGAGCCGTTTCCCACATACTGTTCTGCTGGTAGTGAATAAGTCTCACAAGATCTGATGGTTTTATAAAGGGAAACCCCTTTCACTTGTTTCTCATTTTTCTCTTGTCTGCTGCCATGTAAGATGTGCCTTCTGCCTTTCACCATGATTGTGAGGCCTCCCAGCCATGTGGAATTGTGAGTCCATTAAACCCTTTTTTCTTTATAAATTACCCAGTCTCGGGTATGTCTTAATCAGCAGTGTGAAAACGGACTAATACACATGGCTCTGTGACTTCTTTCTGATTATTATGTTGGCTTTTGTCTCAATGTCTTTAAAACTAAAAAACAGTCCTCGTTATATGTATAAAATCATAATGTAGCCTTCAAAATGTCTTTTAGAACCTGTCACAGCTATAATTATATAAACTATAACAATTATCATTACATATAATAATTATAGCATAATTGCCAGTGCAGACTCTAGTTCAAGATGACTGAGTCTATATTAGGACTGAACCATTTATTACCTGCCTTCCATTAGGCAAGTAACTTCTATAGATTCCTAAAAAATGGTGATAGCAGTACTACTGAACTCACTGTTTTACTGTGAAGATTAATTGAAATTAAATGAGAGAGTTAGTCATAGAGGGTCCTCAATCAGAAATTCTCATTACTTCAATTGAATATTATGGTATACTTGAATTATCCCAATTTACCTCAGAAAAAAATTAAACATATACTCTTTATCAATTCCATCTCACTTCCTTTTTACTTATTCTTAGGACAACAGTGATTCTGCTGAAACAAAAAGGAAAAAAAGAAAAAATCCAACTTAATGGAAGCTTATTTTTAATATTACCCTTTCTTAAAAAATTGATAACAGAAGGGAAGATGTGGAATTTTCATGGCACATCTTCAGAATCACACTAGGTTTGCTTGATTTAACTTTCATTTTAGATTGCAGACTTGGCATTATTTCACAAGATTATATACTAGTGAAACTTTATATGTAAATTTTCTCTACCAACTTTGTACACTACATATCCAGTTTCGCAGATCACTTAAAATGATCAAGACCCTGAATAAACCTCTTTGCATTCTGATGCTTTCTCTGTAATCCCAAAATATCTTCAGTCACGTTGATGAAATACACTTTGAAGATCAATCTGAAGCCACAGATAGCAATCAAATTTTATTTTAAATGTAATCATTAACTTTTTTAAAAAAAATATTTCCATAGGTTTTTGGGGAACAAGTGGCATTGGGTTACATGAGTAAGTTATTTAGAGGTGATTTGTGAGATTTTGGTGCACTTATCACCTGAGCAGTATACACTGAATCCAATTTGTAGTCTTTTATCCCTACTCCCTCCCACCCTTACCCCCAAGTCCCCGAAGTTCATATTATCATTCTTTTTTTTTTTTTTAATACTTTAAGTTCTGGGATACATGTGCAGAACATGCAGATTTGTTACATAGGTATACATGTGCAAGGGTATTTCTCCTAATGTTACCCCTCCCCTTGCCTCTCACCCTCCAACAGGCCCTGGTTTTTAATGTTCCCCTCCCTGTCTGTATCCATGTGTTCTCATTGTTCAACTCCCAATTATGAGTGACAACATGTGGTGTTTGGTTTTTCTGTTCTTGTGTTAAATTGCTGGGAATTATGGTTTCCAGCCTCATCCGTGTCCCTGCAAAGGACATGAACTCATTCTTTTTTATGGCTGCATAGTATTCCATGGTGTATATGTGTCACATTTTCTCTATTTAGTCTATCATTGATGGGCATTTGGGTTGGTTCAAAGTCTTTGCTATTGTGAGTAGTGCTGCAATAAACATATACATTTGTTATTACTTTCTAAAGCCTACTTCTGTCAATTCGTCAAACTCATTTTCTGTCCAGTTTTGTTCCCTCGCTGGCGAGGAGTTGTGATCCTTTGGAGGAGAAGGGGCATTCTGGGTTTTGGAATTTTCAGCATTTTTGCACTGTTTTTTCCTCGTCTTCATGGATTTATCTACCTTTGATCTTTGACGTTGGTGATCTTTGGATGGGGTTTTTTGCACGGGCATCCTTTTTGTTGATGTTGATGTTATTGCTTTCTGTTAGTTAGTTTTCCTTCTAACAGTCAGGCCCCTCTTCTACAGGTCTGCTGGAGTTTGCTGGGGGTCCACTCCAGACCCTGTTTGCCTGGATATCACCAGCAGAGGCTGCAGAACAGCAAAGATTGCTGCCTGCTCCTTCCTCTGGAAGCTTCGTCCCAGAGGGGCACCCACCAGATGCCAGCAGAAGCCCTCCTATATAAGGTGTCTGTAGGCATGGGGGTCAAGGACCCACTTGAGGAGGCAGTCTGTCCCTTAGCAGAGCTCAAGCACTGTGCTGGGAGATCCACTGCTCTCTTCAGAGCTGGTAGGCAGGAAAGTTTAAGTCTGCTTAAGCTGTGCCCACAGCTGCCCCTTCCCCCAGGTGCTCTGTCCCAGGGAGATGGGAGTTTTATCTATAAGCCCCTGACCGGGGCTGCTGCCTTTCTTTCATAGATGCCCTGCCCAGAGAGGAGGAATCTAGAGAGGCAGTCTGGCTAGAGTGGCTTTGCTGTGCTGCAATGGGTTCCACCGAGTTTGAACTTCCCGGAGGCTTTGCATACACTGTGAGGGGAAAACCACCTATTCAAGCCTCAGTAATGGTGGACACCCCTCCCTCTACCAAGCTTGAGCCTCCCAGGTCAACTTCAGACTGCTGTGCTGGCAGTGAGAATTTCAAGCCAGTGGATCTTTGCTTGCTGGGCTCTGTGGGCATGGGATCCACTGAGCAAGACCACTTGACTCCTTGGCTTCAACCCCCTTTCCAGGGGAGTGAATGGTTCTGTCTTGCTGGCATTCCAGCTGCCACTAGGGTACAAAAAAAATCTGCAGCTAGCTCAGTGTCTGCCTAAATGGCTGCCCAGTTTTGTGCTTGGAACCCGGGGCCCTAGTGATGTAGGCACTCAAGGGAATCTCCTGCTCTGCAGGTTGTGAAGACTGTGGGAAAAGTGTAGTGTCTGGGCCAGGTAGCACCATCCCTCAGGGCACAGTCCCTCACAGCTTCCCTTGGCTACAGGAGGGTTACCTGACCCCTTGCACTACCCATGTGAGGTGACACCCCACCCTGCTTCTGCTGGCCTTCTATGGGCTGCACCCACTGTCTAACCAGTCCCAATGAGATGAACTGGGTACCTCAGTTGGAAATGCAGAAATCATCCACCTTCTGTGTTGGTCTCGCTGGGAGCTGCAGACCAGAGCTATTCCTATTCAGCCATCTTGCCAGCCGTCTCCATTGTATTATTCTTATGACTTTGCATCCTCATAGCTTAGCTCCCACTTATGAGTGAGAACATATGATGTTTGGTTTTCCATTCCTGAATTACTTAACTTAGAATAATAGTCTCCAGTTCCATCCAGGTTGCTGTGAATGCCATTACCATTAATTAATTCCTTTTAATAGCTGAGTAGTATTCCATCATAAATATGTATATTATATATATATATAATATATATCACAATTCCATCATAAATATCTTTGCTGTTCTGCAGCCTCCGCTGGTGATATCCAGGCAAACAGGGTCTGGAGTGAACCTCCAGTCATTATATGAAAAAGATACTTGCACATGCATATTTATAGCAGCACAATTCAAAATTGCAAAAATGTGGAACCAGCCCAAATGCCCATCAATCAATGAGTGGGTAAAGAAATATACATATACACACATATATATTAGTGTGCAAGTATCTTTTTCATATAATGACTTCTTTTCCTCTGGGTAGATACCCAGTAATGGGATTGCTGGATCAAATGGTAGTTCTACCTTTAGTTCTTTAAGGACTTTCCATATTGTTTTCCATAGTGGTTGTACTAGTTTACATTCCCGCTAGCAGTGTAGAAGTGTTCCCTTTTCACTGCATCCATGCTAACATCTACTTTTTTTTTTTTTTTTGACTATGGCCATTCTTGCAGGAGTAAACCTAAAATTCATATAGAAGCCAAAAAGAGCCCATGTAGCCAAAGACAGACTAAGCAAAAGAACAAATCTGGAGGCATCACGTTACCTGACTTTAAACTATACTATAAGGTCATAGTTACCAATACTGCATGGTGCTATTATAAAAACAGGCACATAGAACAATGAAATAGAATAAAGAACCCAGAAGTAAACCCAACTACTTACAGCCAACTGATCTTCAACATAGCAAACAAAAACATAAAGTGGGGAAAGGACACCCTATTCAACAAATGGTATGGGGATAACTGGCAAGCCACGTGCTGGAGAATGAAACTGGATTCTCACCTCTCACCTTATACAAAAATCAACTCAAGATGGATCAAGGACTTCAATCTAAGACCTGAAACTATAAAAATTCTAGAAGATAACATCGAAAACACTCTTCTAGACATTGACTTAGGCAAAGATTTCATCACCATGAATCCAAAACCAAACGCAACAGAAACAGAGATAAATAGGTGGGACTTAGTTAAACTAAAGAGCTTCTGCACAGCAAAAGGAACAGTCATCAGAGTAAACAGACAACCCACAGACTGGGAGAAAATCTTCACAATCTATACATCCAACAAATGACTAATATCCAGAATCTACAAGGAACTCAAACAAATTAGCAAGAAAAAACAAACAACCCCACCTAAAAGTGGGCTAATGACATGAATAGATGATTCTCAAAAGATTTACAAATGGTCAGCAAACATATGAAACAATGCTCAACACCACTAAAGATCAGGGAAATGCAAATGAAAACCACAATGCAATACCACCTTACTCCTGCAAGCATTAACTTTTTTAAAGTAACATTGAAACCATTGCTTTTGGTGTTTTAGACATGAAGTCCTTGCCCATGCCTATGTCCTGAATGGTAATGCCTAGGTTTTCTTCTAGGGTTTTTATGGTTTTAGGTCTAATGTTTAAGTCTTTAATCCATCTTGAATTAATTATTGTATAAGGTGTAAGGAAGGGATCCAGTTCCAGCTTTCTACATATGGCTAGCCAGTTTTCCCAGCACCATTTATTAAATAGGGAATCCTTTCCCCATTGCTTGTTTTTCTCAGGTTTGTCAAAGATCAGATAGTTGTAGATATGCGGCGTTATTTCTGAGGGCTCTGTTCTGTTCCATTGATCTATAGCTCTGTTTTGGTACCAGTACTGTGCTGTTTTGCTTACTGTAGCCTTGTAGTATAGTTTGAAGTCAGGTAGTGTGATGCCTCCAGCTTTGTTCTTTTGGCTTAGGATTGACTTGGCCTTGCGGGCTCTTTTTTGGTTCCATATGAACTTTAAAGTAGTTTTTTCCAATTCTGTGAAGAAAGTCATTGGTAGCTTGATGGGGATGGCATTGAATCTGTAAATTACCTTGGGCAGTATGGCCATTTTCACGATATTGATTCTTCCTACCCATGAGCATGGAATGTTCTTCCATTTGTTTATATCCTCTTTTATTTCATTGAGCAGTGGTTTGTAGTTCTCCTTGAAGAGGTCCTTCACATCCCTTGTAAGTTGGATTCCTAAGTATTTTATTCTCTTTGAAGCAATTGTGAATGGGAGTTCACTCATGATTTGGCTCTCTGTTTGTCTGTTATTGGTGAATAAGAATGCTTGTGATTTTTGCACATTGATTTTATATCCTGAGACTTTGCTGAAGTTGCTTATCAGCTTAAGGAGATTTTGGGCTGAGACAATGGGGTTTTCTAGATATACAATCATGTCATCTGCAAACAGGAAAAATTTGACTTCCTCTTTTCCTAATTGAATACCCTTTATTTCCTTCTCCTGCCTAATTGCCCTGGCCAGAACTTCCAACACTATGTTGAATAGGAGTGGTGAGAGAGGGCATCCCTGTCTTGTGCCAGTTTTCAAAGGGAATGCTTCCAGTTTTTGCCCATTCAGTATGCAATGGCAACAAAAGCCAAAATTGACAAATGGGATCTAATTAAACTAAAGAGCTTCTGCACAGCAAAAGAAACTACCATCAGAGTGAACAGGCAACCTACAAAATGGGAGAGAATTTTCACAATCTACTTATCTGACAAAGGGCTAATATCCAGAATCTACAATGAACTCAAACAAATTTACAAGAAAAAAACAAACAACCCCATCAAAAAGTGGGCAAAGGACATGAACAGACACTTCTCAAAAGAAGATATTTATGCAGCCAAAAGACACATGAAAAAATGCTCACCATCACTGGCCATCAGAGAAATGCAAATCAAAACCACAATGAGATACTATCTCACACCAGTTAGAATGGCAATCATTAAAAAGTCAGGAAACAACAGGTGCTGGAGAGGATGTGGAGAAATAGGAACACGTTTACATTGTTGCCGGGACTGTAAACTAGTTCAACCATTGTGGAAGTCAGTGTGGCGATTCCTCAGGGATCTACAACTAGAAATTCCATTTGATCCAGCCATCCCATTACTGGGTATATACCCAAAGGACTATAAATCATGCTGCTATAAAGACACATGCACACGTATGTTTATTGTGGCACTATTCACAATAGCAAAGACTTGGAACCAACCCAAATGTCCAACAATGATACACTGGATTAAGAAAATGTGGCACATATACACAATGGAATACTATGCAGCCATAAAAAATGATGAGTTCATGTCCTTTGTAGGGACATGGATGAAATTGGAAATCATCATTCTCAGTAAACTATCGCAAGGACAAAAAAACCAAACACTGCATGTTCTCACTCATAGATGGGAACTGAACAATGAGAACATATCGACACAGGAAGGGGAACATCATGCTCTGGGGACTGTTGTGGGGTGGGGGGAGGGGGAAGGGATAGCATTAGGAGATATACCTAATGCTAAATGACGAGTTAATGGGTGCAGCACACCAGCATGGCACATGTATACATATGTAACTAACTGCACCTTGTGCACATGTACCCTAAAACTTAAAATATAATAATAATAAAAATAAAAAAATAAAAAAACATTGAAACCTAGAGTGACCTCCCTAATCTTGTCAATTTTTGCAGTGTTTAAAGCGTCACTGAAGACAGTTGAATTTTAAAAGGTATATTTTTCTGAAAATCTGATTACGAAAACTAAATTCTATCAAAATTTATCCTCAGGGAGAATCTATGCCATAGATCGTGTATGAGAAACAGAACAAAACGAAAGCTAAAGGTAGAGACACAGAAAGAGCAAGCAAATCTTAGACTGCATTAAAGAAAATCATAAGGTGAAGAAACATTTTGATGCATTAAGCCTATAGAGCCACCCATGTGCAGCCATACCTTCTACTCTTATAGCTCAGAGTATATTAGCCCAAATAGTCCTTCTATTGCCAAGGTCATCTCTCCAGAAGAATTTGATGGATCAAGAGCTGTGAGCAGCATTTCCTTCTTCTTTAGGGCTAATTAGTATAGTGTGTGTGTGTGTGTGTGTGTGTGTGTGTGTGTATCAAATTTTATCTATCTATTCATCTGACGATGGACCTTAGGTAAGTTGCATATCTTGGCCATTGTGAATACTGCCACAATGAACATGGAAATGCAGATATTTCTTCAATATATTGATTTCAGTTCTTTCAAATATATACCCAGTAGTGGGATTGACGGATCATCTGGGAGTTCTATTCTTGTTTTTTTAAGGAAGCTCTATACTGTTTATCATGATGGCCATACTAATTTATCTGCCTACCAACAAAGTACAGGAGTTTTCTTTTCTCCTTATCCTCACCTGCACTTATCTTTAATTTTTTTGATGAAAGTCATTATAACAGATCTGAAGTGATATATCATTGTAGTTTTAATTTGCATTTCTCTAATGATTAGTAATGCTGAGCATTTTTTCATATACCTGTTGGCCATTTGTATGTCCTCTTTTGAGAAATGTCTCTTTAACTCCTTTGCCCATTTTTTAAATCAGATTATTTGTTTTCCTGCTATTGAATTGTTTAACTTCCTTATATACTTTGGATATTAACCCTTTATAAGAAATATAATTTGCAAATATTTTCTCTCATTCTGTGAGTTGTCACTTCACTTTGTTTATTATTTATTTTGCTTTCTCATTGTGTGTTTTTGGTAACTTTGTCAAAATTTAATTAACTATAAACGCCTGGATTGATATTTGGACTTTCTATCCCATTGCACAGGTTGAAATGTCTGTTTTTATGACAGTACTATGTTGTTTTGATTACAATCGCTTTATAATATGTTTTGAAATCAGAAAGTGTGATGTCTTCAGCTTTCTCTTCTTTGCTTGTTTGTTTGTTTGTCTGTTTGTTTGTTTTTCAGGGAGAATTTTTTTTTCAAGATTGTTTTGACTATTCAAGGTCTTTTGTAGTTCCACACAAATTTTAAGATTTTTTTTCTATTTCTGTGAAAAATGGCATTGGTATTTTGATAAGGATGACATTGAATCTGTAGATGATTAGGGGTAGTATGGACAAAATTTATACCCACATATATTTTGGGTATACATTTAAAGGAACTGAAATCAATATGTTGAAGACATATGAATAATTAATTACAATATTAATTTTTAATGTCCATGAACATGAGGTATATTTTCATTTATTTTTGTTTCTTTCGATTTCTTTCAGCAGTGTTTTATAGTTTTAAGTATACATGTCTTTTAACCAAAAGTTATTCCTAGGTATTTTTTGTTGCAGTTGATATTTTAAATGGTATTGTTTTCTTAATTTTCTTTTGGGATAATTCATTATTAGTATATACAAATGCTACTGATATTTATGTGCCAACTGTATCCTGTAACTTTAATGAATTCTTTTATCAATTCTAACAATTTTTTGGTAAAGTCTTTAGAGTTTTCTATATATAAGATTATGTCATCAGCAATGTATTAATTTGAAAGACATTTTGCTAAGTCAAATAATCCAGGCACTGAAAGACAAATAGTCCATGATATCACTTATACATGGAATCAAAAAAGTGGAACCACAGAAGTAGAAAATAGAATGATAGTTACTAAGGTCTAGGGGTGTTGAGAAGGGAGGTGTGGGGAGTTTTTGATCAAAGGGAACATCATTTTAGATAGACAGGATGAATAGGTTTTGAAATCTATTGGACAGCAGGGTGACTATAGACAACAATATATGTATGGTATATTTCAAAATAAAAGATGAAATCTCAAATCTTACCACAAAAATTGTAGGAAAGTAAGGTGATAAATATGTTAATTAGCTTGGTTTCATAATTCCACATTGTATACATATATTAAAACACCATACTGTACTCCATATATGTATAAAACTATGATTTATTAATCAAAATGATATTAAATAATACCAACTTAAATTTTTAGATAAAATAAATTATAAAATAAAACAATGTACAGTAGGTAAAACAGCAGGAGACCATAGCATCTCCCAAGAGTAGGCTGGAATGTACTTTGTCATTTATCAATTGTTCCCCATAATGACACTGTTTAAAATAAAACAGCTCAATACCCACCTTAAGTCATCATAACCCAACATAAGTGTGTTCTAATAATATATGTTGGAATCAGCCCAGAATTTAGAGTCAGACAAATCTGGGTTTAACTCCTTCCTACAATTTCTGAGACATTTTTAAAAATTGCCTATGCACATTTGAGAAAGTTACTTAGGCTTTATTAGACTCATTTCTTCACTGTAAAATTGAAATGAGCTTCATGCAGTTGATGCAAAAATGTAATTGAGATCATAACTCATAGGAATTGTACACTTCTTCTATTATGAAGCACATCCAGGCAACAGACTGATGAAGTCCATAAATGGAAGTCCATAAATGGGCATAGCCATCTGCACTCAGGGTTATTTTAGGGTGCTGTATAATATTTGTAAAATATTTGAAATATTGCATTATAGAAAATAGAATATACGAGAAAGAGTTATTACAAAATCAAAGTTTACCATCCATATTGATTTGAACATTATCCCAGTAATCACAAGATCAATAAATTGATCTCAAGTTACACTAGTTAGATATTTTATGTTTCACATTACAAATGTCACCTTGTCTAATTATGGCTGGAGTCTTGAAGAGACTTTAGGATTTGATCAGTTTAAACTTCTTGAAAAGAAATATTCCACAGTTGTGTCTTGCCATGGTGAAAATAGAAAGCAAAGCACTATATTCTTTTTTTCACATATGATGAAGTGATGTTTTCCAGAAAGATACTTTAAACCAATTGAAAAAAAGATAGATAAAATTCTTCATGGTAACATATGAAAGTACGGATCTGTTTAAAAAATTATTTTAAAAATAAATCAGATCTCATCGAAAGTGTTTTAAAACTTACATAGTCACTGAAAGTTCCCCCTTCATCCTATATGCTCTTTCTTTAGAAATAACCACCATTCCGAAGTTGATGTATATCATTTGAGTTTTGCTTTTATTGCATATGTATCTTCCTTAATTTTCTATTGCTATAACATAATACCTGAGACTAAGTAATTTATAAAGCAAATAAGTTTATTTGGCTCATGATTCTGGAGGATGGGAAGTGCAAAATCAGGTGGCTCTATCTGGTCGGCTTCCAGCAAGGGACTGGTGCTGCATCATAACATGGCAGAGAAGCAGAAGGGGAAGAGGGCTTGGGCAAAGAGACCAACCATGAGAAGCAGCCTTGCTTTATAACCACCTGATTTCTAGAGAAATAATTCAGTCTTTTGAGGACTAACTCAGTCTCTCAAGAAAGATATTAATGCATCTTAATGACTAATCACTTCTTAAAGGCACCAACTTTCAACACTGCCACATTGAGGACCAAACCCCAATATAAGATTTGGTGGTTACAAACCATATTCAAACTATAGCAATATATATGAGTAATATTATTTAGTGTTGGATACAAAATTATTCTGTTTCTTTTTGCAACTTTTTCACTAATCATTATATTGCTGAGGTTTTTAAAAAATTAACTCTGTATAACATGATATTGTATGACAAAAATTCCAGCTTATTTACATATTTTCCTATTTTTCACAATTACAAACAGACTTGCAATGAACATCCTGGTACACAAGTTAGTGTGTCCCTTTAGCACATACCAGACTTTTTCATCTATGTTCTGTTGCTTAAAACAGAATAGCTGGATTTGGTAATATGTAAAGATAGGAATTTATTTATTGTAATTATGGTTGCTGAAAAGTCCAAATTCCGGGGACCACATCTGGTGAGAGCTTTCTTGTTGGTGGGGACTCAGCACATTTCTGAGACAACATGTGGCATCACAAGGTGAGGGGGCTGAGCGTGGTGGTGTGCTAGCTCAGAACTCTTACTCTTAAAAAGTCACCAGTTCCCCTCTCCCAAAACTCAGTAATCCTTTAATGCATTAATCCTAATCCATGAATAGATTAATTCATCCATGAGGGCCCTGCCCTCATGATCCAATCACATTTAAAGGCCTACCCCTCAATACTACTACATTGGGAATGAAACTTCAACATGAGTTTTAAAGGGGACAGATAACTAAACACTAGCACAGACTAACTCTTGAACAACAAACAAGATAAGGAATTTCTGGGTATTGGGTATGTCCATCTTCAACTTTACTGGCACCTGCAAAAATCCCTCTCCAAAATGGTTATATCAATGTATACACTCATTCCAAATAGATTAGCCCCCTGTTATTCCATATTCTCCCCAATGACTGGTAACAGAAGACTTTATTTTCCACATTTTGATGTGCAGGAAGTGCTATATCAGTGTTATTTTATTCATATCAGTAGGAATATATATGTATATCATAAAATTTACCATTTTGACCCTTTTTCTTTATATAGAATAATTTAGTTGCATTAAGTATATTCACAACGTCGTGCAACCATAATTACTATCCATATTCAGAACATTTTAGCTTCCCAAAATAAAACTGTATAATCATTAAACAATATCTCTCCATTCCCCTCTTCCCTCCAGCTATTACTTCCTGTCTCTGTGAATCTGTCTACTCTAGATCCTCATATAAGTGTAATAATACAGTACAATAATACTTGTTCTTTTGTATCTAGCCTTATTTCACTTAGCACAATGTTTCCAAAGTTCATCCACATGGTGACATATGTCAGGATTTTATTTCTTTTTAAGACTGAATACAGTTGACTCCTGAACAACACAGATTTTAACTGCATGAATCCACTTACATTCAAATTTTCTTCTGCCCCTGCCATCCCTGAGACAAGAAGACCAATCTCATCTTCTTCTTCTTCCTCCTATGATTTCCTTAATAATATTTTTAAGCATACTTTATTGTAAGATTACAGTATATAATATATATTACATACAAAATATATGCTAAATGACTTTATGTTATTGGTAAGGCTTCTGGTCAACAGTAGTCTATTAGTAGTTACGTTTTGAGGAGGCAAAAAGTTATGATCAGATTTTCAACTGTGCAGAAGAATAGGACCTCTAAACCCCTGTGTTGTTCATGGGTCAACCGTACATTCTATTACATGTATATACCACATTTTGTGTATCCATTTGTCAGACAATGGACATTTGGGTTGTTTCCATTTTGGGCAATGTTGCTATGAATATTGACATTAAATATCTGTTTGAATCTCTGGTTGCACTTCTTCTTTTGGTTATATACAAAGAAGTGGAATTGCTGGATCATAGTAATGCTATGTTTAATTACTTTAGGAACTGCCATATGGTTTCTGAAAGTGGCTGTACAATTTTATACTTCCACCAACAATGCACAAGGGTTGCAATTTCTCCACATCCTCATCAATACTTGCTATTTGGTTTTTGACTTATAACAGCCATCCTAATGTGTGCAAAGTGGTATCTTATTATGGTTTTGATTTGCATCTCCCTAATAATTAGTGATGTTGAGCATGTTTCCATATTCTTCTTGATCATCTGTATATCTTCTTTGAAGAAATATCTGTTCAAATTATTTGACTACTTTTATATTAGGTTTTGTTGTTGTTGTATTAAAGTAAAGGTTGTTTTAATGTATTTACTGGCTGAGGTTGAAAAGTCTTTCTATGTATTCATTAGACATTCAGGTGTTTTCTACTATTAATTTTTTGCTTATACTTTTAGACAACTTTTCAATTGGATTTTTCATCCACTCATCTGTGCATTTCAGATATTATAAATTTAAATTTACAGGTCTTTTTTCAATCCATGGATTAATTTTTTATTCCTTATTACATTCCTGTCCTACAGAAATTTTGAATTTTAATGTAATCAAGTTTATCAATATATTTTGTACAGTTAGTGTTTTAGACATCTCATATAACAAATCCTTCCATAATCTAGTATCATACTGATGATTTCCTATTTATTTCTAAAAAACTTACAACTTTCAAATTAAGTATCTAATTATTTACAATTTTTTCATACAATTTATGAATTATATTTCCAATTATATTTGTTTCCATATGAACAAAATATCTTTTTTCAAAACAGCATTTACTTCCAGCATTTTTTTGTAAATATGTTTATAGAATTTTAAATTTGCTTTGTACACTGTTTTGTATACTGAACTACTAAATACATATGAGTCTATTCTTTATCTATTTAATTCCATTGTTTAATTGCTAATCAATGTGCAACTATAATACCAATAAAATGACTACTGTTTTTTGGTAAGTCTTGATACTTAACAGGGTAAATCATTAATCATTATATTTTTTCAATATCGCTTTGATATTTCATGGCCTTTGCCCTACCACATACATTTTGGAGACTGCATTTCAATTTCTTTTAAAAACCTTATTGAATTTTTGTTATTATTACATTGAACTTATAAATTATTTTGAGAGAGAACAGCCATTTTCTATCATCAAACCATCCTACCTTTAGACATATTACATCCCTATTTAGCTAGGTTTTCTTTTTAATATTTAGGCCTTTTTTATTTTTTAGGACTAAGTTTCATTGGGATATATGAAAAGCAGTATTATTAGACTGTCAAGAAATGAATGACTCCAATAAAAGATACAATGAAAGGTGGTTAATTATAAAGAAACAAATAAAATTAGAATTTTGCCTCCCGAAAGATGTACACAGTTTTACAAAAATTATTTCTAGATAGGCTGGGTGCGGTGGCTCATGCCTGTAATCCCAGCACTTTGGGAGGCCGAGGCCAGCTGATCACGAGGTGAAGGGATTGAGACCATCCTGGCCAACATGGCGAAACCCCGTCTCTACTAAAAAATACAAAAATTAGCTGGGCATGGTGGCACCTGTAGTCCCAGTTACTTGGGAGGCTGAGGCAGGAGAATCGCTTGAACCTGGGAAGCAGAGGGTTCAGTAAGCCAGGATTGTGCCATTGCACTCCAGCCTAGTGACAGAGTGAGACTCCATCCCCAAAAAAAACAAAAAAAAAAAACTAGACAGTATGTTTGCTATTATTAATTTTTTCTTTTAAAAAACTTTATATTCTAACAAGGTAGTCCTAATTTAAGAAATACAATTTATTACTAAGTATGGGTCTTTTGTCCTTCAAACTTTTTGAATTTCTTAATTAGATAGTAAAGTGTGCAGTATAACTTCTTCAATCATTTACCTAAGAGTTTTTCTTTTTTAGTTTTTCTTATTTTATCTATTTCTCTTTATTTATTTCACTGTCCCCAGGGAAATGTTAATAAAAGTGACATTATTAAGAATTTTTTGTTACAAAATGAAATGAATTGTTTCTAGCATTTCATTGATTATGATATTGAATGAGATATAGATAGCACAGAGACAGACAGAGGGCAGGAAGAGAGAATCACTGCAATAAAATTGATCATCTGATTATTTTCTTTTAATGTGAAGATTTATACTAATAAATTTTCTGTTGCTTACAAGTTAGCTTAGTCTTACTAAAATTTTTTTAAATATTCCAGAATTTTTTGTAAATAAGTATGTAGAATTTTGAATTATATCCAGATGATATTAGTCTGTAATTTTCTTTTTATGGCTTGATCACTTGTAGTTTCAAAGTCATATTACACTCAGTAAATGAATTGTAAATCTATGGCTTTATCTATTAGCTAGAGAGTTTGCAAAAGTTAACACTATCGTATTAGTTAGTTCTCACATTGCTATAGAGAACTGCATGAAACTGGGTAATTTATTTAAAAAGAGGTTTAATTGGCTCATGGTTCTTCAGGATGTACCAGAAGCATGGCTGAGGAGGCCTCAGGAAACTTACAATCATGATTGAAGGCAAAGGGAAATCTGGCATGTCCTACATGGCTGGAGCAGGAGGAAGAGAGAATGAAGAGGAAGGTGCTACATACTTTCAAACAACCAGATCTTGTGAGAACTCTCTCAGGAGGCAGCATTAAGGGGATGGTGCTAAACCTTCAGAAATCATCCCCATGATTCAATTACCTCTTACCAGGCCCCACCTCCAACACTGGGGATCACAATTCAACATGAGATTTGGTTGCAGTGGGACCAGAATTACTTACCTAACATTCCCTCTGTCCTCCGGCTTATTTTTCCCCCATCCTGCTGGGGGTTAAAAGGTTGAGCCTTGTGTTTGTCAGACACTGGTGTCCCTCCTGTGAGGATGCAGCCATGAGCTGAGGTGTAAACCTACAAACCCAGGACTCTTGACCCCAGTTGTCACTGCCAGCCTCAGAGAAAGGCATCCAGGTATGCAGGGGAGTGTGCAGAGCCCAGCGGCCCCTAGGAATCAAGGATAAGGCTAAGGTTTTCACCTTGACTGTGATGGCAGGAGGAATAGGTGACCGCCTCCTCCCTCCCTACACAGGACTGATTCTCACTCACTGTCCCTTCAGTCCAGGGCACCGGGGATCAGGAGCCCTGACCTGGGGTCTCCTGACCACCTTGATCCCAAGTAAATGTGAATGGAGGCAGGCAAGAGAGCCTGTCCTCCTCTTTGATTTCCCCGAACCCCACCCATGGCCTCACGATGGTGCTACCTAAGAAAGTCTTCCCCCCATTCCCCGCTAGTGTGGTCAGTGGTCAGCAAATCAGAAAGGATCCAACAGGGGTGTAAATGTGAGATTGTCTTGATTGTACGTGTTTGTGATTTAGCTTTGTATTTAAACAAACAAGGAAATAAACTTGAAAATTATTTATCAACATAAAAATGAAACAAAAATTAAAATATTTATTGCCAGAAAAAAAAAAAGAGATTTGGATGGGGACACAGAGCCAAACCGTAACAATTCCTATCTTTCTTGATCGAAGCTTAACTATAAAAACAACTGGGTTTCAAATTTTGGTTGGAGAAATGTTTAACAACTTATCATTGTCCATTTTAAAATTTTTGAGACAGTATTTTCAATTAATCTTTCAGAAAACTAACCTTTTCAACTAAGCTTTCAAACAGTGACACGGAGTTGTTTATTATGCTCACTTGTAATATTTAGTCTTACTTTACATGTTTTATTTCCCTTTTTATTGTTTATGTTAATTCTGACTTTTCTTTTTTCTTTACTAATATTGAATTCAATTTGTTTATCTTTTATCAATTTGTTGTCTTTTAAAGAACCAACTTTTTAATTTGACGTCTTTATCTATTTGATGATCCTTTTCGGTTATATTTATTTCTATTATTATCTTTGTTATTTTTGATGCTCTTGTTTCAGGGTTACCCACGGTTTGCTTTTCCTAACTCTTTGACACTTTTTGTTAAAGAAACCCAAATGCGAAAAAAAAAAAGACTACATTATCTATCCTCATTATAAAACAAGATGTAACCTCCCACAGTTAGCAAATACACAACAAAGCATTTTTTTCCTCATGTCATTGCCAATGCACAGAAACTCATTTGGAGTTTTTTAGCTCATGAGGTTAAATGTAGTGTGCATTTTCTCATTTGGAGTTTTGTGACGTGTGAGATTAAATGTACTGGGTAGTTTATTAACCAAGTCTTCATCACATTTTACAAACTTAATATAAGATTTTTAAAAATTGTTTTTTTAGTGCTTTCATTAGTGCAGAAACTATAGTTCTGTATTTTTGCACAATCATAGTCTTTACTAGCTATTGTAGTTATTCTGTATACCTAGAAATTCAAAAAAATATTTGGAGTATGGGATTGGAAGTTGGTATGATTTTTTAAAAGTCACCGAGGAAGTTTCATTTGAATATAAATAAAAATATGCAATCAAGTTTCCAAATAATTGTAATCAATATTTTAAAAATAACAAAGAGATAAAAAATGATTTATGTAAAAAAGAATATGAGAAAACAAAATGTTTAAACTCTATGTATCTTAGTGTTTTTTTTTATAGAGGTGTCAGTTTAAAGCCTTTGCAAAATCACATGGTAGGAAAAGCAAAATGAAACAAATTCCTTGTTTATCTTTGTTTAACTCAATGTTTTCCAAATATATTTGCCTATAGAACAAATTTTCTGAAACTATCTCAAAAATGTGTCAGGTAAAACATAGATGCTGCATGGAGCATAGTTTAGAAAACACTGATTTAAATCACTGATCAAGCTTCTTCCTTGCCCTCACTGCTTCTGTCATCTCTAAGAAGACCAAATAAATAACGTCCTTCATTCCCACTGAATATTTGACTAAATTAAGAAATAAGACCAATAGGTATGCAAACTGAATGCAAGAATTAATCAGACGTATCTACCAAATTACAATAATGCTGGAATAAGGCGGGCATCCCTGACATATCAGTAGAACTTGTCCTGGAAAGAAACGGAGACCTGCTGTCTGTGAGCAGACAGAATCCAAAAGAGGATAGAAGGCTGACATTGAGCCAAACACACCCATTTATTCTTCCCAAATATAACATTCAGATAAATCACTCCACCTGCCAGGAAATGGGTTGAACAAATGTGTGGGGAGAGACCATGTGTTATACAAATGGGGCTACTTAAACAAGGAAGAAAATGTTAGAACTAGGGAAGACATTTACAATAGTCCCAGCTTTTAATTTCCTTAACCCATTGGGCCTAATCATTACTCCTGTGTCATCCTGGAGTGTATTTCGGCCTCTCAAGAGAGGGAGCCCATGTTACATAGTCCATAGGACAGTGCTTATTTCTATCCTCCAAGATTTAATACCCGATGGACATCTTAAATGTCACAATTATAAAAGCCCAGGTGATAGACAGACTAAATACCCTGTTTGATCATTACACGTTGCATGTATGTATCAAAATATCACAGGTACCCCATAAATATGTAAAAATACTTATTTTTAATTTTAAAAAGACAAAAACGGGCCTATGGTCAGTCTTAAAAGGTTGCCAAGATCCCAGTTTGCTGCCCACTTAAGGAAGCTCAAAGTCACACACAACAAAACCTCTCCACATGCTGAGTCTGCAAATCCACTGCCTCTTTTATTCTTCTGTTTTCTCAGAAAATATACCAAATGTTTCAGGCTTTGAGAAGTAAAATAAATACTTTCTGTTTTACTTTTTCAATTACTGAACCACAAGAGAAGAAGAAAAAGTACTAAAGGATAAATGTTAAAATGTCAACGTTATTGCTGATAAAGTCTAATTTTGGGGACCGAGCTTCATATGAGATTGAAATGGGCCTTGTGCCTAAGCCCAGAAATGGACAATCTTATGTCTCCAGTCACAGCCAGGTTGGCCCTATGCAGGAGGCCAGACCCTAGAGAAGCATGAGAGAAAGTTCACTTTCTGAAGGTAGACTGATTTCCCAAAAGGAAAGAAGGACAGTGCCAAGCCTGTACGCACAGATTATGCCTCCCAAATTCACCTATTTTGTCATTTTTCCCCAGGCCCCAGGGCCAGAGTGAGTTGGACGAATAGTGTGGAAGGTGTGCGATACTAATGTGACTTCTTTCTATTGGGAAAAAAACATATCAGAAGAGTGAGAAATGTGTTTCTTCTAACAGTTGCTAAATTGTAATGTCAGGATGGCATTATCAGAAAATGTCATAAAAATCATTCAGTCGTATGGCCCTGTTGGCCACAATGCTATTTATCCTTGACATAGCTAGTAATTTTTATTGGTTAGTAATTCTGAGACAAGGTCCAAATAATATGTTTTTGATTATGAGGACAATACTGTTTTTAAAGTTTTAATCCATTATGTGTCAAGTATGGACCTTCACAAAAAGGACACCGTAAGTGTTTTCTGAAAGACTAAAGATGTGGAAATCTCCAGGTCTTCTGCTAAATTTTACTCTCCTGGGGATTCTCTGCTCTGCAACAGCTGGGTTTTGAAACTGAAAGTGCTGGCATTAAAGCCTCAACCCATCAATTATTTGTTATGTGATATCTGGCAAGTTATATAAGCTCCCTGAGCCTTAGTTTCTCTAAATGTAAAAATGGCAATAATACCTACTTTAGAAAGTCACTGTAAGGATATCAAATTATAACACATGCAGTATCTAATCCCAAAGAGGGTCTCAAAAATTGCATTTGTTTCATTTTTCTGCCATTATTAATCTTTCAACTAAATATAAAACATAGCAACACACAGCTGCCTCCCACTGCTCTGAATATGAGTTTACACGCCACACAACACTGAACATTTATTTCACTTCACAATGTCCTAAAGCCCACACACAAAAACAGTGGGGTAAAGAGATCCGATCCAGTGTTTATAACTTTCCCACATTGGACAGTCCATGAAAAATCTTTGCTGCCAGATCTGTATAACTTTGGACATCCCTATCTCACTAATTGCCAAATGAACCAAATATTTTTCTGGGCTAGAGATACCTATGGGTAATTTACATCAACCAACCTTTAAGTGAAACCCACAGGAAGTTAGCAAATAGTAACAAGAGTAAAATAATCCCTATTTATTCTGAAAACCTGTCTGAGGCCTCAGGGCATAAATTTCAAAGAATCAAAAGCAGTTTGTATTTAATAATACAGTGAAGGTGATCTAGTGAAACCAAATGTGAATGTGTAAAACTAGTATCATTTATAAAGATACTCTATAGTAAGTATCTCATATACTATGATATCTGAGAATTTTACCTATATTCCTATATCTTTACCATCTGATTTGTCTTGGTGCTCTCTTTTCTCCTAATTATATAATTAAGTAAAAAAATTATTGAAATAGGGGATCATTCCAAGATGGCCAAATAGGAACAGCTCCAGTCTACAGCTCCCAGCATGAGCGACGCAAAAGACAGGTGATTTCTGCATTTCCAGCTGAGGTACTGGGTTCATCTCATTGGGACTGGTTGGACAGCGGGTGCAGACCATGGAGTGTGAGCTGAAGCAGGGCGGGGCATCGCCTCACCCTGGAGGCACAAGGAGTCAGGGAATACCCTTTCCTAGCCAAGGGAAGCCATGACAGGCGGTACCTGGAAAATGGGGACACTCCCGCCCTAATACTGCGCTTTTCCATTGGTCTTAGCAAACGGCACACCAGGAGATTATATTCTGCGCCTGGCTCAGAGGGTCCCATACCCATGGAGCCTTGCTTGCTGCTAGCAGAGCAGTCCAAGATCGAACTGCAAGACAGCAGCGAGGCTGGGGGAGGGGTGTCCGCCATTGCTGAGGCTTGACTAGGTAAACAAAGCAGACAGGAAGCTCGAACTGAGTGGAGCCCACTGCAGCTCAACAACGCCTACCTGCCTCTGTAGGCTCCACCTCTGGGGGCAGGGCATAGCTGAACAAAAGGCAGCAGAAATTTCTGCAGCTGTCTGTCTGACAGCTTTGAAGAGAGCAGTGGTTCTCCCAGCACGGAGTTTGAGATCTGAGAACAGACAGACTGCCTCCTCAAGTGGGTCCCTGACCCCCGAGTAGCCTAACCAGGAGATAACTCCCAGTCAGTAGCCAACTGACAACTCATACGGCTGGGTGCCCCTCTAAGATGAAGGCTTCCAGAGGAAGGATCAGGCAGCAACATTTGCTGTTCTACAATATTTGCTGTTCTGCAGCCTCTGCTGGTGATACCCAGGCAAACAGAGTATGGAGTGGACCACCAGCAAACTCCAACAGACCTGCGGCTGAGGGTCCCGACTGTTAGAAGGAAAACTAACGAACAGAAAGGAATACCATCAACATTAACAAAAAGGACATCCATACCAAAACCCCATCTGCAGGTCACCATCATCAAAGACCAAAGGTAGATAAAACTACAAAGATGGGGAGAAACCAGAACAAAAAAGCTGAAAATTCTAAAACCCAGAGCACCTCTTCTTCTCCAAAGGATTGCAGCTCATCACCAGCAACAGAACAAAGCTGGACAGAGAAACTTTGACGAGTTGACAGAAGTAGGCTTCAGCAGATCAGTAATAACAAACTTCTCCAAGCTAAAGGAGGATGTTCGAACCCATAGCAAGGAAGCTAAAAACCTTGAAAAAACATTAGAAGAATGGCTAACTAGAATAAACAGCATAGAGAAGACCTTAAATGACCTGATGGAGCTGAAAACCACGGCATGAGAACTACGTGACGCATGCACAAGCTTCAGTAGCCGATTTGATCAAGTGGAAGAAAGGGTATCAGTGATTGAAGATCAAATAAATGAAATGAAGTGAGAAGAGAAGTTTAGAGTAAAAAGAAACAAACAAAGCCTCCAAGAAACATGGGACTATGTGAAAAGACCAAGTCTACATTTCACTGGTGTATCTGAAAGTGATGGAGAGAATGGAACCAAGTTGGAAAACACTCTTCAGGATATTATCCAGGAGAATTTCCCCAATCTAGCAAGGCAGGCCAACATTCAAATTCAGGAAATACAGAGAATGCCACAAAGATACTCCTCAAGAAGAGCAACCCCAAGACACATAATCGTCAGATTCACCAAGGTTGAAATGAAGGAAACAATGTTAAGGGTAGCCAGAGAGAAAGGTCGGGTTACACACAAGGGGAAGCCCATCAGACTAACAGCTGATCTCTTGGTAGAAACTCTACAAGCCAGAAGAGAGTGGGGGCCAATATTCAACATTCTTAAAGAAAAGAATTTTCAACCCAGAATTTCATATCCAGCCAAACTAAGTTTCATGAGTGAAGGAGAAATAAAAACCTTTACAGACAAGCAAATGCCGAGAGATTTCATCACCACCAGGCCTGCCTTACAACAGCTCTTGAAGGAAGCACTAAACATGGAAAGGAACAACCGGTACCAGCCACTGCAAAAACATGCCAAATTGTAAAGACCATCGATGCTGGAAAGAAACTGCATCAACTAACGAGCAAAATAATCAGCTAACATCATAATGACAGGATCAAATTCACACATAACAATATTAACCTTCAATATAAATGGGCTAAATGCCCCAATTAAAAGACACAGACTGGCAAATTTGATAAAGAGTCAAGACCCATCAGTGTGCTGTATTCAGGAGACCCATCTCATGTGCAGAGACACACATAGGCTCAAAATAAAGGGATGGAGGAAGATCTACCAAGCAAATGGAAAACAAAAAAAGGCAGGGGTTGCAATCCTAATCTCTGATAAAACTGACTTTAAGCCAATAGCAATCAAAAGAGACAAAGAAGGCCATTACATATGGTAAAGGGATCAATTCAACAAGAAGAGCTAACTATCCTAAATATATATGCACCCAATACAGGAGCACCCAGATTCATAAAGCAAGTCCTTAGAGACCTACAAAGAGACTTAAACTCTCACACAATAATAATGGGAGACTTTAACACCCCACTGTCAACATTAGACAGATCAACAAGACAGAAAGTTAACAAGCATATCCAGGACTTGAACCCAGCGCCTCACCAAGTGGACCTAATAGACATCTACAGAACTCTCCACCCCAAATCAACAGAATATACATTTTTCTCAGCACCACATCACACTTATTCCAAAATTGACCACATATTTGGAAGTAAAGCACTCCTCAGCAAATGTAAAAGAACAGAAATCATAACAAACTGTCTCTCAGACCACAATGTAATCAAATTAGAACTCAGGATTAAGAAACTCACTCAAAACTGCACAACTACATGGAAACTGAACAACCTGTTCCTGCATGGCTACTGGTTAAATAACAAAATGAAGACAGAAATAAAGGTGTTGTTTGAAACCAACGAGAACAAAGACACAACATACCAGAATCTCTGGGACACATTTAAAGCAGTGTGTAGAGGGAAATTTATAGCACTAAATGCTCACAAAAGAAAGCAGGAAAGATCTAAAATCGACACCCTAACATCACAATTAAAAGAACTAGAGAAGCAAGAGCAAACGCATTCAAAAGCTAACAGAAGGCAAGAAATAACTGAGATCAGAGCAGAACTGAAGGAGATAGAGACACAAAAACCTATTCAAAAAATCAATGAATCCAGGAGCTGGTTTTTTGAAAAGATTAACAAAATAGACAGCTAGCAAGACTAATAAAGAAGAAAACACAGAAGAATCAAATAGACACAATAAAAAATGATAAAGAGGATATCACCACTGATCCCACAGAAATACAAGCTACCATCAGAGAATACTATAAAGAACTCTGTGCAAATAAACTAGAAAATCTACAAGAAATGGATAAATTCCTTGACACATACACCTTCCCAAGACTAAACCAGGAAGAAGTTGAATCTCTGAATAGACCAATGACAGGCTCTGAAATTCAGGCAATAATTAATAGCCTACAACCAAAAAAAGTCCAGGACCAGAAGGATTCACAGTCAAATTCTACCAGAGATACAAAGAGAACCTGGTACCATTCCTTCTGAAACTATTCCAATCAATAGAAAAAGAGAGAATCCTCCCTAACTCATTTTATGAGGCCAGCATCATCCTGATACCAAAGCCTGGCAGAGACACAACAAAAAAAGAGAATTTTAGACCAATATCCCTGATGAACATCGATGCAAAAATCCTCAATAAAATACTGGCAAACCGAATCCAGCAGCACATCAAAAAGCTTATCCACCACGATCAAGTTGGCTTCATCCCTGGGATGCAAGGCTGGTTCAACATACACAAATCAGTAAACGTAATCCATCTTATAAACAGAACCAAAGACAAAAATCACATGATTATCTCAATAGATGCAGAAAAGGCCTTTGAAAAAATTCAACAGCCCTTTGACAAAATTCAACAGCCCTTCATGCTAAAAACTCTCAATAAACTAGGTATTGATGGGACATATCTCAAAATAATAAGAGCTATTTATGACAAACCCACAGCCAATATCATAATGAATGGGCAAAAACTGGAAGCATTCCCTTGGAAAACTGGCACAAGACAAGGATGCCCTCTCTCACCACTCCTTTTTAACATAGTGTTGGAAGTTCCAGCCAGGGCAATCAGGCAGGAGAAGGAAACAAAGGGTATTCAGTTAGGAAAAGTGGAAGTCAAAATGTCCCTGTTTGCAGATGACATGATTGTGTATTTAGAAAACCCCATCGTCTCAGCCCAAAATCTCCTTAAGCTGAGAAGCAACTTCAGCAAAGTCTCAGGATACAAAATCAATGTGCAAAAATCACAAGCATTCCTATACACCAATAACAGACAGAGAGCCAAATCATGAGTGAACTCCCATTCACAATTGCTTCAAAGAGAATAAAATACCTAGGAATCCAACTTACAAGGGATGTGAAGGACCTGTTCAGAGAGAACTACAAACCACTGCTGAACGAAATAAAAGAGGACACAAACAAATGGCAGAACATTCCATGCTCATGGGTAGGAAGAATCAATATCGTGAAAATGGCCATATTGCCCAAGGTAATTTATAGATTCAATGCCATCCCCATCAAGCTACCAATGACTTTCTTCACAGAATTGGAAAAAACTACTTTAAAGTTCATTTGGAACCAAAAAAGAGCCCGCAAGGCCAAGTCAATCCTAAGCCAAAAGAACAAAGCTGGAGGCATCACGCTACCTGACTTCAAACTATATCACAAGGCTACAGTAACCAAAACAGCATGGTACTGGTACCAAAATAGAGACATAGACCAATGGAACAGAACAGAGCCCTCAGAAATAATACCACATATCTACAACCATCTGATCTTTGACAAACCTGACAAAAACAAGAAATGGGGAAAGGATTCTCTATTCAATAAATGGTGCTGGGAATACTGGCTAGCCATATGTAGAAAGCTGAAACTGGATCCCTTCCTTACACCTTGTACAAAAATTAATTCAAGGTGGATTAAAGACTTAAATGTTAGACCTAAAACCATAAAAACCCTAGAAGAAAACCTAGCAATACCATTCAGGATATAGGCATGGGCAAGGACTTCATGTCTAAAACACCAAAAGCAATGGCAACAAAAGTCAAAATTGACAAATGTGATCTAATTAAACTAAAGAGCTTCTGCACAGCAAAAGAAACTACCATCAGAGTGAACAGGCAACCTATAAAATGGGAGAAAATCTTTGCAATCTACCCATCTGATAAGGGGCTAATATCCAGAATCTACAAAGAAATTAAACAAATTTACAAGAAAAAATCAAACAACCCCAACAAAAAGTGGGTGAAGGATATGAACAGACACTTCTCAAAAGAAGATATTTATGCAGCCAAAAGACACATGAAGAAATGCTCATCATCACTGGATATCAGAGAAAAGCAAATTAAAACCACAATGAGATACCATCTCACACCAGTTAGAATAGCAATCGTTAAAAAGTCAGGAAACAACAGGTGCTGGAGAGGATGTGGAGAAATAGGAATACTTTTACACTGTTGGTGGGAGTGTAAACTAGTTCAACCATTGTGGAAGACAGTGTGGCAATTCCTCAAGGATCTAGAACTAGAAATACCATTTGACACAGCAATCCCATTACTGGGTATATATCCAAAGGATTATAGATCATGCTACTATAAAGACATATGCACATGTATGTTTATTGTGGCACTATTCACAATAGCAAAAACTTGGAACCAACCCAAATGTCCATCAATGATAGACTGGATTAAGAAAATGTGGCACATATACACCATGGAATGCTATGCAGCCATATAAAAGGATGAGTTCATGTCCTTTGCAGGGACATGGATGAAGCTGGAAACCATCATTCTGAGCAAACTATCACAAGGACAGAAAACCAGACACCGCATGTTCTCATTCATAGGTGGCAATTGAACAGTGAGAACACTTAGACACAGCCTGGGGAACATCACACACAGGGGCCTGTTGTGGGGTTGGGGAAGGGATAGCATTAGGAGAAATACCTAATGTAAATGACAAATTAATGGGTACAGCACACCAACATGGCACATGTATACATATGTAACAAACCTGCACATTGTGCACATGTACCCTAGAACTTAAAGTATAATCTTAAAAAATTATTAAAATGTAGCGTATCTCCTGTTAAACCTTTGCATTCATTTTCTCCATCTAATTATCTGCTTCTATACCCAGTGGTTTGTCCTTTCTTTACTTCCCATTAAATTTTGCATCAGGTCCTGTATTTTAACTCTACACAATCACTCTATTTTGGTTGCCTTCAAGGATCTAAGATTTTGTCTTGCAAACTCTCTCAGTTGTGTCATAATACAGAACAGGACTTTGGCCACAGACATGATCAGGGCTTCAGCCCCAGCTGTGCTCACAATCTCTGCGGTCTTCAATTTGCTGTCCTTAAACTAGGAACCACAAGTCCCACAGGGATTGTTGTAAGATTTAGCAAGATAATAAATATAAAGTTATTTTTACTGTATCTGATACGTTAGTACTTAATCAATGTTAACCTATATATACACATATATGTCTGTATGTATATATACATATATGTCTGTATGTGTATATATATACATATATATACACATATATATGGAAAAATAGTTGAAATATGAAATGTGATTAAAATAGCATCAAGAGAAACAGTATCTCATGATGATTAGGTTGTAACTGTGGAACCAGACTGCCAGGGCCGAATCTGCTCTTTGGCTATTTGAGTGACTTCGTTCAAGTAAGTTAATTTCTCAGCATATCCATTGCCTGATCTATAAAAAGGAGTATTTATAGTGACCAACTCATAGATTTGTTGTAAGGATTTAGAAAAATACTTTGCACACAATAGCATTTAATAAGCATTTTCAAATAATTCCTTTCATGGAAAGAAAATGTGAATATGTGTTATCATTATACAACTGAGGACAGTTTTCATTTATGATTTATAATTCAGAATTACATATAAAATTCAGCAAATACCACATTGCTAAACTTGAATACTGTAATAATATATTTTTAAAGAATTTCAGCATTATCTCAGGGTTCACAAGCTTATAAGTAAAAAAGGTATCAACATTTGAAAGCTGTCATAAAATAATACCTGTAATACCTGTAATGCATGCTTTAAAGTATGTCTTCCTCTCAAGAGAGTGCTTGAAAAAGATTAGGGGGAAGTATCCCTAGATTTAACTGTACATCTATAAAACATTTTCTCTGTTTAAGGATGAAATAGTAGGCCCAGTCCATAAAGTCCTCATTTAATATTTGTTTTTTATGTATAAAGAGATAAAAAGGCATTGTTAGGCTATGTCATTGGTATTTAGAATTTTACATTTAGGGTCAGACAAGAACTATAGATAGTTGAGAGAAACAACATGATTACAAACTTGTTAACTCCAACTACCCCATCAACATACACACGCACACACAGACATGCTCATACAATGTGTTCTCTCATTTTGCACTTGTATTTGAATGGGAAGAGATTAAGAAGTAAAGTGTAGAACATCACACAATAGAAATTAAATGTGAGCCACAAATGCAACACATATATATGTATATTTTTAATTTTCTATTGGCCACATTACAAAAGCAAAAATAAACAGGTGAAATTCATTTTAATATTCTATTTTATTGAACACAACAAATCAAAAATCAAAAAATAATATCAAAAATATTATTTTGATATTTAATCATAGTTAATAAATGTTTTACATTTATCTAATTCATTAAATAAATTTATTATACTATTTAAATCATTATTAAATAAAACTAATGATAAAGTATTTTATATTCTTTGTTTCATATGAAGTCTTCAAAATCCAGAGTGTATTTCACACTTAGAGCCCATTTCAATTAGAATTAGCTACACTTCCTGTGCTCAATAGCCACCTGTAGCTAGCAGCTGCCAAGTTGGATGGCACAGGTTAGAATAAGTGTTTCTGCTTCTTCCATGGGTCAGAAAGAAATTCCACGGAGTTTTTAAAATTACTCTCCCAACTCTCATAAATTCTATTGGTGGTTACAAACCTCCAGTGCCAGAACTGGAAGAAAATATGTATACCTGAAAAATGCCAGATCTGACATATTTAAAGAGAGTGCAACGCCCAACAGGATTATAGAAAATGAATAAAAGATTTATGAGGTAATTTTCAGAAATGCTTAAAGGTAGACAAGGACAAAGTTTCAGAATGTAACAGTTTCCACTAATGCTTCCCAACGGCCTAGACTACATTTCATGAGATGTACTTAAGATCCATATATCCATTAGCCTTTCAGTGTCACTGCTAATATTTCATAAACTTCAATATCTCATTCTCTATTATTATTTAATATTTTTTATCATTTGCAAGCCTACAATGTAACTTACAGACCTAGGAATCAGTACAATCAGCTCTGCTGCCAACAAAGCAGAGAAAACAATACCTTTCATGTGGTTTCCTTTGAGTTTTAAAATAAGAGCAAGTTAGAATTTCTTCGCTCTGAAAAGTTTGCTCATCTTTCCAAAAAAAAAAAAAATTTGCTTATTAACTAATTATTTTAGGTTCCACAATGCTTTCTCCATGATACTTTATTCCCTTTTATACCGAGGCACATGCCTGGAATCTTTCTTAGTTAGCTGAGCTTGATAGGGTAGAAATTTCATACACCTTTGATTAACTCTTATGTGTAAACCAAGGACAGAACCAGACCTATGGAATCTTCAGAAGATTCTTCTGGAACTCATATCTCCCCTGAAAGGCAAAATGCACAGCAAGCCTTAAGCCTACACTCTGAACATTGAACTTAAAGATAACTTTTTTTAACATCGACACAGTCTTTAGAAAACTCATCTACCCTTATAAAATCACATAATACCCAATGTTGATGAATCAACAAATATATTTCTATAGTGCAGGTCTTTCTTCTAAACTCTACAACTCAGTAACCTGCTGACTCTCTGGCATATTTCTCCCAGGCATCTCTATGTTACGGGCACCTACTATCCCAGTTGTCCAGGAACTGCCTCAGTTTAGTCACTGAAATTCCTGCATTCTGGGAAATCCTTCAGGTCCAGGAAACTGAGACAGCTGGTAACTCTTAACATGCTCCACCTTAACTGTATCATATTTGTCTCAAATTTACTCTTATCTTAAATTTCTAAATCTTTGGCGGTCACAAAATTCACATAGACATATATGTTGTGAAAGCAACCTTAGTCTTTTCCCTCCTACTTGCAATTACTATTTTCTTTATTCAAGGAATATTTATTGTCAATTTTGTCAAAGATCAGATGGCTACTGGTGTGCAGATTCATTTCTAGGTTCCTTGTTCTGTTCTGTTGGTCTATGTGTCTGCTGTTGTACCAGTTCCATGCTGTTTTGGTTACTGTAGCCATATAAAGTATTTTG
This sequence comes from Pan paniscus, assembly GCF_029289425.2. NCBI lineage: Eukaryota > Metazoa > Chordata > Mammalia > Primates > Hominidae > Pan > Pan paniscus. Next base: position 115,538,866 of record NC_073254.2, read on the forward strand.
AAGTTGGGTAATGTGATGCCTCCAGATTTGCTCTTTTTGCAGTGGGGAAAGGACTCTTTATTCAATAAATGTTGCTGGGATACCTGGCTAGCCATACACAGAAGAATGAAATTGGCCTCTTTTACCATATACAAAAATTAACCCAGGATGGATTAAATATTTAAATATGAGACCTCAAACTATAAGAATCCTAGAAGAAAATCTAGAAAATACCATTTAGACATTGGCCTTGTAAAAGAATTTATGACCAAGTCCTTAAAAGCATTTGCAACAAAACAATTAATGAGTGCAACCTAATTAAACTAAAGCGCTTCTGCACATTAACAAACTATCAACAGAGTAAACAGAAAACCTATAGAATAGGGGAATATATTCACAAACTATGCATCCAACAAAGATCTAATATCCAGAATCCATAAGGAACTTAAGCAAATGAACAACCAAAACCAACTAACTCCATTAAAAAGTGGGCTTAAATATATGAATAGATTCTTCTCAAAAGAAGACACACAAGTGGCCAACGAACATACGAAAAATGCTCTATATCACTAATCATCAGATAAATGCAAATCAAAAGCACAATGAGATATCATCTCACAACAGTCAGGTGGTTATTATTATTATACCAAAAAGACATATGTGCTCATATGTTCATCATAGCACTATTCACAATAGCAAAGACATGGAATTTACCTAGGTGCCATCAATGGTGGACTGGATAAATAAAATGTGGTACATATACACCATGGAATACTACGCAGCCATAAAAAAGAACAAAATTGGGACAGGCGCGGTGACTCACGCCTGTAGTCCCAGCACTTTGGGAGGCCGAGGTGGGCAGATCATGAGGTCAGGAGATCGAGATCATCCTGGCTAACACGGTGAAACCCCGTCTCTACTAAAAATACTGAAAATTAGCTGGGGGTGGTGGCAGGTGCCTGTAGTCCCAGCTACTCAGGAGGCTGAGGCAGGAGAATGGCGTGAACCTGGGAGGTGGAGCTTGCAGTGAACTGAGATTGCGCCACTGCACTCCAGCCTGGGCGACAGAGCAAGACTCTGTCTCAATAAATAAATGAATAAATAAATAAATAAATAAATAAATAAATAAATAAATAAAATAAAAAAGAACAAAATCATGCCCTTTGCAGCAACATGGATGTAGCTAGCTGCCATCATTTTAAGTGAATTAATGCAGGAAGAGAAAACCAAATACCCTTTATTCTCACTTATAAGTGGGAGCTAAACATTGGTTATTCACAGACATAAAGATGGCAACAGTAGACACTGAGGACTACTAGAAGGGGGATAAAGGGGGAGGGCAAGGATTGAAAAACAAACTGATGGGTACTATGCTCACTTCCTGGGTGACATGCTCAATTTTACCCCAAATCTCAACATCATGCAATATACTCATGTAACAAACCTAAACATGTACCCTCTGAATCTAAAATAAAACTTGAAATTATTTTTTTTAAGTACATTTTATTGACTATCAATTACGGATTTATCAGTTAGAAAAGATTTCAAAAAATCCATTTTTGTTGAGTTTACATTTCATTGTAGAAAGACAGAATATAAATAGAAAAATAAAATAATATATAACTTTTCATAAATAGTGATGTAAAAATAAAATAAAACAGAATAAGAGGAATAGGAAGTGCAGTACCTGTGTGTAGAAACTACTGACAGTACCAGCAATAACAAGTTATGCACTTTTTCCATTAAATTTCTGATTCATGGGAGCCAACCCCAATGCTAGATTCAAGGTGACACTTATTTGTCTTAGTCAGTGATGATAAACTCAAACCGCCTTGCCAAAGGCAATGTATCTCAGGCTAGAACCAATTAACTGAAACGTTTGTCTGGCAATTGAGTTGCATTCAGATCTGAACACATGGCCTAAATTGACCCAATCAGTCTCAAGAATTTTGATAAAGTTTAGATATTTGTCCCTGCCCAAATCTCATGTTGAATTGTAAATCCTACTGCTGGAGTTGGGACCTGGAACAGGTGTTTGGATCATGGAAGCAGATCCCTCATGGCTTGGTGCCGTCTTTGTGATAGTGAGTTCTCACGATATCTGGTCATTTAAAAGTGTGTGGCATCTCCCCCCACCTCTCTCTCTTGCTCTCATTCTTGCCAAGTGATGTGCGTGCTCCTCCTCTGCCTTCTGTCATGAATGGAAGCTTCCTGAGGCCTCCCCAGAAACAGATGCTGCTATGACATCTGTACCTTCAAAACCAGGAGCCAATTAAACGTCTTTTCTTTATAAATTATTATTTCAGGTATTTCTTTGTATTCATTGAAAGAATGACCTAATACAGATTTACATTCCAATATTGTGTGAGAGGTATCCTTTCTTTTTCATTAGATTTCAACATGTAAACTCATTGTCCAGCTGCTATTGGTAGCCGTTTTTTTTGTTCAAGAAAGAAACCAGAGCTACGTAAAGAGTCAAGAAACAGAGCCAGAGACAAATCTACAACTGGTAGGCCACTATTTATTTTTTTTACTTTCCATTAGGTGACATAAAATATGGACTCACGATTAAAGCCAGTTGACTTTTGGATTCTGTTATTAGCTACATATGTGGTACAGACCTTTTTACCTCAATAAATATCAATGTACTATTTCTTCTATTCAGAATGTATTTCTTTCTTTCTTTACTTGGATGACTGCAAGAGCCAGCGTATTTTAAAGTTGTTGTTTTTTTTTTTTTTTTTACTAAACCACTTCAGCCTGTGTTAGCTATTCCTCTGCTTCAATAGTACCACAACATAAAACTTATCACACATTGCAGGTGTATGTTTATGTCAATTGTATTATGTCTAAATTGGAGGAAAGCAATTAAATTATGACTAAGAAGCTTCCTCTCTTAAACATTCTCTTATTCAGTTATACAATTGTATATTAAACTCTAAAAATTGATAGATAATGCCTCCACCATAGTCCTGTTCTATAAATATTAGCTATGTTATTGTACACAAAGGAAAGGTAAAATTTAACCTTGCTTTAGAGTTTCCACTTATTTATTTTGAAAACTAAATATAAGACCTAATTTTTCTAGTGAATATGACAGATTTCTGTTTACTAAATTATTTTCTTGTGACATGAATTTGAAAAATAAGTTAAGATACTTTTATTTCTTTTTAGGGAAATACGTAAGTTTCAAAATTTTAACAATGTATATTTAAATATAAATGCTTTCTCTCACCAAAACGTAAAGTTTTAAGTCAACTTAAAAATATTCCTGGGCTGGGTGTGGTGGCTCACACCTATAATCCCAGTGCTTTGGGAGGCTGAGGCGGGAAGATTGCTTGAATCCAGGAATTTGAGACCAGCCTAGCAAACATGGTCAAACCCCATCTCTACAAAAAACTAGCCAGGCATGGTGGCCAAGGCTGCAGTGAACTGTGACTGTGTCACTAAGCTCTAGCCTGGGCAAGAGTCAGACCCTGTCCCCTCACATCAAAAAATTATTCACCACAATTATTTCTTTTTCAGGTACTGACATTTCTTCTAAGTCACATTGATAAGCAAAATCGATTGCACAATACAAGTTTTTTGTATGTGTGAAAGATATCCCCCAAAATATATTTTCCCCTTTTCATATAATTTGGATACAAGATGACTCACAGCTAAACCAAATTCTTTGTTTCCCCACCAAGAATTTATCTTTAAAACTCTGCTGTGTTCTCAAATTCACACTGAAACTTACATGAGAAACCAACCAGAAAATGAGAAACCTATGCAATTTTTTTTTTTTCCTGGAAAGTGCCAGTAAAAAACAGATTCCACAGTTTTCTAATGATAAAAACAAAAATAAGAGAAAGAGGTCATGTAATTTGTGAAGTAAACATCTTATACTCTTTGAAACGAAATTTCAGCTGCAGCATTAAAATCTAGTTGTCCCTCTAAAGAAGCATACCTTTAGAAAGGTTCAATAAATGGTGCTTGGAAAACTAAATATTCATACGCAGAAGAATGAAACTAGATTCCTATCTCTCACCATATACAAAAATCAAACATAATAGATTAAAGTCTTAAATATAAGACTTCAAACTATGAAACTGCTAAAGGAAAACTTTGGAGAAACTCTCCAGGACATTGAACTGGCAAAGATTTCTTGAGGAATACCCAAAAAGCACATGCAGCTAAAGCAGAAATGAACAAATGGGATCACATCAAGTTTAAAAGTTTCTGCACAGCTAAGGGAAAAAAAATCAACAAAGTGAAACAACAGTCCATGGAATGAGAGAAAATATTTGCAATCTGTCTTACAAGGGATTAATAACCAGAATATATTAAAAGCTCAAACGACTCTGTAGGAAAAAATCTAGTAATCTGATTTAAAAACGGGCAAAATATCTGTATAGACATTTCTCAAAAGAAGACATGCAAGTACAAAACAAGTATATGAAAAGGTACTCAACATCATTGATCATCAGAGAAATTCAAATCAAAACTACTTTGAAGGCTGGGTGCTGTGGCTGTTTTCTGTAATCCCAGTGCTTTGGGAAGCCGAGATGGGTAGATCACCTGAATTCAGGAGTTCAAGACAGCCTGAGAAACATGATGAAACCCTCTCTCTACAAAAAATACAAAAATTAGCCTGTACATACCTGTAGTCCTAGCTACTCGGGAACCTGAAGCAGGAGAATCACTTGAGCCAGGGAAGGTTAAGACCGCAGTGAGCCGGGGCCACGCTGCTGCACTCCAACCTGGGCAACAGAGGGAGAGTCTATCTTAAAAAATAAATAAATAAATAAAAATCACTACAATGAGATATCATCTCACCCTAGTTGAAATGGCTTTTGTCCAAAACACAGGCAATAACAAATGCTGATGAGGATGTGGGAAAAAGGGAACCCTCATACACTGTTGGTAAGAATGTAAAGTAGTACAACCACTATGGAGAACAGTTTGGAGGTTCCTCATAAAAATTGAAAATAGACCTACCGTAGGATTGCTGCATCACATAGTAGCTCTATTTTTATTTCCTTCTTTTCCCAAAACAATCTGATATGATTTACCCTGATGTGATTATTATGCATCCTATGCCTGTATCAAAATGTCTCATGTAACCCATAAATATATATGCCTACTATGTACCCACAAAAATTTAAAATTAAAAAACATAAAAAATAAAATAAAATGCACTCATGCTAGGCAAAATATGCATATATACACACATATCTGCATATATGCATATAAACACATATAGGCATATATGTGCACATACACACAGGCATATATATGCACATATACACACATATGCACATATATGCACATATACACATATGCATATATGCATAGACACACACGTATATGCATATTATGCATAGACACACACGTATATGCATATTATGCATAGACACACACGTATATGCATATTATGCATAGACACACACGTATATGCATATTATGCATAGACACACACGTATATGCATATTATGCATAGACACACACGTATATGCATATTATGCATAGACACACACGTATATGCATATTATGCATAGACACACACGTATATGCATATTATGCATAGACACATACATATGCATATTATGCATATATACACACATATGCATATTATGCATGTATACACACATATGCATATATATGCATGTATACACACATGCATATATATGCATATATACATATATACACATATACACACATCTATCCATATATACACACATATATGTATATATACACACACATATACATACATATACACATATGTATATATGTGTATATATGCATATATGTGTGTGTATATATATATATATATATATAGTGCCCCAGCCAAGTTTCTCACTAACCTCAACCTTGTTCCAACCCTGTTTGACATGTTTCTCAAAGCTCTTGATTATACGATATCCTCCTTCAGGGATAATCATATAACCATAAATAAATATCTATATAAAAATAATTCTGTAAAAATACCTGGAGTCAAAACTTATATGGCTATACCTCCTATGTGAGCCAATATAGCACATTTAAATATTTGTCTTTTAAGATTAAAGTATTACCCTTTCCAACAGCCCTGTATCAAAATGAAGAGTTTCTTGTTTTTGTTTTTTTTTTTTTGAGACGGAGTCTCGCTCTGTCGCCCAGGCTGGAGTGCAGTGGCGCGATCTGGGCTCACGCAAGCTCCGCCTCTCGGGTTCACGCCATTCTCCTTCCTCAGCCTCCCGAGTGGCTGGGACTACAGGCCATCCTCCACCGTGCCCGGCTAATTTTTTTTTTTTTTTTTGTATTTTTAGTAGAGACGGGGTTTCACCGTGTTAGGCAGGACGGTCTCGATCTCCTGACCTAGTGATCTGGCCGCCTCGGCCTCCCAAAGTGCTGGGATTACAGGCGTGAGCCACCGTGCCAGGCCTCAAAATGAAGAGTTTTCATACAATGTGTAAGGACACATAATTCATTAAACCATTAGCAATTTGTATTATTTGAAAATTTTCTAATATGAAAATTAATTGATAAAGGACAGAGAAGAACTAAGCTTTAATTGGAGCAGAGAGAAGTAACTTGCTCAAGCAAGAGAGGAGATTAAACCTTATAGATATAGTGCTGGAATCCCAAAATTAGCATGAGATGAATGATTGGCTTCAGATGGGGCATTCTGAAAGCCATGAAAAATGAGATGTGAGAATAATAAAGTCAAGCTTCTACTTTTGCTTGAACTAATTTTCCTTGCTCTAATTATATACAATGCATCAAATGCATTATCCACAAATAAAGTCCTCTCAGTAAATGTATATTGCTCTAAAAAATGGAATACTCAAAAGTGTTTGTAAATTTTACTTATTTATATTTTAAACAATTTTTCAGAATGCATTTCAAAAATTATATAAAAGCAGAATGTTTCTGCATTAACAAAATCAATAGCAATAATGATAATAAATACTGTGTAATAAGAAAGCCAATATGATAGGCATCTTTATTTGTGATTAATGTTGGCAAGATGGAAGCAGCACATTTACTAATGGAACCATACAATCACGAAGTATTTCATGCATAACTATCCAAAATAAAATTATCATTTCCTAGAATGAAAACATTTCAAAATTATAGTGTGCACAGCTCTAAATTGATTCTATAAATGGATTCCAGAAAATCATTTACCAGATGGTTATATTTAGATGCCACTCAAGCTTTCTGAGTACTTTAAAGGTGGAGTCACCTATGCCCACAGCTCCATTAATAGAGAAAAATAAAAGACTTAACATCTTTGAAGAGGAATAAATGCTGAGTGTAACAAAAAATACAAAAATACAAGAAAGTTTCCAATTTAATGATATTGATACACACAGGAAAGGCAAATTAGTGTTTTAATTGTTCATCAAGCTTAATTTCATATAAGCAAGTCTCAGTCATCATAATGTAAAATTTTTTCATGTGTATCATGATTGCAATTTTGATTGTCATCAGAATCACTTACTTTGCCTATTTCCTCTCTGAGAGGTAATAGAGGGAGTCCTTGGTTAGAAGTACAGATTCTGGAGACGAACCACTTGCATTTACAGCCTAGGTTTGTGATTTCAGGCAAAGTACTTAACCTCCTGGGTCTGAGTTTCCTCAAATATAGAATAATAATTATAACTTCATAAGGTTTTGACAATTAAATTAGATGATGCAATGCCTGACATAATGAAAGTGCTAAATAATTGTTAATAATAGATGTTAGAATTTTAAAGAACGGTAAAAATACCTAATTGATGTGGGAAATTCACTTTTAGGAAAACATTGTTAACATGTTCAGTGGAATATGTCAAAGACAGCACCCCAGTTATCACTGTAAAAATAGGTCTCTGTGTGTTATATACACATTTTCTGCTATCTAAAATTCGATAGATTATCTACATAGTAACCACATAGCTGAAGGACAGTACATACCATCTGAACATGTATTTTCTTTGGGAAACAGTTTTCTCTTAAATTCAACTGCTTTATGATATCCCATGTGGGTTAGTGCTCATATGAATCTACTTACGAGGAAAACCACGTGCTAGAGACACCAAACCTAAAAGAGATGCTGAAACTTGAAGATGTCATCCCATCACTACTTAAAGCAAAAATATAGAGTGATGGTTTTATCAATATTCAGATGAGAACTAACTTAGTAATCAATGCTTTTGCCCTGGATTTTGGAACAGTGTTAGGAATTATAAAATGGCAAACCATGATCAGTCACCCCAAACATATAGAATTGGCTTACTACAGACTGAAAGCTTGTAAAGGGATACTCTTTAGAGGGAAAAAAAAAATATGCTCTAAAGATCCTGAAACAGACTTCAAGAGATGTGGCACAACCTGTTTCCAGGAAATAGAATAATCATATGAGTTATCTTTGACACTGCAAAATGAAATGAGGAGATTAAAAATCTCATTCAACTAGTTCAAGTTCTCTCTCTTTTCCTGCCCCTCCACTAGTGTTCATATGGATCTCCCTGCCTGGAATTCCCTCCCTGACCTGTCAGCTGTTTCTTTTTGGATGATTCTTACTTATTCTTACTTATTATTGATCACTGAAATCTCAACTTGGATATCACTTCTTCCAGGAAGCCAAATCTAGGTTAGGAGAGTGCTATGTGTGCACCCAGCACCCTGAACTTCCTGTACCACAGTATTTGTCACGTTTCATTAACCTGCCTCTCTACCTGTCCGTATCCTCACGACATAAAAATGCTTTGAAGTAAGAGATCTTCTATATAATGTCACAATCATATCACCAGAGCCATTCCTGGGTCAGTGCTCAATAAATATTTGTTTAAAATAAAAGTAGAGAAAGAAGGGAAAAGGGAGTAAGAATGAAGGTAGAAATGAACAAGCAGTGCCTCATTCATTTAAATAATGGCAAAAATGCTGGAAATCCCCAAAACAAGAAGCCACATGATCCCAGACTCAGCTGTGGCACAAAGTGAGGGAAGTTATATAAGTGGGACCAAAAGGGCTGATTTTGTTTGCTACAGCTTTTTCAAGCCTGAAGATGAAAATATCCTTAAAACAATTTAATCCTTCTGAAATAATGATGGAGGAAAACAACTGTTTGTAAAAGCAATCCAGTGATAATTAATAAACAAATTGGCAGAGGTTTTTTTTCTTTTTCTTCTGAAAAAGCTTTCTTCCAATGAGTGCTCACGAAGGAACACAGAAAGCAGTCCATTGTATTTTTTAAATGTGTGATTACACCACCTTTGATGTGTATTTATATATCTATACACATACACATACATACACATATGTATGTATAGATATCCCATATGTGGTATTTGTGATATCACATATATCTACCACATATGTGGTAGATATATATCACACACACATATACACACACACACTCACACAGTTAACATATACATGAAACTCTTTAGACTGAATCTCATTTATCTCATTTGTCGTATAATCTATAATTCCTTAATTATTTTTGGATAAAATGAACTGAAGCTCATTGTACATTTCTCTTATCGGGGGAAATGTGAAATCTCGCTTTAGGATCTAGATTGAGCTTTTCATTTGGGAAGAATCAAATAAATAGATTAAACATTTTTCTTAAAATGTGTTCTATTTTAACAGCACAAGTGAATGTAATAATTTTATTAAAAATTCCTTATAATCACTCTGTAAATTTAAATTATAGTGTACTCCTTTTATTATCTCTTTAAGGAACTGAGCTAAAGAAGTAACAAACTATTCTTTTTCTCTTTAAAAAGAATTTTCTCGTATCTTTTTTTGATATGAATGCAATTGTGAAATGAACTGTGTAGATTCTTCAAATATAATTATGTGTAATATTGAAAGTGTCAATGGGAAAAAGGAATAACATCAGAAATAATGAATATGAGAGAAATCTGAATGATGATACATATTTCTTGGAAGCAGGTGACCCAACTCAGAAAAATAACTGTCTTATGAACAGCTGAATATATGTGACTATCCATTTTCCATGTCATTAGATAGCCAATCAACTGAAGTACACAACGAATTTAACCTTTTATTTACCACAAATAATCTGTTTCACTCACATAGTTAAATTGAAATTGTTTGGGTATCATTCATTCATTAGCATCTAGTGCTATTTTGCTCCTCAATATCTATTATCTGTCCTTCTTTCTAACCCAGGAGGTTCATCTGTATGAATCACACAGTCATGGTTTCTCACTCATCTGGCTTCCAGTTGAGTCCAATCAGTGGAGAAACATAGCAGTTTGGAGGAAGAAAGAAAGAGGAAGAGCAGAGAGTAAGGTCAGTCAGAATATTACCTGGCTTCTTCCTTCCCTTTCAAAATGAGGTCAAACTAGCTAATCCTTTCAATAAGCGTCACCCAAATCCCATTCTATTCTTCTGGGTTCCAATAACCATGCTATCTCTTCCTCCTTTAAGTCTAAGGGTGGTACCAGGTCAGCTGCTGCCGACTCCAGGTTATTTTAGTAGCCTTTATAGTCTCCCTTTTGTCTATGTCACTAAACACATCAAGAATTATTCTATTTGCAGTGATCCATATGTTTTCTGTTGAGACAAGATTTTTAAAGAAAACAGATTATCTCTGTCAATTATCTTGATATGCATTCTTTTTAAAATCAGAATGTTTACATTATTGACTTAACACTTCCTTTTATTTAGTTATTTTATAAACTCAGACTTATGTATTATACATTTCTCATTAATGTATATTTTTGTCTGGAGGAAAAAAGAAGAAGGAATATGGCCATAAAACATGTAGAATCTTCTTTGCTCTTGCACACATGTGGAAGATTCTCCTCTTCTTTACACTTTACTGGTATTTTTAAAACTGTAAATTAACTCATTTGAATCTACTTTATTTCATTTATCCTGACTTGAAAACTCCTATTAGGTCACCCAGCCTCTATTTCCTCCCATTCCAGAATAATCCAAATCATGTTCAGTAATATATCCTATTTTTGTTTCCAAAGAAAAATCTCGATCGGTTTGTGTAGTCTACCTATGCATTTCATTCCTTTGTTCAGGTGGAGCAAGGTTCTTTGGGGCTCAAAAGCCTATAAAATGTGGGGGATCTCTTTAAAAACAATACAAACTGTGAATAGGTACAACTAAATATTTATTTAAAATAAAATTAATAATAAATTAAAAATTTTAAAGCTGACTAAAGGTACTATAAATATAACAGAATTTAGAAAAATAATATAACTTTAATGAACTACAAGAAGTTCATTTCTACAGTATATTTTCCCTACTTTCTTTTTTTTTTTTATTGTTGGTTTTTAGACAGGGTCACTGTTTCCCAGGCTGGAGTTCGGTGGTACAATCATATCTCTCTGCAGCCTCAACACCTTGGATGCAAGCAATCCTCCCACCTCAGCCTCTTGAGTAGCTGGGACTATACGCATACACTGTTATGCCTGGCTAATTTTGAAAAAATTCTGTAGAGACAGGGTCTCTCTATGTGTCCCAGGTTTGTGTCAAACTCCTGGGCTCAAGTGATACTCCTGCCTCAGCTCCCTAAAGTGCTGGGATTACAGGCGTGAACCACCATGCCTGGCCCATTTTCCCTCCTTTTCAAAACGCATAGCCCTTGATCACCACTTCTTATAGTTTTATAGATTCAATGCCTATAGCAGGATAAAAAAAATACTTCAGCTTTTTATCTAGTAAAGTTAAATTCAACTTTAGTTTTTATTATTGCTAATAACTTGTTTTTAACTTCTGCTACTGGCCTGTGCCCTACAAATAGAAGAATTCTGATAAATTTTGTTTCATGTAATTCCCAGTTAAAAGGGAAAAATGTATAATTCAATAATACTTGTATATTCTATGGTATGACATGTATTCTAAATAAGAAAAATCTTCCATTTTAGTAAGTTATAGATGAGAACTGAATCCTCAGCTCACAATTTTACTCATCTGATAGTGGAAGAGTATTCCACAGACTAGTTCCTTATGTTTGTATTTTTAATCTTTTTTTCCCGTCATTAATGACAACTTTCCAGTGCCAAACATGTTAAAATATGTTAATATCATAATTCAATCTATGCAAAATGGGCAGTAAGTCAGAAGAAGTCTAGCAAAAACTTCACTGTATCAACTAAACAGGAAGTTGACTGCAAACCACATAAATATGCCCCATTAACCCCAAACTAAGAGAACCCCAAACAAAATTCTCCTTAGCAAGAGCTCCCAAAATATTCAAAGCTGCTTGAACATCATCTGCAATGAAGAATAGTGTGAGAAAAGGTAAGTCAGAGTTCAGAGACACTGAGGTCTTAACTATTTGAAGTTTAAAATGACTCATTTTGCAATTTTCATCAAAAAGAAATAAAATGTGAACATGTGAGCACATTGTTAAGGAACCCTCTCCAGGTCTTAGTAAAAGTTCATGCAAGTTCTGGCCTAAAGCTTCATTAGCTTTACACTAATGTATTTACCTCTGTCTCTGGTGATAGATTCTGGCTTAAGTTTGGGCATGTGACCTAAGCTAGCCCAATTAGTGTGAAGAGAACTACTATTTTACACTTGTTTAGGAGAGGTTTCTCTACCTTCCTCACAGTAAATGTAAACAGAACATCTCTTGCAAGCATGGGAAAATGGGGCAGGGTGAAGTTAATGTTGACTGAGTGGATATTAAAGAACCCAGATTTGGGGGATTTTAAAAATAAGTTCATATCGCCCTTGGAGTTTACCTTTGGATTTATATTTTATATTTAAAAATACCATTTAAGCCAATTTGCATTAGATTTTTCAGTTACAGTGGAAATATCCTAATGTGTACCTACAAATTATTTGGTTTATTTCTGAACGTCTTGTTGTTTAAGTATCATTTTGCATTTTCACTCAGATATAACTCTCAAATATAAAATTCTGCTAATTAAATATCATTATAAACTGTGTTGAATTGCACAACTATCACAGATGACAGAACTTTTTTCTCAAATAATAAAATATTTTTAAAACTTTTGATATTTCTCAGGTATGATAATAATCAATTGTTTCAAAGATATTTTCCAAGTAAGTTCAAGTTGGTGTATTAGAACTTACATCGATACTCTGTTCAGCATAAACGATCCTCTAAAAGAGATATTTTCCTAAATTATTGAAAGGAAAATATAGGCTTCAGAATATTTTTAAAATTCCATTTTTGAGGTTTAGAAATAAGGCTTACAGCTCAGACAAGCATTACAATCAAGGTACTTTCTCATTGGTGAGACACATTTTAAAAGTTAACTTGCATATCTCAACTACACAAATTTCAAGGCATAACATTGAAAAAAGAAAAAACTTCTATTGCTAGTAAAAAAAAAATCACAATTCCCTTATGATTCAAATGCAAAAAAATGAGAATATGAGAGGATAAGAGGATGTTCAATGATCCCTTGTTTACTTCTTTTAAAAAATTATGAACCATTTTAAGTCTAAATAAATAGAATGATATAAGAAACATTCATGTTTCTCCAGTTCAATTTGGTTAATTATTAACGTTTTTGCATCTTAAATTTTGATTATTTAAAATAAAAATAAAACACCATTACAGATTTGTATTAAATCCCCTTTGCTAGTGTTCCCAATCCCTTTCCTTCATTTCCTACTTCGAAATGACAACCATCCTAAATTTTGCATATATTAACCCAAAGCAATTTTTAATAGTTTTACTGTACAGGTATGACCATACACACACCAACACACACATGCAGATAATGTATTAAATATAGGACATATATTTGATATGTATATATTATATATAATTGTATACATGTATATAAATCACATAACCTACCATACTGTACATCTTTCAGGAATTTCCTTTTTTCACCTAACATTTTGCTTACTTTTTAATCCATGTTTATAAACTACATATGACAATCTAGGTCATTAATTTTTACTGCTATGTAGTTTTGTAATATGTGATAATTATACAATATATTTTGCCATTTTTGATGTATTTTGGGTTTTTTTCCTCACTTTTCCCTATTATAAACAAAATTACAATAAACATCCTTGAGCATATATCCTTGTATGTATTCCCTGTACAAGATTCCCTGGAGTATATTCCTAGGATAAAGTAGAAGTGCCGAGTCTTAAATATGTGCAGCTAAAACAGTATTCAATATAGCAAATTATTTTCCAAGGTAGCTAAATCAATTCATTATCCAACACTAGTAAGCAAATTCCATTTTTAACAAGAAAAATTATTGAAATTAAGGAAATATACAAATTAGGAATTGAGAATATACATCAGAATAAACTCAAGAAAGTGACAAAAGGAATAATACAGAAAAGAGCAGACCTTAATTACAAAGAAAGCAAAAAAATAATGCACGAATCTTTTGTTGTCAGGTTTTATTTGTCTATTAGCTCAATGTTAACGAGCACTATTCAATGAATGTTAACGAGCATTACTAATAGCATCAATTAAATATTCTATAGCATTATTTTTCCTTGCTTTGTCTATTGAATATTGAAAGAGGTATTTAAAGTATTGTATTCCGATTGTGATTATGGTTATCCAATGTTCCTCTGTAATATCATTCATTTTTAGATTATTCTGTCAAGATAACATAAGAAAAAGTTAGACTAAGCAGCAGATTCTGTATCTGTGGAAATCAAACAAGGAGTATATTAGATTCATGAGATTATTTGAAACACATGGGTCCCGTAGGCAAAATAAGATTTGATTTTATTTATGAATATCTAAGAGTCTTGTTGTGTGTGAATGCATTAATCAAATTATTGTTTACACCAACATACATTTGCTGCAGTTTTTCTTCACAGATGTGTCACAATTTATTTAGCCAAGTCTTTATTTTAATGATTCTTAGACTGTCTGTAATACGCCACAATTTTAACTACTACCAAAATAAACATTTTCCTATGGCTAAATAGTTATATAAAAACTGTTTGTTTTACCGAGGCAGGCGGATCACGAGGTCAGGAGATCGAGACCATCCTGGCTAACACGGTGAAACCCCATCTCTACTAATACAAAAAAAAAAAAAATTAGCTGGGCCTGGCGGCAGGCGCCTGTAGTCCCAGCTACTAGGGAAGCCGAGGCAGGAGAATGGCATGAACCCGGGAAGCGGAGCTTGCAGTGAGCCAAGGTCGCACCAATGGACTCCAGCCTGGGTGACAGAGCGAGACTCCGTCTCAAAAAAAAAAAAAAGTTTGTTTTAAATTATTAAAAGTTAAATTATAGTATATAATGATAAAAATTATAAGATGATTAACACACATTGTCCTGTTGTCCCTATATTTTATACTTGTGACTGCAAATTTTAAAATTAAATTAATTTTCCTACATACCTTTATTACAATGAATAATAATTTTTAAATCTTTGAATATTTAAGAAGTAAAAATCTGTTTTTCACAGTTGTACCATTGAATACCAGTGTTATACACGTACTTCTTTTTAATTGTTTTTATCAGTAAGTTTTTCTCTTTATTAAAGTTTGTTTATAGTCTACTATATTTTATTTTAATGGGATGCAATTATTTCTCAGGGATTTAATGTGCTTTTTAATTATGATATCAACTCATAAAATTGTTTCTCTTTTTTTATTTGGCCTTTAATTTTTTTATGTATGATTTGTTGTACATCATTCATCATATACAATTTGATTTATAGCTTTCATTTTTATTGTACTTAAATCTCTCAGTCTTTTATGGTTTCCTCAACATCCCTCTGACATTAAAAAAACATACACTAAGCCTCTAGTTTATGTCAATAACTGTTCTAGGTATAGGTAATAATTTATTGGAAAAGACACACAAAGCCTTGCCTTCTTGAAGCTAACATTTTATTCACTGCATTTCACTGATATAATAATCATCATTTCATGTGCATAACAATGAAAAATACAAATAATTTACAATTTTTATAGCTTTTGCTTGTTTTACTTTATTTTTAATTGAGAATTTTTTATGTAATGTAGTATTACCTTTTTATAAATATGCAAATAATTATTATATAATTCTTAATTTCTGCATGATTTAAAATGCCATATTACTGAGAGGTGACAATGTGCTAGCAGCCCTCGCTGCCTCTCAGCACCTCCTTGGCCTCAGCATCCACTCTGGCCATGCTTCAGGAGCCCTTCAGCCCGCCGCTGCACTGTGGGAGCCCCTCTCTGGGCCGGCCGAGGCCAGAGCCTGCTCCCACTGCTTGCAGGGAGGTGTGGAGGGAGAGGCATGGGCAGGAACCGGGGCTGCACCCGGTGCTCATGGACCAGCGCAAGTTTCGGGTGGGCATGGGATCAGCAGGCCTCACACTCAGAGTGGCCAGCTGGTGCCACCAGCCCTGGGCAATGAGGGGCTTAGCACCCGGGCCAGCAGCTGCGGAGGGTGCGCTGGGTTCCCCAGCAGTGCTGGCCCACCTGCGCCATGCTTGAATTCTCGCCGGGCCTTAGCTGTCTCCCTGAGGGGCAGGGCTCAGGACCTGCATCCCGCCATGCCCAAGCCCCTGCCCCGCAGTGGGCTCCTGTGCGTCCTGAGCCTCCCCAGCGGGCACCGCCCCTTGCTCCATGGCACCTGGTCCCATCGACCGCCCAAGGGCTGAGGAATGCGGGCACATGGTGCGGGACTGGCGGGCAGCTCCATCCATGGCCCCGGCGCGGGATCCACTAGGCAAAGCCAGCTGAGCTCCTGAGTCAGTTGGGGACTTGGAGAACTTTTATGTGTAGCTAAAGGTTTGTAAATGCACCAATCAGCACTTCTTGTCTAGCTCAAGGATTGTAAATGCAGCAATCAGCACTCTGTGTCTAGCTTGAGGTTTGTGGATGCACCAATCAGCACTCTGTATCTAGCTAATCTGGTGAGGACTTGGAGAACCTTTATGTCTAGCTAAAGGATTGTAAATACACCAATCACCACTCTGTGTCTAGCTCAAGGTTTGTAAACACACCAATCAGCACCCTGTATCTAGCTCAAGGTTTGTAAATGCACCAATCAGCATCCTGTGTCTAGCTCAAAGTTTGTAAATGCACCAATCAGTGCTCTGTGTCTAGTTAATCTGGTGAGGACTTGGAGAACTTTTATGTCTAGCTAGAGGATTGTAAACGCACCAATCAGCACTCGGTGTCTAGCTCATAGATTGTAAATGCACCAATCAGCACCCTGTCAAAACGGACCAATCAGCTCTCCGTAAAATGGACCAATCAGCTCTCTGTAAAATGGACCAACCAGCAGGATGTGGGTGGGGCTAAATAAAAGAATAAAAGCAGGCTGCCCGCACCAGCAGCGGCAATCCACTTAGGTCCCCTTGCACAGTGTGGAAGCTTCATTTTTTTCACCCTTTGCAATAAATCCTGCTGCTGCTCACTCTTTGGGTCCGCACTGCCTTTACGAGTTGTAACACTCACTGCGAAGGTCTGCAGCTTCACTCCTGAGGCCAGCGAGACCACAAACCCACCAAGAGGAATGAACAACTCTGGACGGAAGGAACAAACAACTCCAGACGCGCCGCCTTAAGAGCTGTAACACTCACCACGAAGGTCTGCAGCTTCACTCCTGAAGCCAGCGAGACCACAAACCCACCAGAAGGAAGAAACTCAGAACACGTGTGAACATCAGAAGGAACAAACTCCAGATACACCATCTTTAAGAACTGCAACACTCACCATGAGGGTCCACGGCTTCACTCTTGAAGTCAGTGAGACCAAGAGCCCACCAATTTCGGACACATTACCATACAATAACTGTTAGTTATCCAAAAGTCTATTGTTATTATTTTGTTTAACTTCCAATTTGATTTATTGATCTCTTATTAGTTATTTCTTGTTTGTTTTAGGATCCATCTGTTAAAAGATTTACGCTGTACAGTGTATTCCATTGTTCATATAATTATAATAATTTTCCACATACCATAATTTAGTCCATTTATTGAATAATCAGAATAAAGTAACCATTATAAATTTTAAAACGTGGAAAGTGTTTGATTATAAATAATAGCATGGTCTTTTACATGTTCCCCCAAAAGCTAAAAGATGAAAGTTACTCTAGCTGTTTCTTGGTAACGTGCTTTAAAAATATTTGCATGTTGCCTAGCACCCACTTAGCAATAAGCCTCAGATAAAACTTTCATTTAATGTTTTATTATATTTTCCACTTAACTCTTCAAGCATCATGCTCCTATGGCCTTTGTAAACAGTAGACATTGCTCTGATCATGAGCTTTAAATGACTTCACATTAGCTACAGAAAAAGACTTAATATGCTCTCAAAGCTGTTGGTGTCTTCCACAATTTTTTCTCATTGTATTTCTCCAGGCTCATCTCTTATGTTGTCTAACAAAAGTCCTCTATTCTAGCTAGTGTGATCCATGTTGATTATTCCGAGTTACATAAATTCTCCATGCCTATGTCTACCTTCTTTGATGTCTTCTACACTTTTGTCTTGCCTTCTCATTTAAAACAAAGCCTCAACTATTTCTCAATCATTATAAATCCTTATAAATACACTGCAATAATGGAATGATATTGTAACGTAAGTGTTTCAATTCTGGAGAGTTTAGCATATTTTGCTTTTTATCCATCCTTATCATCTACATTTTAAACTTCTTATCCTTCCTCTCATATAACCATCTTCTCAATTCTTTTTCTATGCTAAAATATAAAATATACTTAATCTGATAATGAACTAATTGGCAATAATTAGAAAATATTTATACATTCTTGGCTCATATGTGTCTTCAAACCTTCATCCAACATAATAACAAATACTTTTGGCTTGATCTTCAAATTATATGCAGATTCTGTTTAAGATGTCTGATTTTCAGCTTCCGTTTAAAACATAGAAAGTTGGAAGAATTGTTATTCTTATTAGAAAATAAGAAAAAAATAACAAATTATACCTTTTGCTAAATCTATCAGATAACTTAGGTCACAGAGTCATCATCGACCAGCCTGAAATCTAAGGAAAGTCAACTGTCTCCATGAGTAACAAGACAGCGGCTTATCTGGGGCAGAGGACAAGTGGAAGATAAGGCTGCCAAACTAAAGTATTCAGTCAAGTGTAGGCCAAATGTGAGTATACCCCCACCCCACAAAGCCTCGGACATCAGGAGAGTTTGCACCTACATGTATGTTCTACTTCATGGACCTCACAATTTGTACACAGAAAAGACTGAGGTAAATGCAGGAATCTAAAGAAAGACTCTCTCAGTGATTCAGAAAGGGCTGGAAGCCTTAGCTGTAATCTTCTCTCACATGGAACAAAAGACTCAATCCTCTGGAAGAAAGCCAGCAAACCCTGTCACCCCCAGGACACAGGTAAAGAACCACCGTAGGGCCAGGCACAGTGGCTCACACCTGTAATCCCAGCCCTTTGGGAGGCCGAGGCAGGTGGATCATGAGGTCAAGAGATCGAGACCATCCTGGCCAACATGGTGAAACGCCGTCTCTACTAAAAATACAAAAATTAGCCGGGCGTGGTGGCGGGCGCCTGTAGTCCCAGCTACTCCGGAGGCTGAGGCAGGAGAATTGCTTGAACCAGGGACACGGAAGTTGCAGTGAGCTGAGATCGCACCAGTGCACTCCAGCCTGGTGACAGAGAGAGACTCCATCTTAAAAAAAATAAATAAGTAAAAATAAAAGAGCCACTATAGTTAGAGTAAGGGAACAGGAAAAAACAAACAAAGAAACTCTGTGGGAGGAGCAGGAAAATGTTCTGTTGCTCTGTACCCAGATTAACTATATTCTACACTGGAGAGGGAAACATAATAGAAAAAGCTCTCCATCAAAACCAAGACAGAGGTACACATAGCCTGCCTAAGACTGAGAATGCAAAGGACAAAAGGGAATGCCCTGCACTCCTCACTAAAAAGCCAGCAAGCAGAAAATATCAAGTGTCAACAGTTTATCTCCAGGGGAGGAGTAAGTGCAAGAAAGTCCAAGATCAAAGGGACAGACTAAAGCTTAGATTGGAACATGGACAGCGAGAAAAACCCCCTAGGAATCCAAATCACACTCTAAGCACAAAGTTAACTAAGAAGAATGTGAAGATAGAGCATAGCAAAACCTACACAAAAATTAATAACTAACTAGATTGACTCAATTACCACAATAAAGGCTTAGCAGAAGAGGGATCCCTATTTCAATGCATAAACATAATTTACTTCAGTCTGCACTGTTCTACACACAACAGCAAACTTCAAACAACAAACTACAAGACATACAAAATGCAAGGAGGGTGATAGAAGCTGTCAAGATTGGATCATCTTGGTGGTGGCTCTGAATTATGTCCAGTGAAGGCACCCGACCAGAGAAACCAGCCAATAGCATCGCTCTGCAAGAAGCAGTATCAAAAAGTCTACCAGGTTAGAGTGTCCAGCCAGCTTCTCCAGCCAGCTTTGGTGCTTTAATTAATACTTCTCTAGTCTGGAACACAAGTGCACATCTGTGACTATCTGTGGAAGAGAACGTCTGGCGGCCCCACTCACTCCAGTGCTCAGGTGGTGACTACGCAAAGCTCTGATGCTCTGTATAAGACTTCCTTTGACTGAAGGAATGTGCGTATCTACAAATATCTGAAGAGTGGAGCATCTGGCCCCAGCCATTCCAAGTGGCCAAGTAAGAATCCCCCAAATGCCTTACCCAGTTTTAAAGTCCAGCCTACAGTCTTGCCCAACAACAAATTATGAACAGCAGTACTGCCCACCCAGGGAATTCAGCCTGCAACCAGGCCCAATTAGAGGTGATCACCTGACCATAGAATCCATAGAATCCAGCCAGTGGTATCATTGTGACACAAAGCACAACCAGCAGCTCGACTCAACTTCAGAGCACAGTCAGTGTCCCAGCCCAAACAAAGAACCTAACATTAAGGTCTGCCTATCCATGGTTACTACCAGCTGGCCTATTCAGAATCCCAGGCCAGACCAAATAACAAAGGTCTATCACTGCCAAAAAATACTTGCAAAGACTGGAATATGTGGCCATTATCTGAAATGTGCTGACACCAACACAAATACCCAAGAATTAAGAAGCACCAGGGACATATGACACCATCAGAAGAAACTGATACAGCTCTAATAATAAACCCTAAACAAATAGACATCTATAAAATGACTGACAAAAAATTCAGAATAATCATCCTAAGGGAGTACAGGTAAATATGTATGTGTGTATGTATATATATATATATATATATATATATATATATGTGTGTGTATATATATTATATATATGTATATATATAATATATATATTTCTATTTCTTTGGAATAAGATGTATAAATAAAATTTAAAATTTGACAAAAAATAAAAATTTCTATATAAAAAATTTATATAGAAATTTTAGAAATAAAGACTACAATAATTGAACTGACAAATTTAACATAAACCTTCAACAGCAAACTTTACCAACAGGAAAAGAAGATCAGTACACTTGAAGACTGAACATTTGAAATTATAAAGAGGAGAAAATCAAAAAAAATTGAAATAATAAAGCAGGCATATGGGAATCATGGGACACCATCAAGAGAACTAACCTTTGCAGAAAGGAAGCCCAGAGAAGAATTTTTAAAAGTTCTAGAAACTATATTTAAGGAATTAATGGCTGTAAATTTCCCAAATCTGAGAAAAGATGCATAAATTCAGATATGAGAAGATCAGAGATCTCTAATTAAATTTAATCCAAAGAGAAATTCACCAACATGCACAATATTCAAACTATCAAAATTCAAGTAAAATAAGGAATTCTGAAGGCAGTAAGTGAAAAGAAACATATAACATACAAAGGAGTTTCAATATGACTGTCATCATACTTCTAAACAGAAACCCTGCAGGCTACAAGAGAGTGGAAGGATATATTTAAAATGATGAAGAAAAATTTTAAAATCAGCCCACCAAGAATACTTTACCTAGCAAAACTATCTTTCAGAAATGAGAGATAAATAAATACTTTTCCAGACAAACAAAAGCTAAGAGATTTCATCACTACTGGGTCAGCCCTAGAGAAACTGCTAAAGGGATTTATTTAAGTTGAGACGAAGGGCTACTAATTAATAACATAAAACACATGAAGGCAAATAACTCAAAAAATAAATAATAAAGAGTCATAGTTGAAATTCTCTAATATTAAAAGGTGGTGTATAAAGCAATTTTATCTATGATGTGAGGGTTATAAGACAAAATTACTAAAAACAACTTTAGCTACAATGAATTGTTAAGTGCTACAAATTACACAAAGGATAGAACAGGATGTCTGGCTTCCAAGTGGGAACCTTTGCAGTGCAAGGAATAAAAGACAGAATTAAATATGAGTGATGTTGAGAAAGGCAAAAAGATTTTTATTCAGAAGTGTGTCCAGTGGCACACCATGGAAAAGGAAGGCAAGCAGAGACTGGGCTAAATCTCCATGGTCTCTTTGGGCAGAAGACAGGTCAGGTCATTGGATTCTCTTACACAGACTCCAATAAGAACAAAGGCATCACCTGAGGAGAGGATACACTGAAAGAGTATTTGGAGAATCTCAAGAAGTACATCCCTGGAACAAAATGATGATATTTTCTGGCACTAAGAAGGCAGAAAGGGCAGACTTGATCACTTATCTTGGAAAAAGCTACTAATGAGTAATAAATGGTCACTGACTTATTTATTAGAAAAGAGAAATGTCTCATGACCTTTTTATAGGTACCATAATTTAATAGATCTCATACACCAGAATTCAGATCATAAATGACTGAACAGAATATTTTTTGTTGGGTAGTCCTGATATAACTAAGACTGGCTTGTGGTTAAATGAATCGGTTTTTTTTTTTAATTTTAATAGTAATTCTGATTCTGTAAATGCTGTCACTATTTACTCCTTCTAAAGACATAATTGGACTTCATTAGTAATGTTCAACTTTTTACAAAGATGGCAAATTATTGGAGATTGATTTTATATTTATATTTAGACATATAACTGGCTATGTGAATATATTTAAATACTGGGGAAATTCCTTCACTGTCTCAGAGCGAAGCAAGATTCAACTGTTTTGTGTTCATTTGTGTCTTAAAGGCAAGGGCTAAAGATAAGGTGGCAAATGTCTACTTTATGTTTTTGGTCTTAACTGTGCCAATGTAATTAGAATTCCCTGTATCTAAAATGGTTCCTTTTACTTATTGAAAGGCATTTTAGTGTGGTTTCTGTGTAATATCAAATAAAGATTATTTAACACTTCTCACATTTTATCGATCATCTGTAAGGTCAGATGCTTTAAAAAATAGCAAGGTAAATGTCACTCTTGAATTCTTTACTATCTAAGTCAGACTAAGTTATAATTTAGGACTGTCTTTAAACAGCCATTCAGAAACATAAAACTGTAGAACTGCTGTGTATTTACGACTGGGAATGGTACTTTTGCCAAATTAAAAGGATCAAAGTAGAGGAGATATACACAAATTTAAAAATTATGTGTGCTCATAAGACAATTAAAAACAAAATTACAGATAAAAACAAAGTATACAAAGATGTAAATTTTTATATCTAATCATAAAATGTTAGAGGGAGCAATGAAAGTATAGAGTTTTTATGTGATTAAAATTAAGCTATTATCAACTTACACAGCCTCTTATAAGTATAAAATGATTTATGTAAGCCTCATGGTAACCACAAAGCAAACACTGTAATAGTTGCATAAACATTAAAAGAAAGAATCCAAAGCGTAACAGCATAGAAAACCATCAAACCTCAAAAGAAGATAGGAAGAAACAAAGGATCTACAAAATAACCAAAAAGCAAATTACCAAATGGCAGTAGCATGTCCTTACCTATTAATAATTACCCTGGACATAAATGAATTAAATTCTCCAATCCTAAGACATAGAGTGACTGAATGTATTTTTAGAAAAGAAGATCCAACTTATGTCCCTACAAGAGTACACATAGGTTGAAAGTAAAGAGTTGGAAAAAGACATTCTGCAAATTGAGCACCAAAAAAGAGCAGGAGTAGCTACACTTATAACAGACAAAATAAACTTTTAAGATAAAAACTGTAAAAAGAGACAAAGAATATTATTATCTAATAATAAAGAGAACATATTATCGAGAACATAATTGTAAATATGTATATGCATACAAAATATATAAAGAACCTAATATATAAAGCAATTATTAAATAATCAGAAGAAAGAGAAAGACTACAATAAAGTAATAGGAAACTTCAGTATCCCTCCTCGAACAATAGAGATCATCTACACAGAACATCACTAAAGAAACATTGAACTTGAATTCTACTTTAGATCAAATGGGCCTAAAAGACATAAACAGTATATTACATCCAACAGCAACAGAATACATTTTTTCTAGTCCACATATAACCTTCTCCATGATAGATAATATGTTAGGCCAAAAAACAAGTCTTTACAAATTTAAGATTAAAAAGTATCTCATATCTTTCCCAATCACAATGGTATTAAAGTAGAAATTAATAAAAGAAGAAATCTAGGTAAATTCACACATATGTGGAAATTAAACAACAGGCTTCTGAAAAAAATAGGTTAAAGAATTAAAAGGGACGGCAAAAAGTACCTTGAGACTGATGAAAATGGAAACATTATATACCACATTTATGAGATGTAGCAAAAGCAGTTTCAAGAGAAAAGTATGTATCAATAAATGCCTATATCAGAAAAAAAGAAAAAGTAATCTAAAGATAGACCTCAAAGAATTAGAAAAAGAACTAAGTCTAACGATAGCAAAAAAGAGAAAATAACAAAGATCTATGCAGAAATAAATGAACTAGAGACTACAACAATATAAAAAAAGTCAGTGAAAGAAAGACTTGGTTCTTTGAAAAGATGAAATTGACAAACACTGAACTAAACTAAGAAAAGAAGAAGGCTCTAATAAATAAAATGAAAGAGGAAATATTGCAAAAGATGTAACAGAAATACAAAGAATTACAAGACACTACTCTGAACAATTCTACACCAACAAATTGTATTACCTACCTAGAAGAAACAGATAAATTTCTAGACACATACAATATACTAAGACCCAATCAAGTAGAAATAGAAAATCTGAATAGATAAATTACAAACAAGGAAACTGAATTAGTTTTAAAAACCTCCCATCAAAATAAGTCCCGGTCCTGTTGGCTTCACAGCTGAACTATACACACATTTAAAGGAGTCTTAATACCGATCTTTCTCAAACTCTTTCAAAAAATTGAAGTGAAGGGAATATTTCCAAACTTATTTATGAAGCTAGCATTACCCTGATACCAAAGCCAGACAGGACAATCCACAAAAAAGAAAATTACAGGACAATATCCCTGATGAGCATAGATGTAAAATTTCTTGACAAAATACTTGGCAACTGAATTCAACAATACAATAAAATAAACATTCATCATGATCAACTGGGATTTAACCCTTAGATGCAAAAAGGTTCCAACATATGTGGATCAGTAAATGTGGTGCACCACATTAATAGAATGAAAATTTAAAATTTTATAATCATCTTTATAGTTGTAAAAAAAGTACTTAGCAAAATTCAATAGGCTTTCACAAAAAATCTCAATAGATTAAGTAAGAGGGAGTGTACTTCAACACAATAAAGGCTATATATGACAAGCCCAAAGCTAATGCCATTCTAAACAGTGAAAAGTTGATAGATTTTTCTCTAAAATCAGGAATAAAACAAGAATGCCCTGTCTCA
Organism: Pan paniscus; assembly: GCF_029289425.2. NCBI lineage: Eukaryota > Metazoa > Chordata > Mammalia > Primates > Hominidae > Pan > Pan paniscus. The sequence goes on from NC_073254.2 coordinate 115,564,483, forward strand.
CCACTTCTATTCAACCTAGTAATGGAAGCTCTAAACAGAGGAGTTAGGCAAGAGGAAGATATCAAAGACATTCAAGTAGTGAAGGAAAAAAGTGAAATTGTCTCTGTTTCCGGACAACATGATCTTATATACAGGAAACCCTAGAGATTACATGTACACACACAAACACATACACACACAACTGTTATAACTAATAAATTAATTTAGTAAAGATGCAGGATACAAAGTCAACAAGAAAAAAATCAGAGGTGTTTCTATAAGCTAATAATAGACTATCTAAAGAGAAAATTAAGAAAACAATTCAATTTACAATGGCAACAAAATATAAAATATTTGGACATAAATTTAACAAGGAAAATGAAAAATCTATACACTGAGAACTATAAAACACTGGTGAAAGAAATGGAGGAAAACACAAATAAATGGAAATATATCCTGTGTTCATGAATTGAAAGAATTGATATTATATAAATGTCCATACTACCCAAAGTGATCTACAGATTCAATACAACCTTATCAAAACTTCAATGTCATTTTTCACAGAAATCGAAGAAAATCCTAGAATTTATATGGAACCACTAAAGATACTAAATAGCCAAAACAATCTTGAGCAAGAGGAACAAATTTGGAGGCATCACACTTCCTTATTTCAAAATATATTATAAAGCTACTTAAAACAACATAGTACTGGAATAAAAACAGACACATTGGCCAATGAAGCAGATGAGCCCAGAAAAAAAGTCATAAACTCATGTATTTTTGCACAATTATATTTTGACAAAGGTACCAAGAACACACAATGAGAAAAGGATAGTTTATTCAATAAATGGTGCTAGGAAAACCAGATGTCCACATGCAGAAGAATGGCATTGCATCTGTATCTCATACCTTATAAATAAATCAACTCAAAATGGGATACAGACTTAAATATAATATCTGAAACTATAAAACTACTGGAAGAAAACAAGGAAATAGTTTGTTGAAGTTGGTTTGGGCAATGATTTTTTGGATATGACCCCAAAACCACAAGCGAAAAAAGAAGGACAAATAAGATTCCACCCCACTTAACAAAACTGCCATTGAAATAACTGAGATTTCAGAATGTGGCTGGAGATGACTAATGCTCCAAATGGAGTTATCAAATTATTGAGTATGCTCCTCATCAGTTATAGTTTACATTCAGCTTTTCTTCACAGGCATTTTTACTTTATGTTAGGTAATTATTTTTATCAGTTTTGCCACATTTTCAAAGGAATAAAATAAAAAGAAAAATCAAATTTTTTAAAAGTCTAAATGTAATGATTTCTGATGAATATTTATAAAACGTTGATTTGATTTTTAGTATCCTCAGCTCTTTATGTTAACTCTGAAAATCTTGGTCTAATCTTGGTATACCAAAATCAAGGATTAAGCAAAAGAGATATTTTTTTCCTCAAACACTTTGAAAGCAAAATGAAATTTAGAAACATGACAGAACAGTGGAAATGCACTAAATATAATGTTGTCCTAAAACAAGGGTTAAGAGGTCAAAATTGCAATAGTTTTACATAAGCAAGATAATTTACGTTGCAGTGATGAAACATTCAACTAAGAATTTAGAATAGTCTCAGTGTGGCAGAAGCCACACTAATAGAATGGTTAGATATAAGAAAATGTATCTTATGTGCCAGTTTAGATCAATTTTTATTCTTAAGCGATGTCATCGTTATATGAGAAAAAAATAATAAACTAGTGATGTCAGTTTTAAATGAGAGGAATTTGTGGCACACATACTATGTATTTATTCCTGTTTTTCTAATGTCTATTTTTTTCTAGGTTTCCTTATGACGTTTAGTGGTAAATAAACAAGATTGGGAATTTTCTTCATAAAGATGAAAAAATAATGTCTACACGTGGGAACAGAAATAGTGTACATATGGGAAAAGGAACTGCTGACAATTTTTATAGGCATGTCATAGGACTGAAACAAGAGAACTTTGAACAAATTCTGATTCATGAAGACAGTGGAGACTAATGAGTCTGCTTTAAAGCAAGTGTATGAGTCAGTTTCAGTTATCTGTTGCTAAAGAATAAGCCACCTCAAAACCTGGTGAATTAGAACAACCATTTATTTGCTAGAGAGTCTACAGTATAACAACTTGATCTGGGCTCAGGTAGCTAGTTGTTATGTTGGTCTCAGCTGGGGTCACCTTAAGTGGTTGCAGTCATCTGATGGCTCCATTTGGACTGGATGGGGTATGATGGTCTCACTCACATGTCCAATAGTGTGTGCTGTCTTGTACAACTCTATGTGTCCCTCTGTCCCCCAGTAAACCAAACTAGCATTTTTACATGGCATCATAAGGACAATGTTTCACAAGGGCAAAAGCAGAAACTGCAAGTTTTCGTATGCCCTAAGTTCCAGAATTCATATAATTGTTACTTCCGTGATATTTTATGGGTCAATCCAAATCCCCAAGGCTAATCAAGATTCAATGGGTGGGAGAATAGATTCCACTTTTTGATGTAATGAATTGCAAAATACCATATCCATTGAAATCTACCACAGGGGTTGTTGCATTTCTTGCAATTTTCAAACACAAAAATTATTTACAAAAATAATTTTCATGAGACTAGAGAAGAAAATTATTGATTAAAGTATTGATAATATTAAGAAAGCACAAGGGAACATGTACTTTATCTACAAGGGAACTTAATTGTAAGATTTATGTCTTATTATCTTATCATTCATGTAGAAGAGTACTTGTCATCTAGTAAGTGAGAAATAAAGTTTTGTTTTATAATAAATAGATTTAAAATATTTGAAGTTGGTTATGAGTAAAAAGGATTTTCAAATTTTTTTCTATACCTTTAGGTCTAAGAAACAAGTTAACTATAAAATGATAGGACATATATTTGAAATGAGCAGTTTGGGACCTAGATATGGTGATGTATTAATCAAATGAGCAAGAGAGTCTTATGTGCATCAGTGTGTTACCAATGTTAAAAGCAAAGAACTACAAATTGGATAAAAATTGCCACAGCATACTTTCCGATTTTATAGCAGCATCCACATTAACATGGAAAATGTAAAGGCATTTATGGACTATTTGCACTTCTATGTAAAACATCTCATAATAATCACATATTTATGGCTAAGCACATTTTAAATCTATAGAACTTTTAAATAAGTTGCAGGTTCTACAGATATTTCTAATGGGGGTTTTGCCACCTGGAATTCAAATTTCAAATCAAGTATTGCAAACTTAGTGGCTCATTATAAATGGACAGAATTGTAGGTTTGTATTTACCATCTTGACAGGATAACTAGCAATGACAAGAGACAAAACATCAAGTGCACTAATTAATGATCACTTTAAATCTTTTTAAGGAAAATAAAATTAGTATATTTTCAGGTACTTTAAAAATATCATTGTCAGGTAAAATTGCAGCTTGTCAATTGTGATGAAAATTTAGTTAAATGTATCTTCAGGATTTTAAAGGAGTCTATCATGTTATCAAGAAATTATATAGGACTACAAGCTAATTAGAAATATGATTAATATAAAGTTATAAAAATGTGCATCACTGATTTCAAAAATCTTAGAAATCAATAAAGCATAGCCAATTGAAAATATTAAACTGTATAATTTGAATAATTTACAGAAAACTTTTTTTTCAAGTACTTCAGTGAAGTGAAATCAAGCCCCCTTGAAATTAAGGCACCAACCATAATATGAATTAGCAATAAAATGCATATCTTTGCTCTTATCCCAACACTATCAGTTAACATAGATACTCTTTACTTTCTGCAAAATTTTTACAGCAGATTAGAGTTAATAGAATAATTGTATTGTATCTTTCCCCCCAAACAACTGCCATTACCAAGCAAATGTAAGTGGCCACTCAGTGGTTTCTGAAGCTTTCAATACAAGGTTTTGAAAGGTTCAAAACATTTAAGGTTCCCCTTCTCATCATCTCAAGAACCACAGTTCCTATAACGCAGCAAACAAATTTTCTTGCACTCCTTCTAACAGGAAAAATCAATTTTCCTTGCCTTGATATTTGCGTGGAACCCATTAGGAGGCCTTCCTGTCACATGTTCTTTAACATAAATCCTGGCCTGACACATATCCTCGCAACCCTGATCTCAAAATCTATTTCCTCTGGAAACATGTACTATATAAACTGTGTTACTTTGTAGATATCTCAAACAGTTATTGGAACAAATTGTGAAAGTTAAATAAAAATTATCACCTTATGCATTTTCTTAATTCTGTTTGCATAAAAGGAAAGCCAATTATTTCAGAAATTGTTGCTTGTAATTCTCTTGTAAACTTTTTAATGAGTGTAGACTTACTCTCTTAATAATTAAGAACATAAAAAAGTAAATACATTATACATGTGTAAATATGTTTAAAGTAAATTTCAGAAAAATAGTGCTCTCATAAATAAGATTGACAATAAATATGAATTTATATTGAATTTAACATGTTAGGAGTTATGCAAAGAAAAGGTAGGTGATATATGATCTATTCTTAACACATTATTAGTGCTATTCATATGAAAGCATTGAATTGAAAAAATAAGGAATGAAATAATTATCGATTTCTAATTCTCAGCTATATCCAATCCAATATCTAAAGCAGTATTTTATAGCAAAATTGTATAAAATATTAAATCATTACAGCAAGGTCATGTAACTCTTTTCTACCTCCCAAACTCTCTCTCATTCAGAATCTCCCCTTTATTTACTTTGGCATGCATAGTCTCACCATAATTTTTAATACCAAATAGTAACAAGGACAGCTTACAAATGCTAATACACCTCCCAAAATAATAATATATAGAAATAATGGGCGAAGTAGAGTGGGAAAAATGTAAAGAAGGATGGACACTCTTAATTGTCTAAATAACTTCTATTTCATCTACCTTTGAATTCCTTTTCTGCTCAAGTTCATTCTCTATCCCATGTGACTGAGGGGAAGGTGACTTTTGCTTCTTACCCCAGAAGGGTAATCTGATATATCCCAAGCTAAGCTCAGAACTCTCCTTTCCTTAACCACTGTGTTCTCGCAATAGGGTATTTCACCTATTTCTGGCCAATGACATGCAAAGAGGAGTCTATGAGGGCCTCTGGCAATACTTTCCCTTAATTTTTCTCAGAACACAGCTAAATATGGTACCTGGAACGGCTGCATATTCCCCATTACCAGACTTAGGGAGAAGGGCAAAACCAAAATGACTGCAGAAATGTGAACTATGCCTGAACTCTACACTTGCTCTGGACTTCTGTTATGCAATATACCATTTTTCTCACTGTTTCAATCCCATTGAGAAAAGAATCTTGTTTGTTATGTACAATAGATGGCATTTTAACTGATACAAATTAGTAACCCAATAATTCCAAGTAACTTTGTAGATTTCTTTCTTTTTAAAATCATAATGGCAAGAGTCCCAGGAATATATTCTTGAAAATTAAGACCCTCCGAAGTGTCCCTACTGTTTCTGACTGTTCCCAAATAGGTTTTTCATATGTGGATCCACACATCACTCTTTCAACTATAGCTACTGCACAGTCTCTGCTCTAGTCTTGTTCTTTTGCTCTGTCTTCTGATTATCCAACTCCTCTTCCCACTATTCAGAGAAGCCTCAACATTGGTGGTGCTCATCAGAAAAATAAATAATATTCACGCAAAGTTGGCTATCACCAAACATTGACAAATGTTTTTAAGATTCTGGCTGCATTGTTGTTTTCTGCACAGAGAGGCAAAACATGCTATCCCTAGTTCTGTACAACACATGTTTTCCTTGTTCCCAATGCAGTTTTGACTTTGCCAAAAATTACTCTACACATTTCTGCCTTTAACTCCTCCTTCATTCAGGGCTCAAAAACAGGCCATGCAGGGAAACAGAATGCATCATATCACTGCTATTATTATCTCATCTCTCTCCGTTTCTTAACAGAAAGGAAAAGTTTCAATGAATTCAAGCAGACATTGTGGAGGTGCTGGTTTTTGTGGCAGTGAATGGACTCCAGCCTAACCTGCTTTGTTACAGTAAAAGACAAGAAAAATAGACTTCATGGCTGGATGTTTTTCCCATTAAAATAGCTATTTACTTTTTCTTATTTTTTACAAAAACTGCTTGTTCAAGTACTACAGGCAATTTCCAAACGTTTCTTTAATTTAATTAGATTTTTTAAACATTCAAAATAGCAACCCTCCTGGGGATAATTCGAATTTAAGACACATTCTGAGTCAAAACCTGCCCACAAACTTTATGTTTATTGATCTAAAATGGCAATAACAACTGAAATATTATAATTTCACTTAGCCTGCTAAGTTACTTTTTATGACTTGTGTCAATTATCATCACAGCATAGCAACTAAATATCACCCCATAGCAACTAAGTATCAGAATATTTATGGACTAATCCCAGATGAAAACATATGTTGTCTGGGATGACTAAATGACAGAGACTGCAAACTTACTATTTATATGGATATGCAAATAACATAAATGAGTGGGCCATATAGGGTGGCTTGGGACAAAATAGGAAGCATATACCTGGTCTGGAAGCACGTGTTCCTCTAAAAGGGCTACCAATCCTCAGCTTCATGGCTGAAAGGTAGAAATATATATTATCATACCTTCTGGTTTTTCAAGATAAGCTGGAATTCAAGGTTTCTATGTAAAATCTTTAGGTATTTCAATATTGGCTTTTTCAAAATGTATCAAAACACTATATAGAAATACAAATTAAAACCACAATGAGGCAAGGTGTGCTGGTTCACTCCTGTAATCCCAGCACTTTGGGAGGCAGAGGCAAGCGGATCACCTGAGGTCAGAAGTTCGAGACCAGTCTGGCTAAACATGGTAAAAACCTGTCTCTACTAAAAATACAAAAATTAGTTGGGTGTGGTGGCGGGTGCTTGTAATTCCAGCTACTTGGGAAGCTGAGGCAGGAGAATCACTTAAACATGAGAAGTGGAAGTTGCAGTGAGCCGAGATTGCAACATTGCACCCCAGCCTGAGCAACAAGAGCGAAACTCCGTCTCAAAAAAAAAAAAAAAAGAAAAAGAAAAAGAAACAAGGAACCCTCATACATTGCTGGAAAAAAAAAAATGTAAAAGGGTGAAACCACTGTGGAAAACAGTTTGGAGATTCTCCTCCAAATTAAACATAGAATTACCATTGATCTAGCAATTTTGCTTCGAGGTACATACTCAGAAGAATTGAAAGCAGAGGAAGGGACTTGAAAAGATATTTGCAGACCAATATTCAGAACAGAATTACTCACAAAATAGTCACAAGGTGGCAACAACCCAAATATCCATGAACAGATGAATAAACAAAATATGACATGTACATACAATGAAATATTATTCAGCAACATTAAAAAAAGAAGGAAGTTATGATATATACTACAACATATATGAACCTTGAAAGCATTATTCTAAGCAGAATAAGCCAGACACAAAAGAACAAATGTTGCATGATTCCACTTATTTGAGGTACCCAGAGCAGTCAAATTCATAGAGACAAAAAGCAGATAGTGGTTACCAGGAGCTGGGGGGAGGAAGAGATGGAAATTATTATTTGGTGAGTAAATTTTAATTTGGGATGATGAAAAGGTTGTGGAGTTAGATAGTGATGTGGTTACACAACAATATGAATGTACTTAATGTCACTGAATAGTACACTTAAAGTTATTATAATGGTAAGCTTATGTCGCTATGCTTATTTTACCATTAAAAACAAACCCTTATGTGGACCTATTAAAGTATATCTGCAGGTCGGAGTTAGTCTAGGGTTTTCAGGTTACGTACTCTGCTTTAGCCGTCAGTCTTCAGGAAAATCACTCAGGCTTCAGGGGTCTTAAGACAGTGGAAAGGCTGACTTCCAGCATGACAATGAAGCACTAAAATTGCTAGAGACGTCAACCTCCTAACTGTTTTATAAATTTCCATGAGAATATCCAAATACTAAGGGGAAAAAAACCTTAAGTAAAGTATTTTATAGAATTAAAGTATTATACAGAATTTTATCAGTTTTTTCCCAAATCCTCAATAATTAGAAAAGTCAATTAGGCAATTATAACGTAACTAGGATCCTTATCCTTGACTTACACCATAAGAATGGACAAGAACGTAAATAAGATGAGTCTTTGACTTGCTTAACAAAAATTTCTAATTCAAGGAAATAGGAAAAAAGCCAACCTGAAAAATGGAGCCATTATTAACCTTGGACACACAAATATAGAAAGGCTTTCCAAAGAAAAATTAAATCCCTAGTCCTCTATTTTGCCTCTATGCCTTAGAATTCTCAAAGATACTTTAAGCCTATTCTGTACTGCCATTTTCCAAATTAGAACTCCTTGGAAAGGGAATTCTTGTTTCCACTGCAGAACCCAGAAAAGATCTCTGTATATAAAAATGGGAAGCTCTAAATGGCGTCTCACATTTAGAAGGAGAAAAAGTAGTTATTGAATATCTGGTTTGTGTCATCCACAGTATTGGGCATTAACTCACTACCTGTCTTTCATCTTCAAAAGAGTGAAGCAAAACCTGACAGCACCTAGCCAAAATTAAATGAGGGTCCTTTTTTCCTGTTCTTCAACATTGCATTTGCATAGGTGTCTCTTTGTTAAAGATAAGGAAAGAAAAGACAAAAATAGTGACACATGACATAAGAATGTTACCAATTGCATAAGAATGTTAATGCCTTAAACACTCAAGGAGCAAAGTTTATAATTAAATTAATGCAAAACAGATCAAAGTGTTAATAAAAATTTATTTAAGGCTTCAGAAAATGTAATAGCAATAACTTTTTTAGGAAAAAAATTATTCTATACTGTTTTTACAATTACCATGAGATAAATATAAGGCAAGAATGGATAAAATTTAGCTGTAAAGGTTGTGGAGAAAGAAAAGAAATGGTGCAACATGCATTTAAGTGAGATATTATCCAAGGCAATTTGATTTAAAAAATGACATGTGTGATTTAAACCATATAGTGTTCTGCAATAATTCTGATGTAACTAAAAGATATTGGGACAATTTAGCAAACATCATGAGGAAGTTAAGCCAGACAGCCAGGATACTTTTTATACCTACCTATCTCAAAGCTAGTTCTAGTGTGTATAGGAGCGATACTAGACTCTGGAAATATTGATTTCTATGCCTTCTTTCACTCCTGATGTTGGTCAGGTTTTTCAGTTTTGAAGGTTACTATCCTTCTAGTATCCCTGGGATATATTAAGGTCAACAACAGATTCCATAGTGAAGCCAGATCTCTCCAACAGAAAGAATAATTACTTCAATCCTCCACAACCCATCTGTGGACAATTAATTTAACACCTTTGACACCCAGTTTCTTTAATCAGAAGACTGTGTTAGTGAGAGCAAATTATCAAAGAAGATAATATGAATTTCACTATTATTCCCTTTCCCACCCTTATTTTTAGGTCAGGGTATTTCTTACAGTTGAAAGTTGCTGGATTTTATGATTCAGTAATCTACCAGAGCAATGGTAACCACATTTCTCCAGACTCACCTGTCTGCTAGAGCAGGCATCCCCAACCCCTGGGCCATGGATCAGTATCTGTCCATGGACTCTAAGGAACTGGGCCACATAGCAGGAGGCTAGTGGCAGACCACTGAGCAAAGCTTATCTGTATTTACAGCCACTCCTGATCATTTACATTATCTCATCTGTATTTACAGCCTCTCCCCATCGCTTGCATTACCACCTGAGCCCCACCTCTCGTCAGATCAGCAGCAGCATTAGATTTTCACAGAAGCATGAACCCTATTGTGAATTGCACATATAAGGGATCTAGGTTGCATGCTCCCTATGAAAATCTAATGTTTGATGATCTGTCACTGTCTCCCATCACCTTCAGATGAGACTGTCTAGTTGCAGGAAAATGAGATCAGGGCTTCCATTGATTCCACATTATGGCACAATGTATAATTATTTCATTATATATAAATTATATATACAAATTATTATATATAATAAAAATAAAGTGCAAAATAAGTGTAATGCACTTTGAATCACCCCAAAATCATCCCCTCCCATGACACCTGGGTTTGTGAAAAATTTTCCTCCATAAAACCAGTCTCCAGTGCCAAAAAGGTTGGGGACTGCTGTGCTAGAGAATCTGTTGTACTCCCACTCACCATGGGAAAGACATGCAGTTACCAAGTCAAATGTTGACAGTGTTTCTCAGAGAGGCAGCCAACACCCAGAGCAATGGCCTCACTCCCTGACATAGCACTAGGAACCTTTTTTAGCTGATGGAAGGAGAAGCCACTATTGGACAGCTTCTACACTTGATTAACTTGATTGGTTAAAGTGTTATTCACACAGTACATTCACGTTTATATTAAAGAGAAAGCATAGCTGCAAATTTTGATTAGAAAAGCGCCCCAACAATCACGAGTAATATACACAGTAACTATGTTCCTAGTGTAAACACTTTTAAAAAATCACTTACACTGCCTTCATTAATAAAGAAATGATTAATTTTGAAAAATATATATACACAAGGTAACTTAAAATGAAAATGCAAAAAAGAAACCCAAATGTAGTCTTATGAAAAAGGTGTAAAGCCTCATTTTGATTCAATGTAAAATTATTTTTTCTATAAAGTACAGCTAAAATAAGTACACAGATTTTAATATAATAATTAGGAAAGCATAAAAATGTTTCTAAAAAGGAGTGAGGATAAACAAAAATGAAATTTTGAACTACCAGATTGTTTCAATAGATAATAAATCCTAGTCCACCAGCAAAAGAGAAAAACAAACAAAACCATAAGAAGGCAACATTAGAGAAATTATGATAATTAAGTGACAAAGGCTAAGCCAAGGATAACTTTACAAAAGTGAATATAAATGCTTTAAAATGTCTCTATTAAAAAAACAAATACTAAGGGTTTGAATTTTAAAAGAGCACAATACAATGATGTCTCTTTAGAAAGACATATCTAAAAATAAAATAATCTTAAAAATAGACAAAAGCTGGTTAGTTAAATGTAAACTAAAAGGAAAGCTGAGTGGCAAGGGGTGCGTGAGCCAGCAAGATCAGGGTGCGGTCAATGGGCACAGTCAGGCGCACTAGCTGGGCTGGAGGAGAAGCTCCAGGCACCAGCACAGGCGCTGGCTGTGTGGGAGGCTGCGGCTGAACCAGCCATACCAAAAGCAGCTTCCGCTGCTGGCAGAGGGAAACATGGCGGTGCCTGAAAGCTTGGAGACGCTAGTAACCGCAGAGCCCCCCAAGAGGGTGTTACAGCTTGTCACAGCCTAGGCTTAGGGAGCCCCGAGTTCTGGGCCCCCAGTAGGGCCGCAGCTCTTCTCTCCTTGTAGCCCAGTGTGGCGAGAGGCGGGTGGGGAGGTGGGGCATGGTGCAGCCCGTTTGTATTACAGCTCCTTCAATTCCGCCACCCCTGGGCTGGCCCAGCCCTGCCACTGCTTCCTGTCATGTGGGGCGGCTGCCCAGCCTAGGCAAAGAGCAGGAGACCTATAGTGTTACAGTATCTCTGGCTAGGGGAATCCCAAGGTCTGGACCCCCAGGAGGGTCACCACCCTTTACTCCCGCAGTCCAGGAGTGTGTCACCATCTGCAGCTTGGTGAGCGGGCCAGGAACGTGTTACAGCTCCTTTTGCTCTGGCCGTTTGGTGGGTCCTGAGTTCTTTTCCTGCATCCTGGAAGAATGAAGTTACGTGTACAATTGGGCGTGAGCAAGGCAGAGAGGAGCTTTACTGAGTAACAGAACAGCTCTCAGGACACCCTAACGAATCCTTACCATAGGCAGGTCATCCCGAAGAGAGCGTGTACAAATCCAGGGATTTTTATGGACTCAGAATAGAGGAAGTGCATGCTGATTGGTCCATGGGCGGTCATGGGTGGGCCTGGAAAAAGCACCATCCGATTGGCCGAAAGGCATCAGTGACGTTCTCACTCTGGGTCCTGGACTCCACATGGAACTGACAGTCCGGCCTGCAGGCTTCAGGCCATCCCTCGCTTGAAGGTGGGGTTTCACTGGGACCCGCCTTCCCGCCCAGGAACCTGTCTGCCTCCTGTTACCATCAACATGCGGTTTATGACGCTCAGGCTGTCTGTGCTGTGGGGCACCTGTAGGTCTGTGCTGAGCTGCCTTCAGCTCCCCTGCCCTTCAGCTCCCCCGCCCTTCAGCTCCCCCACTTCCTTCCCACGCTTGTTGGCACCCAAAATCTGGAGGAAGCGAAGGCAGCAGGAGGCCGGCCTGTCAGTGCCGCCCTGAGCATGCGCACACCTTGCTGGGTTGCTACAGTGCCTGGGCTCTGACACAATTTTGCTCTGCACCAGGTCGGGTGCCAGGGAGCAGGGAGAGGTCGGGGAGCGGAAGCAGGCACTTCTGAGCCTGTCGAAGAAGGGGGCTTCCTGGGGCCCCGAGAGTGCAGGGATGCCCAGGTTCCGAGCTGCAGCTGCGCCCAGGAGGGCGGGCTGCTGCCCCAACAACTCGGTAGGGCTTGGAGCTTCTGCTGGAATCACCTATTCCCAGTCCCCACTGGCTCTGTGGAGTGCACAGCACTGGCTATGCCTCCCCCGCTGCAGCTGGCGTCCTCACAGTGGCCGCCACTGCCATCAAGGAGCCCAGGGGAATAAAGCACTTAGGGCACATAGCACCTGCTCCTAGAATTAAATGTTCTACAAGCCCAGCTGCTGCAACTGCCTGAAACCAGTTTTATCTAATACCTACTGAAACAATCTGCTGTGACTCTTTTTATTTTTATTTTTATTGGGGGGTGGGCGAGGTTGGGAGGGTTAGGGTGGGGACCAAGTTTCGCTCTTGTTGCCCAGGCTGGAGTTCAATTGCGTGATCTCGGCTAACGGCAACCTCTGCCTTCCGGGTTCAAGCGATTCTCCTGCCTCAGCCTCCCAAGTAGCTGGAATTACAGGCTCCCACCACCACGCCTGGTTGGTTTTTGTATTTTTAGCAGAGATGAGGTTTCACTATTTTGGCCAGGCTGGTCTCGAACTCCTGACCTCAGGTGATCCACCCGCCTCCACCTCCCAAAGTTCTGCGATTAGAGGCATGAGCTGCTGCACCTGGCCTGCTGTGACTCTTAAGACTAATTTTACCCACTGTTATCACTCATCAGTAGAAGCTTGCCAGCTCGTCAAAACTTAACTGGTGCCAATTAACTTTCTTTCAAGACAATAAGCAACACTTCTTTTTTCTATAATCCCTCTAACCTCTTTGTTCTTCAGACATGCCGAAGACTACTCAATCTATGTGTATTCCCCAAATTACAATTCTTGCTTCCCAGACAAAACATTTTAAATTTAAAAATTTGTCTCTATATTTTATTTGACTTAAACATACTTGGTGTCAGAAGTATAGTTTCAAAGCTGAATCACCTCAGGGAGAATCACTGTGAAGAACTATGAAATGAGGTACCTGTACTTGGCCCCTTGATCCCCTCCTGTTTGCCTGGGTTGCCTTTTTCCCCCTGGTGAATCTCTCTTGGACCAAACTACCCCAACTGTTTTTGTTTTTGTTTTTTGAGTTCTGTTTTATTTGGGATTTGGTTGGGGAGGTGGCTTACCTTTCATGTTTGAGAGAGGTATCTTCCTCTTTGGTTGAGAGATCTCCTGTTGGGGAGGACTCTTTTCCTCATGGCATATCTCAGCTGCAGGTCTGCATGAAGGGATTTTTCCCTTTGGGTCGTGGCATCAGTGAAGGGATTTTTTTTCCTTTAGTTGGAGAAGGTGGCTTATCATCCTTCTTAGTAATGTACTTTGTTTTCCATTCGTGTTTGTGTTTATTTGATTTTTGCATATTCAGCACTTGCATTTAATTGGCTTTTGTTTATTTGACATTAAACCAAATCACCTAGATAAATTTAGTTAGAATTGGGCTCCCAAAGTACAAAGACATAACAAAATATTTTCTGGGACTCCAGTTGGTAACATGTTCATTAAAACAGTCTGTCGTCCTTAAAACTATACTAAAAGGCCATGGCTAAAAGCTCATACACTCCAAATAAGACTGACAGCTCAATTGATAATACTGATACTTACAAAAAAGGAAAAACAAACAAGATTCAGGACTCGAAGTTTGCCTTGCTACTAAATACTATCTCAAAGCTAGGTGAGATAGTATGTGCTTCCTATCTGGAATTTCCCCCTCCTCTTTCTACAGTTCCTCCTCTTTATCCTTCTTAAGCTAAACTCTCTGTTTCCAAAATTCTTAAGCTATTTTGGCATACTGACTATTTAAGTAAAAACAATTGAAAACCAGCAGATATAAAAAAAAATTGACATTCATGCTGTTTCCTAAAAGCAAAAGAAAATATTTCCATGCAAAAGATACTCTCCCTATACTAAAAGAAATGGCAACATTCTTATCTTCAAGGACTAAAACTCGAGACCAAGAAAATACCATACAGACCTTGTTAGAATACCTCTTATCTTTTTGTCATGCAGTCACATTTTCACAGTTAACTATTCTTTGTCCAATCCATTGTATTGGTAACCAATTCAAACTGCTATACCCCAAATTTGGTTCACAGCCTTTATATGATTATCTGTTTTTAAAAATCTTCAAGTTTAGCCTTATTTCATTTTGTCAGAAAAATAATTTGGATCCAACTGTCTTTTATAAACCAATGAGTTTGTATGTTTTACTATCTCATGACTACAATTCTAAAGTAAAAGCTGTAAGATCTTTATTTATGGGTATGTATATATGTTTATTATATTTATCCACATGTACATGTATTATGTTGTATGTTGTGACTACATAATAAATCTGGCATAGTCAGCCAGAAATCTTTTAAGGAATACATTTAAATAAATGAGTACTCATGTCAAATGTATAGTAATTAATTCAAATATTTTTTTTAGTTTACTTAAGTACGTCTTTGATAAATTAACTGGTTTAAAAATTGTTGATAAATTAAATTGTTGATAAAATTAGAAATGTTTTCACATTTCACAAAGTTAGAAATGTTTTCAATAATGAATGTACATTTTTGCCTGGCTTAATTTACTGATTAAACAGTTTTGTATTTGCCTCTGCTAGATGTTTTAAGCTCATGAAGCTGTATAACCAGACTAAAAGAAAATGACCTTTGTTTAAGCAATTATTTGATAAAAACAATTAATTTAATATTGTTGATTTAATAAAAATAGCTGTATCTTCTGAGTTACTAACAACATACCTATCCATTTAACTTTAAAATTATTACTTAGGAAAACACTTGATATTCCTCTTTGGTTGAGAGATCTGTTGGGGAGGACTCTTTTTCCTCATGGCATACCTCAGCTTCAGGTCTGCATGAAGGGATTTTTCCCTTTGGGTCGGGGCGTCAGTGAAGCGATTTTTTTTCCTTTGTTGGAGAAGGTGACTTATCGTTCTTCTTAGTATGTACTTTGTTTTCCATCCATGTTTGTGTTTATTTGATTTTTGCATATTCAGCACTTGCATTAATTGGCTTCTGTTTATAGGTTATAAAATTTATTTATAGAAGGGCAACTTAAAATAATGATTACTTCTGTGTAAATACTCAATTTTCATAGGTAATCTAGGTGTAATTGTTAAAAAGCTAAATAAAATGGGTAATTGTAAATGGAATAAATGTTTATAAATGAAGTTTTTATGTAATTTAAAATCTTAAAATTATGTTAAATTAACAAACAGATATTAATTAAATTTCTTAGTCATGTCCAAACAAGATAAAAATATATTTAGCTCTACTAATCGAAATATACATTTAAGAAAAAATAATTTTGTATGATAAATAATCTTATATAGTGAATTTTTGTACTAAGATAAAATTAATAATAATTTTTTTTTAATGAATGACTTAGAGGTTAAGAAAATATAAACCGTCTAAACAAGTCAAAGAGGATTTGTAAATGATGGGCCTTATAAAGGAAGTTTAATGTGTGCCTCGATAAGCTGAGACTAAAAAGAAATTGTTTATGTGTTTTTCTAAAAGTTAAACATTGGTGGCAAGGAAGCACTGTTATAGTACCAGGGCCTGTTCGTATATACTGCAAACAAAGTTTTCTTGAAGTATTGACCTGCTCTTAATAAATTTGCCAACAGGTTTTATTTTTTATTTTAAAATCTGTTTCTTTAATGCCATCTTCTAAACTGCAGACAGTTTCTATTTCTGCCACATTTCTTGCTGAGATGTATTTAATTTTTCTAGTTTCAAATTTAAAATGCTGCCCTTTTCTTTTACAATAATAATTTCATTTCTTGAGATAAAGTTTTCCTTTTGCAATTTCTCAGATTTATAGCTCAGACGTTCAAATTTTGCTGTATCTCAGTGCACGTGATTTGCACGTTTTACATAATCATGGCCATACACAACAGAATGGCATTCTAGTCTTTCTCCTCTTAAAAAGCTATATCTTTTTCCTTTGGCTGAGGTGATAACTCTCTCAACCTTTTTTTTTTTTTTTTTTTGTCAACTCTTGTAACTTATTTCTCCACTTCTAACTCTTGTGTTAGTGGCCTGATGCTAAAATGTTTATTTTAAAGACCTAGAAAAGCAATGCTTTCCTCCAATATAATTAGATTCTATACACTTGGCTTTTCTTTATGTTTCTAAATTGTTCCATGTAACCAGAAAACTTCCCATGCTGTTATTAAGAGCACAAGATACTAGTTTTCTTGTTTACATTCCTCTATAATATAGTGTACTCTCATAACCTTAGACACATTCTTTCTGTGTCTAGTATAATTCAAGGAACTTTTTCATCAAGTTTGACTTCCAGGTTACCTAAATGAGCTTCCTGTAAGGGGAAACAATGACTGCATAGGTTTTTCTTTCCTTTCTAGTAACTAACTTAAAGAAAGATAATAAATTTTATCAAGGTAATTGCTACATTGTCTTTCTTGGGTTTTGGGTTACTTAGGAAAACTTAGCTTTTGAAGGATTAAGGTTTGTAATCCATGTAAATTTCTACATTGCTTTTGAAGTCTTCTGATTATTACTCTAGTTAAATGAATATTATATAATACTACAATGAGAGGTGAAGCCAGCTGGGCTTCTGGGTAGGGTGGGGATTTGGAGAACTTTTCTGTCTAGCTAAAGGATTGTAAACGCACCAATCAATGCTCTGTGTCTAGCTAAAGGTTTGCAAACACACCAATCAGCACTCTGTCAAAACAAACCAATCAGCACTCCGTAAAACAGACCATTCAGCACTCTGTAAAACGGGTCAGTCAGCTCTCTGTAAATTGGACCAATCAGCAGGATGTGGGTGGGGCCAAATAAGGGAATAAAAGCTGGCCACCCCCAGCCAGCAAAAGCAAGTCGCTCAGGTCCGCTTCATCAGGCTGGAGGTTTTGTTCTCTTGCTCTTCCCAATAAATCTTGTTGCTGCTAACTCTTTGGGTCCGCACCACCTTTAAGAGCTGTAATACTCCCTGCAAAAGTGGATTCGCTCCTGAAGTCAGCGAGACCACCAACCCACCGGAAGGAAGAATCTCTGGACACGTCTGAACATTGGAAGGAACAAACTCTGGACACACCATCTTTAAGAACTGTAACACTCACCATGAGGGTCCGTGGCTTCATTATTGAAGTCAGACAAAGAACCCACCAGAGGGAAGAAACTCTGGGCACGTCGGAACATCGGAAGGAACAAACTCTGTACACACCATCTTTAAGAACTGTAGCACTCACCATGAGGGTCCGTGGCTTAATTCTTGAAGTCAGACCAAGAACCCACCAATTCCAGACACAGCAGTGACCTATGACTCTGTTTTGATCAAGCATTTTGAGCTTTTTGACATGTTTGGCTAATTGTCCCAAAATCAAATTCTGAAATTCATGTAGTTTTATTCAATTTGGAAAGTATTATAACATCTGTTTAAGTTTTACTATGGCCTAAAAATACTGATTTTTAGTTGTGCTACATTAAAATTTTCTGTACATCTTTTTTACTTCCTAATAAATTTTAGTTATTTTTAAAGGTCATAAAATGTTTAATTGAGAACTCCATTTGAACTTGATATTAATACTCTTGTTTGGTTGCAAAGAGCAAAACTAAATGAGAACTATTTTAACTAAAATGAGGGTTTATAGAAAGAATTGTTTTCAAGTTGAATAAAAGTATATATGGAAATAATAAATGTTAGAGTTAATAAAAGACATGAGTTATATAGTTTTCTTCAAACATTTCATAAAATAATTTCAAATGAAATAAAGTACCCCATTCCTTCTCTCATGTTAACAAACATTTAAAATATGATGATACAAATGTAAACAAAAGTGCAAAGGAGGAAACTGAAATATAACTAGAAGAAATCCTTTGGAAGAAATTGAGCAACTCCTATACAAAACGTCTAAGAGTGTATATGATATTGATCTGTTACTTCAGGCATAAGAAATCTATCTTTATAATATAACCCAAAGCATGAAAGTACTGCATACAAAAAAATTCATTCTTCCCAGGCAATGTATAGGTAATGAAACAGGAGAATAATTAAACAGTATTTTTTCCAAACTGTGTTCCATTGTATGCTAACATAGATTGTACGAATAAAGTGCTCTATGCCCAAGAATATTTAAAAGATTTTTTAACACAGGAGTCTTCACTCTAAACCTTCTTGGGACATTTTATACTCATATAAATTAGGAGTTCCCAAGAGGGATGTTTACTAAAAAATTTTACCCATAGGCCATTAAACGATGGTATATGTGAAGAACAACTAATTCTGTGGAAATTGCTTGTAATTCATTTTATGTTGGAAAAAGAAATGATGAGGGCTTGTAAGGCAAGACTCAAGTTATGTGAAAGAATAGGAATGTTGTTTTAGTGCCAAGGTAATTTGGATTTCACACAAAGATTCAATGAATTGTAATGAAGATCAATCAATATTTCTTTAGATTCAAGAGGTGTAGAATTCAACACAGTTTCCGTCCCTCCCAGAGAGAAAACATAAGATATTTCACATTTAAATAGATGCAGAGAACGATGTGTTCTGGAAGTGAATGTAAGTACATTGGTTCTCAAATTTCTCATATATCCAGACTCACTATTTGTCATTGTTGTACTGTAGTTATGACACAGGGTTATTTTTATTTTCTGTTTTGTTTTTTTTTCCGTTGTAAACCCACTTTGTCTCAGATTGGGGAGAAGGTAAGTAACAGGAGTAAAGGGTTTATCAAACTGTAAACGTTCTTTCTTCATCCACACTTTAGGACAACTGCAGGAGAAAGGCCCAGGTATCATTAAAACACAAAGAAATTTCTTTTTGAGGTGATGAAAATGTTGTAAAATTGTCTGTGGTGATGGTTGTATATATCCGTGAATATGCTAAAATCACTTTGAATTGTATAATATGTGAATTATATCTCAAGCTTTTAAAAATATGTAGCATGATAAGAGAACTAAACCTTAGGAATCAGTCATGGAGCTGTAAACAGAGAAATCTAGGCCTTGGGGAAAAAAGTCACTGCTGCACTAAAAGTACGCATTTTACTCACTAGCTTGTTTACTGAAAAGCTAACTTTAAAATCACCCACTGACAAGATGTCTGCTCTAAATCAAAACGAGTATTTTTCTCATTTGTTGGTCTTTTATTTGAAGCCAAAGAACATTACTGTGGATACACGTGGGCTATATTTACATAAAACTTTTGTCTTTAAATTCTACTAAAGTAACTTTATCATATTAAAATATGATATACTTTTAAAATACTTTTAATGAAGACTTTTTTAACTGTTACAATTGCTCTATACCACATGCTTCTCAGACAGTTTTTCTCTTGTATATCTAAAAGGCTCCAAACTGTTTCATGTTCTGAGGTATTTTATTTCATATATAACCTTTCTAAAAAAATTCACAGTATACTTGGAATATCCTACTTCAACTAAGATGGGTTTCTATTATGTTGTTATTCTTCCTCTGTTTCATTAAATATATCCTGAATCTTTTATCTGCAAATTTACAATCTTATCAGTCGGCAATTATATTCTTCTATTAGAAGGAATCCAACTTACCTGTAGGAAAATTGCATTCTGAAATGAAGAAAATGTATTTCATGATTTAAAAATATGAATCATAGTCCACATGAGACTCCAAGTTTTCAAATTCACTTAGAAGGAGCTGGCAGAAAATATGCTGAACTAAGGTAAGTATTTTAGTGAGGAAATGATTTCATTTATTTAAATCTGTCATTAAATATACTAAGTTTTGTGAAATAACTACATAAAACCCCAGATTTCACAGTAATTAAGTCAGTCCATCTTTGACTCTTTGTCAAAGATAAATCAGCCTTTAATTATTAATAACTTGGCTCCCAAATTTAGCTGTACTTTACAATTTTTGGGCATCAAATCAGTCACAGGACAAAACCAATGTAAAAGCACACATTTTTAAAAGTTTTATGATATAACTCTTTTTGGTTAAAGAGACACATTCTGAATCTTTGTTAAAATAAGAAAATTGAGTACTTATCTTAGAATTTAAAAATTACACAGATGTGTGTTCTGCCCATAGCAAAATGATTTTACAATCAGAAGAATATCCAGTGTCCTTAGAATGGTAGTTCTCATTAAAGAAAGATTGGGGCCTCCAAAATGCTAAAAAAAAGTCACTATAGGTTTATTTCATAGTTCTTTAGATGATCGTTAAGTAAATCAATCTCAATCACCATAAGATTTTATTTGAATGTTCTAAATCCAGACCATCCAGGATTCACCCTTTCTGTGTCTGCATTCTTCGGTGATCTTCAGCCCTACTCAGTTTCATGCACACCTAGAAGAAATTCATTCTTTCAGCAACAGCATATTAAGACCACCTAAAAGATACAAAACGCAGTAGCAGTAAACATGGCAGACAGTATAAAACAGATCTTATATTCTAAGGTGTGGGAGCATGGTAGACAGACAACTAACAGACTAACACATATACAACAGTGTGTCAGGTAGTGTTGTGAAGAAATCTTGAGAAAGTAAGGATAACAGAGAGTTTGTGTTCATGTGAGGAGGATTACTTCAGAGAGGATATCTGGGGGGGACATCTCTGAATGAAGTGAAAGTGTAAATTAGCAAAGAAGTGGGGAATACCATTCCAGGCGAGACAAGAAAAAGCAAAAGCCTTGAGATGGCATTTTTCAATAACAAGAACTGCTGTCCAGCCAGAGAATAGTGATCTAAGAAGAGAAAGCTTAGGGAACATGGTGTATTATGGGCTAATTGTGACCCCTCAAAATTCATATGTTGAAATCCTAACTCCTAGTCTCTCAGAATGTGACTGTTTTTGGCAACAGGATGTTTAAAAGTAACTAAGGTAAAATAAGGTCATTAGAGTGGGCCATAATGCAATATGACTGGTGTCCTTATAGGAGGAGATTTGTACACAAAAAGGCACAAGAGAAAGACAGTAATTTACAAGCCAAGGGGAGGCTTCAGAAAAAAATAAACCTGCTGACATTTTGATCTCATACTTCTAGTCTGTAGACCTGTGGTAAGCTTATGTTGTTTAAGCTACTCTCTCTGCTGTAATTGTTTACGGTAGCCCTAGCAAACTAATGCAAGGTTGAGGAAGTAGTCAAGAGTTAGATGAAGTGGGGCCTTGGGTTAGTATTTGGCTTTAATTTTGAGATAGATGGGAAATTATTGGATAGTATTCAGGAGGAAATGAGATTATTGAATTTCTTTTCAAAGACGTCCCAACAGGTGGGTAGGACATTTCATGGAAGAGAGTATACTCTAATAACAGCCTTCACACCACAACTAATGTGAGCATGGCCTCCATCTCAAAGGCACATCATCAGTCTCTGGACTTAGCTTTGACGCTTGTGAGAGCCCAAAATAGTAGTAACCTTGGAAATGATTGAGAGAGAAATGAAGGAGAGAGAAGTATTTTTATATGCAAAAAGGCATAAAAATAAAAAAAATCCCAATTTTGAAATTATAAACATACCTTGTCACATTGTGATTTTAGGATAATTAACAGAATCTGGGTAGTTTTATTAAAAGAGAGGCTTGAGAATATTGATATTAAAGAATTTTACTGAAAGTAATATTTTATTTGGAGTTTAATGTGAACTTAATTTATATTTTATAAAGTAAATTAATTGTTATACTATTAAAATACTATAATAATGTATCTTACTCTGAAAAAAGAATTCAACATTGATTGAAATCAAGTGTATTCTCACAAATAAAGTTTTTCAAAATGTGATAACAAGTCTTCAAAAAATCTTTTCTTTCTTTATTACATTTTTATTTGAACCTAAAAAGTCTCTTCACTAAAATACAAAAATTGGGGTCTATGTTAGAATATTTTAGTTTTGTTTATATTGAATTCAGCACATTAGAACTCTAGTAACTTCAAATAATTTACATCAGTATAAAGGAATGGTCATAAATACACAATGGATGGATTTACATATGGATTTCAATCTGGTATCAATTCATTCAAATCAGCAACGCATAAGAATAGCCAAAAAGAAAATGCTGCTGTGACTAAATGTAAGGTTCTTAAAATGGTAGTAGAAAAAATGTGTACAATAATACTTAAACAGTATTTTATTTAAACCTATCAAATACCATTTTCAAGAAAATAGAAATAAATACACTTGTTTACAAGCATGTTTACTAGGCACAAAGAAATGCAAAATATAATTCAGTGTTATTTAATATGAGTTTTCATCAACAGGCACATTTCTCGAATAACTTCCTGGAAATGGCATTACTGTGTTAAAGCAAAAAAGTTGCAGTGGACAAGATCAGCAGACCAAAGTTGATTTTATTCCGATATTATTGACAGCAATAAGTGAGAGAGCACAGAGCAATTCTGGATACCCAGATCCAGCTCCATACCAAGATAAAGGGCTAAAGGGTTTTTAAGCACTGGAGTGACCTAGCAAAAAAGTTCTGGAAGACATTAATGGGGTAGTTGATCAATGAAATGTGTTGAGTACATTGAGTTATTCTTGAGTTTACAAATGGTTTTCTCTGGGCTTAGGCTATCTGTGTTTGCTAATTGGTGTCCACTTCTTCCCTCCCACAGATACTGAGAGATAGAAGCACTCTCTTCCTTAATGATTACATTTCAAAGGGCTGGTTACCAGGCCCTCTGGAAAAGCACTCCTAGGTTGTAAAATTGCAAGAGGCTGAGAGCGATTTACATACATTTAAAATTGGCAGAGAAAAAATACATACTTGCAAATTTTCTTGTCAATGCTCTAACAAAAGAGAAGATGGAGGCCTATAGTCAGTATGAAACCTGTCTAAAGTTTAGTCAAGCTGAGAGGAACATTAAGCCAGTTTAGGTCAACTGCAAGGTGGGTCACATTAAGCATTTTAGTTAAATTTATTTTTTAAAAAATTTTAGGATTAATGATTGTAGTTTTAGGTTTTAGTATGTCATTTTCTTAAAAGTAGGTATATCACATAATTTTACACCCTCCTCAATTCTTATATACAGCAACATGCAGAAGGAAATATTTTTAGTTAGGGAGAGTATGGGCTTCAGAAATCACCCTGACCCAAATCTGCCGCATAATAACTGTGTGACCTTCAGTAGATGGTAACCTTCTTCTGTCTTGTAAAATGAAAACAATGATAGCCATCTTACACAATCTTTGGCTAAATCTAACAACATATTATTGTAAAACATCTAATATACTGACTAGCACAAATAAGACAGCTGTCAAATACCATTTCCCTCCTCCTAATGCCCATAAGATTGTTGGAATAAAGCTTAAAGTTTAAAAAAATAACAATCTTCTGATAGGAGGAAAATATCTGTATTCTCTACCATCTTTTTTCCCTTCAAACACATATAATATAACTCATATGACTGAATGTTTAGAACAAGGTTCTTGAAGTTGCCAGTTTGGGAATTCCATGCCTTAGTGCACCAGTGGCTTCTGTGACCTTAATAGAACCTCTGGGCCAGTGCTCATTCATTTCTGAAATAGACACAATACTGGAAAACATCTTTATTTCACAAGGGTGCTTTTTGCACTACTGAAAAAAAAATCTTTTTAAGTTACACAAGATGAAAGTACTATTGTTATTAAATATGTGATGAATTGTTAGTAATTCATATTCTGTGATGTTGTAAGAATCAGTAGCTTCAGGAGGCAAACACTCTCAAGAGTCTTGGGCAGAAGAAACTGTATAATGGCAATTGAATTAGCTGCTAAATTGGAAATAAATCATTGAGAAAACCCAGTATCCCTTTGGAAACAGAGAAGCTATTATATCTCAGTAGAATACTTATAACACTGGAAGAGAAGTTTAATATGATCTCATTTCTTGCCCATATCTGTAAGAGTCAAGTGCTTCACTGGGACATAGCCAAGACATTTTCTTTTATAGAGCAATGCACTGTCAAGGTATTTTTTAAATATTTAATCTAATATTTGCAGGACCTTTGTTCACATTAAGAAATTGATACATACTAATTAATTTTGTCACATACATATGAATATATTGCTAACCTGTGTGATCAGTAAATGTTTTAAAATTTGCAAATGGTAAAATAAATACTGAATAAAACCTCCCCAAAGTTCATAAGGTTTTTTTGTAAGTTGTAAAATTTCAGCCTGAGAAGAGATGAACTTTTTATTTAAGATAAAACAAATTTTGATAGGAAAATTCATATTTTAAATAAGACCAATACTTACTGGTGAGGAAACGAAGTTTATAATCTTTGTAGGAAGTTATAGTTAAAATACTGAATGCACTAATTATAAACATTCCTTTAAAGTTCTTCATGAAAACCCTGAAACTTGAAATCATAGCCATAAATCACCTCTTTCTAAACTCTCCTAGTGGATCCTGACTAGCAGCACTGAACAGCAGAAATTCCTTGTTTCATTGGTCAGATTTTTGTTAAATCACCAGGTTCTCTCTAAAATACTAGAAATATGAAGACAGGTTAGGTATGATTTTACTTCTTGATAAGGGGCCTACAGTCTAGATAAGAATAAAAGCCGAAAGAAATAGTTCAAATAAAATAATATAGCTGCTATGATAGAAGTCTGTATACAACATAATGCAAACATAAAGAAGTCACTCTACCTGGCAGAGATAAAGGGAAGTAAACATTAATAAAGGAGGTGATATTAGATGTAAACTTTGCTAACGAGGTAGATGTTCTTAAGGTGGACAGGAACAGGAAATGGTAGGTCAGGTAGAGGAGTTGGAATGACCAAAATCATAGATGAATACAATTCTCCAGTAGATCTGAGAATTGTGCATGGGGAAACAGTTTTTGCTTGGGACCAAGACTCAAAGGGAGGGGAGGTAGCTTTTTAACTTGAGCAGATGCAAGCAGATGGTGGAAGAACAGATACGCCATAATGCCAGAGTTTCAGAACTGTGCACCGAGGCAACTCAGGATGCCAGAGAAGACAATCAGTAACACCATAGGATATATTCAATTTCAGGAGGAAACACAGCAATATCTGTGAAACACCATAAACACTACTTCTGTTAAGTTGCCGGAATCTAACTACTCAATAAATAAAACTGCTCAATATTTATTTTGGCTGAGAAGTGCTTTGAAGAATGGACTCCAAGAAGCAAGAAAGTTTGGAAATCATGGCCTGAATGGGTTTTTAAAAATAGGGAAATTCAGAAGAATTTTAAGTAGGGGAATAAAATGGGCAAATATGTATTAAGGGATGCTCATTCTGGCAGCAATGGGAGCATACATTAGAGATTTGCCATTTTGGATAAAATATGAGATGTCTAGTAGATCATGGGAATCAAAAATTAAAGGGACAACTGTTATTACTTAGGTGGCTCTCAATTTCCGTGTTTTCTTTTAATATGCTAGAGGTTTTTGGCAAGAGTCTTGAAATTAGTAAGTTATATTCACATTTACTTAAGATCTTCATTTAGTCACATTTTATTTACTGTTTGGCTATTTGAGTAAAGCCATTTACAGTCTGACACAGAGCAGCAGTCTGGCAGAGAGCAACATTTTTGCATGTCCCAGTAATATGGCGCATTTAAAGTACTAGGTTGGCATCACACTATACCTTTAACTTACTTTACAAAGAAAGTCAATATTCTACTAATTGAAAGCCAGTGATTTAGACCAATCAGACTAATGGAAATCACTTAGCACATATAACTCACACAATATCTTCA
Source organism: Pan paniscus (assembly GCF_029289425.2). Taxonomy (NCBI): domain Eukaryota; kingdom Metazoa; phylum Chordata; class Mammalia; order Primates; family Hominidae; genus Pan; species Pan paniscus. Next base: position 115,590,598 of record NC_073254.2, read on the forward strand.
CACTTAAGCAGAATTCCTGGTTACCCACATCCCAAAGCTTCCCTTGCTACTGAAGTCCTTATTTGTAATATCATTTTATGACTTCAGCAACCCAAGTCCTATATTAAAAGACAGCTGAAAATATGTTATGGTTAATATTTAGTAGGTTAAAATTTATTTCTATGAGCCAGGCACTCTTCTCAACATTTGGCATCCATTATTTTACTTATTCCCTACACCCATACCATGATGAAGATGCTATTATTAGTGTTCCCAATTTACACATAAAGAAACTGAAACACAAATTTAAGTGTTCCAGGTCACATGAATACAAAGGTGGATCTGAGACACAAGCAAGATTTTATGACTCCAGAGTCCATAGTCCTAACAACAACTCTATATCTCTTCCATGTGGGAGCAATAACTAAATTTTGTGTTTATTTGTAATTATTTATTTTAAACATTTTATGTGTACCTATTTGTAAAGTTCTCTTTGACTTAGATAAATTGAATAAAAGTGGTATTAACTTCATTGTAAGGAAAATGTAATTATGGAGACATATGTTAATAAAAAAATATAAGTCTGACTAGAGCAGTTAGAGGGAGATAACATTAAAAAGGCAGCTTCGCTAGCCGTGATACTTTGGTGCTCATGGCATAGTCCTTAAGTTTGTGAATGCAAGAAACGGGCTTTTTAATTCTTTTAGATTTATAAGGTCTTCAGGTGCTGGTTGACATTAATACAGTCATTAAGCATTGATGTTTAATTTCAAATGTTAACATGTGGACACTGACATACTAGACTAGTCACCAGAATTCTTGTGCCTACCAGTTGGGCACTTGATTGTATCAAAGTGCTTGAAAGAAATATTTGAAAAATAAATCAAATGGTTGGAAGATCATATGATGATCATAAAGTTAGATCAAAGAAAAGCAGAAGGTCTTTAGAAGTAATTCATTCTTGCTATGATGAAGCTTAAATACTTATAACAAAGTATATCCTTAAAACTGAGGTGATCAAGGGTGGGGAAAGTTTTTTTTAACTTTTATTTTAGGTGTAGGGGTACATGTCAAGGTTAGTTATATAAGTAAGCTGTGTGTCATGGGGGGTTAGCACACAGATTTTTTTGTCACTCAAGTAATAAGCATACTACCTGATAGATATTTATTCTGATCCTCTATATCCTCCCATCCTCCACCATAATTAGACCCCAGTGTCTATTGTTTCTGTCTTTGTGTCCCTGAGGTCTTACTATTTAGCTCTGACTTATAAATTAGAACACATGATATATTTGGTTTTCCATTTCTGCATTAGTTTGCTTAGGGTAATGACCTCTGGTTCCAACCATGTTAGTGCAAAAATTATTATCTCATTCTTTTTTATGGCTTCATTGTATTCTATGGTGCATATGCACCACATTTTCTTTATCCAGTCTACTATTGATGGAAATTTAGGTTGATTCCATGTCTTTGCTATTGTGAATAGTGCTGCAATGAACATACATGTGCACGTGTCTCTACGATAGAATAATTTATATTCCTTTGGGTATATACCCAATAATGGGATTGCTGAATCGAATGGTAATTCTGTTTTAATTTCTTTGAGGAAATGCCACATTGCCTTCCACAATGGCTGAATTAATATACACTCCCACCAGCAGTGAATAAGCATTCCCTTTTCTCCTCCATCCCAGCAGTATCTGCTATTTTATGACTTTTTAGTAGTAGCCATTCTGACTGATGTGAGATGGTATCTCATGGTTTGGATTTGCATTTCTCTAATGATTAGTGATGTTGAGCATTTTTTAACATGCTTCTTGGGCACATGCATGTCTTCTTTTGAAAAGTGTCTACTTAGGTTCTTTGACTACTTTTTTATGGGATTGTTTTTTGCTTATAAATTTGTTTAAGTTCCTTACAGATTCTGTATATTAGACCTTTGTTGGATCCATAGTTTGCAAATATTTTTCCCATTCTGTAGGTTGTCTGTTTACTCTGTTGATAGTTTCTTTTGCTGTGCAGAAGGTCTTTGGTTTAATAGGTTCCCATTTGCCAATTTTTGGTTTTGTTGCAAATGCATTTGGTGTCTTTGTTTTGAAATCCTTGCCAAGTCCTATGTCCAGAATGGCATTTCCTAGGGTACCTTTCAGAGTTTTTATAGTTTTAGGTTTTACGTTTAAGTCTTTAATCCATCTTGACTCGATTTTTGTATGCGATGTAAGGTAGGAGTCTAGTTTTAATCTTCTACAAATGGCTAGCCATTTATCCCAGCACCATTTATTTATTGAATGGGGGGTCATTTCCCCATTGATTGATATTGTCAGCTTTGTCAAAGATCAGATGGCTGTAGGTGTGCAGCTCTATTTCTGGGCTCTCTGTTCTGTTCCATTGGTCTATGTGTTTGTTTACTGTACCATGCTGTTTTAGTTATTGTAGCCCTGTAGCATAGCTTGAAGTCAGGTAATGTGATACCCCAGCTTTGTTCATGTTGCTGAGGATCTCCTTGGCTATTTAGGCTCTTTTTTGGTTTCACATGAACTTTAAAACAGTTTTATTTTTTAATTATGTGAAGAATATCATTCGTAGTTTGATGGAAATCGCATTGAATCTGTAAATTTCTTTGGGGTATGGTCATTTTAACAATATTGATTCTTCCTATCCATGAGCATGGAATGTCCTTCCATTCATTTGTTTCATTGTTTCATTATTTGACAGTGTTCTGCAATTCTGCTTGTAGAGATCTTTCACCTCCCTGGCTTGCTGTATTCCTATTTTATTATTTTCTGTTGCCATTGTGAAAGGGATTGCATTCCTGAATTGGCTGTCATCTTGTATGTTGTTGGTGTATAGAAGTGCTATAGATTTTTGTATGTTAATTTTGTATCCTAAAACTTTGCTGAAGTTGTTTATCAGATCAAAGAACTTTGGGGCTGAGACTATGGGGCTGTCTAGGTATGGAATCATGTTGTCTGTAAACAGGAATAGTTTGACTTCCTCTCTTCCTATTTGGTTGCCACTTATTTCTTTCTCTTGGCTGATTGCCCTGGCCAGGCTTCCAATACTATCTTGAATAGGAGTGGTGAGAGAGGGTATCCTTGTCTTGTGTCAGTTTTTAGGGTGAATGCTTCCAGCTTTTGCCCATTCAGTATTATGTTGGTGGTGCCGAAGCTGGAGTGCAGTGGCACAATCTTGGCTCACTGCAACCTCCACCTCCCGGGTTCCAGCAATTCTCCTGCCTCAGCTTCCCAAGTAGCTGGATTACACGCGTGCACCACCACACTGGCTAATTTTTTATATTTTTAGTAGAAACGGGGTTTTACCATGTTGCCCAAGCTGGTCTCAAACTCCTGACCTCAAATGATCTGCCCGCCTCAGCCTCCCAAAGTGCTGGGATTACAGGCTTGAGCCACTGTACCTGGCCTGTCATAAATAACTCTTATTATTTTGAATTACGTTCCTTCAATACCTAGTTTATTGAGGGTTCTTAACATGAAGGGATGTTGAATTTTATTGACAGCATTTCTTCATCTATTGAGATAATCATGTGGTTTTTGTTTTTAGTTCTGTTTACGTGACGAATCACATTCACTGATTTCTATATGTTGAGCCATCCTTGCTTCCCAGGGACAAACCCTACTTTATCATGGTGGATTAATTTTTTGATGTGTGCTGGATTTATTTTGCTAGTATTTTGTTGAGGATTTTGAAATATATATACATCAAAGATATTAGCCTGAAGTCTTTTTATTGTTGTTCTGTCTCTGCCTGGTTTTGGTATCAGAATAACGCTGCCCTCATAGAATAAATTGGGGAGGAGTCTCTTATCCTCAATTTTTTGGAGTAGTTTCAGTCAAAATGGTATGGGTTTTTCATTATACTTCTGGTAGAATTTGGCTGTGAATCTGTCTGAGCTTAGTTTTTTATTTTTTATTCGTAGGCATTTTATTACTAATTTGGATTTGGAAACTGTTATTTATCTGTTCCGGGTTTCAATTTCCTCCTGGTTCAATCTTGGGAGGCTGTTTTTGTCCTGGAATTTAAGCATTTCTTCTTAATTCTCTAGTTTGTGTGCATAGAGGTGTTCATAGTAGTCTCTGATTTTTTTTTTTTTTGTATTTCTATGCAGTCAGCAGTAATGTCTTGTCATTTCTAATTGTGTTTATTTGGATATTCTCTTTCTTTCTCTTTATTAGTCTAGTGGGTGGCCTATCTATCTTATTGATTTTTTCCAAAGAACCAACTCCTAGATTCATTGATATTTTGTATGGTTTTTCATGTCTCAATTTCCTTCTGTTCAGATCTGATTTTGGTTATTTCTTGTATTCTACTAGCTTTGGGTTTGGTTTGCTCTTGCTTCTCTAGTTCTTCTCATTGTGATGTTAGGTTTTTAATTTGAAATCTTTCTAATTTTTTTCATACTGACGTTTAGTGATATAAACTTCCCTTTTACCACTGCCTCAGCTATGTCCCAAAGATTCTGGTATGTTTTATCTTTGCTCTCATTAGTTTCAAAGAATGTCTTCATTAATGACTTAATTTTATTATTTACCCAAAGGTATTTCAGGGGCAGCTGTTTAATTTCCATGTAATTGTATGGGTTTCAGTAATTTTCTTATTATTGATTTCTATTTTTATTGTTTTGTGGTCTGAGAGGGTGGTTGGTATGATTTCATTTTTTAAAAATTTGCTGAATATGATTTTATGTTCAATTGTGCAGTTGATTTTAGAGTATAAGCCATGTGGTGATAAGAAGAATGTAAATTCTGTTGTTTTTGTTGGAGTATTCTGCAGATGTCTATTAGGTCTATTTGGTCAAACATTGAGTTCAGGAGTTCAGGTCCTGAATATCTTTGTTAATTTCCTGCCTCAATAATCTGTCTAATACTGTCAGTGGGGTGTTGAAACCTTCCACTATTATTGTGTGGGAATGTAAGTCTCTTTGTAGATCTCTAAGAACTTTCTTCATGAATCTAGGTGTTCCTGTTTTGGGTGCCTACATATTTAGGATAGTTCGGTGTTCTGGTTGAATTGAACCCTTTATCATTATAAAATGCCCTTCTTTGTATTTTTTGATCATTGGTGGTTTAGTTTGTTTTGTCTGAAATTAAAACTACAATCCCTGCTTTTTTTCTGTTTTCCATTTGCTCGGTAGATTTTTCTTCATCTTGTTATTTTGACCCTATAGAAGCCATTGCATAGCAGATGGGTCTCTTGAAGACAGTATACCATTGGATCATGTTCCTTTATCCAGCTTGCCATGCTGTGCCTTTTAATTAAAGCATTTAGCCCTTTTACATTCAAGGTTAGCATTGATAGGTGCAGATTTGATCTAGTCATTGTGTTGTTAGCTGGTTATTATACAGTCTTTTTTTGTGTGGTTGGCTTATAGCATCACTGGTCTGTGTACTTAAGTGTTTTTTTGCAGTGGCTGGTAATGATGTTCCTTTCCATATTTAGTGTTCTTTTCCTCATGTAAGGCAGGTTTGGCAGTACTTATTTCCCTCAGCATTTTCTTGTTTGACAATAATCTTATTTCTCCTTCATTTACAAAGCTTAGTTTGGCTGGATATGAAATTCTTGGTTTGAAATTTTTTTCTTTAAAAATGCTGAATATAGGCCCCCAATCTCTTCTGGCTTGTAGGGTTTCTGCTGGAAAGTCCACTGTTAGCCTGATGAGCTTCCCTTTGTAGGTGACCTGCCCCTTCTCTCTGGCTGCCATTAAAATTTTTTCTTTCCTTTTCACCTTGGAGAATCTAATGATTATGTGTCTTGGGGATGGTCGCCTTGTGTAGTATCTTGCAGAGGTTCTCTGCATATCCTGAATTTGAATGTTGGCCTCCCTAGGGAAGGTTTAAGGTGAAAGTGGATGAAAAAGTAAAGAAAGTAAAAACTTTCTTGGGGATGGTCTCCTTGTGTAGTATCTTGCAGAGGTTCTCTGCATATCCTGAATTTGAATGTTGGCCTCCCTAGGGAAGGTTTAAGGTGAAAGTGGGTGAAAAAGTAAAGAAAGGAGAAAACTTGATAAAGAACAAGGGAAAAGAGGAAATGCAAATTTGGAAACACAAGTATTTTTAAATACCTATTTATCTACTAATTAATAGATAGGAATACAGAGATTATGAGTGACAACTACAAGAAAGGATTTAAGACTGGTTATATAGTGAATAGATGTTTTCTTGAGAGCATTGATAGATTTTAGTGTTTAGCTATAAAGGGGAGAAGTATTTGGAGGTTTTCAACCATAGATATATTTGCGAGGCTTTTAAAAAATTACTACCACTTAATGAATCTTACTCTGTGGCAGTGAGTAAGTGAATACTTTGGATATATTAGTAAAAAGATAACTTTTCATATATTAGCTCATACAATTTAACTATTTTTGGCATAGCATTTATTAGAAATAGAAAACTTTTGTAATAAAGAACAAAAGCTCTTTATAAAAATTGTTATAAAAACTAAATGGAGACTTTTTTAAGTGTAAAGTTATTTCTGTTTTGGGGGGAAATAAATATCAAAGAATCACAGCTACAGTTCCAGGTTCAAGGTGGCAAGCCGACTCCTAAGACAGAGATCAGCTTTAATCTATTGCTACATTTGTTTATTTTTTGACAGGATACAGGCAGAAACTATAGCAACTAGAGCATCTTCAACTTATCTTTTTCTTGCTCAGCAACTTCCAAGTACACAGGTTGTCTGCCTCACTACATGGATATTTAGCTTCCATGGATGAGAGTCAAGATGTGTGTAGATCACCTTGACAGGTAAAAGCAACAGGCTGTGCTTTCCAGTAATCCTTTGTGCTGTTCAAGTCTATAGGCCCAAACATGCATGCCCACTTGTAGCTCTCCTAACCCAGAGCTGACTTCACTCAACATACAGAAATACCATTTCTCATTTTTGTTGCTTCATTCCTCCCAAGACAAGAGTGCTATGGGAAACTGAGGTCACTCTCCGAGAAGTCCATATCAGACCAGGCTAATGTTAAATTCTTACTTACAGTTTCATCTCCATGACCTCAAGTCAATGTTTCACAAAACATACTCCTTAAATGTTCCTTGGTATTTTTTCTGATAGGCACATCTCTAATATTTTGTACACAGGAAAAAACAAACTACTATACTTGTGACCACCAAGTTTGTACTGTTAGTATAGTTATCTTCTTCCCAAAACATGTTCATCTTAACCGACATACTAGACAAGTCTTTTGATGCCTTATTAGTGAATTACAGTCTCCCTCTCACTCAATATCACATATATCTTTTAAAAGTTTTTAGGGACACTTAGACGTGTGTTTAGTTTCTCTAAGGACAATTAGTTTCTATGGGGTTATCATCAAGTGGGGATCTCAAATCAGTTTCTCAAAATATCTTTTGATCCTGAGGGTTCATGATCATTATACATTTTATTTCCTTTAATTTCCATATATGAGGCCATAAAATACTTTATTATACCAAATAGCAGTAGATGAGAGATTAAAGTAATGCTTAGCACACAAACTACTTGTTAACATTGCAGCAGATAGCAGCAGATATTAAAGTAATACATAGCACACCAAACACTTATTTTTATTACAGTATAATTTCCTCATCCTTCCCAACAGAACTATCTCTTGCCCATATGCCATACATTTTCAATGACAGGAATAGTCACTAGAGTATTCAGTAAATCCAGAATTCTTTCTGTCCTGGGGGCCTAATCATACCTCTGCTATGAAGAAGCAGGATTTTATTGACACTGGTTCCCACATATAAAAGTAGAGCACAACCAATTCACCCTATAGAGAGGACACAGTGTTGGTCTTTTGATGGCCACTAATTGCATCACAGGAAATGGTGGCTTTTTTTAAATTCATGGTGTATATATTGTAAGGGAATGATAACAGGATCACTTGTCCCAGTGACATCCTGCTATAGTTCAGGTGGTCCTTACCATTTTAATATTGCATCTGTCCAGCTTGGACTTCTAAAGCACTCAGACATTTTCCTTTAAACACAATAGAAATAAAATGTAGCAGAGAGCACTTCCTGGACGAGCATACAGGCCCTCTCCCATAGGTTTTGTACAGGATAATGTCCCAAATGACTTTTCTTCCCTCCAGATAAAAATAAAGCCTCACCAAATCCTTTTCCCACTCTTATAAATAGATGATAGGTTTGCAAAGGTAAAAGATAACAGGTCTTCCTCTACCACTAGGCAATAAAGCAGTACTTAGGGTCAGTCTTACTTTGGTCACACTGGGCAAAATAACTATCTACATGTCCTTAGGAAAACATATACCCAAGTGCAAAGGAATACAGTATCTTAAGTAGTATGCTTCCTTTCATTGGAAGAAGGGCAAATGCAATGTTTGTCTAATGCACTTGATCTGATAACAGAAAAGGAAAGGTTTGTAAGGTATCAAAGACGAAGATTTATGTCACAGTATCATTTCCCAACCCTTTATTCCTGGTACACAAAAAGCTTTCTTAAGGCTGTTCCGCCCTCAATGTCTCCTATGTTTAGGTGAAGCACATACCCCCTTATAAGCTTCCCAGCCAGCCCTTCTTATCCTTCACTTCCTTAGCATCCTCTGTCTTTCAAAATGAATGTTTTAGTTGACTATTCCAATTTTTAATTAAGCCACTCCTATGTGCCTGGTAGGAGTATATGTCCATTACATATGGTTCTTTTTGTCTCATTTTGGAAACTTGGCCATGGTGAAATTCATTCCCTATGAAATATAGTGGGGGGACTCAAAACACTCATCTATCCCCAGAAAGACTCATTGGAATACTCCAGGAGCAATGAACTGGGTTCGGTATAATCCATCTGCCAGTGATGTGCTTGCCATTGACCTCAGGGAATTCTCTCCAGTGCCATTTTTGGACTTTTTTTTCTTCTTGATTGCATTCAGGACAGCCTGTCACAATAGTAATGGCTTTTCTGGGTAGCACTGGTCTATGCCATTGCTTCCAATTGTCGTGGCATGGCTTGAGCACCACTGTGACAGCTCATCTCATACACTCAACTGATTTTCTCCTTTGGGAGACCAGGGCATCTACTTTGGCTTTCTAGCGCTCCTCTGAGACACTACTGGCTGTTCTTTGTAGGCATCTAGAAATGTGCTTCTCCCCAGGAGTTTCCATAAAGACTTCCACAATTGCATCTCTTCACATGAAGATAATCTTGTGTATCTATGTGTCAAGGAAGCATTTGCCTGTCTGACCCTGCAACACAGTCCTAGGGAAAGCCCAGGAGGCTTTAATATTTAGACACAAGCCTGAGGCCAAGAACCAAGTTCTTCCTGAACCATTAACATATAACATACACTGACCTCTATTCAGGCCACTGTGTATGCTTATCATTGTGTCTTTTTTACAGTACATTGGAGGTTAGCTGTAGCCTTCCATATAGAGTCCCATCATTCAGTGCAAGGACTCTCATTAGCAAATAAGTCAGATATTTTGTCTCAGCAGGGTTCAGAACCTTTGGCAATAAGAGTGGGTAGCTCCTCCAGAGTGCCACTGTAGAGGCAGAGATGTTACCTGCTCATGGATAGAGTGCATTTCCTCAGAGTCGATCTTTTTTAGCATGTTCCCAAATATATTTTATCAGTCCGTTCTCACACTGTTAATAAAGACACACCCAAGACTGGATAATTTATAAAGAAAAGAGGTTTAATTTTTCAGCATGGCTGACAAGGCATCAGGAAACTTAAAATCATGGTGGCAGGAAGGAGAAGAATGAGAGCCAAGTGAAGAGGGAAGTCCCTTATAAAACCACCAGATCTCATAAGAACTTACTATCATGAGAATAGCATAGGGAAACTGCTATCATGATTCAGTTACCTCCCACTGGGTCCCTCCCACGACATGTAGAAATTATGAGAAAGTATGTGGAAGTTATGGGAGCCACAATTCAAGATGGGATTTGTGTGTGGATACAGCCAAACCGTATCATATATCATTCATATTTTACCAGGGAACTTGTTGTACAACTCCCTTTCTATTGGAATCTCTTTTTATATCACCCATGAGACCGTAGATAACTCAAGCCTCAAGTCATCATAGGTAATGCAATGTAATCTGATGCTCTTTGGGTATGAGGGCTGTTTCTCACTAGAGCCAAAAAACATGCTAATGCCTGTATCTCAAATAGGCTGTTCTCAGACACAATATCATGAATTTTTTTTAGTCCAGAACTCCTGCAACCACCTATAAGTAGCATTCTAAGGCTTTGGCTAGGGACTCAAGTCTATGTGTATTTTAGTAGTGGACTTCTCTAAAACTGCTGGTTGTATCAGGATTATAAAATCCCAAAAAGACAGCTTGGCCTACCCTCTGCTCTGGATATCATTCAAATCCATTGCTTTTTCTAGTCACTTTGTATATCGGGGCCAACAGGATTTCCAAATATGGCATATGTGTCCTAGAATCCAACAACTCTTTGAGAGTTTGTGCCTCTCTTGCTAGTAAAAATGGGTCAGGACAATTTGTTCTTTACTGTGTGTGAAGTGCCTGTAGCGGCCAGAGTATTCCTAGAGAAAAGACTGACCAATCTGGGTCCTGAATCTTAATCAGATTTTTTAGACATCTTTACCTAGTCCTATTGCAGCTATTGTTTGTAAATCCTCCTTGCCTCCATTCTCAGCTTACTTTCTGAGAGGGGAGGTATCATCATATCATCAACTTCATGAATCAATGGGCTTTCAGAAATGAAGAGACTCAAATCTTGTCTTATAGGGCAGTAGCTAAATCCTGGAGAATGTGCATAACTTTAGAGGAAGATAGCAAAGTATATGTAATGAAATATCTCTCATGCAGATACAAATGATGCTTGGCATTTTTTCCAGATTCTATTATCAAAGCACATTCCCTGCCGAACCTCCTGGTAGTTTTTAATCATGTCTGGCATAACAGAGACTTTGGGGAAAATTGTTTCACTTAATTCTGCATTTTCTCACAGGACAGACAGGACTAACGTGAAGAGAATTGATGGGGATGAGCACAACTGTTTCCATGACCTCTTTAATCACGACTGAGATTTCCTGCTACTTTCCTGGAAAATGATGCAGTTTAGTATTTATTACAGAAAAGGGCAATTGTAAAGCCTCCCACTTAACAGATCTGATAAAAACCTGGCAAAGGGCAAATCCCTAGCATTCAGCTATAGACCAGTAAGAAGGGCAAGACCTTCTGCTTTTGCTTCATAACCTTTCCAGTTATTCATTCAAGCAGAGAATAGCAGCACTATTCTTATCTATTTCCACTATTTCCTTATCATGTTCCTCTCTGGTGCTCTACTAGGGCCTTGGTGTCTTCCCTCACAGAATCTCCTTCCCACCCCAGCCCTTAGCTTTCTCTTTGGCTTCTTAACATTGTGTTTTTGCTCCCTACATGTATTATAGTACTTTATGTACCGATATTCAATTGTCTCAAAATGTTTTGTTCACCAACCCTAGGATATTCGACTTTAACCAAAGCACATGGTCTTTGAACTGCTCTGTGGGATAGGACAAAATATGCTAGCCTTCAAGTTAATCTTTATTGGTTTCTACTGTTTCTACCAATGGTGTTTATTTAGCACACTTTTTATTCAGCACTTTTGTTAGCACAAAGTTTATTCACAACTTTTGTTCTTACAGCATCATTGGATTTTTTAGTAGTGGACTTCTCTAAAACTACTGGTAATGTCAGGTTTATAAAATGTAATACCAAAGGGACAGCTTGACTTGCTTTCTTCTCTGGATCTCATTCAAATCCATTTATTTTTCTAGTCTCTTTGTATACTGGGGCCAACGTATGTGTCCTCCAGAATCCAAACAGCCCTTTGGGCCTTTGTGCCTCTTTTACTAGTAAAAACGGGTCAGGACAATTTGTTCTTTACCGTTTGTGAAATGCTTCTAGTGGCCCTAGGCCAGATTATTCCCAGAGAAAGGACTGACTAATCTGGGTTAAACTCACACAGATTGGCTTAAAGGGATCATATCTCATGGGATTCATTAAGGAAGGCAGCTGGCAGATACGGAGCAAATGTTCCTTTTCCCAACTGGTGATAATGAGCCAGTAAATCTTTTCAGATAATTCAATAAATTTCTTATCTTTTCATCTTGTGTCTTAACAATAAATTTCTTATCTTTTCATCCTGTGTCTTAACAGCCACCTAATGACAGCTGTATCTGATTCACCCTTTTCTTATATCTTTAACTGCCCCTTCCCCTTGCCTTTCTTTGACTATCCATTTTAACGGTTTCCTAGGAGATAAATCTAGGTAACTCAGCCATCCAGGCATGAAATGTTCATCAAAATCTGCACCCCAACCCTATCCTGTCCTATTTCCTGCATCACAATGATTTGACTCAAGGGCCTGAAAGCCAAGGCTACTTCTGACACCATTGTCTAGCACAGCATTTGTCTTCGGCTAGCAAGCTGAGTCAGGAGACACAGGCAAGCTTTAATATAATACTGTTTACTTAGCATTATAGAAGGAAATAGGCAATACATGAAACAGGTGTACCATCTTCATCTCATCATCACCTCATCTCAGCAGCTACCCAAGTACAAAAAAGTAGTTAAAAAAAAAAAGATTTCCTTTACATCCTCACACACATATGTATGCATGGCTGCCACAAATGATTGCCAAGATGTGTGTGCAACCTTGAAACATGGAAGCTACAGCCTCTATTTCCCACCAACTTTTTATACCATAGTTATCCCACAGGCTCAAAGCCCATGTGCATGACAACTCACAGCCCCTCTAACCTGAGGCAGATGTTGTGTTCCGCAAAACAAATGAGCCAGTCAAAACATTCCTCATTTGTCTTAAAACTACTGTTTCCATGGAAACAGCCCTATGAGAATCTAAGATCTTTCTGAAGCAGTCTTGATATGCAGGCTTAATAGTAACTCTTTATTCACAAAAGCTTTATACATACATATGTATGTATGTATGTATATATGTGGTTAAATGTGATGTGTTAATCACCTTTTTAAAATATCTGTATTTATATATTGTTTTCATTTACCACAATCCTTTTGTCTAACCATTTCTAATTTATGAAACACAACACAAACAGAAAGGTGCACAAAATATTAAATACAGTAAAATATAGTATGTATATATAAATCATCATGCATCCATCCCCCAGATTGAGAAACTGAACACTGTCATCACCTCCAAAGCCTCCAGGCTGTTACTTCCCAAACTAAGACTCCTCAATATTCCTTAGTCTTGTGCCTGTCTTTAACTTTTATAATAATCACAACTACATATTGTTCCAGTTTTATCACTAAGTACACATTGCTAAACAATACAGTTGGGTCTTTCCTATTTCAAATTTTTTATAAATACTACCTACTGATTTGTGTGTTTTTTATTTTTATTTTTTTTGCTCAACATTCTCTTTCTAAGATTGTGCAGTGGCCATTTGTTTTTCATTACTATGCAGTATTCTATTATATAAAAATGTCACAATTTATTTAATTCAGTCTCTTATTAATGGTTATTTGTTTTATTTCAAGTTAGGGTAACACAAAGAGTGCTCCTCATAATATTCTTTGCATTTCTTTAAGGCAAGCATTATCACTTTTGTTTTGTTTTGTTTTTGTTTGTTTGTTTTAAACAAATAGAATAATGGATAAAGAGAGAAAATGTCATTTACTTAATATCATGATGCTGGTAGAATTGGACTTTAAACCTAATTCTGGAGTCTCTGTGACTCCAGAGTCCATGTTCTCAATTTCTTCAATAGTCCTTGTAATAAGAAGCACGTTTTAATGAAAATAGTGACAATTGAGATGAAGAAAATTGACAAATTCAACCAGTTCTAAGAATACAGATTCAATATGATTTTGTGATTGAGGCAGTTGCTGAAGGAGATGCAAAAATCGATAGTAACATTGATTAAGCACCTGGCTTGAGTAAGTGATTGGTGGTGTCATTTAGTGAAATACTAAATACAGAAAAATGACCAGGGTTGGCAGATGAGGAATTTAGATGGACTTGAACACACTGCATTTCGTACCTGCAAGACACCACTTGACTAATAGTAATAGCTAGCATTATTGAAAACTAGCAATATGCCAGGAATTGTTCTGAAGTATTTACATGCATTAATTTGATTCTCACAACAAACCTATGAGGCAGATCCTATTATTGTGTCCATTTTATAGAGGAGGAAAGAAAACTGAGGGAAACAAAAGCTTAGTAGAACCTCAATGTTACAAAGCTAGTAAATGAGATGTTTACATAAGCAGCCACTTCTAAAATTCCTATTCTTAAGCATAAAATATGTAAAGTCTTTTGATAAAATGTCATGGGCAATAGGCAGTGAGCTATACAGAGGCTGAAGCTTAGGTAAGAGATCTGGGCTGGAATATAAATCTGAAAGTATTTACATGTCATTGAATATATGTAAGTTCAATTACATCATTAATTATGAGCCATAGGTGATTTTGCCCCCTAGGAGACATTTGGCAGTGTTTGAAGACATTTTGTTTGTCTTAACTGGGGTGGGTGCTAATAGTATCTAGTCTGGGGGTTGGGGCAGGGAATTTGCTAAACATCCTACAATGCACAGGATTGGCCCTCACCACAAGAAATTATCCTGTTCAAAATGTTAAATTGAGAAACCCTGTCCTACACAGATTCATCATTGGATGGAGGCCCACCTAGGAAGGAAGAGTGATGCGGACTAGGAAACTCTTCAGCTGAGACTTGTCTACTGACAGCACTTACAGCAGCTCTGGTAATAAGTTCTTTATTCCTAACTAGGAATGTATCAGTGTGTCACAGCATCTGCCATGATTATGGAAGGGAGATAAAGAAACACAGCCAGATGGGTCCCTGACGCAGGGGGAACCCTGCTTTCAACCACCTGCTGGGTTCAACAGTGTATGAAGTCATGCCTTTCCATTTCCTGCAATTCTGATGCTTTGACATCTCAGGGTTTTGCTGATCCTGGAAAGCCTACCCCTTCCAGGACTAGCCATCTCCTACATAGTAAATGACTGGCCCAGGACTGTGAGATTCATATGCAAACCAATAATGCAGAGCTTTCACACCCCACAACCTCCTCTACGAGGCTGTCACACTCAGGGCCACTATCCGCTGCCCTAATCACTGCAGAGTCAAATACTAGACAACTAGGGACAGCTCCTATACCCCAGAGTCTGCTGGGATTATTTAAACAAGCCAATTCTAAACCTGTTTACCTTGCTGCAGAAACCAAAATAAAGGCTCTTGCTCACGCTCTCCATCACCCCTCAAATCCTTCTGCCTCCTGATTGAATCTGGTGCTTCCCAGCATGGCCTTGTGTGGCATGGCATACCCCTTCCTCTTGGGAACAAACTGTCTATACAATGGCCAGTGTCTCCTGATTTTTGGCCTCACAATACCTGAATAATAATGAAACCTACATTTTAAACTGACTAGGTTGTTTGAATGATTAACTTATTTCTGTTAGGGTTTTATTTGTACGTATGTCTTTTATTTCTTGTTTTTGTATTGAAAGCATTTAAAAACTCTCTGCACATGATTTGGTGGTCGAGTGGGTGCTATATTTACTATATTAATGCAAATTTTCATTTTTTAAAAATCTGTTTAATCTCCATGAGAAAAAGTATATCCACACATGGTATTTGTTATAAACATTATAGATGCACTGTTGTTGTCTTATTCACTATCTACCTATTGCTAATACATTCCACCTCTCTGATTTTGAGTCAGATAGTTTATGCACATAAAGCTTCTACAAATATTTAATGAAGTATTGTCATTTGTATTGCTTTGTAAACAATCTGTAATCCCCTTTGATCTGTGTTAATGAGTCATGCATTGTTTATTTCCAAATAATTAATTTTTAACTTTAGCTATTAATGGCTATTTTGTATTGTGATCTAATAACATGGCATGCACAACTTCAGCTTTTCTTTTTGTAACTGATTTAACATTTTTCTGGCCTATTAGATGACCAGTTTTTACAAAAGATCCACTGGCTTTTAAAATAAAGTGTATATTCTGTTTATTTGGAATATACTTGATCTCTTTATTTTAAAAATCTATAAATTAGAATAGTATATAGCCTTTACTTTTTTACTTTTTTTTAAATGAGTATTCAAAACCCGGGAGATGTTTCTTCAAAGCTAATTTTTTTTCTTTTCTAACTTCATTTTGTAAAATTTTATAGCACAGCTTTTACTTTAAGTATTTTGTAGCTATGTTATTTTTCATATAAAGGTTTATGATTCTAATATCTTCATTGTGGATATATCATTTTTAAACATAAAACTGAAGTCTTTTATAATTTATGACTTCTTTGCCTCAAAATCTGATATAGCTGATTTTAATGTTATGATCTTTCTTTTGTTTGCCTTTAGATGATGTATCTATGCCAGTCTCTTTTTCTATTTTTCTTTTCTTCCTTTTTTTTACCTCTCTAGGTCATATTCCCTTAGGTACGTCCCTTGGAAACCACATATAATTGGACTGATCTTTAATAGAACAGTTTAACCCATTCAAATTCAAAACTTTTAAGTTGTTATATCTGAAAACTTTGTTCATTTGCCCTTTCAATTTTAACTTAAAAAACGCTTCTTTACTGTCTTTTTCTTATCTGGATCCTTACGGAATACAATGTTCTCACCTGTATTGCTAACGCTTCATATAATATATATCTTATTTTAAAATGTTACAGATACATAAAAGTTAAAAATAAATTCCAATGATCAATTTCACAAACCAAATAATGCTTTGATACCACCTGATAGAATTCTGAATATTAGTATTATTTTACTTTGCTTCCTTTAGCTCTCATTCACCTCTCAGTTGGGTGAAACGAGGTTTTTATAATCAGAAATTTGAGATGTAGATTATTATGGTCATTTTCACATGTTATATATTCTATCTTATTAATTTCCTTTGTATTTTGTTTCAAAACCTATTTAGAATATTTAGTTCAACTTATTTGATTTCACCATTTATAATGCCTAACACTGAGCATTCTTTAGTCTTTTATGTGAATTAATCTCTTAGCTGTATATATGTACATCTTTCAGTAATTTTTTCCTCATGGAGAGAGTTCTTGTTATTATATCTGTCACTTCAATTTTTACCTTCCTCCTTTCAATTAACATCCTTCTTTTGTCAATCTGTTGATATTTCATCTTGTATTTTCTTTTTGTACCAGAGACCATATTTTAAAAATTGTACTAACGACACAAGCAGATGCTTTAAAAAATGTGCTTTAAATTTCTGATAATAAACCTTTTCCAAAGTATGTCCTTGCAGCTTAAATGCTGCTATATTTCTTTTATGTAGCATTTGCTAATATACTCACATATCTTTTATATCTGCTTATCCTGATGAGGAAAATATATATCCAAACAAGATATTTTTCCATAAACATTGTGTGTGAAATTATAGACCATCTGACTCTATTACAACCTCCCCTCACATGGATTTTGAGCCAGAGAGTTTATGGACCTGCAGAGTCTCTATCAAAATTTCTTATGTCCAGAAGACATTTATCTTTTTTGGCTATCTGGTAGTCTTTTGAAAAGGATAATTTATAGTTCGATGATTGGAAATATTCTCTGGCTCTTCAGATACGCTGAGAGGGAAATGGGAGCAATCAGAATACAGGGCTTTGCAGCTCTTTCAACCACAGTACCTTCTACTGCTGCTGCCACATGCCTCAGCAGAGAGCACCAGTTGCCTTCCATGTCTGTCACTGGCAGGAATAATACAATGATCATTTTATTTCTTAAATGAACAGAAAGAGCCACAGATGGGACAAACTGGATGATATGGTGGTCTTAAATGTTTTAGAAAACAGCTCCTTCCACAATATTAGAGGATTAAAAGGTTAGTGTTGTGGTTAGTACAGACATTGGGCATTGAGGCAAGAAACTGTCTGTGGCAGAACAATGCAGACTAATGATCTGTAGGTTTACTCTTTTAATATTCCTCAAGAGACAAAAATAAGTGGCAGTATCACCCATTAATTGAAGTTTTTTTCTTTCAGTATTTTTCACTTGTAGGTGTCTGTCTATCCTCTGCTCCCTGTTCTCTAACAGCTGGGGTTTCCTAACCCCCATCCATAGCCCTGTAGGTTCTAGGGCAAGATTTACCTAGATAGTTTTATCTAGTCCAACCATCTGACACTGAGCTTTGTCATCTGTGCCACTGGTCTTGCTGTTGTTTTGAAATTTGTCTTGCCTTCATTCTCACATGAAGCTCTGAAGAACTGGGCCCCTGCCTTTCCCTCTGTGGATTCAATTCCCTCTCTTGGTTAGTTTCCCAATACTTTAGGTTCACTGGGTTGACCCACGCTTGCGACAAAGAGAGGGATTGTAGTCTTTCCTTGACATTCAAAGCCTGTTGCCTGGTCTGAGGGGGACTTTCAGATGCCACCTGTCTGTCTGTCTTCTTGGCTGCCTCTCTGCCTCCCATCCAGGATTGCTAAATGCGTCCCTATCAGCATGCTTTGTCTCTGACACCACAGCTTCCAAAACTAACATCTATTGTGATTCCTTTTCAACACTGTACTCTATGTCCTGAAATGCACTTTTCCTAACTTCTGGCAGCAAGTTCTATTTTACCACTATGGTTAGGCTCATCTCTAGGTCAAGGTTCCTCTAGGGTTATTCAAACCCCTGTTGTTCAGCCATACATGGTCATATTAAAAATAAGAAAACTCCAGATAGGTCAGTATTCTTATCTCTGGGTTATACTAGGCAGTTTCTTCCTTCTCGTTCCAGCCACCATACAACCAACTGATCACTGATTTAGGTGGTTTCTCATGCAAATTTTTTTTTTTTTTTTTTTTTTTGAGACAGTCTCACTCTGTCGCCCAGGCTGGAGGGCAGTGGCACAATCTCAGCTCACGGCAACCTCTGCCTCCCGGGTTCAAGCAATTCTTCTGCCTCAGTCTCCTGAGTGGCTGGGATTACAGGCGCCCGCCGCCACACCCAGCTAATTTTTGTATTTTTGTAGAGATGGGGTTTCACCATGTTGCCCAGGCTGGTCTTGAACTCCTGACCTCAGGTGAGCCCTCTCAAAGTGCTAGGATTACAGGCGTGAGCCACCACGCCTGGCCGCAAAATGTATTTCATAGCTGACCAATTTTCATGAACTTCACTAGAAGACCCTACATCAAGTCACTGTTATCCTTTACCTAGGATAAAAATGCTTTCAATGTTCTCCCTGTTTATTCCTGCTCCTGCCTCATTCCTTCTCCATAGGGCAGTCAAAAAATCCAGTCACTCCTCTGTTTAAAACCCTTAAGGGACTTCCCACTTCTTTCGCTTATTATTTTTAAAAAAAAATTTTGTTTAGACAGGTTCTCACTCTGTTGCCCAGGCTGGAGTGCAGTGATGCAAACACAGCTAACGGCAGCCTCGATCTCTTTGGCTTAAGCAATCCTCCTGCCTCAGCCTCCCAAGTAGCTGGGACCACAGCCACCACCATGCCTGGCTAATTTTTACAAAAATTTTTGTAAAGACGGGAACTTGATATGTTGCCCAGGCTGATCTTGAACTCCTAAGCTCAAGAGATCCTCCTGCCTGGGCCTCCCAAACTGCTGGAATCACAGGCATGAGCCACCATGCCTGGCCTCACATATTCTTTAAGCTTATGCTGTGACTCATCTTCATCTTCAGCTTCTTTTCCAGCTACTTTCTCTCTTATGCTCTATCCACACTGGACTGCTTTCAAGATTTTTATTTACATTCTCTTCTGTCTGGATTGCTTTCAACTCTTGTGGGCAAATGCTAACAAATTTATCCTTTATCCTCCTCAAATGGCATACCCTCTAAGAGGTTCCTTACTGATTTCCTTATTAGATTACTCTATTAGCACCCTGCAGATTAGATTCTCTGAGAGCACCCTATACTTTTTGTTGGCAGCATTAACTTTTTGAATAATGTATTTGTTTGAATATTTGTTTCATGTTTGTTTCTGATATTATCCTGTAAACTTCATGATGATGTCTGTTTAGCACATCACTTCTTGACTAGGGTCTACCAGTATCTTCAATGAACAGAGACTCAAGCATATTTGCTCAATAAAGAAAAATTGGGGTGAACATGAAATGGAAATAAAATGTTAGCAATTTACCAATAATATTAAATATTTCTTATTAATTATATGTCTAGTGACAATATTAGGTATTCTGTGAAAATAGTGTTAGTTTGTGAGGAAATCTATCAATATTTTCTTCACATACAAGAAAAGGGAGAGGGCGTAGAATAGTTTAGTGAAAGGGAACAATATAATAACAAGTTGTAGGCCTGTGAAGAGAGTCTCATTTCTGAAGATATGCCAGAGTTCTTTGAAATATTTCTTAATTGTTCATATGAATATTTATCTGAGGCTGGAAGGGTGCAACTATTATTTTTTATTCCTTTAGAGCTAACAGTGAAATGAATTTTTTTTTTCAAAATTCATGTAGCAGGTAAGAATATAAATGAAATTTCTTAACTTTCCATCCTAAGTTTTGTCTCCAAAACTGCTGATAAAGCAGGTTCCTGCACCCTCCACCCTCACCCTATTCTGTGCACCTAACTCTCCATTTAACTCTCATCATGTTGTCTTCAAAGAATTGAGACTTAATGTAGCATGGCATATGAGACATCTGAAGTCAGCTGCTCTCAAAGAACAAACTGATGACCCTTGTTTACTCCTCCATGACTTTCCTTTTTCCTCTCCCCTTGATTCTTGCCTATGACCCTATAAGCAGCACTTCCCAGAGGTTAATGTACAAGGCTACTTCAAGGATTTGGTAAGGTTTGGGCAAAAAAAAATCAGATTCCTAGGTCTTACCCCACAAATTTTTATTTGGTAATTCTGAAGCAGGGCCTAAACATCTGAATTTTTTTTCCAACTTTTATTTTAAGTTCTGGGGTACATGTGCAGGATGTGCAGGTTTGTTACATAGGCAAACATGTGTCATGGTGGCTTGCCACACAGATCATCCAATCACCTAGGAATTAAGCTCAGCATTCATTAGCTATTCTTCCTGATGGTCTTCCTCCTCCTACCCCCCACCCTCCGACAGGCCCCAGTGTGTGTTCCCCTGACAATGTGTTCATTTGTTCTCATCATTCAGCTCCCACGTATAAGTGAGAACATGTGGTATTTGGTTTTCTGTTCCTGTGATAGTTTGCTGAGGATAAAGGCTTCCAGCTTCATTTATGTCCCTGTAAAGGACATGATCTGGTTCATTTTTAGGGCTACATGGTATTCCATGGTATATATGTACCAGATTTTATTTATCCAGTCTATCATTGATGGGCATTTAGGTTGATTCCATCTCTTTGCTATTGTGAATACTGCTGCAATGAACATACGTCTGCATGCATATTTATAATAGAATAATTTATATTCCGTTGGGTATATACGTAGTAATGGGATTGCTGGGTCAAATGGTATTTCTGCCTCTAGGTCTTTGAGGAATCGCGACACTGTTTTCCATAATGGTTGAACTAGTTTACACTCCCACCAATGGTGTAGAAGTGTTTCTTTCTCTCCACAACCTTGGCAGCATCTGTTGTTTTTTCAACTTTTTAATAACAGTCATTCTAACTGGTGTAAGATAGTATCTCATTGAGGTTTTGATTTGCATTTCTCTAATGACAGGTTATGTTGAACTTTTTTTCATAAGTTTGTCGATCGCATGCATATCTTCTTTCGAGCAGTGTCTGTTCATGTTCTTTGCTCACTCTTCAATGGGATTGTCTGTTGTTTTCTTGTAAATTTGTTTAAGTTCCTTGTAGATGTTGAATGTTAGACCTTTGTTAGATGAATAGATTACAAGAATTTTCTCCCATTCTGTACATTGTCTGTTCACTCTGTTGATAGTTTATTTTGCTCTGCTAGTTTATTTTGCTGTGCAGAATCTCTTTAATTAGATCCCATTTGTCAACTTTTGCTTTTGTTGCAATTCCTTTTTGGATCTTTGTCATGAAAATTTTGCTCATGCCTATGTCCTGAATGGTATTGCCTAGGTTTTCTTCTAGGGTTTTTATAGTTTTGGATTTTACATTTAAGTCATTAATTCATCTTGAGTTGATTTTTGTATGTGGTATAAGGAAGGGTTCGAGTTTCATTTTTTTGCATATTGCTAGCCAGTTCTCCCAGCACCATTTATTAAATAGGGAATCCTTTCCCCATTGCTTGTTTTTGTCAGGTTTGTCAAAGATCAGATGGTTGTAGGTGTTTGGTTTTATTTCTGGGTTCTCTATTCTGTTCCATTGGTCTATGTGTCTATTCTTGTACCAGGACTATGCTGTTTTGGGTAATGTAGCCTTGTAGATAGTTTGAAGTCAGGCAGCATGATGCCTCCAGCTTTCTTCTTTTTGCTTAGGATTGTCTTGGCTATTCTGGCACCTTTCTGGTTCCATATTTTAAAATAGTTTTTTTCTAATTCTGTGAAGAATGTCTATGGTAGTTTAATGGAAGTAGCATCAAATTATAAATTGCTTTGGGCAATATGGCCATTTTCACGATATTGATTCTTCCTATCTACGAGCATGGAATGTTTTTGCATTTGTTTGTGTCATCTCTGATTTCTTTGAGCAGTGGTTTGTAGTTTTCCTTGAAAAGGTCCTTCACTTCCCTTGTTAGCTGTATTCCTAGGTATTTTATTCTTTTTGTGGCAGCTGTGAATGGGAGTTTATTCATGATTTGGTTCTCTGCTTGACTGTTTTTGGTGTATAGAAATGCTAGCAATTTTGGGACATTGATTTTGTATCCTGAGACTTTGCTGAAGTTGCTTATCACCTTAAGAAGCTTTCGGGCTGAGTTATAGGGTTTTTTAGATACAGGATCATGTCATGTGCAAACAAAGTTTGACTTCCTCCTTCCTATTTGAATACCCTTTATTTCTTTCTCTTGCCTCATTGCACTGGCCAGAACTTCCAATACTATGCTGAATAGGAGAGGTGAGAGAGGGCATCCTTGTCTTTTGCCTGTTTTCAAGGGGAATGGTTCCAGCTTTTGCCCATTCAGTATGAGTATCTGAATTTTTTAAAAAACACAACGGCTACTCCTTATGCTTATGATCTACAGAAACCCACTAAAGAAAATCAGCAGCAGTTTTGTTTTTTACATTTGGCCACCTATTGTCTGAAGTTTTCACAGGCATCAACAAATTTTTTTCACTAAAGCATCCACCTATGTATAGGGTCAGCTTCATTAAAAAAAACATTTTTCACAAATCACCACTCGTTAATTCAGTATTGCTTTTGATAACTTATAAGCATTTACAATTAATGTAGATTTGTTTCTGTTTTTGTTTTAAACCACTTTATTGACATATGATTGACATGTAAAACGCTGTACGTATTTAGCATATACAACTTCATAAGTTTAGCAGTAAGTATACATCCATGACGCATCACCATCTTCAAGGTTATAAATATCCATCACCTCCAAAAGTTTCTTCCCACTCCCTTTTTTTTAATCTGTGTGTGTTTGTGTGTTAGAAAGAATTAACATAAGACCTACTATCTTAATAAATTTTAACAATAAAATAGTATTGCTACTTATGGTCACTATGCTGTATAGATATCCAGAACTTATCTTGAATAACTGAAGCAGTTAGAAACTGTTAATGTTCTGAAAGGCATAAGTTCTTTAATTATTTTATTTTATCCAGCTGTCAATATAATGAATACAGACAAAGTGGATTCAACTTTTGAATTTTTATATAATGTTTCTTATTCTACCACTTTGATTACATAGGTAAAAATGTTTCCAAAGAGTGCATAAAATAACTTAATATACTTTAAGTGATTTTGGCAAGATGACTAAATATCCAATAATTTTTTAAAGTAAATTTTAATAGTTCAAATATACAGATGAAATTTGTATTATGTTACTTTTCAATCTGACTACCATATAGTCCTAGATTACCTCCAAGAAGCCCCTTTCCAGTTGAAAATGATGATAGAAATGTGATGTTTTGCATCAGACACCTGACTGAAGTATCTCTACTCATCAGACTTCTGAGACTCAACCTGCAGGTGGTCCTGCATTTAGATGTCTGCTATATTTCTCCATCTTAAATCTCCTTCGAGTAAAACAACTTAAAGGAATATCAGGAAGCAATTTATGGGAGATTATGTCTTTATTTTAATCAGCATAGAGAATTAACTCAATGACTGTAATACATCATCTGGATTCAGCTACATTCTGTGTGTTCTCATTTTAGATGAAAGACTAAAATTTTCTGCAGTTCATTGTGATATGGTTTCCTTTTTAATTGAATTTGAATCTGTATAAATTATTATTTTTCACATTAAGTACTATTCTTCACTCCAGTTCAAGACATACTACCTCACGTTTCTATCTCATAATCATGTACCATCTGAAATTATTTTCTATGCTTCTCAAAATCTTTGTAAATTTGACTACCTTTATGCTTTGCAAAAATAAAATGAAACCTATATTCTTCTACCTATCTGTGTCAGGGCTGAAGCAGTATAGATGTAATTGCTGATTTTTAAGATTAGGAAACTAGTATACTCATACTTACACCCCCCAATTTTTAGCTGTATAATTGACATGTTTGAAACAACATAACTTTTTAAAGTTATTGAACTTTTCTTTCCAAACTGTTTACATTAATTCCTTTGTTTTATTAAAAAAAAACTATTTTTGGAAATTATTTATTTAAATATTTAAATGATCACAGCCATAAATGACCCAGTTCTTATTAGTTCAAGCTGATTTATTTTTCTATTTTAATAGAAATAAAAGCCCATTGTTAAAAGGAAGGCTATCTAAAATTGCAACAAGAAAATAAAAGTTCCTGTAATTCTGGATAAAAATATCTTTGTTTTTCTTTTCACACATTTTTATACCTATATATAAAAAGTTCTGTATAGCTACCTGTAGCATTTCACTATCTTTGCTGTTACATAGTTGGCTTTCCACGTAACAATGAATCATGAGTATCTTTCCATATCACTCTACTGTACATCTTTACATTTCAAATGTGTGTGTTTATACGTATATTTATATCACATTTAAGGTTGAAGCATAAATGAAACTACAGAAATGTATCCTTCAATATATAACCAATTTTTATGAACATTTAGATTGGTTCACATATTTTTGTTATTATTAGCAATACTGTGATAAATATCCTGATTTTTATGTATGGGTTCAATTAGTTCCTGTAGATGTATTCCTGTAGAAAAAAATGCTCAATAAAAAGTATTCACTTTAAATTTTGATATATGATTCTTGAGTATTTGCAAATGGTTGAACTAAAGGTATATGAGTGTTTCTTTTTCTGCATTCTTGATGTTGTCAAGTAAAAAAAATAAGTGTTTTTATTTTACTGTTTTCAACCTAAAAACAATTTTTAAATTCAGGTTTTAATTTGTATTTCACTCAGTATATGGGAAGGTTAACTAGGATCACTACCTAATTTGCAGGACTGAGTGCAAAACGAAAATCCAGGGCTCTTTGTTCAAAAATTGTTAAGGATTTCAAGACTGTGACAGCAGAATATCAAACCAAGTATGGGGCCATTATTAACTATGGTCCTGTGTGACTCCATAGGTTGGACACTCATAAAGCTAACCCTTTAGCTTTTAAAATACATACTAGCCTTCTGACTTTGATTTCTGGCTACTGTTTATGAGTGGATTTCACCATTTTAAAAAATTAAGTGAGTGAAAATGGTTTTCACCCAGTTAAAATGATTTTAGTATATCTTTTAATTGATTTATTATAAAATTACCGTGTAGACCCACATCTGAAATATAGAAACACTTATCGAATTTTATTTATATATTTATGATTTTTTTGATTTTACATATACACATTTAATCTATTTACATTTTTTTCTGGAGGTCAGATCTTAACTGAATTTTCTTTTCTCTAAACTAGTTATCCAATAGGCCTAATGTCTTTTATCTTATAATCTATAAGTTCCCCTGTGATTAGAAATGCCACAGTTTTCACGTGCCCATAGAAATATAATAATCAATTTCTTGCTTTTCTATGCAATTTCATTAATCTAACTTACTGATCTTTCCCCCCAAACCATCCTATTTTAATTATTGTAGCTCTATGATTCTACTCATTCTTCTGATTTTTTCTAGTATTTTCTTACTATTTAATTTTCTAACATGATTTTAAATAGTTTCAGGTTGTGAAATGGAGCTCTTGGGACTTTGATTTAAAAAATAATGACCATGTTGATCCAGGTGGATAAATGGATGTCTTTAAACATTAACTTTTTATACCTAAAATCAAGCCATAAGCCTTCATTTATCTGTGTATTTTTTCAGGTACCTTGGTAGAGTATAGATTTCTTTATATAGATCCTGCACATTCTTATTTTTATACTGTTTTTTAGATTTGATCTCTTCAAGGAAAAAAAATCTGTTAATTTTCTGTATACATTTTGTGACTGGTCACCATGCTGTTTGTTTCTCGAGGTCTACTTTGTACCTTTCCCCACCATGTTCCGTGCCACAGGAAGAAGTCCTCTGTGAACTGAAATAATCGAGTGCCCTTGTATTCTGATTTCCAATTGGGTTCCGTCAATGAAAAACAGCAAGACAAAACTGGAGGGTGAAAGAGAGTGAGGTTAGGGGAAAGTCTTGATTAGTCTAAAGGAAAGGATTTTTTTCTACTATTTTTCAGCCCAGAGAGGGTACCATTTGCAATTTTCAAAGAAAATAACTTATGTGATACAAGAATTTCGTAGAATTCTTCTAAGTCTTCTATTTATTGTGCTTCATTTTATCATTCACGTAGAACGAAGTTGAAGGGGATGGAGGAGTATAACGTTTTATTATCTGCTTAGTTGTTTAGCTGCCTAAGGAGAGTAAGACCTATTATTTCAGACTATCAAGCAACAGGATTGTTATTTTTTAAATTACTTCATCAGATGCTATATTCACCACTTGTTGCAAGAACTTGTAATATAAACTGTTCTTCCATTTTATGGAAAATTTGCCACATTGTTGAAGAGACAAAAATAATAATAATAATAGCACGATGTTGGTATTCTCTTTGTTGCATGAGTGCCTATTTCCTTTGTATGAAGGGGTGGCCCCTCCACACCTGTGGGCGTTTCTCGTCAGGTGGGACGAGAGACTGAGGAAAGAAAGAGACACACAGAAAAAGTATAGAGAAAGAAAAGTGGGCCCAGGGGACTGGCGCTCAGCATACAGAGGACCAGCACCAGCACTGGTCTCTGAGTTCCCTCAGTAGTTATTGATCATTATCTCCACAATCTCGGAGAGGGGGATGTGGCAAGACAATAGGGTAATAGTGGGTAGAGGGTCAGCAGGAAAACATGTAAACAAAGGTCTCTGTGTCATAAACAAGGTTAAGAAAAGGTGATGTGCCTTGATGTGCACGTATACAAACATCTCGGTGCATTAAAGAGCAGTATTGCTGCTAGCAGTCTTACCTCCAGCCCTAAGGCGGTTTTCTCCTATCTCAGTAAATAGAACACCTAATCGGGTTTTACACCGAGACATTCCATTGCCCAGGGAGGAGCAGGAGACAGATGCCTTCCTCTTATCACAACTGCAAAGAGGCTTTTTGTCTTTTACTAATCCTCCTCAGCACAGACACTTTACAGGTCTTTCCCTTCCCAGGAGGCCATATCTCAGGCTAACACATGGGGAGAAACCTTGGACAATACCTGGTTTTCCTAGACAGAGGTCCCTGTGGCCTTCCACAGTGTATTGTGTCCCCGGGTACTTGAGATTAGAGAATGGTGATGACTTTTAACAAGCATACTGCCTTCAAGCACTTTTTTAACAAAGTACATTCTGCATAGCCCTAAATCCATTAAACCTTGAGTGAACACAGCACATGTCTCTGCAAGCACAGGGTTGGGGCTAGGGTTACAGATTAACAGCATCTCAAGGCAGAAGAATTTTTCTTAGTACACAACAAAATGGAGTCTCTTATGTCTACTTCTTTCTACACAGACACAGTAACAGTCTGATCTCTCTTTCTTTTCTCCTTATCTTTACTTCTACCTTTCTACGTGTAGGTCTTTATTTACGGATTTTGGTCTAAGCAATTTTGGTGCACTCTCATATCCAAGTTTTACATGCCCCTTTATCTTATAAAAACCCCTACTGTTAGCCCACCACCAGACCAGAGAAGCATAACAAAGTATCTTTCTATGGGTAGTTTCCTGTCTAGCCACTCATACAGTCTGACGTCCATAGTCGCTTGCTTTGACAGGTGGTGGGGAATGAAGTCTCACTTATAATATGCATCTTCAGCCCAAATCCCATAAAATTAAGGAATATTAAAGAGTGTTTTGTAGAATTTGAACCCAGTATTTTGTTCATCACTTCATCTTATATTTTTGCTGTAAGAGTCCTTGTGAATTTCTTTGACAGTATAATACAGGCACATTTTAAAAATTTTTGTTTCTAAACGAAGATTTTTTTGAGAACAATCTTTAGACAGTTTTGTTCTACTACTGTTATTAGAAAAATCAATTCCTTTTTGTATTTTCATCTTTGTTTCTCCTTCTTGAATGAAGAGGGGTCATTTATGGCCTGGTATTTGTCCAAACAGCACATGGGAGAAAACCTTTTTGATGTCTTCATTGCACCCCTGAAATATATTTCATGTGTACTACACATTACACATTGCACACACACACACACACACACACATATGCGTATGTATGTATATACATACAATATGCCAAGTATATTTGTATATTTTTTGGAACATCTCTCTAATGTTTTAAACTGGAAAGGCAATTAGTGTAAGTTTTAATAATCCAGCATTCTAAAAAGAATTAAAAGGAGGGTATGGCATGAGCAGATTTAGTGGAACAATTTAATCTGTGTATGATTTCCTCTGTCATTTAAGGTTGCTGTACTAGGGGCCAGTTCTCTGTATCTCCTTTTCCATTTGGCCCAGCCTTCAGTCTAGGAATATCATGGTATCCAATCGCCTTTTCAAGGTTAGTGCCCAAGCTTTAGGAAGAATCGGTAGATCAGAGAAAAGTTACCACATGCTGATTTCCTTTTTGAGTAGCTTACTTTCTTGTACATCTCCCAGTGCAGATAATTCCAAAAGCTGCTTATCAGAGAAAGTAAGGGTCTGGCTTGCTCTAGGCTGTGTTTGCCATTGCCTTCATTCCTCCCTACTGAAAATTATGAAGCGCCAGAATTTCCTGTATTTACTTTCTGTAATGTCACACTACTCTTCAGAAGAAGCAATGCATCTTCCTTGATTTGTTTTAAAGTAAATTACTTCAAGTTCAAAGTAGACTGATTAGCCATGGCTCCTACACCATATAGGCTCACTATTTTCATGTTCCTTTAGACATTTTAGCCTTTAATTACCAGGTAATTAAGAGCATTAGGTAGTCAAAGTGTTTAGGTATACCAGTGTTTAATACATTTATTTGTCTGGAAGTCATTGTCAACAGCTTTTTCTTCTCAAACATTAATTCTTATTAATTTTTAACTGCCTGGAGTCCTTTTTTTTTGGCCTAGAATCCTTAATGGAGTTTTTACTCACTTGATTTCAGGTGTACTGTGCTTTCAGCTAAAAATTGATATAGGTATTTCCAAATGTTTCATCGTTACCTGTCTTCTCTTTTCATCTATATTTTCTATATCCAATTTCATCTAGTCTTATGGCTTCAACTCTCTCTACTTTGTGGATGGCTCTCAGATCTCACTCTCTACTTTTGTACTTCCCATAAGCTCTGCTTTACCCATGCAGATGATTTCCTGCTCCTGCTTGAATATTCTGGTAATGCCTTTAGTCAAAGCAACATGCCCAATACTGAGATCATCATCTTCTACCTTCCCAAATGTCTCTACCTGTTCATTCAGATGTTCATTTGTTTATTTATTCATTGTTGTATTTATCAAATACCTCCTTTGTATCAGCTCCTTTTGCTGGGGGTAATCAGTGAAAGAGGTAGATAAGTTGATTCTCCCGCAGAAGTTTGCACAAAATTAAGAGACACACATGCATATAAGTAAGCAGACAAATACCATGCAACATGATAAGGCCAAGATATAATGAGTTTGGGATAGGATGAAGAACAAAATGGGGAACCTAGTCTTAACTTGGGTGTCAGAAAAATTTCTTAAAAGGAATAATGTCTAAGTTGAGCACTAAGGCTTGAATGGTAATTAGCCATGTAAAGGGGAGAAGGAGAGAACAGCAGTGTGGGTGTAAGAACAAACATGGAACACAAATAAGTCTAGAAACAGAAAATTGTTCATGACAGCTAAAGTGAAGGGAGTATGGAGTAGTGAGTTTTGAGAGTGAAAGGGTAATCACCAGCCAAATCCATAAGGGTTCTATATGTTGTGTTATAGAATTTGGACTTTATCCTGAGAGACAGAGAAAGTACTGGAAGTTTATAAGGACAGGAATCACATGATCAATTTGATTTTTAGAAAGATCATTCTGACTGCAGTGTGGAGGTCGTATTGAAAGGCCAAAGGCAGGTGAAAGATCAATCAGAATGAGAGATCTTACATGAAAGATAATAAAATATTTCATCGGAGTGGTGATATTAGAAATAGAGAAAAGTTAAAGTTAATAGGGAAAGAAATAGAGAAAAGTTAAAGTAAAATTATTTTGAAAGATTTATATTTTCTCTGAGGGGCAAAAAGAGGCCAAAAATTATGGCTTGATCTATAAGATCTATAATTATGGCTTGATCTATAAGATGTATAAGGATACTTTCCACTGAGATATGGACAAGAAGAGCACAAAGTGGTTATTGAAGGCATGAAAATGAAAAGAGACTTCCAACAGTGAGTATGTATCATATGAGAGAGCGCCTAGACAGAAGAGAGTCTATTTAATATCTAGACCAAGAAAGAGAAGTCTACAGGGGAATTGTGGAGTTTAAGAAAAGTAAGAGAAATAATATTAGGACTCAATGTAATATGTTTAGAACATGTGAGTGTGCACAGAGGATTGAGTGCAGTAAGCACTTTACATGGATGCCTAATGTCAAATTGGAGAATGTGAGGTCAAGGAAACTAGAGGGAGAAAATGTTCAAGATGGATGGAGCTGAGTATAGAGCTGAATATAGCCAAGATATCAAGTATGGTATAGACTGAAAATATATTTAGTGCAAGGAAATCACTGGAGACTTTGTGAAAAGCCATTCCTGAGGAGTGCTGGGGGCAGTAACAATTGTACAGCAGGTTTGAGAAGTCAGAGAAGGTGAGAAAATGTTTCCCATGCCTTGCCAGCAACTCCATTAGCCTATGTATCTAGAAGGAACAATATAGAGTCACCTTTGATTCTTTTCTCTCATTTGTCTTCTGCTGCTCATTCTAATTGCACAATAACTCTTGGTTCTCTCTGGCTTCTCCTTGCCATTACCTCCAAAAGAGCCACTCTTGTTCAATCCTGCTTTGATATTGTCACACTACTACTCCATTCTTGTTTATAGAAAATATTCCATAATTAGTTATTATTTAATACCCAGTATAAATAGTACTTGTGTGAGTAACCGCCCCCTCCAAATAACTTTTCTCTGAACTCTTACAACACTTCATTGGAACCCTTTTAAATAACACTCATGACTTTTTGCTTTGAGTGAAGCCATCTACATGCATGTCTTATCCCCGTTCATAGACTGTTAACTTCATGAGGGAAGAAGTCTTATTTATTTTTATATTGTACATAATTCCTAAAACAGATAATCTAAGTACATAGTTTGGTTCTGCATAATTTTGGCCTATTGGACCTTGAGCAAGTCTTATCTAGGTCCTCTAAATATTTTTCCTTCCAAAATGTGATAATTTTCTATGCTGCCTACTTAATATTAAAGATTGTTTTCAGAATTTATAAGAGTAATGTAATTGAAAATGTTTTGAGAGTGATAAAATATAAAAGAAACTATTTTTATATTTTTACTATGATTGCAGGAGTTAGTAGTAGTACTGTTATGATTATTATGTACTGAGAATTGCCACTCTATTTAGACATGCAGCAATTCAGCCAATCAATACTTTAAAGGTTAATTTCTTCAATTTAGAGCATAACACCTACAGTGAAGTCTGCCATTTATTTTGATGAATAATTCATGGAACACATATTTTACTTAGAGATTGTTTCTTTCCCTAGGTGTTTATACTAGGAAATATAGCAACTGAATTTGATCAAGTGCTTGAGCCTAATTGATCAATTAATTTTTTTTTTTACCTTTTAAAGTGCAATATTAATGTGTACTTGTTGTACAAATACAAACCATTCTTAAAAGTATATATAAAAACTGAAACCCACTTTCCATAAAAAACACTGTTAAAGTGTTTGGTATGTTTATTTCTAAAAATTTAGACACATACACATTTGTTTTTTGTTGTTGATGTTCTCTCTCTCTCTTTCCTCATTCCTGTATGTATACATATTTGTATATGTCTATATATTTATATAATATAATTTATATTAAATGTACTTACAGATACTGGGGTAGGTGGAATAATGGGCCCCCAAATATGTACACACCCTATTGCCCAAAACCCGTGACTATGTTACTTTACATGACAAGGGAGCTTTGCACATGTGATTCAGGTTAAAGATTCTGAGATGGGTTGGTTATCCTGGATTATTCAGTTGGACACAATATAATCTGATATCCTTAAATGTGAAAGAGGAAAGCAGATGAGTGGGTCGGATAAATGTGATATGAGAAGAACTGGATCTGACATTGCTGGCTTTGACAATGGAGGCAGAGAGCCATGAGCCAGATAACATGGAGGCCCCTAGGAACTGGAAACTGCCTTCAGTATATAGCCAGCAAGAAAACATATACCTCAGTTATACAACTGAAATCTGCCAAAAAAAAAAAAATTGAACAAGCAAGGAAACAATCTCCCCAAGAACCTCCAGTAAGCAAGGCAACCCTGATGACACCTTGATTTTAGCATAGAGAGACCCATGTCTGACTTCTGACCTACAGAACTGTGAGATAATAAATTTGCATTGCTTAAGCCACTTAACTTGTGGTAATTTATTATGTCAACCATATAAAATTGATACAGATATATCTTTACATAGCTACCTACATAATTTTGCAAATTCATTCTTCTTAAAAACTATATATGGACATCTTTTCATGTCATTTACAAAGAGAGCTCACTGTATGCAGTTTTTTCTCATTATGGGTATAATTTTGTAGGAAAAATAGCTAAATAGAATAGCTCACTCAAAGAGTAGTGCAGCCAAATTTCCCTTCAAGAAGGTTCTACCAATTAATATTCCCACCAATGAAATGTGAGAGTATACATATTCCACATCCTGGCTACAACTGGATATTATCAGTCATCTTAATGCCATGGCCTTTGTCCTTTCAGGACTCAAAACTACTTTTATAGATATTGAGTACCTTTATTTCTTCTTTTTATGACTCTCCCATGTATTCTAATGAGACATTAGAGATCTACACAGGATTTTATAAGACTGTCCTCTTGCCCTAGTAGATTTTCTTACTAAGATGAATTGGCAATATACAAGTTATTAATTAAGAAAATATTTAAGGACAATTTTTAATAAAAAGGTCCATACTCCTAGGTCTCAAAGATTTGTGCTTAAACTCAACTGACTAGGCAGCTAACTCTACACGTTCAACTGGACACTTCCTGTACCACGGTAGATAAAGTTACCTACACTTACCTCATGTGCAAATTCACTCCTCAGTCTGTTGCTACCATGATCACCTCTTCCACTCCATGTTCTGAGACTACTAGTTTCTAAGCGACCTAAATGAAAACAGAAAGGTGTCTTGGGATAATTTATGAACACCTAATAGCTAATATGCACTGAGATAAGCTAAGTCTCCAATCAAGTCTTAGAAAAGTCTTTCATGGAGAATATACTTAAAATTATTCTTGCTTATCAAGTGTTCCCAAATTCCTCCTAGATCTTCCTTTAGTTTTTAAATTACAAAATATTTTTAATTTGCTAAAACTATAAAATGCATATACCCACCACTCAGGTAAAATTTAGCCCTATTTGCCTGAGATACAAAGTTATTTTGTTTGTTTCCCTGAATATTTTTTAGGTACCTCTTGTAAAACTTTGTATGCCTAATGGGTTCTTGATATTATCATTCACACTATTGCCTCTGCAGTTGATGCTATTATTATGACTATTTTGGTTAGTGTGAGTACATGTTTGATTAATGACCCATTCTTTAATTTATATATTTTTATTGGTCTGTTCAGGTTCCCTTTGGTTTTTTTTGTTTTTTTTTTTTGAGACGGAGTCTTGCACTATCACCCAGGCTGGAGTGCAGTGGTGCCATCTTGGCTCACTGCAACCTCCACCTCCCCAGTTCAAGTGATTCTCCTGCCTCAGCATCCCAAGTAGCTGGGATTAACAGGTGCCCGCCACCATGCCCAGCTAATTTTTTCTATTTTTAGTAGAGATGGGGTTTCACCATCTTGGCCAGGCTGGTCTCTAACTCCTGACCTCGTGATTCACCCGCCTAGGCCTCCCAAAGTGCTGGGACGTGTGAGCCACTGTGCATGGCCAGTTTTCCTATTCTTGAGTGTGCTTTCATCATTTATACATTTTTTAAAAATTAACATCTAAGTTTTCAAATGTTCTGGCATTTATTCTTAGCATTCTCTGATGACTTTTTAAAAGCTTACAGTACTTCTGTTACTCCTTTTCCATTCCTGCTATTATTTGTTCCTTTTCTCTTTTTGCCCTCCCCCTCATTTCTGTTGGAGGCCTATTTATTTTTAATTGTTTTTTTTTTAAAGACTCTGGTATCTTTATTTTCTATTTTATTACTTTCTCCTGTTATCACTATTTCTCCCTTTTTTTGACTTTTTGAGTTTACATTAATGCTCATATTTTAACATGAAGTCCTTTTAAAATAATTTTATTCTAAATATAATCTCTACTTTTAGTTTTTTAATCCATGAATCATTGGTCTGTGTCATTTCATTCCTATACCTGATGAATGGCTACTGTTTTGTTATTGTTTTTTAATTTCATTAAATATTTGTCAAAGAATACAGTTTATATGTTGTTATTTGGTATTTCCTGAAACAATCTTTAGTGGCCTAGAATGTGCTAAAGTTTTGTACATACTAATGTTTTCTTAAAATAAAGTGAATTATTTTTCCAGGTACAAGATGATATGTATGTACAATAAATAAATTCCCTTAAGTGCTTCATTGAAATAATCTATATTCTAATAGTTTTATACTTTACCTATTATTTCTGGTAGAAGCATGTTACCAATCTCAATATGATTATTAACTTTGCAAGTTCTCTTGGTAATTCGGTCCAGTTTTTAAAAAATTCTTATGATGCAAGAATAAGTTGTCTCATTTCCTTGGCTGAATGTTACAGCTTCAGAAGTTAGGAAAGAGTCTTTCATCCACATCTAATCTTCTCCACCAAGTCACTGGCTTCAAATTTTCTACTTGTTCTTGACACTTAGAATTTTTTTCTCTCTCATTTTTTCTCTCTCTCCCTCTCAGGCTACATATTAAAACCAAATATTTTAAAATTACACCTGATTTAGCATTTCTTTCTGTGGGAGAGAGGTTGTGTAGCCACATTAGTTAGTTCACCCAGAATTGTGTTCACCAGAAATTTTCCCCGTAAAATTTACAGTGGGGTTGATATGAAGAATCAGTGCCTTTTCTTTCCTCCTGACTGGGCATACCAGGTTGCACTGACAATATTTTCTAAAATAGATTGTATTCTGTACCAGCAACTCGTTTCTTTATTCTATTCTGGCTGTCACACTTAAAGATATTATCAAGATGTTTTGCAAAGTTGCAGAGAATTTTTAAAGGGGTCAAAATGTTTTGAAAGAAAGTTAGAAACATATTCATTTATTTATTTTTGTTGTAGAAGAGGTATTATGGTATTTTGTAAAGCTCAATAAAGAGAGCTAGGAAACCTGTATGGAAGAAATAAGGAAATTCATTTAGAATTATTTTGATAAAAACTTTGCAGCAATTTGTCCTGACTTTGTGAGAATCAGTCACCTATTCTTGGCTGTTCAATGTATGGC
This sequence comes from Pan paniscus, assembly GCF_029289425.2. Lineage (NCBI taxonomy): Eukaryota > Metazoa > Chordata > Mammalia > Primates > Hominidae > Pan > Pan paniscus. The sequence continues at coordinate 115,626,586 of NC_073254.2, forward strand.
TACCACCTGTTTGGAATGTTGTAGAAGAGATTGTTCTACTAAGTAAAATAAACAGTGTCCAGCTCAAACTTAATGTCTCTTAATAGTCTAAAATTCTATGAGTTGCCAAAATCCAACAATGTTCCAGCAGACGTAAGACTGTGGAAATTAGACAGGAAGTTAATAAGTAGCCTAAGCCAGGTACCGCCGGGCAGTAAGTGTTTTGGAGCTACATATTAGAATATAGAGAATACCACTGAGCTGCCCACAGTAGGAGCTTGAGGGAAAATAAATCTCAGGTCTAGATGCAAAAATGCCACAGGAACAACAAGGAAGATGAGTTATCCGGGGAGCTTGAACATATGCAGAAGGAAATCACAATTGAAGGGGAAAAAATTAAGAGAAGCCAAAATATTTTGTTCCTTGGTAAATAAACCCAGAATAAAATTTCCTTATCTTGCGTTTTAATGAAATAATATCATTGATATTCACTTGAAAAATATTTTATACTCAGTATTTTCACATTCTTTTGATCTTTATTCCAATACTTTTCATGATCAAGTTATACAAATTGTAAAAAAAGTCAATGTTGTGGAATAAAGATACACTGTATCTCATAACAAATTCCATACCCACAAAAGCAGTGCAAATGTATGTATGAAATTTGTATTATGTATTTTTAGCACGTATTTTTGGGAGCACATTATCTTTTTCTATGAATCATAAAATACTACAGATAGCACATATATAGAATACATATAAAATTATATATAAATACATATAGATTATATGAATACATATATTTCTATAAAAATAATTTATATTATATACATATTTATATATATAAATATTTGCTGTAAAATTATAAATGGTAACTTGATAAGCTTTGCTTTTATTGTTGCATACTTTTATTTTAACAGATGAGTAGACATCACACTCAGGGAATTTATTTTGAAAGAAGAACAACAAAATGTTACCACCAAATTATCATACATATGTATAAACACACACACACACACACTCCCACACACATACTCTTACACTGTGTTTCCTTCATTCCTTATTCAGTCAATAAAGCATGAATTTCTGGCCACTAGATACATTCAATTAAATATTTCTGAAGTCTTGCTATGTGGAAAGCATTGTGATAGATGCTGTAAATAGATGAATGCAGAAAAGACTGCCTTGCAGGGGCACAAACTCTTTTGAGATATAGACATATACAAAAATAATTAAAGTAACCCAAACAGTGGTAAGCAGATAATCAATATAAACCACACACTGTATATCTCTGTGTTTCTTGGTAGATGGCAAACTCCTAGAAGGTAGAGATTTGTGATGAATATATGTATTCTGAAAGTAGGCACCCCTCAACATTGTGAATAAATGCGTAATCAAATAAAGCCAATTATTATGAAGCTAACATATCTGCCCATCTCAACAAACCAAAACAAAAACAACCAGAATAAAAATTGGTAAATAACAACTCAGTTTATATTAATGCAATTAGCTTTTACTTTGCAGATACATTTAAAGAATGATGTTTCTCTCACATTCAAAGAACCAATCTGGGCATCTTATAATTAATGTAATATTTATTGAATCCCTACTATTCATTGATTTATTTATTCAACACATATTTGTTGAAAACTGTATTAGTTTCCTGTGGCTGCTAGAACAAATTACCAGAAACTTGGTAGCTTAAAAAGCATACATTTATTCTCCTGCAGTTCAGGAGGTCAGAAGTCTGAAGTCAGTTTCACTGGGCTGAAATTGAGGTATTATCATGGTCACTCTCCCTTCTGAAGGTTTTTCTTGCCTTTTCTGGCTTTTAGAGCTTGAATGAAATGCTTGCATTCCTTTACTTTTGGTCCCTAGTCTGATCTTCAAAGCCAGCAGCCTAGCATTTTGTTTCAGTAGTCCCATTGCCACCTTCTTTGTCAAATCTCCCTTTGCCTCCCTGTTATAAAGACGTGTGACTATATTTAGGGTCCATCAAGACAACTCTCATCTCAAGATCCTTCCTCACACCTGCAAAGTCCCTTTTGCCATTTGAATTATTATTCACTGGTTCAGAGGATTAGGACCTCTGTATCTTTGGGAATTATTATCATCCTACTACAAGCACCTACTATGTGTTGGGAGTTGGAGCCCCAGCTCTGAATTAGACTATTTCTGGAACTGCCTTCATGGAACCTGGCATTACAGGGTGTATAAAAGATGTACACAACACAGACCTGCTATTTAATTGGGTTCTCTAACAGAAAAATGTTTATCAGTGAGTAAGTGCATGTTTTTTTCTTTTTCTCTTTTAACAAGAGAAATTGCCAGCTACTTCTTAGAATAAGCAGGCACAGAAAATCACCTTGTAGCTGATACTGTTGAGAAGAATTACTGTGGTCTCTCTTATATAAATAGAAGACAAGTGAGCTCATCATTTTGAGAAATAACAAGGCATTTTTTTTTTCTTTTACTGACTTTTGCAAACTGCTTCTTTTTGCATGGCAGGAGAAGGTGGTACTATGGCAGGAGAAAGATTAGGTTGGTTTGGTTAAAGAATCCATAGCATCCTATGAAGGAAGAAACTCAAACCTAATACCTTAGGAAATTCTCTGTGAAACCTGGAGTTTGAGTGATGCAACATTTGGGGAGTGGCTGACTGCAGTATGACACTAATGCTCAATCATAAAACATAGGACTTCCTTCCTTCAACACACTGAGAGGCCCTATATCAACTGGTGGAGTCATTTCCGAACTCAGGAAGTGCTACATCTCCCTGCTGGCTCTGGTTTCCACTAAAGACATGCATCTGCCTTAGCTGCCACCATGCCTGTTTGCAGAATAGGGTTTCCTTCAGGATAGGGTTTCCTTAAGGAGAAATGTTCCATATCTAGTCAATCAATGCATTAGCATTTAACAGCACCATTCAACCAGAGGTGAACTTTCTGCCTTCTTTATTTGGGAAGGTAGAACACTCTCCCATCTCTGTCACTCAAAGGGCCATGACCTGGGCAAGTACTTGGATCAGAGAATGAGAAAAACTTTCACCAAAGGGGCTTGGCCTGTTTAGTTAGAAGTTACCTACACTGAGTTTAATTCTGGGTTATGTACATCAATTCTTAGAAGAGCCTTATCTAATGCATCAAGAAGTCACCCTAAAACCTGTGACCACTACGAGGCCAGTGAATTTTAATCATGACCTACCAAGGCACGTTTTCTCCCTGGTCTGATAATAGTTCGTGAATTTATGTGGGATAGAGTTAGAATGGATTCCTTGCTGTCAGGATGCTGGTACGTACAGTGAAAGGATCAGAGCATTAGGGGAAACAATGAATTTGGCTCTCTGAATTATCTGCTGCTATAAATTGGTGGAAACTTTAGTGTTTTACTCATGGCACTTATTGGAGTTACATTCTTTGCATCCCAAACTGTGTCAAGGAATACCTTAGTTACACCTTCATAGATACAAGATATGATAAAAAGAACAGAACAATTTAGTTAAGAAATTATTGCTGTTTCATATTACTCCCTATAAATGTATAGGGATTAAAAGAGAATAAAACAGTAAGTATAAAATAGTAAGGGAGAAAGTAGACTTTATATGGACAGTGAAGCATACTGTGATGGATAATTGGACTATTGTTTGGGGATTTAGTTTATTTTATTTTGTTACTACTTAGAATCTAAAAATCCTTCAGGTTTTGTAAGAATAATGTGTTCTGTGTTTTGTGCCCAATTTCCCATTAAAGCCAAAAGTTCTGGGCTCTACTTCAAGGAGGCTAAGGAGGAAAAGACATACAGCCTAGAGTAAGCTAATCAAATGATCTCAATCCGAAATTTGAATCTTGAAGCAACGAGGTAGACAACACAGAGTTGAGAAGTCACTCATAGTGGTGTCAGCAGCTTTGAGTTCAGTGCAGCCCTGAAAGCAGCAGTGCCCTAATCTGTACTGTTATATGAGGCTGTGTTCCCAGTTTCCTAGCCCCTCTTGTTTCCTATCCATTGCCATTACCTAATGTACTAGCCTTCATCTTCATGCTAAATTCTGTAACTTTTTACATAGTCTATTTGTTTTTAGGTTTGCCAGATTCAATTTCTACTGCTTACAAAATATATCTCTGATTAATGTAAGTGGAGAGGATATGGACAGAAATTGATTTCTCATCTTCAGTGACAGGAGTAATGAGCAAAGGTATAAATGGCATATGGCTAGGAAATACTAATGAAACTTCTAGGACAGGGGAAAAATAGACATGAAATAATCAGGAGACAAACAATAGGGCCCATTGAAATAGAGGCAAGAAAAAGATGGTTGAAGGTGTAACTGCTTAGGTCTGGGAAATACAAAGAAGACTCTTCAATGCTGATGCCAAAAGATAAGATAAATGGCTGCTGCTTTTCTAGTAGCAAGATAGGATTAACCTGAAGGATCTTGTGGGGTGGGGACTATGATTTTAATAAATGCTAATTAGGATAAACCAAAGGCTACTATTAGTTTATTGTGTTAGAATCTTTCCATACAAGAATTTGACAAAAAAGAAAAAAAAATGGGGGATTTTTTTTTTTTCTCCATTCTTCCTTCTTTGGATCATTTTTGTCTTTGGACTCTCAGTGACTGATTACCCCTGATGCAACACATTTAAAATGTCTATTTACTACACAAATGAATTTATATGCAGCTCTTTTTCTTTCCAAGAAACCATCTATTAGATGAATGGCATATTCTTCTGGTGCTGTATTTTTAATTAAAAAATACATAAATATGGGCTCATATTAAAAAAGAAAACAGCACTACAGAGAGTAAAAAAGAAAATTCTCCTTCATTCCCCTTCTGTTACATCCCTATAGGTAACAACGCATATATCCTTTCAGATATTTTTATATATCATACATGCACATATATATTTAAAATTTATATTAATATAATGTGAATTTCTCTTGTAAGTATTAACATGCTAATCACTTGCTCATTTATCTTGGAGACCTTTCCCATCAGTGCTTATTAATTTACTAAATTCTACATTGTTTACATTCAGGAAATTATTGAACTAATTAAATCTATATGTATATATGAGAGATAAAAAAATTGGATGTGGCAGTTATTATGGCCATCCCATATTTGAAAATAAAATCAAGATTCAGAATGTAAAAACATTCTATATGTGATAATTACAACAAAACATTGCTGACTTTCCAGTGGTCAAGTAAAAAAAAAAAAGTCTACATAAAAACACTGTGAAAAAAAGTGATGTGAAAGAAAAAAAGAATATTAACAACATTATTTCTATCATTGCCATCTCAACATTCCCTGACAATAGCAGGGGATAGGTAGAGCAGTCAGAGTTACAAGATGGGGCACTAGCAGCAATTCTAATCCAGTTTATAAACACCATTGTGCAATGAATAGAGTGTGATGCAATGAGAATCTGCTTGCCTAATTTATTTACACTGGCAGTCATAAAGTACCCAGTTTTTAAAGCAAGTGAGCATGCATTAACATATTTATAAAATAAAATCCTCTCCCTCTCATTTGACATCAGAAAATGTATTAATCATTCCCATAAATATATTAGAATAGGAAACAATGATTATCTCAATAGATGCAGAAAAAGCATTTAATCAATTAAACTGTCACTCATGGTTTAAAAAAAGCAAACAACAATACATTATGAACTGGAAACAGAACACTTAATAATCTTGATAAAGTATTTACCAAAAACCCACAGCAAACATTGTTATCATTATAAAATGTTAGCAGTATTGCAGTAAAGTGAGGAATGGGACAAGAATGCCATTATTACTTCCATTAAACATTGCACTGGATGCTCTGTTAATAAATAAAAGAAAAAACTGAATAATAAGTGGTTTGAAAGAGAGAAAGAAGGAAACCATTATTCTTATTTACAAATGATATGATTACCTATATAGGCCATCCAAAGATGTAACAGGAAAATAAAGCAAGCAATCAAAAAAATTCAGCAAAGCTTCTGGAGATAGTACCAATATATTGAAATTGATGCTTTTTTAATACAATGTTACTAAACAATTAGAAAATAGGGTTTAAAGAGAGAGATCTCTAATTTTAGTAATAAAACTAGGAGGCAATATAATGAAAGATATTCAATAAATTACAAGGCATAGTAGCACATAAAGTACCTGAATAAAATAAATATACCATGTTCATAGATAAGAAGACATTTCACTAAATCTCTAAATGCAATTCTCAAGTTGAATAAAATGCCCAATTGAAATCCAATTTTTTAAATGGATCTTGGCTGGCTCATCCTAAAATTTCAATGAAAGAGTAAAGAGCCAAGTATAATTAAGGCAATTTTAGACAAGAATCATTAGGAGGAGGGGTTTGCAAAATGTTTTAATACATAGAGTTGAGTGCATGGGTGTTTATTATATTATTATTTGTCCTTTCTGTGTTTAAAGTTGCTACAATTAAACTTTTAAACTTGTAGAAGAAAGAATAGTTTCTGATGTTATGTTGGGAAGAATCTTGTAAGCAAGAAAGCAAAAAGCACAAAATTAAAATGTAAAATATTATTAAATTCAAAAAGCTGTATACTGAAGCATAAAGCTTTTGGCAATCAAGAAACATCATAAAAACTGGAAAGACAGTCCATAAACTAAGAGAAGACATTTGCAACACATGTAACTTACAAGAGAGAATTAAACTAGAAAAAATAAATATTATCTACAAAATAATTTTCAAAAGCACGCAATTTAATAAAAAATTAGATAAAATTAAGAACAGGCTTTAGCAAAAGGGAAAATGCAAATTAAAAGAGCAATCAGATGCTCTTGTCAGCAAAAACTTAAAAAGTCTAACAATAGCATAAGGGTAACGATGTGCCAGTCTAGTTTATGGGAAATGGACTTGTATACAGACGAATCTCAAAACCTAAATTAGTGAAAAAAGGGGAAAAATGAAGAATGATTCACATATAAAATATAAAACTAGGAAAATAGTATTTTTAGGGAATCGTACATATGTAACTATTTTCAGAAATACAACGGAATGAGTAATATAAAATTCAGCATAATGGTGAACGGAAGGAAGGAGATGTTTTTAGAGAGTCCTTTCTAGAAGACTCCAAAAATACTGGCATTTTTTTTTTTTTCTTAAGCTCTGTAGTGGGTACCTGGGCATTTTTCATTCTTCTTTAAGATATGCACATGAGATATACTCATATGTATATTTCCCAATTAAAATTGGTGTACAAAATCTTTTTAAGGAGAGCCCTTATGAAACTGTTCACATCAGCAAGTTCTAGCTTGAATAAGGACTTCCTGTTACTATGTAACCAAAGATAGCATTTTCTTGTTTTCTGAAGCTCATGTAAGATGGAAACCTTCAGTTGTAATCCTATTTCAAAAGTTCTTGCTCTTCACATCTGACTTATCCTCAATTATTTCTAGTACTTCAGTACAGATGTGATTTTATAGAATACATTCGCAAATTATAAAAGCCATCTGCATCTGCCTACCTTGGGCTTCCAAGTAAAGTTCTATTTTTACAAAAATCAAAACAGTTCCTCAACTTAAAAAGTTTGAAAACCAGTGTACTTGTAAAGCACTTGATGCAAGCAACTTCTGAACGTTTCACATAAAAACAAACAAAAATGTGTCCTCCGTAATACAGTTAGAGCCTCCCAACAGAGCCTCAGAAGACCGTTTCTAAAGGCAGTGAGTTCTACTTGCAGAAATAGGGCGGGAGTGCAGTCTGACTCCAATCCACACGTCTTTCCCCTCTGACAGAACGCCCCAAAACGCAGTCCTCTCTTTCTTTCGCGCCGCTCCCGCCCTAGTCCTCTTAGACCCGCGACCGGAGGCTCCGGAAGACCCCGAGCCCCGCCCGCTCCGTGACCCCGCCCCCGCCCGTCCCGCCCCTGAAAGCTCCCGGAACGCTGTGCGCGCGCCTTCGGGGAGGAGGGGCTGTCTGGGCTCGGGGCGCGGCGGCAGTCGGCTCTATGTTCGCGGTCTTAACCTCTCCTCTGGCCGAGTCCTTGCAAGAAGTGAATTACCCGACCCTGGTGAGTAGCTGCAGGAGTCAGACCTCTTGGAGGCGGCGGCGCCAGCAGCGGCGGCAGGCACGAGGTCCACCGCGGGCGCCTGCGCGCTCGCCCGCCAGCCAATCTGGTGGCCGCTTTGCTCCGGGCGCCCTTTGACCCGGCGCCCCTCTGGCAGGCGCTGGTGGCGCCCAGCGGCGAGCCTGTAGCCCCCTCGATTAACCTACGCTGTCACTCTTAGGCCTGTTATAGTCTGCGTTAGTTTTACTGCCTTTTACACTGCTTTATCCCCACCTCACTGGCCTCGTCGCCGCCTCCTCTTTGAAACGGTACCTCCTGTCGCCTCGGATTTTCCTTGTCTCCCCGACAAGTTGGAAATTTCGGGTCGGATGGAAGCCTTTTTCAGCACCTTCTCCTTGTGCCCCTAGACTGCCTCTGGGCCTTGAGCCGACCGGGAGAGTAGAAGGATCGAGGCCTGCTGGGCTCTGGGTGCAAAGGAAAGGTAGCTGTCGCCCGTCTCAGCGCCTCTGGGCATCGGGAGGAGACCGCCCGATGGCGAGGCCGCTAGAGATGGTTTTTCAGTTCACCTGTTAACGTGTTTGGCACTGTCATCTTAGACTCTTAGCCTTTGCTAAGTCTGGGGATGCAACAGTGCTGGATTAGTGTTTTTGTTGTTCCTTTTTTCCAAAGAAGCAACTTGAAGTACAGGCAGTTATAACTGTTTGGTTTTGTTGTTGCAAGACCTTACGGATAAGTGTTAGGAGAAAATGTGGAAGTGCTATAAAACAACAACAAGGGGGGGATAATGTTGATTATGAACTTGAAAATAAGAAAAATGGGACTGGAATAGGCTGTTCACGTTAAAGTATTGAGGCAGTAGTTTGAAACAAAAATATAAAGTAAAACCTAGGTATTGGTGATACTGTATCACGTTGTTTGCAAATCACTTTCATGACAATACATCTATTTCAGGTGTATCACACCTGAAAAAAACATGAGTGCTGTGAATTTGTGGATTTTCAGGCTCAATGCAGAAAAACACCCCCCAAAACAAAAAATCACAACGATGAAAACACCATTTCCAGAGCTGTTGCTGTTATTCGTGTGACGAATAGTGAATGTATGATCATAAAATAGAATAAGCTGTCTTTAGATTAAGTTTGGGCACAGTTTATGGAGTAGGTAACAGTTAATCATTGTTTATTAGATACATAATCCTTAATTAAAAACATAACCATATAGCAGCAGCTTTCATCTTATGTCACAAAAATAACTGTGGTGTATCCTCTAAATTTGATTTGTATAATACCTTAAAGGAAGGCAGAATAGCATGGACAAGAACTTGAGTTCTTGAGCCAGACTCGATCTGCTCCTTGCTAGGCGATTAACCTTAGATTGGTTTCTTGGCCATTTGCTGGCCCACAGATTTTTGAAAAAGTTACCAACTGCTCAGCTTCATCATTTGTAAAATGAGGTTAAAAAAAATTCTGCGGCCTGGCGCGGTGCCTCACGCCTGTAATCCCAGCACTTTGGGAGGCCGAAGTGGGTGGATCATGAGGTCAAGAGATCGAGACCATCCTGGCCAACATGGTGAAACCCTGTCTCTACTAAAAATACAAAAATTAGCTGGGCGTCGTAGCGTGCGCCTGTAGTCCCAGCTACTCTGGAGGCTGAGGCAGGAGAATCGCTTGAACCCGGGAGGTGGAGGTTGTAGTGAGCCAAGATGGCGCCACTGCACTTCAGCATGGCAACAGAGTGAGACTCCATCTCAAAAACAAAACAAAACAAAACAAAAAACAGAAACTAAACCTCACCGAATTTCTGTTAACCAGAGGGTACAAGTGTTTACAATAAAACTGACCTGGGCAAGGATTGATTTTGAAACTGATTTTGAAAGTTCCAGATGTGTCTTCTAGTATTGAGTTATATTTATCTCTGGTGGCTTCATACAAAATAAAATTAGAAGAAAACAATATATTTTTTAAAAAAAGCACCAGAAGTCTGTGTGATTTAATTTAGTTAATAATAATTAAAAGGGAAGTCTTTTTGGCTTTTGTGAGTTACATGATAAAAGCAAATAATTTTTGAAGTACTAATTCATACCACCCTGCTTCTGAATCTCTTGGGGTCTCTTAGCTAGCTGGATATGTCCAATAATTTTTTATTAGACATCACTAAGCTTCAAGTCAGCATTTCAAAGGATTAAAAGCACAAAACTCAAAAAATAGAAGCTACAGGTTCAAAAGAACCTATTGTGTATGAGTAATGTAAACAGTCTTTTGAGGAGAAAACAGATTTTCAGTAGCCAGTACTTTGAGTAGGTCCCTGCCTTGGAAAGATATATCTGCAATAAACTTGTAATATTTTCTCTATGGTGACTTATAATACTTTTCTTTTATTGAAGCTAAATTAGTTCCTCCACCCCTTTCCTGCAATATCAGACATTTTAGGCATCTCAAGGGTCATTGTGGTTTTACAGTGTTGAAGATGATTTTTTTTATTAAATTGGATTTTTAAAATTATTGGATCTTTATGATTCTTTATAATATGTTCAGTATACACTGTAAACTTATCAAGTGTGTGTACGGTTAGTAGTCTATATATACACACACACACAGATATACATATATATATATATACACACACACTGCCTGAATACCAATGAAACAGCAAAGAGTCAGAAATTAACTTTTTTAAAGCTGAACTCTTAATGAACACTATGTGAAAGATATGTTATACTCTACTAGAATGTGAAGATAAAGACTCCATTTCTGAAACTTAAGGAGCAATCTAGTAGGTGATATAAAGATAAATGCACAGCATGATATAATACATAAGGAATGACAATTTGGCTGGGCATGGTGGCTCACGCCTGTAATCCCAGCACTTTGGGAGGCAGAGGCGGGTGGATCACGAGGTCAGGAGATCGAGACCATCCTGGCTAACACGGTGAAACCCCATCTCTACTAAAAATACAAAAAATTAGCCAGGCGTGGTGGCGGGCACCTGTAGTCCCAGCTACTCGGGAGGCTGAAGCAGGAGAATGGCATGAACCCTGGAGGCGGAGCTTGCAGTGAGCAGAGATAGTGCTACTGCACTCCAGCCTGGGCAACAGAGTGAGACGCCGTCTCAAAAAAAAAAAAAAAAAAGAAATGACAATTTATAAACTAAATACTGTTAACAATAAAATATATGAGGAATAAGTAATTTTCACTGTGGAATCAGGAGAGGTATCAAGAAGAGGCAGCATTTCAACTTTGACTTGAAGGTGACTGGTATTTCAATAGTTGGTCATATAGAGAATAGGCACTTAGAATAAAATGTGTTATATTTTAATTGCTTGTCGGACACCCATCTTTAATCATCATCATAAACAATTGCTCATTTATTTAGTCTTATACTAAGCCACATGATTTTGAGAGTTTTACAATATTAACTAATTTCATCCTCACAAAAATCCTATGAGTGAAGTAATAACTCATTCTATAGGTGAGGAAAGGAACTCAGAAAGATCAGGTCAGTTTTGTAGGTCAGATAACTAAAAAATGGCACAGCTGGAATTTGAGCTCAAGCGTTTGAACTAAAGAGCTCATATTTTAAATCTCAATGCCCATCTGTGTTTATTTAGGTTGAGATGACTTAATTGAGACATGGAGGTTGAGCCAGAGCCAACAGAAGATCATCTCTTAAAATTGAGCTTGTGTGTCATCTATAATGATGTGATAAACACACATTTTAATTGAATGAATGAAGTAATGTAAAATGAGAAGACAGAGGATCAGCTTAAGAAATTACATTCATAGGCAAGAGAGAGAGAGAGAGAAAAAAAAACAGCTTCCATAAATGGACATTTTGTGCTTTGTATTCATGAGTATATCCAGAAAATGAACCTAAAATTTTTTAGAGTTTTCAATATTTCTTCACTTTTCATTTATTTATAAATTCATTAGTATTTACTGTTTGATTAAAACATTACTGTTTGAAATTGTCTTGCATGATTCACAGAATAGTTTTATCAGTAGGCAAAACAGATACCCTCTTTTTAAAGAAAAGGCTAAGTGATTTACCCAGGATCACACAACTAAGTGTGACTGATTTGAATTTACATCTTAAGATTTATTATATATCTTGATCTTTCATGAATCTCGCCATTCAGCTGAAGTCAACGTTTCAAAAATCAATGCCTTACTAATTTATAAATCTGTTAGTTATTTCTCCTTTCTCTGTAACTCTTCCAACATTCATTACCATTGTTTTTTTCCTTATAGAATACCTATCCAAATGTTTTCCTTCTGAAGTATAATGTTCTACTTTTAGAAAACAGAGTAAGAAAATATCACTGTTGTCTCATCCAGACATAACTATTTTACATGTTTAAGTATATTTCCTTCTATGTGTATCTTTAATACAGATATGATATTATGTATCATAGTAGTTGATATATTACATCCAAAATATTATTTTTGCTTCATGTCTCATCAAAATTTTCCCTTTCTTCAATCAAAGGGAAATGTTTGTTGTGATGTCAATGATTTGAAAATTTCAGGACAACAAATTACAGTGGCATGCCAAAATGGTTGTACCATCTTTTTTTTTTTTTTTTTTTTTTTTTGAGATGGAGTCTTGCTCTGTCGCCCAGGCTGGAGTGCAGTGGCACGATCTCTGCTCACTACAAGCTCTGCCTCCCAGGTTCACACCATTCTCCTGCCTCAGCCTCCCGAGTAGCTGGGACTACAGGTGCCCACCACCATGCCTGGCTAATTTTTTGTATTTTTAGTAGAGATGGAGTTTCACCGTGTTAGGCAGGATGGTCTTGATCTCCTGACCTCGTGATCTGCCCGCCTCAGCCTCCCAAAGTGCTGGATTACAGGCATTAGCCACCACGCCCAGCCCATCCTTTCATACCTGTTAGTGCAACAGGACTGCCACAGCTCACATGTAGAAATTTCACTTCACAGAGTCATGTAGTGCAGGGTTTGAAAGACTTTGTGACTTAGCCCTTTCCAGAAATAAGCGGATATGTTAACAGCTCACATTCTTCTATTTACTGCTGGGATAAATAGCACAAACAATTTCTGTTTACTTTTCCTGCATATTCACCAAATGGTAATATTTTACCACATTTGCTTACCATTATACACAAACACACATACCCTTACTTATTATATGTTGCATTGTATGTAAGCCATACATTTTATATATAGTGTATGTATGTGGTGTACATATATGTATGAATATGTGTGTATTTATGTGTATGTGTGTATCCTCTCTTTAACATATTGTCTCATGGTTCCTCGTGATTAGATCTGGATTAATTTTTAACAAGAGTACCACAGCAGTGATTCTGTGTTTTTCTCAGTACGGGTTCGCTGAAGACTAATGGCCATACTTATTTATCCAAATTAACTGATAAAGTCAATTTTGATCACTAGTTTAAATTGGTGTTTTGGTAGGTTTTCCACTGTTATTATTTCCCCATTTGCAATTAATTAGATATCTTCTGGAGGAACATTTTGCCAGTATGTATATAGTTATTAAAACAAAATCTCCAGACCTGTCTACCTATTCCTTTACTAAAAGTTCATTTACATAGCTTTTTATTAGAGAGGGAGGGAACTGATGTGATGGAATGCAGGGATGGGGAAGAGTTAGGATACCAGGTAAAGTGTCAGAAAAGATTTAGTAATTAATATTGTTTCCCAAGAGTTTTATAAATTTAAATACATTTAATTATGTATATATAATCATACATATTTATATCTAAATATATATGACACGTATCCATATATAACATAAGATGCACAATACGTAAATACACATATGTGCATGTATGTGTACATATGCACATACACACGTTTATGTATGTACCTGCATGCCTTGATATATTTACAGTATGCATATCGTATATACAGTATACATATATACATATATAACGTATATATGTACACACACCATATTTAAAGTTTGAAACAGACAAAATACAGTTAGCTTTAGTTAGATATGCTTGTGTGCGGTGGGAAAACTATAAAGAAAGAAGAGGTGTAATGGTAAACACAAAATTCAAGCAGTTGCCCTTAGGCAGGGAGAAGGGCAGGACTGATGATTCAGAGGGAGCACGAGAAGTGGAAAGGAGCTTTTAAGCTGGCAGATTTCTTTTTGAATGTTTACTTTATATGTTTTAAACTAGACATGTCTTTATACTATTCTTTTATGTTATTCTTTATAGTATTCACTATTCACAATTAAACAAGATTAACCTTAAAAATAATTCTTATGATTTTAGCTGTTAAAGAAATATACTTGGTTAGTTTAGTGTTTCTTAAATACATGTAGAATAGTGTTGTGGGAAGTCAGGGACCCGGAACGGAGGGACCGGCTGGAGCTGCAGCAGAGGAACATAAATTGTGAAGATTTCATGGACATTTATCACTTCCCTAAGAATACTCTTATAATTTCTTATGCCTGTCTTACTTTAATCTCTTAATCCTCTTATCTTCGTAAACTGAGGATGTACCTCACCTCAGGACCACTATAATTGTGTTAACTGTACAAATTGATTGTAAAACGTGTGTTTGAACAATATGAAATCAGTGCACCTTGAAAAAGAACAGAGTAACAGCGATTTTTAAGACAGCGATAAAGTCTGACTGCCTGTGGGGTCGGGCAAAAAGAGCCATATTTTTCTTCTTGCAGAGAGCCTATAAATGGATGTGCAAGTAGGAGAGATATCACTAAATTCTTTTCCTAGCAAGGAACATTAATATTAAGACCCTAGGAAAAGAATTGCATTCCTCGGGGGAGGTCTATAAGCGGCCGCTCTGGGAGTGTCTGTCCTATGCGGTTGAGATAAGGACTGAGATACGCCCTGGTCTCCTCCAGTACCCCACCCTGGTGAATTTGAGGTCAGACTGGTTCTCTGCTCTCGAACCCTGTTTTCTGTTGTTTAAGATGTTTATCAAGACAGTAGGTGCACAGCTGAACATAGACCCTTACCAGTAGTTCTGTTTTGCCTTTTCTCCTGTTTCCCCAGAAGCATGTGATCTTTGTTCTCCTTTTTGCCCTTTGAAGTATGTGATCTCGTGAGTTACTCCCTGTTCTTGGACCCCCTCCCCTTTTGAAATTCTTAATAAAATTTGCTGGTTTTGTGGCTCAGGTGGGCATCATGGTCCTACCGATATGTGATGTCACCCCTGGTGGCCCAACTGTAAAATTCCTCTCTTTGTACTCTCTCTCTTATTTCTCAGACTGGTCGACATTTATGGAAAATAGAAAGAACCTACGTTGAAATATTGGGGATGGGTTCCCCCGATAGAATAGAAGCAGCAGTTTGTAGGAAGTTTCACTTGTCTTTCTTTTCTATTGGAGTTAAGTCTTTTTTAACTTAATTCTCTATAATAACAGCACCGTATCATAGAACTCATTTTATAAAGCAGTCAATGTCAGCATTGTGCCAAATACCTTTCTAATAAGAAATTTGTATATAAAAAGACTTGAATATTTCATTCATATGGTGTATATGTACCTCTATACTTATACTCATATATATATACACACACAACAATAATGTCTTTTCTTAATCAGCCAAGAAGCACTGCATTAATATATGTCCATAAACATACTTACTAAAACAAAAACACATATAATACCCTTTCAGAAGTTATAAATTACTGTTTATAACCTCTGTTCAGTAAGATTTTCAGAGTCGTAAGTTAATTTTATTTTTGGAGACGTTTTCTTGCACTGTCACCCAGGCTGGAGTGCAGTGGCACAATCATGGCTCACTGCAGCCTTGACCTCCTGGGCTCAAGCAATCCACCTGCCTCAGCCTCATGAGTAGCTGGGGAACTACAGGCACACACCACCATGCCTAGCCAATTTTTTAAAAGTTTGTGTAGGGATGGGGTCTCCCCGTGGTTGTCCAGGCTGGTCTCAAACTGCTGAACTCAAGTGATCCTCCTGCCTCAGCCTTCCAAAGTGCTGGGATTACAGGCATGAGCCATCATGCCCAGCCTAATGAATTTTTTGAAAAAATTGGGAATATCTTACTTGTGATTATTCTTTTTTTCTCTACTGTCATTTAAAAAATTTTGTCTGATGCTATTTCACTTCAAAATGTTATTTAAAATTTGTAATTTTTCCCTTTTATGAAATTGTTAGTTAAAAAATTTTTAGAAAATCTGTTTAATGACTGGGTTTTTCATACACTAGTAAGTATTTCCTTTTTATTAACTGTGATTTGTAAATTTTACACTTAGATTTAGAAAATTTTAGTTCAGGCCAGGGGTGTGGTGACTCATACCTGTAATCCTAGCAATGTGGGAGGCTGAGACAGGAGGATTGCTTGAGCCCAAGAGTTCAAGACCAGCCTGGTCAACATAGTGAGACCTTGTCTCTACAATAAATAAATAAATGATTTTTAAAAAGAATTTTAGTTCACATACATAGAATGTTCCCTTCCTACATTCAGCATACATGTAATCTGTTCAAGTAATGAAAAACATATTTTAATTTCTTAAATAAAATTTCCTAAAGGTTCGTCTGACTAAACATAATTGGCATGTACATGGTGATATATCCAAATGAATATTGCCATTTATTCTAGCCATAGACCCTTATTGTACACATTTATATATGATGATATAATTAATGTCTTACTTCACTTTCTTAATTTCACCAATATGTGATGAAATCAGTATTAATTATTCAATGTAATGAAATTGATGGATTTTAGTTTTCGTGTTGAATATATTGGAAAATACTGTTGATAACACTTACTAATTATATTTTTTCAATAAATTGCAGCAAAACACTTACTATTTTGGAGTTTAAAGTATGTCATCATGGCAAAGTTTCGGAGGAGGACTTGCATCATTTTGGCACTTTTTATTCTATTTATTTTCTCTCTGATGATGGGTTTAAAAATGCTGAGACCAAATACAGCTACTTTTGGAGCTCCTTTTGGACTTGACCTTCTTCCAGAACTTCATCAACGAACTATTCATTTGGGGAAAAATTTTGATTTCCAAAAGAGTGACAGAATCAACAGTGAAACAAATACCAAGAATTTAAAAAGTGTTGAAATCACTATGAAACCTTCCAAAGCCTCTGAACTTAACTTGGATGAACTACCACTGCTGAACAATTATCTACATGTATTTTATTACAGTTGGTATGGAAATCCACAATTTGATGGTAAATATATACATTGGAATCATCCAGTGTTAGAGCATTGGGACCCTAGAATAGCCAAGAATTATCCACAAGGGAGACACAACCCTCCAGAAGACATTGGCTCCAGCTTTTATCCTGAATTGGGAAGTTACAGTTCTCGGGATCCTTCTGTCATAGAAACTCACATGAGACAAATGCGCTCAGCTTCAATTGGTAATTATTGTATATATATATATGTGTGTTTGTGTCTGTATATATGCATATAAATGATTTTTTGTGTAACTTTAAATTACTAGTTAATTTTCTCATTATTATTAATTATATTGTTAAGCTCATACCTCCAAATTAAACTGTATGTATGATCTTAAACATCCAGGCAACCACATTTTAACACTGCCCTTAGTGTATATTGTCTAATTTTTACATTTTGGAGCATTTCTGGATATATTGTTGATTTCTAATTTAATTCACTTTCTCAATTTTATTAAATTATGATTTACATAAAATACAATGAATTTCCCACTTTAAGTTTACAGCTCATTGATGTTACTCAAAAGTATATACCTGTTTGAATACCACCCCAATCAAGAAGTAAAATATTTCTATAGCCCAAAAAGTCTCATCATAATTCCTTTATTCAGGCCTACCTTCTCCCCTACCGCTGAAAACTGTATACATATCAGCTGGATCTGATTTCTATCAGATCTGATTTCTATCACTGGAGAATAGTTGTGAGTGTTCTATTACTTTATGAAAATAGAGTCATTCAGCATTTGTATGTGTGTATGTCTTTTGCTCAGCACAATATTTTGAAATGCACTTAACTATATCAATAGCTTAGTCATTTTTATTGATGAGAAGTCTTCTATTGTTTGATTTTGGCAAATTTGCTTTTATATTCACCTGTTGATAGGTGTTTGGGCTTTTTCAAATTTTAGGCATGTAGCATGTAATTTGGTCCTGCTTTTCTGTTTCTTAAAGTTATTCTGTCAGTCTTAATGTCTGTTTATTTCATTTATGTTTAATGTAATAATGATATGATTTTAAATCTGCCATTTTTCTGTTTATTTTCCATTTGTCCCACACGTCTGTTTCTTTTTTTCCTTCTTTTTCTTCCTTCTCTTACATTACATACGCGTATTATTCTGTTTTATATTTTCTTCTGGCTTATGTTATTCATTTGTTTTATTTATAACTGTACCTTTTTACAATACGCCCCTTTAACTTAACTGATTCTTATTGTTGTTCCCACCTCTTCTCACCTTTCTCTTCTCTTTCCTTCTGGCACTCCAATTACATATATATTTAGATAGAGTCATATTGTCCCACAGGTGAATTACAGAAAAAATATAACTTGGTGCCTGAAAATTCTTCAGTTTGTTAATATAGTCTTTGTAAAACCTTCCAGTTTCAGTTTCATTTATCTTTTTAGTGCCCCTACCAGTAGAGCTAGAACAAGAAATTGGGTATTCTTTTTCCAGCTCTACATAAAGGTATGGATTCACCATGGAGCTGATATGTATTTAGAGAAACACAAGAGTCTTTGATGAAAGAAACAATGTAGAATTCTACGAATCTATATCAGATATGTGCAAGATGAGTTGTTTTCCTTGTATGGACTAACTTTTTTCAAGTATTTATAAAATTTAACTTTATAGTATACTTAGAGCTTTAGTTTCTATGTTCTATATGTATTATGACATAAAATAGGTTGGGTCAGTTAAGACAGCATTGACTTCTGTGTGGTCAATATGTATGTGTGTCTGTCTACTAATTTGCTTTTGGGAGGAGAATCTTTTCAAATGATATTTTTTCTATTTTTTACAAAAAATTTGTATCACATTTAAGTCTTTATTCAAGACTGTCTTGATATGGCTAAAAAAACTATGCTAGATTGACAGAGAAAATGGTTGTTCTTTAAAGTTTTAATTTTCATTTGCAATTTGAATAGTATACAATGAGGGTTTTTTCCCCTCCATTATAAATATAACTAATATTAATACATATTTGTAATACATAAACATATATAAATAATATATGTGGTAAATATAAATTTTAAATAGAAACAATATATGTGTTACACTATGTTTGGTATAGTTTGTGATCAGGAAGAAAAGTTTCAGTAAACATTTTTATGCCTATTCATATTTATAAAGACCTTTTTCCCTGTATAATATTTTAGTATTGTATCATGTATATGAACATTAATTATTTCTAAACATTGACAGTAATACAGTCATTTCAATTTTAAATGTTGACAGCTTCACTACTGATGCAAATATTTTACTTTTTGATGGATTTTCTCCTAGACAAAATTAAAAAAAAAACTTGATAATAAAAGTGACATAATCAATTTATAAATAAAGAAATACTTTCTTAATGAGTTAAATATTGAATTATACTCATTGTTACCAGGCAGAAAATAATTTGACTGTTGGAATACTGACTCAAAACCCTAATTTAATCCATAGAGCTGGCATGCTGACTCTGGCATTCTTTGGATTGAAGAAGATAGTAAATGAAGGCTGTTTAAATTGTTGTATGGTTGACTGTGCTTTGACTACATATTTAACATTCATATTTTTCCTTTGATATAAATGGCCTTCTTTTTATCTTAAGTTGAATTGCTGTGTGAAGTAATTATGCTGTTATATCGCAGAGTACAAGTTGGTTGATTTTCTGCTTTTACAATTAAGTGTGGTTGGCATAAATCCTAATGGCTCAACCCTTCATTGAAAAGAATGATAAAATTAAAATGAACTATTAATGTTATGTTTAAAATCCAATTATTACATATAATGTATCAGATATATTACAATGGCATATGGTAGATTTGTATCCTTTTCAAGTCTTTTAAGTAAAATATTACGTATCATGTATTCTATCCTCTTGTATTGCTGTATTACAACTCTAAAAGTACCAGATGAATGCCTTCTTTTTTTTATACAGTTTACTAAAACTTTAGTAGACTGGTCAGAAAATGGCCCCCATTTTCTGATGTGGACATTGTAATTCCCACAATCTGTGAATATATTATTTTATTTGGCAAAAGGGGAATTAGGGTTGCAGGTGCAAAAGATTGCTAATCATCTGAACTTGAGATGGCATTATCCTTCATTATTTGGGTACAGCTAATCTAGTCACATAAGTCCTTATAAATAGAAGAAGAGGGAAAAGAGAGTCAGAGGGATGCACGAGAGACTCGACCCCCTGTTGCTATCTTTGAAGATGGAACAAGAAGTTCATGAGCCGAAGAATGTGGTAGCCTCTACAAGCTTGAATGGCAAGGAAAGGGATTCTTTCCTAGAGCCTCCAGAAAGGAATGTCATCCAGTCCAATACCTGGCCTTGATCTTAGCATATTAAGACCCATGTCAACACTCCTGACATGCAAAACTGTAAGATAATAAATTTACGTTGTTTTAAGCAACTAAATTTGTGATAATTTGTTATGGCAAAATAGAGAACTGCTACATTTAGCAAAACATAATGTACTCTATGACTTTAAAATTATCTTCCCATTGTTTCAGTTTAGCACTAAATATTTATTGACTTTCCATGACGTTCCAAGCTTGTGCTAGATTCTAGGGACATAAAGATGAGCAAGTCACATTTCCCAGTTCCTTTGTTTTCATCATTGTTGCTTTAAAAACACTGGATGGATTTCAACATTAGAATATTTCCTGAAAGTATGACATATTTGTTTTAGTAAGGTTACAATTCTTACTAATGCATCTCCTGCCTTTAAAAATTTATACATAAAATTAGAAGTCACAATGAGATGAATTAGACGCATAACGTTTAAATGTACCTAATAACATCTAATATGATGTCATAAAATTTCCTTTTATAATAACTATTTGCATTAAGTTTAAAGATTATATTTATAACTGTAGAGTGGTGATATTCCATAAAGCTTTCATATTGCTATAGATGCCCAACCTTTGGCTACAAAAAAAATTTGAAAGTATTCATTGCAAGGAGACAGTCTACTTGCAAATAATATATACTTAATGTGTAATGTAAGGTCTTCACTACTGATATTCCCTATGTTTCCCTCCCATAGTTTGCTATTGTCGTAATTCTGTCACATAAGAAATGGTATTTTACTATCATTGCTGTAGGCCAGAGGTTGGCAAGCATTTTCTGTAAAGGACTACCTAATATATATTTTTGATTTTGTGAGTCCCTCACTCTCTCTCTTTGCAACCACTCAGCTCTATCCTTATAGTGTGAAAATGGTTATAAGCAATAGATAGACAAATATATAGATGAATTGGCCTGTAAAAGGCAAGATTTGGCCGATGGGTCATAGTTTGCTGATCACTCTTTTCAATAATCAGTTGTTTTTCACAGTGATTAAAAGTAAGAATGTTTTTTACATTTATTCCATTTCTAGTGTTCCCCATCCATATTTTAATGTAGATCCAAGTGTATGTCTAGTATCATATTCTTTCTCTCTTAAAAATTTCTTTTATCTTGTTTTACTGGTCTCCTTGCAATGAATATTTTCAAATTTTGTTTGTAGCCTTTATTTTGAAAGATGTTTCATCAGCTGTGGAATTCTCAATGGGCAGGTTTTAGGGGATTGTTTTCTTTTGGAATTTTGAAAATGTATTCCATTTCTTTTTTTCTTCTTTTTCTTCAGTCTTTCATGGTTTCTGATGAGTAGTCTGCCGTAATTTAAAAAAATCTTTTTATATCCTCATTTTCTTGGATGGATATGTTTTGTTGTTGCTGCTGTTGTTTTCTGGCTGCATTTAATTTTTTTCTTTTTTTCTTTTTTCTATTTTGTTTTTTAGCAGTCTAAACATGGTATGGTTACTTGTTACTCCTGTTATTTTTTGTTATTTATCCTTCTTGGTGTTCTCTGAATTTTTAATCTGTTGCTTTGTGTCTTTTATTAATTTTGCTAAATTCTTAGTGATTATTGTTATTGTTTTTTGAGATGGAGTCCCACCCTGTCGCCCAGGCTGGAGTGCAGTGGCCTGATCTCAGCTCACTGTCACTGCAACCTCTGCCTCCTGGGTTCAAGCAATTCTCCTGCCTCACCCTCCCAAGTAGCTGGGACTACAGATGTGCCCCACCACCCGTAGCTAATTTTTGTACTTTTAGTAGAGACAAGGTTTCACCATGTTGTCCAGTATGGTCTCGATCTCCTGACCTCGTTATCCACCTGCCTGGGCCTCCCAAAGTGCTCGGATTACAGGCGTCAGCCACCATGTCCAGCCTGATTATTTTTTCAAATAAACCTCCTGCTTCTGGGTTTCCAATTACATGTGTACTAGAACTTTGATATTTATCTCGCAACTGTTAAATGCATTGTTCTATTGTTTTCCCCAGTCTTTTTTCTCATTATGGTAATTTGGATAAGGTAATTTCTTTTGACTTGCCTTGAAGTTTCCTGATTATCTCCTCAGCTCTGTTAATGAGCCTATTAAAGGCATTAATTCGTCTTTTTAAGTAGTCTTTCATTCCTGGCATTTCTGTTTTATTTATTCTTGTAGTTCCCATATCTCTGCTGAAATTTGCCAGATCTTGTGTGTTAGCTACTTTGCCCATTAGATCCTTTAAGATATTCATTACAGTAATTTTATATTCTCTCTGTGATGATTCCAACATCTGTCTCATTTGTGAGTCTGTTTCTATTGATTGCTTTGTTTCTTGTCAGTGAATTGTTTTTCTTGCTTTTTTTTCTGTACCTTGTAAAATTTTGTTAAAAGTATGTCACCCTGGGTAAGATAGTGAAAATTGTGTTACGTCTAGAGATGAGCTTGCCTTTTTTTCTCTTAAAGGTTTAGTTTGAAAGAATGTTTGAGATGTTCAAAAGAGGCTCTAAATTTCCTATGAACACATAACAAGTTTTCTGGGGCTCAAGGTATCCAAATTTATCCATCATTATACTGTCTTCTTGTTATTAAGTGTTATTTATAACCACTTTTTAGGTGTTTTACTCTGCGTGATGCATTCTCTCATTTGTGCTTTTTAAAACAGGCCTTATCCTACATTTTACAGATGTGGAAACTTAAGTAAAATAACTTACCTAAAGATACTCATCTATCAAATAACAGAATAAGGACTCGATTCTCTAGGCCTATCTGATTTTTATACCCTACATTCTTAACTGTTATCCTATTTGAATGCATCACTTTACTAACAACAAAAAAAATTGACTATCAATTATATTGAAGGTCCTGTAATAAGTGGCATGGAAGGGTGACATGAGCAACATGACATGAGTTTTTGCATTTAGTTTGCTAATATTTCAAGAATGGACTTCAAAGAGCATCCTAGAGTTTGCTAAGCAATTAGGATGACAGAAATACAGAGTAATAGATTTTACTTATAAGTGATACTCAGTTGGCTTATTTTATAGACACTTCTCTGGTTACTACCAAGGATTCACTGCCATTGTAAATTCCCAACAATCCTCAGAAGTAAGACAATCACTGGCGTGGTTCCCAGGCTAGTATTTATTCAGTGCCACAGTCCAGAAGACACTGTATAATGATTAATTGGGCTGTGGATCACAGTATAGGGATAGAATTAGATATCTGGAAGTCATAATTGATGCAATAAAGAAGCTGAAATATAACAACATTGTAAGAGAGAAGAAAGAACATTCCTCCAAAGCCATAGAGTATACTTGCAAAGAGGATAAAAGAGGAAGAGAAATTACTAGACCAAGAATGGGATGGTTAATTTATTAGGAGAATCAGAATAATATGGCAGTGCTATCCAGTAGAATTTTCTGTGATGATGAAAATATTATCTATCTGTGCTGCCTAAAACAGATACATAGTCATATGTGGCTATTGAACACTTGAAATGTAGCTAGTTGAGTGTGCAAGAAAACTTAATTCTTTTAAATTTTAATTTATATGGTAGATATGGGTATTATTTTGGAGAGCATAGGAGTAGAATGTAATCAAGCTTGAGGAAGAGAGTAAAGAAATGGTGGAATGGAGATGATAGTATAAAGATGGAAAAGACTGGCTGGGTGTGGTGGCTCACGCCTGTAATCCCAGCACTTTGGGAGGCCGAGGCGGGAGGATCAGGAGATCAGGAGATCGAGACCATCCTGGCCAACATGGTGAAACCCCATCTCTACTAAAAATACAAAAATTAGCCAGATGTGGTGGTGGGCGCCTGTAATCCCAGAGGAGGAATTCTGTCTGTAATTGACAGAATGAGGCAGGAGAATCACTTGAACCTGGGAGGCGGAGGTTGCAGTGAGCCGAGATTGCGCCACTGCACTCCAGCCTGGCAACAGAGCAAGATTCCGTCTCAAAAAAAAAAAGCAAAAGCTCATGTGTGTGTACATGTGTATGTGCGTGCTAGGAGAGGGGTATGGTTGAAGAGGGAGGGAAAAATGTGAGGAAAAAAACAATATTGTAGTTAAAGGAACAAATATTTCTTGAATACTGTAGTCTAGTAAGTGGAATTTTATGTGTATACTTAAAATATATCCTGAAAGGTAAGAATAATCTGTGTTTTGATGGTGAGGCCACAGAAGCAAGAACTTAACTTGCCCTTAGTTCATGTAGCTGATAAGTGGTGAGATATTTGAATACATGTTCAAAGCGCATGCATATTCTACTATACTGCCCTGCCTCTCACAAAAAGAAATAGAAGAGTGGTAGATGAATTAGGAAAAGGACAAAAGTAATGATTTTCTGCATTTTTCAAGGTAAGTGCTTTTTATCTTTTTTAAACTATGAAGGTAATTTTTAGAAGTGTGTGTAATGGCGATAGCTGAAGTTGTTGCATGTTGCTGTTGTCTTGTTTCTGCCAATTCTTGTGCATGGTGTTTTATTCTTTGTGTTCTTAATTATCTTTGATTGTATACTATTTATTGTTCTTTATAAAATACTTTTTGTAAATAATTCGAGGCCCAGGAAGAAGATGGCTTCCTCCAGAAAGGATTTTCTTTTGCTTCTGCCTGGTGACTGTTTAGAATACCATTTCTGGTTACCTTAAATCAGGTCTAAAGCTAGAGGATTGTACAAGCATTGTGAACCTGCAGTTTAATTCACTGCTTTTGAGAGTTGGTTTACTTGTACCAATTTTGCTTGGGGCAAACAGACCTCCTTGCTCACTTATCTTTCTGGTTTCACATTTTCCCTTCGATTTGGCCAGGACATTTCTTACTCTCTTCAGCTCTTTAAGACATTTTCTCCCCGTGTTTTATATAATAATAATGGTTATTTTCATGGAGAGTGCTTGGTCTACTATTAGACCAACTGTTATTTTAAACTAGTCTGCTATTATTAGAAACAGGAATCTTGTTTTGTTTTTACTTTTATGGAAGAATGTTTTGCTTATAATTTTCATGTGATTCATAGCATAATTTTTCTGTTGTTTAATATTTTTTTCTCATTTTGTTTCTTTCATTTTGTGCATAAAATAATTTTTTGGTAGGTCCCATGTTGAGAAAACTTTTTGTTGTCATTCTTATTTTCATTGGTGATATTCTTCTTATAAGCTGGGCTAGTAATCTTACAAGATTGTAAGTGATCGCTTATAAAATTTTGGATTGTCTCCAGACACTTTTCTCACCAGCATTTCTTTCTAGGATACGCCTTCCTGTGGCTAGCCAGAGTTTCCCTAAAGCCTCATATGTTATAGGTTATTTTTTCTATGTTTTGTTCTAGTTGCCACTCTTATTTTCAGAGTGGATAGGGGATATAAGGATTATTTTTCCATTAACTTTGATTTTGTTGTCCTAGATGGGACTTACTTATTTGTACATGGTGGCTAGCACAAAACTTAGGTCTTAAAATTTAGTTCTCCAGCAGTTTCTTACCTTCAATTTCTTAATTTCCATATGCTTCTCTTTTGGTACCATTATTATTTATTTCTCTGCCTTAAAGAGTCTGTTTATTTATCTAGAAATTTGTGCAATGTTTCTAATGACTGTCCATTTCTTTGTATGTGTAATGAGGCTTTGAATTAATTCATCTTAAATATTCTGTCTCCAGTTAGTGATTTCCATGTAATTTATGCTTCTAACACATAATTTATCAGTTCAAAAATAAGTAGGCAGGCACTACAGAGAGGAACAGTAATTATTTTACTATGTTAGAATCTTCTGTTAAAAGGTATTGATCTACACAAAAACAGCATATAAATGTTTATAGCAGTTTTATTCATAATGGGCAAAAATTGGAAGCAACCAAGATGTCCTTCATTAGGTGAATGTATAAACATAAATACAATGGCATATTATGCAGCAGTAAAAAGAAATGAGCTATCAAGTTATGAAAAGTTATGAAGGAACCTAAAAATTCAAGTTGCTAAATGAATGAAGCCAGTTCTAAAAAGCTACATACTTTGTAATTCCAACTATATGACCTTCTGGAAAAGGCAAAATTATAGGCAGCAAAAAGCTTAGTTATTGCCAGGGGTGAGAGGGAGAGGGAACGGGGATGAATCAGTATAGCACAGGAGGTTTATAGAGCTGGTAAAACTAGTTTTTCAGCTACTCTAATGGAGGGCATATGGTATAATAGATTTGTCAAAACCTGTCGAACTGTACAACACAAAGTGTCAACCCTGATGTAAACTATGGACTTTAGTGAATAAAAATCTTTCAATATTGGGTCATCAATTGTAGCAAATGAAAGATGTTAATTATAGGAGAAACCATGTGGAGGGTAGGGGCAGGTAGGAGGAAGAGTATATGAGAACTCCATATTTTCTTTGCTATTTTTATGTAAACCTAAAACTTACTCTAAAATGTAAAGTCTGTTCACTTTTACAAAAGCTTATTAATGCCTGATAAAGAGGTCATAAATATTGACAAAGTGATCAAATAGCCATATGTATTCTGAAGGAACTTAACAAAACCACCTGGTATAAATATGTTCTTTTATAGTTAACTCTTTGGTACTTACTATGCCTTTTTAAGAAAATCTGCATTCATGTTCTTGTCTTTTCCCTTTCTTTTTGGTCTTTTCTATTAGGTGTACTAGCCCTCTCTTGGTACCCACCTGATGTAAATGATGAAAATGGAGAACCTACTGATAACTTGGTACCCACTATTTTGGATAAAGCTCATAAATATAACCTAAAGGTATTTTATTTTATTTTCAAGCTATACATAAGTTAATTCATTTGGACAAGAGGAGAGTAATAACAATTTTTGAAATAGTAATTTTAATTAAAAATGATAATGACTTAGAATCTTTTAAATACTATATTTCATAAAGAAAATTTCTATAATTAATAGGAATTTCAATCTTATCTAAATTATATTTTAGAGATTCTTTACTATGTTTCTAATGTTTTATTTTTTTTATAGTAGAAAGGGATTGAAAGGTTCTTTTGTGAAGATAATATAGTAGTGAAGATTTATATGTCTAAATATCTTAGATGTCAAAAATCTAAAAACAAGTATTAACCATGTAACTTTGCATATTTATAAAGTAGTTAAAAAATAAACTTGCTCAAATATTTTTCAAAATCCGATTTTCATTGAAACCTTATTTAACGTGCATACACATACACACCTGTGTAAATATAGAATACAGTGGAAAGATCAAGTATATTTGATGCAGAAATTAAGGTGTATTGCAAATGAGGGAACACTTCTGACAGTCTAAGATTTTATTTCTTTTAGAAATTAATGAATCATGGAAACAAATAGGAGTAATGGTTAAAAGGATTTAAATAGCACTACAAAAGAAAATTTTATACTGAATAGCAAGTAAATAAGCACTGTTTTTAATATCCAAAGATACTTTTTAAAAATTGGTCATGTATTTAGGTAGCAACATTAATTCTAATAAATTCATAAAAATTATAACAATAGAGTCTGCATTCTCTGACCACATTCAGTACCATTGAATGTTAATAATTAAGTCCAAACCATTTAGAAAGTATAAAATTATTAAAATTTTAATAACATAATTGAGAATAACTCTGAAATTTAAGTGATATAAATAGCACTGAGATTATTGCATTATCAATACCAATGGGACCTAAATAATAAGACATAGTAGAAGAAAGAACTATGATAGATGAAGTGTGAAATTAATTAAATAGTATACAAGTCCTTCAAAATCAGTAGTCTGGATAAATTAATCTTTACTATTGTCCACTTTTGGGGAAAAAACAATAGGCAAGCCATTGGTGAGATTAAAAAAGAAAAGAAATTGAGAAAACATATCAGCAAAAATTAAAAAGAAATATACCTATAGTTTCAGAAGAGAGTTTAAGATTTTATATCAGTCTATTTAAAATTTCTATGGTAGTTTTTTAGGAAAATACTAAAATTAATTTTTTTTTGGTGCAGAAAGAGGTTTAAAGAATCTGAATTGACTATCCTAGAAAAAAACATATAAAAGATAATTGAACAAATGTCTTCCCCAAAGTATCAGGTTTACCTCTCAGTTGTATTCGGAATAGTTGATTTTTATGATAACTGAAATACAGTGTCAAGTATACTTACTATCTATTGCTGCATAACAAATTATTCCAAAACTTGGTAGCTTAAAACAATAAACATTTGTTACCTCACACAGTTTCTAAGGGTCAAGCGTCTGGAAGTGGCTTATTTGGGAGTGTCTGGTTCAGGGTCTCTCAAGGAGGTTACAGGCAAGCTATTGGCTAGTGCTGTAGTCATCTGAGGCTGGAGGATCCACTAACAAACCTTCTCATGTGGTGGATGACAGACCTCAGTTCTTTGCAGCAGGTGAACTGGAGACTCTGTACTTCTATATATGGGCCTCCGGCTTCACTAGAGTGAAAGATCTGAGAGAGAGTCTAATATAGGGGCTACAGGGTTTTTTTGTTTGTTTTGTTTTTTGACATAAATCTTGGCAATGACGTGTTATCACTTCTGTCCCATTCTGTTGTTTTATCTACTGATAAAACAACCACGGCACAATGTGGGAGGGAACTGCAAAGTTATGAATACCAAGAGATGGGTATCAGGGGGGCCATCTTGAAGAATGGCAACCACAGAAAACTTCCAAATTTATTCCACAATAGCACAATTTTTATTTAAAACTAAGAAAGGATAGAACAAGAAAGAGACAGACTAATCTTACCAATGAAAATAGATTCAAAATTCCTAGAGGGAATTTTGATAAGAAGTGTTTATTAGCAAGGATTTAAGAATGGTTCCAATCATATGAAATCTGAATCTAAATTCAGGTCTGCATTCAATCCTGGCTCAACCACCTTGCAGCTTTATAAATGACTCGTGTCTCAAGCTTCTTCATCTCTAAAATAGAAATAGCAACACAACCTTCCTTACACACAGAGTGGTTATAAAGATTATATTAGATAATATATGTAAAACATAGATTCCTGTCTGGCAGAGAGTAAGCACTAAGTAAATAAAACTTCATTGATTATTTAAAGAAGGTAAAACATGGTTATCTTAACAGATACTGAAAATTTTAGGAAATAAAAATTCATTGTTAATGAAGTCCTTAGTAACCAAAGTTCTTTAGCTTGATAAAGGGTGTCTCTCAGTATCTTATTTCAAACACTATATCTGATGGATATACTACACCTGTAGTCCCAGCTACTACTCAGGAGGCTGAGGCACGAGAATCGCTTGAACCTGGGAGGCAGAGATTGCAGTGAGCTGAGATTGGTGCCACTGCACTCCAGCCTGGGCGACAGAGTGAGAGTCTATCTCAAAAAAAAAAAAAAAAAGTGATGTAGGTTCTTTTAACTAGAGACCACTTACTCTGAGTTCTGAGATTGCAACCACTCTAAAAATTTGCTGAAGCTTTTTATTTGCTCTGTAACTTCTTGCAGTTATATTCTAATGGAGGACAATCTGGTTTGTCCAATACTGGTAATTGATATGTTTGGACCACTTGTAAGATATGTTATGGACCATATCTTGGTCCATATAAGGTATGGACCAATTGTAAGATATGTTATGGACCACTGTTGAAATATTTCGTTTCAAATAAAAATATGAAACATTAGTTTTGTCTTAACTTTCCTTTTGCAGCCTAGAGATTGAGTAGTTATTGGAGAATAGAAATGGAACTCTAGGGAGTGAGAAAGAGCTAAATAGGCAAGCATTTTTTTATTTCTGTCCATAAAGCTGCCTCTTCTTTCTGATTTACTATCCTGAAACTATTAAGACAGCATCTCTCAAATTAGCTGTCTAGCAAGAGCTGTCACCTGCCGTGTCCCTTGGTGCCTTTCAGTGAGTTCTTATTGGCATTTGAAATCTGCAAATAGGCAAGCCTCCAGGTTCTGGTGCCCAGGCTGAGGTTGGGTAAGTGATTGATTTATCTTCCACAAAACAAGCCCAAGAGCTGCTTTTCTGTCCAGGCCCTGCCAAAATCCTGGAAGATGGGAGCTCAAGAAACTGGCTATTTTAGTACTTTCAGGAAGTTTTGAAAGAGAAAATGAAAATGTTATATGAGGATTGGTTGGCTTTTTCTCCTGTTTAAAGTGTCTGTGTAGAGAAGGAGAGTGTGGCAAAGAGCTCGACCACTAATTGCCTATTTAATGTTGCCAGCATACTTGATCTCTCTGTGCTAGGAATTTTATATCTAATGATCAGAAAAACTTGGAACACGATAGACTAATGTTTTCCAAAATTTTTAGAACAGTTTCTTGGCCTCGTGTGTGGTGAGGAACTATGTATAGACAAAGAATAGACCTGGAATCATGAGACTGGAGCTTGTTCCAACTGAGTAGCTCTGGAATCTTATATTAGTTCCTTGATCTTCTTGGCTTATCCCCTTCATTTGTACAATGACAATGAAACCATAAGATAGTTTTATTGGATTTGTCTATGATTTCTGTTGTTGTGGAACAGACATTTTTCCTAATTCAATAAAATGCAGTAAATCCTGCTTTTTTTAAAGAATGGAAAACTTTCCCTTTTCTTGCTAATATAAGGAAATTTTAATATTTTAATTTAATTTAATTTAATTAATTAAAATTTAAAATTTTAATTAATGAATGACAGTACCTTACTAGAATTATTCAATGTGCTAAGGCAATCTGATAGGAAAAGATTAATGATGTTGTAGATTGTGTGCTGACAAATTGGAGCCTCCAATGCACATAACTGACCACATCTAAAACTTTTAAATGTAAAATGTGTTCATTAGTAACATCTCTTTTTTCTTGCTAGTCTTCAAAGCATGGAAATACTAAATGGATGGAGAATTTTTAGGGAATGAATCCGTCTCACAGTTAAGCTTTTGTTATAGTTCATTCATTTTGATTATATAATGTTTTTACTAATATTAGTCATTAAATATTTTGTAATTGTAATTTTGATTTGTTAACTTCAACCAAGAGTTATTTTAAGTAAGTGCCTTTTAAATTATAAACAAACATGCAAGAAAAGGAAATGATTGGTGCTTTAGTTATTTTTCATTATCTTTAGCAAATGTGACTAGGTTTTTTTTTGGAAGTGTAAATGAGTGAAACTAAAATTTAAATCTTGATTTTTCAAAGCGATTTAGTTTCTTTTAAAGTATACTTGTCTGCATGTTTGCTAGAGCAAAGGCTGTTGCACTTATAACTGTCATTTAGTAGGCTGGTTTTGCAGAGAGTGTAAAAATCAGGGCTGGATTCCTTCCTCTATATCCTGCACCATTAAGAACACAGCAACGGAACAATTTTTTGAGTAAGACATGACAGAAATATTTGGTAGATTCCGTCATTGTTTAGCAAATAATCTGGTTTTCCTTCCCCTGCATGCAAAGAGTAAGTATACTTCCTGCCCTGTTGTTGTTGGGTTTGGCCTTATGGCTTGCTTTGGCTGATGAGATGTGAGAAGAGATAATGTATACTATGTGCTTGCATGATTATGCTCCTATTCTCTTTTATGAGAAAAGCATGCCCCTTTCTGCCTAGGACTCAGAATGACGGACACATGGAGCTGATTTGAACCAGCCTGGAGCAGAACCATCATAAGCCAGTTCATAAATTTTATGTTCGAAAAGCAAATGTTTGTCTTTTAGAGCCACTGAGATTGTGGGGTTGTTACATGGCATTATCTAATCAAAACTTGACTGAATTAAATCATTCATCTACGTAAAAGAAAATTAGGCAGATTCAGTGATTTTTTTTTTTGCTTAGGATTATAGGGGAAAGAACCAACTCAGCCCTGGTGATCTTCTTTCATTTTAATAAATTTAGTATGTTATTTTAAAGTAGCATATTTTCTTTCTACTTTATGCAGAAATCACATTTCTTATACTAGGTTTATCAACATCCATTATTTCTTTGCATATGGCTCTAGAGTCATTTTATCTACTTTTCAGGCTTATGCAGATTTCAACCATGTGAAACATGAATATAAGTATGTCCGTGATTCTTTTTTAAATGATTTTCACCTACATTTGGAACATGTTATATTAGTCATGGCCTCTCCTTTTTCTTTTTCCTTGTTAAATGAATATTGTGAATTCATGGCAGAAACTTTGGGAATCTTACCTAAATCCAGTATAAGTGGCAGACTTAAGAGTTTAACTGTTGTTTGTTTTTGCATGAAAATCATTAGTCCATTTATTTATGCATGCATTCATTCATTTAGCACCTGCTACGTGTCAGATGCAGTCCCAGATGCTGACAATATTAAGAAGAAGGATGAAGTATTATCTCTGTCCCTAAAATGCCTTGTAATCTACTGGAGGTCAGACACAAAGACAAGTAAATTTCAGGAAGAGAAAAGTATGAGGTATTATGGCACCACATAGGAGTAGGAAGACCTACCTCAATTTTGTTGTGGCAGGGGATAGGGGAGTGTGCAGGGGTGAAGGTAGAGAATGGAGTTGGAGAAGGAGAAAATTATCAGATTTTCATTCAAAAAAGTTCATTTTATTAAAATTTATTTATTAAAGTTATTAAAATGCAGGGTAGGGAAGAGACAGGAAAGGTCAAAATTAAAAACATGAAATGAGGGTATGTTTATATTCTTATTCTTTAAAGATAAGAAAGACATTTCATTTTATGTATAGAATTCTGTTATTTTAAAATTTATTTTAACATTGATCTAATTGAGTTTTCCAAATGGAATAGAGAGATGGAGACTAGATCACATCATTAATTAAAATTGCAAAGTAATTTTATTATAAGGTAAGAAATTAGAAATACATGAGGGAAAATTTTAAATATTTTATACTTATCAATACTATATTTACTTTAAATATATTGATCTGCGCTTTACAAAAATAGCATCCTATTTGTTGTTTGCAGCTGTAAAAGCAAATTCATTTTGATATAGGATATTTCAAGTTGGATATTGCTTAAATATGGTGTCCTTTATGTATAAAATGGAAATTTAGAAAACACAGTGATGTATCTGAAGGAAGAATTACCCAAGGAAACATTATGTAATAGTATGAAAATACCTATACACTAGGCAATTTGCTTTCAACTGAATTTAAAAAGCAAATACCAAAGTTATTGAGAAATCTAGCTGCCCTAGCAGTTACTACCCTGGCAATACTAACAATATGCTGCAAAAATTAATTTGACCTTAGTTTTTTATGACAGAAACTTACTTTTGTAATATTACTGTAATCTCATTTAAAGTAGAAAATTATATTTTTTTAAATATTATTTAACTTTAAAATTAATTATGTGAAAACAAGTAGCACTGATTAATGTAAAATACATTTTGCTTTAATTGGGTAATTGAAAACAGAGGAGTTTCATATTGCAATAGAAGTCTCTAGTTCCATAAATACATCATAGAGCCTGAAACCTGAAATTAAAACAGTATCAATACATTTATTAGACTGCCATAAAGATTTTTAATTGATGTTGGTAAGTCAGTAAAACTAGGAATAAAAGTGAAAATCCTCATTCTTTGTTTTATGAATCTGAAATAGATTGTCATCTAAGTATCTTCTGTATTTTTTACCTTACTAGTTAGAAGTAGCATACAGAATGGTTTTACTAGCCATAATTAGTTTGTCTTGATTTATGTATAGCCAACCTTAAGTTAAAAAATTTTAGTCTGTGCACAGTATTTTAAAAATATTTGTAATTACTGCTCTCTATGTTTACATATATATATATAATGTATGTATGTGTGTGTATATATTTATGTAGGGGTGTGTGTGTGTGTGTATGGGATATCCAAACCATAAATACCTAGGCATCATGAAAAATGTCCTTTATAACACTAGTGGATATTATTTTTAAGCGATTTCATTATAAATTCTTTAATAGAAGTTAATGTATATTATTTTGTAAAATGCTGTTTTAATGATATGGAAGAATTTATATGTAAATAATTTTGCTAATGACTTCTATTTAAATTTAAGCTTAATGGTCACATGCCTGAAAAAAAATCCAGATTTTTCTGGACCATATTTTTTTGGTTTTTTTCCTAAAAGAAACATATATCTGAATATAGAGTATTTCCTATATATATTATATGGGATACAAATATGTAAGAAACATATTTTTATAAGGAGTAAACATAAAAAGAAACATTGCACAGCAGTTAAGCATTTGAACTCAGAATTCAGATCATCAATATTACCTCCAGCAAACTGGGTGACCTGGAACAACTTACTGAACCTTTCTTAAGGTTCTGTGTATCTTTGATTACCTCACTAAGAAAACAGAAATACCTTAGGGAGTTGTGAAGATTAACCAAGATAATAATATAAAATGTTTAGCATGTTATTTAGCAGTAAATTTTATTGGTAAAAATTCTCTGGTAGTTTCTGTGTTCAATAAATATTCATCTTTAATTAAGGTGATTAAATCAGTTACTTTATTAAATATATTAAATATACTTCTAATTTTACATTATAGATAATTTATCCCCTAACTGATTTTATTGTTTGTTTTAGGTTACTTTTCACATAGAACCATATAGCAATCGAGATGATCAAAACATGTACAAAAATGTCAAGTATATTATAGACAAGTGAGTTTCTTCAATATTTATAAATATTGTTATATTATCCAGTGATAATTATTGTTTTAAGAATAGTACATTAAATTATATTTGAGATTTGAATGATTTATGATTATTCCATTTTTAATAAAATTAAATTGTTATTGTAATGAATGTCACCATCATTTCGAGGAACATTGCTGAAGTTTCTTATAATTCACTTTCTTTTTGGAAGATTGCTGTTTTTACTGTTTTACAGGTTTATAGGCTATTTATGATTTCTGTAGTTTTGATATTTTAAAATGACATTATTTTCTAAACCTTCAGAATATAGCTTTATCTTTTTAAAAAGAAGGTTCAGATTATTAAAAGTGAACTACTTCTTTTAACACAGTAGACCCAGAGCTGATATTTTCATTTATATCTAGCCTGATCAAAAAGAATTTATTAATACAGTTTTCATTTTTTGAAAGAATTTTACTGATAATAGTCTGTGACAGATGCCATAGTCTTACAAAGAAACTTGTCAGCAACAGTAGAACATTTATCACTGATAGATAAAAAAGCAGTTTAGGTATTATGTAGAGTATTATTTATAATGTAGAGAATCATAGGCTTTTTATGGCATTAGTCATCGTTTGTAAACCTCAATATGAGATGGTTAATACTTGTTTGGTAATGCATCCAGTATCTCATTTTCTAATGTGTAAAGTTAAAAATGCATTTTTAATTATTACACTTACACAACTGATTCCCCTAAGAAATGGAGCAGTGTGCTCAAACTGCACTGATTCCTTCATTTTCAGTACATAAACAGTTTTTATCTGTGGCAAATTAGTTGTGAATATTCATTTCACTTTTATATATGCTTATTTTCTAGATATGGAAATCATCCGGCCTTTTACAGGTACAAGACGAAGACTGGCAATGCTCTTCCTATGTTTTATGTCTATGATTCCTATATTACCAAGCCTGAAAAATGGGCCAATCTGTTAACCACCTCAGGGTCTTGGAGTATTCGCAATTCTCCTTATGATGGATTGTTTATTGCCCTTCTGGTAGAAGAAAAACATAAGTATGATATTCTTCAAAGTGGTTTTGATGGAATTTACACATATTTTGCCACAAATGGCTTTACTTATGGCTCATCACATCAGAATTGGGCTAGCCTAAAATTATTTTGTGATAAATACAACTTAATATTTATCCCAAGTGTGGGCCCAGGATACATAGATACCAGCATCCGTCCATGGAACACGCAAAACACTCGGAACCGAATCAATGGGAAGTATTATGAAATTGCTCTGAGTGCTGCGCTTCAGACATGCCCCAGCTTAATTTCTATCACCTCTTTTAATGAGTGGCATGAAGGAACTCAGATTGAAAAAGCTGTTCCCAAAAGAACCAGTAATACAGTGTACCTAGATTACCGTCCTCATAAACCAGGTCTTTACCTAGAACTGACTCGCAAGTGGTCTGAAAAATACAGTAAGGAAAGAGCAACTTATGCATTAGATCACCAGCTGCCTGTTTCTTAATGCATTGATTAAAGTTTAATAGTTATCAAAATCACCTAATTTTTAAAAATAGCTTTCGTTTTGAGTTCTGGAAAGAAAACTGTCAAAATCAGTATATACTATTAGTTATATTTTAAAATATTTTTTTAATTCTTTACAGATAATATTATACTTGTTACCCTTCACAATACCACATGAGAAAATATCTGAGACAAAATGTATACAAATATATTCCTTATGGCATAATTTACTGCATTTCTGACTGAAATCAAAATTCTGATGTGATGGCAATTGAATTTTCATTTTACAATAGATAAATGCTTGTGTTACCTAAAGCACTTAGCACACAGTTAAATTATATTTACATCCTAGACCCAAATAAATAGGATTGTGTGTATATTTGGGATATCTATTGAAGAAAAAAAGAAAACCCCTTAAAGATAATGTACATGCTTCATGTCATATCTTTAAAATAATTTAATCAACTTTATTGTCTTAGTATTTAGACTCTGGATAACTCTACAATAATGAGGAAATTCTTAAGAATAACAAAATCACTGTACCTTCCTTTCAATTTTGCTGTGAACCTGAAATGGCTTTAAATTAATACTCTTATTTTTTATTTAATTTAATTACATAAATTAAACCTTACCATGACCAAATTGTGTTAGGAAGGCCTGCTGTCTACAGCACAGTGTGTCATTTGCAGATTTGTGGTTACCTATACCATGCTAGGTGTTTTGACATGTTTAGTGTTTCTGCTTTACAGTGCTGAATTCCATATTTTAGAAGCTATGAAAGTCCTTTTATGAAAAAGTTACTGATTGCTTCTCAGTTATTAGGAAAACAGTTGTTTCACAATTATTATGTAGATATGATGCCCAAATATCATTTCTAGTATATCTTGTCGATTTTTAAGTTGTTACTATTGTGTTATTCATGTCTTTAAATCAGATACCAAATATTTTTTAGGAAAGAAAAATGTTATTACTGTCATTAGGTTGTCTTTTAATACTTTAAGTTATTTTGACGAAAAGTAATAGAGAAAATTTACTTACCATTTTAGATTCTAGAGACATGGAAATGAAAATTATTTTATGTCTAGGGTAGGTCCTGAAGTTTGGCTTTACGTTAAGTTTAGCACTGTATCAGAATGAAGAAACTAATATTTTACATAAAAACTAATACTTTCAATTTTTTATATAGTAATATCCCCATTTTGTAAATGTTAGACTTTTATCATACCTGTAAGTTAAAATACTTGTTATCAATAACTTGTCATATTGTGACAAATTGATCACTGGTGTACGAAAAATAAATCTCCTTAAAAACTAAATAAAATGCACTGTATTCTTACAGTTAATGTTTATAACTATAGTAAAAAATTAATATATATCCTGTTACATAAATGTTATTTCTTAGGTGTTCCATTAAGAAGAGCAATAGAATAATGCTAAAAAATAATGCCTATAAATCTTGAGTATAAAGACATCCATTCAGAAACAAAAATTAGCACCAGATTTTTTATAAAATAGACCAGATGACAAAATTTATTTTATTTTTAAACAGTGGTTTTGACACAAATTATGTTATTGAAAAGAGGCATTATTAATGTTTAATTTATTTAAAATTTTGGAATTTGCCATTTCTCAGAGAATGATCAGGCCTTAGGAAATTAATACAGTAGTAGTAATCATTTTCTAGGGGAAAATAAAAGAATAAATCACTATACTGATATTTTGATATAACCAAGCACTTACATGGTAATCACTATATAGATACAACCTGTGGATTTTCTTCTTATGTCCATTTAACTAGAATATATTATTTTAGGTATAATTTATAAATGTCACACCTAATAATCTTTTATAATATACCATATTTCATTAAAGTTTTGTTAGAGAAGTATCTACCACAGAGGAGTTTTTATCATTGTGTACGTTGTGTATTTGAACCCACCATGACAGAAAGTAAATTTTAGGAAATAGTTGTGAGATTAAGGGAAAATCTATAAAAACAAGGTTAGCATATTCTCAACACAGATACCACCACTTTCTTTTTCCCATTAAAGACATGGCAAATCCACACAGCATACTTCATCTCTGAGCTTTGTTGTGATTCCTCAACACATTACCCTAACCAGCCAGCAGTAACAGATTTCAGAGTAAGATAAAGCAGATTCTGTCTTCATTGCAAAAAGTTATTCTCAATGGAAGAATGGCATCTGATCTCATAATTACTAGTTTATAATTATATTAATATGGTTTTTTCTCCCTTTTTAATAAAATAATTACAGTCATCCCTCAGTGACAGTGGGGGATTGGTTCCAGTTACCCCTATAGATACCAAAATCTGCAGATGCTCAAGTCCCTGATATAAACTGGCATAGTAGTTGCATATAATCTATGCACATCCTCCTGTATACATTAAGTCATCTCTAGATTACTTATAACACTTAATACAATGTAAATGCTATGTAAATAGTTGTTATACTATACTGGTTAGTGAATAATGACATGAAAAAAAAGAGTCTGTACATCTTCAGAGTTTCAGTCAGCAATTTCTTGGCCATGGATGTAGAACCTACAAATAAGGTGAGCCAACTGCATTAGGAAATAACTCTAATAATTCTGTTAATTCTTAGAGAGGAAAACTTTCAAAATCTTCCTCAGGTATTTATTACAACTGCCTTTACCATTTTATTTGTAACACAGTTTAAATTGTTATGATAACAAGTAAATAAGAGCAAAGAATTTATTTCTTAATTCAAAACAACTATACGTTTGAATTCAATATAGTATAATAACTTAAAGTGGTATAATACATACAATGCATGAATCATAATGGATTCTTTTATAAGTTATTAATTTTTATGGTTTAATCAGTCTAATTGTTTTGACTGTTATAGAAACCAAATATTTTACTGTTTCTTTTAAGGACTAATATTGTCAAAAACTGCTGTTATTAACTTTACTTGAGTTGTTTAACTTCCTTCTGTTTTAAGATTGTAATTAAAAATTACTATTTTGTTATATGGAATGGTTAATTTTTACCTAATAAAAACATAGATGAAATACCTTGATTTTAGATATTAAAGTCTATCATTTCTCTTTATGAAATGTCTTATTTGATTTCCGATTAACAAATGAAAAGGAGTATCCAGTCATCGTTCTTTATATGTTTTCTCTTTTGAGATATGCAGCACTTACAAAGTGGATATCGTTAACTGCACATACTTTTTAAATCTATAAACTTGTGTTAGGTTAATATACACACATACATGCACACAAAGTTTTTATTTTTTTTCATTTGAGAGCTGTTTTTCTATTTTTTTTCTTCTTTGGGTATAATCATATATTAGCTCCAACATCCGTTAGGAAATTAATCTTCTAAAACAGCAAAGTAACAAACCAGTAGAGAACTTACCAAGTTCATGCACTTTTTCAAACTGACCACAGTTAGCCAGTTTAAACATGACTGTTCCTAAACTCTACAGTGCTTACAGAAACAGTCTTTAAAAATCTATATTTAAAATTTGAATTACACTGTCACATACCATAGTGAAGAAAAGCAATAATTTACAACCAGCAAGATTTCAGTTATTTTTTAAATATTTATAATTTCTAAATGAAAACTTGATGTAGCCACAAGCAAAAAGGCTTTATGGCTCAAAGCATTACTTTTTAAATATTAAAATATTAATAAAATTTAAAAATTATACTAACATTTTTAGTCTTTAAAAAAATGTACTCCAAATTAAATTTTATACTATGTTGTTGTATATTCACATAAAGGCTAAATATTATTGTGGGTTTGTTGCCAGGTTATTATCCTTGAGAATTTAGGTACTATTTTGGCTTAATTACCTTATAGAGACTCATTCATGCTTAGTCAAATCAAAGAACTGAGTAGTAGCGCTGTTATATTCCAACTATCAATGAAGGGAGGAACATTTTTTCAAAGTGATTAGCTTTTTTAGTTGTTATTACTACTTACGGTATCAGACAAAGTAAGGGCTAATGAGCAAAAATAGTCATACATCTACAATTTATTGAAATCAAAACATAATGGCACTTTTATATTGGATATTCTATATTTCATTTAAAAGATACTGAATTTCAGGTTTCTCAGGTTACATTAAATTACCCATAAATTTTACCATAAAGTCAAAAAATCTTTAGAAGCTAAACCCCATATAAATATTTTATGATAGAAGAGAATGATGCCCTCTACTAAGATAAAACTGCTTACAATTCAACTTATGGTATATGACTGTATTATGCTTTTGTGTTTTTGTTTTTAAAAATAATAGGTTAAAAATCTGAGCAAAGATCACTATCAGCAACACAATAAGAATTATGAGCT
Organism: Pan paniscus; assembly: GCF_029289425.2. Classification (NCBI taxonomy): domain Eukaryota; kingdom Metazoa; phylum Chordata; class Mammalia; order Primates; family Hominidae; genus Pan; species Pan paniscus. The sequence continues at coordinate 115,667,489 of NC_073254.2, forward strand.
ACTCAATTATATTTAGAATAAATGATTACAATTATGTTATTGTATAAAAGTGCTTTTGAGTTTTACCAAAAGCCACTATCAAAACACTGTAGTTGTGTTAATTTGATAATAGAGTCTAATATAATACAAATTTTGCCCTGAAATTGCCTTGAAAATGTCAAATACAAAAAAAAAGGAAAATATATTTGGAAGAAATTCAGCTGAAATGCATGTAGTAAACTTTAGAAATTTTTATGTTTGAACACAGTCACGTAAAAGAGTAGCATGCCACAATTTTTAAAAAAGATATTAGGATTTAGTTTTTCCGCTCTGTTAAAATACTATGCATCTCTTCGGGGTTAGAAGACAAATTAATAGAAACCCTTAATCTTGTAAAACTGAAACATTAAGAAAACACCAATTATAGATAGATGATAGATGGATGGATAGATAGATAGATAGGCAGATAGATGGATAGAATTGTGTTAACTACTCAAGCCTACCATTGGCAAGTAAAAACATCCTTTCATTAAATATTGTTTGTGGTTACATAAAGAAGTGTTTCCAGAGAAAAGCCTCTTGAAATATTATTCTTTTTCTTGAAAAATTAACTGTATTTTAAGGTCAGAAACCAAATGGGAACAAAAAGTGGCAGTATGGTGCATTTATTTTTATATACGTGAAAACAATATAAAGGATAACAAATACTATTTCAGTTATTTCTATCTTGAGAGATACAGAAAATAAGAAAAATTTCATTAACCGGAGAAAAGAACCATTAAATGTTGAAATAGAAACTAAACAAATAACATATATCATTAAAAAGTAGTTACTCTGATATTAAGAATGCATCTGCCATAACCAAAAATTATAAGGGAACATTCCTCACGAGGCTGGTATAGCATAACGCCAAAATAAAATCATAGGACCATGTCATTTATTCACATAGATAGCAAAATTCTAATACGAGCAAATCAAATACCACAGTGTAAAGAAAAGCTGCCATGATCAAGTTGAAGTTAGTCTAGACTGAAAGAAGTGCTTTAACATGAGAAAAGCAATGAATTACATTAACAACAGACCAAAGGTAAAGTGTTGTGGTGAAGAATTGATAAAATTCAATATTTGTACATGTTTACTCTTGGCAAATTAGAAACAGGAACATTTTTAATCTGAAAAAGGATATCTACCAAAAACCCTACAGCAAGTATCATAATTAGCAGTAAAACTTGCCATTTTTCTCTTTGAGATAGGGAACCAAGCAAGGCTGCCCATTTTCATGAATGCTACCCAACATTGTAGTGGAGGTCCTAGCCACTGCAGTAAAGCAGGAATGATTTAGTGAATGAAACACTTTTTATGTATAAAATTTGAAATAATCTACAAATAAATTAGAGTATTTAGCAAGTGTTATGTATAGTCCTATAGAAAAATCAGTTATAAAACCTCACAAAGTTCCCTTATGAAATTTAAAATCAAAAGGAAGTTTAGATTAAAGCTATTTTTTTGCATATACTAAATTTATTGAATGCTGCTTTTCTATATATCATTTTTAATTACCTAGTCTTAAATATTAGCCACATGGCAGAATATTCAGTCATTAATATTAAAATGGAACAGTCTAATCTCTGATTTTATGTAAAAAATTAACTGCAATTATGATTGTTTGCTAAATTCTTACTTGAAAATCTGCTTTGCTGTAATATTTAGGTAAAGTACATTATTGAAAATTGCTCTTATTAGGTATCTTATAAATATCTTAAAAATATTTAGTGGCAATCATTATATGAACAGTAACTGAGCTCAAATTCTCCTATTTTTCCACCTATTAGTATTATGTGTTGGTAGCTAAAGACTTAAATTAATCCCCTGATGAAATATTCTGGTAATGCAACACTATTTTCTCATTTTTTTCCTTGATTCATTCTTAATTAGCGTTTACATAAAGGTTCCTGTTATTAGAATACAGTCACTGTCTTTGCAAAAAGGATTTGAAGTATTTTTCTACAAAGGCAAATATTACAAAATTAATATATAAATAATGATGGATGGAATTTTTTAAAAGAATACCTATATATAGTGCTGGTGGTATGTATGGTTGAGTACACGTTTGTAATTGAGCTTCCTGGTAGTCAGTCCAAGAGGCTATATGGCTCTTTATGCCAGAAAAAAAGCACTTCCTTTCCCATTGGAGGCAAACTTCACCTTGTCAATACATTTTAACATAAATTTCTCAAGTAGAAATTACACCTAGGGTCAAAAATGCAAATGGTTATGGGAACCTGTCAGGGAATGTAAGTGAATTCATCGGGTTTAAAACCTTAGAGAGTCCCAGGGACTGTGGACAATTCTCACCTAAAAGGAGTGCTTGGCCGGGCTCGGTGGCTCACGCCTGTAATCCCAGCACTTTGGGGACCGAGGCGGGTGGATCATGAGGTCAGGAGTTCAAGATCAGCCTGGCCAAGATGGTGAAACCCCATCTCTACTAAAAATACAAAAATTAGCTGGGCATGGTGGCAGAAGGAGTTCTCAACAGCTCCTGTCATCATTGCCCCTTTGTTGCTATGGGTCCCTAAAATGAGGAAGTATATTGTGTGTTTGTTAATTTTTCTGATTATAATATGGTCAAATCTTATAAAATATTTTTTAAATGTTCTCTGGCTGGATCCGGCTAATGGATCACTAATGAGTCACTAATTTGTGACCTGTGATACAAAGAATATAAAACTATGTAATTTATGAAAAATGGCCTCAACATTTTGTAACATTGAGAAGGGAATTTCATATGATGAGTCATTGTATGGTGACTTGAATAAATTCTAAGCATATAACAATAAAAAAACAAGTCAGTGAAAGTGAATCCATGAGGGGCTCTGTTTTTGGGATAGTTTCCTTCAGCTGTTATCTGATGCAAAATCATAGATTAAAGCATCTAAAGAAGTGAGCTAGATGAATATCTCTTAGCTAATCTCTATTATTCCTTCTAATTTGGCTTTTGCCTGCCTGCCCACCACTGGACTTTTCTTTCTCATTCCCACCTTACCTGCCTTTCTTTCTTATCTGCTTTGTTTCAGAAAGGATGTGATTTATTAGACTGAATACCATATGACAATACAGTTTCGGTCAAAAGTAGAGCAAGAATAGGAACGTACCTATTGAGTCCACATTAAGCCCAGTATTAAATGAAAACAATATTGTAACATACATTGCTATGCTGGTGGTCACAAATTTAAGACTTTGAATAGCCAATGTGAAAAAGGATATCTAGTCATCTACATGGTATACAATGTTCATAGTATAAGAAACAAATTTCTCAAGAAAAGTATAATTGCCTTGGTATTAAAGGAGAATTCTTCTGAGGGTTCTCATAAAGAAGATACAGTAATATAATGTACATTATCTTGATCAGTACATTCCCTAAAATAAGACAAAGACAAATTTCATAAGTCTTTCCTATAAATATCTTTATAGTATGTGATTACGGTATCACACCAAAGCACAGTTCACTAAAAGTAATTATTTTGGAAGAGGAGTGTGTGTGTCTGTGTGTGTGTGTGTGTGTGTGTGTAAGATGCCCACGTACCTTCAAGCATTTTTTCTGAGTATTCATTAATGAAATATTTCTTGAATTTCTGCCAGAGAATGTAGTAGTTAAGGGAGTATATGCATGAATAAGACACTAGTTTCCTGCTTTCATGGTGTTGACAGTTTTTAACCGTTAAAGCACTTCTTTTTTGTCACGTAGATTTTTATTTATTGATTCCTTAAGTCTAATTAGTTATGCCTTTCTCATAAATCAAAAAATAAGCAAAAATGTTTGCTAATGACTGATCTGCTCTGTTTCCATATCTTTAAAATTAAGTCATTGCACTGGATGCCTGCTGAGATTGCTATTTAATATTAACAACAATTTTATGTTAAACATATCAATGTCATGAAAACTGGAAAAAAAAGAGTGCATTTCTCTAAAACAGCTATAAAGCTCTTTTGGGGAAAAAGTAAATTCTATAAAATTATAAACCTTAAATTCACATTGTTATCCACTCTGGATTTTGTTACTTTATTTGCCTTTCAAGTAACATTTCACTCACTTTCAAAAACTACTTGGTGGTTTCTTTTAAAATTAAGTATATCTTTACCATGACCAACAATTTTACTCCCACTAGAGTAAAATTTCTTCTCTTCCCTCCTCCTTCTCTTTCCCTGTATCAATTGATACATTCTCATTCATGTCACATAACCAGAAACCTAGAGTCATTCTTTGCCTTATCACACTTTGTCATGCCCAAAATTCCATATAGCACTAAATATGACTTCTTTTTTCTCAAAAATATTTCTCAAGTGTTTACTCTACTCTCCATCTGTGCTATCTCTGACCAAGTCCAGAACATAATCGTTGTCCACTTGGCCTATTATATCGTAACTAATTTGTTTATATCTATGGTATTGATTAATTTAAATTAATATCCAGAATAAGAGTCTATGTAATTCTCTTGCTTCAAATCTTTCAATGATTTCACATTGCCTGCAGAATGAAGCACAAACTTCTTCAAAAGGTATATAAAATGTCCCATTACTATTCTATGCCCACAACTGCAGTCTCATCTCCTGGTTTCTATTACAGCAATATTTTACGTGAGCTCGATAACCAACACAACTTGTTATTTCATAACCTTGTGAAGATCACTTTTGTGTGTGTGATGTCTTTTCCATTGTTCCTCACTAGTTTACTTCTACTGGAAACAGGGCAAGAATGGCAGAGAAGGCAAAGGAGGAAAAGAAATAAACATTTCTAATAAGTATCTAATGTGTGTCAAACACTGTATTAGGTGTTGTACGTTACTTAATGTAATATTAATTCAACATTCTAAGTTTTGTTTGTCTTATGGTTAAGGAAACTATATGCTGTAACTTGCCAATGTCTCACATCTGAAAAGAGATGAATCTGAACAAACTGTCCTTCTACTATAAGGTCAACTCATCCAGAAATATTTCCCTACATCCAACCCTCCTCCTACTCTTACAGACATTAGGCACTTAGAGTACACCTCTATTCCAGCATTTATTATATTCTATTGAGATAAGCTTCATACCAGAATATCTTTGTCTCTATTACAAGCACCCTGAGGGTCAGGCATATCTTTGGTTTCATTTAAGAATATAAAATGTCATAGATAGAAAAGAGAAAACAGTGCTGTGGTTTGAATATATGCCCCAATACTCATGTGTTGGAAACTTAATCCCTAAAACAAAAGTGTTAAGAGGTGAAAACGTTCAGAGGTGAATAGGTCAGGAGGGCTCTGCTTTCATGAATCGATTAAAGCCATTATCATTGGAGTGGGTTTGTTATTACAAGAGTGCATTTATTATAAATGTCAGTTTGGCTTTTCTCTTTCTGTTACTTCCTTGCTCTGCTGTCTCTTGCCTTTCTGCCTTTGACTATGGATGAGGCAGCCTGAAGACCCTCACCAGATGTGGTTCCTCAATCTTGGAAATCCCAACTTCCAGGGCCTTGAGACAAATAAACTTCTTTTCTTTATAAATTACTCAGTATATGGTATTCCCATCTTGGATCTCTGCTCCCTATATTTAAGTGCAATTTTCATCAGCTGCTCTAGCCATGGCTCAAGTGGTCCCAGGTGCAGCTCGACCTGCCACTCCAGAGGGTACAAGTCATAAACCATGGCAGATGTACAGAATGTAAGTGGTGGGGGCATGGCTTCCTCTACCTAGATTTCAAAGGATGTCTTGGACAGCCTGAGGGCCCAGGCACAGACTTGTCACAGGAGCAGAACCAGACCATCATAGAAAGCCCCTACCACAGCACTGCTAAGCAGAAGCATGAGGTTTCTCTGTGCCACCACAGAGAGTGGCAATGCCACTCACACTAGTTTGTTCCTACTGGGAAGAGGACAATAGTGAGAGAGAATGGCAGTGCTTAGTGGAGCCCTGGGAGTAGGGTCACACCTAAGACCCAGGAACTATAGCGATGTCGGCTTACAGAATCAGCCCAGGAGAGCTGCAGACAGGAGACTCCAACCTCCCTCTCTCTGCTGCCTTTATATTCCAGTGTTTGATAAAAGTAGGTGCAAATTGAGGGCATGTTGAATTGAAAAAAAAAATTCACATGAAGCTTTACATATACAAAAAATGTGCTATAAGAAGTTTCTGTTCATGAATATTTCTTATTAGTCATTATTCTATTTTCTACAGCAAGAAGATTGTACATGTGTTCCATGATTTGATGGTTATAGCCAGATAATACTATACTGGCATATAAAATTTCCCTTTATCTTCTTTAAATAAAATATTAATAATAAAATTGTAGTTATACTTCAGGGTTTTTAAATAAATGAGCTATTTATACACAGTCAATTTCAGAAAGGTATAAGAACAATAAAAAACAATAAACAAAATAATAATTGCTTACATAAATAAGGCAATTGTGTTGATATAACAAATTAGTGGCAGAAATTCTGGAAGTGGCCCATTTAAACCAACTTTCAATCAGTCATTTACTTTAAGAGTATAATGTTTGAGATACTCATAGCTTCCAACCTATTTGCATAATCCCTGTGCTCTCTCCACTAAATGTTTTGCCAAAATTAACACCGCTATTAAAACAGAACATGCACTAGAAATTATTAAAGAGTAAATATTGACATGCTTTTCAGTCAGTATAACAATTTAGAAAACAATATGTTGAATATTAACCTCATTTCTTCATTAATCGTGATTCCTAATATACAAATAATTCTTTAAAAGGAGAGCAGAACCAATTCTTTTTGTTTATGACAAAGTCCTACAAACACTACTCAGAATATTTAGTAACTGACCTAAGTATGAAAATCGGGTTGGATAAGCAGTTATCCTAGGAAATCACATGGAGAAGCCCTGCAAATTTTGAAGATATTGTTTAGAGTCAAAAGATAGATAGACTCATATATTTCATTCATGTTCCTATTTCCTGAAACCGTCACTACTTTCTCCTCTATCTTCACTTAGAATTGATAATTTTGCTTCTTACTTAACTGAGAAAATACAAGCAATTGAAGATGACACCTAATGAGCCATCCTTTATATAATTCCCTTCTTTTGAGTGTGAGCCAAATCTGTAATTTACTTAGAACAGAGTATAGCAAAGATGGAGGCTTTTGAGGATGTAATCGAGAGCTTTAATCAGTTTAAGTTGATCAACAGGTAGATAATGCTGGGTGGGCTGACCTAATCAGGTGAGCCCTTTAAAACAGATCTAGAGGTTAGAGACAGAAGAAATTAGAGACGCTGTCCTGTTGGCCTTGAAGAAGTAAGCCACCATGAGTCTACAACTTCAATGAAAGAAATTCTGCCAAAAAAAAAAAAAAAAACCCAAAAAAGAACCAAAAAAAAAAAAAAAAAAGTCAGCTTGGAAGAGTACCCTGAGCTTACATGAGTCCTCAGTGCTGGTTGACACCTTAATTGTAGCTATGTGAGACCCTGAGCAGAGGACCTAGTGAAGCCATTCCTGGTATACTGCCTCATGGGAACTGACATAATAAAAACATTGTTTCAAGCTACTGAATTTCAATAATTTGTTACACTGCCTTATAAATTTAATATGCAATCAAAAGAAAATATCTATATGCTTCTACCACCAAAGTACCCTCTTGCACATATGTGTTCTTTGCTCTGCCAGCCCTTCTTTTCACTGTGAATAAACTGTCCTTTTCTTCATCAAAACCAATCCCTCTTTGGGGTCCTAAATCCTATTTCCTCATGTCTGCTCAAAGGCATCTCTATGACCATGGTCCTTTCTCACTCCTACCTTATTAATTTACCCCTTCTCTTTTCTTGTAAATAGTTCACAAATAGGATCTGTTTTTTTCCAAATTCAAAAACCATGCTTCCTCTGGTATTCTTTCAAAGAAAATAACCCCAGACTAGACATGTACAAAAAACATCTGACAAACCCAAATTGAGAGTCATTCTGCAAAATATTGACCAGTAGTACATAAAACATAAGATTATGTAACAAAGAAAAGATAGAGAAACTGTCATAGACCAGAGGAGATTAAGGAGATATGACAAGAAAATGAAATATAGTATCTGAAATTGGATCCTGGAACAGTAAAGTGACATTAGGAAAGAACTGCTGAAATCTGAAGAAAGTATAAGGTAACCAATGTTAGTTTCTTAGATTCAACAAATATACCATGGTCAACCCCACTTTCTTCAGATCTTACTCAAATACCATCTTCCCAGCAAGGCCTTCTTTTACACTCTATTTTATTAAAGATTATACCCCTTACTTCTATTTAATAAACATACACAGTGTGCTTACTTTTCTACGATGAGGAAATAAAATGAACATAATTCTCCATTCCCAAGGAGTTCAGAGTTTTGAAGCAAAATAATAATTTTCTCAGAAGATATCTGGTTTTTGTTTTTTCATTGTTTGTTCTGCCAAGTGTTTTGTTGTTTTGTTTTGTTTTTTAACACTTTCTGATAAAAAAATCTCACCTTTAAATTTGAGGAACCACCCTTCCCTACTCTTTGTGGTCTCAGTGGGGTCATTCATCCCTGGACCTTTAGGGTGCACATATGATATTAACTGGCAAATTGATCTACTCCCTTTCCTACAATGACAGCTCCAGGGTGAGGCATGTGAACCAAGCCCCACTGAGCTTTAATAACATAGGCTCGTAGCACTCAACAGATAGATTTTGTCCCACATGGGAAGCTTCTATGAACAAAATCAACAGAGAGGAAAGCAAAAGCAATAGGTGGGCAAAAAGACAACTTGATGACATATTTTGAACCCTCAGATTCTACCTTGGATCATGTCTGCCTTTAGCCTCTCTATTCCCTTAGCCAATAAACTTTTCTTTTTTGATGAAGCTAATTTAAGTTGATTTTATGTTATGGAACTCAAAGAGTTCTTACTAATAAAATCTTACATAGTGTTATAAGTCTTAAAATAGAGGTAGATATGGTGGACGCATAAGGAAGAGTCAATACTTTTTGAAATGCCAAAGAAATACTCACAGAGGAGTCACCCCTAAGTTTTAAAGTCTCAATAAGAACATATGAACAAGCACAGGAGCAACCTTATTAAATTATTGAGTTCCTACTGTGTGCCAGGCACTGTTTCAAGTATGTTACATACATCATGGATTAGATCTTATTATTCTCACCAGTTTACTAACTGAGGGAGAAAGCAGTTAAGTAAACTTGCCCAAATTTATATCTGAGAATTAAATTCTTATCCACTGAATTCCATAGGATGCTATTTTCAAGAAAACAAATTTTATAATATGTAATTTTTAAAACGTTTGCCATTTTGTTCTTATAACTCAGGAAAGTGGCACACAAAATCTTTATTATGAATTGGAATATCTTACAAGAGGAATGACTTGAGCTGTCTAAAACCATCTAACTTCGGTTCAATTAAGGTGAAGAATATACTGAAGAACAAAGGGGAAAACAGATACGTTGCATAGTTGATAAGAGAAAAATTACTATTATTTCATTGATCAGTTTTCTGCTACATGTGTGCTTCTACTCCCTGATTAGAGCAGTTATTGAGGAGCATGAACAATTGTATATAAATCCTTATGAGAATCAAGCATTTCCTCTAGTGTGGCTGATGTATTTAACCAGGTAATGCTGACAACACCTGCTTGGATGGGTTAGGGGGTATTTTTTGTAGGAGTGCAACTAGTGAATCAAAGAAGACATATTTTGAGAAACTTTAGGGTAATTTTTTTGTTGTTGTTTATTTTTGAGTTTTTTTTTTTTGAGACAGGTCCTCACTCTGTTGCCCAGGCTTTAGTGCAGTAGTGTGATCACGGCTCAGTGCAGCCTTGAACTCTGGGGTTCACGTGATCTTTCAGACTCAACCTCCCAAATAGCTGGGATTAGGCATGTGCCATCACACCTGGCTACTTTTTTTAAATGTATTTTTTTGGAGATCGGGGTCTCACTATATTGCCTTAGCTATTCTCAAACTCCTGGGCTCAAGTGATCCTCCTGCCTCAGCCTCCCAAAGTGCTTGGATTACAGGCATGAGCCACCACATCCTGCCTTATTTTAACAAAACAATATGCTAAATTCCTTAAGGAAAAGTGACAAATATTTTCGAAGATGCATGAATACTCCTATAAAACTTGTCAGTTTTGAGAGACCTTCAAGTTTCTTTTATTTGCTCACAAAATTTAGTAACATCTAATACCAGTTGATATGTGGTCTCAGTGGGGTCATTTTTCTATTTGCTCTAGCTTGTTTAACTTTTTGTCTTGTACATATTCCTCTTATAAAATAAGTCATTCATTCTATTCAAATACTAACTCATATGTCTTTGCTGTGTCCCCACCTAAATCTCATCTTGAATTGTAGCTCATATAGTCCCCATGTGTCATGGAAGGGACCTGGTAGGAGATACTTGAATCATGGGGTGTGTTTTTCCTGGGCTGTTCTTGTAATAGTGAATAAGTCTCATTAGATCTGATTATAAAGGGCAGTTCCCCTGCACACACTGTCTTGCCTGCTGCCATGTAAGACATGCCTTTGCTTCTCCTTTGTTTTTCGCCATGATTGTGAGGCCTCCTCAGCCATGTGGAAGTGTGAGTCCATTAAACCTCTTTTTCTTTATAAATTACCTAGTCTTGGGTATTTCTTCATAGCAGTATGAAAATGGACTGATAGAATAACTGATTAGCTGCAAATGTGATTAGAGTACCATGAATAGATCTCAGACATCTCTTTATCATTAATGAAACACCCCAAACTTTTCCTTTAATTAAAGTGTCTTTCATTAATTGACAACTGTTCTTTTATTGCTCAGCATTATGGCAGCATATGTTATTAAGGAAAAATGGAGAAAATATTGTTTTTCTTTAATGATGCCCTGCAACACTTTGGTCTTTTTTCAAAGTTTAACTTTCACAGGCACTAATCCAAGAATTTATAAGCTGAGATATTTCTTCGTTATTGTGCACGTATTTCCATGAACACTAGAGGAATGTGTTTTTATTCACCATTTAGAAGCATCATGCCATCTTAATTACTGTGCTCCAAGAAATAAAACATTTTAAGCTATGAATTGAAAAACCAATTTTATCTAACTAGCCTTGAGTAAGTTGACAATTTATTAGTGGTACTTCACTGAAACCTAAGCACTTTGGGAATAAGTTAAAAAACACTTCATTTTCCAATTTTAAAAATATAGAGTTCTTTCTCTTCTTCTTTCATTTTCCCCTTCTTTCTCTTTACTCCTTCATTACTTTCTGTCTTTTCCACCTATTTCCTACTTCTTCCCTTCCTCCCTCCCTTCTTTCTTTCCTAATTTTTTGTTTCTTTTTAAAAAAACAGTCTAGTATTACAAATGACATTTCTTCAGACCAGATTGGTTATAGGAAGAAAAACTGAGATGAAATGCAGGATGTCATGCTTTTAAAAATTTTTTATTCAGTTTATAAATTGAAATAACAAATTAATTTTTACATTTTATAATGTGCCTTAACTTTATTGGTTTTGAAAGTAAACTGTAGTTTTATGGTCTATCACACTTTTTCATAAATTACAAACTCTGAATAAGATAATAGCTTGATATTACATCACTTCCTACATATATTTTGGGTTACAGCATGTTGATTACTGATTTATCATAGATGAAGATGAAATTCATGACTAATATTTTTGAGTTCCTACCAACTCTGCTTTAACTTTGTTATCTCTTTAGCCTTCAAAGCATCCTCTATGCCAAGGGAGTTATCCTCAGCTTCATTTTTATTTTCCTCACCTATAAAATGAAAATAATAGTAGCACTTACCTCATGGAGTGATGTGCTAATAGTTGAAATAAATGATGCATGGTAACCTGCCTAAAGTGGCTGAGCTAACAAGAGAAAAGACCAAGGCTTTTTAAACCTAAATCTGTCCAGTTCTAGAGCATGTGTGCTTAACTATAAACTATTGTGCTGTAGCGACATACGAAAGCTCACTGCTGCTGGAAAAATCACCCTCCCTAGCTCCTGCACTGCTCTCTATTAGATTGAGGAGAGGGAAACAGAGCTTGTCTTACTCTCACTATGACCATGGTGCCCATTCTCCAGTTACCCCAACCTGTTTCCAAGAAGGATATACAATTAGAGTTAATCATCTATCTCTCTATAAGATACCATCAGGACCAATACCACTGTGTCCTACAACCCTGTTTATCTTAGTCCTTGACAAGAAGTCCAAACCTGCATATCCTTCCTCAACTTATCTCCAAATGGCACTGAACAATCCTTTATCATTTTTCCCTGTAGCAAATGAGTCTAAAATGACCCCCAATTATCCTAACCTCCTGGTACTGAAGTTTTTGTGTGTTTTTTTTTTCCTCTCAAGAGTGGGTGTGTCTTTTGAATTACTTCTAATAACAAAACACAATACTGCAAAGGTGATGGCTTATCATGTCTGTGATTATGATACATAAGATTGTAATGTCCATTTTTCTAGAAGACCCTCCTCCTTGTTGGTTTTGATGAAGCCTTACTGAGGAGGCCTACATGGCAAAGAACTGAGGGTGACCAGTCAACAGCCAGCAGGAAACTAAGGCCCTCAATGTACCAATCTACATGGATCCACATCATCCCAACAACCACATGAGCTTAGAAATGAATACTTCCCCAGTCAAGTCTTGAGAAGACAGCTTTGGCTGGTATCTTTTTTTAATTGAAAAATAATTTAATGATGAAATATCTCATATTAGTTAATATCTTGCTTGCCACAATGTTTCATATTATCATTGGCCTACATCTCAAAATACAACATATAGAGGGCAAAGTTTATCATTAATAAAAGTAAATGTAAACCTATAACTCAATGGAAGGGAGGAGCTGAATTCTTGTAAGTCTGAATTAGATAGATCATCAGGGTTTTTTTCTTTATTTCTTTTAAAAGGAAAAATAACAGGATACATATATAGAACATGCAGGTTTGTTACATAGGTATACATGTGCCATGGTGACTTGCTGCACTTACTGACCCGTCTTCTAAGTTCCGTCCCCTCACCCCTCTACCCCCAACAGGCCCTGGTGTGTGTCGTTCCCCTCTCTGTGTCCATGTGTTCTCAATGTTCAACTCCCACTTGTGAGTGAGAACATGTGGTGTTTGGTTTTCTGTTCCTGTGTTAGTTTGCTGAGGATGATGGCTTCCAGTTTCATCCGTATCCCTGAAAAGGACATGATCTCATTCCTTTTTTTTTTTTTTTTTTTTTTTTGTGACAGTCTTGCTCTGTCTCCCAGGCTGGCTGGAGTGCAGTAGTGGGATCTTTGCTCACTGCAAGCTCTGCCTCCTGGGTTCACGCCATTCTCCTGCCTCAGCCTCCCGAGTAGCTGGGACTACAGGTGCCAGCCACCACCTCCGGCTAATTTTGTGTATTTTTAGTAGAGATGGGGTTTCACTGTGTTAGCCAGGATGGTCTTGATCTCCTGACCTCATGATCTGCCCACCTCAGCCTCCCAAAGTGCTGGGATTACAGGATCTCATTCCTTTTTATGGCTGCATAGTATTTCATGGCATATATTACCACATTTTCTGTATCCAGTCTACCATTGATGGGCATTTGGGTTGGTTCCATGTCTTTGCCATTGTAAATAGTGCTTCAGTAAACATATGTGCACATGTGTCTTTATAGTAGAATGATTTCTATTCCTTTGGGTATATACCCAGTAATGGGATTGCTGGGTCAAAAGGTATTTCTGGTGGCTAAAATCTTGACTGCTGTCTTGAGGAGAATCATATAAGCCATAACTGGGCTCCTGAACCACAGAGATTGGAAGATAAAAATGTAGGTTGTTTTAAGCTGCTGAGTTTATGATAATATTAATACCGAGCAATATGCAATTCATATACTCCTGAATCCCTGAAACTCTATCAATGCCCTCTGGAATTTACTCAGGAAATAGAGGTCATCAGAAAAGTATTTCTACAGCTTCTCATCAGCAAGTATTACAAAATCCTACATATATTTTTCTTTACTATTCAACCATTTCTCTCTTATAGTGTATGAACTTTCCATGTTCCTAAGACTGTAATTTGAATTGTATGTTTGATCCCATTATCTCACTGCTTCTTAAAGGCTTTGATTCCAGAATTATTTTTTCTCTCACCATCATCCTCACCATCACATTTTTTCCCTATGGTATATTTCCCATTCATGTAGAAGAATGTGTAATAGTGCCATCATAAGACAACAAAACCTTTTCTTGACCCCATGTCCTGCCAGATATAGCCATCTGCTCCTTTTTACAGCAAATTTCTCAGAATGATGGCTTTACTCTCTTACCTACTTCTCCTGCCAGTCTCTTTTGGATCCAGTTCATTTTATTTTCCTACCACTCCAATAAAAAGGCTCTTATTAACCTTCCTGATGACTTCCAAATTGACAAATTCCAAAGGTAATCTGTAGTCTACATCTTATTGTAACTCACAGCTGGGACACAATTGATCCCTTCCTTCTCCTTGAAGCACTTTCTTCCCTTAGTTTTGGTGACATCACCCACACTCCTGGGCTCAAGTGATCTTCCTGCCTTGGCTTCCCAAAGTGCTGGGATTATAGAAGTGAGTCTCCACCATACCTGGCCCCTCCTGCCTTTCTTAACCACTGAAGCTTGCAATGCTTCATAACTCTGCTCTTGCACATCTTCTCTTCCACATCCACATTCCTTTCCTAGATGGTCTTTTCTAATTACATGGGTTTAACAATCATAGATACGCATATAATATCCAAAACTGTATCTGTAGCCCTGAATTTTCTTCTGATCTCCAGGCTCATACATCTAATCTGCAGTTGGATTTTTAAGAGACAACTCAAATTTAACTTTGGAAATTGAACTCATAATTTTTCCCATCCCCTAAACATTTGGTTTCCCAAGAAGTGGCATCAGCATACTTTCTGTTCCTCATGCCCAAATCCTTGGAATCAATCTTGATTCCTCTTCTTATTTCACAGCTCATATCCATTCCTTTGTTCAGAATCTTCCGGTTCTACTTTTAGAATATGTTGTAAATACAAACCTTTCTGTTAGTAGCTGTGTAATCCTTTCTCAAATCTTAAGTTTCATCATGATATTTCATTTCTCAAAACCATCCAATGACTTCCCTCAGCACTAGGAATAATATTCTAAGTATTTACAGTAGCTGATAAAGCCCCAATGAGTTTTTAACTCATAGTCAGTTTGTCACTTAATGCCTAGAAATGCCATTATGCTTCTGTCCTGACCGTTTTTCCTTCATTCTCCCCTTCCTCACTCAACCGCAGCCATACAGACCTCTTTGCTATCCTTAGAACATTTCTATGCAGGTGTGATCTTCAGGTTCCTGCTTCCTCTCTCCTTGCTTTTTCCCCTTCCCAGAATGATTGTCCCCCAAAATAATCACAAGGCTCTCTGCTCCCTTATTCCATTTAGGTCTCTGCTCAAAAGTTTTTCCCCATTCACAACGGACAATGTAAAGTAGCAGTCCAGTTTTTCTCTATTTCCTTCATTACTTCACTTTTCTTCGAGGGTCTTTTCCCCCAAAGACAGTATTATATAGCTATGTTTTTAGAGCTTGCCACCTCTTGTGGAATGTTAGCTCCATATCCTACTGGGTCCTTTGTTTACTCACTGATGTAATGCAATGCAGACGACTTCATGCAGGTGGGTGAAGCACGAGCATAGATGCAAATCGTAAAAATAGAAATACCAAATTACCATCATTTGGTGAATTACAGAAAAGATAGGTTTCCTTTAAAATTTTTATAGCTTGATGAAGAATTTGCTGCTGTGCAATAGATCCATTACCTGAGTGTCGTGGTTTATTTATAGCTCTTTATGTGATTTCAATGATCTTATTACTTTGCTGATAGTTTTTTCTTTTTCTTTTTTTCTTCTGGAAGGTAGAAGGCTTTGTCTCCATTCTCCTTGTCCCGGGCCATCATGAGTCACTTAAAATAATCCCTCTTATAACTTAGCAAACTGTCAAAGCAGTATATAACAAGGTTGTTAAAAAATTCTCATCAGTTTTCTGTACCTAGAAAACCCCATAGTCTCTGACCAAAATCAATGTACAAAAATCAATAGCATTTCTATAAACTAATAATATCCAAGCTGAGAACCAAATAAAAAATTCAGTCCCATTCGCAATGGACACAGAAAGAATAGAATACCTAGGGATATGACTAACTAGGGATGTGAAAGATCTGTACAAACAGAATTACAAAACACTGCTGAATGAAATTGGAGATGACATAAACAAATGGAAAAACACTCCATCCTCATGGATGGGAAGGATCAGTACTGTTAAAAAGCAATTTACTCTATTTCTATCAAACTACCCAAAGACATTTTCCACAGAATTAGAAAAAAACTGTTCTAAAATGTACACAGAGCCAAAAAAGAGCCCCAAATAGCCAAAGCAAAGAAGAACAAAGCAGGAAAAAATCACATTACACAACTTCAAACTATACTACAAGGCTATGGAAACTAAAACTTCATGGTACTGGTAAAAAAATAGACACAGGCCAATTGAACATGTTAGAGAATGCGGAAATAAAGCCACATAACTACAAACACCTGATCTTCAACAAAGTTAATCATATCAAGTAATGGAGAAAGGGCTCCCTATTCTGTAAATGGTGCTGGGGTAACTGGCTAGCTACATGAAGAAAATTAAAACTACACTTTTTCCTTTCACCATCTACAAAAATCAACTCAAGATGGATTAAACACTTACATGAAAACCTAAAACTATAAAAACTTTGGAAGACACGGTAGGAAATACCATTCTGGATATAGGACCGGACTCAAACAGCAATTGCAAGAAAAACAAAAAATTGACAATTGGTACTAACTAAAGAGCTCTGACCAGCACACATAGTCACACACACACACAAACTATCAACAGAGTAAATATACAACCTACAGAAGGGGAGAAAATATTTCCAAACTATGCATCTGACAAAGGTCTAATATCCAGAATCTATAAAGAACATAAACAACTGAATATGCAAAAAAGAAAAAACATTAAAAATGGGCAAAAGACATTAATAGAGACTTTTCAAAAGAAGACATACATATGTCCATTCAACATATGAAAAGATGCTCAACATCACTAATCATTAGATAATTGCAATTCCACACCACAATGGGATACCATTTCAGTATCAGAAGGGCTATTGTTAAAAAGTCAAAAAGTAACAGCTGCTGGTGAGGTTGAAGAGAAAAGGGAACACTTATTCACTGCTACTGGGAATGTAAATTGATTCAGCCACTGTAGAAAACAGTCTGGAGATTTCTCAAAAAACTTAAAACAGAACTGTCATTTGACCCAACAATCCCATTACTGAGTATATACCCCAAGGAATATAAATCATTCTACCACAAAGACATATGCATGTGTATGTGCATTCATGATAGCAAAGACATGAAATCAACCTAGATGCCCATCAGCAGTGGACTGGATACAGAAAATATGGTTTATACATACCATGGAATACTATGCAGCTATAACAAAAATTAGATCATGTCCTTTGCAGCAACATGGATGGACTTGGAGGCCATTATCCTAAGCAAACTAATGTAGTAACAGAAAACCAAATACCACATGTTCTCACTTGTAAGTGGGAGAAAAATATTGAGTTCACATGGAGACAAAGAAATGAACAACAGACACTGAGGTCTACTTGAGGGTGCAGGGTGGAAGGAGGGAAGGATGGAAAAAATACCTAAGGGGTACTATGTTCACTACTTAGGTAACAGAGTGATCTGTAAACTGAACCCCCACAACACAAAATCCACCCATGTAATAAACCTGCACATGTACCCTGTTAACCAAAAAGCTGGAAATTTAAAAAATAGTATTTACTGAGAAAAATTAAGCTATAAAAAATATTGAGATTGGAAGGAAAAAGAAAAAAATTCTCATCATTTGATCCTTTTGTGTGCTAGGCCTTTCCCTGAGGTAAAATATTTCATTAGGAAATTTTGTAAAATTTGTTACCTAATCAGTAATCCTCTAATTCGCTGTGATCTTTTCCAGATGATAAAAAAAATTAAAACGATTTTTCAACACTTTTTAAAGAACTTTTTTTTGTCCTACCTCCTTCTAACTTACTCTTTAAATGTGCCAATTTACCCAAGAATGTTTCTGAGTATATCACAAATGTTTTCTGTTTCATCAATTGTTTTTTTCATTATTTATATGTTACAAAAGAATCCTACTCACTTTTTCTGAGCCTTCGTTTCTTTAACATACGTCTCACATACCTGCTATCCTCATAGTAACTTTTTAACACACAGCCAATTTGTCACTTAGTGCCTAGAAATAGTGTTATGCTTCCACAAAGATGAGTCTATGCCATGCTTTCACAACTCCACAGTGAATAATATAAACACAAAACTGTCCTTTGCAGTGCTTTTACGTTTAAATGGCTTTCTTGAGTTCCCTCTGAAGATGAGAGTCTCTCATTAAAAACATTTCAATTTTTTTTTTGAGTCAAAGTCTCGCTCTGTCGCCCACGCTGGAGGGCAGTGGCACCATCTTGGCTCACTGCAACCTCCGCCTCCCGGGTTTAAGTGATTCTCCTGTCTCAGCCTCCGAAGTAGCTGGAACTACAGGTGCGTGCCACTGCGCCCAGCTAATTTTTTGTATTTTTAGTAGAGATGGGGTTTCATCATGTTAGCCAGACTGGTTGTGAACTCCTGACCTCAGGTGATCCACCCCCATGAGCCTCCCAAAGTGCTGGGATTACAGGCGTGAGCCACTGCGTCCGGCCACATTTCACTTTCAATATGCCTAGACCTCTGATAAAATCAAACTTGCACACACTATTTGTAAACTATTTACGTAAAACAAAAACACATAACTTTAGAACTAGGCTTTAAACTTGCAGAAAACAATCACTCAATGGCTTCAAATTAGCATTTTTCCCATTACCCCATTTCTCTTCCCCCATTTAGAAAGTGTAGTTCTGTGCTTCGTGCATTTGAGATTGAAATCTGGCACTAAGACTTGTTCTTATAACTGCAAATAGTTTCCATGGAAACACAGCATGGCTTCTCAAATGTCAGCTTCTCAAACTCTCACTTGCAGTTGATGTAGGATCCTTCACTGAAGTGTGACCATCTCTTCCACCTCTGTGAAGTAGGTAGGGAATGCTGGAAGAGGAAGAACCATCAAGGCTAAACTATAGAGTTAAATAGAATGTCCACATCTAAAAATATGAGGAAAACCCATCAATTAAAAATTGGTGTTTTAAGAAGGAATAATTGGCCTCCTGCATACTAATCAAAAAGCAGTGGTAAGGAAAAAAACACAGGAAGCATACTGAGTTCCTTTTTCAGAGAATATATTAAAATAGCTGTCCCCTGCATCTTCCATTGCTCTCAAATCTATTTACATAGCAAAGCCTCTATGCTCCTCCCACAGTTTAGGAGGCCTGGCCAAGCACTGGGGTCAAAATGTGTAAAATGGGCATTAACAGAGTAGACAGGGATGTGGGTGTTTTGCCCAGTGGACCTCACACTCTGAGCAGGACCCCTGTATTGCAGGAAGGTTGGCAAGTGTTAAGCTGAGCCTGGGGCCTCACTCTTCCTGGACAATACCATTGGAAAGAAACTCAAACACAGGGCTGTTTCGAGTAAAGAAAAGGGGGATGATTGGTTTGACATTCTGTACATCTGGATTTATTTTCATGAGCACAGCTAAATGCTTCCTGCTGGGGCATCAGACCATGAAGTGAGTCTTTGCCTGATATGGTTTGGCTGTGTCCCCACCCAAATCTCATCTTGAATTGTAACTCCCACAAGGCCCATGTGTCATGGGGGGGACCCAGTGGGAAGTGATTGTTATGGGGGCAGGTCCTTCCTGTGCTGTTCTCATGATAGTGAATGAGTTCATGAGATCTGATGGTTTTAAAAATGGGAGTTTCCCCGTACAAGCTCTTTTTGCTTACTGCCATCCATGTAAGACATGATTTGCTCCTCATTGCCTTCTGCCAAGATTGTGATGCCTCCCCAGCCATGTGGAACTATAAGTCCATTATGTCTTTCTTTTGTAAATTGCCCAGTCTCAGATATGCTTTTATCAGCAGTGTGAAGATGGACTAATATAATAAATTGGTACAGTAGAGTGGGACTCTGCTGTAGATACCCAAAATTGTGGAAGTAACTTTGGAACTGGGAAACAGGCAAGGGTTGGAACAGTTTGGAGGGCTCAGAAGAAGACAGGAAAATGTGGGAAAATTTGAAACTTCATAGAAACTTGTTGAATGGCATTGCCCAAAATTCTGACAGTGATATGGACAATAAAGTCCAGGCTGAAGTGGTTTCAGATGGAAATGAGCAACTTGTTGGGAACTGGAGCAAAGGTGGCTCTTGTTATGTTTTATCAAAGAGACTGGCAGCATTTAGCCCCTGCCCTAGAGATTTGTGGAACTTTGGACTTGAGAGAGACAACTTAGGGTATCTAGTGGAAGAAATTTTTAAGCGACAAAGCATTCAAGATGTGACATGGGTGCTGTTAAAGACATTCTGTTTTAAAGGAGAAATGGCATAAAAGTTCAGAAAATTTGTAGCCTGACAAATCAGTGGCTACAAATTTCTCCTCAGAAAATCCCATTTTCTGAGGAGAAATTCAAGCCAGCTGCAACAACTTGCATAAGTAATGAGGAGCCGAATGTTAATCCCCAAGACAACAGGGAAAATGTCTCCAGGACATGTCAGAGGTTTTCATGGCAGTCCCTCCCAACACAGGCCTGGAGGCCTAGAAGAAAAATACGGTTTCATGTGCGGGGCCCAGGGTCCCTGTGCTGTGTGCAGTCAGGGGATTTGGTGCCCTGCAGCCAAGCTGTTCCAGCTGTGAGTAAAAGGGGCCAAGGTACAGCTTAGGCTGTGAGGATGCAAGCCCCAAGCCTTGGCAGCTTCCATGTGGTGTTGAGCCTGAAGGTGCACAAAAGTCAAGAAATGAGGTTTGGGAACCTCCACCTAGATTTCAGAAGATGTATGGAAATGCCTGGATGTTCAGGCAGAAGTTTGCTGCACGGGCAGGGATCTCATGGATAACTTCTGCCAGGGCAGTGCAGAAGAGAAATGTGGGGTCAGAGCCCCCACACAGAGTCCCTACTGGGGTGCTGCCTAGTGGAACTGTGAGAAGAGGGCCACTATCTATCTTCCAGAGCCCAGAATGGTAGATCTACCTATAGCTTGCACTGTGCACCTGGAAAAGCCACATACACTCAACACCAGCCCGTGAAAGCAGCTGAGAGGGAGGTGGCACCCTGCAAAGACACAAGAGTGGAGCTGCCCAAGACCATAGGAACCCACCTCTTGCATCAGTGTGACCTGGATGTGAGATATGGAGTGAAAGGAGATCATTTTGGAGCTTTAAGATTAGACTGCCCCACTGGATTTCAGACTTGCATGGGCCATGTAGCCACTTTTGTTTTGGCCAATTTCTCCCATTTGGAATGGCTATATTTACCCAATACCTGTACTCCCATTATATCTAGGAAGTAACTAACTTGCTCTTAATTTTACAGGCTCATAAGCACAAGGGTCTTGCCTTGTCTCAGATGAGACCTTGGACTGTGGACTTTTGAGTTAATGCTGAATTGAGTTAAGACTTTAGGGGAACTGTTGGGAAGGCTTAATTGGTTTTGAAATGTGATGACATGAGGTTTGGGAGGGGCCAGGGCAGAATGATATGTTTTGGCTGTGTCCCCACCCAAATCTCATCTTGACTTGTAACTCCCATAATTCCCATGTGTCATGGGAGGAACCTGGTGGGAGGTGATTAAATTATGGGGGAGGATCTGTCCTGTACTGTTCTTGTGATAGTGAATAAGTCTCACAAGATCTGTCGGTTTTAAATACAGGAGTTTTCCTGCACAAGCTCTCTTTTTGCCTGCTGCCATCCATGTAAGATGTGACTTGCTCCTCCTTGCCTACCACCATGATTGTGAGGCCTCCCCAGCCATGTGGAACTGTAAATCCATTAAACCTCTTTCTTTTGTAAATTGCCCATTCTTGGTTATGTCTTTATCAGCAATGTGAAAACAAACTGATACACTCCCCCATTTCTTCTTGCCATCGAGTTACTGTACTGTTTTCTCAGATGGATCTGCTACAGTCCTTGCTGACTTCACACCTTCAATATGTCTGCTTCCCTCATCACAATGTTATGTGAATGACAAGGAGTAAATCAGTGGTTCCACCAATATAGGTGTATGCTAGCCTGTAGGATCCCCCCTGCAGATCTTTCACAGGATTTAGATAGATATAAGAAAGTCATTTGGGGCTTTCCTCTCTATCAGTTCCAAAACAGGCAAAGAAGAAAAATATTAGCGTATTCATGTCACTGCAGCCAGAATTCTGGTAGTAAAATTAAGCAGAAAATTGAGGCCATGAATTCAAATAACCATAAGCAAAATAGGCTTTTGATTAAAGTACATTGTAAAATCTTGTTTGGGGAGTTTCTGTGAACATTCCTTAAGCCTGAAATTTACCTTCTTTATTTTGATTGTTGATTTCTTCATGTTAAAGAAAGACTTAAAATAACTATGAGGACTGGTCAATAACTTAAAAAGTTTTGTTTTATTTTCCCCCATTCTGGGACTCTCATTGATCAAACTTTGGCCTAAGATACTACATTAGTTGGCTAGAGAATAGCCCTAGTCTTTCTCCTCCTTCCCTTTTTCTTTCTCCTTCTCTTCCTTTTCTTTTTTGTTTCCTCCTCTTCTTCATCATTTGCATTCCTCCACCCTACGTTTCCCCCTCATCTTTCCAAATCTTTTTGGTAACTGTCACCTTGTTTTTTTTAAACTTAGTTTTATTTTTAAGTTTGCATATGATTTAAAGAATTAAATAGTTCTATGAATTATTTTATGAAAAAACTGTATTCCCTTCCTACCCAGTTTCCTTTACACTATAAACAACCACTCTTAAATCTTTAAGTTGATTTTCTTTGAATTTACTTTTATATCTCTAAGTAGCATGTTAATATTGCCACTTGTTAATTTTATCAGTTTTAGGCATTATTAGTTTACTCTTATTATGGACCATTGTTTAGCATTCACTCTCCATGTTTTCATCCACTCCTGCATGCTTCCTGTTTATTGAAATTTTGAGTGAACTTCTGCAGCATTTTGTAAAAAATTGCTTGGCTTTTGGTTTCCAGTGTTACTTTTGAAAAGTTCAATATTAATTTTGCTGTTTCTATGAAATCTGGTTTTGTTTTTGTTTTGGGTCACTGTTGTTGTTTTTTGTTGTTCCACTTCTAGAAGCTGATAAGATGGTTTTTATCCCCAGTCTTCTGAGATTTCACAATCACATGTCTTGGTGTTGGTTATTTCATTCATTGTGCTAAACTCTCTGTGATCCATTTCAAAAGGAAATGACATATTCTCAGTTCTATAATTGATTTTTGATTTATTTCTTTCATGATTTTCTTCTTCGTTGTTTTTTACACTATGTTTATGCTGTTTTCTTTCTGTTCTCCCTTTCTAGAAACTCTTACTATTTTGATGTGGTAACTCCTGGACTTTCTAATTTTAATATCTTTTGTTCTTTACATCTTTTAGCCCTTTTGCTCTATATCTTAATATATGCCCTAAATTTTAACTTCTCATCTTTTCCTTGAAATTTTATTTTCTTCTGTATACTTTTTAATTTTTAAGAAATGTTTCTTCCTCCAAACACTCCTTTTTTAATAGCATCCTATTCTGGCCTAGTGGATGCTATATAATTTTTATGTCTCTGGAGAGGTTAGAACTAGTCATTTTGAAGGTATTTTTCTCATCATGTAGTATTTCCTCCAAGTTACCTTTTTACTCTGTTTTTAGTGTTTGTTTTGGCCTCTGTATTTCATGTCAAGTGCACTCCTCAAATGTCAGGTTACTCTTGAAAGAACTGAAGATTATTTCTTTCAATTTCTTGCCTGGCTGCTAATTTGCCAGGGGCCAAGTGAGAAAAAAACTTTGGGGACTCAATAATACGTGTATTTTACTTACTTCTTTTCTTTATGGACTCCAATCTTCTGCTTGGCCTGTTTTCCTCCAGTCCAGAAACCCTTAGTTTGACCCAATACAGAAACTTAGAACCTTAATCCCTTTCTGGATAGAGCAGGAGCATTACATACCTGCAAGAATAGGGTACGTGAAGGTCTACTGCACCTCACAAAGATTTTTTCAGCAGCCATTTACTGTCCTACCTTTTGCCCACTTCCAAGGGTAACTATTAAAGTAATTCTGGAGCCTTTTATAGGTTCCAAGGTATAAATATGATTGTTTCTCTGTTTTGCTCACTGTTGCCTTAGGGTTCAGTCTTCTTGGGTGGACCCAATCAGTAATCCTTCCTATTTCAGCTTTCCAGCTTTTACATTTTTTTGCCATTGTGTCTTCTTCCATCTCTTTGTCCTTGTTATTTTTTACCTCGTGAACATTTTTTTCCAGGTGTCATTAATAGTATTTAAGGAAAGAGTAGAATAAAATATATACATCCAACACGCCATCACTTGTAGTTTTCTTTATATCTCACTGCTACTATATATGAATCTAGTAACTTATGTTACTAGTTATAACATTAAAAGATACATAACTACATGACTTGAAGAAAGGGTGGAGAGACATCAGGGAGATGACGGGTCAACCAGCTGCAGAGAGGAGCTGCCCACCACAGGTGGCAGCTTATATAACTTATGTTTTAACTGGAAAAGCACATGAAGATCTGATACTGTTACAGGATCTTTGGGGTGTTGCTTTCCTGGTTGGAAAACTCTGTGGCTAGTGGCACCTTTGCTCAAGTTTTTCTTAGGCCCACTGGCCTCATGCTGCCCTCTCAGCCTGGCAGACTACATTGGGCTCACACTACTAGCTTGGATCCCACACCTCCAAGGGAGACTGTGAGTCAGGCATGGAGCAGTGAGGGATGTGTGAGCAAGTGTGGGGTCAGGCCACTGTGCACAGTTAGGTGTGCCGGCTACTGTCATGGAGTGGGCAGCTCCAAGTGTTGGTACAGATGCCAGCTCTCTGAGAGGCTGCAGCTGAACCAGGGGCACCATAAGCAGCTTCCCCAGCTGGCACCAGAGATTGTGGTGGTGCCTAGAAGTTTGGAGACACCAGGAACCACAGGGTCCCAAAGAGGGAGTCATGGCCTTTGTTTGGGGAGCTCCTATGTCTGGGATCCCTGAAGGGCCACAGCTCTTCTCTCCTTCTTTTTCCCTGAAATGTGGTGAGCAAGAGATACGTTTCTGTCCTATTTGTGTTACAATTCTTTTAGCCTTTCCATTCAATGGGCCCTGAGTTCTTCTCCTGCATCTAGGAAGAATGAGGTACATGGACAAGTGGAGGTTAAGCAAGACAAAGAGGAGCTTTATTGAGCAACAGAAGAGCTCAGATGAGGCCTGCAGTGAGCAGCTCCTCTCCATAGCCAGGGTGTCCCGACAAATGGTCAACTATGGGTTGGCAGGTCATCCTGATGAGAGTTCATCTTTCACCAGAGAGGGTAGTTCCTCTCTGCAGCTAGTCGTACCATTGTCTCCTCAGCTCTCAGCAGACAGGAGAACCTGGGGCGGGCAGCTCCTCTCTGCAGCTGGTTGACCTGTCGTCTCCCTGACCTCTCTCTGCCCTTTCTTCAAGTTAGGCTGAGTCCAGGGTTTTTATGGATCTCAGAGGGGAGGAAATGTGTGCTGATTGGTCCATGGGAGGCCATGCGTGGGCCCAGGGAAAAGCACCACACATTCCCACTCCAGTCCAGAGGACTGGCTGCCTGGCCCCCAGGCTTCAGGCTTGAAGGTAGGGCTTCACTGGGTACCCACTTCCTTCTACCCAGGAGCCTGTCTGCCTCCTGCCACCATTTATGGCACGCAGGCTGTTCATGTCAGGAGCACCTGCAGTCCAGCTCCGGGCTGTCCTCAGTCCTTCCTACCTCAGCCTCCCTCCCATGCTCGTTGGTGCCCGAAGTCTGGAGTGGGCTAAGGAAGCAGGGGGCTGGCATGCCAGCAGTGCCCCTAGCGTGCACACACCCGACCTGGCTGTGATAGCACCCAGGCCCATACTTGCTCTGAGATCAGAGCAGACACCAGGAGCAGGGAGAGGCCAGGCAGTGGAAGCAGACACTTCTGAGCCTGTGCGGGGCAGAGGGCCCCCGTAGATCCCTAAGAGTGCAAAGATGCCTGGGTCCACAGCGGTGGCACAGAGGCTGCCACTGCACCTGGCGAGCTTTCACCCTGCCAACTCGAAAGGGGCAGGGCTCTCACTTGTCCCTGGCTCCTGACAGCTCTGTGGAGCGTGCAACCCAAACCATGCCTCCTCGTAGCCTAAGGTGGGGGCTCCAGGTCCTCACTGGGTCCCTCTCTGCCTGCTCCTCCGTGCCTGACCACACTGCTTTCCTGCCAAGAGCAATGCGCTGGCTCCCAGGGCAGCGGGCTCTGGCAGGCTGCTCCCAGGGTCAGGCTCTGAGGACTACCCTCCTCCTCTCCATGTTTACCCTGCAGCATACAGCGGGGGAGAGCGGTGATGCAGTACCAGGGTTCAGAGTGGCAGAGGCTCTGGGCCTGGGAGTGGGTCCTGCTCAACCATGCGAGAGTGGGGGTGGTGTAGTCGCTTGCCTCGGGGATGCAGGGCACAGGGCACTGTTACCACTGCTGCTCCTGCAGCCACTCCTGCCGCCAACAACCTTGCCTCCCCGCTGCAGCTGGTGTGATGGCAGCGACCGCTCTAGACAGACCACCGCTGCCATCAATATCTTGTTTCACAGATGAGAAATCTAACCTCAGGAAAGTTAATTGGCCAGCTAACAGAGCTAATCAGAATAGATTTGGGATTTAGACACAGGATTTTTGACATTGAAATTTTAACTCTTACAATCTGAAAATTTTAAAACAAAACAAGACAATAAATTATCTGTCAAAACCTTCATACCGTGAACTGAATTTTACAGAAGTCAAAAGATTTTTTTCTTGGACAGACTGCCAGCTAGGACTTAGGCCTCTTGACAATGAATCCATGTTATCACAAATTCTTTTTAGAGTATTTCCTTCAAAGGTAGGAAAGGTGGATTTACAAGACAGAGTGGACATGGTTTATGTTTTGGAAAGTGAAAGTAAGTGACATTTGTTCATTGGAGTTGTCCTTGTGTCTGTAAATTTTTAAGACTGGCTGAGTGTTGGCCCTTAGCAAAGTTCTGAAAAGGTCTATCTCTGCTACAAGAACACTACTTAGAACTAGTTGGATTGTTCAGAGCCCACACAAATGGTGAGGTAAAGATGGTACCACAGATGGTAAAGGTGGTTTTCATATAGAAAATGCTACTTCAAATATATATGAACCAAACTAATTTTAGTAAAGATAAAGCAACTGTTAATGAAAATGCTCAATAATGATAAAACCGGAGTAAATCTTGACTTAAAACTAAGAAATTAAAATAAAACAAATATGAAACTTTCTAAACTTTTTACCATCCCCATACTTTGAGAAAATACCCAGAAACAAATTTACATTTCAATATATAAAAAATAAATGCAAATAATTGGATAGGTTATTATTAGCTTCAGGGAATATTTACTGTCATGCTGTAAAACTTAGGTAATAGGATTTTATAATAAAATGCTAACTTTAATTATAGCAAAGAGAGTAACAGCATAATAGTTAACATGTAAATCATATGCAATAGACTATTATTACATAAAAATCAAGCTGAGTTTCCCTGCAAAAAAACCTGCATGTTTATTGAAAACAAATTTTAAAATATGATCAAGTCACTTTAGCCTCAAGATAGCCCAAGAGACTATCCTAGAGTTTTATGAAAATTAAAGGAAAAGATGTGGGCTTGATAATCTGTTTAAGTAAAATGTATGACTCTCGTTTATAAACACATGTAAAACTGACCCAAGTATGGCTTAAGAAATAAAACATAAGTTACAAAACTGACTGAATATATAAGTGGTGGTGGGGGGGTTTCAATCTTTTAGCTACAGTTATTTGTCTGGTTGATTGCCATCAATTAATACTGTAAAATAATTTGCCTTCTCTTTTTAAAATTTGCTTTACCCAGAAGTGACTTGCAAATTACTTGGGCTGGAAAAAAACAACAACGACAAAAACAAACAAACAAAACATGTTAGAGGCCTTCCTACATGGTTCCTGGAGTAAATACTTGACTTGGCACCATCTGGAACATCCAGTGTCAGCTCCAGGCTCTAGAGAGACTGATACTCAAAGTCAAGCAAGTTGCCTTTCTTGCTGTTCATTGAATAACTTTCCATTGGCACTTAGCAAAATATATGAGAAAATAAAAGTCAGTTAAAGAATGCATTCAGAAATC
Source organism: Pan paniscus (assembly GCF_029289425.2). Classification (NCBI taxonomy): domain Eukaryota; kingdom Metazoa; phylum Chordata; class Mammalia; order Primates; family Hominidae; genus Pan; species Pan paniscus. Next base: position 115,695,792 of record NC_073254.2, read on the forward strand.
TTCTGCCTTCTTTCCTTCAAACCCTTGTTTTACTCTGTTTTTTAGTCTCTTTATTATTGGTGGCTGTCTCAAATGGTCAATCGAGTTCTCTTTTTTGGTGCATCTCTAGCCAGAGATTCATAATATTTTCTGAGCTTTCAAATTAAAAAAAAAACCCTGTGTTATCACAAGGGTGATTGTGATTAGGTAGTAACATAAGTCTGTCAAACTCTTACTATGTGTCTATCAATCACTGGGCTCTGGGTATTAACATATATTGGAAATTACTTATAGAAGTATTAATCAATCTTGTTATTTTCTCTAATTCTATATGTAGTCCTCTGCTCTTACAGTTGCAACGCATCTTAATAAAATTACAAGACATTTATTTTTTAAAGCAAAGTTAAACTTTTATTGTGTCTTGATGTTTTCAGCAGTCTCTCACCTTTAAAAAGGCCTGAAATAATAACTATCTTCTTCAACTCATTTTTAGCTTCTGCAATTTTTTTTCTTTCTCCCTTAGGTTCTAACTGCTGTTGTGGTCTGATGCTAAAAATGTTTTATCTTAAAGGTCTAAAGGAAATGTTTTCTTCCAACATAACATTCTGTGCTCTTGGCTTGAAATTGTTCTATGAATCTGAAAATTTTCACTTATGACCCAGGAAACATTCCTCCTATGTTTAACTAACTCAAATACCCTTTTCCTTGGTTTTGATTTGCAGGTTAACTAAATGGACTCCCCATGGAGAACAGCAATCACTGCATGTCTTTTCTTTTGCCTTTTGGTAACTGGCCTAACCATTTATCAGAATAATTCCTATGTCATTGTTATTAAGTTTTGATTTGTTTAAAAAAACTGAGATTAAAAAATTAATTAAGGTTATTATGTCCATGTAATTTTCTGTATTTGCTTTTAAAGTCCTCTGCCATTAAGTTATAGCGCTTTGACTCCTGGGTTTAAAAAAAAACAACAAATCCTGCTAAATCTGAAACACTGACTGTAGTTAAAGCCTCATCTTTAGACCCAATAAAAGATGCCAATCAAAAGAAATTGTGTTTGTGAGACACAGGGTCAGAATTTAAAACTATTCAAATCTTCAAGGCCCAGAGACTGTCATGGAAGAGGTGGGTGTGAGATTGTAAGGGCCAATTTTGAGACAAAATTAGTTCTGTTTTTAAATAAATTAACTTAATTTCAAAGGCACACTGACGCAAAACCAATATTTGGGCCCATGTGTCAGATTAACAAGGTTTTCTTGGAGCATTAACCCACTCCTTAATAAATAACTATAAAGATTATAAAAAGATTTATGGAAATCATATCTTATGAGCAAGATGATTAAAATTTAATAGATTTTGTTTATAAAATTTTGAGAGATGGGTTTAATTGGCCTCATGCTGTCTTTATTATTAGGGATTATTGTTTGGGAAATAAAGCCTCCTCTCTCAAAGAATGAGATTTTTGCCTTTTTTTGAAATCTTTGAGTTATCACTTTGGCTAAATTAATGACTTATTTTACAATAACCTGTGATTCTACTTTGTGATATCAAGTATTTTAAGCTATTTATATTTGACAAACTTTCCAAAATCAAACTCTAACTTTGGTTGTCATTAACTTTGATGTTAGGTCCCCTTGAAGTCCAAAAGAGAGATATTTGGCTTGCTTGATATAATAAAATCATTGTCAAATAAAATCATTTCATTATAACAAAGCTGAATATGATTCTTTTGGATTTCAGGCTATTGTATTGTCAAATATGAAATGGGGTTTAACCTTATTTGGATTATATTCATATAAATGTGTTATTAGTGTCTGTTCCAGGATTGCATGAGGTTCCTGTGATTCTAATATATCTTAGCATACATTTTTAGTAGTAATTATGATTATTATATAAGATCTTTGTATGCCACAGAAGTAACAAAATTTCCTTGTGAATTGTGTTTTTAACCTTGACTGTTTTGAGACTCTTGTAATCCACAGTTGTTTTACTTTTCTCTTTTTCAATAAATGTTTTTATAATCAGCTATAAGACTCTGACAGATGCTCTTGAATGCAGGCTTCTGATAACTTTGGAGATTGTGACCTGAGAATAGAGGAAAAACTTCCAAGACTCCCATAGAGAGCTAATGTGTTCATAAACATGAAGTAGAAGAGGAGTTAATTACATAGACTAAAACTAATGGAAGATTGAAATAATCTCTTTATGACTTTGTTTGAAATATTGGTAACTCTTTTGTTTCAGAGTCCAGAAAACCCTTTGTCTGTGGGCTATTTACGGCTTTTAACAATTGGGTAAACTACAGTCCTGTGCACAAAATCTGAAGAATAATTCTCTCTACCATATTTCTTCAAAGTTTGAAAACTATCTGTAAGTATACTTAGTTTATTGCAGTACAGTTATTTACATAAGTTCAATAAGAATCTGTTTTTTTTATTGACCTCAAAGCCCCTGAAGGACTTTAATTTTAATGGCATACTTTCAGGTATAAACACATTGCTTTATGGGATCTGAGTTGACTTACAGAGACAGTAAAAGCCCCTTGGGAAAGCTGCCCTAATATCTTTTCTACACAGCCCCTGTACAGGTTCCTGACCTGTGGTGAATAAAGAATATCACTTTCTGACCAGTCCATGCTCCCCAAGTCATTTTGAGACTTTGCAGTGAAGAATTCACCCAATTAATACAGGTGTTTGCAGGCACAGGCTGGGCTCAAGGCACTAAAGTCTAATCTGAGATTCCTTATTAAATAAAGTTCCAGCAGAGCCATTAAAAAGAGCCTATATAGCAAATGATTATTCTTGCTGACTCTATGCAAATATTCAGGCCAAGTATGATAAGACTAACATTTATTTTAGACGTAACTTTGTCCTATGATTTGTCATTAATGAAAACAAGGATTGGAGAGAGAAGAATTATATTTCAAAATAAACTATAGTACACCTATTATTAGACTCTTGTCTTGCCTAATGTTTTTCATTTTTTATTATTTTCTACAGTTTAATTATTTCCTTCTTTTATTTCTTTTTCCCCATTTGTCCATAATTGAAATTACTAAAACTTAAGATGTGCTTTTTAAAAACCCTGTGAACTGAAGCTGGAAAAACTTCTGAAGAAAATATTAGCAACTTTGGTGACTTTCTGGCAGACACTGGGGACACTGTGAACAGCAGCTCAGGAAAACAATTCATGAGGCAAAAGTGTACATCCAGTGGATGGAGCATGGTGAAGCGGTTATGAGTCCAAACTCTGGAGCTAGACTGCTTGGGAAAGAATTGTGTGTTTCAGGTTCTTGCGTTGGGATTGAGTGGGCAAACCACTCGACCTAGGATGAATGAAGAAAAGCATGGTGGTGTGATGGCCTACCTGGGGGTGGCACAGAGTCAGAGTCAACTTCCCACCCTCATCCAAGGGAAATGGTGAGTGATTATGAGACTCTGCTCAGGAAAGCAGGGGTCCTCCCATGGATCTTTGCAACCTGTGGATCAGGAGATCCCTTCGTGACCTCACGCCACCAAGGCCTTAGGTCTGATAAACAGAGCCGTGTGGAGTTTCGGCAGAGTAGTCACTCAGGCACACACAGAGACCCAGCAGTTTTACATACTCCACCCTAAGATTCCTGACAAGGCAGGAAATCTGTCTGTACATATCCCTAGGAAGGGGGCTGAATCCATGGAACCAGGTAGCATTGTTCTCTGGGCCTCACTTCCATGGCACCTCATAAGTTAAAACCTAATGGATTGGAATTCCAGTCAGCCAATGGCAACAGGCTGGAGTCTGCCTGAGAAAGGACTGAGTTTCTGGGGAGAGAGGTCACCACCATCTCTGTGGTTTGGTCAACTTGGCCATTCCAGCCCACCAGATTTGGAGAATCCAAATGGTCCAGACAAGGAAGCATCACCCACAGTGCAGCACAATTGCTTTGCCACATTGTGACCAGACTGCCTTTTAAAGCAGGACCCCAATTCATTCCTTCTCACTGGGAAGGACCTCCCTGTGAGGGCTTCAGCCACTCTAGCCAGGGTTATATGAACAGAGCTCTGAACCCTACCTGGAATGGAGCTCCCATGGGAAGGGGCAGCTGCCATCTGTGCAGTTCTATTGACTCAGCCATTCCAGCCTGCCAGCTTTGGAGAATCCAAATGGTGCAGAAAAGGAAGGATTCTCCCTCTCCCAAGTGCAGCACACTGGATATACCAAAAATCAGCCAGACTACTTCTTTAAGTGGGTTCCAGATTCTGTTCCTCCGGAATGGTTGAGACCTCACAACAGGGATCTCCAGTCACCTCCTACAAATACATTTGGCTGACAATAGGTCAGTACACCCTGGAATGGAGCTTCCGGAGGAAGGAGCAGGGTGCCATCTGTGCCATTTCACAGCCTTCATTGGTGATACCTCCAGGTATGGGAATAAATGAGACACCTAGGATCTGGAGTAAACACCCAACAAACTGCAGCAGTGCTATGAAAGAGTGGCCTGATTCTAAAAGAAGAAAAAACAAACAGAAAACACCAACAGCAACATCAATGAAAAAGACCCACAAAACTCCATTTAAAGGTCAGCAACCTCAAAGATCAAAGGTGGGTTAGTCCACAAAGATGAGGAAGAATCAACACCAAAATGCCAGAGTGCCTATTCTCTTCCAAATGACTGCAACACCTGTTCAGCAAGGGCAAAGAACTGGGCTGAGGCTGAGATGGCTGAATTGACAGAAGTAGGTTTCAGAAGGTGGTTAATAATGAAATTCACTGAGCTAAAGCAGCATGTTATAACCCAATGCAAAAAAAGCTAAGAATCATGATGAAACAATACAGGAGCTGATAGCCAGAATAGCCAGCTTAGAGAAGACACAGCCAACCTGATGGAGCTAAAAACACAACACAAGAACTTCATGATGCAATCACAAGCATCGATAGCAGAATAGACCAAGTAGAGGAAAGAATCTCAGAGCTTGAAGACTATCATTCTGGAATAAGACAGGCAGACAAGAATAGAGAAAAAAAGAACAAAAAGGAATGAACAAAACCTATGAGATATATGGGATATGTGAAGAGACCAAACCTACTATTGATTGGGATACCTGAAAAAGACAGGGAGAATGGAACCAAGTTGGAAAACATACTTCAGGATATCCTCCAGGAGAACTTCCTCAACCTAGCAAGACAGGCCAACATTCAAATTTAGGAAATGCAGAGAAGCCTAGTAAGATACTCTGAGAAGATCAACCCCAATACACATAATTATGAGATTATTCAAGGTAGAAATGAAAGAAAAAATGTTAAGGACAGCCAGAGAGAAAGGCCAGGTCACCTACAAGGGTAACCCCATCAGAATAACCAGTGGACCTCTCAGCAGAATTCCTACAAGACAAAAGAGATTGGGGACAAATATTCAACATTCTTAAAAAAAAGAATTTCCAACCCCAAATTTCATATATCCAGCCGAACTAAGCTTTATAAGCAAAGGAGAAATAAGATCCTTTTCAGACAAGCAAAGGCTAGGGAATTCATCACCACTAGGCCTACCTAGCAAGCACTCCTGAAGGAAGCACTAAATATGGAAAATAAAAACCATTACCAGCCACTACAAAAACTCACTGAAGTGTGAAGACCAGTGACACTATGCAGCAACTACATAAACAAATCTGCAAAATAACAAGCTAACATCATGTTGTCAGGATCAAATTCACACATAAAAATACCGATCTTAAATTTAAATGGGCTAAATGCCCCAATTAAAAGGCACAGTATGGCAAACTGGATAAAGAACCAAGGCCCATCAGTATGCTGTCTTCAAGAGACCCTACTCACATGAAAAGGCACACATAGGCTCAAAATAAAGGGATGTAGAAAAATTTGCCAAGCAATTGGAAAACAAACAAACAGAAAAACAGGGGTTGCAATCCTAGTTTCTGACAAAATAGACTTTAAACCAACAAAGATCAAAGAAGACAAAGAAGAGGCTGGGTGCAGTAGCTCACACCTGTAATCCCAGTACTTTGGGAGGCTGAGGTGGGTGGATCACTTGAGGTGGAGTTTGAGACCAGCCTTGCCAACAGGGCAAAACCCCATCTCTACTAAAAATACAGAAATTAGCTGGGTATGGTGGTGCATGCTTGTAATCCCAGCTAGTAGGGAGGCTGAGGCAGGAGAATTGCTTGAACCCAGGGGGCGAAGGTTGTAGTGAGCCAAGATTGCACCACTGCACTTCAGCCTGGGAAACAGAATGAGACTCCATCTCAAAAAAAAAAAAAAAAAAAAAAAAAAAAAGAAGGGCATTACATATTGGTAAACAGTTCAATTCAACAAGAAGAACTAACTCTCCTAAATATATATACACTCAATACAGGAGAAATCAGATTTATAAAGCAAGTTCTAAAAGACATACAAAGAGACTTAGACTCCCACACAATAATAGTGGGAAACTTTAACATCCCACTGACAATATTAGACAGAGCATCTACACAGAAAATTAACAAAAATATTCGGGACCTGAACTCAGCTCTAGATCACATGGGCCTGATAGGTATCTACAGAAATCTTCATCCCAAAACAACATAATATACATTCTTCTCATTGCCACATGACACTTACTCTAAAATTTATTTCATAATCAGAAAATACTCCTCAGCAAATGCAAAATAACTGAAATCATAACAAACAATCTCTCAGATCACAGAGCAATCATGTTGCAACTTAAGATTAAGAAACTCATTCATAACCACACAGTTACATGAAAATTGAATAACCTGCTCATGAATGACTCTGGTAAATAATGAAATTAAGTCAAAAGTCAAGAAGTTCTTTGAAACGAATGAGAACAAAAAGACAAATGCCAGAATCTCTGGAATGCAGCTAAATAAAGCAGTGTTAAGAGGGAAATTTGTAGCACTAAATGCCCACATCAAAAAGGTAGAAAGAGCTCAAGTTAACATACTAAATCATAATTAAAGAACTAGACAACTAATAGCAAACAAGCCCCAAAGCTTGCAGAAGACAGGAAATAATCAAGATCAGAGCTGAACTGAAGGAGATAGAGACATGAAAAACCCTTCAAAAGATAAATGAATCCAAACACTGTATTTTGAAAAAGTTAATAAAATAGACCACTAGCTAGACTAATAAAGACAAAAAGAGAGAAGAATCAAATAAACACAATCAGAAATGATAAGGAGGATATTACCACTGACCCCACAGAAATACAAACAACTATCAGAGAATACTGTAAATACCTCTGTGCACATAACTAGAGAATTTAGATGAAATGGATAAATTCCTGGACACATACACTCTCTCAATACAAAACTAGGTAGAAATTCAGTCCTGAACAGGCCAATAATGAGTTCTAAAATTGAGGCAGTAATAACTAGCCTACCAACCAAAAGAAGCCAATGACTAGACAGATTCACAGCTGAATTCTACCAGAGGCACAAAGAAGGGCTGGTACCATTCCTACTGCAATTATTCCAAAAAAAAAAGAAAACACAAAGGAGTGAATACTCCCTAACTCATCCTATGAGGCCAGCATCATCCTGATACCAAAACCTGGTGGAGATACAACAACAAAAAAGAAAAGTTCGGGCCAGTATTCTTGATGAACATTGATGGCAAAATCCTCAATAAAATACAGGCAAACTGAATCCAGCAGCACACCAAAAAGCTTATGCACCACAATCAAGCTGGCTTCATCCCTGGGATGCAAGGTTGGTTCAACATATGCAAATAAGTAAATGTAATACATCACATAAACAGAAAGACAAAAACCACATGTTTATCTCCGTAGACACAGAAAAGTACTTTGATAAAATTCAACATCCCTTTATGTTAAAAACGATTTATAAGCTAGGTATTGAAGGAACATAACTCAAAATAATAAGAGCCATATATGACAAAACACAGCCAATATCATGCTGAATAAGCAAAAGCTAGAAGAATTCCCCATGAAAACTGTCATGCAAGGATGCACTCTGTCACCACTCCTACTGAATATAGTATTGGAAATTCTTGCCAGGGTAATTAAGGCAGGCAAAATAAATAAATAAATAAAGTTATACAAATAGGAAGATAGAAAGTCAGACTATCTTTGTGGCATTTGCAGATGACATAATCCTATAGTTAGAAAACCCCATTGTCTTAGCCCAAAAGCTTCTTAAGCTGATAAGCAACTTCAGCAAAGTCTCCAGATACTAAATCAATTGCAAAAATCACTAGCATTCCTTCAACCAATAACAGGCAAGAAAAGAGCCAAATCATGAATGAACTCCCATTCACGGTTGCTACAAAAAGAATAGAATATCTAGGAATACAGCTAACAAAAGAAGTGAAGGACCTCTTCAAGGACAACTACAACCTACTGCTCAAGGATATCAGAGAGGACAGAAAGAAATGGAAAAACATTACATGCTAGTGGATAGGAAAAATCAATATCATAAAAATACCCATAATGCTCAAAGTAATTTATAATTCAATGTTATTCTCATTAAACTACCATTGATATTCTTCACAGAATTAGAAAAAAACTATTTTAAAATTCTTATGGAACTAAAAATGAGCCTGAATATCCAACACAATTCTAAGCAAGCAGTTCAAAGCTGGAGGCATCATGTTACCTGACTTCAAACTATACTACAAGGCTACAGCACCCAAAACAGCATGGTACCGGTACAAGAGCAGACACATAGACCAATGGAACAAAATAGAGAACTCAGAAATAAGAACATACACCTATAACCATCTGATTTTTGACAAACCTGACAAAAACAAGCATTGGGGAAAGTATTCCCTATTTAATAAATGGTGCTGGGAGAACTGGCTAGCCATATGCAGAAAATTGAAACTGGACCTCTTCCTTACACCATATACAAAAATTAACTCAAGATGGATTAAAGACTTACACATAAAACCTAAAACTATAATAACCTTAGAAGAAAATCTAGGCAACACCATTCAGGACGTGGGCACAGGTGAAGATTTCATGATGAAAACACTGAAAACAATTGCAACAAAAGCAAAAATTGCCAAATGGGATCTAACTAAGCTAAAGAGCTTTGGCACAGCAAAAGAAACTATTATTAGATAGAACAGACAACCTACATCATGGGAGAATATTTTCATAATCTATTCTTCTAACAAAAGTCTAATATTCAGCATCTACAAAGAAATTAAACAAATTTACAAGAAAAAAACAAACCACCCCATTAAAAAGTGGGCAAAGTACATGAACAGACACT